>NC_133543.1:18523603-21023603 GCF_048773025.1 Camelus bactrianus | reverse complement strand
ACAACAAACTAAATTAATAAAGGAATCCCTAAATATTAAAAATAATAGCTATTACCATATCTAAACATGTATCACTAGATAACATAGTCACACAGAAAGGAACAATTCCAAGGGACTTTAAAAAATGTAATTTGAATATGATATGCCTGGTGGAATATTCTTAAGTTAAAAAAAAGTTCAGAAAAATAATTCTTTTTAGCCATCATTTTGGTGTATTGCTGGTGTTACTCTGGGACTCTGTGTGTGTAATGCGAGCTGCAGATCGTGATATCTGATATCTGGATGAGGAAACTGAGTTTCAGAGAAGTTTGCGAACTTGTCAAATGTTAACACTTTGGCCAAGCTGACCTTCAGAAGGAGGTCTGACTTTCAAGCCACTGTTACCTCTTCCCGTTACAACAGGCTATGAATGCTTGCTGTAATCGAGATGGCGGGGGACCAGAAGGGGCATTTATGCGTGAAGTTTAATACACTAATACAAGATGTTCAACGTGATGGGAAGTTCTCAGTGTTTCATATTCTTGTTGGTTAGTCTTGGCAGATGCAGTATCTCAGATCCCTTTAGGAAGATGGCACTTCCTGAAGAGTCTTCTCTGTATTTTGCTCAGGAAGAATTGCCTTGGTCAGCTTCTTAGTGTTGAGTTTTGCCTGTCTGATAAATCTAAATTGGGACAGTGTCTGATGCAGATTTGGGGGTATATTTTGGGCATTCAACAGATGTTAATAATCATCATCACTGGGCAGACTTATTTGAAGAAGCAACATGTAATTAGAAGATGAGGGGTGCTTTGTAATTCAAAAGCCTATTTCACACTCATGAGACATTGTAGGCGGTTCTAATTCTAACTGATGGTGGCTTTCATCAATTTCTTAAAGAAAGATGTATCTTTAAGATCCTGTGATCATTGTCCCTTTCGTGTTTCATAGTTGTTGTGGACTCTTAAAGATGTGAGGAGGAAATATTATTTCTGTTCTAATGTGATGGAAAAGACCCCTGCACCCCTACCACACACACACACATACTTGTAGAGATGAGTATTTTGATGGGGTTGCAACTGGGAAGGGAGAGGCTTAATTTGCAAATTTGTCTCTTCAAAGTGTGAGTATATTTCTAGATATTACTTTCTTTTTTAATGTTTTTTATTCAAGTGTAGTCAATTTATAATATTGTGTTAGTTTCTGGTGCACAGCATAATGACTCACATATATGTAATATATATAGATTCCTTTTCCTATTCTTTTTCATTATAGGCTCTTATAAGATATTGAATATCATTCCCTGTGCTATACAGTAGGACCTTGTTGTTTTCTAAATATTACCTTGAGCTTGTGCTTTAAAATCTCCCCAGTCATTTGCTTCTGCCCCAAGGAGTCTGCACACATTCACACGCTCATGCCTGCCTGTGTTCACGTGTCTATGTGATTGTTCTGTCATGATAAGCATGCTTTTGGCCACATGAACCCAGAAATCATTACTTCTTAAAAATTTTGCTACTGAAAGTTAGATAATGATACAAGCTTGTGGGATCTCGACTGTTCATTTAGAAGTGGTAGAAGCTTTTCATGGTCTGGCAGAATTCTTAACAGCTGCTTCCCCCTTGGTTTCGCTGCACAGTAACCCTCCCTTTAATGACCCTGGCGGGGTACTTCATCCTGAACAAACAAGCAGCTCTTCAGTGGGGACTCTGCTTTTTTCTCACTTCTCTTCCACATTTACTTGTGCACCAGCACTCACTCCATTACCTACTTTACTCCTTCCAGTTTGGTGAAAAAGTGGATTTGACATGACAACCAAGTATTTAATGGAACGAAAACGTAGATAAAGAACTTGTCTTGAAAGAAATACAAGGAGCAGTATTTCATGTCAAGCTAAGGTGTTGTGAGCATTGAGGAAAGAAAAAATGTGCTATCAAAGTGCCATTTTTTCAGGGACCAGAGTTCATTTTATTTATTAATTGTGGACAATCCGTAAAGCACAGTACTCTTTCCCCAGAGATTTCCCCTGTGGTTTTCTAATTTATTTGAAATGTAGGAAAGAAAAATTTCAGCTGGGGCAGAAGAATTAGAGTTCACCTTAAATAGATTTGGTCATTGGAGCATACTCTTCCCTCAGATGACAAATCTTTAACAGAATATATTAACATCCCCCTTGTTGGACTCTTGGCTCTCCATGTGTCTCCTACGAGGGCTTATGTTGACAATGACCTATTAGGTTCATTATTCTTCCCCTCTATTTTATGAATGCATGTTTTTAAATTATTACTTTAAAATTATTACCATAAGGTTATATGTATATTAAACACTTCAGTGATTTCAGGCTTCGGAGTTTTCTGTTTCAAAATATGTTTGCAATTTTGTTTGTGTTGTATTGATCCACTGTAAGCTAAAATTGGAGCTATATTTTTAAAAAAATTTATAATTCCCTCCCTTTTAGTGGGTGGCTATCTTCATGAAAGATAATTTTTTGGAAAGATTGAATTTTATATTTATTATACTGTAAGTAAAATCATGGTCAAGACTTCTGACCATGTCTTCTCAGAGGTTAAGATATTTGTGACTCTTTATTCAGCTCTCTGCACCTCTCACTTTGCTAGAATGTGAGGTATGAGTATGGGGTATGCACGGTAACTGTCCTAAAGGAGCTTGTCAGGGAACATTTAGCGGGCAAAGCACAATAAAACTGAAGCATAAGGTTAAATATATCCACAAACTATGATGAAATATGTGGGGCTGAAAAAAGAAGACCTTCCTATTGGGAGCTGCTTTATTGCAAGATTGGAACTTAAGTCACATCTTAGACATGGATGGATAGATTTAGCCATGAGACGATGGAAAATACTGGTAAACAAGTGTGACATGAGCAAAGGTTCAATCACTGGAACACTGGGAGACTGAGCGGAAAACAGAGAGGAGACTGGCGTCAGTGGAGTTGGGAATGTGGACTCAAACTTACCTTCAGGAGTTGTCAAGATACCCCCCAGTGGAAGTTTGTTAACAACCATTTCCATCACTGTAACTTAGCTCAGAATTCAAGCTTTAGAGTGAGAGAGCTTATTGGCAAAATCTTCAAGTTGTTTGCAGGTTAACAACTTACTCTTTCTGCTGCATTTAAAGCACACCATAAACACTAATAGATGACTTGATTCATGGCCAGAATTTGGAGTGTTGGTAAATCTTGGCCATAAAATTTGAAAGTTGGCTTATTTCACGTCCTGTTTGAATGAAGCAGAAGGATGTTGGGGTCTTGAGCTTAAGAAAATGAATATGCTGTGGCATTTGTAGTCGGTGTGATTCAGAATTCAACTGGGTAAACTCCATGTGTCTATATTCTTTAAGATCTTATTACCAGATTTTTTTTAGCACTCTTCAAAGAGTAATTTTAGTTATTTGTGGTGTACCTATGGTCATGATAAATGCTGTTACTTCCCCATGACATGTAATAGCTCATCTATGCAGTGCTTTTCCCTTTGAAATATTTACTGTTTGCTAATTGATTTAGTGCATTTCCTTTAAAACTCTTTCTGTAGTCCTCATTCACTATAATTTCTCTTTAAAATTTAGTGATCGTATCAGCCTTATTTTCTTGGAAATGATTTGTCTAACTACATCAAGACTAATTAAAATAGATACATCTGTCCTAAATGAACAGGCTAAGACTGAAATGAGCAATCCTCAGCTTAAAATCTTTGAATTTTTCCTCATCTTGCTCAGAGTAGGAGCCAAAGTTTTTTTAATGGTTTACGGGAACCCACGTAATTGAGCACCCTGAAACTTGTCTGAATTTGTCTCCTCAAACTCCTTCTATATGCCATTCAGCGTGATGATACTGCTACGGACTGGGACGAAGGTACCAAATAAAGTGTGTGTGTGTGTGTGTGTGTGTAAATGTAAGTATGTACTCTCATGTCTCAAGGTTTTATTGTTTAGTATAACCATATGTCACTCTATATGTACACCCTGGAATTCTTGCTCAACTTCGTCTTTGGATACTCAGGAGTGGAATTGCTGGATTATGTGGGAGTTCTGTTTTTAATATTTTGAGGAATCCTTATACTGTTTCCCACTGTGGCTGCATGAACTTATTTTTCCGTCAACAGTGCATGAGCAGTCCCTTTTCTCCACATCTTCACCAACACTTGTTACATGTTGTCTTTTTGATCATAGCCATTCTGACAGGTGTGAGGTGATAGCTCATTGTGGTTTTGATTTGTGTTTGCCTGGTGATTAGTGATGTTGAGTATATTTTCATGTGCCTTTTGGCCATCTGAGTATCTTCGTTGGGAAAATGTCTGTTCAGATCCTCTGCCCATTTATAATCAGGTTTTTCTTTTTAATGTTGAATTATATGAGTTATTTGCATACTTTAGATATTAACCCTTATCAGATATATCATTTGCAAATATATTCTCCCATTCAGTTGGTGGCCTTTTTGTTTTGTTGATGGTTTCCTTCACTGTGCACAACTTTTTAGTTTGATGTAGTCCTATTTGCTTATTTTTGCTTTTGTTACCCTTACCTGAGAAGACCTATCCCAAAATTACTACTAAGATCAGTGTTGAAGAGCATGCTACTTATGTTTTATTCTAGAAGTTTTATGGCTTAAGGTATTACATTTAAGCCTTTAATCCATTTTGAATTTATTTTTGTGCAGTATGGGAAAGTAGTCCAGTTTGATTTTCTTGGATGTAGCTGTCCAGTTTCCCCAACACCGTTTATTGAAGAGGCTATCTTTCCCTTCTTGTATATTCTCGCCTCCTTTGTTGTAGATTAATTACCCATGTAAGCGTGGTTCATTCCTGGGTATCCCATTTTGTGTAAATTTTATTAGATTATTCAATAAAGTATTAAGTTCTTAACAAACATTTTGATAAACAATGTATGACAATATTATGCCTATTTTAAATATGATGGAAATTAGCCACAGAAACTCAGAGTAACTTGCAGAAGGTCAGACAGCTGGTAAAGAGTAGATTCCAGGTACCGAACAAGGACTTGCCTCAGACTGCATGCTTTAACCAGTATACTGTGGGGCAGTATTAACCACTATTACGTTTACTGGAGTCTAGCTATTGGGGGGTGCACAGGACTCTTTAATATCATCTCTTATTTATTTATTGAATTAGTTACTGCTTGTATGTATGTGTTCTACTTGGAATCAATTGGATGTTTGTATGTGGGTTTTATGATAGTCATAGCTAATCTGGAGAAGATCAGGGTTAGGCAAATTCTGTTATTTCTTTTGGAATCTATTGGCTTTTAAGCCCTGGGAATCAAAAACTAATATAAATAACTATTAAGTTGTTGTCATCTGACTTTGGTGTTTTGCCTTGTACACTAAGGGAATCATCCTTTATTAGTCATTTGAACTTTTAGATCTTAGGTTTGGAAGTAACCAATACCCGAGGGGACCTTTTGTCTACACAGAACCATGTGGCTCTATCTTTAATATTGTACTTACTTCCCAAAAGTATTTTAGAGGAAATATATCATTCATTTAGGATTAAACATTTTTTGGTTCTCATGGTTGATTTTTTTTCACCTTTTGTGTCCATACACTTTTTTCACTCTATCTCTGTTCATCGCACTGTGTACTTTTAAATTTGTATTTAGACTGGAAGGTGATTTAAAGAAGATAGTCATTGTGTTATGATTTCCTTTTCATTCATTGTCTTCATGAGATGGTTTACAATAGCTGGAATTCAAAAGGCATAGTTTACAGGTTGTAGATCTGAGTTTGAATATATGTCTAATAGTATACGAAGCTCTCTACTTGACGCTTTTGAGATCAAACAGTGTTGTAACTCCCACAGTGTTTTACAAGAAGGCAGGAGTCTGGCCTCCAACATAGCTGACCTTTAATCAACAGGAAGTTTCTACAACGTCTCTAGAGTGGAATGATTGTATTCCAAGCTTAGATTATACAGAAATGACACTAACTCTGGGCACCCTCACTGTTTCTGTGCATCGGTCATTGCATCTGAGAAGCAGAGTACTTTCTGTTCCCCCTCAAAACAGTTCATCTAGTTTGAAGCAAAAAAATTTAAGAGTGCAGCAAAACAAACAGCCTTTTCCAGCTGAACTCTATCTTCTCTGACAGATGGTTTGGTTGGGCGTCTTTTCCGTCCAGAGGAGTGCTGTATTTGAAGAATGAAAGCATTGAGAGAGACCATTTGTTTCATAAAAGCAGAGTTTCAAATAACCATTACTACTGCCAGTCTCTGCTGTAATTCTTGGTTTTTCACATAGGTGTACAAGAAGCCCTGGGGTGAGATTAAACATTCAAGTCATGTTTTGTTTTGTTTGTTTTTTTAACCAAAGTCATTAAACACCAAGCACTTAATGTTTTCTATATGCAAATTAAAAATAAAGGCTGATTAAGTGACAACAAAGGAAGATTCATTCAGGAAAAAAAAACTGCAGCATTCTTGTTGGTTTCTTTGGTGGAAATGACCAATTTATTATGCAGAAGAATGAGTCTTTATAAGAATATTACTTCCCTAAGCAGGCTTGGCACTTACGAAGGTGACAGAGTTCTGTTTACCCTGCTAACCTGATTCTCTGCCCATTTCTCTCGTAATGCCTTTTTCCATTCTGGCATAAAACAATCCACCTACGACTGTCCTGCTGAAGGCACTTTAGGCTCTAGACCCTTCCTAATCCAGTTCTCCTGTCTCATGGCTTCATTATTCCTTATACTTGTCTACCAGAGTCATTCCATGTAATGGGAACTATCTGTTTATAACAATACCTTGTAATGGCGTATAATGAAAAAGAATATGAAACGAAATATATATAAATAAATCACTATGATGTACACCAGAAATTAACACATCATTGTAAATACTTCAATAAAATAATTTTTAAAAACCCGACAAACTAAGATGCCACTGACTTGCTGAAAATATTTGCATTTTCCTGAGGACCACAGAGCTTTATCCCAAAGAAATAACCCGAATAGAGAGAGGGGAAGCGAATGTATTTTGTCATTCCTTAGGAAAGGGAGAAGCAGGCAATTGATCCTTGGAAACGAGAGATTTCCGTGTTCCTCATTTCATAGCACTAAGAACTAGTCCTCTTTTAGGTTATCCTATTAGTCCTCTTAAGAAAGTAAGTGGAAACTCAGCAAACTCAGCCAGCATACAACCTAAAAGATTAAACAAAACGCACTTCCTTTGAAACCACATCTGATCAACTTTCACCTGAACACACTTCACAGGTTTCAGAAAGCAGAGCCATTTTGGTGGCCACTTTGGGGACAGGAGACAGTTGAGACTTTTCATGTCACTTCTCAGCTAATGAAGGGTTGGACCAGGACCTGCTAGTCATGCCTGTGCCCCAGCAGCATAGGAGGTGAGTCCAAGAAAAGGAAACAAGAATGATTCCCTCCTGAGTAGACGGTATCTTTGAATAGCCTGTGTTATCCTTGAGGTCTATGGAAAATGTTTTTTTTTAATTGCTCTGCTTTCTGCTCTGGACACAGTCCCAGGCCTGTTCCCACCCACCACCCCCCGGAACAACAAGAGGAGAGTGATATAGTGATTTGTTTTCAGGAGCAGTGTTTCTGCATATTCAGAATTGCTGCTCTATCAAGAAATCTTGAAGTGAAAAATCCTTATTGTATGTCTTTTACTTCCTCATATTAGTGTTTTTCTTTAAAACATTGTGCTCTTACTCTTAGGGTGTGGATCCTGTGTAACAAAGGATTCTAAGTTTTATGTTAGTGGTTGCACTTTCTTAAAATGCTAATTACCAAGATTATTTTACTTTTGAGCAAAACTCAGCTGCAGATTCTTAATTTATTTCCATTATTAATTAATTAAAAATTAATTAATTCAAGAAATAAAGGCTGCTTATTTTAAAGTGAAGCAATTTCCCATGACCTAGCAACTTAGAGCACAGCCTTCTCTAGTTTATCACTCAGTAAAAAATACCTGCTAATTAACAATGGGAAAATTGTGGTTTGGTGGCATTGACCTTATCTCAATTTTCTGACTAAATGCCCTTGGAATTTTAACTCATCTAATTCAGCTTCTTAAGGATTTTTTTTAATTGCATAGCTTTGGTTTAAATACTACCAGTGGACCTGTTTTTCTCTACTGATTTCCTGTAGTCTATATTTCTGATAGTTTTATTTGAAAGTGTTTCATTATTTTAAGTCTAAATTGAATTCCTTATAATTTTACTTACTTTCCTGTTTCTCTACTAGGAGCAAGACTTTTCTTTTTTTTTTCACATTAGAACAGTGCTGTCTAACCCCACTTTCTGGGATGATGAAATGTTCTATATATGTCCCATATGAATACGTGACTATAGCACTAGAAATGTGGTGAGAATGACTGAACAACTGAATTTTAATAAGATTTTAACTAGATTAAATTAAAATAGTCACACATGGTCAGTGGCTGCTGTATTAAAGAGTGGGGCTCTAGAAATATGGCTTTCATCAAAGGCAGAGAGAACAACATGTTCTTTGTATACTGCAGAGAAATAAAGTCAGAAGGAAAATTTCAATATATGGTCAAGTCTAGTTTGGAAAATAGCTCTACCTGATAATCAGTCAAGGAAGAGATGGGTAGGGAGGCATGGAAGGGGGGCTAGAGAAGGCAATAGGACAACCAGCCAGTGGCAGTAATTCAACTGTGGTGTCCAAGTTCATGCTTTTCTGCAAGAATGGATGGGTCTTCGGTACAAGAAATAGGGTTGGCTTTCCGTCTTCTCTTAGGTTTTTTTCTTATTTATCCTTATTGTTCCCTGAAGTTGTTGCCAGTGTGTATAAATACCCAAAGATCTTTGGCATTTCTCAGAGCTCTGCTGAAAAGTCAGCTCTATTAACATGTGAGAGTGCTATGAAGGTGAGGGGATGGAGAGTCATAGGCATATAGGCTTGACTTATCTTTTGTATATTTCCCCTTTCCTAATGCCAGGGTGAACAGATTGCAGAGGGAGGTGCTGAGTTGCATCATACTGGGCAGAGCTGAATCGATCAGAGCTCAGGGTGGTCTCCTTCCAAATTATTACGGTGTTTTACTTTCCACCACATCCAACTAGTGTAGTCATTTTCCTGCTCTGGAAAAATAAAAAAGACAAGCACACACACACACACACACACAGCACCATAAACTTGACACTTTATCTTTTTGGCCTGTTATTTTTCTTTTTGAATCTCTCCATGACTTATCTCAATCTCCCTGTCTAAACACAGTAGTCCTTATATTATACAATATATTTTATTATGTTCATCTCTTGTTAAATTTTCCCTCCTCCCTATGCAATCAAAACTCTTTCCCTGCCTCTAGGCATTTATCTGATTATCATAGTAAAGCAGTTCATACTTGGTTGTGAATAAAATCTCTAAGTTAGGAGTAAATACAATAGAAAAAATTCTATTCAAATGAATATCTAAATGATGGAATTCTGCAGGGGTGGGTGACTCTGAGCAGAAAAGGGTTCCTTTGCCTATGATTGTGAATTTCCTTCAGTTAACCTGATTTGACCTGATTTTAGGGGTTTTGTAAAGAAAAAGAAAGCTAATTAGTGAAATTGTTTTCTGCAGTTAGAATTCCATTATGCCTTGCCTACCTGTCTCTGCTATAAAGCTGGGCATATAATAGTGGCTCCTTAAAACACTAAGTGACCACTTCTAAGTAGGCAAGGTATAAAAACACAAGTAGCGAGGAAGGTAATCTGACTCGCTCCAGGGAGGTCATTCTCTACGCAGGCATTGAGAACTGGCCACGTGTCAGACATCAGCCTCAGCATTTGCAGAAGAAAAAGGCAAAGCCTTTAGCCCCTTGCAGCTGACAGGAGCAGCAGGTGCCGTGTGGACTGGGTAGTTCCAGCGTGCAGTGGTGGCAAATTCTCTGACAGTAACCGAGAAAAGAATCTATTGAGATTTCAGACGATGCCAGGACTTTACCACGCATTTGACTCAAACTCTAATTCACGGACAACCCACAAAGCAGGTGTGACCGCCTACATTTTACAAATGAGGATACTGAGGTTCAAGCTCAGGGAGTGGCTTCTATGGGCAAACCTTGGGCCCTGATTCTGGTTGTATCCATACTTTCAGGGCAAACAGGTCATCAGTGAAAGAGCGAGCATCTCAGTTTCTTGTCCCTGCCTCCCCTCTCAGGTGGGGACAGCTCCTCCTCTGGCGAGCAGTGAGTCAGAGAGAGGACTCCACAAAGGGAGGAAACAGTTTCTTACCCCTGGGAGAGGCCAGTGTCCATGTTTTCTCATGGGAATTTGAGGATGAGGAAATGTTCCCTGCTCACAGGTGGCGGGGCTGCTCACGGCACGTGTTAGGTCGATATGTTCCTGTGAGACACTGTAGTAGTGGCTGTAGGAAGCCAACTGCATTTTTTAAAGAATCTTATATCAGCACCTTCTAATATGGCTTCCACGTTTATTAATAAGTGTTCTCTGAACAAGCATGTCATGAACAAAGAGGTGGATGTGGTACACATTTACAGTGACATACGGGAGGAACTTCCTGTTAGCGCCTTCTTTCTCAGTGCTCTGAGAAGTACCAGAGTAGAGGAAACGTGATTTTGTTTAAAACATTTCTTCCCACTTTTCACACTGGAACCATGTTGGGTTTTTTTTCCCCTCTCCCACAGTCAACCTATTAACATATTTCTGCAGAACACATTTGAAAAATGTTTCATTAAACTAAAGGAATAAGTGATGTGGAAAATTCAGGCAACTTCAGTGGGACGAGGGAAACATTTTCGCCAGGGGTTAGGTTGTGGGCAACCATTCTGTTACACTCCTCATCTAGGTTTATATCTCTGTGTGGTGGTGTCTGGTACTAAGACGGTATGCTTACGGCTTTCTGGGGTAATAGAACCAGTTGGCTTTGCATATATTCTGTAAATGCTAACCAATGTTAAATAATAATGCAAAGATTCAGCACGTGCGTGTTATTTGCTCAATCTAGATGCAGGCTGGACTCAAAGAATTATGTGACACGAGGGTGCTATCTCCTTAACAGTCTTCAAAGATGTGATCATAAGATTTGTAGAACTAGAAAGAGAACATGCCTGAACAAATATGACTCCTGGAGATTTTTTCCAACTGTCACCAAATGTTTTGTTGACTGTTCCAGACTTTTAAAAGTGCTGTAACTTCAACATTCGAACCTCCTTTTTGTGTGCATAATAAACATTTCTGCTCTGTAATTTTAACTAGACCGAACGATGCTTATACTTTCCAGAGACCAGCTGTTGAAGCAGCAACTTTCAAATGATTTTGCAGATTGGCAAACACATTATATCATTGTGTGTTTTGCAGCTGTCTCTTCAGTTAGCCTTGCTTTGCTTTTTGCAGAGTAACTCATGTACAGTGACAGAAGAGTATTTGTTTTCCTCCAACAGTCTTAGCAATTAGTGCTTTCCAAGCTCCCGTTTTTCTTCAGTGCAACAGGTGCCCTGTATTGTGAACCATTTACAAACCAAGGTAATGACTTGTAAGTTTTTTTTTTTAAGAACAGTTACCATACAAAAATCAAGGTAGAAAAAAAGGAATATGCTCTCTCTTGACTTGAGTCATTTAAAAATTACTTACTTGACAAATATTCAAGTGCCTGTTGTGTTTAAGGCGCTCTGCTAAGTATTTTGCAATCATTGAACAGTGAATAGTATAGATTTTTGCATGAAGAGTAGAAGGGAAGGTCGTTCTAAGGAACACCAACCTTTTAGAGGGGATAGAGTGCACGTAAGTTTAGTGCAACAGAAGGAAACCCAGTGAGGTTGGAGCAAAGAGTCCAAAGTCAGAATATCAAAGCAAAACTTGGAATGCAGCAGGTCGATAGTGGAAGGTCATGTTATAGAGGTTGGAACTGAGCCTGAGCTAATGGGAAGCCTTTGGAGGATTTTCAGCAAGGAGATACCAAGGTCAGGTTTGTGTTTCGAGGCAAAGATGACTCAGTATAGTATGGAGAATCTATTGGAGAGAGTCAGACTGGATGCAGGGAAACCCTAAGGAGGTTATTACCTAGTTGCTTAGCAGTGGCTTGGCCAGAAGGGGGCACTGGAGATGGGGAGTGCCAGTAGTTTCCTTGTATATATACCTATTAACTGATATATACAGTTGTGAGCCAGAGGATGATAGAATTTATTTTTATTTTTATTTACTTTTTAATTTAAGTATAGTTATACTTCAATATTATTTGATTTAGAATATTTATTTACAATATTATACTAGTTTCAGGTGTACAGCATAGTGATTCAGTATTTTTCCAGATTATACTCCATTAAAAGTTATTGCATGATAATGGCTATAATTCCCTGTGCTATACAGTATGGCCTTGTTGCTTATCTATTTTATACATAGTAGTTTATATCTCTTAATCCCATACCCCTAATTTGTCTCTCCCCTGCTTCCCTTTCCCCTTTGGTAACCACTAATTTGTTTTTTATACCTATGAGTCTTGCTGTTTTGTATATACATTCGTTTGTATTTTTTTTAGATTCCACATATAAGTGATATCATACAGTATTTGTCTTTCTCTGTCTGACTTATTTCACTAAGAGGATGATAGAATTTTAGAGCTGGAAGATCTGCTAATCCAAATCCTGTTGATGTGAAAACTAAGTCTCAGGGCACTTTAATCACCTGGCTAAAGCTTTTAAAGCTGGTTGGTAGCAAAGCTAAGATCAGCATCCATGTCTCTAGGGAAACTTTGCTTTGTATCACCTCTCCATCTTGATTGTATTTTGTATTTTATTATCTTCATTTAACCTTAACTGCATAGCATTTAGTAGAAGAGTAATTTCTTTTAATATAATTATAAACTGCTAAAATGAGGTCTTACAGCAGAGCAGGAGGTGTTTAATGGCAGCTGCCTCTGCCTTTGTGTCTTGATGCTTGACTTTGAGCAATGCATTCATTTAGTTCCAAAATCTGCTTTATAATTCTTGACTCTACCAGTCTCACTTGTCTCCATCATTCAGTGGACAAGTACTGATCGCCACCTATGTTCCAGGGATTGTAGTACGTGCTGGATGTACATTTGGAGTTAAAGTCTGTCCTTGAGGCTCTTGCAGTGTAGGACAAACACACAGGACAATAGAACATCCATAGAGCAGGACATCCAGCCCTCTCTGAGGAGTTAGGAATGGCTTCCTGGGCATGGAACTTGATTGAGGGTAGTGCCAACATCATAGTTGCAAATTGCATGGAAGTATTAATTTAGGAGAAAAAATCTACAAAGCTGAAAAAATACTACTCATATTTCATTTTTGTACCTGACCCTTGTGATCGATGGTGACGTGTTTATTTTGAAACCCTTCCCACCGTTGGCCTTGTGGACAGCAGATCAGTTCTTGGACCAGAGTTGCATCATTGTAAACTGGTACCATATTGAATTTCTTGGGCCAGCCCTCACTCTAGTGCTAATGATGGCAGTACTCACCTCAGAGGCATTCTCTTCTGAACCTGGACTACACCATCTTGATCCTGAGGCGATATCCCTGGTCTGGAATCAACACTTTTCCCAATTTTAAGCTGTGACTGAGTTATAAAAGTTAAACATTTTCATCTTAAGAAAAATGTTACTGGGGAGAGGGTATAGCTCAGTGGTAGAAAGTGTGCCTCACATGTGCAGGGTCCTGGGTTCAGCCCTGGGTACCTCCATTAAAAATAAATAAATAAAAACTTAATTACCCCTCCCTGAAAAAATTTAAAAAAAGAAAAATGTTACTGCCCTCATAAAACCCATATTCTGTCCAAGAGGCCACATATGCCTCTGGATGAAACACGAGCCTCTTGGCAGAACATGAAACTGTTTTCAAAGCTTACGTTGTACTCATTTATGCCTTAATTCCTCTTATCAGACAAATTTGCTTAGCAAAATATAAGATATGTACATTTGTGTGTGTATATGTGTGTGTGTATATATATATATATATATATATATACACACACACACGAAATAGTCTACAGCTAGGTTAAAATATGAAAAGTCTTAGTAGATGAAGTTGCAGTAATCTCATTCAGTTGCTTTCTTGCTAAAGTAGATTTTATTCTGTGGGTTTTACTTCTCTAGTATTTCTTGTCCACCACGTTTCTTTGTTCAGTCCAACCTTCTTCTTTTATGCCTTGCTCTGGTCATCTTGCTTTTGCTCTTGCTCATTTCCTGAGCAAGCAAACAAACCTCCGGGAAATGTGGTCTTACAGCTCAGAACTGCAAAGAAATAATAAATAACGCAGTAACGGTAGGAAGAAACTGTGTTTCCTGGAGATGAATTCGTGCCAAAGCAGATGCAAGAAAAAGCCACCCTGGCAGGAACAGGGAAGAACTACAGATGTCTCAAGGTTGTGATTCCCAGATTTAGTGACACCGATAGTAACGCAGGTAGAGAGCACTGCATTTCTAACACACAGTCAGTCACCATCGATGCTAAAGACAGAGAGGGAGATTGACTAAATCCAAGAAGTACAAATAGGTACCGCTCGAGACATTTCTATTTTAATGTGATTTATTTTGCAAACAGAAATCCACAGCTATTTGAGCAGTGGTATGAATCTGATTTCATTTTTGTGCTCTAAAGATTCATATGTAACTTAAAGAGTGCAATTTATTAACTTGAGCACCATTTTGCTAAATTTATGGGTGCTTTTCAGAAAGATGAGTTGCTTGCCTAGTTTCTTTTGTTGTTCTTTTGCTGTCCTTTTGTTTTATTTCGTTTGAGACAAAAAAATTTCCTGTGAGGATGTATTTTTGAAATGATCATTTGTCAGTGGGTTGCAAAGCCTCAATTTGCCAGGATAGTTTGAGATTTGCAGATACTAACTACTAAATATAAAATAAATAAGTTTCTACTGTCTAGCACAGGGAACTACATTCAATATCTTGTGGTAACCTATAATGAAAAAGAATATGAAATATTCAAATATATGTATGTATATGTATGACTGAAACATTATGTGGCACACCAGAGACTGACACATTGTAAACTGACTATGCTTCAATTAAAAAGCACAAATATAAAGCATATAATTAAACTGTCCAAAATGAAAAAACATATTCATATTTATATGACATGGAAAATTTGACATTGTATTTTACTTTCCCTAAACCAATCTTTATATTGCTTCCAATTTTCTTTTTACTCATCATTGTTCTTTACATTCAAGTAACATATCTGCAGTTGAAAAATATAAACAAAACCATAGTTGAATAATTAGAGCCAATAAATTGTTTTCTTTAGGTGGTCTTGTTTATTCTAAACTTCGGATGTATGTGGGTATGTCAGCTGGAAAGATCCAGTTTGAACAAGAAAAGAAAATATTTTTCTGGATATGTTTTGGAATTTCTCTGAATTGCTCTTAAAAACCACTGGATTTTTTAGAACAGAGAATAAACAGCCTGGTGAAGTGACTGAAGGGTGGGCATTGAAACATGCCAGCCCAGGGGACTGCCTGCTCCTTCCTAGCTGCGTGACATTAGATTAGTAAGGATAATCGTACCAGGCAAGTCAGCCTCAGGCTTCTTATTTGTAAAATGGCACAAATACGAGTGCCCACCCGAGCAGAAAGTGGAGAGATACCACTCGAAAATCATTTTGCAGAGACGAGCCCGAGAAAGGACTGATTCAATTGCCCTTGGTTAGTAGTACCTTTACCATTTCTATATGTTATACTGGTTCTGTTTATATTAGTCATACATGCTCCATTGTCAAATCAAAGTTTGGGTTTAATGACATTGGCTCATTTTGCCCACTGAATTATGTTCAATGTATAATGTGATATGTTATATGTAATTCAAGGAATCCCTCCTTATTTTTTTTCCCTTTCTCCTTAGATTGTTGACACTCAGGGAACTTTCAGTCTATGTTCTTGAGTTTAATATGGCAGTGATATCTCGACTACCAGTCAGTCATAAATATCATCAGAAGCAATATAATTAATACCACTTCAGTGCATTCATATTTTGAAATATTTTTTCCACATATTGCTTGGAACTTCTTCAATAAACAAATGATGTCAATATTCACATTAAATAGAAGAGTGGGAGAAAAACTGTTAGTTACCTATTTACTTTTTTTTTGTGTGTGTGTGTGAGAGGCAGCAAGTGCTTTATTTGGGTAATTGAAATGTTTTCCCCTTCAATTTATTATTCTTTTCATGATTAACAAGTAAGTGCTAGTTAAAGCTCTCTGATGCAAAAGACAGGTCAAAACCATTGGGTTTGTTGAGTTAACTGTGCGTTCAGTATCACGCAGAAGCAATAACCCAGGATGCATGGCTTAGCTCTGTCATTAACCTGCAATTACTTCTCAATGAAGCTCTGCCAATGCCTTTGTCAGGTACTTGTACTTGATCCACAAATTAGCTAATTTTCAAGTTGTGAGGTTAATCTTTTTCTACGTTACCTTTAAGCTAAATACTTAGTTCCCTTAAGCATGTACTTTAGAAAGCATGTTGGAGTGAACCTCCTTGCCTGAATCTGTTAGGTCATAACCCTTCACTAGAGGCTCTTTTGAAGATGTGAGGCTGTTTCATATCAAATAAAGATGATCAGAGCACCCAGCTTTATGAAAGCATCGACCCAATATGCATGACATACAGCAATGTTTCCCTTTACCAAAGGGCATACTTCAGTCATTCAGATCAGAGACTGCCTTTTGTTACTATAGCCAAAATGCTCCACCACTCTGACCTGCATCTTCTCAGATTCAACATTAAATTTTGTGGCACAGACCTTTGAAAAGTCCGCACTGGCACCCAGGGGGTCACTATGCAGAGATCGTTCAACATAAGAGACAAAACACTACTTTTGTGCTTGGTGGATTGGTAATTTATGTAACACTGGTATGAAACCAACTTTCTTTAATTGCTACCTATCTGAAGCACACACATGTATGCTAACATGCCTTTTACCTTGATATATTCTTATTATAATATAATGTATCAGTGTGTAGAAACATATTTGGGTATATTTGTCTATAAATTCTGAAGGTAACATAGTTAGACATGCTCTGTCTGAAATGAGTTCAATATTGCAATTTGCAAAATTGTTATACATGAAATTGAGAAAGTCTCTTTTACGTCTCTTTCAAGACCATATAAGCACTTCATTGTATATTAAGTACAAAATGGAGACATATACATGACTGGCGGTGTCCATTAATATTTAATAGTCATCATTCTGTTATCCTTTAAATGAGTTCTTAAATAGAACCCTTGTGAGTGCTATAGGATACAGCTGAAGGGATGATGAACAGTTACAGTGGAGTGGAACTCCCAAGAGAGTGGTGGGGGGTCTTCACTGGGGACTCATTCTTGATAGCCGGGGTATATATACCCTCCCAGACCTAGCAGGATGCAGTGCATTTTTATTTCACGTATTTTGTTTTAGAATCAGTAAGAGATACCTCAGAGTAGAAAGCTATGTCCTTGACAAGCATTAATTTGGAAAAGACTGAGACTGTAAATTCAAACACATTAGAGACCCATTTTATGAATCTTTTGTTCATAAGATACTTTCTGTATTTTTAACCTGCGTCCCCTACACACGGGGTGAAGGGGTAATGAATAATGTAATGAAGGGGTAATAAGAGTAAGCAATACCCATTCTTGAGACTTCAGGATTTGTTTTGTATCAGGTCTCCGGGGATGTACTTGTGTTTACCTTATCCATCTTCATCCCGACTGATCATATACCGCTTACCTTTCCCCTTTTCAGACTAAGATCTTTCTATTCTTCCTTTTTTTCACTTCATACGAAAAAGTCATTCCTCTGACATTCTCGTTCTGATGTTACTGTTTGATGATGGTTAATAGGAAAGTTTAAGGTCTGTATTTTTGTTTGTGAACTTTGCCTGATTATTCATTGATTTTGTTTTTAGTTGTATGGTTGCAATTAATATTTAGGTTTGCTAACATCTATGTGCTTAATCCTAAATGAATAATAATATGGTGTATTACAGTGTACAGTATATCAAGGTGACTGGCATATATACCTGTGTCCTGAGCACTGTAATAGTAAGCTTAGGTCTATAGCATGTAAACTACTATTATTTCAGTACTTATAATAATCAATAGATTTTCAATCATATTTAAGAACTTAATAAACTGACTTAGTTAGGTCCCTAAGATACTGTTTGTCATGCTGAAATAAGGGCAGGATTTATCAATCGAAAAAAATCAACAGAATGCTTTTTATTAAAATAAAAAAATAGGGTGACATAATTTTTTTAAACAGCATTTAACATTTGGACTTGTTTTGCAGAGAAATTCTGTGTTTGAGAAGGAAGTCTTCCATGAAGAGGGGTTGGGAAGCCGACTTGAGACTGAAACATAGTATTTTGGCAAGTGCGGCCAGTGGGTTGGAGAGAGCCATGCAAATTGAGAAGGGATGTGGATGTGGGATGAATGGAGGTTTGGTCTGGGTGCCAAGTCAATGTAAGGAACGAAAGCTACATCCCGTGAAGATGGTTTAGTGACAACCCTGGCTTTCAGCAAGTTGATGAAAAGCTTTATTATTCCAATGCAGCTTCAGTGGCAGGATTCCTCCTGGGGGTTAAGCTCACCCAAGAGTATTCCCTCATTTCAAAGTCTAAGCATCAGGTCCTGATAGATGGTATGAAATTGTCAAGCCTCGTGGGTTTTGAATGGCCTTTTGAAATCATCCGTGGCAACAGAAGTGGTGTTAAGATAGACTGCGTTCATTTTTGATTAATTTCTACTGCAGTCTACTTTGAGAGGGAGCAGATGGGGCAATAGTAATTGGTATTTTCATGGGGCAGGCATGCATTTTCTCCATGAAATAATGTGTCGCTGAATGTGTGTTGACAGACATCACCTGGGTGTCACAATCTGTCCGTCCGTCCTTCTTCCTTCTTTATTCAGTAGCACTCAGAGGAGCTACATTGGCCTTACTGGGAGCTTGTCTTTTGGCTCTGGAGAAATGTCAGAGGTTTGCTTGGTTTTCTGTATCAATTCATCACCATCACCTACTCCCATACCTCCTTCCTGACTGCATTCTTGCTTGCCCAACAGAATTGTGACCCCATGGCTTCCCTGTGACCTCAGATTTCCAGTCCACTCAGTCTGACTATTCCCAGATCTGGACCTCATTTGTCTTCCCCACACTCATCTTACTGAGATCTCTGTCCTTTTGTTAACTAAAGTACTATCTGTGGTGCAGACATGACACAAATTGGAAAAGACTTTGGCCAAAATTTTAACCTGACCCATTGCCCAATCAGTTTAGTTTTTAAAATCTGTGATTTTCATTCCATACAAAACAACCTGTGTTATGATATGCCTATATAGAAAGAATTTTGTGCATATTTTCAACATCGATGATCCATTATTACCTCAAAATGAAAGTTTTGGTGTAATTCTCTGGGCCGGTCAATGTGGTATGTTTCTATTAATATGATGTCAAAGAGTAATTCATTATAATATTGTACCAAATAAAAAAACATCTTGTTTTGTGCTAGTCTCAGCCTGTCGATAACCAAGGTTGTGGCTGGACCAGCTCTTAGGGTTCTTGTGATTGCAAGACACTCTTCGGCAGTAAACATTGGGAAACTCTGAGAAAATAAAGGTTTATTACTTATAGGAACCTGGAAATAACACAGCACCTTGGAACCACACCGAGTTTGTGGGTAAAGAGAGAGAACCTGTGCCTGCATTTCTGCTCTTACTGGTGTTGAGGGTCAGGACTTAGGGCTTCTACAGGCTCACTCTTTTTTTTTTTTTTTTTTTTGCATCTTTAGCTGTCATGTAATTTTTTTTAACATTTTTTATTGATTTATAATCATTTTACAATATTGTGTAAAATTCCGGTGTTCAGCACAATTTTTCAGTCATTCATGGACATATACACACTCATCAGGTTCACTCCTTATTGTGAATTTAAAACATAAGAGTGGAAATTTAAAGTTGGAAGGGGAAAAAAAAAAGTGTCCTAAATGGTCAGTTATGGAAATCAACCAAGATCTCTAAAACAGAGGAGACAGTGAGGGGAGGCAGCCTGGTGCTTTGTCCGGTGTGGTTGGCAATGTGTTTTCCTGAGATAGCCCTCTTTGATAGCCTCAGCAGTCAAAGCGTAAGTCAGGCTATTTCATTGAAAAAAAAAGAGAAAACCCAACTGTTGGGACTTAGGCTACCCATGCTGTCTTTTGATAGTGAGATTTCTATGTTATTTGCCCGACGTGGTGAACACTTGAAGTTGCAGTTTTAACTTGGAAAAAGAGAAAGCTTTGTAAAAGATGCCATTTGATTTTATGTATCTGCAAAGTTTATGAAAAAACCTTTGCCTTTTACAATAGGCCAAATGCTGTTGTAGCTAATACATACAAGCAAAAATTTAAATCTTCCAGGGTCTACGGAGGGACAACGAAACTTTAAAAATTTCAGTGGTTGATTTTATAAACATACATGTGTCTGAATTAATGTAATGAAAACACACATTAAAATATTTGAGTTTAACTGCAATATACCTTTCACATTGATATGTGCCATCTGTTTGGATATATTCCTTTATCTGTCTGATAAGCTTGTATTTATCCTCAAGACCTAATTCACTTATTAATTTCCCCTCTTCTCCCAGATAAACTTGTTTTTACTTCAGGGTTTTACCAAGGTACCTCATAATTAGAAGCACGGAAGAGGCAGCAGATAGTTAGTTCTGAGTCCTAGGTCTGCTCGTCACCAGCTGTTTGAGTTTTGGAAAATTATTTAATGACTCTAAATCTTAATTTCTTTATCTGTAAAATGATACAATAGTAGCTGTTGAGTAATAATAATTGGTCTTCTTTTGTGAATTATAAATGACAGTGACGTGGTAAACACACATAGAGGGCTTGTCATAAAAGGCTCATTTAATATTAGTTCTGTTTTTGTGAGTGATGGTTGTTATTATTATTTATTTAGGACTTTGACATTTTTGTTTAACTTTTTGCTTGTATAGCTACTTCCCCTATTATACCGAGACTCTTAGAGACAGCAGTAACTTGGTTTGCACTGGTCTTTCCTTGGTAGCTCCCGTGTGCCCTAAACATAGTAGTTAGTTAATTAATTTAGGGTGAATAAAGAAAGAAGGCATTCCCTTGCAAAGTACTTCCAGAGGAACTTACCAGATACACATTTGATCTTATTTTAGTTCAGTGTCACCCATCACCCATCCTAAAGCATCTGATCTCCTACACATGAAAACCAAACTTTTTTGAGGACGACATCACTGGGATTGGCTCTGCTCACTTTGTCCAACACCCTTTATACTGAACTATTTTGTCTCCTAAAACACACTACTGATTCACGTCTTTTTTTTTTAATTGAAGCATAGTCAGTTACAATGTGTCGATTTCTGGTGTACAGCACAGTGTCCCAGGCATGTGTCCCAGTCACATGTATTTGTTTTCGTATTCTTTTTCATTAAAGGTTATTACAAGATACTGAATATAGTTCCCTGTGCTATATGGAAGAAATTTGTCTATCTGTTTTTATATATAGTGGTTAACATTTGCAAATCTCAAACTCCCAAATTTATCTCTTCCCCTCTCCCCCAGTAACCATAAGATTGTTTACTATGTCTGTGAGTCTTTTTCTATTTTGAAGATGAGTTCATTAGTGTCCTCTTTTGTCTTTTCCTTTTCCTTTTTTTTATATTCCACGTATGAGTGATATATGGCATTTTTTCTTTCTCTTTCTGTCTTAGAAAATATCTCCAGGTCCATTCATGTTGCTGCAAATGGCATTCTTTTATTATTTTTATGGCTGAGTAGTATTCCATTGTATAAATATGCCACAACTTCTTTATCCAGTCATCTGTTGATGGATATTTAGTTTGCTTCCATGCCTTGGCTATTGTATATAGTGCTTCTATGAACATTGGGGTGCAGGTGTCTTTTCAAATTAGAGTTCCTTCCAGATACATGACCAGGAATGGGATTGCTGGATCATATTGTAAGCCTTTTTTCAGTTTCTTTTTGCCTTTGCTCACAGAAGTATTACTTACGTCTAGACTTTTCCTTGCCTTATTTACTTCTCTAACCTACTTACTCCAAGACTCAACTCAAGCATCATTTTCTCTCACAGCTCTGCTAGGTTCATGTATACCTCCTCCATGGCCTACTCTGCCTATTTGTTATATGCCTTTTAATTCTTATTGTTATTATTTGTTTTCGTGTCTCACCCATGTGATTATATTCTTTCTTAAGGGCAGGCGAAGTTCCAGTGTCTTAATTAATTATGGATGTTTTGTCCAGGAGGTCATTCTTAGTTTCTTTAAAGGACTCAGTCAACATGTGTTGAGCTGAACTGAATATTTCACATAGAGTTATACTTTCTGGACACAGCTTCTTGACTTGCATTCAGAAGGGCACACTTTCTGTTTTTGCATTTGCTAATGTAAAATGTTACTTCACATCCCTAGTATCTTAGCTGTCAAATATATGTAAAAGGTTCAACTCAAGAGTTAAGTAGCTTTGAGGTCTTAGGAGAGGAAAAAGGATTCTGTTGTTCTTGAAACATGACCTCTAGCCTTACGTATCTTTCCTGTGACTGTAATCACTGTGTAGTAAGGAAGTTCTGCTGGATTCTTACGTTCTCTAGAAAAAAACTTTATTCCTTTACTTGTACTTAGACCTGGCTTCCTTCGAGCGTGGCATTTGAATGAAATATGTACCTCAGGAGAATGTATTTCTTTTACACTATATGGTTTCCAGTTATTGCACTGGCATAAGATTCAAAGCTGTGACCATGTCAAATTTTGTTAAGAAAGAAAAGTTCCTTTAAAAAAAACCAAGAAATGCATTGATTTCTTAAGTTTTCCTAAGCTCCCCTCAAAAAAGCACAGAATAATGTAAATAATGCTGATGTTGCAAAGATTCTGGTCTCCTTTTAATGTTGTAATTGGAGGCAGTGAGATCTTGTTTCCTTTCAGTCCGTTTGAACCAAGCTGTGTATTCCATCTAAACTTTCTCCTTGAGAATGCTGTGAGTAGAATCTTTGGTTTACTTCCCGTGCCCAGGAAATCCTCTGTAGAGTACTAACTATATACTGGAAATAATTACAATAAAATATGTTTCTGATTTCCACGTCTAACAATTGTTTCTCTAATGTCTCTGGACTACAAATCAGTTTTGTGATGATTGTTTTTCAGACCAGTATTTAAACAGAAAATACTACTGAATTGTGTTTTAATTGAGTGAAACACAGCTAGATTTTAAAATAAAGTTTTTTGTTTACTAAAGGAAGCCAATATTATATGTTCAGAATGAGGTCAATTAAGTTATTGGTTTTAGAAGCACTATTATTACACACCCTGATATCCATAATCATTGCCCGCCAAATTGCATTGAATGCTTACTATGCATTAGGCTCTGTGGTTAGTGATAATATGCATTATATTAGTTATCAAAGTATCTAAAGTAACTATTACTATCCCCATTTTAAGGATGATAAACAGGGACACAGTGAGTTCAAAATAACAGTTTAAAAAAGTGGAAGTGGGTTTTAATTCTGCAGCCAAAGATAATAAATGCTCATAACATAGGCTTGCGTTTACCTGTCTGTACCCAGTAAGAGGTTGAGGAATTTTAATTTCTAGACTGTAAAGGGAGCTCCTTGAAAATAAGCAACATTAGATTGTATTTATTTCCTCACTATTTATTACATGATAGGGATGCAGTTGATTTTTATAGCTCAGGCTTGAGTATATGTTCTGCTTTCGATGATTCTTGAGAAGTGCAAAAGGGAATTGTAATAATAGTTCACTACTGCTGGACTGCACACTATACTATGTGTTTTATGTGTGTACTTCTAATTCTCATATCCATTTTTCAAGATACAGATCTATTTATATCTGTCTTTGTATCTGTCTCTATCTATCTGTCTATCTGTATTTTGAAGAATGGATATAAGAATTAGCAGTGAATGTGAAATACATAGTGTGGTGCCTGGTACATACAGGTAGGTAGGTAGACATACGCATAGATGTATACGTGTAGGTACGCACGGTAATGTTATCTCCACCAAAACTCCAGTTGTCAAGTGTCTCATTTGACAGCACTGGAAGCTGTTATTAGAAGGTGTCAACAAAACTTGAATTCAGTTTCACTTACTCTTCAAAGCACAGAGCATATATACTAAGCATCTTGTCGCTTCGAATGCTGTTGTCATTTGGTTTGCGGATTTTGTTGTCGTGATGCGTTGAGCAAATTCTGGTAGCGGCTGGGTTGGACTCTCTGAAGTATTATGTTCTATCACAATATGTTAACATGCTTTTTGTGCACTGTGAAACTTAATTACTGAGAGCTCTAGCTACATATGCTTTGTGAGTTGTAAACGTGCGTGAATATGTGCCAAACCTTTTTGTTGAATCTGACACATTTCTACAAGGCATTATGAGAAGAAGGAGTCAGCAAGATCTTCCTCCTTTTTGAGTCAGAAAAGTTTCCATTTGGTCATCTTGTGGTTCTAGTCTATATTTCCATGAAAATCATTTGAGATCTATTTAACCCATATTTTTTAACTTAGTACCTACAAACACACTATCAGTTATCCACATGGCAAAATAAATCTTAACAAGCGTGAACGAAATCTTTGGACTACCATGTAATATTGTGTCAGGTAATCTTATTCAGCAGTGAAATATTGAATACTTTTGAAGTGACACTTTACTGAAGACTTTTATCTAAAACTGAATTTATTAAAATGCTCATTTTGACTACTGATAGCTGTTTGATCAATTCAGTATTTCCAATAGTAGTTAGAGAAAGCACAATGTAATTAAATACCTGCAAGGAGAAAATTGGTTTCAGAGCAAAAGTCACTATTTAAGATTACTTACTTGGACTTCAGGTTTTTCTTGTTAATAGAATCACAAATGTTTGTATAAACATTTGTTTATACAAATGGAAAGCTTAACCTATCACAAATGTTTGTATAAACATTTGTGATAGGTTAAGCTTTCCATTTGGCATAATGGATGTGTTCCTTTCTGAAGAACTACAAATTTCAAGAAAAAACAAAACGAAAAAAAATCCCCCAACCAAGGCACCAAAGCAGACTGTAGATATCACGGCACATTTCAAGTTTATACTAAAGGCTGGAAACTCCAGATAAATATTCCTAGAACATTTTTATACTCTCTGAATGCAGGCAGACACTACATCTTGCATTATTACAGCATTAAGACATGTGGAAAGGACTGATGTCCTCAAGATTTAATTTTAAATTGCTGTTTAGAGTTATATTGCAAGTACTCATATGCTTCTTTCTTCGTAGGTTGCATAAAATAAAATGTTCTGAGTATTCTGGATTATGTGAATGTGGGAGATTCTAGGGACTTAATGAAACACAGAAATTGATTTTTCATTCCAGTGCCGACTGCTATACTTAGCAATAAATTATTTGTCAGAGAGAGGTCAGTTTTCAGAGTACATGAAATCATTTAGAAATACTTATCTTGCAAAACAGAAATATACTGAACCTTCCAGTGAGAATCCATGCTTTCTTGTTCTTTTTCTTTTGTCAAGTTTATTGAGATTTAATTTACATATAGTATGAGTCACTCTTTTACATGAACAGTTCTGAGTTTTGACAGCTGCCTACAGTCGTAGAACTGCTAGCACAGTTAAGATACAGAAGTGTTCCCCCAAACTCCCTCTTGCCCCTCTTTAGTCACCCCCTCTTTGACTGTCAGTCCTTGGTAGGTATTGATTTTTTTTGTCTCTATAGTTTTGCATTTCCCTGATCTTCATATAAATTTATGCAATCTATAGCCTTTGGGGTCTGGCTTCTTTAGCTTAATGCATTTCAGATTCATTCCTGCTGTCGTGTGCATCAGTAAGTCCATTCCATTTTATTGCTGAAGAGCATCCCCTTGTGTGGCTATACCACAGTGTGTTCAGCCTCTTTATGCTATCTTTTCATCTTCTAGGTGGAGTTCCTACATGAACACTTAGCACTCTCAGCACTTGGACTAATTATCATTTTGTGTACATCTGTGCATATTTATTTTCCTTTAGGATTTTTCAGTTGAGCTTTCATTATTTTAGTCTTTGAAAAGAGGGAGTATTTTTAGACTTATTTGTAAAGATTTACATTTGAAGAAGTATAGCAGTTAATGAAAAAATGAATCATATTATAAAAGATTCTTTTAAAACCTCAGGATCTGGTAATGACTGATTTTTTGTACTTTTTTGGGGTGTTGTTTTGGGTACCAAATTAATTGTGACAAATTTGAACTACAAACACTTATAAAAGAATATAAGGAGAAAAATTTATAGTGTTCTGACATTGTTTACAGTTTGCTGAAAAAGAAATACAGTAAGCATTTTTTTTTTATCTCTGATGTCTGTAATCTTAAACTCAAAAATTGGGACCTAATGATTTATACTCATGTTGGAAGTTTTAAAAGTGAAACCAGAATGAAGTTACTTAGTTAGTAATTAGGTAATTGATTTCGGAAGTTAGAAGCAAGCCACATCTGTGGAGCGTGAATGAGGAAATATGTTTCAATGTTCATAACATAAAAGAAGAAAAAAAAAAAAGAGAAAACTGTAATTTATTGTTTAAATTAACCCACATTCTGCCAGGGAGTTCTCTACTTTGATGAGCCCGTGTGTTTGAAGTAGAGGTAAAGCTCACTTATTTAAAATTCTGTAGTAGAAAAATAGTAGTATAGATTTAAAGACTAAAAGAAAATTACTTAACATAATTACCAATCCAAGGTTATGAAGTATAGAAGAATAATTCTAACTTTAGTATCTTAAAACAAAATGGGCCATATTCTTTTACCTTTAGCTCATTCTACATGAAAATACAATAACATGCATTCTGCTTATAAACATGTATACTTATCCTATGGTACATATATTTGTAATCTTTTTTATTTGCTATATTTCTCATATTTTCCCATTTAAATTTTTAAGTATCCATTTTACACTGTGATTTGTATTAATACTTAAGTTTTTGCATGTTCTGTCTATATTTAGAAGGGGAAGGGACTTGAGAAATTATCTTAGTTCAGGCATCTCGTTTTTCTGGAAAAGAAACCCATCTCTTGAATGGTTAATGAATAAAAGAGTTCCAAAAGCTACCAGACTTCCACGTGTCAATTCAGGAGAATTTCCCCTGTTTTTCATTTCATCAGTAATAGGAAATGAATCCTACCAGAAATCATTTTTCTTTATTTCTGTTTAGAACAAGCTCTCGCCCTCAGATCTTTCATTCAAGATGTAGAGACACAGGGAATAAATCTAGTCTCGTAGTTGATGCTTTTCTGTGATTCTTGCCTCCAACTCCTCCTCCTACTCCCATAGCCATTCCTCGAGATCAACCCCACGTCATCTCTTGTCAAAGCATCGCTTCTCAAACTTTGCGGGGTATGGAAATCATCTGGAGAGTTCCTGATGCGCACAGAGGCCTGGGCTTGGACAGACGGGGTCTTTGTGTGTTCATCAAATTCTGTGTGTGGCGTTGGTGCCCACTACCGTTTAGATTCATGGGTCTAGAGTCCTGCCTGGGTTCCCACGTGAGTCCTCCCTGCCTTCCTCACTCTGCTCAACTCAGCACGCAGGCTGACTGGCAGAAGTCTCTTCATTGTGTTCTAAATTTATGTTATTAGCATAAAAGTGTGTTTTCTGCTCTCAGAGTCTTGAGTTACAGTGATGCTTCCTCCTAGTAGAACACTTCTGGGCTTCGTATTTTTTTTTTTTTCTGGAAATTAAAAAACAGAGCTTTTAAAGTGAGCTTTAACTATAATTTACAGAAAACACGAAGCATAGGGGAAAAGACATTGAAGAAACCTGGGGTTGCTAAGGTGACAAGCTAGTTCCTAAATGTGCCACATTGTCCCCTTTCTCATTTAATTATTCCGCTGCTGGTGTTTGATCTGACCCTCTCTTGTCTGAACTCTCACATATCAGTCTTCAGGTCTGATTTCACAGACTCCTGGAATCCTCCTGTGAGTTCCCCGGTGTTTGGTGCTTTCTTCCCCCTCTGCACACGTGTACAGCTGGCACGTACCCACTGTTAGGAGAGGGCTTCTGACACACATGGTGTCAGTGAGCGTGCTGCATAATCCTCACGCAAGGCAAGACAGCTAATTTTATTCCTTTTCATAATCACTGCACATGACAAGCTCCCTAAAATGCGTATTGAATGGAGTGAATACACTCATTTTGAGCTCTTAATCTTATGGCATTAATATTTCTTAGTAATCATAATAACAGCTGCTGTTTACTCAGTAGCTCATATATACCAGCCTGGCTAAGTATTTATTGCATATTATCAGCAATAGACATCCTTACAACAGCCACCCTGAGATGTCGGTTTGTCAACTCCATTTCAAACACGGAGTTGTTTGGGGCTGAGGGAAGTCAAGTAATTTAATATGTGGCAATAGCTGGTGGGGACCCGAGCTGAGTCATAGATACGAACTGTTAGCGACTTCATTGATGGGGTCCATAATCCTCTAATCTTGACTGTAGACTGTCTTTTAATAAAGGCATTTAAAGTGGCAAAGCAAGTAGGTGGCTATCTTGCCATTTAAAGCCTTATCAGGACAGAATGAATTCTGTTATACAAAATCAAAGGTGGTCTTTCAAACAACTGAAAGGTTTGTGATTGTGTTTGGTGCGTGTGTGCGTGCGTGTGGGTGTGTGTGATGTTTGTTTACCTGCGGTTCAGTTGAGGCTAGATGAGTGGTGTTATGTTCTTCAACAACTGCTCCCACTGTGCTTTCTGAAAGAAAACAGTCTGATTCCATATTTCAGGTACTTTTTGCTATTTAAAGAATTTCATCTATTTTCTAAAAAAAAAAACCCAAAAGCCAAAAGCCAAAGAACCTACTTCAGGAGTGTTGTCTAAAGATATAGCCCCCTTTGTGCTTATTAGTTCTCTGTCTCTTCCAACCTCGTCCCCAGTACAGACCGGACTGCACTCCACAGGCATCTTTTGGGTTGGAGAATCCTGTTGTTTCCTTACCCCTTTCCTCTGCTCCCTACTTTTCCTCCCGGTGTTGCAGTTTATCTTGGAGACATTACAGTGCCTTCTCTTTGAGGATACATTTGACTGTTGTTAGAGACTCTGGGTTTCCTGGCGTGGAGACTCAGTTTCTGCAGAGAGCAATCCAGAGCAGAGCCAGTCACAGGTGGGAACTAACCCCTCTCCCGGTTTGCAGTCCTCTTGTGGGTACCCACGCGATGCCAATCCCCGCAGGACTTGTAGAGCATCCTCTGACTCACATAGCACTCACTGATTTTTGCCACATCAAATGAGGGGGTGGAGGCTCTGCTGCTCCCTACCCTCCTGCATACACCCCATCTCTGTTCTCCTGTCTCTCGACCCTTCTCTTGCCCCAGCTGTGCCAGGTGGCTTTAAAACAGAACATCCTGGACACAAACCTAAAATTCATGACATCTACACTAGGCCGCAAATGGGTAGCAAGTTGAGTGAATGGAGTGGAGGAAATGCTTTTCAGGTCACTTCAATCTTAAAGAAAGAGGGAGGATTCTCACAAGTCATAGGATGAAGTTGAAGAAATGGCTGTTTTCTCTCAAATTCTCTTATCCCCTAGTTTTAATATCCTGATCAGTATTTATCATTATTTTCCTCCAGTCCATAATAAGAATTATATTTTGCATCATAATCCAGTTCTGTCTCTTTCCCCCCCTTTCTGTCACACACACACACCTGAAATATTTTTTAAACCCAATACTTACCTATACTATGTGTCCTGCACTTATAATTTCTTCTATTCAATTCTATCCATTTTCAAGACATTTGCTTCATGACCCACTAAACTGGTTAGATAACCTTTGAATGGGTCAACTCTCACAATTTATAAAACACTGTCGTAGAAAGTGAAGACTAATAAACATGTTGATCTTTCTCTCCCTGATACAGTGGAATCTCAGATCAATAGCTGGACTTTCCTAAAATTGACCCTGAAAATTTTAGAAACTTAATTCTTTGTAGGAGTTTTCTCTGCTGTAATTCGTGCATTACTGGGGAACATTTAGAGGCAAGAAAAAAAGCAACTGCTTATTGTGTACACTTTGGTTAGGGGATAGCTCTGTCTCTGTGTGTGCACACATTTTTTTTTAGATCATTTTTGTTGTTTTCCCTGAATATGACTAATGCACGTTCGTTGCTTAAAAAATACTCTAAAATATATAAGTAAAAAATTACCTGTTCTTTCTCACTCCTGTAGAGTAGTGACTGTTTCAGATCTTTTCCAGACCCTACACAATACACATGCATACTCATGCATGCTTATATTTTAGTAATCTTTGCATTTCTGCCAGGACTTTACTTTCTGTGGAACTTGATCATCATTGACAACGTGAGCTTGGCGTGACAATCAACTCTTGCTCTAAAGTTTAAACTGGCACCTTCCTGTTGCCTGGAAGGGCAAATTTAAGATCTCTCTCTGGGATGAGATGCTATTAACTTTTCTCCAGCTTCTTTCTCATTTCACATGAAAATGCTTAGGTTTTCCTTTTTAACTTTTTTTTTTTTTTTAGCTTTTATTGTACACTTGCTAATTTTATTCTCAGTGTGACCTCTCAGATAACTACAGGGAAAGGCAAATTGCTCTAGAAAAACTTCATGCAAGGAAGTTCAGAAAATAGACTTGCCTTTGTAAGAAAAATGGTTTACTGGGGCGCAGAAACACTGGCACGTACCAAGAGAGCAGGAGAGTCGAAATCATGATCTGGATGGTAAAAACAATAATACAGACTTTTCCTCAATTATTTTTTAAATATTTATCATCTAAGGTATTGGGGGGTAGGTCTCTGGTTTCCAATTTATGGACAAAAATCACTGTGAGTAGAAGGATGCAGTTTGTGGTACAGACTCATTTAAAACAATGTAATTCTATTTTAAAATCAAGTTGCCTTACTTGGTTATTTCAATGCTGAGTATGTGAGGCCATTTGCTCAAGTGCTCCAATTCTCCTAAAGTTGAAATTTCAGGCTAATACCCTAAGAAGTACATTTTGTGGAATGGGCTGTGTGCTTCAGTCTGAAGCCTGGGCAAATTCTCTGTGAGATGTTTAAATTGCTCTCTAAGCCCCAAGCCTAGTTCCTTACGTCATGACTAAAATGAAGGCTTTTGCCTTGACTAAGGAGTGCAGAAAACAACCAGCCAAAACAAAATCTATATCCACTCCCCTGTCCCCACACACTGAAAGCTGTTTCATGGTTTATGATGGCGATTGTCGCCACGTACTGAGTACTTTTTCTGTGCGTGCCTGACACTCTACTAAACAGTTATTAAATCCTCAAAATAAAACTCCAAGGTAAATATCATCATCTTTTTTTACAGATGAAATACAAAAAGCCTGAGAAGTTTCTGACTGATGTAACTTCGTGAGGGTAGAGCTTTTACCCCAACTCCTTAAGAACACACTCTGGACCTGGTTGGCAGGCAGATATGCTCATGTAGAGTTGCCCTTTGTGAGCTGATGGTAGGTACCCTTGCAGACATCTAGTAGGAATCCAGTAGCTGTCTTCTCTGTTAATCGTGAAAAGCAAGGTGAAGAGTAGTGTCCTCTTTGGTCCTCTTATTTCCAAGCAATATGTTTGTGTTAGTAATAAGCCCCCGAAACAAACACCAGGGATTCTCATTTGCTTTCTTTTTCTATGTCAGACGTTATTAACTGATCACAGCATTCTTCCCAGTGGAACAAAGTCATTCACAGTAGAATCATTCACAAACAGCCTGTTAGCCAGCCACCACCAATCAATTGTTGATGACGTCCAAGTTGACACCATTGTAGCCTTCTTCCCTGCTAGGACCCTCCTGTTCCGATGACTGGAAAAGACAATTTTGCATTTTTGGAACTCAGACCCATGAGAAATATGTTGAGGTGTAAGAGGCACTTATGCAGGAGAAGCTGGACTCAGAGGATGAGTCATGGAGTAAGTAAGCTGGCTCTCCTTATTAATGAAGACTACTTTAACATCTTTGTGTTACAGGGAGTTAAGAATTTTAAGGAAGGGCGTTACATTTATCCCCTAGATTTTGGAATTTGACTTGAATAATTTGCATTCAAGTTAAGACTCTTTAAAATCTTTGTATCCCTTGCAGCCTCTTAATAGCAGCAGCAGCAGCAGCAGCAGCAGCGATACCAACACAATAATAATAAAACCTCTCTGGCTTCCCACTGCCATGCTAAGCTGTGTACTAGGTAAACCCTATATATTTGAATGCAATTTTCACAAAAATCTGGTAAAATGTTGTCCTTCTTTTAAAACAAAATAAAAACAAAAATAACTGTGTTTCATCCTTCAGTAACTTCCTCATCAACAGCACGGCTAATAACGGGAAAAATCCTGCACCGAATACCAAGTCTGTCACTCCATCTCTAAAACTCATGATCCAACAAAGAACTGAGTGATAGCAGCCACTTTTCATGGCAAATGTAAAACATAAGTGATCTTCCTAATATCTCTAAGGCTTAACTTATTACAAATTCCATGTTTAGACATTTTGCTTAACTCTAGTGTTTTGATTGTCCTTGGTAGCTGCAAGTTTCCTATATTTTCTTTCTTTACTCTTTCTCTGAAATAACACAATCCATATTGTTTCCAACATCATCAGAATCTTGCCTTTGTACAGATTACTGGTATAAAACTAATAATATTATTCATATGATACAATATATTCTTAGATATTGTGATTTAAAATGAATCAGTAATAGTACATTGATCTCACTTCCCTCTAGACTGGCTTTAGTGATGTTTGTCCTGAGGATTCTGTAACCATGGCGTCATAAGGAAAGAGGTAGACAAGCTAGACTTGGGCTCCAATCAAGCCAGGTCCAGTTCTCTTTGACTTTTCATGAGACGTACTTTGGCTTTGTGTAAGACAGAAACACTTCCTACTTTGGAGTAGAACTGTACTGACTTGGGTTTAGTCTTCATCTTTGTTAATTGTTTGACTTTGGTCAAATCAGCCAGTCCTCTGTGCCTGAGAAATTTATCCTGAAAATGGGTATCGATTTAAGTCATAGGGTTGTCTAAAAGATTGTAAGATTCTCATGAGAGGATTCCTTTGATGTTATGTGTGTTCATTGACTGTTCTTACTGTCACAGGGACTGCTCTGAAGTAGACAACATTTGGGTGTATAATTTTTAAATAGTTGTTAAAAAAAAGTAAGCCAAGATACAGTCCCATATTGTAAAAATAAGCTTAAAGGGAAAGTGTTTAATAAAAAAAATGGATGTTAATATTTATTATGTAAGTTCTTAGTGTTATTTGGTGATACTTCTATTACCTGACATGAACTTTCCTTATTTCTCAAATAAATTATAATAGTGGTTATATATAGACATATATATATGTATGTATATGTTTGTGTGTGTGTGTGTGTGTGTATATGCGTGTATATGTGTGTGGATGTTTCTAGTGTTTTACTAAGCACTGGGCATATATTTTGGCTTCCAATTTACTACAGATAAGAGTTTTACCAAATATTTTGCCTTGGAAACATAATTTGGAAAATCATCTTGTCAGTATCCAATATTAGTTTCTTGGTACCAGCATCCTTCTAAGGCAGTGACAGTTATTTTTATTTTAATTATGGCAGCACCCCACTTTTGGTACTAGTTTTGGCATAAGGTCAATTATGGTATGCACAATAATCCTAGTTACAGAAGATCTCAAAAATAAATGTCATCTTTTAAGATCTAAATCTTCTTCTGTGTTGGATATTTACTGATCTAGAGAAAGTGGCAACTTAAAATAAAAAAATTAAATACCCGTTACAATTAGATCAGAAAACCTTTTGACATTAAAATGAAATTCTGTGACATTTTTGTGTACATTAGTACCAGAATTGGAAATAAAATCCTAGGAGTCTATTAATATATAAGTAACTATAATATATATGTACAATATGATGCATTGGCCTTTTTAAGTTACTTCTATAATTGCTATAATTAAGCCATAGTCATAGCAAAATATTTCGCCAAGATGACAGGAATATAAAAATATTTCTGGCGTTATAAAAATTGCAATGTTTAAGTTAGAATTCAAAGCTAAAATAAATAGCTTGCATAATTAAAACAGTGCTTTGTCTGTGGTAAATTTTTTGGCCTGGTAATGTGAAATATTTCTTAATTCTTGCAAGTAATCATTGTGAACACTTCATAAAATGATAGGGTGAAGGAGAATGCCTTGTGTGTAGAAGCTGAAGAAATAAATAGAAAAATATGGCAGAGTAGTGTATCTTAAACTTTTATAATTCTGAATACATTATGAGAATAAAATAAAAAATAAAAAGTATTAGAATAAATTATGTACACGCTATTTCTCCAGCCTGTATCCCGAGACTTTTTCTGTCTTTACCGTTGCTTTCAGATTTCGTTTTGCCGAGTTGTAAACATTCTGTGGTGCAGTAGGAATAGCTACTATATTAATACGTGATAAGTTTTCTCTTTTAAAAGTCAGTCACAAAAGGAATAATTCTTACGACCTCCTTATAAGTATCTTAGTGAGACCAACAATTAAGTCACAGTACTAATTAACTGAATCTTAGGTCTAAAAATAAATGAACTATTAAAAGATGTAGCTTATGTATCATTATAAGATAAAGCTTATAAGTTTTTTTTAAATTGAATTTTGTTCTGATGTTAATTTTTATTAGGAAAGCATAGTCAATGAAATTCAGAAGTTAAGCTCATATGTGTTGTGAGAAGAATCTGGATGTTGAGTACAGAGAATTGAAATGAAAGAGGTACACCTAAAGAAAACTACTTTTGGAATAAAGAGATCCAATTTGTTTAACATTTTTTTAAATTGAAGTATAGTCTGTACAGTGTCGTGTCAATTTCTGGTGTACAGCACAATGCTTCAGTCATACATGAACATACATACATTCATTTTCAGATTCTTCACCATAAGCTACTACAAGATATTGAATATAGTTCTCTGTGCTATACAGTATAAACTTTTAATCTATTTTATATATATTAGTATCTGCAAATCTCGGACTCCCAATTTATCCCTTTCCGCCCCCTGCCCCCCAGTAACCACAAGTCTGTATTCTATGTCTGTGAGTCTGTTTCTGTTTTATATATAAGTTCATTTGTCTTTTTTTTTTAGATTCCACATGAGTGATATGATATGGTATTTTTCTTTCTCTTTCTGGCTTACTTCACTTAGAATGGCAGTCTCCAGGTTCATCCATGTTGCTGCAAATGGCATTATTTTATTATTTTTTATGGCTGAGCAGTATTCCATTATATAAATACACCACAATTTATTTATCCAGTCATCTGTCGATGGACACTCAGGTTGTTTACATGTCTTAGCTATTGTAAATAGCTCTGCTATGAACACTGGGGTGCAGGTGTCTTTTTGAAGTAAGGTTCCCTCTGGATATATGCCCAGGAGTGGGATTGCTGGGTCATATAGTAAGTCTATTTTTAGTCTTTTGAGGAATCTCCATACTGTTTTCAGTAACGGCTGCACCAAACTACATTCCCACCAACAGTGTAGGAGGGTTCCCTTTTCTCCACACCGTCTCCAGCATTTGTCATTTGTGGACTTTTAACAATTTGTTTAACATTTAATAACCCTCCAAGCCCACCTCTCACTAGATTTTTTTTAATTAATTAATTATTTCATTTTTAAATTTAAAAAAAATTTTTGAAGAGTGATTTATTTATTTAGGTTTTATTGTGGGGGGATAATTGGGTTTATTTATTTATTTATATTTAGAGGAGGTACTGGGGATTGAACTCAGGACCTTCTGCATGCTAAGCATGCGCTCTACCACTTGAGCTGCACCCTCCCCCTCTAGACATGTTTTTGAGGTGAATGATTGTGTGGGTCACTAGTCCCAGTTATCCATAGAGTTAATAAGTTGTATTTTAACTCATTGCACAGTTATACAGCCTTCAGTATAGAACAGACATCATGCAACAGGTTAGCTATATAAAGACAGAACATGTCATTCGGAGTATAACTGGGGACACAGATAATTTGGTGAACAGTCTACTAGTGGAATTCCCAACATGTCATGGTCGCATAAAGACTTTCTTATACCTGGAGAGATCAATAGGGTTTTCCCAGAAAAGGTAACTAACTCTTGGTTTAAGACTTAAAAGACCTGGTGAATCTTTCCAAGTACAGACTTGGCTGAAAGCAGTCTAAACTGAATGATTAATGTGAACAAATGCATGGGCCATAAGTAGCCCGGCAGAGAAAAGAAAGATGACTACCAGATGAGAAACCTCTTGCAATAGTCTGGGTGAAGTATGAAAGAGGCAGGACTAGAGGAGTTGGGGCAGGGGTTGGTATAGCTCAGTGGTAGAGAGCGTGCTGAGCATGCACGAGGTCCTGGGTTCAATCCCCAGTCCCTCCACTAAAATAAATAAACCTAAATCCCCTCCCCCTCAAAATAAGAATAATTTCAAAAAAAAGAACTACAAGAGTGGCAAAGAGAATGAGGATGAGGTGATAAAAGAGACATTTCAGTCCTGAAATAGAGCGAGTTTGATACGTGGGACAAAGATATTGCTGGATTGATGGGTAGGATGTTGAATCTGGATTTAAACTCTTTTTATTATAGTTATATGTATTTATTATATTTATAGTCATTTTGCTTATTAGTATTTAATACTATGTAATCTGATAGTAAAACGAGTATATTCATATCTATCATGTTTATGTTATTGAAAAGATCACGTGACCTCCTGATAGCTTCTTCTAAACTGATGTAAGCTAAGCCAGGTAGACTTTGCTCCTGAGGGATGCTGCGCATGCCCAGCTGTGCAAGTGAATGAATGGATAAGACAAGGACATTAGAAAGCCTGCTATTGCCAAAGACGTCAGCCAGTTTGACCGAAGAGTTTTATCGGGAATAAAACCAATATCTGAATTCACAAATGATAAAATCTGAGAAAACATACAAATTTGTCATTATTATTAAGAATGGGTAACTCGAATTAGGTAAAGGAGAGGGAGACATTGAGAAGTGCCCCCACTTTTATTTTTATTTGTTATTATTTATTTACTTATTTAATTGAAGTATAGTTGATTTATAATGTGTGAATTTCTGGTGTACAGCATAATGTCCCAGTCATACATATACATACATATATTCGTTTTCACATTCTTTTTCAGTATAGGTTACTACAAGATATTGAATATAGTTCCCTGTGCTATACAGAAGAAACCTGTTGTTTATCTATTTTATAAATAGTAGATAGTGTTTGCAAATCTCAGACTCCCAATTTATCCCTCCCCACTCCCTTTCCCCCTGGTAACCCTAAGTTTATTTTCTATGTCTGTGAATCTGTTTCTGTTTCATAGATGAGTTCATTAGTGTCTTTTTTTCTTTTTTTAGATTCCACATATAAGTGATACCATGTGGTGTTTTTCTTTCTCTTTCTGGTTTACTTCACTTAGAATGATGACCCCTTGTTCCATCCACGTTGCTGCAAATGGCATCATTTTGTTCTTTTTTAGGGTTGAGTAGTGCTTATTTTTAATTTACATTGTTGGTGGATGGTATTGCAATGAACAGGAAAAAGAATGGAAGAAGACAATGAAGAGAAAGAGGGGAGTGATTTCAGATAGGATCTAATTTTGTTTTTTGACAGTTTGATTGTGAACTGCCTGCATGCTCTCGCCAAAAAGCTAAAATTTTGGGTTAAAGTTAATGAAGATATATAAATTAGGCCTATGATTTGGGGACTCCTTAGTGTACAGGAAACAATTACACCTTTGGAAAGAGATAGGATGTCCAAGCAGTTGTGCTGACATGTCATATATTAGAACCTTAAATACTAAATGCAGACAGCAAATAGATGACGTTAGGTAAATTCGTGAATGATATCTATCAAAGAGAACCGTTAGATCCTGAAATGAGCTAAATGAAGTTGACCGGCAAGTAAAGGGAGCTGTAGGAGGAAGGATGTGAAAAAAGATCAAAAAAAGGTGCCGTAGGGTGAACACCGCATGAGAAATGAATAGGATGAGAACTGAGAAGTGAATGATCTTGCTGCAGAAGAGCCCATGATGTCTTGCTTTGAGTAGTTCAGTAGAGTGGTGGGAGAGGAAGTCAGATTGCAGGAGGGTTAAAGAGTGCGTGGAGGTAAGGATAAAGGAATGGAAATGTAGTTTATTCCTTCAAGAAGGTTGGTAATGAAGGAAAGAAGGGAGATGGTGTTTGAGAAGAAAATGTAGTCCATGCAAGGATTGTGTGCAAAGACAACAAGCCAGCATGCTGGTCCCTCCCACCCCCGGTCCTATTCCAGCTAGCTAATGGGGGTCTTGAGCATCCTTATATGCCCCACTATTTAGTTCAAGTTGACCCCAAGCAGGGCATTACATGGCAGGTCATTTTGGATACCGTGTCCCCTTTGCCAGTTTTCTTTATTCCAATTCAGGGGGTTGCGGTGGCATTTCATGTTATTGACTGCAACAAAGGTACCAAAGATGTAAATGTGCCTTCTCCAAACATACTGATGCTGGCTGGATGGGAGTGGCCACTTCCACAAGGAGAGATTTCTATGTAGTCTCACTCCAGGAAGTATTCAGCTTTGCCTTGTGCTTTCTGTGTCTGACAGATACTCCTGTAAAGCAGCTCTTAGCTTTATATGCTCTTTTATAATTTCATGCAGTTCCCTTGCTCCAAGACTCAGTTATGAGTCCCACAGGGGAAGGGCTGGCAGATGTGTTAAATGCCAGACCATGAGCTGTGGTCCATCATTCCTCCAGCCAGACCTGACTGGTGGTTTTGAATGACATTTGTGTACTCTCACCCTCTCTTCTCTTAGAATTAGATTTTTCACTAGGGGCTTCTCTGATTCCACTTGCAGACTTCTCCTTTGTGGGTCAGTCCCACTTGTCCATCATGAGTATGCAGGCATGGATGAATTAGAGACTACACAGATTAGGCTGCCCACTGGGGTAAGCTGCTACATAGGTTATTATAAAGCAAATGGTGAAGAGGGTGAAGTTAAAGTTGTTACTCTTCTTTGACAGTGCATAAGGGTGCAAAGTGGAATAAGGAGGAAGCAAATCCTTAATGAGTATGAGAAGAAAGAGCAGAACCACTCCTGAATATCTAGAGGAAGAGCATAAACAATTTACTTTGTGCCAAAAGCAAATGGGTAAATAATAGGATACATATTGATTCTACAAGGTATGTCTACAAATCATGCTTCTGTTCCTGCACCATGATCTGAGATGAAAAAAAGAAATACTAGGTATATGATTAAATGAGTTTGAAGACCATAGAAAATCATGATGGTGGTTTGGGTGATGTTTGAAGGAGGGAAACTTTAAAATAAGTGCATAAATTTTTTTTTTACTGCACATGAACATTACATAAAAGACATAATTTGAAAATGGAAATTCTCACATATCATATCGAAGTTTTGGTAACATATAACATATTTCATTGGGGATTGATCAATAATTTTTGGTGTCTTTATACGCTGGGGATTAAACCTAGTTCATAAGGTCATTTTTTTCGGGGAATAGCTTTTCAACATTTAATATGTAAAATAAATGTCACTACATATAGTGATACACAGATGAATCTGACGACGTGTTTCCTATTTAATGTCTTGATGTAAAGTACACTGAGAAATATTAAATCTTATAAGGAGTAAATTATTAGTGGAGTTCAAACAGACGATGTCTATATGAAGTGATTGGAAACTGTCTTATAAAAGATGACATTTTAGCTGGACCTTAATAATAGGTAGTACTTAGAAATGCAGAAGGGAAAATGGTGCATTTCAAGTAGAGGAAAGTTCATAGACAAAACTGGAGAAGTCAGTGAGCAGTGAGCTTAGGAAGTGGCTCATGAGAAAGATGAAGAGAAGTGAGGTTGATAGTGTAATGTGAGGCCACGTCATTGCAACCATACTGAGGAGTTTGGGTTTTATCTTAGGGTATTTTTGAGCCAAATTTTTATATGATGTGATCTGGGGCTTTAGAAATAAGTTACTAAAGATATTATTAAGACTTTTGAGTTACATATTTTTTTAAAAAAAACAACTTTTACAGAAGAAGGAGAATTCATGTCCACGAGCAAACCATCAGAGAAAAAGGAACTTGGCTTTTCTTTTTTAAAGAGCTAATGGAAGTGAAAAGGTCCAGCCTGGTGCCAGGGGAGGAACAGTAATCTCTGGGGTCAGGAAGGCTGCTGTGGTGACTGAATAGCTTCATAAAAATGATCAAGCAGTCCTGAGTGACGCTGATTATAGCTATTGTGTATGACTATAATTATCCTGGATTTGTTGAAGTTGTGCAATAAAGAAATCTGTATGGTAAGCTGATCAAACACTGAGTGCTCAGAAGTGTGATAGTTTTGGCTTTTGAGCTTACTATTTAAGTAAAGGCACTAGGTTTTGTGGGCGTTTTTTTTTTTGTTGTTTTTGTTGTTTTTTTTTTCTCTTTCTTTTTTTCTTGTCTTCTTACTCACTGTCTTCTCACTGCCATTGGATAAGACAGTTGCTTATATTAGAATATATCACATGACCCAGATCTTTTTTTTTTTTTACATCCCTTTGTGTCAAGGTCTGATTCTACAAGCGATGTCCATTGTTTTATTCTTTTGTAAAATAGATAAATACTGAGAGATGACAATGTGGCAGACCCCTTACCCAAGATCAGGGAATCCACTGCACAGCAATTGACAAGGCAGCTTGTCTGCCACGGCTGTACCCAGACACAGATCTTGCCTTTGTGATAGAGATTAAAATTGAAAGTGTGTGTAAGGAGAGAGTCATTGAAGGACATGTTGGACCATGCACAAGGTATGAGCAGAAGAATCTAGAAGAAGGGAGAAGAATGGACCAGATATGTGTGGGTGGGGCATGTAGGGAAGAGAAAATCAAAGAATAAGAGCAGTGGAAAAAAGTATGAGGCCATGGGGTAGGTCAGTCATAGCCTCAGGTCTCAGGACATTTATAGTAAATACTCTTCTTAGGTTTCTGGAGAAATTTCTCAGAAAAAAAACATAGTGTTGTTATGGAAGCCATCCTAATAACAGTTTCTGTTCCAGAATTGTATAGATAGTTACTGGCCACTAAGAAAACCTTTACTTCTAAAAATAGCATCAGGGCTCCCACACTGGCCTGGCAAAGTCTCTCTTACTAACTTACTTCTAGCATGATATTAATGAATAGTAATAACTTGCTGTTTCAAACATGGTTTCTATGGGGAAATGTGTATTGAACTCTAGGGAAATGCCAACACCTTGTACACCCAAGGTGTGATAGTCTTGTACGCTATTGGAGAATGTTCCAGAAGCTGGAGCTCCCTTCCATCATCAGTGGAGAGGAGAATGAAAGAGAAAGAGTCAGGGATCTGGTCTGAAAAAGTGTTTCATGGCTTTCTTCCCCTGTGGCTTTGGAGGGATGTGTCACTGCAGTTATCATAAGAAGTACAATTAGAAGCAATAGCAGTCCAGCCGTGGCAGCTACCCAAGGCGGGTCTGTGTACTTTGGGAATTCAAGTACTTGTGTCTGTTCACTTATCTTGCTCGGAATCCACAACATTTTGAAACACTTTCCCCCCATTTCCAACAGCTTCACTAAGAAAAGCTCCACAGCTTTCTCCTAAGAAAAGTTTTGAGAAGTAGGTGTGATTGGCCTTATTTTCTTAATGATGGTTTTAAGGCACATTGGGATGGAGGCTGTCACTGCTAAACACAACACCTCTCTTCCCTAAACATAATTCTTCACACATACACACACATCTCACTCTTCTGCCACCTTTCTAGCTGTCTCCAGTGTGACTGTCTATAAATTGAGTCACTAGGGAAGAGTGAGCTTAAAATAATCTTCTTACTAGAAAGCTCTTACCTGAACCTTCAATCCCCGAACTCTTAGCTCTAAGTCTCTCTATGCAGGTTAATTGAAGTGCAACCGTATAAAGAAAAAAAAAAAAAAAAAAAAAGAGAGAGAGAGAGGTGAGGGAGGTGATGTCTACAAAATGTTGTCCTGAAACATAAAAATACCTTCACAAGAGCTCAGGATCACAAGTAAGAGATAGCAGCAGGTGGGCGAAGCACAGAAACAAGAAAAGATGCACTGAGGAGGGTAGGAAAGAGAGATTGCCTTGCTGCCATCACTCCTCCCCTGAGCATGAGCAGTCTACCATGGACAGAGACAGGTCCAATTTAAATAAAAGGTGACTTTTATTTAAATTATTTGCATCTGTTCAGACTTGACCCCACCGTGGGCTGGTTGACCTATAAGCCCTGAGGATTACGTCTAAAATAATTGTGAACATTATTGTTTTGTTTAACTCTAATTTAACTCAAATACTTATGCCTCATTATGTTTGTTAACTGTATTCTGATCCTTCTCATCTGCTTAATGATGATTTATTGAGAGCAGACTTTTTCCTCTCTGTGTTTGCTTCAGTCCGCTGAGCCTAGAGGAGGGGGACTCTGATGGACTTGATGCTCCGTGTAGTTGTTGGTCTTATACTTAATCAAGATTTCATTTTAAATTTAGTCCAAAGAATAAGTTGTCAGAATTTATTTTATTTACTTGAAGGAAGTTTGCGTAAATTCTTCAAATCTGCAAAATCTCAGATTAATTGGTTTCTCGGATGGATTGTACTCTTTCTTTCTCAACTGCATTCCTTGAAGTGAAACATATCTCTTCTAACCCTCTAGCTATAGGGAGTTTGCCAAAGACAAAGTTGTTAACAAAGATTTTTATTTCTGACTTATGGTTCCAACTTTCTTTTCATCTTAATATAGTTAGTTAATGTGAATGCAGTATGTCTCAATAGGGCATTTTATCTGTAAAAGGTGAAAAACTAAAGTAGCAACTCTGTGATTTTCAAATAGGTGCTTCTTTCTAACTTACAGAACATTACATAAAACTTTATTTTTCCTAAATCATATTAATCTATTCATATACACGTTTTCTTGGATGATATAACCTATGTTTCTGTTCAGATTTAAAATTCTTGATGTTTTCAAGATAATATCAATGGAATTGAATTTAAAGTTATAGAGGGTTCTAGAAGAGGTTTCTGTTCAGGGGAGCCAAAATGTGAAAAGAGAGAGAACCACGTGGAATTTTAGTTGGAACTGAAAAATGTACAGCCTGACTTTTCTTTCTCTCTCTACTCTTAGTACTAATCCTTAAACGGAAGCAGCTGTCATTAAAACTTGGATGTATTTACATTTAAAAAGCAAATGCGATTTATTGATGCCAGAAACATCAATAGAACAAAAGTGCATTTTGACCCCTGAACAACATGGGTTTTGACTGGGCAGGTCCACTTACACGTGGACTTTTCCCAATAAATATGCACTACACGGTCTGAGGCTGGCTGACTGCAGATGCAGAGCTACTGATACCTGTGGCCGCCTGTAAAGTCACACACGACTTCCAACTGTACCAGGAGGTCAGGGCCCCTAACCCCCACATTATTCAGGGGTCAAATATACTTTCAAGTTAATTTTGTTATTGTCGTGGTACATCGAAATAGGATTTATTCTAGTTTGCATACCTAAAGTTAGTGTCTTACGCAAAAGGACTAGAAATGAGAGACTTAAACAAGTCAATAATGAAGATGCTGACGGTATCTGATGTTATTTGGACACTCACTGGGTGCCAGCTGCCTGCATTTTTATCTCGTAATTTTTATGGCAACCCACTGATGGCAAAACTATTCAGAGAGTTTAAGTAACTGATTGGAAAGCAAGAGGTTAAAGACAAGAATCTAAGAATAAATCAAATTTTTAAAATGTTTAAATCAAACCTCTAAAATTCAGTTTGCCAAATTAAATCACCATAATAGTAAGTTAAAGAAATTATAATTCAATTGAAGAGGAAGTTCAGTTCAATAAAGAATAATACTTAATAATATATAAACATGCACTCATTATTTTAAATAAGAAATACAGGTTGTGTACTGCAGGTGGAATTAGGCTTGGTTTTTAACATGTGCTTATGTGTATGTGTATCACCACTGAGGATCGGGTGCAGCCACATTTATCAGAACGCCGCAAATAACAGTGGCTTAGGCAAAGTCAATCCTAATTTCTCTCATTTCTTTCTCTTACGAAAAAAATCGAGAGGTTGACATTCCAGGGCAGGGATGGGCAGTGATCACCCTGCTTGTCCTTTTTCCGGTACCTAACACTTATTTCCCGACTTGCTGCTAGAGTTCCAGGCACTGTGCCTGCATTCCAGGTAGCAGAAGGGAGGAAAGGCAGCAAAAGAAGTATGCTCCAGCTGTCTATAACCTTTTAAGCAGCCTACTCTCAGTTGTCATCAAAGACTTGCTTACTGTTCACTGGCCAAGGACTTTATCACATGGCCACACTTGGTTATAAGAGATTGTAAGATATAACAAAATCTCTACCTGGACATATTACTGCCCTAAGTATTCTTTTTTTTTTTTTAGCATTTTAAATATATTCAGTTTATTGAATGTCAAATATATCTCAGTAAAGATGTTTAAAAGAAAATAAAAAGGAGGGAAAAATACATCAAGCAAATATTAACAAGAATGGTAATTAAAAGATTGCTTTTGGCTATGTTACATGAGACAAAGCAGACTGAGGCAAAAGTCTTCATTAGTGATAAAGGTAATGGTGTAATGATAAAAGCTAATTTCTATTAGACGTATGTCTAACAATATAAACTTGGAAATGTATATTGTTAGGTATAAAAATATGAAGTTATATACACAGACAGTCTCAGAATATCTTTTAGCTTAAAAATCTAAGAGAGATCGAAAAACCCTCCATTATAGTGGAATTTTTCCCTCTCTCTCAATTATTGGCATGTTAAGTAGACGCAAAATTGGTGAGGAACAATTCAATTAATACAACTGATTTAATCAATGTAAATAGACTTACCTCCTCTAAGGCTATTTTTTGGGTGGCTAAATAGCAGTCTCTGTCCTGGCCTATTTGCATTAAATGTGCAATGATTTTAAAAATACACAAACACATACACATACGAACTGTATGTAATGTAATATAATAACGGTATATGTGTAAATTTCTATATTTATAAATGTTTAATTTAGTCACACTTGCTTTAGTACATTCAATAATGGTTATTAGTAGAACATAGGGTTTATTTTTTAGCTTATACTTTAAAAACTTTGTATCTTATATATGTAAAATTTAAAAACAAGCTTTTAAAAGTAATAATTTTGAAAATTCGCTATGTTTACTCACTGCTTTTCCCTAAATTAACTCTTCTATCTTTAGTCACTATTTTTCATAAACCATATACATATAATATCAGGGTATTATTTTCAGGTCTTTTGTTAATATCAGAATATCTTGTATAGCAGTTAGGACGTTGACAATATGTTCAAATCACGTTGCTGGTATTACTTGGACTTGCTTCCTCTTTTATGATACAATTATTGTTTCTTTATTTACCTTTTTATCATTCCTGAACTAAGAAACTTGGAGATAGAATCAACGTACTTGCCTTTCAGCTGAGGGTCAGGTATCCAAGGCTGGGGATGACATAAATCAGTGTGCTATAACATGACCCATAAACCCAAGACACACGCCAAGACTAAAGAGTAAATTTATGTTTCTCAAAATCTCAAAAACAAACGCCATTGTTTCCTTTGGCATAAGGTACTCTTGTTCATGAATATTTTATAGTTCATAGAACTATACTTCAAATGTCCATTCCAACTAGTAATAGTAAGTGAGTCAAAAGGGATGAATGTAGGATTTTTAAAGCCCTTTTGTGGAACTGTTCTTTAGGGTTTTAAATTTTCTTATATAATATATATATATTTATATTTATAATATCTCTTCATTGTAAATGTTCTTTTTAAAGTGAAACTAAAATTTAGGAAAGGGAAAAAAAATACTTTTAAAGTCAGAGCCTCTCCTCGAGTTCACTAGTTCATTAAATTTGAAATTAAAAGCAGAGAAAACTGACAAGGGAATTGGGGCATACTGCCGAATTACTTTCAAAGCTAAACACGAAAGTAAAACTGTGTCAAAATCATAATTAGTATTTGCCCTTGAATTGTCCTTGTTAACAGAAGTGGAACAGTAGAAAATACTGCATAGAAGCGTTGGCTAGAAATAGTGCATTTCATAGCCAATAAATCCCAACCACCTTAGCAGAATATAATTAAGAGGACGGCCTATAATCTCTGTGGTTTGAAAAAAAAAAAAAAAAAAGAGTGGAGCACATCTTTTTCTACACTTCTAACTTGCATGATAGAATCAGTTGGACCTATGCTTTTCAGGAGATTTCATTGCCACTGGTTAAAGGCTGTATAGAAGCTTTTTTTTTGCTTTTTTAAAATTCCTCTAGCTAGCCTAGTTTTGGTGAGCCTAAAAGGCAGTGTGTCATGCAGTTACTTCTGTTGAGTTATATCCACTTTGGATGTTTCTAGTGTGTACCCTAGGAGTATTAGAGGGAACCTTTGGTGAAGAAGTAGGGCTAAGTGGACCCAGAAGACAGAGATTTGCCTAGGAATCAGTGAATTCCTATCCAGCCTTGAGCATTTTTCTTTGTTGGCTTTTCTGTCCCAACACATCCTACAATCTAACTTATCTCTTGCTTTCTTTTGTTGTTAAAAGAAAATAAATTTGCCACATACTTCTTGAGTGCACATGTTGGAGAGGACTGGGGGTAGAGTTTATTGGTATGGAAGCCAACATTTTGTGTATTGTAAAATCAGTAGCAAATGTTTAAAGGTGATGAATGGTTTGAAAGGTAGATGATTCTTTGTACTATAGGCAGTGGGTGTGTAAAGTTTGCCTCATTTCTCTTTTTGCTTATCTCTATATGGTCATGTATTTTGCAACATTTAGTTATATTATTGTAACTCTTCTCAGAAGACCCAGGCATCCTCCCAAAAGATGCTCCAGTCAGGTTCTCCTGTATAGGTACTGGCCGTCTTAACTTCACCCCAGATAAACAGTGTCTGGGAGTGTCTTATCAGTTTGGGATTTCAGCTATAGGTAATTGACAAAGGATTAGAGAGGGCCTGGCAAGCAGCCTGCAGAACTAATGCTTGGGGAAATCTTTAGGAGAGCTTAAGTGCTTAAGTGCTGAAGCTGAAATAAAACTGTCTTATTGAAACATTGATCTGAAAATGCTGAGCAGTAAGGTAGAAACCAGGTGTTAGACAAAGGAATCAAGACAGAACACGTGGGTTTGGAATATAGATTAGGAAGCTAGAGCCAGGATGCCTGCCTTTTGGTGCCTAAATAACATGCGTATGTTTCCTCAGTTGGAGAAAATAGATTTTAGGATCACTGAATTTATTTCAGTCTTTTTAGGGGGATATTGTAACCTCAGGGGTATAATAGCATTCTCCCATTGGGCCTTGATTGGAAACTGAATACCAGAGTAAATCTAAATTTATGAACCATTGTAGTGAGAGAGTAGATCACATTGATGCTCCATAGAGGGAACTCACAGAACCACATTGAATTTAGAAAGAGTTCAAAGCCAGCAAAATACAAAGAGCTGATATCTTCCCCTTTAAATGGGGGAAATGATGACCTATTTGGTCAGAGTTTCAGGGAAAATTGGTGAAGCTTCATTCTTTATTATATTTTCAGTAAAACTCAGTTATGATTCCCTTTCAAGCCCTTCATACCCCTTTCATCCCCACATCGGAAATGGTTGAAATGATAGAATAAGCCGAATGATACCCAGTAGAGTCATATTCCCAGCTTTCTTTATTTTATCAAATTAAATTGTACTGAATTAATTTTCTTTATTATTAAGAAAATAGATTTGGGAATAAAATTTAGGCAAGAGAAGGAGTTCTGTTGGAGGTCTTTACCTTGGTCTTAAGGCAGACTCAGGGATAGCTTCCAAGTTTATTATTCACTACATTTTGTTTAATCATTTAACTAAATGGTTTTGGATATCTTATTGAGCTAATATGTGATGTATTTATAACAGAGTATCTATGAATAGACAAGATCTATTTGATTGGTACTATGATACAAGAAACAGCATTCCCTACTTTTAATTATTTTCTTTATATCCCTCTTCCTCCACCCAGCTTTTGGAATTGAATGCTTAACTTGCTAATTTTAAACATTATCATTTCTAAAGTATGTATTTAAGTAACTAAATTTATCTGTGAGCATCCCTTTAGCTGTGTTCTGAACGTTTTAAACATGGTATTTCTGCTCTCCCTTAATTCTAAGTATTTCTAAATTTCTATTATTATTTCTTCCTTTTCCTACACATACTTCTAATGATTTTTTAAAAATTCTGAATCAAGGGTTTTTTTCTCTTTATTGTTTACTGGTTACTCATTTTAAGCAGCACAAATAGAAATTTTGTATTAATCATTTGTATTTGGTTACAGTGAATATAAAATTAACCATGCATTTTTTATAAATGTTAGTGTCTATAATGTATATATTTTAATAAATTTGGTGAAGATTAGATCTATATATTGAATAAATCAAGTTGCTTAAGAATACTGTTCAGATATTAAATATTTTTATTCTAAAATTTCTGCTTTGTATTTTTCTAACCATAAAGCAATTTTATTTATCAATAGTGACTGGTTTTTTTTTTGCTTTCTAATCTCCTCATATTTTATTTCTTTTGCATCTGTTTCATTATATAGAAATGTCAGTAGTTCTCATTCTTAAGTATTCCTGATCTTAAAGGGAATTATTAAAGCATTTTCCAAGTAGGCGTGAAGTTTGCTGTAGGTAGGTGATAGCAACCGTTCATTAAGTTAAAGTTCCATTCTATTTCCATATATACATAATATAATATTACCAAATGCTTTTATTTATTTCCTAGAATGAATTGAGAAAAAGATAATCTATCAACAGAATGGATTAATTTATTGAGTTTCTGAAGTTAATTCTCACACAGAATGAAGACTAGATTTATGTTACTAATATTTTGTTTAGGTTTTTGCATCTGTGTTCATTAATTTTCAGTATCAAGGTTATACTGTTTTCATCAAATGAAGTGGAATTTGTGTCCCAGTTATTTATTTGCTTCTTTATTGCATTCTCTGAAAGAGTTTGTGTAATTTTGAAATTACCTACCCTATTGATGGAAGTTTTGTTCAGTTTATCTGTAAAACTGTCTGAAGTAAGTGTTAGCTTGTGGGGGTATTTTTAATTTCTTATTCAGCTTATTTGATTGTTACAGGATTATCCAATCCTCGTGTTACTAAGTGATGACCCATCTCGTATCTCGAACTGTTTATTGCCTGAAGGTCTTTTTTGAATCATAATAGTATGTCTACATCAACTCCCTTTGGGTTGTTTGCTTTCTGGTCAATCATGTCATTTTTCTAAGATTTTATTTTTGATTGTTCTCTTTTTTGTTTTTATGTTTTAGGTATGCATTTTGTAAATAATAATGGTAATATAAGTAATAGTATAACCTCAGTTTCTAGTAGTTTCACAGCCCACCTCAGCGCCCTCTGAAAAGAACCTAACTCCTGTGCTTATCATTCTCATTTTGAAGTTCCATTTTCATTTCTAGAATATGGAAAATTTTTTTGGTAACACAATCAGGTATTTTTAAAATATCTGATAAATGATATATCCCATGTTTCTATGCTTTTTAGCACGAAATGGGCACATATTTCAATGTGTCAATTTGCCACTGCTCAAAAATCCTGGGCTATTATTTCTTTAATCCATTGCTCATTATAGCACCTCAACTTTTGTCACCAATCTCTCCCATTTTCTTCTAGTCTTCTTCAGATTTCATTCACATCACAGAAATTATTTCTTATCATTTTCCTTTACTCACCATTATTTTCTTTGTCTTTTAAAATATTTTCTCAGAAACCTAAAAAGTGGATATGGCTCAATATTTATTTCTTTCAACTGTATGTTTAGAAAGTCACATAATCTGATTCAACTGTTGATTATGATATGTACATCTATACTTATATTTTAATATAACATTTGAAAAAATACTTAATGTTTCTTTCTTGAACCTATGTCTTGGTCAGTAATTTATATGTTGAAAAATTCAATTTTTAACCAAAATTACAGTTATCAAAAACCAGATGAGATAATCTTAATATTGAAGGTACTGATGGTTCTTGGAGAAACTGTGAGCTGAGAAATTCACTTTAATAATAATGTCATATGGCATTCATTTTCATTTTTTCTGTACTAGCAGCTCTGTATTCACTGCTCTCATTAATTACTTTCTCCCAAGGCCCCTATAAAGAAGATAAACTCATTATGACACATTGTGTTTTAATCCCAAATCCCATGTATTTCCACAAGGGGGAAAACATTAACCAAAATCATGGTGAATTTCTTTGGAAGCAGCAGAATCATCCTATGTGTGTACCTCATTCATTCCCCACTAAGTCGCAGTGTGTAGGTTGTGCCTTCCACAGTAATGTTTTGATGGGTCAATAAAACACTAACATTTCTTGCCCTGACTCTGGAAATAAGAGCTGTATCCTAGAGCAAGTCCTTTTATTTCCCTGGATGTAGTTTTTCATTCTACAAAATATTATATAGAGTTCGTCTACAACAGAAATCACACATCTCTTTTCTTACTAAGTTCCCAGTTTAGTAAAAAGCCCAGCCCTTGTTCCTGGGCCCAGAACAATCTTGAAGGATATATTTAGCCATGCTGTCTATGACTGTTTACTTGATGAGTGCTTAGGGCTGCCTTTGTCCTGGCTTCCTCACTGGAGCTTACCTAATCAAGAGCTGTCCTTTTTAAGTATATGACATTGACATGTGATATTCTATATTTTGAAGATCTTCCCAAGGACAGACTTGGCATCTTCAAAAATAACTGTGCTCCTTTAATGATTTTTATCATCTTAACAACTACAAATTCATAAAAGTTCTATTCTTATTTAAAAAAAGACATTTCAAAACACTCTATTTCAGTAGAGTTACTCATTAACACTTCAGAAGCTGCTTTGTTGGTTTAGTAGTTACTTCCACACACTCTCCCTACATACTTTTTATAGAGGTTCTTCTCTATGAGGCTAGATTCAAAACTTCACTTTTCCTTTGAAAAACAGTAGTGCAAAAAAATCCTAAGAGTGTTCAACACATACAAATATGCACACACACATACACACACGAGTCCATTATTAAATGTATTAGCTGGCAGCCAATAAGTCTATATTTCCATATTTTGCTGGTTGTTGTATGTCTGAATTCAAGTAATTATGAATTGCAACATGTTGTATTTGAAATGACCATGAAGATGGGTTTTAATTCATAATGAGAATGAAAAGTAGTTAAAATAATCTCCATACTAAAGATTTCATAGGATTGTATATACCAAGAAAATTATGCTGAAAACTTAACTACTGAGGCTTTTCAAGAGTGCTAATGGATTTTTTGTGATATATTTTTAGGAACTTATATATAGATTTTCCAATGAATCCTTTGAGTTTGAGGTTGTTAATTGCTGAACGAGGTTAATCTACCACATCTTTCTGGGACTTGTTTGCATTTTAACAGGAGTTAAATTGAATAGTGCTTTAACTCTGAAGTTCCTATTGAGAAGGTGTCCATGGGAATGTCATGCATTCATCTCTCATACTATAAATTCTATCCTAAGAATTTCACACGTTCTTAAAAACAGTATTTCAAGTATGCAGTATGTGTTGAATCTGCTCATTGCTGTCCAGAATGGTTTTATCTTTACTTGTGGTCTTAATCTTTTTTGAGGACTGTGCAAATAAGCTTCATATTTGACCATGATCATAATTTGCTTAACCTTTATGTTTTACGAAATTAATTAACCAGAGTATTTAGAAAGACTCAGTAGCACACAATATTCTTAGTGACCATATTAGTGAAAAATAGTGAGACAGATTTTTCTATCCTCATACGTTACTTTGCAGAGGATACAGGGCCTTTATGATTTTGATTGTTGTTGTGGGATAAGGCCCTATATTTTTTGTTTTATTATGGGCAAAAACACTTATTCTTCAGATCACTGGTAATCATTAATGCCAGAGGCTGCGGTGTTTGACAGCCTGTCGATTCCTATAAGGTTTTGCTGGCTAAAAACATCCTCGATGCTGTGTAAGTTTGTTTAAAAAATTTTGTTCTATAGTCAAAAAAGATGCTAATGTTTATAGTGTAAGAAAATCAAGGGATATTTGGAGGAATCATTCCTGTATGATTTAGATGATCATATTGGAAGCAAACAATGTTTTCAGTGAAATGTCTTTACCTGTATCAGAGGCAGAATATAAGGCTATGCTTTCGTGGGGCTGACTCTCTAGGGGAATTTAGCTCAACTCATTTTTAACATGTAAAGGATCAAATTCTGGGAAAATTAGGGCACCTTCATTATCATATAACTGAATTTTCACAGTCCTTTTCACCAATCTGTGATGAACGTCCAGGAAGCTTTATTTTTCTCTCTCTCTACTCTTTCCTCCCTCCCTGTCTCACCATCTCTATTTGTCTTTTAATCTTGTTACAGTTACTTTTCCAACATCCTCAGGACATTTACTCACACAGTTCCCTCTGTCTTGTGTAGCTCTTCTCTTCCTGTAGGTAAATATAATTCCTAACCATTAAGAATATATCTCAAATCACAGAGTCTTCAAGAAGTTTCCAAAAACTCCCATCATATTTGATCTTATATCCTCATTTTCATTGTGCTTTTTCAATGATAATGAGTCTTCTCTTCCTTTTTAAACAGTAATTTGTGTTTGTCCACTTACTCTTTTCATAATGTTCTCCTGGAGACCAGGGGCTGTGTCTTGCTCACACACATCATAGTCATTGATGTGGAAATTTGCCCAGAGTTGACAATCAATAGATAGTTAAACTGAATTTTGACTCTGAATCAATTTTCAATTATGTGTGTGGGTTTAACCATATTTTATTGATGCTTTCATTAAATCACAGGTCTCTTTCAAAAAATGATGTACCTTGTGCTAGTAGTATGTCTCACCCATCTTCGTTCTCCCATGTGTCTGGCTATAATTTATTGAGTTCTTATTTTGTTCCAGACTCACTACTAAATTCTTTGCACTTTTTTTGTACTCATCTTATTTCACCCACAGAATTTACCCTCTGATATAGGTGGGCATTAATATCTCTAATTTATATGAGAAATAAATTATGGGTCAAGGGTTAATTCACTTCCTAAGAGCCAATAAGTGACAGAACCAGGATTAAAACACAGAGAATTCTGATTCGAAAGCTTCATTGCCTTCTGCAAACACTGAACAATTTAATGAACAAACAGATATAACTTCACATTTACGATGCCTGTCCAGTAGGAGGGAGAAACCACCAGGTGGCTAACTAATATGATGGATTAATTCTATTCAACAAGTATTTGAGGAAGTGCACTATGCTTGGTAGTTCTGTGAAGCATAATCTTGGGCTGTGTGAAATGTAGAGCTGTGGTCCTTGGAAAGGAAGATGCCATTACTCTGTTTAGGAATCAACGAGGGACAAAGATGTTAGTGGAAAAATGGAGTATGAGAGAGTCAGTGAGTCTGTTACTATATATTTAGGTGATTTAACATTATTTCTATGCTATAGATACTTAAAATCACACTTTCCCATTAATCTTTTAATTTCCATGCTATTGTGATTTCATCACATAGAATCATAAGGGCATGACACTTTATTTGTCTTTGCACCTGCTAGACTTACACACGTTGTATGACATAGATGCTTACTAAATATAATTTGGGAGAAAACATTAGTTGGTTGAAAGCTTGGTATCTTAAGCTCAAGATTGTACTTTAAAAAATAACAGAAGCTACCATTTTTTGCGTTCTTAAGACATTGTGGGATACCAGGAGTAAAAAGGTAGGGTACCTATATTAGTTACCTATTGCTACATAACAAATTTAGTGCCAAATTTCTGGCTTAAAGCAACTAACATTTACTGTCTAACTATTTCTTTGATTAGGAAACCAGTGCCTCTGATTTAAGGTTTCTAATGAGGTTGCAGGAAATCAGTTGGCATGGGCTGCAGTCTTATCAGAGACTAGGGGAGAATTACTTCCAAAGTCACTCTTGTGAGTGTCAGTTTCTTGCTGGCTGTGGCCCAGAGCACCCCCTGTCGGTTGTTTGCCATATAGGTTGTTTCAGTTGTTCCACAGAGCTTTCTCATGATATGGCATTGGTTTCCCTGGGTGAGCGGTCTGAGAGACAGAGAGAGAGAGATCAAGAAAAATCTTTTTATAATCTAATTTGGAAGTGGCATTCCATCATTTCAGTTGCATTCTATTGGTTTGAGGCAGGTCATGAAGTCCAGCCCACATTCAAGGACAGAAGGGCATGAATACCAGGAGGGGGGTTTGGGGCCCCATCTTACAGGCTGCAAGTACCACAGTACTTATCCTGCCATTCTTTCTCCTCATACCCAGTTCAACCTACTGGAAATGCCCAAGCTCTTTCTGTGCTTTCGTATCACTTTGTTGCAGCTTAAAGAGGATTTGCATTTTGGTGTGTGTCAAATATCAACACGTATGTTACAGGTACAGCCAATATTTTATTTCTTCGAGGAAACCAATTTGGACACTATAAAGAGAAACAGGAACAGAAGCATTAACCATATTCCACATTTATGAACTGTTGTTGACAGTTTTAAAATAGCTGGGTATTTTATTAGCTGATAAGATTTTAGAATAAGGGCATCTTGAATAGTGTACCCTTTTTCCTTTCAAACTGAAAACTGTGCACCTTCCTAAGAGTAGATTTTAAGTCACCCAAGGGATCAGGCTGAAAATTGACTTCTAGAGTCATTGCTCTGCAGGTTGTTGCTTTTTTTTGTTTGTTTGCTATTGAACACTCTCTTTTTCATGCTGCTGCTTCTTTTTTCAAACTGCTTTCAGAAATGTAGTGACAAGCTCTAAATTCTCACAGAAAGAATAGGCAGTAGAGATATTAGATACCATCGAACAACTGAGATGTCTTTTGAAAATATTTATCTGGCTAAACTAGAAACCTCAAAATCTACCTGAAAGCTAAAATATAAGTTGTAAAACAAAAACAGGTTCAAATAAGCCATAGGTGAAAAATATTTGAGTAGGAAAATATGAAAAAAAATATGGCAAAAACTTTGGATGATAATTTGATGGCTCCAGTAGAAGAATTAAGAGTGTCAGTGGTTTTTTTAATTAAAATTTGACAAATATTAAGCAAAATGTACAAATGAAAATTTAAGATAGGTATTGTAATTGGTAAAGATGACATTGGCATAATTTTTAAAAATCTCCATGAGTCCCATTGTGTTGAAAACAGTATTTTTATTTAATCAACAATACGTGCAAAATGTCATCTTGATAGTCCTTTTAGAGTTTTAATAAAAGATGCAATCAACGTAGGCATATATAGTCAACAAGTTATATTCATATGCTCTGGAAATAATCTGATAATGATGAAACATGTTTTATAAAATGCTAACATAATAAAATTGAACAAAACAGCATCTCAAGTAAATGGATGTTACCGTTGCAGTGACAGATGGTATCGTTATAGATCATGCTGCTGCTTGTATCATCTTGGTGTAAGTGTTTTCTGCGAAAGGAATCAACTTCAGCACCTAGAACACACAATAGAAGCTTGATAATAGGTTGTTAGATGCAGAAATGAACATCGGATTGGCATAGTAATTGGTATTGTTAGACTGACAGACATTTTAGTGCCTAAATGGGACGCTCCAGGTTTTCCTTAGAAAAATAATCTTATTTGTATGGTTTGTAGAAATATTACAAATGAGCAGAAAAACTCTACTTTTGACCTAGAGTGTATGAATTTATTAAAGAATAAGTATGTCAGATTTATACTACTTTAAATTTTTTTTTTTTTTAGTTTTTAGTTTTCTTTAAATGGCAGTATTGTCAGTTTACAATGTTGTATCAGTTTCTGGTGTAGAGTGTAATGTCTCAGTCATAGCTATACATACATTTGATAGCCTTGACCTTCAGCCACTGCAAGATAAGAGGATAGAATTAAGGTTATTATGGATGCATGATCCAAATATTTCTTAGCTCAGGTATGACCCTAAATGGTAATAGGAAACAGAAATGCCTATCACATTTGCACTGTGATACTGAAGTAGCTGAAAGACAGGGCTTGCTTTGCTCGAACTTCCTGTTATTGCTTAGGTTAATTTGGTAAAAATGAGCTCGAACTTCCTGTTATTGCTTAGGTTAATTTGGTAAAAATGAACAAACAAACTTTTTGTTTAAAACACGTTTTTCTTTTATATAAGATGGCATTTTTATGATAGAGATAGATTTGGAGAGACAGGGAGAGAACACAACTTTGTATGAAATTTAGCTTTTCCCTTGATTTTTTAGAAATGTTCATCTTTCCCCTTTTAATGTAAGTTGTTTGGATGTTTAAGAGTGGAGTATATTTGTTTGCTAAAAGCAAAATTTTTCCCTTTTTATTTTTCCATTTATTCACTCCAAAGATCCACTTGAATTTACTCTTAGTACTTTCCTGTCTGACCAAGATTATCTATACTTTTTTTTTTTTCACAGTTACTTTGGGTGATTGGCTTTTAAAAGACAGACAAACAACTGGCATTCATGACTGCTTTCAGATCTCAAAGGTGGTATTTCAGAACATAGTACTAGAGATAAATAATATTTTTTAAAAAATCATTAAACTTATTGATGTTTTTCTAAAGCTCAATAGCAAACATTTATTTTAGGAATTGAATTTAGAACATGAGGCAAATTTGGCCGTTTTCCCAAACTGTTTTGAGTAGAAAGCCAGTGCAATGATTTTTATTAGGATTCCATGGACAAATAAATTTGGAAATGACAGAGTTAAGCCATGGTAGCTCTCCTGAGGAGGACCTGAGAGACTTCACTACACTAAGAAGCACCATGCATCCCCTAGCACCTTGGAAAGGTAGTGTCACACGGTGCATCAGTTGTTTGGAAAGGACGGAGAACTCCTGCCACTCTCTGTAGAGTATCCCAAGAAACCAGTTTTCTTGTGAGTACACTTTGGACCCCTAGTTAATAGTTATTATCTAAATCAGTCTTACATCTGAATGATAAACTTATTATATGTAATTAACAATACTTGAAAATACAGTCTAACTGTTGGATCAACTCATTATATTTTTAAAGGTGATTAAATATTTTGCTCTGATGTATGGAGATTCCTCAAAAGACTAAAAATAGACTTACGATATGATCCAGCAGTCTCACTCCTGGGCATATATCTAGAGGGAACCTTATTTGAAAAGATGCATTCACCCCACTGTTCATAGCAGCACTATTTACAATAGCCAAGACATGGAAACAACCTAAATGCCCATCGACAGATGGCTGGCTAAAGAAGCTGTGGTATATTTATACAATGGATTACTACTCAGCCATAAAAAATAATAAAATAATGCCATTTGCAGCAACATGGATGGACCTGGAGATTGTCATTCTAAGTGAAGTAAGCCAGAAATAGAAAGAAAATCACCATATGTAGAATCTTAAAAAAAGACAAAGTTACTTACAAAACAGAAACAGATTCACAGACATAGAAAACAAACGGTTAACAGGGAGGAAAGAGGTGGGAAGGGATAAATTGGAAGTTCAAGATTTGCAGATACTAACTAATATATGTAAAATAGATAAATAACAAGTTTCTACTGTATAGCACAGGAAACTATATTCAGTGTCTTGTAACTTATGGTAAAAATATGAAAACGAATATATGTGTATTCATGTATGACTGAAACATTGTGCTGTGCACCAGAAATTGACACATTGTAAATTGACTATACTTCAATATAAATATATATAAACAAACAAACAAGCAAACAAACAAACAAAAACTTTGCTCTGATGAATGCTACTACTTCATGATGAAGTTCTGCAACACCAGAACCTGCAGAATTAGTTTTATTAAAACTATTACATGGCCATCACTTCTTTCTTTCTCCCTAATTCTTAGGTGAAATCTGAGATCTGGTTTACTATTGCTCTAGTGGTATGGCCAGAGTACTTTTTCTTTCTTTTATTCTTCTTTTCATTTTGTTTAATCTTCAGAGAAGTTCTGGGATCCTCTGGAGCTCTGATGGGAAGAATTGTAGAGTGTATCCACTGCCAAGAGATGTGATAAAAAATTTACACAGTGGAAGCCTTAGTTAAATGAATTATTCATAGACAACTATCCATCCAGGCATTTGAAGTGTATGGCAATATGAGGGGTGGAAAAATAGAAAGAAAAATTACCAATCACCAACTTTTTAAATGGGAAAGTCTGAAATCCAGACAGAATCTGAATTTAACCGAGGCACATAGAAAGACACAATGCAGAATAATGAGAGAGCTTGCAAACTGTTTATGCACCCCATTATTTGATAAATGTATAATTGGCTGTCAATTAACAGCTGCAGAACCTTCCTTCTGGTCTTTCTCTCCCTTCATCAAACATAATAATATGTAGGGAACAAGCACATTCTGGTTTCTAATGTTAACCTTCCTCTGTAAGATTTCTCAGCACTTCAGGCAGGCAGAGCTGTATTCCCAGGATAGAATCCAATTTTGTTTTCTTTTATATTAGAAACAGTCCATTGCATCTTGACAAGGTATTTTGAACCAAAGAGAAAAGGTCAATGATTTAAACAAACTTTAGTAAAAGTGTATAGTTAGAAAGTTGTTCCTTGGCTTTCTGAAATGAATTTTAACAGCCACCTATAATTGAAAGCACATCATGCAGGGCCCTTCACAAAACAGACATTCAAAAACTGCAGGTTGACCTGTACTTCAGTGGAACTGTTTTATGCCTTTGAGAAGTTCCCTGGGATAAATCATGTGCTGACTATATTGAGTTCTCTGATTAAATAGTAATCTGTCTCTGTCTCTTTTCTCTCTCTCTAGCTAGCCATCCATCTATATGTGTGTTTATAGATATACACACACACACTCAAATATATTTTACATAATTTACCTATTGATGTATATTAATAAGTAGTATGTATCCAACAGTTGCTTACAGCCTGTGATTTCATATACCTTTTGCAAAAATTTATGAGGAAAACAGTGAAATTAATATTTTATATATGGCAAACCAAGGTTCAAGGAGTTTAAGGATTTTTTCCATGTTGACAGAGTCAGGGACAAAGTTCCTATATATGTCACTTTCATAGCAAATGCCAGCCTTTCTTTTTTTTATTCTGGTTATTATATGAAAATTGTGTAGACAGGTGTCTTTATAAACCCATGCCATAAGAACAATTCCTCAGATTGTGTCATATTCTTGGGGACAGAAACATCTTTCTTAAAACTCACCTGGAAGTACATCACACGTTCATCTCTTTTTTCTTAATGGATAGATGGAGACGCAGATTACAATTCTGCTTTTCTCTTGGCTTTTAGCATAGCTATTGATAACGCGAAAACTCTCAAGTGGCAAGTTGCCAGTTGGAGAAGAGGAAATAAAGATGTACAGAACCTGGCCAATTCAAATTTGAGATAATTGCCTTTTAAGAAAAGGAGAGTTCACTTAGGTGGCTAGTGAATGTTGTCATTGTCACTTGTGTCACTCAGGAGGATAATTTGTAAGTGGTTGGTGGAGAATCACAGGCTAGAATTTGCACTCTTCTCTGAAACACAGCAAATATATTGGGGTGAGTGAATCTTCCCTGCTTTTTTGTCTAAGAAAAAAGATGCTTTTCTAATTCCACAAATGTGTTTTTGGTTTGTTTATTTGTTTTTGTTGTTGTTGTTGGTGGTGGTGGTGGTGATGTTGGTGAGGGCAAGGAATTAGGTTTATTTAGTTATTTTTAAAATGGTGGTACGGGGGAAGGAACTCAGGACCTCATGTATCCGCTGAGCATGCGCTCTGCAACTTGAGCTACACCTTCCCCCTCTAAATGATTTTTTTTTTTCTAAATATGGGCCACATACAAGAATCTAAAGCTACTCATGCTAGGGAGAGAAAAATACTGAGCTGTGTGTTCAAGGGGAGACTCACAGGAATTGGTATGTTAGTGAGAAAGGCGGCTTTACTTTGGGGGACTTGATGCTGCTCTGAGACACAGCCGCTGTTTAGATGGATTATGCTGAGATGTCTGTAAGATGCTCAGTGAGATACAATCACCTTTATTGGTGGCACTGTAAAGGCAAGCATGGGAGATTTGGGCAAGATTTCCTCTTTTCAGAGACACAGTTATCATTTTTCTTTATTTCTCTTTCCTTAAGTAGGTGCTAATAATGTTTCTGATTCACTGCTGTTATACTCCTAGGATTGCATTAAAAGGATAATTGTATAAGGCTCGTGGCGAAGATGTCCTGCTTTTGACCTATGCCCCTTTATTTTTAGAATGATCCAAAAGATATTTCAGCACAGCAGTACATGCCAACAGAATTTTAAAGTCTACATTTTAAAAAAGTCATATTCTTTTCCTGATTTCCCCCAAAGACATCCTAAAATGAATTTCTTGAGCAATTTCAGTAAGGTTAAAAAAAATAAAAGCAATAAGATAAAGACATAAATTATACTTTGTATCATTTTCCGAATACTTATAACTTAGATATTAAGAAAAATCATGAAGTAAATACTTTAAAAATACTTTCCATTTTCTTTCCTATCTCAGAATTGGGATAAACAGCTTCTGTAAACTAAAGGAGTTAATGTGTTCTCTGTTCTCTATGAATAGACAGTCTTGGAGGATCTGACCCTGTGTTTCTTAGAGACCAGGCAGATAATCTAGTGCAATGCAATGAATCACTGTATAAAACGTCTAGCCTTTAAGGGCAGTGCGTTTGGAATACTACACCATCTTTTAGCGCAATGTACTTTCTGATGTTACTCTAGGGATCTGAAAGAGTGAGAATGATACTTAAATCCTGCCAGGTTCTTTCTCTCTCTTTTTTTTTTTTCCTGTACTCAATAGCACTTTCCCTCTACTCTATACATGCTATTATGTTATAGGGGAAAATGTTTTAGAGCAAAGTCATTTGGGCACTTCAGTCACTATGTCCCCTTGGATCCTTATAAAGAATAACTAGTTTCGTAATAAAGGCCATTCTGGAGAGATAGGTACACTTCGTTGAATTCCTCATATTCTCTGTTGGCTGTTGAAACTGAGTGAAAATACAGCATAACTTGAGAACAACTTATGTTACAGTATTTCTTTTTAAATAAATTTAATTTGTTGTTATGAAGCATACCACATAAACAAAATACTATGTGGTATGTGTGTGGCCATTTTGAAGTACTGATTTTTAACTTTCCTAAAGTGTGTGTAATTGACATTGTAGGTTGCTACAACTTCTTTTGTTAACGTTATCATAAAAAACTAGGGTTGGCAGAGATACGGGACAGTACTGACTACCAGTCAGCCGCCGTGACCAGCAGATGTTTTGATGCTGTACAGTCTGATAGGTTGGTTAAGACTGTAGCTTGGGAGATAGGAGTGGGTTCCAATCCCATTCAAGCATCTCTAGTTCTGTACAACCTGGGGCATGCCACTTTTCCTTTCTAAGGTTTATTTCCCTACCCGATCAAACTTCGAAATAATACTTACCTTGTATTGTAAGGTGAATTTCAGTGCAATCATGCATGTGCATAATGAAATACTCCACAAAACTAAGTGTCATGATTGCTTCTTATGATAATGTCACTTGGAGCACCGTCTGCTCACTGCTTTTGATGTGAAGCTGTCCCTGTGTGCTTTGTTTAGAGGCTGAGCTCTTCATTTCTGGAACAACTATTGATTCCACCATTTATTTGCTTTTTAAATTCATTATTATGGTTGCCTTTTGAGTCTGGCTAATCAGAAGCTTTTTTTTTTTTTTTTAAACAATTTTAGAGGTTATTTATATACCACAAAACCAGTTTAAAGTATATAATCCAGTGGGTTTTACAGAGTCGTGTTGCCATCACCATAATGAAATTATAAAACCCTTAGAAGAAAAATACAAGGGTGAATCTTTGTTGTCTTGGGTCACATAGTTATTTCCTAGATTTGACACCGGAAGCACCAGCAATAAAGTTTAAAAATATAGGTAAGTGCTGTTTTATCAGAATGAAAACCTTTGTGCTTCGGTGAACACCCCACCAGATCAGATTCTTAGGCCAAATGACTGATCCAAAAACTGAATTGATTAGTCTGGGGATGGACATTTAACCCAGGATAGGTAGACACAGATTTTCTCATGTAAGAATTTGAGACAGATACAAGGAACTATGATGAAGGGAATCTCGGTGATTCTTTAACTTCTAAACTTTAGAAAACTGCATTCACTATAGTTGACTCACTGTGTGGAAGGAGGAGCCAGAAAGTCAGTGAAGGAAAAGAAAAAGGAGGAAGAGGAGGAGGTGAGGAGAGTTAGGTCTAGGGGAGTTCTGGTCGAAATGTTGGGCGTCTACATGACGAGGAACTTGTGCTGGAACGTGATCGTTCAGTAGACACTTCCTTTTGATATAGCAGGAGTTGCCCAATTAAAAAAAAAATCACTTGATTACATTTTATACAGTCTTATCAGGGATCAGCTTTTTGTGTGACAGTCTTCTGTGTTATTAGAACATAAGATTTTTTGAAAGTATTTCTTGTATCTTTCCTACAACTTTATGTCTAATGGCAGCAAGCCACTTGCCCTGATCGTGCTCAATGAGTATTGAGTGTTGATTGAATTAACTATGGAAGCGTGAGTACAGTACAGGATCTTGAATTTGGGATTATATGATGTGTGAGGGAAGAAAATGAAGTGACATGGTGAGAGATGTGTCTTTAGGATCAGCAGGCCTGTGTGGAAACTGACATTTTTAATAGTCTTAGAAATAATAACTAGTAATGAAAACTTTATTACTCTCTTACTAAGATATGGACAAAAATGTTAAATCTATGTCTTTTACTTTCACGCATGTAGGTGAAAATATTGGTAAAGTTACAGAAAAACAATTTTATCTATTTAAAAAACTCTGGAAATCTTGAATGTTAGACTTAGAAATTCATGCTTTTCCTAGGAGAACTGTGACTTCTTCATACCTGTTCTATTAACCGGTCTCATGATTCATTGGCCACCTTTAAGATTTCTCACACTGACCAACGTCATGCTGATGAGACGGACACTCATGAAATAGTTTGCACTGGGAACCTATTTCACTACAGAGCAAGATGTCACATTTGCTATTATATATTCCACATGTATTGAGGAGTTGTCTTTTGAAGATTTCTTTAGTTCACCTGGGACAATTAGCCTTTGTTTCAAGGTTTGAAAAAAACGATTTTCTCCACTTAATGTGTTCTATTACAGATATTCTGCCTCTTGGATTTATGAGAGAGAATTGCTATTTTAATCTTGGTTTTCTGGGAAAGGTTATATGAGGAAGTGCCTTGAATATCCTAAATCTATGGCTAACATTATATTTTTGTTATTTGATTTTTTTCATATTCATTAAAACATGAGAATTCTATCCTATCTCCCATAAAAGCTATAATTGAAATAACTATGTCCATAAAAAGTGGAAAGGTTAATCATATGGAGATGAAACTGGAATTCAGCCCCTATAAACAATATGCACTTTTTGTGTTTGCTTGCTTTTTTTTTTTTTTTTTTTTGTCACCTAAACCATGAATGAGAGTTTTAATTTTTTACTTTTTATCTGGTTGCTTCTAAACAGATCTTCACTGTATCCTCTAAACTTCAGTTTTCTCTCACTGTTTTCACTCTTGGAATAAAGTGGAGTTTCTTGCATTATTTCAGTGGAAACTAGAAATGGATGCCTTAATGAGGCAACTCCTGATTCCATTTCAGGACTCAGTAAAATTTTGGTTTTCCATTTCAGAAGCAAAGATAATCCCCTGTGCTTGCTGGCGTGTGTTTCAGAGACTTAAAATTTTTTTTTCTCTTTCTACTAGTTAGAAGTGAGGCAGAATTCCCATAGAGTAATTGTATCTGAGACACCACAAACATGAAAACTTCACAGAAAAGGATGCTTCTTCCTCCGTGGAGTTCATTTGCTCATAGCTGCTATGCATGATCGATGCTGGTTTGAAATGGAGCAGACAGTATATCTGTGCCTCTTGGTAAAATCACATGAGCCCACCAGAAATAGAAGGTATCTATAGGAGTGAACATAACTTCTTATTTCTAAAAAGTATGTATGATCATACAACTCTTCTTGTTTTAACTGTTACTGAAATTAATGATATTTTGCCTCTATCAGTGCCTAACAAAGGAAAGTATTCAATAAATATTAGTTGGATTAATGGATACTTTAGTCCACATAGTGTAAGCCATCAGATATAAATATACATGGTCATTATTCCAATGCAAAAAACAAACAAACAAAAACACCCACTGGATATCTTAAAATATCATAAAATTAAAGGCGGGAAATTTTTGCTGTGCTTTATAATTATAAAAATAGGGTCTGTTCTGAGGTTGCGTTGGACCTGTAGGTTGCTTTGGGCAGTACGGCCATTTTGATAACGTTGATTCTTCCAATCCAAGAGCACAAGATATCTTTCCATTTCTTTGTATCATCTTCAATTTCCTTCATCAGTGTTTTACAGTTTTCGGAATATAGGTAACCTCCTTGGTTAAGCTTATTTCTAGGTATTTTGTTATTTTTGATGCAATGGAAATATTTATGCCACTTATAAAATTCTGGTTTTTGGAATTGAAAAGGAAAAAGGAAAAAAAAAGTTAATGAAGGGCTGCAAATGGCAAAATATATGTATTTTATTACATATATGTGCTGCATCTTCTTTATACATTTATCTATTAATGTGCACTTAGGATGCTTCCATATCTTGGCAATTATAAAGAATGTTGCTGTTAAGAACAGGGTGTATGTATCTTTTTAAATTAATTCTTACTTTGTGGTTGGCTTTATTCCTTTGATAACTATGTAAGTTTAAAAAGCTAAAGCTCTGAACGTTCTTAGAAACAATCAACAGTACATATATGTAAATAAAAACAATATGTGCAGTATATTGTGTATATGTATTTACATGCAATATATTGTATATATCAAATTGTAACAATTCTTCCTAATAAAATTGAAAAAAAAAATAGGGTCTGTTCACAATAAAATATTCAAAAATACCAAAATGTTTATAGGGTAAGATGACATTTTAGGAATTTTAGAATCCTAACTGGGGAATAATCTTTAAGTTTATTATTGATTTTTAGATATGTATTTAAAATTTACTGCCTTGGTGTTATTATATTGATAAAAATGTGATTATTTGCAGTGTATTCTTCAGTTTGAGTTGGAGGTGAGGAAATTGTTTAAAGGAGAAAGAGAATCCATTTTGTACTTTCTCACATGCTAAAATGTTTGTATAAACAAGCAATAACCCAAATAACCTTAGTATTTGTAAAAAAGAGATATGAGCCCTGCCAACTTGTAACATATACTTTAATAAGTGAGTTTAAGAAAATAAATATACATCAGACAGAATTGCATGCTATAGTTATGGTTAGCTTTATTGATGTATTTCCTTACAATAAAATTCACCCATTTAGATACACAATGTGATTAGTTTTGACAAATCTGTATAAACCTATAACCATAATGGATATTATTTATAAAGTGTTTCCATCATTCAAGGATTTTATGTTTTCTTTTAAAAGTTTTGTGGTTGAGCTTTTATAGTGAAGTCTTTAACACTTCCAAGTTAATATTTTTACATGGTATAAGGTAATGATTATGGATTATTATTTTGTATATGAATAGCCAGTCATTCCAGCATCATTTGTTAAAAAGTCTATCCTTCTTTTCCAAATACTTTGGCACTTCTGTGTGGGTTTGCCACTTTTTGTGTGGGTTTATCTTTGGCATTATATTCTGTTCCATTCACTTATGTATCTCTCTTGACCCCAGTGCCATGCGGTCTTGATGACTCTAGTTTTATAGCAAGTCTTGAAATCAGGTCGTACAAATCCTCCTGCTTTGACCTTTTTTAATGTTGGTTTGACTATGTAGGTTCTTAGCACTTAAATATAAATATAATAACCAGCTTGTCAATTTCCACACACACGAAAAAGCCTTCTGGTATTTTGGCGGAGATTGCATTGAATCTATAGATCAATATGGAAAGAAATGATATCCTAGTAATATTGAGTCTTCCCAACTGATAACCATAGCATACATCTCATTATAGATCTCATTTATTTTGATCCTCATTCATTTCTCCCAGTGAAAAGTAGTTGTCGGCTAACAAATTTGGCACATAAATCATTAAATCTATCCCTAAGTACTTTATATGTCTGATGCTATTGTAAATGGCCTTATTTTAACACACACGTATATATACACACACATTATACACACACTTGATTTTCATGTAATATCAATATATAAAAGTCAATATCCTCTGACTTTGCTAAACCTGCTTACTAGTTCTAGGACTTTTTTCGATATTCACTGGAATTGTTTTTCTGTGTAGACAATCATGTCATGTGTGAGTAAAGACAATTTTATATTATCCTTTCTAATATCTGAATGGCTAGTATTAATATGTTTTTCCCCCTGAGGGTGCCATTTGCTTTTGGTTTCTGAAAGTAGAAATATTCATGAAATATTCATGGAATATTTTTTCCCTGAATCCCCTTCTCACTAATATTACAGAGCTATATTTATTACATTTTATATTTATAATGTCTCACCTACAAAAAAAAGAAATTACAGGCCAGGGACTTTCAGGAGACCAAGTCTTTCGTTTGGTGTTTAGAGCCGTGAGGGTTTGCTCCTCAAAGAATCTTATCCGGGAGGTGACCTTCCTCCACAACTGTAGCATCTCACCACCTAACTTTCCCTCCAGTGTCCCAGAGCCCAGTTAAATATCACAGGAGAGGCAAGATACCCTTTGTTTAGAGATAGAACATGATGCCCACATTTAAGCTCTTATTTTAAACCAACAGCATTTGGAGATTTTGAGATTTTTTTTTTTTCACTTTAAGTCTCTTCACCAAAATACCATTCCTGTCTTGTACCTAATTTTCTTACCACTTTGACAGCAGAGTCTTGACTTAGTCTTTAAACATAGACACTCTTTTGCCGCCCCCCCCCACCCCTTTCTGACACGTTTGAATCAGGATTACATCTGTATGGGCATTTACAATCTGATTTGGACATTTGAATATTTTCTAATTTCTAATGAGCCCCATTCACGTGCCTTTCTTGGATTGGATGCTGTCATCTGGCCGTGCTTTTTTCTCTCGGCTCTGATACTAGCTCACTGTTTCCAATTCTAATCTCGTTTCTGGTCCTGGCCTCTTTCCCAAGTGCAAAGACAGTACACTGCTACGTTGTGGGGCTGCCCAGTGGATGCAGACCACCCCGTCACAGAACTGTGGATAACCGTCTTGAAGCGCACAGGAATAATATCATCACCTTAATGACTCACACTTTATAATCAGATTGAAATTAGTGAATGTAAAAAATTGTGATCCAAATTGTGATTTTTGGATGGAGAGTTCTACTGAAATTCTAGCAGCTAAGAAGTGATTCCTACTGCAGGTGTATGTTGGTTCAGTCTCCACATGCTAATGAGTATTTTAACTGTGTTTATTATTTATTGTTTTATATTGGTCGAGTCTGTTTTTTCTAAGTCCAAATAATAAGTCACTCTTGGTAACTATTGCTTGTGTATCGTAGGTGTGGAGTATATGGTTCAGTTTTATTAGAGGTTTTGATGATTGAGTTTTACTCTAAACTCAGTGTTTAAATTCAATGTGCCATTACTGGGTGCGGGAGGGATCAAATAACCAGCATTGATTTCTAATCAGCGTCGACTGAAATAAATGCGCAGCCTAAAAGTTGAGAGTTATGTTTTATTTGGCGGGAGGACTCGAGCCGGGACGACAGCCTCTCAGATCACTCTGAGGGGCTGCTCCGAAGAGGTAGGGGAGGAGCTAGGATATATAGGAGCTTTACAACAAAGACCAGGTAGTTGGAACAATAAAAGATTACTTGTTATCTAAAGAAAACCAGGCATCTCAAGTTAAAGAATTTAGCACTTTTCTATGTATGGGAGGAAGCAAACATTTAGGCTCATTGAATTCATTCAATTGACAAGCACTTAGCTCTCTGGGGCCAGTATCCTGTCCTTTCTTATTCTGAGTCCCCTCAGGGTGCACCGTTGTGAGTGGCTGCAGAGGCGGGGCTGCAGGCTTGTCTTCCCTGGAGGGTGGCGGCAGCGGCTGATGACTTGATGGCTTCAGCATTCTTTGCTTACTGATATGGTTTGCAGTATTTTTCATTCACATCAGTTTGACCATCACTAAAAAGTGTGGTTCCATGTGTATATATATGATATTGGGTTGTGAATTTTTTTAAAATTACAAGCAAAGTAGCTGTCAGTTTTCTCCTCAATATCAAAAATCTAAGAATTCACAGAAAGGAGGAGAATCTGCATCAATTGCTGAAAATTTTTGTGTAGTTTCTATGTAATCATGGCTGTTAATGACATATTCTATTAATTTTTAGTGACAGATGCAAATGACTTTCACAATAAACCTGTTCTCTGTTAACACACTGAATTGTTTAACCTGGTCATGTTTCTTTTAAACCAATTAAACAGAGAGGGCCCATCAACTTATAAATAATGCATTATCTTTCAAAAGCCCTATTCAGTTTTTGTTTATAATCACTAAGTGGTCCTAGTGAGTCAAAATATGACCTCATATTTTAACCTGTCAGACCTTTAGACACCAAGTAATTTTTCCTGCACTTTTAATTAATGGCACATAATATCTGTGAGGCAGATATGTTAACAGATTGTGACAAAATAAAACAAAACTAGCTTTTGGCTCAGTGGGAAAGGGAAAAGTAAATGTATTTTTGTTGTTGTTGTTGTTGTTGTTGTTAGAAGATAAACTCTTACAATGTTACTTTAGAAAAATGAGATGCTTCCAAAATAGGTTCAAGACAGAGGAAACCTATGAGTTAAAATGTATGTTTTATAAACCTCTACATCTAGGTGTGTTGACTGAAAGAAAACACACAACCTAGAAGTTGAGAGTTGTTTTATTCAAGGAATCATACTGAGGACAATAACCCAGGAGACATCCTGTCAGATAACTCTGAGGAACTCTGAAGAGGTAAGAGAGGAGCCAGGATTTATAGGAGATTTTTGCTGGGGAAAACTAAACAAGAATATCAAAAGATTACTGCTAATCACAAAGAACAGACATCTCAAGTTAATGATTTTAATATTTTCTATGTATGGGAAAATGCAGGAATCCAGGCTCATTGGCGTTTTCCTTAGATACACATCTCAACTAAGGCCAGTATCCAAAGCACAGAATACTTCCTATTTTCCTCCATCCTGAATGTCCCTCAGGATGCACCTTTGGTGGGCTGCAGTGGCTAATGACTTGATCCTTGTAGAACTGGGATGGCAGGCAGCATTCTTATTTACTGGGTTGGCACGCAACAAACCTTGCCTGCCATTCCAGTAGGTACAACACAGAGGAAGGGGCTCCCATTAGGATCAGTGGGGTAAATGTATCTAAATCAATTTCAGATTAATATCTTACTTTATCCCTTAGATCATTTCTCTTTATTCTTATTTCCTTTAAAATGTAGCATTCTCCAAAACTGCAACCATTGCACATTTATATCAGATTCTCAGCTTCTCAGTGGTCTATCTTTTCCATTGTGTTTTAATATCTAAAGTGTGGGTTTGTAGCTAATTATCATAATAGGTAGCTAACATTAACTGTGTGTCCATAACATGGTTAGCTCTGTGCTAGGGGCTTAAAACACAGGATCTCATTTAAACCCCACAGCAACACTCTGCAGTTGGTCCTCTTATGAACTCTGTGAATGAAGATACCACGTGTTCAGGAATTTAGTCATAAATTTAGGCGAGTGGCAGTGCAGGTCTGTTACTGAACCACACATAACAAACTCGGGTCCACTTACCTACATGCAGTAAAGCCAATCTACTGACACCGGGTTGTGGTGAAGGAAAATGCAGCATTTATTGTAAAGGCGCCAATGCAGGACAAGTGACTCATGCTCTAAAATCCCCAAGCTCATGGAAGGGTTTTAGCAAAGGATTTTTAAAGGCCAGGCAAGGGAGGGGGGGATCGCAGAGTGTGTGATCAGCTCATGCACAATTCTCTGATTAGTTGATGGTGAGGTAACAGGGTGGGGTCACAGGGGTTAACATCTATTCTTAGGCACTAGGAGGCCTGGGGGCTATGTGCTCAAGGCTATCAAATTGTTAACATTTTCCATTTGGTGGGGGTTTTAGCATCTGTAAAGCAACTCAGGACATGTGCATCAGATACTATTATCTGGATACTTCAGAGGGGAGCTAAAGCAGAAGACATGGGGGAAGGGTCTGCCCCAGGAACGTTCCGCATAGGGTCCTACTCTGTTACTGGTCCAGGACCCCTGTCTTCACAGTGACACAGTGATACTGTTAAGACTAAGTTGTCTTAACAGCTACTCTTTCACACATCACCTACAATGTCTTAGTTGTGCTGGCTTTAAAATGATAATTAACACCTACTACTTCATAAGCTGAAAGATACATTGCCTGCAGTATTAGAGCTGTGGTATGCAGATGCAGGTATTAAAGAACGTATAATAGAGAAATGCAGGTATTAAAGAACGTATAATAGAGAGATGCAGGTATTAAAGAACATATAAAAGAGAAATGCAGGTATTAACGTATAATAGAGAGGAAAAGTGAGGGTATTGTAGGAAGGATAATTATATTCATGTTGATTTATTTTAAAATTTCTTCCAGTATATATTACCACTTTGGAATGTGTGCAAGTTATTCTAGTGCCCTTTCTACACAGAACTCCAGTGAGGAAAGGCATCCCATTGTTAGATGGAATGCTTTTCATTTCAAGCATGTAAGCAGCACCTCACTTGGTGGATTAAAGATCGATTGATCTCGGCGAGCGAAGAACATTGTTAAATTGGTCAGTCCTCCTTCCTGGTGCTCTCTTTCTGCTGGGAATGGAAAAAAGAGAGGGCCTTCCTCTCTACTGTCTCAGAGTCTTAGAGCTACAGTTGCCACAAATAAAACCCAAGAACAACTTGGGATGTGATTTCCACATGTAATTACATTATAGCTGCTTCTCTTTGCCCTGTAGTCACATTTGCAATTTGCGATTAAAATATTAGTGGGAATAAAGGGATGACCCACTGTAGTTAATGAAGCATTTTCTTTATCGGTTTTTTCCTTCATTGCCTTTGTTGTTTTTCTCACAGGTTAACATCTGTATGTTAATTGTTCTGCACGCTCTATGCTGCAGTTACATTCCCGTATATTATTTAGAGAAACTTTTACATTAGCTCTAATAAATAAATTGTTAAGTTTTAAATCATAGTCTTTGCTCCACTTAATTTATTAGTATTTGCTCTTTTTTCATTACTGCAGGAGGGAAACAGCCCCAGTGTTTAATTTTTATAATAAAATGCTCTGAGAAAGAGTTATTATGGGTTCTAACACTGGTATGCAAACATCATTAACGTTTACAAAGCACTGGCTTTTAATATAACATTTGGAGAGATTTGGGCTGATGCAGGTTTTGTGCTAATATTTTTGCTTCAAGATCAGAGAAACTGGATGTAATTCTTCCTAGGATCCTGTGTAGAGGTAAACACATTTAAGTGAATTTCTTTGTATGGTATACACATATAGTCACATCCTTGTCACTGAAATTTTTAAATATGATTTATTTTCCTGTATCAGGTGGCTTAGAAAGTTTAAAATGAAATATATATATATATATTTATACACACACACACATATATAAGCAGAGGGCTGAAAATTGAAATAGTGTTGACTTATTTTTGACAATGGCAATTGAAATTGGGTTTGAGGAAAGAAACTGAGGGTGTGTGTGGAGGAGGGAGGGTGTGGATTAGGAGTGGTGAGAGTGAGGTGATAGAGAAGGAGGAAGTGAAGTTTACTGTTAAATTCAATTAAAAAAATGCTCATTTTTTGAATGGTCATTTTGTTGTTTTGACTCTCCATTAAAAATGAATAAGATCACTGAGGAAGTAGCTAATTTTGATGTGCTTTTGATAGCAAAGGAATTACAATGTGCAAGTCCTTTTGAGGAAATTTCTTTAAGTCTTGCGATGCTGATACATTACAAACCAGACATGCAGTAGCCGCTATCATATTTATGCTTCCTGCTTCTTGTGTGCAAGACCTTTATGTGAGAGTTTGCTAAAATCTTACTGAAATATTCAGGAATACAAATTCAAGTATGTATTTGCGATCTAGAAGAACTGGTGAGGTTTTAATCATTAGATTCCTTCACTCTGAAAAGGCAGAAAATGTAAGATCGTAAAGTCAGCGTTCATGAAATTATTAAGGATGCATATAAACAGAACAATGCATCAGGCCAGTCCCAGCGCATCAGAAAATGGAGGAAGGGCAGGATATGTGGAGGTTTTACTGAAATTTGAAAGAGACAAATATGACGGCAAATGGAAATACACGATACCTGATTCATTTGAGATTTGCACGTTTTATTCTGTGTGAATTTTACCTAAAAAAAGTTAATGCGACTTACACAGCAAAATAATAATTCTGGACTCTAGCCTCTGCGTACATAGGTGTTCACTGTTCATTTTTATCTACTTTTCTGTATGGTTAAAATTTTTCATAATAAAACGTTGGGAAAGAAGATTAAGTTACCTGAGACAGTGATAAGAAATTCCATAATGCCTATTCAGGTAATGATAGTTGAAAATAAACTTATTTTAAAAAAGCATTTTGATAATCATGAATTTTATAAACAGTCCTCACCTCTGAAGTCTCTAATGTTCTCACCTTGTTAGACTCTGGGACTGGATAACCGTGTGCTTGATCGAGTATCCAGTTTCGATATACTTTTTTTTTTTTTAGATTTTTAAAATTATTATTGAAGTATAGTCAGTTTACAATGTGCCAATTTCTGGTGTATAGCATAACATTTCAGTCATACATATATATACATATATTCCTTTTCATATTCTTTTTCATTATGGGTTACAAGATATTCAGTATAGTTCCCTGTGCTATACAGTAGAAACTTGCTGTTTATCTATTTTATATACAGTAGTTAGTATCTACAAATCTCAAGCTCCCAATTAATCCCTTCCCACCCCCCCATAACCGTAAGTTTGTTTTCTATGTCTGAGTCTGTTTCTGTTTTGTAAATAAGTTCATTTGTATCGTTTTTTGATATACTTTTGATACAAAATAAATTGTAGATGCAAATATTTGGCAGAAAAATTTCCTTAAGTCACATGATCTATATTGCAAATCAAATGTGCAGTAGGAGTATTTAAAATGTAAGCTTCCTGCTTCTGGGCATACAGGACCTATATGTGAGGACTGGCTCAGATCTCTGTAAACCATTCAAGGCTACAGACTGATGTATGTATTTGGGACCGAAAGTAAAGCAGAGATGAGAACAAAGTTAAAAACAGCGTTTAAGGGGAAATCATTGTCCTAAATCAAAAGATTCACTGATACAGGATTAGTTGGCATCTCTCTAAGGTGATACAGCATCTATTTGGGAAAAGACATTTCCTTTTTTTCCGCTAAATCATGACACATCAATCATCATGCACATAAAATACGTTTGTCTCTGACTTCTCTAACACTCCCGTACTGCTTGTGATAGCGATGCTTCTTTCTGGCCAGCAGAGAGCTCCTTTTTCCCCTTAAAGGAGATGAAGATAAGACAAATCAGCTTTTCAGGCTCTGAGGCAGGCTAATGACTGCTAGTCTGCCCATCTTGCCACCTCTGATCCACAAAGGAGAGGCTCATGTTGATTGTATCACCACAGATCAGGTCTGCCTCTTTGACACATATCACTTCTTCAGTCTACCCCAGACTAAATATTCAAGGCCATTAATCAATGTTATTAAATTTGGAGACATATAAATTCTGCCTTTAAGCTTTGCTAACCAACATGACATATTGAATTTTACTCACCACAAATTTCCAATAGCTGGTAAGTTAATGGTGTGTTTTGTTTTCCTCCTTCAAATATTGGGTGAAGCAGTCTTGCTACATACTGATATCATAGTACTTGAGTACAGAATAATTTATATGCCCACTGTATCCATATATTTTATTTATTCATATATGTTTTCCACTACTACCTTGACTTGAATGATGGATGTGTTGATTCTTAAATCTGTTTATCAATACGAATGAATTTACTACTCCTTGGAAACGTCTGTGAGTTACATAAGCGTGAAAGTTTCAGAACTGACCTTTTATGAGGATGAAATGGTCACTGACCAGATCTGCATTGTAAGCTCATTACTTTTCAACACATTCATCAACACCAAGACCTTGGTAGTGACTGGACTTTATAAATCTATAGCACAGTGTCGCTGTACATTCCCCCCAAATCCACTACCTACTATAGACTATGTTTTCTCAAGATTAAGGCTAGGGAAATTGATTGCCTTCCCTGTAAAGTTATGGAACTGGAAAGTGTTTTAAGTGGTCATTTAGGTCAAACATTTGCTTCCTGATGGAACTTACAGAACTTTTCTTTAGGTCCTGTTGTAAAATATCTCTGGAGAAAATCTTTATTCTATTAAAATAATACCATATATGTATCCCATCTTTCATTATGTTCAATTACTGCTCTAATTTTCTTTAGTGCTGTTTAAGCCTCTATTAATAAAAGTAAATAAAAATAAATAAAATAAATAAAAATAAATAAAAAATTTAATAAAAATAAATAAAAATAAATAAAAGCCTCTAAGATTCCATAGAAGTGAATCTCTCCTGGTAATATCTTTCACATAGTAGACTTCATATATGTATAAAACTAAATAACTGGATATAAATCAATTATATATATGTATGTAAGTATATAATGGACAGTTTAAACTTTTTAAATCTTATTTTAAAGCAGCATTCTTTAAACTTGCCTGCTAAACAGTAACAAGGAAGCCTAGGAACTCAATAAAAATTACTTCTTGAAGTATCTTTGGGTTCTAAATGATTTGTCTTTAAAACATACTATGTAGTTTTGCTCACTACTCTGTAATAGATCTATGCTTACTTTAAAACATCACATTTTAACTAATTAATTGGCTAGAAAACTTGTACATGTCAAATGTTCAGGTAGGTTGGATTCTCTGGGAGTGGAATTTGAATTTATTTAGCAGCTTACCATAACCCTGCCAGCCTGCTGTGTCCTCCAAAGTGGTGTGTGTTCATATTCAGGGAGCATAGCTTTAGTGGTTCACAGGTATAATGTATTTTGTAGTTGTTTTACCAAAATTGTTTGCTGCAGCTGCTAAACATGTAGTTATCAAGCTGAAGCGCTTACTTTTAATTTTTTTTTATTTCTACTTTTTTTTGGTGGGAGGGAAAATTAGGTTTATTAATTTATTTTTTTCATGGAGATAGTAGGGATTGAACCAGAGTGTTAAGCGTGCACTCTACCACTGAGCTGTAACGTTCCTCCAGAAGCACCTACTTCTGTGCTTAAGGGTCTTAACATTAGGATGTGCTGTTGCTAAATACACTGCTGGGAATGATGACTGAATCTTGGAAATGTGTCTATTGAATGTTAGAAAGACAGGTGAATGCTAAGCTCAGAAGATCACCCAGTGAAGTCTGCTGGCTGGTTCTCTCATATATTCCTCACAACATCCCATTTATTTTGGTGGATTCACCCAGGTTTACAAGATCTGTCAGTCAAGTTTGGGCCACAGATTCTTTCATGTTTATAATCACATTAAATGGATCTGTCTCTTGGGTACAGATTCACATTAACCGAGGGCATGGAGACTGGCAAAGGTACACATTGACAAAGGAAAGAAAAATGACGTTGCAGCCTGTAGGCCCTGGGTCAGTCTGCTCAAGCTTTTCTGTCCCTAATGGCAGGCATGTCCGGGAAGCCACATGAACATCTAGAAGTTGCTTGGTGAACGTGGCATCAGAGCAAGGGATGTCAGTTTTACAGCTATGATATTTAATAGTCTTAGCCCTGTATTTCCTTATACATTCATTTCTTCAATAGGAATTTTGTGTCTTGAGAATCAGAGTTGTTAAGAGCTAGGAGGGCACTGCTGACATTTGCCACCTTCTGGTTCCTGGACAGCGTTTCTACACGACAGTGTAATCAGGATACAGGCAGCGTCTTCCCCTGTGAACTGGGACCAGTTCTGTTTCTTATGATTCAACTCTGAGAAAGCAGTCTTTCCTTTTATTCCCCTAATTTACTGTGATACCATTTTGTAGTACAGACTACATTCTTTCTGGTAAGGAAAGAATAAAGTTTGCTGTTCAGAAACTGGAATTCAACACAGGGCATCATTAGAGTAATGCATCCAGTAAGTGGAGAGAGAGGTAGAATGAGGATTCAGAAATGATAGAAATGGTCTTTAACAAAGAAAAAATGGAGAGGCAGAATGAGAAGAACAGTTGTGCTGGATTCATATATCCTGAGTGATTTTATGGAAGTTCATATTTGATCGCTGAAATCTAAATCAACATGGACATCTGTAAATCTCTGTTTGTGCTGAAGGAGCAAACTAAGGCTTTTGAGAAGCACTTTGTTTTAATATCCCTGGTCTTCCCCTGACAGCCAAATCAAAGGAAAGAGATGGGCAATTTTTTTATTGAAGTATAGTTGATTTACAATGTTGTTAGATTCTGGTGTACAGCATAGTGATTCAGTTATACATATATATTTTTTTCATATTCTCTTTCATTATAGGTTATTACAAGCTATTGAATATAGTTCCCTGTGCTATACAGTAAATTCTTATTGTTCATCTATTTTATATTTAGTAGTTTGTATCTGCTAATCCTGAACTCCCAATTTATGCCTCTCCACCCCTTCCCCCATTGGTAACCATAAATTTGTTTTCTATGTCTGAGTCTTTTTCTGTTTTGTAAATAAGTTCATTTGTGTCACTTTTTTAAGATTCTATATATAAATCATGTTACATTTATCTTTCTCTGTCTGACTTACTTCACTTAGTATGATAATCTCTAGGTCCATCCATGTTGCTGCAAATGTCATTATTTCATTCCTTTTTTATGGCCGAGTAGTATTCCATTGTATAAATATACCACATCTTCTTTATCTAGTCTATCTGTTGATAGACATTTAGGTTGCTTCTATGTCTTGGCTATTGTATATAGCGCTGCTGTGAACATTGGGGTATGTGTATCTTTTTGAATTAGAGTTTTCTCCAGGTATATGGCCAGGAGTGGGATTGCTGGATCATATGGCAACTCTGTTTTTAGTTTTTAAAAGAATCTTCATACTGTTTTCCATAGTGGCTGTACCAAATTATATTCCCACCAACAGTGTAGGAGGGTTCGCTTTTCTCCACACTCTGTCCAACATTTATCACTTTTTAATGGCAGCCATTATGACTGGTGAGAGGTGATACCTCATTGTAGTCTTGATTTGCCTTTCTCTGATAATTAGTGATATTGAGCATCTTTTCATGTGCCTATTGGTCATCTTTCTGTCTTCACTGGAGAAATGTCTGTTTAGCATTTCTGCCCATTTTTGATCAGGTTGTGTTGTGGTTGTTGTTGAGCTGTTTGTATACTCTGGAAGTTAAATCCTTGTCAGCTGCATTATTTATTTGCAGATGTTTTCTCTCAGTCTGTGGGTTGTCTTTTCATTCTGTTTATGGTTTCCTTTGCTGTGCAAAAACTTATAAATTTAATTAGAAACAATTTGTTTATTTTGAGATAAACAGTTTTTTTTAACATGGAAAACTACAATAAAACATATTTTTCCTCAGAAGAAAATATTTGCAAATCCTATATCTGATAAGGAGTTAATATCCAAAAATATAAGAAATTCGTACAACTCTATAGCAAAAACAACAACGAAACAACTCTGGATAAAAAATGGGGAGGGGACCTGCACAGAAATTTTTTCAAAGAAAACATGCAAATGGCCGAAAGATCTTAAATGTTCTCCCAAAAAAAGAAATGTTAATTTCATGAGGCAGAACAAGTGTTAACTGATCCTATGGTGGTAATTATTTCACAATACAAAAATGTATCAAATTATCACTTTGCACACTTAAGTCTTACACAATATTATTTGTCAATTATATTTTAATTAAGGTGGGAAAAGAAAAATAAATATATCTTTCCTGGAAAGAAAGACATTCAGTCTCACTATTAGCCTATATTCTATCATTCCCATCCTGTACAATAAATATTTATTGATTAAAGATATAATCTAATGGAAGAAATACATAAAGCTGGACAGTCAGATGCAGTTGAATAAGTGCTACCACGGGAATAAGCCAAGGTGTCATGGATCGACCAGCGAGGGGGCCTCAAGCAAACTTGGCATCAATGAATCCCTCTGGAGAGGCCATCACATCATGATATGGGTGGGCATATGTTAACTAGGAGACCAGATGTACATTGAGATTCTACTATGCATCAGGCTCTGTTGATACAATGAAACAAAAGAAACAAGATTCATGGAATTTGTACGCTAGTTGGTAGATTTTGTTGATTTTTCATTAAGTTTTGTAAATTTAAATCTGGGAGAATTACTACTCTTTTGTTCTCTCTCTCTGCCCCTCTTCCCTTTGAGTTTTGCTTTTTAGAGGAAGGGAGCTTTCGAAATAATATTGACAGCTCTTCTTGGAGGAACCGTTCTTTTTTAAAATGTTTTTATTGAAGTATAGTCAGTTTACAATGCTGGGTCAATTTCTGGTTGCAGCATAATACTTTAGTCACATAGGAACATATATATATAAATTTTCATGTTGTTTTTAACTATAAGTTACTATAAGATATTGATTATATAGTTCTCTGTGCTATACAGTATAAACTTGCTGTTTATCTATTTGATATATAATAGTTAGTATCTGCAAATTAAGAGGAACTGTTCTAAATTTATTTTCACAAATCTCTTTTAAAGGCTTAGCAAGATGAAAAATGGTTCCCTGCTGGTACACTTATCACTTGTGACTATTAACACGGGATCCTTACATTGATGTGTTTTACGAGGAGACAGTTTATGACTGATCTGAGACAACTATTACGCATCCCCAGATTCTCAGAATGCTTTTATTAGGCTAATAAGTATCACCAGAAAATGAGTTACAGATGTTTGTCAAGTAGCCAAAGCAGTGACTGATGTTTTACAGGAGGGACAGACCTGAAGTTGATTATCTCACCCTGGCATATGGATTGTCCCTCCCCATCTCCTCCTTATCCATGTAGACAAAAAGTTGGTAGCTCATTCTCTCTTGGAGAATGAAAAATGACATGCAAGATTTTTTTTTAAAAATTGAAATTTAGATTTAAACTACCCATCATCTAATAATTCCTACCAAGTGAACCTTTAGAGCGAACCTCTTTTGAAAGAGATTGGGGAATGGTCAATTTTCAACGAGACGTTCTGAGGGCTGCTGCAGATACTGGCTACTGTATTCACACCCTGAGGGAAAAAAAGACTCTCTTCGGCAGATGAATAGAAACATTGACTGGCTTTGAGAGTAATTGCCTTACTCATCCACACAAAAATCTCAGCCAGAGAAATCCTCTTTTAAGCAGAGCACAAATGATGCATGGTGCATACTTATGCAGATGGAGTGTAATTTACCTTGGATTTATTTAATTATTCTTGGTCCATGGGGTTTCTGAAAAATTGCCAGGAAACTGCATTACTGTAGATTTACATAAAAGGTCCACATCTTTGTTAATTTCCTTTTTCTTCATTGCATTGTGTGTCTGTATGGTATATACGTGTTAGAATTGGTTATAACCATCATAGGGTAACAAAGAAGTTACAACACACTCATATTCTTAACATTTCCAATTAAAAGGAGCACAGGTATGTTGATTACCACAGTGGAAATATAATTTATTTCTTTCCTTTTTAAAATACCTGTGTGATACGTATTAACATTTGAATGGCAAAAGCAATACAATAATTAAATATACATTTAGTTCCTGTTCTGCTCCACTTCATTAATTTCTTTTTTTTCCTTTTGAAGAAAAGTTGTAAAATTGATGTCCTAGTGATAACTGCCTTTTTAATGATATTAAATTTCTGTATGTGAAGACAGAATTGAATTTTCTCCTACACACATGCTGTGTTCCAACTTGAAAAAAAAAGTGGCTATACCTCCATTCCTGCTATATAAAGGGCAGAACTGAACATTTTTACAATGAAGTGCTTAATTTTCAAAGTTTATTACATTTTTTCAGAGGAAAAAAATAGATGCTCAGTAAATCAAAGTGTGAAAAAAATGAAGTTTTGAGCTATGTCGTGTGTGTCTATTTCCATTTCAATACTGGTTTCTACTCCTGAGAAGCCCAAAGATTTTCTACTGAGAGAGAATTCTTCCTAACCAACGGCTTTTCGTCTAGTACATGACCCTTGTTCCCGAGAAGGAGAGGGATCTCTGGATCCAACCCAGTGCTGACTCACTGGGTCTTTTCTGGCGTGGGTGTTGGTGGTGGTGATGTAGCAGTACTGTTAGTTAAAATAAGGATAGCTGGTGAATTGCCATTTTTTCCCCCAGATGCTCAGCAGTGGCTAAAGGTCAGCTGTGTTGTGAAGAGCAAAATAATGATGCTGGTTTTGAACTTGGCTTGGAGCTCCAGCAACACTTGCTCTTCTCAGGCAGTCCTACTTTGCCAATGGCTTTACTGTTTCCTTAACCTTTGTCTGAAATCTTATATGACTCCTGGGCAATTGCAACCTTTAACTCACTACTAGGAAAGGAAGCAAATTAAAGATACCTTGTTCAAATTGAAGAGTTAGCCAGGAATGGGGGTCCCTCAGCCTAGTGTGGCTGCCTTCTATCTTTCACCTATCCGTTCTTCCTGATCCAAGTCTTCTTTCACGAATGAAAGCTTAAAATAGATTTGATCTTTAGCCTACCTGACATTTAACACCACCAGGGATCTCTTCTCTTCTCTGGATTCCTAACACATTCAGCTTTTTACACTATAATGTTAAATTTGGGGGAATATTTTTTCTATTTTTTTCTTTTGTTTAATTATCTACTGATCTTCCCAACTACGTTGTTAGATTGACACTTATTTGAGGGCAGTAAACTCATCTGGAGTCCGGACTTCCTTCTTTCCTTCCTTCCTTTCTTTTCTTCCTTCTTTCCGTCATCTGGTGTGAGCTGACATCTATCTTTGCAACAGGCTGAGGCTTCAAAAATGCAGATGTTCATCACGAGTTTACAAAAATCTTATAAAACTGTCTGTTTCAAAAGAACTGCTTTTCCTGACTCAGGGGCAGTTAATACTCATGAACAATTATGTACAGTTTTTTATTCTTCAAATTTGAGAGAAATAGTTACAGAACTTGAACTTCTACAGACTAAACAGTTTATGAAAAGTTTTCACTTGCACTATTTTTTGGAAGGCTCACAAACACATCACCTTTGTTGTGTGTGTGAGCGAAGCAGAGCTGCTTCATCTAGGAGGTAGAAGACTGGGGATGGGTTTTGTGGCGTGCTGGCTGCATCAGAGTGTCCAGTGGCATTATTTGGGGATATGCTGCTATTTGATGCCAAAGAAAGTGAAAGACTTACCTTAAAACACACAAGTAACGTGGGCAGACCAAGATGCTGCATTTACTTTTTTTTTTCTCTCTCTCTACTGTGAACATTCCACGTTAGACATGGATAATCTGTTGTCAAGTTAGTGTTCTATCATGCTTTGATGTAAAAGTAGTTTTTAATCTGTTGATGTGATACTATTGCAAGTTAAGACTTGAAAATCTGGACGTAACTGCTAGGTAAAGACTAAGACTATACAAAGCCCCAAAATACTTTTTGTTTGTTATGTTCAAGCAATCAGCGAATGCAGGTGGATGCAAAAAAAAACGTGCTGGGCATCGCAGATACGATGAGCAATGACTAGATTCCCTGACTTCCTCATAGGTAAGAGGTTAGTTTGCAAAGTATTAGAACTTTGAGAAGATGTAGTGGAAGATGATGTTCGCAGCCTTCTCATCTCCTGAAATCAAGCTCAGAGGTGACTGACTTGTAAGCATCTCATGCTGGCTAACCAGCCCCAGAAATTTAGGACTGTTGACAGTTTGTAGACCCCTGAGACTTTTAGTGTTTTTTAAGCAAAAAACATACAGCTCATGAGATGAGTCGACAGCTACTCTCCTGGGATGTCTTTCCTCTTTAGCTTTTGGAGGCAGAGAGCTACTTCATCTTCTAGGCTGAGATGCCTCCCTCAAGATTAAAGACCCTATTCTTTACTCTTAAAGCATAAAGCTGAGCATAGTGTTTTGGTCCAAGTATTTTGTGGACACCTATGATGTGCTGCAGTAGGTGTTGGGAATGCAGAGGTGAGTGTGAAATGGTCTCACGTTCAACTGAGGTGGAACTCAATGGAGACTAAAACTTGGTTTGGTAAATAAGTCCAGAGAGAGATAATGAGAGTGACCGTTATGTCTCAGGCACCACCAGTTGGGTTTATTACACTTTTCATTAGCACAGATTTATATTGCGTTTTAATATCTGGCATCCATCATTATTTTTCTGTTTTTCAAAATCATTCTATCCTCATGTGATTATTTTCCCAGATGAATTTCAAGATAATTTTATCAGTTTAAGGAAAAAGAATTCTGTTAGGATTTTTACTGGAATTACTTTAAATTTTTGGATTAATCTAGGAAAATGGCCATTTGTTTTCCATACTGAATCTTGCTTAAAAGGAATTCAGTGATTTCCTACATCCTTCAGGTGGTCTTATAAATCCTCCAGTAGAGTTTTGTTACTTTCTTCCTTTGGACCCTAAAACTTTGGACCCTAAAACTTAACTGTATCTGTTGCTATGGTGACTGTTGCTATTATATGCATTTAAAAAATCGTGACAAATATGCATAACATAAAACTTACCATTTTAGTAATTTTTAAATGTATTATCAGTGGTTTAAGTACATTCACATTGTTATGCAGTCATCATCACCGTCCATCTCAAGTACATTTATCGTCTCCTCAAACTGAAACTCCATATGCATTAAACAGTAACTCCTCACAGAGACAGAGAAACTTGATTCCTTTATGGCTCCGTCCTGCCTACTTTCTGTAAACTGTGTTATATAAATGACATCGCTATATTGTGCACCTTTAAACATAGACTGATAATTATTTTTTATGTTTTTATTTAAATTCTGTAGAAGAATAAAATGTGAAGTTAGGAGCCAGAATCACTCATTTTTATTTTTGTCCTCACATTTACCCTTAAGCCATACTTTGTATTTTCATATGACTTCAAGTCACTGTCTAGCAATGTTTTCATTTCAACTTGAAGGACTCCCTTTAGCATTTCTTGAAGGCCAAGTGTAATAAGTACGGTCTTTCATCTTTTATTTATCTAGGGATGTCTTAGTTTCTCCCTTATTTTCAAAGCACATATTTACTGGACATATATATATATATATATATATATATATATATTTTTTTTTTTTTTTTTTTTTTTTTTGGTTGACTATTTTTTTCTTTCAGTACCTTAATTATATTATCTCACTGCTTCTGTCCTGCAAAGTTTCTGCTGAGATATCCTTTCCAGATACTTGTAAGTGATGAGAAGTGATGAGCCCGGCACTTTTCTCTTTCTTCTTTCTTCTTTCAAGATTATCTCTTTGTCTTTAACTTTTAATGTATTGATTAAAATATGTCTCAGGGTTGGTCTCTTTAGATGTATCTTACTTGAAGTTCATTGAGCTTCTTGTTTGTCTTATATCCATATCTTTCCTTAAATTAGAAAAGTTCCAGTCATTATTTCTTCAAATAAGCTCTCTGACCCTTTCTCCCATCTCTTTTTCTTCTCCTTATGGGATTCCCATAATGTGTATACTGTTCCATTTGATGCTATCCAATAAGTCCCATAGGTTCTGTTTACTTTTCTTTGTTCTCCCCCTCCCTACCCCTGCACCTCCCCATCCCCACTCCTCAGACATGATAAACTTTAAATGATCAGTCTTCAGGTTCACTGATTCTTTTTCTACTCTTTGAGTTGGCTGTTGAATCCCTCTAGTGAGTTTTTTCAATTAGGCTTTTGTACTTTTCAATTCCAGAATTTCTGTGTTTTTTAAAAATAATTTCTATATCTTGGTTCATCTTTGGTCCATACCTAATTTTCCTAATTTTTTTTAGTTCTTTGTCCATGTTTTCTTTTTGCTCTGAGAGCATATTTCTGAAAGCTGTTTTAAAGTCTCTCTAGTAAGTCTGAAACCTTTGTTATTTTACAGATAGTTTCTAGAGATAGAGTTTGTTTTTCACTGGACCATGTTCCCCTGTTTCTTTGTATGCCTGTGCTCTTTTGTTGAAAATTGGGCATTTGAAAAAATAGTAACCACTTCTTCCAATCTTTGGGGACTGGCTTTGTGCAGAGGAAAATGCTCACTTATCAGTCCAGTAGGAAGCCTCAAGATAGTCTCGGTTTTTTTTTCCCCCATTTATCTTCCCTGGGCCTGTGCATGCATGTTCCCCTCACCCCAACCCCCCAATGCCCCTGTATACATGGCTGTTTTAAAATGTCTTGATTTCTTTAAGAGTTTCACCTCTGTTTTTTCTTAAGGCCTTAGGTGTTCTACTGTGTTTGAAAACCAGTAACCTCTTGTTTTCAGATTGTGTCTATAGTCCTCCTGAAGTTTTGAGTCACCATGCAGACATCCACTGCCTTCCATGCCTTCCAACCTGAGAACCAAACTATGCTGGCATTTCTGTCAAGCAAGACAGAAACCAGTCCCTCAGGTAGCCCACAGATAGGCCAGAGCATGCAAACAGGTTCTACTCATTTCTTCCATTTGAAGGAAGGACCTGGGAGTTGAACCACATCCTTCTGATCATACTGCTCTGTGCCTGGGAGGGAACAAGGACATGCAGACATGCCGGGAAACGTCCTGCCTTCTTGAGTGTGGATTTTCTTGATCAGGCATTTGCTTGGTTGCTGCAGATCCTTAACTGGTTTGCAGAGCTCCCCTAATGCTATGTTAATCAGTCTATCGTTGTTTACTTGATGTTTCCATGGGGAAATGAGGCCTGGATCTTCCCAGTCTGCCATCTTGCTCATATCAGATCTGTTTGTTTTATTAAATTGCGTTTTTACAGTTTTAGTCGTGGTTTGGAAGCTTAGACAGATTCAGAATCACAGATAATCTTCCAAACCTCTAAATCATGATAGAAATATGACACTATTGCTGAAAAATATATTGATGAGAGCTGTCATCTTTGTTTTGTTTCTAATTTAATGGCGATCCATCTAGGAGTGTGTCACAAACAAACATAATTATTGGGGGGTGATAAATGCCAAATTACAATTGAGATCATTGCTAGCTCTGTTATAAACAAATTAATGGTAAACAAATAAAACCAAAGCAGAATTCAAGGAAAAAGTAATAAATCAAACAGCAATAGAAGACTCTTGCTTTAGATCTCTAACAAGCTTTGAGGTGATACTGAGGTTGCTGTCTATAGTTCACACTATGAGTAGGACTGATTTCAGGCCCGCCTCATGTACACTGACGGCATAAAACAATAACAAATGTAACTCTGAAAAGTGTACATCTTGTGATCATTTACCAAAAAAAATAGGCACTTTACTTAGCATAGGGCCCTTTAATTACAGAAGCATGATAAATGAGGAACTTGTGAATGTCCATGAGTATGATGGTTAAATCTTAAGAAGTAGTACATATTACAAGTATTTAACTACAAATTAAATATGGAAAAAGAAAACCTCAATGATTATATTTTCTTTATTAATATTCTTAAATGTTGTGGGGAACTGTGACTATATCTCCTAATGGTGGACATTATTTCACAATATTTAATTATTATTTATACTGAGGTCCTACATTTAATTCACTAAAATTTTATTTAGTGTATTTGCATTTATTTCTTTATTTAAATTGAAAATTTTTATGCGCTCTCTTTTTAAGACATACTGTGAAGATAATGTAAACTTAAAAATTTGGAATTTTTCCTTCTTTTAATATACTCTAAAATGTCTCAGATGGTACAGGAATTATTTGTCTTGGAGGCAAAATCTGTGGCCCTGTACTTTTGTGGAACTACTTAAACATTATCTCAATTCCTTATATGTTTACTGGTTTACTCCAGGTTGTAAATTATGTCAATTATTATTTTTGCTAGAAAAGAAAAAAATGCTCACTTTGTTGAATTTTCCAATACCTAAGTGTGCATTTTCATATACACTTTCCAGTTACTGAAAAAAGAAAAAAAATTGTATGATTCCTTTTGTCTTTCCAGATTCTGTGTAATCCTACCACATCCAGCACCCCAGTCTTTAGGAAATGCTGCTTGTTGTTCAAAGAAAGAAATTTTATATCAGCACAAGGAAATTAATAACTTTCCCTCTCATTTCCCAGAGAAAAATTTTGTGATTTCCTGTTTTATCTTTATTTATATAATTCTGTACTATATTGGTGGTAAGCGAAATCTTCAACAGAGTTTATAGTCATTGGGGACATTTCTCACTTTAATTTGTATTCCCAGCTGCATCTAGTGTAATAGTCTACATTCTAAAATACTCCAGTACATTTTGCTAAATAGCATGGTTTACAAAGAATTGGCCAACTGCTGAGTACCCAGATCTCATAGTTTTTCAAGCCAAGCTGGCTAAACATTTGTAAGAATGATATAAAAGCATTAAAAATTTTTTTAAATAATTTTTCTAGGTGGCTTTAAAAGTTAACTCTAAAATGCTGTGCTTTTCTAATATCATGGAACAATACAGAATATTTAAAAGTATTTTAACTTCCTTAAAGATACTTTCCAGTTATTAAGTATAAATGTCTTTGGACTGTTTCTTGACCTATTCACAGTTGGAACTACTCACAGCTGTGAATGTGAACACCAAGAGTAAAGTAAAACCATTTAAATAAAAAATAATTCAAACTTCTGAGTTATCAACAGAAAATCCCATAGAAAAATTTTATGGATGGAATGTGCTGCCCCATTGTTTTAGACAAACAAATTTATTTCAGAAAACATTAACAGTCTGTTTTTATGAAGGCTCAAGCACATCAGAATGGTTTTGAAGCAATAAAATAAATACAGGGAAGAGATAAAAGAAAAGTGAAGATTTAAATTTTCGATAATTGTTGTGATGTGTTGAGAATCAAACAAAGAATCTGTGTATTCCATGTTAATATCCAAAGCCTAATGGAGCCAAACGTGTTAATACTCCATGCTTGTATTTTGGGATCCAAGCCTCAGATAAATGAGGCTAAAAATAATTGCAGTCAAATTAATCTATAGCAAGTATCTGTATTTTAAAAATTACTATTAATGTATGTTTAACTAATGGCACTGTATCTCTGAACCCTTTCAGGTAACATTTATACCACTTAATTAATTGGGCAATCATTTTCTAAGTACCTATTAAGAGAACCAGAGATATGTGAAGTGATCTAGGGAATATAAATATAAAGCTATCTAAGATGGGATTCTTACTTTAAGGAGATAATAACGTTGACAAGGATATGATGGCTGTTCATACATGGTTTTAAGCGTTAGCATCACTACCATCACCACCACCATCATTGTATCATCATCAGAGCTGCTTTCATTCATTCATTCATTCATTCATTCATTCATTCATTTTTAAATTATGTATGGCATACCTAGTATGTGCCAAACACCATACAAAATGCTAAGGATATAGCAGAAAAGATGGTCTAGGTGACTGACATCATGAAGCTTCTATTCTAGAGAGCTGAGACAGATAACATGAACATTGGAACAGCTTAATGTATATTACTATAGATGTCTGGTTAACTATAACATGACATATACTCAAATATGGTAATGCTCTGAAGAAAAATAAAGCCGATTGAAGTCGTAGATGGGGATATGGAATGTTATTTTAGAGAGGGTGTTCCAGCAAGGCTTCCCCAAGAAAGGAGCATTTAAGATTGAGGCTTGAAAAGTGAAATGATGAGAAAGAGAGAAAGAGGGATATGTGCACATGTCCTGAGGAATAACATTCCCAGCAGTTTAATTAGTGTGAACTTTCTTATTGTCCATTTAAGAAAGAGCTTTGTATTCAAACAAATTTGTTTTAATCCTTGTTACATTTAAAAATAATTAGCATTATGATTCCAGTTGTTCAGATTTAAAAAAAAAATCTGAGAGTTAGAAAAACGTAGAAGCCTGTTTGCAGTCTCAGAGCTGTTAAGTAGCAGAGTTGGGCTTAACCCTATCAGTACAACGTATGTTGGGTTTTTTTTTTTTTTTTTTTTCCAAAAGAAGGAAAATCATATCTGACTTGCATGATTGGGGGAAATTCCCAAGAGGAGAGATATTTGAGCGGATGTTGAATGATTGACAATGTCTGTAATTGGATGCATATGAAAGGCACTGGATGGAGAAAATCTGGGAGTGGAATGGTGACGTGAAGTTTGAAACATCTGAGGCATATGTGGGAAACGGTGATCAGAGCAGAATAGGGCAGTTGTTCTTTCTCACAAAAAAATCAAGCTGGATGAAAAACTGTAGCTGGGCTATAGACAATTGTTATTCCAGACTCACACATTTGCACTTAATTCTTTAGACAGTATAGGGACATTAAAGGACCTTGTGGAATAAAGTGATGTAAGTAAAACCATGCTTCAGAAATATTATAATGGTTACAGAATTTAGGCTGGATGGAGAGGAGAGAATTATAGTAAGAGTTCATTACGTCTGCTCTTCCTAAGCCGAGACTGGTAGATGCCTTGGGCATTGAGCCATTTTAGAGGAGTCACTCATTCTTATGTGTATCACTTTATGAACAGAAAAGTCTTTTTTACTAAAAAAAAAAAAAAAAAAAAAACACATTTTACCATTTTTTAAATGGTGTATTTTTTCTAGTCTACTGTTACTGGGAAATATGAATTTATTTGAAAACATTACGGGATTCAGAATAGTTTTTATATAATTGTGAATTTTCTCAAAAGGTGTTAAAGTACAACTATTATTATGTAGGGGTTCAAATTGTCCCTTGATTTACTGACTTACTGATTGACTCGTGCATTTATCTTAGAAATATTTGCTTTTAGAAAAGCATACTATAGTGGGTGTGGTTTCTGAAGCCAGACTTTCTGAACTGGACCCTGAGGTCTCCCCCTTATTGACAGTAAGTGATTTGTTATTCATCTCTCTAAATCACATTTTTCTCACCAGCAAATTTGTCAAAATAATAGTCATTTCAACTGATTCTTAAGAGGATTATGTGAGATTGTGAATATAAAGTACTCAGTGCAATACCAAATCCATAGTAAGATAGCTTTTCTGACTGTTAGACAACGTTTGGTGGACATTACATAGTGACATCATTTAAAAACTGAAAAGCACACGCCGAAGTCACTTCTCTAAAAATCTGCCTTGAGATCTAGTGGCGCTGAAACAAGATCAGAATGAGTAGATTTAAAATGATCATTTACTCTTGTTTCCTTTGCTGGACTGAGAAGAATCACTTACTCGTATTCTTTTCCATTTTTTTGTACCTCCCTTTGAGTTAATAAATAGGAAAGCATTTATGATTCTTGGCCCAGATACACTTCCTATTGTTTGCTGCCCCTTCCTTCATTCTCTCTTAGTTCTTGAGATGAGTGTTTCACAACTTTTGGACCATCACAGGCTTCTGTTTCTCTCTAATCTATCATTCTGGCTTCTGAAAGCCTTAATGTGGAGAATGACTGGCCATCACATCACACAGACTCTGATGAAGAAACTCACCTAGAAACTTGCAGTCACACTGCATCCAGAAAAGGGTGACGGTCTTCAGACAACTCTGGCCTCCCTTGATGTTGTTACTTTAATGCTGGTAATCTACTGTCTCGATTTATGTGGAATAAGTTTATGAATGGAATGCTAACCAAAATGAAAGAGGAATAGAAGTGTTGGATAATAAGCACCAGTAAGAATGCAAGAGAGGGATGGAGTGAGCCGTTTCAAAAAAGGATGGAAGTGACCTCTGCTGGGTTTGGTTCCTCAGAGTGAAAGACAGACCTAAAGCTACTGATCTGAGAAGGGGGAGAACAAACAATAACAAAATGCTTCCTATGCATGCTCTCTTCTTGCATTTATTTGCAGCAAAATTCTTTAAATCCAAAGGGTTTATGGCAGAATTGAATGCCAATATCACTATATGAACATTGGCTTCAGTTCTTTAAACGTGAGTCGTAAGTACCGTTCCATTTATAGTTTATCAGATGTTTGCTGTTTTCTTTATCTTTGTTTAAAGGAAGACTAATGGCTTCTTGGGTGATTTGTGAACACAGAGAACTGAATACCTTTACGTTTTGTTTCATTTGTTCCCAAACCACTCGGCTATTTCTGAATAAAGGAGGCTTTATTAGGAATGAAGGAAAAAAAGGTTGGGGGTTGGGGTAGGGAGAAAGGAACAAGAGGCTTAGTGTTTTATAAACCTGATTGCAAAGAAAATTTGGCATTCATCTCAAACCAGTGTGGTCTGTGCTTTACTTTGGTGAATTATGCTCACGTTTCTAGTCAGCAGAGTAGAGCACAGATCATCTGAAAAATGAAAAGCTTTACTACATGTATTGTAAGAGATGCTCAGGTTTATCCTCCATCATCAGTCATACTTCCTTGCCAATATGCCTGCTGTCCTGGGAGAGGATGTCGTTAACCATTGATATAGAAGCACTCACCTAATTTAGTTACTACATTCTGTTGATTTTTATGGGTGGTGGGGGAACTGTTTAAAAAGGACCTTTCGGGTTGACAAATGTGCGCTGATCTGCAGTGAGGGGCATTTTGAATGATTTTTCCCATCTCTAATCTTTTCTCCCCTCACCAGTTAGAAAAGTAGTCTATAGTGCTTCAGGAATATGAGTATTTAAATCTTTATTGTAGGTTCCATTGTAGCAAGAAAAAAATGTAAATGGGCACACTTTATTTCCATAATTATTTTGCAGAGTATCTTGGCTATCACCCTAGTGTTTATAGTCAGTGTATTTTAATGCCACCTATGTTTTGGACAGCAGGCATAAAGCTCTGCTGGTTTATCTCTTGGAGAAATAAGATTGCCCCCGCCCAGAAGATAGCCATTTATAATATATGCACCTTTGAATAATTAAATGAGCTACTGAAGAGGAAGAGGATTCTAATCAGCTTTCAAACTGTGATTCTTCCATGCACTGAATCATTCCTTTATGAATACATTTCTCTTGGAGCATGTATAATTATGAAACTTTTTTTTTTTTTTCTGTCTCGGTAGGAACTGGGAAGTAACAGCCCTCCACAGAGAAACTGGAAGGGAATTGCTATTGCCCTGCTGGTGATTTTAGTTGTATGCTCACTCATCACCATGTCAGTCATCCTCTTAACCCCAGGTAATCTGTCTTTATTACTCTCTTATGATGGTATTGTGGATGATAATTTCACATTCAAATGCCTTAAGAGGGTCGTCATATGTGGTATCTTAGGACACATTAGCATTGGTTGGAATAAAAAAAAAAACACCTCATAACCAGACATTTTGCAAATGGCACAGTGATTTTATGGTTTAAATATCATGCAAGATATTTTGGGGAAGCTGAAATATAAAGGATATATATTGAGAATGCCAAGGAGATGTTTGGTCTGCAGTGCTACTTCGAGACTCATTATGTTTGTCAATTTAATAGGGGACATTTGACTTCTATTGTGGGTGGAGATGAGGGAGTGGAGTCTGGAAGTTTCCATACATAGGAGATAGCCCAACTGTAATGACAGTGGTGAAGGAGGATTTGACAGAGAGAATTAGATCAAAAGAGAATGAGCTAAGCCTCTAAATATTAGCACCTCTACTTTCTTTCTCTCTTCCTTTTCTTTCTCTGTGGTTTCTACGTTCCCAGTTGCTCTCTGTCCAAGGACCCTCTCCAAACTGCCCTTGCAGTGCTCTTTATGTTGTGCTCCTTGGGTTAAAGAGTTGAACACTGATATGTAGATTATCAGTAGGTTTTGTTCTTTGGGGATTAAATCAGTACTCAGAAGCTTTACTCCTCCTCAGTAGGTACTGGTATGAAAGGCAGAGAGAGGTTACTCCCACTTTAAACTCCAGCTGTCTTCCAAAAACAAAGAATTGGCATGCCACTACAAGCCACCCAACTAGCTTGCTCAGAGACTGGTCACCATACGTGGCTCAGCGTTAGAATAAACAGTCAGCGCTGTGACAGGACTGAGCTAGTCCCCAAGTCAGCTGAAGCTACACAGCTCCAGCCTGTTGTTAAACGCTGTGTATTTATAGTTCAGTTCCTGCCCCAGCTTTGTTATTTATAAGCCCCTTAAACATGTTGAACTCATTTCCTCTTTACAACATGTGATTAACAGAGGCTCTCTTTTGGAGTCATTTAGTCAACTAGTTATGGTGACTAATTATACAAATTGCAGTATTGGTTGTTCCAGTATGGTACTTTGTGAAACACACCATCTTTGAAAAAAAGTTTGACTTTGAGATGTGTAAATTTCCAAAAATATAGTTTGTAGTTTTTATTTAACGTATGAAGAGATTGAGAAAGAAATTAAGGGAGTCAGGAGAGAGGAAAGGGGAAAAGAAGAATAATTAAGAAACAGAAAGAAGGAAAAAAAAATTTCCCTGGTAAGAGCTGGCTTATCCATCATTCTCTCCGGGAATCCTTTGTTAACCGGCTCATTTGTACATCTGCTGTACAGTGTAACTGAGCAATGTGATGGCTGTGAGTTCCTACCAAATGCCAAGAATCTCTGTTAAAGGAAGATGAGCTTATGTTCAGTGTAGTGTTTCACTTAACCATAGCGATTCTGACATGATTATTAAAAAATGAATGACTTGTTTCACTGTCTTCTGTTGGTGACTGCTAACCAGGTGGAAGAAATGAGTGTCAGAATGCCTGTGTGTGTCTCTTGAACTTTCTTCTGTCTGATTCTAGTTTCCTTTTCCCCAGGGACTTGCTCTGCTGCCGTAGTGATTCTTTGATGTCTTTGCGAGTTTGGTATAACCAAGACCTTACAGAGCTGGACACTCACTCAATTAAACCTCCTCTACCCAACCCTTTCCCGGTTGCCCCAGTATAAAAACACAGTATAGCTACATTCATTTTGTCATGCACTTACTCATTTATTAAAGCAAGGGTTTAAACAAGACACACATTGGCTTGAGTTCTGACTCTGTAAGTTACTAGTTTTGTGAAGTTGACTAGTTACTTAACCTTTGCCTGTCATGTCACTCATCTGTGTGATGGGTGCAACTCTTAGTGCCGATTATACAGTGTTACTACGAGATGATAAAATTGAGGTGTCTGATACAGTGTGGAGAGCTGCCGCCGCCATCCCTCTTATTACTGCTACTGTTAAGTACTTCTTGATCACCAGGCAGAATGCCACACACAGTGCTATGTGAGGGGGATTCCTAAGAAAGACTATAAAGTCTTCCAGGAATAGGGATCTTCTGTGATTTCAATGTTAAATGATGGCAGATGGAAAAGTACTAGATGTTGAATCCGGAGTCAGCCTTTCAGTGGTCTGTTCATTTGTTCACACATCAGTAGACGGTTATGGAGTTCTTAACAGCTTCCTAGGGACTATGGGGGTTGGCCTCGCCACCCCCTACTTTATATCTGTCACTTCCAATCCCTTCTGCCCCAACTGTACAAACATACAACCACACACCCCTAACCCAGAGAGTTAATTTCATACAAGATAATCATACAAATGAAAGTGGCAATTATTATTCAGAATTACAGTTTCCTAAGTTTTTCCTACATACCACATATTCACATGTCTTTGGATTTCACTGTTATTTTTGGCAGGGATGTTATGAAATGAAAAAGAAAAGTCAGCATGCTAGTGTGGAAAAAGCATTGCTACAGAAAGCAATCAGCCGGTTACAGATACTCTCTGTTTGTAAACTCAGTGTCACCAGGGGCTGGAAGATAGTCTAAACAGATTAAGTGAGGAGGAGGGATGATGGTGGTTAGGAATCTGCTCGAGTTCTGAGCAGGCAGACACCAGCCTGGCTGCATGGCCTCACACCCCGCAGCAGAATGGGACAGAAGGCCAGGAGACCGACGGTTTCTGGCCCAAGGCCTGAGTCCTAAGCCTTGAAGTACTCTTAGAAGTTATCTGGTTTTGCCTCCCTCATCAGACAGGAAAGAACCCGAGTCTGTTTAACCTCTGGTTCTGAGGACTAGAATGTGCATCAGGACCACTAGTGTGGACTTCGGGCTTGGCAGGTCTCTGGGCCTGGGCACGACCGTGGTCAAACCTCAGAGCGCTAACTGCACCGGGCCTCCCTGTTCTAACCCTCAGACTTTAGACCCCTCAGCAGTGTTAGAAGAGACCCCCCCCCCCCAACCCCAGGGGAAAACCTCCAACGGAGGCGATAACAGGAAATATCCCCCTCTGATCTTCCCTTTGTCCACACATATGTCCCCAAGGCCCAGCTTTCTAGGTAAAGCCAGTTAGGCAAATGGCAACTTTCAACCAGGAAGGGAAGGAGAGGAAATTTCTGATCCTGAAATTATACAGCAAGACACTGGGCCTTTTAGAACAAAGGGCTGATTCTATAACAACTTTTCCAAGAAGGAGGAGGATCAGAAATCATTATGCCTTCCTTTTCTAGCTATATGACCTTGGGCAAATCACTTACCTCCTTTGACCTTGACTGATTAAAGAAAAGGGCATCTTTGGTTTGCCAAAATGTGAGGTGATCTCTTGAAGTTCATCACAGCTCTAATAGCTATGATCTAATCAAACAAGAGCACTAATAGTGTCATATTTAGTAATACACATAGCAATAGACTAAATCTGGTAAGCTCTCTCACTAAGCCCCTTCTACCCTGAAAATATATTTAGTGGGGTTTTTTTTTGGAGTGGGTGGGGGAGACAGTGTACAAAGAGTTATCTAGTCTAAGAAATGATTTAGAACATGTTTTGCTCAAAATAGCATCCCATTTTGCAGGTAAGGGATGTAAGCCTATAACCAGAGAATCACATGTTCATTGTAATTTTGGTTTGATTGCAGATTTTATTACAGAAGTAATTTGACACAGGTGTCCTAATTTCCAAGCTTGTCAGCAACTTCCCTGCCTGCCAAGAGAAGTCCTAATTATTTTTGAAGAGTGGGTTAACCATTCAACAAGTATTTCTTTAATAAGGACCTGTTTCTGAAAGAAAAAAAAAATTTCATTCCATTTTATTTTCTCATTAAAGGGCAGACTTATTTAGATGGATTGATCAAGCCCACATAGTTTTTGTTTGTATTAGATTCAGAGAAAAAAGAATATGTAACACGAGATCAATCATTATACTCTACAAATATATGAGTGTACATTCATGCTGTAAGTTGTGGGAACTAGTCTTAGTTAGCTATACGTTTACTCTGCAGTCTCATATTTATTTTTTAAGGTAGCATGACCGTGAACATGGCCAGGAAACATTTCACACAGAATACAGTTACCCGTTTTGATCTATTTTGAAATTAGAGATGTGTGTCTTATTAATTAGAATGTGTTCGGTAGAGGATATTCACCAAGCTCTTCAATCTGGTTGCCATGCTGAAATAGCCACCTGTAGGATGTGTTTACTCCACCAATTCTTCAGCCACAGTGGCCTGTTGCCCTTTGATTGGAGTCTGTAATCAGTCAGTGTCAACACAGGGTCATCAGGTTAATTCACTCTTATGGTTTACAAGAGACAACATGGTGAAGCACTGAAACTGTCTTCACTGTTAGCTCTAGATCTTGCTTGTAGGCATTTTTTTTTTTTTTATTCCTTTAGTACCTTCTCTAGGTGAGCATCTTGGGTCGATCTTCACAGGTCTATCAGAGCATAAAAGAAGTCAAGCATTCATGTATAAGACATGTCAACTGAAAAATGAAAAAGCACAATGTGAGTGTTGTGAGTTAAGGGTTTTTTTTGGTGTATTTTTAACACCTTTATTATGGCATGATTCCTGTACTATAAATTATACATATTTCAGATGTACAATCTGATAAATTTTGATAAATGTACACACCCATGAAAACACCACCACAATCAAGATAGCTAACATTTCCATCACTCCCCAAGAGCTGCAGTTTTCAAATTCCTAGTTTATCCCTTCCCACCCCCTCTACCCTCAGGTAACCATTAGTTTGTTCTCTATGTCTGTGAGTCTGTTTCTTTCTTTTTTTTAATTGAAGTACAGTCAATTACAATGTGTCAATTTCTGGTGTACAGCACAATGTCCCAGTCTTGCATATACATACATATATTCATTTTTATATTATTTCATTAAAGGTTATTACAAGATATAGAGCATAGTTCCCTGTGCTATACAGAAGAAACTTTTTTCAAATCTATTTTTTATATATAGTGGCTAACATCTGCAAATCTCAAACTCCCAAATTTATCCCCTCCCACCCCCTTTCCCCGGTAACCATAAGGTTGTTTACTATGTCTATGTTCTTGTTTTGTAGATAAGTTCATTTGTGTCCTTTTTTTTTTTTTTTAAGATTCCACATATAAGCAATATCATATGATATTTCTCTTAAGTTTTATTTGGAGCAAAATGAGGACTATAACCTGGGAGACAGCATCTCAGATAACTCTGAGAAAGTGCTTTGAAGAGGCAGGGGGTACTCAGTATTCTGATTTCAGTGAAGGGGCAATGTGCAGTTAAGCACACATTTTGGCAGAGGCTTGCTCTTGGTCACGAGGAGGAGATGACACTGTTAATGACTTTGGTGCTTTTTTAGATATGAGGAGACACAAGAATTTGGGCTCATAAAATCTTCTCCCAAAATATCTAATTATCTGAAGGCCTGTTCTGCCAGTTTTCCCAGAGCACACGGTGCCTCATTCCTGATCTCCACTCTGGACTCTTCAGAGAGTGTTGAAGGGTAGCAACTGCAGTGACTTGTGACTTAATCCTTGGAGAGGCAAATGGCAAGTGACAGTTTTTAGTTGGCAACATCAGAACTCTGCTTAATCTCAGTTAAACAATCATTTAATAGGGATTGTCCAGTTCCATTATATAGGCTTTATTTTCCCTTCTAGAGGTATCCCTGATAGTAAAACTTTTACACTAGACTTCATTTTGGGAAACAATTTATACAGGTTGATATTGCCACTGTGATGTTGATGGCTAGGTAAGTCTTTAATGTTAGAGAAGGATCTGATCCTTGAAGTTGGGCTCAAAGTGTTCATTTGAGACAAAATTTAGAACCAGGGAAGTAGAGGGAACCCAAGAAATTTAAGGAACCCTTTCTGGAAAGGAAAAGAAAACAAAACAAAACAAAATTAAGTTAACATTTAAGGATGTGTGTCTTAATTTGAAGAAATACAAGCTTATGTATATTTTACAAAGGGAATGCCCAATCATCTCATTTATTCCTCATAAGAAACCACTTAAAGAAGGTAGAGTTGTTTTCTGGATGGTAGGTCTAAGGCCAGCAGAATTTGGATGACTTAGGTACCGAGTTTGCGGAGAACTTACAGCAGATAGTGATTGAGGTGACCTTGCTATCAGACTGACTTCAGTTCATGTCCTCGCCTTGGTATGTGTCTGCAAATATGACTTTGAGGCAAAAAGATCTTTCTTCCTACTGTCTTAGACATCAGGATTTTTAAAAAAAGAATGATTTGACCCTTTTAAATGAGGTTTGGAAAAGATTAATCTGTCTCTATTTATAAAAATTTTTTTTCCCCAATAAACAGTTGATAAAATTAAGTACTTTATTGGACTGGTGACAGCTGATTTGTTATTGTTATGCAAAAACTCAAAATGAATTTATTCTGGTTACCATTATGTTCTACAAAAATAATAGCTCCTGGTTAGAGTTAGTTAAAATGTCATGTTATATTCTGTTGCGAGCAATCTCTTGGCAGCTGTAATTTAAAAGGTGTCATTTAAGCATCTGACCTGTGTTTTAAAATGTCAGAGCAACAATTAAACTATCCCATTATGCCTTTATGAGGGGGGAAATAATGTTTTACAGATTTTGAGATTTGCAGTACTTACTTGTAAACATCAACATCGACCAAGATGCAAATCGTTTATTTTATTTTGTTGAATTAAAAAAAAGAGCTATGTTGTATTGGCACACATAAGCTAAATTGCCTCTGCTTGTTTTTCCAAGAAACCACACAGATGAACACATTTGAATATGGTATTACCCAGACATAATCAGGCTGCCAAAGAGAAAACAATGACAGATTATAACAGTTTCCTCCCAGATAACACGGATTGCTGTTGCTTTTTCTAACAGATTTATCTCTTATGTTGAATGAAAAATAATTTTCTCTGGAACAAATGAAGTACGAGTAGTTATGTAGTTTTTGTCTTTGCTTTTTAGTGGCATTTCTATTTTTAAGTCAGATTTTATTTCCTCACTTATTTTCATCTTTTTGTATGGCCCAATCAGATAAATCATGGATTTAGTTTACATTATAATGTGTTCATTTTACCAGAGACAGAAGAGAATCTGTTAATAAGTAACATTAATTTGTTATCGGCTTGTTATATGACAGGAATTGTATTCCGTAATAAAATGTACTACTTTATTTATCCTTACACAACTAACATGAACTCTCTACTATTATCTTATTCATAGTCTACATTGTTCAGGTAAGTCATGCAAGTTAAATTGCTTGTCACACAACACAACTAGAATGTGGGGAGGCTGGGTTCCTGTTCCTGGCCCTTCTGTCTCTAATCTTTGAATTACAGTTAAAGATCTATATTATACCTATGGAAACATGGGCAGAAACATTTCAGAAAAAAAAAAGAAGAAAAATGAACTCTGCTTTATTCTGACTTTTTCTTTCTTTCTTTTAATGATTGAATTAATGCTGTGTATTCCTAAAAGGGAATGCAAAGCAAAGGAGAAATTTAAGCTGGGGTGAACCAGAGGTAGACAAGGAGGAAGGGACAGAACCAGGCAACTGAAAAGTTTACATGTATTCTCTCTCAGCTATCATATTTTTTTCTGAGACTTCAAATACTCATGATAAAATATAAGTGAATATTTTCTTTCCTAAATCACATCGTATAAAAATTACAGGTCACTGTACAACTTTAAATATGCCATATTTTTTGTTTGCCTTCTTCTAATAGAAATATTTACTTTAGGAATATGATAGCCTGGCCTTGAAAATGGGGGATCAAGATAGCCTGGTCCTTGAGAAGCAAAGTTTCCTTAGGAGAGGAAGTTGCATCCAATTTCCCCTCCTCCTGGAAAAAAAAAATTAACATGCATTTGCTTCCTGTATTTGTGAAAGGGGATATTTTAATATGCAATTATCTGCCAGGGACTTTAAAATCCAATTCCTTGGCTTTGAAGTGTAACTGAAGCCACCTCATTCCAGAGTTCATTTATTAGGTCTAAGAAGATACAGTATCTGTAAAAATAAATTACCCTTAAGTTAAAACAGTATTTTAAACTAAATAATCTCTCACTTTCTGGCATCCTCTGGAAATTGAAAATTTAGCTGGAGCAATTTCAATGCTTGTTAATTGTTTTGGCTTATTTTTTCACACACTCTTTCTCTTGGTCTAAGATTGTTCATTTGAATGTAAAATCCAGCTGGGAAAATTCTCTGGAAAAACTGGAATCAATGAAATTAGAAAACATCCTTCCTTAAATAGAAGACTGTGCCTTAAATCTGTGCATAATTTGACTCTTGCATGGGGTGTAGAAGGTCTCTGATCCTAGACTTGTAGCCTACCCTGCTTTCTCGGGGACAGCATCAGTAATTATATAGCGTTAGAAAAACAGACCTGATGAATTTTACTTTTTTATACGGGTTACAATTCAGCATTTAGGAGTTCTAGTTACTTGAATTACCTCTTCTTAACACATTCACTATCTTTCTTCTTTGAAATTCTTGTGCTGATAATTTTTCATTTAATTTTAACTCAAATGAAATTCATATACCCTAAAATTATCCACTTTAAAGTGAACAATTCAATGGCATTTAGTATATTCACAAGGTATGCAACCAACTAACTCTATCTAGTTCCAAAACATCTTATTACTCGAAAATATAATGTGCCCATTAGGAAGTTACTCTCCATTTTCCACTTGCCCCAGTTCCTGGTAGTCACCAATCTACACTCTGTCTCTGTAAGTTTACCTATTCTGAATATTTCGTATAAATAGGATGGAAAACTGTGTGACCTTTTTGGTTTGACTTCCTTCACTTAGCATAACGTTTTAGAGGTTCATCCACATTGTCACGTGTCAACACTTCAATCCCTCTTACGGCTGAACAGGATTTCAGTGCATGTATGTACCACAGCTTGTCCATCCATCTGCTGATGGAAATTTGGAATGTTTTCACCTCTTGGTTACTGAGAATGCTGTTGCTATAAACATGTGTGTATACACATTTTTTTGTTTCCAATATTTGGATATGTATCCAGGAATCGAACTGCAGAGTTACATGGTAATTCATGTTGAACTTTTTTGAGAAACTACCAAACTATTTTCTACAGCAACCCAACCGTCTTCCGTTTGTAACAGCAGCATACCTGTGTTCTAGTTTCTCCACGTCCTCACCAATACTTGTTATTTTCCATTTATTTGATGATAGTCATCCAAGAGATCTGACGTGACATCTCAGTTAGTTTTAATTTCCATTTCCCTAATGATTAGTGTGGTTGAGCATCTTCTCATATGCTTATTGGCCATCTGTGTATCTTCTTTGAAAAACTGTCTATTCAAGTCTTGTGCATGTTTTAATTGAGTTACTTGATTTATTGCTGATGAGTTGTAGTTCTGTGTTCTGGATAATAATCTGTCTAGATATATGATTTGCACATTTTTTCTTCCATTCTGTAGGTTGTCTTCACTTTATGACAGTGTCCTTTGATGCACAAAACTTCTTAATTTTTATGAAGTCCAGTTTATCTGTTCTTCTTTGGTTACTCGTGCTTTTGGCATTATATCTAAAAACCCATCACTAAATCAGAGGCACGAAGATTTACGATTTTAGCTCATATAATTAGGGCACTGATTGATTTTGAGGTAGAAAGTCCAACTTCATTTTCTGCACGTGGACATACATTCCACCTAGAAACATTTGTTGAAGAGACTATTCCTACCCACTGAATGTTATTTTTTTTACTCTTGTTGATAATCATTTATCATAGATAATATTGGCTTATTTAAGGACTTGAAATTTTAATGCATCGGTCTGTGTCTAACCTTATGCCACAGTTTTGATTAGTGCAGCTTTGTAGTAAGTTTTGAAATTAGAAAATGTGAGTGCTCCAAATTTATTTTTAGTTTTTTTGCCTATTCAGGGCCTTTTACAATTCCATATGGATTTGAGGATTTTTTCCATTTCTGCAAAAAAAGGCAATTAGGATTTTGATAATGTTTGCATTACATCACTTTGAAATATTCTTTCAATCATTAAACAGAAATTATCTTTCCACTTGCTTCTATCTTTAATTTCTTTCAGCAGTGTTTTATATTTTTAAATGTAAATTCTTTACCTTCTTAGTTAAATTTATTCCTAAGTATTTTATTCTTTTGAGTGGATTAGATCGAATTGATTCCTTAATACCCATTTTTGATTATTTATTGCTGACTCATAGAAATACAGCTGATTTTTGAGTGTTGATCCAACACTCAAAATGCACAATGTTAAATTTACTTACGAGCTGTGGAAGATTGTTGTAGAGTCTTTCAATTTTCTATATATAGGAGACAATGACATGTGGAAATAGAGATGGTTTTACATTTTCATTTCCAAATTGGCTGTCTTTTATTTCTTTTTCTTGCTTGGCTAGAATTCTGGTTAGAATGTCCAGTACCATTTTGTGTAGCAATGGTGAACGTGGACATCACTGTCTTGTTCTTGATCATGGGAGGACGCTTCCAGTCTTTCATCACTGACTACTGCCTTAGCTGTGGGCTTTTCATAAAGACTTCATTTCATATTGAGGAAGTTTCCTTCTGTTCCTAGTTTTTAAAATGTTTTTATAAAGAAAGAATGACAGGTTTTGTCAAATGCATTTTAGCATCAATTGAGATGGTCATGTGCTTTTCCTCATTTTTCTATTAAGGTGTTGTATTACATTGGCCGCTTTCCTTCTGTCAGGTTGCCCTTATGGTCCTGGAATAGCCCTCTTTGCTGATAGTGCATAATCCTTTTGATGTGCTGCAGAATTTGGCTGGCCAATTAAAAAAAAATCTGCTGTCTTCTACTAGTATTTAATTGAAGATTTCTGCATCTATACTTATAAGGAATACTAACTTTTTTCATATGTTGTGTTTGGATTTGGGCCAGAATATTTCTAAAACTTACAGAATGAGTTATTAGGTATTCCTCCCTCTATTCTAGTTTTTGGAAGAGTTTGAGAAGAACTGGCATTAATCCTACTTTAGATGTTTGGCAGAATTTACAAGTGAAGTCATTTGCTCCTAGAATTTTCGATGTTGGGGGCTTTTTGGTTATGGATTCAGTCTTACTAGCAATTGGTCTGTTCAGGTTTTTCACTTCTTGAGTCAGTGTGGTAGTGTGGGTGTTTCTATAAATGTGTCCATCTTGTCTAAGTTATCTAATTTGTTAGCATATAATTATTCATAGTATTCTTTCATGATCATTTTCATTTCTGTAAAATTTTAGTAGTGCTTCCACTTTTATAACTGACTTACCGTTTGCACCTTTTTTCTTTTTTATCTTAGTCAGCCTAAGTAAAATTTGGTCAATTTTGTTCTTTTCAAAGAACAAACTTTTGATTTTATTAGTTCTTTCCATTGGTTTTCTATTCCCTATTTTATTTATCACCCTTATAATGTTTATTACTTCCTTTCTTCTGCTAGATTTTAGTTAATTTGCTCTTCTTTTTCTATATCTTTTCATTATAGTTAGGTTATTGATTTGAGATTGTTCTTTTTTAATGGAGGTGTTTAGCACTAAGGGCTCGGTGAAAACGTTACTCAAAGAGATACTCTATCAGTTTGGGTATGTCATATTTTCATTTTGATTTGTCCCAAAGTATTTCCTAATTTCCCTTGTGATTTCTTGGAAATATTGCTTGTTATAAGTGTATCATTTATTATCCTCATATAGGTGAATTTTCCAGTTTTCTTTCTGTTATTGATTTTTACCGTCATTCCATCACATTTAGAGAAGCTATTTTAAATAATTTCAATATTTTTAAATGTATTGAGTCTTGTTTTGTGGCTTAACATATGGTCTATCCTGGAGAACGTTTCATGTACTTGAAAAGAATGTATTGCAGTGTTGTTGGAGAAAGTGATATATACATACATATTTATGTATATATCTTTTTTGAATATACATTGATTGATTAATATTGAGATATTGATTTTGGAAAGTCAGTATTCTTTGTGATTTGTGGTCTCCAAAGTCACTGTTCCTATAGTTTGTGTTTAGCTAGTGTTTTTAGAAAGATTGTCAGGAGCCAAGAAGTGGAGGTGGGGAGAAGGGAGGAAAAAAAACCCTCTCATTCTTTTCAAATTAGTTCTGTTCTGAAACACTTATTCAGATAATTTACAATCCTACCTTAGCCTTCACTTCTTGTGCGTACTGAGCTTAGAGTTTGGCCAGAGTTGAAAACTTAGGGTATCTTCAGATCGTTTTTGAACATGCATCCTGCATTGGGCATACATGTGGCTTTTTAAATGCCTAATTTCCCAAAGAACCTCTCTTATTTCCCAGCCTTTCCTCCCAGCTTTGGATGCTCTGAACTGTGCCTTGACGGTGTCTTTTCCCCCATGTAGCTGTGGCGTGTTCATTTGCTTTACGATGTTGAGGAATACCCACTACTTTTCTGCCCTGAGTGTTCTAGGTCAAGTGTAACAGAAATAAGTGCCTTGTGTTGGTCAAGACAGTTTAGAGCAGGCAAACACAATCCTTTGAGAATAAAATCTACTCTGCTCCCTCTAGAACCAGGGGCCAGGGTCCCGTACTCCAAATGCAGGCTGCTGACTCAAAAATTGCCAGTAAGGGACAGTAAGGGAGTTGGGGTGGTGGCAAATAAAAATGCCACAAGCTTTGCTACTGTTTTTAAGTTGCTTTTTTCTTGATTCAGTGTTCGCTTGACTTTTGTAAACATCTGATTATTTCCCAGAGTTCTGACAAAGTTTATTCTGATAGTTTGCTTAGTTGTTTGATGTTGCTAGAGGAAGACTAGCTCTCGGCTCTGCCTGTTCCTTTATGTTCACTGTTATCACTCTAATAACAAGCTTTACTGACACAATTTATGTGCACTGCCCTCTGTCATTTGTGATCAACCTGAGTTCCTTGTTATATTTGCAGCCATTAAGCACAGGTTGGTATCTTTACCATTTACGTTGTTTCCTTCATTTATTGTATCATGCATAATAGTTTGCACTAGCGATACAAACTGAGTTTTCAGTAAATATTGACCAGTGACAAATTTATTCACTTTTGCATTAAAAATTAGACTGTCAAAAATAGTTCATAAAAGTTCTTGATGATGAACATAATAAATAACAATGTAGTATGATCATTAAATCTGATGTTATTACTGAATCAAAAAAGAGTCCACATCTGTAGAGACCAAGAGTAATATTTACTATATAACCTTAGCAGTTTGAAATGTGTGTAAAATAAACTTAATAAAATACACAACATACACAGAGGAAGGCTTAACTGAGGGTACTCTAACAAATCACTGAGGATACAAAAATGCTTTAGGGCATTTGAATTAAACCTATAAATATTTTCTGGAGTAGAAATTTAAAATTAGTATCTGGACATTTAAAACAAACTGTATTCGTTTAAAATGGCAAAATAAAACTATGACCTGTAAATATATATAATATATAATGAAAATAGTTACCTTTTCAAAAATTTGTAAGAATGTCATTTGATATTTTTGCAAATATTTAATGTCTAGTTTAATAGGAGACTGTAGGATTCTCATACATACTCCTGTGTTAATTCTTTTACAAGAATTTGTTTTGGCTGAGGTATATGAAGGAATCCTGGCCTCATAATTTTTAAGTCACATTTTTCCATAATTGCAGATACTTCTTGAAAACTTGATCAGCAGTAGAGTCTCAATGGTTAGTTACAGTGTGAAACCTTCAACCCTATCAATAAATATCAATGCTCTGCTTTTAAAATCCATTGGTCCATCCAGCACTTTGAATGGATCTTTTCCCTGTGCATGACTCTGTAACATTATGCAGTGTGTCATTTGGAAAATATTAGTCCACTGAGTCCATTAGTCCACTTTCAAATGACGGTAGAGCTTATTATACAGTATTAAAAAGAAAGTTAATATCATTGATGATGTAAGTAGAAAAGTCTCACTTGAAGAGTTTCAGAAAGTAGTCAAACTCAAGGTAAACACAGGTTTTGTAAAATTTTAATTTTTTTTTTTTTTGCTTGAAAACTTGAACTTTAGAGTTTGTAACAAATACAGCAATTGTGGGTTGTTGTTTTTTTTTTAAAGTTAGAGGCTCATTTTATTTTGAGGAAAATATTTGCCAAATACTTAAATCTAAATAATCATAGTTTCTCATTCTTGCCACTAAAAATGGTGTTCCAGGAAAAAAAGTGGTTAGTTTAGTTCATAACTCAAGCAGCTGCCTGCATTTTCTTTGGACCAACTATCCTGTTGCTATGCAGTGGAAGTGTTTGGTTTTTTTTTTTTTTTTTTTTGGTGGCGGAGGCATAACTCCCTTTTCATTACACAAATATTAAAAAGATCAAGATTTAATATAGTGAACAATTTTTAGAATTGTATTAAGGAAACTCGTAAGTGAAATAGGATTGTTTAAAGCATGTTTTGAGCATTTTAAACAATAAAGAACAAGATGCTATAGTATAGTTTGTTGACTCTCAGTAAGGTGCCTGTAGTTTCATCCACTTCGGTTTTGCTCTGGCAGTGAGAATTTCAACCGAGTGTAAAAAGGAAGATGTGCCTTGGTATGGCTTTGAATATCATTTTGATTTTTAGAACTACTGTCCACCAGTTGCCCATGAACTATGCTCTGCAAACCTCTCCTGTAGGGTAATACAGACATGGACAAAAATTTGCTTATGGTAATGTGATTGAAATAAAAATTCCTGGGGAAGGAACTCAAGTGTGGCTTTCCTCAGAGGCCCAAAGTAGAGCCACAAAACTTTAGGGTTAAAAAGAAGACTTCATTTCCAGGGTGTGTGTTTGTGTGTAAGTGTATACGTGTATCAGTCTGTAATTCGCCTTTACTTCTGACATTGTGAAAGGCCTCTGTGTAAGTCCATTTCTCATATTTAGGTTCTGTACTCAAATTCAGGAGATTTAATTTGGAAAAAGTCTCAGAAAGAGGTTTGAGACTGATTAGTGCTTTGAATAATTGACTAATTTGACTAATGAAACCAATGAGTAAATCCTAAAGCTCTTGATTTATTTATTCAAGAGACGGCAAGTTTGAGGTAGAATTTAGTAAGTCCTTCAGAACCTGAAAGTGCATTCCTTATTTGATGCTGAAAATAAGGAGAATGAGTACAAAATATAACAGAAATCAGGGCATCTTAGAGATGCAAGCTACATTATGGGTCAGTGTGTGTGTGTAGAATTAATAAAATTCTACATGAGGAAGTGAAAGATTTCAAGACAGAGCTGTCCTGGTTGAAGTTTTAACCATGTAATCCCCACCCACCCAGCTCCTTTCTCTGCCCTAGGAGAGCTTGTTAGAGTCTCTGGAATGCAGCTAGCCATAGAGTAATTTAGTCCAACCTTTTCTCTTTATAAATGAAGAAACTTGTGCCCGAGTAGACGGAGTGATCTAGCCAAGGGCAAATGCACTAGCTAAGGGTTTAAGTACGATTGGAATCTGACCTCCTGACTCTGATTACTGTTACTTCAGCATGCATGCTTGCCCTTTTTTGAGAATACAGATAGGAGAGTAAGTTGATAACTTTGTACTAGGAACCTTGGAGAAGATGAGTGGATAATAGGAGGCAAACTTCTTGTAATCCCTATTTCAGTACTTTTATATTCAATGTAAATTTTCTAGAAATGCTATTTATGATGAAAAAAAGGGGCAGAGTGGGAAAAAACTGACAGATAATATCTTATTTGCCAGCTGTCCTCTTTACTCTATTCAACAGAGACACAGCTTTGGTTATAATTTAGTAACTTTCCACGTAGCTGAATTTTTAAATGACTTTTTATAATTAAAACAGGGCTTTCTCTATGAAGGCTACATGCTGAAAATAGACTCAAGAAAGAACATTCATTGAATTTATTTCCCAATCAGATTGTCTTCCAATTTGAAGAGTATATATAAGCCTGTATAACCCTATATAATTAGACTTTATAATTTTATAAGTCTTATAATGCTTATAATTATATTAGATTTATATAAGTCTACATAATTAGACTTTATAAGACAGAGGGTTAATCTGAATCAAAAATGGTTCTAGGAGGTAGAATTGATGAGGATGACAAATTGGCCTCTTTATTCAAGAAGCTTAGCTATTGCCACAAGATACTGAATTAAGAAAAGGCAAAAGAGATAGAAGGAGGAAACTCTTAGCATACCAAGAGGAACAAAGGGAATTTTCTGGGACTATAAAACAGATGGTATACAATACGCTAATTCCCTTTGTGCTGTTGCTTGAATGGGTGAGCTGGCGTTCACAGTACCAAGTGATACGCTGCTTGAAGTTTCCTTCACTGACAGGACTGATTTATAATTTATTATTCCTGTGATTCATATTTTTGACCTTGCAAATTCAACATAGTCAGATGCTCTTCTTTCAAAAAGAGACTTCTGAGTGAACATTACCTTTTATTACATTTTTCTACTATAAGATGCAACTCAATACTGTCCCTCTGGCAGGGTACCTCCAAGAACATAATGGAAACGTTTAGGCTGAAGGGAACTATGAAAGGGACAAATATTCCAAAGGAAGGAAAAATGTTTTGTGTTTGGAAATTTAAAAACTATTTTTTTTTATTGACCAATACCTTCTAACATTTTAATAATAATGACAATGGCTGACATTAATTCAGCTGAGTACTTTGCTTAATGATTTCCATATATGTCTTTATTAAAAAAAAAAAAGATGTAACTGGTACCAGGACATGTCATTCTCTTCTGTTTCAAAGACATGTATTTTATTCTTCAAATTTTCATTCCAAACTATATAGTTCCTTAACTGGAAGTCATAAACCTTTGTTCATTTTCTTGGTGATAAATTAGGAAACATTAAAAAGAACTTGTGACCTTATATCTGATCTCAAAGGACATAAATGTTGACAATATTTAGTCTGCTATGCTGTATTTCAGCATCCTAGTGAAAGAAAGGAATGGGAAAACAATGTACAATAAGAAGGAGGTTAATGCTTCAGCTATTAAGTATTAAAAATGAAATGTTAAAGTCTAGTTAGGAAATGTACAATCAGCAAATATTTGGAAAAGATCTGGAATTTGGCTGTGACTGCTATGATTTGCATTCTGTATTTTTAATTAGATACATAAGGAGGGGTGGAAGGGGTGTTACCCTTTCCATGAACTTTAAACAATCAATAATGTTTTAAAATGGAAATACACCAGAAAACTAGCTTATACTGACACGAAACATGGGAAATGAGAATAACCTTTAAGGAAAAATAGAGATTTAAATGCAGCAGTGGGAAATAAAGGTGCTGATACATTGGCCATCCAGAGAAAAGAGAATCACATGAGCAGAGAGAGGAAATAGTTTTGTTCTTCGTGTTGGAAATTCTGAATAACTACCTGATTCGATTTTTCTTTTTATTACTGCTTTAACAGGAAATTATTTCAAATAAGACTTAAGTTAAAAGGAATCTTTCTGAACCTCTGATGTCAAGAGTAAATGTGATTAAAAAAGTAACACAATTAGTTTCAGTAAAGAGAAACCAAGTACTGAAAGTCACAAATTAGTTTTTCTTCAGTTCAATACTGGAGAACTTTCTTTTCTAAGATTATGCAGCCAACTTATTTCAAAAGACCATTTAAAAGCAAGATTGGATTTTTGGAAGAAAGCACAGAAATGCCAATAGAAGTCTATGATCTTAAATGACAGACTAGAACAGAAAAGAACATGGAGTGTTTAATGTCAATTCTGTTTCTACATTCCTGTTGCCAAGCTGAACGTCTTAGCTAAGGTTCTATACCTTGTAACACTTTTACAAATGATTACCCTGTTCTTTAAATACTTGTGATTGTTGTTAGACTGTGCATCTCACTGGATTTTGGTGTTGCTATTCATAATTATAACCATAATCATGAAATCCTATTTGGTTAACAAATATTTAGACTTATAATAGCAATTATCAACATATATTAGGTTCTCAGACTTTCACACATACATCCACACTCACATATGCATACACATCAGAAGGTATCTAATATTTAGTTAGGTGAATAGTAAACTAAAGTTGTATTTTCTTGATATTAAGGAATAAGTATTGATGTTAGAGTTTCTTCTTTTGAAGATTTGTAAGAAAGGAGTTTTACATGAGGGATCATCTCTTAAAATTATTTACAATCTAATACCAATTTTTGTCTAAGCAAACTTCTCAAGCGTTCAGTGTGCGTGACTGGGATGTGTGAGTGGTACCCAGGAATCTGTTTTCTCAGGAACTTAATTTATGTCAGAATCATCTGGAGAAATCAGGTTGGAAGTGGGTTGTAAATGTTTGCTGATGAGATGTGACAGGTGATGCTACTGACGTTAACACTACGTGGTGTGCAACAATGAGCAGAGGGTAAATTGGTAGCTTCAGGCTGATGTGTTATATTTCTGGAAGAAAACAACAAAAAAGCCCCCATTTTTTGTGAATGCTGTGACACTGTCTATGTGAGAAAATAGAAGGACTGTGGCAACAGTACCTTCATGAGCAAGTGGGAGCAGAATGGGATTCTAATATGGTCAGGAGAGGGTACACTGAGGAGTTGAATTTCAATTAGGAGAAGTGGTCTTGTGGCTAAAATGGAATAAGGATATTCTTAAAATATCACTTGTAAAATTGTATATTTTAAATACCTAATTAACACAGTATTAAAGAGAATGAGGAAAGAAAACTTCTTATGAGAGACAGTACAGCTTAGTAAGTCAGAGATGTAGCTTCCAGTTTCAGTCCTGCCTCTTACTAACCACGTGATCATTGTCAAGATCTTTAACTTTGCTGACCCTGAGTTTCCACCCCCAAATGAAAATACTAACATCCAAATAGGGCTTGGGGGGCATTTAGAAAAGGGATGATTTATTACAAAAGATGAACACCCCAAAAGACTATGCTCAGATGTAGAGAGAAAGGGAGCTCAGGGATAGAAGCTAGCCTCCCAGGCTATTAAAACAGAAGCTTAATTATTCACTATAGGTAGAAGGAAGAAGTCGCTATTCTAGGACTGAAAAATTCAAGAGATCTCAGGGATAGTGCCTGGCAGCTATGAAAAATTTAAAGAAATGAAGAAAGAAAGAAATACAGAAAAAAGAACGAAAACAAAATGAATGAATGAAGTATATAGTTCACTCTTTCAGTAATGAATGAAGACAAATTTATCCTTGAGTTATATCTGATTACTTTTTAAATGGAGAATTTAATCACAATAATTTGAATTACTTTGATGAGTTGATTTTATAATAAATTCTAGGGGCAACTGGAGTTAAAAGAAACATCCTTCCTATTAAAATTATTAAACTATTTCAGATAACAGAAAATGAAGTTCAAAATATTTAATAAGAATATTAACATGTTAAGCACTCAGTGTAATATAAAATGAAAAAAAAATGGACCATTAACTCATTAAAAAGAATCTAAACATCTGAATAAACATTTAACATATTAAACTAGCAGTGTAAAAATAATTCACCATGACCAGTTGGGTTTTATTACAGAGATAGAGGGCAGTTAGGAATAGGAAATTTCATTTATATCAACACATTAAAGGAAAAAAAAATTTATATAAAAGAAGCTGCAAGTGTATATTATGACATAGAATTTTTATTTGAAATTATTACTAAGTGACATAGGAATAAAACATTAATTAAGCATAATAAATATTCCTTTCCAAAAATCTAGAAAAATACCATTAAATAATGAAATAAAAGGATTGTTATTTTCATCATTATTATTCAACATTGTTTCACTAAAATAAATACTTTTTAGTCAATGGTGCTGGAGCAGTCATCTGATATGCCAAAAAAAAAATGTACCCCTAATTAATCCTTACATTATAGACAAAAAGTAATTGAAGATGATTTAGGGACTTACATGTAAAATAGAAAGCTATGAGCCTTTCAGGAAAAAATCTTCAGGACACAGAATTAGTTGAAGCATTCTTAGCCTTGAGAACAAAAGTATGATTTATAAAAGGGAAAAATGGTAAACTGGACCTCATCAATGCTGAAAAATTTTTCTCTGCAAAAGTTCTTTTTAAGAGGAGGAAAAGACAAGGTAGAGGGTTAGAAGAAACTTAAAAGTTGACATATAAAACAAATGATTTGTATGTAGGATTTAAAAGAAAAAGCCTCTCTAAACTCAACAGTTAAACAATCACACACACACAAAATCCAATTAGAAAATGGGCAAATGACACGAACAGACATTTCACTAAAAAGGATATAAAGATCGCAAATGAGCACATTAAAAGATGTTCATTAGCTATTAGAGAAATGCAAATTAAAACCTCCATGAAATATCATTATATGTGTATCAGAATAGCTTATTTAAAAAAAAACCCCACAAAATTCTTGCAGAAGAACTAGATTATATATGCATTACTGGTACAACTTCTCCGCAAAAGCATCGGACATTTTCTTATAAAACTAATCATGTGCACCATGTGACCTGGCAATGGTCTATTTTGGCATTTATCCCAAGGAAAAGAACATTTATGTTCACAGAAAAACCTGTAAAAAATGTTCATAGTAGTTTTAATAATAATAACCCCAAACTACAAATAATAACCAGATTTCCTTCAAAGGGGAATTGGTTCAACAAACTGTGGTACATTCATGCTGGGGAATATTAGCAAGCAACAGAAAGGAACAGAGTATTGATAGACTCAACAACTAAGGTGGCTCTCCAGAGAATTATACTGAGTGAGAAATGCCACTCTCAAAATAGTACATAAGGCATGAATCCATTTACACAGCATTCTTGAAATGACAAAATTATAGAGAGGGAAAATAGACTAGTGGTTGCCAAAGGTTGCAGAGGGCGGCAATGGTAATAAAAGGGCAGCATAGGAGATACTGGAACTGTTCTGTCTTTACTGATGTTCATCATATTGGATACAACTGCATAGAACTAAACACAGCCACAGATAACACACTTGTACACAAATGAATACACGTCAAGCTGGTGAAATCTGAATAAAGCTGCTGGAGGGTATCAATGCTAATTTCGTCTTGTAATATTGATTATGCAAGGTATCATATGTGATTGATGGAAAGTAAATGAAGGGTACAAAGGATGTATCTTTCTGTATTATTTCCTACAACTGCATGTGAATCTGCAACACCTAAAAATTTTATATATATTATGTATGTGTATATGTGTGTGTATATACACACACACATACATACATATGAATTGTTTAAACTTTAGGATAAAGAGAAAACATTTTCAGATGATATAATTGAATAATAAAAGATTTAATTACCATTGGCATTTTTAAGAAAATCTGATATGGTGAATAATCATTAACTGTGTGTGTGTATAAAATCATTTTGAGAGAAAGTGGGCAATATTCTGTTCACAATAGTAAATTATATAGTTACTACTAAGTAGAATAGGAACTGTAAAGGATCTATATAAAAATGGAAGATAAAGTAATATACATAAAATATAAGTGGAATAAGTTCTGAATGAAAAACCTTAATATTACAAAATGTTTAGTTTTCCAATTTACTGTGTACAGATAGTGCTATTTTTGTAAGATTCCCAACTTAATATGATTTCTAAGCTCCTATTAAATAACACATATTTGTGAATTTCCAAAATCATATTTGACAAAGTAGTTGAAAACAAGATTTTTTAATGTGCTGCATTTGCCTTACAAGGTGTTTTTTTTTGTTTTACATCTGTCAACAAAATATGCGGAACTTACCTAGGAGCAGAAAAAAAACTTTTAGAAGAGAACAGATATATATATATATTATATAAAAGGTTATTCATATGTAATGCAGTTAATTTTTCAATTCAGTTGCTAAGAATTATTAATTTAATAGGTTGTGCTAGCACAATCTACTCTCCTCCCTCCCATGCCTATATAAATTTCACTGGCTCAACTAAATAAATGCATATCAAATAGAGATGGTAAAATATAATCATCTAAGAATTGAAGAGACTGGATGGGACAAATTATGTGCATTTATACAATCTCAGGAAACTTTAAACTGTGCAAACTATCTATATCAAAATCTGGTCTTATTGAGGTATCTCATAGAATAAATGTATTTCTGAAATCCTAATAAAATTAGCTCATCTGATTAAAATCCCAAACTCCTATGACCAAAAGTTAATTCTAGAATCAAGGCTTCTTTGCTTTGTCAAACAACACTCACTCATCCTTTCATCTAAAGTGCTCTCGTTCCTTCTCTTGTCCCTGCTATGTCTTTTGAAACCTGTAAGGACCACGTCATTTAACTTAAAAAAAAAAAAAAAGTAATAGACTCTATTTTCTAGACAAATTTTAGGTTCAAAGGAAAAATTAACAGAAGGTAGGGAGATTGCCCACTTCCTCTCGCCTTCACATGGGTAGATCCTCCCCTGTGGTCAGCATTCTGCACAGAGTGAGACGTATATTACAACTCACGCGCCTGCACTGACATCACCCAAAGCCCACATTTTACACCAGGGTTCACTCTGGGTGCTGCACGTTCTGTGGATTTGGACAAATCTATAATGACATGTATCGACCACAGCAACTACTGATATTTTTACTGTCTCCATAGTTTCTACTTTTTAGAACGTTACATAGTTGGAATCATACAGCATGTAGTCCTTTCAAATATTTAAAGTCCCTCCATGTTTTTCATGGTTGATAGTTCATTTCTTTTTAATCATTCATTGCATAATATCATGAGGTCTAGATATACCATAGTTTATCCACTCACCTACTGAGGGACATACTGGTTGCTTCTAAATTTTGGCAATGACAGATCAAAGCTATTATAAACATCGATGTGCAGGTTTTCATATAGCTTTAAGTTTTCAGCTCATCTGGGTAAATACTAAGGTGCACAATTACTGGATTATATGTTTAGTTTTGTAAGAAACCACCAAAATGTCTTCCAGAGTATCTATACCAGTTTTCATTCTCATCAGCAATGAAGCCTTCTCCGCACAAGATACTTTCCTTCCTTTCTCTGAACTCACACAGTACTCTGCATCCTAATCCCGACATCTGCCATCTTCTGTCCTGCTTTGTGAGTCTGAGCCCCTCAGGGTGGGGCATAGATATGTGTATGTATCATAAGATGTTGGGAGACATAACACCTTGAAAATGAAGGGTTCCAATATTTGTTGGATGAATAAAGTAAATTTAAGTTTCAGTGTATCAGACTGTCAAGTGGAGCATTTCGTTTTGCAAATCTGTATATATTACATCTTATGCTAGGCTTGGGTAAAACAATTCTCACCAGTTCCATTTGTAATATTTTTTTCAGTTGTTTCTTAATGGTTAAATACCTGGTTGATTCATGTTGAAGGGAACTGCATTTGAAGTTACTGATTCCTTGCCCCAGCTTTTCAGCTGGAAGAAAAAAAACTCTTGCTTCAGTTAAGTGCTGAACCTTTAAGAAACAATATCTAATGAGGTTAGCATGTATCGTTGACATTTTCAACCAGAGTGAAGGTCACAGCTGAAAGGTCGCAGAGATGAGTTTATACAGTATATAAACAATGCTATTATTTTCCCAAGAAAATGAAACATTGCCAACCTGTCTATAGCCTCTTGCCTTATTTTCGGTACTTAAACCATGTTGTCTTTCTATTCTTAGGTCTTGGAATTTAAAAGGCAAGTACACCTAGTTCATAAGTCAGGGACTAATATAAATGTGTGCATTTCATTCATATTCTGGCATTATATTATTTCAATTTTTATATTTCACTCTTAAGTCCACTTAGTATTTGTTGGGTAGTAATTGTTGAAATTTGGTATTTATTCAGTTTATTTGGTGACCTTCCTTCTGAGTTGGGAAGTTTTACTCAACATATATGTTTAGGGTGCTAAACTCTCATCTTTGGTGTTTATAACAAAACTGTAAATTTATCATTAGAATATTCTGAAGTGATTTTAGAAAGTATTGAATGGGATTACGGTTACACAGTGGAAAATGCATCCTCTGGGGCACAGTGCACAATAGGAATTATTAACTGCTTTCATATTATATATCACTACATAACAAAGGGATCGATCTGTTAAATCTATGGTAGCTGAAGACAATTTTAACATCAAAAATAACCTACTGTAAAATGTCATGAAACAGGCAAACTTCTAATGCCAAAAAAACATTAAAATGATCACTTTCTGTTGTCATCTAGTTAACAGTTTTAAAGCAAAATAGTCCAAATACTGTAATTCATTAGTTTTAAAAAACTGACATAAGTTTCTAACATAAAATTTACTTTATTTTAGATGAACTCACAAATTCATCAGAAACCAGATTATCTCTAGAAGACCTCTTCAGGAAAGACTTTGTGCTTCATGATCCAGATGCTCGATGGATCAATGGTATGTGTACACCTTCTTATAGGTTGTATTTATTTTGAGTTCTGTATAATTAAAAGTATATAACCATGGGGGCAGGGGATGCGTATAGCTCAGTGGTAGAGCGCATGCTTAGCATCTATGAGGTCTTGGGTTCAATCCCCAGTACCTCCATTAAAAAATAAAGTTACTTAAAAAATTAAATAATGGTATTTGTGGTTAATACATTAATTGACACTATGTTTTAATAGTTATACGTACCATTTAATCAAAAGTATATACCTTGGCTCATGTGAGATAAAACCAATCCCTAAGGTACGTACGTCATTAATAAAATTATCCCCCAAACAGATTAACTGCTCTGTTCTGCTGTTCCCTCATAACCATGTGTGACACCTCAAGCATTTCTCTGGGTAATTCTCCTCAATGTACAAGTAAAGAATTTGTGAGCCTGTAAATGCAAGTGCCTCCGATTTGGCAATCAAATTGGTTTTTGTTTCTCTCTTTGTGGCTTTTCTTTCTAAGCTTAAGTGCAAAAAAACTAGGGATACTCTGAAAAGTTCAAACGACAGAAAGCACACGGGAACATACCGCACTTTGGGTTTTTCTGGCCTGGCAAAGAAACTACCTGGGCTTTCCTTAGGTTATTTCTGTTTTGTTATTTTTCCAAAAGTTTAAAAGAATGTTTAGATTATAAATGGATGAATAAAAAATAAATAAACAAAACCATGGACTTTGGGGCAAGGTACTGGGTAATCCAATCATAAGAAATGTTTTGGTGAAAAGTCAGGTTTTTCATTCCTCGAATATTACAATTTGACCATACTAATCACCATGATTAGATAGCTGTTAATCTTTGCCCTTCCTTTGAGTTAGACATAATACCTGTGCTTATTTTCAAGGCATAGAGTAGGTTATTTGTATGACAGATAAAAGAGCTTTTCCTTTTTAACTAATAAAGATCATCTTGCTTACAGTCCATTCTTTCTTCCCTAATATCCTAACTAAGGATGTTTGTGACTGCAAATTAAATATTAATTTATGGAATCTATAAAAAGGATGTAACTTAATTTGTGAGGGCAGGGGCCAAATCATACTTGTTTACCTAGCTCTGATAAGTGCCTGCCGATCTCCAGGAACTATAAGATTTTGACTTTTTTTGAATAAATGAATGAAAGCATTTCAATGAGGTTCAGTTTTGTTTTTCTCAGGTTTCAGTCGAAATTGGTTACGAGTATTATCATGGTGATAGTATTATAGACGATGTAAGAGAAAACAACATGGCAATTTGATTAATCTGTTTATATGCTTTCATTGAGAATTGTTCATAAATTTGGGACTTGCTGTATTGTTGTCTTTGCACTAGGATTATATTTGAGATGAGCACTATGACTAAATCAAAAAGATATATAATTACCTAGTATTGTTCTAATACATGGATTGCTCACAAATCATTCTCCTAATGTGCTATTGTAATTTTGTAAGCCATCTTTTTATTTGCGAGCAACTATTTGTGAAAAAATTGTTAGTCATTAGATTTAAAATGCTGAATAAATTGTTTTATTTGCCATGATTTTGGCCATTGTGGAGTCTTAAATCATGGGTTTCATCTCCCTTCTCAGGTTAGCTTGGACTATTTTAAGAGGTGTTTTTTTGTGTGTGTGTGGGAGTAGGGTGGGGGTAATTAGGTTTATTTATTTATTTTTAATGGAGGTACTGGGAATTGAACCCAGGACTTTGTGCATGCTAGGCACACACTCTACCAAAGAACTATACCTTCCTCCAAAGAGGCATTTACTCTCCTGTGTATAACTGACACTTTGATACGAAAGTGCCAATGGACTAGATGGATATTTCAGCAGTGAACTGCCTGCTAAATTAATTAAGCCACATTTCAATATCTAGTATACACATTCTATTCTAATGCTTCACAAGATACCAAAATATTATTTGGAGTGATTCATTTTAATCATTTTTTCATAGTTTTTTTTTAACCAATCATTGGTAAACCTGATTTTAAGAAAATACCCTGGGACAAAGCTACAGTGTTGTTATAGTCCAAGTAAAACCTGACATCAATAATATTTATAAAAGAATTTGACATAAAACAACCCTTTAAACAGGATTAAACAAAATCTAAGCTCTCAGAGACTGCCTTTATAAACACCACTGAAGGAACTGACTCACTGTCAGTAGATTGTATGCACTGAGATGCTTTTCAAGTAGGAAAATAGATTTGTGCTCATTTATTCCTTTTCTCCAATCCAGATCACCTTTCTGGGGATCACTAGGTACTTGGCCCATTTACATATTCCTCACAAAGCCAGAAAACACAATGCAAACTATGAATGAAATGTGTCACCCTGGCCTCATGGTCAGATTACATCTAAATGTAAAATGTGAGCTTTTTCTTTATTCTCATGACGTGTGTCACCAGGTTTCTTTAGTATATAAGTGGCTGGAAGGAGTCTAACCTAAACTCACCTGGAAGTTTAATGTAGTTCCTGGAGATCACCACAGGAGCATTCAACGCATTACTGGCCAGGGAGAAGGAGAGCATCTGGACAGCCTTGTCACGTGTGGGCTGTCGTGTAGCAATGTCATTCATTATGCTGCTTCTCAAATAATGTATCTGTGCATGTCATCGCAGCCTTGGATGGATGGTTAGCATAACACCTACCTTTCCCCACAGCTGCTCAGATCCTTGAAACCTCTTTTGATAGCATCTTCTTTCGAGTTACGTCACCTTGAAACCTGGAAATCCACTTTCTTTAACATTACTCATTCCCCACACCCACGTACATGTGATGAGCAATCAATCGTGAAAGGGAAATCTAACATTCAGTGCCTTCTAGGCTTTGCGTTGGATGTGTTCTATAAGTCTTGCATTGATAGCATGTAAGTTAAAATTATTAACCCCAGAAAACTGAGGCTAAAACAAACACCCCAAAACACAGCTGATCAGAGGTGGAGTCTGCTTTAATCACTAGGTTGAAGTGTGAAACCTACCTTCTCTCACTGCTTCACTGAGATGCCATTCTCAGTCTCAAACACAGGTATTAACTACCTCGTTGACAGTCCATGGTTACAGCTCTCACTGTGGCGAATCCTTGCATGTTGAATACTGCAATCATGTCATCTCTCCGGGTAGATCCGCAATGATAACTTGTGCAGTCACTAAAAGAAAGATATATAAGCATATTTACTGACACGTTCGTTGTATAAAAAGTGAACAAAGGTGTCTTTAAAACAGAATTGACAGGATGTGATTCACACTGTATTGTACCATTCAGTGTTCCCAGATGGCTGGATTTTGACCTAATTTTTTTTCTTCTTCCTTATTCATTTTTTCCTAAATTTTATTCAATAAATGTGTATGTTTATATGATTTTATAATTAAGAAAAACTCTCTTCTTTGTTAGTTTCATGAGTCTCCAATCCTCCAGCAGTCTCCTGTCAAATACAACTGTATACGGCCCAGCTAAAAATTGTTAATGCACTTATCAGAAGACACCAGAGGAACCCCTCTGCCAACTGAATAAATTCCAGCTCCTCCCTCTGTATTCCAGGCCTCTCAGAATCAAGTTTGGGTTCCTTCCTACTGTTCTCCTTCACATTAGGTTTTGGGGATATTGAACCACATGATATTCTTCATAAGTCTCCAAACTTCTCTTGACTCTTTGCCCACACTCTGTGCTCTACCTGGAATCCCTTCCCTAATCTAACAGCCCAAATTTTACCCACCTCCCAGGTGCAAAGCCAATGACTATTCTTTTTCCTCCCAGCAGTGAGGAACATCAACTTCCTTGAAACCCCCAAGTTTGATTCTCTCATGTGGAAATTTCTTCCTTAATTATAACATGTCTAATCTCCTCTAAGATTCTGCTTCTAAAAGTCCTGTGAAAGACCACTATTTTAAAATTTAATAATCTGTTTTTATTTCCTATTTGGCATGTATTTTTGAAAAATACAATTAAAATAAATTACTAGAAGAATAAAATGATAAATAGATTTCCTAAATAAAGCCCCCAGATAAATTAATTTTATTATAACCAACCATTCTAAAATTACATTACAAAAATATAAATACAAACATAATATTGGTATAAAAAAGGAATTTCATGTTAATTTGTTGCCAAGAGGATATACAGGCAGTTAATATAAAGGACTACTATTATACACATATTTTTTGTTATTCTTAAATCAGAATTAACAAATTGAAAGAAACAGTGGTTATTCACATTAAATGCCAGTTCTCAGATTTTGAACAGGAACTGGTATATCAGTATTTAAAGGTTTTAATGTAGGAAATGAACTTGTTTCCTTTGGTTAAGTTAACTAATTTAGGTTAGACTCATGACAGCACTACTCTCAGGGGATAATGTGTATTTAGACTGTTTCTGTTTTTTCTTTAATGAGGGAATTATTGGAGAATTTATCCCAGGGACACAAGGAGTTTTCAGTATCTATAAGTCGATGTGGTACACCACATTAACAAATTGAATAAAAACCATATGATCATCTCAGTAGATGCAGAAAAAGCTTTTGATAAAATTCAACATCCATTTATGATAAAAACTCTACAGAAAGTGAGTATAGACTGAACATATCTCAACATAATAAAGGCCATATATGACAAACCCACAGCTACCATCATACTTAATGGGGAAAAGATGCAAGCATTTCCTCTAAGATCAGGAACATGACAAGGATGCCCACTCTTGCCACTTTTATTCAACATAGTTTTGGAAGTCCTAGCCATAGCAATCAGAGAAGAAAAGGAAATAAAAGGAATCCAAATCAGAAAAGAAGTAAAATTGTCACTGTTTGCATATGACATAATACTGTACATAGAAAACTCTAAAGAAGCGACCAGAAAACTACTAGAACTCATCAATGAATTTAATCAGGTTGCAGGATACAAATTAATATACATAAATCAGTTGCATTTCTATACACTAACAACAAAATAGCAGAAAAATTAAGAAAACAATACCATTACCATAACACCAAAAAGAATAAAATGCCTAGGAATAAATTTACCCCAAGGAGGCAAAAGACCTGTACTCTGAAAACTATAAGATACTGATTAAAGGAACTGAAGATGACATTAACAAATGGAAAGATATACCATGTTCTTGGATTGGAAGAATCAATATTGTTAAAATGGCCATACTACCCAAGGCAGTATACAGAGTTAATGCAATCCCTATCAAAATACCAATGACATTTTTCACAGAGCTGGAACAAAAAATGTTAAACTTTGCATGGAAACACAAGAGACCCTGGATAGTCGAAACAATTTGAAAAAGAAAAATGGAGCTAGGGAAATCATGCTCCCAGACTCCAGACTATAGTATAAAGTTACAGTAATCAAAACAGTATGGTACTCACACAAAAAACACACATAGATCAAAGGAACAAGATAAAAAGTCCAGAAATAAATCCACACACTTATGGTCAATTAATTTACTACAAAGGAGGCAAGAATATACAATGGAGAAAAGACAGTCTCTTCAACAAGTGGTTCTGGGAAAACTGGACAGCTTCCTGTGAAAGACTGAGATTAGAATATGCTCTAACACTTTATACAAAAATAAACTAAAAACAGAATAGAGACCTAAATATAAGACTAGATACTATAAGACTCCTAGAGGAAAACACAGACAGAACACTCTTCAACATAAATTGCAGCAATATTTTTTTGAACCAGTTCCTAGAGTAATGGATATAAAAGCAAAAATCAACTAATGGGATCTAATTAAACTTAAAAGCTTTTGCACAGCTAGGATATGATCAACAAAATGAAAAGACAACCTACAGAATGTGAGAAAATATTTGCAAATCAACCGACAAAGGACTAATTTCCAAAATATAAAAACAGCTCGTATACCTTAATATCCCTCCCCCCCCCAAAAACAAGCAAAAATAGACAGAAAACCTAAATCTACATCTCTCTAAAGACATCCAGATGGCCAACAAACACATGAAAAGATGCTCAACATCACTAATTGTTAGAGAAATGCAGATCAAAACTACAATGATACATTACCTCATACCAGTTAGAATGGCCATCATTAAAGTCCACAAATGATAAATGCTGGAGAGTGTGTGGAGAAAAGGGAACCTTCCTACATTGCTGGTGGGAATGTAAATTGGTACAGACACTATGGAGGACAGTACAGAGGTTTCTTAAAAACTAAAAATATATTTACCATATGATCCCACAATCCCACTTCTGGGCATATATCCAGAGAAAAATATAATTCAAAAAGACACATGCACCCACCCTGTTCACAGCAGGCTTTACAATAGCCAAGACATAGAAACAACCCAAATATCCATCAACAGATGACTGGATAAGGAAGTTGTATATGTGTACATGCATGCATGCGTGCACGCACACACACACACACACACACACACACACACACACACAAATGAAATACTACTTAGCCATAAGCAAGAATAAAACAATGCCACTTGCAGCAACAATGGATAGACCTGGAGATTGTCATTCTAAGTGAAGTAAGCCAGACAGAGAAAGAAAAATGCCGTATATTGCTTCTATGTGGAATTTAAAAAAAAAAAAGGACAGCAGTGAACTTATCTACAAAACAGAAACAGATTCACAGACATAGAGAACAAACTTATAGTTACCAGGGGATAAAGAGGGTGGGAAGGGATAAATTAGGAATTTGAAAATTGCACCTCTTGGGGAGTGACGGAAATTTTAGCTATCTTGATTGTGGTGGTGGTTTCATGTGTGTATACGTTAAAAAATATATATTATTGGAGAGAAGAAATCAGCTTCCAAAATAACGATGATGGTAGTAAAAGAGATTTTAAAGTAATTTTAGCAATCTCAGCATATTCGTTTTAAGTTTTTATACAAAATGAATCAAGTGATACTGTATTTTGAACTTTATCTTCAACTCTTTATCATTAGCTAATTTCAAAATTTATTCTGCAGAGTATAAATCATTTAGTTTATCTTTTCATCAAAAAACAGATTTTGGATTTTAAGTACACCTGGGTTATAGTGGAAAGACTAACATTAATTCACAGCATCATGTGATGAGGTTCTACTGTGTATGGTTACTCTGTTGCTGGCTCACCTACTGGTGCATCTGCTCAGATTAGTCCATTTGCCACGCATTTGGATCTTGCAGCACTGTCACATTGCCAGGAAAGCTCCTAAATGCTCACCCTCAGTTAAACTTATCCCACTGTGGACCAGCCGCCAATACTTCCCAACTGGATAGAGTCTGCCGGCACTCTCAGGGCAGCTCTACTATACATGCCAGTAAACCTGAGAAATAGGACTTGTGTCACGTTCATATTTGAGTTGCCCCAGGAATTAGCACATTGCCTGGATTCCACTAGGACTCAAAGTAGTTCAGTTATCATAATGAGAGCAACTATTGTATCTTATTTGATGCATGAAAGTGGGCCCACTTGATCCACAATCAGTAGAGAGTTCATTTCACTTCCGTTTTTCATGGTGCATAGATCTTTGATCTATATAAACCTGTCCTTCCCAGTGTCCATCCCACATGTGAGCTGCATACTTTTTTTTTTTTTTTGGAAATGTGACTAGCTGGGATGAGTGATCATGTGTGAGACTATGGACATAACTGTGATTTTACTGGACTCAGTATTGAAGCCAAGTGAACTCATCTACCACATGATAGTCAAAAACAGATATTAAAACCTTTTTTCTTTTAAATGATGTATTACAGTATGGCATATTGAGATAGGAAAAGTCCTTAAAAGGAGATAAACCAGGGCTTTTCAGCAACATTTTAAAGTCTTCTGAAGTTTAGTTTCTAAATTGGGGATAACAGTTCTTACAGGTAGAAGCATAGCAAAATAAAGCAAAAATACATAAAAAGCAAAGATTAAAAGATTAAAGGGAAAAAATAAAAGATAGGACAACTTAAATAAAAAGCAAAAATATGGAGCCTAGTAGATCTTCCAATGGTAAGGATCCTGTCCTGATAACAGCTTTTAGAGATGCTCTGGCACTGATATTTCTTTATAAATGCCCCTGGTAGCCTCATCCTAATGAATTATATCCAGAAATTGAAAAGAAAGTGAAAACCCATTGTTGCAATATTCATGAAAAATAAAACAAATTATTGAAATAATATCAATAATATTTACAATTTAAAGGAACTCACAACTAGGGGAATTGGATAAATGAATCTAGTTTGCTATTTTTTGCTTGTTGAGTGCAATTTTATCATGCAAGGATTTCTGTCCATCAGTTCAATTTGTGTTGCAAAAACTGTTGGATTTATTTGGGCACAGATAGTTACACTTTTAACAGCATTATCACTCCTAGGCCTGAGTCAGAATTTCAAGTCTTTAATCTTATTTTTCCACTTTTTCTCCAGTTTTTTTTTTAATAATCATCAACCAACCTAATATTTTAAAAAGGTAGAACTGAATTCATGACTCTGAGGTTTAGAGGATGGTTTATATTTTTACTGAAACATAATTTATAAAGACAAAATATTTAGTAGGTAGTAAATGTGCAGAAGTAGGTATGTGTTTAGAGAAATCATTTTACATCTATTTAATAGAATATTATACATCCATTAAAACTTGTCTTTTGAAAACATTAGAATGTGTTCAGAATAAAATGTTAAGAGAAAAAAGTAGAATACAGAATTATATGCACAGGACATTCACAATTGCATCACATACATGTACACCCTTAAAGATGCAATAAAAGTGATATCAGAATTAAATATGCTAACATATTAAATAATTTTCTGATAGAGTGAGTTACTATTTTTAGTTTACCTGTACTGCTAGCTATGAGGGCAGAGAACCTGGGAGACACCAGAGGAGAGGACTGACATTCCCACAACTGAAGTGAGGACAAGTGCAGCATCAACATAGATCACTTGAAGCACTCCAAACCTGCCTACCACACTGCAGCTCAGAAATGGGTCTAGAAGTCTCCACGCCAACAAAATGGGAGCAGACTCAGCCCATCAGGGCTGTGACAAACAAAACAAAAAGGAGGTCCTGCTCAATAATCAGGGCAGGCTCTGATCACCACAACAATGGCCACACCCCCAATCAAAGGGATAACAGCTGATACACAAGGAAAAAAGACATGGAAACCATCGATACTAAAATCAGACCTTGCAACAAAATTATTAGACACACACAGTCTACACAGTAACACTTCCTCTTTAAAACAAAACAAAAAAAAAAACCCAGCCCCTTCAAGACCACAGTAGATAACTGACACACTAATCCTTAGAGCCAGAGATATATAAGTAAAACGAAGAAGCAGAGGAACCACTTCCAATTAAAAGAACAACGGAAGTCCCCTGAAAGAACAATCAATGAAACAGACCTTGACAACCTACTAGATCATGACTTCAAAAAGAAGATGATAAAAGTACTGAAGGAAATAAGAGAAACTATGGAAAACAATGCAGAGTAATATAAAAAAAGAAATAGAAATTACAAAGAGGAGGCAAATAAAAACAGAAAACTCAATGGCTGAGATAAGAGCTGAGCTACAGGCAGTCAGAAGCAGACTAGAAAATGCAGAGGGGTAAACAAGTGACTAAGACAGGATAACAGAAATCACCCAATCAGAACAGCAAACAGAAAAGCAAGTGAAAACTAATGAAAGCAATATAAGGGACCTATGGGATAATATAAAGCGTGCCAACCTGCACATAATAGGAGTTCAAGAAGGATAAGAAAGAGAAAAGGGGATTGAAAGGATATTTGAAGAAATCATGACTGAAAACTTCCCAAAACTAAAGAAAGAAATAGATACCCAAGTACAGGAAGCACAGAGGGTCCCAAAGAAGAGACCCCAAACAGACCTATACAAGACATAAGATGGCCAAAGTTAAAGAAATGTTTCTAAAGTCAGCAAGAGAAAAACAAAGAGATAGTTACAAGGGAACCCCCCCATAAAGCTTTCAGCTGATTTCTCAACACAAACATTGCAAGCCAGAAGGGGGTGGCAAGATATATTCAAAGTCCTGAATGAGAAAAAGCTGCAACCTAGGATTCTCTATCTGGGAAAACTATCCTTTACAGTAGAAGGAGAGATAAAGAATTTCACAAACAAGCAAAAACTAAAAAAAAGAAAAAGAAAAAAGAAAAAAATTCAGCAACACTAAAATTATGCTAAAAGACATATTAAAAGGTCTAATCTGAATAGAAAAGAAGCAAGAAGCTATAGAAAGGAGAAAACCATAATTGGAAATGTGATAAGTACCATGAGTTGCAATAGAATAAACAGGAATACGTTAAAGAGAACATCAAAATCATTAAAGGTAGGAAAGCAGAGTAAGAAAATATAGATTCTTTTTCTTTACTTGTTCTTTTTAGGATGTATTTGAACTTATATGACTATCAGTTTAAAACAAACATACATGCAAATGGTTTAATATACTTGAAAAACAGGGTAACCACAAATCAAAAGTATACAATAGGGTTACAAAAACCAAAAAGAAACCAAGATAATACAAAAGAAAATTATCAAACCACAGAAAGAAACAGAAAGAATCAAAGAGGAAATACAAAGTTCAGAATGGCAATAAACACACTGTAAATGCCACTGGACTAAATGCTCCAATCAAAAGACAAAGAGTGGCAGACTGAATATAAAACAAGAGCCTACAATATGCTGCTTACAAGAGACACACAATAAGGTGAAGGACACACATAGATTGAAAGTGAGAGGATGGAAAAAGATTTCATGCAAATGGAAATGACAAAAGGAGAAGGAGCAAAACTTTCAGACAATACAGACTTTAAAACAAAGGCCATAAAGAGAGATAAAGGACACTATATAATGATCCAAGGAGCAATACAAGATGAGGATATTATACTCGTTAACATATACACACCCAATATAGGAGCACCTAAATATATAAAACAATATAAATAGATATAAAGGGGTGATGGGACTACAATAGTTGGAACACCCCACTAGTATCATTTGACAGGTCTTCAAGACAGAAAATCAGTAAGACAACAGAGATACTCTATGACATGGTTGATATTTTTAGGACACTACATCCCCCCAAAACAGAACATACATTATTTTCGAGTGCTCATGGAATATTCTCTATGATGGATCACATACTCGTGAACAAAAGCCTCAACAAATTAAAGAGGACAGAAATTATTTCAAGTATCTTCTTTGACCACAAATTCGTGAAACCAGAAATCAACCACAGAAAAACAAATGAGAAAAAAAAGGACGGCATGGAGACTCAACAACATGCTACTAAACAACCAGTGGGTCAACAATGAAATCAAAGAGCAAATTAAAAAATACATTGAGACAAATGGCAATGAAAACATATGCACACAGAATCTATGGGATGCAGCAAAAGCAATCCTAAGAGGGAAGTTGATAGTGATACAGGCCTTCCTCAAAATAAAGTAACAATCTCAAATAAACAACCTAACCTACCGCCTAAAAATATTAGAAAAAAAAAAAAAAAGAACAAAACCTAAAGTCAGCAGAAGGAAAGAAATAATAAAGATTAGAAAAACAATAGAAAAAATCAAACAAACCAAATGTGGGTTTTTTGAAAGAGTAAACAAAATCAACAAACCTCTGGCCAGGCTCACCAAGAAGAAAAGAGAGATGACACAAATAAAATAAGAAATGAAAATGGAGAGATTACAACTAACACCACAGAAATACAAAAAAATCATAAGAGAATACTATGAACAAATATATGGCAATAAGTTGGACAACCTAGAAGAAATGGACAATTTTGTAGAAACATTACAGTTCACCAAAACTGAATCAAGAAGAAATAGATCATTTGAACAGACCAAACACTAGAAGTGCAATAGAATCAGCAATAAAAAACCTCCCTGCAAAAAGTACAGGACCAGATGGCTTCACTGGGTAATTCTACCAAACATATAAGGAAGAGTTCAAACTTAACATTCTGAAACTCTTCCACAGGATTGAAGAGGAGGGAATACTCCCAAACTGAATCTACGAAGTCGTCATCACTCTTGATACCAAAACCAGACAAAGATATTACTCCATAAAAGAAAATTACAGACAAATATTGTTGAACATAGATGCAAAAAAGCTCAATAGAATATTAGCAAACAGAATCCAACAACACATAAAAGAGATTACACAGCATGTTCAACTTTGGGTTCATACCAGGGACACAAGGATGTTTCAACGTATGCAGATCAATCAGCTTGATAAACCACACCAAGAAACAAAGGACAAAAACCACATGATCATCTCAATATATGCACAACAAGCATTTGATAAAATTACCTCATTTATGATGAAAAGGTCTTACCAAAGTAGGTATAGAGGGAACATATCTCAACATAATAAAAGCTATTTATGACAAACCCACAGCCAGCATAATACTCAATGGTGAAAGGCTGAAAGCCTTCCTGCTAAAATCTGGAACAAGACAAGGATACCCACTCTCACCACTTCTGTTCAGTATAGTATTGGACATCTTAGCCATAGCAATTTGACAAAAAGAAAATGGATCCAAATTGGAAGAGAGGAGGTAAAATTGTCACTATATGTGGATGACATGACATTATATATAGAAAACCCTAGAGACTCCACACACAAACTACTACAGCTGATAAAAGGATTTGGCAAGGTAGCAGGATATAAGCTTAACATACAGAAATCAGTTGCATTTTTTTATACTAACAATGAAATATCAGAAAAAGAGAATAAAGAAACAATCTCTTTTAAAATTGCACCCAAAACAATAAAATACTTAGGAATAAATCTGACCAATGAAGTGAAAGACTTATACATGGAGAACTATAAAACATTGATTAAGGAAATTAAAAATGACTTAAATAAATGGAAAGATATCCCATGCTCTTGGATTGGAAGAATCAGTATTGCTAAAATGGCCATACTGCCCAAGGCAGTATACAGATTTAATGCAATCCCTATCAAATTACCCAGGACACTTTTCACAGAACTAGAACAAATAATCCTAAAATTTATATGTAATCACAAAAGACTCAGAATCGCCAAAGCAATACTGAAGAAAATGAATCTGGAGGAATAACCCTCCCAGACCTCAGACATTATTACACAGCTACAGTAGTCAGAACAGCATGATATTGGCACAAAACAGTCATATGGATCAATGGGACAGAATAGAGAGCCCAGAAATAAACCCACAGACCTACAGTCAATTACTCTTCAACAAAGGAGAGAATATACAATGGAGAAAAGACAGTTTCTTCAGCAAGTGGTGTTAAGAAAGCTGGACAGCTGCATGTAAATCAATGAAGTTAGAAAAATCCCTCACACCATACACAAAAATAAATTCAAAATGCCTTAAAGACTTAAACATTAAACAGGACACTATAAACCTCCTAGAAGAAAACATAGGAAAAACATTTTCTGACACAAATATTAGCAATGTTCTCCTAGGGCAGCAATCTACCCAGAAAATGGAAATAAAAGCAAAAACAAACAAATGGGACCTAATTAAACTTATAAGGTTTTGCACAGCAAAGGAAACCATAAGGAAAACAAAAGGACAACCTATGGAATGGGAAAAAATATTTGCAAATGATGCAACTGACAAAGGCTTAATTTCCAACATATGTAAATAGCTCATACAACTTAATAACAAAAAAACCCAAAAAACCCAATCCAAAAATGGGCAGAAGGCCTAAACAACCAGTTCTCCAATGAAGACATACAAATGGCCAATAGTCACGTGAAAAAATGCTCAGTACCACTAATTATCAGAGAAATGCAAATCAAAAATACAATGAGGTATCACCTCATACCAGTCAGAATGACCATCATTCATAAGTCCACAAATGATAAATGCTGGAGAGGGTGTGGAGAAAAGGAAGCCCTCCTATACTGCTGGTGGGAATGTAGTTTGGTACAACCATTATGGAAAAAAGTATGGAGATTCCTCAAAAAACTAAAAACAAATTTACCATATGATCCAGCAATCCCACTCCTGGGCATATATCCAGAGGGGAACTCTAATTCGAAGAGATACATGCACCACAATGTTCATAGGCAGCACTGTATGCAATAGCCAAGACATGGAAGCAACCTCAATGTCCACTGACAGATGACTGGATAAAGAAGTTGTGTTATATTTATATAATGGAATACGACTCAGTGATAAAAACTAATAAATTAAATGCCATTTTTAGCAACATGGATGGACTTGGAGATCATCATTCTAAGTGAAGTAAGCCATAAAGAGAAAGAAAAATACCATATGATAAGACTCATATGTAGAATCTTAAAAAAAAAAAAAAAAAGAAAAAAGAGGACACTAATGAACTCATATACAAAACAGAAACAGACTTGTAGACATAGTAAACAATCTTATGGTTACTGGGAGAAAGGGTGGGAAGGCATAAATTTGGGAATTTTAGATTTGCAAATGTTAACCACTATGTATAAAAATATATAAACAAATTTCTTCTATCTAGCCCAGGGAACTATATTGAATATTTTGTAATAACCTTTAATGAAAAAGAACATGAAAATCAACATATGTATGTATATGCATGACTGACACATGCTCTACACCAGAAATGGACCCATTATAACTATTTCAATAAAAAAAGTGAGATTTCACCTCATATGTATCAGAATGTCTGTCATCAAAAAGAACACAAATAAATAACAAATACTGGCAAAGATGTAGAGAAAAGGGAAATCCTATACACTGTTGACAGGAATGTAAATTGGGGCAACCACTGTGGAAAACAGTCTGGAGGTTTCTCAAAAAACTAAAACTAGAACTACCATACATGACCCAGCAATTCCACTCCTGGGGTACACATCTGAAAACAACAAAAACACTAATTCAAAAAGATACATACAAAAAGATACATCCCAATGTTCACAGTAGCAATGTTTACAATTGCCAAGATATGGAAACAACCTAAATGCCAGTTAACAGAGGTAGATAGATAGATATTATATAGATAATAATAATAATATACAATATCTGTCTAGACACATAGACACACACACACACACACACACACACACACAATGGAATACTACCCAGCCGTAAAAAAGAATGAAAATTTTACCATTTGCAACAACACAGATCAACCTGGAGGGCATTATGATATGTGAAACAAGACAGAGAACGACAAATACTGTATGATATCCCTTAAATGTGCAATTAAACAACAGCAACAAAATAGTAAATATAACAGGAAAGATGCTGACTCATAGATATAGAGAGCAAACCAGTAGTTACTAGTGAGGGGAGGGGTAATTTTGGGGTCAGGGGCTGGGAGGTACAAACTACTGGCTTATGACAGGCTCAAAGATGAACTGTACAAGAGGAATGTAGCCAATATTTTGTAGTAACTGTAAATGGAAAGTAACCTTTGAAAATTTATTACGTTTTAAAGTGTTTCTTGTAAACATAAAAAGAGAAAGTATAACATTAAAGCATATTTACTTTTCTCCAAATTACCAAGAACATTTTCTTTATTTCTAGATGACATATGCTATACTGTTTTTATGAAAGTTTACATTGATCTATATTAAAAGCACTTGAAATCAAAAATAAAATAAAGATATGTACTACAAAAAAATCAAACTTCAGCAACTTTATATACTAACTGCAAATATTCAAACTTTTGCTTGAAATTCAAATCTAAATAGTTTTTTTAAGGAAATATTTTTAAGATTCCAGCTTGTGTTAAAATGACAGTATTTATACTAAACACCAAGAAGGATAGGGAAAAGGATTTAGCTATAAATTCAGTGTTAACATTTCAGGGGCAAAAGGTTTAGGAAAATAATAATTCTATGTTTTAGAAATGCAATGATTGCTTAAGATTATTTAAAGGGAGTTGGAATTTTATATAAACCAAACTTTAGATAACAGGAACTAAACTCCTGTGTTGCAACTATTTTTAAAACAGAAAACAGTATTTTGATTTTTAAAAGAAGGAAGAAAATATATGAGTGGTATGAAACAGTTAAGCTCAGAGTTCATGTAGAAGCATCACTGAGTTCTAACTACGTGCCCTGCACGGGGTTTCATATATTCCAGGTGGGATCTGTTGACATTTAAAAGGTTTGCAGTAGAACAGACCATTTTCTCATAGTTACAGTTTATCCTATACAATGTTGGTTGTTCTTGGCTTTGCTGGCCTAGGAACTGGATTTGTCAACATAAATATATCTTAGTAGACACTTTGGCATTGACATCTATCTTTCCATCAATTTATCCATCTATCATTTTATTCATTCAAGATGTATTTATTGAGCATGGCTTAAAAGTCTTCTAGATACAGGGACATAAAGGTGAATAAACAGTCCTTTTGCTCAGGGAAATTATGAATCCATTTCCCATTGTGCAGAGTATCTTCTCTGCTATCTAGAGCTCTAAGAAGAGAAAGTGGTAATCAAAAGCCTGTGATTGGAGCACGAAGGAGAGATAACTGCTGAGTTGCAAGAAATATTCAATCCAGACTACAATGAGGTTTGATTAACCTTCTTTTCTCCAGAATCCATAAAACATCTCCATGTCCCACACTTCTCTCCCCACTATGATGAAGGACCCACACTGGCACATTTTAGTTTTTGAATACTTTCATTCTTTTTGCTTCTCTTTTACTTGATTCAGTGTTCACTTATATATGACAAAAGCTATGACTAATATATACTTACACTATTGACATGTTTAAAAGAAATAAAATATAATTATGGTACCCAGAAAATTTAGAAACTAGATGAAAATAACATAGCTGAAACAATCAGACGACAATTTGGCTGATAAATTTCTGGGTTATTATTGAAAAAAAGGCATTAGAACTGTAAGAAAACAGAGTGAGTTTGGAAATAATTGGAGTCATCTTTATGGAAAACATGAAATTCACTCTCAATGTAGGGAGAGAAGAGCTTAGGAGAAGAAAGAGGACATCACTGGGAGAACAAGGAAGTATGACTGAGTCATAGGAGTTGACATAGTATGTAAGATTATCAAAAATATCCTGTGTATGTCTGTGTGTGTATTTAAAATTAATGGTGAAAACGGTCAATCAACTCAGTATTGGCACATACTAAGAATATGAATACTATTATTTTACTGTACTTGTTACTTTGATCTCCTTTAGGAGAATTATATTATTTTCAATTATAATTTTATATAGAAGAATTTGAAGTTGTTCTGATGGTTACCAGCTATGTTATTTCTTTAGAATAAGAATGAGAAATGTTGGTAACAGGAATTTACCTAATATGTTTATAATACATTCTCATTTACAGCTACTTTTTTAGTTTTCCAGGATATTTCAATATATGTTACTTATTTGCATTTCTTTGAAAAAAACTTTTTTGGGAGGCAGAGTGAGCATTAATTCTGTCTTACAGATGAGTAAATTGAGACACAAAGGGTTTTTTCACTTCTTCCCAATTTAAAGTCAGTAATTACTGACTAGCTCTGGCCAGAATCCAGGTTTCCCATGTTCAATGTTTGGCAGGATATATCAGAGTAGAGAAATTATCTTAGTGAATTTATGTTGTTCTTAAACTAGTATTTAATAATATTTATATGCCAACAAAACAAATCTATGGTTTAAGGAAAGCCCTATTAAGGGAAAGATAGATAATAATAAGGAAAGATTTCCTTTTACTTATATTTAACAGTTCAAATTTGACTTGAATTCTTAGGTGATTCTGAGAAAATGTAGTCATTTGTGTATCGATTATAAATGTAAAAAAACAAAAAAAAGCCTTGCAGTAAGCCATAATAATAAACTCATATATACATATAAAATTTTTAGTCAGCTTGCTTTGCATGAGTCATGTTTTCCGCTTGTTTGTGTGTGTGTGTTGGGGGGTGCGTTTCTTTCTAAGGCTAATTTTTCTTAATCATCTTGGTCATGTAGTCATTCTGAATGGACCATTAAGACCTTTAGATAACACACAATCAATGATTCCATTATTTTATACTGGAGAAACAAGTATTAAGCATGTAGGTATATTTCAGAAAGTCTTTAGTTGTAAGAATTTACCACTAAATGACTAAGATCCTCTACAGTAAGCCATTTCAAGCATAAACATTTAGTCAACTGCAATGTTCCCTCCTTTTCACAGTGGTTTGGTTTCACGCGTGTTCACAGAGGCACACATAGTCGCATATCCAGCAGTTTATTTCTACCTCTTTTCTATATTTATCTTTTTTTTGTTCTTGATAAAAATTAGGTATTAGTTTTATATAATATTGTACGGATGAAAAAAATGAAGTTGTAACATCTGCCTTCATTAATTTAGTATTAATGCCAATAATAAAAGTTATGTTTTTGGAGGGCATTTAATAGCAGCCAGGAATCCTGCTCTGCATTTTTAAGTTATCATATATAATGTTTATAGTTCTCTAATTTGAAGAGAGATATGTTCAATTTATAAATTAAGAAACTGGGATCTAAAGCAAACAGGTGACTTGTGAAAGTCCACACAGCTAGAAGATGGCAGATTCACCACCTGTTCTACTTCAGGCAACAATGAGCACAGTAACCGTGAACAAATGTAAGTTTAAGGAATAAAATATTAAGAGAAAGACAAATAATAGAGAAAATAATTTTAGATATAAGATTTAAGCATAAGCTATATAATGAATATAGGAAAAAGTGAAACTTCTCTAATCAATTTATACAGGAATTCTGAAATAAGATGTACACAGGACTTAATGCGGAATTTAAAACTTGATGTGGAATACAAAACAGAGTATTACACTGGGATTCAAGAGTTCTGACTCAGTAGTTGAATATTCACCTTGGGAAAACTCATTACCCATTACCTCCAGGACCTCAGGTCCTTCATTGTCATGATTAGTGGGTCTGACTGAGTAACATATGAGATCTCTCCAGTTTTCCTACTTTGGGATTATGCAAATGTGGGTGTGGTGGCCCAATGGGCCCTCAAGCAAATGACAATGTGGCTAGAACTTCTCAATGTCATATTACCTGGTTTGAGTGGAAGTTTTAGTACTAGGAATAGTAGCAGTAGTAGCGGAATTTTACAATCCTTTGCTCTCTCTTTCAAAACTTGATTCTACTTTTTCAATGGACTTGCAAACTAGCATGAGTTAAGCTAATAATCTAATTTGTGTTGTCATGTAAGATGTCAACATATTTTTTTTGTTAACAAAGTTTATTCTAGGAAGAGCATTTTATCATTGAGAGAGAAAACCATTTAAAAATTTACATACATGTACTGTTCACTGTTTCTAAGAAATGTTTAGAGCTTTAGCTTTTAAACTTACAGTTATGAAAGGAATAAAGCCAACTACAAAATAATCAACAGAATGCGGTAATCCAGTCATAAAGGACAGTCAGATGTGCTTACACATATTCAAGAAATCAGTCATCTAAGTTAGAAATAATAAGTCATTTATTTGTGTCCTTGTTTTTGAGATTCCACATATAAGTGATGCCAACATTTTAAAAATCTTTTTAATCACTGATAATGGCTTAATGCCCTACACATCTATTTATAAGTTAAAATACTAGTTCTGTCTTGTTTCACATGAAAATTGAGAGTTTTGGCCAGTGAGGGAAGTCTCAGAAAGGGATATTCTGGTCATGCCATCTTTTATGCAACTTTTATAGTGGAACTTTTTCCATTATACATGAAAATAGAAAGAATAATATAATGAACCTCCAAGTAATTACCACCAATTTCTAAATGATTACCAACATCTTATGGTAATCCTTCATCCAAGGATACAAAAGTGAGTAAATATGAAGGGCTGGAAAAGTGAAAGGAATAAATCTAACTGAAGCAGAAAGAAGTAGCAGCCTCAATAAAATATTAGCAAACAGAATCCAACAGCACATAAAAAAGATCATACATCATGATCAAGTTGAATTCATCCCAGGGACACAAGGGTGGTTCAATACATGCAAATCAATCAATGTGATACATCACATCAGCAAAAGAAAGGACAAACATCACAGGATCATCTCAGTAGATACAGAAAAAGCAGTTGATAAAATTCAACACCCACTTATGATAAAAACTCTTATCAAAGTGAGTGTAGAGGGAATGTATCTGAACATAATAAAAGCTATTTATGACAAACCCACAGCCAGCATAATACTCAACAGTGAAAAGTTGAAAGTCTTCCTGCTAAAATCTGGAACAAGACAAGGATGCCCACTTCTGTTCAACATAGTTTTCGAAGTCCTAGCCACAGCAATCAGGCAAGAAAAAGAAAAAGGGATCCAAATTGGAAGAGGTAAAACTATCACTGTATGTGGATGGCACACTATATAAAGAAAACCCCAAAAGCACCACACAAAAACTACTAGCGCTGATAAAAGGATTTGTCAAGGTAGCAGGATATAAGATGAACACACAGAAATTAGTTGCGTTTCTTTACACTAACAATGAAGTATGAGAAAAAGAGAGTAAAGAAATCATCTCTTTTAAAATTGCACCCAAAACAAGAAAATACTTAGGAATAAATCTGACCAAGGAAGTGAAAGACTTACACGCGGAGAACTGCAAAACACTAATGAAATGAAAGTTGACTTAAAGAAATGGAAAGATATCCCATGCTCTTGTATTGGAAGAATCAATATTGTTAAAATGGCCATACTACTCAAGGCAGTATACAGATTTAATGCAATCCCTATCAAATTACCCAGGACACTTTTCACAGAACTAGAACAAATAATCCTAAAATTTCTATGGAATCACAAATGACCCAGAATTCCAAAGCAATATTGAAGAAAAAGAATGAAGCTAGAAGAATAACCCTCCCAGACTTCAGACAACACTACAGAGCTACAGTCATCAGAACAGCATGGTATTGCCACAAAAACAGACATACAACTCAATGGAACAGAATAGAGAGCCCAGAAATAAACTCACAGACTTTTGGTCAATTAATCTTTAACAAAGGATGTAACAATATACAATGGAGGATAGACAGTCTCTCTGGCAAGTGCTGTTGGGAAAGCTGGACAGCCATATGTAAATCAGTGAAGTTAGAACAAACCCTCACACCATACTCAAAAATAAGCTCAAAATGGCTTAAAGACTTAAATATAAGATAAAACACTATAAATCTCCTAGAAGAAAATATAGGCAAAATGTGTTCTGACACAAATCTTAGCAATTTTCTCCTAGGGCAGTCTACCCAAGCAATGGAAATAAAAGCAAAAATAAACAAATAGGGCCTAATTAAACTTATAAGCTCTTGCACAGCAAAGGAAACCATAAGGAAAAACAAAACATACAGAATGGGAAAAAAATATTTGCAAATAATGAGAGTGACAGAGGTTTAATTTCCAGGTATATAAACAGCTCATGCAACTTAAATAACAACGACAACAAAACAACCTAATCCAGAAGTGGGCAGAAGACCTAAACAAGCAGTTCTCCAATGAAGACATACAAATGGCCAATAGGCACATGAAAAAATGCTCAATACCACTAAAAACTACAATGAGGTATCACCCCACACCAGTCAGAATGGCCATCATATGCAAGTCCACAGACTATAAATGCTGGAAAGGGTGTGGAGACAAGAGAACTTTCCTACAGTGTTGGTGGGAATGGAGTTTGGTGTAGCCATTATGGAAAACAGCATGGAGAGTCCTCAAAAAACTAAAAATAGACTCATATGATCCAGCAATCCCACTCCTGCGCATATATCTGGAGGGAACTCAAATTTGAAAAGATACATGCGCCCCAAAGTTCTTGCAACACTATATACAATACCCAAGACATGGAAATAACCTAAATGTCCATCAACAGATGTGGATAAAGAAGCTCTGGTCTATTTAACACTGGAATACTACTTGGTGATAAAAAAAGAATGAAATAATGCCATTTGCAGCAACATGGATGTACTTGGAGATCGTCATTCTAAGTGAAGTAAGTCAGAAAGAGAAAGAAAAATACCGTATGATATCACTTATATGTGGAATCTAAAAAGAAAAAAAAGGAAGAAAAAAGAGGACACTAATGAACTCATCTACAAAACAGAAACAGACTCACAGACATAGTAAACAATTTTATGGTTACTGGTGGAAAGAGGGTGGGGATAAATTTGGGAGCTTGAGATTTGCAAATGTTAATCACTATATATAAAAATAGATAAATTTTTTTCTTCTGTATAGCACAGGGAACTCTATTCAATATCTTGTAATAACCTTTAATGAAATGAATATGGGTATGTGTATATATATATACACATGACTGGTACATTATGCTGTACACTAGAAATGGACACACTGTAACTGACTTTTTTAAATTAAAAAAAAAAAAAAGAATGTATTCAAGGAAGTAAACCAGAATTATGAGCTAGAATTCCTGAACTATATTTGAAGAAAGTCAGACCTGGAGAATCAAGGAATTCAGGTTATCAGAACCATCACTGGATATGAAAGGTCATCCTGTGAGAAAGGGGTTGCATTTTCATGTAGACTTTAGAGTTAATTAAAATAGGAGCCAACGGGGATAGATATCTGCTCAATGGCAATAAATCGTATCTAACAGGTACAGTTTTCCAACTTTTGGTTAGCCTGGGGTGAAAAGCAGTGACTTCTTCATCCCTGCTAATATTATAGGGAAGTTGGGTGATCACGTGATAAGGATACCTTCACGGGATTCATGTAATTGATATGAAATTGTAAAAAATGACCTCTGAGTACAACTTTAGTTCCAAGATTTTATCATTTCTGTCTCCGAGTTAACATAAAGCCATGGTTTAACCCACTGTGTTGATAGTTCTTTGGTTTAGCAAACCAGTTGGTACACTAGTGTAAAACAGTTCCTAGGGGATGGTTTCAGCTTTCACAGATGTCTCTCTCCTCCTCATTTCCCCACGAGAAACCCCCAGTAGATGACATAACACTCTTTTACCTCTGACTGGCCATATGGAGTTGCTGAAACATCATCTGAAAGCTGATCTCACATTTTGCACTTCCAGTTGATAACACCTTGGCACACTCCTTTGTGCTGTCAATACAGGTGCCAGTTTTAATGAGGTTGAACATTCGTTACTGGGGCTGTGTACCCAAGCCGTTAACCCGTCACTGCCACGTGCTTGCAAATAGCATCTGAAAGCAGGCAGCTTTCACCTACCAGGTCTCTGATGGTATTCAATATGTAAGTGAAAAAAATACACATATTAGTTGTATGTGTCTGTGTTTCCCTCTCTTCCCAGGAGTGTGAATGTTCACTTGGTTTTCTGCCATTAACAGTCTTGCTAATCGTTTAATTTTTTTCATCTGTCACCCTTTACCCACGACAATTTTTTTTTTTACTGCACCAAGATGGTATTCTATTTAAAAGATTAAAAAATATATAACATCTCTTAATTAGACAAGTGAATAAGGCCTTGTGTAGCATTAAGTACTGCATAATATTCTCCAACTGATATTAAATGATTTTGCTGCTCTGTATGGTTCAGAGGTGTTTCCCTCTGAGCCCTACCAACCATCAGGATGGAGAAACATATTCTGTGTGTCACATGGTGTGTCTGACAAGAGCAGTTAGGCCTCTAGAAATCAAAGTTCTGTCTCTGAGACAGTGGGCAAGTCACGTGACATCTCTGAGTGGCCCTGGTGTTACCCCTGCGTGAGAGGATAATTCCTCTCATGCCATCCTTCTAAAGTCATTGTGGGCATCACAAGGGATAGATGTTTTGTAAAAATTTTAAACAACTTAAAAATGTTATCTCTGTTGTTAATGAAGGAGAATTGATTTTCACTTCCCTAGACTGCATGGCCTTGGGCAAGTCAGCCAGAATGACCAGGCGTCACTATTGTCAAACCAACTTAGTGAGAATCACAACACCAGTTATTGACTGGGTGCTGAGCATGTGCCAGGCACTGGGGTAGCTGTAACGTTAAACCTTGTTTAATCTCTACAACAACCCTCTGGATTGTTTTTCTGATCTCCACTTTACTGCTGAAGAAATTAAGCTCGGAGAGTTGTTGCCCAGGCTCACACAGCTAGTACGTAGCAGAGCTGGAGGGAGATTCTTTAGGATGTTAGATGGGATTAGAGGGTTTAAGAGTACAGAGTTCCAGTTATGTGAGATGAATAAATTCTGAGCCTCTAATGTATAGCAACGTGACTGCAGTTAACAATATTGTATTGTTATACTTGAAATTTGCTAAGAAGGTTGACAGTGTTTTCACCACAGGGAAAAAGGAAAAATGGTAACTATATGAGGGGATGGATATGTTGATTAGTTTAATTGTGGGGATGACTTTATAACATGTATGTATATCAAAACATCAGATTGTATACCTTAAATATACACAATTTGTATTTGTCAATTATATCTTAATAAAGTTGGGAGAGAAGTAAAATTTAAACAACTACTTAAAGATTAGTCCAAAATTCTTTGCCGAGGTAGGGTATAGCTTAAAAGGAAGTGAAAGGTAGAGAACAGAATGTTTGCTACTTTAGTCTTTTTTTCCCCTTTTTTCTTTTGGCCACCTCTGCCCAACAGCCCACTTGCACACGCCTTATCTGCTTTGAAATTCCAACTGCTGCTGTCATGTTTGGGGGCACTTTAGTTACTTCCTGTCACGCTGGAGTTTCTAGCATTTAAAGACCCTGTAACTAACTCACTGGATGAGTTGGAGAGCCCTGGTTACAGAGGTCTGGCCTTTTGCTCTCGTGTGGGTGTATTATCTCACCACGCTGCCACTTTCTATTCTCCAAGACCTTGCCATACCAGTGAGCAGAGTTCAAACCATGGGAAGAGAAACACTGTTGCATGTTCCCCAGTACATGGGTTTACATCCCCAAACCTACATTCCTTTCTGTACCAAAAGCAGATTCCTAGTTTTCCTTATGAAACATCAGTTCTGTTTTAAATTCAACCATGACTTTCCCAGGCATCTGCATCTTTTAAAAAAAGCTCCCTGGACTCATATATGCCCAGCCATGCTTGAGACCCACATTGGAAAAAATCCATTTCGTCAGAGCAGGAACATAGTATTTTGTCTGCATTTCCAGATTCAAAAACACTGTCCTGCATGTAGTTACTTCAGCAAATGAATCCGTACTTCAGTGCTACAGACCCTCATTTTATTTAAATATAGACAGAATTGTGAAGGTAGACTTTAAAAGGTTTCCTTACACTTTTAGATGAAATATATATCTATAGTACAGGACATTATTTCTTCTTTCAACTGTTAAAAGCAAGGAAATAATTCAATTTGTTTAGAGCTTAACAAAAGAACTAAATTATTATAACCAACACTGTCATAGCATGTGGTGTGATTACTGATTGGCAAATTACTGTATCAAGTTATGCATATGTAAGACGATTAACATTACTTCTCCGCAACTGCTTAGACAAGTTGTAAGGAGCAGACATATTGGTTTCTGTTGGGGCCCCTGAAATACTCATTTGTGTCGTAGGATTGCACTTGAACTAAACCTCTGGAACAAGACAGACTGCTAGAATTCAATACACTTGGAGAGCTCCTTCATGCCAGTGGGGCAATGGATTTCGCTGAAGCACATCTTTATCTAATTCCAGTTACGCCATAAAAGACAAATATAAACATGGAGACTTTTTAAATATGAATAACGTGGACCCTTGAAAAGAGAAGTTTGAGTCACTGGGTAGAGTGGCTCCCTAGAGACATCCTGGATACCAAGAACGGGAAGAGTCTACAGACATCAGACAAGGGTGTAATCAGGCAGAAAACAGGTGAATTACTGAGAATCTCCCTCATTTTCATGAACATGTATAGAATTTTTAAGTTCAGAAATTTCATTTTTTTTTTTAGGAGTAGGTTTCTCTCTATATATTTTTCTCCTTGATTTTTCAGACTTTTCAATACAATGGCAATTAAGCCCAGATAGCCAAACCTGGAAGAGGTTTTCGAGAGGTGCTCCTCAGTCCACCACAGGGTATTTGAGACTGAGCCACGTGGAGTTTACTTTAACCTCAGTGCCCACCTCGGTGCCTGCACCTTTCAGGTGCTCACTCCTTTTTTTAGCTGCCCTAAACTGGATTCATATCCATTACCTCCCACCACCCACAGTCATCATCCCAAGCCCTGTTTTAGACTTAAAGGAAGTGAATCCTATGATGACAGTGGTATTTCTCAAGGTCACAAAAGCAAAGACAAAGCCATTTATAAAAACAACCAAGTGATTCTCGTTTTTGTTCTAAATCTGTATCAATATATCACTGGCTTTTCTGACCTCTATAATGCGAGTTTCTGACTATAGATCTATTGATTTCATGCGATCTAAAAGGTCAATTGTAAAGGAAGAGGACATGAACAGTCAGTGCCTGGGGTTTTGCTGAGAAGTGACATTTTGATTATAGAATTATCTGGTTTCTGCCCCAAAGAGATCTATAACACTTAAGATGACTCTTTACTCTCAGCCTTTTCTAAAAATCTATCATCATACTCCTTATTACTTTTATCTCTTGACTAACTTGCTTATTCTAAGAGCTTCCCAAATTTACCTTCTATGTTACTTTTGTTCCCTTCTTTTAGGCTTCAAATCGACTTACTAATACTTCCAATGCTGCTTTTGAAATTCTGGTTCCTTGAAGGCCCTAACTGTATTCCTTCTTCATATCATTCTGTAGTCTTTTTAATCTTCATTTTATTCTTTACAGTTTAATGCTATGTTTACATACAAAAGGAGCTATCATATTTCCTTTTAAGTTATGAATCATATTTTAAAAAATTTTTTTTTTTGGAAAAAAAAATACCTAGTCTTCTACAAATAGGTCAGTATCAGCCATTATCTAAGTCCTCTAAGTGAAGTTTGGTAAGTTTTCTTCATAAACATTGTTTCCCTGTTTATCTTTGGGGGAAGTAGTCTATCCACACTCAGTATTTATGCTTCTTGACTTTGCTGGGTCTTCCTCGATCCACACATACACAACAGGTGAGGCTGGGATTATTTCTCAGCTTCTAAGAAGATTCCAGCTTAGAGACATCCTATGAGAACTGATGTAATATTTTTTCCCATCTCTTCCATGCTTGCCTCTCTGACACTTTAAACAGTACTAATGGAAAAAAAAAATCACATTCTGTTCCCAAATGAATCCATGGGGAGGAGAGAGCTGGAAAGTAAAGCAAGGCTTGCGGGATGCTTTAAGTAGCACCTAAGCAACAGACAGGTGGCTGGCCTAACTACCTGGTTAATAGCATCACTTAAATTTTAGATCCAAGGGACAGACAGTGGTAGCAAATTCAGACCCTTGTGTGTTTTAACTTGTTTTTTTGACAACATAGCCTGGTGTTCCAAATATTGTAGTTTTTAATCCAACTCCAGTGGCATTATAGGTGATGGAAATTCTTCTCAGGTTCTTAGAGGCTGACAGGTCTACTTTTCAGTACAGGATGAATATCTACTAACTACAACTATATTTGTTGCCATGTACAATTTGTCAGAGTTTTGGCAGAACATGTGGAAAGTACTGCTAACAAGGTACCATTTAATATTAATAAACTTACGACTATTTTTTAGTTAAGTTCTCAATGCCATTTTTTTTCTGCTTTGACTGATTTTTAAAGTTGTTCACATCACCAAAATATTTATTATAATTTAAAGGGAATTTAGGATCATTAAATCACTGAAACTGTGACGAGGTGCAGTATCAAAGCAGACGTTTTCATTACAGAGGAATTACAATTATTAATTAATAACAAGCACTAATGAGCTTCTACATGTTTTGTGAGATATACACTTGATATCTCTGTTCTGACATCATGATAAAATAAATTTATACAATAATAAAAATAGCTTTAATACTTAGGAAAACAGATGTTTATATTTGACAGATGTTTTAAAAGAAAAAAATCAATTATTATAGGTCTTGGATTGGATTTTAAGATTTCTAACTGACAACAATTTAGAAATTAAAGAAAACTTGCCCTAACTCTACCTCCAAGTGGTACGTAAATTTGGGAAAGTTACTTAATCTCTGGGATATTACGTAGTCATCAATGAATAACACACCATTTTTTATCCCTTATAGTAAATTAAGGTCTGTGGTAATTATTGAAGATTTCCCTGAACTCCTTACAGCATTGGTTTTCCTTCTCCTTTTGTCATGAGACTTTGTTCTAACAAAAACACAGATGAAAGGAGAAAAGGAGAAAAGGAGAGAGAGAGAGAGAGAGAGAGAGAGAAAGAGAGAGAAAGAAAGGATAACTCCTCTGAATAAAGTTTAAATCAGGGACAGGAGGTCTAGAGTGTGCCAAATTTCTCTCCTTTATTCCTGGCAGCTTCTGGAGGCCTTTGTGAAATCTTGAGGGCTTCAAGGAGCTCAGAAGGGAAACCACAATACAGAGTGGTGTTTTGAGATCAAAGGATGTATTTGAACACTTGTAGTGATATGCAAAGCCTACAAATATAATGTTCAATATTACTTTATTTTTCTAGTAATTTGTTTCATTGTAATGTATCCATCATTTTTTCTAATTCATCATTTCTTTTAAACATTTGAATTATTATATATCATATTTATTCTTAATTATCTTTTTTTGGAATGTTGAATTTGATCAAGGAGAAGAAATATTAATTTTTTAATGTAATTATCTTAAGGTTAAAGTGTAACAATTCCAGTCTTTTAATGGTCAAGTGGATATGTGGGTAAGATTTAACACAATATGGTATTTTTACTAAGGGTTTGGGTGTTGTTATGCATTGTACAGATATGTGATGGTGCAAAGGTTGTTTCTCTTTTTAAACTGAAGTATTCAATTATTTTCTTTGCATAAAATTTGACACCATTATGGAAATTTATATGATACTTACAAATTTATATGGTAATATACTGTGTAGTAAGTTTATATGTCATGATATCTGTGATTACTAACTGGTCAAATATATGCTTTTATTTGTTTCACTTGCTGGTGAAAATGGACTATTTTCAATAATTATAGCAGTTACTCTGAATAGGCATGGGATCTGCATATATGAACAGAAAGCTGTTTGAGCTTTCATTGAAATGGTTTCGTAATAGTTGACTGCATACCACAGGGCGATTTTTTCCTAAAATAACTGGAAATTTGTATTTTAATATATTTGTAACTAATAGAAAATGATCAGACTATTACCCAGGCAGTGAGATTTATCTGTAACCTTGTTAGACTAAAAGTATAATCAAATAAATAAATGACAAACATTTGATGAAAACAGAATGTTCTCAAAAATATTTCAGAAATCAAAATCATTTTATAAACTGATCTATATTCTCACAATTAAGCAGAAAATTGAAGTCTGAATTCTTATGAACAACAACAGAAAAACCCATTTGCCTCAAGTATAATCTCATAGTTTTCCTTTGAGTCTTTAAAAATTTTACATGAATAATTGGCTTCATTTTCCTCTGTAGTTTGATTAGTTAAATATACATGTATTGAGTGCCTGCACTATATCACACCTATGTCTGGTGTTGGAAATACAAAGATGAATGAGGGATTCTCTCTTAATTCAAGGGTGAGACAGAGATATAGGCAAATAATTACAGTGAAATATTTGGGTATCATGTAATGTTAGAAATACATTCAAGATAAAAATCAGAGCAGCAAATTGACTCTGTGGTGGAGCCTTTACGAAAGAAATAAGAGAAATAGGTTTCCAAGAATGAATAGAAGTTGCTAAATGAATAAAAATGGGTCAGGGAGCATTACTGGCTGAGAGAATAATGGTGTCTTTACACATAGAGATGCAGCTGGAATGCTTTTCTACTCAATGTTTGTGGAATTTGTTTTTCTCTTCTATTGTTCAGTCTATCAGCTGATCATTATATGTAGGCAAGAAATACTTTCTGTCAGTGGTGGTCTTTGTAAATCTATCTGTAATACATACAAAGATATTCAGAGAAGAAAATGCTTTAGATCAGAGTTTTCAGACCTGACTAGGCTAAAACTTGAGTTCCAAAGACCTATTTCTGGAGCTACAGAAGGAACGAACAACTCTACGAACAGCTTCTCTGATTCTCTGCTTTAACCAGAACAGTTTCACTTTAGACTGGTTTTAATGTTGAATTTCACATCTGGGGAAAAAAACAAAACAGCATTCTGTCACAAAAAGAAAACGTACAAACAAGACGTACAAGAAAATGTACATTTAACTGAAATCCCTTATCTCAGACTTAGCCTTGTGGTCATTTTTTCTTGTTTAATCTATTTTAGATGGCAGGATAATTCAGACCTTATTTATAGACTTGGAAATACTCAGCCCTTGAAATACGTATTTACTTACTTGCAGGTCACTCATTTTTTGCCCTCTGATAATTTTAGAAAATATTAGGGAAAAAGACACAGGAACTGATCATATTAGGATGGAGTTAGTTCATGAAAAATTGAAAGCCTGATGTCAAAACAGTAGTATATGACAATTTGCAGAGAAAGAGAAAATATTTAAGGGCATGAAGACAGAAGAATCAACACAGAGCGTAAGTTGTATAGTGTCAAAGACGGGTGTGTGGTCCCAACTCAGCTCCTTGTAAATAAAATAAACAAAAGAAAGTTAACGTTTAATTCCTGCATCATGTGATTTGTAAAATAAGAAGGTATATTCAAACAAGAAGATACATTTAAACAACCAGTGTTTGTCCTGGAGCCCTTCATTGGTTTGTATCACACAACAGAAATCTATGCTCAGAAAACGTAACATAAACCAGACATTTGATTGCATCAGAATCATCTGGAGGCCTTCTTAAAACACAAATTACTGGGCCTCATTCCCAGAGTGTCTGATTCAGTAGGTCTGTTAGGCCTGAGAATCTGCATTTCTCACAAGTGCTAGGTGACGCTCCCACACTTAAGAGAACCTCTAAGGTAAACAAATCATATGAGCTTGACTTCCTGAAATTCTGCCTTCTTCAAAGAAGGAAACAAAATAATGACCGTACTTCTGCCTGAAGAGTGGCAGAGGTCTTTTTTTATTTAACATATTGAATTAACTTTGTTTTGGAAATTAAAAGCTTAAAAAGTTGGCCCAAATGACTATGACAATATCTATCACTTCTATTTTAATGTTTTGGTTTACACAGCCCTTTTCTATTAATATTTTCCACAAAAATGTGACCTGTTTGATCAAGATCTAAGTTTAATTTATTCTAAATTTTTTGCTTTTGGAATATATGGATCATGTACATTTGAAATTTTACATTTAGATTCTCAAGATGCACTCTTCACACCCCTTAAATATTTTTCCTGTAATTTGACTACCTTGCAACCAGATGGCAGAGGTGATCTCTTAAATAGATACATGAGAATGTTTGCAAACTCCTCTTTTTAAAAACAGCTAAGACTTTTCATTAAAATACATGAACCTGGAGGCTTCTGTTCCAATTGGTGGAGTAGCAGGACCATGAGCTCATCTTTCCTCATGACTACAACAAAACCACAACTGGCTACTAAACAACTATTGGAAAGAAATAAAAAGACTGGAACCTAGCAAAAAAAAAGAAAAAAAAAAAACATGTCTTCAACTGGAAACATAGACAGAACCTCAGCAGGATGTTAAGAGAGGTGGGCTTGTGACATAATCAGACCCCATAGCCCCTGGGGTGGGTGACCCACAAGCTAAAGAATAAGTAAGTCACAGAAGCCCTCCCACACGAGTGAGGGGTCTAAGCCACAAGACAGGCTCCCGGCCCAGGGTTCTGGCATTGGGAGGGGACCCCAGGACATCTGGTTTTGAAGGCCAGCAGGGCTTAACTCCAGGAGCACCATGGGACGGGGGAAAACAGAGACTTCACTCTCTTGGGAAGCACACACAGCATTTCACGCACACCAGGTCCAATGGCAAAGGTATGACTTCATAGGAACCTGGGCCACAACTGCCTGCTGGTTATGGAAGGTTTCTTGATGAGATAGGAGGCAGCTCTGTCTCACCCTGGGACATAAAAGCTGGTGGCAGACATTCTAGTAGTCTTCATCTACATGAGCTTTCCTGGAGGCTTAAATCTTGATTGGATTATTAGCACTGAGATCTAGCCCCACCAAACAGCTTGTAGGCTTAAGTGCTGGGAAGCCTCAGGCCAAACAACATACTGGGTGGGAACACAGCCCCACCCATCAGCAGACTCCCTAAGCCACAAAGGCCTCTAGACACTGCCCTACCCACCAGAGTCCAGGACCAACCTTCACCCAGCAGTGGGCAGGCACCAGCTCCTCCTGCCAGGAAGCCTGCATAAGCCTCTAGTCCAGCCTCATCCACAAGGGGGCAGATACCAGAAATAAGAAAACAACAATCCCAAAGCCTGTGGAAAGAATCTGCAAATGCAGGCCAGGCTCTGAGACTAGCTGGACCCTGGCCCTTGGGTGACAAAACAAAAGTGTACTGCGGGGATACAACAGATGTCTCCCACAGAGCCACTTCACCAAAGTTGAGAAACATAACTCATCTATCTAAAAATACAAATAGAAAGTTAGACAATATGAGGCAGCAGAGGAATATGCTCCAGGCCAAGGCACAAGATGAAATCCCAGAAGAAATAAGTGATGAGATATGCAATCTGTCCCAGAAAGAGTTTAGAGTAATTATGGCAAAGATGTTCAGAGAACTCAACAGTAGTAATAGATACACAGAGTGAAGTTTTTAGCAAAGAATTAGAAATATAAAGTATATCCAAACAGTTTAAGAATACAATCACTGAAATGAATAACAGATGAGAAGGAACCAAGGATAGACTAAATGAAGCAGAAGAACAGATCAGGTAGCTGGAAGACAGATTAGTGGAAATCATTACTGCAGAACAGAAAAAAGAATGAAAATAAATGAGGATAGTTTAAGAGAACTCTGGGACAACATGAAGCACACTAATATTCACATTACAGGGTCCCAGAAAGAGAATAGAAAGAGAAAGGACCTGAGAAAATATCTGAAGAGATAATAGCTGAAAACTTCCCTAACTTGGGAAAGGAAACAGTTACCCAAGTCCAGAAAGTGGAGAGTTCCACACAGGATTAACCCAAAGAGGAAAACACAGGGGCATGGACTAATCAAATTGACAAAAATTAAAGATAAGGATAAAATACAAAAATCAGCAAGAGAAAAGCAACAAATAACATACGAGGAAACTCCTATAAGGTTATCAGCTGATTTTTCAGCAGATACTCCATAGGCCAGGAGGGAGCAGCATGATATATTTAAAGTGATAAAAGGGAAAAAAACTTACAACCAAAAATTCTCTATCCAGCAAGGCTTTGGTTCCAATTTGATGGAGAAATTAAAAGCTTCACAGATCAAGAAAAGCTAAAAGAATTCTGCAACACCAAACCAGCTTTACAACAAATGTTAAAGGAACTTCTATAGTCACCAAACCACAAGAAAAGAGAACAAAAAGAAGAAGCAGGAAAAAAAAGATCTACAAATAATCCCCAAACAATTACCAAAATGGCAATAAGAACATATGTATCAATAATTACCTTAAATATAAATGGATTAAACACTCCAATCAAAACACATAGACTGGGAAATGTATACAAAAACAAGACCCATCTATATGCTGTCTAAAAGAGATCCACTTTAGAGTTAGAGACACATGAGGGGATGGAAAACAAAATATTCCAGGCAAACGGAAACCTGGAGTAGCAAAACTTGTATTAGACAAAATAGATTTTAAAATACAGACTGTTACAGGAGACAAAGGACACTACATAATGCTCAAGGGCTCAATCCAAGAAGAAGGTATAACAATTGGAAATATATATGCACCCAACATAGGAGCACCTTGATATATAATGTAATTATTAACAGACATAATAGGAAATATTGACTATAACACAATAATAGTGGGGGACCATAACAACCCACTTACATCAATGGACAGATCATCCAGACAGAAAATCAATAAGGAAATACAGGCCCTAAATAACACATTACACCAGATGGACTTAATTGACATCTATAGAACATTCCATCCAAAAGCAACAGAATACATAGTCTTCTTAAGTGCACATGGAACATTCTCCAGAATTGACCACGTGTTGGCTCACAAAGCTAGCCTCAGGAAATTTAAGAAAATTGAAATCATACTAAAGTATCTTTTCTGACCACAACACTATGAGGGTAGAAATCAACAAGAAAAAAAAAAAAACTGCAAACACATGGAGGCTAAACAATATGCTACTAAACAACCAATGGGTCACTGAAGAAATAAAAGAGGAAGTAAAAAAAAAAAAAATACTTTGAGACAAATGAAAATGAAAACACAACAATCCAAAACCTCTGGGACACAGCAAAAACAGTTCTAAGAGAGTATATAGTGATACAAGCCTACCTTAGGAAACAAGAAAAATCTCAAATAAACAACCTAAACTTATACCTCAAGCAGTTAGAGAGAGGAGAGCAAACAAAATCCAAAGTTAGTAGAAGAAAAGAAATCATAAAGATCAGAGCAGAAATAAATGAAACAGACTTAAAAAAAAAAGAAAAAGAAAAGATCAATGAAACTAAAATCTGGTTCTTTACAGAGGGAACATATCTCAACATAATAAAAGCTATATATGACAAACCTACAGCCAGCATAGTACTCAATGGTGTAAAACTCAAAAGCTTCCCACTAAAATCTGGGACAAGACAAGGATGCCCACTATCACCACTCCTATTTAACATAGTCTTGGAAGTCCTAGCCACAGCAATCAGACAAGAGAGAAATAAAAGGGATCCAAATTGGAAAAGAAGAGGTAAAAGTGTCACTATATGCTGACGACATGTTACTATATATAGAAAACCCTAAAAGGTCCACACAAAAATTACTAGAGCTGATTGAAGAATTCAGCAAGGTAGCAGGTTACAAGATTAACATTCAAAAATCAGTTGCATTTCTTTTCACTAATGAGGAATCAACAGAAAAAGAAAGTAGAGAAACAATCCCCTTTAAAATAGCACCCAAAGTAATAAAATACCTAGGAATAAATCTAACCAAGGAGATGAAAGAATTATACACAGAAAACTACAAACCATTGATGAAGGAAATTAAAGAAGACTTTTAAAAATGTAAAGATATTCCATGCTCTTGGATTGGAAGAATCAATATTGTTAAAATGGTCACAATGCCTAAGGCAATCTACAGATTTAATGCAATCCCTATCAAATTACCCAGGACATATTTCACAGAACTAGAACAAATCATAATAAAATTTACATGGAACCATCAAAGACCTAGAATTGCCAAAGTATTACTGAAGAGAAAGAAAGAGGCTGGAGGAATAACTCTCCCAGACTTCAGACAATACTATAGAGCTACAGTCATCAAGACAGCATGGTATTGGTACCAAAACAGACATACAGACCAATGGAATAGAATAGAGAGCCCAGAAATGAACTCACAAACTTTTGGTCAACTCATCTTCGACAAAGGAGGCAAGAATATACAATGGAATAAAGACAGTCTCTTCAGCAAATGGTGTTGGGAAAACTGGACAGCAGCATGTAAAACAATGAAGCTAGAACACTCCCTTATACCATACACAAATATCAACTCAAGATGGGTCAAAGACTTAAATATAAGACAAGATACAATAAACCTCCTAGAGGAAAATATAGGCAAAACATTATCTGACGTACATCTCAAAAATTTTCTCCTAGAAGAAATAAAAGCAAGAATAAACAAATGGAACCTAATGAAACTTAAAAGCTTCTGCACAGCAAAGGAAACCATAAGTGAAACAAAAAGACAACCTACGGAATGGGAGAAAATTTTTGCAAATGAAACCGACAAAGGCTTGATCTCCAGAATATACAAGCAGCTCATACGACTTAATAAGAAACAACCAAACAACCCAATCCAAAAATGGGCAGAAGACCTAAACAAGCAATTCTCCAAGGAAGACATACAAATGATCAAAAAGCACATGAAAAAATGCTCAATATCACTAATTATCAGAGAAATGCAAATCAAAACTACAATGAGGTATCACCTCACACCAGTCAGAATGGCCATCATTCAAAAATCCACAAATGACAAATGCTGGAGAGGCTGTGGAGAAAGGGAAACCCTTCTACACTGCTGGTGGAAATGCAGTTTGGTGCAGCCACTGTGGAAAACAGTGTGGAGATTCCTCAAAAGACTAGGAATAGACTTACCATATGACCCAGGAATCCCACTCCTTGGCTTGTATCCAGAAGGAAATCTACTTCAGGATGACACCTGCACCCCAATGTTCACAGCAGCACTATCTACAATAGCCAAGACATGGAAACAGCCTAAATGTCCATCAACAGGTGACTGGATAAAGAAGAGGTGGTATATTTATACAATGGAATACTACTCAGCCATAAAAACCGACAACATAATGCCATTTGCAGCAACATGGATGCTCCTGGAGAATGTCATTCTAAGTGAAGTAAGCCAGAAAGAGAAAGAAAAATACCATATGAGATCGCTCATATGTGGAATCTAAAAAACAAAAACAAAAACAAACAAACAAAAACAAAGCGTAAAAACAGGACAGAAATAGACTCACAGACAGAGAATACAGACTTGTGGTTACTGGGGGGTGGAGGGTGGGAAGGGATAGCCTGGGATTTCAGAATTGTAGAATAGATAAACAAGATTATACTGTATAGCACAGGGAAATATACACAAGATCTTATGGTAGCTCACAGAAAAAATAATGTGACAATGAATATATATTTATGTTTATGTATAACTGAAAAATTGTGCTCTACACTGGAATTTGACACAACATTGTAAAATGATAAATCAATCAAAAATGTTAAAAAAATAAAATAAAAGCTGGTTCTTTGAAAAGATAAACAATATTGATAATCCTTTAGTCAGAATCATCAAAAAAGGGGGGAGAGGGCCCAAATTAATAAAATCAGAAATGAAAAAGGAGAAGTCACAACCAACACTACAGAAATACAAAGGATCATAAGAGGCTACTATGAGAAACTATATGCCAACAAAAAGGACAACCTAGAAGAAATGGACAATTCCTAAGAAAGGTACAGTTTGCCAAGATGGAATCAGGAAGAAATAGAAAGTATGAATAGACCAATAACCAGTACTGAAACTGAATCAGTAATTAATAAACTCTCAACAAAGTCCAGGACCAGAAGGCTTCACAAGTGAATCCTACCAAACATTTAGAGAAAAGTTAGTACTTATCCTTCAGAAACTATTCCAAAAAATTGCAGAAAAAGGAAAACTTTTGAACTCATTCTATGAGGCCAACATCACCCTGATACCGAGACAAGATAAAGATATCACAAAAAAGGAAAATTACAGATGAATATCAACTATTAACATAGGTGCAAAATCCTCAGAAAATATTAACAAATCAACTCCAACAATGCATTAAAAGGATCATACTCCACGAGCAAGTGGGATTTATCATAGGATGCAAGGATTTTTCAGTATTCGCAAATCAATCAAGGTGATACATAACATTAACAAACTGAAGGATAAAAACCATATGATCATCTCAACAGATACAGAAGAAGCTTTTGATAAAATTCAATATTGATATATGACCAAAAAAAAAAAAAGACAACTCTCCAGAAAGTGGGCATAGACGGAACATACCTCAACATAATAAAGGCTATATATGACAAACCCACAGCTACCATCATACTCAATGGCGAAAAGCTAAAAGCATTCCTTCTAAGATCCACTCACCACTTTTATTCAACATAGTTTTGGAAGTCCTAACCATAGCAATCAGAGAAGAAAAAGAAATAAAGGGAATCCAAATCATAAAAGAAGTAAAACTTTCACTGTTCATCGATGATGTGATATTATACATAGAAAAATGTAAGGAAGTGACCAGAAAACTACTAGAACTCATCAATGTCTTTGATAAAGTTGCAAAATATAAAATTAATATACAGAAATCAGTTGCATTTCTATACATTAACAACAAAATAGCAGAAAAAGAAATTAAGGAAACAATCCCATTTACCATCACACCAAAAGAATAAAATGCCTAGGAATTAAACTTCCTAAGGAGGCAAAGGACCTGTACTCTGATAACTATATGATAATTATTAAAGGAACTGAAGGTAACATGCACAGATGGAAAGATATACTGTGCTCTTGGATTGGAAGAGTCAATATTGTTAAAATGGCCATACTATGCAAGGCAATATACAGATGCAATGCAATCCTTACCAAATTACCAATGACATTTTTCAGAGCTCCAACAAAAAAGGTTAAAATTTGTATGGAAACACAAAAGATCCATAGCCAAAACAGTCTTGAAAAAGGAGAATGGAGCTGAGGGAATCATGCTCCCTGACTTCAAACTATACTACAGAGAAACAGTAATCAAAAGAGTACGGTACTGGCACAAAAACAGACACACAGATCAATGGACCAGGATACACCCACAAACTTGTGGTCAATTAATCTACAACAAAGGAGGCAAGAATATAAGAATCTTTTAACAAGTGGTGCTGGGAAAACTGGACAGCTACCTGTAAAAGACTGAAATTAGTACATTTTTCTAACACCATAACCAAAAATAAACCCAAAGTGGATTAAAGACCTAAATGTAAGACCAGATACTATAAAACTCCTTGAAGAAAACAGGCAGACACTCATGGACATAAATCACAGCAATATTTTTTATCAAATCAGCTCTTAGAGTAATGAAAATAAAAACAAAAATTAAAGAATGGTATCTAATTAAATTTAAAAGATTTTGCACAGCTAAGGATATCATTGACAAAACGAAAAGACAGCCTACAGAGTTGGAGAAAATATTTGCAAATGATGTGACCAACAAGGGACTAACTTCCACAATATACAAACAGCTCATACACCTTAATATTAAGAACAAGTGGCCCAATCAAAAAATGGGCAGAAGATCTAAATAGACATTTCTCCAAAGAAGATAATCCAGATATCCAACAAACACATGAAAAGATGCTCAACATCACTAACTGTTAGAAAAATGCAAATCAAAACTACAGTGAGGTATCACCTCACACCAATCAGAATGGCCATCATTAAAAAGTCTACAAACAGCCCAATCCAAAAATGGACAGAAGACGTAAACAAAATTTCCAATGAAGACATACAAATGGCCAGAAGGGAAATGAAAAAATGCTTAATACTGCTAATTATCAGAGAAATGCAAATCAAAACTACAATGAGGTATCACCTCACACCAGTCACGATGGCCATCATTCAGAAGTCCACAAATGATAAATGCTGGAGAGGGTGTGGAGAAAAGGGAGCCCTCCCACACTGTTGATGCTAATGTAGTTTGGTGCAGCTGTTATGGAAAACAGTATGGAGATTCCTCAAAAGACTAAAAATAAACTTACCATATAATCTAGCAATCCCACTCCTGGGCATATACCCAGAGGGAACCTTAATTCAAAAATATATATGCACCCCAATGTTCACAGCAGCACTATTTACAATAGCCAAGACATGGAAACAACCTAAATGTCCATCAACAGATGACTGTATATGTCCACAATGGAATACTACTCAGCCATAAAGAATAATAAAATAATGCCATTTGCAGCAACATGAATAGACCTGGAGATTGTCATTCTAAGAGAAATAAGCCAGAAAGAGAAAGAAAAATACCATATGTTATCACTTTATACGTGGAATATAAAAAAAATGACAAACTTATTTGCAAAACAGCAGACTCTCAGACACACAGAAAAAACTTGTGGTTACTGACAGGAAGGGGAGAGAGAGGGGATATATTGGGAGTTAGAGATTTTCAGATACTAACTGATATATATATAGAACAGATAAACAATAGCACAGGGAACTACATTCGATATCTTGTAGTAACTTACAGTAAAAAAAAAAAAGAATATGAAAACAAATATATGTATATTCCTATATGACTGAAGCATTGTGCTATACACCAGAAACTGACACAACATTGTAAACTAACTATACATCAATAAAAAAAAAAATATATATATATATATACACACACACATACACACACATGCACACACACAAGAAAAAAAAGTCTACAAATGATAAATGCTGGAGAGAGTGGGGGAGAAAAAGGAACACTCCTACACTGTTGGTAGGAATGTAAATTGGTGCAGCCACTATGGAGGACAGTATGGAGATTCCTTAAAAAAACTGAAAATAGACTTACCACATGATCTAGCAATCCCACATCTGGGCATATATCCAGAGGAAAATATAATTCAAAAGACACACACATCTCAATGTTCATAGCAGAACTATTTACAATAGCCAAGGCATGAAAACAACCCAAATATCCATCAACACATGACTGGATAAAGAAGATGGGAGACGGAGACACACACACACAGGAATACTACTCAGCCATAAAAAATAATAAAATGATGACATTTGTGGTAACATGGATGGACTGGAGATTGTCATTCTAAGTAAAGTAAGTCAGAAAGAGAAAGAAAAACACTATATGATATCACTTACATGTGGAACCTTAAAAAAAAAAAAAGACACAAATGAACTTATCTACAAAACAGAAACTGACTCACAGACTTAGGGAACAAATATGGTTACCAAGGGGTAAAAGGGGTAGGAAGGGATAAATTGGGGCTTCAAAATTTGCACTTCTTGGGGAGTGATAGAAAGGTTAGCTAGCTTGATTGTGTTGGTGGTTTCATGGGTGAATGCATCTATCAAAATTCATCAAATTGTACATCTGAAAAATGTGTAGTTTACTAGTTTACTGTACAGGAATCATACCATAATAAAGCTGTTAAAAATACATGAACCTGAACTCTTTAAGAAATACTATGTATTATTCAATACCATTTAAAGATTATTGGTTTTCAAACAAACTAATCTTACCTTATCACATCTCTTTTCCTTTCTCTAAAGACTTATAATGCTATAGGTTGTTTTACCCTTTTCAATATCATTTTGTTTCTCCTGTGTTTTTCTTTATTCACGTTCTGTTTCTGAGTATTATTTGAGAACAAACCCAAAGTTACTAATAATGCTGTGATTGTCACAGTGGAAAGGAACTGTGCTAAAGAGTGATCTTGACAGTCAAATATTTTATGAAGTAACATTTCAAAAAGGGTATAGATTTTGATTTAGCATAGGGTTAGTGGAGAGAAGTTATAGGAAAACACATTTTATTCTAATATAAGAGACAACATCTAAACAGAGTGGTAGAGAAATACAGAATGTGCTGACTTTCCATTAGTGTCTTCAAATTATGGGTGGGTGCTTACAAGAAATTTTGTACGAGAGGTTCTTGAATAGTATGAGTGTTGGCAGGAATGCTGTCCTGATTTCCTTGTGGCTCTAACAATGACATTATTATAATTTAAGCTAGTTTTTTTCCCCCATAATACTTGTTTTCTGTGCTATTTTACTAGCTTTTTGATAATCAGTTAGTTAAGAGTATAAATTCTTTGTAGTCTTGCATTTTAAAGTTTATTTTCATTAATAGATGCAATCTTGTTGATCATATTGTTGAGATCATGCTGTAAGTTGAAGAAATGCTATTCTCATCATGAATTAGGGAAGGAAAACAGCTGAAAAGAAAAAAAAGAAAGACCTTAGAAAGAAAGAAGTGGAGTGCATGTAAGAACTTTCTGGTTTAAAAATATGAACAAGCTGATTTCTGGTGGTAGTTTTTGAAAACTACAGTTCTTACTTGGCTATTTCTTTAGCTTCTAAGTATCACTGAAGACGGTGAATGAAAAGCTAATCATTACCTTTCAGAGGTAAGAAAATCTTGGCAGGTTTTATAGAACGTTCTTGATTTCAATAAGCATTAAAAGGCTCTGTAATTTTGTACTGTCCCACATTTGGTGTAAAGCAAAGACTGATTCTGCTCTGAGCTCAGCAGGGTGGAACTCTTAGCAAGAATGAAACTCTCTTAATTGGCCCACATCTTTCAATAGTACTGTTACACAGCCAGAGGCCATTACTTGTGATAACCTGCTATTGACTTGGCAACTGGACCAGGGAAAAAGGTTGTTAATGAACCCTGATCAGAGTCCAGATTAGCTGACCAGCCCTGGAGTTTACCATCTAGTCTGTGGAATAAACACATAACCAGTGTTGAAGTCAGAGTGATTTAAGCACTGTACCTAAGGCAGTACAGCATATGAGGGTTGAGTATAGCACTGGGGTCAGTCTTATTCTGGAATCCGAGCCTTGACTTTTACTCTGATATTATGTGAATTATTTAACTTATGTTGGGCACTAGAAATATAAACAATCAAGACATAGTATCTGCCTGCCTTCAAGGAATTTATCACCAGCATAGTTGCTGCTGCAGTCAAATGATTGATATTACAATATATAAGATACACTATGTATAATTATAATGGAATTTGATAGTGTAATGATAAGGGAACTACAGTCTGTCCTTGGAAGCCACAGAAGGGTTGCCTGACTACTTAAGGAGATCAGGGGAAGTTTCCTGGAGGAAGGAACAACTTAGTTAAAACCAGCAGGAAAAACAGAAGTAATATATTTTTAGTAACTACTTACTGAGTGCGTGTCTATCTGTGTCAGACACTCACATGATAGCTATATAAGTTAAGGAGTTTAGTAGGGCAGTTCAATGATAGAGGAAATCTTATTCTTTCTGCTCCTCCACATGAGAACATAGATGTTTAGGGAGATAGGTAACATGACTGATTACATACAGCACGCTGCAGCCGAGCTGGGAGTCCAAAGTTAATGCCATCAGTCCAATTGCTACACTGCGCTGCGTCAAACAGAAAGGCAAGTCTTCTCTCTAAAGGTTATACGGAGGCTGTGGAAATCGATTAGGATGCTCACTGACAGCAGAACGAGGGTGAAAGGGCTGAGCGTTATACCAGGGGGCACTCCCCGCTACTGAAAAGTAAGCGGAGAAACTGGAAATGGGAAGAATGTTTCCAAGAGGTATAGTCAGAAAGATAACATAAAATTATGATGGACTTAACACTTTGTAATTTATTAGTAGTGTCTGATTAAAGAAATTCATTAGACTGTTGAGGGTGACAGCCTGGACACAAAGCCTTAGTGGCTGAATGTTGAGAGAGGGGCTAAATGAAGGAGTGAAGCCCAGTCTTGCTAAAAACGTATTGCAAACTGTAGAAGGACCTATGAACATGCAAAACAAATACATATGGTTTTTTTTTTTTTTTTTTCAAAAAAACAAATGTGTGTTTGTGTGCAGACTGGAGACTTTTTGAAAGGAAATCACCTCTCTTGTTACTGTTAGATCATTTTGCTCTAAATTTTGTGAGATCTGATGGGAACAGGGGTAAGTCGCCTAGAATATGAATTCCAAAATTATAAATATCATGAGTGAATTTTACGTGTGAACATCTAGAAGTATTTTGAGTTTTCTCCTCAGTGTTAGGACAAGGTGTGATTTCACAGTATTCCTTTCAAAGATTAGAAAGACCAACGTTTAGAATATATCAATGAGGTAGTCTATCATTTTTTTTTCCCTTTAGCTCTGCTCTTCGAGACGGCCTTCTGAACCTGAATTTCACCAGTGAGCCCTCATTGGTTCTAATAGTTTCTTTCCAATGCTGTGTCTATATTTAGTTTCAAATTATCAGGTTTCCTCTCCCATCTAAGGGGAAGTCTCCTCCCCCACCTCTTCCATTTGCTTTGAATGGAGAAGTGGTATGAAATAAAAGTATGAATATTGCACTGTTAAGCAGAGGTTGAGTTGGATGTAAACCAAAAGAAAAAAAAAGCATAAGCTGGAATAGTTTTTGCTTCTATCTTTCCACACTTATCCCCTCATTCAATTATTATTTTAATTTTGGGGGGGAGGTGATTAGGTTTATTTATTTTTAGAGGAGGTACTGGGGATTGAACCTAGGACCTCATGCATGCTAAGCATGCACTCTACCACTTGAGCTATACCCTCCCCCACTCCAATTATTATTTTAAAAGAGGCTACAGGAAGTAATGGGAGAAGTAAAGAAAATGAAGGAAAAAAAATGTTGGGAAATCAATAATCTAAGTTTTCCCCTTAGGAAACTAGAAAAAAGAGCAAATTAAATCCAAAGAAAGCAAAAGAAAATCAGTAATATGAATTAAAGCAGAAATCAGTGAACTTACAAACAGGAAAGGAATAGAGAAAAATCAACAAACATAAAAGTGGATTTTTTTTTGACAAAGATCAATAAATTAATAAGCCTCCAGACCAGCTAACTAATAAAAAAAGGAAAAAAAATACTAATAACAGAAATGAAAGAATATCACTACAGATACCACAGACATTAAAAGGGTAATAAACGAATACAATGACCAACTTTACACTCATAAATTTGATTACCTAGATAAACAGATCAATGGACCAAATCTTTGAAAGACACAGCCTGTCAGAATTCACACAAGAAATAGATAATCCAAATATTTCTATTCAAAAGAAACTAAATATCGAAAAACCTTCCAAAACAGAAAGCACCAGGTCAAAATAGTGAATTCAACCAAATTTAAGGAAGAAATTATACTAATTCTCTACAGTCTCTTTCAGAATGAAATGCAAAAACTTCCTAACTTACTCTATGAGGCTTACGTCACCCTTATACCAAAACCAGACAAAGACATTAAAAAAAAAACCAAAAACAAAACTACAGACCCATCTCTCTCATGAGCATACATGCAAAAATCCTCAACAGAACATCAGCAAATCAAATCTAACAAAATATAAAAAGAATTATACACCATAACCGAGTGAGATTTATCTCAGATATACAAGGTTAATTCAAAATCTGAAAATCAGCTAATGCAATCCATCACAGCAAGAGATTGAAACAGAAAAATTACATAATCATATCAACAGATGCAGAAAAAACATTTGACAAAATCCACTCTCATTCATGATAAAAGTCTCAGTAAACTAGGAATAAAGCGGAACTTTCTCAAATAAGACTAATTAGCAACCTAATCTGGAGCAATTAAAGTTGACCATGCAGGCAGGACTGAGCATTAGGGTTTATTAAATTTTTTAAACGTTCATCATACTGTAGAATAATTAGTCGTCAGACAATTCATACACTTTATATTTATTACTTAAAATTTCCCAGGAAATTACTTGTATTAGGCAAACTATAAACAAGGCACAGATCATTGAAATATTATTGATTAAAAGGATCAAATGAACATGATAAGCAAGCTTCTTTGTTTCTTCTGCTTCAAGTGAAACTAGAAAATTCTGTGTTACAGGATAGATTCATTTTTAAAATATTTTTAGCCATCAATAAATGTTTATTGATTACATGTTAAGTTCTCAAAAAAAAAAAAAACCCACCTATGAGAGAATACTAAAACGTGAAAGGCACAGAACAGCTCCTTAAAAACTTTTGAAATAAACTGCAGAGCCTGCATCTATATGCATTTTCTTTTATTACTAAAAATTTCAAATATACAAAAAAGTGGAGAGAAGAGAGTAATGCAACTACAGCAGTTCCCGGGTCTGCTTGTTTTTTTTTTTTTTTTTTTTTAACATTTTTTATTGATTTATAATCATTTTACAATGTTGTATCAAATTCCAGTGTAGAGCACAATTTTTCAGTTATACATGAACGTATATATATTCATTGTCACATTTTTTTCTCTGTGTGCTACCATAAGATCTTGTTTTTCCATGCATTCCACACCTCTGCCTGTTCACTTCCGTGCTCTTTGCAAAGAGAGGCAGCTCCAGTGAGCTATGATTCTCGGCATTTTCTGCCCCTCCCGCTCAATTCTAGCAGTGGAAGGCTCCAGGGGGAATATAAAGAATAGGACTAGAGAACCCCCAGGAGGTTTCTTCTCTTCCTTTCACACTTCTTAGCTTGAAACATATTAACATGTTGCCCTATTAACCTCATCAATATTTTTCTTTAACTTAAATAACAAACGTCATGCTATGTTACCTATAAATATCTCTCAGTATGCATCTGGGAAAATAAAGACATTGTCCTCATAACCAAACTATCATTATCACATCTAACTAAATTAGCAATGATTTCATAGTGCCTTTTTTTTGGTTTGTTTTTTAATAGTCTTACTTGTCTAAAATGCCCTTTATAATTGGTCTGACACAGCTTCCAATGAAGAGCCCCATGTTTTAGTATATCTCATGCAATATTTGGGGCATGTTTATATCAAAATAGTATTTTGAATTTCAAATTCAACTAGATGTTCTTTTTATTGGGTAAATTCAGCAATCATACTCATATTTCATCTGTTTATTATGTTTTTATAGGTCACAAGTATTTGTCAAGCTCTGGTTCAGTTGCCAGTAGTATATATGATGAGATAGTCAAGGTCTTACGACACATTATATAATTAAGGGTGCTAACCAGACAATGAACAGTTAGACAAGATCTTGACAAGTGCCACGAAGAAAGAAACACAAAAAGTGGTAGAATGTGGAGGACGGGGACTAATGCACACTCAGGAAAAACTTCTGAGGAAATGACATTGACCTGACAGTGAAATTACAGAAAGCATCCACACACACATATGCCAATAAAATGGCTTTTAAGAAGAAAGAATTAAAGATGTAAACTTTCTGAGGTGGGAACAAATTATATATTTTTTTCTAAAAGAAAAAAGGTACAATAAAGTATTTGTTTCTGGGGTGTCTTGAAAGAGCTATGAAGGCATTTAGTATGGTTGATGGTTAAGAAGTAGAAAGGTGCCTTGTTATTTAGAGGCCTTTAAAATGCCATAGGGCAGCATGTTAGGTTTTATGCTTAAGTATAATGGGAGCTTTACAGTAGGAGAACAAGAAATTGCTTCCTGTGGAAGGGGATCATTTTGGCTGCAGAAAACTGTCAGAGGGCAAGGGCAGAATCCTGGACCGGTTTGCAGGGTGGGAGTTGTGGTGGATCAGTGGGACACGGTAGTGGTTCAGATGAGAGTCGCAGCAGTGGAGACAGAGACGAGTGATCGTACCTGGAAAACTGCTTGGACAAATGCGCCACAGCCCTTGACGATGACTCAGCCAGCTCTGCTTACCTCTTTTCCTTGTACTTCTAACAGGCTCATGACTAAACACCATCACCACATCTAAAATGCCATATTGAAATTCCTGATTATGCTGTATTCTCTTCTCCCTGACTAGAAACCTCTTGAGGATGAAATTAATGGCTTTTTTCATAGCATCTTGCTCATATTCAGTGCTCAGTTCCTACTGTACAGAGGAATGTATTTAATGGCAGTTTGCTTCACATTCCATAAATGCTTTTTAATGAATGCGGCTCCTGCAATTCTATTCACTAAAAAATATATGTGATATGTGATGATGGCTGCTACATATGATAAATGTTATTTATGATATATGTTATAACATTTATATAGAGTGTATTGCTATATATATATAGTATATATAATACATAATTATGGAATTATAGAAACTTTAACATTTATTTCTTTTTTTAACACTTAAAAGCTAAGCTTGGTAAATACATTTGTAAGCCACTTGTGGTCACAGCAAGTCATCAAACACAAGTTTTCAGCCTCTTGAGAGAAACCAGATGCGATTTCCTCAGTTTTCCATGACCAAGCTGTGTGACTTATATCTGAACTCATCTTTTCTCCTTTGCTCCTTTTACACTGAAGGCCACTCCCAGTTGTCTTGATAAAGAATGTCACCTGGGATACCTTCACTCCTGTCAACTGAATGAGGTCAGTTTTTGAAACTGTGTCACGTGGGAGGGTGCCAAGACAGCAGAGGACAGGGACTCAAGAGCTTGCCCTTCCCCACAAACACACCTAGAATTACATCTGCAGATCCACTGAGTCGCACAGAACGCCTCCTGAACTTTGGCAGAGTGTCTCTTGCTTTGAAATATAGGAGGATTCCTCAAAAAAACCGGTATGGGGAAAAAAGGAGGAGGAAATCAGTGCATGACTGGTCCTGTGGGGGGGAATTGGCAAAGGAAGAAAGGCACCCTCGCGCTGGGACGCCCCCTCTCCTGCCGGGAGGTCAGCTGGGGCAGAAGTGGAGCTTCCGAGTCTCGGAAGAGAAAGTGGCAGCCACTTGGCAGACAGGACTAACAGAATCTGGCACGGATGGGACTTATGATCCCTAGCCCTAGACATGAGCTGGCAGGGACAGGCCGGGACTGGCTGCTAGAGATCTGTGATGAGCCCAGGGAGACATAATTTAGGGCCCAAAGCACAGAAGCAGCCTCAGGGGACTGGAGGGTAGTGTGAGCTTTGGTTGGGAGGGTGTGCGTAACAGAACATCCTGGGACTACCATAAAAACACACCACTGCTAGTGTTGACGTGGGGGAGAAGGGGTGCAACCCAGCCTGCCAAAGCCAATGTCTCCGCTTGGCTCCACTGTTGGTGTATTCTCACAGGAAGAGAGGTGGCACTAGATCACAGCCATCACATTGCTGCTGTGTGGCTCCAGGGTGAGAGCGGGGCTGAAAGCTGAATCCATATGCAGGGGCTCTGCAACTACACAGGCAGGACTGAGATTTGTTTACAGCCACAGGCAGAGGGGGTGGATTTGCTCTGCTGGTGTGTTTGCGGAACCACACCTCTGGGACAAACATGCAGGGAGTGAAGTTCTGGCACACAGTAGGGGTAAGAATGGGTACAGCATTTACAATAAGCCAACATACCATACTGTATGCAGAGGCAGGGCTGGGGTCTGCGCTGACCCTCTGGCTCAAACAGATTCAGGTGTGTGACTGCACACTTGCTACAGTGGGACTAGGGCCTGACATTGGTGGATTTGCATCAATTGATGGCTTTGCAGGTGCAGAATGTGGAGTCACCAGAGCAGGTGGCTGACACATTCTTGTGACTAAAGTGGGGACAAGGGCAGTGTCAAAGAGTACTTTGTAAGCCCACATAACAAGTGACAGACAACACTACAAAGCACACTGTCTGGTGGACATCTATGGAGGTATACTCAGTGACTCTTCTTCCCAGCTGAAGCACTCCAAGCCTGCCTACCACACACAGCAGCTGAGAAACGGGTCTGGAACCCTCTATTTCAGCAACCGGTGAGCAGATCCAGCACCTGTCAGGGCTGTGACAACCACAGAACAAAAAGGAAGCCCTGCTCAACAATCAAGGCAGGCTCTGATCACCACATCAACCACAGCCCCAGTCAAAGGGATAACAGTCAACACACATGGAAGACAGACATGGTGACCATTCACGCTAAGAACAGTCCTTGCAACAAAATTATTAGATGCATGCAGTCTACACAGGAATGCTTCCACTTTAAATTAAAAAAAAAACCCACTTCAAGACAACAGTAGATAACTGATACTTCTAAATCCATAGAGCCAGAGATATAAGTAAAAGAAAGGAGCAGAAGAACCACTCTCAATTAAAAGAACAAGAAAAGTCCCCTGAAAGAATGAACAATGAGATAGACCTTGACGGCCTCCTAGATCATGACTTCAAAAACGGGGTGATGAAAGTACTGAAGGAAAAAAGAGAGAATATGAATAGAGATGGAAAATACTGTAAAAAGGATATAGAAACTATAAAGAGGAGCCAATTAAAAAGAGAACACTTAATGGCTGAAGTAAGAGCCAAGCTGAAGGTAGACAAAAGCAGACTAGATAATGCAGAGAAACTAATAAGTAACTGAGAAAATAGGATAACAGAAGTCACCCAATCAGAACAGCAGACAGAAAACCAGGTAAAACCCAATGAAAGCAATATAAGGGACCTATGGGATAATATAAACCATGACAACCTATAGGGGTCCCAGAAGAAGAAAGAGAAAAGGGGATTGAAAAGATACTTGAAGAAATCATGACTGAAAACTTCCCAAAACTAAAGAAGGAAATAGATATCCTAGTACAGGAAGCACAGAAAATCCCAAACAAGAAGAATCCAAACAGACCTACACCAAGACATATTATAATCAAGATGGCTAAAGTTAAAGAAATGATTCTAAAGTCAGCAAGAGAAAAACAAAGTTAGGAACAAGGGAATGCCCATAAGGCTTTCAGCTGATTTCTCAATACAAATATTGCTGGCCAGAAGGGAATGGCAAGACATATTCAAAGTCCTGAATGACAAAAAGCTGCAACCTAGGATACTCTATCCAGCAAGACTATCCTTTAGAATAGGAGAGATAAAGAAGTTCACAAAATGGCAATAAACACACATCTATCAATAATTATTGTAAGTGTCAATGGACTAAGTACTCCAATCAAAACACAGACTGGCAGACTGGATAATAAAACAAGAGCCTACAATATGCTTCCTACAAGAGACCCACTTTAGGATGAAGGACACACATAGATTTAAAGTGAGAAGTGGAAAAAGATATTTCATGCAAATGGAAATGACAAGAAAGTGGGAGAAGCAATACTCATCAGACAAAACAGACTTTAAAACAAAGGCCATAAAGAAGGATACCATAATGATCAAAGGAGCAATGCCAAATGAGAATACTACATTCGTTAATATATATGCACCCAATGTAGAAGCACCTAAATATATAAAACACATACTAACAGACATAAAGGGAGGAATTGATGGGAATACTGTAACAGTAGGAGACTTTACCCCAATAACATCATTGGACAGATCTTCTAGACAGAAGATCAATAAAGCAATGGAAATACTAAATGACACAATAGAACAGTTGGACTTGGTTGATATTTTTAGGATATTACATGCCCCCAAAACAGAATATACATTCTTTTCAGGTGCTTATGGAACATTCTCTAGGATAGACCACATACTTACAAGCACAAAAGAAGGCTCAAGAAATTTAAGAGGATAGAAATTATTCCAAGCATCTTCTCTGACCACAATGGCATAAAACTAGAAATCAACCGCAGAAAAACAAATGAGAAAAAATGACATAGGGACTAAATAACATGCTGCTAAAAAACCAATGGATCAATGACGAAATCAAAGAAATTAAAAAATTACCTGAGACAAATGACAATGAAAACACAACCACAAAAAATCTATGGGATGCAGCAAAAGCAGTCCTAACAGGGAAGTTCATAATGATACAGGCCTCCCTCAAAACAGAAGAACAATTTCAAATAAACAACCTACTACCTAAAATAATTAGAAAAAGAAGAACAAACAAAACCTAAAGTCAGCAGAAGGAAAGAAACAATAAAGATCAGGGAGGAAATAAATAAAATAAAGATTAAAAAATAAACAGGAAAAAAATAAATCAAACCAAGAGCTGGTTTTTTGAAAGAGTATACAAAATTGACAAATTTCTGGCGAGGCTCAACAAGAAAAAAAGGAAAGATAGACCAAAAAAAAAAAAAAAAAAAGAGGAAAAAAGACAAAGAAATGAAAAAGGAGAGATTACAACCAACACCACAGAAATACAAAATATCATAAAAGAATGATACGAACAACTATATGGCAGTAAATTGGACAACTTAAAAGAAATGGACAAATTTCTAGAAATGTACAGTCCACCAAAACTGAGTCAAGAAGAAACAGATCATTTGAACAGACCAATCACTAGAAGTGAAAAAGAAACAACAATTAAAAAAAAAACTTCCCTGCAAACAAAAGTCTAAGACCAGATGGCTTTACTGAGGAATTCTATCAAACGTACAAAGAAAACTCATACTGATCCTTCTCAAAATCTTCCAAAAATGGAAGAGGACGGAATACTCCCCAATTCACTGTATGAAGCCACCATCACCCTGATATCAAACCCAGACAAAGACACTACTAAAGAAGAAAGCTATAGGCCAATATCACTGATGAACATAGATGCAAAAATCCTCAACAAATGTTAGCAAATAGAATCCAACAATACATAAAAATAGCCTAAATGTCCATCAACAAATGACTGCATAAAGAAGATGTGGTGGTACATATATACAATGGACTACTCAGTCATAAAAAAAGAACAAAATAATGCCATTTGCAGCACTATGGATGGACCTGAAGATCGTCATTCTAAGTGAAGTGGGCTGGAAAGGAAAGAAATGCCATATGCCATCATTTATATGAGGAATCTAAAAAATAATAATAAAAAGGACACAAATGAACTACCTTTTTATAACTTAGATGATTGATCTCTTGAATATGTGTACGAACATATGACTGTCTTTTATAATTGGATTACAGCATTCTGTTGATTCTTATTTTGTAGTTGGCTGTATTCCTTTGATAACTATGTAAGTTTAAAAAACTAAAGCTATAACCTATTCTTAGAAACAATGATCAGTACATATATATAAACTAAAAAATGTGCAGTATACTGTACATATGTAGTTACATGAAATATAATGTATATGTGCAGTGGAACTGTAATAATTCTACCTAATAAAACTGAAAAAGGAAAACAAAACAAAACAAAAAAACAAAAAAAAGGTTGGGGAGAATATAGCTCAGTGGTAGAGCACTCGCTTAGCATGCACAAGGTTCTCCATTAAAAATAAATAAAATCTTAATTATCTCCACTCAAAAATAAATAAATTCACTAAAACAATGCTTGCAGCACATGGGTGGACCTAAATTTTATGATACTAAGTGAAGTAAGTCAGAAAGAGAGACATACCATATGATACCACTTATATGTGCCATCTAAAATATGACAAACATGAATTTATTTACCAAACAGAAACAGACTCACAGACATAGAAAACAAATTTATAGTTACCAAAGGGGAAAGGGAGTGGAGGGGGATAAATTAGGAGTTTGGGATTAGCAGATGCAAACTACTGTATATAAAATAAACAAAAAGGTCCTACTGTATAGCACAGGGAACTATATTCAATATCCCATAATAAAGTATAATGGAAAAGAATATGGAAAAGAAAATATGTATATAAAACTGAATCACTTTGGTGTACACTAGAAACTAACACAACTTTGTAAATTAACTAAACTTCAAATGAAATTTAAAAAATACCCAAATTCATGAAAAAGAAAACAACAACAACAAAAAAACAAAATAAAAAAGACCATACATCATGATCAAGTTAGATTTATCCCAGGGACACAAGGATGGTTTAATATATGCATATCAATGTGATACACCACATCAACAAGAGAAAGGACAAAAATCATATGATAATATCAATAGATACAGAAAAAGCATCTGATAAAATTCAACACCCATTCATGATAAAACTTTTACCAAAGTGAGTATAGAGGGAGCATATCTCAACATAATAAAAGCTATTTATGACAAACCTACAGCCAGCATCATACTCAACACAGAAAAGGGGAAAGCCTTTCCACTAAAATCTGGAACAAGACAGGATGCCCACTCTCACCACTTCTGTTCAGTATAGTATTGGAAGTTCTAGCCATAGCAATTTCAGCAGAAAAAGAAATAAAAGGGATCTCACTTGGAAAAGAGGAGGTAAAATTGTCACTATATGAAGATGACGTGATACTATACAAAGAAAACCCTAAAGGCTCCACACAAAAACTACTAGAGCTGATAGAATTGGGCAAGGTAGCAGGATATAAGATTAACATACAGAAATCAGTGGCATTTATTTACACTAACAATGAAATATCAGAAAGGGAAAGTAAAGAAACAATCCCTTTTAAAATTGAATCCAAAAAAATAAAATACTTAGGAATAAATCTGACCAAGGAAGTGAAAGACTTAAATATACATGGAGAACTACAAGACACTCACAAAGGAAATTAAAGATGACTTAACGAAGTGGAAAGACATCCCATGTTCTTGGATTGGAAGAATTAGTATTAACAAAATGGCCATACTACCCAAAGCAATCTAACAGATTTAATGCAATTCCTATTAAATTACCCAGGACATTTTTCACAGAACTAGAACAAATAATTCTAAAATTTACATGGAATCACAAAAGATCCACAATTGCCAAAGCAATACTGGAGAAAAAAGAATGAAGCTGGAGGAATAACACTCCCAGACTTCAGACAATACTAAGGAGAACTACAGTAATCAAAACAGCATGGGATTGGTACAGAAACAGACATATGGATCAATGGAACAAAATAGAGAGCCCAGAAATAAACCCACAGACCTACAGTCAATCTTCAACAAAGGAGGAAAAAATATACAATGGAGTAAAGACAGTCTCTTCAGCTAATGGTGTTGATATACCTGGACCACTGTCTGTAAATCAATGAAGTTAGAATACTCCCTCACATCATACACAAAAATAAACTCAAAATTCCTTTAAGACTTAAAACATAAGACAAGACACTATAAACCTCTTGGAAGAAAACATAGGCATAACATTCTCCAACATAAATCTTAGCAATGTTCTCCTAGAGCAGTCTACCCAGGCAATAGAAATAAAAGCAAAAATTAACAAATGGGACCTAATTAAATTTAGAAGCTTTTGCACAGCAAAGGAAACCATAAACAAAACAAAAAGACAACCTACAGAATGGGAGAAAATATTTGCAAAAGATGACACTGATAAGGGCTTAATCTCCAGAATATATAAACAGTTCATACAACTTAATAAGAAAAAAAACCAAACAGCCCAATCCAAAAATGGGCAGAAGACTTAAACAAGCAATTCTCCAATGAAGACATACAAATGGCTATTAGATACATGAAAAAAAGCTCAATATCATTAATTACCAGAGAAATGCATATCAAAACTACAATGAGGTATCCCATCACACTAGTCACAATGGCCATCATTAAAATGTCCGGAAATGATAAATGCTGGAGAGACTATGGAGAAAAGGGAACCCTCCTACACTGTTGGTTGGTATGTAATTTGGTGCAGCTGTTATGGAAAACAGTATGGAGAGTTCTCAAAAGACTAAAAATAGACTTACCATATGATCTAGCAATCCCACTCCTGGGCATATATTCAAAATATATATATAATTTAAAAAGATATAGGCACCCCAATGTTCACAGCAGCACTATTTACAATAGCCAAGATACGGAAACAACCTAAATGTCCATCAACAGATGACTGGATAAAGAAGTTGTGGTATATTTATACAATGGAATACTACTCAGCCATAAAAAGAATAAAATAGTGTCATTTTCAGCAACATGGATGTTCCTGGAGAATGTAATTTTAAGTGAAGTAAGCCAGAAAGAGAAAGGAGAATACCATATGACATCACTTATATGTGAAATCTCAAAAAGACAAATGAACTTATTTACAAAGCAGAAACAGACTCATAGACATAGAAAACAAACTTATGGTTATCAGCAGGCGAAGGGGGTCAGAAGGGATAAATTGGGAGTTCGAGATTTGCAAATACCAACTACGATATATAAAACAGATAAACAATAACTTTATACTGTCTAGCACAGGGAAATATCTTCAATATCTTGGTGTAACCTATAATGAAAATGAATATGAAAATGACTATCTGCATGTATATGTATGAATGAGCTATTATGCTGTACACCAGAAACTGACACAACATTGTATACTGACTATACTTCAATTAAAAAAAAGAAAGGTTTCACATCGAACAAAACGCAGAGCTGCAACACTCCCCCTGCCTGCATTGGGTACACTTACAGTAATTTCACACACACACACACACACACACACACACACACACACACACACACACACACACATTCTGTTTCATTTCAACTACATGAAGTTTACTACATCCCAGTTACAACTTCCTGGCTCTTTTACAATTATAATTAATTAATAATTTGTGTAATAACGTATTTAATTTTTGTTTGACTTTAACATTCTGGGATGGAATCATTTCTATTTTTGCTAAATTTTCTTCCACTTTGCCTCACGTGTGCTTGAAGCTTGGAATACAGCAAGTTTTTCATGAATAAGCAACTAACAATGAACTAAGTATCAGCCTTACTGAACCTAATGACATGAAGTCAAGTGTGATTATCTCCCTGAGTGTGTTGAGGGGGTAGGTGGGTGGGAAGTGTTCTGTTCACAGAAGTGCCCGTGAATTCTAACACCTACTGCTAACGAGGCAACACTCATATTCTTGGGAAGTTCAATATAATGCATGAGGGTGTGGGGAATTCTTAGAACTTTATTCACAAAAGAGTAGTATTCAATACATATTTATTTATCTTAGAGGCTCTGTGTGAATCCTTCTTTGATAACATATGAATTTATAGAACTATCCAACACAGCTTCTCTATAGTTGATTAGTATTTTATTATTTAGTCCAACCCATTTGTTGGAAAACAACCTCTAATCTATCCTGCAGCTAAGTTCTTATCACACCAAAGCTAACTTACCCCTTACTCCCCACAGGCCGGATCTTGGGGCAGTAGGGTGAACTTGACAATTCCTTTGTTAGTAATGGATAAAATACTTCTACATTCAGCAAGATTCTTTTCTATACCCAGTCCCTCACTTTGTTCTATATTTTTGGCTCTCTAGTTCTTACTTCAGTGACTGGAAACTTCTGGATACTGAAGTACCATTTGTTATATAAGCTGAATGAGGAAAATCGAAGTTGAGTTGAAACTACGACAAAGGCAACTTTTAGCAGTTTGTGTTTATGTTCCCAGGGATGTTTGCTGACCACACAAACACCATGCTGAAGTATACTCATCCAAGGAAGTAAAGTGAAGCTGAGATAATGCCCACAAAGGCTATTTTCAGTCCATAATAATTACATGTTAACCAACTGTATCTTCTGCCAAAGGGGGGATGACATTTCTATAGATGACACTGTTGCCTGTGTTCTACAGCTGCACCTTCATCATGGCACAATGGGCTTTCGCTACATTTCTCTGCAATGGGAACTAACTATCAGACAGTCTTGCTTTTTGTTACTGCTTAGTCTGTATGCTCTGCTTGACATAAATAGAAATACTGGCTATTTCTCAAACATCTCTTTATCCTATCTTTCCTTCAGCATCCCAACTGTTCCCTTTAACATTCATGTTTAATGTAGAGAGAGAAATGAAATGTGTCTCTACCCTTCCCTCAGTGGGGGCAAAAAAAAAAAGGGGGGGGTTTGATGGTTGTATTTCATGAGATTAACATTTTTCTTTCTGAAGACTTTATATGATAACTCACATGCTAAAGTTTCACAGTGTACATAATGTGTTTAGCAATATATTAAACTGAATGCCAAAATTATCCAGATCTCATAAAACCTGGAATCTAAGTGCCTCCTTTTAGTAAAGAAGTTTGAATTAGAGATTAAATTGTGTGTCTGAGGTCCAGAGCTAGGTCCCAGGGTTACTGACTGCACCCCAAAGTTTTTCTATCTTCACAGTCAAAATCATCTTATACTAGTATTCTTCCTCGAAAATAACTCACACATAAAATATTATGCTTTCTGTCATTGCTTGAAACCCCAATATTGGTTTCATGAGGACTGTTAGAAAAAAAAAAAGTAGAGAAATACATGGAAAAAGGAGAGCCGCTCAGGAGGGCTGATGAATATGAGTTTAGGAACCACATGAAGGTATTAGATTCTTTTGGAACTCAGAGTGGAAGTCAACATTTACTTAATATGTGACTGATAATACCATCATTTCTGATTAGCATGCTGTATTTGGAAACAGTTTACTACATTCAGTCTTTCAAAGCACGAATACATCACAGTGGAATGATTAACTACAAGAACACTCTATGCACACATCAAAGTTTTTTTATGAATCCAAATAATATAAAGCCTTGCTACTGGATACTGGTCGGGTAACCAGTGTGACACATTTACACAATCAATATGATCATGGAAAGTGATTACCATCTGAAATCATTCTATTTCATGACAGCTAAAAGAGGGTGTATGCCAGGTGCTATGAATACCTTCAGGGTGAACACTGGCATCTAGAAGGAAGAGAGTTTTGAAATGGCATATGGAATGGCTAACAGATCTATATTTGAGATGTGACTCTTCATCTTAATAACTTTATGAGCTTCATCAACCAACCTCTCTAAACTCAGTTTCCAGATGTACACATCTGGGATACCAGTGTCTAAACCATGATGATGCAATGAAATACGTGTGTGTGATTTTAGCACATGTAAGTAGTAAATAATACTTTAACATAATTATAAATAGGTATCTATAAATAATCAGTCCAGTGTTCATACTATTAAACTGAGGCCCAAATGAAAAAATTAAAACCCTTTTTCTCCTCCAAATGAATGGGAGAAAAGTGCAAGGTGAGCTGTGGGGTGACAGATGAGGAAATCAAAATATCTTCAGTTATACCAGTTCACTTCCTCATTTCCCTTTTTTAATATAACTGGCTCTTAGTGAACTGAAGAGCTAGATAACAAGATTGTCTACTGCCAGAACCTTAGTGTCACAACAGAAATATACTGACCTGCAACAGTGGGCATCTGAGTTCTCCCAGCAAGTTCTCCCTATATGACCCAGGACCAGTCAGCTGTTTGTCCATCTTCTCATCTGTATAAATAGAAAGTAGGCCCTGATTTACAAATGTTAGCCACTATATATAGAAATAGATTTAAAAAATTTCTTCTGTATAGCACAAGGAACTATGTTCAATATCCTATAATAACCTTTAATGAAAAAGAATATGAAAACGAATATATGTATGTATATGCATGACTGGGACATTGTGCTGTACACCAGAAACTGACACACTGTGACTGACTGCACTTCAATTAAAAAAAAAAAAAAGTGGGTCCTGAAGGTCATTAAGGTCACTTCTAAACACAAATTTCCATGGTTCTGTGACAATCCATATTTTCTGCTTGCTGATGTAAAAAAGCTCCCTCCAATTTATTTATTCTTGTGTTGTCAAGTGGGAAATAAACTCAAGGCCTCACATTTTAATGTAATTTTAGATTATTTTCTTCTCTTTCCCCTCAAGCTTAGAATTACTGGCCAGCAGAAGAGTCACTAAAACATACTGAGGCTCTAATCTTTGGTGAACTTTTGTTTTATAAGCTGTGCTGCGTTTTATTGTCAATAGCTAGTTGCTTTTAAAGGAGAGGTGGTCACTATGATACCATCTTAATAGAAAGGTCAAAAAAGTGTCAGCCTTAAGGATACATAAATTGTTGAACTGTGCTTTGTTATTTTCAGTTTCCCATTTTCAATTTTTATACTTCACATATAAAGCTGTGTGCTTTCACTGAAAAAAAAATACATAATTGCACTCATAACTTGAATATATATATATAAAACTTATTTCTGGGTATGGGTGAAAAAATGCTATACCAAGTGAATTTAATCATACAAGATATTTTCAGGACAGTCTAATAGATAAGCAAGCTAGTTACAGATCAGGCTGTAATTCGTTTTTAATTTTAGTGGTCATGATTTAGACTATAATGAATCCTAATATTTCCACACAGATACATTGTTTTATAGAGGTTCAATTCATTCTTTATATGCATAATTATCCTTAAATGAATTTTTCAGTATAGTGAAAACAGTATTTGTAACCCTTGGATTCCAGCTGCTGCTAGAAGTCCCATCACAGGGTAAATTGGGGCATGTGGTGAAAGGATCATATTGAATTCATTAACGGTCAGTTCAGTTTCTGGGCCCCCGTGCATCTTCAGTGAAAGAGACTGAGCTTTAGAACTTGTTATTTTTTCCAGCTCATGGGGAGGCAGGCCTTTCTTTGGTCTGGCTTGGTTAAAGGACTTAATATAGAGGCAGATCGACTTCCCAGACTGGATCTGTCTGGCATGATTTTTGAAAACTGCCAAATCCAAGCTGAGAAGCATGAATTGGCATTGTCCAGGCCAACTAAGTAAAGATGATGTATTAGGGCACTCAATCCAATGAACTAGTGTATACCATATGTAGGGTCATGGATGAGAGAATATGGTTTATTCTAGGGTTTGAAAGAAGTTTGTACTTAATGGTATATAGACATAAAGGTTGTTATATGTAAGAGGTTGATACTGATAGAGAGCATTGAGATGAGGCTGGACCATTATACAGAGAGTGACTTACTCAGGATTTCATCAAACATATAAAGAAATCTGGAATTGATTCTAAAAGCCATGAGGAGACAACAAAGTATTTTAAGTGAAAAGTGAACTGATCAAATTTCCATTTTAAAAATTGGAATTTGAAATGATTAGAGTCTTCGTATCTTAGAACTTCTGAAGCCAGAGGACAAAAAATGGCTTGCAGACTTTGTAAGACTACAGATCCCCAAAGAAGTGAAATGACTTGTCTCAGCATTACCGCACTCCTGAAATTCAAGTGGAAGGATTGATGAAACCCGGCCCACTCCTCTTGATGACTCTTTTGAGAATGTGGAAGATGTTAAAAATTATTTTTTAATTCAAAAATAATACTCCATTATAGGCTGCTGTGAGTAATTCAAAGTCACGAAAGAAAAAAAAGCCTCATTAAATGTTACTTCACCATAAAACTAATGAAATGCTTGAATAATTTATTTTTAAAGCATTTATCTTGCATGTAACAATCTTCTATAAGAGCAAGCTGAAGACAAAACAAGCATAGTAGTTAGTATCAGGTGTAATCACTTTTCCTAATTACAAGATTATATTGTAAGGTAAGGGTCTAATCAAAGGGGTTTTTTGAAGGTTAACCCTGTTAACAACCGGGCCCTTGGACTCTTTAATCAATGGAAATTGGTAAGAGGCCAAGGAGAATTTCTGAAAAGGCCTTCTTGGGGCTCCTGCTGCAGCACAAGGGAGTGAAAGCAAGAAACAGGTACCAATACCTTCTCTCAGGGTAGAGAGCAAGATCAGCCCCAGATGGAGAGGGTTGGGCTGACGGACGGGCTGGGCCAGAGGTGTGGCCTGGGCGGTCTGTTCCGTCCCTGCTCAGGTGCCCTGCGCAAAGGTCCGCCTTTGGGGCAGGATCCTGTGCAAGGAGCATGCGCGGTCTGTTGCTTTTGCACCCAGCCCTTCAGACCTGAACAAGCTGACTACGAAGGCCACCCCAGGAAGCGCCTTTAGCGGGCAAAACTGCCTTTTCTGAGCATGCGCGAAAGCCGCGGGGAGCAATCCCTGGTGGCAAGCACAGCTCTGGCTTCCCGTTAAATGAGGAATTTTCATCCCCAGGTCCTGACGCCTCCTGGCCTGCTGGTGGTGAGTCAGCTTCCTGTTTGTTCGGGGAGGCCCTGTCTAGATGCTGTTGTTCTGGCAGGTGACTCAAGGTTCCACCCTATCCCAGTATTAGGTTGAGCAAAACGCACCTGGGTGGACGCACTGTGAACGGGCCCTACAGCCAATCACGGATTTTGCTTTCACTCGATAACCCCAGTGTGAAGTCAACTAAGCAGCCAATGTTTCCACAGTAACCTTACAGCCCAGTTTCTCTGAGATACTAACCCTGGGAAAACTTTCTCGCTTGTCTGCAGCCCCGAGTCACTGACCCGCGGGGAAGGCCCTGTGTAGAGCCTGGGTTTGGGGGAGAGTCACGGACCTGTGGGGCCGAAAGGCGTGGTGCCGTCCTCCCCGGCGCACCCGGCCGGGAAGGGCCACCGAACCCCGTTGTCCAGGGGCTTGCTCGCCTCCGACTCCATCCGCGGAGACCGACTCCTGTGACCTTGTCCCGGGCCTGACCGTGCGCCGTACCCCTCGGGGCCCTGGGCCTGCCCTCTGTGCTCACCTCCAACCGCGTACGCCTCCCGGACCTCCAGAGGCCAGACTTTCCCATGCCCCGCACGAGCTGACCGGCAGCGGCCCCAAGGAACCCCCCCCACACACCGTGTCCCCCTCACCCCAGAACTCCAGCCCCTTTGCCTTCCGCCTGCCGAGGTCTGAGGCCCTCGGGAGGATGCGCCCCGCACACTCACCTTCTTGTCCTTCTTAACCTCCTCTGTGTAGCCCCGCGCCGCCCTCCCGACTGCAGCCTCTGCTCCCAGCCTCTGCGCACCTTCCACCTGGCGCCCCTCGCCCAGGGCCGGAGCTTGGCCCGGCCCCCCGCGTGCACGCCCGCCCCCTGCCCCTCCCGCCGCACGAGCAGCTCCAGCTTTTCTGTTGCGCCGCCGTCATTAGGGAAATCAGCTACCCGGCTTAGCTCAATTCCAGTATTATTTGGTCTTTGCAGCACAGGTGTTATTACTCTGTAGATCAAAGGACCATCTGCGCATCTATATGCAGTTCTTATAATGTATTTCTTACTTGAATGTGGGAGGCTTCCATACATAATAGCAGCGTTAGAATTTCTTGCTAAGGATAATGGTACAATGTTAGGAAAAGTTGAGTGTCACACTAGAGTTAAAGATCAAGAAGGATTATTTTGATCATGGAAAAACAAATGATTTTATCCTTTTATCCTGTTGCTCAACTTCTACTTCTTTAGAGGGAAAAAGAATGCTCTTGTATTCTCAAAAGTGTTTTCATGTGACTCTTCACCTGTGAATTATTTTGCTAGGGCTGAGTACAGGCTGAGTGGCTTAAGTAAGAGAAATTTATCTTCTCATGGTTCTGGAGGCTGGAAGTCTAATATCAAAGTGCTGACAGACTTGGTTCCTCTGAGGCTTTTCTGTGAGGGTTATAGCCTGCTGCCTGCTTCCTGTCTCTCTGTGTGGTAATCTCTATGCATGTGCTCCAGAGGGTCTCTTTGTGTCCACATCTCCACTTGTAAAAATACCATTTAGACTGGATTAAAGCCTGCACTAACAGCCTCATTTTAACTTCCTCCTCAAAGGTCGTATCTTCAAATATAGTCACATTATGAAGCACTGGGGGGTTAAAGCCTCAATGTATGAATTATGGGGGTACATAATTCAGCCCATGACAACTATCAGAAATTTCAGTGACACCTTAATACCAATTCGGAAATACCTCTGATTTTTTTAATCTAGTCGTTCCTGTATTGCTTTATTTCACTAATAAAGTATGCCCATGCTTGAGTATGAGATCCTTTACTCCATAAAGGTCTACAATTTCATTTCTATTTCTCTAGATTCTGCCTAGTAGTGGCTTTACAACTCAGATTAAAATCTTCACAAATTCTTTTGTAGATAAAAATCTCTGCTGTAGATGAAACTCATAGGTAGCTTTGATAAAGAAATTTCCCCTTAATTTTGCATACTTTTACATTGGATACTGGTTGTTCCATATATTTTCATTGTCTCCCCATCTCGATTTTAGTTGATGAGCATGGAAATGACACTTGATATTCACTTTATATCTCATAATGTCCACCAGAGTATTGTGTACGTATTATTTTCTCAAACAATTCTATTTGATTGAATTTCTGACTAGTGAAGTGTGCAGCTACTTGAATCTGTTTATTTTCAGTGTTACGTTAATTGGCTTTGTGAATTCCCAGCACTTTCATTCAGCATATTACTTTATAATCATCTACAATGCTTGAGTAGGTTAACTGTTGAATGATTTCAATAGCACTCTAGGCATGAGGGTTACCTCAGTGCACTGCAATACAATGTGTACCTCAGTGCATATTTATTACCTCGTAGATTGTCACGCTTGATTTTACTGACATGGATGGATGGCTACCTAAATGTCCTCATCATATCTAACTTTTCCTTGTACGTTCTTTCAAGAAGGTGGCTCTGCTTGATAGACAACTATTTCTTTTAACCAAGGTTATATAAGCATCTGTGGACTTTTGTGATTAAAAAAACGAAAAGGACTTTTAAACTGTGGATCTGTGGACTTTTGAACTATGTCACAGTTTTAGGTGAAAGATTCATATTGATCTCTATGAATTACCAATGTTTGTTTTCAGAACACTTGTGGAATAATGTTTGAAAATAAGTTGATACCTGAAATAAGTATTCAATAACTCAAGCCAGTTCCCTGTGTAATTTCTTTAAGTGGAAATTCTTTTCTCTGGTTCCTTCACCTTGGAATAATATACAAGATGTCAACATGAGTAAAGAGCTCTTGGAAGTCATTATTTATTTATTGTTTATTCTTTATTTATATACAGTCATTCCCTTAAACAGAGAGAGAAATAGCATGCAATGTCAACATCTCTTACTGTGTTAGTCTTTTACTGTCCCAACATATGTCCTAAAATTTAAAAAACAATAAAACTTTGCTGCTTCCACGGTCATTAGCTTTGGTCATTGCAGTCAATCACCCACTGAAGTCAGAGCCATATTAATTTTTTTTTCTTCCTCATTGCACAATCTAGCCTTTGTCCTCATTTATCATTAAAGGAAAAATGAACCAAGGAAACTGCCAAGGTAATTAAGTGAATCTGCAATGTGAGAAAGCTCTCATCACTTTACTTGAGGAAAGGTACTCCCATCATGTTGAATAAATAGTAAAAATATATGAGATTAACATTATTGATAGAAGTATTATTCCATCTACTTTTAATGATATGATTGATAGTTTTCTAGTTTTAAAATATATATTTATTCAAGAAAAAATAATATTAATTGCTGACAGAAATATTTAGATAATTTCAGATGAAATTCACTCTTGCCTCAGTAACTTGAATACTTCTGCTGAGATATTTAGGAAGGCCAGTAGGATTATTTCAACAGAACTTGATCTATCTATAAATTCAAGAAGTAAAATAAAAATATAAGTTGGACATGTTTGAGTGTCCTTGCTGGGTTATGTAACCTTGAAACAATTTCAGCTGGGTTAAGGATGGTAATTGAATTTTTTTCAATAAGCTCGTTGTGAGAAAATAAATTAGAAACATAAGCAATTTTATATTTACTTGTATTACCCTTTTGTTTTCCACACTTTACTTCATTTGAACCCAAGAACATTCATTGCCAATATATTTTGCATTTCTTACATCATTCCAAAAAGAGATACTGTACCATAGTCATGTAATTACAAGCAGCTAGACTTAAATTTCAAATCTTCTGACATTCAGTTCAAATTGAGTTAAATATATGAATTATAAAACATGAGTTTGGAAGTGGGTATCCAAGCACGATTATGAAAACTATATACAAGTAATCTTACTAAGTACAGGTTGTATCACTGCTTGAATCATTGGTAAGAAAGAGAAATGATGTATTGTCACTCCAGTTCAGCTTTTCCTTTAGTTTCTGACCAGTCCTGGTCTAGAGTATTTTTTTCTGTGCTTTTGACCAAAACTTTATGATTGTTCAGATTACTGATCTGCCTCCTTTGAACTATGATGTTCAGGGTTAATATTTGTAAGGTTTGTAATACTGCCATAATAGCTCCCCCACATGTGTATTTGTATTCTTAATCAATGGTCCTTGCTTCTGTCCACATAGCTCTGAACAATCCCAGATTTGTCAGCTCTGCAAACTGCTGGGTTATCAGTGTGAGAGTTGACTTGGCAATATCACTTGGAGTAAGTGTTTACGACCATATTGTGACTTGATAAAGTGATAAAATTTATGGACGCTTTCCTCATAAAGATACTCTTCACATAAACAGTTGCATATAATTTCAAGACTCATTTATGAACTTGACCTTAGAACTCCTGGTTTAGAGGTGACTGAATGCATTTCCTTGGATATTTTCATTATATTAGTGCATTTTTTTCTTGTTCTTTCTCTCTTGGTTATATTAAGATGCTTATTAATAGTAAGGAAAGCAGTGTTTAAGAAACTAGAGTATCTTTTTTATATGAATATATGGTAAAATTAATTGCAACTTATATGATTTATTAAACTGAGTCATCCCTGAAGCAAATGCATTATTAAGTAGTTAAAAAATTCATGGCATGTCCTTAACACAGTGAGAGTGCCTTGGAGGAGCTCATTCATCTGATAAATATGTGTTTAACAAAATTGCTTGAAATGAATCTCTTTTATGGGTTTTTTGGTAATTATTATTCTTATTTAAGACTTAGATATATATATATATATATATATATATATATATATATATATATATATCACATTAATAACAGAATCTGTTTTTCACATAGGGTCGTGGTTTGTTTTTGAATGCAAATGGTCACAGCCTTTTCTTTGTGAGTGTGTAATAAACTGCTGTGTTGCATCATGAAAACTGCTCAGTAGACTGTGGTGTCCTAGAACATATTCTCTGCATTGTACATAGCTGCCTTTCTATTTTGAGATTTAAAGGAACGCTGTGATGGAAACCATCTCTGATTTCTTATTGTGCATGTTAGACTCTATTAGACTCTAGCCTCCATCATTTGGTTGCAGAATGAAGATCTTAAATTTTAACTTTCCTGAGATTTCAGTCAGATATGTTCAAAACTAAAACGCTATTCAAAACTGTTCTTTTCTCTGTACCATCTGAAATAGAAGTCGTTCTACTTATGTCGTACTTTGAGATATAATGAGTCAGTGGCAAGCCTCCCCGAGAACCCAGTGTCATTTCCCCATTGCTGCAGTCACATAGGGAGCACCACCCTTTAAGAACTGCAGCTTTCCACTCTTTTAGCACTTATTTATATTCAGATTTGTGTTATTGCTTAAGCATTTTGTACTCTGACTCTATATTTGGAGTTACTCTCCATGATCTTTTCATTGGTACCACCTCTTGCCTCATTACTACTATTACTACTAGTACCATCATCCCTAAAAATTACAATTTAGTGAATACTCGCACTGTGACTGACATGAGGAAAAGCACTTTATTTTAACCATGTTGCAGATAAAGAAACTGAAACCCAGTGATGTTTAAATAACATTCACAAAAGCACACAGAAAAAATGTATTGGGAGAATAATGCCTTTTCTTTTTAGTAATCCACATATGTAAACCAAGAACACACAATGATAGTATAATAAACTATTGCCTGAACTCTTAACGGGGCACTTAAAATGCAATAGAATCCATTGTTTGGTTTTTATTATTTCTAATTTGCCTAAGCTGTCTGAATAATCTTAAAATTATTCTCTACTTTCCAGCTTCCTTATTTGCCTCCAAAAGAATCTTGAAATTTTACCTTAAAAATCAATCTACATACCATTTGCTGCAGTTTTATGCATTTATGTATCTTTTATTTCAGAAGTTTATAATATATTAATTGATATGCTTAAAGATCTGTTTATGTATAGTCTTACTTTTGCGTAAAAATGTAACCAGAAGACAGGAAAGAACATACTTATTTCATCACAATTCCATCCAAATCCTTTACAAAATTTCTCAGAGAATTCTCTTGACTGAATTTATCAGTTCAATTGTGAACGGAAAGAAGTGAATGTATCCCAACAAATAAATGAATTTCAGATTATTTTAAGAAACTGGAAGTAAATTCTCTCATTTAAGTTAATTACAATAGTATAACTAAAGCATTGTGCTGTACACCAGGAATTGACACAACATTGTAAACTGACTATATTTCAATTAAAATATATTGTATATACAAAAAATAAAGTTAATTACAGTGGCTTTTCTATTACGGCAGCGTGAAGATGTCAAATTACCTCCCCCAAATAAACACAATATTAGAAGAAAATTATCAAAAACAACATTTTAGGGTGCTGGATACCATCCAAAAGCAGACAAAAGGTTAGTAAGAATTTACTCTTGTAATAAATGCAAGAGCTGTAGGCTGGAAGACTGAGTTATCCATGGCTTTTTTGCCTAGTTTATTTTCATCTTTATTCCACACTGAATAACGTCAGCAAAAACTGTTGCAATTGACATTGCAACCAACAGCCCTGAGGCCATAGGGAACTGACTCTATTTGGAGCTGTAAGTGAAAACCTATGGCTTTGGCAGGTAAAGGTGGGAACCTAGATGGGAACAAATGGAGAAAGAAATACTCACATATTTGTTAATCCAATGTCATCATCATCCTGGTGAGTCAGCAGTGAACCAGGCAGAAATTGAACTGAGGGATCCTAGAAATGAGAGCCATAGAGTGTCTGAGATAAGCTCTTCACATATCGCTGGCTGATGGCAAAGTTTGTACATCTGTCAGGGAGACCTGAGAGGCCTTTGAGAAATATAAATGCTGATGGAGACTTGAGAACTAGCTGCAGTTTTAGATGTATTTCCCAAACCACTCACTCACCACTAAACAGGAGAAGGAGAGGGGGAGGGGGAGAAAACTAAGCAGAGAATCACAGGCTGCACATCATGAGGGAGACGGAATCCACAGTAAGTTTAAAGAAATTAATTTTAGAAAATACAACAACAACACAACAACCCACAGAAATATAAAACACGTTTCAGAGATGGTGTAATATATTCTCTAAAATGTTAACTTTCAACCCAAAATTATGAGACATTCAAGAAAACATGAAAGTGTGAGCAATACTCAAATGAGTACTGAATCAATAAAAACTGACTCTATATAGGACCAGGTGTAAAATTTAACAGCAAAAAGGAAATTCAAAGCAACTATTATAAATATGTTCAAAGAATTAAAACTGTGTTCAAAAAAATAAAAAGAACAAATAGGGTATCTCAATAGAGAAATAGAATTATATTTTTAAAGTGAAAATAAAAAGTGTGTATTTGAAAAGCGCCATAACTGAAGTGAAGAGTTCATCAGATGGATGCAATAGCAGGTTTGAAGTTGTAGGGGAAATAGAAATTTGAAGATAGAGAAGTATAAATTATTTAATCTGAAGAAAAGAGTGAGGAAACTGTTTCTGAGGGAAAATTAAGAGAGACTTTGAGGCAAGTGAGTCAACATTAAACATTCTTAGTATAACATATAATGGGAGTGCCAGTGGGAAGGAAGAAAGAGAAAGGAGAAGAAAAATTAGTTGAAGAAACAATTCCTTACAAGTTCCCAAATCAAATGAGGCAACAATTATTTGCAGGTCCAAAAATTCAGTCTTCACCAAGTCTGGTAAACACAGAGATCCATACCTGGAAACATCATAGTCAAACTGCTGAAAGATAAAGAGGAAATGTTGACAGCAACAAGAAAAATGCAGCCTTTTCCCATACAATGGTAGTCAGTTCTTAGGATGGACTGAAGAACCTTGTCAATAATAGCTATGTTGGTGAATATAAATATGAAAGACTGTGTATGTTTTCTAAATTATTCTTTTATATCTTAAAAATAAGATCACTTACAGCAAAGATTATGACACTACTTTTTTAGAGTCATACGTTTGACTTTCTCTCTACATATGCAGATTTGTAACATACATGAAATGTACATAACAATAGTACAAAGAGAAATGAGGTCAAATTTAGCTATCATTAACATAGAGTGGTAAGTTAAAATTGCTTATAACCTCTAGAGCAAATACACACACAAAAGCAGTCACACACACAGAGGCAGTCAGATACCTACACATAATCAGTAGAGAAATTAAAATCGTAAATTAAAAATATTTGTTTAATAGAAAAAGAGGCAGTAAGTGATAAACAGAGGGACAAAAGACATGAGATATACAGAAAAAATGGTGAATGCTTAAACAAACTGGTACATCATGCAATGGAATACTAATTATCAATAAAAAGAAATTAACTATTGCATTATGCAACAACATGGATAGACTAAAAAACAGTATGTTAAGTGAAAGAAGCCAGATACAAAAGCCTACATATTGTGTGATTTAATTTATATTAAATTTCTTGATAATGAAAAGGTATAGAGACAAAAATCAGTGTTTTCCTGAGCCAGTGTGTGAGCCTGACTGAAACTGATGCAAGGTAGTATTCTGCAGTAATGAGAGTGTTTAAAAACTGGATTGGGATAATGGCTGGACAACAATATAAATTGACTAACTCCTCAAACTGCACAATTAAAATTAATTAATTCTATATCATATAATTTATACTTCAAAAAGGTCTTAGGATATTTCAACTCATTTTCTTAAAATTTATGCATGGCATGTTTGCTATACTTTAATACATTTTTAGTGAAAAGCAAATTGTAGGTAATCACTTACTTTATAAATAAAAAAAGTTTTTATGATTTGTTAACTTGTTTCAGCTGGGTGTCATTTTTCCAAGTGAATAATATAAATGTTGGCTAATTTTTCAAATAGCCTAACAATTTTATTTCAGGTCATAATACCTTCCACCTTGGTTTTCCTTGCTTCCTATAGGTTATAGTTTTTACCCATTTCTGCATTATCCATTAAGTGTTTATTTTGGGGGGAAAGAAAACAATTGCAGAAATAACATTACTTTTCAGATGTTTATTAAATCTCAGCACAGATTTACATGAGCACCTACTGTGAATGATGTGTGGTCCTGTGCTTTAGAGATAACACTGATTTAAGAAGAAAAAGACCACAGCATTTTGTTCCATATAAAACCTCATTTTAAGATCCAAATTAGATTGGTGAAGCACACAAACTACAGGGCTTTGGGAGGAGAGAGAAGTCTCTTTGTACTATGATGATATTTAATTGTCTATAGACAGCTGCTCCCTGCTTGATCAAATGACTACCTATAAAGATTTTACTATTACACTGGAAAAATTTAAAAAGGATCATGATACAATATTTACGTAAATTCTAAATTGATGGAGAATAGATCATCTCTAGACAATTTGACTAAAAATGACAGACTTTGAGGAACAACAAAAACAAAACACCCTGTAAATACAGGCGTGTACTCGTAGAGTCATTGAAATTTAAGCTTCTACTGAATTCTTCACAATGAGTTTTGAGTAACATTTTCATCTGGATACTTGAAGTCTTAATGGTCCAAGGTTGACGTACAATTGATTTTTGTGATTTTGTGATGATATCATGTGACTATAAAGTGTCTCTGAATGACTATATTAAGAACTTTTGTTGACAGAAAGCTAAGCTCTTCTGATCTGTTCATTGAAGTGTAAATACCTGAATGTATTCATTCTTTTCTACGTAATATATTAAGGTTTTCCTCTCACTTATTTTTTTAAACATGTTGTTTGGGAGAAACGGAAAAGACTCTTACCTTTTATTGAGAGAAGAGATGAATTCTCTAATCCAGGTATATGACCACTTGATGTAAATAGAATGGGTGTTTTCACTTACTATTTAGGGGGATTCAGAGGGTCCCTGTCGTGTACAATAGAATGTTCATGATTATTGGATTTTTATTTTAATTTCTTTTATTGAGTTATAATCATTTATTGGATTTTTAAAATAGTAATACCTTAAGAAATTGTGTGTAAAATACTAGTGTCCTCAAGCCTTCTGCCACATGTAATTTCTCTTTTCTGGGATGTTTCACCGTGTATGCCAAGGCCACATCCCATTTTCTGAGGGGTGGTTCCTTACAATTGGGCCACCCACTACAGTGCCTCGGATTTCTCCCATTTGAAACACAGCTAAATGGACCAGCGAAGGGCATCTGAGGAAGAACTGTTTTGGGGAGGCCTGCTAGGAGATCACAAAGTGGCCTGGTCCACACACTCTGCCCCACAGCATTGTTTTGCTGAAGAGTAATTGGCAGCCATTCAGATACTCTTTCTTATGGTGTCTGAATGTGCAGCATGTGGAAGAGAAATGCAACAAGAAACAGAAACAGGAAAAAAACAGTAAACAGAGACCATGAATCAATGGAAATCATGAAATAGAGTTATGTGATTGTCAAAAAAGCAGAAAATAGTGGCAGAGGCCACACAACAGTGAGACAGTAGAAAAGAGTATCTCCTCATAGTAAGCTTTGTGTGAATTAGATTTCTTTCTTTATATTTTCTCTATTTTTTAAGATAGTCTACAATAAGGAAATATGACTTTCACGATCAGAACAATATAGTCAAATAACATAAGTGCATCTAACACTTTGAAAAAAAATTACTAGCTTGATTTAACTAGATTTTCCTTTGTTTATCATCATGACTCTGCAGAAGCTACTGCATCTGTTGCTTTATGAATGAAATACTGATTGGGCGAACTAAAATACAGTTTTTTAGATCTCATATTTAGGCCTCTGTGGAAAGCCTAGTTTCTGAGTAAAAGCCAGACATAGGTTTCTACCCGGTGTTTCAGCTCAGGGACAGTTTGTGGATGATGGGGAGTTTCAGCATGTTAGTCATCAAGTTTCATTCTCCAGCTGTTGTTTTTACCATTTGGCTTTGTATAAGGAAGGTAATGCTACATCTCTCAGTGATTTTTTTTTTTCCCCAACTTAGGTTTCTCTGTCATAATGGATGTCTCTGACATTGTGGCTGGATAAGGGATGTGATCTGATTCAGTGGTGCAGGGTGTTAGAGAGACACTTTTTTTTTTTTTTTTAACCTGAGGAAGAGCCTTGAGCTTCTTCCTTTCTTTAGTATAAACTAGGTTTATGCCAGGTTTATCCACGTGCTACCAGATGATGAATAAGAACATATAATTGCCATGCCCAAATTCTGTCAGTGTAGGGTGGGATTTCAGAATCAGAATCTTATTTCAAACCGGGACTTTAAAAAATATTTTAATCTAACTTTGTTATTGTGAAGATGAGTCAGTGTTGTCCAAGACAAGTAAAGTGACTTGCCAGGATTGTAGGAAAGTACATGATGGAGCAGAGTCTCGATCTGCATCCTCCCATTCTAGCCAGATGCTGGCTCCGCCGTGCTCTAGGAGATGCGCACCCCATTCGTCTCTTACCCTAACATTTAATATAGTTCCTGACACAGAGTGTGAGATCAATTAATGCCATTCCTATGTATAATTTATACTGAACACATTCTGTAACACGTATCACATATTGGAGAAGCATCTGTTTCCACAGTACACACTGTTATGGCGATTTTTGAGACGGATATATATTTAACATCAAATAGCATTCATTAATATACATGAAACTGCTCCTGGCACTCTTCCAGGATCTGTCCAAAGTAAATAATATAAAATTAGCTTTGCCTTCCTAAATATTAAACATCTCACACAGTCCAAAGAGAAAGAGAGAGAAAAACTTCAAGAAAAGTGTTGAGCTCATCAGTACCTCAGGCAAAGCATGTATCAAAGACCAAAACTACAGAGCTTCTATTTCCCAAGACAACATCAAGACATAACACTGCCTTCAGGAAGATCCTTAGAAGGAAAACACTGCTGTTGACTCCAGATTTCCACATTCTCACTGACAGGTCATGTTAAGATGGGGGCAAATTTGTCTGAAGTGCTATTACCAAGATGAACTTTGAGTCTTCCTGCATCATCAGAAGGCTTCATCATTTTCTCCAATCTGAGCTTTCCTGGTGCTCTCTTCTGCTCTTAAACTTTCACTTGTGCCTGTGATCTGTGGTCGTCTTATTGTTTAGCCTGTTTATCTAATAAGAGACATTTCATTCTGCTCAAATTTCTCCTCTTGCCTTCCTAACTGGACTTATGCTTTCTTTCTGTTTATTGTTACTCTCTCAGCATCTGTTTGTCTAGCTGTACGTTGGCCGATTTAATTGTTTACGATAATTTGATTTTGATGTCTGCCTATTTGATCAATTCAAGATTCAGCTTTGCTGGAAAATTCCAAGGCACTATCATAAACCAGACGTGTACACTAACAGCTGCTACCAGATCTATCTTTGGCATCTGTGCTCTTCTACATTGTTATTCTTTCAACAGTTTTTCCTGAAGGGTTAACCTCTAAAGTCCATCCTTGTGTATATGATCTCTGGTTAAAATAAAAATAGGAAGTAGTGTGGTCTGTATTAATTAAAAGGTCCTTTAAGGGATCAATGCCAAAAGCTGGATAGACGAAAGCTTGCCAAGGACACAGGACCAGAAACTTAACTGCACCTTTAGCAAGAGTCCTATGGATGAGCATACTCAAATGTATGACCTTCCCTTAATTTTGCACTAAGGCATAAAATAAGGGTTCTGCACTTGCCAATTGCGTGATATATATGCATGTGCCATGAATGAAGTTTGTGTATGTGTATGTGAAAGTAGGGCTCCTGACCTGATGTCAGTGGGAAATAGATTGTGTGGATGAGTCTGTCTGTATACTTGATATGCTTATGTAAATATACATGTATGTATATACATTCATATTTATTTTAATGACCCAAATATTTCAGAATTACAGTGAACTTTTAATATAGTAGTCTTCTAATTCTAGGATTGTTGCTATTTCTTTGGACAGCTTCAAAAGAAATCATTACACAAATCTGAAAACGAAACAGTCAACTTGAAATCATTTGTATTTACTCTGTATTCTGAGACTATCATGCTAATTGGACTGCTAGATATCCTTCCAAAATTGACATTATATTTTACTGCTTGCAACTGGATTGTACTACAAAATATTTTGCCATGGAATGACCACTCCAGTGGCTGTCCAGCAGACATTTTTTCTTAGCCAAGTCACAGAGGGAAATAACAAGGTGGATATAATGTTGACAGAGTGCAAAGGCCTATCCATCTACACTTCCTGGTGCCCTGGTGTGCAGCAGAGTACACGCTGAGATTTTAAAGAAGAGTAAATTAAGGTATTCTTCCCTATATTCTCATAATTCTGCCAATAATGGTTTCATGACTATTTCAAGTAGAAAACAAATCAACTTTAAACTGGTAACTTCTTCAGTGAATAGGTAATACAGATGAATAAGCAAAATGGAAATTATGGCTGAATCGAGCCAAAGCAGGTGCATTGGAAATTGATAGCACATTCTGGAAGATCCTGAGCCACATTCCTCTGAAGCATTTGCTTGTACTTACCTTTCCTTGTATCAAGTACGGAACTACTAACTTAGGCTTATAATGAAAAACAGGAGCTTAGGAAATCTCTCCAAGACATTCACATAACCAAAATGCCATTAATTGATTAATCAATCAATCATTTAATCAAATCATAGTTTATCTGTGTGTCTTTCATGTGGCAAGCATGCCACTAGTTCTGGTTTTATAAGAGATAAAACATGAGAAACCACCTCTGTATGTCTACTGAGAGCTCAAAGGCTTTTGTGGGAATTCAACCAATAAATGGACAATTATATGGCTGTGTTCCAGGTTCATGAATAGCAATTTACACAAGGAGATTGAAATCTATGAGAAGATTTATAGAATTCAGACCTGGAATGGACTGCTCAAGGCCAGGGAGGTTGCATCACTTACTGTGTAACTGCTGCCTGGTAACATCCTACTGGCCTTTTTATTTTATAACATTTCAGGGACTTGTTATGTAACTTTTATATAGGGAGCAAATTCTGTCATTTCCACTCATAACTTGCTATAGAAGACTGATATAATTTTGTGTTACCCTTTTCTAAGAGGAATGGATATTGGACACAGGGGCATGGGAGTGAATTTAAATAGTCCCCAGTGCAAATATTTCAGAACTCCCCAACATAGATCCAAGCCTTTCAATATTAATTTCTTGGTACTGTATATAGTAGGTTGTCAGGGGGCCAATAGGAAAAAAGATAAAATCAGTGGATTTTAACTCCCAAAATAGTGTAAAAATGTCACCTCTGTTAGCTCTTAGGTAGTGGCGTCAGCTTCTTTCTAAGGGATATGTGTATTATGGTGATTGGAGAGGAGACAGTGTGGAGCGTATTGGGAAAGCATTTGCTGTTTGGAAAAGGGATGACTTCATATAAATTTTAGTAATAGTTTACTTCAATATTAATAATAAATATCATGACAATATACTTAGTATAGCAAACTCTTCTACATTTAACCAGCATTTCCTGTCCTTAATGTGTATTAATATTTTGATAATTATAACAACTCTATGATGTACTTTTTTACATTACCCCATTTTATACGTAAGTAAATAAAGACAAAAGGAAGTTAAGGTTGTCTAGGACCACAGCTAGTAAGTGTCAGAATCTGGTTCTCGGTATCCACGCTTCAGCAGTATATTTAAACGCCTCTGAATTTATGATGCTTAGCTATTTCTCCCGTGCTGTGCTTGGTGTTTGCTGTAGTTTATGTTAATTTTTCAGTTGAATCGTCTGCATTTTCCAGGTGTTTAATCATGCTACCAATGTATTTTTATACCATTACTTTTTATTTTTCTCTCTCTAGTTTATTGTTCTTATCTAATTGTTGGCCAGTACCTCCAGAATAACAGTTGTAATAGTGGGCATTTTTCCTAATTGCAATGCCTCAGTTGTTTCCCCCAAATGTGTGTGATGTTGGCTTGGAGGTCTAGCTAGCTAGATTTTATAAAATTAAGGTTCACGTGAGAAAGCAACGTCAGTCATCCAGGTGAAAGTGTGAAGAGAAGTATTGAGAGTTCGACTTACTTTGAAGGTGAAGTTGATAGAATTTTCTGATGGATGGATTTGGATTTGATGTGCAAGAGAAAGAGAGGACTCAAGATTCAAGGGTAACTCTTTTTTGTTGGTTTATTTTGGTCTGAATGACTGAAAAGAAAAAAATACGCTCCCTACCAAGGTGTGGATAGTGTGGGAGGAGCAAGTTTGGGGGAACTTTCTTCTTCAACATATGTATTAGTCAGGGATCTCCAGAGAAACGATCAGTAGGAGATGATATATAGATTTTAAGAAATTGGGTCATGGGATTGTGTGGTTGGCAAATCTAAAATCGGCAGGGCAGGCCAGCAGGCTGGAAATTCTGGCAAGAGTTGATGTTGCCATGTTTAGTCTGAAGGCAGTCTGGAGGCAGAATTCCTTCCTCTTTTGGAGAACCTCAGTCTTTTTTTTTAAGGCTTCAATTGATTGGATGAGGCGCATGCACAGTATGAAGGATAACCTGCTTTTACTTAAAGTCAATCGATTTACATGTTAATCACTTCTAAAAAATATCTTAACAGCAACATCTAGACTGGCGTTTGACCAAACAACTCGGTACCATAACCTTGCCAACTTGATACATACCATTAACCATCACAACACATTAAGTTTTAGATGCCTATTAAACATCCAAGTAGAAATGTCAAATAGTGAATACATCTGTCTAGTTATCAAGAGAGACATCCAAGCAAGAGACATGAATTCCCCATCCACTACAACGTAGAAGTTAGTAAAGCCTTGCCACTGGGTAAGAAAGTCTTGGCCCAGAGTCTGAGTGGAGAAAATGGTTCAGGTGGTGCAGCTGATACGTCTCGGAAAAAAATTGAAGATTAGACTATTGGTTACAGTGTTGTAGAGGTTATCCTTGTCCTTGGCAAGAGCAGTTTCCATGGGAAAGTAAAGACATAAGCTTGCCTGATGTGAAACCAAGGAAAAACGAGAGGAGACAAATTAGAAACAGCTCTTTTAAGCAATGTTGTTGTAAGGAAGGACATCAAGAAGAGACAGTAGCTGTGGCTGAAGGGAGATGTGGGCTCAACGGATTGTTTTTAAATAAAATACATTTTAGCATGCTGTATATTGATGAGAACGATGTAGGAAAGAGGAAAAGACCGATGCAAGAAAGAAAAATGCAGTTGATAGAAAGGGTTAGAATTTAGCTCTCAAAAGGAGGTATGCTCAGAGAGTGGAGCAAGACAGTTGATCCACAGCCACAGAGAAGGCAGAGAAAATAGGAGCAGACAGACAGGTGCATAGATAGGGTGCTGGGAGAATGAGATGGCACTTCTGATGTCTTCTGTTTTCTCTGTGAAGAAATGTCATCCGGTAAAAGTGAAAAAGAGGAAGGAGGTATTGCATATCGGAGGAAAGATGGAAAAATATGAATTGTCTGAGAGTGGTACATTTGTACAATCTAGAAACAGCTGTTCCTTCAAAATGATGCTTTTCTGTCATCTACTAGAAAATTGCTAAGATAAATACACAAATCTACAGTGATTGTGAATGTAAATGATGCCGTCTACAGGTGGGCAGTGCCCCACAGATACACATTGATGCCAGTCTTAGGAAAATGACGTAAGAGATCCTAGTATTCACTTGTTGAGTGAAGCAATATATAAACAGATAAAACTACCTTAAAACGAAACTAATGGGATCTATTTAATTTATGATAGGTGACAGAGGTTATATGTATAATTCGCTCGTTGAAGTACGCCAAAATCAGGAGTAGAATTAAGAGATAAACCCCACCACCAGCTTCATGGTTTAATATTTTGCTCAACTTATCACAGTATCCAAATTCTTAAAGTAAGTTTTCAAACGTTTATTTTAAAATAGGCCATCTTTTCCCATTCTTTATGACTTAAATGAGTCCATTTTCCCCCAAAATGGATGTGCAGCTTGAATTCTATAGAAAAGAATGAACTAAAATACATTTTAAAAATATCTAAAGCCATTAAAATGTCCCCTGGTGATATTTAAAATGAGAAATAGGACACTACTTATTTAAGCAGTGTATTAATAACGTGGAAATGGGTTGAGTCTTCTCTTGGAGTTCTGGAACTTTCCTTTTACAATTGTATATATCCATAGATGACATATATTGTTGTTAACTGAGAGATAAAGAATGTCTTTGAAAGTACTTTTGACTCAGGTTAACATACTTTATGTAAAATACCAAGTGCAAATCATCAGAGGAAAAGGTGCGGCTTTGGTGTTTTTCTAAATTATTTTGGCCCAATACTTAGTAAACCTAAATCATGTCCTAATCATGAATCCTCCCCCATGGATTCCTGTACGTGGAGAATCTGTCCATTTAGGTATCAGAGTGTCACTTTAACCATCGCCAGGTAAGTGGCTTTTGCTCCAAAGCAGATATCTGGGCTAAGAAGGAGCTGGCCAACTGACCTAGACTCAAAGCTTGAGGAGAACTTTCTGTTTTCCCTTTAATATGTATATACACAATCATGCTTGCAGGGAAGAGAAATATGACTAAGCCAAAAAGAACCTATTTATATAGGTGCCGCTGAGTAGAGTTGAAATGGAAATGCAAGGGCAGGGAGGGAATGAATCATGGACGATTGATTATTAAGGCACTATTTTATCCCAATAAGCGCCTTATGCTCTCGCCAATGATAGATGCAACTCGTCTTTCATAGGGAGGTCTGGAATATGCTGCGTAGAGCCAAGACCAGTTTGAGAAGTATGCCAGAAGCCAGATGTAGTATTTGGAAGACGTTGGACCTCTTTGCATTTTGACCTCAATTGGTTTTATTTGGGGAATGGTAATTACTTCGTAGGACATAGACTTTAACTCACTGATAGTGTCAATGAGTTAATGTAAATCCAGAAGGCTTAAACATCTTGTTCAGAGTTTCAGAGACATTTAATAGAACCAGCATCAGAATTTAACTCTTCTGAATTTTTCTAATCCATATAGTTCATATATAAAATCTCCAGCTGCTTTCATAGGGATTCTGGTGGGAATATAACACTAAGAGTCTACTTTACATGGAAGACTGAGATGTGTCCTGGGGAATAACTATACCAAAAGTGAGTTCCTTTGTAGTTTTATCCAATAACTAATACTGAACTTGATAGAATCTTTTGTAAAACGGGGGTGGGGTGAGGTCAGGAAGTGAATTATCCAGGTAGCTGAGTATCTGATTTCCATTTATTGCTCTGACACAGCTCACATGTACTAGAGATCAAAGAATTAGAAACTGTGTAAAAAAGTGAAAAAACTGTTTTCAGTACACGTAGTTTACTAGAGATCAAAGAACTAGAAACTGTGAAAAAACTGTTTTCACTACAGATAGTTTAAAGCATAGAGTTCAAAAGCTATATGGTTGGGTCTCTGTCAAACAATGTAATCAGAGTGAAAACAGTAAGTTTCTCTCCTTTGGTAGGAGACATCGTGTTGCTTGGACATGTTGAAGGACCCCCAAATATAGCGTAGTTATAACTTTGATTTATCAAGAATAGGGGGATGAGAAGCTCTTGAAAGCAAAGTCTGGTGGAGACCTCCAGACTGTGATTGAAAAGACGGATGGTTCTAGCGCCTTTCCAGGTGTTAGTGGTCAAGAGGCATCAGCAGGAAGCTCTCTGGCAGCTGGCACCTTGTGGGAAGATGCCGGTAGGAGGATCAGGGCAAAATATGGGGGACTATCAGATACCTAAGAAAATATCAGATGACTAAGAAGTGACTCAGAGAACACTAGGATATCACAACAGTATGTGGAAACAGAAGCCAAAAATAAGTAATTTTACTGTTAGTATGACCCAGTTTGTAACCTTTCTCTCCGTGCTTATCTGAAATTAGAACTGGTGGCAAACACACGGGTCTGTAGCTACCCCAACTCCAGGGGTCAACATTCACATTTTTATTCTATAACACAGTGGCCATATTTAAATTTATTACTTCCTTTTTTCCCCCAATCTCTCTATCTCCCTCTCTCTCTCAAGTGCATTTAATTCACCAATTATTTATTAAATCCTTACCATACTCTTATCATTAAGAGCTTTGTACCTGTATATATTTGTAGAATATCAAACCTGAAAATAATCTTCAGCAGCATCAACTTATTTACATTAATCTGAATCAATTAGAATTAGGCAAATAGTGAATAATATAGGAGGAGATTTCTTGAGGGGCTAAATTAAATATGCATTTACAGTTTTTTATGCCTATTAAAATATAAGGATGTCAAATTCAAGGACTGCTTTCTATATCAAAATTCCTTTCCATCTGTAAACAAGTTGAAAGCACTGTCCTTCCAAAACCCTATGTAGATTAGGTGATATAAATAGGTCCTTCATCTCACTAGGTTTCATTCCTGGAGCAGATGAGAAGTGACTGCTCTGTGGTGACTCTGTGGGAAATTCCTTAACACACTCAAATGAATTTGAGGGAGAAAACTGTTGATGCAAAGCTGTTTAATGGGTTACGTTACTTTGAAATAAGATCAGTTCTATAAGGGATCATTCAGTTTGATAAGCAGAATGGAAACTTCCTTAATATTATAAATTATTATATTTATAGGAAAGGCAACATAGAGTTCCCAAGTTTGAGATTTCTTTTTTTCAAATGAATACATTTTAGTATTAGTTATTTATCTCAAGCAGGGGTGTTTGAGAAACCTATTTCATTTCAGGGGATTTTCTGAACTTGACAGTTTAGGTAAGAAGTCTGTGTGACTATGCCACTAGCATTTCTTTCTGATAAGGATGTGCATTATTCTGCTAAGCAAATGACAAAGTTAGTTACTCCAGAGAAGCCAAAATTGTTGGAAGATTGAAACTGCAAATGATGAAAGTTATACTACCCATAGGTCTAATTTCCCATGACTTTGTTTCTGTCCTTACAAATTAGAGTGATTTGCTATATTTTTGGTAAATAATCACACTTTATATTCATAACTTTTTTTTAATCCTACATATACTTGGGTTGATAATAAGGAGAATGAATTATTTACAATGATATCAGTTCTGATAGTGGGTTAGTTCAATTAAGCTGGACAGAGAAAGACATATCTTTATGGTATCACTTGAATGTGGTATCTTAGGAAAAAAAATGAAATGTCATAGAAACAGAGGATAGGATTGTGGTTGCCAGAGGCTGGAGGAAGGGGCAAAATGAGTGAAGTAGATCAGAGTATAAATTTTCAGTTATAAGAAAAATAAGTTCTGAAGATCTAATATATAGCATAGTTAATAGTAAAGTACTGTATATTTTAAGAAAAACAAACAAATAAAAAAACAAAAAAAAGTATTGTATATTTGGAAGTTGCTGAGAGTAAATCTTAAGCATTTTTACACACAAGGAGTTAACTATGTGAGCCGACAGCTGTGTTAATTATATTATTCTTGGTAATCATTCCAAAGTCATCATAATGTACAGTTTGTCATTTTTTCCTTGGAAAGTTTAAAAAAAGAAAAATAGAACTATTGACATGTCTCCTAGGAGTCTGTTTCATCAAATTGTTCCTTTTTAGTCACTTTGTTACTTCTCATTTGCCTCAATATTATTTTTTTCTAATAGGATGTAATTTTAAAATACAAATAAGTAAAAAATAAATATATTAAAACTTAAAATAGTTCAGAAGAATATAGATTATATATGAAAGTGTATTTTAGTGATAAATGTGTTGGTGGTAGCTGATTTATGTAGTAATTAAACCTGGATCTTTGTTTCACTGGCATCAGTCGCTAAGAGAAGGCCATATTATTTATTGCTGAGGTCAATTTAAGTGATTTGAGGTTCTGACTAATAGGTTATAATCGGTTGTCTGTGGAAGGTGATTGTGTTGAGTCTGAACCAAGGGACTGTTTATAAAGGGCACCCTACCTTGCCTAACAGGCTCAAAAGGCAAAAGATACGCGTATGACCTGACTGGGAAAGAGAAGTGGGTTAGTTGGGAATGAATGGAGGACGAAGATGGTGCCCTTCAAAATGTATAGAAAGCTTTGCATGGAAGCAACCCCGTGACTACGTTCTAAGGAGAGCAAAGAGCACAGACAGAAGGGCTCTAGAGGAAACTGCAGATTGACAGAGGGTGCTGACCCCTAAGAGGTTTATTCCATTACTGAATAGGCTGCTTTCACAAGAGGAGTAATGAGTTTGCCAAATTTAAATGAGATGGCAAGTGACATAAGGAAAAAGTTTTTAGATTAAATATATGTTGGACAATTACAAGAACTGCTTTGAGTATTAAAATGACTTTGAAATTGCATTCAAATTCTTAAGATAATAAATACCTGACATGGTGACTTTTATTAAAGAACATCTTCCTTTCCCCGCCGAAACCTCTGTGGAAACTACATCATTTGCTCAAGATTATTTACTCTTGTCTCTTAAGATATTGTTACCTAAAACTAAAGTAAAATAAAGATTCCCTGTCTTGCATCAGTGCTAGTTTTATTCTTCCATAGGTGTTGGACAGAGAGGGGTCATGGTGAAGGAAAGAGGAAATTGTTTTATTACCAATGACTTGCTGTAGACCAGTCTTTCCCTGTGAGACTGGCTAGGCTAAGCCATAAATTTGGGACGGATCTGAATCTTTTCATCCACACAATGAATTGTAGGAGAAAATGAGGTGATACAGATTGTCAAAAAAAGGGAGCAGCTTAAGACTGATTAAGAATCCACAGAGAGTTCATGAATACCCATAGTTGTGGGGTGTATATTATAAAAGAAACTATTGTATACTCTTGGTGAAAGTGTAATGTTCACTTTTTTTTTTTTTGAGGAGAGTGGATGACCTAATACTGCAGTTTCAAACATAATTTTAACGTGCAAACTTTTAACTGACAATACTACTTATAGGAACTTTCAAAATGATATTTCCTACAACATTACATAACTATGCAGCAAAACTAAAGTTCTGCAAATAAAAAAAATAGCTAAAAAATTTAATTAGCTCCTTAGAATTGTATGTCACTTTTAAAAAATGAAGTGCATGTATATAACAAGATGAAAAGTAGCTCAATCTGCTTTTTTAAAGATACATGGTTGATTGTTTGATAGGTGGTTAGGTGGGGGAAATAAAGGGAAAGTAGAAGGGACTGATGGAGGTATAGAAGGAAGAAAGGAAAAATGCATAAAAGAGAAACTGAAATAATACATATTTAACCATGGTTTTTTTTGTGAGTAAAATTTTAGTGAATAAGGGAGAAATTTCAGGGCTTTTTTTTTTTTTTGCTTTTATATTTATTTTTTTTCCCTCCAAACTCCTCAAGTTACTTGTGAAATCTGTTAAAAATATTTTATATACGATTATGTTTTTCTTATTTGGGGACTACTATTGTATTTCAATGGAATTTTGTTTATTAATATACCCCTCACCTTATTTGAAAAAAAAAACTTAAGGTTTATAAGGATGTGCAAAATTCAACAAGCTAGAATAAATATAGTGTTTGGGAAAAATAAATGAAAAGGTAGGACCTGATCATACAGTAGAGTAGTAATGAGGCCTAAAAACACATAGCATAATATTAAAAAAAAATGATTCTATGCTGTCTAGCTTATAAGAAGAGCTCGAAAGAGGAGAGATTTATTTTATATGCATATTAATAAAAGCCAAATGCATTGCTCAGACGCAGTATCTGTAGTGTCTCCAGGACTTTAAAAAATTTATGCATATTTTACAATTAGAGTAAGTATTAGGTAAGAGATCAGTTTATATGCCCACTTCTCCAGCGTCAGATCTTGTCCGGAACCTTCACTTGGTCCACTTTGTTGTCTTACGTATGGAAACGTAATCTTCCCCTGAGAAGAGCCAGCAGTTAATTTGACAGCATTAACAGTATAAAGAAGGTAATGGAACAGATTTTTATTAACAGACATATAGAATATTGAATGACTCACGATTATCATGCTCTGTTGAGAAAGCCATGCCTGTGTTCAGTTTTGTTTCCATTTTTAAAATATGTATATAAACAACCTGGACCAGGTTCAGACAAGTATGTGTAACTGGAAGGGTAAAGTCTGTATTGGACAGAGACTTGAAGGAAATGTTTTGTTGGAGAGGTCTGAAAAAAAAAAAAAAAAAGGAGGAGGAACATGAGAACTGTGTGACATCTATTTTCAGATACTTAGGAGGAAATTGCCAAGAGGAAAATGAATGAGTAAACTAGGACCTGCATTTTGAGGTTAGAGGGCAACAGATTTGGATTTGATCTAAGAAAAGGTTTTCTAAAGAGCAGATCTGTTCACAGGTGAAATTAATTGCCTCACAAGGTGGTTTGCTATTTAGCTTTAAGTGAATGGCTTCAAGATCAGTGCTGACATATGGGAAAAGTTCCTGGACTAGATAATTCTAAGATCTCTATAATGTTACCAGATCTATGGTCCGGTTTTTCTTTTTCCTTCTTTTGTAATGGAATGATATGAAACTAATGTGATATATGATGAAACACACACACATAAAACACAAACATAATATTTGATCTATTAACGTAGTGCAAGGAAAATGAGATTATTTAACATTAAAAAAATAGGTAACACTAACATTGTGATTCCTCTTCATCTAGGTAGATTGTGGAATTCAGCTATTTACCAGAAATAGGGTAGAGCAAGTGAAAAAAATAATAAACAAAATTTAATGTATTCTAGGAAGAACAAAGTAGAAGATAGCACTCCTTTTGCAACACATATGAAGAATCAGCTAAATTGATAATCCCAGGTTTTTGCTTTCGATTGAATTTTCTAACTGAAAAGCCTCGGGCAGTCCTTTTTCAAGAATGGTGTTCTTTTCATATACGGCGTTAATAAAGACAGCACACTGCCAAGATCCATGAAATGGTAAATGAGCAAATTGCTCTGTGTTTTGCTGCTCACTCGACTCCTGCATTCATAGTATCTGACAAGTAGGACTTAAATCGGAACACTTTTTTTCTTATTCTTTTTTTTTCCTCAGAGAGGGCAGTTACTCTGAAAACTTAAATGAAACATATTGGAGTAAGGTGGCATAAATTTCCCTCCTCATTATTAAGATCCAATCTGCATGCAAACTCTGCCAGGCATATTATATTAGGTTGGTTAAACACATATAATACTAGCTTTTTAAAAGAAAAAAAAAATCAGATGACATCAAAGTAGAGACTTAAAACTATTATTCATGCCAATGCACTGTTATGCCTCATAAACTAATACCTTGCAAAAAAAAAAAAAGGAATCCAGGGATGCTGTAATAAATACTAGATGACTGTCCTGACCAGAGATCTAAGGGATCAAGCTAGGCATGATAGACTTTCAGGAGCTTAGAGGACAAATCCATGCATCTCACTAGGTCAGTGAGAAACAGACAGATACTAGCACCTAGGTGTGGGCTCAGGCAACAAGGAATAAAGGACCAAGTGAAGGGACCCAGGGTCAGTGACTCTGGTGGAGTCAGTGATCCTGTCACCAAATCCTGGAATCAGCATGCCAACAAAAATTCTCTATATAGGTCAGGATCTAGATTACATAACAAAATACAGACGGACTGCAAGAATGAAGTTTGATTCTGAAGTTACGTAAAGATGACCCTACCAAGCCCTTTCTGAACTGGAGGCCAGCATCCTCTGAGTGGGAATCACGAAAAGCAATTGACTCTTCATAACTTTAGGACTGGGAATCTAAATATGATAGAGAAAAATCACAGCACATTCCTTACTCCTCCACAGACCCTGACCTTTCTGCTTTGCTCATCATACTCTCTTCTGGTCTGTCACACTTTAGTGGTCGAACTAGCTTGCTTTCTTGTGTCTGTGGCCCCACTTGTCCAAGTGCACATGCTCTGGGGATCAGCCCTCCATTCTAGACACAACAGTATCTCTTCATTTCTTGGAGATCTGTATATGAAAATAGGACAGACAGCCACTTGCATCTGCCTGAATATTCGTGTGAACCACATTTTGAACACTAGTATTCTGAATCTCCATTAGTGCAGGAGGTCTGTAAAGTTGGATTTGGAATTTGATTAGAATAATGGCAGAATTAGTGCTAACAAGGTAAACAAGCTGTTTTCAAACCTGAACAGGAAATCCATATACTTTATTCTGAGAAAAATAATCAAAACTGTATAAATTACCTATACTCCAAGTGGAAAAAGCAGACAAAACACTGTTAACGAAAAAAGGGATTTCAGGCAACATAGTCAATATTTGTGCTCAGTTTTCTACCCTGGGATTCATTGTTATCTACCAGTTAGTTGCCATTCCAGCAAACACCGAGTGTATGGACAAGTACACTTAATTACGTTTGCTGGAATGTTCAGCTCCATGACAGCCCTCATCAGTTCACTGCTCTTTTATTTAAGCTCTTACAGACTTTGCTAAAATCTGAACGAAAATAGAAGCAATTACTTGTAGGAAATAATGCTTGAAATTAAAGACTTGATTTCCAACAAGAAAGATACAAGTAAATCATCTTACTATACAGAGTACAGGCCTCCCACAACAAATGTCTATTCAGTTAAAATTGTTAATAATGTCAAGTTTAAAAAATCCTGCAACTAGTTATGGCCTAGACTGACAGCATACCCCATATTTCTGGATATTGTGACCAGTCCAGTTGTAGCCTGACATCTAAATCATACACAGCAGGATCTTTCCCCACTCCCACAGAGAAAAGATTTCTTGGTTTTATCTCAAGCACTAAGGGTTGGAGGCCACGTTTGTTCCTGTGGTTGAGACCCGCCCCCTTATTATGAGGTTAACAGTCATGATTAGAGAATTCTTTCCGTCTATGAATTTTTTTATGATTAATCGATATATTCTTTATGTCCTTCCTAATGTATAAGTTTTTAAAAATATTTCAAAGGCTATGAAAGAAATGTGTTCTTCATTTTCATGTTATAGCATTAGACATGTATTAATACAATTGATATTACGGATTGCCATTTAGGTTTTATATACATTAACAGCCAACTGAAAAACCATGAAAGAGATTTTCATTGAATTCTGTAGTTTTAATGATTTTCTATATTTAAGCAGGATTAATTTGGCTATTTGTGGATCTATGTGGAAATATATATATGCAAAAGCACATCTGTAAATAAAATAACTAAATTTTCTATTTCTATGTATCACAATTTCATTAGCAAGATACTGTTTTTTTTTTTTCCGTGTAACACACATTTCTTTCTGGTTAAGATTGACATTTACTAAATGTTTTATATTCTCTTGATTTCACTTTGAAAATAGAACATCGGGCTAACATATGGCTGCCCTCCACACTCAATATACCCACAGGGCCTCAGGAAATTAATACACTGAGTGTTTTGCTCCTGTTTCTTTTATTAACTCCATTTATTTCTTTATTTCCCTTAAACAAAAGGACTGGTATTTTGAAAGATGAAGTTATCTAAGTGAGCTTCTCACTTAACTTTAATAAAGATTCGTCCTTCATGTATCATTCATATATCATGACATGCTCATATCCAAATTCAAATTTTTGCCTTATGAGATTTCATAAGTTTTTAATGACTGGAATTCCAGCCTGGCTCTAACAGTCATTTTACATGTCTTTAGAGAAATAACAGCTGTATACTATGGCTCATTTTCTTCTGTGATATTCTGGTCATAGTTTTCTGCTCCATTTGCCTCAGAAGTGGTGAGATAATAAATATTAAGGGACTTTGAAAAAATATTAATGGCCACATATACTGGTGTTGGTGGTAATATAATTATACACTAGACAGCAGTAGCAAGAGCAACAAAAACATAACATTGACTGAGGCAAATTTTTTAAAAAAGTGATGGTGTAAAAGTTTCCAGGTAATTTTACATTTAGATCATGATTCATCTATAACTGGAAATTTGAATAATTACTTCAATCTTCATCACCAAAGCTTCTGAAAACAGGCTTATTTCAAGGCCAAGTAAATTGTGTCCATTTTCATTAAGCACAGTTGAGTGAACACCTGCTACTTACCACATGTTGAGGTATGTCCTGGGAAATACCCGGGTGAATCAAATTGGTTCCTTGTCCTTGAGATGCTCAGGTGAAATGGAGTGACAGATGCAGTAATAGGACCATAGACAACAAGAGTGGAACACCAAGGAAACACAGAGAAACTCTCCTCGGTAGGAGGGCTTGAGACAAGCTTCACAGTGGAGGAAATGTTTGAATTGGTATTTTGTGTGTTTGTACTTCTCTCAGAGAAGGCACAAATATTTGGGGACAATTTTTACTTTGAAGCTCTGGCCGGTTTTGAAGCAGAGGTCTTTGGTTAGTTTCTACAGCACTATTCATGGAGACAGGACAGCTATTCCTGGCGCTGAGTCTAGATTCTCGAAGATTGGAATCTGCCACTGCCTTTCGGGCTGTGGGATTGTCTGCACAGTCATTATGACCATGCACAATCTGTAAGCTGTACAAAAAGTCTTGAAGAGTTTTCTTGGGATTAGAGATTATGCATTTTTAAAACAATTTAACTATTCTCTTTATGTTTAATGCTTAATGAATTATTTTTGTTTTCTGGAGGAATATTTTATTCACCAAGAAAAGACGTTTAACTGTTACACACACACACATACACACACACACTTTGGTAAGAGTAAATGTATTTTCTGTATTTCAAGGAAATATGGAGGAAATTTCAGTTATTGTTTTCTTCTCAAGGTTATCAATAATATGAGTAGCAATGTAACACATCTTGCCAATTAATATTTTCCCTGTGCTTAACTTCTGTCTGAACTATTATACTATCTGGAAATTTCTCTTATAATTACACATTAAAATTATTTTCCAAATGCCTGACTAAATGTACTATCAACTTCAAAAGTGCAAAGTATTTCTTTTAACTGTATCGTAAAAAAATAGGGTGCATAAAGATAATTTTAGCAGATAAAAGCTTTTTGAAAATAATTTAAAATGAGGAAACATGCTCTACAAGTGTAATCTGAAAAATTTGGGGCACTGTCTTATCCAGAGCCAAGAACATCGATTGGATTTCAAACTTCAGTCTCTTTCAATGGCAGTGTGGGAGAGTGTTGAAGAACTCAGACTCTGACGGTAGATGGACCTAGATTTGCATTCCTGCCGTGTCTGTGATTAACTGTGTGCTGGCATGTTGCTTAACCTTTCAGATCTTCACCAGGTTTCTCAAGATTGTCAGACTAAAAGTAATACCTTTTAAAAGGGTTGTTGAGACAATCCAACAAGATTGTGTTTGTGTTTGTGTGTGCACATGTGTGCTTAGCAAAGTGGCTGGTGAATAAGAAGCCCCTGGTTAGGGTTAACTGTTATTACTGTGTTATTGTTTCATTGTTATCATTATGGACTTGGGCTGAAATAATATACTGTAAAAGTTTCTCATTCTCCTCTCCAGCTGTGTACAGATGTCACTTGTTTGAAATGAATACCCAGGACATCCTTGAAGGGAAGGATATGACAAAATAAAGATGAAATAATGCCCAAGCAGTATGCAGGGAGGGAGAAGAGCCTCTATTTGAAAAAGCAGGGCCAAACCTTTGTTCACGTGGCTGTCTCTCCTGGAAATGGCCTACTTTTCTTTCTCTACTTGCTAGTGCTAATTCGCTTTTCATGACTTTCCTCGGGGACTTTTTCTTGATCAAACCTCTGTTTAACTTTTCCCCTTTCTGTTCCTTCCTTCTATTGCCAGCCTTGTAGAGCTGACCACTCCCCCGTGACCCCACACTCTGCTATCTCTAGTGCATGCTTGGTGATTCTTAAGTGGAGGCTTAAGTATATGTATATAGTCTCTTAAAAGTCTGTAAATCATTCAGGCTTTATTTCTATATCTCTAGAACTTAGTAGGTTACAGGCGTTTCATGCAGTTTTGTTGTGTGAGTGAATGTAGCAGATCCCCCGAGTCATGGGATGTGGACAGGAGTTGATTGCTGTAGCAGGTCGAGTATGCTTGGGCTGGGATACTGGCCGCTATGGGCTATACCACTGACATATTTCTGCAGTTAGAATAAGCTATCAGAAAGTGTGTCGTGATCACCTGCTGTGAGCCCAACGGTCTATTCTGTGGCCTTAAAAACCCAATGGCATAAATTCATGTGAATAAACTCTTCTGAAGGAAGTCAGCTGACCCTTCTGAGGATGGATCGATGACTGTAATTTCAGTACCACAGACAGCGATTCAGGATTATGTGCTCCATGGACTCAGAGAGTGGATGGACAGTCGTGTGCTTCATTCAGCTGGAGGGCACTGTCACTGCTGCACTTACTTAGGCCCTGTGGAAAAGGGATGTGGGTGGGGACAGGGAAAGTAACTTGCTCAGTGAGAGTCTTAGAAGTTCTCATGAATTTTGAAACTTACAAATGGGTCAAGAAACCTAAGGGCAGTTTCACAAAAAAACAAATGCGTAGAGCAGACTGATTTTGTCATTGAGAATAGGATTCTGTGGAGTGTCAGGGATAATAGAAAATTTGTTTTGGTCTCTTCTTATTTCTCCTTTTTTCCACTATTAGCTCCCTGCCCAGGACAGCCTTCTATCAACATGCCTATCTTTGTACAAGTATGTTTCTTTTATCTCGCTAAAGCTTACTCATATCTATTATCATTTTTTTGTTCTTCATTTCTTCTAAATATCCATCCTTATTGTTATCAATAAGCCTTACTATTTTTAATCCCCTCTCCTCATTCCTTGTACATGCTTGGAATGGCCTGCTATTCTTTGACCTTTCTCTCAAGTTTTGCGATTTTCCCACTTCTTTACTAAAGCAGTCTTTAGCAAGCCATTCACTATATTAATCCTCACTGATTGTCAGAGCTTGTGTACGGTCTCTCCCAGTGGTGTCCAAATCCCACTGATCATCAAAGTTTTAAGACTTCATTCATGGAGATTAGGTTTTGATAGCTCTAAGTTTGTTTCAAACACTGTCTAACTTTATAAAGCATTCCAAGTAATTTTGATGGTCAGCCAGGTTGATGATCAGAAAATAATATACTATATATTTTCTAGTTAACCACTGGCCTTTTATATCTAATATAGTTTAATTATATTTTAGTTCAATTATTAAATGTTTATTGGTCATATCTTCTAAAATATATTAGAAACTCCTTGAGTGTTAAGGCTACATATTGTGTCATTCTCTTTAACAATAGGTAATAAAGAAAGGTATTTTGAATTTAGCCGATTTTAAGGAAAAACTTCTGTTGTGTATTTTTTTTTTTTACTGTTTATATATTTAAATTAGTGGAGGGGAAAGTTCAGTTTTAGCTCCTAGAGTGAGACACCTATTTAATCATAGGTGTTTTTGGATAACGTATATAAGAGGAAAGCAGTCTCACTGATGATATTTTATATCCTCTTAAGAATCATGAGGCTAGGGGCAGAAAAGTCTCTGAATTATGCTTCCAACATTAAGAGTTCCAAAGTGATCACCCTGGTACTAAACACAAAAAGTATTAGAGTGCATACACACATACGAATTCACACATACATACATACACACACACAGTCTTTTTTTTGCACAGTTCTGACATGTATGAGTTCACTTTCCATGGTTTAGCTAAGTAGCATCAGTCCTCCAGCGCTGTGGTTTGTTACAATTACCATGGTATGTTAGTTTTGTGTAATTTGCAAAACATACATTTTACTGTTAGCTCATTGGTACCACAAATCACTATGTAAATAACAGATGTGCATCATGATCAGTGATCAGTTATGTCCTTTCTTAAAAACCTGTCTGTGATTGGTCACTGAGCATCTCTTATTTAATTCACAGACAGATACAAAGCATAGAGTTGTTGCCTCCTTGTCTAAAATTGATAAGCCCATGTGACATTTTACAAAAATGAATGACTGAAATAAGAAACTGGCCAGCAAAGATAAAAGTGCATCAAACATTCTTTTTAGATTCCACATATGAGCGATCTCATATGGTATTTTTCTTTCTTTTTCTGGCTTACTTCATTTAGAATGACATTCTCCAGGGACATCCCTATTGTTGCAAATGGTGTTATGTTGTCATTTTTATGGCTGAATAGTATTCCACTGTCAGCGGGGAGGGGTTGGGAAGAAACAGACTGGGAGTTCAAAATCTGTAGATACTGACAGGCATATGTAGAATAGATAAACAAGATTATACTGTATAGCACAGGGAAATATATACAAAATCTTGTGGTAGCTCACAGTGAAAAAGAATGCAACAATGAATATATGTATGTTCATGTATAACTGAAAAATTGTGCTCTACACTGGAAATTGACACAAAATTGTAAACTGACTATGACTCAATAAAAAAAAGTGCATCAAACACATGAGAACTGATAATGCTGGAAGTGGAGTTTGAATGGAACATAAAATAACTGACGTGGGAATGTTGATACTGCTGCCATTCAAGAGTCTGCATAGGACGCCAGAGGAACTTAGTGAGGGGAAACTAGGGAGGAAGATGAGGAACATACTTTTGACAAAATGGATGAAGATGTCCCAGAGGCAGTGATGTGGCCATAAAAGACTTAACACTAAAGGAACTCAGAGATACTTCACAGCATTTAAGGCACAAAAGGAAATATGTTAGAAGCATATCTAAACATAAAAAGGAGTGTGACAATTCCCCAAGGCATAGAAAAGACAGTTTATATCATTAAGTTATATGATGAGAAGAAAGCATCATTCAAAATACTCAGTAACTTTCTTAACAGGAAATACAAAATAAGCACTTTAAATTTCTATATTTCTAATATTTTAGACTATATCATACTGAGCAGATGTATTTGTTTTACTACTTTTCTCATTTTTCCCATACATTTATAACCAATCATAAGAGAGGATTTTTTTTACATTTTGAAAAAAATTTTCAGGGGCTCCAGAACAATCATAATTTTTCCCATTGATTAAGATTGCTTTGCACAATCAAAGCTTTCAAGAACATTTTTGCTGTCCCACCTACTGTGTAAAGAGAGGATTGCCTGGATATCCTTTACACGAAATGATTGAACTTGTCAGAAAGTAAGGGAAATCCTTTGGACCTGTTAAAAAAACACATGTGCCAACTATGTATGTTAGCACCGATCTTAAACTTTGAGTTTCTATGAGGCAAGGGCATTCTATAAGGGTGCCCCATAAAAGCAGTGCTATTACTGCTACCAAAAAAAAAAAAAGGACAAATGTGAAAAGATATCATGTCTTTGTGGCTTGAGCAAATGGAACATTGGTGGGTAGAAAATTAGAGGTGAAATAGTAAAAGGGATAAGATTCTGGGATTCCTTTTATCTAGCAGATAAACCTAATTTTTCTTTAGATGAATGTTCTTGTGAAGTGACACTATCTTTTTGTTGTTGTTTTTTGAAACAACTCAGATAATAGATTAGGGCAAAAAGATACTTTTTTCAGACATATCAACAAAAAGTCTATTGCAATGAGAGATAATATCAATATATTGAATGTGGAATAGTGATAAACATCTGGAATCTCAGTTCAGAAGTGATTACTCTTCAGTGACATGTTGAGCATATTCTATGTGCCTACGTCTGTGTTCAGTATCACATATAAACTAAGTACAGTGGATGAAATTGATGGTATTTGGTCTGAATTCCTGTCTACGGATTTAGCTGTAAAAGCTAAGGGGTTTGATGTGATTAAACGTTTTTGATCTTTAGATAAATGTATTGTAAACTGATTATTTTATTTTTCCATAATGGTATTGAATTTAACTTACATAAGCACTATATCAGGATGCTTGTGTGATATAAAGATTAAAAGATTGAGTTAAGTGCAGGTTGTTCTTAGAAAACACTTGATTCCAGATGATTGATGGATGCTTGGGCACACTCAGGGCTCAAATATTAAATGTAGTCTGTTAACCATTTTTAAGTAGGATTTACATGAAGCTTTCAAACTGACCTGTATTCAGTTCAATTAGTGATTTTTCCATCAAAATGATAAATAATAATACCTCCTATTAATAGTCAACACAAAATTTAGGTTTAATCACCTGTGACATTCAGCAATTTCATAAAGTAGAAGATTCAGTATTTCTCTAAAGGAAGCATGGAGTCTTATTGGTGATTAATCAAATGACTGCATGAAGGTAACTCAGGATATAATTTATTGAGAATTATGTATCCTAAAATGCAGAGGTTTTAAGAATCATAAAAGACTTCAGATGTCATTGAATCCAGCCCCCTACATAATTTCATCTAATGCGTGATTTCCAACGGAAAAGATGATGTTTGAATTTACCCAAGATGATGGTAAGACATTATTTGTTGCTTGCCAATGAGATTCCTTGTGAATTATTCTTCACGATGAAGATGGAGTGGCAAACTGAACTCTCTGTTCCTGCTGTGTGGCTCCTTTACAACGCAAACTGCCCTTTGATTTAACCACTTAGATAAGTTTTCAGCTTTAAAGAAGAAATAAATGTTACCGATTTCTACACTTCATAGGGCAGACTGAAGCTGTGACCCAGAGCTCTACCCACCTTCATCTCAACGCCCCTTTCTTCTGGAGCTGCTTAGTTGTAATACAATATTTATGAGCCCAAGTAGCTGGAATCCATCTCACTTCTTCCCTGGAGACTTCAAATCATGACACAGATTTAAAAAAAAAAAAAAAAAAAGAAGTCTATGGATTCAAAGTGGAGTGAATGTGATTAAAGAGGCACTCCCTCAGTCACATTAATTGTGTAAACGAAGTGAAGTGTGTTAACAGATGGTCCAGGTTGAATCTGAGAGACCAGAGTTTCAGTCCCCAAGTGTTCAGGTTGATAAGCATGGTTTTAGTATTTTTTAAGTTATTAATGACGACAGCAATCTCAAATAACTGTCTCTGTGATGCTTTTAAAAGTGGAAAATGATGCTGGATAAGAAAGCAGATGGCAACTTAAATATTTATAATCCAGTATCCCTTTACCTTAATTGTGTAGTAAGCCACGACATGCACCACAGTGTGTGGAACATGTTAAGAATATGACTAATATGTTTAAGTTCGTTCAGTAGGAAATAGGCATGAATTTTGAAAGTGATAAATGACTCTCTTTGGTGGTATTGTAAAAGCTGTCACTAAAAAATGAACAAAAATGATACAGCATTTGAATTTTCATTCAAACACAATTTAACTTCTTTTGCAACATGCATTTTATCTTATTGAATGCATTTTTCGCACCTCATACTGCAAACAGGTGATATTCATGAACCTCAAGACTAAAAGTTATATTTGTTTTATAGCCTATATTAAAAATAATAAATCCCTTTATATGACTAGGGGTTCAAACTGAAAAAAAGAGATTTTTAAAAAAGAAGAGATAGGTTCTTTAATGTGGATGGAATTTCGAATTAAACAAGAACTTTTATTAAAATATTGTGGGAATAAACACATGAAAAGATGCTTAAAACACTAATTAATGGAGAAATACAAATCACAATCACAACAAAACATCACTTCTCACTCATTAGGATGGCAATTATGAAAAATAAGCAAGCAAACAATGGTAAAATTACAAGTGTTGGCAAGGAGTGGCAAAGCTGGAACCTTTATGCTTTGCTGGTGGGAAGTAAAATGGTGGAACTACTGTGGTAGACAGTACAGTGGTTCCTCAAAAAAGTAAACGTAGAATTACCATATGATCTGGAATTCCATTTCTATGTATATGTATAAAAAAACAGAAAGCAGAGACTCAGTACACCAATATTCATAGCAGCATTGTTTATAGTACCCAAAATATAGAAACAAGTCAAATGTCCACCAGTGAATGAATGGATAAATAAAAATGCAGTATACACATGCAATGGACTATTATTTAGCCTTAAAAAGGAATGAAATGCTGATATGTGTTACAACATGAATAGATTTTGAAAACACTATGCTGACATCAAGCCAGACACAAAATGACACAAATGGTATGATTTCATTTATAAGAGGTACCTAAATCAGTCAAATTCATAATAGGTTGGAAAATAGAATAATACCAGGTCTTGGGGATAGGGAGTAATGAAGAGTTATTTAATGGGTACGGACATAAAAATTCTGAAGATGGGTAGGGTCATGGTTGCCAACTGTGTGAAACTACTTAACACCCCTGAACTGTACTTAAAAATGGTTAAAATTGGGAAATTAATGTTATGTATCTTCTACTACAATAAAAATAGTGAAAGTATTTTTATTTTGGAAAATATGCTAAACACAGCTAACACAAGAATTTCAGACACTTTTACTACATATTAATAAATTTTATTTGGAGTTAAGGAATGTAATTCAATTTCCCTGAATGTAGATACCTTTGTCTTTTACCTACGTGGCAGTTATTAGAAACAGATGAACTTTTTATTAAAATATTATCTGATTTTCCATAGAGTTGGGAAGAATGATTTTACTAACCTTATATAAAATATAGATTACAATGCTTATTTATCCAGATAGTTGTTTTAAGTTAAATGCAAAATGGAGCTCTTATTGAATAGCGGGAATAAATTACATTTAATCATATAAAATCTATAGACCAAATATTATGAAAGAGTAAATAATATAAAACTTGATAAATATTTTACACCATATTAGAAATTGCATCCTGTCCCTCTAAATTCTAGTTTATACTGAATGCTGAGTTACCACTATTAAATTTTTGAGTTTCTGGTTTTGATTTTTACAGTAGTAATTGCACACTCTCAAAATGACATACTTTAGGTGCTGCTTATTCTAATTCTGCATTTTATGAATCCACTAGTTCTTTTGATTATCATTTTTTTTTCTTAATACGATGCCATAAAAAAAACGCTTGCTCTGGAAGAATTTGTACTTAGAAAGATAGGTAATCTATGTATGTGTGTGAGAGAGAGAGAGAGAAAGAGAGAATGTGTTTCCATACATTATATGAAAAGCTAATTTTAGTGACGAGAATGTTTTTTTCTTAAAAAGTGTATGATTTTCATTAAGATAATAAGTTTTATTGGACTGGAATTGCTTTTCTCTTCCATTGGATTTTAGAAAGTTCAATGGCATATTCAACTATGTGAGCTATATAAAGCTTCATGTATCTATTTTTTCTCTCCTTTTTTTAGATATTCCCCCTTTACCTGTATTTTTCTTCTTTCTAATTTAATATTATGCATATTTTATTATTACACAGTACAGTTTCTTATTTTTAACTGCAGAAAGATTTTGAGGGAATTAATCAACCCAAATCCAATAAAATAGAATGATGAAGTTAGTCACAAGAAAAAAAAAAAGGGAAATAAATAAATGTAGTGTTAAGAGACAAAGGTGTAGCTGAATAATCCTGCTGCATGAATCCAGAGACAGGAGCAGACTGCCAGCTGGGCTCTTCAGCATGCTGTGGTCTGGATGACTCAGATCTAACTGCTTGATGAGGGGCTTGAGGTTGTATCATGTGAAGTGGTGAGGGATGAGATGGGAGGGGATTTTGTATGTGATTAATAGGTGGCTATTTGCCATTTGAAGTCAGATGAACTATTACCTTTTCTAGGAAATGTCTCTGCTTCTGCCTGTTCATGTTGAGGATAAATGGTGACCATGATTTTCTAGGAAGCCCTCTATGAGTACTGCCACTTACCCCTTCTGGACTCTAGACCTGCAGTGTTCAATGCAGTAGCCACAAGTCACATGGCTCCTGAGCCCTTGAAATGTGATTATTTCTTGGCTTTGAGTTTCTGAAATCATGCATAGTACAAATTTAGACTCCAAATGTGTTCAAGAACACAGACTTAGTAATTTGATTCATCGTGGGATGCTTGTTTTGTTTATTAATCATTCTTAGACCCAGATCAAGCTGCTTCTTAGTATTTTGCTTGGGTAAGTGAAAATTTTTCTTCACTAGACTTGCACGCCTGTAAGGTCACAGATTTACTGCAGTAGTCTCAGTTCTGCCCTGTATGGACATCAAAATCCAATTCTTGTACTGTAACAAAGCCCAGCGCTCCTCTGCCCCTGCTTTTCAGGGCGATTGCCAGTCAGACTGGCTGCCTACTACTCTAGATCTCTATTTTTCTTTCAATCTTGTGAGCATAGCTGCACAATGGCCATGTGTGTGTGTGTGTATTTAATCTAGTATTTCTTGGTGTTATTGTTGGAATGTTTCTGAGTTAGCCTAATTCTTGATTTTTAAAAAAAATAGTATTCAGTGTTCAGAGGAGCACTGCTTAAGATTTATGAGAGAGAAAAGAGATCAAAGTCATGTTTTAGGAAGATTACTTTGGTTCACACGTGAGTATGTGAGTAGATTACAAAGGAGATGGCAGTAATTCAAGATGTCATTTATTTAATGCCTTTGATGGTTACTGGGATATTTCAAGTTTTAAACTGAACACAAATCAACAGGAAATAAATTAATATGCAGTCTGCCTTTTTTAATATAACATAGAGTAGCTCCCCTTGCAACTACATTATACAGACTTTTTTTTTTTTTCCTCAAGAGGGTTTCATAATTGAAAGAAATATAATGTGGAATAGTTGAGCATTTAACACTTGCCAGAATTGTGGATGTTTGGTCCCTCAGCCATAGAAGAAGAGTTGTCTTTGACAGTTATGTCCATTGTGGGGCTTTACTTTGATCTGAGCATACGTGATTAGAAACGAGGGGTGGCATTGTCTGGATAAGAAGGGAGGATTTAACGAGGATCAAGGTTATCTGTCTGCGTTATAAACTATTTTACTTACTAATCTATTTTTTGTTTGTCTTTTTTATTTTACATTCATGCTAATAAAAAGCCTCTTTAAAAACTTAATGGTATGTTCTGTTAAGTCCTTTCTTTGATTTGGGTTTAAGTTATGAGAAACTCACATGATTTTCATTAGTACCAATGACTTCTATAGTATTTTAAAGAGAATTCATCAAGACTTAAAAGAGTCTGAGCAGTTTTTTTTTTTTAATGCTTTTAACCTTCAAGGCAGGAGATACACAAGCAGTAGTAAATACTCCCCTCCCAGACTTTTGTCTCTTAATGTTAAAAATCTATGATTAACAAGTGTTTTGTTGTTGTTGTTCTATAAGAAAAATGGGCTTGACTCTTAGACTTTGATATTTTATAGCAGTATTCTAAACACTTAAATTTAATAATTTTTAATTGAAATATAGTCAGTTTACAATTGTTGTGTTGTGTAATAATTTTTTATTCACTGGAGATTTGAGTGCCTGTTATGTAAATAAGCTATGATGAACTGAACACTATCCTTGCTGTAACTGAGCTTAGAATCTAGAAAAGAAGATGGACATTGCATTTGTGATTATAGATGTGATATGTCTTATATAAGGAAATGTATAGGGTTTTATGAGTGGTTATATCAAAGTGATTTAAATCAAGAAGGTGATCCTCAAAATGTGGTTCCCAGACAAATAGTCTTAGCAACACTGAGAAGTCTTTTAGAAATGCAAATTCTAGGGCCCCACCCAAGACCTACTGAGTCAGAAATATTAGGGATGAATCTAGCAATCTGTGTTTTTAACAGGTCTTCCAGGTGTTCTGATGGCTGAAGTTTGGTAACAATGATTTAGGTCAGGATTTCTCAACTTGGGCACTGTTGACATTTGGGACAGGTCATGTGGGCCTCCCTTGTGCATTGTAGTTTGTTCAGCAGCACTCCTGGCCTCCAACTGCTGGATGCCAGTAGCATCTCTCAGTGCTGCCGGCCAAAAATGTCACCAGATATTGCCAGACATCCCCTAGGGGAGATTCTTGTGGCCGGTTCCTTTCCCGTCCTTTCTCCTTACACACGTACCAGGCAATGTTTAAATGGCATTCTCAACTCTTTATCTTACAACCTTATCGTGTGTGGTAAAGTGCTCTGAAACCAGTTAAAAAGGAACTCTACCCTATTTATTCAACGTAGGCGTCCTAAAATAATTTGATCTCAAGTCTAAACAGAGAGAATCTAAATTTTGGTCACTTTGGTGTCTCTCTTGCTGTATTTTGGGTGTTTTTTTGTTTTTGTTTTTGTTTTTTTTTTTTTTGCTTTACAACTTTGCAGTTCTTTCCTGTTCTGCCATCTGTATTTTTCTTCTCTTTTTTAAAATAGAGAGTGAATAAATACTCTTATAGATTAGTCCTGTTTTGACCTTAAATAGTAACTCATTCTGTTTGTGTTCTAAGCTTAGCAATTTGATGAATCTCATGCAATTAAAATGGAGTTTATTTTCACATAAATTAGACTGAAGCACCTGTTCTTTCCCAAGACTTTGAACATAAAAAAGCGAAGAAAGTGAAGGGTGCAACTTTCATTTTGTCTTACATTAATACAAAATGAAAATATTCTCACTGATGGATTATCTTATATAGAATCCTCTGTCAATCGTAGATTAGTTGGGAATTCATTTATTTTCAAGTCTTTTTTATTGTATTTACTCATCCATTGTGTTCCAAAAACTTTTCCTAAGCCCAGGTTACAGAATAGGAATATGTTCCAATTTCTTATGTCTCTCCAAACTCCAGAGTGTTTTAGTTCTCTGATTTTCTGAGTATAGGAAGTCCTATTTAAGGACAGGTTGCTAAGAGCCAAGTAGGTAAAAGTAATTGCAATTAAAAAGCAGAAATTTCTGCCAGTGTAGCAGTAATGCATTTTGATAGGTTCATAAACATGTGTACACTCTCTGAAATAGTTAACAGACCTGGATTGATGTCATGTTTCCACACGTTAGTTACGCTTGCAGGCCCATACCAAGAGTTAACTCTCATTAACCTTTGGCTGATACTAACTGATAAGAATCAGTGAGGGTCAAGGAGATTTTTATCTCCACTAGTAATGTTGAGCAGGACAGTAGTAAGGTGGTTGTGTACTAAAAGATGTTGGATATGATGGTGATGATAATGATGATGGTGATCATAAATAATATGCAGCTGGATCAAGCTGCAGACAGGTGTGTTTCAACATAACATCACCTGCGGTTTTTTTTTTTTTTTTTTAAGAGCTCTTTATTGGTGACTGTGTAGAACTGTCGGGGGAGGGTAGTGGCCCAATACCAGCCATTCCCAACCCCCTGAGCATCAGGGACAGAAAACAAAAAGAGAATCACAGTAGAGATGGGGTGGGGGTTGGGAATTTAATAAACTGTAGTCAGCAGGGGTAGGCCCTCCTCACAGTCACACTAGCACCCAGAATTCTTGAAGATGCAGCTTGTACAAATCTGTGTTCCCTCAGGTTTACTCACACAAATAAAATCTCATGTCCTCAGCGAATCCAGAGTCAGAAAGCAACTGGAGGATCCGAGACAGTCAGAAAGGAGACAATGAAATGATCAGGTCCAAGGAGGCAGAGGAAAGACAGAGGGGTGGAGTGCTCGAGAAGGAGGCAGCCAGAGACAGCCAGAAGGGCCCGAGACAATCAGACAGCAGAGAGCTGAGCCAGTCAGACAGAGACAGCTGGAGGAAAGAGAGCCCGAGACAGGCTGACTGAAGTTTGCAGAGCAGTGAGTGTTCCAATTCAACAGCACACTTTGTGGGCCAGTGTGGCCTAGGCCGAGGTTGCAGAAGCACGCACACACAGCCACATGTAATGTATTAATTTATGCATAATGGATAGAAGTGCCTCTCAGAAACCAGGAAAGGAGTGCATAAGTATAGGAGGGGTCTGGGTTCAGGGCGGGAACCTCGGCACTGGGCAGGTGGAATGCTTTCTTTGTATCAGGGAGGCAGCAGAGCCCACGCCCACCCCCCCAATATTAAAAATATAATTTGCTTCATAATAAAATTCCCATGAGGTGAAGCACAAGGAACAGTGGGGTGGGGGGTCCAAAGCCAAGATTTGGGGCTGGGAGACATGGGGGAGGAGAAGCTGGGATATTTGGAGCCAAAACCCCTTCGAGTTTGCCTGTCCAAAAATATCAGGGGTTGGGGGTCAAAGCCTCAGCCCTTGAATAATAAAACTAAGTGCAATAAAAGGACTGGCTACTGGGAAGGCAAAGGATGATGACCTGGAAAGTGTACAAGACAAGGAGGACAAGGACCAGGAGTGGTAGACTTGGACGATTCCAGTCTAGGGAAGAAGTAAGCACAATGGAAAGTAAGGATGACCCTTTGAGGCTCCAGGGGGTAAGGAAAGAAAAAAGGACCTAAGAAAAATAAAACCATATTTGAGTAAAACGTCATCAAAAAATAAGATGCCATATAAAAACAGGCTAATGACAGCAACCAAACAGTAACAGCAAAATGGACCTGTATTAAAGCTCCACAGATGCACTTCAGCGTAGCACGAAGCACATGTGCCTTTGCACTAAGGTGCCTGACGAGCCACCCCCACCCCTCAAGCATCATCTACTAGTGTTAGAGCAGAGCTACTTCAGAGCATAATTCTGATCATTAAGAAACTAGAACCTAACCTTCGTAAAACCTACTGTATGAAGAAACGTATCACCTACGATTTCTGGACGATGAAAATTCAAGGTAAGAAATCCTAATCATTAGAAAGGAACCCAAAATTCACAAAAATTACTACATGAAGAAAAGGCACTCAATAAGTATTTATTGAATGAATTCCTCAATTTTTCCTTCAGTTCAAAAGTGCTCATGAAAATACATGGATAAACTTAAAAAAAAAAACCCACTGACTTCATTTTATTCAAGCTCTGCTGAACTGAAATGTCCACAGAGATGTCTTTGCAGACCACACTTTCCCCATCACACTCTTCATGGCAAATATTTTACTGTATAGTTTTTACTGGTTTATTTTCTCTCTCTTCCACTAGAATAAAAACACCATGAAGTCAGCAAACTCATGTGTTTTAGTATATCTCTCAGACCTAAAGTAGTGCTGGCTTAACAGAAGGCACTCACTAAATATCTGTGGAATGGATAAATGAATGCATGAGTCCATTACGTATTTTTGAAGGGATTTGTATACAAAAGAAAAATGAAATAGAGTTTTCAGCAAATTCACTCATAGACTTGAGATGGGGCTAATTCCTCTGCTTTAAGTTGTAAAATATTGTGACTTTGTTTTAATGCTATAATTATAATGGGAGAAAAATATTTCTAAATGAGTCAGCTAGTACATTTTGGAAAACATTTGGTGCCAGAAGTACTGGGAGAGAGCCATGAGATCAGGCCAACGGAACATTTATTTTACTGCTGGAAATTTTAATGAAGCAGTAGGATTGTTGATGTTGCTTCCTGTTAGGAAGAATTATCAGAGCAACATATGCTGAGTGGATAAATAAGGATGAGGAGTTATAAAGTCTAGCTGATCTTCGTAGTTGAGGTGATGCTGTTAACATCAGGAAAAGAAAAACAGTGGTCTGATTTTAGTGTTCACTGTACTCCTACTGTTGATGCTGGAAACTGGCATTTGACATTGCATGAGAATGGTTTATCTTCATTTTCCCTCTTGTTAAACCTATATCTGATACATGAATGTATAATACAGTAAAGTGTTATTGACTTGACTACATGGGGCATCAGATTTGCGGTCCTGTGTTGAACAGAGCTTGCTTCTGTCCTAAATGTTGAAACCAGCATTTAATGGCCACTTTAAGCTCCATCCCATGCAGTTATGGATTCCAGATCATTCCTGCATTACTGTAAAGGGTGACTCCTACACCCTCCATCAGATACTCAGTGTATATGTAATAGGAATTCGTGACTGCAAATCATAAGGTAGTCCCAGAAGTTACATGAAAATCAGTGTGTATTAGAGTCAAGAAATATATATGGTAAAAGTTATGATTAAATTCAGGGCATTTTAGGTCTGGAATTATCCTTTCAATATTCAGGAACAAATAAAATAAAAACCCAGAGAAGTGAATTTATTTTGCTGAAGTCCAGGGATTATTCATTAGCAGAATAAAGGCATAAATCGGGGTTTCTTGAACCCCAGTTCTTTAATACTTTCTACTATATGACAATCCGTCGAAAATCATCTAGAATCTGATTAATAAAGCTCTCAGCTAAGATTTTTTTCTAATGTAAAACATTGATTTGAAAAAACAATACAAAATGCAAAAAAAAAAAATTTGAAACAAAGAAACACTGAACTTTAAGATCCAAAAATATAAGCCAATATTTAAGATATAATAAAAAGAAAACTCTAACAGTAAGACTCCCAGGCCAGGATGCAGTCAACATCACCCTTCTGTCTCTTCACCATGTTATTTAGATAACCAAGACAGGCAAAACAGAGATCAAATATGGCATTCACTTGTTCTTCCTCATAGCTCTGAATATTTGCTTTTTGTTTAATGCATGTCTTTTAGCTGGGAGAGGCTACTAAGCTATTTTTTGACTCTTTCTGTTCAGGCAGTAGTGCTGAGCTATAATGACACAGTCATTTCCAAGTTACTCACCTCTCTTTGTCTGTCTGTCTTAACTGTACAACTACTCACATTTTTAGGTTTTATTTGTTGTAATATTTAAAATTCATGGTATTAAGAACATGAACATGGAATTCTCTGGCATATAAAGTATTGTTTCTCACTTAATATCACATTCTGTGCAATAGGGACCGGTGTTCCTATGGTCGTCTTACTCATGAGGAATCTGAGGCTCATTGGTGGTGATTTGACACAAATGTAAAACCTACTAAGTGACAAAGCACAGGACAGGTGAGGTGGGGGTGGTGAGGGAAGTGATCTGAAACTAGATTACAGTGATGATTGTCCAACTCTGCAAAGTCATTACAAATCTTTATTAATTTTATACTCATAGTAGGTACATTTTAATAATATACATTATACCAAGGGCAGGATGGGAGAGCTTAGTGGGTCTTGGGCAGGAGTATGTGGAGCTGCAGCTGTGGATGGAGGACGACGAGCCACGTGCGCCGCTGCAGAGGCTGTCGGCCAGGGGGCGTATGAAAAGGCTCAAGCAGCCCACTTTTGAAGAAGCAATGAATAAATTATTTTAAAAAATAATAAACATTATATCAAAAATGAGAGAGGAGGAGAGACAGAGGGAGAGGGAGGGAGGGAGAGAGAGAGAGACAGAGACAGAGCCGCACACTTAGAGGCTATTACCAACTGGAGGAATCATTGGAGCCATTTCCTGATGTAATCTTAGTCTCTTAACTTTAATAAGAATGATTTTGATTGGTTGATTGGAAGAAAGTTTTAGAACCATGATTATTTGACTTGTGACAGGAATAAGAGAATTTTAAAGAATTGCAAAAACATTTTAAGGATAACCCATGATTCCATTTATGTATGAATTTTATAGATAATAGTTTAGAAAATCTTTTGCTTGATACAATGCATCTAGGCTGTCTTCTTGGACATGTAGAAAACTTCATCTGGTTAAATAAAACCTTCAGTCACTTCATTGAGTCTTATATCAACACTTAGAAGGAAGGAAAGTGAAGAGAAAAATATGATGGGAGAAGAGATTTTATTCAACCACTTATTTTCACCTGGTACATTTTGGGTTCAGTAAAAGTCAGTATTTGATCGATATTTTTTTGTGTATAATATATATATACATATAGTCCTGTATAATGATAATAAATATTCAACATGGTAATTTAGAAGCAACATCATAAGAAATATTATATGGATAGTTACTATCTTTTACTCACCAAATTGAAAGCACAGTCTAATATTTTAGAGAAATGCTTACCTATTATGTTTGAAGTAGAATATGAATTAATCAGAAAACTCCATCAGTATCTAATGTCACCCCATTTTTTTCCTCCCTAGTTAAATCAGACATTTTAGTAAATTTGGTGACTACTGAGGTAAAATAATGCATTTCAACTTAATGACCATCTGAGATCTACTAACACACTGAGTCCACATTTTTTTCTTAATTTTAGCCTTGCTGTGGATTTCCTCACAGCAGTTGTGTTCCCTCCAGCACTAAGACGACGTTCCTATCTTGATGATGTTGTTGAGTATTTCACTTCTCTCTCATTAATGTCAACATCTAAATTTTAAAACTACCCAGGAAGGTATCATTTTAAGATCTCAACAGTGGAAACTGAGATGTTCTCAAAGAGACAAACCACAACCAATCTATATTGATTGTGCATCGTGACTTCAATGTGTTTGTACATAATCAAGTCTCTAATGATTAATTACAGACCATTTTTGAGCATTTTTAAAATATTGAGACTTCTGGAATTATCAGGCATACTGAAAGGAACTAGGATATGGAGGACCACTAAAAGAAAAATAAATTTCTAAAATGAAAGGAAATAAGACAAGATGTATTTGTACCTTGCGTCTATGTAGCCTGTCTACAAATCTATTATTTTGTGTGTCTCTTTTAATTGAATATATAGTATAAACCCTTTAATAATGTTAAATGTAAAATATACATGCTAACAGTGTATGCTTGGTTTATATTTTGCTGGGTTTTCTTCTAATCACAAGAAAGTTTAGCCTATTTAATACACAACTCTTTCCTTTTTGCCTACATCCTGAGAGCAGAGACAGACAGACACCTTGAGTGCCCCCTGAGTGCTAAGGTAGAGGCTCACCATTGACAACTGCCATTGCAGACAGTTAACATTGATCGGCACCTCTGAGGCCCCATTGCTGGCTTGGTGGGTATATGTGGTGGTCAGTTATCCAAGTTCGGGATAAGTCAGTTTACACTCTGCAAATCTGATTTTATGGTTTCTTAATTATGTGAGAGGCAGTTTTCATTATTTCATGATCATGGTTATAATTGACCTTTTTATTCTTCCAGGAAGACAGTGTTAACATTATAAAACATAAAACATGTACTAAACTTATGTTCACCAGCCCTTCCCTTAGATGGCTACTCTCTAGGGATGAAAAAGGCAATTTGAGGAAAGGTGGATCTCAAAGTACTTTGTAAAGAGATCAACAAAAATAAAAATTTTGAGGAACAAAAACTGAACACAATGTGAATCCAAATCCGAGGGTATATTTCCAAATAAGTGTTACCCAGCTTCCAACAATTGAATAATTGGAGTTATTTAACTTTTTATATTTAATTTAATCCTTTAACTAGAGTTTAAAAAAAAACTAGAAAGATATCCATATCATAAGGCCACCCTTAGGCATTATTATTTGCAAGGCTTACATAAGGAAACATACATACTGAGCATCTTTGTTCAAATTGCTATACTGGATGATGTGGACATAAAACAGAATAGAAGATGGAATTTGTCCTCAAGGATAGAAAACTACATTAAATTTTTTCTTTCTTCACAGCATATAGCAATAAATGTAGTAATTTTCCTTTTTAAAATTAGTTACCATGGTATTCATTTGAATATTCAGTGGTGATGAGAGTTTCAAATTTTCGCTTTATAGGTACTTTCTAGTGACTAATGTAATAGGTTTCAGAGGCCCATTAACTCTACCTGGTGTCCACATAAGTAATCACACACTCTGTTGTATGAAATGGATTACATTTTTCATAACGACCTGAAAATATAAAACCTGTCTTTCTCTCCCTATTAGTTATTCTCTTTTGGCACATAAGTAGAAGAGACATAATGAAGTACCAGGAATTTTATCTATTTGAGCTCAAGCAATATCTCCCAAGGTGACATTCCATGGCTAAAGAGACAGTCTTCTTGTTTCGAAAACACACTTTCTTAGATCAAGATTTAAGATGCTGCTTTGTTTACAGGAATTTGAAAATGCTTAACAAACATAAATTTCATTATTTCCAGTTACAAATATATTCAGGCCTCTGAGGTTCTCTAATTAGCTCTTTTTTTTTTCCCCCAGCCATTTGCCTATACATCTCTCTAGAAAATTTGCATCACAGTGACGATAGTAGTTACATAACTGTGTAGATCTGGGTCTTACTGTTAGATCCTGGGTCTCTCACACTGCCCTATCAGAATCTTGGGAAGAGGCTGAAGAAAGTCACTGCAGGGTTGCAGTGACCATAAATTTGACTTGGTCACTGCTAGGTTTTGTGAATGGGAAGAAGAGTTGTGCATCATGAGCAGTTGGAGAGCTGTCAGATGACTTTGATCTGGAGATCGTCCCTGGCCTAGCCGAAGTCTGCTCATCCATGGCATTATCCCGCATGAAAATGGAACCTCTTACAGGATGAGTTAGGGAAGTGAGCATTTCAGATTAAATTTCAGAGTTATGGGGGGATTATCTGTAGAGTACATTCTGACTACAGATCCAAAGGAAATGTGAAATTAAACCAGTAGAGATTCATGAATGCATATTTCATTATTTTACCATTTTTGTATTGATGAGCCCCTCTCTGCTTTCTATGTCAAGGGGATAAAAAGATGAACAAAAGGAATGTGTCCTTATATCTTGTCATCTCAGAAGCCCCAAATACTCTTACACATAGTAGTGTTTATTTATTTTGTTTTTCAGTAAAATTTAAAACCTAGTGACTAAAAGGGAACTTCTTGGAGTAGTTGAGATGCTCTATATCTTGACTGTGATGGTGGTCACATGTCTATGTATGTTTGTCAAAACTCATTGACCTATGCTCTTAAAATGGGTGAATTTTATTATATATAAATTATACCCAGAGAAAGTGGATTTGGAAAATACTAGCTTATCTTTCTATCATTGATGTGATAGAAATTATGTGTATTATTTAGTTTGGGTAGAGTATTATATTTATTTATTGCCTTGATGCAAAAGCCAATATTGCTTTGATGCTCTGCCTGTAGAATAATTACTGATTATAGAGTAATTTCCAATCTTTCTCCCTCCTTCCATCCCTCCCTCTTCCTCTTTTTCAACCACATAAACAATAAGCATTCTTTGATGAAGAAATGCCCTTTCCCATTGTCCTCTCAGACACCATGGTACTTGAAATTTCTTTGAATTATATCTTTTGGATATTGAATAGTATTTTGATAATTTAACACCTTGCTTTGCTTTACTGTTTTTTTTTTAACTAAAGAATTGAGATTTTAACTATCCAGAGACACCTCCAACTCAACATGTTCAAAGATGGACTCACTATTATTCCTCACTAACTCTTTCCACTGTTTTCCAAACTATATGAGTGATACCATCACCTGCTAGTCATGTAGAATTCTTCCATGACTCCCTTTCACTGATTCTTTACATCCAGATGGTATCCAATTTCAGTCAGTTCTACCTCCTTACCACTTCTTGGTCTCATCCCCTTGTAGTCATCCTTGTGTTTCCACCTTGAGTCACACTCCATTCATCTTTTGCCTAGCCTACTGCTTCTTCTATATGTTCTCCTGAAAGTCTTCTTAAAGTCAATCTGTATGCCTTTTGGCAGTTAGTTGATCACCAAAATATCAAATCAGTTATATCAGTTCCTGATTTAACCTTTTACTGATTCCTCTTTGCCTACTAGGTTATAATCCAAATTCCTTGGTATGACACACAAAGTCCTCCATGATATGAAGTCAGTCTACATTTTCAGCAGCAGTTACAGAACCCAACCATGTGTATAGTTTGGTCCCTGTTAAGGACTGAATGTTTACATTCCTCAAAAATTCACATGTTGAAATTCGAACCCCCAGTGTGATGGCCTTAGGAGGTGAGACCTTTGGGAGTTAATTAAGTCATGAGGGTGGAGCCCTCATAAACGGGATTAGTGCCCTTATAAAAAGAGGCAGGCAGAGCTGCTCTGCCTCTCTGCTCTTCGCCATGTGAGGACAGACTGAGACAGCCATCTGCAAACCAGGAAGTGAGCTCTCACCAGATGCCAGGTGTGATTTCACCTTGATCTTTGACTTCCCAACCTTCAGCACCGTTTGTGGGAATAAATGTTTGTTGTTTAAGCCACCCTGCCTATGATAATTTGTTATAGCAGCTTGAACGAAGACAGTCTCTAAACGTGATAAGTTGTTTAACTCCTTTGTATTATTATTTAAGCTATTTCCTCCACCTTGAATGGCCTTCAAGGTAGATTAGTTCCAGACACGTGGAATAGTTCCAGTGTGAACCACATTTGGAAATTATTCATATTCCTCTGAGGGAGAATTGAATGCTTCCTTATGCCTCCAACAGCATCCTATTTCTGTCTACCTTTTCTTGTAATTTCTTTGAGGTCAAAATTCATAATTGAGTCATCTCTGAGATTCTTACATCTAACCTGGCATCTGACCCATGGTAAATACCAAACCTTGGCAAGGTACTGGTAGCTATTTATAATTTATGTGAGTCTTTTAGGCTAAAAAAATTATGATGCTTCTAGTGTTTGAATATCAGGCTTTTAAGATCAGTGTAACCTAAAAGAGATACTTGAAGAATCAGTTTCTGAAGTGTTTAGAATGGAAGAAACTTAGATAAAAGATCATAAAACTCTTGGCAGCCATCTCTTTAAATGTATCAGTGATTTATAAACAAATATTTATCCATGAGCAGTGATATTACAAAATTACTAATACTTCACTTAAAATACACAGAGAAAATGTAATTAAAAATTTTTAAAAACTTATTTTGTCATCCTTATGAGGCATCACCTCCTGTGTAGTGGAAAAATATACTTTATTTTGGTCCATTTGTGTCCAATCTATTGCATTCACCTATAATGCACTAAATTCAGCTTCCTTTTAGGTAATGCTGATGCCCTTGATTAAACATGCTTAATCTCTCAGCTCGTCCCCCTCTTCTGACCCTCACCTTAGAATGGTATCTGGGGAAGAGTTGATTTCCTAACCTCATGCTGCTGAGATAATATTCATACATTGTAATGCCCTCTGGCATTTCTGGACTCAAATGTTTTTATCCTCTATCTCTGTGGTTATGGCTCTCTCTGTTGATTTCAGTGGCTGAGTTCCTAAACTGGTGGAGCCCAGACTAGCATGTCTCATCTACATTGACTAGAAACTGGTGGTGCTTTCTTGTCTACTCAGCCAGCACTTGATGGTTCTCCAGACTCTCTGAATCATGACTTCAGCCTCCATTGGGGTCTCACTGTTTAATCTCCGGGCCATTTTGCCTATCCAATTCTACTCACATCCCTCTCAAATGATTCAAATGGTGCAGTGTGACTCTTCCCATTAACCAGAGTGATGTGATCAGAACAGGACCAGTCATGATGTCTTTGGGGCCAGAGCAAGAATAGAAAGGGAGATGCTTTTCACACTAAATATTTAATGCATAAATCAAGCTGATGGACTGTTAAATAAAACACAGTTCAACCTGCCACCTTGACAAAGATATCTCCCTCACTATCCGGAAAGTTGAGTTTGATTTGAGAATTATCTGACTCTTTAGATTTCTGCACAAAACTCAGCGGCGAAGGAGAACCAGCATCTGACATCTGGCCCTGTGTCCAACCTCTTTTCTTAGAGCCTTGAGAAGCCTCAGTCAAACATGTGTGGATACCCAAGCTTGCATGTTGAAAATGTTATACAGCCTCCTACAGTTACCCACTGCTATTTGTCAGTTTTAGAGATGCTCACATAGGTGGTTCAATCTAACCTAAGGAGGAAGGACCCAAGGAATGAACTCTGGCAGGCCCTGGAATAGGGATTAGGTAGAATTTTCTAGAGTCCTGGGCAAGTATGGACTCCAGATGGGTATATTACCAACAGATAACTATTGCATCCTCTTGGCCATGGAATCCCTGCCTCATGAGTAGGAGTGTGGCTGAAAGAGGTATACAGAATCCTACAAAGTGTAGGTGTTTAAGTGTCCTTTGTCCAAGGTCAGTAGTGATCAGTGCACAGGTGTTTTTTCCACAATCTCAAGGGAAAAATGTATGTTCTCTGACCCACCACTACCCTTATAAACACTCTGTGGTCTTCTCTTTAACCATCGTGCTCCAGTTCTCCTTTTATAAGACTAAGGAGGACAAGTCACCAGTGCAATACATTTTTGGCCCCATCTTAGAGGAAAAAGATTCAAGGAAAAAATATAAGTATAGAATTAATAAGTATTTCATGTTTACAGTATCTTTTCCCTATCATGTGTATAAAAATTGCATGAGGCTCTCTCTGGGTTGTAGTAAGATGCATTCATAAATCCACCACTTAACTCCTCTGGCTCTGCAAATAATGCTGATGATTATTTCTTTAAAGAATATGGTTATGCCCTGGTGCAGTGTGAATTTTGGAATAAAACTATATACCAAAATAGGACTAAAATGAGAACAGATCTTAAAGGAAGCAGAAATGCCGTTATTTTAAAAGATGTAGTATATTTTCCATACTGAGGGAGAAAAAAGCTATTGAAACAAATTGTCCTGTGTCAGAATATTTAGTACAGGATATAAGAGTTAATGGCAATCGTTGAATATTCTTGCTTAACTATGGGGAATTATATTTTATGATTTGAGGAAATTCTAAATGTATTGAAATGGGAAGTGTGTATTAATGAGCAGAACATTTTAGTTATTTATCCATAGGTTTTTGGTTTGCCATGAATCAAACACTGTGGTTTCCCAAATTAGCTTACTTTCATATTAATTTGCTTTCTTTTAAAGACTTGATGTAAAATTCTGTTATAGGTAACTATGGTTAACATTTTTTTAAATCACTTTTACTAGCTATTTAATTAACTACTGATTTAAAAGTATGAAAAACATTGTTTGGAATCAGTATCACTAAGATGTTCACCTGAAAATCTGTGATTGAATTATTTTCTTCCTCTGAAAAAAAAAATAGACCTATGCTTTACATTAATAGACCTATAAAACAATGATAGATCTATGCTTTCCTTAGCTATACAATCCTTATCTATATCTAAAGCAGTTAAGTTTGAATTCAGGGATCTACACACAAACAAAAAGAGAGGATTTGCCTGTTAGTGCTTTGATATATTGTGGGCATTGGCTGTTTGATTTTAAAACTATAGAAGAATGCATTTCAGGGCAGGCATGTTGATTAATCTGTTTCTGTTGCCTAGAATATGAGGACAGCCCAACCTTTCATCATGGTGAACCTCATTGATCATCCTGTCACTGCACCATCTTTTTCCAGTTTCCATCCTGGACCAGGATTTCATGGCACAGAAAGAAACCTGGGCATCTAACCATAGCATATGAACAAGTAAATGGCCCAAATATTTGAAAGTGTAAACATGCCTCTTTCACTGGGCACTGGTTAAGAGTTTTGAAGTCCATTTGTTGTAACTGCAGTTCAGACTAGGAGAAGGAACTATGTCCAGATGAGAAACAATTTGAGTGTTTGTGTGGAGTTGGATTTTAATCGCTTCTGTCACATTCCATCACTGTTTGCTTGAGCATTTCCTGATCTGCTGTCCCAGCACCGAGGCCAGGTCCGCATCCTTCTTTACTCTCTGTTGTCGATTGTTTTCCAAATGTGGTTTTCCATGCTCTCCTCCCCAAACAGGCTCAGTTAGATTTGCCATTTAATAAATAGTCAGTAAAGATATAGATCCCTGGGAGCTTAAGTCCTGAAATAATACTAGAGACGATTTAGTGTAATATTTACTTACTTTTACATGTTTCTTTCCTTATTAGCTCTTTCTTTCTCATCTGAATATGCATCTCAGTCTTAGCTAAAATTTTGCTCTTTTCAAAATTAGCTGATTGTGTCATTAATTTCTAAACTTGAAGGACCCTAAGTACAAAATTCTTACATAAAGAAAAGACATACATGGAAGGGAGTTTGTAGGGTTGAGCCACGGATGAGTGATAAATCTGGTCTGCTAATGAGACCGTACAGGACAGCACTACTGACATGAGAGAAGGAGCATGCCTTTCCTCAGGGCAAAGCCGCTGGTCTTCCGGTGGCACATTCAACACTGAAGGTGGGGGTGACAAAGCCATGGACATAGTAAACACTGAGAAGTGTACGGCTAACATGCCACCAAAAATATTTAGGGTGGGTACCTACTGTGATTTCGCCAGTTGGAAATGTGTATTTCGGTACTGTCATAGAATGTTGGCAGAGACATGCTATTTATGTCTAGCTGTTGAAGACACTGAGGACAAACAAAGCAGTGAATCTTACTAAGGAAGAAAACAAAATAACTCTAATCCACGTTGAAAGATATTTCAGATATTATTGCTTGTTGCCCATTGTCATAGGTTATCCTGTCACAAATTTAGTATACACTGAACATAAGTCTATTTGTTCATTTCACTTTTTATAACGTTATTTTATATCAACATATTTAAATTTTAATCCACCACATTCCTTCCAGAAGAGTCTCCTTTCTTATTATTCTATTGCCTTCATTACGTACCATTGTGACTACTGTTAACGTGATTCAACAAGGAGGCCGTGAGACCCAGGGGACTCTAATGCCTTGGCAGCCTAACCCTAAGTCAGTGCACCAAAATCAAAACAAACAAAACAAAACTTAAGCACAGCTAATCACAAGCAGCCCATTAGACTCTCCCAAACAGGGCAAATGCTTAAGCTATAGCCAATCAAATAGTGCCTTTGTTTTGCTTCTTTGTCTTTTTTATGAAAATTTTTTCCATAGCCTCTGTCAGCAGGGAGCTCCTAACCCCTTTTGGTTTGGCACTGTGCAGTTCGAACTGGTTTGCTCAAATAAACTACTGAAAAAAAATTTTTTATTGTGCCTCAGTTTACCTTTTAACACTACCTATATCTCTTAGACAAAAGGAACCTTTGCCTGAGAGCTTCCAACCTTTTCTACCTTTTCTCTTTCATTTGGGAAGTAGGTCTCTGATTCTATTTTTTATTTATAAGTTATAAACAACCTATGAATGTTGGTGTCTATCCATTCTCATATTAGAATATGAGCATTAATATTTATTTTGCTGGCATGCCCAATTGACAAAATGCAATTTTTTTTCATAACTTAGCTTACACTGGGTATGTTAAATTAGTACTAGTTTTGAGGCTTCTTAGCTTAATAGGTTCACTTAGTAGAAAAGGGTAACTGGCTAGCTATCAGACTCATCCTGCCTTGAGAGTTAGCAGAGTGGGGAAGGAGAAAATATGCTTACTCCTGAGAAATTCTTCTATTAAAACCATAGTAATCTCCTACATGACATTGCTTATTCCCATTTCAGTTCTTCTCTTTGTATATTTCCTTTGACTCCCCTAGAACGATATGGTTAATTTTATAGAAGGAATTTCTAATTCCATGAATTCTTTGGAATAGTATTGGGCAGTGTAGTGACCTAGCTTTTCCCACCTCTTCAGAGGTCTGTCTTCCTGTCACTGCTTCGAATAAGTTTGCAGTTTTCCACCTTGAAGACCGCTTTTAGTTTCTGGAATGGACCATGGTTCTTTTACACTTTTATGACTTTATTCATATTGTCCCTATTCTTGGAAATATATCCTCCTGTTACACTGGGACAGCTTTCTATCCCTTTTGTGAAAGGTTCAGTAAAAGCATTATTATTTTTTTCTTTTTCTTTTTGGAATTCTTCCTCGAGTTTACTTCTCCTGCCCTGAGTTTTGGGTACTCTTTCCATATGCCTACTTAATGCTTACTTATTTAGTAATAGTAGCCATTTAGGGGTTTTAATTCACTTACCTATTGCAGCACCTTATTGAGTAAATGACTGTAATTATTATCAGCCTCTTCTTATACATCAGGAAACTGAAGCAAAGAAAACTAAGTACTTCCCTAAGGTCTCATAGCTAGTAAGTGACAGAAAGGGTTTTGAAGACAAGAGGTCTGGCATCTGAGTCCATGCCAGTGCTATCCAATAGAAATCTGAGTTACAAATGTGATATACTTCATAAATTTTCTAAAGAGCACATTAAAAATGAGCAGGTGAAATTAATTCTATTAATATATTTTGTGTAAAACAATATATCCCAAATAGCATTTCAATATATAATTGGCATTAACGATGAGATATTTTATATTACTAAATCTTCAAAATCCAGTGTACATTTTACACTTACAGTATATCTCAATTTGGACTAGTATTTTGAAGTACCTGTGGCTAATTACTACCTTAGTCAGTAACACAAGTCTTTACTCTTTTTTTTTTAAATGGAGGTGCTGGAGACTGAACCCAGAATGTTGTGCATGCTAAGCACATGCTCTACCACTGAGCTATGCACACCCTGCACAACTCTTTACTGTTAATCACAGTACTCCTCTTTGTATTGAAATGGTTTTATTTGCCTCTTACCACCCCCCATTGATCTCTGAACTGCTTTACTGGGTAAAGATGTGTTATTCATGGTTTGTATCCCTGGCACATAGACTAGTTATTGTCTGATACATGGTAGAAACTTAATAAATGTTTATTGAATTTTGTTGCTGAAGTACATTGTTAAGTTGAAAATTCGGGAGACTCAGAATACTTGACCGAATGCATACATTTTCCACTCTTGAGGAGACATGAGAGCAGATTGAGAAGATATTGGAAAGATGGTAGTAGCTCTCAGGGACAACAGGATATACTTAAGGTACCACTTTGAGAACGTATATAAATGCTGAATTTCACCAAAATCATTTATTAAAATAATAAATGAAAACATGGTCTAGAAGTGTCGTTTTTTTACTGTTATAGAACACTGTGTTCTTTACCTTTGTTTAGTAAAGAAGCAGTTAGAATTAGCATTGCATCATCATATTTGATAAAACCATGAGTGGAATCATGTCTCATGCATTGTAGTTGCCTAATAAATGTTTTTCAATTTGACTTTTTAGAGCCAGGGGTAGTAACCTCAACTCCTACAGGTATTTATTATTTATTTGAATTCCTACCCAACTTGCCATCAGTTTGGACAAGCTGGGACGGTTCCTCAGAATGAGCTCCATTATAGTCAGATTGTTCCATCTGTTTTCCCTAAATGAAAGACGCTTCCCGCGATGCTAGTCAAAGAGTGAGGGCTCCTTGACTCAGAACCAGATGCAAGCTTAATACCAGACTTCCGTTTCAGCTCAATTACATTCTTGGCAGCCTATGAGGCTCATGGGGTAAACTTTTTATAACAATTATCAATATCAGCCAGTTTTTCAGAATGGGCAAGAATACACTTCAGTAGCTCCAGAATGAGTTTTCTGTCTTCCAAATCTTCTCTCTGGCTAACTGCCATGAAGAATATTGTAGGAGCATAAAGAGTTTTATGTAACACTCTAGAAATCAGCTAACTTTATGTTTACTTAGATTGTAAAGATTTTATCAAGCTAAATTAACCATTTAATGCTGTTTAGGGTATTGTTTTTGTGAGATATGGGAAATGATTATTTTCTTGTGATATTTTATATACAGAATTGTGACTTGTGTGTGTGTGTGTGTGTGTGTGTGTGTGTGTGTGTGTGTGACCATTATCTCGCAATTCTTGGAGGCTGGTCTGTCATTGACTCTCTCATCAAATTATTATGAAAGAGAAAAAACATCTTATTGATGGACTGTAAGCTCAATAATAACCTGGAACTTTTGGATTTCCAGTGGGCTGTTATTTTTTTTTATGTTTACTGGGGTTGAAGTTTCTGTTAGATATTGAATTGGAATTTTAGGTGCTGTAAACCATATCAAGTTGTTGAACTCATGAATGGCTCCTGTCATTATCTAGTATTCCCTGTACCTGTGACCTCAGGTAGATCACTATAGAAAGGAATGCCAATTTTGAACAAGTATTACTCTATTATTCACTGAATGTCCCTAATCACAAAAGTGAAATTCTCTTTTTAATTGCAGTAGGGCATCTAGATTTTTCTCAAGGCTTAAGGGAAACCTTTCCTTTCCTTAAAAAGTCTAAATTTTAGCACCATGCTGCTTTTAAAAATGAAGCAAATATTTTATTTAAAAGGGAAGATGGTGAGAAGTCATAAGCATCCTCTTGCCTCTCAGCCAGGATCTAATAGGTTCAGCTCATGGAGGCAGGAATTTAAAAAGACACCAGAGACCACATGGACTTGGCTTCTTAGGAATTCAATCATAGAGATTAAGAGACCTGTGGGACTTTATTGAAAATGTTATGTATGAGGGAGTCCCAAAATAAGAGAAAGACAAACAGAGAGAATATTTGAATAAATAATGGCCAAAAACTTTCTGAATAAAAGATGCAAATATAAACATCCAATAAACTCAATGTACTCCAGTTGAATGAATTTAAAGAGACTGAGATACAATAAATCTGTCAAAAGCCAAAGACAAGGGAGAATTTTGAAAGCAGCAAGAGAGGAGCAACTCGTCACATATCATGGATCCTCAGAAAGATTCTCAGCAGATTTCTTAATGGGAGTTTTGGAAGCCAGAAGGCAGTAGACTGATATATTCAAAGTGCCAAATGAAAAAAAAAAGTCAACCTAGAAGTCTATATCCAGCAAAATTGTCCTTCAAAAGTGAGGGAGACATTAAGACAAGGAGTTCACAACCATTAGAACTGTTCTGTAAGAAATTCTAAAGGGAGTCCTACATGTTGAAATCAAAGGACACTGGACTATAACTTAAAGCCATATGAAGAAATAAAGATCTCGGTAAAGGTAAATACAGGGACAATTATAAAAGCTAAAGTTACTGTAACAATGGTTTCTAACTTCATTTTTTGTTTTCTACATAGTGTAATAGATTAATACATTTAAAAATAATTTTTTAGTCTAAAAGCTAGTATTACTGTAAATTTGGTTTATAACTCCACATTTGTCTTCTACATAATTTAAGGTACTAATCCAATAAAAAATGGTTTGATTTTGGACACACAATGTATAAAAATATAATTCTGTGATGGCAACAACTACAAGAGATGGGGAAATAAAGCTATAAGGAAGCAGATATTTGTATGTTATTGAGATTAAACTATTATAAATTCATATTAAACTGTTAAAATTTTAGGGATGCTAAGTGTATTCCCTATGGTAATCACAAAGAAAATAGCTGTAGAGTATACACAAAATGAAGCGAGAAAGGTATTTTAACATTTTACTATAAAATATCAGCTAAGCACAAAAGAAGACTCATGCAGGAAATGAACAAAAAAGCTGTACGTCACATAGGAAATTTTAAAAAAATGATAGCAGTCCTTCATTATCAGTAATTAAATATAATGGATTAAATGCTTCAATCAAAAGACAAGATTGTCAAAATGGATAAAAATATGTGATCACTGTGTATTGTCTACAGGAGACTCACTATTGATCCAAAGACACAAGTAGGTTGAAAGCAAAAGGATGTAAAAGACGTTCCATGCAAATCGTAAGCAAAAGAGAGCATTGTGACTATACTAATATCAGACAATATATACTTTAAATCAAAAAGTTTTACAAGAGATAAGGAACAACATTATATATTAACAGATTGCTCAGTATAAGAAGATACAACAATTATAAACACTTACATTTGTAATAATAGACTATCAAAATACATGAAGCAAAAGTGGACAGAATTGAAGGAAGAAATTAGATAGCTCTATAATAATAGCTGGAAACTTGAATACTCTACTCTCAACAATGGACAGAAAAAACAGAAGATAAATAAAGATAGAGGACAAGAACAACACAGTAAACAAACTAGCTCTAACAGAGAGAACACTCACCCAACAACAATAGAATACACATCCTACTCAGGTGTACATGGGGCGTTTTCCAAAGCCACAAATTAACTCTCAATAGATTTTAAAAATTATATGTCATACAAAATACATTTTCTGATCACAATGCAAAAGTTAGAAATCAATAACAGAGAAACAATAGAAAATTCTCAAATTTGTGGCAATAACACACTTAAAAATTAATAGATCAAGGCAGAATCACAAGGGACAGTAAAACATACTTAGATATGAATGAAAATGAGAACAGAACATGCCTCTAAAGTACATCAGATACGGTGAAATCAGTGCTGGGGGAGAAATTTATAACTATCAGCAATTACATTAAAAATAAAGAAAGCTTTCATATTAACAACGTAATTTTATAATTTAAGGAGCTAGAAAAAGAAGAAAAACTAAACCCAAAGCTAGAAGAAGAAAGGAAATAATAAAGGTTAGAGAGGAGAAAAGCAAAATAGGTAATAGAAAAAAAAACAATGAAATGAAAACTTTATTTTTCTAAAAGAGCAACAAAATTGACAAACCTTTAAATAAAAGGACTAAGAAAAAGAGGAATGATCAAAATCACTAAAATCAAAATGAGGGTGAAGACATTACTACTGATTCTAAAGAAATAAGGATTTAAGGGTGTACTATAAACAAGTATACATCAATATACTGGATAACCTAGATGAAATGTGCAAATTCCTAGAAACACAAAAGCAACCAATAATAAGTGATAAAATAGAAAATCTGAACAGAACTATAGCTAATAAGAAGATTGAACCAGTAATGAAAAATTTCCTAACCGAATCTAATTGCTTCAATGGTGAATTCTACTAAAAGTTAAAGAAATCTCATGAATCCTGAAAGAAATTAAAGAAGATATCAATAAATGGGAAAATATACCATGATTGTGGATTGGAAGACTTAGTATTATTAAGGTATCAGTACTACCCAAAGTGATCTACGGTTTAATGAAATTCCTACCAAACTCCAAGCAATGATTTTTGCAGAATAGATAAACCCACTCTGAATTTCATAAGGAATCATAATGGACTCTGAACAGCCACAGCAGTCTTGGGATAGGAGAACAAAGTTGGAGGATGTACATTTCCTGATTTCAAAACTAACTACAAAACTACAGTAATCAAAACAGTGTAGTACTAGCATAAAGACAGACATACATAACAATGGAATAGAGAATCTAGAAATAAACCTTAACATACGTGATCAGATGATTTTCACAAGATGCCAAGAATGGGAAGAAGGACAGTCTTTTTGACAAAGGGTGCTGGGAAAACTGGATGTCAGCATGCAAAATGCTGAAGCTCGATGTTAACCTTACACTGTTTACAAAAATTAAGTCAAAATGGAACCATTACCTAAACTGAAAACTTACAATGATAAAAACCTTAAAAGAAAACAGTACAAAAGCTTCACAGCATTGGATTTGACAGTGATTGTGTGTGTGTGTGTGTGTGTATGACACCAAAATCACAGATGAACAAAAGGCAAAATAGATAAATTGAACTTTATGAATTTTTAAAATGCATATCAGAAGACATTATTGACAGAGTGAAAAGGCAGCCCACAGAATTGGAGAAAATATTTGCAAGGCGTATATCTGATAAGGGATCAATATCCAGAATGTTTAAAGAACTCCTAAAACTCAAACATAAAAACACCAAACAACCAGATTCAAGAATGGGCAAAGAACTTCAATACACACTTTTTCAAGGTATACAAATGGCCAATAAGTGTATGAAAACATGCACAGCATCACTACAACACTAAGGATATGCAAACCGAAACCACAATGAGATACCACCTCACACTTATTAGGATGATTTTTGTCAAAAACAAAAAAAACAAAGAAACAAAAAAAGCCAGAAAATAATGAATGTTGACAAAGATGTAACCCTTATGCACTGTTGGTGGGAATGTGAAATTGTGCAGTCACTGTGGAAAGCAGAATAGAAATTCCTCAAAAAATTAAATGTAGAATTACCATATGATCCAGAAATTCCACTTCTGGGTATATTACCAAGACAATTACAAGCAGAGTTTTTTTTTTTTTTCTTTTGTGTGTGTGTGTGTGTGTGTGTGTGTGTGTGTGTATTGAAGTATAGTCAGTTTACAATGTTATGTCAATTTCTGGTGTACAGCATAAATGCTTCAGTCATACATGAACATACATATATTCATTTTCATATTCTTTTACATCATAAGTTACTACAAGATATTGTATATATTTCCCTGTGCTATACAGTATAAACTTGTTGTTTATCTGTTTTATATATATATTAGTTAGTATCTGCAAATCTCCAACTCCCAATTTATCCCTTCCCACTCCCTTCCCCTTGCTGGTAACCATAAGTTTGTTTTCTATGTCTGGGAGTCTGTTTTGCAAGCAAAGTCTTAAAAAGATATTTGTACACCCGTGTTCACAGCAGTATTATTCACAATTGTTAAAACATGGAAACATTTCAGGTTCCTATTGATGAATGGTATATACATGCAATGAAATGTCTAAAAAGGAAGGAAATTCTGGCATTAACTAAAACTTGGATGAAACTTGAAAGACATTATGCTATGTAAAATAAACCCACCACAAAAAGACATCTACTGTATGATGCCACATACAGGTACTTAGAGTAGTGGAAATCACAGAGACAGAATGATGATTGCTGGGGGAAGAGGGGATTGGAAAGTTGTTACATAATGGATATAGAATTTCAGCATTGCAAGATGAAGAGCGTTCTGGAGATGGACAGTAGTGGTTGTACAACAGTATGAATGTACTTAATTTGGTGTACACTGACTGTACACAATTAAGGTGGTAAATTTTGAGTATTTTAATATAATAAAAATGGAAAAAAATAACATAATTACTTTTTAAGTGAAAGCACACATATATTAATCTTTGATATGATGACAGAGGGTCTAGTGTAAGAGTAGGAAGACTCAAGCTTGCTCCAGTGCCATGGTCTTTTTTCAGCCCTTTAGAAGTTATCACCCTGTCCATGCTGAGCTTCAGAGGTGGGTCTGTCTGCACCAGTCAAACAGGGAGGAGCTCCATTGTTGGCCACAGACTGTTATGTTGCTGTCTCATTTTCTGACCAGATTCTGATCGCTGACACTGACAAAGCTGAAAGAAGCAGCAGCAGGCACCCTGCAGACTAGACGTGGAAGCATACACTCCTGAATTTTCCCTGGTCAGATCTCAGTTATTTCCCATAATGGGACATTGCAAGGACTTCTAAGAGGTGCCCCTTCAACTGCTGTCTCTGTGTTCAGGACAGCAGCCAGCAGTGGGCGGAGTGTGAGCTGGAAGGGGTTAGAGATCAGGCAGTAGCATCCTCTGGAGCAGCTCTTTCAACTCTTGTTGCCAAATTGTATTGAAAGTCCGTCTCCCATCAAAATTCTGGCTCCACTGTTCTCTTCATTGTATAATATTAGTCCAGTTAACTAGGTTTCCTGAGGCTCAATTTTCTTATGTAACAGGGCCATTACTGTGAGAATTCAATGAGATAAGTACAAATGCCTAATAAAATGCCTTTCCTATTGTAGAAGTTAATAATTTTTTTTTAGTATGCCGCATAACTTTATTTTATTTTGCTGACTAGATCTTAGTTGCTATTTTCTTCCCCTTCATATTCTCAGGGAACATGGTAAACACTAAATAGTTGATTGACAATTCTAACCATACATTGAAAAATTGTGTGTATTATTTCGTTCATTGTTTATCAGAACACTTTGATAAGGACAAAAAATATTACTTGTTTTCTATATTCTACCTGCATCTGTGAACACAGTTATCTATTATTAGTTTATCATTTTTGTGCTCCCAGAGCAAATGTTACGAAGGTAAAATGCAGGTGAAGTGAGGCAGGACCTACAGATGAATCTCTTATCTGCTTAATGAATCGTACAGTAAGTGTCATATTAGGAAGAGGGACAGGAAGGTTGAGCATTTTGAAGAAGAAGCGTAATTTTCAATGCAAAGCATCTATGTTTTCTAAAAGATCATGGGGGACAAAAAGGGTGAAATAAAATCCTTCAGGAGAGACATCTGTTCTCTCTGATTCTTAAACTCACTTCAAACTTGGAGAAACAAAGCGAAGCGACAGTTAACTCATGTTTTGTCAGCCCTCGATCTTTAGCTCTTGTATAAAAGTAGGCAAGCAGGTGCCCATCTGTGCAAATAGGTGGCTTGAATTAAACATGATGTGGATTTAAAAAAATTACATTTGGAGGTATGGCAAGGAATAGAGAATTTAAGAAAACCCAGAGTACCTTTAGTAAGATGAGAAATGTGAACTGTTGGTTGTGTCTATTTTAGAAGATAAAATGTGTGGGAGAGAGTATATAGTTCAAGTAGTAGAGAGCATGCTTAGCATGCACAAGGTCCTGGCTTCAATCCCCTGTGACTCCACAAAATAAATAAATAAATCCAGTTACCTCCCCCTTCAAAAAAATAAATAAAATAAGATAAAATGTAGAAATATTTGTCCCAAAAGGCTCTGTTTAATCCACATTTCCCCACAGTAATTCTATCATCAGTACACTCACCCCAAGGAGTGGATGGAGCACCATTACCCTTGGGCCCCTCCCCCAACAGACTTCCATGAGGCCATCTTGGAAACAGCAGTAGGGAAGATGCTTCATGTCGCAACGTAACTAAGGTAGTGCTCACCCACGACTCAATTATGACTTAGTAGTGACTCTCTTAGCTTCAAAAGGAGGTTCTTGAGACCTTGAAGCTGAGCAGAAGGAGAAGAATACACAGACTGGAGGGTCTGCTTTAGGAAACAGCATAAGAATCAGATATTAGCTAACAGATAGCCAGCATTGCAGAAATTGGACTGGATTTGGAATCCTAGTCAGGAGTTTAATCCTGATTTCTCAGTGTGTTCACCTAACTTTTGGGGCTTTATTTTTTCATTGATAAAATGAAGGGATTAGGCAAGATGACCTTTCTGGTTCTTCCAGCTCTTCAGAATATTTTAGAGCTGATTAGGTTGTCAACTTTTTTCTCAGGACTCCTTTTATAGAAGTAATCTGTAAAATTACTGATTAAGCAGTTAGATACTCTCATATATCCGTGTGACTAATGTTAAGTATTTATAGTTTATTGACAATCTATTGTGTGTCGATCCCTGCATTAATAGAAGTAAGGATGAGACAGTTCAAAGTAAAGGAGAAGGTGAATTACAGGTAGCAACCATAACACAAAAACAAACCATTTTTGTTTCAAAGATGACGAAGAGTTTGTTTAGCTTTACCTTGAATAGTTGGGACAAACACCAGGTAAATAGTGCATACATTTCTTTTTCTATTCCACTAACAGTTTTGTCTTCATAGCCAAAACAAATCTAAAAATTTTTACTTTAAACTTTTGGCATCTCAGCCTTCTTCTCTTCTTTGGTCTCCTTTAACTTTCTCCTAATTAATTTATTTTTTAATATCAATTTTATTGAGATACAATTCACATTATAAAATTCACTCCTTTACAGTATACACTTCATTGTTTTTTAATGTATTCATAGAGTTGTACAACCATCACCTCTGTACATTTCCAAGGTATTTTCATTGCCCCCCAAAAGAAACCCAATATTCATTAGCAATAATTTCCCATGCCCCTTTCCCCATCACCCATGGCAACCACTAGTCTACTTTCTATTTCTATGAATTTTCCTGTTTGAACATTTCATATACATTGAATTATACAATATGTGGGTCTTTTAAACTAGCTTCTTTCAGTCAGATTGTTTCTAAGGCTCATCCTTTATGTAGCATGTATCATTAGCTCATTCCCATATATTACAAATAATCTTAGATTGTATGACTGTATTACAGATTTGTTTATCTATTCACTAATTTGCAACATTGAGTTGGTTTCCATTCATCACTGGCTTTAGACCTTAATATCTTTTTTTTTCTTATATTGTTGAGTGAGTAACTAACCCTTGGAATTTCACTCTATTCTTCTTGTCTAATCGTCATCAAATGTATATGGTGATTACACAGTGCAGAAAATGGAAATATTTAGACATTAATTCAATGAGACACATAAATGGCAACTCTATACTCAGTTCTAAGTAATGTGGTAAATAGGGAAATTTGACTATTTCCTTTTACAAAGAATACATGACCTTTTTAAGGATTAATGGCAAGACTTAATAAGGATGGAATATAGGACAAGTGGAAAATATTTTTTTGAGTGCTAGCTAAATCATCATAATCCGCTTTGCTACCTTCATTATCAGCAAACCCGGGATCACTTATTGGGCGTGTACTCGCTACAAAATATTGCATTTTTTAACATGCGTTAGAGTATTTTATGTTCCAACAATTTAATTTGAATTTTTTTTTCATATTTCAAATGACAAGGGTAAATTACAGGTAGCCAATATCCAAAAATAAATGCTCAAGAAATGGAAGAGTTTGATTTTATCTCACATCTCTAAAACATACTCCTTTCATTTTATATATATATATATATATATATATATATATATATATATATATATATATATATATATATATTACAATATAATATATATTACACTTATATACACACATATATACACAATATATAAACGTGTATATATTTAAATAAATGATATAGTTGTTTGAAGAGGAATCATCATGGAGAGATGGACCTCTCACTTACTCACGATGTTTAGTTTTCAAGATTTGGTTAATGATGATCAGAGTTTGGGTTGAGGTCAGTAGCTTGAGGAAAGTACAGTAATAAAAATCATCCTTACCACCACAATAATGTTATAACACTAAATGACTGATTTTAAATAGTATGTTTAGAGTTTATCCTTGTAAATTCGGTCCGTTCCTTGGCAAATCTGATATCTCTTAACAACTCAACAGGAGACTTGAAACTGTGATGGAGATTTGTGATTCTTCCAGGACATACATCTACATCTCCTCAGCAGTCTTCAGGTTGATCTGCTGCCAACATGTTTTCCCCACTCTCAGTAGAAGGAATCTCTGACTACACATCCTGGCAAGCACACACATTCCTCCTGGCAAGCTTCCCCAATGGTCCGCAAAAGTCTTGTGCTTTGGGGCAAAATCATTTTTCTCTAAGGGAAGTGTGCCTTGGGAGTATGGCAGGACCCCAAATAAACTGAAAAAATTTCTCAGAATTTTCACAGTGACTAAATATATATTTCCTTTTATGGACCTATTCTTTTGCTACTAAGTACTCATTACACACATACACACACACACACAATTAATTGTGCTACTCTTTCCTGCGTGATAAAATGCCACTTTACAATAAGCTTGGAGAGGCCTTCTTTTTGTAAATAACACCCTTCGTAAACATAGTCAGTCTTCCTCAATGCACATACACTGTATAATAGATCTGTTGTCTGTTTCACTTAGCCAACCTTGACCCTTTTCTTACATCCACAAAATGATTTCTCTTTTTAAAATCAAATACCCAACCCTGAGCAGAAGTGGACATGAGATTTAGTCTTGTGCCTGTTAGTACATCACATACCCCTAAAACCCAGGGCAAGAATGTTTACCCGGCCCCATCAGGACCAAAGAGAGCAGCAAATCTCTGATTGAGAATTCTAGAAAAAGAATCTTAATTTTTCCTGGTGGTCTTGAAAGTTAGAGGCCACAAGGTTTTAGTCACCTTTTGATTTAGAAGGAAAAGCCTGTCTGAATGAAACCGTCTAAGGGAAAAGTATAAGATAGTACCCATGCCCTGATGACATCATTTGAGCTCCAGCATCAAGCAGTACCTGGAAGCCAGACATACAGTACAATCATTTTTTGACTTAAGTCCATTTCGGTCAGGGATTCCAATACTTGAAACAGAAATAATCCTTTACTTTTCTCCCAACTCCTACCCTGATGTAGAAAATGGTAACAGTAGTTTATCCATGTGTTCATATCTGATCAGTCTTCTCCTAAGAATGTAAGTTTGTATAATAGCTGCTTATAGTTAGATAAATTGCATTTTAGGCATATAACAGAATATGATTAAGTTCCAACTTGGACTCAGCAGCATTTTTCTTTAATTAACTGAGTTTTTCTTATGAACTTTAACACTGTTTAAAAAAAAATAACAGCTAAATATAAGAAGTGGTTTCATCCAAACTCAAAACCCAAAGTTATCGTCCAAAGTTACTGCCTCATTTCCACTAAACTTAACCATAGAACTGACTACAGTACTCTTATATTGGTAATCATCCTATAAGTATTTTAATGTATTTTATATTTCTGTTATAATTTCCAGGGTCTGATTGTTTTTGAGTATGTGCATTTTTAAGCAGTCTTTTTGTCACTTTTTTTCAATGTTGTTTCTGTTTAAATCAATGCAATACTTTCATTTTACTCAACTAAGTCAATTTCCTGTTCAATTAAGTCTCAGATATGGTTTAATTTATATACTTCTTGGAGTGCAGTTATCAATTTTAATTTCTAGACATTTAATTGAAAATGTAGAATTTGATAAAGATATGCCATTATGCATTTGAAAGTCACAGCATCTGTTGTTTAGATGTATGAATTATTTGTCAGACAATAGAATTCCTCAGTGCTGCTTTGTAAAACTGTTCAGGGCTAAAACATCTACACTTTTTAAAATTCTCTTTCTAAATATTATCACTTATCTCTTTTTATTTCCAATTATCAAGTTTTAATTTATTTATTCTTTCTATAATGTCAATTGGAGCTGAAAGTATTAGGCATTTAAAATAGCCAGTGCAGAATTTTTAATGATAGGGCATAATGCCTAATTTATAATTGTAAGTGAAGAGAAAGGGATGCAAACCATGATGTACCTTGAGATTTCAACTGCATGTTTTATAAGGGAACACATTAAAAGTTTCACAGTTATTTTTCCTTGGTATGTTAGCATTATTCAAGTTTTCAATGATGAATATATATTACTTTATAATCAGAAAAGAAGCAAAAAGTTACTATCTTTGATCACCTATATCTTTTTCTTTTGTTTTCTTGAGGGTTCTAATATTAAACATGACTAGAAAAACATTTTTATAGGAAAAGAATCTGCCTAAGATGAGCTACCACTAGATAGGCAAAGTTTACAAGATTCATGTCTATTGAACTGTGAGACCAATTTCAAGACATCACATCTTGGTAGGAAGAACATAACTTTATCGAATATACTAGAGAGTAAATATGTTTGTCAGTGGGACAATGTCAGGATTTAATCAAAACTGACTAAAATGCATGGACTGTCCACAAAGGATCCAAGTAGGTTAACAAAATAGCCAAGTGATGACTGGTTAAGTCTGCACAGATATATATATATATATATATACACACACACACAAACACATATATATACATTATACATATATATGTATAATCTGTTCAATTTAAATGGTAGATTTAAGAGCTTTAAATGACAATGTTTCAAGATTAAAGCACAAATTGGATGTGTAGAGTTAATGTCCATTTTGAGTCTCTAATTTACAAGTTTGGTGCAAGATTATTTGATTTATGGTTAAGTTAATGAAATGTCACTATGCAATTTGAGGCCATGTTATTAGTGATGTAGAAATTAATATTAAAATTAAAACCTTGAGAGAAAAAGGGGAGATGTTTATAATTGAGGAAAGATAGCTTGTGGGTAACTGAACGGTCTGAGGTTTCACCCTACTTGTCAAGTAACATACATATAAACATGAGGCCTTTGGATCAGAGACAAAGAGTTTATTACTCATAACAACAGACAGATTATCACAGGGCAATATGGTGGGGGCTGGATGATACCTTCTCATATAGTGAGGCGCCTTACAGGAATGGGATCCCGTAATATGAAAACTCTTTTCTTGCAAAGGATTACTGGTGACCTGCCATCCTCCAAATGTACATTTGAAGACTGAGATCAGCCCAGTTTAATCTTTACAGAATGAGGTAAAATGGAGACAAGTTAGTGGCTGACTAAAACAAAAACAAAATTAGACAGAGGAATGATTTAGATATTTTCCCAGCCTCTTATTTTTTCTTTACATTTTTCAGTTCACATTTTTCCTTAAAATAAGCTCTATTCTTTTCAGGTGCCAGTGTAGACTTCTAGACCTTTATGATCATAGAAACACAACCAACATTTATGCTCATTTCACATGAGATGCTCAGTGAAGAGAACACGTGAATGTTTTCCCTTTGTTCACTGACTTCAGTAGACCAGACCACTCAAGCAGAGATAGTTGAGTCTGAAGTTAAAAAAGCTTTGGTAAAGCTCTAGTGATTTTGAAGGTTTTAACTGAAGAAAGTTAAGAACCAGTTACAAGTAGGTACTTACGCTACTGCTGTGCAAACAAACCTTTTGGTTGGAAGAGATATTTGAAAGTCTGGAGAGTGGTGTTTGTTTTTCTCTTATGTGTACTTTTTTGAAAATAATCAAAAGAATGAAATAATCATATGAAAATTACTGCTATTCACAATTTAGCTGCAAATCAAAAAAACATCATTTAGTTGAGTGGCCATCAACTGCTCCATTATCTAGCCTGGAAAGGGCTCTTTATCACAGGAAGTGCCATGCATAAGATACACTTCTGTATGAATTAATGATGATTACTTAGAATTATGACAACTTTTAAATGATGATGGCTTTTATCCTGCTTACTTTTTAGAAAAATGCATTTATTTTGTACACTTATCTTTATCCTATTTCCCAGGAACTCAAATCATTTTGAGGTAAATATATTTCTTATGCCAGATTGGAGAACAAAAATTCTTTCAAGTATGTAGGTATTTTGGGGACCCGAAAGTACATTCTTCTAGTGACACTGCAGTGATTGGTGACTAAACTCAGATTTATAAATATGGTAAGTAAAAAATATGTTCTTTGAATGAAGCAAACGATCAATAGTTCAACACAGAAGTCAGCAGACTTTTTCTTTAAAGAACCACAGAGTGGATATTTTAGGCTTGTGAACCATACAGTCTGTGTTGCAGCTACTAAAATTTGCCATTATAGTGCAAAAGCTGCTCCAGTACACAGTATGTAAATGAATAAATGAATAAACGTGGTGTACCAAAATCTACCACAGCCATAGCCCGGGTTTGCAAACCCTGATCTAGCATACTAACATACATACTCTCTCTCTGTATATATATACATATATAAAATATAAAACTATATTAAATATGTTATCAAATATTTTATTTAATATCTTAATCGAATCACTAACACGTACCATTATATTGATTTATATTGATTTAATCAGTATTAATTAGTTTATGTCAACCTATAATCCACCATTTAAATTTGATATCAGTATGAACGTAATGAAAGTGGATTATCTAAATTTGGATTTGTAAGGTTGTGTTAAAGAAAAATTATTCCCTCCACTCGTTAAAATTGTAAGGAAGACTTCATTCAAAACTTATTACAATAAAGGAGAGACCATTACAATAGAGGAAAAGAGAATGAAGTCAACTCTAAATACTCTGGGGTTTATAGCCCAGAAGCAGAGTGTGAGGGACAGTAGATGGAACAAATCAAGGGTCATCAGTAAACTGACTTATCAGGATTCTTGCTAAAGGCAGGCCAAGGTGGAGGTCTAGTGGTGAAGAGGGATCAGAGGAGCCTGATTAAATTTAGGTCAAGAAGGGAGTCTTTGTCAGTAGTGCTAAATGTATTTCTAAATAAAATTATAAGAGGAAAAATAAAATATGAATGATAAATGTAGTGGAAAGACTTAATGTTGTAGCAGAGAGAAAGAGTTAAGCCCCTTCGATGCGATAGGTGCCATATTATATACTACAGATGTGACAAACTGCTGAATACTGGTTCCCCTAAATTAGCACCCAAATAACCTGTTAAATGTGATGAAGCACAGTGGAATTTGTTGCTTACTTTGGTAAAGGAGATCGCTGTCTTGACCAACAGTAAGCAGCATACTCCCCAAAAGGAATGGCAAAGGAGGGATGTTCATGAAGCTTTTGGGGGTCTATGTTGACAGGTCTTTCAATAAGTAGAATTGATTAGTATTGGATGAAATTTGTGTTTAAGATCTTAGGATTGGTGAATTTACAGAGGTGAGGGTTTGGGAGAGGTTCTTGAATAGTAAACAGCCATTTGTTTGAGCTATGTATTATTCTGAGAAAGAGAGATTTACTTTAGTGAGCATTAGTTGAGTAGCCTATTTTTCAAATAAATGGATTTTCAGAAAGTCCCTGAAAAAAAACGACGAAATTATTTGCAACCTCATCTTCCTGGCAAGGATTTTCTGAAATATTAAAGCCATATTAATGCAGGCACTTGGAATAGTAAATTCATGTTAATGTAGACTGCAAGATGTGTGGGTGTGGATACATTCACTTCTGAAAGGGACAAGAAATAGGGCCTTTCTTGAATGTGTAGAGTAATTGAAAACCCAAAACAAACACATCCAATGAAATAAAAAAAAAAGTAAAATCATATGAAAGGAATTATATGATTAAATATTAAATGACTGGTATAGGATCTCAGAAAAGAGGTTGAGTGAGCACTTTTAAAAGTGTTGAAAATCTAATAATACTTTGAAAAAGGTGAAAACTCTGGGCAGGACCTTGCCCTTTGTTCCTGGGTATCATAAGCAAAATAGAATGGGAGGGAAGTAGGAGACAGTTGTAAACAAAGGATGCTCTGGAAGATTTTATAGGATATCAGGAGCTAATAACTATGAAAATATGTTGTGGTCACACAGTGAGTAATCTGAGTGCCACGATTGTATTCAGAATGCAGAAGAGAATTCAAAGTGTTGTTTAGAATATGTTAGACTGTGTGATTGGGAAAAAAGTAGAGACATAGAGAACATTTAAAAAACTCAAACAAAATTCTAAGTGAAATGCTATAAAGCACAATATTAATATGGGAGATGAAGAAATAGAGAAGATGTAATGAACTTAAGTGTGTATAAATATACACACTTTGAGGGAGGATGTAGCCAAAAATGTAGGGAGTCTAATTTTAGTCTACTGGGTTTTAGGAGAGATGGTTGAGGACCTTCAGTGTTTCAGTTATGACTGGCTCGGTATTCTAGATTTACCATTGATATGTTTAATTAATGATTAAATCTTAACTTGATATTTAACAAACCCTTCCTATATTTATTAGAGCATTTTCAGTGATAATCACTTCATTATTTTCTTTTACTGTTTCTTTTTCAATTTTTCAGTTTGTGAATTAAAAAAATTGATGCTGTAGAATTTTTATTTTAGATACATTAAAAATAGATTTTTTTAAACAAAAATCATATTTGGATTAAAATGTTTCAAATAATTGAATTGCCAAGATTGTTTTCCACTTTTTCAAAAATCCTCTCCACAGGTAGATGATAGATAATAGAGATTTAATTTTGAAGCATTAAACGTGAATCATCATGTCAAAATTAAATGTATAATTTCATAAATAACATAAAAAATAAAGTGACTTTATATTGATATTCATAAAAGGTGAGTTTTGTCAACTGTCAACACCCACAATAGCCTGTTAGGCAAAGCAGAATTTATTACCTACCGCAGTCAGGGAGAACAACCTTTGACAGTCTCAGAGTGTCCATAAGGAGGAGTTAGTTGGGTGGGGGTGAGGTTATGTATAGGCTGGGAATCTAGACTTGAATTGTTAAGACAGGTCTCTCAATCTGAGGGGCTGTTTATAGAGCTGGGTGCATTTCATAATGTAATGGTCTAGGATGGGTGAACACAGGGAGGCAAGCATCTTGAAGTGAATCTTAAGTGAACAGTTGCTTGATAATTAAGAAATGTGCTCAGTTTTAGGAGCTTATGACTCAGGTAAATTATTTTTTAGCAAGTTTCTGAAAAAAAAAAAAAGTTCTGTACTGATTTATAAGCCTTTTCCTCATGGACAAGAACTTGCAAGCATTAAAAGTAAAATCTTACAGATGTAGGTCCTGACAGTTGGGGTGGATACAGAGGCCTCAGTTCTCAGTTTCAATAGCAAATTGAGAACTGAACTGTAATGTGAAGCATGTTACTGCCTGCTTTGTGTGGACTAGGTATAAAATAAAAGGTTGCCTTTATCTGAAAGAATTTAAACTAGGATATTACTACGTCTTTCCTTTGGCTAGCAAATTATGGAAAAAGGAATTGGACAGAAATGACAGGAGAAATCATTTGTGGGGAGGTGGGGCAGGCAGACACTAAAAATACATTTTTGTAGATCAAATGGAGAGGCTAGACAGTGATTCTGTCTTGTCACATCCTCTCATTAAGAAAAAAAACTAATTGAATTGAATCTATGTTCGGGATAATTGACTCTTGACTTTCAATGAGCTGAAAAGGAAGAAAAAGTATTTAATCAAAGTACTGTATAGACATGCATAATACACTGTTTTAAGAATGTTTCAAGTACACCTACCTTAATCTTCCTGTGTTAATGCACTTTACTCATTGATCTGATTCACTCATATTTCATTACCTAATATTAAACAAAATATGAGGTGACAGTTTTGAAATATGGTTCCAGTAGGTAATTTATTAATGCAATAATAGCAGTTTCAAAACTGGGAGATTCCACTAGTGACTATAAATCAAACAGTAAAGTAGGATAAATATGACAGCCAGAAGACCAGATTGTAAAGACCAGAAAAAAATTAAAACGAATTAATAAAAGCAGATACTAGATGCTTTTAAAATAATTTGTGCAGAAATCTGTATTAAATGTTAACCTAGAGAGTCACGGTTAAATTAAAAAAAAAAGTTTCTCCCACTAATGCAACATGGAAAGTCTAATACTAATATTTGCAGGAGGGCAGATCTAAAGGTATTTATAAATCTCAAATCTCTGTAGATGTTTTTCAAGTCTAAATAATTGTCCAATGAAATTTACTTTAAAAATATTAAATGTAGTCTTTATTTTCTCAAACAAGCTTCACTTTCTTCTACTTTGAGTCTTAGAGAAATAAAAATTAATTTTCCTTTCTTCACCTTAATATAATCCATCACCTGCTTGGAGTTTCTTCTTACTATGAAATTATAAAGCTAGATGTTATTTTATGTCTTCCATTGAAGAGAAATTGCTATTCGTGCTAAAGGGCTCTTCTTTCTCCCTAAACCCACAAATTCCATTCCTATTTAGATTTCTGCAGTGTGTTGGTGCCCTGGGAGAAGAACCACTCACTGAGTGGCTTTTTGCTACATTTATCTCCCTGGTGCAGTGGAAAGGGAAAGTCCTCTTTCTCTTAATTTATTGTGAAAATATTATAAGGTTGATTTGTTAAGGCATGCTATTTATGCTAATCTGTGATGGGAATATCCATCCATATCAAGAAGTGGTCCAGAGTTGAGAATACGAAGAAAAGTAACAGGTGCCAGTTGAGCTAGGACCACTGATTAAGCAAGCATTAATCAAGAGCAGGAAGGCAGGAGACCAGAGTCAGCCGGCAAGATCAGATGAGTAACCCGGGTGACCAGCATTGCTGTTGAGCTACGTTCATAAATATGGGATAGAAAGGAAAGGGAAGAGAGGAAGGAATACAAGTCAAAATAAATATTTCTTATGTGTGTAGACCTATTATCTGTTTAACATCACTAGAAAGGACAGCAGGTAAAGTTAATAACAAAAATAACCCAGTTTATTTGTGGGCGATAAAGTCCTTATTTTAAAGATCGTAGAGGATCATCTTTCAGTATGCCTAAAGGATAACTCAGATAGAGGCTTGGAAATCTTTACTTGTCTCTTTTTCTCCTTTCTTATTTGGAAACTGGAGGCACTTCTCTTTGACCCTTCTTTCTCATCTCAGAATGGGCAGCCGATTGCCCGGATTTTAATTAATTTTCATTTGTCAAACCAAGAATCTGAGCAACCCTCTCACTAACCCTGTTTTCACTGCATAATAGACCATGTGCTAGGCGGGCTTCCTGATCAGTGAAGAGGATTAACGTGAGCCAAGTATGGAAATCTGTTCAGGTTATTAAAGGCTAACAGTGATTGTTCTAATGCGTCTGTTTATTACGCACATTTTCTCCTCTGTAGTCATAATATTACCTCGTCAATGTGTTTGTCAATTGTTAATATCTTTGTTGTTGCAGATACAGATGTGGTGTATAAAAGCGAGGATGGACATGTCATTAAACTGAATATAGAAACAAATGATACTACATTATTATTGGAAAACACAACATTTGTAAGTAATGAATAATTAATTACTTTAATCATTTCAGTATTGTTTAGAATGCTCTCTCTGCGTACATATCTGTCTTGTCCTCAGCTTCAGCACTTGCAAAGCCTTTCAGGTGAAAAGCTAGGGCTGAGAGATCATTAGAATCAGTTGATCTGTCGGTAGAAAATACCCATGTGACCATCTGCTTTGTTTTCTCCCCATTTATCCTTTTCAGTAAATGAATAAATGTGTTTCTAAGAATAATACTTCCTTGGAATGAATATTTATTCCAATGTTTCCTGTGTAGGCTTAGCCAGACAGATGCCAAGATTTTAAAAAAAATGTTAATCTAACCCCAGTTATCCTAACTTTTTCTCCCCCTTTACTTTTCATTCTTTCTGACTTCTTTCAAATTCTGTTGTGGTTTTCCAGATCAAGAAAAGGCAGGCTTTATAAAACTGGCCTTTTGCTGAGGTTGGTGTGTTTTGATTTTATAATTTGGGATTCTATCAATGTCATTTTCCTTCTCCAGTTTCACTGTTTGGCCTCAAAATGTTCAGATAACAGTGTATTTATTTTGCTCGTACAAATTTATATGAACTTTGTCTTTGTGACAAATTCAGTCCTCTTCAGGTTAAATTTAACTATGATAACCTGTTAAGTGACAATGAATTAGCTATTGCAGATGTTCAAAATCTAGCTATCAAACACCACTGAAAAATAGTGCATAGTTATGTGATCACTGTTTTATATGTCAGAAATTCAGTGTGTTGCCTATTAGATGAGTTCATATGATGAATAGACACATTATAAGGCCTCATAAGACCTACACAAATTAAAAGGATAAGCAAATCATCAGATACTTTTTGTAATTATTCCTACTTGTACATTTGGAATAAATATTTAATCTTCATGTTAATTACAGGATGGCCAGGTAGGAGAGATGAACTGAAAATTTCTGTTGTTAAGTGTTTTTATTTAATAAGAAAAAAATGTTCATGGAAATCATGAAGTGATTATGTACGTATATATCTGTTCGACTAAATTAAACCAACCAGCTGATGAACATTTTTTGAATGACATTTTTTTGTTTTTAAATGAATTAGTTATTTCACCGATATTAGGGGAACAGCTCCTCTGAATACAACTCTTTATAATACTTGAGGAATCCCAAAGAAATATAAGACATAATGCTTATTTTCTAAGAATACAGATTTCCTTGGAGGAGATCATGCTAACCCTCCTGAAAAAGTTGAACAAACAGTATAGAGCAGTATCTATTATTTCCTAATTAGATGGTCTTAGGGATACCAGAGAAAGTGCTAAGGAATCACTGAGAGAGGCTGAAATCAGTAGCAGAGAAGCCCTCCATATGGGATAGGACAGGAGGCAGAAAGCAGGAATGGGTATTAATGACAGGGTATGCTATGATTTGCTGATTAAAGTCAAAGTGAATTAATTTCATTATGACTCATTTGGAGACTAAAATTAAATGCATTTTTCTAAAGTAACAATCATAAAGTAACATTTTTGATGAGGAGCATAGGCCTTTGGTGGTCAAGCAGGTAACTCAGGAATAGACACTCAGTTTGTGACTGTCTGGTTGTGTGACTGTTCCTTACTGATCATCTCCTTGCACAAGCTAATGAGGTCTTTCCTCTGGTCACTAATTATCTACTTTTTTTCCAGCATTTATTCTTTGCTTTCCTAGTCTCTACGATACTTCAAAAAAGAAACAAAACAAAGAAAAGCTTTTGGTTATTATTCCATTTTGTTGGTATTTCATACTTCACACCAACCCCATCTCATTGTAGTTCTTCTCATATGTTGATTAATGCCATTTTATCTTTATGCTTTTATATTCAATCTTTTAAAAATCATTTCAAGATCTAGTTCTACTCTGCTCTGTGTTGGCCATGACTCTTAATTACCACCGAGTCATATTTAACAAATACTCTACTTTACTGATTGTCTACGATTCACAAACTCCCTAAAGACATTTATCTCACAATACAGGTAATCAAGCAATTTATAAGTCCTAGATGTGTCAGAATTCAATGAAGGGAGTGAGGATAAAGATTGGAATGCAGCTTATATTTGAAACTAGTTAACTCAGAACTGTAAATAAAAATACATGCCATGATTCCAGCTGAATTCAAAGGAACTTATTTAATCCTTTTCTCCTCCTAACTCCAAGACAAGCACTATTAAACACAGTTGTGTTTTTAAGCTCATGCTAGACTAAAGTCTGGATATACTTTCTCTCTTAGGCCATTTTCTTAGGGGAAAAAATATCTTATCAGAGCATAAAAATTGTATTCATGTGTATATTTTTATTGAGCAATTAGCAATATTTTAATTATAATTAATTAGATTAGATCACTATGAAAAGCTTTGTAATAAAATTGTAGCAGGCAATTGAGAAAAAAATATTATTTAAAATGTGATAACAGAATAGCCTATCGTTTAATAAGACTTATTTTGCTAAAATGTGACTGCCAATTTATTTTAAAAATTAAGATAACCTCACATTGTCATTTCCCTGCTTATATACATTTTACATATGAATTGTGGGCACTTTTAGCTATGTAATCATGGTTAGCAGACACTATGAGTAACAATGATATTGGCCATGGTTGTCAAAAATAAAACAAAAGTAAATCATTTTCCTGAAATAATTGTCTTAAGGCATTCTTTTGGATTGAAGATAATTGGACTTCTAATGAAGGAGGAAATTAAAGGGTATATAACTTTTTGAAGAGGAATTATGTAAAAAAAGTGATTTTAGCCCCCAAACTGCTCTTAATCATTTCTAAGTGTTTGGAAATGTTATCTCATAAAACCAGAACTATTTCAAACAAAAGCTCATTCACAGTGTCATAATGAGGAAAATGTTTCATAACTATTAGCTGTATCCTTTCCACTGTCAATAATTTGAATATCACCAGTGGTCTTGGCAGAAAACACCAGCAGTCATAAATAGTTCTATCAAATCACTTTTTGAGATTAAAGAGGGATTGTAAACATGATTCCAAGCCATATGCTTAAACATTATTAAGATTAAAAAATAAGAGCTTATGCACCAATATGGAAAGGGAAACTGAGTGTCTGGCTTTAAAAGGTATGCTACAAAATAGCCTAAAACAAAGAGAGGGAATTCATATATAGCAGCAGAATGATATCAAGGAAAATGTTACCTTCACATTTTTTGCTCCAACTATTTATTTATAGGTCATTACGTAATGCTTGTTTTGACTGGAACCAAGCAGTATTTTTGGAATTATCATACATAGAGATAGCATGAGTTGATTTGCATACTACTTTAGAATTTTTCTTTGTTGAATTTTCACTTGTTCTGCCGCTGAATATTTGGGATGCAGGGTAGATAAAAATCTTTGTATCACCATGAAATCAAGGAACTTACTTTCTAATTCATGTTTGAAGAAAGAGCTGAACTATGGGGGAAAAAAAATGCACTGGCACAAGCCAACAATTGTTGGATGAAGGCAACCAAAATTTCACCTCTTAAAATTTGAAATCAAGAAAGGTTATCAGATTTCTGACTAGCCAGGTGGTACCACATGCAGGCTATAATCATGGCAAATCTATTTGTTAAAACGCTGTCCTCAGACAAGGCATACAAAGATGGCAGAGTAGGAAGACCCTGAGCTCATCTCATCTCATGGGCATGCCAAAATTACAATTTATGGAGCAACTATAGAGATTGGAACCTAGAAGAAAAGATCTTCCACAAATAAAGACATAAAGAAGGAACCACAACAAGATGAGTAGAAGGAGCAGAATTATGGTAAATTCAAGACCCATATCCCCCGGAAGGGCAGTCCACAAACAAGAGAATCATTACAACTGCAGAGCTTCTCCCCAAGGAGCAAAGGGTCTGAGGACCGCATTGAGTTCCCCAGCCTGGGAGTCCTGGAGCAAGAAGATAAGTCCCCTTTGAAGGCCAGAGAGGCTTACTTTCAGGAGACGCAGAGAGCTGTAGGAAAGAGTCCACTCTTAAACGGCACACATAAACTCTCACAGCCTCAAGGACCCAGGGCAGAAGCAGTAATTTGAAAGGACCATGGGTCAGACCTACCTGCTGATTTTCGAGAGTCTCCCAGAGAGACAGAGGCAACGTCAGCTCACCCTGGGGGCACAGACACTGGCAGCAGCCATTTTGCGGAGCTCATGCTATCATGTGGACACCGATGCTATCAAAGGACATTTTGGAAACCTCCCTCCAGCTTACTAACCTTGGGACTCAGCCCTGCCCCCACCCAGCAGTCTTTAGGCACCAGTACTGGGACTCCTCAGGCCAAGCAACTAGCTGGACAGGAACGTAGCCCTCACATCAGCAGACAGGCTACCTTAGGATCCCTGAGCCCACAGCTGCTCTGGACCCAGCCCTGGTCTCAGACCCACACACCAGTACCCAGACACTAGAACCAGTACCCCTAGGACCCTGCAGCCAGAGACTCTGGGACCCAGCTCCATCTACCAGTGGGCAGAAACCATCCCCAAATCCCCCTGGGTCCTGGCCCCACCTACCACCAGCTAGCTCTAGCCTTGGAACCAGCCTTACCCAACAGTGGTCTGACACCAACTCCGGGATACCTGAACCCTGCATCCAGAGACCCTAGGACCCAGCTCTGCCTGCCAGCAGGATGATACTAGCTTCAGGACCTGGCTTTACCCCACTGGTGGGTGAGCACCAGCCCTGGGAATTTTTTGGACCCCAGTTCCGCCCACCAGTGGGCAGACACCAGACCCAGGAACACCACAGCCTCACAGCTTGCCTTTTCAAGACACAGTCAATACACCAGCAGACCAGCACCAGCCCTTTGAACCCCTGGTCTCTGTCTCTGCCCACCAGCAGGCCAACACCTGATTTGGGACACTTTGGGCAACTCAGCCAGCAGCCTCAGGATCCAACCCCACCCACCAGTGTGCTGATATCAGCTTTGGGACACCCAGGGCCCTGCATCCAGAGACCCCAGGACCTTTCTTTGCCCATCAGACAGCCAGGTCTAGCCACAGGACCTTCTGGACCCTGGCCCTCCCTTCAGGGGCCAACACAAGATCTGAGATACCTTGGACTCCTCAGCCAGTTGTCTCATTATGTAGCCCCACTCACTAGCGAGCTAGCACCCCAGCTTTGGGACACCCCAGAACCTATAGTCAGCCATGTCAGGAACTGGCTTGACTTACCAGCAGGCCAACACTAGATCCAAGAATCCCAGCCCCAAAACCATTCACCTCAGAACCTAGCTCTGCCCACCAGTGAGCCAGCACCAGCCCCAAGTAGGGGTTCTATACCCAGCCACCTCGTGACATGGCCCCAACAACCAATAGCTGGCAGCCTCTGCACAAGAGTCAGGGCCTGACAACCAACCAAACAAGGAGCCAGCTGCGCTTCCCAGACTGCCAAAGTAGTCAGCCCACCACAACAGAAGAACCCATGCAGCCAAAATAGGGGTCACCTCTAGAGCATGTAGCTCCGGTGACCAGAAGGGAATATGCTATTGAGATGCATAGGCTGTGTCCTACAAAAGGCCACTTCTCCAAGGTCGGGAAACCTAACCAACCAACCAACTCTGGGACAACATCAAGGATAGTGACATTGACATTCTAGAGGTCCTAGAAGGAGAAGAGATAGAGAAAGGGGCAAAGAATGTATTTGAAGACATAATTAGCTTAAAACTTCCCTAACCTGGAAAAGAAAACAGACATCCAGGTCCAGGAAGCACAGAGAGTACCAAACAGTGTCAACCCAAAGAGGAGCGTACCAAGACACATTGAAATTAAACTAGCAAAAATTAAAGATAAGGAGATGAATATTAAAAGCAACAAGGGGTGGGGGAGCGTATAACTCAGTGATAGACTGCATGCTTAGCTTGCACAAGATCCTGAGTTCAATCCCCAGTACTTTCGTTAAAAAAAAAAAAAAAAAAAAAGCAGCAGGGGAAAAGAATAAATACAAGGGAACTCTTAACTTTTCAGCACAAACTCTGCAAGCCAGAAGAGTTGCACAATATATTTAAATTGATGAAAGTGAAAAACCTACAACCAAAGAAACTCTAGCCAGCAACACTTTCATTCAGAGTTGAAGGAGAGATCAGAATTTTATAGACAAGCCAAAGTTAAAAGAGTTTAGTACCACCAAACCAGCTTTCCAAGAAGTGTTAATGGGACTACTCTAAGTGAAAAAAGAAAATCCACAACCAGAAACATGAACATTATAAAAGGAAAAGGCTCATTGGTAAAGGCAAATTTAGAGTAAATATATTTTGGATATTAACCCCTTATCTGTCATATCACTTGCAAATATTTTCTCCCATTCAGTAGGTTGCCTTTTCATCTGCTGTGCAAAAGCTATTAAGTTTAACTAGGTCTCACTTGTTTATTTTTACTTTTGTTTCCTTTGCCTGAGGAGACAGATCCCCTCCCCCCCAAATATCACTGCAATTTCTGTCAGAGTGCTCTGCCTATGTTTTCTTTTAGGAGTTTTATAGTTTCCAGTCTTACATTTGGGTCTTTAACTCATTTTTCTTTCGTGTATGGTGTGAGGAAATGTTCTAATTTCATTTTTTAAACATGTAGCTGTCCAATTTTCTCAGCACCACTTACTGAAGAGACTGTCTTTTCTCCATTGCATATTCCTACCTCCTTTGTTGTAGATGAATTGACCATGGTGTGTGGGTTTATTTTCTAGGTTCTGTATTCTGTTGCATTAATGTATATGCCTGTTTCTTTGTACCAGTACTATGCTATTTTGATTACTGTAGCTTTGTGGTATAGTCTGAAGTCAGGAAACTTAATGCCTGCAGTTTTCTTCTTTTTCTTCAAGATTGCTTTGGCAGTTTGAGGTCTTTGGTAGTTACAGAATTTAAGGATTCCATAATTTTAAGATTATTTGTTCTACTTCTGTGAAAAATGTCATTGGTATTTGGATAGAGATTCTATTAAATCTGTAGATTGCTTTGTGTAGAATGGCCATTATAATGATATTAATTCTTCTGGTCTTCTGTCTTGGATACCTTTCCCTTTCTTTGTATCATTTTCAGTTTTCTTCATCAGTGTTTTATACTATAGGTCTTCCACTTCCTTGGTTAAGTTTGTATTTTATTCTTTTTAATGTGATCTTCAAGGGGATTGTTTTCTTGCTATCTCTTTCTGATAAGTAATAATTAGTGTATAGAAATGCAGCCAATTTCTGTATATTATTCTATATCCTGTAACCTTAGTGAATTCATTTATTAGGTCTAAATTTTTTTGTGAAAACATTAGGGTTTTCTATATATAGAATCATGTCATCTGCAAGTAGTAACAATTTTATTCCTTTCCTTCCAATTTATATGACTTTTATTTCTTTTTCTTGTCTGACTGTTGTAGCTAGAACTTCCAATACTAGGTTAAATAGAAGTGGTGAGTGTGGGCACCCTGTCTTGTTCCTGATTTTAGAGAAAAGGCTTTCAGCTTTTCACCCTTGAGTATGACATTAGCTGTGGGTTTTTCATAAATGGCCTTTAATATGTTGAGATATGTTCCATCTACACATTCTATTCTTTATAAAAGAAATAATAAATAAAGATTCAATTCATACAGATGAGTAACCTTACATATTTATATATACCCTTATATGTTATTTTTTAAAGCAAAATAAACATATTCACATGGTAATTTCTCTTTGTTAGAAAAAAAGCATTTATTTTTATAAGCTCTCATTCAGTTTAATACTATTTTTACAATTCTATGGCTTTCTTCTTTCTTACCCTTGGCTATGTACCATAATTATATATACCCCTTAAATAGAAACATTTAATTGATATTTTATAAAATATAATATAATTAAGAATATAAATATTATTCTTAATTTCCGTCACTGACAGTTTTAAGAACAGTATAGTAAAGATGTTGGAAAATATATATAGTATATTGACCTATGCAACATGGCTACTTAAATTCATTTTTAAATTAATTAAAATCATATAAAATTTTAAAAATTCATTTTTAGTCAGAACAGCCACATTTCAAATGTTTAATATCCAGATGAAACCAGTGTATATCACATTGGACAATGCTCATACAGAGACTTTCCATTTTCACAGAGCATTCTTCTGCACAGTGCTGGCATATATGCATATAGAATAAAAAAAGTTTTTCTCCATATCACTCAGTATTCCTTTTTGAAGGTAGGCATGTACATATTTGTCAAAGAATTTCTCCAGAAATATGTCTGTGGGTCTTCATACATCTGTACATAAACAGTATATTTCAAAATACATACACTCATGTGTGTGTGTATATTTAATTTCAGCTGCATGGATGGTCTCCCCATTTCATCTACTTAAAATATAACTTGAAGATTTTATTATATGAACCTTTTTGTTTTTCTCTAATACCATTTAATGGGTACATAGGAGTCTCTTGCATAATCTACTACCATATATTCATTTCCTATTATATTCCTGTAAATATACTTGGAAATCATTCTTGGAATATATTTATAAGCTAAATTCATAGCAGTTTTATTGCTGGGTCAAAAGAAATGTCAATTTGAAATTTAATAGTTTCAACTTCCTTTAATCAGATTCACGAATAGTATATGATATTGCTTGTTAATCTACTCTAGTTATCACTATACCAACATTTTAAATATTATCAGTTTGGCTGATGAAAAATGGCACTTAATTGTTACATTGATTTGCAATCATTTAATTATGTGTGACATTGCGCATTATCCTGTCATATGTGCATTGGCAATTAGTCCATTTTGTCTTCTAGGAATTCCTTTGCATATGCTCTTTAAATTGGGATTTTGCAAGTGATACCCATGTGTGGCAACATTTTTTTTTTTTGACATATTTCTACTTAGCCTGAATCTCACTGGAATCATTCATTCACCACCATTTCAAAAGTCCAGTGAAAAGATATTTTGTATTTCAAATTTCTTATTAGACCTGTATCTATTATTCAGTGGTCAAAGAAGGAATGAATAATGAGTGTTGGGGAAGGAGGAACAATGTGGGGAGTTGTGAGTAAATGTCTGTAATGAACTCACTTAGCTGTAAATACCTACTTAATAAGAAACACCTGCCCCATAAAGTGTTAGAAATGTACCGCTAAAGTTTTCCCTCAGTTTTCAAAGTGAAATGAAATTAATACTAAAAGAAAAAGAAAAGAAAAATGCACACTGAACATATTCTCCATGCCTTAAGCTTAATCTGACCTTGGTCTGGCCATTTGAAGCTAATAATTCACATTTCTGAGAAAAGGGACAATATAAGAAATAACTTTTGACTTCAGACCTCTAAAATGCACATTTAGTAAATAACAATGCAACTCAAACTAATTCACCCTGGAGAATATTTTTATATCCTTACATTTTTGGAGAATTCCTAACGGAACTCCTAAGCACAGTTGAGGACACCCAAAATGTTTTCAGTTGTGACTGAGGTGAGAATAGAAAATCCTTTTCTTGCTTTAGAGCTGGGGATTTGGACGCAAGACATTGAATCCGGAGGCAGTCCCTGATTATTCCTTATTGTCATTCCATTGGATTTGACTTGATTTTACAGGACCTCCTTCTTTCCTCAATTAAGCAGAAAGTTCTGTGCCACCAGGGAAGTAAATCTGAAATTACTCTTTTCTTTTACTATTGCTCTTTACTTGGGCTGAGAAGGGTCATTTGTGATTTCTCTGCTTGTTAAATGGATACTGACAAATGAGACAAATGGAGAATCAGTTTATTATTATGAATCTTGAGCATGAGGTGTAATAGTCCACCTGTTAATATACTGAAGAAATTACTGATGTTCAAAGCTGAGAATCTGAATCTTGTTATTCTTTGTTTTTTTTTAAATGAATTGTATATTCAAATTCTTCCTCTGAATTGTCCATATCCTATAATTTTTGTTGTTTGCATCCTGTATCTTTTATAATCTCATGTTAAAATTAGAGATCAGAGACAGATATTTCAGCCCACTAAAGAATGCCAAGTAGTAAATGAAAAAGTCATGGTGAAAAGCATCTATTAACTGAAGAAATGTTAGTTCAATTAATATAGAAAACTCTTTCAATTCAGTTGAAAAATGAATAAAAGATACAAATACATTGTTCATAAAAGAAACACATTTTATTGATGAACAGATGAATAGATGCTTAACATAATTTACAAACAGAAAATTGATAGTCAACAAAGATGTAGTTATTTTGCACCTACCCCATTGCCAGTTTCACTCTGATGTTATGAAGAATTGGAAAGAATGTTGAGAGCAGGGCCTCCATACATTGCTAGCAGGAGGGTAATTGTGTTTTTACTTTGGGTGACACTTTGTCATTATTGTGTGAATGGGACATTCCCATGCCCTATAACCCACAAATTTCTCCCTGGATGCATACCATAAGAAAACAGTTGCACGTGGGCATCAGGAGACAAGAACACAAAGGTCATTCAGTCATAGTTGCAAACAGCTGGTGTTCTCTACTGAGCTTAGGATCTATTAGTAGACATTTCAGACAAAATGAACAGTGAATGACTTTTAGCTTTGGACCATTAAAATGCAAGTTTAGTAAATGACAAACTTCAATTCGCTCTGGAAATTATTTTTATATCCTTTGATTTCTGGTGAATGTTTAACTCAGTTTGGTTATATATATATTTGCCTAAATGACATACTATTTGGTTTTGGTTGGTTTTGAACTTTTAATAGAGGCATCCGGCAGTCTGTGATCTTCTTATATGTGCTTTTATCACTCAGCATTGTTACTGATTTGTGCGTATTTACATTTAGCTGTAGTTCACTAATTTTCATGACTACTGTAGGATATTCCATTCTTTTATTTTATTTTCATATTATTATATGGTTTGTTATTATTTTCATACATTATGATGTTTTTGTTGCGTATCTGATATTCAAGTGAAAAATACATCTGTATTTTTAATGGCCATCCCTATTACGAATGACACTATGTCAAGAGATAAAAGTTATTATTAATCTAATTCTGTGCATCCAAGGCCCATTAAGATGAATGCAGCAAATATATGTTATACCATTTATACAATAATTTCATCAACGATAGAAGAGAGGAAAAAGTAGATATCAAACATGGTATTATTGAAGAATATGCCAGAATATATTAAATCTCAACAAGTAAATTTCTTTTTAGTTTCTAACCAATGTTCCCCTTTGTTCTTTGGGATTATTATGGTAATGCTAAACTAACGATGTCATACCAAATTTAAATGCGCCTTTGATCCATAAGAAAATTTCATCACCTCTCAATAAAATTTAATCTTTCAAACACTAGTATTTTCCTATTTTTTCCATTTTTAAAGAAGATTCAGCCAAGTTAACTTTTTATTTTTTTAATAAAGCAATGTTGATCATTATCGTTTCTCCTTTTTTAAAAAATATGAAAATTGCAAAGCTCTTGTTAGCCATCTCCTGACCTATGCCAGATATAAAATCACATTGATGGCATAAATACTTGAATTATCCGTGTCATACTTTAAAATATTAACTCTGTTAATTAGGTCTACCCTCTAATATTTACCTGATGGAATATCAAAGCAAAAATGAACTTAAGTAATGTGTTACTGGAGAGACCTAGTCAACCTATCTTATCTTATAAGCATTATATTCTATAAATTATCATACGTCATGATTAGGAAGACTCATCCAGAAATTCTAATGTGGTATTTTTTGGAACTTCTGTAACTTTTAATTTTTGTCTACATGCAGTATTCTTTAGTGCATTACATTCTTTAGCTGAATGTAATAGCACCATTCAAGAGAAAAATATGTTTGCAATATTGTGATTAGAAAACATTGACATCAATATCTTGTAGTAACCTATAATGAAAAAGAATATGAAAACAAATGTATGTATGTACATGTATGACTGAAACATTATGCTGTACACCAGAAATTGACACATTGTAACTGACACATTATAACTGACTATACTTCAATTAAAAAATAATAATGTTTTTTAATTTTAAAAAATTAAAAATATAAAACATGAAAACACTAAGAATTGGATTAGCACAACCAAGAATGTCCAAGGAGTAATTTACGTAAATATGCAATTTATAGTAGCCCTCTTTCTCCAGCTGAAACCTTTCTAATTTGTTATATTTTTGAGTGGAGGAATATTGACATTCTTCTCAAAGTCACCTTGTTGGCCCTTTTTATTTTTTAAAGTTATTAATATAATTCAGAGACCATTAGTTTTCACCTTCTATTAAAAATTTAAAAATTGATTTTTAAATGTTTTAGTGTGTAGACAATGATCCAAATCAACAGAATGTTAATTTGGCTGTTCTCATTTAATGAGCAATAAAGATATATGTGAGGCATCCTACATGGGTTAGTAAGTACTGATTCAAAACTCTTAAAAACTGCCTACTTGTACTATGTTATTTTCTGCATTGAAGTTGTTTTAAATAAAATATTCCAGGATTAATAAAATTCATGGTGCCAAGAAAAAAGAGAGATCATCTATTATGTTTATACAATGTGGATGTCCTAGGTATCATGGAGAAATATAATTCAAACACTATTCTAAATAATAGGATAGCTAAGAAAAGAGAACATTAAAAATACAAATAAAATTTTTGATTTTTTAAATCTTTGCATACAAACACAGTTATGGCTATAAAAAAAATCATGGCTGTATTTAGAGCTATAAGAGAAAAAATAATCTATTTGCCTCTTCCTTGCTTCTTCCATTTGAAGCCAGGTGGAGAAGAAGAGCCCATCTTGGGCATCACACCACAGCCTACAGTTTGGTTTGTCTTCTTTTCTGCCTTCTCTTGATCTTCTGTTCCTTTTTATCAACTGGATAGTAACCATTCCCCTCCTACCATCTACTTAAGGTCAACTGACTTTTGAAAACCTCTCCTCATGCTCACTTCATGGTCATTTCTGGACTGCATTGTAAAAGAAATTTATTCATAATATATGCTTATTCCTAATATATATACTTAATTGAAAAATTAATGTTTTATTTTTCTAGAATAAGAGATGGCTTTTCTAAACATTTTTTACAAGGTATTAATAAACTAAAAATGATATTAAGTAATGAGGGAAGTTATAGCCAATAAATTATATGTAAGGGGTGTATGTGTATGTGTATGTGTGTGTGTGTGTGTGTGTGTGTTTGCGCATGCAAGTGCATGTGCACATATGTAGGGATTTTGGTTGGGTAGGGGGGGAGGGAGCAGGAAAAAAAGACTATAGGATCCTCAAAGACTGTTTTCATCATTCTTTATCTGTTGAAAATAAACCCACCTACACTTTAAGACTTAGAGCATTCTCCAACTCAAGTTCTTTTTTTCTTTTTTGTAGAGATGCCAGTACATGTTGTTATCACCAGCTTGTTACAAGATCTAGAATACTACTCACCTGAACCGCACAGTTCTTAGGTGTCTGTCATTTCTCTATCTTAAGGCAACCAAGTCCTTTTACCAACTTCTCTTGCTTTTAACCCAATCTCTTACTCTCCTTTTGCTCAGTCCTTTCTCTGACTTAAGCCATAAAAATGACTACTTTATATTTTCTGGCACTTCTAACATTTAAGTTTGGGTTTAATGATTCCTTGCCATGATATTCAATATCTGACATCTTAGAATACCATCATTATCTATTTCTACCTCTAGTTATGATGTTTCTGACAAGAATGAATCATTGCGATGGAGCCTCTTAATAGAAGCATTACTGTGGCAATAGATGTAAACTGAGGTTCTAAACAACCTAGAAGAGCAATCATGAAACAGTGATCGATGAACTGCACATATAATTATATACATATGACTCAGATGAATCACTTGCACTGGAAAGGACAGAGAGGGCTTAAAGGGGGAGGCTCTGAATGATATTTTAGAGAACTACTACTTGAATAAGGAGCAGGGAGAGGTGAAGATATTTACAGCAGGTGGAACAGGTTGAATAATAAAACAAAAGAAAGAAAACACATTTAACGAATGAAAGTAATAGTAAACATTACTCATAATAACTACATTGTTACTGAATTCATCCACAGTAGGATATGTTTTAGAGTTTCTGCTCCCTTTTTGATGAGACTGAACTTGCATTGAATGTAAACTTTCATCTAATACTCCATAAAACTGATTAATGATGACACTCCCAGATAGCTCTCTTAAACTCCACGCTTTTGTACAAAAATCTTGAATATCCCCTATTGGATACCCCACAGGGATTGTAACCATAGCACATCCAAATTGGTATGTCTAAAATGTTCCTCAGAAATATGCCTGATTTTGCTTTTTCCCAGCGTAGGCTGCAGTAGCAATATATAGCCAGTGATAAAAATGTGAAAATCTAAAATCGTTCTGTACGCTTTCCCAGTTTTCAGATCTAATCATTAAATTCTCTTGCTTTTATTGGCCATCTCCCTTGCGTATGACCCCTCTTCTCTGTGCCCTTGCATCTTCCTTAACTTCTTGATGTCACATGCCTAGATTGTCATAGGAGCCTCTTACCAGATCTCAGTGACCTCAAGATGTCATCAGATCCTACGTATTTTCCACCCAACTGCCACAGGAATCATTCTAAACTCAAATCTGATTTTGTTGCTTCCTTGGTTTTAAATATCATCATTCATGAAAACAGTGATTAGCTCTGCCATATTCATGTTGTTGATAATGCTTGCATAGTATTAGCAGTGATACATGGGGCTGGCCCCTCTCTCCAGGAATCTTTTAAAGCTACCTGTACACTTTTTGAAAGTTAGTCTCATAATGTAGTCTATAATTTCATTTAACTAAAAAACACTGGATCATGAAGCTTTCACTTACATTACCATCAAATATATGAAAAATCTACCAGTCTCTTCTTTAAATCTTACAGCATTTTTTTTCCTCCCTTATCCTTATGGCGATTATTGCTTTACCCCAAATTAGGAGACTAGCAGCCCCTCAGCAGAATCTGGTACCCATATATATTTAAAAGTATTGGGCTATAATTTTTAAATCATGAGGTTGTAAATTAAAATTGTGATTTCTAGCTTATCTTGAAAAAAAGTCGAAAGTTAGAAATACTGTATACGCTTTCCTATAAGATAATGATTATTTGAAGCTGGGGGGCTTTTGCCCCTTTTAAACATCCTAACAGCTCTATTTGTCCACAGTTTACCAAGCTAGCTCCATTCTTCCACTATCCTGCACACCCAGGTTTTTAAGGCATTTGGGTTTTGGACCCCTGCTCTGCTATGGTTGTTGTCTCCTGCCCAGTATGAAAGGGGAAAGTCCAGTGACTTTGTCAGCTTTGTAACACTTTCACTCTTTACCATGGTGTTTGCCTTATTTTGAGTGGTCAGTAAGTTAGTTTTGGTACAGTTGTGTGATATATAGAAACGAAGCGCTACAAAATCTTTCCAGGCTGCCTGCAAGAATGCTTTTGTTTCTCAACTTGTTCAACTAGCTTGTGTTCCTTGATCATTGGTTTAGTTAACCACCGGCATGTTTGTTTTTGTTTATCCTACCTTGCCTGCTTTATTTCATTCATGTTAATGCTTTTTCTCCAAAAACGCACTAGTAAGCATCCATTGCTGAATAATTCCAATAAACATATGTGGAAAATATTTCTGCATCCTTTTATTGCAATAGTAATTAAATAATTAAATATGTAGGTAACATAGTAGCATTATTGGCAATAATAAACTTCCCCAAACACTAATTTTAGGCCATATTAAGTTAGACTCCACTGGAACTTTATTAATGTCTGTAGTTAGGGTCAGCGTAGACCAAAGGGTCTCCAGTGGCTGCTAGGGAGAATTAATCTTCTAGATGCAAAAGATGGTAACATTAATGGCTTATGCTAAGAGGGACTGAGGCTTCAATGTCCCTTGACTAAACTGCAAGGATGTGTTTCTTATATGCGTATCATCAGCAAGTGTCTTTCCAGCACCACCTGCGCCCACCTCTCTAAATTCAGAGAAGTTTCAGCAGCTTGGGTCTCTGAAAAGGTATTTGGAAGATTTCCCAGAGTGTGTGCTGCATAAGCTGGAGGCAGTATAGTGATAATTAATAAAGTGCCAGACTGGATAATTGTAGGAACTGTAAAAGATACTCAAATGTTGTTACCGGAGGCACAGATGCACCTGGGAACGTGTGAAGTTAATTTGCGTGAACAACATCACATGAGAGTGGATGGGGACAAGGGAGGTGAGATTTTCTTTAAATAATTCAGACTTCAGAGAGGGTAGCTCTCCAAAAAAAAGAAAGGAAGGAAAGAAGAAAGGGGGAGAGAGAGTGGGGAGGGAGGAAGGAAGACATCCCCACTAAGGATGCCGTCTTCAAGTCCTGAGACCAGAACCTCCCACTGGTGAGGTAGTGCAAGGCTTGCTTATGAAAGGAGTTCCTCCTGTATTCTTCCATTACGTATGCTTCTCTGTGACCTTAGAAAAGTTTAACTGTGGTATTAGAGTTTTCTTATCCCCATAGGACTGGAATGATGGCATTGCCCTTTTAACCAATTTTTAAATAACAATTAACTTCCTCTTCCTGTGTAACAATACACCTCCTGCTAGTGCAAAGTTGAGAGAGATAACTTTGTGTTCTGTCACCCTGAATTCCCCACAGACTGATATTTATCAAGTTTCAATATCCAATAAGTTAATGAGAGAGAAAGAAAGGATAAAAATGAGGATACCCACCTCCTAGTTTTGTTGTGGGGAGGATTATTGAGAACTACAGAATTTGAAGCAGTTTACAGAGTTTGTGGTAGATGACAGATCAATGGTAGCTCCACTGTTGTTTGTTGTGGTTATTTTCATTATTATTGAAATGGGTTTTTTGAAAAAAATGAAAAGCAAAATATTTGAGATAAATTATTGGCAGTGATTATTCTGACCTTCTTCTAAAGTGGATGATACAGGATAAATGTACGTAGGCGAAACCTCTTTTTAAGTCAACATTACCTGAGACCCCAGGCTGCCTGCATCTGTATCTGACTTGGTTACAAATGTGATGGTCCTCACAATCCCCCTTCAGATTTGATGATTTGCTAGGATGACACAGAAAGAGCTTTACTTACAATGACTGGTTTATTATAAAGAAAACAAATGAAAAGCCAGATGAAGAGGTAGTAAGCAGGGTGAATTGAGAAGGGTCCCAAGCACAGTCTCCATCTCGGTGGAGTTGGTATGTGCCCCTTCCCGCTACACTGATATGTTTATTAACAGGGAAACTTCTGCAGATCTCATCGGTCAGAGGTTTTTATTGAGGATTGGTTATCTAGGTCTGATTGATTGAATCATTGGTCATGTGACTGGACTCCATCTCCAGCCCCTCCACCCTCCCTGACCTCCAGTAGGATTCAAAGTCATAACTCTGTAATCAGGTGGTTAGTTTCTCTCCAGAAGTTATCTAGCCACTCTCCGCCCCCACCCCCACTTTTTTAGTCACCTCATTAATGTGACCCATGTGTTATTAATCACAAAAGACCCTTCTATCACTTAGGAAGTTCCAGGTGTTTTAGAAGCTCTGCACCAGGAACCAGGGAAAAAGACCAAATATATTTTTTATTATACCACACAAACTTTGCCCAGTATTGGTTAGTGTGAGTTTCTTATTTTTTGTACTGTGTTTGGAAATTTGTAAGTATTAAAACCTTGACATTTCTGTTCTTAGAGAATAGTTTGTGGAAACTGCCCTGGCATAAGTTGTACACTATTATTTATACTTGTATTTCTTTGCAAAAACCAAACAAATCAGTTTGCTTAAAATACACATGCAGTTTTTTATTGTATTTTGTAAGCTTTTAATGCATCAACTCATTTTGCTTGTCTTCTCTTTAGATATGACATTACAAATAATCCCTATCTCAAAGCCATTTTTCCACTCTCAATGTATTTATCCTTCACTTTATTTTCTATTCTCTTTAACATCAGATCTATTCAAAGGTAAAATTAAAGGCTCAAAATCAATCATTTACAGTGTGGTTGTTTATATTTATATACTATATTTATCCAGTATAATCAATTATGTATTGGATTCTAATCTGCTTCACTCTAGGGGTTTCCTTTAAGGAGATTTTTGTCTTTAGCATATGTCTTTTTAAAAATATAAACACATAACATGTGAAAACACAAAAGTGCAGAGACAGAAAATCATGACACTGAAGAATTTTGCTATTTCTTTTCCTCTTGATTAATCCAACATGCAAATATAAAAGCAATTTGATTACTTATTTGCTTAAAAGAAGTTAAGTTGTGTTTTGCTTTTTATTCTTGTAATGAAAATATTAATGTAGTCTTTGATAACACGTGGAGGAAATATGCTAGCAAATTTGTTCTTAATGAAATGTCTAATATAGCCCCTCCAAGTTTTTATACCCATCTATTTAATCACACATATGCATACTTATAATAGGAATAAGAATGCCTATTTCACAGTGTTAAGAGGGAAATGAATATCTTTATTTGGTATTTACATATCCAAATGAATATTAATCTTTCTGTTATTAAGCTTTTTAAGATTTGTTTGTTTGTTTGTTTCTAGGTAACCTTCAAAGCATCAAGACATTCAGTTTCACCAGATTTAAAATATGTTCTTCTGGCATATGATGTCAAACAGGTAAAGGATCTTTGAATTCTTTTTTTCTTTGTGATTCATTCAGGCGACAGTTCATAGTTTTTCTTGATTATCTACTCACCTAGAGGAAATTTGGCATGTCCAATAGCTGCAGGGGAACACTCATAACCAATGTTGCAGAAGAGAGTTTTGGCGACAATGTCCTTTCTTCCACTCCTAGCTGGCAAATAACTGGAGCCAGCTAGGTGCCTGTGCTGGTCCAAGTCTATCTCTTTGAGAGGAGAGTGTGGCAGCATTTAGCAAATCCACAAAAAATGGTGGCTTTTGACATTTTCAGTACAAGCATGACTATCTACTTGAGTGTTGCATGTGTGTGTGGATTAAAGGGTTTCCTAATGGTTGTTCCCTGAGCTGCAGTGTGTAGTGTGGGAAGGAGCTAGTAAAAACACTATGGACAATGGATTCTTTGGTGGTATTTGAGCATACGCCTTGTGGTTGTAGAATATTCTGAAAACAGGGCAAGGCAAGGAATTGATTCTGAATAAATGAAATGTTCTAATTGCAATTAGTGTTTCATTTTTCCACGTCAGCCCTACAGTACAATGAAAACAATATGTATGGTTGTTAAGTATTTTGCACTTGGATATAATTTGCATTGTTAAAAAAGCAAAGTAAATGTTGAAAAGGCGTTTCAGCAGGTTAGTTTCTGCAGAAAATAAATGATTGGAAATTATTCAAGAAAGTTTTGTGTGCTTTAAGGCAGACACTAAAATTTTATAGACTTAAATCAGGAAGCCTCATATAATGCATTGAAAGCCTTTGAGCACATGAAATTTTACAGTTCAAAGAACCTTCTATTTGATGGTTTTAGTCTTTTGAAATATACATGTCCTATATTTTTAGACAAGTTTATATTTGTTTTTTAAAATAATTAATTTACACTACAAAAAGCAGAGAGATGGTAATCAAAGACATCTTTTCCTATTGTAAATTTTGGCCCTTTTCCTTTACCTTTGTTCTGTGTTCTATTTATTGAGATTTAGAAAATCCCACCTAATAGTAGGAAAAGTGCTTGAGTTTTATAAACAAAAATATTACAATATCTCCAAAAGTTTTAAAAATAATATTGTTCATCCAAGGAGTTCTAATTTAAAATGACTGTTGCATTAAATTGACAATGAACTTTTAAAAATCAGGTTTTAGTAGCTACAATAATTACAGTTATATGGAACTAGCAAAGAGATAGACACGTAGATCAGTGAAATGGAGTAGAGAACCCAAAAATAGATCCACACAAATATGCCTGATTTTTGACAAAAGTGCGAAAGCAATTCAATGAAAGAAAGGTAGTATTTTGAACAAGTGGTACTGGAGCCATTGGACATCCATGGGCAAAACAAACAAGCAAAACCCCAGAAATACCCTGACCTCAGACTCACACTAAATAAAAGCTCAAAATGAATTATGGATTCAGTTGTAAAATATAAATCTATAGAACTTATAGGAAAAAATACCAGAAAATCTGTCATATCTATAGCTAGGAAGAGTCCTTAAACTGTATATCAAATGAATTACCCTCGCAGTGATATTGTGAACATACAATGGTATAGCTATACTCTGGAATACAATATACAAAATTAGCTTAACCTTGGATATTTTAGCAAAATATGTCGGGAGGTTGTGACGATATAATTAACACCAAAAACATACACCCATGGACTAATCTTAATATACCCCCTTTTTTATTTTTGCTTAATTTCAGAAATAATAAAAATGCTTTATGACATATCAGTCTCTGGAAGTGAGAGAAAGCTATTATTTTAAGAATTTAGAAAATTATCAAACTAAATTCTACAATTTTATACCATTTCATATATTCTTATTTATCTATCATCTATTAGATACAGACTGCTGGGCTGGACATTTTGCAGGGAATGTTTTTGTGTGTGTGTATGTGTGTGTGCGTATATATACACACACACACACACACACGATTGAACCATCCCCTTCAAAAATATACGATCAGGTAGAGGTGATATGACTCAAACACTTACATTTACTACATATAGCACTGAAGGAGTGCTGTAGGAGTGGTAATATTAAATAATAGAAAAAATTCCATTCAAGATAATCATGTTGGAGAAGGAGTCATATATTGGGTTCTGAAGGTTAAATAAGTGAAGCTAAATAGAGGAACTTTCCAGGTGGGCAGATTACATGTGACTTCATGGAAGCAGCATTAAATCTTTGAGGTACAGTAGTCAATTCAGACTAGCCCACAGGTTGACAATTTAGAGAGGGAAAAAATATACCTATAAATCTGGTTGAACCTAAATTAAATAGAAAATAGTAGAAACTATCCTATTCTATGCGGTTTACACTGAGATAGCAACTTGGGGTCATTGATGGTTTTAGAGTAATTAAATGACCACACCCTGTGTGGGTGTCAGTGTGTGTGTGCAGACACACATAATGCCCATTAACAAAAATGGGAAAAAAACAATCATACAAAATCCAACCACCCAAACATGTCCACTAAAATTATTTTGGTGTGTTTTCTTCTTTTTTATGCTCCTATATATGTATATATATTTATAAAAGTAGAGAAACAAGAATTATCACATATTAAGCATGGTTTTAAGAAGACACTGATAACCTGATTTCAAAGAGGAGAAAAGCCAGCCTCAGAAAAGCTGGAAAATGCAGGATCTGACAGACTTAGACATTTCCTCAAGGTCTTTCAAGTAGGCTGTCATAGCTGCACACTAGCAAGTTGGCTTGTGCAGTGATTTGCCTTTAATGTCATTCTATGGCAGATGAGCTGAACAAGAAAAAACTCAAAGGCTGGTTTCCCATAACCACTCTCTATTGTTGGACCTTAGTTGTTTCCATGTTTAAAAAATGTTTTGAAACTGTTTTTGAGTATATCCATTTTTTTCTTGAATTGATATTTTTATGGGATCCACTTCCACAAATGGAATTTATGAATGAAAAGATACAGCAATTTTAATTGAACTGAGGTTCACAATAGCGAACACAAAATTAACTATTCTAAAATGTACAGTTCAGTGGCATTCAGTACATTCATGATGCTGTGCAAACACTGTCTCTATTTAGATCCAAAACATTTTAACCATCCCAAAAGAAAACCCTGTGCCCATTAATCAGTCGTTCCTCATTCTTCCCTACCCGACCCTCTGATAATCACTAATCTGATTTCTGTCTGTGGATTAATTTATTTTGGGTATTTTACATTGGATATTTTACGTCAGTGGAATCATACGTACCTCTTGTCTGGCTTCTTTTTCTGGCTTCTTTTTAGGTATATCTACATGTGTATCAGTACTTCATCCCATTTTTTATGACTGAATACTCTTTCATTGTATGTCTGTACCACATTTGTTTATCCATTGATCCATTGAAGGATATTGGGTTTATTTCCACATTTTGGCTATGATGAATAGTGCTGCTGCGAACATTTGTGCACAAGAATTTTTCTGAGTACCTAATTTCAACTTTGAAGGTGTATATTGAGGTGTGGTATTGCTGGGTAATTCTATGTTTATCTTTTTGAGGAACCACCAAACCACTTTCTAAAATGGCTTTCCCATTTTACATTCCCATTGGCAATGTGTAAGAGTTCTAACTCCTCTGTATCCTGCCCCATAGTTGTTATTTCCATTTTTATTTTTATAGCTATTCTAGTATGTATGAATTGGCACCTCATTGTGTTTGTTGTATACCTCCCTGATTAGGCTAATGATGGTAAACATATTTTCATTTTCATATGCTTGCTGGCCTTTTGTATTTCTTCTTTGGAGAAATGTCTATTCAAGTCCATTGCCTTTTTTTTTTTTTTTTTTTTTTTGCTTTTTGTAATTGAGTTTAAGAACTGTTTATGTATTGTGGATAGTAGACCCTTACAAATATATGATTTGCAATTATTTTATTCCACTCAGTAGACTGCCTTTTCACTTTTTTGATAATGTCTTTTGATGCATAAAATTTAAAATTTCTGACGAAGTATGATTTATCTATTTTTTCTCCGATTACTCATGCTTTTGGTACCGTACCGAAGAATACATTGCTATATTTAAGGTCATGAAGTTTTACCCCTGTGATTTCTTCTAAGAGTTTTATGGGTCTAATCCTTGTATTTAGTCTGATTATATATTTTGAATTATTTTTTTTTATTTGAAATAGGAGTTCGGGTATAAAATGTTTTAAGGCTCCTATTATAAATTGAAAGACTGTTTTGCAAAATGGTTGTGTTGGTTTATACAGCCCTTTGGCAATGCATACCATCTTAGATTACCATCTTTACCAACAAAAAACTGTATCTTAAAGAGTAACTATTAAATTGATAGATTATATATAACTTGACTACTAATTGAATGCATACACACCCACATGTGCATACATACACATGCACACCATTCAATAAATTACCCAAAACTTAGTCACTTTAAAGAAACCATTGACTGTTGCTCACAGTTTGTGTGTGTCAGGCATTTGGGATTGGCTTAGGTGGGTGGTTCTTGCTCAGGACTTTTCATGACCAGGTGTCAGCGGGGGCTGTAGTCATCTGACGGCTTGACTGAGGCTGGAGGATGTACTTTCAAGGTAGATCACTTCCATGAATGGGTCATTGGTGCTTGCTGATGACAGGAGACCTCAGGTTTCTCCATGTGAAACTCTCTACTGTACTGTGAGTGTCCTCCTAACATGTTACTTGGATTGTCCCAATGTGAGTAATGCAGAAGGTAAAAACGAAAACTTCAGTACCTTGTATGATCTATCTTTGAAAGTCACCTATTGCTTTCACAGTATTTCTTTTTGTCGCCCAAGTCAGTTCTAATTTAGTGTTGGAGGGAACTACCAGGAAATGAGGATTTGGGGGGCCCATCTTAGAGACTGGCTAACATAGTCCCCAGATATTTCATATCCATCCTACATGCAAAGTATACTCACTGTTTCCAAGGCCCCCCAAACGTTTATCCATTACTGTCCAGCATTTTAATCAAGCAGATCAGATCAGCCTCCTTAGACATGGTTTCTTGGCTGCAGTCCTTTGAGTATATTTGCATGATCATATATAAAGTTGAATCTAGTCAAGATGTGCACATGTATCTTAATATATATTTAAATGCCAGTTTGACTAATATTCTCAGAGTTTTTTTCAGTGAATAACATTTTTTTACTCCATTTATCTTTTGTAATCATCGAATTTTTGTAAACATCCTTGTGTATAATTCAATTATTAGCTTTATTATTCTTTAAATATATCACTATTTTTTAGCTTTAGTTATTTTTTGACTTGGAGAAATGAATTTTGTGATAAAATTTCTCTTTCACTTTGTTGTGTTTACTTTCGTTCTAGGCTTAGAAAAATGCCCACCAATATAATAAATATCTAATTGTACTTTTTTCTACTTTTATATATTTTATGCATAAACATTGATTCTACTTGCAATTGTTTATAGTGACAAGTGACCAAAACCTCTCTTTCTAATGATCATAATAATGGATTTTTCCACTTCATTTTTCATATGAGTAAATGTAATCATAGCCAGTCACCTGGGAAGACTCCAAAGGAATATTTTTGATGTAGTATTAGAAAAAAGCACAAAACACAATTGAGAGATGTGGACTGATTCCTGGGATGCCATACATGTCCTCAGTTTCCCCATGGCTACAGTGAAGAAAAGGAGAATAGGAATACTTTTGAAATACTCACTATCTTGCAGAATTGCCTGGAATAAAGAGAAAACCATGTGAAAATAAGCCTGCCTCCAGGATTCTGTGAGAGGACAACACTATGGCTCTAGCCTTGTAGTTATGGAGTCAGGGGAGCTCGCCGGAGAGAGCTCATTTAGTTTTCTTTCCCTAGTCATGTCCTCAATGTGAGTCAAACGTCAATAATTTAGTGTAGGCTAAATTTAGAAAGTGTCTTCTAGGTCAGCAACTAAGTTCTTCTGTGTTACCTGTGGGCTGCTGGTGTTAATACACGAATCCGTGGGTTACCCGTCTTGAAATGCTTTATTCAGAGCTTGAGTTAACACAGTCATTGTTCCTAAAGTATGAAGAGTATGATTCTGACCTTTTTTCTTAGCCTTTTACGTGTTTACTGTATTATTTTAGCAAACATCACAATGATATGCAATAGTATCTGTCATCATAAAGCAATTACAATTACGAATATAGGGTTACGGACAGTTTTTGAAGATTCTGTATCACGAGTTGCATAATAAATAAATCACGCAAAATATAAACCAATAATTTTCTTAGTCCTTTGCAAAGAAGCCAAAAATAATATTTGTTCTTGTATCAATATCCATTTTTATTGAACTTGGGCTGAATCATTTCTCCTGAGATGCATGATTATTAATTAATTCTAATATAATAATCTGAAGACTCTTCTCCCATGCAAATTATCTGTGCTCTGTAATATCAAAAATGTGATTTCAATGATGTGAGAAGTTGCTTTTCTTTTTCTGGCCCGATGAATGTTTCTCATAGTTTGGGCCAATAACATGGTCCCTGACTCATCCTTCTGCCCCATAGAATTTGAGAATGTTCTGTGCTTGTTGTCTGTAGGTATCTGTAGACAGATCAAGATGAGTGTGATTTGGCTGTAAGAACCTTACAGTGTGGTAAAGGCTTTAAGATACATGTTCCACCAGCTTATTACAAGGGGAAACGAGGTAGATAAGTGAGGAAAAGGGGAAGAAAAGGATCATTTATGATTGGGAGGAAAGACGAGTTCTCCTGTAGAAAGGTAGAGAATGAACATTTGAGTGATCGCCCTGCTGCAGGGGTACTTTGGGGTAATCTTGTGATCTTTAAGAGGGCAAGAGTGATCTTTATTCCCTTTGCCCCTTTCCAAAAGGAGAAATGGACTCGCAGTAGTAAAGCTGAAGCCTGGCTGCCCCTGCCGAAGTTCCTTAGTGGCTGGTGTGAACAAAAAATACTGCCAGCCATATCAGTAAATAAAGAATGCCAGGGCCATCAAGTCATCAGCTGCTGCCGCCAACTCAGGATGCAGACAAGCAGGCAGCCTGGCCTCTGCAGCCACCCCCAACCATGCGCCCTGAGGGAACTCAGGATGAGAAAGGAGAGGATACAGTAGGCCCTAGACAGGTGCATAGCAAAGGAATGATTTCAGTGAGCCCACACATTTGCACTTTCCCATACATAGAAAAGCACTAAATTCTTTAACTTGAGATGTCTGGTTTTCTTAAATTGATAGTAATCTTTTGATGTTCCGACTACCTGGTCTTTGCTGAAAAAACCCCTATGTATGCCGGCTCCTCCCCTACCTCTTTGGAGCAGTCCCTCAGAGCGATCTGAGAGGCTGTCATCCTGGGCTGAGTCCTCAGAAATTCTGCCGAATAAAGCATAACTCTCAACTTTTAGGTTGTGCATTTTATTTCAGTCGACACAGAGAATCTTTCTGATAGTTTGATTTTATTTTATACTCGGACTGCTTGTCACAATTGCAGGAACTGTCTGACCCTTGTAGGCATCTCAGTTGATGACCCTGTTTACACAGAAACTGAATCCAAGGCAAAAGCAAATTTATAAACCTCTAGGTGATGTCCTTGAAATGCTGGAGAAAGGGGGAGAAAATCAGATCATCTTTAACATTTCCCTCTTTTGTTTAAGAAGATATTGAACTTGCGTGGTCGAAGGGAACATAAACAAAACCGAAATAAATCCCATCTCATATATCCAGATTGTTGAGTTTATCCAACTACTTTTTTAGGATGTAACAATTTTTGAGAGAAATATTTGTAAAATAAATGGTGTATTTTCTGCATTATTAGACCAAGGAAAGGGAACCCACTAAATCCTTTTCTCCCTGGCTCATGGCCATTGTTATGAATACTGATTACTCTACAGTAACTCAGCAGGAGTTTTCTTGCCTGCATTCTCACACCTGTGTCCTTGTCTGAAGGCTGTGGTAAGGAATAATGAAGGGCCTGGAGAGAAAGACAAGTACTGTATGATATCACTTACATGTAGAATTAAAAAAAAAAAAAAACTTGTAAAAACAGAGAATGAAATGGTGGTTACCAGAGGATGGCAGGTAGAACAGGACAGATGTTTTAGGGGCACAAATTTACAGTGAGTAGTAAATAAGTCCTACAGATCTAATGCACAGTGTGGTGACTGTAGATGGTGATACTGTGTTATCATCATCAAACTTGCTAAGAGACTAGAACATAATGATTCCAACCACTAAAATGCAAGTTTAGTTATGTAATGTGATAGAGGTGCTAATTATCACTACAGTGACAATCATATCACAATATATAAATTAACACACACACATTAGGTTGACATGATGTTATATGTCAAATATATTTTAATTAAAAAAATGCTGGAGATGGATAATGTGCTTATAATATCTCTTCTTGGAGGAAGTTTCTGTCATGGCCCTAGCAGGTTTTCCTTCAGTCACTCTTGTTCCTTTTAATCAGTTTTCCACACTCAAGCTAAACAAATCTTTAAAAAAAAGAATCTGATTGTCATTTTCTACTTAAAATCTTCCTAAGTCTTCACGGGATAAGGAAGTCGTAACACAGCCTACAAGGCCCTGCCTGCCTTTTTAGCCTCCTCTTCCGTAACCCCACTGCCCTCATAGCTTTTGGAATTTCCTGCAGTACATGGAAGCACCATACCCGTTCCCATCCTGGGGCTTTCACTCTTCTTCTGCCTGGAACATCCTCCTGCCCCTTCTCTTATTCTAGTAGTAACTTTTACTTTTGTTCTTTAGATGTCAACTCAAGCATCCTTGCCCCAAACACCAAGGCTGTTCCAGATTTCTCCAGTTTAGTCAAATTTCCCTATTGTAAGTTTCACAGTTCGCTCCCTCCCCTTTGTAGAATTTATCACAACTGTAATTGTGTCTAACACAATGCCTGCCACAGTTTGCTCAAATAAATATGTAAACACGTAAATAAAATGATTTATGAATTAATAAACCAGAACCTCTAGTAAACTTGACCTTAAAGTGCCAGGAGAGGGTAAGTTGTCCTTCTCTATGCCTTTATGGGATCTGGTTCATACTTACATCTCAGTATTTCTGTCATTGTATTGAACACTTCCATTTATGTTTTGTCCCCTTGACTAAACTATAAAGTCAAGAACTTGGCTCCGTTCATTTTAATGCCCGTAGAGTTCTCTGCAGTGAATGGCCCATAGTAAACAATCAGTGTATGTGGAACTAAAGCAGTGATTCTCAATCTTGACTGCACATCAAAATCACCTGGAGAGTTTTAAAAGTTATTAATGCTTAAGTTCCGCCCTGCAGACATCCTGATTTAATTGTTCTGGGATAGAGCCTGAACATTGGAGTTTTAAAAACTCCCCAGGAGATTGTAATGTCAGCCAGGCTTATAGACCACTGAATTTAAGTGAACTGGTCTCTTCCACCTACTGAAGACTTTTCAGACTTCAAACAAAGGAAAGACAAGAAATAAAGATAAAATACCCACTTTATTTTATACTGCACCCAGCCGGGACCAAAGCCGGTATTCATACGTCTTCATTCCTTGCCATTTCTCTTTACAGTAGCTGATGTTATTTTATTAATGAAAATACAGAGACAAAGGAGATTCCCAAATTTGCATAATATGACTTAAGAGTTTTTTCCCCCTGGAACAGTAGTTCTCAATATATGGTCCCAGAATAGCAGCACCAGGATATCCTGAGAATTATGAGCAATGTAAATTCTTGGGCTCTACCCAGACCTACTGACAGAGAAACTGGAGATGGGGCCCAGGAGCTGTGGTTAAGAAGCCCTCTGGGTGACTCTGGAACAGCCCAAGATTGAGAACTGATTCCTTAATATCTAAGAGCTCCGCCTGGGAAAAGACCTAAGCCAGCAGAACTTAACCACATCCATGGCAGTAATTTACAGAAAATGTCATAGAAGGAAGAAGATCTACCATTTTTTTCTTTAGTACTTCGAAATAATTTAATCTTGGATTTAATGTTCAGCTCTTTCATTCTGACCTTGGCTGTTAGTCTGGCCTCATTTACCCTTCAAGGTTGATGTGTAGTCTGTCATATTATAGTTACACATGGCTTAGTAGGGAATGCATGGAATTTAGAGGAAAATTAATTAGTTTATATTTAAGTTATTCATACTTGAATGTTTTTCTGAAGCGCAGCATGTGTACAGGATCACACTCGTATTGTGAGAATAGTCTGACGAAGTTTTACAACTGAGCACGTCCCTGTAACTGCGACCCAGATCAAGATCAAAAGTCACTGTGCTCCTTCCCAGTCACTACCCGCCACAAGGGAGACCACTGTTCAAGCTTTTCACAGTTCAGATTATTTTCTTCTTTTTTTTTCTTTTTGTATATATAGTTTTTATTGAAGTACAGTCAGTTTACAATGTGTCAGTTTCTGGGGTAAATCATAATGCTTCAGTCATACATGAACATTCATATGTTTGTTTCCATGTTCTTTTTCACCATGAGTTACTACAGGATATTGAATATAGTTTCCTGTGCTATACAGTATGAACTTGTCATTTATCTATTTTATATGTATCAGTTAGTATCAGATTATTTTTTACTTTCTTTCTATTTAGATAGATATAGATAGACTCATACAGTGCGTACTGTTTCACGTATGTCTTCTTTTACTTAATAAGTTTGTGAAATATATCCATAGTATTCAATAGTTGGATGGCACCTTGTTCATTTCCCTACTGTATGACATTCCACTGCACATAACATTTTACTGCTAATAGACTATAAAAGTATATCTGAACAATATATTTTTTGTGTTGGATTATTTCTCTGATCACTCTCTTTTCTATTACCCTGCTTCCTTTTTTAGCATCTATTTCAAAAAGAGATTTTAGTAGAGGGCACAGATTTCTGTTGAATACTCAAAGAGTGCCTCTTATATGGGAAATTTGTCAATTTAAACCTGCCCAAACCCTTGCTCCTCTGCCAGTGATATCAGGCTGTGCAAAGGTGGGAGACTCAGAGGTGCTAAGTAACTTACTTAAGGGCCCCACCTCCCAGTTGCAGGGATTGGACTCAGTCCCATCCTTCTAGCCCCAAAGCCCTGAGCCTTTTGATTATACTGCCATTTTTTGAGAGTTCTTGCATACCTTCATAAATTTATTCTGTAATCTGACATACTTATTTTTCCATCCATTTGCAATTATATCAACTGTATTCTAATTAGGTAATTAGAAGACAAATGGAACTTGTGTTGCATATTATTATTTGCAATATTCAGGTAGCATTTATTATATTTCTCTAGGCTCAGTGATTATGCATTTATTTTTGTATTTGCTTCTTAGAAGTTGTTTCTCAAAAATAGCCAACGAAATCATTGTGGGATTCACTCTGATAACATAAATTTGAAAATATTCTTAAAGAAGAAAAAAAATTCCAAAATATAATGCAATTTAGATTTTATGAAACCTGGATTATCAGAATATTTGTGGTTAATAATTGTCATCTAGTATTTGATTGATTTTCCAATGTCAGACAAAGTTATTTTTCCGTTATTTGGAGTCATCTTAAATCATAGTTTTAACCATTTAAATCAAGTTTATTTTATATATTATTTCAATATGCTTGAAATTATTAGTCCATTTGAATTCTTTAACAATTGAATTTTAAGCCATCTTTGAGGGGTCAATGGTATAGTATATACAAATATACTTAAGACAAACAAGAACTAAGTAGAAACAAGTATTTTGAAAAAACTTTAATACTCATTTATAGTTTTCTAATTGTTTGGATTAATAATACACATTAAATAGACTAATGAATAGTTAAATTAACTACTAATTTTACATTACAACATCTTTATTATGTATTATGTTTGGAGTCAGAAACTTTAATTACATTTACTGTCATTTAGGCATAATTAGAACTGTCCTTTATGTATAATGGGACATAAATCTTGATGAGAATAAATGCTTTCTAAAAAGAAAAGCAAAAACCAAGTGAATCTTTTAAGTCATGCCTAACAGAAGAAACAAATCAATTATACATGTGCTACAGTCAGTGTGTTGACATCTGTTCTCCAAAGTTGATGGTCTGCAGAAGAGCAGTCTTGTTATTTCCAGACTTAGAGGCATTCCCTTCAGTTTATATTTCTGCTGGTCTATAGCTCTGTAGACTAGACCCTCTTTATGATAAATAACCTATTTTAACTAAGAAGCAATCACTGTACCATGAATCCTGCGTGCACCACTGCCTGAAAAAGGAACCCTTCTCTAGTGAATTATCTGATTAAATTCTGGACCTTAATACTTCAGTGCTTTACAATTATAGACACATATTTAAGAAGTGTGTGGGAGTACATGATCTGGTCATGGGATTACGGAAGCTATTAAGACTTGTACACTTGGAGAGCACTAATAATTCAGATAATCCTATGAATGATAAACTCAGGGAAATCACAGCCTAGGAAAGTTTTCAAATATATGGGATTTGGAGTTGACTCTGACAGCCCTCCTGCCTTCCAGTGCCCACAGAAGGCGCCCTCTTTATCCTGTTGTAGCCGCCACTGCTAAACGGCCTTCCTAGTAACCTCCTCCTTTCTAAAGAGGGATAATAAGGCATGAAATAAATGTTAATGTCAATTTTGGATTTTTTTTCTTGGTTAAAGGAGAAGAATTCTAGGAGGAAAGAAAAGGAAGGAAGGAAGGAAGGAAGGAAATTTAAGTTTTAGAAGACAGTATTTACAACTTTTCCTTTTTGTGGTAGCTATTAATGTGTTTATCAGTGTATTACTCATTCAACTACACAGCATTCATTTTATTTTCATTTTGAAAATAATATGTTAAGTATAGAGAATCTGAAAATTCTGAAAAACATGAAGAAGATGATTACAATGCCTATATTTATCTCTTTTAGAGAAAACTGCTATGAACATATTGATTTAGCTCACCAAAGTCTTGCTTTTGTCATAGATACATGTATTTTTTCCACATACAGACAAAATTTTTTTATTTATTAGAATACTTTGAGAACTACTACATTAGCAAACTATTGTCATACTAAGCATTGAGATCTTGTTCAAGTCACCTGTTGGTGTGTAATTACCCCAAACCTTTGTGACATAGAACAGCAGTTTATTATAATCACGCATTCTAGAAGGGTTCTGCTGTACTGTTCCCATTCCCAATTGTGTTCTCTCACGTGCTTGCTGTCAGATGTTGGCTGGGGCTGCAGTCATCTGAAGGCTTGACTGGGGGTGAAGGATCTGCTTCCAGGGTGGCTCACTCACATCACTGTTGACCAACAGCCTCAGTATTTCTGCATGTGGACTTCTGCACGGGGTTACTTGATGTTCTCACGGCATGGTAGCTGGCCTCTCCTAGAGTCGGTGATCCAAGGGAGCCAGGTGGAGTCTGCAAAGCCTTTTTGGGTTCTAGTCTTGGGCCACATAAGCCTTCACTACCACTCTATTTTATTGGCACCACAGGGTCAGGTGGGAGGGGAATGTACTAGGCCATGAATGTCAGGACACGAGAATCATTGTGTGTCACAGATTCTGGGATGAAGAAATCAAATTGCTTGAAGGTTTTGGACAGTTCATTATAAAGTCACTGTAGCATTAGTGGAGATTACATGCTGAATGCTGGTGAAGTCAGGTGGCTTTGAAGCTGGCTAACTACCGAGAGTTAGATTAATTAACATTGTGTGTGGGCATCTCTATCAGTATATCACAAGCCGGTGTTGTAATTTTTCTTCCCTATTCCATGGGATTAAATCAGTTTTAAGTGAATGGATAAAAAGTACTTATAAAAATTTAGAATGAGAGTTGATTTAGTGGACTACAGAGTCATGATTACAGATAATCTAGAGGCAAGAATACTGGCCCAAGTCAACACAATTAAACTGATTAGTGGTTAGAGAGCATTTAAGCATGTGTTTTATTAAAATAATCTGGTTCTTAAAATATAGGATGAGGGATTCCAACTTAAGTATTTTTATTGATCATAAACTCAGTATGAACTTAGACTGTCACGTGAACTTTAAAAACACTAATATATTTTTTAGGCTGAGTTAATAAAATTAAACTATCTAGGAACTGTGCTGTCCAATAATGTAGCCACTGGCCACATGTGCTGATTGAGCACTTGAAATGTGATTAGTCTAAGTCAAGGTGTACTATAAACATAAAATACACACTCCAGATTTTGAAGGCTAATTAAAAAAAAGAAAAATGTAAAACACATAATGGGTCATATTCAATATATGATAAAATAATATTTTGTGTACATTGAGTTAAACACAATATATTAGTAAATTGATTTTGCCTTTTTCTCCTTATTTTGCATTAACAGCGCTACAAAAATTAAACTTATATATGTAGTACTTGCATTATATTTATCTTGTTCAGTGCTGTTCTAGAACACAGGAGGTAAATATGCCAATGTTCTAAGTGCCAACTAGAAAGCACCTGGGATGCTGTACCCAACTGGAGACTATATAGGAGACAATCATAATTCTCAAAAGATTTAGAAACTACAAATGAAGGAATGAGATACATAGCTATGAACAGAGAAAACTTGGCAAAATACAAGGGGAAAGAATAGGCATCTTGAGTATTGAAGGGCTATCAGAGAATTGAAATTAGATGTCTTAGTGTAAAACTAAGGCCAGAAATAACAAACGGCATCAGGAAGGTAGATTTGGCTCAGCATAAAGAAGGTGTCTCCAACAGTTACTGGTTCAGTGATACAGGGGCCAGCGTGGGAGGCAGCAAGCCTACTTCCTGTAGACATTTCCACATGGTGGATCAATAACTCTCCATTATAATCACTATGGAAAGGAATCTTGCATGGGTGGACTATGGTGGGATAGTTAAATTTCAAAGTCTTTCATTAATCCAAGAAAGATAACAGTCCTTCTCTAAGAGGCATCATACCATAAACACGGGAGGAAAGGGTTGTGTGATTCTCCCACTAACATGTCAAGTTTGAAATCTTGCAGAACAGACAGTCCGTGATTTTTCCTTCTAGAGATGTCAGCCAAAAGCAGTAGACTTCGCTTTATTTAGTCATATCTGTTTCGAAAAAGATCAAACACAGGATAACTTTTCAGAAAACTGTAACAATAATAATTTTTAGTAGCAATAGAAAACTTCAAGTAAAAAAATGAGTACAGAGTATGTACACATGGAAAGAAATTCAGAACTAGTGTTTTCTGATTTTACCAAGAGACAACAATGATATGATTCCTAATTGGAGTTTACACTAATTATATAATTGCTTTTATGTTGCCTATTTTAAAAAGAAAAAAACAGTTAACTATTGTGTTAGTAAATTAGCCAGCTCAAAGATAGTGTGTGGTATGAGCCTCTTAATTAGCCAAATGAAGAGGACCTTAGCGTTTCTGAATAAAGAGGGGGCAAAGAATGTGACTAGAGTAATGACGCCATGAATTTTTGAAAGAGCTCAGCTAGAAGGTGACCAATCCTTACTGTCCAAAAACTAAGACTTCATTTTTGAGACCACGTTTTTTTGTTGGTGTTGTTTATATATGAGATTTAAACCAGCATACCTGAAACATAAGGAAATATTGCATAATCATACTTAATTTTACACATTTAGACTTAATTATGCTCAATTTTACATTTTGACACATTTTTCTCCTCTTATGCCTTTGAGATCATTCAAGGCTGTAACTAGGGCTTAAATCGTGTGACATCCCCAACACCAAGTACCATGCAGGTGCGCACTGTTGTCATTCTTTTCTTGAATAAGTGAGTGACTCCACAGAGGGAGACAAAGATTCACCACTCAGGGAGGGAGGATGCATTCCCTCCTTCTGCTTAATAGCCTTTCAAGACCTTGTCTCAAAATAAAAGATACTTTACAGAGATGATGAAAAGTCCATGGTATTCATGTGAAGTTTGATCTTCGTAAAAGAGAAAAGTAATCAAAAGTCTTCACATCTAATTTTTCACCTTAAACTAGTTTTTGCATTGATTTTGCACTCAAATTTGTGAATGTTGTCTGACTGACAATGATTTAATCATTTTCTTTTTGAATAGAAAAATATTTCTGCCTATAATATTTCAAATGCAGAAACATTAGCAGTTTTCAAATATAGGGCATCACTTTGTCATTAGTATTTTTGGGATTGAGGAGCAAGTTTTTATTTTTATTTTTTGCTGTTGCACTTCACTTACTATATAGGCCTGGCATGCATACTAACACATTCTAGAAAGAGGACATTCTATTAAGAACTTACATTGACCCTTATTTCCAAATTCAGTAATATCGTGAGACCAAAATAGTGGTATGCTTGCTTACCTACTCTCCCTTTAAATTAACAGACAAAATTATTTTAGTGTTTATTGGTGTAATGCAATATACTGACATGTTTGAGGCTGTATTGATAGTCATGATGTTAATAAAGAATAGAAATTTTAAAACTGACCATAATTGAGTTATTATTGGCTTGCTCTGTACTTATTAATTATTCATTCATAAAAGAAAACAAAGTCTTTGTTCTGAGGAAAATGCTCCAAATTGCTGTACAGTTCACCAAAAACCTATAGCCCATTCTCCTGATATTGGCCATTTAGGTTATTTTCAGTTTTCTCACTCTATAAATAATGTTGTCATGATCATCCTTGCACTTAAAACTGTGTCCACATTTGTAATAAATCACTGAGGTGAATGGCATTAACTTTTGTAAGGCTTACTGAAACGTATTATTATACTTATTTCCAAGATGTTTTTCTCAAATAACACTTCAACCATCTCTGTATTATTGTATGTGTCCTTTTAATTTCACCTTTTTAGCATTTTTAATATTTTTGATGAGAAAATTAAATAAAAAGCTCAAGAGATTTGATGCAGATCTACTACATAGATAATAGCAGACCTGGAATCAGAACCAAAGGTCATGCTGTTAATCACAATGTTAAGGTAGTTTTTTTAATATAAAATGTTCTACTCATCAAACATAAATTTGTTCAATAGCTATCAATAGAGAGTTTGTTTTGTGCCCAACATCATTGTTCTATGCATCATGAATGCAGCCCTGAACAAAGATGAATGACATTTTCTTGTCCACATGGAGCTTACATATTGAGAGACAGAAAGTAATTTATACAGCATGTCAGATGGTAAGTTCTGGGAGGCTTTTTAAATTTTACTTTATTTTTATTTGCTTTTACTTTTAAATATAGATTCATAAGAAGTTGCAACATAGCATGGAGATATCTGTCTTCTGTACCCATCACCAAGCTTCCTCCAGTGGTTATATCTTTCATAACAATAGTGCATTATTGTGGAATCTAAAAAATAATGACACAAATGAACTTAGTCACAAAACAGAAAGAGACTCACAGACATGAAAAACAAACTTATGGTTACCAAAGGGGAAAGGGTTGGGGGAGGGATTAAGTAGAAATTTCAGATTTGCAGTTACAAACTACTATGTATAAAATAAACAAGTTTCTACTGTAACAGCACAGGGAACTATATTCAATATCTTGTAATAACTTATAATTTAAAAGAATATGAAAAAGAATATATATAAATGTATAAGTGAATCACTGTGCTGTACACCAGAAACTAACACAATATTATAAATCAACAATACTTCAGTTAAAAAATAGTACATTATTAAAACCAGGGATAGTGCATTTATCAAAAATTGTACAGTAAAATTAAATAGGCAATAGATCTTAGATTTTACCAAATTTTGCACACACTCATTTTTTTGGCATGTCTTTGTGTATATTTCTGTTGCATTTTATCACACATAACCAAAATCTCTACCATAATTGAGGCACAGATCTGATCCATCAGCAGGCAGGGAATCTCTTATGCTGCTCCTTAATGGTCACACCCTCCCCCCACTTCTCTAATCTCTGGCAGCCACTGTTTTCCATCTCTAGAATTTTGTTAACTCCAGCATGGTATATAAATTGAATCATACAATATATAACCATTTGAGATTGATGTTAGTTTTATTTTTTTTCAGCATAATGCTCTTAAGATCCACGTAAATTGCCTTGCATATTAATGGTTTGTTCCTTTTTATTGCTGAGTAGTATACAGAGCTATAGAAATCAGAAAAGGAAATGTTAAAAAGGGTGCAGTTTTCAATGGAGTGGCTAGTGCAGGCATTCCTGGAAATGGCATGTAGGCATAGAGTTAAGGATTGAGAGAGTTAAGCTCATGTGCATACCTGGAGAAGAGCTTCCTAGTTGGAGGGAATATCAAGACTTCGGTCCTGAGTAAAAGTTTGGAGCAGCAAAGAAGCCCAGTGTGGCTCGAGCAGTGCAAGAGAGATGCAAACAGGAAGAGAAAACATCAGGGCTAATGGAGTCGGGACGGAGGGTAAGGGGACAGATCTCTTAAGGTCTTCAGAGCCCCCACAATTAATATAACTGCAGTGACCGGATAACTCCAGTAATTATATCACTTTGGTGACTCAACAGTTTCCCATGAAGTTATTTTTAAAAGCTAGGAAGAGTGGGTAAAAATGAGTGCTCTATAATAGCAAAAGACCTTGATTGGAATTTTATCTTTAGAGGGGATTTAGTGAACTTCGTATTCCATTTATGAAATGTTTGTTCTGATTTTATCAAACTGTTTAAGTAACCTTGGCATGAAGTAGAAAGCATACCCATTCTGTTCATTTTCATCATTCATGACCGACTGGTGCCTGCAGACCTTGCTCAGGGGGTACGGAAGTCTTAAGAATTTACTGGAAGAACAGAGATGGCATCTCCTGTGACTCAGAGGCCGTCGCATCAGAGTGTGGTCTCCATCATGGCAGAATCTCATGGGAGACCAGGCAAATGGAGATGAAGTCTTATCTGACAGTATCTAGGGTTCTTTGCAGTCATGTCAGATGGCAAACGTTAAGTGGGCCACCAGGATATCCAGTCCATTTGGAAAATTATAGAAGCTGATCCATGTCTTAGTCTATCATGCCGTCAAAGAGTAAGAGGTGGAAGATCCTTTGACAAGTCTCAAAAGCAGCTCAGTAAATGAATAAAGCTCAGGAAGTTAAAGTTGTGGACTTTGAACAGTTCTGAATCGAATTGGTGTTGGGGAGAGCCAGCAACCCTAATTTTGTTCACAAACATGCTGATAACAATAAACTCTTACACAAAAGCACAGCCAGACACATAGAATTTCATTCATTTCAGCTAAATACTAGCTTCTCCATGAAAACTTTCTCTCCTCTGTTCTGCACTATGCAATTGGAAACATACCCCTCCACAGTGTTATATGTTGTATTTGCACCATCAAATATAATTTCCCTGAGGGCAGGCACTGTTTTTTTTTTTAAGTTTCATTTATTTTTTCCTGCCATGCCTAGACTGTAGTAGAAAACAGTAGGCACTCAGTCACTATTTGTGAAAAGGATATATTTCTCTTACATCAAAGAACACAAACTAATTCTTGCAGATGCACCTGGAAATGTGACTACTGCTGTAATGATTTCTAGACAATTCCCTTTATGAGCACCAACATCTGATTATTACCCTTCCTGCTTAAAACAAAGAATTAAGAGATGAAAACTAACTGCCAAGAATCAGTAGGGGAGAGTAGTGATAGTGTTGATTTGAATGCCTGCTGTGCAAGTGACACGTTAATATTAAAAGGGTTTTTATTTAACAATTGTATCATCAAAGGGGAAAAAATTAATTATCTGAGATAATTCAGAGCATTTACCCCCCACTGTGTAGGTAAAGAAAAAAATATGAAGAAACAGTAACTCTCACATGCTTATTTTTTTTCTTGAGTGTGTGAGATGATGAAAACTGAGAAATAAATTTAAATGTGCTTTTAACTATTTATAATAGTGTCATAAAAAAGTAATAAAAATAAAAATTCCTTTGTGGGGTTCATATTATAGAATATGAAACAATCCCTAGGAAATTGTCAGTGTAGTCAGCTTTCTGGAATTACAGGTATTTGTTGTTATTGTTTTGATTTCTTGTTTTTACATTTAAACTTCCTAGGCTACCGGCCACACAGGTGACCATGAATGATATGATGGAAGATTAAAAAATTGCTACTTCTGCAGGTCCTTTAATGCTGAGGTCAAGTTTACCATTTACTACATATTAATTCCTAAGATCTCACAAGTTTATAAATTTGGTATGAGAGTGCAATCCCAAAAGAAGCTGTAGGAAATACAAGACAACTTGGTCAAGGCTGTTAACTTAACATAGGGAATTATCTGGTATTTGTCCCAGAATTCTTTCTAGTGCAAAGTTTAACCATACATCCAAACACTATTTATTCAGCCCTTTCCTCCAATTAAGAATAGAGCTCTGATTAGAAGCTTTCAGTCTGGCTCAGTTTAGGTCAGGCTCATTTGAAGAGTCAAAGCCAAATTAGGCCAATTGTATTTATTACCAGTTCCCCCTAAGGGCAATGTAACATATGATATTTAAGAATATGCCTTCTAAAAATTAGGCTCCATATATAAAGAGGTGAAAATGTTCTTCACCTACTGCCAGAGGTGAACTGATTGGTGGAAATGGGCTTGTTCATAGTTTGGGAATATTTCCTTTGGCTTAATTTCATCTTGTATTTTCTGTCTGGTAGACAGACTGTTTGTCTACTGAAAGTTTGTCTTGAGTGGTTTTTGCCCAAGTTGTTTCTTTTCTTCTGGATTAAAGAAGGTGCCCTGGGAGAGGTACCGAGAAATCACAGCATTTTTGTGTTAGGAGTGACTTAGAACATCCTGATTTATTGCTGGGATATCAAGGCCCAGAAAAGTCAAATGACGTAAAGCTCTGTGGTGGCAGAATTTGACCTAGATATTAGGTCTATGAATTCTTAAGGACTTTTTTACATTATTCTTTAAAATATTCCATATCACTGGAAGAGAGAAAATTGTATTCCCCCCAAAAAAAGTTTTTAAAAAAAGGCACATGTATCTTGATCCCTTTCAAATACTAGTATTGCACTTTTTCCATGCATTCTGTGCTTGGAATTAGGAATAAAAATAGTTATGTATAATTCCCACTTTTCATTTGAAAGGGTCACACTCTAGTAGGGAAATCTATATAAATAGAAGAATTACAATAAATAGGAACAAGGACTGACCTTCAAGAGCCAAGAAAGCTCAGAATTCCCAGAAAAGAACATCAAAACTCTATCTTGAAGATTGAGGAAGAGTTTTCTAGGATTGAAAAAATAAAGTAGGGAGATGCCTAAGGCACATACAGAACCAGAGTCATGAAGGGTCCTAGCATGTGTACAGAGCAGTGAGATACTTATGTGGCGGGAATCTTGACAAATGAAGTGTGGAAGGGGTTCAGAAGAAGTTTCATTCATCTGCTTGCTAATTGTTTTCAATCTCTGAAGTTTGTTGTGATGAAATAAAATCATGAATCCCCAAATCCTCCATTGCGTACAGGCTCACAATGAGTACATGAGTTTTTGATATAAGCCAAAGCCGCGCATTTGTTATTGGAGAGTTTTTGCCTCTGTATGGCACCTCTAGGCCTAATGAGCTGAGCGAGATCACAGGAAACCACAGAGTCTCCTTCTCCCCCTCTGACCCAGGACTGTCAGGAACAGTTGGTGTCTTGGTCCCCCATCTTCCATCTTCTCATGCTTCGTACTCAAGGCTTTTCCAATCCAACTTGACCTCTCTAATACCCTTTTTATTTGGGACAGGAAGACAGGGGCAAGAAGATGCTCTGAGCAACCCCTAACATTAGGAATGACCCTCTTACACCTGCACTGGGCCTTGACATCATTTTTGTTAGGTTTTCCACTTCTGAGAGGTAGTGACACTGATGGATTCCATTCCCTCCTTTCCCAATTGGTCACTAAAACTTCTATCAAAGTTAATACAGTTAGAACCTACCTGACTGGCTGTTTCCAGTCCAGATGAACATTACTTTGGTTAAAATTAAAATAAATTAATTGATTATCAGGTTCTATTCTAACCCAGTATTAAGTAGGAGATCTGTTTCCTTCCCTCCCATTCATTTTGGGTTATCCACATCATATTTTTTTTCTTTTTTCTTCAACATTCTTACTCCTCATTTATTTTGCATCCTGACAACAGTAACTAAGGGGTCGTCTACTCTCATTAGAATGAATGAAATAATCATGGTTTTGATAAAATATAGGTGTAAGGGTAGGATAAAAAGGGAGACACTGATAGTTGAATCTCTCAGAGACTAGCAATGTCACCTGCATTCAGCTCCTTTCTTTGAAGATAGTAAAGGGCTCAGGGAATGTTGTTTGAGGAAATGAAGGTCTCAGTCCTTTGGAAGACCTGTCAAAGACGGACAGTATAGTAGATAGCATGAAAATGTTGGTGAAGACAGATTTTTTTGCTTATTTTACTATTGTGAGACTACAGGTTTTTCCAGCTCCTCCTCTTCCTCCTGTTCTGTTTGCAGCATTGCCGCTTCCTCACATCTACTCATGCAATTTAATTTGAACATTAATTATTAGCTCTTACTCACAGAACTAGTATCTGTTGAGCCTGATGGGGAATGATTATGAAATCCTTCGATGTTATGACCCTAGCCTTTGAGAAGCTTCTAATTTGATATTCTTTCCTTGACTCATGTTTAGTTTTGCATTCTACCCTTTATCCCTGACACCAAATGTCACCTCATATCCATTTCCATCCCACTGTTGCCCTACAGAAAAACTCTAAGCCAGACATGAATGATAACTTACTATAAAATTCCCAGTGAGGTCATTCTTCATCTTTCATTTTGTTAAATAACTAGAGAACTATTTTAAAAGCTGTCTGGCTGTAACATATAAAACCATTTTGGAAGGATGCTTTTGCAGAGTTATGGCACTGAAATCATTTTTATTAGAACTTCAAGATCTTTGAAAAAGTCTTTTTGTGCATGAGAATATTTAAGGCTTCCATGATATATTAGTAGCTTATATTAAAAAGAAAGCACAATGCCTTATCTCATTTGCCATTTCTAAGTTTGTTTCATAAGTCTGTATCAGATATGCTTTTCTTGAAATGGCTTATAAATGATTTTCTTAGGGAAAAATGTTAGAGGAGCAGGCATATTTTATATTTCTTTACACGTAAGAAAAGCACTTCCTTAATAGTCTTGAGTAGAAATGACATCTTTACTTGTTAGAATAAAGTCTATTTCTTTTATGTTTCATTGTTACTTAATAACCCAATTAGACTTGAAAATACTACTTGTGTAAATAAGTCCTTTTAACTTCTGCACAATAAAATCTTGATTAGCTAGAACAAAACTGACAAGAAATATCAATTTACTAGGATGAATTAAATTATCAGGCAACTTAAAAGTACCTGAAATTTAGAAAGCTATAATAGAACATTTGAGGGGGGGATTGTGCTGAAGGTTATAGTCATCGAATCTCATTCTTTTGCATTTTATATTTTAAAAATCACAAATTAAATATTTAAGTCTTCTGAGATCCTTAAAGCAAATTTTCTTCTGTGCATCAGATTCTTCCTACAAACCAGGAAAGTGGAATAAAATTACAATAGTATAATCAACAAAGAATGAAAGGAAAGCTTTTGATGACTCCTTGGTTAACTGGGGTCAGCATAATTTCTGCTTTTGCTAGAATGTGTTGAAAATAAATACAAGAGGAGCTGATAAGGGAGTTAGTCAAACAGACAAACTAGGACACAAAAGTACAGAGAGAAAGACTTAATGTGGAGGGGGATATTCTTCACAAACGTCAATGTCAAACAGTCAATGATGCCATGAGGAGCTTTCACTACTTCCTTAACAGACCGTGAGACTCTTTATGATTCCAAACATTTGTGACTCAAAAAACAAGACACAGTGCCTGGCCTCTAGGAATTTATTACTGAATGATGGATAGTGGAGGGAGATCAGTAATTAGACACATTTGAAATAGCCATCACTAAGTGACTTAACCATGGTGGATGTGTCCACAATGTAAACACATGTGCACTTTGAAGCAGCTGTTATTCATTTGAAAATAGCGTTTGTTCCCATCTCAGTTACAATTAGTGTTGCTTGGTTCTACAGAAATAAGGCAATGACATCACATAACAAATGTATAATATTTATATATTATCCTCTTTTTTCACCAAATTATAATATTCTCTTAATTTTTCTGTTTCTGTTAACAGTGTCATTGCCTATCTAACTAACAAAACTTGAACCTTAAGTTATCTTTATACTCCTGTCACCATCACTCATCCAGTTGGGTTTTGATATCAACAAATCAACCTAATGCTTCCTCTAAATTTCAACTGCAAAGACCTACCAAGGCCCCTTTTAATCGTTTCCTTACCTCAGACTCCGGAAACCATTTCCCTATTACTGCAGATACATACTATTAAAGCATAGCTTTGTTTGGATAAATCCATTTCCTGAAAACCCTAAACGGTCCAATGCCTTCTGCCGAATAATGTACAAACAAGTCAACTGGGTGTCAAGGCCAACGCAATAAACCCAGATCTGACTTTCTGACCTTGCATTCTATGTCTGAGTTAAGTGCTCCCTTTGTGTCTCAAATGTGCATAATTACTCTTCGACGTGCCCCAAACTGTTTGTCTTTTCCTTTCTTATTGACTGTGCTCACAGATGTTGCTTCTCTGACCTCTGTCTCTTTCATTAAACTCTTCTATCCTTCAGTGCTTAGTTCAAAGATCTTATCTTCTATGCATTCTTGCCTTATCCCCCCATTTCACAAAGACCTTTTCTGTCACTGAGATCTTACAAACTTACCTACCACTGCTGTGATTCTTTATAAATATGGACTTATAGGAGTCACAGTATCTATGTGCTGCTTGACCGTATCTGTTAACTACATCCTTACAATACCACACTCCTCACAATCTCTCTCATCTTTTCCCTGGATTGCTACAAGGGCCTCCCAGTCGGTCTTTCCACTGCCAAGGCATCCCTGCTCCATTATTGTCACTGTACCTCTAAAACATTTTTCTTCAGATCTGACAGCTATACTGAAATATACAATACATACAAAATGTACTTGAAACCACGCTCAGGGAAATACACGCAGCACATTACTGAAGTAGATGACGAGAGCCCCCAGTGCAGTTTACACCACAGAAATATCTGCTTCAGTTTCTAACTATTTTTCACGCAGAAACTGACCCCCATTTTTGTTTTGTTTCTCGTGAAGTTCTCACTAGCCATCTGTTTAGCCTGTGACCTATTTTATTTCTCAACTTTTCAGTTGAAATGAGAATCAACTTAGAAGCTTATTTAAAGGAATGTGTAAAAGCTAAATATGGGGTTGCAGCTGGTTCAGACTTTCTATTGAAATTCTTATGGCTTGGTATAATTTAAGATCTATTTATGTAATTGTCTAGAACCAGGAAAAACAATCTAAGGAAGCTGCACGTGAGTTACGTCGTTTTGCCGAAGTGAGATAAGTCAAAAGATACTGTCTTTGTCTCCTTGTTTAAAGATTTTAGCTCCAAAATAGTAATCTGACCCACCCACAGATGTGTTTAGATTGACCCCCATGGTGTTGGTTCAAATATTGACTAGAAAAATCCAAAAAAGAATTAGTTGTCACTGTTTACAAATTGGGAAATTTTACATACAAATCCTTATTTCTTTTTTTCTAATCTTCGAAACTTGGAAGATCTGTCAATATTAGCATCTTGAGACGGCATTTCCTCAGCAAACAATGACGGGCCTTTATTGGTAGGTTATTCTCTCTTCAGTTAACTCTGGTACTCATCATTTTAATTTTTTGTTTTTTAATCCTTGCACACTTCACTTATTTTAACTACCTGACAAACTTCTGCAGACGTTTCAGCTTGTAACAATTACTTATCACAATGAGAACCTCTGAAACAAAGAATATGACCAAAGTGAACAGTATAAGGAGCTCAGTGTGCAATATTAATACCAATTTCAAGCTTATGAATAAATCACTCAAGTGTTGAACAAACTGCAAAGTGAATAAACTAGAAATGCTTTCAGCTTCAAGTTAAAGAAAATTCAAGTACAGTTGGTTGAAGCAATTGTGAGTTATTCGTTTCACATAAGAAGAGGTCCAGAAGCAGGCAGCTACTGTTTTTTGTTTTGTGACCCTACAGTGGCTGGGCTGGTATCGCTAAGTGCTCTTATGTTGGTCACCTTGTTGTTACAAAACAGCTACCATAATACCAGGCATCCAATATCTACTCCAAGCAGAGAGGTGAAGTAATAACAAAAAAAGTGAAGGGCTATTTCAATTATGTTTGCATCTTTTATCAATAAAGCAAAATATTTCCACGAAATCCTACCTAGCTAACTTAAATTAAGGCAAAATCTCTGTTCAAGAGGAAAGAAATTATAATATTCATTTAGGACAATCAAAATTTATCCCCTTGGGATGATGTAGGGTTTGTCCTCCCTGAGATTAAGGTATCTCCTAGAATTTTCTTAGCAAGACTATGAGAATGAGCAGGAGAGAGTTGTGTAGGAATTGATCAAAATCTATCACACAAGACTTCTATGCCCCATCAACTTCAAAGGACTTCACTATAAATTTTGTCTTGTTCTTTAGGAAGCCTCCTTCCAAAATAACCGTTGTCTCACACTTACAGAATTATTATCAACTCGATCAATATTTTCTGATAGATGAGGCCACTGAGTCGTTTGCTCTGGGAACTTCATACTTTTCATCTTTTATCTTGGATTGAAGTTGACCTTAGCAAGTGATATGTCTGTCGAGGGAGGTGGAAGATTTTCTCAGGCAGTGTTGTTTTAGGATGTAATAAAGTCAGGGGGCAAAAAATTGTTTTGAAAAGCATCTTTATAAATTTAAAGAGCACCATGTGATATGTATATTGAATAATCATTGATAAAAAACATGATTAGTTCAGAAAAATCAAGATCATTATTTCTAGGCTGGGATTGTGTTAAAGAATGGATTAATCAGAAAGACAATGCAGGGAAGACCAAAATTTCTTTATGACTCCAATTTTTTTAAAACATTCTTTGTCCTTTGATTTTTAGCAAGATGGGATTACACAATTAATGCAAAAATTTACTTATACTTAAAATTCCTAGATTTGGCAGCCTGAAATTCAAAATTAGGTTGATCCAGCTGTGATGAATCAAAAAAAGATAAAAAGAATAGAAGACTCCGACCAAAACCTTCTTATAGTTGTTGTTGCCTGGCCTAAGAAATGAACAAATTTAAAGGAATTCACTGTGACAAAAGCAGTTCACATAAATTTAATGTGAACATTATTTATATTCTTGCATTATTCATGTTATCCAGATATTATCATTTTATATGTAAGTCTATAGTCATTTGGCTTTCAAAGCATATCCTGTAGATACCATTGGCCTAATATACTTGGTATAAATTATGAAATTACAGGATAACATTACCATGAACCTTTATATTCAAAAGCAGATTATGTCTTTCCTCATAGCTCTTCTTCTTGCTCTTCTAAATAATATGAAGTCAATATAAATTATATTTGTAAGGGAAGTTTTCATGATTAAAAAGTATATAAACACATATTAACAAATTGTTTTCAAATCTGTAATTGCACACATTTATAGTTCTTCCTTAAGAAGTGTATAACTTTTTCATTTTAACTTTGGATGGATAAATACAATGGTATATTAAATTAGCATAAAGTATTTGATTATTGAGTGTAAGACATTTGCATGAGCTTCCTACAAGAAGAGAAGAAAGGATCCTAATAGGATTGAGACATTGATTGAATACCTTATTAAGTAAATTGAAACTAGTATTTACTAAACAAATGGCATATTTGACTTTGTGCTGAGATTTTTATAGCAAATAATTTATTCTGATTCCTCTATACAGACCACTCCATAAGCACACGACTTAGATTCCTGACTGGGCTTGGAAGGCACTCTTACAGATGCTCCTTTGGCTCAAAAAATTATGTTGGGGTGTGCTTTTCCTTAGATGATTTTTTATTATACCATTCAAGCAACTTCCTAAATAAGCCACTACAAACTGAATTATTCAACATTTCAGGTGGAGTGAGTAGTAGAGAGAACCAGATCCAGGTTGCTTTCTTAGCTCTGACCTCTTTCTGTTTCTCTTTCACACACACATGCAGGCACAACAAATGAGCAGTTCTCTCTGGGCCTATAAACATAGTCACTGAAAAGCTTTATCTTAGCTTAATGCCAGTGGTTACTTAAGTGCTGTTCTTCCAAACCTATTATGCTGTCTACCTAGCATTTTGACGTGACATTTGGCAAAACTTTAGGAGTTAACATTGATCATAATTGCTGAAATTTTATTACCCATGAGAAAATAGGATTTAACTCACAGATATACCCTTACGTGAGTTTACCAAAGAAAAGCAATTGGTGACAAGCGAGTTTTTGTTTTCAGTTACATTATCATTTTTCACCAGAAGACACTCATTTATCATTTTTGAAAAAGGACACCATCAGAGGTGTTATTCCCTGGGTTTACAGTTATAGTAAAGACTGATATTTATTTTTGGCCAACAACAATTTGAGCACCTACTGTGTGATGGTGAGATGAAATAAATATATTGTATATATATGTCCACAACCCTCCATGACTACATGTATTGATCAGAGTAGACTTAGTCTATACTGTGTTCATAAATCAATCGTGGTCCCAGTGGTAACTGTTGATAATGGTTCCTCATGGGTTCTTCCAGAATCTTGTCTCTTCGATAAAAACATACACATTCAAACACATATAGTCTTTTATACAAAGGGGGAGTGTACTGCATGCCTTACTTATATTTAACCATTTTTATCAAATAACTTTATATGAAAAAACACAAATATGATTCTCTTCTTTTGCATGAAATTATTTTAAAAAATTTCCTTGGTTTGTATTATATCTTTGCCCCTTGTGCAAACCCTGCCTATTTTGCTGTATAAATCACTCACTGTGCATCGGACTGAACTCTGTTGAGGTTCTTTCCAAAAACATTCCCATCTAACACAGAGGCATCTCTGACCCTTCAGTTCCCGTTGGGTGCTGGGAGAAAATGTCTGATCCCTCCATGAATGTCCAGGTGTCCATGCCTCTGAAACAGAGGAGAAGGTGACTGTGCAGGACATCAGTATCTCATTCCTGCCTCCTTTACTGTGGTAACTGATGTTTGATAGAGACATTGATGGTGGAATCTATTCCCAATCAAAAAATCAGAGGCAGGAATAAGTCTTCTCCAAAGTCATTACCTCCTGTCTTATGTACTGTGCTCTACAAATATGGAACATGTGATTATTTTATTTTCTCTTCTCTAAAAACTGTACCCCTAACTCATTCTCAACCTTCTGCTGCCTTCTTACATACTAGCCCTTGAGGAAATAGTGAAAATGCTAACGTTTGGAAGCCTGATGCTGATGAAACGTGTGTCCTTTCTGTTGTGAGTGTGTGTTTGCAGAGGGTGTGGGAAAGATTTCTCTTTCACTTCTGGTTTCTTCAAATGTATTGCCAAGGTGTGTGTTTCTTTCTGTTTCTGTTTCCAAGGCACTGCCATTAACATGCACTAACTCTTGAATAATCACTCGAGAACCTTCAGGATCTTTTACATCCTTGAAGTAGGAAGAATTTCTTTGAGTATTAAAAGCATAACTGAAGGTTAACTTCTAGGTTATTTCTTTCATGTAACTTTAACTCAGTTGTACAAAAGGTGAGAAACCTTTGATTAATAGACTAATACTCTTTATAATATTAATATGATTCTGAGAAAAATAAGAAAACTAACTAGAAGGTGAGGAAAGAAGTGCCATTACACTTTTGAATGTGCCTTGCTTACCAGTGACCTCAACATCAGAATCCCAATTGTGCACCAAATAAAAGGACTATCAGAATATTTCTGCTCTTAAAAAAAAGGGTTTCACTTTCAAGCATTAATCCTACACATTACACATTCTCATATTGTTGTTTTAGCCAACAGAAAATATAATGTATCCCATATCCATTTCTACAAGGACATTCTGGCTAGATTAGTTTAACCAAGGTGCTAAAATCTAATGTTTTCTCTCCAAAGTAACAAAAGCATTTTAGAGCTACTTTCACTGCCTTGAAATGACTCAAAAATTGATAGAACAGCTTTCTGTTTGCCACTTTATATACTATTACCAAGTTATAAAATGTAAAGCTTGCACAGTCTTGTGATAGAAACATGTTCATGCCATTTCTGGTGAGGATAATAAGATATTGTGTCACTTGTCCAAGGTCATAGAATGGTGTTAAACTCAAGATTCAAATAATTCTTTTTTCTGACTACAATGACCATTGTATTTTCACTTTGCTAGGTAAACAATGAAAACCAGTGGCTTTACAATTACAACTTGGAACTACTCCAGAAATTCCACAAATAATAAATTGTATTAATTAAAAGTTAAATTTCACCACATGAAGAACATGTTTGTGTGTGTGTGTGTATGTGTGTGTTTGTGTGTGTGTATGTATGTATGTACTTAATTGCTTGATGTAATAAAATGCTGTCAGAAGAGTTCTAGTGGCATCACATTTTTTTCCAGCATGTCATTCATGAAGAGAAAAGCAAAAAAAAAAAAAGAGATGTTTCTGTATAGCAGCAGCAAGGAAGTTGAAGTACCTTTCCAACAAATTACCAAACCAGCTGCCATTTTGATTCTACATAGGACCATCTTAGAATTATCCCTCACTGAGAATTTTTCCATCAAGAACCCCACCTTTCATCTCTATAGAGACTGCAAATTGAAACACTGCCTCATTCAGAATCTTCTCTATTGCCCTAAACCTGACTTCTTGCAATTGCCCTTCTCAATTCCATAAGAACCTCCATTCCTAGGGGTATAATTCTCTATAATCCACTAACCTGGATTTAAGATTTGTGGACATAGTGTAGAAATACTCAGAGATTCCCAGAATATTTTTTCCAGATATTCTAGAGGGCACAGATCCATCATGGGTTATAAGGCCTTTGGGGAAGAAAAATGGATCAAGGTCAAAGAGAAAAGAGAATGCCCTGTTCCCATTTGTCACTGATTCTGAAATGCAGAGGCTTATACTTGGGTAGGCATTTTCAGGTGTTGAGAGGACTTTGGGGATTTTATTTACTGTGGAGTTTTTAAACTGTCAAATGCAAGATTAATGCTCAAAAGGAGGAAGCAGCATTGTCTTGTGAAAAAAGCATGCGCTTGGAGACTTAGAGGTCAGATGTTACTGGGTTTGCTCTTCCTCTCTGTCGCTTAGTACCTGTGGGAACTTGGACAAGTTGCTTAAATGAAGGTGCTAATGTATTTATAAGACATTGTATTGTATACATTATATATACATTATACTCTGTGTGCTTGTATGTGAGTGGAGGGGTTCCTCCAAGAAGCAGAGCCAAGAAGAAATTAGACATGCAAGAGGCTTATTAAGGAAAAGCCTGGGAAAAAACATGAAAGTGTAGAAGTACACAGAGAGAGTCCTAGACCTCAGTGCAGATTTGACACTTGTAGAAGTAAAGGGGCAGTGAAGGAGCTCAGGAAGTATCTCAGACTGTAGAGGGGACCTAAGAAATTCTCAGACAGGATTGTCTTAGGGATCCCCTGAGCCAAAGTTGCCCCTCAGGGAATTCTGCCTCCTGCAGGAATGGGCTTAGTCTCTTGTACCCCCCTGAGAACATCCCTCAAGGAACATGGCCTCGGTATGAACTTGACTGTGGATCCAGCGGGGCAGCATAATGGGACTCCTAATCCAGTCTACTTCCTCAGCAGGGTCTCTGGAGGGAGATCCAAGTGGATCATCTCCATGTACTATGGTGTGTGAGCTAGAAGTTGCACAAATAATTTAGGACAGTGAGAGACAATAGCTTTGTACATTATAAAAATTACTGTCTTTACTGAATAATGGTAGGGGCAGCTATTAATGAGAATCATCAGTCAGAGATTTTCAGATTTTAGGGTACATAAGAGTACACTTCAGGGTCTGGCTGAAAATGCTGGTCCCACTCTCAGAAATTATGATTCAGTGGATAGGTAGTGAGGAGGAACAATGTACTTTATGTGTGTGTATGCGTGTTTCCTAACTTTATTTTACTTTGAATTTTTTCACAGCTTTTCTTCCCCCCAATATTACTGACTATATCCCCATGCTGTGTATTTCGTCCCTGTGACATTTATTTCATAACTAGAAATTTGTAACTCAATCTCACTCACCTATTTTATTCTTCCCTCCGTCTCCCTTTTAACTGGCAACCACCAGTTTGCTCTCTGTATATATGAGTCTTTTGTTTTGTTATGTTTGTCCATTTGTTTTGTTTTAGATTCCACATAGGAGTGAAATCATATGGTATTTGTCTATCTCCAATTTATTTCACTTAGCATGGTAAGGTCCATACATGTTGTTGCAAATGGCAAGATTTTATTCTTTCATATGGCTGAGTAATATTCCATTATATATATTATGTTATATATATATATATATATCTATATATGTCACATCTTTATCATTAATCTATCAATAGAAACTTAGGGTGTTTCCGTATGTTGGCAATTGTAAATAATGCTACAGGAAATATAAGGGTGCATGTATCTTTTCAGCTGAAGGTTTTTTCTTTGCATAAATAACCAGAAGTGGAAATGCTAAATATTTGGTGGTTCTTTATAATTTAATTGTGTGAGGAAACTCCATACTCTTTTCTGTATCAATTTACATTTCCACCTACAGTGTAAAAGTAATCTCTTTTCTCTGCTTCCTTGCCAGCACTTGTTATTTGTTATCTTTTTTTTTTTTAAATAGCTATTCTGACAGGTGTGAGGTATCTCATTGTGGTTTTGATTTGCATTTTCCTAATGATTAGTAATGTTGAACATCTTTTCACGTATCTGTTGGCCATCTATGTCTTACTTGGAAAAATGTCTATTCAGGTCCTCTGTTGTTTTTTGTTTTGTTTTGTTTTGTTTTGTTTTGAGATTCCAGGAGATTTTATTGAAGTATAGTCAGTTTACAATGCTGGGCCAATTTCTAGTATACAGTATAATGTTTTAGTCATACATATACATATATATTCATTTTCATACTTTTTCATTGTAGGTTACTACAATATATTGAATATAGTTTCCTATGCTATACAGTATAAACTTGTTTATTTTATATATAGTAGTTAGTATCTGCAAATTTCAAACTCCTAATTTATCTTTTCCCATCCTCTTTCCCCCTGGTAACCATAAGTTTTTGTCTATGTTTGTGAGTCTATTTCTGCTATGTAAATAAGTTCACGTGTGAAAAATGTCTGTTAAGGTCCTCTGTTCATTTTTTAAATCCAGTCATTTTGTTTTCTTTTGTTTTTGATGTTGAGTTGTATGAGTTCTTTGTGCATTTTGGATATTAACCTCTTATCAGGTATATTGTTTGTCAATATATTTTCTTATTCAGTAGGTTGCCTTTTTGTTTTGTGATAGTTTGTCTTCCTGTGCAAACCATTTTAATTACATATAGTCCCATTTGTTTATTTTTCTGTATGTTTCTTGTGCTTTGAAGAGACAAATCTAAAGAAATACTGCTAAAAGTGATGTCAGAGGATGTACTGTTTATATTTTCTTGTAAGAGTTTTATGGTTTCATATCTTACATTTAAATATTTAATTCATTTTGAGGTTTTTTTTTTGGATGTGGTATGAAAAAGTAGTCCACTTTGATTCTTTTGTATGTAGCTGTCCAGTTTTCCCAACACATCTATTAAAGAAGCTGTGTTTCCCCCAGTGTATGTTTTTGACAACTTTGTTGTAGATTGGTGGACCACATAATTGTGAGTTTATTTCTGGGTTCTGTATTCTGTTCCATTGATGTATGTGTCTGTTTTTGTGCCAGCACCATGCTGTTTTGATTATTGTAGCTTTGTAGTATAGTTTGAAATCTGGACGTGTGATACCTTCAGTTTTGTTCTTCTTTCTCAAGACTGTTTTGGCTGTTAGGGGTCTTTGTGTTTCCATACAAATTTTAGAATATTTGTTCTAGTTCTATTAAAAAGGCCACTTGTATTTTGATAGGAATTGTAATGTATATCTAAATTGACTAGGGAATTATGATCATTTTAATAATGTTTCTTTTTCTAAATCATGAGAATAGTGTGTCTTTCCCTTTGTTTGGGCTATCTTCAATTCCTTTTTTCAATATCTTATAGTTTTCAGAGTACAGGTCTCCTATTTCCTTGCTTGGTTAGATTTATTCCTAAATATTTTATTCTTTTTGATGGAATTGTAACTGGGATTGTTTTATTAATTTCTCTTTCTAGTTTTTCATTTTTAGTGTTTAAAAACAACAGATTTCTGGGTATTAATTTTACATTCTACAGCTTTACTGAATTCATTTGTTAGCTATAATAGTTTTAATGGTGTTATCTTTAGGATTTTCTATATATAGTATCATGTCATCAGCAAACAGTGACAGTTTTACCTTTTTTTCTAATTTGGATTTCTTCTATTCCTTTTTACTATCTGATTGTTGAGTCTAGGACTTCCAATACTATGTTACATAGAAATGGTGACATTGGTATCCTTGTCTTGTTCTTAGAGAAAAAGCTTAAGCTCTTCACCATTGAGTAGCTGTGGGCTTGTCATATATGGTCTTATTATGTTGAGGTAGGTTCTCTCTATACCCACTTTGTTGAGAGTTTTTATCATAAATGGTTGTTAAATTTTATCAAAGAATTTTTCTGCATCTATTGAAATGGTCATATGATTTGTATTCTTCAGTTTGTTAATGTGGTATATCACACTGAATGATTTGCAGACATTGAGCCATCCTTGCATCTCTGAGATAAATTTCTTTTTATCATGTTGTATGATCCTTTTATTGTATTGCTTATTCAATTTACTACTATTTTGTTGAAAATTTTTGCATCTATGTTCATTAGTTATACTGGTCTGCAGTTTCCTTTCTTTGTGTTCTCTTTGTCTGATTTGGGGCAGGGTGATGCTGGCCTTGTAAAATGAGTTCAGAAATGCCCTGACAACCCTGCATTTTCACTCTCCTCCACACTTAAATATTTTTGATATCGTATTTTACACCTTTTTGTTTTGTGTATCCCTTAACTACTTATTAAGGGTATAGATTATTTTGCTTCTTTTGTCTCTTAAATTTCCTACTAGCTTTATACATGGCTTATCTACTACATTTGCTGTATATTTGTGTTTAACATTGTGATTTCTTTAAAATAACTGTATCTCTTATTGTGGTCTTTTCTTTCCCACTTGGAGAAGTCTCTTTAATATTTCTTGGAAAGCTGGTTTAGTAGTGTTGAACTCCTTGAGCTTCTGCTTGTCTGTAAAACAGTCATCTTTCATTCAGATCTGAATGATAGCCTTGCCTGGTAGAGTATTCCTGGTGGTGGTGGTGGTGGTTGTTGTTGTTGTTGTTGTTGTTATTGTTATTGTTTTTTCATCACTTAAAATATATCCTGTTACTCCCTTTTTGCCTGCATAGTTTCTTCTGAAAAGTTAGTTGTTTGTCTTATGGAAGTTCCCTTGTACTTTGCTAGTTGCTTTTCCCTTGCTGCTTTTAAGATTCTATCTTTATCTTAATTTTTGCTATTCTAATTAAAATGTGTCTTGGTGTGGACCTCTTTGGGTTGATCTTGTTTGGGATTCTCTGTGTTCCTGGACCTGGATGCCTGTTTCCTTTCCTAAGTTAGGGAAGTGTTTAGCTAATACCACTTCAGATAAGTTTTATGCCTCTTCTCTTCCTCTTCTGTTTCTGGGACCCCTATAGTGCAAATGTTAGTATGCTTGATGTTATACCAGAGATCTCTTAAACTATGCTAATTTAAAAAATTCTTTTTTCTTTCTTTATTTTCTTTTTGTTCTGTTTAAGTGATTTCTAGGACTCTGCCTTCCAGTTCACTGATCTGTTCCTCTGTATCATGTTTACTGTTGATTCCTTCTAGTGTATTTTTTAAATTTCAGCTATTATTTAGCTCTATTTGATTCATTTTTTATATTTTTCTATTTTTTGTTAAGCGTTTCACTGTATGCATCGATTCTTCTCTTGAGTTTGTTGGGTATCTTTATGATTACTACTATGGACTCTTTATTGGGTAAATTGGTAACTTTACTTCACTTAGTTCTTCTGGTGTTTTATCTTGTTCCTTCATTTGGAACATATTCCCTTGTCATCTCCTTTTGCCTAATTGTCTGTTTTTATTTGTATATATTAGGTTTAGTGCTTCCTGATCTTGGAAAAGTAGCCTTCTGTAGAGTATGTCCTATGGGTCCTACTCCCCTCTGGTAACCAGTTATATGCTCTAGAGGCTAAGTGGGTTATGTGGTCCCTTCTCTTGTGGCAGGGCCAATTAATGTGGGTGAGCTCATTGATAGGGCTTGACCCAGGCCTGGCTGGCTGCCATGTCCTGCCTCATATAGTAGCTGCCAGCCCTCTGGAGGGCGAGACTGTGTCCCAGCACAGCTGGCCACACAGCCCAGGGAGTCCCAGGCCTGTGCTGGCCTACCTGTGGATGGGGACTGGTCCTTGGCAGCTGGATGTGGGTCTCAGGAATTCCAGTGGATGGTTGTAAGATGATTGGTGGACACATAAGCCCCCAGCACTAATAGACTAGTGAGAGGACTCCAAAATGCCCCTTGCCATCACCAGTGTCCATGTGTTCAAATGAGCTCCCCCAAATGGCTTCCTTTAAAATCTGTTTTTGTAGGAGTGTCCCATTTACCTCCTGCCTCTCTGAGAGTCTCTCCAAAATCAGCTAGTGGATCTGACCCAGACTCCTTTCAAATTACTTCCTCTGCACTTGATCTTGGAGAGTATGAGGTTTTGCATTAGCCCTTTAAGAGTGGATTCTCTGTTTCCTATAGCCCTCCAGCTCTCCTGTTTGCTAGCCCCTCTGACCTTCAAAGCCACATGTTCTGGAGGCTTGTATTCCTGGTGCAGGGCCCCAGGCTGGGGAGCCTGCTTTGGGGCTCAGACCTCTCACTCTTTGGAGAGAACCCCTACAATTATGATTATCCTCCTGTCTGTGGGCCGTCCATCTAGGGTTGTGGTTCTTGTTTGTATCATGTCTTTGTCCCTTCTACCCATCTCATTGCGGTTCCTTCTTTATATCATTAGTTGTGGAATTTTTTTTCTGCTAGCCTTTAGGTTATTCTCATCAAGAGTTGCTCTATAAAAAGTTGTGATTTTGGTATGCTCATGGGAGAATGTGAGCTCAAGGTCTTCTTACTCTACCATCTTGGCCACCTCAATGGTGTGCATTTTTAACAAACAACCAAGGAATTCTGATGTTTGTTTACCATAGTCTGAAAAACACTGACCTACCTAAGTCATATAGAATATATAAAACTACATTGATTCTTCAATACCCTGTTAAGATCGGATAAGTTAGGTTTTTATATTTTAAAAATCTACTTTGGGAAATTAAGAGTTATTTTTATTTATCCAAAAAATTGTAATTGGTGTATGATATCATACAACTGAGGCATCAATAAGTTAGTAATTTTTATGGAAGTTCACAAAGACAGAAGAAACTAACAGCCATTTGGAGGACTTCATTTTCCTTTCTCAGCTAGTATCTCTCTGCTAGCCTAAGTGCCATTATCTACTTTAATCATAATGAATCACTGCATTTGTGAATGACAGGTACTTACTTATGCAGATGAATTGCCCACACTGAGCTAGTTTAGTTGATCAAGCTTTCCAGGTTAAGTAGGGCATTTCCCTAGATAAGACTAAGAAACAAGATAAATCTCTTGGGAGATAAAGAGAAAATCATTAGAGTATATCATTCTATTTGGAATTTCAAGTAGTATTTTTATCCTTAAATTGTTCCTCAGTTATTGGTCAGATTTACTATAAACATTATTTCTTGGAATATTCATTATCTTATTGAACTCTTATCATTTTCCTGTTGTTCAACCTCACAAAAAATGTACTGAAATGGGATAAATATTCCAATGGAAATATTAACATTATATGAAAGGCAGGTTCAGTATAAATGTAAATTGCTTTATAAAAACATAGCAGTACTCTAAAAGAGACTAATTTAATGTGAACAAAACATGTTAAAGTGACTTTTAATGTTAATGTATCTATAATTTTTCACTAGCTTGAAAATAGTAATTAGTGACAAAGTTATAATTTTATGACAATACTCTGCTTAGTTTGAGATCATTGAATGACCTAATAGAGGTCATTCTTATTTGTTTTATGGTTTCATTTCTAATTTACAAACTTGAATAAGACTGCTTTCTTGGTGCTTAAGTTAATCTAGTGTAATATAAATGATGTTAAAATGACAGAATGGTACATTAGACTTCATTTCATTTTCCATTAAAAATTTAAATTATAGTTTGTGACTTGCATTTTTGTTTTTATAACTGCCTGAAAAGAATCACACGTCTATTTTCCAAATGATGTGCAACCTAGTAGAGGACCCCTATCAACTTTACAACTGCAGTGCTCAGACAGTATCCTGAAATTTATTTTATATGTAATAAGATCAAATGAGGATGATGGGAAAACCATTAAATAAATATTATAATTTGTTAAAACATTTTAAGTTCTTGTGCAAAACCTTATACCAAATTATTTCTAATATTCTTAATGGCTTTGTGGTGATTCTCTGTTAGACATGATGTGTGCAAACGGTGCACTGTTACATGGTTTTGGAATCCTGACTTTGATCTACTTATGAGCATATATTCATGAATCTAAAAAGAAAAGTCCTTTATTCCATGTCTACTGATCAGGTCTGTCTGCTTTGAATTTTCTCTCTTAGGCTTGAGGTCTCTATTCAAAGAACTCATCGCTGCAAAAGGGTTCACAATGTCTTCTTGCTTCTCAAGATAGCAAGACAAGCTACCAGTTGTCTTGTTGGCAATGTATTTACAGTCTTCAAGATTGTGTTGTTGTTGCCAAGTACCTAAAAAGAAGTGCTCACAGAGATCTAGCCCCTACAGGTAGTTCTGTTTAGAATAATACATTCCCTAACTACCTAACCTCATCCCAAATATGCAAGTGGTATGACCTGCTGAGACATTGGATTATATAGAAAAAAATCAAGCAAAATGACACCTGATCATTCAAAAGAAACAGCAAATAAGAGTGGATATTTTAGGTTCATTATTAAATTTATCTTACCATGGTCATTATACCATTTACTCTTCCATTCTAAAATTACTAGAATGTTTTAAAATGGATTACCAGACCACCTTTGAGTCAGTGATCTTGGTGTCTCATAATGTGGGCACCTCTGTTCATTTCGACATTACCTCCACCCCATGCATCCTAGTAGAATGAACAGAAGAAAGAGCAGGCCATCAATGGAGGCAGTTCTTTCTAGAGCAAAGAGTATACAGGTTTCAGTGTTTCGTTCTTTATAACAGGAACCCTAAAGAAACTAGCCCATTACTTACACTGAGCTGATAGAAGATGCCTACTGAAATCTCAGGGGTGAAAGGACTAACCTACTAACAAGTTATAGAATTTGCTTACTGAAATCTCAAGGGCAGAAGGACTAACTCATTGACAAGTTAGCATGTCCAAAAACAGTGGGAATATTTACACATTACTTTGAGGGAATTTCGATAATTTTATGAAAAAGTTATTCTAGCATATAAAAAGTATTTAAATGAAGGAATATATTAGAGAAATAGTTATTTCATATAACATAAAGCATTCTTAGAACAAAATCGTTAAACTACTTGACATAATAAAGAACAATTATCTAAAATTTGCAGTGGGTATTAAATTTCCTTATGAAAAGAATATACAAACACATACTATTGATCTCTTTTTCAATCTCAATCTTCTGAAGTTTTTTTTTTAACATTTTTTATTGATTTATAATCATTTTACAATGTTGTGTCAAATTCCAGTGTAGAGCACAATTTTTCAGTTATACATAAACATATGTATTCATTGTCACATTTTTTTCTCTGTGAGCTACCATAAGATCTTGTATATATTTCCCTGTGCTATACCGTATAATCTTGTTTATCTGTTCTATATTTTTGAAATCCCAGTCTATCCCTTCCCACCCCCCACCCCCTTGGCAACCACGAGTTTGCATTCTATGTGTATGAGTCTATTTCTGTTTTGTATTTATGCTTTGTTTGAATCTTCTGAAGTTTTGAGGGGAATAATTTGGAAAAAAAATGTGTATATATCGGCTGTTACATTTTGGGGTTGAAATATATGCTCTGAATCAATATGACACTTCTTAACCTTCCCCAAAACAAAACAAAAGCTACTTCTGTGGTGTCTTTAGAATTACTTTTCTTTGATCTCCCAAACTGTTCTGTCTTTAAGTGTTCTCTGAATATATTCTTCATTTTCTTCCTTCCGAAATCTGACAGTTGTTTGTTGAAAACACAATCTCTAAATCTTCTGTAGGGAACAACACTTCTTTCTTCCATTCTGCATGGGTTATAGAGCCAGGATGTAGAGTAGATATTTTATCAGCTCCTTATTGCCCCTTCAAAATCATTCCTCATCTTTCCTCTCTCAAGAACTCAGATTTTTGAAAACTCAAGTCACAAAACTATGTACATCTCTCCTCATAGTAATTATCTACCAATATATTTGTCATTCACTGCCATTTATTTGTGGCGTTAGATTCTGTCTCTTCTCTTCATCTCTTTTCTACTTGACCTCAACATCAAAATGCTTTAAAACCTTAGACATTAATCCCTTGATATATTTGCTTCCAGAATCTTTTTCTCTCCCCTAATTCAGGTTATTATTTCAAGGCTCAGACACTACACTTATTTATCACCATTAGCAGCAACCCTCTATGATCAATCATGACTCAAAAAAATTCCATACTGTAACATTTTTTACCCCTTTAAATTATCCTCCCATTGTTAATTGTTTCTATTCCTTTTTTACTCTCCATCATCTCCTTCTGTTCTCACCTCTCTCTTTAATTAGCATAGATTCCAAAGTCCAAAATAATAACTATGTCGTTGCAGGGAACCTTTATTATTTTGTCTCTCTCTTGCTGAATCATAGTCATCTTTCAGATCTGGGTTTTATTTAATCATTTACTTAGTTTCACCTTAACATTTCTCCAAATGCAAACCCATTTCACTGAACAGAACTAATTCAATTCCCCATTTTCTAAGATTATTTCATACCTTCTATTGTCTATAAATTTTAAATTGTTTTCCTAAAATGACTTATGAATAGTCAAATAAGTTTCATAGTTGACAATTTCAACTCATTAGTACTCGATGACCATCAAGAAGCTGAGTGATCAGAAATAAGTTAATAAAATCTTCCGTCATTAATGTATGAAGACAGTTTCCTATCTCTCTTTCTGTGTGACAGACATTCATGCATAGAGACATGAAATATTCAACTATCTTTTCTTGAATATAATATGTGAGTATGTATCAGAACTAACTTATTTCTCCTTCAATGAACATTGTAAGCAAAACATGGAAACATAGAACAATCACCTCTTAAGCATGTTAACCGATTATAAAACTCATGTGAACTTTGACATTATGACTGTTGCTGAAGCAGGTACTGTTTGTATTTCATTATGCCCCTCAGCATTTTTCCTATTTGTGACTTATGATAGATGTCTTCAGTATGTTTATCTGAAAAGTATGTTTTATTTGCCAGTAAAACTATTTAGTCTATATCAGGGTTCTAAGATGGTGACTCTACAAAAGTCTGATCTTATGTTTATTAAGTTATTTTAGTATATATCTAAAAGAAATAATATATCATATGTCTTCTGATAGGAAAAAGCAAAAGACTTCTCAAAGCCAAGACAGCAGCTATAATCAAATGAGAATATGGAAAGGCAAATAAATAGGACAAGAGACTCACTTAAGCTTTAAGGACATTTATAAACTGAAAGTGAAGGAATGGAAAAGATATTTCATGCAAATAGAAACCAAAAGAGAAGAGGGGTAGCTATACTTATTTTATACTAAATGGACTTTAAGTCAAGAGCTATAATCAGAGACAAAACCTGTAATGAGAGACAAAAATAAAAGTGTCAATTCATCAAGAGGATATAACAATTTTAAATATATATGACCCCAATATTGGAGGACTTAAATCCATTAAATAATTATTAACATATCTGTAGGCAAAATTAGACAGCAATGTAATAATGGTAGCAGTCTTCAGTATCTCACTTTCAACAATAAATAAATCATTCAGACAGAAAATCAATAAGGAAATAATGGACTTGAACTATACTTTAAACCAAATGTACCTAACACACATATACAAAATATTCTATCAAAAAAAATACACATGTTTCTCAAATGTACATGGAACATTCTCTAGTACCGGTCATAGGTTAGGCCACAAAGCAAGTGTTAACAAATTTAAGAAGATTGAAATCATACCAAGTGGTTTTTCTGATCACAGTGGTAATACACTAGAAGTAAATAACAGGAGGAAAGATGAAAAAGTCACAAATATGTGGAAATTAAACAACAATATATATGAATAACCCAGGGTCAAAAAAAGATATCAAAAAAATAAAAAATATTCTGAGACAAATGAAAATGAAAGCACATCATACCAAAACTTATGGGATGGAACAAAGTAAGTTCTAAGAAATAATTTCATAGGATAAATGTCTACATTAAGGAAAAAGAAAGATTACAAATAAACAAACTGATCTTACACCTCAAGGGTCTAGAAAAAGAAGAACAAACTAAACCCAAGGTTAGCAGAAGGAAAGAAATAACAAATATCAGAGCGAAAATAAACAGAAGTTAAGAAAACAATAGAAAAGATCAATGAAACTAAAGCTGTTTTATTTTTTAAAGCTAAACAGAATTGACAAGACTTTATCTAGGTAAACAGAAAAAAAGGGAGGTGTCTAAGTTAATAAAATTATGAATCAAAGAGGAGATATCACAGCTGATGCCACAGGAAATACAAAGGATCATAAGAGACTACTGTGAACAACTGCACACCAACAAATTTGATAACTTAGGAGAAATGAATGGATTGCTAGACACAAACAACTTACTAAAAGTGAATGATGAAGTAGTAACAAAACCTGAGCAGACTAATCATGAGTAAGGAGATTAAATCAGTAATCAAAAATCTCCCAACCAATAAAAGCCCAGGACCTGATAGCATCACTGGTGAATTCTACCAGATATTTAAAGAAAAGAGTATCAATCCATCTCAATTAAATGTAAGGCCTGAAACCATAAACTCCTGGAAGAAAACAGGTGAAAAGACCTTGACAAAGGTCTTGGCAGTGATTTCTTAGAACACCAAAAGTCCAAGCAACACAAGTTAAAATAAATAACTGGGACTACATCAAACTAAAGAACTTTTGCAGAACAAAGATAATAATCAGTAAAATAGGTCAAACCAGAGAATAGGAGAAAATATTTGAAAACCTTATATTTGATAAAGGGTTAATATTCAAATTATATTTTTTAAAAAAACTCATGCAGTTCAATAGCAAAATGGCCAATAATCTAATTTCAAAATCGGTAAAGGACCTGAATCGACATTTTTCCAAAGAAGTCATTCAGATTGCCAATAGGTATTGACAAGGTATTCAGCATCACTAATCAGCAGGGAAATACTAATCAAAACCTCAATAAGCTATCACCTCACACCTGTTAGGATAACTAGTATCAAAAAGCAAGAGATAACAAGTGTTGGCAAGGATGTGGAGATGAGGGAACCCTTTCACACTGTTGATGGGAATGTAAATTGGTACAGGCCTTATTGCAAATGATGTTTGTTTCTAACAAAATTAAAATTGTAACTACCCTATGATCCAGTAATCCTACTTCTGAGCATATAACTATCCTCTGTTTTTCAAAAGTTAACACCACTTCACTTTTTAAAAAGATCTACTTTAGTACCTGTTTTTGCCCATCTAAAGAAACTTGAAGAAGATTTTTGCTTTTATGAACCGTGAGAAGCACAAATAACATTCAGGGTTCGTTTTGCAGTGAGCCATTATAGAGGCCCCCCCTGAACAGTGGCAGTGGCACCGCTAGGCTCCTTCTACACTCAGCATCTCAGCACCAAGCCACCATCCCTCTGAACTGTGTCTGTGAGCATTTGTGCTTTGTACAGATTTATATTTTACATTCCTTAGCAAGATGTGTCCCAAGGTAATTGCTCCTTTGTTTTAGGCTTAGGAAAGATGTCATAGGAACACTCATCTTTCAGATCGGATGAGAAAACCTGTATCTTGAAAGGAAACAAAATCACCGTCTGAAAGCGGTATCCGTACACCTATGCTTATTACAGCATTATTCATCGTAGCCACGATTTAAAAACAACCTGGATGTCTCTTAACAGATGAATGAATGGATAAAGAAAATGTAGTGTGTTTACACACGTGCATGTGCACGCACACACATACACACACACACAGGAATATCATTCAGCCATGAGGAATAAAGAAATCCTATCACTTGAGACAATATGATGGACCTTGAGGTTGTTGTGCTAAGTGAGATAAACCAGACATTGGATGACAGATACTGCATGTTATCACCTGTGTGCTGAATCTAAAAAGCCAAATTCATAGAAACAGACAATGAAACGATGGGTGTCAGGTGCTGGGTGTTAGGGGAAATGGTGAGACGTTGGTTACAGGGTACAAACTTTCATTCATAAAAAGAATCAGTTTTGAAGATCTAATGTACAACATGGTGATTATAGTTAATATTTCTGAATTGTGTACTTGAAAGATGATGAGAGTAGGTCTTAAGTCTAACCATAAAAAGGTCTAAACACAAAAAGAAAAAAATAAAATCAACTATATGAAGTAATTCATATGTTAATTATCTTCATCTTGGTAATCATTTCACAACATATATTTATACCAAATTACCATGTTGTACACTTTAAACTTATACAACCACATTTGTTAATTATCCCTCAAAAGTTGAAAAAATATAAAATTGAAAAAATTGAAATAATAAGAAAGAGGGTATGCTTCTGTTACAGCTATGATCAGTGACGTGGAAAAGATCCTGGCTTTTTGGCCAGATAGATGTCCAAATTTTGTCTCTACCAGTTAATGCTTGTGTATTAGTGTAAAAAAACACTAAATCTCTCTCAGATAATTTTTTAAAAGCCACAGAATCTGAAATATAATAGGTACTTGAATCAAGTTGGTTTCTCTTTCTTTTCCTGATCCTAAGTATTGTTAAAAGTTATTTCTGAGATAGAATCAGTTTCATAATTTAAATCATAAAATGCTTGAGACATTTTTGAGAGAAAATAGCAAATTTCAGGAGGCTACAGAAAAATATCTGAATCATATCGATCGGGTAGAACGTGCCCAAGCCTTTGTATGGGTGGGAGAACGGGAACAAGAGTACAGATTTTCTCTAAAATCAAGTGATCCAACCAGAAGTTCTAAGGTGGTGAAATAAAGCTCCTCTTCTGTATTCAAATTTCTATCTGAATGCTAAGATAGACATATTATATATGGTTGTTTTTATAACTTCTAGACGTAGTCCTTGACAAAATTTTTAAATAAGTAAAGTTTATATTTATTCATTTACCTTTCAACTGTTTGCTCTTTCTTCCTGACTCCAAGTGTTTTCTGTGCCCCTTTCTAGAAACTTCTTTCAGTAACTTTTTGGAACATAAATTGTTTTTGTTTAAAAATACAGAGGCTTCAATATCCAAATAAATTCATCTTCATTCATGGAAAAACATGGGACAGAGTGCATCTAATTAAGTGAGGTCTCTAATAATTTTTCACTCAAATTTTATCATGTAGGCATTTGTGTGTTTTTAATTGGCTTTTAAATGATTTTCTTCGGATTCTACTGAACTTCATGTTCAGGTAGAAAATTATGACAATAAAACTCATTTAAAGATAAACGATTAATAATTGTTAACATAGAGAACATTCTTCCAGAGTATTTTCCATATGCAAATATGCTTTCCCTTGAATAGAATCACGTTATTTATGCTAACTTATACCCAGATGATTTTTTTATTTTTTAAATATCACAGAAAGATTTCTGTGTCAATATATATATATGTATCATTGTGTTATTTTTTTCTAATGACCTTGTAATATTCCAGGATATAAGTGTACCTCTAGTATTCTTGGATATTAGGGATCAAATGATTCAAAATGAAATGAATTCTTTAGTCATAACAACTCTCTGAACACTGAACTCACACTGTCTGGCATTTTCAGTTGTTTTACTTCAAAGAAAAATCTTGGAAAGCACATCATATGGTGAAATGTCATTTTCAGACAACATTTCCCACACTAAAATTATTGGCTTCTTTATCTTTTCCAAATTTAACTCCCAATTTAAATAACATTTTCAGACTAATTTGCTTTCTTATTTACAGAAAAATTAAGAGTCTTAGTTGCATCAGAGTGGGAAGAGCTGGAGTTCTAGAGGCAGACTCTGGACTCAGACGTGGTCTGTGATGCTTGATTTTGAGAAACTAAGTGTATTTCCCTCTCTTCATTCAGACAGTGAGTGATAACCTGAATTTCCTTACGTTGATACCAAATGACCTACTTCTTTTTATGATACTATGAGAGCAACCATGAAAACACATTAAAACAGAAGCACAAAGCAGAGAACTCTTTCCTACCCCCTGAAAAGCAGGAGGTAGCAAGCATATTGAACTTTGTGATTATGTGTATGTGCGTGTGTGCATGCAGATGACCCTGAAAATACTTTTTTTTGTATTTCAAAACTGTTGAATTCAAAATAATTTCAGATTTTAAAAAGTCACAAAATTATTTAAAGAAATCCTGTAAACCCTTCACCCAGATTCTTTCTTTTACTATTTATGTATGTACATAAACACTTATATATACACAAACATAGATTTTTTTCCTGAACATTTGAGAGTAAATGATAATGCCCCTTTAACCTTAAATACTCTAAATTTTTATTTATACAAAAAAGGATATTCTTTTATAAAACTGTAACAGAATGATAAAATCAATAAATTTATATAGGTACAATACTATTAAATCTACAGACTATGTTCAAGTTTTGCCAACTGTTCTACTAATGTTTTTCAAGGTGGAGGAAAAAATCCTGGTCCAGGATCCAATCTGAGATCACACATTGCTTTACTTGGTCTGGTTTGTCTTATTTTATCTAGAAAATTTCCTCAGTCTTTTTTTTTTGTCTTTTATGGCCTTGACATTTTTAAGGAGTACAGGTCAGTTATTTTATAGACATTTCTTCACTTAGGTTTGTCTGATATTTTCTCATGATTAAGTGCAGGTGATGTATTTTAGGCAGTGATAATATGGAAGTGATTTTGTGTCCTTCACAGTGAAATGAATCAGGAACCACATAATGTCTGTTTGTCCTTTTAATGGCAGTAGTCACTTTGGTCATTGGGTTAAGATAGTGTCACTTTGTAATTTATAAAGTTCAATGATTGCCCCTAAGAGAATACTTTGACTCTATAAAAATTCCATATTCTTTGTCAAATTTCTTTAATGTTTTAGCATCCGTTGACTTTTCTTGCCTCAAACAATTATTACTCTGGTATTTTTAAACTTTTCTTAGTGATTTTTTTCTTCCCTTTATTTATTCTACATTTATTAATTTGAATTCTACTAATAACAAAATACTTTCCATTTGTTCCCACTGGTTGGTTGGTTGGTTGGTTTTTATTACTATAGATTTACAGATTTCTGTATTTATCCTATGGGTTATAACATATTGCCATTAAGATTTATTTTGGTGATCTCATTTTCCAGATTTTGCCAATGGGATCCACTCCAAGCTGGCACTTGGCAAAATTTTGAATGTGGTCGATAGATTTGATGATAATATTTTATCTGTATTAATTTCCTGTATTGGTTCATACGATAAACATTTCCTTCCTTTTTGGTAGTAAATGTTATTCTAGGCTCACCTTGAATATTCTCTGCTCCAATTTAAGAATCAATTGTTTATTCAGTTTGTCTTTTTTTATTAAAGAATGATATTTAGGAACCAAGATCTGGGCTTGAGGTATGCTCATTAGTGCTGTAATGACAAATAACTACATCTATGTACATACATTTATAGACACTTTCCTATATCTATTTCTAGCTTTATATTAAAATTCACTAATTTATACTGATATTCCAATTGCAGTTTAACACTACAGGGTTCATTTTAGCCTTCCCCCTTTTTATTTTTTTTATATCCTTACTTAGAGAGAAACTCAGTTTCCATTATCCACAAATATTTGTTATTTCTTCAGCCTTAGAATATGCGTTAAATAGTTTTAAATTGCTAAATCATGCCATTGTGGAAAGCAAATTGACATATGTATGTATATATCATACATATATATACATGTGTGTATATATAATTTTTACTTAAATCTGAAAATATATGTTAAAGTATGAATTTCTAGTATTATTTGAATCAGATTTTTTTCATGTAGGTTATTAATTTGAAATGTTTTTACCTCACATGTAGATTTTATGTATCTTTTTTGTGTGTCTAACATTAAAATTATTCTGAAAGTTAGAATTATACAAAATGATATACTTAAGGTATTCTTACTGCCCCTGTTCCTTTCCACCCTTTCCTAAACTCCCAAACTTCCTTCCAACTCTCACTCACCCCTTATCCATAGCCAGTTTCATTAGCTTCTGGTTTCTCTCTCTAGTGCTGCTTTTTTCTCAAATGCACAGATACCAGTACCTTATATCCTCTTTTCTTTTACGTGAAGCATAGCATGCCTTAGGTATCTTTTTGTACTTTCCTTTTTCCACTTAACACTGTATCCTGGGTATCACTCCATATCATACCTCTTTAAGATACCCTCTTTTTTTTTTTTTTTTTTAACAACCAAAGAGTGTGGATGTATGCAAGTTTACTCACCTTCTCTTATGTATTGGTGTTTGGCTTGTTTTCAATTTTATGTATAAGCTTTTGGCTTGATTTCAATGTTTAGCAATTACAAAGACCGCTTCAAGGAGAATTTCTGGATGTTGACTTTCTGGGACAAAGATAACTGCATGTGCAGTTCTATTAATTAAATGTTGCCAAATTCTCCCCTACAAAGTCAGCACCAGTTTGCATTCACAATAGCAATGTTTGAGAGGGCCTGTTTCCTTGAACTACACCCAGAGAATGTGATCATACTGTTTAATTTTTGCCAGTATGACTGGTAAATGATATTTCAGTGTATTTGCATTTGCATTTGCATTTCTTTTATTACAGTGGGGGATGAACACTTTCCTTAAGTTTAAAGGCTGTTTTGGATCATTTTGTGATCTGCTTTTGCCTTTTGCTCATTTTTCTATCTTGTAGTTCATCATTATTCCAAACCAATCAGTAGGTTAGATATATACATGTATATGTTCATAATATCATACATATGATGTTAACTCCTTATTAGTAATATAATTTACAAATATTTGCACTAAGTTTGTCTGTTGTCTTTTGGGTTTATAGCATTTTATTTATTTTTGAATGTAGTCACATTCATCAGTCTTTTATTGTGTCTGGGTTTTGAACTATAGTTTCAAAACCTTTCTATATAAACAGGACAAATAGGTTATAGCAGAATTCATATATGTTTTCTTGTAATATGGTTTCATTTTTCACATTTAAAACTCTGATTCATTTGAAATTTATCCATGTGTATATTGTGAGATATGGATCTAATTTGGTCCTTTTTGACAATTGGCTAGTGCCGATTTATTTATTAAAATATTTAGTGAAAAGATCATCTTTGCCCAGTTATTTGAGATTTCCTCTTTACCATTTACTAAATTTCCTATTTAATATATGTTTTGTTGCATGAGGGGTTTTTTTGTTTGTTTATTTGTTTAATTCTGCTCCATTGTTGCCTTACTTTATCTGTTTTGGAGAAGTGTAATGCCTGGTTAATTCCTTTGATCTTATAAGTTATGTGATATAAAAAGCCACAAAGGCACCAAGAATGTTTTCTTTGTCAATTAAATTAGTGCATTTATTTACACAAATATGTCCTGCAGTTGCTAATTCTTGGCCAGTTTTTCTGGATATCCATTGGGCCTTTCTGGTACGCAAATTCCAATCTATTGTTTTCAATAAATTTTCCTGGATTTCAGTCTTAAATATTAATAATGATCCATATTGTATGTCTTTGCATATGTTCAATTGCAGCTACTTTCTCTTGATCTGTTTTTTATTTCTTTATCTCATTCTCATTTTCCTGGTGTTTTCTCTGCCTTTCTTCAACTCCTTACTAGATTTTCATTTGAGTCTGTTATCCCTTGACATTTATTAAATTTAGTCTTCAGGTCTGAGATCATTTTTGTCTTTTTCTTCCATTTATTTTTGAATTTAATCAACTACTTCTCTTTTTAAAAGCTTTTTCCTGCTTATTGTCTGTTTTTGTTTTTGTTTTTTTTAACATTTTAATTTCTGAGTTAAGGTGTTTTTCTTCATATGCTTAAGTGTTTAACTCATTTTGAGGTGTTGGGTTTTAGTTTTGTTTTGCTTTGTGGTTGATTTTTGTAGTTGGGTATGAGGAGGTGGGATTTCATCAGCCTAGGTGCCTCAGTTCTCATTTTCTGTTCTGTTATACTTGTGTTGTGTAGATTTATGTAGTTTTCATGTAATCCTTTAGAATATTTTTGGTGTATAAAATTCAATATTTAATGGTATTCTTTTATATTTCTTCTGTTTCTGTTTTTATGTACTGGAGAGGGAAAGGGATTGAATGACCTCTAATTTGTTGCTTCTTTTTCTTGTAGGAGGACCCTAAATTTCCCATTTGCTCATTTTTTTTATCAACAATCCCTTAAAGCACCTCCCTCTCCTCTCTACCTTCTTTCCCAGACATATTATGACTTCAAATTGTAACCTCAAATGGCACGTACTTTCCTGTAGTAAGTGTTCTCAGCTACCACATCTCTTTTTCAGTCTTTGTACACTAAAAGTGAACTTTCTTTCTCTTTTTAGCAGCATTTTATAAGTTCAGCTGTATATCTGCCACTGGCTCTCCTCTTCTCTCTTTACTGCCTTCTTTACTCCTGGCAAAGGTGATTTGGGGTTTTTTTCGTTGTTGTCTTTGTTTCTTGTTTTCTTCTATTTTCAATCATGAGCAGTTTAGTGTATTTCTGTGGTTTTGTTTTACTTGTTATTTATTGTTTTTGGCATATACGTGGGACATGTCATTATTCTCCACTGTTTGAACGTCTTTAAAAATAAACACACAGATATTTCGCTGTCATTTAATTTATGTTCCCTGGAACTCATGAAATCATGATTTTTCAAAACTGTTTAGAACAACATTTTTAAGTGATATCCCCTCTATAATCTCTTCCTTCCTCCCCATTCAGTCCTACCAGGGAAAGCCTAGGAGCCTCATTCTAGTTAAGTCACTTCCCTACTCAGACGTCCTCAGGGGTATCACTATTCATCTTCAAATACACTTAAAATTCTACACAGGAGTTTGTGGGATCCCAGGTCGCCTGATTTTCCACTTCGTTTCTGCTTATTCCCATGAAGCTAACCCAGGTTTGTTCTCTACTTACAGTTCACTCAGACTAAGCTGCCAGTCTGTTCATTCCATGGTGTTACCTTGCAGCTGTCACCGTTTTCTTGTCACCTGGAAAACAGTTCTCAGGAATAAAGTTGAGTGAGCATTACCAGAATAAGTTGACTCTGTACTGGCCACATTGGTTAATGGAAAGTCCATTCATCCTTTTGTGGCATTTTCATTCTCTCTTATGCTGAGTTTCTCTTTTCCTTGCCATCAGTATTTTAACGTGGATACTTAGCAGTCTTCCTTAATTCTCTCTATTGTCTATGCTATAAACAAAGGGCCTTCTTTTGGTTGATGTGCTCAAGTCCTAAGTCCTCTGTCCGTGCTATATCACTTTTACTCTACAACAACTGTATGAGGTGTGTACTTTCACTAACCCATAGTTTAAAGATATAAAAGAGAAATCAATTTACAGGGAGAGGAAGTCACTGAGTTCCTACAGCTAGCAATTGATACAACCAGGTTTTGGATTCAGATAGCCTGCTTTCAGAGTAATCCATATGTTGCATAGGGTGAATGTATTTCACTGATTCTGAAAATTTCACGAAATATAACACAGCATCCTAAGCTTTACAATAAGAAAAGTTTGCCTTACAGAACAGTAGGTAAATGAGATATCTGATTTTAATTAAAAGGGCAATAGTATGCTGTAGTTCAGATATTAAATAATTATAATCTGAAATATCAGTGGTTTTGAAAATTAATTTATACTTAATGAGATATAAACAAATATTAATTATACTTCGAGAGGGAGAGGGATTAATACAGAATTCATTAATAGGAGATTGCCCTGATTTATTTTTAAATTTATTTAGATTGTGTCTACGTAATTGAGGGATATTTGGGGTTTTTTTGGTGCAAGAGTTGTCTGATTCAACAAGAAATGATTAGACAGAAAGTACACATTCACCTGATGAATTTACTTAACAGAAGCTATTACATTCAACACAGACCACTATTTATAGGTATTCGCAGCCACATCCCCATGCAGACTGCGGACCGCATAAACACCTGCCCAGGCTGGGGATGCTACGAAGTCGTGAGTCAGAAACCAGGGAGAACCTGAAAGGCTCATTTGACACTCGGTCAAGATCACAACCCTGTTTATTATTAATGAATTTTATCACAAATATGAATTAAAATGAATTTGAAATGAAATGGTCATGCACCATCTATAAATACAAATTATTCAAAATTTAAAAACTTAAAAGTAAGGTCATCAAAAACCATGTTTTTATATCATCAAATTTTGTTTAAATGAGGCCCGTTGCGAGTGAAATGACCTTACAATCATCTGTGTGAAACAGAGACTGAGGTCTATAGTCTGAGAGAATTTGACGTAATGTGTATCTTCCAGCACTGAAGTGTTCTTACTGAAGAGTCTTTATTTTTGCAGAGAAATCATGACAGCTGAAAAACTCTTAGCGTTCATGCCTGCCGTTTTCTCGTTTTATGACAGTGACATTCATCGTAGGTTAATTGATAGAAACTGAGCAATTAATGAGATTGTGAGACTTCATCTGCAGGAGCAGAGTAAGCAGGAGACCCTAAAATTTGAGTCCCACAGACTCAACAGAGTCAAAACAGAATAAGAGAGGAAAGTCCTGAATCCACATTTACCTAAATTGGCCCAACAGTTTCAATGCCACACCGACAAAAAGCCACTCCTTTCTGTGCTAGATACTTTCCTTACATTTCATCAGGAGCAAGATACTCAACGGGAACTTCTAGTATTGAATGCTTTGGTATTTCAAATGCTGTCCACACGTCGGAATCTACCGTAGGGATTTCCTCTTAAAGAAATCACTCCTCCTCACCTTGGAATGCATGACAGATGCTTGTCCTGACTGTGTGCTGTGGTATAACTATTTTAATGTCCTAACAGGAAAATGCCAGTTAAAGGAGCAAAAGGCCTGAAAATAAAGTTTTTGTGTCAACAGCATAGCTTTAGAAATGCTTTTCTCCTAAATATATTGATTAACCACACTACTGAAATGTAAACTGTAATTCTGCATGACCAAAGACTCTATATAATTTGAGCATATAATATGCATATAAATATAACAATAAATGAGACAAAATTGTCCCTCAGGATATCCGTGTCCCACATACTGCCTAGCATCATTCTTTGCCGTTTGTTGACTCACTGACTCCCACCAGCTGGGAGGGGTGTTGATGTGTGTCAGCCACGGTGTTAAGTCAGGGTGTGGGGATTCAGCCAGTCACCGGCCCCAGGCACTCACATACCCACTTAATGTTCAAAGAGGCCAGGACTAATTCCCCTGTCACTGTGCTCCCAGCCTACTTCTTTTCACTCAACTCACTAAAAGAGCAAAATAGTTAGATCCACTGAGACATTAAGTATGAGTCAATGAACTGCAAAAACTCAAAGCCTTCAGTCACTCACAGCACCTTGAATATTGACAGTATCTTTAATCACGTATGCAGTGTGGAGAAATGTGTTAGGGAAGGCAGTGGCCTGAGAAGGGGGTACCACTGTCATGGCACTCTGCTCTCCCTTAATCACAAGGACCCTAAGAAGGTTTAGCCCTCAAAATAATGTATATAGTTGTTTGTTGTTTTTTCTGACTTTAGAAGTTGAAATATGTTCTCATTTTGGAGAACATGGAAAATGGAGAAAAATGTAAAAAGCCGCAATCAAAAACCACTCATACCCAAAAAGAACCCCCTGAACAATTTTTAAGGTAATTTTCTCTAAAATCTTTGTGTGCCTGTGCATGTGTGCACATATTTGTATGTATGTCTGTTTTGTACAATAAAAATGTGCTCTCCAAAAGGGGATATAAAGGAAATCATTTTCACCTTTCCAAACTAAATTGTTAAGGGTCATTCTTGTATTGGAAAATCATATCACTCAATTTAAATAGAAATTATTTTACCTAGCAATTGTCTGAACAAACCGAAGCTGTCTAATTACAGTCTTATATATTATACTCTTAAAAACCTTGCTAGATTTACAGATCAAAGCATGTAACGTAACACCTGGGTTACTACAGAGATGTCTAATTTTAACAAGATTTTTTAAAATAACAGTAAATTCATTTTTTTTTTTTAATCAGTATGCTGAAGACTTACCATAACTTAAACACCCACAAACACTTCTTGGATTTGTTTTGTGGGACGAATACAGTTGCATGATATTACATGCCTTTTAATTTGCTACATTTTCCAATCTCAGGTCTTTTATTCTTCTGATGCATCCTCTGTACTGTTTTCTCAGTTTAGAATTGTTGGTGAAAAAGTTATATTCTTCAAGCTTTTTATACCTGACTTGCCAAACTGATAATGAGAATATATATGTATATATATATACTTATAGACATGATGTGTGCATGTGTGTATATTTGTTCATTCATATCTCTGTTTTCTCTCTCTTTATGTATGTGCTAACATAACACTAATATGAAGATACTTATAGCATTCATAGATCAGAATCAAGGTCATCTGATTACATAAGACATCATTCAGATTCATTTTTTTGAAATTCCCTGAGTGTTTGAGGAGGATATTTCTCTGTCGATCTAGAAGCTTAGCATTGGGGCTGTTGATTTAACAGAATCTTTAAGAAACCATTTAATTATTAATGAAACCAAAGTTTACCATCATTATTCTATTTTTTGAACTATCTTTGAGAAGCTCTGGGGTAACTCTGCGTGTTTCGGGAAATACCTGACTTGTGTCAACCATGGCAGTTTCATGTTGCCACTTGAAGGAAAGAGAGTGAAGAAGAGAGTGGATGTTAATTCTATCTGTAATAACAGCACAGCGATGGTATATTGATTATGGCTTAAGCTGTGCCTAAATGCTGTGCTCGAGTCCTGTAAAAAGGCTGTCATCGTCCTTTGGAGGTACTTCCAGCAGAATTTGTTAGCCTGATTCCCAAGAAACAGAAATGTTAGGATGCTGGAATGAAATTCAGGGTAGAGAGTGAGAAAACCTATTAGTAGCACGTGGGAAATAGACCATTCGTCAGAGCACAGCGGAGCCGTGTCAGTGAGCAGAGCTGCAACGTGAACACCTGTAGATTCTTCCTGCTGCAGTGCTGGCCCTGCCTGACAGAGAGCCTGCGGGAAGCCCAGGTCTCCCGGGATTGGTAAGCTCCTGGATTTCCCGTGTGATTCCCATCTTCGTATTGCTCTGTACATATCTTATAATAACCCCTCCCTTTATTGAGCTAGCCTGGGTCTCTGCACTTTGAACCATTGAAGCTTAACTAAAACTGTGTCCTTCCTCACCACAATTCATGCTAGGCATGCAGCATGATTTTCTTGAGTTACTGTAAGCTAATTCAGTCACCAGCCATCCATTCACCTGCATAATCCAAGAACCTGGCAGTCATACTTCACTTTTCTCTCTGCTTCACCAACTCCCTCTCTTCCCTAATCACCACTGTATCCCCTGTCCTGCCACCCAGTTCTCAGGATTAATTAACCCTCTCCCTCCCTAATACTGCTCTCTCACCTGGGTAATACCTCTTCCCTGGACTATTGTGAGAGTGTGGTAACTATTTCCCTCCAATCAATTTTGTTCCCTTATCACCCTTCACATTTTATTTAGGATAATCCACATGGGACATAAATATGACTGTTTGCTTTTCTGATTAGAGACTTATCTTGCCCTCTTATACTAGGTTTCTGTGATATGGTCCTCTCCACCTCCCCATCCTTTACCTCTGCCAACGAAGTATTGCCTCAATCAGAGGCAGACTGTTTGCTCAGGCATCTCTCCCTTGCCCTTCAGCCCTTAACTGAATGGTCATTTTCTCCCAGAGGTCTTGCCTAAACGCCCAGGTCATACTTTCCTTGGAGCTTCCATAGCTATGCTACTTCCAACTTAGCACATAGAATTGTTGCTGAGTAATTATAGTAATTGTCTAGCTTTTCACAAAGCTGTAAGCCTGTTGATGGAGAGAGCTACTATTATGATACCCAAAACCTGGAGCAGTGCCTGGAATATGCCGGTGACCTGTACACCTTTCTAGAATGTACTTAAATCCCTTGCAGTCCCTTGGATTTAAACGGCCCCCAGGGCCATCTCCCTGCCCACAAGGCCGCCGCCTTCTCTGTAGCAGGAATGGCAGTGGCAACCTGTTTACCTGTTGTGCAAGCCCAGTTGTGGCCGGCACGGTGCCTCGAGGGGCTTGGAAGGAAGCCCTTGTGGAATAATTGAAACTCCTTGATGGTTTCCCCAAAAGCTGGTTTTATTAAGATCATTTTTTTCCCCCTCAGTTTTATTTTAAAGCACCTTCAGCTTTACTTTCCTTGATTAACCATGCATGGAGAAGAAATCTTCAGTTTCTGCTTGTTATCTTTGCCCTGTGATTAAAAAAAATCTGCTCTTTTAGAAGATTGTCTTTTGATACTAACAGAAGGGGTTGTGGAGCCAGGACAGAGGGCAGAGAAACAAGAGGCACATCAGGGGTCAGACTGCATACCTGGATTTTGGGTAAACATAAATCATCATCATCATCATCATCATCATCATCATCATCATCATCATCCCTCCTTTTTGATATATTTGGTTTTGATTTTGGGGGGGATAAAATATATCTTTAAACATCATCATAAGGAAATAAGTTTGGTACTGTTTCAGACCTTCATCTTGAAAGGAACTTCAAGCGTGAGGAGTCAGTGTCCTCGGAGACCTTTCGCAGACACCATCATTAGTGTGAAGTGGAGCAGCCCTGGGGGCTTCTTTACATGTACAACTCTTGTTCCTGAAGGATCAGAAATAGTTTTTCCTTGTACATACGGCAGCTAGGAACTTGCCACTTCCTCTGAGAGTGCCAGCTCTGGGGCTGAGTTCAATTTGTGTTCAGAATTGCCTAAAGCAGAATTTCAGACCTCAGCAGCAGCCAAGGATCTTATCCTTGTAATTACCCACAGTCGATGATTGTGGTGGGCAGAAAAGCAGTCCCCCAGAACGTCCACATCCTGGTCCCTGGGACTTGTGAATATGTTGCATTACGTGGCAAAAGAGAATTAAGGTTGTAAATCCGTTGATCTTTTTCTTAATTGAAATATAGTTAGTTTACAGCATTGTGTTAATTTCTGGTATACAGCATAGTAATACAGTTATACATATATATAAGCATATGTATTCCTTTTCCTATTATTTTTCATTATTACAAGGTTATTACAAGATATTAAATATAGTTCCCTGTGCTATATAGGAGGATCTTGTTGTATATATATTTTACATATAGTAGTATCTGCAAACCCCAAATGCTTAATTAAATGTGGGAAAGGGAGCAAGAAAATGTAGGGGTTTTTTTTCATTCTTTTTAGAATGTGTTTGAGCCTGTGTGACTACCAGTCTAAAGCAAATAGATATGATAATGGGTTAACATACTTGAAAAATACGGTAACCACAAATCAAAAGCATGAGACAGAGTCACAGAAACCAAAAGAAAAGAAAAGAAAAGAAATCAAGCTAATTCAAAAGAAAATGATCAAACCACAAAAGGAAAAACAAAAAGAAAGGGACAAAGAAGAAATACAAAATCAACTGGAAAACAAGGTTTTAAATGGCGATAAACACATATCCATCAATAATTACTGTAAATGTCAATGGACTAAATGCTCTAAGGAGATTAGATAATAAAACAAGAGCCTACAATATGCTGCCTACAAGAGACCCACTTTAGGGCGAAGGACACACGTAGATTGAAAATGAGACGGTGGAAAAATATATTTCACGCAAATGGAAACAACAAGAAAACACTCATGTCAGACAAATAGACTTTAAAACAAAGGCCACAAATGATCTTAAAACAAGACTATACTGGATTATTCAGGTGGGACTAATGTAATCACATGGGCCCTTAAAGGCAGAAGCAGCAGTAAGAAAAGTTATCCAAAGAAAAGACACAAAGGTGGAGGAAGGACGTGAGCCAGAGAATGCAAAAAAGCCTAGAAGCCTCTGGAAGCTGGTAAATGCCTTCAGCTGACAGTCAGCAAGGAAACCTTGACCGTAGCCCTACAACTAGAGAACTAAATTCTGCCAATGCTGTGAATAAGCAGGGAAATGGATTTTTCCCTAGAGCTTCCAGAAAGCCTCCTCGCTCACACTTTGATTGGATTCTGGTGAAACCTGTCTCATACTTTTGACCTACCAAACCATAAGATAATAAATCTGTGTTGTTTTTGGCCACTATGTTTGTGACAATTTGACGTTACAACATAGAAAAGTAATATGATGATCTATCGGACACTTATCCTCGGTAGGGACAAAATGCCTTCAAGAAGACAGCAATTTAATTGTCAGGAAAGATATAAATACATGGAAATTTTATCAGTGATGAAAGAACAGGGCAATATTTTGAGACAGTAATTGGTTTAGTGGCATATAACAGTGCGTGATAAATTGCCAAATGAATCCCGCTAAGTTTTGAGCAGAGTCTTAATGAAGAGGTCAAAAGAAATGAGTTTCAGGTTCATGGTCTCAAGTATATACTAAGAGGCTGAGCACAGAGTTGGGAGATAACCTCACAATGTTGCTTTATTTAATGTAAAATGGCATTCTATAATTAAGTTAAATATTTTATGACACTGAATGTAGGAATTCACAGTATTCAGTTGACATTTTGAGGAAAATACTGAGAAGGAGACTGAATAGGAACCAAGCACTCATGTCTAGGTAGGATCGATTTGGAAAAGGAGGGGACAGAGAGGCTTTCCAGAAGAGAATAAATTGATCAGAGTGGGCAATGTCTCAGAGTGCATTACCTCATGAAACAATTAAGGATAATGCACGTTTGTTGAAAAACGCATGCAAAATCTGAGTGGGACCTCCCATTCTAGGTACACACACAGTCACAAACACGTCTTTCCCTCACCCGAGCAGCTGGCAACACACAGTTACTGAAAATGAGACCAAATAAAGAGTAATCCATTAATCCAACAGAGGTAGAGCCTGAGTTATAAGAAATTTAGGAAAAGGAACCACCAGTATTTTGGTTGCTAATCCCTTTCAAGTTGGGACTCAGAAAGGTCACTGAAAATCCTCAGATAATACCACCCTTCCAGCCAAACGTGAGAGGACTAAAGAAGCAAGGAGATTTTGTGTGATGAACACAGTTCTTGGATAAGCCCCGAAAGCTCCTTCTCTGTCCCATCAGGGATGATCACCAAGATAGTGAGGGCCCCCAGCTGTCAGAAATTGTCCCTGCAGATGCCCCAGCTGCTCACTGGGCTCAGTCTAGAGAAAGACACTGCATCTACTGTCTCTTCCTACCTGGGGACCCATAGAGCCGAGGTCCTGGGAAACAGGTGGACCAAGAAGACCATGTAGGGAAATGAAAAGAATGTGATACTTTTAGTAAGAAGACATGGATGTAATTTGTGTCTTCAGTGCTAATTAATAATGGAACTTCTTGCCAATCACCAAACTTCTCTAGCCTTTAGTTTCTTCATTTGTCAAATGGCACTGGTGATGCTAATGTACCTTTCTCAGAGTGAGCATTTATGGGCTCGTGTGTATGTGTGTGTGTGTGAGTGCATGAATTTTAATGAGATCGTGTAAATCTTTGGTAAAACATAAAGTGCTATAAAACGTTAGTACTGTTGTGGTTATCATGGTATTGGTGTTTCAGGACTGCCATAACAAAGTACCATGGGCTGGGGGCTTAACCAACAGAAACTTATTTCCACACAGTTCTGAAGGCTAGACGTCCAAGACCAAGGTGTCTGCAGGACTGGTTTCTCCTGAAGCCTTTCTCCTTGGCTTGTAGATGGCCGTCCCTTCCCTGTGTCTTCACATGGTCTGCCCTCTGCTTGTATGTGTCCACGTGTCCTCTCTGTTGTATGGAAACCAATTCTATTTCCTCTTCATTTACCTCTTTGACGATTCTGTCACCAAATACAGTCACATTCTGAGGTAGCAGGGGTTAGGACTTCAACATATGGAATTCACATTGGGGAGGGACACAATTTAGCCCATAATAATTACTATTTGATGATGATGATGATGATGATGAATACCAGTTCAGTGGCTAAAATAATATTGTTTTATATTATGTCAGTTAAGAACTTCATCTATAAAACTAGTTTGCACCTATGTCATGCTCCTTTGAGGCCTTCAGGTCACAAAGTCATTGTTCCTCAGGGACAACCAAAGCTGGCAGCATGGCCCCGGTGCTTCCCCTTTGCTCATATAGCCACACCTTGAAGTTGGTGCCTAGGCCTCTGGGGGTTTTGTCCCCTGCAGCGAGGAAAAACTCCTCAAAGTTTGGTCCCAATTTTTGCACTTCATAAAAGTATTCAGTTCAACTGTAGAAATTGCTTCCAATGACAAAATAGATGTGGAAAGTAACAGCTTTTCTCCAGCAACTCTGAATTCCCTTCTGGAAAAAAAAGATATTTGGTAAAATCGTCATGCTTACTTGGCATTCCCTTTCAAGGGCTTCTCTCTGCCCAGGCACAGAGACTGGACTGAGTAATTCAGGGAGAAGGACCGTACCCCAAACACCCAGGAGCCCCATTTGTATCCAGTTCTTAGACAAGTAAAGATACGGGCAGTCAGCAACATTTATCCTGGGGAAACTGCTCGAGGAAGAAAAGCCACCTGGAAAAACAAGGCAAGGAAACCTGCAGCCTCAGAGCCACAACTTGAGATGCTAATCATTCCAGAAGCATGTTTTATTAATTCATTTAATTTGATTTGGGGAGAAATCTCCCACAAGGATTTGGGGATTTTTCAGACCAAAGATACCGATATAAAAAGTAAAGTTTGATTTACTATATTAGCTGCCCCTGTGGAATCAGTTCATCAAGGCTCCTAATAACCAAAGCAGTGGCTTTCAAACTTTAATGTCTTTAAGAATTATCTGGAGAGCTCGTTTAAATGCTTTGGCAAGCTCAAGGGATTCTGACTCATCCAGTCAGGAGTGGGGCTCAGAAACCTGCACTGTATCAAGTTCTCTTTCCCAGAGGCAACTTTTATGTTTGTAACAGACACATGTATAATGTTTACTATATACTAGACACTGTTATAAGCATTTCGTAAATGTTAACTTATTTCGGGTCGCAAAACACTGCATTTTGTTATCTGGATTTTACAAGAGAGAATTGGAGGCAGAGTTGTTTGCCCGAGGACGTAGTGCTAGTAAGTGGCAGGGCTGGGATTTGAACCTGGGCAGTTTTGTGCCAGAGGCCACGCTCTTGGCCACTATGTTGTGCTGACACCTCATCTTGATGCAAATTTTCCAGCAGTCATGTAATGAGAAACACCATGGCAAAGACTTCACACACATATAACAACTGACCAAATGATGTCTGTCAATCGTATATACCTGTTTGGGGGGGAAAAAAAAACACAAACATTTATTGAATACCTATTTTGTGTCAGAAGCTCTGATAGCCAGAGGTTTTTAAAGCCATTGCAAGAGAAATTTTTTTAAAAAATCCTAAACAAAACATTATTCAACTCCACAGAGTCTCTCTGTGGTCCTAATGAGTGACTCCAATCAGGAAGCAATGTGAAAGCCAGAGCTTGTTTCCAGACACTCAAAACGGCTGCTGGATACAGTCTTGGACTCCATCCAACACGTGACCTATGCATGTGCCCTGATTTTTGTTTTATTTTTCTTTTAAAAGCAATTTTTATTTGGGAATAATTTCAAACTTACAGAGAATTCTTGCTGCAAGAGTTAAGAATCCTATAAAAGGCCATCCCTCATATATTCCTCACCCTGGATCTCCCATTGTCAGAATTTGACCTCATTGTTTCCTGCGTTTTTGTCCAGCCACTTCTTCCCTCCTTCTCTCCCTCCTTCCCTTGGTGCACTGCTGTCTTCCAGCCCTGGGAAGTGTGCCTGACATAGTTGTCCTCAAGAAATATTTGTTGAACAGATATCCATTGGACAGATCAGGAAAAGGAGGCCCAAAGAGATTAAATCACTCGATCAAAGTCACATTTCTGGAAAATGACAAAGCAAAGATGTGTTGCAGAGCCCACGTTCTTATCCACTATGCATCTAATCATCTGAGAAAAAGAAAAGGACTGTGACTGGGGCTCATTTTTTAGAGTTTTCAATAGAGAAGCTTCTATCTTCTCAGTGGAGAAGCTGAATATTCACTGTCTCTGTCTTCCTGTGATCGCTGTGCTCAACTCAACTGCAGAACAGAATCTGACTCAAAAATAATAAGCACTCTTAGTAATGGTGTTATAAAAGTGCTTTTCTTTTGCAAATCTCTTCACCGTTATCCTGGTATGGGTATGTGCATTATGTCATTTTATTTCATAATGGGCCAGTGAATCAGGACTTATTATCACCTTTCTGTGAATGAGGAAGTTGAAGCTTAAGGTGTTAGTGATTTCCTCAAGGTCATGAAGCAACAATGTGATTGAGTCAGAACTAGGGCCCAGGTTCCCGATTTCTGACCTGATCTTTTCACTACCAAGCTTCTTACTCAGCCACACATATGACTAAACTCTGTTATATAAAATAATCGTGCTAAACAGAACTAACAAGCCACTGACCCATACAGAACTGTAGATCTGACAACAAGAAGGTTCTCATTCGTACCTGCAAATGACCATACTACTTGGAGTGTGTTACTCCGAAGTGCTCAAAGTTTCTAGGAAGTTGTGTGAGACTACCTGGTCATTTGAGGATAGGCATTTAGAGGTAAATTGGACCTGAATCTTGCTATGACCCCAGAAACTGGCTTCCTGAGTGACTCAGGAGAAGTAGAATTCAAGGAACAGCATCTTTCCCATAGATGCCACCATTGTGCTCACCGCACATCACAAGGACTTAAAACTGACACGTGGATCAGGGAATAGTAGACTCCGTGTCCTCATCAGTGGCCAACTTCAATATTTCATATTTCCTAGCAGTTTTTAACTTCATAAACTTACTTAATAGCAGTTGATGTATTTGAATCTCAATATAAATGACCCAGTTAGGTTAGTAGATAATGTAACTCTCTCCCTCACTGTCAAATTCCAACAGAACTTCTCAGAGATGTTAATGATTTATCTACTATCTCATAGTTAATCTTGCTCAGTCTCCTGACACTGTCTGTCCTCTCATCACTAGTCTGCAAAGGGGAAGAAGAGTAACTTGGTAAGTGGGTAGGTGCCTGCCATATACAAGGCACTCAGCGTCCGTTTTCTTTCTCATTCTCCCTGCTCTGTAATTAAATTATTTTATCATTTTGCATCTCTGTGAGATGATCAGGTATTTTAATCTTTTTTTTTTTTTCCAAATGAGAAACCAAGGATCAGAAAGCTTTTTCAATTATTCTTAAATAGAGGAGAGATTGAAGTCCAACAAACAAACAATGGGAAAGTAGTATCCTGAGTATTTTCATTAGGTTTTTCATATGTTCCAGGGCACATTCCAAACAGAGTGACCTCCTGCTTAGATCTCTCTGTTGTCAGGACTACTAGGAAATTAGTTCCTTTTTAGCCATTTTAGAATCATTTGCACTCAGAATTATCTCATTCTGTCCCAGTTATTTGTCATTGCATAGCACCATCTCCAAGGTTACTAGCATAAAACAACAGGACTGCGTTGTATATTATAGTTGTACGTGTCAGGAATTTGAGTCAGGAGTTTATTCTCTTACTCTGGACAATGACAGAGATTACCTAACAGTGTTCAGTTGTAAGCATGCTGGCGTGAAAGGTCCAAGATGGCTTCTCCTTGGTGCCTCAGAGTTGATGATCCCTTGGGATGGAAGGTGCCTTGGAGTAGAGGACTGGGAGTCTGGGTTCAGCTGAAACTATCGACCGAATGCCACATGCTTACATATTGACACATGGCTTCTACAACATGACGGTTTCAGTGTAGTTGGATTTCTTGCCTTGTCACTCAGGGCTCCCATTAGGAGTGCTCCATGACATAGGCAGCTGATAGTGCCTTAGGGCCTGGGAGCAAGGCTAGGAGTGTCACTTCTGCTGTGTTCTACTATTCAAAGCAGTCACAGGGCCTGTCCAGATTCAAGGGATAGGGGTATAGACATCACATTTTAATGGGAAAAAAATGGCATAGACTTTGCAACCATCTGTAACCTTTATATCTTGTATATTTCTACTTCATGATGGTGAGCATGCCGGCCTCTGACTGGGTCAGTCTAGGCTATGCAGCATAAGGAAGAGAGTAGGTGAAAAATGTACAGTGATAAGCATTAAAAGATGTTTCTTGCCTCTGAGGAAAAAGATTTCCCTAGGCAAAAATTGGAAAGTATTTAAAGTCAGTGTTTGCTAATCTCCTAACATTTTCGCTATTAATCTCATCTGTGGGGTAAAGATTTTGGCAATTATATTAAATAACTGAATTCTTTTTCCAGCAACCAACCCCTGTCACAGCCATGTCTGTGAGGTTTCCTAGGTCAGTGGTTCTAAATTGCTATAATTCTATATAACACTGATCATTTTTTTAGCTGTATCAGACTTGTATTATTTTTTAACTTTAAGTCCATATACACACACATTATTTACCACTATAAAGCTTTGACTTCAAGCCTGGAATTGGGCTAGAACATATATGATTTGCAAGAATTTCCTTTGTTCCTTTAGTGTGAGACCAAGAACAGCATTTCTCAAGTTGCAGTTCAATGAAGAATTGGTGTTCAAAGTTCAGTGAGATGTTAATGAGTTCTGGAAATGAACACAAAATACAAAAGCTCCCAATGTGCCGTGATTGACAACCCACTTTGAAAATTCATAATGTTCTTATTAATATATAAAAGTCATTAAGTAAACCAATTTAACTCAGTCTTTCCCAGACTCTTTGACCATAGGAACCTTTGACCATAGGAACCTTTTACCATGGACCTCCCAAATTTCATTCAACAAATATTTATTACATGCCTACATTGTACCAAGCGCTGTGCTAGACTTTGGGACTAGAGCAGTAAACAAAGCAAACTCCAGCCCTCCCTCAAGATTATACAGTATAGTGGGAGAGCCAAATGTGATCCAGATGACCATCCAACCAAAATAAATATTCTAAGAATGAACTTCTTAAGAAGAAAGCATAGTGAGTATTATATATACATATCATATTTGGAGGCCCAGTTTAGCCAGGAGCAATCAATTAGATGAGGGACTACTTATTGGTGTAGCCCATAGGCTGCATGTAGTTTCAAAAATAGCATGGGAACATTATTTTGGAAAATATTGGGCTTCCTATACTGTCCAATATAGTAGCTAGTAGCCATGAGTGGCTAATTAGATTAATTAAAATTAAATTAATGTAAAAAATTCATTGCCTCCTTTGTACTCATCAAATGTCAAGTGCTCACTAGCCACATGTCCCTATGGCTACTGTAGAGGGTCATGTAGATTCAAACCCTTCTATTTTTACAGAAATTTTGATTCAACAGCCTTGATCTAGAGCAGGTGTCAGCAAATTAGTCCCCTGGTCAAATCTGGCTGTGGCTGGTTTTTGCATGACTTGCAAACTAAGGATATTGTTAACATCTTGAAAGGGCTTTAGAAATAAAGTTGGGGGGAGAGGGAGAGACAGAAAAAAGAAGAAAGGGAAGGAGAAGAAGAAGCAGAGGAGGATGGGGGAGGTGGGGAGGAGAGAGAAAGGAAGGAAGGGAAGGAGGAAGACAGGGGTGAGGAAAGAAAGAACATATATTGCCTGCAGAAGCTAAAATATTTAGTAGCTGGCTCCTTCAGAGAAAGTTTGCTAACCTGAGCTAGAGCTCACACCCTTCTTGTAACTTGTCCTTCCAATGCAGTATCATGAGCTATGAGTATCATGTTTGCCACCTGTTTAAAAAGCTGCATTTGACATTGGTTGGTGACCAACTAAAAACCATGGCCCATTCCGTGGTATAGAGTCGTTACATGCAGCAGGAATCCAGGCCAGAGATTCCTGTTCTGAGCCTTACCTCGTACGTTGGCCTCTAGTGAGGCTATCAGAATCGTTCTTACCAATGGAAGATAAGCGCAAGTAATGGATGTTCATTTTGGGTTCAAGATGTTTAAGTACTGGTTGCATGACCCTCCATAATCTTTTTCATCTCTTGCCTTTGTCTGCCAGTTGGATGATTTCTATGTTTAAGGAAATAAGACCTTTTTCAGCCTATCCTGTAGGATCTGATCAAGAGTTGTCAGCTTTATAAACTAAACATACCTGTTAATTTGTATTGTGTCTCATTGGCCATAAATATACCAAAAGATTCACACTGATAAAAAAAATAGTAGCAGTAGTCATGTTACAGAGTAATTATTCTGTGGGCCTCTATACCATAAAAAATCAGTAGTTAAGAAAAAATATTCCTTTAAAGGCTACAGTGGCAACATATTGATTATCAAATTCATTCAGGGAATATTTCCTAAATCCCCAAAGCAGGTGTGAGATGAAAAGTAAATTAATCAGTTAAAATCATATTAAGTGAAATTCCAATCACTTTAATTTTAATAAATTGCAATGATTGACCCAGACATTAGTTTCAGTTGCAGGCATGGGTAATCTAGATAAATGACATCTTGAAGAGATACAACAAAAAATAGCCCATGCAGTACTGAAAAAAATATATACATAAGAATATGTTTCATTACATAGACGATCCATCCAGAGTCTTGTTCACTGTTGCAAATTGCACTGCCTTCTATATGCAAAGCAACGCCGTTTCTCCCGTGTGATGTCACTGGAGCCTCAAGGTAAAAAATTTCATCCAGTTTTCTCCCTCCCTCTCTTTCTTCTTTTCTTCTTCTCCCTCTCATTCTCTTTCCCCTTCCTGCTTCCCTTCCTTCCTTCCTCCCTTCCTTTTCTTTCTTTCTTCGAAACAACAAAGATGCATGATGCATCGTGTAAAGCAGCTAGCCCACAGTCTAGTGAGAAATCCTAGCTTCCACTGCTGCCTTCTCCATTCTTTTCCTCCAATTTGTTAACCTTTTAATTCATTTTCAGCTTATATTTCTAGTCTAGTGTTTGTCTGTTTTTAGCATAAGCAAATATATGTCTGTAAATCCACGTATCTGTCAATGTCCTCATTTTCTTACACAAAAGGTAGCACTCTATACATGGTTCTGCATCTTGCTTTTGCTTGTGTCTTTTCTACCTAACCACATATTCTCCAGATCACTGCATAGCAATATCTATTAAAAAATTAAAAATAGAGCTATCATATGATCCAGAAATCCCACTTCTGGGTATATATTCAAAGGAAACAAAATCAGTATCTCCAAGAGATACCTGCATTCCCATATTCATTGCAGCATTATCCACAGTAGCCAAGATATGGGAACAAAATATACAACATCTGCCTACAGATGACTGGATAAAGGAAATGTGATACACATATACAATGGAATATTACTCACTTGCCATTTGCAAAAACACGTGAATGAAAGAATCCAGAGGATATTATGTTACATGAAGTAAGCCAGACACAGGAAAACAAATACTATGTTATCACACCTGTATATGGAGTCTAAAAAAGCTGAACTCATAGAACTAGAGAGTTGAATGGTGATTACCAGGGTAAGAGTGTGGGGGATATGGGGACATGTTGGTCAGTTGATACAAACTCAGTTATAAGATGGATAAGTTTTATGAATTTAATATACAGCACGGTGATTATAGTTAATAATGCTATATTGTATATTTGGAATTTTCTAAAAGAATAGATCTTAGTTGTGCTTACCACATACACTCACCCACCCACCCACCCACACCCACACACACACACACAAGCACACACACACAAATGGCAACTATGTGAGGTGATAAATGTGCTAATTAACTTGATTGTGGTAATTAGTTTATGATATATTAAATCATCACATAGCACACCTTAAAAATTGCTGTACAACATAAATATATACAATTATTTGTCAATCATCTCTCAGTAACGCTTGGGAGAATGCTTTTTAAATACACTGTCTTGATTACTGTTGCTTTACGGTAAGTATTGGAATCTGTAGTGTTACTGTTCAAACTTTGCTTTTTAAAAAATCACTTAAGCTATTCTTGGTAATTAACATTTTCATAAAATTTTAGAATCACTTCTAAAAATCTGAAAAACATCTATTTGAATTCTATTTTGTTTGCAGTAAACATATAGGTCAATTTGAGGGACTTTAAATCCTAAGTATTGAGTTTTCTAACCTACAAACATATCGTCTCTATTTAGTTTTTCTTTAATCTTTCAGCAGTCTTCTGTAGATTTCAGTGTACAGATCTTGCACATCTTTTAAATTTATCCACATATATTATTTTTGATGTTCTTGTAAACATAAGGATTTTTGAATTTTGTTTTGCTTGCTACTGGCATATAAAAATAGATTTTTATATTAACCTTATAGCCACTGACTTTGCTAAGTTTACTAATGATCGAAGTTCTTTTGCAGATTCCTGAGGATTTTCTATGTAAATAATCATGTTATCTGAAAATAAAGGAAATTTACTTCGTTTTTTATGACTTTTTTTCCTTGCTTCATTGCAATGTCTAGAATTTTTAATATAATCATGAACAGAAATTGAAAGAACAAACATCCATGGGTTGTTTCTGATTTCTGGAGAAAAGTCTTTAACATTTTTCTATTAAGGGTGATCTTAGCAGTTGAGATATTCTTTTATAGATGTTGTTTATCAGGTTGAAGATATTTTCTTCTATTTATAGTTTGCTGAAAGTTTTCATCATGATGTTAAATTTTGTCAAATGTTTCTTCTACATCTTTTGAATAGACCGTGTATATTCTCCTTTATTTTGTAAATTATGATGGGTTATTTTTTAAATATTGAGTCAGTCTTCCATTTCTGAGAAAATTTCCCGGGAATGGTTTGTTAATAATCTGCTAAGAATATTTACATACATGTTCATGTGCATGTGTATTAGTTTGTGTTTGTGTTGTTTGTTTGTTTGTTGTTATGCCTCTGTTATTATCTAGAATGTCAGTGTCACAAAAGGCTTTGAAAAGTGTTCCCTATTTTATGCAAGAGTTTGTGTATGAATGATTTTATTTCTTCCTTAAATGTTTGGCAGAATTTACCCATGAAGCAAACTGAACCTGTAATTTTTCTTTTAGGAAGATATTTAATAGTTCAATTTGTATCATTAATGTAGGACTATTCAGGTTATCTATTTTTTTTTCTTGACTGAGATATCACAGTTTCTATCTCTAAAAGAATTTTTCATGACATTTAAAATGTCATTTTGTGGGGCAGGATGTGGTTTGTAGTATAACATTATTCTTTTAATATCTGAAGGACATTTTATTTCTAATACTGGTGATTCGTAGCCTCTAATTTTGTTGAATATTTTGATCTTTTTTTTTTCAATGAACAATTATTTATTAATTGGCATTAATTATTTTCTCTACCATTTGCATCTTTTCTATTTTGTTAATTTTTCTTTCGGCATTAATATGTCCTTTCTTCTCTTTACTTTGAGTTTACATTGATCTTCTTTTTCCATATCCTTTAGCTGACATTTAAAACTAGAAATTACCCCCCTAAATTCTACCTCAGGCTCAGTTCAGTTTTTTTCTTAATCTTTTTTTCCCTCTCATTTTTTGATTTAATGGAATCTATTGGTAGGCCCTCAAGTGCACTGGCCCTTTTCTCTGTCATCTTTTTCTACTATTAAGCTCATCTAGTGATTTTATTTGATACTTATTTCAATTCTAACATTTTCTTTTATTTCCTTTTATGTTGTCTATGTCTTTGTTGAGATTTCCTGTTTTCACTCATTATGAAGGCATATTCATTTACCTTACAAACTATAATGGATGCTTACCATCTGCATCTGATAATTCTAACCTCTGAGCCATCTGTTGGTGATCTTTTACCTTAGAATTAAGTCACACTCCTGGCCTTCGTATATCTAGTCATTTTGGATTGTATCCTGGACATTGTATGTAGACTCTGGATTCTGTTCTGTATTTTCCTGAAGATTGTTTCTATTTTTTCACTTTAGCAATTTACTTGTTAAGGCCCAAACTGCAGATTGTCGTACCTGTAGTGCACAGTGGCTCACGTTTTCCTTGTTTGGCAGTTCTTAGTTGTAAGTTGCTTTAATTTGGCTCACTGCCCACCACTCCCAGTATCCATGATTCAGTGATCAGCCAAGAACTTGGGCTGAGTTTGTGTATGAATGAATGTTTCCTCTCTCCAGCTCGCTCCTCTCTGCTCCTTACTCTTTGGCAGCATTTGTTACCCCAGAGTTTTTCCTCCTATTCCTTTGACCAGAAATCATTTTAGCCTGTCTCCACTGAAATTGCATCTACCCTAAGGGTAAAGCACTAATAAACATGGGGATCTACTACATGCTGGTTATTTTCTCCAAGTCTTAACTTCTCTTTTAGAAACGTCCTATTTTGTTCAGCTTCCAAAGCCCTCAGCTATTTGCTTTTTGTATGCTATCCAGAATTTAAAGCTGTTATGTGAGGAAAGTTTTGCTAGGAGCTCACTTCTCCATCTCAAAAGTATAAACTTCATGTTCAGTAATTTTTAATGACTAAAAGAATAATGAAACAAATTTTCCCTCAAATGAAATACATGAATTTTAATATACTTTTTCAGATTCATTAATAAACATTTGGAAAAGGACAGTCACAGTGGTGCTTTTCTGAAATTTTTATTTACATATCAATCCCATTAAATGCATTAGTTGATTTCAGTGTATGTGTTGAAATGCACAGGGCAGAACTGTTCAGGTAATCTATTCTTGCACATCACTGAGGAAATGATTTCTGCTTGATTGCCTCTAAAGCATGGTTCATTCACATTTAATTAGCATAAGAGTAGGCCACTTATAACATTAATCCACAAAGCTGAATTTATAATTTGTAAGAGATGGCAACTTTGAAGTTGACATTTCTTTTACATCAATGAGATTGCAGCTGTAGATGAAGTGCAAATGGCATATTATGCAAAATAAAAGTTTAATTATGAGGAAAAACTTCAGCTGAATATTTCTGTTTGATTAATAATCTATAAGCAGATACCATCTAATTTAAATTTACACAAAAGCATAACTGCTGTTGAAAAACTGCTACAATTTAGTAGTGACACAAATCCGAATCTTTTTTCCTCCATCTTTTTGTGTATAGGCAAACTCGTATGTGAACTGTCCTTCTTAGAATGAATGCCTAGCGAATAGGAAAACCATAAACCTTTACTTTAAGCCATTCTATTTCATGTTCATTCATGTATTTATCTTGTAGATATCCTTTTTTTGGTGGTTATGAAAGTAGAATGTTTTTCAACTAGGTATAGTTGCCTACTCTTAGAATAGCACTCATTTAATTCAAACTCTTTGAGAATTGTTCTAGTTTGCCAAAGACCATCTTCACAGATTGACTAGAATTAAACACAGAACTTACTCAAGTAAAATGGGTTCTAAGTAAAATATGATGCATTTCACTTTTTCCATTGTCTGGACTTCAAAATAGTATTAACTTATAGTAAGATTTAATTAGTTTTTGTTTTAATGTTTTTGTTTATCGGCCTTGCTCTTGTAACAGCAACTACAAACACCAGCTACTGAAGTATAAATTGATGATTAAAGGCTACATCTTTTTCATATTAAATGCTTTCAAGTTACAAATCCCAGAAATCTGTCACACAGATAAATAACTTAAAAGTATTCCTATTAAAATTGATCATGGTGATGGATACAGATATAGATATAGATATATTTACCATTTGGTGAAGTTCTGTCGCATTAAATAGGAATGTATAGAGGAAAAAAGGACTTGGGCTAATGAACATTAAATAAGGAGATAGAAAACCTTATTCTTTACTAGCTGAACAATACTAATTGCATAACTTTGAAACTGAGTCCCTCTAAAACTGAGTTTCCCTGCTGAAGTTATGATTAATCTCTCTATATAAAACTCCATTCCCTTTCTTGTCACACCCCTGTTCTTCTCAGGATTGAGAAGTATCAAAGAAAAGTTGGGCCCTATGTGGCGCTCCAAGGTAAAAAAGACCCTCTGTGTCCCCTGCTTCTTGATTGTGGGAAAAAAAAGTTTAGTCTCCTAGGCCTCCCTTGATTTCCAAATAGCAGATTCAAGCGGTTAATGTTTAGAACGATAGAGTAACATGCCTCTTGAAGGAAGTATATAGCTATCTGTTGCATGTATTTGAGTTGTTCTGCAGAATCTGAGACCCCCACCTAGTGGAGGGTGGTGACCACATGCTGACCACAAGCATGCAGACTCCAGACTGGTTGGAACCAGAAAGCTGATGATTGATATTCCTGAAGCACCCACCTTATTTCCTCACCACCAACCAGACAGAAGAAGGTCCTCAGGCTGATCAGGCATCCTACCACCCCCTCTCCCAACACTGTCTTTAAAAACTCTTGCCTTAAAGTCAGCAAGGAGTTTGGGTCTTTTGAGCATAAGCTGCCCATTCTCCTTCACCACCCAGTGTCAGTAGATTGGCTTTGGGGCAAGTTGAATGAGCAGACCTGAGTTTTATTTGGCAACAACTTTAGGCAAATCATTTGACCTCTCAAGGCCTCTGTTTCTTTAACTGTGAAATTAGATATATTTTATATTAAGTCACTCTTAGCTTTTTTTTTTCTCAAAAACTAACATTTCCATGAATAACACCCCTGAATGTAAGCAGGAATTTAACAGTCTTTAGGTACAAGTCTGCTTGTTAAAAGGATAGAAGGCTCAAAGCAGTGATGCTTTTCACAATCTCATTTACCTGTAAATTTTATTTTTATTCAAGTGTAGTTGATTTACAATGTTAGTTTCAGGTGTACAGCAAAGCGACTCAGCCATACATATACACAAACATATATATGTGTGTATTTTTTCTTTGAGATTCCTGACAGCAGGGACCTACTGTATGTCACAGGGAACTGTATTCAATTTCTTGTGTTAACATACAATGGAAAGGAATCTTAAAGAAGGCACTTGTGTATATGTTGAGGACTCAAAGATCTATTAGACACACAGTCTATTAGACAAATCTGAAGAAGCTGGCTATTTTTATGGAGTAATACGGTTATACATATGAAAACATAATGAATGTTTCAAAAAGTGCCAGAGTAATACATATTTACAAAGTCAATGTGTGTGTATGTGTGTGTTTTATTGAAGTATAGTTGATTTAAAATGTTGTGCTAGATTCGAGTGTACAGCATAGTGATTCTATATATAGACACTTTTCCAGATTCTTTTCCTTATAGGTTGTTCCAAGACATTGAGTATAGTTCCCTGTGCTATACAGTAGGTCCTCGTTGTTTATTTATTTTTATATATGGTAGTGTGTATCTGTTAATCCCAAACTCCTAATTTATCCCCCCCCCACCTTTTCCCCTCTGGTAACCATAAGTTTATTTCCTATGTCTGTGAATCTGTTTCTGTCTTTTAAATGTTATAAAGACCTTGTAATCAGATATATAAGACATTAAATAGTTCATTTCAACCCCTTATTTTCTGGCTATACTTCTATGCCTAGTAAAAGAGATTATCTCATTCAATATCTAAAAGCATCTCTTCAAAAATACTTTCTTTAGCTTTTCTACTTGCCCTTTTGAGCCATATAAATTTTGCCCTTATTTTTTCCTTTCTACTTTTTGATATGAAGTTGCTGATCTTATGAGACTGGGATTTTTATGAAAGGAAGGGAAAGTCTTCCTTGCAGGCAAATGTTCTATGTGAGAAAAAAAAAATGCATGTGTTTGCAAGGTGACAGCTCTTCGACGAGTCATTCGTTGAGCAGTCAGAGTACACACAGATTATACAACAATGGCTGCGGGGAAGGCAGAGCTTTGAAAATTGCTTTAATTGTATCTACCAGGGATTCATTTTGTGCTCTGAAAAAGCTACTAAGTCACTGACTGTTTTAAATAATATTGCAATGAATACATATATACATAAATTGGTATATGTCTCTCTTCTTATTTCCTTGAAGTAACCTCTGTGAAGTATAATTATCATAAGCAAGCTTAAAAGCAAATAATTTAAGAGAAATGATTATTATTAAGGTTCTTTATACACATTGACATGTTACCTCCCAGAAAGTTGGTACATTGGCTGTTTTACCTGGAATGTTTAAGAGTCATATTTGCTTTCACCTCTCTCAACATTCTAGGTATTATCACTGAAGTGATTAAAAATCCATATATAAATTTTCCCGTATGATAAATGAACATGGTCTATGGGGGAAAAAAAAAACCAGACTAGATTTATGTCAGAATTTTCTGGTCAAAATACAGCCTGTCATTCTCGTTTGGTGACAAAGATTCCATTTTGCTTGTGATTTGGAAAAGGCACAAAAAAGAGTCCAGTCTCACCTCTGAGAGTGGCAGTGACCAAAACACGAAACAGATCTTTTCTCCCCCCTGGTGTCTGAAGAGGCAGGTAATCCAGGGTGTCAGCTTAAGCTCCTGTGTAACATGTGGGCATAACAAAGCTTGCCTGGAAGGGCTTGGCCTCCCTTCAGCTGTGCTTTTCTTCAGTTTCCTGACAGCTATTACCAGGTCAGCCAAGCAGCGGAGAAAAGGAGAAAAGGCATCAGTCCCGCTATGTGCAGTACTGGCATATTTTTAAAGCTGCACTTTGTGCAAAATAAATCTTAACTATTTCAGAGCAGTGGTATTTCTTCATCAGAATTTGGATCTATGAATGAATTTGATCCACTGTCCCAGGGGTACGATCAGCAGAAAGTTGATTTTTTTTCCTGAAAGATAAAATATTTATGCAGTATTTTTTTTAATCAGGAAACATTTATTAAGCAACACTCTTTGCAGACCTGGTGCAGAGCTATCTATGCAAACTTAAACTGAGGTGAACACTTAGGAGTTTACTTCTTAAGAAAGATATAAGGTGCATCAGAAACTGAATGCTGAATAAGAACACGCATTTATAAAGACTCAGTTTATAAAAGCAAAGAGGGGAATTTATCTTAGGTTGATGGAGAAAACACCAAGAAAGGGACAAGCCACAGTTTAAATCAACCTCCCTGCAAGCTATTTTATGTGACAACGGTAGCTTTAGAGAAGGTGCCATCTTCCAGATATAAGGACGCCCTTTCAAACAAATTGATGCTCTGTGACAAGACTGCTTCTTTTTGTAAAAAGGGGTGATGACATCTGATTCTTGAGGTTGTCCTCCTGAGAGAGTACCCTGGGACCCTATTTTCAGAATTTGTCAACATTCTAGTCTTCCTTGTGTATCCCTCAGAAACTTCAGTCTCCTGGCATCAGTCTTAGAACAACCTGTCTTATATAAGGAGCTATCCAACTGCTGATTTAAAATCAAGCTGCCTAAGTGTAATCCTCACACCTGTCATTTCAGCTCACACTACTCACCCACTCGTTGCAACATAACAACATTCTCTGAGCCAGAATCGCACCCCCCCCCCAGTTGTTGTATTCTGTCAGGGTAATTGTTGTCATGACTCACAACCACTGTCTCTTTCCCTCAGGAAATGCCACTTGGATTTATCCTCCTTCCTTCTTCCTGAACACCATTCATTTCATGACCCTGCACCTGCCAGAGTCTCTTACCTATTACCTCACTCGCTTGCAGTGTGCCAATATCAGTATTATTGTCCATTATACTTTTTCATCAGGTCATTTATTTTTTGAAAACATTAAGTAACCACCTTTCTTACCAAATTGTCAAAACTCCTTTAATGAGACAAAGTCATGCGTATCCAAAAAGTCTTCAATTTCATCTCTCATTCTTACCACAAATAGTTCGGGAAACATGAATTACCCAGTGAATTATGCAACGTGTAATTGAATTTTTTCAAAAAATTTAAATGGTTTTTGTAATTTAACAAATGATTTCATGACCCACCACTTTTTTTTTTATAACTTCTTGCTTAAAGCTGAGTTCTATTTCTACAGAGTTTTCCATGATCTTAACAATAGTCTAAGAGAATGAGAAGATAATAATCTTATAGAGAAAATTAATCACCAGTATTTACCTGCTTTACAGACTAGGTCATGGCTATACTTTGGAAAATAAAGGAAGTTTGAGGTTGTCTTCTTGGGTAGATGAGAATTAATAGGCATGTGTTCGGTATAATCTGGGTCTGAGACACCACATATTTTGTATCATTTAATGCTGATAGGAAACATGCTAGTTAACATTCTTTCTTCAGTGCTGAAGTTGAGAAGACTATAGTTAGACAATATATCATAATTTTTCTAAGATAACACAATTTGTGAACTGGGGGAGGGGGTTAAAATTTTAAACTTTTCTATCACCCCATGCTATCTCTCTGAATGTTGAAGATAAGCATTTTAAATAACAGCATTGCTTCTCTGATCAACTCAATTTCTATTTCCTAATCTATCCAAATTCTCATTAATTGACAACTCTTAGAATCTGAGACATTTCTGCTTATGTCTCAATATAGCAGTTAACTGTGTGGTATATGTTTTAATATTTACAAACTTACTAAGGCATGGTAAATAGGATCTATTAGCACCTGAATAATTTTCTGTTGAACTTCTTCAATAATGTTTCCAAACCAGAAAGGGTCAGTTCTTTCTTGCATTTCAGCGTTGTAATCTGAGGGAAAAAACAAAGATGGATGAAGAGGTAGAAAGGGAAAAACAAGAGGAAGAAAAAAATGACAGTGACAAGAAAGAGAAAAGAAGGCAGAGAGGGAGGAAGGAAGAAAGAAAGAAATGTTTCAGTGCCAGCACATAAGTAAAACCTTGGACTGCCCATTATTAAAATTATTAGACTCTCAAATATCTAGAGGTAAGCATGCTGAGTCCTAACTGACAAGTTGTGCAAGGTGTCTATGAAAGGAAACAAACCAATAAACATGAACAACAACAAAACTGCACTCTCTCACCTGCTTTGTACACCCAGAATAAAGTCCCACTTTATATTTATTTTCTAAATATCTTTATTGAAATTGAAGTTGGCATAGATGTAATTGAAAATTATTGAAAAATACCTAATAAGGGATTTATCATTTTTAAGCACATTTTTCTTACCAAGAAACTTCATAAATGTTACTGAATTTATAGTAGATTTATTTATTCCTCTCATCTTGCATCTAGGTCTTTTTCCTAATCTCTCATTGCTTGTAGAAAATAGATTGTGTATTACTTGACTTGCCACTTACTTAACCCATGGTTTCTAGAAGACTTTTCACCCATTTTGGTAATTAAATGTGACTGTGAAGTCCTACAAAATCCAGTGACTTAATCATATCACATAGTAATTGAATAACCTTCCAAACTGTGAGTTCAATTTTTCGTGTTAACCAAGAGCTGGAAACTCAAGTTTTCGTGGTTTCCTTTTATTTACCATTTTAGGTAAATATTTTTCCAGTTGTGCATGATTTCTAGCTTTTCCCATATTCTGATTCTGTCCATACTGAGCAGAAACGTATTTTCCTCTCAAATTCAAGTGACATACTTGGCCTTTGTCCTTGGTTTACCTTTTCCCCAATGTAGAATAAACTGCAGATGAAAGAATAAAGAGGGAGAGGAAGCCAAGAGATACGCAGAGTTTCTACCTATTGTCAAATCATGACATATTCCAGATGAGAATATTCCCATATTGTGTTCATAGGAACTGAAACTTACCCACATAAATCATTTTAAAAACAGAAATGTTTGCCTTGCCTTTTAAACTCAGATTAGGCCAACATTCATGGAGTACCTCCTATGTGACAGGACCATCTTCTCTTTCATCTTCCCAACAATACCATGAATGGGATGGCAGTCAGTCTGCATATTATGCAGAATCAGCAAGTAAGCTCTGACAGGTTAAATATGTGATTAAAAGTCACACAGAGATGCAGACCCAGATCTCATAATTTAAAAGTTCGATATGTCTTTGCTTTTTCAATAAATCTTTAGATGATAGCGTGTCTGTCAAATTCATGGTGTAGAGATGGTAATATGAAGATCTCTAGCTGAAGTTTCAGTTGACATACAAGTTAATAAAAATGATTCCTAATACAAAATTTTACTAAGCATTTTTACATTAACATGTTCCTATTGTATTAAAATTTTATTGTCTGAGAAATTATTGTTCAATCAAGGCATTTTTAAGCTCTGATAACCATTTGAGATGCAATCTTAATTCCTGAAAGAAAAAAAAATGTGTTTTAAGATTCTACAGAAGAAACTCAAGCATTAGACATTTATTTCTTAATATGTACTTTCACATTTTTTTCAAATTTTTGAAAACCTGCAAAGAAAAGAATATAATTAAAAGAGGTTTTTATTAATATCTCAAGCATTATTTTAGCTAAAAGAATAGATTCAAATTGAAGCTGTCAGGTCTAGAAGACAAAACCAAGCTAAATCAAATAGCACTCCCTAAAAATATGTCAATCAATGTGTTCCTGTCTTTTCTTGCCTGCTTCATCCTGTGTACCTTGTCACTAGGTACTGATTAATTTCCTTTGAATTGTTTTTCCCACTTTCGTCTTGAGAGCTGGATTGTTGGATCTGGCCACAGATCACAGCTACTTGTGAACACTTGGCTTAAGGACTCTCCACCTACTAGCAGAGCACGTTGAGTTCAAATGAACCCAGGCTTTCTGAAGGAATATCCTCAAGCAGTGAGGGAAGAAGGTTCATCTCTGTTTATTAGACTCAGTCCTGCTATAACGATATCACAAAAGTAAACGTTAAAAACACAGGATATGAATGCCAGGGTTGATTCCTGGGTTTGTTCTCGAGGTTTCTGCTTGCCCGGTGAGAGGCTGGTATCAGTGGTCCTACAATAAAAATGGGAGCTGTATACCTATTTTTTTAGTTCATAAGAAACCATGTCCTTTATCATTTTGGGAGATAAGTGAAGAAAAGCATGCCAGGCAAAAAGAAGAGAAAAAAAAGAAAGAAAAAAAGCTTTTAATTTCCTTCTTCTGAGAACTGATCAAATGCAGTCCAGCCCTTGACTATCTCAAGCTGAGATGACACTTAAGTAGTCTGTGACTCCTCAATCTAAAAGAGGGGAAGAAAGAAGTTCTAAGAAAGAAAAACCAAAGATTTCACAGAAAAAAAAAAAAAAAGCCTGAAGTTGATTAATGAAATTATGTTAGCCCAGATGAGTACTCTTATGGCTTTGCCCTGATCTCTGCTACCGTCTTGTCAATGACTTGAATATTAATGTCAGAGAAAGTGTGCCTGTCATGTTTGGAGATGGTATCAGCATGGTAGACTTGGCCAATGTATTTGAAAAAAAATACAAATTAACTCAAATGTATTTCAACAGTGTGAGAAATTAGACATTTCCTCACAAGAGGAAATTTAATGTAAATAGATATAAAACCTCACATTTAGTAAAAACAAACACATGAACACAAACATATTTACACAAATATACAGGGAGAGATGCTATTTAACAACTGTTTATGTGAAGCAAAATACATGAGAATTTTAGTTGATTACCTTTAGCAGAACATGAGCCAGTAACATGATGTAGCTGTTAAAAACATTCTCAAATCATTTTCAGTAGCATGTTTAGAAGCAATGTGTAAAAATAAAAGCAGATAATCCTTCCCTTGTGTTCTCCCTTTTCTTGTGTCCTTCAGCATTTGTTATAATCTAATATTATCAATTCATTTCTTTACTTGATTATATCTTTTTCACTAGATTGTTAGCTCCACATCACATCTGTTTTATTCACTAATATGTGTTTAGCCCATGCCTAGTAGAGCACATGGTCCAAAGTGTATGTCCAAAATGTCTGATATATGGTATATGAGGACACTTTAATGTGGGCAACATAGAAAAGTTGGAGCCTTGATAGATATATCATATATTGTAACCCAGGAAACAGACTCAGACTCCAAATGTAGAAATCATGGAGAGATTAATTTAAATTCAACATAGTTTAACTATTCTAAAGCTTAGAGATAGTCCAAAATGGAGTAGCCTAGACTTCTAATTAAACATGGTGAAATCAAAACACATTTGTGTCTCTGGCCTTGGAGCCGCCAAGTCAACTGAGGGAACGAGTGCTTATACTAAACAGGGAGAAAGTGACAGTTTATATCCTACATGATGAGATGTCTCCCACGCCTCTCCCCAGCTGAGATGACAAAACTCTGCCTGCTAACTGTGCTGTCTCGTAAATGAATTTGGAAGACTCTTATCTGAAAATGGAGCAATCTAAGAGAAGAGAGGCATGGATACTGCCACATAGTTATCACAAATAAAATGACTCTGGCTGGTCACTCTACAGTAAGAATCATCATTCCTCAACTGTGCCTCTGATAAGAAATTCCATTCATCCTTTAGTGTCTTTTTCTTAAATGCAAGTGATTTCGTAATGGTCAGATAATGTAAGTAAGCTTCTACTATGAAAGAAACAAAAATAAGCAAACCAGAGATATAAAACACGAAAGAAACAGAGACATTGTGGGAAACATAAGAATAGAAAACTACCATTAATACCCACAGAGAATATTTTAAAATTTTTGTTAATAAGAAGATGCTGTATTGAGGACCATTTGGAAAAGGAAAAACAAGCATTGGAAATTGAAAAGAAGTATGGATACAGTGTTTAAAAAATTATACAAATTCTATTAAAATTGTTAAAAAGAATACATATTAGAATCTATAATATATAATATAAAAGGGAAAATTAAAACAATGACCAATCCATAAAGGTCGATATGAATTCCAGAGAGAAGAGAGAAAATAAAAACAACTATTTTCAAAATAATTTTTATTAATTTCTACATTTTAAAGATATATTTTTCTAGACTGAGTACTAATAGCAATTGATAGAGGAAAAGAGATTCATAAGACAGCACATCATGGTGAAATTCCAGAACGGAGAAGAGAAAGAGAAAATTCTAAAATTTTACAGAGAAGAAAATAGATTTGGTAGTACAGAGGATAGAATATCAGAAAGAGTCCTCACATTGGCAAAATTACACGTTAGAAGACATTGGAAAGTACCTTCAGAACACTGAGGGAAAGTTATTCCCAAGCTGCACATTCATACCTAAGTCAGTAGAGCGTGATTTTATAAACGAGGACATTTTCAGATAGATAGGATCTCAAAACAATGACTTTCTCAGGAAACTACTAGACAATATGTTTCAGGGAAAAAAAAATGAAAAATCACAAAGAAAGAAGACATGAGATTGGTGTCCTGGAATCATAGAATCCCTCACAGGAGACATGAAGACTGAATTATCAGGGTGCTAGTGAAGAGAGATCCCGGGAAGCCATTGAAAAATCAAGAGCATGGTAGGGTCACACATGGGTGTGTCCAAGTTGATAATAAGTAAAAATAAATAGGTAAGTAAATAAAAACAAACACTCTGGTGGAATAACAGAGCCTACTGTGACATTTATAATCTGAAGAATTTGGGGACAAATTAGTTTTCATTACATGGAATACTAAAAAAAAATGTTTTAAAGAGTGAATTATTTGCTTTAGTGAAACCAAAATTTTTTTGAGTAAAAAAAAATATATAATTTAATGACTTTGATGTGGATAACACTAACATGACCATGAATAGTAAAACTACTAAATATGTATTTATTAAAATGATAATATACCTATATTGGATGGAGAGATGGATGGGTGGGGAATAAGTGGTTCTTGGTGAGGATGACGGTGAATATATGAGCGCAACATCCTCCTCTTCTTTAATGGGAAGTCAGTAGAGAATATTTAAATTGTTTTAATCAAGAAAATGCTGTAGAGTAGTTATCAATTGCTTCAAAGCTAATTATCCAATATGGTAGCTTAAACAACGTTAAAGATGTATTGTCTCATAGTTTCTGTGGATCAGGAATATAGGATTAACATAACTGCGTGGGTCTCTCATGAGGTTAGAGTGAAATGTTCACAAGGGTTGCAGTCATCAAGGCTTGAGTGGTACTCAAGGGCCTGCTTCCAAAATGATGCACTCGCGTGAATGTCAGGTAGACCATTGGAGGGAGGCCTCAGTTTCTCCCACATGAGCCTCTCACATAGGGCTGTTTAAGACTCAGGAAGTGGCAGCCTCCTTTCCCGGGAGTGAGTGATTCAAGACAGAGCCCGCAGTAGAGGAAGTGTCTTCTATGACTAGTCTCTTAAGTCACAAATCATTTCCATAATATGCTATTACTTCCTGAGAGCAACTCTCAGTTCACGGTTGGAGAGGACTTGATGTGAGTGAGAATACCAGAGGGGGAGCTCATGGGGGCTGTCTTGGAGGCTAGCTGCTACAAGCAGTATATGTGTGTGTGTGTGTGTGTGTGTGTGTGTGTGTGTATGTTCAATGCGAGGTAAATTCTAGAACCAATCCCAACACAGCTAACAAAGAGCTTTGAAAAACAACAAGTTTTGTAATTACCTGTGTAAATAAAACTACATGTCTTGGACCTTCTCTTCTTAAAATGCTTGTAAATATTTAGCAGCTTAATTACTGAAGGAGCTCTTCAGTTACCTGAGGATAAGCTATATACGTCCTTTAACTTCTGTTTATCTGCTCCCCAGCCCCGCTACTGTGGTGCAAGCAGGATGTGAGTACTTGGAATCGGCTGTTTTGTATTGTCTTTAAGAGAATTGAAAACTGCAAGTACTGAGTAGAATGGTAGAAACAAGCTTAAAAAAAAAAAAAAATGGAGAGAAAAGAAAAAAAAAAAGGGAACAATAGTGACCAAAATAAATATCTTTAGAAAGTGTACTTCTCCGTAGAACATTGATATTCGTAGGCATTTCAGGAAATTAATCCACCCACTTGATAATGGTTGCAAATTAGCGTCTTAATATCTTTTTCCCTACGTATCTTTATTATATCAAATCAATGTAGCTTACATCCTCACAGCAGAAAGGAAATAGAATTTTTATAAAAGCTGGTCTGTGTGACTACTACTCTTGAATTTTAGGGCATAAAAAAAAACTTCATGCAGGAAATGAAAGAAAAAAAAACAGGATCTTAACTTTTCAGAAGGGGAATGAAATGTAAAATGATTTTAGAAAATAGATCATTTTCAAATTAGTATTCTGCACTTTAGGGGAAGAGCATATTTTTCTCCTGCATAAATTATGTGGGAACACATTTCAAAAACCCAGTCTTAATCTAGGCAATGAACATTTCAAAAAGTAAATTAATATCTTCAAGGGAGTGAAATATTGCATGTAGGGAGCCGATTCCAGCACCGTGGTAATTATGGCTTTGCCAACATTTCTGTGAAAAGCCAATTCTGAAACTTTATTTTTCCTACCCTCCTAGCTTTGTTGATGACTGAATTTAGTGTGGATCCCAGGCTTGGAATACAAAGCTGTATTCCTCTTCAACTGAACTTCAAGTGGATTTCTCCCCTTAAGTGAAACCCCTCTACAGCAATAAGACTTTCTAACTTCTTCAAAGAAAATACATATGGTTCCAGATTTCTCCCATGCTTCATTGATTGTAACTACAAATTTGATAGCATCATAATATCATAGAATGACTGAGTTTTAGGACTGAACTTTGGAATCAAGTTGCTGAAGCCATATCATAAGGAGGGAAGCAGATATAAATGTTTAAAAAGCACTAATCTTGGAGCCAGCACACTCACACACCTAACACAGACTAACCCCTGTATTAGCCTCACTTTTCTAGAGAGGTTGCCTTGAGTCAGTCACTTCATTTTCAGAAGTTTATGTTGTTGTTGTTGTTGTTGTTGTTGTTGTTGTTGTTTTAATCTGTAAAATGGGAACACTAAACTAACGGCTTCTAAGTTCTCTCAGGGCTCTAATACTACTCAAGGTTGAATGGAGAATTAAGGTTTGAACCAAATCTTCAATACTTATTTCTTGACTCTCAGTTTGGTATCTTTACAGATATTAGATTTATGATTTGGGGATTTTTTTTCTCTTGTCTTTTTTTCCTTTATTTGTTTCACTTTATTACTTTTGTTTTATTATGGTAAGAACACTTAGCATGAGGTCTACCCTCAAACATGTAAGTGTACGATACATTATTGTTGACTACAGTTGAATTGTCATGTGGTAGATTTCTAGAGCTTATTCATCTTGTTTATGCTTGTTGACTAGTAACTCCCCACTCCCCCAAGCCCCTGGCAACTACCTTTCCACTCTTTGAGCCTATGAATTCGATTACTTTAGATGTTACACATAAGAGAAATCATGCAGTATTTGTCTTTCTGTGGCTGGCTTACACCACTTAGCATAATGTCTTCAAGGTTCATCCATATTGTCACCTACTGTAGAGTTCCCTTCTTTTTTTAAGGCTGAAAAATATTCCATTGTATATATACATTTTCTTGATTGATTTGCCCATCAGTGAACATTGAGGCTGTTTCCACGCTTTGGCTATTGTGAATGGAACTACTATGAACAGATGAGTGCAGATAGCTCTTTGAGATTGTGATTTCAGTTATTTTGGACAGATATTCAGAACTGAGGTTGCTGGATCATATGGTAGAGAAAATGTAACTATTCAGAATACATTTCTAGACATATGAGATATATTACAATATGGAACGAAAATGATGCCCACTTGTAACACTTGCCTGTGGCCCTAATCAGAGAACTATACAGGAAGACTGAACCATGTATCTGACCAAAACTTGTGTTTTTATATCCCTATCAGCTTCTTACTATATGCTTGACTTGACTTCTTTTTAACATGAGCAAATGAACATCTTTGTGAAACCTACCATATCCCAAACAAAATCACATTTACAAAAATAAGACTCAGTACTATAAACATTTGGTGATATTCACCATGATTATTTCCCCTGGACCAAAGACGGCAAGCCATTCTGGAAACCAGGCGTTAGCTTAGTATGCCTTAGCTTAGTGTGATGCTCATCCTTATGAGTTTATAGGTAAGTATTTGCAGGATTTATTTTACAAATATAGTTGACTAAATGACTTTGAGTCTAAAGATACATTTCTGTGAAATCCACTAAAATAATACATTATAATTTCATAACCATAATTTCAATTACTTATTCCACATGTATTGTGAAGCAGAATGTATCTCTCTAGCTCCTACCGATAAACTTCTAATATGCCGATACCTTCTGCGCAAATGTAGCAAGTGGGAAGCATGTGCTTTGCAGGCAGGAAGACCTGGGTTGTAATCTTGTGTCTGCGATTCATAGTTATAATAATCCTGGGAAAGTTACTTAATGTCTCTGAGCCTGTTTCCTCCTTTGTAAAAATGGGACTAATAGTACTTCTCTCATATATATATCCATATATATTCTAAATATATTTACAAATTTATATGAAATTATGAAATAGAGATATTGGAACCCCTAACACAGTTAGATGCATTAAAAATGCTGAACACATATTTGTGTGTGTTTTACCCTTTTCATCACTTTCCATTTAATCACAAAAACAGTATCACACCTCGTAATTTTAGGATCAATCTTACCACTAGGCCGAGTTGATAAATCAGTTATATAAAATGGGACATAAAGCAAAGCATGTTTCTTTGTTTAATGACAGTAACAATGACTGCTACATGACTTTCATACTTCGCTCCTGAGACGGTGCATATTTATCCAAGATCTCAAGGAGTTATATTCTCACAGTATTTAGTGGTTTGTTTCTGTGACTCGGTGCTGAAGAGACTTCTCGGAGAGCGGGATGCTTGAATGCTGTTTTTATTTTAGACAGGAAGTGAGTCTTTCCATTTATTGGAAGTTGCTGGCATGGTATTTTTCTCTTTTGGTAGTTGGCCAGGTGGGAGTCTCATATTCAGGACTGGACTTTAGGAAATTCCAGTGTTTAGTTCAGTGTTTAACACACACTCAGAAAATATGTGAAGGCCAACATTAGTATAATGTGTCACATGGTTTCTGGTTTATATCTGATAGAGTATCTTTTGGTCCTTGGTGTATAGGAATTCTTGCATTATGTTATCATCAAATCAAGTCTGTGTCTCAGTGCCCATGGGTTCTTTGATTGATTGATTGATTGATTGACGTATAGTGGATTTACAATGCTGTGTTAGTTTCTCGTGTTCAGCATAGTGATTGAGTTATACATACATATATTATTTTTCAGATTCTTTTCCATTATAGATTATTACAAAATTTTGAACATTGTTCCCTGTGCTACACAGTAGGACCTTGTTTATCTATTTTATATGTTGTAGTTTGTATCTGCTAATCAGTGTCCATGAGTTCATTATGGCTAAGTGCCTCCAACTTGCTTGTCTAACAGAGCTACTGCCCTGTTGTGATGTAAAATCTACCATGTGATTCAAAGGCATCCTCTGCATAGAGCAGGCTCGGCACTCCGTGGTTCTCCTCTCCCTTGTCCACTTCAGTTCCCTCACACAAGCCTCCGTCTTCAGCACACCCTTTCCTGTCAGCTGGAGCAGATACTGCCACGACACAGCCCTTCTCTGAGCCTCTTTGACACTTAGAGCTGATTTATTACTGTCCCAATTTGAATTCCCACAAAAGCAGACTCAGGTGTAGATCTGAGTAGGAGTAGATTACTGGGGATATGATCTTAAGAAACCCCAGTGAGAAAGTGGAACAGGGAAGGAGAGGTGCAATGAAGGGTACATTGACAGATACGGTAGGCGGTGGGCAACCAGAGTTTAGTCCCCCTGAGGAGCTCTGGGAAATGGTGTTAGAACACAGGGTTTGGAGATCTCACCATGCTTGCCCACAGGAGGGAGAAGGGTGGACTTAATCCTTGATTTAAAGGTAGTCTCAGGACATTTGCTACCAACCACTTCCATGGACTGCTGAGGGGAGGCCCAAGAGATCGCTGGAGCAGAGCAACAAAGGTAGTATCAGATGGAATTCAGAGAATGCACTGAAATGGTAAGGCCCAAAGGGATATGAGCAGAAAACTGAAAGATCGGCTGTCATCACCTTAAAAACTTATCCCACATGCAATTTTAGAACTGGATGTAACTTTAGAGATCAGTTCTCAGCTTATGTCTCTTAAAAAAATGTTGTTGAAGTGCTTTTGATGGGACAGTTCTTCATTAGTGGAACTGTGTGTGCACATGGCCAGACTTGCCCGCTGGGTGCCGTTGAGGCACCCGGTTACTGGGACTGTGTGATTCATCCCCACACATTGCCAGGTACCTCCTGACAATAGAGTGATGTTGGTTAAATTTTTCTCTCAACTCCACAATTTTATAGGGGAAGGAATTCTACCTTGCAGTGGTTAAGTGATTTGGTTAAAGGCACTAGGTAACCAGAGTGCAGTGAGGACAGAGATCATCTCTTTGAGGGAGACCGTGTATGAGATTATTTTGGTACCTAGCTGGCAGTGAATACATATAAACATAAAATAATGAGTGGATATTAAATATTAAATTATTACACAGACTTTGACAGATGACTGGATATAGAAGCTGTGGCATATTTACACAATGGGATACTACTCAGCCATAAAAAACAATAAAATAATGCCATTTGCAGCAACATGAATGGACCTGGAGATTGTCATTCTAAATGAGGTAAGCCAGAAAGAGAAAGAAAAATGCCATATATCACTTATATATGAAATCTAAAAAAAAAAAGATAAACTTATTTACAAAACAGAAACAGACTCACAGACATAGAAAACAAACTTATGATTACAAGGGTGGGGCAGAAGGGATAAATTGGGAGTTTGAAACTTGCAAATACTAATACACATAAAACAGATAAGCAAGTTCACACTGTATAGCACAGGGAACTATATTCAATATCTTGTAGTAACTTATGGTGAAAAAGAATACGAAAATGAATATATGTATGTTCATGTATGACTGAAACATTATACTAGACACTAGAAATTGACACAACATTGTAAACTGACTACACGTCAATAAAAATATATATATACAAAAACAATTATTACACAGACTGACTAGTCAAATAACCCTATGATACCTTATCTAGAATTTTCTACTCCCTTTCTTAAGTATAAATAATCATTATATGCCCAAAGGCAAAAGCAGAGATAGATAACCCATTTAAAATTATATTTCAATTCAGGAAAAAAAATTTGCACATTTAAAAATATATATTTTGTTGAAACTACCTTGTTATTGTGACCAGTGAAGCTTCCATGATACCTGCTCTAATTCCAGGATGTCATCACACAAAAAAATGCTTGTGTACCTGAGTAGCTTCATCTCTGGCCATATGCTCTCCAAATGCTTAGCGTTTTCTAGCTCAACAATTGGGTAATTTTTGTATCCATGGATTATTAAGCATATGGAATCTAGTTGGGGAAAAAGTGAGAACTGATCTCTCACTTCCCTGAGGGCATTTTAATGTTTTAAATATACATCCCTCTTCTCTTAGTGTGGATTATATTTCCTTCCTCTTCGTGGCTTGTATTATCTATCTTTTCTATAGACAAATGCTTTCAGAATCATCACTGATTCCAAGAAGAGGTGATAAGCTATTGGGTCTGTAAAAATTTTTTTAAATGGCTAAGAGCCATCAGGATGGAGAATAACCCCTCAAATTGTTGGAGATAACTAGGAAGACATAAAAATTTAAGTGAGTAATTAAGAACATGCCAGGATCAGGAAATTAAAAAGTAAAATTAAATAACTCTGATGTTAAGCAAATGAGAAAAAAATGAAAGTAAAAATGTCTTTTTCCTTTACCCTGTGAAAAGGAATAAACCAAATTTCAAAAAAATTAGTGAATACTGAAATTTATAGAGACTATCAAGAAAGCAACACAATAGTAAACAAATAGTAAGATTATAGTTATAAAACTGGTTATATTTTTGTTATACCTGAAAATTTGCTGGCCAATTACTATAATTATTCAGTCCATTTTAAACATGCACATGCATAAACAGATACACACACATTTTTTTTTCATTTCAGACTGTTTTACTTCTAAAAGAAAAGCATGTGTTTTGAAAAAAATTATTTCATCTGATTGACTGATTATAAATTCTGGAATGGCATGGAGTTATAAGTTGCATCACATGTGACTCCACAAACTAGGCAAATAACATTCTGCTTATAAGATTACAGCGTTACAAAATAAAGGTATTCTCAAGTTGCTGTAGTTATCTATGAAAATATAAACTCAAGCAGGAGGGTAATTGTTAAAGAAAAGTGTGGAGCAACGTATATAATATTAAACAGAAATCTGGAAACCACTGCTTCTTGTTGGAAGGTATATCTGTCTGAGATTATTGCAATTATTTATGACGATTAGGAAAATGAATGCTAGACCTAACGAGTTGGAAAAATAGAAGAGTTGATCATTTAACATGAAATTAGAAATTTCATCCTGAATTTCTATTCCTTGAAATGGAGATTATATTAGAGAATTGAGTTTGACAGTACAATTAGAAAAAAAGTAGCAAGTGTTAATTAAATAGAAGTGAGAGATACATGGAATTAGTTTTCTTGATCTGGGGTGTCTTATTTCTCACAATTTTCTACCACTACCTTTATGCTACATCATAATATGTCACGTTTCCATACCTGTAATATTCTTCCTTCTCTTTGTAATGACTTCTTTGTCTGGTTAGCTCCCGTTCATTCTTTGAACGTTAGCTCAGATATCACCTACATTAAATAGCCTTCCCAAGTCTAGATTAAATACCTGTATTGCAGCCTTGCTCACTTGTCTTTCAATCACTCATACCATTTATAGTTCTGACATTCAGGTCTGGACATACTAGTTCCCTGCTTAAAATACTTCATTTGTCCCCATTACCTATAATAAAATGTCTATTATTCTTAGCATGGCATTGCCTGTACTTCTTACCTCCTTACAGTGCTCTCATCCTTTTAATGAAAGATCAGTACTCAAGAACAGACTCACAGCTTTCTGAACAGGTCCAAGCTGTGTCTGGCACTCCCGCCGTTACCCCTGCTGATCTCGCTTTGTGATCCTCCGCTATTTATTCTAGTTGCCTGTCCTCCTCTCAAGTCTCAGTCAAGTGTCACACTGTGAGCCTTTTGGTGACCTACGCATAGAACTGACTTTCTCAGTGCACCCTGCGTTACTGAGCCTCCCTTGTTGATCCCCCAAAAGGGACCTTATACCCCATGTGGCTTGCACCAATAGAGACTCATTTTGGTTCAGAGGTAGAGGAAAGCTTTATTATTTGACCGAAGGAATGGAGAAGTACTAGCTGGAGCTGCAGACTGTAAGTTCTTGCTGGCAAGCTGTGGGCAGGGCTGCTTTACAGGGTTCCCTCCAGTGGGGAGGGGAGGGGGCGGAGTTCTGGCTTGGTGGGCGCATGCGCATTGCTCGCGAGGCTCTGCGCACAGCCTGCCGCCGCCGTCTTCAGTTGCACCATACTTCTGCACATAGCGGGGAGCTGAGGTGTCATCTCGCGCCAGGGACTCCAGTCTGAAGTGCTGGGTGTAAGGCCCCTGCACTCGACACCCTATGAGCAAGTGAAACTAGACTAAGCACAAAGCGGAAAAAAAGGTTAGACTTGATTACCCGAATTGTTTGTGTGCTTTGCTGCTGACCCCTGCTTTATTCTGTGTGGATTTCTTTCAAGACACCTGTCATCATTTATTGAGTTCAGTCATTTTCTATTCTGTTTTCTTCAGTAAACTCACTGAAGATGGAGCTTTGTCCTAACTTTGTTTTCTAAGATAGAGTGGATACCTGAGAGCTGGTTGCTATTTGATTGAGTAGATAAATGAGTATGTTTTTAAATTTGGAAAGAATGTTGAGATGGATTCCAGAGTCGAAACTATATTCTTAGTAAATAAATTAAGAAAGGAGATTTATTTCCATAAGTCCAGTTTTGCCCTCGAAGTGAAGTAGCTTTGCATTTCATATATAGCATATTGGAACGTTCTGCCCCTGCTGCTTCACTGATGAGCATTCTCATCTCCTGAGATCTTTGCTCACTGCCATGGATTTACATCAGCTCTCCTCCAGGAAGACCGGCAGTACAACTGGAAACCAAGCCTTGCTTCCCAAGCAGAGCAGTGGGCCAGGTTCAAACTTGGAACCTAGTCACCCATTATGTGCTGAGCTAGCAAAGCCTTTCTGCTTTGTTTCTTTACTTTCTGCACACACACCTACACTTTTTTATATTCAAAAGAATAATGTTAAGTTTAAGTCTTAATGTACATAGCAATGTTTTAAAGAGGTATGATGGTTCAGATTCAGAAGCTTGTAGCTATCAAATTTAGTTCTCCTATTGGAAGTATGGAGTAGGATTTATAGAACATTGGTCTGTCACTCTTTTCGGATTAAAATATCTTACATGGTCACCCAGAAGAATAAAAGAAACCAAAGATAAAATGTTATCCTCAGAAATCAAACCTGCAGAACACTGTCAACAACAGAAAGTGTGTCATATTTTATGGATAAACCATAATTTTTACCTGCATATACTAACAATTCTGGTTATGTTGATACTTTTGGACTGCTCAGAGAGTCATAATTTTCTACCCATTTGCTTAAGAGGATGTATATTTAACGTTTTAAATTTATTCATATACAATAAAGATCAGTAATATCTTCTTTCCCAAAAACTTATAGTGTAATCAGAGCACTGCCCAGTTATTTAGATAATTTCTATGGGAAATATGATATCAGGATAGAGTGGCCGTGTAATTTATTATCCAGGTCAAGTCACTTTGAGAATAAGGAAAGCTCTATTTATAATTACACCAGTAGAGAAGACAAAAATTGGAAAGTATGGTCAACATATCCCATGAGGATTATTTGTTATAGGAAGAAGTATTTCCAAATAACACAAATAATAAACACCTCCAGAGACCTAAAGCCCATTCTGAAAACATAATTTGCTCTTTATATTTCAAAATGACATGGTTAGCACTGAGGAGTAGAGAGATGGCAAGGACACTGATGTGACATGAAATCCTTTCTTGTACTTAATTCCAATTGTTGGGTCCAAATAGCATATGCGGGGGGCTGGGGGGAGATGCTCAGAGCTGTAGCGCTCAAGCCTCTCTTTTTGGATAAAGGTAGCAATTAACTTTTACACTATTTTAGATACAATTTCTGACACTATTTTTTATTTGGAGCTTCTTTTTAACTTAAATGCCAGTGTTTAGAAGAAATGAAAATAAGTATAAATACCAGAGTTAGCCTTCTATTATAAAATATCATGTTTTTAATAATAGTAATTACTTCTAGCTATAAATCTTCAAAAGCATAATATTTTGCTTGTCTACGATATTAAATACACAATGCTTTCTGACATACTGTTTACATGAAACATAAGTAGGAAAACAGGGAAGAGGAGCCTCATTCATTTTAGAGGCAGATTATTTTTCTTCATTGACTTCTCTGTCCAGTTCTGTAGGTGTAAGCTTCGTAGATGGTAAAACAGAGATTTTATATGTGTAAGGAATATTTTTAGAATGGAATTCTATCATGTAAAACCTACAAGGTAAATTTCAAAATGGAAAAAAAATTCTGAGGATGTATTCCCAATATCAACATGGTTCTTTAAGTGGACTCAGCACCATTTGGAGTGCTGTCTACTTGTAGTGTCTTGGTAAATACTAGAGATCAGTGGACTCATATTATTTTCCTGAATTGGCCCTTGAGCATGCATGAACATTTTCCTCATATTCCTTCACACCTCTAATATGCATGGCCTTGGCCCTGTTTGGAAGAAAACAGAATTTGTTATATTTGTTTTGGGACATTTTCGTTTATTCTCTATAAAGTTTATTCTAAAGAAAAAAAGAACATTGCCAAAGACAATGAACAACTTTAAGACTGAGTGGTTTCTTTAAATGTTAGAATTTTTTGTGTGTTATGTTTTTTTTCCGTGCAGTAAGAAGACTTTCAATACATTTCTTTCTTATCTCCATTAAGGGCAAATCAATTTTAACTTTCTTGGATGACCTATAAATGAAATTTTGCATTCCTCACCTTTGAGCTAAAGCAATGCTTTTCAGAGTATAATGCAAAAAATAACTGGCTCTCAAGGATTCTGAGGACAATCACATTTAGGGAATGTTAAATATGTTTTATATAATACCTATTAGCATTGCCTGGAACTGGTATAGCACAGAACATGGTGGGGTGTGGGTGGATTTAGAGCGACTGGGAGCATTTTCAAAAATATCTCCCAAAGGAAACCCCAATAAATGAACCAAATGATTACTCTTACCATTAAATTAGTACATGGGGCTCTCAAAAAGCTGGTTTTTGCCAAATGTCATTGTGTTTTAGGAAAATGGATTCATTTCTCTCTTGAATCCTCTGTCTAAGTCATTCTAGACTAGCTGCCAGTAAATATACCCCGTTGATCATGAAGTCAACTGAAGGAAAATCCATTTCCACTGCAGGAAAAGAATTTCCCAGAAGGTGTTGAGTGTAAGAGTTTGTTATAAAGGTTATAAAAGTGGTAAAATAATTCTTAACACTGTGGCATAGGTCACTTTGGGAATCTAATCAAACTGTGGACACAGAAAAATGCAAATAAGCTCATAAATGCATATATTTGCATATAATTTCAGGGCTAACAACTCCAGTAGCTTATCCTTGGGTCCATGGTTTCTAGAATAAGACCCTTGCTACTGTAAGGCTTGAGTCTGTTCTTTCAAGAATGCTTATTAGCATATGACTGTAATCAGTACATCAACTTTATAAAAATGATTTTCATGTATTTAGTGGGATCGGGTATTGTTGTTTGTCATTTCTGATTAAACAGACCTTTATGAACTAGTGACATGCTCTAATTTTTCATATTTTAAAATCAGTATCCAAAGAGTTCAGATCATGCATTATAAGACACTTATTTTAATAATATAAGAGGGCAGATTGTTCAGGAAATGTTTATGAAGCATCAGCCAAATGTCAAGCATCATTCTAGCAATGTAGTTACAGAGATTACTGTAATAGAACACCTGCCTTTAGCAGTCAAAATCTAGATGTAATTATAATCTAAATATAACTGATTTTTTCCATATAATTGGATTCCCCAGCCACATTCAGGTGTCTGTAATTACTCTTAAATGTATTTATTTTATTTATATAAATATACCTCACTCCAAAGTTTAAGAAAAATAAACCTAAAAAATACAAAGACAATTGAACAAAGGCACATCTGCAAAAAATAACCATATCAATCATTATATTGGATATTTATATGGTACTTTTTTTATAGTTCACACAGATCTTTCACATGTATTTTGTAAGTTGAGTAGGAAAAATTTTTTTTATCATTCTAGTTCATTTTCTCTGACTGGGGCTTAGATGGGACCAGCCATATACCAAAGGTCAGGATCCTAGAAGTTTTAATGTTGGCCTTTCTAATTCTAAAATTTATAAACCTTTTCCTTTCCTGGTTTCAAGTGTATTAATTAAGAATGTAAGTTACAGAGCCAAGTTCTGTAGACTGCATCAAGGAACAAGTCAGTCAGAGTACTTAATGCTTAGACTCTAGAGGGACCCAAACAGGGAAGTGTACAGTGAGAATCAGAGGCAATGGCTAATTGAAGTTAGCAGAGTTAAACTAATTCCTTCATTGTCAAGGGGCAGGAGGATGTATTTATTTGCATCCAGATATTTTCCTGAATTCATGACTGTGGTTGGCCTGAAATGTGAACCAAAAGCTTTCCATCAACTCCCATGTTCATACAAGTATGCAATCTCATAAAATGCATGGATTCTGAAAGATTATAATAACTTGGATCATGGCAAATTGAATTATCTCGCTAGTAAAAGGAAGCCTAATGAATCAATTCATATAGGGATTGGAAACACTCTGCCACTTTAAAAAAAAAGTATGTTTTCTAACAAGATAATATTTACATGTCATAAAGTTGACTCATTTAATGTATACTGTTTAATATGGTTTAGTCTATTTATAGTCCTGAGTATCCATCTTCATAATTTAACTTTAGAACATTTTTATCATCCCCAAAAAGAAACCTTAAATACATTACTAATCATTCCCTATTTTTCCTACTGTCCACCCCTCAACTCTATCCACAGACAACTACTTATCCAATTTATGTCTCTATATATTTTACTATTCTACATATTTCATATAAATGGTGTTTTATAATATGTGGTCTTTTGTATCTACTTCTTATACTCAGTATAATGTTTTGGAGGTCCATATGCATTGTAGCATGTATAAATAATTAATTACTTTTTATTGTCTAATATTCCATTGTATGGATATACCACATTTAATTATCCATTCATCAGTTCATGGAAATTTGAGTTGTTTCCACTTTTGACTATTAATTCTGCTGTTTATGTAAACATTTTGAATTTGTTTGTTTACTTTTGATCTACAATTTCATTTCTCTTGTGTAGAATTCTACCTAGGAGTGTAATTGGTGGGTCACATGTTAACTCTCTCTTTGACTTTTTGAGAAACTGCCAGACTGTATTCCAAAATGGCTGCACTATTTTACATCCCCCCCGGCAATGTATGAGGGTCCTAGGTTTTCTGTATTCTGGCAACACTTGTCCATCTTTTTTTTTTTTTTTTTTTTTGATCCATCTTTTTTTAATGTGGACATTTTAGTGTTTGGTTCTCAAAAGTTAGGAATATCATTTATGCCTTTTTTTTTCTTTCTAATATTTTTCTTTCTTGAGCAATTCATGGCTGGAAAAGTCTCAAAAATACTCTCATAATCCCTTCGCCAATTTTTTTCCAAATTTCTCAGAATATCAACCACACCAAAAACATTTTAATAAGTGACTAATGATATTGAGCATCTCTGTGTATTTGAATAAATAAAATTAACTTGGAACACAGCTACACCCATTCATTTATTCTTATTATCTATGGTTATTTTTGCAGTATCATGGCAAAGTTGAGTAGCTGCAGCAGAATGTATAACCTGCAAGGTCTAAAATATTTACTATCTGGACCTTTACAGAAGAAGTTTGCCAACCCTGCTTTATCAAATAAAAAATCCACATCCTCAGCTAGGTTTCATTTACAAGTGAATTTCCATACATCAGGGTGCTTAATGAAAGATACAAGTGTATCTAATGTACATGGAGGAGAAGATTGAAATGATTTTGAATACACTTGTGAACTTGTGGTTAGTGTTAAGTTTCTATTTATTCATTCACTTATATTTATTTAAAATGTTTATTAAATGTTCACTTATTCCATATACTTTAATTAAAGTCTTTCTATGTGCCTGTAGCTGTGTTAGCCTCTGGAGATATTGCAAGGAGGATGGGCAATACCTCTGCCCTAACAGAACTCATAATTTATGTGAAGAATGCCTTTTATAGGGTGAAAATGATGAGGTAGAGGGTGCACAGTGGTCCCATGGGCATGAGGGAAGTTGGGGAATGAAAGTAGGTATGGATTAGTGGAGGAAACTGGTAAAACAGTATTCCCCAAAATGTGAAAATATTTCTCAGTGTTGTGAGAGGGGAAAAAAGTCTCTGGTGCAATATCTTTGGGTCAGAAGAACAGATTTTTTTCTTCCTATATTGTATCTCAGAGGCTTTAATATGTAAAATGTGCATTGCAGATCTTTAGCAGGATTTCCTAAAATAACCTTTTAGTTTGACAATGCATTTCATAGGGGTTAGGGTTCCATGAAATATTTTCTGGGGAAAAAAAAAGATTTAGAACTTTGCTGTTCAAGAATTCAGTTGAAGATGGAAAGGAGTCATAAAAGTTCCTGGAAACAAAAAGAGATCACACACTCAACACTTTTGATTTCCGTGTATGAGGTGACCTTTTAGATAGTGAAATTTTCCCTTGTGTAGATATTAGACCTGTAAATTAGTTATGGTAATGCCTCCTTCAGAGGGTCTTTGAAGTTAAGTTTTTCCATTATTAAATACCTGTCTTTCATATGAATCTTTCTAAAGCACCTTAAGAACATGGAGAAGAAAGTTCAAGGAAAGATAATATAATAGATTATTCTTCCTTGGGCTTTAACACTTTTAAAAGAATTATTTCTTACCTTTTTGTTAAATTGACTTTAGATAAATTTTTCAAAGTAAAATGTTTGGTTCTCAAAAGCTAGTAATACCTTTTCATCCCCCCCTTTTTTTTTTTTCTTCTCCTTTCTTTCTAAAATCTTCTTTCTTTGACCAATTCATGGCTGGATAAGTCTCAAATATACTGTCATAATCCCCCTGCCAATTTTTTTGTCAAACCTTTTAGAAACAAACTTCCAAAAAGCACAAGCCAGCACTGTCAAGGAGGTTTGATTATCAGGATTAGAAGTGCAGACAGCAAGCAACTTATGAGAGCACCTAAACTTTGGCTGTGTGCAGCCAGTTCCAGTTCTGAACTGTCTGAAGCTCCAGCTCAGTGACTCACACTGCCATTTGGTGCCCGTGTAGTTGGTATGAATAACTGCCTTCCTCTGAAACTCAGTTTCCTCTGTTGTATAATCAATAGAGTTAATGATACTTATCTCAGCTTATTGTGAGATACCAAGTAGATAGTTGGCATGCAGTATACATAACTATGTATATGAAAAACTGGTCTCACAAATGAAGAAACATCTGTTAGGTTGGTTTTGTTTTGTTTTGTTTTTTGGTTTTTGGTTTGTTTGTTTGTTTTGCAAAACCACTGTTAATGCCTGGAAGCAAGATTCATCTGCCTAATTGTGTCAGAGTTTGTGAAAGTATTGTGTCACTTTATCATTGACTTAAGGCTGGAAGGGGATGATAATATGTTGGATAACCTAACGATGACTGTATCATATTGACAGAAGTATTAGGCACCTAATGTATTAGGTGATATTAAAAATAAATAAATGTGAGAAATACTCTTATTTGGATCAAAAATACCATCTGAGAAAAAGGCTATGAAATGGAAGTGTAGAAAATAATTAGAGGATTAAAATGACAGCAAGAGGAAAATAAGAGTTAATGACGTGACAAGGATATGCATGTGCCCAAACGTATCCGATGTAATTATGATTATGCTAACCACCCCAGATAGATGAAGACTGCAACCATGGAGATTATTGCCTGCTCAAATTTGGACTTGATCACTAGAGTGTGAGACTCAGCTGTAGTCCCTCCACTCTGAGAGATAAAGATAAATGTGAATGTATTCCGGAAAAGTTAAATAGTGTGGCAGCTCTTGTTGAAAGGTGAAGACTTTAGGGGCAGTCGTGTAGATTTGAAAATCAAATACAAAAATTATGTAACTGAAAATAACTAACAAAGCTACTTCACTCCAGCAACCCCAAGTCTCTGAATTTACCATGACAAGAGCCCTCCATACCTAAAAGCAACGTATACTCAAGGTATTGAATGTCAGCTTTAGTTGTAACTTTAAAATACTGGAAACATCCTAAGGTGCTGGTTGAATAATTTATGTACAACCACCTAATGAAATACTATTTTTCCCATTAAAAGGATGAGGTAGTTTTCTATGAATTGATGTGACTAGGACATATGGTATAAAGAATGATGATAGTGTACTAACTTTTATGTAACAAATAAGTGGAAGTAAGAATAATTGATTCTCTCTTTCTTGAAGCATCTGTATCTCTCTGTCTGTCTATAATTTTTGGCAAAAAGAAGCAACGGAGGACTAAATAGAAGCTAATGAAAAGAGCTACCTACTAGGAATAGATGAAAATGGGAGAGAGGGAATAGGAATGAGTGTGTGACTTCTCTGAAGCTCCTTCTTTATATAGCTTGATGTTTAAATTCTAAAGATATTTTGTATATTCAAAAATTAATCGAGTAAAAAGGATGAAAAATTAATTTAACCAAATGGAAATAAATGATCCTGACTATGCAATTAATAACTACCACACCAAGAAAATAATTCAAGTAACTGTTAGTTTAATCATTAATTTACCAGTGAACATACTAATTAGTCACAATGTTTAATTGTCATAATTTTATTCATAAAACATATGTTTAGAAAGGTGTTATTAAGTCCAAAACCAGTGCACAAAAATGAACTTTTTTGGTAGGTTTGTTGTTGGTAGTTGAATTTGGTGTGGTCATTCTGAAGCTATATTATGTCTGTAATGTAGGAAAAATGTGAATGAGTAAAATTACAGATATTGTTGGGAGAAGGGAGACATAAATATGGGATAAGATAGTGTAGAAGAACACTGTAGTACTGGGTTTTATTAAGAAGTCTTAGCATAACCACATTACACACATACACACACACACACTCACACACACACGCGCTTACTATGTCCTTCATGCACAAGCAGATATTCATCCATCTTGAACCCATCCAGCTGTTCTTTGTTCTAGTAATATATTTCCCTCTTGATTAAAGGACATCGTCATATTTTTTATGCATCTAATGACCAGGTCATGACTTCAAATTACCGTTCACCACCACATGCATGTTAAAAACTAAGAAACTTAAAGAAGTATCTGGTTTCAGGTCTGAACAGAAAAGAACAAAGTGAATCTGGTGCTCAGAGATGAATAGGATAAGATAGTGTACAGGTATTGTGTATAGGGGATTTATTGAACTAATTTGTAATGTATAGCATCAATAAGAAAAATATAGAATAGCATGTTAAATTAAAAATATCCGTGCATGTGTTCATAGTGACACAAGAGATACAGAAGGGGAAAAGTTCAGGTGGGGGCTTTTTTTCAATAGAATAATGCATTTGGCAGGACAACAGATCTGGACTTTTCAAAGGATTTAGGATGAGAAGAATAGTGGAAGTCAGATCAGTCATTCTAAATTAGAGAAGACTAAAATGACATAGTCTAATCTAATATATGAACTTTGTATCATGTATTTAAATATATGTATAGTATGACTACTGGTGAAATTTGTGTGTTGGGCAATGTTAAGATTGATTTTTCTCAGGCGCGGTAATAAGTGTTGTGGTCATATGTTCTTGACAGAGACATGCTGAAATATGATGTATAGAGTCTATTTTACATTGCTTGACAAAACAGCTCTATGTGTGTGTATAGATGGAGAAATAGAGATGAAGCAGATATGGGAAGATGTTGAGAGTTTGTGAGTCCAAGTGAAGATTATTCAGGTTTTCATTATACTACTGTTCCTTTGATTTTCCTTCAAGTTTGAAAATCTAAAAATTAAAAAATCATAATTATATTATACCTAAATTTGAAAACAGATTAACTATTATCAAGAAATAACATAAAGGGGGAGACAGATTTTTACTCCCATGTCATACATATCATAATATAACTGTAGAATTCAAAAGAAAATGGAATATTAAAATACTCTCCTGAGAGAATGACAGATGACAGAAGATGGATAATTAAATAAACAAACCTCTCACCAACAACCAAGAGAAACCCCAAAGTAGTGAAATAATATCTTCTATGAGCTCAGTAGTTTACAGTTCTATAGCCAGTAATACATCTTTCATGAGTAAGGATAGAAAAAAGATATTTTTAAACATGCAAATTGAGATAAAACGAAAGAAGAGGTTCTTTTAGAAAAGAAATTCTAAAGGTATAATTTAGGCAGAAGGAAAGTGGTAGTATATGGAAAGGCAGAGATGCAAGAAGAAATTATGAACAATTATATTGGTAAATATGTGGTTAAAGCTAAACAAATGATAACCGTATAAGGCAATAATAATTTGAAATTTTGTGAAGAGAAAAAAATCTTCTTAGAACGTAAAAAAAAAAAAAAAACCACCCTGGTGACAGAATCAGCTGTAGGAACACGAACGAGTAAGGTAGTAGTATCCAGTGGTCTTTGCATGGTATGGAAAGTGGGCAACTTAATTATCCTCGTTAGGTTAAATTAGTCAAATTAGGATAACCACTGAAAGGATGAACATAAAGCACAAATGTTCAAAACAAGAGAATGAAAATAGAATAAAACCTCAAGAAGCATGAAAAATGCAGTGCATGTGATAGAGGAAGATTGGACAACAGTGACATTATAAACACAGGGGAGCTGAGAACACCAATGCAGGATCTTATTGGGAGAGGATTTCTAATAGCTGAAGAAAATTGTCAGCACCAAATTATGGATAAATGTTATTTTATAAGAATTAAGGATGAAACTGGTTATTGAATTTACTAGTGAGACCAGAAATAGAACATGTTGCATAGGGGCGATGGAGGTTACTTACCTTAGGCAGGTCTAGATACAGCTCTCACTGACTGACATGAACGGTGATGATGCCAATCAAACCAAACTTGTGTGAAGTCCGATTAAGCCTGAATATTAAAGGTCTGTGATGTCTAGTATGATTCTCGTGACCATGGCATATATGGCATTCAGTTGGTATAATTCAAATGTAAGTTAAGAGTGAAGGCATTGAATTGTGTAAAGTAAACTGTGGCATGTAAAATAATATCCAGAAATCTTATTCCATGTTAGATTTAAGTATAGGACATAGATGAGAATCTGAAGGTTAATAAAATCTTTGAAATTCAGAGATCACTCTTCCACTGAATAAGCCTTGTGAAAATCTCTGATATATGCAGTTTCATATGCATCTGTGATTCTGCCTAATTTTAATGGGAGCTGCTTTGTGATTCTTCGGAAAGAAAAGTAACATGAGACTTTGAGATCTATCAGTTGATTGCACATTTCTTGTTCAGTCAAAACTTGCTCAGAATTCTAAGTGTACATTTACTAAGACTGTGCTTGAAGGGTTGATAATGGGTGATTTAATTCTGAGTTGTTATATGTGATTGCAATTTGGAAGGCTGAACTCTTTTGGTGATGGCCAGCCATGCAGTAAGAAGGTTAACACAGTTTGCACCGGTAATCTCTCCTATCTATACATTTCAGTCAGCCTCGGCATTTATCTCTAAGGGCAGATACAAGTGCCTTTAAACCAGAAGTCCAGGAGAGAGAATTCGGCTTTCCTCTTTTAATTCTTGAATTCAAGGCCAAAATGTCAGGTAAAACGTCTGTGACTAAAATATCAGTATTGATTTCTGGGAATAAAATAGGAATGCCCAAAGAATTCCATGTATTTTCCCCATAGGTCACTCAAAATAACCTGGTATGCTATTTAAAATAATGTTAGGTCTCAGCTGTCCTACTGAGTTTTCCTTTGATGTTCCCCTCTGGACTGTAAAGTGTGAGAGTTGAGTTGGTTTCATAAGTGTGTTCATCTGATATCCATCAACAAGACAGAGCTAGTTAAATCATTGTGGGTGCAGGGATTCATTATAGGAATTACCCTCTAAACAAATATGAGAGCAGCAGAGGAGGTGAAAGTCTTTAATGGGGAATAGGAGGATTAGAAAGGAAATCACTAACAAGTTTGTCTATAGCACTGGCCTAGGTACGCAGTGAAGAGCTTTCAGGGAATTGGAAGAAACCAAGCTGTCTACCTTCAAAGTGGAACTCTAAAGAGGGCACTTAAGGCAAAATCTATAAGAAAATGCTGCTTTGGGGAGCTGCCACCTCTGTGGGTCCACAGCCATGTGCTCAGGGATAGGTCTGAGGCTTCCATTGGTCAGCAGGATCAACAGTTGGAAAGATGCTCTGGATTCAAAGAGGAGAATGGGCTGGGACGTGCTCTGTACCTCTCTGTCCATCCATCCATCCATGTGTCTTTCCTGTGATAATCTTCTGAAAGTGGTGGCTTCTGTTTCTCGTCCACCTTCCATATCTAATAAATATTTTTCTTCCAGTCATCTCTAGCTAGAACCACAAGAAATAGGGTATTTTGGAAATATGGTACACCTAGTATTAGCCTGATGAAACAACCCAGCCACTCTGGTGAGAAGCTGATGATTTCCGTGTAATTTAGGGTGATTAGGCGTCTAAGATAGTAGGCAAACTAGGAAGAAAGAGACCAATCATGGTTACAGGGAAATAAGTCAGGTGCTAAACACAAAGAATCCATCACCCAAAAGAGAACAGACGGGAAGAAAAGTGTCCAGGCAGACGACTTCTATCCTGATGTTTTATGTCATGCTATGTAAAAAGTCAAGGTTGAGTCAGTTTGTGCTAAGAGCCAAGGTGAAGAAAGACTTACCTCCAGCTGATAAGAGGTCATAGATGAATGAAGGTCAAATTTGTTGCATTTTTCTTTGTTTCTCCAAACATAGTTAGAAGAAAATTAATTTCAGCAACTTTTGAGGTGCTTGTTAAAAATACAGATTTCTGGAACTTCCTTGCATACCCAGGAATCAGAATCTCTGGGGATAGGATTCAAAAAAATCTGCCTTTTTAGCAAGATTCTTAGATGGTACCTCTGTACAGTGTTGTTTGGAAACATACACTTGCGGAGTGGCTAATTCATGCCAGGCACGTGCCAGGTCCTTTGAAGGCACTGCTGTATTTCCTCACTGAGACCAGTGACTGAAATAGAGGCACAGAAAAATAAATTAAGCTGTAAAAAAACTGAAATGGAGATTGCTATTTTTTGGAGAAGAGAAAATTGAGGCTAGAGATGGCAAATAAATTATTCTTGTCATATATCTAGTAAGTAATCGAGTAAGTAATCGAGTCCATATTCTAATTTAGATCTTTTTGGCTCCAAAGTGTATCCTTGGGGTGTTGAATGTGGTTAAAAAAAAGAAAAAAGGCCAGATTTGCTGAATTATGTACCTTCTTGCTAAACAAACATGAGTGAGACCCCTCCAGGAAGGAGTAATGTTGTTCTCCCATTAAACTTAGTCTGTGTGGATTTCTAAGGAAAGTCCTAGAGGCCGAGATGCCTCATCCTGCCCCCAAACAAGCAGCAAGTGACAGACAAAGGAAGAGTCTGAGAAAAGTCTTCCCAGGACAGGCAGAACTTGACATTTGTCCTGTTTCCTGTTCCGTCTCCTCCCTCTCTGTGGACCCACCACCTACAACAAAAAAGTCCTCTCTGTGACTGTCATCTTTGTGTGTGCTTAGCATGTGGGGTGTTCACATTTCTTCTCAAAAGAAGTATGGCTTGTTTAAATGACATTAATTTTACAGTTAGTAAATAAAAGCTAACTCTCTTTACCTATCTTTTTGAGAGCAATACTGTGGACTCACTTTGGCCGAACTGTTTGTCTTTTTGAAGGCATAGGTGAGTGTGAGCAAAACAGCTGTGAAATCAGATTGCAGTCCTAGAGGTAAGCCTGGCCGTGGCCACTGAAATGTGACCCCGAATGCCTGTATTCTAATTTAGGCTCTGCTGGGAGGCACTGCAGGAACTACTGGGTTGCTGGGTACTTCTTGCAATCAGAGCTGGTCCAGTTGGTTTGAGTTGTCTTGGTAATTCGATAATTCTTTCTATATGAAAGGTATTTTTTTTCAGGCTCTGGTCTTTACATGGGGATGTGATAAACAATTAATTAATGAAACACAAAGTTTTAGTCCCTCAGCCTTAATTTTATTCTGTCACTATCCATTCACCAAATAATAGTAAAGCTATCTTCCTTCCCATATCTTGCTGAATTCCTGCTGAGTCTAACAAGATAAAAATTGTAAAATGGCTTTGAAAATACAGAGAGTTATATATATTATATGATGTACATACAGCATATAGGGAAGCACTCTTACATCGGCAACAATTTCATTGGTTCTGATATCTCAAATCTGGATGCCTTTTGCTGTCTCTACTAGCCCAAGCCATCATGTCTCACTGGCTCACTAACAGCATCCTAAACGAGCTCCTTTTGTGCTGTCTGCTTCCTCAAGGGTCCAAACACCTACTCAAGTCATTCAGAACCTATCGTTCCCCTGCAGTAAGAATGTATCAGTCCAAGTTGTGCCGTGGCTTCAGGGCCCTACATGATTTGTCCTCATCTGTTTTTCCAGGTCACATCTCCTCCCAGTGTCCCTTTAGTTCTATCCTTTCCAGCATCACACACTTGCTTTCCTATCATCACATGTGCCCAACTCATTCCCACCTTGATCTTTGCCCCTTCCGTTTTGTTCATGTGTTACCTCTTCAGGGAAACCTTCAACCAGCCTAGTTCAATTAGTCTAAACTTCCCTCTCCCGTGACCCTCTTTTATTTCTTCAAAGTACTTACCACTACTTAAATGTACTTGCCTACTGGTTTATGTGTTCATTATTGGTTTCCTGCTACTTACGCATAAGCTCAGTAAGGATAATGCCTTTGTCGTATCACTAGATCCTGGAAGAGTATCTGTCAGATAGTGGGTTCATTGCACATGTTGAATAAATGAATAAACAAATGCGAGGGATTCACTTCTATGTGATAGCTCAGTAACTGGCAGATTCAGGGAAATTACGGGATATGGATGGCTGCAATGAAAACCTTTTTTTTATGTTACCCCATATATCATAGTCTTAAGAAGCATTATGTTTTTCAGCCACAGGATCTGAAATAATGAAACAGAGGTACTAGTTGGCCTTGGAACCAACTTCTCCCTTAGGCACATGGAGTAATGAGCAGAAAGCTCATGCAGGATTTAAGTTGATCACTTAAAAATAATCCTCTGCAGCACACTGAGGAAGGCTGAAAAGGACATTAGTTTCCAAGTCACTGGATTTGCAGATGCTAGATAAAATAATTATAAATGTTATTTGCATGTTATATTATTATAACTCGAAGCAAAATATAGTTTCTGTTTTCAAGATGGACACACATTTAAACAGAAAGACAAGCCTCATAGATACAATTTGATGGTTTTTAACAGTTAAGATACTGTGATGTTTAATTTTATGGGTCAACTTGTCTGGACCACGGTGCCCAGATGTTTGGTGAAACATTATTCTGGGTGTTTCTGTGAAGGTGTTCCTTTGGATGAGGTTGATGTTTAAATAAGAAGACTTTGAGAAAGTGGAGTGTTCTCCATAAAGTAAGTGGGCCTTCTCCAATCCGCTGAGGGCCTGAAAGAACAAAGACTGACCTCCTCTGAGCAGGAAGGAATTCTGCCAGCAGACTGGCTTAGGACACCAACTACATCTTTTCTCTGAGTCCCCAGACGGTCAGCCTACTCCCCCAACTTTTAGACTTGCCAACCCTCTACAGCCATGTGAGCCAATCCTTTAAAATAACTACGTCATCAGCAGCATTTTATCAACATCCTGCTGGTTCTGTTTTTTCTGGAGAACACTGACTAATACAGACATATTTCTGATTATGGGTTTAAAATACACCACTGAGAAAAGTTTACACAACTTGTCCAGATATTTATTTGGTCATTAATTCAATTAAAGATATTGGCCCTATCTGTCACTTCTGAAAGCCTGTCAGTAGATTGCTACTAAGAATCAAAAGATGAGTAATGCTCCATGAAATATGAAGCCATTTAAATTATTTAACATATATTAAGAAAAAAATGAAGGAATAAACTCAACTTAGTTCATTTCCTCTGATTTACCAATTAAACTCAGACTTGGCCCTAAAAATAAAATTACCTGGGAAAAAAAGGTAGAAAGGGCAAATGCGACATTAGTATTCCGTGAAATTGATGGCCATTGTGGGTTAGGCTTATATAAGCTGTTACGGTAGGTACAGCTTATCCCTGTAGTTCAAAGTTACGCTCAGCACAATTTTTCTTCTTAATTGCTCAAGACACTCCACTGTGACATTGGCTACTTCGGCTGCATAGAGAATTTAAAGAATCAACTCATTGTATTTTATAGTTAACCTGATTGCCAATAAAGAACAGTAATAGCATGAAAAATTGCAGAGAGACAGTAAAATGGAAGGCTCAAGAGGTCTACCTGTGTAGATTATGAAATACATATTCTGCACAAAGATTTTGAAAGGGGGAATAAAAAGAAACCATGGTAAGGTGGCTAACTTAGAAAATTAGACAACATTGGGGGGATAGGGCACATACGAAATTGTATAAATAGAATTATTCTCCAAGGGCCTTTTAAACTTACAAGAATTACTTGGAGTCTTCATAGTATTAATTTTTGCTTGCAAATATATCTATATTCAGCATACTTTTTAAAAGCTGATCACAGGGTTTTTTTGTCCCATGAAACGCCATCAGTCCTGTCCCCAGGTCTTCGTTTTTGTTAAGGTAAACCTTAACTAATCAATGCATATGTGTTCTCACTAGGTACCAGACACTGATGGGCTTAGTTATTTTGTGAATGGTCATGTTAGCTTGGGACAAGGCACATCATCTTCTGAAGACTCCAGTTTGGAATATTTGGTGAAAGCATGTGTTAGGAGTCTACATAGAGATTCTTCACATAGTTCTCATGCTCATCTCTGCTGCTGTTCTCCTGTCATTGTCATCATCACTGACCTCATCAGCACCTCATTGGCCAACTGGGTGATTCTGATTCTCTGCAGTACACTTAACATTGCTAAATCCAGTTCCCCGGTGTAAACCAACCGTGGTTAACCACCACATAAGTTACAAAAACTTTACCGTGTCTAACCTACAGGAAAGAAACATTTTCTTAGTTTTAGTTATTTATTGAACAGCAGTGGTTATGTGAGGTGGGGTTTGGCAGCCAGTATAAGTCCTCATAATTTGATAGTTTGTGTAAGCAATACTCACCAAAGCTGTAATTATTTATGTTGAAATACCAACATGTCCAACCACATGGACTTGCTGGCATCGCCCCCTATTCTGGCTGATGGCATCGCCCCCTATTACTTTAAGTGTTCTCCTTGGTGACTCTATGGAAGCTGTCCTGTAACGGAGTCAGAAAGGAAGCCCAGTCACAGGCTGTTTGACTTAAAAGGATCCTGAGGATTGATATTGCCTTGAAGGACTAAACTCTTTTCTGAATGGCCAAGGCCAACCCCCACATGTGTTTTGCCAACTAATTAGTTGCCAACTAGGATTAAATTGGTAAGGTTTGACACAAAGGTGGTAATTTTCAATTTATTTTGAAAATTTAGTGGATCTGGTGCACATTCTTGCATGGCCATGAGCAGGTGGAGCTGAGAAGCTACATCCCCTTTCAGATGCGTCCTGTGATCCCCAGGGCTTCATGAACAGCCCCTCTCAGCCACTTTTGTTTTATGTCATCCACCTGGACTTTGTAAACACATGAGTTTGCAATCCCTTATTTAGACTAAACCCTTCATTTTCCTCCTGTAAAATTTTGGGTTATGAAGGGGAAATGGTCTGCCTCAAATTGTGGAAAATGAAACTCACCTGTACCAAGCCATTAGGTCATATGCCCTTCTTCTTTACTATAAAAAAACTTTATATCATTCAGAGTGGCTTCTGTCTATTTTGAAAAACAAAATTTTAAAAATCTTTAAATTTCCAGCCTTCCTTGCAAAAAGACTTCACCATATGACATACTTCCAATATTTTATAAGCAGAAATCTATTGGGGATTTCTAGGAAGGTTTACCAACTCTTTCTACCTCCTTTTATTTTTTTTTTTCCTTTTTCCTACATAAAACATTAAGGTAAAACTAGAACAGCCATATCATGATCATGAGGCAGTAATTATTGGGACAAAAGGCACAATATGGGTTTCATAGTCAGGAAATATGGAAGAGCTTGAGTGTTTTAAGCCCCTATGGTTGGCTTTCGTTAAATGGACCAGATATATAACCCTGACTAATAACTTACTGGCATATGTATTTCCCTCCCTATCTCACACACACGCACGCACGCACATTCTGTTCTCTTTTCCTCTTTCTAGTTATGATTTTATTTAGTGCTTATTGTAAGTCATTCACTATACTTGTCCTACTTCTGTCTGAAAGTGATGGAGATCTGACTGTGGCACATTGCTCCCGGGTCTAATACGTTCATGAAGACCAGAAAAGTCAGACAATATAACACATTCTGATTAGACTTGTAAACATAGTTATAATGAGGATATTAGCACTGTGAATGGGAACACAGCCTACTCTTGGTATAAAAAGAATTGAGGACTTGGCATAGAGGGAATTCACTAATACATCAATAAAATTAAGAGATGAGGGACCAAAGATCTACAAACAAAAAATAAAATTGATTCTGAGGAGGCCTGTGATAATCCATTCAGTCCTATCTGCATTATTATCTGTGCCGAAACCAGTGTCCTATACATGGGATGTAGGATGCAGTATGATTAAGACACAAGGTGACAATGTGTTGTGTGCGTTTTTTATGTGTGCGTATAGTTAGTATACATTTAGATATTTCCTTTGCCCACGTCATCTAACAGGTAAAGAATATCGTGTGAGTGGCTATAGTGAAAGATTTTGTTTGACACTAGTTTGAAATATTATTAGGTCTTCTGAATGAATCTTGTTATTGATATATTTCACTTCGGCAGTTTAAAAAATTAAAGCAAATTTTGAGAAAGCTGAAAAGCTTTATCTTCAGTTTCCTCCTGTCTAAATTGAAGAAGTTGAATTGTACCAAGTTCCTTTCAGAGCTAACACTTTCAGAATTCTATACAGTCTCTTCCTAATGCAGTTTTTTTCCTCTGCCGCTGTGTGCACGCTGCTTGCTCCTGGGTCAGTCTCAACAGAGAAGGGAGATCATTGTATATAAATCAATCAGAAGTGGTGGGTCATGAATAGGAAGGAAGACACACTCCTTTTATAGTAGCCATAAAAAAATTATTCCCATCAAATTGGCATGAAGGAAAATCATTCACCTCACTCTGGAGACTACAGATTTATTTATATATCTACAGTTGCTCTGGGCTCCAGAAGTGTGGACAGAAACAAGAAAGAAGGCAGCAGAGACTAAGAAGTGACATCAGGGCCTTTGCTTTCCCTGGTGTGGAGCAGTCGGAGGAGGAAGACTGCCCCTCTCATGGGTATGAGCGACTTAGTACGCATGACTCATAGAAGCGCACTCCTAATTCTGGGATTCCAGGCACTGAAGTAGGCGGCTGAGGATGAAATACTGGCTTATGGGAACCTTTCTAAACCTCCCTAAGCAGCTACACAATTGTCACACTTGTTCATTTGTTTTTTCAACAGACAGTAATTTAGTGGCTAGTATTTGCCAGGTACTATGACAGGGACTTCAGATTTTGTGTTATACAAAGGAAGATCTTTGCTGTAGGGAGTACAAATAATTAATATATAACAGGACAAATGCTGTGTTAGAAATAATGCGTGATATCTTTATGCTGTTAATTTGTATGACCAGAGGGACTGCAAGTGACCACCCTCCCCCAGCTTCCCAAGAGGAATGAAAGCAATTTCTCACTTAAGGGGCCATGAGAAAGCTTCACCAGAGCAGGAAGTATGGTGAGCCTTTATGATTCCTGTATTTAAAATTCATCCCTCAGAACTTTGTAAAGCCTAGAATATCCTAACTAATTCACATCAGCTTCTCCAAGGGAGGGGAGCACCTATATGAGAACCTGTAAAAACATAGATGGTGTAAGACTAGCGTTCACAGATTAATGGAGGAGAGACTCCAACCCAGCTGCAGAGCAAACAATAATTGAAATCATATGGAGGCTCCTCACCATTCATCTTTGTTTCCCCTGAGCCTAGCAAAGGAAGAAAGAGCCAAGTCTAATAGATTAATGGAGCAGAGACACCAACCCAGTTGGAAAGCAAAGCAGTAATTAAGACTAGGCAGATACCAGCACAGGTGAGCCCATGTTATTATGATTATTCTCCTAAAAATGCATCTTTCCAGCACTGGTGGGAAGAAAAGAGTGAAACCTTGAGAGAATGCAGTGGCATGGGGAGAGAAGGGAGGAAACAGTGTAACAGCAAGAACAAGAATATTAATGACAGGAAATAGTGTCTCTTTCCTTGGAAGGACTGGTGAATTAATGCTTATAAATGACCACAGTGCTTGGGTCAAACATTCAATATAAATAAGAGGAGATATTCTTATGTTACTTTTTCTGAGTTCATTAGCAATCAAAGGGATAAAATGGGCTTTGACAGAATTAAGTGACAATCCACAAAGTAAGAAGGGAATTTATTATGGGGAATATTTTTATTTCATGGTTAATATTCATTTCACAAAAGACATTTTAGAAACTACAGCTTAAATTGGCTATATTCATATTTTTGTAGTCAAGTCTTTATTTCTCCTTCAAAATGCTCCTTATTTGGGAACATGGTTTTTTTAGGAAGTCATTGATCAACATCCTATTAATTTTTTTTATTCTTTTATATTACCTTTTAAAATAAGATTAAGTTGCTTTTAGACCCCTTTAAAATAATCTTTGGGTTTTACAATGTTCTGCTTTTAGTGGTAAAAAAGGAAATAATTTAATTAAATTTTACACTCCCTCACCATGTGGATTTTTAAGTAGTATGTGCCATGTTTTGTGCTCTATACTATTTAATTTGAATTGTCCCTTATATTTTCAGAGTATATACTTTTTAGTTATTTGTATTAGTTCAAATAGAAAATAAATATACCTCCATTCTTCTTTCTACACTCTATCCTTATATTTGGCTTCTAAGCAGCTACAGACTTTGTTTCCACCTATAATACCTACAAAAAAAAATGGCTGCTCTTAGAACCAAGACATATTTTTGTTCACATCTTGTCAAATGTGTAAATTCAATGAGCTTCTAATTTGTTGGCAGAAAGCAGAGACTAAAAAAACAGTGTATGGTATTTTCATATGGCCTGTATTAATTTGCTGGTACAAGTAATTTGTATATTATATTATATTATATTATATTATATTATATTATTATATACAATACTCAATTTATATATTATATTATGATACTCAGTTTCTTCTCTGATGACCTCATTTTAAGATTAGGTTTTGAACCAAGAGATCTTAGCCATACAGAATTTCAGTCACTGGAGTGTTTTTTTTCCAGAAGTTGTTTGATACTCAAAAGTGTCTTTTATTCACTTCAGCTTGAATCTGTGTGCTGCCAAAAGATTTCCTATTAATTTGATTACTTCAGGGAACATCTTAAAGTTTTCACTGAGTAACTTTTTTTGACATGACAACTTTTATCTCCTTGATCTTGAAAATATGTCAGGATGAAGGTACATGCTGACACAGGATAATGAGGGAGTCAAGGCACTTGGCATCCAGGAAGGATAATTGTATTTTTAGTGTTTTTCAAAAAAATAATTGAAGTGTTAATTTATAAGCCTCATTATCTCTATAGTTTCTCCTTTTAATCCATTCTACATATTGCTACCAAAGTGATTGTTCTGTCTCATTTATTTTGTCATATAACCTACCTGCTGAAAAAAAAAAAAATAGAATGTCTTTGGATTGCTTTCAGAATTCTTTTTTTCCTGAGACTAGCGCACTGGTCCTCCCCTGCTCTCCTCCCCACAGTGGTTCCTGCTCTGGCGAGCCTGATCTAGTCATCCTCACACACTCCCTGCTCCCCTGGGGGTCCTGCTTTTGCCCGTGGACTTTCACTTCCAGCAACACTTAAACAAAAACAAAAGAAGGAGGAAAGAAAGAACTTCTACTCGTTTTGGAGCACTCACCCCGTGTCCCCTCACATCATGCCACTCCAGAGTCCCGACAGACAGCCCTGTTCCACCTTTACATTGTTCTGTGTCACCACCTAACAGATTGATCCAGGTGTGTCAGGTGTTTTCAAGGTTTTCTTTTTCTTTTTTCTTACAGATGATTAGAAAGTTGAGGGAAGGATCTGAGTCTTGTCTATCTCTGTCTTCACTATCACCTAGTAGTAAATAGGGATAAAACTTTTTTTTGGAAGAAGAAATGAATGGAAACCACATGTTTATATTTAAAAAAAAAACAAATCAGCAAAACAATGCTGGTTCACTCAACTCTATTTGTATAATAGAAGTTGACATCTAAATTAGTCTTTCTAATTGGTAAACTCGACGAAAATTAATGATCCTGAAATCGAAAGGGTAGGGTACCACATTATAAGCTTTCGTAGACTATAAGCAGGAGCTTTCATTCCTTCTGTTGTCCTCCTTTCCCTTTCCGCTCTGAAGTATCTTCTAAAATGGTTCACCCAAGTAGAAAGCTAATTAATTTTTTATTAAGCAATTAGAGGAAGAAAAGTAATTTTCATTTTCAAGGCAAACAATTGGAAAGATAGGAACTGATGGATTTTTCGAAGTGGCTGTTTTAGAGACCAAAAGGTTGCCCACCTCCAGGAAGATAAAAGGAATGAATATGACCAGGATGATCCACAGGTAACGCCACGCTGCCTGTCAGTGTGGAGAGAGCTGGATCTCTGTGTCAACTTTGATCACAGGATGTAGGTTTTAGAAAAAGAGAGAAGTGGCATATTCCTTTAACCATATTCTCTAGCCTCCATTTATACTGAAAACTTTAAAGAAATTGAGAAGATAACTTCCATGGTTGAACAGATTTTTTTAGGTTTCGCAAATTTTCAATCTTTCTACCAACAAATAGTGGCATATTCAATTCTTCAAGCTATCAGAGTTAACCTGAATTGGATTTTAGAGTTTCTCTGGCTATAAAAAGTAATGATCTTTTCTCAAAGACTCTCTGGAGTGCATCACTTCAAGGACATCTATAGGTTAAGAGCTAACACTCAGACATACGTGAATTCTAATCTGGACCTTGTAATTGACTTGTCTGTCATGTTGGACTAATTTAATTTTCATCTTTAAGGCCTGGTTTTCTCAGCTACAATATAGAGTCTTGTGAGGATATAATGAATAATAAAAATAGCTAATGTTATTTGGGTACAGAGCACATGCCAGGCACTCCTCCAAGTACTTTATACAACTTAATGCATTTAAACTACCCCAGTAAATTTATTATTTATGTACAATTATTATATCCATTTTTACAGAAGAAGAAACTGAGAACAAAGGAAATTATGAATTATTTGGTAAATGAAGTATATAGCACAGGGTCTGACATACAGTAAGCAACCAAAGCTGGAAACAGATACTGTTTATTTCTATTATTTATGTATTATTTATATTCATAGAGATTCATATATACATATATATGAGAGAGAAAGAGAGATTCTTTATAATGAAAAAACTCACACAGTTATAGACACTGAGAAGTCCAACGACTGAGAAGTCTCCAAGCTCAAGACCCAGGAGGGCCAGTGTATAATTCTAGTCCAAATCCAAAGGTCTGAGTACCTGGAAAGCCAATGGTTTTAAGTTCTAGTCCTCCCCCAGTCCAAAGGCAGGAGAAGACCAATGTCCCAGTTTGAAGACAGACAGATAGAAATGTCAAATTCTTTCTTATTCTGCCTTTTGTTCTGTTCAGGTCTTCAATGGATTGGATGAGGTTCACCCACACTGAGGCGGGCAATCTGCTTTGTTCAGTCTATTGATTCAAATAAACACCCTCAGAGACACACTGAGACTAATGTTTAACGAAGGACTCAGCACCCATGGCCCAGTCAAGGTGACACAGAAAACTGACCATCACAGTAAATTTCAAAGGAGGAAAATATTTGCGGAATCTCTTAAAAATGAATTCTCAAAATGAAGGTTATAATTATGTTTTACAAATGAGAATGGAGTCTGTCTGGTCCTTACTTCACACACAGTAAACGTTTCTTCAATGAATAATGAGACCCTCAGTTAAATTTAGAGCATTGTTACAGGTAATTGAAAGAACAAAATACAAAAGGAGGTCAAGAGAGAAGACAATATAGGAAAAGCAGAGCAAATGAGATGATGGGAAAGGATTTATCTACCTATCTCAAGTAATTGAGGAGTCTCCAGGAATAGGTATGGGTTTTAGGAATCAGACAGTTGGATAAAACATAAAGTAGAATTTGTCCATACAAGTTTGAAAACATAATTTAAAAGTTACCTAAGAGCAACAAATGATGGCTACCCAGAGGAAGCTACACTAGCCTCTCCTGTTGTACCCCGTTTCAGTCCATCCTCATTAGAACCAGTAGTTTGCTTTTAAAACTAGGAATCTAATTGTCACGCACATGCTTAAAAATGTCTTAGGGAATCCCCACTGTCTAAATGAAATTCAAACTCTTTTTTATGCCATGAATGCTCCTAACATTCTGCCTTACTTTTCATTTCCAGACCTGTTTCTTGCCAGTTTCCTCTGTATACACTAAATTCTATCCACAGTTCACTGCTCAAACTCCTTCTCTTGCCGAGATGACTCCATCTTCCCTTTTTCAGCTGACTTTCCTTGAAAGCCGAATTTATGTTGGTCATGACAATACTGGGAATGATAATACAGTGAGGAAGAGGAGGGTGGTGGTGATTACAGCTTTCTTTTTTGGTTATCTGTTTCTGGCCAAACCTTTTAGAGAATGTCTTTACTTCACTATTTCATTCAATTCTTACAACAAACCTTGGTTCTGCTATTCATAGTTTATTGATGTGGAAATTATAGCTTAGAGAGATTGAATGACTTGCTCAAGGTCACCCACTTAGTAAGAACAATTTTAATTTAATCTGAATACCAAATCCACTCAGCAAACTATCAAAATGGCTTTTTCTAAAAACATTTTTATTAATAGTAAAATTTAAAAACTCATAAAGCGTTCTAATAGTCATTTTGTATTGTATCTAATTATATAAGAATTATTTACACATTAGGCTAGTCGATTGATTTGATTTCCTTAAGTCTGGGAATGAGCTCCATCCAGGCTGCTTCCCCCATACCCTGCACAGTGTTAGGTTCATCGTAAGTAGTTTATAATTTGTTACTCATATAAAGAAATAAGAAATAAATTCTAAATATACCCAAATGAAGGCTACAAACCCAGTGGTAAAGATAAGAAATCAAAGCAAATTGCCTGTGCTATTTTAAATATTAGGAGAGATAAAACCTTATTAAAATTCCCCACTACTGGAACGTCAATATATAAACACATTGGATGAAAATAAGCATGAAGCTTAATTATTTTTCTTAATTATTATTCGGGGAAGGTCTTTGAAAAGAGAAGTATCAAAGGATACAAAAACAGAATGATCAAGAAATGTACCAGAATGGCAGTGATTGCCTAAGCAAACAGAATAGTTTCCTACAAAATCATTGTTTGGGACTAGGGGTTTTTCTTATAGCCATCACAAAAAGCATGAATTAAATAATTTGTTTTAAATAATCTTGTTATAAGGAAATGCAATAGGCTTCTTTCTACATTTAAAAAAGTGACTTTCTTGTGTGGTTGCCCATTAAGAGGCAGGATAATGGTCTTTATTGTTTATAGACCAATCAATATCTTTCAGTCCCAATGTGCAACCACTTTGTCACCATTAAGACAGCAGAGGGCAAAGGAGGTGTAATAAATGTTAGCATAGACAAGATGGAGTAGCAGATAGACTCATTAAGAGTAATTATCAGAGACAGAGAAAGCTGTCTCCTAACATTAATTCCCACAACTTTGACCTTTTGATTGAATTTCTTCATGGAATGCAGCCTGACTTTCCTAATTTTTAAAAATTGTACATTTATTCTCTAGTTTCCCTTGTCTTTTCCAGAATTTATTTGTAAACATTCCCTATGAGTAAGTATTTGAGGCGCAATTAAAAAAAATTTTTTGGAACTTCACCCTGTGGTGGTTTTGTAAATGCATTCACCTGGAGATAGAGGTGGGTTGAAGTTTAGATCTCATTATCCTTTTTACTGAAGTATACATTGCCATTTTGTAACATTGGCAGTGCCCCAAATACATCATTTCGGTAGGTGTCTTCGTTAAGTATTTGGCCAAATAAGGACAGTTGAAAGTTCTAATCTAATCTGGGACTCAAATTTTAAACAACTCAGTACATGCATAATCTGTATTCCTTGTGTGCTACATGTTAAAAAGCACTTGGGAAGAGCGTACATGTATCAGAGTGAAAAATTTTTTTGGCTTTAATCAAAGTATACCAAGTCCTTTAGAAAACGTTTTGCATCAAAAGATATAAAACTTAAATCATATTATATAAATTTGGAATCTGCTCATCCATGATACTCACTCGCACCTCGTCTACTCCATCCTGCGTTTCCTTCTGAGTGGCTCTACTGAGTGAGCGGTTCAGGTATATAAAAGTAAATTATCAAGTCATATGGATCCTTGTCCTCATCTTCCTTTGGTTATTTTTTTTTTTAATTTCTTTCAAATTCTAATCACTTTCTTAAATCAATAACAGAATACAATAAATATACAAATTATTAAGAAGTTGATTATATAATGGCTCAACACCTCCCTAACTGAGTTGGTTCTAGTTTTCAGAGAATTCATTCTTTATTTAAAACAAATAAGTTTCTAGGGGAAACTGGGAGAGAACACTGAAAGGTAAGGAGTTGGTGACTGGGTATTAATACTATGGGAAAGTCAGTACGACTGTGATGCATTGCAAGGTACTGTTCATATTTGAATTGTTTTTCATGTCTGAAGTTTAAAGTTTGGAGCTTACTCGTTTTTTTTTTTTTTCTAAACGAGAAATAAATAGTATTAAAAATTATCTTGGAGACATTAAGCATGTATGTGTGCTTGAAGGGAACTCTCCTCAGCAGATCTCAATAGAGCATATGTCTGTGTTGCCTTTTCTCTTTCAATATTTAAAGGCATTATATGTGGTATCTAGATTGTATGATTCCAAGACAGTGAAATGAATGACTTTTCTTTTCAGCAACTTGAAACAACACACATTTATTATCTCACAGTTTACAGGGGTCAGGAGTCCAGGCACAGCTCAGCTGCGTCATCTGCTCAGGGTCTCACCAGGGTGCAGTCAACGTGTCAGCCAGGGCTGCAGCCTTATCTGAGGCTTGGGGTCCCCTTCCAAACTTGCTGGTTATTGGCAGAATTCACGTAGGACTGCAGCCCTCAGCCCCAGCCTGCCTTCCTTTTAGAGTCTGCCTGCCATTCCCTGTCATGTGACTCTTTTCATAACACAGCATTTTGCTGCTTCAAGGTCAGTGGGAGAATTGAGTGTCTTCTGCTCCTAATCCTGTCTCTGAACTCCAGTCCCAGTTTTAAAAGAGCTCACTTGATTAGGTGAAGCCTACCCAGAAAAGTCTCCTTTTGATTAACTTAAAGGCAACTTAACAAGGAGCCAAAACTGTGCAAAATCCTTTTGCCTTTGCCACATGCATAGCATACTCACACACTTATGCGAGTGAAATCCTATTATATTTCCAGATTCTGATCATACTCAAGGGGAAAGGATTATACAGGGTTTATACACCAAGGAAGTGTTTTAGAATTCTTCCTGCCACAATTCTGTATTCTAAGAAAGGAATGATTTCTCTAAGTATGGAAGTTACGGGAGGGCCTGCTATGCTTTCAAGAGGCTGTTTATTTCCTCTTAGTTGGCCTCAAGTTAACATTTAATGCCAAATTAAACCTTTGGTCTTCTGGTTCAAACACCTTGTCCATTAATGCATAGTCTCAAAAGGAGTATTTACATGTTTTTGAAACCTAATTATGCTTAAAAATCAAAATAGTAACTTCTCAGGATTAATTTTTTAATACAAAAATAACACACGCTTACTTTTTTATTGTCTTTTTTAAAATTGAGATACAGTTGATGTACAATGTTATATAACTTACAGATGTACAACATAGTGACTCAAAATTTTTAAATGGTATATTCCATTTATAGTTATAAAATATGGGCCATATTCCCTGTTTTGTACAATATATCCTTATAGCTAATTTATTTTATACATAATAGTTTGTACCTATTTACCTCCTACCCCTATTTTGTCCCTCACCCTTCTCTCTCCCCAGTGGTAACCCCTAGTTTGTTCTTCATATTTGTGAGTCTGTTGTTTTTTTTTTGTTATATTCACCAGTTTTTTTTTGTTTGTTTTAGATTCCGCATGTAAGTTATAAGGTAAAGTTCTTGTCTTTCTCTGTCTGACTTATTTCACTTAGCATAATACCCTCCAAGTCCATCCATGTTGTTGAAAATAGCAAAATTTCATTCTTCTTATGGCTGTGTAGTATTCTATTATATATACATACACACACATATATACAGTAGAGCATATGTTCATATTGCCTCTTTCTCTTTCAGTATTTAAGATATTATCTGTGATATCTAAATTGAATTATTCCAAGATAGTAAAACTAACAACATTTTATGTGACAATAATATGTTAATTTTTTAAGATAAATTGTAAAATCTATTCTATTTGGAAAAAATTTACCTATCCTGGGTTGTTGTTCTCTGTTTAGCAGTATATATTTAAATGCTGGCAACATATCTCTATCCTCCAAGCTTAGTAAGTGCAACAGGGATCTGAAAAAGGCAACTGAAACTGCTTAAAATAAATATAATTGATAGGCACTCTACAGAGGTTTCTTTCCACCATCCCATCAGTATCTTTTTGTTAATACTGTATAATTCTCTTGGTTTGACCCATTTGTTTTTCCTTTCTCTACCCAAATTTCTTTCCCTAACATATTTAGTTCTACTTGACAACCTTTTTCTTAGGAATGAATTAGATGCCTTAACACCCCTCTCTCTCTTTTTATATTTATTTTAGTTTGTCAGCAAATATTAGTTATGACTTGCTATATTTCAATCCTCAAAGTGTTAATACCATCTATAAATTATGACTCATGGTAGGCACTGGCTGTTATCAATCATCAAGGCCTAACTGATGCTGATTGAATCAAGTAAGTGTGATGTTTGCAAAGTTATGACCTTGTCAGTTAACTTGGGTGGAACAAGTCTATTAGATCTATAGGAACTGAATCTAAAGATAACTGAAGAAGGAAATTCTCCATTAATTAAAAAATTAGCGGTCTTTGTCTTTGAATACTCCTTTATTTGTAACATGGGATTGCCTAAAAGCTCTGCAAAAAAAAAAAAACAATATATATATATTGTTTATATATATAAAATTTCCCTTATGTGGAATCATGAAGTAAATGAAAATTTATGAGACTATTAAGCATGAAAGAAAGTTGTCCAACCTCCCATTTTATAAATAATTATATAAATGTAAGAACCAGAGAGGGGGAATTGTCCCAGGTTGTACAGTGAGCCTCTAGCAACATGGAACCAGAACTCTGTTTTCCTCACCAACTCCACCTTCCATCTTCCATGAAGTACATTTTCTTTTTTTTCTACACTAAAAGTGATTTACAAAACATAATTTAGAATTAAATCTATTTCCAGTTAGCTTCAAACTGCAAATACAGTCCACTTTTGCATATATATATATGTGTGTATGTATATATATATTTAGCTGTAATTCATTTGAGGTCTTAAGGCTGCATTCAGATATGAGAAGAAATAAAATTTGCATCAATTGTGTTGATTTAACCACAAGCTGATGGTTTGATTTAGCCAACTTTTTTCTAAAATAACCATGAATTTGATGCTGAGACAGAATTTCCATAGCATGCACATACATGTAAGGTGATGGCCTTAATAAGAATATAATAATTACAATAGAATAGATGTTTCTATCTTACACAGAGAAATGTCCAAGGAGATTCAGTCTCTGTTTGACAAAAGAAATTCAGTCAGTAATTGTTGCAAGGGAAAATTCATCAGTGTTCTTTCATTTGTCAGTTGTACCAGCCAGCCCCGGGCAAGTTTCTTTCTGTTTTGACTTTTTATTAATTAACCATATCCTAAGTGCTAAAAGCAATGAGTCATTTCAAGAATTTATTTATGTTTTTGTATGTCATCATTTCTAGTTTTGCCACTTTGTACTCACAAACAGTCCCTGAATGGATTAGTCATTATGTCATCCAAGGATATAAATCCATAGCATGAAGGTTAATTCAAGAAATAGGTTGTTATGGAGTTTTATAATAGCTTTCATTTATTGAAACCCTGCTATATAATTATATAAGAAAAATGTGCTGGGCATCTTCTATATATAATTGCCAATTTCTAACTGGCAACTACTGAAGGATTATCTAGTTGGAGTCCTTCCCTTTGCACAATGGGAAACTGAGGCTCAGCACATTCAAGCATATTGCTAAAGGTTAAATGATTGGTGAGTGGAAAAAAACTATCATTCGTTCTAGGCCTTTGAATTCTAAACCTTACGTTTTTACCTCTTCACCAGTCTGATTCTGTACATCTGAGAATTTAGAGGTAGTGACTCTTGCTTTTCAAGGCATCACCTCTTGACCAAAATAATTGGATGGATAAAAAAACATTTCAGTAGATACAGTGATCTCTCCTGAACATCAGGTTTCTTTATTGTTGTGAATATTTTGACACCAAAGCTGATTTTCTGTTCACATGGTTTGAAACGGAACTTAATTAAATGAATGCCTGAAGAAAATACAAGGAGAGAAACACACCAGAGTAAATAATGCCAACAAAATCTAATTCTCAGGGCGGTCGTCAGATGAGCGACATAAATTGTGGGTCCCAGGGCAGAATGAAAATGCGAGATCCCTTGTTCAAGAGGCAGGAAGAAAGCGCCATTAAGATACTAAAATAAAACTTTTTTCCTCTTCTCCATGGTCTCTCTCTCTCTCAGCTTGTCATGGTGTTGAGGTTTTATTACTATTGTTTGCAACTTAATGTCATTCTAAATAAATTAAAATTTTAATTATTAGCATGAATTTTAGCATGTGTACTTGTATTGTGCAATGCCACTTGTAAATGAAAACAGTAGTTTTTATCTCGTATGTAGAACTGAAGTTACACGATTCATACTTCTTAGCTTGTGTATGCAAAAGTCTTTCTTACTTGGCAGAGGAAATGCTGAACAGAATGAATTCAACTGTTTTTATTTCACTTTTTGTTCACTTTTTGATATGCATATATTCTGCTAACAGTCTCTACCTTTGACTTAATGATGTGTAAGACAACATCAAAGGAAAAGGAATTACGGGTTTTCCCTTCGGCTTCCTTCAATGACATCATTTTCAGCTTAAGCAGCTGACTAACTTAGGGAAGTAACACAAGTAAAAATAATACGATATGGTTCCTTGGTCACTCGCGTTTCTTTTCTTATTCAAATAAGTTCTGTTTCAAACAGAGAGCATCGCCTTTTGGTACTGTTAGCATCCTTTCCTACTCAGTTGTAGAGATGACACACTTACACTCAGTTTGAGTACCGCTGACCTCCCGCATGGCATGGATTTACCATAAACACCATGTAGGGACGGGATGGCGAACAGTAGAGGACACGTCTGTCGTGCATTTCTCCTTTGCTCACACACATGCTCCGCTGGCCCAGAGGACTTCTGTTATAAAACACACGTTCGAGGATCTAATTGTTAAATTGTCGGGATGTTGAAAGCCAAGCACAGGGCCTTTCTGGGTGTGGGGTCCAGCTTATACACTCAACCTTCAGTGGTAAGAACATGCTGTGTCTAAAGAACACGTGTTATGTAAAGGGGAATTCAAGAAAGACTTTTTCATTCAGAAATTCTTTTTTTTTTTTTTAAAAAAACATAATATTGGAAGTCTTAGCCACTGCAATCAGACAGAAGTTTTTTGTTGTTTTTTTTTTTTTTCCTTTTTTGTTTTTCTTTCCTTTTTTGTTTTTCTTCCCTACGTGAATGCCCCTTTGAAACTGGAGAAATTTCAAGAAGTCAGGAAACTGTTAAGAGAATACCTGGTAAATATGACAATGTGCCAATCTTGGCATCATTTTGTTGGGTGGCTCCAATGACTAAGCTGAATTGAAATTTAGGTTGTATTGGTCTTAGAAGAAAGCACATGGGCTTTAGACTCAAAACACTTACACTTCTACTTACTACATTTCTAGATGTAAGTAAATTCTATAACCTGATATGTAAAATGGGAATGATCATGCTCATCTCTTGGGAGTTTTGTGAGAACCAACTCTAATCATATAGGCAGGGTTTTAATAACAGTTCCCAGATGAATATGGAATTTGGAATAATAAGCATTTTACAGATCATAACTACTTTTTAGAAATATTGGAGATATTCTATATTTGAGAAAAAATCTTATTAATATGCTCTAAGGGTCAAAAAATAATTTTGGAAAGAAATCAAAACTAGGGCAGTACTTGTTGGAATCTTTGAGAGTACCACCAGAGAGAAGAACAGCAAGTGAGAAAAATGAAACAAAGCAAAACAAAAGTGAGATTTCATGATGAAATCTGCAAGGAAAGAATCACACCAATCACTCTATTCCAGAAAGAGAAAATTATTTGAGGAGTGTATTTTAGAGGTCTGTTCGGAGGGTCCTCCTGGAGCAAGGGTTCCATGAGGCCCTTTCTGCTTCCTATAGCCGCTATTAATCTCGCTTTTCTCTGAATCGGCACCTTTCAGTATATCATTTAATTCTGTGTTTCTCTCATCATTATCTATTCCAGATGTCTGTTTCTCATGTTTATTGCTACTGTATAGAGTTCTTGATCATAAAAACCAACTATGGTAATTGAATTTTTTTTCTCTTTCTGAGCTCCAGTATTTAGCACAGTCATGGTGAATTGTTTTTGAGGTGCTTGCCTTGTTTTTCACATTTATGTGACCATTTCTATAGTTATTATAAAAAAAAATGATAAATCAGGTACTTGGGTGTAAAATGAGAGACTTAGGCTAAATAAATTAGAAAGTCCTTTCTGGATCCAAAATTTTATTAAACAAATGCCTCTGGAAAATGGGAATGTCTTTAGTAAAAACAGAGTATTCGAAGCCTAGTAATTCAGACTGCTTGTTTATATAACCTCATTACCTTGGAAGACAACTCTTCACTCTGTTTAAAGTCTAGTAGCCTAGCTGAAATTACTTTCTTGTCCCAGGACACTTATAATTCTTGTTCTTACGCTTTCCTTTCTTTTTCTTCATCTTCTCCATCAGGTTGTGTATTGTTTTTCTGATTTTATTTCCATAGTTACACTACATGGAGGTGTATTTTTTTCTGTTCTATTTTGCTTTGTTTTAATTATGACAGTGTTTATATCTATTTGGAATTAATAAAATGTATCCTATAAATAATAATATTATTATTGTACCACATTTATAGACCAATTTCTTGACTAATTATTGGACCAACATGTGTTCTAAGACCGTTTTAAAAAAAGTTTTCTGTGTCAACATACGAAGGTCCGGAACAATCATAATGAGAAATGTGTGCAATCAGTTGATGATTCATTTGCTGTAGACTCAAATTTTATTTTATTTTTTACATTAAATGCTATATTCCTAATTGGCTTTATACTGGGTAAATAATTCAATTGGTTTTCCAACATCTTTTGATTAGCCTTTCTTTAGTTACCGTAGTTCTCTGTTCTCAACATGGAAATCTCCTACAGTCAGGATGTAGGCATGTAACCTAGACCACCAACCAACTGAACTTCAGTTTGGAAGTGATCAATATGAGAGAGGTGGCTCTCTTTGGTGTCTCTAAGTTTTGCAAGGTTGGTGGTCATAGAAGTGTTTGGCTTTCATTGACGTTAGTTGTTACAAGTCACCTTCCTAGCACTAAAATGGCTTTTTCAGGGTGAAGAGGTGGAACTTTTCTACAGGATCCATGTAGCAACAGTGTTTTGTGTTTCTTGTTTTTTTGTTTTTTTCCCAGTAGTCAGTTTCATTGTGTAGTTTCACCTGATATTCCTAGAAACTTAGCCCCCACCGTGATTTTTTTCAAATCTTCCCAACTATTCTTTGAGAACCATTATGCCTTTTTACTACATGCCTTTTAGTTTTAGTTAGCTAAAATGAAATTCTGTTACTTGTAATCAAGAATTCTGGGAGAGCCTTCCTTAAGCCTTTATTCGGACAATGGAAACCTAAAGATTTGTGAACACGGTGTGATACATGGAACATGTCCAGAAACATGTCAGGGCCTCTGCATCTTTGTATTAAAAATTGTACTCTCTCTCCACATAAACAAGTTGTGAAAAGTTGTGCCTTCTGAGCACTTGCATTCATGAGTACACTGTTTGGCTAGGACTGGGCAAGTTGTGTGCTGAAAACGATGCTTTTCCTCTGGTAGGACACAGCTCCAACCAAGAGGACAACTAAGATACAGACTGGCTTTCAGCCTCCACTTGTCTCTTCAGCTGGGTTGTTTTGTGTTGAGAACAAGGTGCACAGTCATGAAATATCCATGATATATATACATATATAACACATATGCGTATGCAATTATATACATGCACACATTATGCCAGTGATGGTGTGTATGTAAGACTGGTAAATCATTAAGTACTGGAATTAAAATTACTATCTTACAGTTTAAACACGTGAAGACACTTTGGAAATAATCTGAATTTACTAGTTTTTATACTGGAAAACCTTTTTAATTGGCAAAACTTTCCATAGCAAAGTATATAATATATAAAAGTACAAAAATATACTGGAATATTGTGAAGTAGAATAATCAAAAGTGATATAAAATATTGTTGTTACTTTTTACAAATTTTGGGTTTATCAGTGGGAAAGATTATAGCCTGTGCTTAATCTTAGCTCAGATCTGGGTCACAGTCCTGAACCTCATTCTCAATGTTAATTGTTGTATATTTATAAAATGTAACTAATGATAGAGCTTGATCTGTATCTCACAAGTTTATTCCCACCAGCACATTGAGAACAAAAATAAAAATAAAATTGAGGCAGGTAGAGATTTCGCTGGTTAATTTTATGAAAAACCTGAAAGTTTGTAAATAGGATGTGAGAAAGAAGGAAGAGCTGGTATTCTTGCTGCTGGCCTAGTGCCTCCTGTGCTATCATTTTCTTAATCCCAGTTTATCACTTTCTTAATCCCAGCTGTCTCTCTCTTATCCCAACTAGGTTGATGATGTAGGGCCATGGAGACCAAAGCAGCACTGATACTTTCAGACCTGTAAATGGGGCCACCAACCTCTTCGTCCTTCTATCCTAATCCGAAAGATGCTCCAACCCAGTGGCTAAGCCTGCTCTGTGCACTGCAAGCCTACTAGTTCCATGTGGCTACTTACATTTAAGTTAATGCTACATAAAGTGACATGATTAGTTCCTCAGTTGCATGAGCCACATTTCGAGCACTCTGTAGTCACGCGTGGCTTGTGGCCAGTGCAGACTGAACATGTCCATCATTTCAGAAAGCTCTGTTGACCACGCTGGCCTAAGCACTTACTTGGAAATTAATTTTCATTTTTAACTTACAGTTCCCTGGAATCTTGCTTTAAATACTTCAATGACTTACTAAGCGTCTCAATGCCATATTGATTGTGCTTTCCCATTTAGCAGTTGCCATGAGGGTAATTGGTAGTGTCTTGTGGGATGAAGGTCAGCAGAGTGCAGCAGTCACAGCGTTTTAACCCATAACCCTTTGACAAAGATACACTTCCCTTGACCGAAACTTGTTTGCTAACAGAGAACAATTACTGGATTTCATCGAATCTGAGAGATCATCAGTTGAAAGATGTGCCATTATCTTGTGTTCCAGTAAGCTATTCAATTATGATGTTCCACTTGTTTCAGAGTCATCTTAATTTCAGAGATGTTAAAATGTGAAAAACATCCACATCTTGGATTTATTGAATTATGATAAAATAAAAAGCCCATCTTCCTTCATTTACAAAATCGTATCTTGCAACATAGAAGGAATAAGACAAATTTAATTACAAAAAATTATACTTGGTAGTGTCTTAATGGATTGAGAGTTTTTTTTTAAATACCCTATGTTCTTTTTTTCTCTTATATATCTGGCTTTATCTCTAACAACAAATAACTCTCTCTCTCTCTGTATATATTTAAATATAAGAAAATTCAATCTTTTTACTGTTTAGGGCTGCAAGTTTTAACAATGCATATAGTCATGGAACTACTACCATCATCAAAATATAAAATAGTGTCCCAGCCAAAAAACTCACTCCACATCACTCTGTATTCAGTCCTTTAATTCCAGCCCATGGCAACTGTTGATTAGTTTTTGTCTCCATAGTTTTACATTTTTAGAAAGTCCTGTAAATGGATTCATACAGTATGTAGCCCTTTAAATCTGATATCTTTGAATTTTCATAATACATTTGAGGCTCGTGCATGTTGTGGGTGTTAGGAGTTTGTTCCTTTTTGCTGCAGAATAGTAGTTGATTATATTGATACACCACCATTTATTCATGTCACAGTTGAGGGACATTTATGTAGTGTCAAGTTGTTGATGATTATCAGAACAAGGAGTATAAACACTGAGACACGGTTCTGTGTGAACATGGATTTAAATTTCACTTTGGTAAGTACTTAAGAGTAGGAGTTGCTGAATCATATATTAAACATACATCTAACTTTATAAGAGACTGTGAAACTATTTTCTGAAATACCATTTGACAGTCCCACCAGAAATGTATGAAACTTTTCAGTTACTCCATGTAATCACCACTTTGTATCATAAATACCATTATTGCCATTCTACTAAGTTTGTAAGTGGTATTTGAATTTTCCTAATGACTAATCATTTTGAAAATTTTTCTCTGTCCTTAATTGCTTCTTTGGGTATACGCTTGTTGAAACTTTTCCTCAATATTGGTAGGGGAGGGGATTGTTATGTTTAATTATATGAGTTCTTTATTTCTTTTGGATACAGGTCCTTTATCATAAGTGATTTGCAGATATTTTCTTCTAGTCTTGGGTTAACGATTTCATTTTGAAATAAGTGATTTTTCTTGAAAATCAGACATTCTTAATTTTTATGAAATCCAGTTTAGCTTTTTTCACTTATGCATGGCTCTCTCTGTAGGAAATTTTGCCTAACCAAAACTCACAAAGATATTTCTTAGTGTTACTTCTTTCAAGAACTTCTAGGTTATATATTGAAGGTCTGTGATTCATTTTTGTTTAATTCTAATACATGTTGCAAAGTATGGATAAAGTTTATTGTTTTGTTTATGGGCATCCAATTATTTCAGCATCATTTGTTGAAAAGTCTGATTTTTCTTTCTCCATTAAATTGCCATGGAGACTTTGCTTTAAAAAAAAGTATTGAATATGTATGTATATTTATATCTATGTCTATTTCTGGACTTTATCTTATTCTGTGATCTACATGTCTATCATTTATTTAACATACTGTTTTGGTTATGGTAGCTTTATAAGAAAATAATTGTGTGAGTCCTCCAACTTTGTTCTTTTTAAAAATTGTTTTGAATTTTCTCTTTAGTCCTGTTTTATTTGCCCTTCCATACACATTTTAGACCCAGTCTGTCAGTATATTTTTTGCTGGAATTTTAAGTGGAATTGTGTTAGATCCAAAGATGGTTTTGGGAGAACTGACATCTTGTATGCCGTGTTCCAATGTATGAATACCATATATGGCAATATACTTAGATCTTCTCTTTTCTCATCAGTAAATTGTAGTTTTGAGTGTATAGATCCTGCACATATTTTTTAATCTTTATATTTAAGTATTTCACCATTTTTGACACTATTGTAAATGGCAATGCTTTTTGAAATTCAACTCCCAATTGTTCATTGCTAGTGTATAACTTTTGGACTCATTTTTCTGTATTGACATTTTATTCTTAGACATTACTAAACTCATTTATCAATGCTGGAAAATATTGTAAAATTTCTTGGGTTTTTTATGTACATAATTATGTCAGTTGAGGATAGAAACATTTTTACTTTGCAATAAGTATGTATTTTATTTTATTTTCTTGTACTGAATATGAATTCTAGTGTGATGTTCAGTAAGAATGGTGAGAATGGAAATTCTTGCCTTGTTTGCTTAGTAAATGTTGAACAAGAGAAACAATACACACAGACACTTTAATACTAAACCCACAGTCTTCACTATCACACCACACTGCATATTTAGATTAGTAAGATGATAGAAAGCATTAAATACAAACATGAGCAAGTAAATTATTTTCACAACCAATAAAAGTATCTTTCAAGAAATAAACTCAAGAGTTTTTTAAAGGTAATGAGCAATAAAATTTTTATTGGAGAATAATTAGTCCTTTTCTTGGTTTAACTAAAATTTAATCAGGAGTTTAAATAGAATTTAATCAGGAGATTAAGACCTGCATTTAAATGGGCAAGATTTAAAGTATATATATGTCACAAAAAAGGTGAAATGAACTAATCTTCTCAGATGTTTCAAATGTATTTTAAGTTGTAGTGATTCTAGTTAGAAAAAAAAAGGTCAGTTACATAAGGGATTTAGGTGTAATGTTAACAAAATACATAAATTAGAAGCCAAGTATATTGGAGAACTGCCTTGTTATTTGGAGAGGAAAAAAAAAACAAAACTGAATTTATACTTCACAGCTTAAATAAGAAATAATTTTAGGTGAATTGAAGAGATCCTGGATTTTGGAAGTACCAGAAACAATAATTGTTTAAAGTTTATTATGTGGAATTAGTGAAGCTTCTCTTGACATACTATTAGGGTCTGAGATAATAAGTAACTTTTAAAAATAATCACAAAAAGATTTAGAATTTCTCTCTAGAAAACACATACAGAGACAAAGAGAAAAGGCAAACATTAATTGGATAAAATATTTACTGCATTCACAAAAATAAAGTTGCAATTTGTAACATAAAAAGAGCTTTTAGAGATCAACGAAGATGAATAATCCCATAGAAAAAACATTGATAGATAAATCACAAATGAAGAAATGCAGAATGTTAAGAACTTATGACAATAGGGTAAGTCAATTTTCATTTTTCAGGCATCTCCATACTGTTTTTCATGATGGCTGCACCAGACGACATTCCCAGTAACAGTGTAGGAGGGTTCTCTTTTCTCCACACCCTCTCTGGCATTTATTGTTCGTGGACTTAAACAGTATAGTGATTCCTGAAAAAACTGAAAATAGACTCGCCCCATGGTTCAGCAATCCCACTCCTAGGCATATATATGGAGGAAACTCTAATTCAAAAAGATACATGCACCCCAATGTTCATAGCAACACTATTTGCAATAGCCAAGACATGGAAGCGAACTAAATGTCCATTGACAGATGAATGGATAAAGTTGTGGTATATATATATACACAATGAAATACTACTCAGCCATTTGCAGCAACATGGATGGACCTGGAGATCATCATACTAAGTGAAGTAAGCCAGAAAGAGAAAGAAAAATACCATTTGATATCACTTACGTGTGTAATCTTAAAAAAATAAATAAATAAAAAGACACAACTGAACTTATTTACAAAACAGAGATGTACTCACAGACATAAATAACAAGCTTATGGTTACCAAGGAGGAAAGGGGATAGGGAGGGCTAAATCGGGTGTTCAGGATTTATAGATAAATATAATTTATAGATAATATATATACCAAGTACTATATATAGAATAGATAAACAGCAAGGTCCTACTGAATAGCACAGGGAACTACATTCAATACCTTGTAATGGCCTATAGTGAAAAAGAATATGAAAAGGAATATATCTATATATACATAACTGAATCACTATGTTGTACACCAGAGACTAACACAACATGTAAATTGACTATACTTCAATTAAAAAGAGCTGTGACAAGATATTCAAGTTTAATCATAATCAAACTGCAAGTCTAGATAATGATGTTTGTTTTTGCTTTTGCCATTCAGACAATCTAAACCAGCACAATGGGTAACATTATTTTACTGTGGCATTAAAAAAATTAAGATACTTGTATAGCACATAGCACTATAAATTGGTTCTAATCTTTCTAGAAAATGACTTAATAATATGAAGCAAAATGTAAAATGTGCATATCTTCTGACCTACAAATTTTACTGCTGGGAATGTATCCTAAGGATATGCATAAACATGCAATGAAAATAATTTCAGTATTTTATATATGTGAAAAATAATATCAACCTAAATAGCTATTAATATGTAAACACTATCATATATTCTGGAAAATTATATTCACTATGTTTTTCTAAAATTTTAAGAAGTATTCAACACAAAGAGTCTTATTTATGGGGATATAGTGTAAAAAGTGACTAATACGAACTACATACAACTAATTTTATGTTTTTTCTCTTGCTTGATAGTAAGACTTTTATTTTAAAAATTGTATAATTTCAATTTAAGTAGAGTTTTTTTCTGATTTTGATTTGAGTTTTGTTTTAGCCTCCTAGTATAACGAAGTAATTTGTTGTTTTATAATTTGTCTTATATTTATAAGGGAACAGTTGGATATATTTTACTTTCTCCATTTTTCTGATGAGTAAAGTAAAATTGTTAAGTAATCTGCTCAAGAAAACACAAGCTAGGACTTGAAATGAAGAAAGAACATTTTCACCAAAGTTGCTGGAGAATGAAATGAATAACTTCCTAAGTTACATTCTTGATTCAGTCAGCAAATACCTTCAAGTGCTGTTGAATCAGTAATGTTCATCCTTGCCTTTCAAATTCTAAATAGAAATAAGTTTGAGATTTTGTCTTTCACGCTGTCCTATTGCAATGTATTTATTTATGCATTAGCATGCTAGAGAGAAATATAATGTACAGGTAGTTAGATGATGTTTCAATTTTTTTATAGTATAAATTGAAAACCTACTTGTGCCACTGTCAGCAATTGACCTTTAAGTGCTATTCAGGTTATCAAACCAGATATTTTTAGTATTGGTACATAGGAAATAGTTTAATGCCAATTGGTGTGAAAGTAGCTTATTTGCATTAATTAATGCAGAAAAGTCTGGTACATGAAAATAATTTATTGCAAAGAATGGCACTGTCAGTGAGGTTGGTACTTTATTCAGCAGTCTATTACCGTTAAAGTTACACGTTAAATATGAATAATTTAAAAGCTGATGCTAGGGAGCTTCTTTGAAATGAAATTTTGCATTATAGAAAACATCTCATGAACTAAATTCTAAGAGCAAGTCAAAGGAGGTTTTTCTATGATGATTAGTTAATTTATTTAACAGGGACTATATCAGAAAATGATTTATTCTTCTCACTCAAAGATCTCTTGATGTATAATAAAGTGTATTCTTCTCATGCTTCTATTCAGGTCAGTTGGGGTATATCCTGGACACAATATTCCTACATGAAACTGAAAAATGATGCCTAAGTATCTTCGGTGTATTGTCTGCTTATAAGACTTTAGTCATTAGCCATCCATTTTCTTAAATAAAATAAATATATTAAATGAAAACATGTTTACCTTATACAATTTCTTATTAGGTTGTCTGCTTTCATAGTGTGCTGACAATATCATATTTCAATTCAGAGTGAATACACTGTGAATACTAAAATAAAACAATATCTTATCTTTTCCAAATGGGAAGCCTACTAGACTCAAATAAAGCAAGAAAAAGTCAACATATTGCTTACTATATATCTTGTGTGGTGTTGGCACCATGATGCCTGTGGGCTAACAGAATGACTGTATTCGATTTGTGGCTATTTTTTTTTAATTAGCAAGTTTACTGTTACTTATTTTATATAGATTCTGCAAAATCAGAGCGGAATTTAAGCAACATCTAGACTTTATCTTTTTAAGCATCATTTATATTTAGTCTCGCCATCTTGAGTATTTTACTGTGTCTGCCATTTACCATAAGGGTGACACAATGAAAGAATCTTACATGGTTCTGCACGATAACATGTTAAAACAATGCTTGCGTGTTTGAAATCTGTAAGATCTTAGTTCCAGTCATGGTTTTACCAGTTGTGTATCCCAGATGGATAATGTTTTAAAGGTTATGGTGATCATTAATTGAGAAAACAAATGAAAGTAGACTAAAATACTAACAAATATTACTTATACCTTTAATTCTCTCCCATATTTATTTTTCCTTTTCACCAATACTTGTTGTTCGAAAAGCCTTTTTTTATTGAAGTATAATTGATTTGCAAAGCCCTTTTTTATACAGTGTCTTAAAAATATTTTGGTATAGTTGCATCGTGTAATTTTTGTGAACTGTATTTACTACATTAGAGAACCCTACATGATAGTCTAGTTCTTCATAGCATAATAAAGATAATTTTTTCCAACAACAGAACTACTACTTCCCTCATCATAAAAGGTATTCCATTATCCTAAAACCAACTTGGCACCATCCTACCACTTACTTCCAGGAGAAACAAACATACTTTTGCCTATATTGTCTTTTCTCTCACTGCCATTCTTTCATAAATACTATTTATTCAGAGACTTGCTTCCTTATAGTTTAGTTTTCCTAACTGAGTCGATAGCAAATCCATAATCCTATTTTAAATATTCTCAAGGCCATGAAAATGCATGCTATTTATTTCAGTTCGGCAGTTTAACTGCAGTGCAGAAAAGGTTTGGCACCCAGAGATTTAAGCCTCTGTTTTAAGCGTAAATTACTGAAGTACCCTGTTCTTTTTTCTTGTAAGTGTAACTCTCTTTGACATGAATCCCCATAGATGTCTTAGGTAATAACTGATACTACAAAAAAAAAAAAAAGTGAAAAACAGCTAAAGGAGAAGAGGATTTACATTTTTAATCTGATATATTAGATCATCGTTCCAATGAAATCTCTCTTAACTGTGATAATCACAATTAATTCATGCCTACTCCTGTCTATAAATCTCTGGATGGTGCCTTAAAAGGTCTTTCAGAAATAAATCTTTTGCAAAGCTGGAGTCATGCTTCCTGTCCCCAGCTCCCTGAAAGAGAGTGTTCAGAGAGATTAAGTCATAAAATGGGTTGTAGTCAGACAGACGTAGGCTCAAATTGTGGCTGTCTCCTTCTTAAACTTCCAGGGCTTCCAGAGCCTATCCCATGAGTTATGAATTATAGTTTCTACTTCCTGAAGTTGATTTAAATGAAAATAATATAATATATGTAAAGCACTCAGCAGAGTTGGGATATAGTAAATGCGTGATTCAACCATCGCATTAGTCCCTTCAATGACTAAGTTATCTGTTGTCTTCTCTATGATGTAATCTTGAAACAGATTACTAATTGCTTCTTGGAAAGCCTGTAGGTTCATAATCTAAAAGTCCTAATTTAACCAAGACCTGCAACTGGATCTCTTTATACTAATGTAATGTTTCCTAACCTTGTCCCCACAAATGAATTAAAAGCTCTTTGATGGCAGGGATCATGTTTATTATAGTCTTTGCATTTGGCGAGATACTTAACTTATGAACTTGCATGTAATTAGTATTCAACATATGTTTATAAGCTGACAGACAATATATAGGAATAAATAAAAATTATCAACTGATACTCTTGTATTTTATTCTGTTTTAAAAAAGACTTTTATCACCATCTTTTTTTTTTTTTTTAAACAGTACTTAGTCCAGTGTCTGTGTTGAAGAGCTTGCTTAACAGACATTTGATAAATGAATGGATGTAGCTGCTTTTCATTTACAGAGCATGAACCGTTCTGGATAACTTCTATACGTTTCTTGTGTTTTATGTTCTGGCAGGCCTTGAATATGCCTGTTTTTTCTTTCTTCCAGTAATATCGCATGCTATGTCCATGTTACATGTACAGTTGGTCTCCATTATTTAAAGATTCTGGAATTGCAAACATGCCTATCTTCATTATTGTATTCAGAAATCCACACTGGCTGCATTTTCTGTCATTCACAGGCACGTGCAGAACAGCAGAACGTTTGCACTGCCTGATGCACACTTTCCCAGCTGAGATTAAAGAAGGCAGCTCCATGCCTTCCTGTTCCAGCTCTCATACTGTAAATCAGTGTCCTTTTCATGGTCTTTTAGTGCTATTTTTCCACATGTTCGTGCTTTTTTTTGATGATTTTCCTATTTAAAATGCCCCTAAGCATAGTGCTGAAGTGCTGACCAGTGTTCCTTAGGTGCAAGAAGGCTGTGATGTGCTTTACAGAGATAGCGCATGTGTTAGGTAATTTTTGTTCAAGCATGAGTTATAATCCTGTGACCAGGAGTTCAATGTTAATGAATCAACAATATTAAATACTAAGTACAGTATCTTCAAAAAGGAAAACACATGAAAAAAGGTTATGCATTGATTGGTTGGTGAAAATATAACCAGAGGCTCACAGGAACCTAACCCTGTATTTCTCCTAGGAGCAATCATTCAGTATTTGCTAATTCAGTTTTTATGATGACTGATGAAACGTAACTACAACGAATAATGAGAGTCGATTATACCACACTTGATAATCAACGTTTAGTAATCTTCATCTTCTTAGGGTTCTTAAAGTAACGCAGAGGTGATGGGGACCAGATTGGCTTGTAGGATCTTATGCTTTCTGTGCCTCCCAGTACCTTTTGATACTATGAGAGTGAATGAGTGGACATCTCAACCAGCTTCCAGGAGGAAGTTTAGATCAAGTTTTTACACAGTGGATCTCAGTTTTGCTCCACATGCACTACCTTTGCCATAATTATTCACACTTTGTAACAAGCATTTGCAGAGATGGGATGACTATGTAATTTTTGACTGTGAAATGTTTTTGTCCCCAAGGACCTCATCAGATGTTCATTTTGGCTCTCATTATGCAGCAGTCAATCATTTCAGGAAAGAGACTGTGTTCTAACCTTAGTGACTCCAATTTTATTCTCTCATCATAAAACAAGATCTACCTAGCCAATGTAGAAGAGAAACCTAGGATAAAAGGAAATAAGGAATGTTAAAAAAAAAAAAAGAATAGAAATGCTATTCAGGGAAGGAGAAAGAAAAAGAGAGAGAGAGATACTGAGAGAGGGAGAGGTGCAGATTAACACAGACTGAACTTAGCCCAGTGTACCTTAACACAGATGTTCAGCAAAGCTAAATCTGATTCTCATTGAAAATTCCTCCCTTTCAAAATCTCTGCAACACTCTGCAAACAAACATAAAGAGATGTCTTACCTCTAACCCTGTTCAAGATCTCTCCTACCTTGTACTCTTTATATTCTATGGTGGACTTAGAATGCAATTTTAATTATGGAAAGTTGCAAAGCAAGAAGTAATTGAGATCTGCCAGAAGTTCACACACACACACACACACACACACACACACACACAACAAAGACAGTGGATTTAGTGGAAAGAGTTCTAAGCTAGGAGAAAATGGCTAAGTTCTAATTACTTGTAAATGGCAAGCTACTGGCTTTGTAGGGCACCTATACTATTTGTGGCTGAAACTGCAACTTGTTAGCTGTGTGTTTGCAGGTTACTCAGGGTTACATCTTTTTTTCTAATATTTTATTAGTTTCAGATATACAACATAGTGATTCAATATTTGAGTAGTTCATGTACATACAATATTATTGACTATGTTCCCTGTACTGTATGTGACATCCCTGTGACTTATTTATTTTTTAACTGGTAGTTTGTATCTCTTAACCTCCTTTACCTATTTTGTTCATCCCCTGACCGCCCTCCTTCCCCTCTGGCAACTACTAGCTTGTTCTCTGTATCTGTGAGGGTTAAGTACTTTATTGTGATCGTCCCTCACGACAAACCAGCTGAGAAAAACAAGCCCTGTATCAGGCTAAGAACTATGAAGCAGAAAGTGGATTTATATATCTCCCTCTCTAAATTACATCATTGGGAGGACATCTCAGTCCTTTGAATTCATACACTGAGAAGAGCCAGCAGTCTCTGTAACAAACATGATAGGAAGAGACCAAAATTCAGTGGTTATATCCATCTAGTTTTGTCTCAGTGGTTATTTTGGCTTGCCTTGACTAAAACAGTAATGCACAGGAACTCTCAAGATTTGTGTGAGCCTGGAATTCAAGTATACTAATTAAGAGAATGGATGAATAATTTCTTTTTATCCATAACACTGTTGACACATTTGAATGCTTTGAAGACCAAATGCTCACTTGGCAATTTGCTTTGGCAGTAGAACTTTCTGAGATGGCAAAAAAAAAAAAAAAAAAAAAAAAGGGTTTTCAAAGATGGTCACATTTCTCACCTCTTTGTCAGCTATAGTAGTAAAATCAAGGTTTAAAAATTTTAGTCAAATATGGAATTTTATAGAACACAATGTGAATGCCAAAACAGACACCAGTAAAAATTATTTTCACTTCTATGACTATAGTGAAGCCAATCTCAGATTTAATAGTTATTCTAAAGGAAATGGGAGGATAAAGCTTCACTGTAAAATGCAATACTATAACAAATGGGGGATGGATTGTAATTTCAACACAAAGAGAGAACACTAGTATCATTTTACCAAATATGTGGCCAATCACTTTTAATTAAAGCAGTGAGAAGAGAGAACAATTTGACCTCTAGGGAGATTTAATTGACAATATTATAATATTTGTGCAATGTACATCCACTACAGGAATAAAAGAAGCTTTTATAGTTGCAAGCTGAAAAATGAAAGTATCAATATCAGTTCTATAAATCCTGCAAATAATGGTATAACTTAATATAGCCAGATAGAGAAAGATTTTCTTCACTATATCCATATAGCATAGAGAAAAATAATTTCATTGAAATGTCACATACTTATCATCTCTTTCCCTAACATCTCTTTTGCAGTTTTCCTCATTTTCTCTCTTCCACTATTTTGAAATCTCTAATTAGTAAGAACATAAATATAGGGATATCTTTGCATTATCCACTATGGTCCTTAATGTCACCCCATCATGGGTGCTATGATCCTTGGGAATATGACCTTTAAAAAGGAACAAGCTTCTTTATAAGATGGTACTAAAATCTCTTGAAGACACGTACTTGAAATCAACTACTTAATTTGTAATTTTCAACTATTAATATGATGTGGATGGGTGCGTTAATCCCATTTTATCTCTGCAAACACCTCAAGCTGCAAGAGTTTTTTCCCCCATCAGAATCATTACTCAACAAATATTGATTGCATGTTGCATGCAAACATGACACTGTGTAAGGTAATGTGGAAGATACAAAGATAATACACACCTGGACCTGACAACATTCTAGTGGGAAAAGGAAACTGGTACTTAAAATATTGATATCCTTACACTGCAGGGTGAGAAGTGTCTTAAGAGTCCAGGGTAAACTGTGAGAGGAGTTTTCAACTGAAGGCTATGCAGAGGCTGTATTAGAAGGAAGGAAAAATTTTTCACCTGCATTAGCATAGGATATCCTAGATAAAAAAAGAGAAAAATTCAATATATGCAGAAGGAATTTGTCTAAATGATTGATGTATAGACTAGGTGAAGGGAAGTTATGGATGAAAAAAGTGAAAAGCATGTAGAATCCAATATACCAAAATCCTTGAATATCAATGAAGTGGTTTGAACTTTATTTTATAGGCAATGAAGAATCATTGACTATTTTAAGCAAGATAGCAGTGTAGTCACAATTATACTAAGTATAGAGTGGATTGAATGGGGGATGGGACTGATGGTAGGAAGAAGAGTTGGGAGGCTGTTGCACTAAGGCTCATCGAAGGTAATAAAATCCAGAACTAGAATATTTCACACTTTGAATTCTTTCTAAAACCAATTCTTAGATTTCTTAGATTTTGTCAAAAACATATATACGCATTAATACAGAGTCTTTATTCCAAACTAGGTCTATAACTCTTCTTTTTTTTATTTCAGATTTTTCATTATTCGTATACTGCTTCATATGTGATTTACAACATACACACTAGGTAAGTTCCTTGGTTTTCTGCTTTTCAGGGGCAATTGTCCAATGAAATTGTTGGTGTAGGTGTCAATTTGTTCATGTAAAAATATTTACCTTTTTTCAAGGGAAGTTTGGGAGTTAAATCCTCCAGAAGTAGAGGACTCCATCTTGCAGTATGCGGCCTGGGGTGTCCAAGGGCAGCAGCTGGTAAGCACAGGCATTGATATGCACCGAGTACTGTCAGCCACGGCCCTATGGAAGATGCTTACAGAAGCCACTCCCTTGTAAAAATTGTCCTATTACACTGGGTGGTTTTCATTTACCTTAGTATCTTTCATCTAGTGTTCTAATTTAAGAATATATCAAATAGTACTAATATTATTTTAACCATTAATTTACAAAAAGTTTATAGTGTAATGTATGATTAAGCTGCTATTTAATAATGAAACCCAGAAGATATCCAAGAATACCAGGGCCTCATCCTATAAAATTTCTGTTACATAATGTTTTCAGTTTTATTGATTCTTAAATCTGTGTTCAGGGTAAACGTTTAAGAGAAAAATCTACACCTGACAATGTTCTCTTAAGATTTTTCATCATATATGTTGAAATTCTCACAAATTCAAAAAGAGAATGATTGAGCAAAAGCAGTTTGAGCAAAACGTTATTCTCGGACATGTGTCATGGGAGCCGGATAATGGCTTTAAGGGAAAACTGCTCTGGAAGTGGTATCGCTTGCTTATCCGTGCAGCCTGAGCACTCTCAGAAGTACGATGCATTGCCAAGATGATTCCTAAATTGTGTGTGTGCTTATACTCCTACTAGCAGCACTATGAGAATTCCCTTTGCTTCATGTCCTCACCAAAAGCTAGGTTTTCCAGATCATAGTATTTGTTAATAATGACATTATGACTTCTTCCATGCCTTTTTTTTTTTTTATGGTCTTTTTTTTTTTAACTTTTTTTTATTGAGTTATAGTCATTTTACAATGTTGTGTCAAATTCCAGTGTAGAGCACAATTTTTCAGTTATACGTGAACATACACATATTCATTGTCACAATTTTTTTTTCGCTGTGAGCTACCTTAAAATCTTGTATATATTTCCCTGTGCTATACAGTATAATCTTGTTTATCTATTCTACATGCAATTTTTGGTACTTTCTATTTTACTAAAATCTTCCTTCACTAGCTACCCTATGAATGTATGGTGTGATCGTTTCTCTCTTTTTGTGTGGGCATATTTTCAAAAACATCCTCTATTATGCTTGTATGATTAAGGTTTACATTTATTTTGAAATAAGTGTTGGTAACTTGTGCAGTTCTAAAAATCCATTTCACCTACATTTTCAGAATTTTAGCATAATATTTTTATGACTTCTTGGTGTTCTTTTAATCTTTATAATAGTTGCTGAATTTTTTTCTTTCCTAGCATTATTTATAAGTACTTTCAATCTTTTTCTCATGATCAACTTTGGTTGATAGGTATAAATTTTACATTTGTCTTCTCAAAAAGCCCAATTTTAAATTTATTTGATACTTTCTAGTATAACGTTAGTGTTCTCTTTTTATTTTCTAATACAATCACTGAAGACTATAGAATTTTATCTAAAGTTTGCTTAATCTTCATCCAATATGTTTGATAGTAATATTTTTAATAGTATTTAATTTGATTTTTTTTTAAGTTTCATTGTATATTCTTATGTCAGGTAAATTATTTTGGTGCTTGTTTTTAAATTTTAAAAAATACGAAATTGGTTTTGAAACTAATTTGTAAAGTTCAAAACCAGATCTTTGTAATAATGACTTTGAAAATGATAAGACTTGATTTATGGCCTAATATAAACTTTTATAAATGTTTTCTGTGTGACAGGTATAGTGTTTTAATGTGCCGAGTAGACCTATCTTGATATATAATTATGCTTTTAAGAGTTTTATTTCCTTACTAGTGATAGGAGATATGTGATCTTTTCCTTTAGTGTTCTATAGGTTTTAGATTATATAACTAAAACTTTTATGATTTTAAGAATGAGGCAGTTTAAATGTTAAATACATCTTTTAGTGCATTGAAATTCTTGATACTCTTATCAATGTGTTCATCTTCTTTGCCTTTAGTAATTCTGATTGACCAGCCCTCACTCTAACCTTTTACAGAGTCCTTTGACAGACGTTAGAATCCTGTAGGTTTTGTTTTTTTAATTAGAATTGCTACTTCCACAACAGCTGGGTGGGTTGAGGTATGTTTATTCTCCACGAGTCTCAATTTCCTCATATATAGAAGAGAATTATCAACACCATCATTTCATTATGAAAATTTGAGAAGTATAAATATTTTCCTTAACAAAGTGTATATTATTATTATTTTTATTGCATTTTATAAATCTAAGAAATACTTCCTTAAGCTAATGGTGAAATAGGAAGGTGGTACTAGATATTTCACATCAGGAGAAGGCTATAGAATAATATCCTGTAACTAAACAGTGTGTCTTTTCATTAAAAAACACTTCTGAACCCTGAAATATTCTGAAAGTGAACATGCCTGAGGTAGAGACTGTCAGTGGTTGGTCTTGTGACCTTGACCAAATCCTTTTTCTTCTTGGCATCTCGTTTTCATCAGTAGTAAAATGAGGGCATTTGACTGTTTTTTAAACCTGCTTCATATTATATCATATGTAATATAATTCTAAATATTGTATTCTGTTTTTTAATACTGAGATTATTTAATTTTCAGAATGGGTTAAAGAAGGGAGAACATGAAAGGTTGAAAAGAATTAAGGATTGACTGTTGCGACAGGTTTTCTTAATTTTTTAAATCATAGTTTGCCACTCTGAAATATTTAGAGTCAGCTCTAGAGTGGAGTAGTGTTTCGGAGTAGGAAAAACACTTTTCACACGCAAAAACAGCTTTCACTGTGTCTTGGTGAATATGCTCCATTAAACATGTAAACTAAGTGTTAAATAATAAAATAAGAAACTACTTATTATATAAAAAAGAATCAACAATAAAATAAATTTTAGCCCTGGTCCTTAATTTTCCACGTTTTTAACCTGGTTTTATGGACTCAGACAAAAGGGATATTCAGAAAACAAAGGTTTACCAATAATATTGAGAGAAACATATACACAGCAGCCAGACATTAGACCTGAAGCTGCTTAAATATCTTTATGGTTGTGTTTTATAAAGAAATCTGATATAAAACTGTATTCACTGCCATATGCACACCAAATGTTTGAATAATTGATTAAATAATTATGGAATAAAACAAGCCAGTGATTTAAAATGAAAAAAAAATAATGCAGTGGTTCAGATAACATAGGTTATAAACAGTGTGTATGCCTTTATCATGTGTATATTTTAAAGGAATGTTTAACAACGTATTTGATACACCTGTGTAGGGCTGTCTCTAGATCGATTCTATTATGATATCCCTGAAGAGTGGCCACAGAAGCTGTGTAGGATGTGCTAGATGTGAAGATGCCAGGTGGGATTCAGAGAAGGCAAGAATCAGTGTATTCAGGGTCAGTGGTGGGTGGGCACGAGGCAGTGGGCAGGTACTCTGGTCCCACCTGCCTCACTCTGATGCTGTCAACAAGAGAGCTGGTCCATTAGGGCAGGGGCAAATTCCAAACACACAGAATGCCAGAACACAGAAACCCAAGAGAACTTCATGTTTGCATCACTGGGGAGTCCTCAGGAAAATCTTTAAAACTTTGATTGGTTTTAAATGACTTTTTCTCCAAGCCTGAGAGCAACGTACACCTAAATGCCCAAATAATAGTTTGATACTCTCAAGGAAGTAGCAGTAGTCGCATGCATTTTTTTAATGATTCTTATTTGTAATTGATTCTTTATTCTTCATTATATTTAAGAAAATCATAAAAATACTAAAAGTTTATAAAAAAAATCATAGATCCTCTCATGGGAGTTATTTGGCAGGTGATTGAATCCTGGTCCATTACTTACTAGCTGTGGACCTTGAGAATATTACTTAATCTCTGTATTCCCTAGCCTCCTTATCTTTAAAATGCTGACAATAGCAGTGCTTTACTAACAGTACTGCTCTGGTATTTAATGTATAAATACAAAGCATTTTGAAAAGTATCTGGCATATAGTATTTTAAAAGTATTCATTTTTATTGTTTTACAAAGATTTACGAAAACTTTGTCACTTGAATTTTAACTTCTTCAGCAATGTTAGTGTCTGTAGCCCTTTGTAATGGCATTTTCCAAAATCCTTTGGGAAAGTTTTGGGATAAATTCCATTCTTGTTGAGGTTATCTTTTGTGCATGTAAACATAAATTCAATAGAAATTAAAGGAAGTGTCTCTACAAATGGTTAATGGTGCATTTCATGTGAATATGACAGGCTTTGTCAGTACTTGAAGCCATCACCCAAGTCAGCAATCTGATTTTATTAGAGATGAGTCATCATAGTACTTTAAGTAGTTTTGTGTTAAGTTAATCAGTCTTGGACTCTTTATAAACTAAGGATAGTTAATTTTTCATCTTTAATTTTCAGTTTCTAATTTCATTTGCTGTCAAATAAACCCCTGGCTGTGGAGAAGAGAAGTAAGAGACTGGACATAATTTCCAGACAAAGAGAGGCTGAATTAGAACACAGAGGATCCGGAATTTTTTAGTAACACTAGGTGTGGGGGAAGACAATTTGGATGTGGCAAACTTTGTGGGAAAAAACTGACACAATACAATGTGCATTATTTAGAGAAGGCGGTGAGTAGCCACTCTAGTTGTAGCAAATGTTTTGTAAAAAAAAAAAAAAAAGTAGTAGATCCTAAAACAGGAAAAAGTATGTTAGACATTTGATTGGAAAGGATTTCAGTTTAAAAGGGTCTGGCCTTTTTCTTTTCAAAAATAAGTTCATCTTATGAAAGTTAAAATCACTCATTGTAGAACATTTTGAAAGTTCATATAATTATATGAATTCATATGTAAAAATTAAATATGCCTATCTAGAATTCTACCATATGAATTGAAAGATTTTGAAAATCAGATGAAGTCTGAGCTTGAAAAAGGAAAAAGATTTCACTGATTAAAACATGCTATCTACACTCAGAAAAAACTCAGCTCAAGCCCAGATCCTTTGCTTTTTGTTTTGTCACTTACGGAAGGTCGAACGCTCTAAGCTTAAACTGAGGTTTAAATGAGATAAGCCATGTGCACAAGTCAAGTTTCCAGAACACAGGCTTAGTAATGTATATATACGTGTATGTGTATGTGCGTTCAGAGAGAAAGAGATTGAGAACTTGGCTCACCTAATTATGGGGGCAGCTGGGTCAGCTGGAAACTCTTGATAAGAATTAATATTGCAATCTTGAGCTTCAGTCTTGAGGCAGAAATCCTTCTCCAGGAAACCTGGTTTTACTCTTAGGGCCTTCAACTGATTGGATAAGGACCAACCACATTATTTTTTACTTAAAGTCAACTGATTTGACTCAATGTTAATTAACCATACCTACAAATGAGTTTCACAACAAGACTAGCATTTGACCAAACAGCCAGGGAACATAAGCAGTCAAATTTACATATAAAATTAGTCATCACAGCATAGTACATGCTCAATAAATGATAGCTGTTAATTTGGTTGCCACTTGTCCTTTCCTGAAATAGCACATTTAATTCACAATCTCATCTTCTTTCACCTAAAAATTTTTGCAGCTTATTTTCTTATATTCCTCCTTCAATTGCTCACCACTCTAATCCACACCTGCAGAGATTTGGTTGAAAATGCAGATCCTTAACAGCTCCTGCAAGGTTATGAAATGTCATTGAAGTGGCTCACAGTGCAGTGGATGTGACACACAAGACGTGACTAAGGTGTCACACCATTTGGCTCCTGACATTTCATCATAGAACAGCACAGATTTTTCTCTGCTTGAACCAAACTCTGTGAAATTCCCAGAGGGTGACACACGGCTGCTTTGTGTCTCTGAATTATTCCCCTTTCCACACCCAGTCGTGTTTTCTTCTCATCAGAACTCTCTTGTCAAATACTTTCCCCCCTCTTCTCTGATAATTTTTCTCAACATTCTGCTTGCTAAGTGAGTTGCCTACATCTCAAGATTCTAACATTCTTCTATCTCAAATTTTAAAAATATTTTATTTACATGGCCATCTTCCACCACTGACCAATAGTCATTTCCAGAGCAGACAGAATAAAGAATATGATAAATCTCTCTGTCTCCCTCTCTCCCCTCATCTCTTTTCCTCCATCTCTCTCTCCCTCCTCTGTCTTCCCTTCATCTTCCTCCCCCTCCTCCTTCTTCTTCATAAAATTCATCTTAGCACAAGGCAGAATATAGGTTTATTAAGTATCTGGTTGCATTGAGAAATTAATGAAAAGTTGACTGTTGTTTCTATGGATAATGAGATGCCAAAGAAAGTTTTGAGGTTGGCATAATATGAAAAGAAGTTATACATGAAAAGACAGGTCTGGTGGAGAAGTTTATAATAAACTGTAAACAATCGAGTCTAAAGGCAGAGAGCTACATTTAGAGGCCATTATTATAATCTAGAGCTGATTTGATAAATAACAATATATGTAGGAGATGAATAAATCAAGTTTTAAACTGAGATCTAAAATTTGACTTTAGTCCAAAATGAGAATTGTCTTATAAATATGTATTCAAGTAAATTCAATTATGCATGTACTATATGTGTATTTCTACACTTTTTAGGCAAATAATGTCATTTTAGACTCCTAATTTTTTAAAATCACTTTATTGAGTACAGATAAAAGATTGATATGGGGGAGGGGATAGCTCAAGTTGTGGAGCGCATGCTTAGCATGCAGGAGGTCCTGGATTCAATCCCCAGTACCCCCTCCAAGAATAAATAAATAAGTAAACAAACCTAATCCCCCCCCCCAAGAAAACCAAAACCAAAACCAAAAAAAAAGATTGATACATACAAAAGGCTATACTTTGTAGTGAGTATATACAAAGGACTGTACATATTTAACATGTAAAACTTGATAAGATGAGAATAAGTGTACACCCATAGAATCATCACCACATTCAATGGCATAAGCATATCTGTCACCACCCAAAGTGTTTTCTACTCTCTAATTTTTTGTGTGACAAGAACACTTAATATAAGACGGACTCCTTCTTTGATGTTACTACTATTTTTTTTCAGTCTATTCAGAGTAAACTAAATCACCACACCCATTCTTTCAATGGCATAAATCTTTAAAAATATCCAGTGTGTTGCTTAATTTATCACAGTCTAGGTTTTTAAAGAAATAACTTTTCCATATTTTATTATCTGTGTTTTTGAAAGATGTAATGTTTAGGTAATTCTCCAAATACAAATAAAAATTATCAAACTTTTCTATCACCTGCAGTTTTACTACTACTAGAAATTTACCTTAAAATTGCAGTAAAACCATACTTGATTTGCAAAGATTCCTTGCCTCTATATTTTCAACTGATTTGGTGTGACTGCTTACGTTTTCATTAATAGACAGTTTGGACAATTTTGTTGATTTTCTAGTATGACTTTAGTCCTTCTTGGTTTAAAGTCTGATGTTTAAGACATTTTCCAAACATGTCATTGAAATCTCATGTTCCCTACTAAAAATCAATATGATTTTGCTTCATATTCCATTACATAGCTATGTTTCTTCAGTATAAAAGTCACTTTAATAATCAATATAATTTCAGTATAAAAATCATTTTAATTGTCATAAACATATATTCAAGAACTATATGATAAACATATCCAAATATAGTATATACACATGTGTACTCATACATACACATAGCCACACACACACACTCACACCCCGCAGCTGGCGTCATGCACACTTGGTGTAAGTCTTGGGTTTAGAGCCCTAATACTCCAGCAGACCAGAGATGACACAGAAGTAAGTAAGAAAAGAGGCCACTGAGAGTCAAGTTCTATTTCAAGTCAGCTCTTCACTGTGGTGTGTGCCGTGCCCATTCCTAGCCGGTACATCGGTGCAGGACAACCACTCAGGAATGAAGCCAGGAAGTTTACACCATAACATCCTCAAGTGTTTTTTGTGATGATCTTTTCCCATAGAAATGAATTTAGACCTTTTTTTTTTTTTTAGCTTCATTCATTTTCATTAATGGATATATTGAAAAAAAGGTTATGTTTGTGTTTTTGCATCCAGGAAATAAAAGCAATTCTTCATACTGTATTCTAGTTTTAGGCACACCTAAGGTCTAATGGATCTCACTTCAAGTTTGGCATCAGGAAAATCAGTATCAAGAAGCTAATATAATTTCTTTAATCAATATTCAGACCATAATAGGATAAGTATGTTTGGGTTTAACAAAAACAACAACAAAAATACCCCTAAAATATCTCAACCATTTTGACTGATGCATTTGCATTGTATTCAGGTATATATTTACATTAATGTATCATGTATGTAAATGTGACAGGAAATACATTCTCCTATAAGTAAAATACTCTAAGAGTATAAATGTTATATGTAGAGAAGAAAAAAATATGCAGTTACAATGTATAATTTAAGGAAAATTAATTTGTATTACTGTGTGATATCAATCCCTTAGAGTCTTATAATTATTTAATTAGTATACTTATGACTTTTCTACCAAATTCAGAGATTTTCAAAAGAAATGGAAAATGAAATTCTTATCCTTTATAAGGACACATTTCAGATTATTTCTGCCCAGTTAAGTGTTGCCTATTTCAATGTAAGGAGACCATTGAGCAACTGGCCTGCTGTTAGCTCTACTCCTCTTAGAGGGTTTGCACTGGCCTTATTAGAAGTCTCCTCATAAATATATGTTGTCTTGACTTTGATGACCCTCTTGGACTGTAAACAAACTCTCTGAAGACAGGAGTTCAAGGTCTGTGATTCCGATAGCATGTGTAAACTGGGTATTGAGCTATGGAGGTAGCCGTCTTGGGTATTCAATTGAAAATAATAAAAGAAAAGCTGCTTAAGGAAGATGTTGTAACCTGTGCCAGTGTGTGAAAATGGAAGATATTTAGATACTGACAGTTTCTAAGTGAGGCCAGCCCTGATTTAGATTTAGATGAGAGAAATTAGAAATATCACCAAGCTTATATGAAAATAATAATAAAAATGATGATAATTAAAAAGCAAGAATAGAAAGCCATCAATTCACTGTATGCTATCTGAGAGTACCTTTTACCCATGCTATGTTTGTAATATTTCACTCATTTAGAAAAATCAAATGAAATCAAATACCGTATTATAAAACGTACCAATTTTAATGATGGGCATCTGAAATTTACTTACCTCTTTTGTGGGGAGGGGAGTAGTTTTATCCTGATTTAAAGTGTTTCATTGTGTTTATTCAGCATGAATTATAAGATTTTATAGAGCTCCTAAAAAAGGTCACTTAACATGTGATATGAACATGCTACTTATTAGGGGTATAAAAGGCATAATATTCCAGGAACTCCCAGAAAATAGAGTTAAAGGTGAGAATACTCAGCTCTGGGAGCACCTAAAACAGGAAGATCCTAACGTGGACATCACCTTGCAGGGGTGTCCTCTCTAGGGTGTCAGAGCAGTTTCCCGAAGGAAGAATCCTGTAAGTTGAGTTTTGGAGTTACATACCAGGGCAAGATTTGGACCTTTATTTGAAGGCATTGCTCTGAACTGTAAGGAAATTCTCAGCATGAAAAGAAATAGAGTAGGCCTGTATGGAGTCACATGCTTTAATTATTTTTATACTGTTAATAACAGAAAGCTGTAACTTACATATTACTTCCACATGTGAAAAGATAAAACAATCAAACTAGAAATATAAAACAGGTCAATAGATTTGTGCTAGAAAGAAATTACATTGTCTCCCGGTTCTAACAAAAATTAACTGTATTTCCCTTAACTTATATTTAAATAATTTTGAATTATTTAGTAATAATGAGGTAAATGCAACAACCGTATAGTTTTCCCCTATTTTTTATTTTCCAACACAAATAGCAGTTTCAGTGGCACTTCTTGGCTCCTGCTGCTCCTAACACTGAATTAAGTGATACATGTGGAATAAGAGCCAGAGAGGCTCCAGGAGTGCGGATTTTTAAACTATAAATCTAGATCTTGCATAACCCAATGTACTGAATACTTCATGCAGTTCCAGCTAAGCAAACGGTTGGACTGGAATAACAAAACACATGATGATCAGTGAAAGTTTCTAAACATTAGACTGTTTCTGTTTCATTGCAGCTAAGCTTTTGCATATCTATTATTCTTACTTTTAACCATACAGAGTTATCCTACCAGTGCCTTCAAGTCATATTCCATCAGCAGTCTAAATAAAAACTTTAAAAAGATTATAATCGTGTTTACTGTAGGATGTGGACCGTCCTACACAACCCCTGAGGTATAAAGGGTCCTCCAATTAGGGAAAGTTCAGTATTTTAATGATTTACGGTTTTTTACTAAACAGCAGGAAAACAACTCTCTGAGGGAAACTGTGGTCTGCTTCAGTGTCAAGACTTCTCATGTCAGAAAGAACTCTGGGGAGTTGGGCATAGCTCAAGTGGTAGAGCGTATGCTTAGCATGCATGAGTTCCTGGGTTCAATCCCCAGTGCCTCCTCCAAAAATAAATAAACCCATTTACCTCCCCTTAAAAAAAAAAAAAGAAAGAAAGAACTCCAGACATCCTTTAGATGGTGTCGTAGAGGAGCTCTCCCCTTGCTCCTCCTTAGAAACAACAAAGAAACTGAAAATGTGAAAAGAAACTGTATATTTTATGATACTACGAATCAACCACAGCCTAAACTGTAGTCTCTAAGGAACATGAAGTAGTAATTCCCAGAGTCAGGAAAAGATTGAAAGCAAGTATATGCTTCAACTCTTGCTTTACAGTGAAACATATAACAAATATATAGGAAATCAGTAAGGATATAAAAGATTTGATCAACACAATCAACCAACAAGACACAATTGACATTTACAGAGCACTGTACCCAACAATTACAGAATACAAGGCACTTTTAAATGCATACACTGGGCCATAAAACAAATCTCAGTAAGTATACAGGATGGGAATCAAGCAGAGTATGTTCCTTGACCCCAAAGGAATTAAGTTAGAAATAAAAAGTAAACAGAAATTATACACACACATGCATTTTTATTGGACTAAGAATATATACAATAAGAAATATAGTATTGTATATCTAGCAATTCCAAATATAGGGTGTATCTTGTAGATTTATTGTACATATGTTGAAGACATAAAAATAAAATTCACTGGAACATTATAATTTAAAAGAAAAAAAAAGAATAGAATCAACTTAAATCATCATTATGAGACTAGTAAAAGAAATTAAGAAATACATAAAGCAAGAAAATATTGTCATTAAAATTAATATGATTCTTCTACATGTGCATTTATGTAATACCATCCTTTAATGAAAGTCAATGTATGTAATTAATGTGCTCTCATTACTTTAACAAGCAAAACAAAAACAACTGTGTATGTACAACTTAAATATTTCCAGAATTCACAATACATTGTTAAGAGTAGTTGTCCCCTGGGAGAGAGCTGGGGTTTGAGGGAGATTTTTCGTATTATTTAATTTAATATTTTTTCATGAGCATGTCTTATATTTTAAATAAAATCTATTTTAAAAATTGTTATGAATAACAAAACAAAGTTTAAAGAACAAAATTGATTACTTTTAACCCAACATACGGAAACTAAAGCCCATCAGAAACTTCCTAAGTAGAGAAAAAGAAATTCGTATGTATGAATTATATGTCAGCAATGGTCATATAAAATGAGATTTCACCCGTGCTACAAAAACAAAACATCACCAGGGACAAAGGTATCAAGGGGATATATTAAAGTAAAAAGTAACTACTGGTTTAGAGTAGCAGTGTAATAGGTAATTTAGTCTTTAAAAAATATTTGATGTCATTATATTGTTTTAATTGTTAGATGAGAACTTAGTTTGAGGAGGAATGAGGGGCATAAAAGAATTATGTATTTAAAGCCAAATGAAAAACAACCATGGCATGAATCTTCAATTCTACTTGTTAGAAAAAGATCACTGATGTTGAAGATGAATGTTAAAAGATTTTGGTCACTATAGGCTTCCCCCACTATTCCAAAGCAGAGCATTCCTATGAAACCTTTTATGAGCCGAAATGGCATAAATGAAGAAGCAATTACCAGAGGACACATCATGCTAATGGATGCACAGAACAAGTCGAGATAAAGCACAGATGCTCACAGAGTTCAGAGCTGTGGTGGCCTGGTGCTCACGTTCTGGGTGTAGTTCCCCGGGGAAGGATCGTGGTGGTGCCACTCTCGCTGATTGCAGTGTGCACTGCCTCTGTGGTGTCCTCGCTGCAACACAAAAGCTGAACGCTATTTGAGTGTTCCACTGGTTTTTGTCAAAACAAAAATTCTCTTTGGATTTCTTTCAGTTAGTGAAAACGGGTACCAATGTAGTAGGTCTTCTGTAAAAGTAAAGTGGCATAAAGCGAATTTTCAAAGGGGATACCTGCATCTTGCTTGTTTGTAATGTGTCCCAATATGAAAAATAGGATGAAGATAATTATATTAAAAATTGGCCCCCAAATCTTTATCCATTCAAAATTATCTAAAGAATTACATTTTATGTCCCAGAAGTAAACAAGAAAGTGGGAATGAACATAGCCAAGTTTGGCTGTTCGTTTAAAAAATCTTGTTCACTAATTTCTTAGACTTTTCTCCATGTTATCCAAATTGAATAACTTCCAAAATAACTTTCCCTCAGAAAACTTAGATTACCTTCTAACCGGTTTTATGGCTCTAAAAAGAAATCCTTATCCTGTCCCTGAAAGCATAGTGACAAATATCTATTAATATATCAGATCTTTAAGTGAATCGTTAGAACTAGGGTTGTCCTCAAATTTAAAGCACTGTTGCTTTTTGAAATGATGTTATTTACCTGATATCAAGAAATTCAATTTGAAAAGGGAAAGAAAATATTACACCAAGAATATGATAAATCTTATCCTGGAAAATAACCTTCCATTTCCAGGGCATTCTCCAATTAAAAGAACTTTGACTAGAGTTGAATAAATGGTTTCTCAAATCTGATATGGAAGATTGAGCTGCTAGCAAAGCAATCTTCATGCAAATTCAACTATAAACTCTGGCCAATATATTTAAAAAATAAAAAAAAGAGAAAGAAACTACTCAAGGATTCGAGAGCCATAACAAAAGCAGGCAGATTTTGGAAGGAAGTAAAAATTAATAGCAACGTGACTTACAAGGTTTAAACCCATTATTCTGCGTGTTTTGTTTGGGGTTCTATCCTAAGGCCAGTGATATTTGAGGAAGAAGTGAACGTGTCGGGAGCTGAATCTTTGAAAGTAAAACCCCGCTGCCTTTCAGATAGGAGCAAGAGGAAGAGTCCCTGGGTGACCATGAGCGCCAGAGAGGAAGGGGGAGACCCTGAGAGTCAGAAGAGAGGATAGTCAGCTGTGGGAATAAAGTCAGCTAAGTCTGACTGAACCTGAACTCCAGACGCAAGAATGTTCAAGCAAGGTCCTTAAAGTTGCTTTCTGTGTTCTGGGAGAGTCACGAAAACAAATGCATAAAGAAAAGAAAAGACAGGATGTATCAGCATAGAAATATATATAAGTGTAAATGTTTGTGTGTGTGTATATATAAAATATATAAAACCTATTTATCCCATTCTTCTATGTATTTATTTAGCTACTTATCATATATATAGATATAGATATATAATAATTTATATGCGTATGTACAAAAATCTTAAAAAGAACAAAATGGACACTTTTAGAGTTGCTAAACAATATCTAAAATAAAACAGTAACTGGATAAGATTCAAAGCATGATTAAAATGACAGAGCAGTGATACACAGATCAATACATATCATTTAATCTGAAAAATAGTGAGAAGGTTAAAAAAAAAGAAAAAAACAGAGCCCCACAAAACCAGCAGGAAAACTGCAAAAAGTCAAACATTATGGTAATGGGAATTTTAAAAGGAGAGGATAGAATGGGATGGGAAAAATATTTGAAGAAATGATAATTAGAAATTCTAAAATTCAATTAAAGACATAAATTTACATATTCAAGATGTTCAGTAACTCCCCCCCCCCCCCAAAAAAAGGTGAAATCCGAGAAAACCACTCCTGGGTACGTGTTAGTCAAACTATTGAAATCTTAAGATAAAGAGAAAATGTTGAAGCTGCCAGAGAAACACTGCAACAAATAACATGCAAAGGGGCAATGATGATAATGCTTACAAGCATCTGGTCAGAAACCTGGAGAATCAAGGTGAAATAAAACAGTATCAGATAAAGGAAAATAAGGGAATTTACCTCCACTAGACCTATGCTTAAGAATTGTTCTTCAGTTTGAATAAAAATGACACCAGAGGGAAACTCAGATCTTCAGGAGTGAAAGAAGAATATTGGAAATGTTAAATATATGCATAAATATTAAGCACTAAATTCTTTCTTAATTTCTGTATAACACATGCCACTGTTAAAAGTAAAAATGATATTCTTTGAGAGCTTATAATGTATGTATATGTGATGCTGTTGACAACTATTAATAAAATTTTGACAAAATTGTTGACAATTATTAACAATAAAAATGGTGGAGGAGTAAGAGAACTGTGCATTTACAATATTTGTATATTTTACATGAGCTGCTCAATTTCCCTAATGATAACTTATACAAGGCACTTCACTGACTAGTAAAAATCAGATGGTCAGTTAAGTAATTTTAGAATTTAAAGGTTTATAGTGGTTTATTCCCATCAGTCAAACAATAGGTAGAATCATGCATTCATAAGAAAATGTTCACTTTTTAAAACATTTTTGTTCCCAATACATTTGAAAAGTTGAAGCAAGTCTTTCTGAAAGTGCCTCCTAAATGATTAGTAATATATAATTGTTTCAACTTTTCTCTAAATCCTTGTAAACATTTGAGATTTTGGTTCTTTTTGGTCTTATTTCTAAAACCAGTATATACTCTCTTGGTAGCTGATCCAGTTTTAATCATATAGCTAATGAAATATTTATTAAGTGATTCAGTTAGCATGAATTCAGTTCAGGTAACGTGTATTACTCCCAAAGGTCATGACCTTCGGTACTTTAGTTAGTAAAATGTGGAAAACTGCCTGTAAAAAAAAAAAAGCACCTTGAATTTTTAAAGAACAAGAAGTTTGTCTTTAGAATTTGCTATGTTAGTCACTAGAGAATTCATTTGGAGTGAAATTAAAGATATGCTGAGATATTTAAACTCTAGAAGCAAAAGATGATAAATCTAGAAATGCTTTGGGCAAATCTGCAATAGTTATAGCACAATAACATACAGATAAGGCTAGTTGAATGCATATATATTTTTAAATAAGAGAAATAGTGGGGTTTTTTTTATTGGAATCACGTTTTTTTGTTTTTTTTTTTAATTTGGGGTTTGAAAGTGATGTGTGTTTACTCCCAGAAAATAAAAAGAGACTTTATGAAAGAAAAAAAAAGTTATTTGAAAAGACTTTTGGGGAATATTTGATAAATTTGCTCTGGATGTTTGACTTGTTGGATCAGAAAATCTAAAAGATGAACAAAAATAAAGGGTCTTCTGGGACAGAGTAAGTTTGGTTTGGTTGGCCTGGAAGGCTATGGTGGCTAAATATTTGGTGGGGTTGTAAACCTTGTTTTTAAGAAAAATATGGAAATACTGCTTAAATCAGTCAATTCCAGTCAATCCTTAATGTTTAATTTCTCAAGATGAGTTTTGTTATTGTTTCTGAACTTTGCTGACAAAAAGTTGACCCATATCTTAGAGAAGTGTTACGCAGTTTGACAACTGAAAATAATAGGTCCTTAAGGACACAAATAATGATCCACATACCAGTTAATTTTTTATACAGGACAGATACAGGACATATTTTAAAATGCATTTTTTAAGTTTTTCTTAAAACATTTGGCCTGCAAGATATTCTGATTTTTAAAAAATTATGGTCAAATGTATTTAGGAAATGTTATATAATCTCATGGATCTCAGTGTTTCACAATGAAATTAGCAAAAACTTTGAAGGATCTTGAATTGAAAGGAAGCAAGGAAGGAAGAAAGGAGGGAGGGAGGGAAGAAGTAAGGGAGAAACTATCTAATATTGTTTAATTCAGTGTTTCTTTGTTGTTTACCCTAGACCAAGGGTCAGCAAAGTTTTTCTGTAAAGGGCTAGACAGTAAATATTTTTGGTTTTGCAGAACAAGAGGCAAAATCAAGAGTATTACATAAGTTTTTATATAACAAGACAGAAAACAAATTGCCATAACATTTTATTGAGGTAATCCAAAATAGAATAATGTTTAAGTCGATGTTTCATAATACTTACCTACCACTGAAAAAAAATGAAATTCTTTTTAGTGGGATAACTTTTAAATGAGCGTTCCAAGTAAGTGTTCCCTCTTAACAAATTCATTACAGATTTTGATCTGCAAAAACCATTCTTAGCTCATGGGTCATACAGAAGCAGGGGCGGGCTAGAATTTACTCATACACCGTAATTTACTGAACCCCACACTAGACCATGGAACTCTTCTTTTTTTTTTTTTTCAAATAATGCCTATTAGAACTAGTGTTTTTAGACCTAGTGTTTTAGAGTATTACTTTTCTACGTTGATGAGGCAGAGAATGGTAAAGCTGATTGGCATGAGCCTCGTATGAAAAGGATTTTTTCTAATGGAGTGGAAAAGTGATATTCTAAAGGAACAAAAGAGAATGATGAGCATTTTGAGATACGAGATAATAAGTAGGTCTCTAATAGTCTCTAATGACTATTACAGAGGGCACTGGGTAATGATGTCCTCAAGCAAGATCAGGGTTCAGACATGGCAAAGAGGGAGAAGGAACCTTTAGAAAAGGAACTAAATGGAGGGAAATTGGTTGGTTTTGGAGTGCCAGTTTTCAAATGTAGATTAAAAGGGTATGGAAGGTAGAGTCGGTAAAGGGCCTGGGAGTATTGAGTAGTAGTATAGGGATGATGACGTGGTGGGAGGTCAGTTGTTAGCGGCAGTAGTTAAAATCTAAGGATGACAGCTGCAAACAGGAATAAATGACCTGGGAGATTTTGTTGATAAGTTGGATGTGAGGAAGACAATCACTGAGCCTGGGGCAAGGAGACTTAATTGCCGCAATGATGTGATGCATACAAATCTTGACAGTCTTTGGTAGAACAAAGGCTATTGCAAGACCTCCTATTGCTTGAACTGTGTGATGCAGGATCCTGGACAGGGGACTTGCAGTCTGTGCAGCCTAAATGATTTTGAGGAAGTAAATTCTGGGAGTATTTCCTCAAATCTCATTCTCCTCCTCCTTTTTGCCCTCTTCCTCTTTTTCATCATCCGTTCCCTTCTTATTACCTTTAAATTCACAGAAAAGTTTTATTCAAGGGCACTGTTTTGAAAGTTTAAATCAAGCCATCGTCTCTTTTCATCTTTTCTTATTCCATCCTTCACTTATAAACCCAGAAATGTATATGCACTGGTGACATCCCGTAGACCCCTCAAATCACACTGTTCATTTGCTTCCTAATCACTTTATATTTCTTCAGTAGTTATGATACTCAGCCATCAGTGGAGATTTAATTTGGATTTTCCCATTAAAGCATCTTGCTATCTGTCTGAACGTCTGCTTTCCTATTTCTATTAGTCTCTGTTTGGTCTGTTCTAACACTAGAATATTATATGCATCAAACTTGGAAACATTCCCACCTCCTACCAAAAGTTAATGTGAAAAGTTGTCTGCAATTTTAAGAGAGGGCATATCATTTGTTTACTGTATTAATACCTGTAGAATCAGGAGACCCATACAGGAGAGGTGTTTGGCAGTTCAATTTTTACTTGTTAATACTATAGTATCATTGAGACCACTGAGATCTCATTTCACTTCCTGCTTCTCCAAGAATAGAGGGTAATTATTTAAATGGATTCAAAATGAAATGAAAGATTCTACAATCATGATTAAAAATTTTTCAAGACATTTTATCCATCTTTGTATCTCCACAAGTGGACCAATATTATTCTAGTCAGTTTTTAAATAGAGCTGATTTTTAGAATGATCATCCAAACTAGTAAATGAATAATTGTCAAGAAACATCCTATTCTTACCTCCCTATGTTTCCTTCACTTCTCTCCAGCTCTCCAGTAATTCTTTCCTATGTATAGTCTGGCCCCATTCACTGTCTAACACACATCTCTTTGCCTTGTCATTTCTTCCCCCTTTCCTTTCTGTTTTTTACCTGTATAGTTGTTTTCAATGTCTGATCCCCTAAGTCTACCTTTTCTCATGCCAATTCCTCAACTTGAATTTTGTTTTACCTTTCTCTTCCTAGGAGATTCTTCTGAAACTTGTAAGTTCAATCAAAATGTCATGCCTCATCTGAAGCCTTTTCTGACGCTCTTATTCTTCAATCAGATTCAAGCTGTCTTGTGTCTTTCATTCACATTCTAGTAATACTTTGTGCATCAATATATCTTAGAAATACCATATTTTTAATTAATTAGCTTTTTTCTTATCTTTCTCATTTTAAACTGTGAATTCATCAACAATGGGGACTAGGACCTTGTCGGCATTGTCTCATAGGCATGGTATGTAGTAGGAGTGGAGTGAAATTGTAAATACATGAGTGAACCGTCGTGCCTCCGTGTATACCCCCTTACACCTAGCTTACCATCTTCTTTCATCTTTAAGCTTTTCTTCATTAAAAAACTTAAACATATTTCATAAGTGATAAATACATATAATTACATGCATCTTTAAATAATACGAAATGTACAGTATCGTCTGACATTAGCATTTTTTAAAGGTGTTGTTTCACAAGGAACTCTGTGTAACTGTTCTGTACAAGGTAGATTTTTCTGTTTTGTGTGTCAGTGTCTCCCCAAGGAAGAAGCAAATAAAATAGATGCAGACAAGAACTGTACTATAAGATGGCAATTGGATGAGATTTACTAAGGCAGATATTGCCTTATAGGCAAGTTAATACGTAAATCCTATAGAGTACAGTTTGCTTAGAATTATAGTGTGAAGAATTTAGCTTTTATTCTTCATGGAATGCTGAGTGACAGAAAACTTTAATTGGGCAATGTCACCGTCGAAGCACTGACAGAGTCTGTTTTGTCATTTTGTTGGATGAATGCAAGTAAGGAGAACTGAAGGGAGAGAAGCAGTGAATAGCCTACTTCGAACACTAAATGCGAAATGCTAAGTAAGAATCAGAGATGACTCTTTAAAACATTCTCTAACATTCTTTCATCCACAAAGTAAAAAGTTGTTAGCTGTATTGTGTTGTAGCTCTACATACGTTGGAGATAGGGTCTAGTAATACCCCACTGTAACAGACAGATCACTGGAGCACAAGGGGTAGTCATTTCTATAGAACCTCACATGCAGAAGAAGGAAGCAGCAAGAAAGTATGTCAAGTGCCTTTTGTTCTGCGTTCCAAATTCTGCTTTAATTTAAATGACTCTCCTCCTCAGTTGATCACGAACTCAGTTAATTTAAGTTCATAAAGACATTAACTAGAATAAACAAATTAACTCTAGACATAGACATTTCATTACCAAGTTGGATTTTTTTATGGTTATTTTATTGATATCCAGTATTTGGGGAAGATATAGTAAAAAAATGTTTGGGTATATCTGTATTGAAAAAAAAAGACCTGTATTTTTCACTTGTGGCCAGGGATGCCTTGAAATTGCATGAAGTGGAATAAAGAGTCCAGAATTGTGGGTAAAATGTGCATGGGAGATAGCCAAGGCTGGTTCCACCTTCTGCATTTTTCAATTTGTTTTCTTATCAACATGCCCATAAACTGGAAAGCATTAGGCATAGACACATTGATAAGCATATGAGAATGAATTCCACTCTCCCTCAACCCTCTGTCATGGAATCTCTCTCTCTTTTTTTTTTTTAAATTTTGGAGTCTCCATTTGAAATACAACGAGTTACAGTACAAATATAAACACAAATTTTTTTAACATCAGAGACTAAAGTGCATATGCACCATGCTTTTTGCTCATCCTGAGATGAATGAGAGCTGGGAAGAAAGAAGGGTTAATTCAGCGTGCTGCCAACATAATTGACAGTGAAGGACTTTCTTACCCTTGAGGGTTTGAAGGTTAAGCTGTTGCGTGCCACCTGGCAATTAGGATTCCTGGAAGTAAGCAAGAGGCATGGTCGCAGGTTCATTTCAACTGAAAACGAATCCATTAAGAAGATTTCTGAAAGCTCTCAGAAACAGTAAGAAAGTTGGAATTCCAGGACTGGAAAATGAACAGGAGCAATGAGGGGCCAGGCATTGTTGAATGTAGGATTTGTTTAGGATGCCCCAGGAAAATACAGTTAGGATACTGCAAATGGCAGCTACATCAGGCTCACGAAGAGCACTGCCAGGATTGGATCCCATGTTCCTCTGACGGAAATCCCATTTGCTGCATTTTTGCTGTTGTTTTTATTTCCCATTTAAGTTCTGCTGCCATGACACATATTAAGCAGTAACATTTTCCCCTAAATTGATGTCCTCATACATTGGTTTTATTTTTCTTTACCAGCACATCTGCAGTAATTTGTGTGTGCTTATATTAGAAAGTAACGTTAGAGCGTAAGATCTGCCCCTTATATCCCCAAATCTTAGCACAGCATCTAGCATATAAACGGTGCCAGATGTATATTTCATTTGTGATGAAGGACTAGGAAAAGGGGAATAAAGTAAGAAGATGGGGTGGTGAAGAAACAGTGAATAAGGAGAAAAAGGAATAGAGGAAAATATGAATACACAGTGAATAGACAATACCACCCTCCAGCATTCTGACACATACAAATCAGTACATAAAGGGTTTTTAATAATATAACAAATGTTGATAACTGTCTTCTATGGGTCCCAATTTATTACTTGTGGCCCATATGTATTTTTAATTTATTTTTTAATTATCAAAATGATCTATTTCTCATAAGGTCTTCTCTTACCCTAAATGAGTTTTAGGGACTGATGTCGCCAAGAGATAGTCTGCTGTTAGATTTCATTGATTGGAGTTGGTTTTCAGTTATCTCTTTGCTAACTTTTATCTGGTATCCATTTTTCTCTTAAAAAATCATGGATAAAAGGGCTTTGGAACTGAAGAGTGGCTTACATAATTATGAATTTAAGACAAAGGGACATATTTCATTTCTTTGAGAATGCATAATGTTCCATAAAGGTTTTAAGAAATAAGAACTCTTTGAAAGGACTTCCTGATATGAATAATTGCAAATGTCAGGGGATGAAAGTTCTCTGATAGTGATTCTATCTCTAGAATGTCAGGTACTGGTGCAAAGGTGACATGAATGATTTGAGTGAGTTGTTCTTTCCCAGAGATGGTCCTGCAGAGAAATGAAAGCAGTGCTCTATAACCCACAGACAGATTTATTCAAAGCCAAAATGTCAGAGATAATCAAACTATTTAACTTGTGCTCATAGCCTTACTTTGCATTATATAAATGGGCACTCAGAATTTATTACATACAGGCAAATTAAAGAAACAGAATTTTTATAAAGCTGAATGATGCACTGTGGCTTTCAGCAAAATATTGATAATCTTTATTTTAGCATTTTCAATGAACTATGATTACTGATTAAAATCCTGCATAACATTTTTTTCCTTCTTCGTTAAGTTTAACTTACACACAGCAAATATACAGAGCTGATTCTTGTGAACACACCCATTTTCTCAGTACCCAGAGGAGAACCAGGGCATCATTTATATCCCAGAAGACCCCTGTTTTGCTCTTTATTAGTGTTACCAAACCAATCCTTAGGTCTGCTTACCCACCACACAGCAAAGCCAATCTAGTGACGCTGGATTGTGGTGAAGGAATGTGTAGCGTTTATTTGCAGGGTGTCAAGCAAGAATGGGCAGCTCATGCTCAAAAGATCTGAACTCCCCTATGGCTTTCAGGGAAGAATTTTTAAAGACAATATTTGAGATGAGGGTTGCAGCTCATGGACTTTCTTCTGATTGGTTGGTGATGAGGTAGTAGAGTGATGTTTCAGGAATCTTAACGATCAGTCTTTCTTGTTCCAGTCAGCTGGGGTCTACAGCATGTAGTTGCCTTCCTCCACCTGGGTGGGGGTCTTAGTTTCTACAGAAAAACTCAAAGATACGAGTCAGATCATTATGTATTTCCTTGAGGAGAAACTGGGACTCTATTTTAATAACCTCTGAACTATTGTTTCTTCACTGCTTTTCCTCTGTTTGTGCATTCCCTCACTTCCCTAATTAGTAATTGCTTGAGTCTGTTCTTTGTAACTCAGGGAAGGCCTAGGAGACTAAAGCCTTTTCCTACAAACAAGAAACAAGGGACACAGAAGGGCTTTTATACCCAGAGGGCCCCACAGAGTCCTACTCAGTTTCACCAGCCTATTCCCCTCCAAGAAAAATCACTGTCATGACTTGCCACATCGTTATGAACTATTACAATTAGTACTGCTATGGGCATTCTTGTATATGTTCCTTGATATATTGGTTTCCAATATATATCCATATATTGGACACATATCCATATACATTTCTGTTAGGTATATCCCTTGGATGGAGTTGCTGAGTTTTACAGTTATACATATGTTTTATTTTGGTAAAAACTGTTACAGAGGTTTACAAAGTGATTATACTCCAATTCATTCTCCCACCAGAAGTGCATGAAGGTTGCAGTTGCTTTACATCCTTGGTAACACTTATTATTGGCTCTCGTTTTTACTTTATCTATTCTATTTAATAATTTTTTTTTGGTAGGAGGAGGTAATTATGTATGTATGTATTTATGTATTTATATGGCAGTACTGGGGATTGAACCCAGCACCTTGTGCATGCTAAGCATGCACTCTACCACTGAGCTATATCCTCCCCCACTTTATCTATTCTCAATATAAAACCAAAATACTCTGATTTTTTTTGTCTGCTTATATTCTTTCATCTTACCAAAATAATCTAAGTTTTATAAATGAAAATAGGGACTTTTTATTTGTAAGTTTATACTTAAAGTCTTCAAAGAATAATTCCTCAAAAATGTTTCATAGAGTGAAATGTACCATGTTGCTTAAAAGGGAGAATTTCAAATTCAGTGGAGCCATATTCATTAATGCAATATGGCTTAAATATTTCAAACAGTTTTATTTATTGAAAAAAATTAAATATCTTGTGTCATCTTATGTATATGATGGAGTTTAAGATGGCTTGTTAAAAAAGTATTATGCACATAGTTATATGATTTAATACTATCTGTATGACAGAACTTTATAACTAATTGAAAAATAATAGTATCGGTCTCTAATAAGGACTCTAAATCACTGCAAAATATTTTTGTCATTTATTTCCAAAGTAATATTACATTAAATTCACTTTAATAATATATATTTAGTTTACCTTAATATAAATTATTTAAGAAATTGATAAGCTTGCATGGTTAAAAATTGAAATCTTTTCCTAGTGAAGCAAAAGGCAAAGATAGCACACAAATTTTAAAGCCAGTATTGGACCAGGACATATGATGAAGCTGGAGTGTGGTTAATGGACCACCAGGAGCCAAAAGGAGTCGAGGATGTGTTTATCTGAATATTCAGATTCTATTAGGGCAGGGCAAAAGATAAGAACTGCATATGATTTGAAGGGTATGAAACTAGTGTTAAAAACTGCAATGACTGACTGGGGAGTGATGACTAAAAGGCTCCAAGTGAGAGACACGACTGAACATTGGCATTAGAATTTGCAGGTGCTTTCAACATAAGCAGGAAGTCATCCGCTGGGAACAGTGACTCCACTTTGACCACTACCGTCCCTACCAAGGATATTTGAATTATCCTTCTGCCTCCAGTCTCCCATTTCCACCTTCCATTCTTTTATTGCCACCAATTATTTCCCTAAATAATTTCCTAATCACTCACCTGCTCATAAACAACTTAAAGCTGTCAATGTCTGAAAACGTGGGGTACAAACTTTCACCCAGCATTCAGGCTGCTCTGTGGTTTGGCACCATCGTGCAACCATAGGTGTACAGGATGTACCAGAATCTCACAGAACTGTGCTCCTAATGTTTCCATAGTTGTGCTGCAGCTTTGGCTTTAGCCTGTTCTGTTCCCTCAGCCTGGTGTTTCTTCCTCTCCACCTTCCTAATCCTGTGGACTCACTCCTGTCCTTTATGACACAATTTACACTCAGTAATTCTTAAGTCTCCATGAACCAATTCCTCTCCCTGATTCCTGCTGACTCCTGGCTGAGCCCTGTAATACCTGTTTTCCACTGGATTTCAGAAGCTTACTTACCTATGTCTCACACAATATCACAGTCTTCTTGAAGACAGGGACTACACATTAAAGAGCTTTATAACCCCAGGCACACTTAGCAGAGGTCTTTCTTACAGCAAATCACAAATTGCCTTTTAAAGGTGTGAGAAATTAAATGATTTCATTCATGGAGCATACACATGCAAAAAATGAAATTATCTCAAAATCAGTAGTTCTCAGCAGGGGGTGATTTTGCCCTTCCCCTCCAGGGGACTTTGGATAATGCCTGGAGACATTTTTGGTTGTCACAACAAAGGGAAGGGGCTGCTACTGGCATCTTATCCATAGAGGTGAGGGATGCTGGTAATCACCGTACAACGTCAGGGCAATCCTCCACAACAAGGAAATAGCCGATCTTAAATGTCAGTAGTGCCAAAGTTGAACGACCCTGCTCTCAGCTAAAGAAGCACATCTATTATGAGTGGTTTCAAACTTAAAGATAAATAAATAAACACCTACTGTTCATGTAACCCTGATGCCGACTGACTTCTACATCACTCTCATAATTTTTTTATTATCAATGAAATTAATATTGGTTCTTAATTCAGACATATACAAGCCTGTATAATTTACATACACTCATAAATGTGATCAAGTCTTTTTAGTATATCTTCCCAGTGTTTTCTGTTTAACTACCTGTTTTCACTCTTCTCTCTCACTGTACATTTACTTTCTAAAACGTACACCCATATTAAAAGACAAGCATAGGTCCTTCCATACGTGTTACTATAATTTCCTAATGTATGTATATGTGTGTGTGTGTGTGTGTATGTGTGTGTGTGTATAAACTGCCACTGGGTCACTATTGCTGAAGCTGGCCTGCAAAAGCCACTGCCAGAGGCAAATGCCTTCCAATCGCTAACTAGCAACTAACTCTCATTTTTGCAGAAAGTAAATAAAACCCATCTAGCAAAGAAGCTGAGAAAACTAGTTGGCAAGGGAATCTTAGAATTATAGATTTCAGGTTCCTGAGGACACACAATAATAGAAGAGTGCAGAGGGGAAGATGTGGGGATGAGTCCCAACAGGCAATATCCAATGTACATTTGTTGGTGAGATTTCTGCTAGCGTTAAGTTTGTTTTAGCATTGTCATCGTCGGGTGCACAAAAACGGGTTCATGTTGAAATCATTGTTTTGTTTTGTGCTTTTGTCGCTTGACAATATCTCAGTGAAACATCTCCAAGTCAACTCACGCAGCACGAATTTATTTCTCGAAGCCTGAGTGCTATTACATGATGTGGGTGAATCATAATCCATCCAGGCGTTCACTTTGGTGGGTTTTCACTTCAACTCCTCTTTTTGGCCATCATACACGCGGCAGAAATAAGTATCACTGCATCATTCTTTACATATTGATGGGTTTTTTTTTTTTATTTTGTTTTGTTTTGTTCTTCTTACAAGATGAGGTCCCAAGTTTGGAATTGCTGATGAGATGGAATGTGTTTTGTTTTCAGTCGCCGTATTGATTTTCAGTATGCCTATAACACTTTATATTTTTACAGTCAACATAGGAAAGGGGCTTCTTTGACCACATCCCTTCCAGTAATATGTGTTATCTGGGATAGTTTAATTCCAACTTTTTCCAGAAAGCAGGCCACAGTAGAAGGCAACCCAAATACTATCCCAACTTGGCTGTAACTTTATAGATTCTCTTACACCGTTACGGAGTACAGGGATTTTTGAATGCTTCACAGTTTTCTAATTTAAAATTATCAAAGCAAAATCACTCAAATCAGTGAAGGTGGAATAGCTTTGCAGTAACATTTCAGCTAAAGTAGCTCTAACATTCAATAATATTCCTGCTTTATTCTGATGTTCTTTTTCCATTAAACTGGTTAAAAGTTTGTAAGAGTCCGCTCTTACAAGTTTGTATTAGGCATTGTCTCTGGTTCAGTCAGTCACAGTGGGCTAATTTACATTTCAATTGCTCTCAAACCCCAAATCTTAATGACTTTTAACATCAAATGTTCACGTCTTGCCATATGTCCATCACAAACTGGCTCTGGGTGGGTAAGGAGTTTGCTCCATGCCTCTTCACTCAGCGGCCCAGGCTGCTGGGGCACCTGTCATCTGAAACTTTACCGGTGGTTGTGGCAGTGGGAAGAGATGGCAGAAAATTGAGAATTGGCTGTAAAGACTCCTGCCCAGTGATGACACGTATTGTATTTGATCACTTGGTAATGAGTAACATCAATAACGCTTGGATTAGAATAATTTCATGGGCTATTCATTATGTATTTCTCAATTTGTCATGATTCAACACATAGTATTTCAACTGTCTTTCTGTTCTGTTTGTGGTGACTTTACCAGTTTTGAATTATTTAGTAAGTGTATTAAGACCATTGATTTTGAAAAACTGGGTAGTTGGCTTGCTCTATTAATTGAAAAATTAAATGGTCATATAGCTATCCATTTCTATTTATTATACTGTTTAGGTAGCTCATTGAAGGAATTGATTGATGGCATCAAATATTATGACAGTTTAATCAGTAACATTAGGATAAATGGCCTTAGTGTTTGTCATATTTTCAATGTGATTTACCTCTAGCTGCAGCCCTTGACGATAGTCATTTGGATCCTGTTGATTTCATCAGTGTGCCCAGCTAGTCCCCGGGAACATTTGCAGCTCCTATATTGCTAAGGCAGTGGTGAGAGTATGTGATTGTTATTTGAAACTAGTATAATTCAAGTAAGAAATTTGGTCATTTAATAGGGTTTAGAAGATTATAAATGTACATTTTTCATAAATGCAGCCACTATTTTTTATCCACAGAAAAAAGATCTTGTGGCCATTCCCTGGTATTGCAGCTTTCAGCAACTGGCATTAAAATTCTGATTCCATATTGCTTGTTCTTTTACATTGAAGCAGATGTCAGTTTCATATGGATTTTGAAAATCATCCAATCTGTTCTTCAAATATAAATGTAATTACTGGTCAATGGTTTTGGATAATTTATACATCTGCTGAAATCGTGGAGGTTTTATTAATTGTCTCAACTTAGAAGTTGTCCCTTCAAAAGCTGAGGATCTGGAACAATATTCCATTGGGTTAAGTCACCCCTACTTTTAGTAATAGTCACATGTGCTTAAGTAGCCTGGGTGTGGATGATCTGAATTTCTATTTACTTACAAATCCTAATAGAAGATTCTTGTACAAGAAGAGGATTCCCTCCAAGTAAAGATGATTCTGTGTGCCTATTTCATGTGCTGTTCATGAGGGGCAAAAGGAGGCAGCATATAAAACATGTAACGCTTAAGCTTTAGATAGCTAGAATAAAGTTAATATTATTTCTCAGTTATAAGGGATTGTGAAAGTCATTAAAAAACCAACTTCCATCTAGTTTTAAGGTACCTGAGATACAGTTCTCAAACTTTTGCCTAAGTGTGACCCCCATACTTTCAATTATAAGCTTATTTCGTGTATCCTTATCACTTGAAAACTTTCTAAATAAAGTGAAAGCAGTAAATATCATTTGTTAATTACCTCTCCTCCTAATAATGATGATAATGCCACCATTGCTGCCACTATCTTACTGCTACTTTTGATGCATGTTTAGTCACCATAATCTAGCCAACTTAATAGTCAATAGTTTGGATAATTTATGCATCGGCTGAAGCCACAGAGGTTTTATTTTGATTTAGAATCTGTAGCACCTCCAAAAGGTGTAAGATTTTAAACCAAATTGTCTTGTGTGAAGTCAGTCCTGCTCCTAGTAATAGCCACATGTGTCATATGTTCTACATTCATCATCTTAGTTTATTCTTCATATCAGATCTCTGAAGTAGGTGTGAGACTTACCCACATTTTATAAAAGAGAGAACTGAGATTTAAAAAGGTTAAGCAAAGTATCAAAATCATTTGGATTTTAAATTTCGGCTGCCTGATTATAAAACCCATGTTTTAAGCATCTGTTGTATCTTTCTTTCTCCCTGCCCACCTCCCCCCAACAATCCTTATTCTTACATTGGCATCTCACCTGTGATATAAACAGCAGGTAGTGGTGGAATGATTAACTAGATATGCTCACTGTTAAATGCTTGCCAGATCACCAGAATCCAAACAGAGTGTCAATGTAATCTTCTGGATTTTAGGATTGCTTTCATCACTGTACACACCAAGACTTAAAATCCAGAACCTCATAATTAATCAGTCATTTCAGAAGTTCTTGTGTTCGCTCTATTAGCTGTTGTGTCATGATCCTACGGGATGCCGGGACACACGGACACTAGGCTGTCTCTCTCCTTCTTGGTAGAATGTTCTATCTAAGTAGCAATTTGGCTTTCACTAAACTATATTCTACTGCCCTCAACTCGTGGATGAAACATGGTTCCGAGTCAGTTATATTATCACATAGACCAGCAGTTTGAAATGCTTGGCATTAAAAATATTTTAAAGTGGATTATAAATAACTTTGTCCTGAGTTATCTCTGTTAAAGCAAAGCCGTTTGTGTGGACGGCACTGTTTAGTTTCTGGTGATGTTACTGTGTTGGGGTGGTGGTTGTTATTGTCATTGCTGATGGTGTTCATATTATTTTGGAAGACTTTGTAGTGTGTTCAAGTTAAAACTCTTTCTTGAATCCTCAGGCACACAGTTATTATTACTGCTATGTTATTTAGGAAAGAATTACCAGGGAAGATAGCAGCATAGGGAGGTGTGTTCCACTTACCAATTTGAAGGAATTTTGTCATCCTTGCCTTTCACCAGCGGATCTGTGAGTTGAACTGAATAGAATCAGAGATATTTTCTAAAGGTTTATTCATTGAGCATCAAATGCATTTTTTATAACAGTAAGGACCCCAAATTGAAGCAGTTTGCTGTTGCTAAAATGGCATCTGGTCCAGTTGTCAGTCTCTTACGTCTGCAAAATGTTATCTCAAACCCAAGCCAATTTTACAGTATGAGAAAAAGATGATTAAGTAGATGAAACATTGCTGTTGAAAATATGGATTTAAAAGCATCAATACTGAGTACATGTAATTTCTAAATGATAACTTGATATTGGTATGACAGAGAAAGAAACAACCACTAATAACTGAAAGCAATACAAACATTGCACAAAATAAAAGCAAATTGAAAGCAGGCAAATAATAAAACACTTAGCTCTTTAGCTATTATTCTGTAATATGAAAGTTTAAAAAAAGACTCCCTAATATTTTTGGTTTTTTGGTTTGTTTCTTTTACATGTTTCCTGGTCCAGATTTATATCTTTGAAAATAACATCTACTATCAGCCTGATATAAAGAGCAGTTCATTGCGACTGACATCTTCTGGAAAAGAAGGAATTATTTTTAATGGAATTGCTGACTGGTTATATGAAGGTGAGTTGAATAGATTTAGTTTCGAAAGAATATAAATGGCATATTTTTATACAAATTCTGTAAGAAAAACCTGTTCATTCTGGAACAATACTTATAGCACTATTTCTTCTCCTCATTTCCTCTCAAAATTGCTTTCATGCTTTCATATCTTTGCATCTGCTCATATTTTGACTGGTTGTGATTTACATCTTCTTATATGATTCCAAGTTTCTCTCTCTTACACACACACACACACACATTTTATTCAGGCTAAATGGATTTTATTTTTGGTGATGCTTAACTAATGAAAGTGAATAATTACCTTACATCACTCTGGAATTTAATGCTGAATTTTTCTGACTCTCAGGAAAAGAAGAAACAAAAACCTTAACTGCTGAAAAAGTACATGAAAGCCACTTGATTTTAGTCATTCCCATTAAGAACATTCTGTCCCATTTTAAAAGCCATTGCATCAGTAGCAAAATCAAACCTACCTAAAAAGAGTTATTTTCAGTAACTATTGAATCAAAATTTCATAATAGCTGAGAATATAAGAAGGAATCAGGTGATGAAAACCTCTATCTGGTTTTATCATGTACCAATTATCAGCTAGTTATAGGTACACATTTCCTGGGGAGGACTCAGAGTGTGAGTTTAATACCTAGGTTTCAGGCCAGAACTGATCCTGGCAAAATATGTCAAAATTTAAACTAAATTAGGCTATTTGATTAAAAATTAAAAGCTAAGGATCTTCCAGAAAATAAACTTTATTCTTGAGTGCCACTGGCAAATACAATCCTTCTACCTCAGAGCTGCAATTTTTAATTATGTAAGAAAAGTAAGTCATATAGTTTATTCATTCACTCACGCCCTAATTAAACAGGTATTATTGAAGACCTACTGTGTTCCAAGTACTTGTCTAAGTGCTGAGATAAATAAGGAAACAAAACAAAGTTCAGCTCTCAGGACTTTACATTAAAGAAAAATGTTGCTGTGTAGAGCTATTTTATTGAGACACTGTAGCCCTCAAGACTTACATGTATATGTGTACTTGTATATTTATACCTATAATACATTTTGTGTATATGCTAGCATCAAATAATGAAAGATTTTAGAAGCCACAGTTTATTCTGAAGAGTAGGAGAATATATTATGGAAATATCAGCAATAATTATGCTATGAAGTTTTAAAAAATGAAATACACAAATATATAAGTAGGGTTTTGTTTGAGAGTGTCAAAAGCTGACTCTGGCTTTCTTATTTCAAAAAGACAAAGTATTGAAGGGGCCTGAGATGGCCCAATGAGTTGAAGAAACAGGTAAGGAACAGATTTGAAATCTGGGTACTTCTGAGAATTCAGGTAGTAGTAACTAATCACCACTTACCTAGAGAAGCTAAGAAACATATACTGTTTATTTTCTAAATATTCTTTGCTATTGTATGAGACCCTGATAGAAGAAGAAACAATGTATGTCAATGTAGTGTGGTAAGTAATTAAATCACAGTAAATATAGGATTCTATTAAAAAAATAAAGGAGTGAGACATAGCCCATTTTAGGGATTTTCAAACATTTTCCTAAAGGAGAAAACTTCTGAGCTCAGCCTCAAAGATTAAGAAGTGTAACACATAAGAAGAAACCAGTCCAAGCAAGAGGTAAAAGCTTGCAAAAGCATAGAAGGGTTAAATATTAGAGTGGGTGCCTAGGGAACTAAAATCTGCTTGGTACTATAAAGGCGTAAAATTTGAGGAAAACAAGATAGCAAGAACCAAGAGGTAGTAACCCCCAAATAATCTGGAGATTCAATAATTTTCCGCTGTTAAATTGGAAAACTTATACAGCCTTTCAAGAAGTGTCAAGATTAGATCTTCCACATAAGTAGATCATTTTGGCTACAATGCAAATTTGGAATCGAATAGCAAACAGAGCTATAGCACCTATAAGGCTTTTTCCATGTTCTTTCAAGAGATAATGAACAACAGGACTAGGATTAAAGCAGTGAGAAAGAGGAAAGATTCTAAAATTGATGAGGTAGTAATATAGGTAGATCTTAATGGTTAAATGGGTAAGATGGATAGAAGCAGTCAAGAACGATTCTTTGGCTTCTGGTTTGGATCACTAGTAAATAGTGGTGGCAGACACAGTGAGCAGGCATTCACAAGGAACAGTAGGATTAAGGGAGGAGAGAATAATTTAGTGGAAACATTGGTGCTTCACAGTGTGCTGGTATTGGGTGACAAACTGATCCTTACCCTTGTAGAAATTTTGAGTCAACTCAATGTAGAATGTACTGACTTGACTACTGATCAAGATGATTTGGGCCACTGTCCTTTGTGGAAGGCTTCATACAGTTTATGGAATTACATTTTTAAGGAAATTGTAAAGAGGGAAATTAAAGACCATTATCTGGGAAATAAGGTTATCTTCTTAATTAGAGAATAAAAACATATATTTGGGCTTGAAAGTGAACAGTGTGTTGGAGGATAGGCAGGATCAACTGGTAACAAAAATTTTGTGATGACAAAGTAGGTCTGACACTTGCCAAAAGGAGGAAATGGAAAAATTATGGTTTTTGCCATTCAATTTAAACTCAATCCTTTGGACTCATATGTCCTACATATACTAGGAAATTCCAGATATGCTATGTGAGTTAATCCTTACAACACTAGCATATCTAACACTTACTGAAGAAACCAAGACTCAGAGAGGATGTCTTCAAAGCCAGTCTTAGTCCTGGGCTATTCTGCTTGTTACAGTGCAGTGTCTTTCATTATTCCCTAATGGATGACATGCATTATGGACCTAAGGTGTTAGACTTCCCAGGACCGTTTCATCAGCCACAGACTCTGAACCCTGCTGTCCATGGACTTACCTCAATTCTTGCTTCCTTTCCAAGAGAAGGGGCCCTACTAATGTAACCAATGTCAAGGTTTGGCAGAAGGATTTAGGCAGTTCAGATGTCACTGATTTTCCCTCTACATTTTTCCTGCCACACCCAAGCTAGGCTTCAAGAGTCCCATGTGGACCTTAAGGAATCACTTTGCTTGTCCAATGTGCCAATAGCTCCCAGAATCCAGACCTTCTCTTTTCCCTTCAATATACTCATGAAAATGCAGTGGTATCTGTTAGGAATGCGTAAGATCTTCAACAGTATGTGTGTGATGCCCTAGTGTGGAGATTTCCTTTTTAATACTTAACAGAAATCAATTACAGTCTGAAATAGTACGTGTGGGAGATTCAAGAAGTAACGTAACATTTCCACTTACTTTTTTAAAATAAAATTTACCTTCTATAATTGTCATAGGGAAAAAGAGATTAGAGGAGTCACATAAAAGATAATAAAATGTTTTTGTAGCAAAATTTTAAGTGCATGGCTTAATCTTTATGGGGCCAAGCCAATCTGTGATTTTGCTGTTGCACCCAAACTCAGTCACTAATGTGGAGTCTTTAAAAGTCTTTTAAAAGTATATTGTAAAGCCTCTTTATTTCTATGTCTAATACTATTAAATTTTTAAAGAAAGCAAAAGAAAATAAAATATATTGTGTTTCAAAGAGTTAGTGAAGTTCAGAAGGAAAGTAATAACATCACGCTCAAAATGAAATATTTTAAATATAATTTACACAAAATACTCATCTTATTCATATAAACTGGTATATTTAACACTGTAGCTTAACTGAACAAAACATTAGATCAATGTTTTGTTTACAAAAAATAAAGTTCACAGTTGCAAAGTTTACAACTTTGAAAATTTCCGTGAAATAGTTAATCTATCAAATAGAAACAAAACAAAAATGACTGTCACTTTTAATTATTTGAACATAAAAAAATAATGGAACTAATATGCCTAAATGATTTATAAATATACTTAGAAACTCAGATTTGTAAAGAATTCTTTGAAATTCAGTCCAACAGCTATTGAGCACATCCCTCTGTCAGGCATTATCTGAGAGCAATACAGCGAGAAATATGGTTTTCTATGTTCTGGGCATTTCCAACCTCCAGGAGTGAAAAACTGGAAAAAAACTGTTATATAGGGAACCATTTGCAGTATGGTATATAGAAATATAAATAGAACTACATGTCAGCAAAGTAAATATACATAGAAATAGAATTAATTCTGATGGTTGGAAGAATATAGGGTGGTTTCATAGGAGAAATGGTTTTGCATTGAGCTTTAAGAATAACAAGAATAAAGTGAGAGAAAAAAGATTTACAGGATAAACAATATCCTTATCAACAAATTGGAATTGTTATTTTTTTGTTATTTAGTGAGAACAGTGGGAAATGTCTGTATTTATTTCATTTTGTGTCTTCTCATAGACACAGGAAGTCACATTCATTGATTCAACAAATATTTATTGAGTACTTACTAAATCCCAGTAAACCTGGACTGTGACAGATAAAATTAAAAAAAAAAAATTAGAGATACAGCTATGGAAGCCAGAGGAGGGTAGGATAATCAATGCTGAGTCTCAGGAGGTCAGACAAGCTAAGGATTCCAGAGTTACTGTTGGATTTGCTACCAGAACTTGGCAAGAGCAAAATCGGTTAGTCAGGCGTGCCAGAAGCAAGACTGCAGTGGATGGAGGTGTAAATGGGAAGTGAGGGGGTTATGAATAGAGACAATTCTTTAAGAAAAGTTGACAGTGAGATATGGAAAGTCAGGAGGAAAACATCAATTACAGACCCAAGGGGCTGACAGCAGCATCCTCAGGAAACCCCATCCAAGTCAATAAACTACAAAGGATGAAATCAGCTTACTTTTCAGAATCACATGTTAACCTGAACACACTGCTTGTATATGAGTTAGTTTTTTCTAAGTGCTTTGTGTTAAAGCTATATTTTTAAGTGCCTGTGATATAAAACAACGTATGTTGAAAACTCCATCTGCTCTGCAGTGAGGTTTTCTACATCAATGTAATAAAGACAATGAAGAGCCAAACCTCCATTGAAATGGAATGGAACGCAACTTGTAAAAATAAACTGTTTGTAAATAATATGATGTAACTAACACAGGAAATTTCAATCTGTAGTAAAAGTCCTTATTAGTTGACAATTAAAGAATGTGTGCCTTGTCCAAGTAGACTTCTAAGGAAATGCATATTAAAGATTCTTGTATTTATCTTCTTTCTATTCAGGTAGCTTTACTTTTGTACCTGGAAGTCACATAACTCTTTGTATGTACTGTTTTTTTGTGAAGAACAACTTTAGGCATAAATTACTTTAAAATAAAGAAGAGTAGATGATGAGTAGTTTCCACTGAATGATGCCTTCAGATTGGTGCCATTCCTATTCTTGGGATGTACTTGTGTACACATACTTCAGCACCAGGGTAGAGCCTGCTTCTTAGAAACCCTGAGAGTTGATTTTGGAGAACACAGTCTGATCTCTGTGACACCATCAAGTGTCATAAGTCTGAAGAGTTTACATTCAGTTGTCACTTAGCATGTTTTCCTTCAGTGTGTTGTATAGATGACTCATGTCTCCTCAACTGAATTTTAAGTTACTTGGACAAATCAGGATGAGGATCACTACTGAAAAAAAAAAATGGCACATTCAAAATAGTATTCAGCTTTATCTATGAAGCGGCCACTTATACAAGACAAGAAATATACGGCCATCAGGGGCTAGTAATGATTCAGCCATTAACACCTGAAGAGGGAAGGAGAGGCCGCTGTTACTCGGGCCCAGAAGGTGAGAATCCTGTCATTTCCACAGTAATAGAAGCAGTGAGTTTTGGTGGAGGAACAACGCCAGACCCACAAAATACCATGCACTAACTTCTTTTCCTTCATTTGATTTTTGCCTGGTTTCAAATTGGCCATACCTAATGTAACCTCAGAAACCATGGGAACACTCTTATTATCCAAGTGAAACATGTGTGACCCCAAAAGAGGAGCATGCAGAGTCCCATCTGCTACTGTTTCATTGCAGAGTGGTCTTGTCCAGTTATACACCTGTCTGAAAGTTATAACTACAGCCAATACTTGTGTCTTTCATAAAGGGTTTCAGAGATTTCCCCCATTAAGAAAAGAAATAATTTATCATATGACCTTAATTGGGAATCATAGTTCCTTTCCCTCAACTGTTGGTCCCTTTTTCCCTTTACTTTCTGCCAGCGTTTTGAGTGGACAGGTTATTTACCTGGTGCATCAAAACAAACTTTATTCCTGCCAAGTCTTATTCCTTTGCTTCCTCTTCTTGATTAGGTTGCGACCATTTCATTTTTCCGTTGAAATGGAAATTGGAATGTAGGAATGCGGAACTGGAGAATGAGATGGAGTTAGACAAAAGAGTATTCGTGAATCTGCTAAGTTCCAAATATAGTTTTCCTTGTCTTCCTTTCTGTAGTAAAGACACACTTTCTTGCTGGCAGATGAGATTAATGATCGGAGCTAGCACAGTGACCACGTTTTCAGTCAGGTTTCTTTTTTCCAGTCATACTGAGCCCAAAATGGTCAGGGAGCAATTTCAGCTTGCAATTCAGAGGAACAGAATTATGACTGTATTCCTTGTTGGAGGCAATCCTCCTCCCTTAGGCATTAGGACTTCTAAACCCACCGTTATTATAAAGACAAGAGGCAAAATGTATCCAGTGGATTATTGGTGTGACGGTGAAGGAGAGCTCTACACCTCCACCCCTCACCCCTCAGATCTGTGCTTCCCGGCTCTGCAGGAGGGACACAGAGCCCCCTCTGCCATGGATGTACTCTGGTGGACATTAAGTAGGACATTAATGTCTATAGGATAACATCCCAATTTCAAGGACGTTGTCAAAATAATAGTGCCAGAATCAAGGTAGAGGAGGTTATTTGACTGTTCTGTCAAGCCAGGGACATACAGCTACTGGGGAACATGGTGATACCAGTGGATGCCATTCTGAGCCTATTATCTTTCTTTTTGCTATAAAGTATCTGCTGCATGGAGGTGACATAGCTTGGGTATTGCAGTAATGGATAAGTTATTCTCTAAGTGCGTGAACAGCAGTACTGATAGGACTACAGGAAGCAAAGGCATTGCCGTATCTAGAATGTGTGTCTACCTGTGTAATGGCAAAATGCTGCCCCTTCTTGATGGAAGAGTTTCCATGCAATCCACCTGTCACCAGGCAGTCATGGTCCTGCTGGGAAATAACGCCAGATCAAGAGTTTGGTAGTGACCACAATTATTGGTAGGTCACGGTGACACCCAGAGGCAAACTGACATGCAGTCCGTGGTCATATTGTCCATCTGATTATTCAGAACCTCCTCTGCTATGGCTGTTCTCTGGACGGCATTAAGCAGGACACTAGTATCTTCAAGGTTTTAAATTTTTACCCCTTCTGAAAAGTCTATTCATTTACCTTTCCCTAAACTTCCTAAACTTCTGTGATTTTACTCTTTCTATCTCCCTGATCAGGTGGCCATTTATTAGCTCCTGTGCATGGGTCTGCATGGATCCATGCTTCAGGCCAAGTCTCCTTCCACATGAAGTGGAGAACTAAATATCTTGTTCAGAAGTCTTCCAATATGTGTTTATTACAGTCTTTTAATGCCACTCCTGGGTCAGATTATAGTACAGAGTCTGTCCAGTTCCAGCTTGTTCAAGTACATCATGCAAACCTCACCATAAAACGGGTGTACATTTATTCCTCCTCTGCCAACTTATGTTAGAAAACACATCCTGAGGCATCGATGATGTGAAATGAAGGAACGAGGTTACAGCAGAGGATGCAGTACTGTGGGCAGTTCACTTGCGTGTTCTGGCCCAGTTCGATATATGCCACTTCTGTCTTACAGCGGAACGGAGCTGTATATATTTCGCTTTATGGTCAGTGAATCAGATAACAGTCAGTTCACAATGGGCAGTTTCGGTTGTGGAATCACTTGGTATCCCATGGTCAGGCTAATTATTTCTGCCAGAGCTCAGCAGAAAGCTGCCTTTGAATTGGGAAATATTTATCAGCGCAGAAGAAAACGGCCTTTCTCCAAAGCCTGTCATGACTGTGTTTTGATTGTCATATGGTGATTGTCAGAAGCTGCACCCATCATCTCTGTTTGCCACGGACGCTTGTATTACCATTGTATCTGCTGGGTCACAGGGTCAAGACCTTGTACCGTGACCTTGATCTGCTGCACAGCTGTCTCCTTCTCAGGTTCTGCTCAGAAAGGGCACCTCTACAGATTACCAGTGAACAAAACCGGGTAGCAGATGTGAATGTGGTTTACGGTGTTTTTCAAACTCCAGAGTCCAGTCCCTCTTTACTTTTGAATAAATACAGTCCCAACAGATTCTCTCTTTATTAGAGACAGCCTGGTGTATCTCAGACTACTAGCTCTCTAAACTCTTCCCGAGGGATGCAGACACTTAAACTTCACAGGAATTAATCTTCCATTCTGCCTTTATGAAGAGGAGGTCTAGCTCCCTTGGATACAGGTTGCCTCTGTCAGCAAGAAGATGTGTGGAAATTTTGAGGTTCAAAATCTTAAGCCAACTTTTCACTATAAAATGTGTTATTTATGAGACTGGTCCAGAAAGCGTAAGTGTATGGCACACGTCTACCCCGAGCATCCTTATCCTGTGTGTCAGGGTCCCAGTACTTCTCCACCACTCTCTCAACTTTAAAAATAAGGTGGAGTTGAACCCCTAAATTGTGTGGCAGCTCTGCAACACTTACTGTGTTCTCTTGGTCCTCAGCCTTATCAACCCTTCAACTACAGAAGAAAGGGACTCCTTCAAAGTTCCCATGGTGCCCTTTTGTATATTCCTAATGGAATAGTCATGGTTTCAACTTCTGTTTATTCCTATGTAACCTCTCTGAAATGTCGTAAGAACCACGTGAACATCACTTAACAGTCTTTACAGTTGCCATGGTTGTAGCAACTGTCACAGTGGCTTGTCCTCCCAAAGCTTTTCCTCTCTAGATGCATCCCGTTCTGTGTCATCACCAGTGGCAGCTGATTGCTCATGATGCTGTTCCTTGCTAGGGATTATCTATACTCCAGTTCCCCCTGAAAGGCTATTATTACAGTAAAGATACAGATATAAATAGCTATAGATTAAAGATGTAGATATAAATATAATTATAGATATATATATATAGGTATTTCCAACCTAACTCAAAATGTAATTTTGAAAGTCTCTTCTCTGAGTCTACTCCTGGTATTAATCACTCTATCAGTCAGAGTCTTGAAAGAGTTGTCATCTTCAATAATTTGAAGAGGATTTATTTACAAAAATGTTATTTACAAAAGTGAAGGTGTAGGGAATTCATAAATAACAGAACTATAATCTAGACTAGTAGCAGCCAAGCTGTGACCACCCCTGTGACCATAGAGATGAGCCGTTACCAGATACCAAAGCATAGATGAGGTGGCATTGACGGGAGGAGTGACATCATTTAAAACACCCAGTAAGCTCAGGTAACGTTTCAGGACAAAGCCAGAGGAATACATACTCTGACTTCACTCTCTTCCTCCTCTTCTCTTGCCAAAGGACCATAATGGTCATGCTTTAGAGGGGATGGGAGCCCTTTTGATGGGTTCATGTAGGTTAATTTCCCGGGCCAGAAATCAGGTATAGAAAAGTGGCCAGTGGATCTAAGGTCACATGAAAGCTACCCAGTATATTTCTTATTTTATTTCCTTAGAGCTTAAAATAGTTTAACAAATCTAGTGGGTTTGGAACTTGTTTGATGATAAGAGGATGGAAATATGATTGAATGCAAATATGAATGAATGGTGACATGAATATGGTTTTATGCCGTATTTCAGTCTTCAGTTACTGTCATCATTCTTTTTACTCCAATAGTGCATTCATATTCTCTGTTCACATTGCTGACAATCCATGAAATCCTGACTTCACTGCTTTCCTCCTTCCTTCCTTGGCATCTGCTTTTCCTGGGATTCAAAGGGTAAACTCAGACATAAAGCATTCTCCATGAAGTTGATAAAATCCAATGCACTGCATAGAAAGTATTTGTGTACAACGGAGATTTCCAGGACAGATGTTCGTGGGTCACTGAGCCCACATCTCTACAGCTGGTTTCAAATAACGCTCATTTATTCTAGAGGAACTTCTGCATTCTCACATCGCCCACTGGTGGTCACCAGATGGAGAAAGGCTTGCCTTCCTGATGATTAACGATTCCTTGGTGCCTAACATGGTTATCCCCCAGTTCACTGGAGCTTTGTATCCCAAAGGAAAGCAGTACCCATATCCTAAGGTAAGTAATGTGGGAGTGCTAGTTTCTTCCCTTTCTCTCTGCACCAGTGACTTGACTGATGGTATTCTCTGTTCATGAACAAGTTGTCTTTGGAAAATAAAATAAGCCTCCTTCCTTGTCGACAGACACATCATTTTAGAGCCTGAGTCGTCTGCACACAGTGTTTGTGTAGGAAGAGGTAAAGATGATTCAGGGGTGCAGGAATTTTGCTGCATTTCTCTCCTTTTGACGCTCTCATTCTTTACCCCTCACCTTCCCAGTTGAAAAGAGGATGAGAAAACATCAGAGGCAGCGCTGCCGCCAGGGCAAAGGTTTATCCAGCGTATATTCTGAGAGTGGTTAATAGATATTATTAAGAAGCAAAAAGTGCCACAGTCAAATAAGTTGGGAATTCACAGTTAAAAAATAATCTAGCTTTTTTCCAGATGATTTCTTAGAGCACTTAATATACTATATGTTAATGTGTATTATAAATCTCCTATAAAAAGTAGACTGAGCATAAAGAATCCCCAGTAAGGAATAGACTAAGCACAAAGAATCTCAATAAAAAATATACTAAACATAAAGAATCACCAGTAAAGAACAGACTAAGCGTAAAGAATTTATTAGTATTAATTTTTTTAACATTTTTTATTGATTTATAATCATTTTACAATGTTGTGTCAAATTCCAGTGTTCAGCACAATTTTTCAGTTATTCATGGACATATACACACTCATTGTCACATTTTTTTTCTCTGTGAGTTATCATAACATTTTGTGTATATTTCCCTGTGCTATACAGTGTAGTCTATTCTACAATTTTGAAATCCCAGTCTATCCCTTCCCACCCTCCACCCCCCTGGTAACCACAAGTCTGTATTCTCTGTCTGTGAGTCTATTTCTGTTCTTTATTTACGCTTTGTTTTTGTTTGTTTGTTTGTTTTTGTTTTTGTTTTTTAGATTCCACATATGAGCGATCTCATATGGTATTTTTCTTTCTCTTTCTGGCTTACTTCTATTAACATCCGTATTATTTTGGCAGCGCATACTCTGGAACATACTTTATAAAATCCTGGGGCAGAGCCATAGCCAGGCGCAGCTAGAATAGATGGAATTGTTTTATTGAGTGAAGCAAATCTGGAAATCCTGCCCGGATAGCAAGACTATTTCTAAGCATTGTGTGAGACCTCTGGAAGCAGGCTGCAAAAGCAACTGGAATGTATTGGTTTTTCTATTATATGCCTTTTTTTTTTTTTTTTACATTGAAATATAGTCAATTTACAATGTTGTGTTAATTTCTGGTGTACTGTTACATGCCGTTTTTAATTACTTAAGGTCTCTTGTTTTAGAGTTTATTTTCGCCATGTTTACATAACAAAGAAAAAGTAAAGCCCCCCCTTAGCTTTAATCATGTAGAGATGTCTTATAGAAAACTTCCTAAATTTCATTTTACACGTTTTAGCTCTTAATGAGGTAAAAGATGTCTGCTGATTTCATTTAGAAGCAATTTTGAAGCCATTTCTTTAGGGAGTTGTATGCTGTGTTTCCCAAGTATGATGGTTTTATACCTTTAAGTTTGTGCTTTACATGAACTGGGCAAGGCACTGAAAAAATTACCCACCACATGTATTTTTCTACTGGTGCAGTGAAGGTGTGGTCAGAGGGGAGATGACTTTCTTTATTTTCCTATCATCCACAAGACTCAAATTATCCAAAGTGGGGAGAGAGGGAAGGAAAGGAGTGAGTATGAAGAGTCAGGAATATGACTGTCTCCCTAGTGAGATTCTGTGCTGTCTCCCTCCCCATCCTGTCTTCCTTCCAATAGGCTGTCATATCAAAATGACTGACAGCTAAGGAAGACAGTGGGTTTGAGAGGAATCTGATTGCATGACTTTGAAATATTTTTAGAGTCTGCTCTGAGCATAGATCTGAATGCGCAAATACTCAGCGCTCCTCAGGAAAAAAAAAAGGCAATTTGACCTAACAACAAAATAATTATATTTCCCAAGACATTTGTATTGTATATGTCAATAGGCAAGACCGTCACCCAGAACTGTTCAGTCTGTGCACTGCGTGAAGGGAATAAAATCAGCCCCAGGAGAGAGGCCACTTTCTGGAATTCATTCCCCAAGAGGTGTGGGGATTTTAGGGTTCACGTGTAAGAGCCATATGTAGTAGCTGCATCTTCAAGCTGCCTTCCCAGTTACAGTGCTTGAACTCGGACACTTGGAGGCCTCATAATTTTATCACAATGGAGGCAAACAAATGGACATATAGAAACACCTGAAAAAATCTAAATACGTAAGCAGTAAATCAGAAGATACTGGGTTGGCAAACCTAGACATTTTGTTATTATTTAATTAGTTAATATTTATTAATAGTAAAGTGACACATAAAATAGTAACAATGTTTGTTTATTAATTTTGTAAATCGTGTGCTAATAATATGCTATATATTTTCAGAGAGACTTAACTATTTCTCCTCATTCGGCCGGCTTCACGGCTACATCTATTATACAGATGGGCAAACTGAGCTTGTAAAAGGCTAATAAATCTTTTTATAAAAGTCATGGTTATTTTGAGAACAGAGAAATACCTCAAATTTATTGATTGTGTCTTTCTCTCTAAAACTACCAGAAGTTAGTATCTGAGAAGATAGAGCTGGAATCAAAATATCTCCTTGTCAAGTTAACAAATATATGTGGTTTGCTCCATTAACTGCTAATGACTTAGCTCTGTCTGAGTGGCTTTCTTAGATATCCTCCCACATACTGCATGGACATATGTAATAAATGACGTGTGTAATGCATGATGCATGTAATACATGATGAAGGTCCTGAGTGTGTATTAGTGATTACCCTTGAGGGAGTATTTCAAGAAAAGATCAATATTCTAGTGGCCAAAGCCGAGAGAAAGAATCTCGTCTTTGGGTGGTTGTCCCTAGAAATACCTGCCCAGGTACTTAGGGACAACAGGACTCAAAGAAACTCCATCTGGATTTTGGTCCTTGTTCTCAGAATAAATTTCAGTATCATTTTGGGCATGTTACTTGAAGTTTCAAAGCCTCATTATTTTCTATTCTGGTTTTAAAAAAAATGTTCTTTTTTTCCCGTAACAGATACGTTACTTTGATTTGCTTTTACTTATGCAGTAAACTTTCAAAAAGTGGTACATTAGACACTGAAGTAATGAACAGAGCTCACACTAAATTGTGCTTCAAATTAAACTAGATTAAAAAGAGTGCAGAAAATACCCAGTGTGGTCAGAGTTACTAATGAAATACTTACACTAAATAAATATATTTGTGTTTTTACTTAATTCAGCATGATTTAGAACTCATAAAATACCCTCTCATTAGCAATTCAGCACAAAAAAAGATGCACAGTTCTATCTCAGCAACCTGAGGTTAATCTTCTTAATTAAAACATTATCTCGTTTAATAACAATTTGGTTGCCCATAAAATAAGGTTAATTATTATTGAGGCTTGTGTTTCAGAATCATAGAGGAAAGATTCTGTGGATTTACAGTCTTTGTAGCAAATGTGAATATAGAAAAACAAACAGATGAACTCCTCTAATCTGCAAACTATTGAAACAATAAAATATGAAAAAGGTACAAATGAATTTGCTTGCAGTGTGCACTTAATTTCAAAGCTCTATGGAAAGACAGAAATCAAATTGAGATTATAGAATGCTAGACAGATGAATTTTGGAAACAGCTTAAAGTTTGGTTTTTGTCTAAAACTGGCCACATGTGTTTGCAACCCTTACCTTGTTTTCACGTAGAAGCTAATTGGGGTATCAGTGATCCTGTGCAGGAATAAGCTTACAGTCCTACAGACCTGAAAAAAGCTGCCTCCATATATGCTAATAACCGTCTATATCTGTGACAAACTATGCCATAAAATTACGCATCGTTGATAAGAACTCACAAAAAAATTGATCAAACTTGGTTTATCTTTGTCTTTAATCAGTTTATTGAAAGATAAAAAAGATAAACACAGGTTTTCACTAACTAGAAAAATCAGTGCCTTAATTATAATGATTATTTTTAATTCATGAGTTAATGATTATTTAATTAATTACATACTATCAATTAATACACTACTTGGGCACTCACAAATTATATCATCTTTTTTTGTTTATCCATATAACAAAACGATGAGCTAGTATTATCCACAGGATGAAAACCTGCTTTGGCTCAAAACTTCCGACTGTGACATATTCTCAGAGAAATGTCTCATTTTTGATAATCAAATAAAATAATACTTGAGGATCTTTAACATCCTGTCCATGGTCCATATCCAGTAAATAACAGTCACAATGTGAACCCTGACTTCTCTGATTCATAGATTAAACTGAACCAGTTCTCAGAATGGTGCCCTTGGACTACCAGTGTCAGCCCCACCTGGGAAAGGATGAGAAGTGCAAGTTCTCATGTCCCATCCAGGCATCGGAAACGTGGGAGGTGGGCCTCAGTAGGCAGTGGGTTAATAAGCCTTCCAGACCCCCCGGATGACTTTCTTGCAAGTTCATCCTTGGTAACTGCTGACCAGTTAACACTGACATAGAAATATATACATGATTATCAGTGTTTTATCAAAATTCACATACTAGTTATAATTATCTGGAAATCTTGTAAAACACAGATCCTTAGGTCCACACCTGGAAATTCCGATTCTGGGTCTGAGTACTGGTCTGGTTGGGGCCCGTGAATTTGTGTCTCTAAGGTTCTAATCGATGCTATTGGATAAAGAACAGCACTTTGAATGACACCAACAAATACTCTGTCCCAGCTCTAAATCCTACCATACTAGCTAGAGAAAATTTACCATACGAGCTAAAAAAACCAAAAACCAAAAACCGAAAACAAACAAACAAAAAAAAAACAGGGAAAGACCAATATTTTCAGGAAGGAAGCAAGCAATTTAATTAAAACAAAAGTGGTGTAAAAGGGAGCTCCTAAGTGGGGTAGAAGACGAAATTGCCCAAGACGTACGTGCCCAGGCACTGGAGGGTTTTAGAGCAAGAAGCAGCTTTACAGAATTTGACACCAGAGCCTTCTTTCTGAGACAGGCTCATAGCTTATCTTCCAGGAAGCCCTTTATCATAGGAACCATTTCCATAATCGCTTTTTATAGTCACTGCATTTCTATAGTGAAAGCCTTTCCAGACTCCTGACTTTGGATCAAACTTCTGACCTGTGTGTGATGCACTCCCACAGATGTGCTAGTCATTTTTTAAATTAAGACTTTATTTCTTAAGAGCAATTTAAGGTTCACAGAAGAACTGAAGGGGAGTACCTACCCTCTGCTCCCACTCAACATCTCCCACCACATGCTGTGCATTTGGTGCAATTGATGAAGCTCCATTGACACATCGTAATCACCCCAAATCTGGAGTTTACATTACGGGTCAGTCTCGGCATTGTACATACTATCAGTTTGGACAAATGTAGAATGACATTTCTCCATCATTATGGTATCATACAGAGTACTTTTCACTGCTCTACAAATCCTCTGTTACTTCATCTATTCATTCCTCTTCCCTCCCCTCCATTCTAGTTACTCTTAATAACCTAACAAAACATTCTTGAGGCGCTATTACTGATTATTGGTGGAATGCATTATGTTGTATCTGGTCCTGATTTAACTCTGGGTTTTGTTGGTACCAGTTCCTTGAACGGGAATCTTTCTTTGTTATCTTTAAATCCGTTTTATCATTCTCTTTAGATTTTTGCCAGGCCTTCTAAGTCAACTCAGTCTTAATTTCCTAGTCCTTCTCTGTGTATCTCACGTGGTCTCCTCTTAGCATACCCCTTGTACCATGGTGATATCGGTGTATCACTCAGAAACACATGGAGCCGCAAACAGTCCATTGATTCTGTTAATCATTTATTCACATAAACATTCTTTCATTCATTCATTCAACATGCACGAGATATGTTGGTGTAAGTTCCCATTTCTTCCTTGTAAGAGTTCATAGTATATTTAGAAAAACTCTGAAGGCCATTACCTGTGAATGAACTGAAGCAACACTACAGCAGTTAAGAGATCCTGGGCTCAATGCTGCTTCCCTCAGTGACTGGATATTTGACCTTGCACAGTTTGCTTAGCTTCTCCATTTTCATCTGGAAAATAGTATAAATACATCTTAAGACTACAGTAGGAACCTGTAATAAGATAATTCACGTGATGCTTTAACACATGCTGTGAGCCTGGAACATGCTAACTACTATACAGCCTAGTTATTATTGCATAAAAGTTGACTTAATAAACTTAGATTACATTTTTTTAACCACTCTGTTTCTACTCTTCCTGCCAGGTACATAGTGAGGGCAATCTACTCCATGGCGCACATCCCAAAACTCACTTACACCTCATCTAGCATTTCGTTAAAATTTAAAATAAAACTTATGATGATTAATGCATTGAATAGATTAGCTGTTGTGGAATTTTAAGCATGTGGCATCTGGATTGGGTAGATTTTCTTTTTCTTTTTCTTCTTCTTTCCTCTTCATCTTCCTCTTCTTCTTCCTCTTCTTTTCCTTTTTTTAATTAGCCATGCTTTCTCCCCATTGCATTTCATATCCTATAGTGTGAGTAGCTGCTTGATCTACTGGTTGTTTTGTGAAGCCAGCTCTTTGGGTGTCATTCTAGGGAAAGAACTCAGCAGCACTGCCTAATGAACAAAGCGTCATGATTTTCTGTCACCTTTAATTGTCTGCCTAAAATGTGAGAAGCAGCAATCTACAAAAACAATTGAAAGCAATCAAGTTGTTGAATTTAAAATCATTTCTACTTCAGAGAAATTAAACTTTTTCCCCATTCTAACACAAAATTGTAAAAGAATCAAAATGTGTTTTCATTCTTTCTCAATATATTCTAATGCTTAATGTATTTGCGTTACGACTTTCATTTTCTCAAAGGCAGGTCAAGTGAACCCAACAATCAAATTATATGTTGTAAACCTATATGGACCAACTCATACTTTGGAACTCATGCCACCTGATAGCTTTAAGTCAAGGTATGTAATTTCAATTTCACTTTTACCAGAAAATAGATCTTTTAACTCCAATTATCATTTTGTTGCAATTTAGAAAGAGATGTGATCAGCTCAACAAATTCACTTGAGAATAAAGCTGAGGTTGACTCCATTTGTGCAGAAATGAACTCATTCTGGGTCTCTTGTTGTTCCCTGGAAGCATTTAACATTTTAAGGTGATTAGCAACACCACAAAATGACTAAATATACTGGTACCAAGAATTAGATCTTTTGCAGGAGATATAACAGAGAAATGGGGGCAAAGGATAATTTTCCATTGAATTGTCTTCCTGAAAATAGTCACTCCATGTTTTTAAATGGCCCTCTTTAAAAGAATACGATCTTCCTAAAATGTGTGTAATTTTCCAACTTTTCCCCCGTAACTTGCCAATGATTCCCTAGCTTTGTTCTCTAGGCAGAGAAATGTAATGAGATTTTGCTTTAAAATATCTTACCTAAGAGTCCTGCTTATTTAAGTCTGAGTGGGAAGAAAAGAAACACATTTATGTGCTCAGAAGCATAATGTTAATGCTAGCAAAATCTCTAATATTTGAACAACTAATCAAGTAACCACGTGGGTTCTGAAATCCCCAGTGGTCTCAAACTTCAAAGGTAATTCTTTCAAATTTTGTAACCCTTTGAAAATCTGCAGTAGCCCTGGAGATGGAACAAGCAGCTGATTTAGGAAAATAATTTCACACTATATTGAATAACACGAAGATACGTTTAAAGTTTGTTTTGCTGACATCACAGTAAATACAGGGTGAATGCTTCAAGTAGAAAGTCCACTCACATGCTGTTGCATTGATATGCTTGGGAAAATTGCATCATATTTGGCATTTTCACATATAGAGCAGTGGAGATTTTTCCTCCTTGAAAAGTTATTAAAAGTTTATGGAACGCTTACACTGGAAAGGCCCCCATTAACTATCTAACATAAGCCTCTCCTATTATTGATGGAAAAGATGGGGCCCAAAGGAAGAGTATGCTTGAGATAGAATCTTAAGATTAGTTGGTGGCACAGGTGGAAAATGAAGTAAAGCCTGTTTCGAGTTACAGAGCGTTTCCTCCAGGCTGTGATGAAAGACCTTAAAGGGCCATCACAGTGGACAAATAGAATACAGTAGGGTTGACCAAATCAGAGAGAAACTTCAGCTTCTGAGCTCGGTCTACCAGCCATGAACGATTTAGACATAAATGAAGCAATTATAGAAATTATTAACATTTTACTTGGTCTTTTTGTCTTATTTGTTGAGTGCTCTGAATGAACAAGAAACGGCACTAGACTGGAGTGTTTGAGTCACATCTCTACCACCATTTTATCATATGACCTTAGATAAGTCACTTTACCTCGCTCTGAGTCTGAATACCCTAATCTTGAACTACTAATTTCTAATTTTCATCAGGCTTTTAAATGTTTGAGATGGAAGTCAATTTTTTAATATCAAGGTTTCTTTCTAATAGAAGATAATGATTTCTGACCTTGATGTGGCTACCTAAGAGTCTTTCTGATGAGTTCACAAGATAGGAGATGGCGGGGTCATCCAGCACAAAGGTTCCTAAAGACAGAATCGGTTGTCATTTATTAGAGTATCAGTTAAGTGTATATCTCTTTAGTATCTGAGGTAAAATATGACAGAATTAATCACCTGTTGCAAAAAGATACCACATTTCCTTAGATGTTGGAACTCCAGTGTGCAGAATGACATACTAGATCTCTCTAAGAATGGGGAAGAATCCTGTGAAGAATACATTCTTAAATGTAATTCAGGTATGCTGGTTTAGCGCTGAACTTCGTCTACATTTGGGGAGAGTCACGTAATGCCTTGTCTACACAATACATGCAGTGAGTTTCCTTTTTCTGCCTCATGTTTATGTAAGTGCCAGTTGTGGCATGTGAAATCCACCAAAGTGTATGATTTCTTCTTTTTGTTGGAAAACTCAAGATCAAAATTTACTTCAAAGTGGTGCTTTCAAATATTCTCTGTGCTTCAGATTTCATATTTCCTTAGTCATTTGTTCCTGGTGAAAGCTTCAGTCCAGTTCACAGAAAAGAAGAGTGATTGATGCATTTCATGTCATCTGCGTTTAGCCACTCTGAGCACAGGTATTACTTTGATGGGCCTAGAAACACACAAACGTGAACAAAATAGAGATATCCGTGTGCAAATCAAAGAAAGCTGCATTTATCTGACTGCATATCACACGGAAATCAAACTCTTACTTTTCCTTGACTTTTGTACTTTAGGATTATCAATATTTATAATTTTTAACACTTAGTACTTTGACCATATGGAAATTTACCATGAAACTGTTGTGCCTCCCTAGTTGTATAGATATTTGAGATCTAAAAGACCATATCATTTTTTATAATTCATCAGTTAAGGTCCTGAAAATAAAAGATGACATACTCAAGAGGGATAATTGAAATGCAGTTAATTAAGAGACTGTTAACAAAGATATGGGCAGGTTTAAAAGGAAACTCACAAAGGATGGGAAAGCAACATAGAATCTACACTAGCAGAAAGCTTTTACTGCCCCAGGACAGAAGGAGCAAGGGGCAGGCTCACTTATGAAACCTGAAGAGGCCCGTAGCTGAAGAACAGGATGGACCAGCAGGACCTGTCCATGGACAGAGCAATTCAGCCATTGCAAAACCACGCCTGAGCAGGGCGTGGGTCCTGGAATAAACCCTCTGTGCCCTCCAGCTTCTCCAGAGGTCTCTCGGGCTGGGCATCCTCACTATAGAGTCCAGCCTCTGCAAACTGCGGGGGTGGATTGTGAGGGGCCAAATTGGAGAACAGATCTGACAGATGGAGAATACTCAACAACTGCCTTAAGAAATGTATCGTTATTACTTTAGGGATCTGCTGGAGACGTCCACAAGCACACACGAGAAATTGTCTGAAGCCATGTCAGAAGTGTTCTACCTGTTTCTGTCCCTGTCTTTTTTTCTCCAGCTTTGTGTGTGTGTGTGTGTGTGTGTGTGTGTGAGATGCAAGTGTCTTTCAATCTCTCACTCTCTCTCTCTCTCTCCACACACATGCGCACACACACAAGCACACACATACATCTATGATTTACCTAAGTAATACTTGTGCTTTTCCTGAAAAACTGCCATTTTTTTCCAAGTACATTGTAGATCATGTAACTGAATCTTGTTTCTGTCTATGTTGGACATGGAATTTCTTGGTAACATGTGGTATCCTCTATAACTTGTTTTCCTTTATCTGCCTTCCTAATTTTCTTTACTGTGGCATTCTTAGATCATGCTAAGCTAACACAAATTTTTATTTTTTTTGAGAATGTTAGATATACTGATACACAACTCAGTACCAGGACTAGTAACAATATCCCCACTTTTACTAGTGGCAGTGTTCCCATAGGTGTTGCAAGTCTAGGCACCTTTATGGGAAAATTTAGATAGGAACTTAAAAATATATAGTTCACTTCTAGAGGAAAGTTTTTGCAATCATGAACCATGCAGATTTTGCTACAGGCTAGACATTTGTTACATCGTTTTGGAGAAGTGATTATCTCCTGTGTTCATGCATCTCCAGGCCGAAGGATAAAGATAGTGGTTTGCCTTTAGTTTCTCCGTGCTCTCTGTCCTTGACATTGTTTTACTTACCTGAAATCTTTAGTCATCTAACCTTTGTGACCAGTTGTTTTCAGCCTGTTTCATTGATACGACACTGTCATATTGCCCCTGCACTCCGGGCTTGACACTGCCATGCTTTTTCTTCCTATTTAATTGAAGTTTGTCTAATCTTCATCTCTTATTCTGCCAATGAATATCTGGGCCTTCTAATACAGTCTAATAAATAAATTTATCTACGTTGATGGAAGTGACCCTTCATACAAGTAATGCATAGTTATCAACAGAGGTCTTTGGAGGACACTAGCTATGCGTTGGTTATGAATGCCGTGACAATGCACTTATAAGCAGAGATCTTGGATTATCTGGAAGAGAGTGAGCTCAGAGTAACCAGATGTGAACAGAGAGTAGTGATTGGACAGGAGTGAAAACACAGGTGTGACTGCTGACATACCTGTGTGCCGGTGATCCTGGGGACTCCGTTCCACACACCCTTGTGAACAATTAGATCTGTGCCAGACCACCCAGCTAATAGAAAGTCTTCCTTGACTTGAGTGCAATCCCTCTAACCCGCTTGTCTCTGTCTCTGTGGCTCAAGAGGACCAGATCCTTGAGGACTTCCTGGGTAATCCAGAGCCATGGAGACTAGGAACAAGCAGGAGACCAGTTATAAGGAAGGGACATTTTCGCTGGCCACTGGTCGTGGGACACCAGATCTAATGTGTTCATGAGATGGAGTTCCAGGACAGCCACATCCGCAGCAGGCAGGCCAAGGAGTGTGGCATCTCCAGGTAAGGGTACTTCCTTACTTCCTCATCCAGAGGAACCCTGAATACTTACAAGCAAACTGAATAATTTGGTATGAATCATAAGGAGATGTGCACCTAGGACCCTAGAACAAAGAAATAAAGAATATAGGATGTGATTTAGTTAGTAAATGTATCTCTCCTCCCTCCTTATGTGTCAAGTTCTACTTTATCTTTCATTTTGGATGTTTCCAACACTTCATCTTGGAAATTTCAATGGTTTGAAATTACCCTAATGAACTTTACAAGTTGTATTTTGGGGAGAACTGTCATCCTTATAACTATAGGTACCAAGATAACTCACACAAGACTAAATTTTGCTTATGAATATAAGATACATTATGTACAAACACACAAAACAATCATACTGTTTAATCAAAGAGAAATGCGAGTGATATGACTATGAATAATTTTAACTTAATTTTACACCTAAGTTAATGTTCTCTTTTAAAAACCATTTATTCACCAGAGTTGCACCAGCTGAATTTTAATTGTTTTTTAAGTATGAAGTTTTTAAAAAGTCAAGATTTTCTATGATACATAAAAAATATAATGTGTCAATGTCTGGGAAGACATTGAAAAGATGCTCTTGCAATATTTCAGTTGAGGGCTACTTTGAAAGGAAAGACACTCAAGATGAATATTTAAATTTGGTGGTTGTTCTGTTGTTAGTTATTTCAAAAAGTGCTCATATTAGTTCTCATTTGGCACAAAATATAACATTATTCGCTTTAGCTAGTTGAGACCAGTTTCTGATCAAGTTTGAAATTTTTCTGTATGTCAGTTTTGTTCAAATTTTTCAAAAAATATGACCACGTTGATTTTGCAGTCTTCGGTTAGTTGTTTACAACAATCAAATTAATTTTACTTCAATTTTGTACAACATTTATGGCAATTAATCAGAAATGCATATTATCACAATTCATCATTTTCTTTTCCTGATTGATTTTAGTACCCACTATCACTTTTCTCCATGCTAAATCTTCTAGGTAAATTTCTTAAAAAATTAATGCCTATATTTTTCCCTTTTTAATATTCACACTGCCAAATATGGTTGTATATTTATGTAAAATAAATCAGTTTAAGCAAAGCACAGTGAAAGTGAACAAGACATATTTCTTTAAAGAATCACAAGATTTGACCAAAGATTAATCCTAAACCATCACATATTTGATTCTAAGTTGCCTTGTTAGCTCTAGTTAGGGAACTTTATTTGATGATTTACTGAGTTTCTAGGCAGTTTTCAAGTGGGACTCTGCTGGTGATGAAAGCTGCTGGATGTCTTGGAGAGATTGTTGGAGAAAACAGGGCAGGTCTCATCATATGACACTTATGTTTGCCCTCCCACTGACGTCTTCACTCTGATGGGCTAAGAGGTTTTCTGGAGGAAGTAGTAACTACTCAGTATTGCTAGAAATGTGAAATTCATGTAGCTGAAGGTCTAACCCAGATGTGTCTAAGGACAGGTGACTTGTATCACAAGGTTTTTTTCTTCCATGGGTGATTTTTTTCTAAGTCACATAAAAACTGGATGGATTAATTTTAAGAAAATGTTCATGGAGGGCATTTTATGAACCATTTCTAAAACATCGCATCTGTTCTGAAACTGGGCAGGTTTGTTGGAAATGTTTTTTCCTTTTTATCATAAATTGAATTAGTATTGAAGATTACATTTTGTTATGTGTGGGTTGAGGGATTTTGTGATATATTATGTAAATTTCCAAATGCAGACTCTATTATGAAAGAAATATAAACTATAAAGGGAAGCATGTAAGCATTCCCAATCTAATACCAGCTTGAGGATACTGTAGGCCCCACTAATTAGCGTCTTCACTATGCCAAAAAGTCAGTAGCCCTTCATCTCCTTCAATTTGATTCCTTCTTTGTTTTGAACTTTTTCAAATAAATTAGATTTTTAAATTGTAAAAAACAGTATGAATAAGATTGAGAGTGGTCTTTGTCCCGTTACTGAAAAGACTGAAATAAACTATTCATGGCTCTGTGGCTCAAGTCCCAATGGATGAAGTAAAATAACATGAAAGTCTTACATAGTAAATAATTATTAAGTCAGTCATAAGCTTTGCCTTTTAATTGGTTGTTGTATGTATTTTTGAAGAAACAAAATAGAATATAACTTAGAAAATGTATATTTTACATATATGTTAGTACTATACTGATCAATAGAAAATAACAAATTATTTATAAATGTCTAGCATCTTGATTATTTTGTTTTTCCAAAAACTCTCCTGTGAAATCATTCACTTTCAAATTTATTCTCAAATTTTCTGTATATTTATATATGTATGTATATGTGCATATGTTTGCATACATATGCCTACACATATATTTGTATTCATATATGTGAATATTTGAAGAAGTGGATATGTATATATACATAAATAGAAATTAATGTGATATGACATCCTTATAGTGTTCTATTTATTCTGCATATAAAATAACCAGTATATATTATTGGTACTATACAGGTTCCCTGGCTCTGAATGTAAATTTCAATTTTGTTTCCAAACTAGAGAATACTACATCACTATGGTTAAATGGGTAAGCAATACCAAGACGGTGGTCAGATGGCTAAATCGACCCCAGAACATCTCCATCCTTACCGTCTGTGAGACCACGACTGGTGCTTGCAGTAGAGTGAGTATGATTTACTTTCCTTTATGCTTAAAATAACACAGATTATGCTACCTCTCTAAGGAAAATTAGACAATCTTTTGTGCAAAGACTTCAATATTTAACCTCTAAAGGTAGTAGAAGAAGAGTCATTCTATTAGGAGTGTATACTTTAATCCATAACTCTTTCATACTTTGAAGTAAGAAATATAGATGATAAACAGAAAAGCACAAACTTAGCTTTAAAACAATGAATTCTTATGTAGTATAAGAGTAGTCCAGACCATCTGAGTTTCATTCTCAAATATGGGCTTTCTCTCCACATTTTGGCAGTGATTAACTTGAGAATATGGGATGTTTCTTTCCTGTCTTCTTTAAACACATTCCAAAAATTCAATTTTTTCCTGTAGTTCAGATTAATCTTCTAAAATAACGTCTCTGTCTTTAAATCAAGTAAAAGTCATTAAAAAATTGATTCTTGAACAATTGTGTTTTGAAAGTAAGTTATATTTCAGTTTCTATAATCATATTTATAGAGTCCACAATAAGTTATGTATAATTTTCAAGGATCTTAGTAAAGGAAATACTTCAATAAGTTTAAATTGTTATATTACATACTTGGTAAATGATTCTCAATTATTTAACAACAGAATTTTCAATGTTATGCTTCTGGACAAGATGGAGTAAATGTTACCAACTTACTATTTCTATAGTAATTAACTATAAAACTTTACAAAATACATTTAACAACTATATTCAGAAGTTGGGCAATAAGAGAATCAAGATATAAATGGTGAAATAAACTTAGGACTTTCTATTGGTGAGACGTTTGAGACCACAGTTCAAGGAGATGGAACCCAAGAAAAACACAAGGGTATCACTGATCCAAGAAGGCAAGGAGAATCAGTTTGAGGCTATTGTGGCTGAAATTTGCAGGACAAGTACCACAAGATGGGAGCTATACAGAAAGAACTTCGGCAATTTATGTAAAGGATCTATTAAGTTTTTATCTCAGTGTTTAGGTGGGCAAGTATAGGATATGCCAGAAAGAAAAGCAAATAGAGAATCTGCCGGTTGTACAATGCTTGGAGTCTTTGGAGTAATGAACATCAAAAATAGACATTTCTCACTGAAAACCCTATGTCTTCAATTCAGAGTCCAGAAAGAAAATGTATTAGGAATAGAGCTGTTCTAGACTCCTTCTAGTAAATCTTTAAATTAAACCTTGATGGAATCAAGTGATCTGCCTGTAAACTAGCTGCCTACCAGCACAAAGTTTACCCTTAAAAAATACATATTAACTATAAAAAATGTAGTATTCACAGTATCAATCACACAATTTAAAGGTACCATATATGTAGAGACACAGAAAATATAACTCACTCACCTCCCCAAAAATAGTAAATAGAAACAGACTTACAAAGGATATAGATATTGGAATTAACAAACACATTTGAAGAAAAAAGCTATTAGAATAATATTTAACAAATTAAAGGGTGGTCATAATTAGTAAACAGATGAGAATTTTCAGGAGCAAAATGTAAACTATAAAAACAGAACAATGGAATTTCAGGAACTGAAAAAGATAGTGTCTGAAATGAAAAATTGCCTGGATGAGCTTAATAACAATTTAGACACTGTTGTAGACACAGAAATAGAAACAATTCAGACAGAAATCCGGAGGAATAAAAGACTGTGAACAATGTGAGCAATGTGAACTGGTGTATATGTGAAATTATATACACACAATGGAAAGTTTTAGATATCAGGGCAGAAAAAAGGTAGAAAACAATGACTTAAATATCTCAAATTTAATAAAAATGATTAATCCATATACCCAAGAAGTTAGCAAATCCCAACTAGAATAAAGACAAAGAAAAAAATGACTCAATACATAATAATCAAATTATTGCAAACCAAAGATTAAGAGGAAAAAAAAATTAAACTAGTCTGGGAGAAAAACACGTAACATACAGGGAAATACAATGATGAGAATTACTACCTATGTTTCATGAGAAAAAAATGTAAACCAGAAAGCAATGGAAAGATATTGTGAAAGGACTGAAAGGAGAAACTGTCAAGCTACAAGTCTATGTCCTATGAATATATCTGTCAAAATTGAGGACAAAGGAAGATATTTTCAAATAAATAGAAACTGAGATAATTTGTGAAAATAGATCTACACAAGTAATAGGAAATGAAGTTATTCAGGCTAAAATAATTGATATCAGATGAAAACTCAGATCAAAATAAAGGAAAGAAAAGTAAATATGGTAAATATGTGAGTAAAATAAAATACTTTCTAGTATTCTTGAAAAGAAAAAGTGGTCAATTGTATTAATAATATGGTTTTAAAATTGGAAATTGGTAAAAAAAATGAACTGATAAGTAAATAATAATTATTATTTACAATTTGAAATGAGTACCTTTGCATATAGGTAAAATCTCTAACATATTGTGATTTAGTTTTCTTCATTTGAATACTTTCATTATAGAATCATTTTTCTCCAGAGAAACCACAAGATATTTCATAAATTCCTACATGTAAACAGCATTACTAAAATTTATTTCATCTACATGTATTTAACTTGAGATGAAATTAGTCTGTTTTTGTTTTCGGAAATGTAATTTTGATTATGATCCTGCGCAAGATTATTTTAAAGAACACACAATCTTTGTCATTTCAAATGTCTCACTGTTTTCCCTAAGGGAAAAAAAATTGACTGTGATCAAGAGTGGATTGAATGTTGACAGGATATCAACTTTTTAATTTTATGCCTGGCTGTTTGCCCAGTTTTATGGAAGGACTTAATAATTTTGTCCCCTGATGACGCCTAGAGGTGAAAAGAGACAGTGTCAAAAAAGTCTGAATGAGGTAATCAAACAGAGCTGGAAAATGATCTTCTGTCCCTGGTGGCGTACTACGGAGAATTCTGACGGAGTTCACCAAAGAAAAGACTTTACAACTGAATGATCATTTAACCCCAATTCTCTACTTACTCATTCAGTGGAAATCAATGATGACAATGTGTTCTCTCATGATATTTCACCAGCTGAAGGGGGGAAAAGCATGCCTGAAGGATAATAATGTTTAAAAAAAGAAAGTTAGATGGATGTGGGCTCATTTTGTTCTTTGGATGCTTAATGGACCTAATTATTTTATTTCAGAAATATGAGATGACATCAGATACCTGGCTCTCTAAACAGGTAGAGTATAGGAGGTCTCTTCATGTCACATTTTGTCCGTCATGTCCATCCTATTCACTCATTTGTTATGTATAACTTTCTCTCAAAAGTTATTTCAGTCATGTGAATTTAAGACTCTGCTGTGTTGGACTAAGTGAGTCTTTTCTATTAAAATATTTATGACGTGGACTTTCTATGACATCATTTGTGAAAAAGTTACTTCTATTTTTTATGACTTGTAATTTGTAGAATAAGTACCAGAATCCATTTTCAGCATCATTCATGTAAGTAAATGTGTAGAAGAAAGAGAGAAAGTTGTGACCCACTAAAACGAGAAGCCATCGGCATGGCTCAGATAGCCCAGAAAATTGACCAAACGTCCCCATAAATTGGTTATGTGGCGATTATTCAGATGAACATTTCTTTCCTTAGATATATCCCAGCTTCAGTGCTAGTTTGTGATGTAATTGATGCTGCAATCCTGATAATCACAGTAGAATCACTACCAGTTATCTCCACAACTTGGTTTTATCCTGGACGTTTCAGAATGAAACACATGTAATTATTCAAATATAGCTGAGCCCATTTTACTGCGAACTTCATCACTGCTTTTGCAAAGGGAAGTGTTTTGTTTGGCTTGTTTGGTTTTGATTTGTTTTGTTCTTCATAGTGATCTTTTTATATTCTCTCCCCAGGTGCCATATACATCTGTGGTTTCAATTACCACCTCCAAATGTATAGCCCCAGGCATCTCACTTCTCTGAGTTCTGAAATATCCAAATTCATGCTTAGCATCTCCTCCTAAATCTGTAAAAGTAACTGTGCACTCCACAGATTCAAAGTGAACACATCCCTCTTCTAGTCAGTCTATGTCTGCTTATCACAGGAGCCAAGGACATATGTATCCATCCAGCCATCAAAGTCAGAAACCTGGTAGTCATTTTTGAACATTTTCTTATCCCTGTCTGCATATGTTATTCATCGCCAAGTTGTTTTGATTTTAGTTTCAAAGACCTCAAGTCAGTTTACTTGAACCAATTCACAAACGCTATACACGATCAGGCTGCAGGCCCTGCAGATTCTCTTTCACTAGTGAGCTCTCAGTCCCCTAGGAACCTGCCAGCCTGTTGTCCACACTGCAGGCTGGCTGAGTTACCTTTTCAAAATATATGTTTGATTGACACTACCCACAACACCCACATAGCATCGTACCATCAACACTCTCACAACTGAAACAATTTTTATCCCCTTTGTTCTACAGACAAAGACCAGTATCCTTAAAGGGTATCTAGAAGGGATTAAGTTGAAAGCTTGTCCAGCTCTGGGTCACACCATCTTTTTTCCCATTTTCTCCATTAGCCCTCATATTCACAAGAGCTTTATATGAACTCTTTCTTCTCATCAGAATTCTCTCAACTACTTTCTTATGTGAGGCTGCTCATTTTTTAAACCTCAGCTTAAACCATCTTCTTAAGAAGTCACTTTCTCCAACCCTAACCAATTCACCCCCCCCAGTAAAGGCTGAAGTCAAATATAAACTTTGTGTAATGCTTACACAGTTAGTTCTGTGGGGGTTTTTTTTTTTGTTGTTGTTTTTTTGTTTTTTTAGTTCACAAGGGCAGGAATGTTACTCATTTTTTTGTTGCCCATTGTAAAACAGATGCCTCATATAGAGTCTGGTTATAAGAAGAGATCCATATATACTTGCTGAATAAATAAAGAAAAAGAGTAAGAAGGATTGTGAATAGGTTAAACCTTTGCTTGTCTGAAGTATAGGCATGTCTGTCTGCTTGCCTGTCTATCTATCTATCTACCTATCTCTCTACCTATCTACTATATATATATATCATCTATCTATCTATAGATATCAATATGAACTATTTAATCTTAGGAAATGGTCAAATTGAAATTGGGAAAAAGACTTTGATTTTTTTAGCCAATAATGGACTTTTACAAAATTAAGTTACTGAAAATTTTTTAAAAATGTGAACAGTAACATAATGTATTCTAAACTGCCTGCATTACTAAGCCTGTTTTGCTATCATTCTTATTGCCAGTAACATTCATAATAGTCCAACATTCAACAACATAGTGCTCTTTTAGGATTATGTTATCTACAGTTTAAATCCCAAATTTATGAATATTTAATAGAAACTTTTTAAAGTAAAGAAATCAGTTACCAATTATTCCATAAGAGAATGCAGGGACTGGTTTGTCACAGTCGACTTTTTCTCCAGAAGCTCTAAGAGAATTTCATTAAATACCTAGAATTCAGTGAAATTTAAAGGATGAGAATGTCGTAGTAGTAATTAGATGAAGCAAATTTCCAAAAAATTAGAACTTCCATGTAATACTCATGTGCTTGTCTTCTGGATAGTGAGAAGAGTGGAGAGAAGGGGGCATGTTTGCCCTAGCTTTCAAAAGACTTACCGTTGGGATAACCGGTTTGAAAAATGTTTGGTCAGGAGATAGTGTTTGGTATCCCCAATTCGTTGTCCTGTGTGTCATAAATACTGACTTGTTTAAGGCCATAAATATGGACAGTGAGATTGGCTCAACTTCTTTATTTGATTGTAGGAGAGGCTCTGCATGGAGCTGAATGTTTATAACCACTTACAGTCTAAGAGTGAGGGTTTTTAAGCCCAGCAGTGTATTGGAGATCATGGTCTCCATCTGCTCCTTAAATGGACTGTTTCTAAGATACCAGAATTGGAGGAGCGGGGACTAACATAAAAAGGACAATGCTCAGATATCTCCATACCATAAAAAGCAACTTATTTTTGGAACAAAGCACAAGCGGAGAGTGTTAAGGGAGGAGCCAATAGTTTGGAGTAAATGTGGTGGATAAAATGATATATGTAACAAATATTTTTGCCCATTGTACACATGTGTTCATCTGTTCAATTATATGTAGGTCTCCCACTGTGTCCTAGGCAATAGAGCTAAAAAAGATAAAGTTGCGAACTTAGTTTAATTATTACTTGCCTAGTGAAGGAAGTCAACCACATAACAGAGTGCATTGAAAGTCATGATGGTGATGAATGCAGAGTATTAGTTAGAATCTCTCTGAGGAGAGATTTCCTAACTAGGAGAGACTCTAACTTGAGAGATTTGGAAATGGTTTCTGTCCTGAGTTTAAGTAAAAAATGAATAAAATTTAGTACAAAAAGAACAACTGAAGGATTAGTCCTGACACAAGAAACCCCAGGTGCAAAGGCAAAGGGAGAGCTATTCTAGAGGAACAAGAGACAGAGCATGCAGAATTATTGACTCTATCGTAGTTGAAAAGTGTGATTCACTCAGTCAGGCGTCTTGTCAGCATTTATTACATGCCCAGTAATGCAATTTTCCCATCCTTGAATTGTGTTTCTTCAGAGTTTTAAATTATTGCACGTATCATCTTATATCTTCATGAGTGTCCATGAAGTAGACAAGGAAAATGATATCCTTATATTTCTATCACGAGATGTTCTTACTAATGAAGCTAGAATCAGACTCTTGAGAATACTGAAGTAGTTATTAATTCACTTATTCGTTCAGTAAATAATTATTAAACACAGTCACTGTTCCAAGTGCTGAAGACAGAGCAGTGATGACTACAATGTTCCTGCCTCATGGAGCTTACATTCTGGAGGCACACTTCCTACTTCCCTATCTACCTACCTACCTACATGCAAATATACACCCATGCATTCATATACAAACAGATATATACTTACATAAAATATAATATGTTGTGACTCAATAAAAAATATTAAAAAAAAGTAAATAAAAAATATATACTATGTTGGATGGGATTAGGTGGTATGGAAAAAATAGACAGTAGATAAAAGGGGGATGAGGGATTCAGATAGAGTTGGATGGTCTGGCTTCCCCATCACACTTTACATGGCACAATCAGGAAACAACTCATTGATAAGGTAGATGTACTGCAGAGATATGAGAGAGATAAGAGAAAGAACCACACAAAGGGAATGAGAAGTGCAAAGGCCCTGGGGCAGGAGCACATACAATGAGGAAGCAGGAGAAGGGGAGACAATGAAATCAGAAAGACAGTGAAGGTTCAGGTCACCTAAAAGCACTTGTAAGCCAAAACCTACTGAGAAAACCATACCAAAGTCTTTCTTTATCCTTATGTATAGGCACTCTCACTAATCCAAAAGAAAGAACCCAATCTTTTGTTTGACATATCTATTTTTCTTACTGCTTCCCCTGGAGCAAAAGAAAGCACTATGTGTATAGCCTCCACCATTTAATTTTCAAAAACAATGATATTGATTTAACATCCCACTGGAGTTCAATTCAAACCTCATCCAGTGGGCATCTGTATTTGTGTGTTTGTAAAGGGGTGAGCAGTGAGGATGGGAAATTTGAATTAAATTATTTTCAGTGGATTCCTTCCAGTTTTGCAGTCTGTTCATTTTTGTATTTACAGTAAATTCATGTATACATTATCAAAAATGCATCTTCAATAACTTGAGTTGCTGAGTAAACGATTTTAGAAAAATGTATTATATATTGTATGCAATTACATTTTCTAAATTAAAAAAAATGATTTTGACAAACTGGTATAGATGTTCACATTTTCTTTATTTTTGAAGGATAAATTTCCAAACACAATCTTATCTCATATGAAGGGATGAAAGTTCCTTCCTGAACCAATTTAAAAAGTGTCTTTAGTCTGGCTGTGAATCACTTCTATCCAACATGCAAGAGACGTTCCCATCCATATCACCACTCAAACACACACATATACGTAATCCATCATTGTGTTCACTTTAAAAAATGCTATCATACTTTTATTTTTTAAATAATTTGACCATTTGCCAAGCTAAACCAATTATTGGTCTTAGCAATAATTGACAGCACAGTTTTCACACGCCCTTCTGAGATTGTTCTATGCACTTCTGTATTTTAGAATGAGGAGCCCGTGTTTTCTAGAGATGGCAGCAAATTCTTTATGACCGTTCCTGTTAAGCAAGGTGGCCGTGGAGAATTTCACCACATAGCTATGTTCCTCATCCAGGTAAGTGCTGGCTTCTTCCTGTGGTTTTGTTTCACTGCCATCATGTTCCTGAAGGCCCATTTCATGTGGCACCTATAGTTCATGCCTGTGAAATCCAGCCGTGGATCTAACCCAAGGATGTTTTAGGAAGAGATCCCCATTTATAGCCATAAATTCAAGATAGACACAAAACGGCCTCAACACTCAATAAAATTTAGTGAGCTACACATGTGTGCTATGAGTTGAGGGCCTTGGGATATAGAATTTAATAAATGAAAAGTACCCAACCCCTACTTTCGAAGACCTGAGGAAAATCTAGAGAAGTTTTTTCATTCAACAATATCACCTATTTGGTACAAGTAATATTTTCAAGCTGTAATAAAAGTTTTAAACACCTGAAGCAACCTAAATGTCCATCAAAAATTGAATAGTTGAACAAGTTATGGTACACCCACACGAGGAAATGCAATGCAGATTTTAAAATAGATTTAAAATGGGAAAAAACAGATTTTTTATGTGTTGCCAAAGACACAAAATCTGTGTTATATTTTTATGGACTTTTTGATTAAAATGAGGGTAAAAGGTTATTTTTCTTCTACACTTTCAATGAATGTTAACCAGTTTATATAGTTTTATCTAATTATAAAAAGACTCAGTGAATTCATAATAAGTGATTTAAATACAGCAAGATTAATGAGTCAATTTGGATCTAATTGCCAATAACAGAGATTCATGAGAAATAAAGTTTCCTTCAAAATCAAATAAACAGTCTAATCTCACAAGTAAATGACAATTTATAAGGATAAAACATCGTGGATAAATAAAAATCTTCCATGAGAGTTTTACAAACACACTAGACAAGAATTAATTTCATAGTTAACAAAGTATAGAATAAATATAGATGTGGCAAAAGATCCCTAAGCACCCGGGCTATTTTTATGTTACATGCTGTGTTTTATGAACATTCAAGTCTTGTGCATGTTCTCAAACTTTTATCATTATCCATATTAATACTCACTTTGGGCAACTCAGTACCTTGAATTCTTAAAATCTTATGTCAAGAGTGTAAAATGTAACAGTTGTTCAAGGTTTGTACTATTTGAGTAATTGTCATGATTTTAGCATTAATTGTAATCAAAGCAGAAATAAATAATTTGACCATACATGATTTCCACAATAGAGATGTAGATTAATTTTTATAGTATTATCATTAAATTAGGAAAATAGGTTATAGACTAATGTATAAAGTGACATCCTTTACGTTCGAAATAAATTAATGTATTCATTTATGAATAAAATTTTTGGTGATTCTATATTCAACTACTTAAATAATTATATCTGACAAGTGGAATTAAGAAAACATTTTTTGTTTTTTATGTGAACTAGAGGAAGCTTTACTGGCAAACTGCTTTACCTGATAAACTTTGGTACCGAATCATGAATTTTGTTATCATAAATACTGAGGAGATATTTTGGCCAAAAGAATAAATCACACCTTCCAAGTCTTAAAATTGACTGTAACATCTTATTGAATTTTTAAATATCAGAATTTATATTCAAGAAACTGTATGTATAAAAAAGGTAGTCAAAATTACATACAAATTGTGAATTTTTATGATACAGTGAAAGTAGAGAAAGAGATGTATAATACATCTATTATATACAATTCTAAGAAGATAATCTATTCAACAAAGTAAGAAGAGAAATGGTATCTTTTAAAAAGTGTGGGATTGGCAGACCGGGAGTCTGGGGGTAAAGATGTTGGCATGTAGGAACTGAGAGATTTATACATCTAACAGAAGTTTCTTTATAAGCCTTGGGAAGAAATACCTTCTGTTCCCCCCAATCAAACCAGTCTGACATGCAGTTTAATTCATTATTTCTGAAACGTTCAAAGGAACAACTTCATAGAGCAGATGTGTTTACTTTGTTCCTCTTCCATATAAAGATTATAACAAAGCTTCCATTGAAGTAGAGAACATTTTGATCTATTCTGGTTGCAGCTCAGAGAATTCGTGGTCTGCCTCACTGAGAAATGAACAGGACTGCATGATTATTTATGGATATTTTGGCAATATAGCTAAAATTAGCTTACTTTGTTAATGAGTCAGAGGTCAGTTTTTAGGTAAATACAGTTTATACGAAGTTCACACATACACACACAATTTCAGTAGTTTGAATCTCCTTGTCTCAATTTTTAAATAGTTAACAAAAGGCTCTTTTATGAATTGTTTATGATTACCATATTAACATCTATATATACACACACTATAAAAATTTGTAAAATTCTATGCTGAATGAATTAAATAAAGGACTATATGAAATCAAACAACCTCATTGCCTTACACTCTCACACTGTAAATCAACTGTTGTATATAGTTCCAATTCCTTTTTACATTAAAAATGTATCATTTTCTCTTAAAAAGTGAAGTTAAAGCACATATATTGCTTTGAAACATTTAAAGAATAATTTATGAGCATTTTCTCACATCATTTAAATACATTCTTAATATTTAATATTATTTGCAAATGATTTTAATAGTCATTCAATACGCTGTCAAGTAGATATACTTTATTTAAATGAATTAATTTTCATCATCATTAAAGTGACTTCTTTTTTTGATATTAAAAATTATTCAAAGATAAATATTCTCATTATAAAAATACATTCCTAGATATCAAAAGACACCTAGGCAAAGCGTTCATGTTCATATAGGCATTTGTTTAGGTTTTGATATGGAATGCCAAATCAGCCGTCCAAAAATAGTATAATAATTTACCATCTAAACAGTAGCTCATACCAACAATGATGACTTTTTACCCTTCTTCCTTCCCTTGACATGCTAGAGGATTTCACTTAAATGGATGTGCCCAGAAAGTGACAAATGACAGGGACAGAGAGCTTGGCAGCCAGCAGTCAGGAAGACTACCTTTTCAGTACTTGATGTTTATCTGTATTTGGGAGCTTCCCCATTGGCTGAGAATGTATTTATCTGTTTGAAGTATCTTACTAAATGAAGTTAGGAAATTTTCGCAAGCACTTTGCTCTGTTACACAATTAGTAGGTAAACAAAAAACATTAATTAGAGATGAGGCTACAAAATTAGTGTTTTCAGGATAGTCTCATTGTAGAGAGTGGTGGTTTTCCTTACAAATATTTGTGTTTTCTCCCCCTCATTTACAAGAATGATGCTTGTTAAAATAATTCCAAAAAATAAAAATAGAAAAAATACATGTGTTTCCTCCAGTCCTCTTTTAAACATGATTACAATTTTATATAAGTTACAGTATTTCATGCTGATGTTTAAATTTAAATTTTAAAGCATAATCTTCCCCCTAATGCTAAACAATTAAAAAAGCATTTCTTTAAATATTAACATTTAATATCATATTTAAATAATAATATTTAGTTGACAGGATGTACATAGTTAACCATTATTGTTTAATGTTTAATTTAGTGACAATTTATTATAATTATAGATGTCAATCTGCATGAAGGTTATTTATATTATGAATTATTTCTTTATTTTTTGTGAAGAGAACTGGAATCCCTGCATCAAAAGTGAAATATTTCTAAATGTATATATATAATTTTCCAGATACAGTCAATATGAATATATAAATGCAGAATATATAAGAAAGGTTTCTCTACTTTTATATATTCCATTAAAGATAATAATAAAAATAAAAATTAGCTTTTCCAACAATCTGTCTAGCTAAAATAATTTTCCTTCTGAGTGTGCAGTATGCAGTATTCATATCAGTTGATGTAGTTCTTCAAACAATGATGCAAACATTTTTTTACTTCTGACAATTAAACTTTTGATCACTTCAGATATTTCCCCCTCTCCCTCCCCCACCATAGCATTCTTTATGTAGACTTCTAACTTCTGAATAGACGTATCTGGAACTATTACACCCTATATCCCGCAATGCAAGCTGCACTTAAGAAAAAGGTTTTTGTCAAAGACTTGGCCACCGTTGTCATCTCTAATGTAGGGACAAGCAGAGTTTCTGCTATGTTAAGGGGTTCAGATTTATAAGAGTAAGCAAGTGCCTTGTTATCTTCCAAAACTGTGTTAAATGAAAAATTATATACGTTGGTGAATTCATTCACTTTCTCTATTCAGCAGTACAGACTTTTGCTCACAAAAGCTGATGAATTCACTTGGAACAATTTTAAATGCCACTATTCATTACAGATACTATGGGAAATCGCATGCCCCCAATCCAGAATTCTATCATCTAATCAACCCAATACGATTTTTTCATTACATTTCACTGCTGTGTCTGATTAGGACCATTGTCTAAAAACAATTAGCTCACCTCATGTGATGAATAGACGATAAATTAAAGCATGCTATTTTAAGCACTACAATATTTCCCTTCTTTAGAAGCTGTAAAAGTTAAATAGAATTTAATATAGGAAATTTGAATGAACAGTGTGTAATCAGGTGAAAAGCATGTGCGTCATTAAATTTTTACTGATCCCAATATGCTTCCAACTTGTAAATAGAAATATAAAATTAATATTTAACTTTCTTGAGTAAGATAAAATCTCTGTCAATTCAAGGAGAGGGGCCTGATGTCTAATGTCCCAAAAGCACTCTATTTCCTAGATTTTTCAGTTCTCTTTTGAAAATGAAATTACTAGTTTTATTGCTGTTCCTTCTAAAATTAAAAGTGAAATATGTGTTCAATTTAAAGTATATTGCCATGTTGCCCTTGTCAAAAGTCCGCTCTGGTTTTAGAACTCTGTGCTAGCCGTTAGGCTGTGCCTGTCTCAAATCTCAGAAAATAGATTTCATCACTGCATTTATACTTTTATTCAGCAGATATTTGCAAAGTATTAAAATGCTGCAGATGCTATATGAAGAACTTAAAGAAGTTGCATGCTTGTTGTTGACTTTGAGCAGCTAGAATTCTAGAGAAGTCCCTTTAAGACTAAGGAATAGATGATTTAGAGAGACGTGGAAACACAGATGTACACCAAAAAGACACTGAATTTTTCTTTGAAGGAAGATTCTAATACTACATATACATAGTGGAATGACCTTATGGTTTCTGCTTCCAGTAGTACAGGAAAGTAGATATTTTAATAAAACTCCCCCACATCAAAGATTCTAGATTCTGGATATATTTATACCAAAAATGAATTAGAAGTATTGTTCAGCTAATAGATTACAGTGTCTAAAGACAATGCTGTTGAATTAGAAGTGAGTAACAACAGTTGTAACACTTAAAAAGCCATATATTTGAAAATAAAATATAGTTTCTACATTATTTGTTGGTTAAGTTTTTATATATATTTTAATTATAAATATACATATATGAATAAATTCACATGTAGAAGAAGGACATGAGAAGTGCAGTAATAGAGTTTAATGAAATAGAAAGCAAAGATACAATAAAGGAGTTTAGCCAAATAGCCGGTTCTCAGGGGAAAAAAAATTGAATCTATAATGTATATCAAGGTTAATTTTAAAAGTGGGCAAATAAGGGGAGGGTATAGCTCAAGTGGTAGGGCGCATGCTTAGCATACACAAGGTCCTGGGTTCAATCTCCACTACTTCCTCTAAAAATAAATGCGTGAACTTAATTACCTCTCCCACCAAAAAACAAAAAATAAAATAAAAACTTTAAAAAAAAAAAAAAGTGGGCAAACCCCCAAAGCATAAGTTATAGAAAAAAGGCATAACTTTAAATTTTACAATATTTAAAAAAAATACTATGAATAACATGGCAACAAATTTGAAAGACTGAGTGAAACAGATAAACTGTAGGGAAAAAAATACCAAATCTGGTTTAAGAAACAGACAACCCGAATTACCCCATAATATTGAGAAAATGGAATCAATGTTTTAAAATTTATTCACATCAGGCACAGGTAGTTTTTAAGGGTGGGTTCTACCAAATATTCAAAAACCTTAGAAATTTAAAAATAAAGGGAACTTTTTATGGCTGATAACGGCATTCATCAAAAGCTTAGATAATATCACATAATCTATAGTGGGACATTAGTAACATTTCTTTTAAAAATCAACATTTGGGAAAAGAATCAGAATGAAGTAACTTGAATACACATAAAACCAAAGATAACATTTTAAAAAATTACCATCTAAGAAAGCGGGGAAAAAAAAAGTTTGATGGAGAGAGGCATCTTTTAGAATACTGTTGGTAAAGGGAAAAGTGAAAACCTGTGATAGAAATCAAGAATTCGACAGGAAAAGAATTATTACCCACTACTAATGATGCCACATTTGGATGCTTCTTGGGTTACTAGTTCTTAAATAACTAGTGACAGTACTCCTTAGGGACACTCCTCCTGTAACAATCAAAGGAGTCACCTAACCCTTCAGCATGTTTATGAATCTGTATCCTGGAAAATCTAAGGTACTTATAAAGAACAACATATGGTTGGCAATAAGGATTTACAAAATTACTATATGAGGAAAACAGAAAGTAGAATAAAAAGTTTTCAACAGATAAAGTTACTCCCTCCTCCCCCCAAAAAATGATGAGGCAGAGGAATTCTAGAAAACGAAACTCAAAAAAGAATTAGCTGTCATTAACTTAGCATTTGTGCTACAAAATCATCAAATGAGAAATTCAAAACTTAGAAAAGCCCTCATAAAGTAGAAAGAAAAGTTGTAAACCAAAAAGTGACAGATTTCAGGAAGGAAAGGGAAAGAATAATACAAAGTAATAACAGAAATTAATTAATTGAAAGACAACCAAGGATAAATAGATATTGCTGAAAATACACTAATGGATATCAAGAAGAAATAAAAACAGCCAATAGAAAGAAATGAAATAAAGTAGAAAGGATCAGAGTTAGATAGTTAGTAGGTCAGGGAAATAGGGTCCTCCTGATACTTAATTGATGTTTTAATAGAAGATTATCAAATAGTGGAAGAGAGGCAACATTTAAAATTATAATCCAATGACAAACCAGACCAAAAAGTATTCTAGAAACAAAAAATACCCTTTAGGGGGAGAAATAAAATTATTAAAATTATCAATCGAACTATGACATGTAAAATTAAAATAAAAATAGCACAGGATTTCAAAACACTAAAAAGATGATAAAGACTGCCTCAAAAAACTTATTAAACATAATACTCATAAAATATGATAAGAGTTTTTTTAAGAAGTATTAGTCATATCAATAAATGTAAATTGGCTTGAAACTATGTACTAAAATTTTTAAAAGTATTTTTCAGATTGGCTCATGAAACAGAATCCAACTCAATTTTTTAGCAAAATACAAATCTTAAACAAAATGTTTCAGAAAGGCTAAAATCCTGATACCAAACAAGAAGAGCTTTCAATGCTTCAAAGCATTAAGGAGACCAAAGAAGATACTTTATACTGTTCAAGGCCACAAATCAAAAGGAAGATGTAATGGTCAAAGTTGTCTGTATCTGTGCCCCAGAAATGTGTGGAAACCTTCATAAAACAGAAATGTGTGGAAACCTTACTGTACCTACAATTCATTCTCAGTCCAAACTTAGTCAAGTGGACCAAAAATTAAATAAGGTTATAGATATGGTATATAAGTGTTTATTTATGTATTTATATATATATGTGTGTGTGAACACATCCAAACAAGAGATATTATATATCTTTTTTCAAATGTATGTGGAACATAAACAAAAGTTGAGCATACATCAGGTCATTCATTAAAAAAGCTCAATTAAGTTCTACAAATTAGAAATTATATAAAAACATGCTATAATCACAATGTAATAAGCCTATAAATCAATAATACATTTTAACAGGTTTTCCAACGAGTAATTTTCAAGTAGATTTAATTAATTGATTGGAGAATTCAAATCAAAATACCAAAACGTATAAAATAAAAATAAAAAGAAAAAGAATGGCAACACTTTATATCAGAATCAGTTGTCAGAACAGAAATCATCACTTAGCAAACTAAAAGTGAAAATGGAAGAATGACATGAATTCCCAACTCTGGTAGCTAGAAAATTATCAGCAAAATGCTACATACTGAAAGCTGGAAATAATTAAAATTTGCAGTAGAAATGAAGTAGATTATAAACAGAAAAAGTGAATAAGTGAAAAAAATAATGCTCACCCTTTGAAAACATCAATACATACACACATACACAGGAGACAAAGCACATGCTTATCCCATCAAAGAAAAAGAGGGAGAAAGCAAATGAATACAAATTTAGAAATGGCTTAGTGAGAAATAAAGGACATTTTAATAAATCATAAGGGAGTATTTTGCAGAAGCTTATGTCAATTAGTTTGAGAATTTAGACTAAATGAAAAATTTCATGAGGAAATACACTTAGTCAAAACTGTTCCCAGGAGAGATGCAGAACTTAAACTGACTAATGACATAGAAGAAGCATGGTTACCATTCAAAGACCTGCACCACAAATGAGCACCAGGCCAAAATGATTTCATAAAAGAATCTTGTCAGACTTTCAAAGGCAATGCTAATACAATTTAAATTGTTCTATGGTATGAATGTTCTTTGTAGTTGCTATAAAAACCTTTTACAAAATGTAATACCAGTTCCAGGTTTAAAAAAAAAATTATATATATATAGGAATTGGGGATACCTAGTACCAATTCCTGATTTTAAAAAATATACATAGGAATTAGAAATATTTTTTAAAGTGATAAAACATGTGCACCTCCGCTCCAAAGCCAGTCTTGTGTCATTTCCATCAAGGTCAGGAGCAAGGCAGGATGCACACTATTTCCACTATTATGTAATATGGTTTTGGAGGTATTAGCTAATGTTAATGAGACAAGAATAAATAACCAGCCGTAAGATTTGGAAAAGCATCTAGTGAAACAACAGGATACAGAAATCAATAGCTTTCATACATGGAAACAATGACCAATTAGAAGGTATAATGGAAGAGAGAGGCCTATAGACAATGGCCACAAAATGTAAAATACTTACTAATAAATATGAAAACTAAATGTCATATAAATGTGTATAAAATGAAATGTACAAAGGAAGACAATTAAAACATTCTGGAAAAACATAAAATAGACTTGAACAAATGGAAAAATATCTCAGTTCTTGGAAAGAATAACTGAAGATCATAAAGAAGTCAGTATTAATTATAAAATTAATATTATCCCGGTAATATATTCCAGTAAGTTTTTATTTGCTTGAACTAGATACGCTTATTTATTCCTTTGAGAAAATAAACGTAGTAATATATAGGGAAATCCTGAAAAAAAGAACAATGAGCAGGGATGAGTCCTAAATAATATGGATGTTAAAAAAATGTTTAACTAAAAATGTGTGGTATTGGTGACTTAACAGAGACTAATGGAGCAGTGTAGACAGTGCAGAAACTCATATTGCTAGTTGACTTTCAGTTGGCACAACTCTGGAAAATAATCTGTTACTACTGAGTTAAGTAGAAGACATAAACCCTTTGACCAAGCAATCCCATTTATTGGTGTTTATCTCAAGAAAATCCTGCCATGAACACCAGGAGACATAAATAAAACTGTTCACAGACAACTTGACTTTAAGAGCAAAAATTTGGAAATATTCAAACGTCAAAAAAGAAAAAACCAGAAGAACTTTGCTATATTCATACATACAATAAAATATTCTCTATCAGTGAAAATAAACTATGGCTACAAGCATCAACATGAATTAATCTCAGAAATAAGTTATTGAGTGAAAATGGAAAATCGTATGCACATGCTGTAAAGGTTAAAAGCATCTAATGCTTAGTATGTACTTGTAATGAAGTTTGTTCAAAATGTTTTCTTTAAAACTCTCCAGACTGCACAGTTGTCGATCATTTAGGTGGGAGTTATCAAAGTCCTGCATCTGTACCAAATGCCCAGATGACTGCCTGTGGCAAGGTGATGATGGGCAGGTGGACCTCACCTCAAGGTGTTTTCTGAATGGTTTCCCTGCAGCATAGCAATAAAGGCACCGTCCTACCTGGGTCTATGTGTATATGAATGTGTATGCATTGTTGAGATTGAAAACGAGAAACTCAACGTTAGCTGAGAATTAAAGAATTAAAAGTGACACAGGCAGTTACTACTTTTGTGTTGACCAGAGAGATGCTGTTTAAATAAGAAGAAAATCAATATTTTCTATTTCTTTGCAGAGTAAAAGTGAGCAAATTACTGTGCGGCATCTGACATCAGGGAACTGGGAAGTGATAAAGATCCTGGCATACGATGAAACTACGCAAAAAATGTGAGCGTTTTTGATTCTCCAGTCAGGTTGGAAGTCTGTGTTGTTAAAGGCAATCTTTGCTGCCAGATTTATGTTTTGCTTACCATGGCCCTAGTCCAAATAGCCTGGCCATGGAAAGACCAACCTTGTTTAAAAAGACTCTCTATACATCACACAGAGAGATGCTTACACAGACACACTTACATTAAAGACACATGCACACACACACACACACACACACACAGACTCAGAGAGACTGAGAGAAATCATGGAAAAGGGTGACAGTATTTTAAGAAAAAATAGATGTTTTCCAAGTGCATCAAAGTTCCACGGTTGAATAATAGAACAGCTCTTGCGTGTTCTTTGACAGTTTGAAAATTCAAGTGAAAACTCAGTGTGGCAAAAATTGATTGGTGCCTGATGTTTCTGTGTTGTTTTCTTTCATGGGCAGTTACTTTCTGAGCACCGAGTCGTCTCCCAGAGGGAGGCAGCTGTACAGGTAAGCAGTGTGAGAGCATCTTCCGCACAGGTTGATTTCCCCAGTGGCCGTCCACACGGCTGAACGATAGGATGGAGAAATCTGAAGTTTGATTTTTTGATATGGCTAGTGGAAAGCCAACTCGAGACGACAGAACCTCACACTCTTGGTCCAGTCCCTCAGCTCTGGACCTCGGAGTCTGAAGGACTGAAACTAGTGTGGAAACCATCTTGCTGCTCCTTCATTTTTTTTCCTCTCACTTCTTTTCACAGTCTTAAAAATATCTTTTTTTTTCCCGAGGCTTGCTTCTCTCAACTTCCCACATCACAAGCATTTACATATTTTCAACTCAGTCGTCTTTGCTTCTGCTCAGCCTCATTTTACATTTTCAGTGCATGAATATTACACACATGGAATTTATTCCTGAACGAAATAAAAGCATTGTGAGCACTTAGTAGAGTGGATTAAGTGGTGGTTTCTCTCTTCTCTCCTACAGTGTGTAAAATCCATTAAGACTGTTACTTAAGCCAGGAATGCTCTATGCTTACTAAAATAAAGCAGTGGATGGGTAATATTTCCCTCTGTCCAGTTTTCCCGGATGGAAGGTTATATTCATGAAAGGGGCTTAAAGGTCATACCTATTTATTATTAAAATGTCTCCTCACTCAGAAAGCTTTCACCAGGCCCTCACAGAAGTGACTTTTATTTTTGTCTGTCAAGCAACTTATTAATTCCAGACTTCATATACACTTTCTAATTTCCATTTCACAGATCCATTTTTAAAGTGTCAAAACTGCCACGGCGTATTCTCAGTGGAAATTCATCATGTTTGAAGAAGTGTCACCACTGATTCTTACCAAGTAGTCCTGACTTTCCTTTGAGAGTCAAAATACATGTTTAAACTCTTCTAATTCCCACTAACTCACCCACACACTCTTCTCTATGCATAAATCGCTTTCATCTGAAGTGAGCCTCTCCTTTTTATCACATACCCCAGTATGTCATTTTCATATTATGTGTTTTTTCTCTTAGAGTTTGGAACCCATGTTCTCAATTCTCATGACTTCCAAAGGAAGAACAGCTATTGATCTAAAGAGACTGGTTCTAATTTTGGTTTAGAGGTCTTGATTAAAGTACTGATCACTTTTTCCATTTGGTTATTTGAAGCTTATCTTTCCTGAAATTTATGCTGTGGTTGATACTGGCAGTCCTGAACAATCCTTTAGAGATGTGGAAATCCTTGACTGATGTTTTATTTCTCTAATTTCATAAAACTCTTAAAGAAAAATGACAGTGTCAGAAGATTAGACTTGGCTGCGTTCAGCTAACAGAACTGCCTCACCCTCTCCTCGCTTTATTGGCCTAAAATGTGATTTGAATCACAATGAGCTCTTAGATTTGTGTGCTAGTCTTCTGTGGCTAGTGACCGAGGCGGAACATTAGAACAGTCAATATATCTGTGACCTGTACTGTGTAGCAGGCTGTGTTGGAAAGAAAATATAGTACCAATAAATTTCCCCTTAAATGCCCATCAAGTGCCACTTGGCTTGATAATGTTAGTGTTTAATCCAGAAAACTCAATCAATGTCTTGTCCAGGCCATAAAAATAATAGTTGATTGATTTAATTTATGGGATTAGATACTTCAGCACAATCAGAACTGCTACCATATTCTGTTACAGTTTTGTCTCAAAATTTGTGTTTCTTTATTTTAGTGATTTCATAATCTAAATCATGAGAAAATACCAACCTAAATGTTTAGGCAGCTTGGATCTGAAAAATTATATGAAAGAATAGAGAGAGAAAAGGTTTTAAATTCTAGGCATGTCACTCAGTAAGTAGCTCTGTGCGACTGGCACGCATTCATAGTCTCTCTGTGGTGACGGTTGTGCAACACTGTGCATGTAATGACATTGAACTATATACTTGAAAAATGCTTAAAGTGGTAAACACTATTTTATATATTAATTAATTAATTAATTAATTAATTAATTAATTAATTAATTTACATATGCACACACCACAATTTTAAAGAGAAAAAATGGGTATGATTTATCATAAGGGTGAAACTAGCTAATGTGTTTAAGTTCCTAGTGTCTGTTAAATACCTTGACTAACAAAAGAAAATTCTGGATTATTATGAGCTCAAAATGTTTCAAATGTGAAGCTGTGACCCTGCGAACTATACTTGACAATGATCCTCCATTGCTCTGCATCAACACCGCGGCTTCCATTCCCACGCCTGCAGCACACTGCACATCAAAGTCAGCATGACTATGATTCATTACAGATGCATCACCAGACTCATGTTTTATTGCCAAAGGGAACTGAGAATATCTTGTCTAGTCAACTTTTAAAAAATGTGTCGTCTACAGTATTTTCATCTATCAGCACAGATAATTTACAGTTCATCTCTGTTTATAAAACAAATGAGTCTTCTACATGTGAAATTTAACTTTGGGTAAATACCTCAACCCTTCTGACCATCAGCACCATTATTTGTAAAATAAAGGGATGAGTGCTTTTCTCTTTCCTGACCTCCCTGATGTCTCAAAGTACGTATGATCATTAACGTTATATACATTATCATACAAAAATAGCTTTTCTTTACCAAAAATTATGAAAATTTAGTGCAAGTATTTAGTGGGAAAAATCTGCTACTAATACCAAATTCTAATGTTGAATTCAGGAAATCATAAGCTTTTGTGTGTGTGTGTGACATGTGAAAACATTTATTAGTTCTTTCAACTACTATTGCAGTTGACTTTATGCTTGTCTCTGTGGGTAATTTCTTTGAAGACTTTACAAAGAAATAGCTATAAAGAAAATACAAATAAGAAGTTATATTGAGTCCTGTGGAAGTCAGTTTCTTTATAAGCATATATAAATACATATATATTACATACATGTAGGTGTACATAATTTTAATTTTATTACAGAGAAGAAAAATACGTATGTCTTAACATTAGTAATGGAAATTGACTTTGCATTTTTATGGTAAGTCATAATTTACAAAGAACCTCAATATAAGTACGGCTGTAGCTTCTTTGTTCAATATTTAAATATTGATACTACACATTCAAGTACCTGGAACAGTAATGTTTCTTTTTTTCTTCCCCCAGTGCTTCTACTGAAGGATTATTGAACCGTCAGTGCATTTCATGTAATTTTATGAAAGAACAATGTACATATTTTGGTGCCAGTTTTAGTCCCATGAATCAGCATTTCTTGTTACTCTGTAAAGGTAATAGATGATTTCTGATAAAACTTATTTTATACATTTTATTTGATCAGTACCTATTACTATCATTAGTAACTATCATTCTCCAGCTGTATGATTTGATATTCTTAGTTTGTAAGTTTTTGTTTAAAAGTTATAAATTAAGGATTTATTGAGATACAGATTGTATCTGTTACTTTATTTGAAAGAAAGAAATTGGGAGTAAGTCAATATGTACACATGTGCAGCACATAGCAATAATTGTGGTTTGACACTGGACCTTTCACAAAAGTGAATAAACATATTTGTATCGGCAAAGCCATGCTAGAATAATAAACTATTTTACTTAGTCTCTAGGAAAAGTATTAGTCTTATTAAAATAATGACTTGATTGTTGAGAAATTTAGATCTACAGAAATTGAATTCCCTGGGTCTAACCCTCTTCAATTTTGAGAAATTATATTCACCCCAGTTACTTCTTCTACCTGGTAATAGTGTGCTGTAGTCTTACATAATGGTATGGCATGTCTAGGTTATTCTGGTAGGAATCAGTGTCCTTTTAATAGGACACCGTATTTCCCAGAGATGAAATGGGAGATGTGCCCAATTATAATGTGATGGATTGAGTGCTACTGCTTCAGCTGGTACCTTAAGCTGTTCACTTTTAAGATACCATGAGGTATAGACCAACACTTGCTCTTTTTAGTTACTTTTTTCTCTTGGCATCTAAATAAAGTAATCAGAAAAGAAGTACTTGTTTTATGACATCAGAGAAAAGGCATTAGACCCCTAGATAGAGTTTCTTAGAGAAGTGAAGTTTCGAGATAGTATCTTATGGTTACACCTGAATTAACCAGTATATTAGAAATAATTGACAATTTCAGTTCATATACTTTTTAGATGAATATATATTAGCTCCAATTTTTTTAATCTTGTGGATGAAATATTTCTAATAATAATATGCATGCACCCTTTCTTTCTTGGTTGAGTGGTAAACAGAATTTAATCTTGGATGAGCAGATGAGAGGTCACAGAGTTGTGAATCAACTTTCTGAACATCAGCAACTAGTCTATAAAAGACTAGAGAAAAAGAGAATAAGATACATAAGATTGGCTAAAACCATAGAAGTATAGATGTATGGGGCATTTTGGAGAAGGGAGGATCTTAAAAATAATATTGCAAATAGTTGAAAAAGGATTTACTTTTCTGAATAATGTATCTATAGTAACAAGTTAACTCAGTCTGGTTTCTGTTTCATTATGTTTTAACTATGAAGTGCTTACATTTGGGAAAAAAAAAAAGAACTCTGTCATGTAACCTTCCAGTAATTGTTACTTAGATGCCTTTAAAATATTTATACATACATTTCTAAAATCCAGGTCCAGGAGTTCCAGTGGTCAGTCTACACAGCACGGAAAACCCAACAAGTAAGTACACGAACACAACAAGGCAGAACAGCCATGGTTGGCATTGGTCGTTGGTAGTGTATTATTTTATTCTAAGTGTTGTTTTCTATAGAACCTTCTTGAAAGGAGTCTCCAGCATGGGGAAAGCTGTGTAGGGACCATCAACTTAATCCTCTGTGTGTGAGAGAAAGTGTAAGCAAGTGGTAACTGGAGTTGGATCTTACATGCTTACAGTAGGGTGTCTACTGAATCTGTATTGAATGAGAAGTAATTGATAAGGCTCATTAAGGTTTCAATTCAGCCTGCGGGCCCCTTAGTGTGCTAGTTTATTCTTTCCTGAGCCTCATACAGATTATTCCTTCAGTGCAACACATTTACTTTTGGGAAAGTTATGAAAAATATATTATTTTGTATATTTTCTATCCTATTTGTTTCAGTTTCCCAAGTATTTCTGGTTTCATATATTCATTTATTCTGTTATATATTTGTTCAACAGTACATAGTCTATTGAGTGAGGGCTTAGTTTATCAAGCAAAATGACAGTGGCTGCGTGTTCACTGCTAGTAAGATATGGTCAGTGTTTTTAAGAACTTAGAGTGTGTAAGTAAAAACATGGTTGAGCTGATCTTAAAAGTGAATGGCCAGATTACTTCCTGCCTCCTTTTTCCTTCCTTTCCTCCAATTTTCTTTTTCTTCTTTCAATTTGAAAAAATTATTTAATCAATACTCTGATGCTCTAACAATTTACCATAGGCTTGTAACCCTCAGAACACCTCCTGATATAGTTAATTTTATTATCCTCTTTTACAGATGAGGAAACTGAGTTACAAAGAGGTTAAAATACTTGGCTAGGGTCACTTTAACATAAAAGGTGACAGAGGCAGGAATCGAAAAACAGTCTGACTGCAGCATAGGGTTTGTTATCACTACCATATGATGACATCTCATTCTATCGTGTTTTGTCTGTCTCATCACATACTTAGGTTTAAGGAGGAGTTTTAGCTAAATGCTTTGACTTAAAGGAGATGTAGGCATTAAAGTGTAATTTTGGATGACAAATGTCTTTACAGAGGACAGAGAAAGACCTCTTATACTCCAAATAACCACCATATGGAGACTTCCTGCCTATTCTAGAAAAAGATAAAATTTCTAAATTTGTTATGGGGTTCTGTGTGGTTGGAAACAGATTTGCACATCTTTTAGCTCCTACTTACCAGTATAAATCCTAAAGAGGTTATGGTAAGCAAATTAAGTATGTTGAATATTAACATTAACAGCAACAATAATGATAATAAAGACAGTATATTTGATAAAACAGAAGGTTAGATTTCACAGATAGAAAAATTAATGTATAAAATTAGTTCATTGCATACTGTTTGTGGGGTCTGAGACAAGTTAATATGTTGTAGATTTAATTTCCTTGTAAGAAAATTAGCAGATGAATTTTCTGAGGATGAGATATAGTCACAACATAGGATGCACTCAATAACCAGCAACTATTTGTGTTTCATTGCTTATTCTGCCAAAATGATAACTTTAAAAAAAATTCCCAGGCTGATTTTAACTAATTTTATTCTACTGTTACAAGGTATATTGTTTTCTAACAATATCTGCTGTAAATCTTGAAACATTTTTGTCTATGGGAAATCTTTCTGATTTTCCATTTGTATGAGATTTTCTTACAGTCTCAGAGTCAAGAACAACAAAAAGGAACTATGAACAGTGGTCAAGTGCTTAATTTTCTTTACAAAAGACAATTACTTGTTGAAATAAAATTTACATTTGGTTGCAAGTAAATCTTTGAGTTAATGGATCTTCAGGTTAATCTTTGTTAAACTAATGAGTCAATCATAACTCATTTTGAGGCCACATGAAGTAGAATACAGCATGGAAAGTATACTGAAAAAAGAAAATGAAAATATTTAACAAACATGGGAAACCTTTAAACCCACTAGTTATCAAAGAAATGCAAAGTAAAACACTGCCAAGTAATTTTTCCTAATAAATTAACAACATCAAAAATTTACATTGCTAATGAGGATATAATGAGGCTCTCATAACTTGCTGGTAGAAATATAAATCACAGCAAATCTTTTGGAAAAAATAACTCAGTCATAAGCATTAAATCTTTTATATCTATTTACCCAATATTTTTTTCTCTTAATGGTTTATACTGAAGAAGTAATTCTAAATAGAGAAAATTATAACCCATGCTACTAATGGTAGTGAAAAAACATAATATAAATAATGAAAAGGGGGATTTGTAAATAAACTTTAATGGAATATCAGTTTGTGCCTTGACTATATTCCATTTGTTTTCCCAGAACCAGTCTGGACTGTTTTTCCCTTTCTCATGGTCTCTACTCCAGAATGAGTTTGTATTGATGATAAGCTCTGTTGCCATTTGGCTTCCAATTGGATTGAGCTAAAGTGAATCCTGTGAAGAGAGGGAGAAAAGTGATTCTGGAGTATTTGTCCAGCCGAATGCCTTTAGAGTCACCCCAGGTTGCTATGACTCTTGGCTGAAGGTCATTGTGTACCTTTCACCCAGTCACTTCCATGGAACTGCTCTCTCCCCTGGAGCTGCAGGCTTAGCCACTGTCACAAGCCCTGGGTTATGGTCCTGTCACTATGGTCCCCCTGCCCATTGTCCTGTACTTGTAAATAGTCCTTTATTAAAATTTCATCAAATTGTTCTAATAAATTTACCACCAGTTCCCCACTAGAATTAAACGTTTTTAAATGTTTACAAAAGCCAATTCTTCAAAAATGTTTAAGCCATATTTCTAAGTGATTAAGTAGTCCAAATATTTATCCCACTTAAATAAAACTATTTGAAGATGCATTTAAATTTCCAGAAAACAATATTTGAAAGGTTAAAAGTCTTGCATAAAGCCTGGCAGCCTTTAAGGTGATTTTTTTTTCTTGAGTATTTTCCTGATATTCGACAATGAACATATATTACCTTTATAATTAAAAAAGAAACCATTTATTTAAATATTCAGTGACTTGAGGAAGGTATAAACATGTAAAACTGTACTTGGCATTTCAAAGGTCCTTTGGCTCATATTACTATCATTCCTTTTCCTCTTTTTATATATTCATCCTTTTTCTTTTTCCTCATTTTTGCATATATGATTGTTTTCTTTCATTTACTTTAATTCATTTTTTAGTCTCTTATCTTTCTTCCTTTGTCTCCATTACATCTCTTTCTTCTCATCCCTCCTTATACTTCTTTTCTACTTTCTCTCTCCGTTTCTTTCTTTCTCTCAATTTTCTTTTCTCATTTTAGCCTCTTTTTCTTTTCAATCCCACAATTAAAGAATTAAAGTCATACCTTAATACTGCCTTCTCTTCATATTGTTTCACAAAGAACTGTATATGAACCATATTTTCTGAATGTATCATGAAAAAATGCTGTCTGCTTTTGAAAAATAGCTTTATTAATTTCTGTATTTCTTTTTCTTAATTAGAATTTTATATTCCTATGACCATGGATAGATTTTTTTTTCCATGAGCAAATAAATGGCCTTTGATTTAGAAGTAAAAATTTCTCAACTACCTATACTGACATAATTTATTGTTTCCCATTCATTTTTGATAATAAACAGACACCATGAGAAATTAATAATTTGTGTATGACAGTTATACTGGTACCTCTAGCTGTATCTATTCATTTACTCATTCATTTTAAATTAGTCATTTTCATACAATAAACTATTGATCATAGAAATCTTCACCCAACAACATAATCTCTAGTTAGAGGTATAAAGTTAAAAATTTAACAGGCTTTAGCTTCTAAAAATTTGCTAACCCTTTGCATTTAGCAAATATCAAGTGATTTTGGTTTCTGCTAAATACAAAAAGAATGCTTTATCCACAAATACGTGCATTAAGTGCATTTTAATGACAGACCTTACATTATAAATGCTTAATACTTAATGAATGCATACAAAGTTGAAGTATTTACATTTTAAATTTTATAATTGAATGTTTGGGATAGCTTTTTTTGAAAATATAGTATTATTTAAATAATCTGAAATTTCTTACATTTGGAGGATAGACGAAATCTCTGAGAACATTTAATTTCCCAAATTTGTATTATAGAGGATGACACTTATTTACAAGAGAAGTGGTTTAATGTGCCTGAAATCACACATAGAATTCACAGTCCAAAGCAAGAAATAGAAAATTAAATGGTTATAATATATCACAATAATTTATCTGGTACAGTAGACATAGTTCAAAAAAGGAGGGAGTCAGTGAAGAGGCATTTCAGGAAGATGGAATGTGAACGTACAAACATGAGGCAAGAAAATATGTTCAGTGTGGCTGGAATGAGACATTTAAGATAAAAGCAAAAGATACAGACTATAGGGCAGGTTGGAGCCAGATCATAAAAGTCTTATGTTTCATTCTAAAGAGTTTGGATTTAACAATAAAGCATCGATGATAAATTATTGACAATTAAAAAAAATTCTTTTTCTGGCCATGGAGTAACTGGAAGTATGGCCTTTTAGCAAAAAGGAAAAAAGGAATGAAAGAGAAAATAAAATTTAAATTAAAAAAAAGTGGATAGAATACATGAAACAACAGTTTTCAAGCAAGGGGTAATAGTCAGGATAGCTCTGTGATCCCTGAAAGAAGGGAAACACATGACATTAATGTCATTGTCCTGGCCTTCTGCCTGGAATTATTTTCTGAACTATAGTGTGATGAGGAACAATTAAAGAAGAGAATAAGGGTATCTCAGATTCAGAATGGATTAGAAAGCTCACTATTTTGGGTATATAAAATATCCCTGATAAATCTATAAATTTAACATATCAGTCAAAATTCCAGCAAGTTACTAATGCTTCTCTTCCTTCATGCTTTGTCAATTCTTTTTTTTTTTTTTTTTTGGCATTTCGTTTTCTTTTTGTATTGTCCATTGCTATATTGTCAAATTCATTAATCTTTTCTTCTGTAGTTTCTAATATGCTATTAACCCCACTGAGTATTTTTCCCTCTTAGATCTTACAGTTTTTATGTATCTCAAATTTTGCAATTTTTATTTTTAGAATTTTAAGTCTTTTATTTTTTTTTTAGTATCTTTCTTTTTTTTTAATATTAATGAACACATGGAATGTAATTAAAATCTCTGTTTTAATGTCACTGTCTATCCACTATATGCATCAGTGTCATTTCTGGGTTATTTCTTTTGAATACAATTTGTACTCATCATGGGTGATGTTTTCCTGATATTTTTGCCTGCCTGGTAATTTTGTATTAGAATTCAGGCATTACAAATTTTATATCATTGGGTGCTAGATAATTCTGTATTATTTTTAGTATATTCTTAAGCAGAATAATAACACAATCAGATTTACATTTTGAAAATGTATATGCTAATTCCAAGTATAATGGCAACTGGAGACAATTTCACTGGAATAAGGAATCTGAGTTTAAAACCTGTTGCAGTAGTCCAGGGGAGAGATTAGGAGAGATTAATCCGTGCCTAGAACAGTGCCTGCCAAATGGTAACGCTGGATAATGATTTGTTGTGTTGCACTGATTCTTGATCAACACAGAGCAGTAATTTGCACTACCCTTTTTGGATTTATAGAATATTTTATATTGGAAAACAACTCTATGCTGAAGGAAGCTATCCTGAAGAAGAAGATAGTAAAGTCAGAAATTAAAATGCTTCATATTGACGACTATGGTAAAGTTTTGTGCATGCTGTGTTATTCAAAAACAACTTTCTCTGCACCTTATGGTTTCACATGTAAATGACTCTCCATCTTTAATATTTTGCTCTTTCTTTAAAAGAACTTCCTTTACAGTTGTCCTTTCCCAAAGATTTTACGGACCGAAACCAGTATGCTCTTCTGTTAATAATGTAAGTATTTTATTTGTTTTTGAAATAAAGGAATCTAAAGATTTTATAATTTTTCTTATGCCTTACATGACAGCATCCTGATTAAAAAACAACAGAAGAAAAGAAATCCTATGTGTGTAGTTAACCGGGACAGCTGTCATTTGCATGAACTCCTCAAGGACACCACCAGTAAATTATATGGAGGGGTGTGTAACTGTGCTTGTTGCATCCCAAACCGAACTCAATGTTACTATGGGGAATAATGACACATATAGCTGGCTTCTGGATGTCTGCTTAGAAATTACTCAAGCTCTATGCTCCCCCCCTTTTTTTTTTTAATAAATGATATTGTTGGTCTATAATTTTATTTCTTTGGTATGTATTTGTCATATAAAGTTACACTAGATTTATAAATGCAATTTTTAAAATTGTATTAAGAACACTTAACATGAGATCTACCCTCTAAACAAAATGTTAAGTATACAACATAGTGTTAAGTATACAACATAGTTTTAAGTATCGGCACAGTGTTGGGCAGCAGATCTCTAGAACGTACTCATCTTGCATGACTGAAACTTTATACCCAATGAATAGCAACTTCCCCCTTCCCCCCACCTCCAGCCTCTGGCAACGAGCATTCTGCTCTCTGCTTCTGTGAGCCTGACTATTTTAGATGCCTCATGTAAGCGGGATCACGCGGTATTTGCCCTTCTGCGACTGGTTATTTCACTTAGCATAATGATTTCAAGGTGCATCCATGTTTTCGCGTGTAAGCCCTATGCTTGTGATCAGCGTTTGATGCAACATTGAGGAAACACTTATTTCCACTGCTGAAACCACTGGCTATATTTATATCACTCTTAATCAGTTTTCCTTCCTGGATACATGACCAGCAGGAAGCAGCTCCCATCCCCCGAAAAACTTGACTCTTAGGTTTTTCCAACTTGGAATTGGCTTTGGAAATGAATCCATTCATACTTTCTGTGACTATATAGTTCTGGGCACAGAGGTCTCTAACATCTGTTGGTTGGAGTAGATAGATAACTAACTTGATATTGATGTAAAATTATATTTCTGAAAGTTATTTATTTTCCTTTTTAAGAACTCAGCCAACATAGTGCTATGACAGTGCTTAAAATGATCTACAGTTGTTCAGAGGCTTAGTAGGAAGAGTAGAAATGAAAATAACATTACTTGTTATAACAACGACTGAATGTGGACAAGTATTCAGTCTGTGGAATCAAGCTTCCTGGCTTCAAATTCCAGTTACGTCATTTACCAGCCGTGTGTCCTTGAACAAGTGACTTAACCTCTTATAAGGCTCAGTTTTTCCAAATATAAAATGAACATTACAATACAGCCTATGTTTTAAGGCTGCTTTTTAGATTAAAGGAAATATTTTAAGTGCCTGGTGCATATGATTCTAATGATTATTGTGATGATTATTCATTCTTTTTATATGGATTGCATTGACTTAGATATTTTAATAAAAAGGAAGCAGTTTGTCACTTCATCTAATAAGCCAATTAGTACAGAAAATACAATACTTAGTATTTTTCCTTACTCCAGTGTTTTTTCCCAGCTCTGATGCCTTGAACTCAATTAGTTTCTCATGCCCAGACCCTTCTCCTTTGTCCTGCTGCCTGGAAGGCCTTGAAAGGTTTAGGCGTTTTCCTGGGGAAGTTCTTCTTCGGTCTTTTCTCATCTTAACTCCTTCTCTCGTCTTTTCTCTTTCAATTAGTTGTCTTCAAATCTTATTTGAACTATATATGTGATTTGTTGGGGAAATATTCAAGGCATTAAAATGAGAAAACAATGGGAAAAAATCCTCAAACACACCTTCCGTCTCTGTCACGTCTCCTTTGGGGGAAAGGAATTGTTCTTTTCATTTCACTGAAAAATAAGGCTTCTGAGGGAAAGGAACCTTATCAGGCATCCTTCCTTGAAGCCGGACTCACATGCACGTGGATGTGCGGACAGTTCTTCCCACTCGCGTGGCCATGCAGAGTGTGTCACTCTTCGGAGGAAAAAGTAGACAAGAGTTCAAATTCTCTCTGTAGCCTTGAGTTAAAGAAGCCAGCTGGCTCATTCTGCCATTATTTGTGCTCTGATCTGGGTGATTTTTAGATCAGAAGAGGAATCTAAGAACTAGCACAAGACTCAATTCTCTTAAAGAAAGGAATAGTCAGGTCTTTTTTAGAGGCAGGGTAACAAAGTGAACATCCTGGCTTAAGAGTCAGATAGGCCTGGGTTCAAGTCTCAGCTCAAAGATTTACCAGTACACTGCTTAATTTTTCTAAGCTTCAGCTTCCTTATAAATAAATAGAAGACAATCACATGGAATAATTTATATAAACATGTCATCATAGTGTCTGGAAGAGCATAAACATTTGCACTTAGTGTTTAATAAATTGTAAGCATAATCATAGTTATTTACTAGTAGTACTAGTTTCAATTTTTAAAAATATCAATATAAATATTTAATAACATATTTTAGCATCCACAAAATTATTTGAGACATTACTAAAGCAGATAAAATAATGTAATTAGGCCCATAGAATTTACTTTGCTACTTTTTTTGTTGATGAAAGGAAGAATGAAAGTGATTATTAATAACATTAGTTTTCATTTGTTTTTATATGCTGATTATACAAAATATTAATTTACTTTATCCAAACTCTGGTTTTCAGAAGTAAAATCTCAGAAGCTTAACAAAATATGATTTACAAAGCCAAACTGAGGATTTTTTCTTTTATGATTTTATATCTATAAAATGATCTATTGCTTTCAGCTGCATGACCATTCCTAAAATATTTATGCTTGGAAACCTATATCAGATCAGAAAGGCTTAAGTATAAAGTTTTCTTTAAATGTTTTTTGTTTTAGATTGGTTATAACTTAAGGGCATTTTTTTTTCTTAAGATTAAACCCTGTGGTCAGTGATAAGTGGACTCTCCACTCTAAAAAAGAAAATAACTGGATTTTTCTCTAAATGGGCAATTTGACAGTGAAGAATAATAAATAAACTATTATTTAAACAATGCTAAGAGATGCTTTGGTGATTTTTGGTGTCACTACTTTATTGCTATTCTGTGCAGAGCATCTAGTACCTAACAGACTGTGAATCATTTCTTCATCTGTAGAGATGGGTTTACATCCAGGAAATTCTCTAATGAATGCGTGAGCTGGAGACAGACTGCAGCAAGTCTGAGTAGCTGAAGGAGGACTAGCCTTGAGGAAAGTAGCCTCTGGCAATTTGGGAATCCTCTATCTGCTGAATCTTCATTATGGAACCTCAAAAGGCATGGTCCTTTGAGGACCTCTCTGTGGCCAAGTTTTTTGAAACTCTAACCTAATGTCATGATACTGAAAGTACAAGTGAAGCAACGGCAACAGAGTATTTTACTGTAATTGAAAATCTAAGAAGTGTCGCCACTACAAATGCTTCTCAGTATCCGTGATGTACAGCGGCCTCTATGGGATCACGACGCCCTTTTCCTTTCCTACTCCTATTGTCCTTCCAGATGCGTAACTGTCTTCTCCAGGCTCTCTCTAACGTTATAGGAAACACTTAAGAGCCCAGCCGTCTACATTCATGTTTATACCAATTCTGTATCCGTCTAGTGTACAGTATATGAGCTATACCCATCCATACCCACTTCAGCATTTATCACCTTGAATTACTGTTTCTTGTGTTTTTCTTATTTTCTGTTCCTGTACGTGTAATTTAGTACAATGCACATTTACCACGTTGCTTTTATGGGCAAGAAGCTGTGCTAATGGCTGTGAGGAGATAAAAAGATCACAAGCATCTTGAAATCTGTGGTCATCTTTTAGATTTATAAGCATATCATCTCCTCCATGCCTAGCACACACAGAGGGACCTTATGAAAACTTACCAATCTGTGATTCTTTTGACGGTGCAAGACTGAAGATCACGTGAGACAGCCTACAGCTATAGATGTTTATTTGATAAATAAATAAATATGAATCTAAAGGCCTGGACCCTGGTAGGAAGCAATCCAGACAGATGTACTGTTATTATAGATAAAAATTTTTTTTCCCTGTTTGCTGTGTCCACAAAGGCAAGCATATCGAGCTGAGGAGTTTCATTAATACCAAGGAATCATCACATCTTCCCATTTTCTGCTTTTTACTCTTTCGTGTTCAACTTATCCAAGCCACACTTGATAAAGGTCTAACTCACGGAGGCAGTGACTGTTCAATGGATTATACTAATTTCCAGAATGCAGCATTCTCCATCATTCCCTTATGACTTTGTCCGTCTTCCTGAATTCATCTTCCTTGAAATCCTAATGTATTCATGGTCACCCATTGTCTTAGCTTCCTGAGCTTTCTTTAACCCTTCTCATCAGTCCATCTATGCCCTGTAGCAGTCTCAGATCTATGCCTCCCCCACAGCCACAGCCTTCTGTCCAAAGGCTCTCCATATATCTTGAACTATATGGATCACATTGTTACTTTTCCAACTTTACACTGATTTTCTGAGGATGTTTTTGTATACTAGTGAATTTCTGACTCACTAGATTTCACACCAGTGCTACTGAAGGAAAATCCAGTCTAGAAGTATTTACAGAAATAAGTTTATCTAATGGCTTACAAAATATTTCAGTATTTTAAGAAAACAGAAATGTTAAAATCTTTATTTTATGCATTCCATATATTAAACACTGCCTTATTTATTTGTATATTCATCACAGCAATTAGTTTTTGCAGTCACTCCACAAACATGTGTTGAGTGATATCCAGAAACCACGTGAACTTGGTTACTATTACAGTTTCCCACTGAACCATTTTAACTAAAGAGCATTATGCATTTTTATCTAGATATTTTAATTACTTAATCGATGTTTTGCATATCAGAGTCCTACAAGTTTGTCTTCTTGCTGGAAGTGAGCTGTTTGTCAGCTCTTTTCTGCATAGTTATTCTGTTAAAAAGCAGGCTCTAATTAATTGATATATATATATATATAATCAATTACTATGATATAATAAACGTTATATATATTATTGGAAATGTTCAATAGCATTATGCTTTTGGGACCATGGTGTCTTGCCTTGACCTTTGAACCAGTGGGGTTGTCCAAGAGCCCACACTCTTCTTCAAAACCCGCACAGGTAGACAGCACATCTGGACGCGTCTCTTCTAGTGGGCCACCCTGCTCTCTACCTGCACTTCGTTTTCGGTAGTTCATTGCTGTGTCTTCTCTCGTTTAGCTTCTTTCCCACTCTGCTGCTGGAGGGAACTTTGTGAGGTCTGTATCTGAAAATGCGGCTTTGCTGGCTAGAACCTTTTCATTATTATTCTCTGACTGATTAAACGTTTACGTGCCCTAGCACAGCAGGCAAAAGGCTTCCTCTGTTTTCCACTTATTCCTCCAGCTTCATCTGACTCCACCCACCCCCAAAAGAGAGATTCAGTGCTCTAGATGTTTTAAAAAACTGTCTTATTCTGGGAAATACCAGCTTCTCCTCATTCCTCTGTGTTGTTTTACACAGTCTTCCAGTACCTTGGCTTTCTTTTCCAACTGGAAAAGTTCTATTAATTCTTCAAGATGTATTTTTACATAATTCAATGCACACCTGTTATGACATGTTACCCACACCAGATTACATTATTTCTTTGCCGTCTCTTCAATGAAACTGTAAACTCATTGTTGATAACAATTCTTTTTGTATTGTTTTGCCTCAATATAGTGCTTGAGGCATTGTTTATGTTCATAAAATATTGATAGAATGAATGAATGAATGAATGTGTGAATGAATAAATGAATAAAGGAACACATTAATGAATAAACAAAGAAATTAATCAACTCTGAGTTACTCATCAGGAATGAATTAAATCAAAGCAGAGAAAGACAGAGAAATAAATGATTTGAGAGTTTATAATGTGTTAAAGTCAGCTTTTTGGATGAGTCAGTTTCTCTGCAGTTTAGTTTCCCTCTCAGAAAACTGTGAGATGAGTTTCTCATTTCTCTTACAATCTTTCTGGATAAAGCTAAATAATGATTGATTTCATGCTGTCTTTTTGTGTTTCTCTTTTGCATTTGATTATGGAGCTTATCTGCTTAAAATAATAGGATTTAACAATAGCTGCCATTTACTGAGTATTTATTATATAAGGGGCATCATGCTAAGGATGTGTAGACACCATCTTTAATCTTAACAGAAATCAAGCGAGATAAATATTATTGTCTTCATTTCAGAAAGTACAAGGAAACTATGACTAAAATATGGCATGTGTTATCACCTCCAAGATCATGAGCAGGGCAAAATTCGAGTTTGAACTCAAGGTTTTTAAAATTTATTTTCCAGATCAAAAAGCTCTGCTCTTTCTATTACACAATTCTCTCCTTACTTAGCTCATTGCATGATAATTAGTATTGGAAGATTATCAAAAATGCTGCCCAGAATCAATCAGAATCAAATGCTCCTACAAAACCAAATTGGTATGACCTTTTGTTCTTTCCACTTAACAGTTATGATAATCTCTAGAATGTAACATTTTCCACCTGTACCATATTCATGCTCTGGTATAAAATAAAGATTATAAAAAGCATGAGTAAGTTGCTAGATATTCCATATGAAAGATCAAATAGCCCAGACTATTCCATAAAATTGCAAATTCTAATTGAAGGGTTCACTTTATGGGGAGCCTTTACCGTCTTCATTTATTTTGTGGATCCATAGACTTTTGAGCAAATCAGATTAACAGAATTACATACATACTCAAATACATACCCATTTCACTCTCGGTTTTTTTTTTTTTTTTTTTACAAAAGTTAACACATTTACTAAATGTATATGGACGAGAGCTAGAACTTGTCTCAAAGAGTAATTATTACTGCTTTGCCATGTAAGGAGGGTCAAAGTTTAAATTTAAGTTTCTGATTTTTCTCATTTTTGTTCATGTTCCTCATTTAAGTGGTTGGAAAATGTACTCACACTATAATACACAAGAAATGATTAAGAAGAGAAAAGACAGTGGCATTTAATCTTGGTAATGGAAAGGGAGAAGGTGATCACGGCTTTTTATATTATCCTTGAACAAATTAGACCTTGTTCTTTCACAATCTATAGATAACGCATCTTAAACGTCAGCATTAATTTCTTCGTTCTATTTAAAACTTTACACACTCAAAGTTGACGCGTTGAGAAAGTGCCACAGGGAAAAAATTCTACATGTACAAAAAATGTGTATCTAATGTATAAGTTACAACATTCTCTTTGGCTATTCTTTTAACTTGATAAATTTATGTACATATAGTATAAAAATATATAAAATCATTTCTATGACTAACATAGTCATACTGTTTTAGCTCTTTTTCTTTCGAAATACAGGTCTCAGATATTGGTTTCATATGAATGACATGAGTGAAATGATATAGTTTCATATGATTGATATCAATTGATTCCCTTTTTAAAACATACAAGCATATTCTATATTTCAAGATACGCATCTGAGTGCTTTTCATAGGAAATACTTCCTAATTTACTGTTTCTTTTAGGTTTGGATGGTCACATATTAAGTCATAAATGTAAGGGTATAACTATATATAAGTCATTCATTTTTCTGTTTTAATGATTTATTTTTTTCTGAAATCTATGATAAGAGAATATGAACTATGTTACTAATTTGACATGTCTTTGAAAGGTTATACCAAATATGACGTTTTCTCCTTTGGTGATCCAACAAAGCCAAGATAAAGGAGGCATCAGTGACATTAGGTTATCCAGGGCTCTGTCCTATGTTCTTCTCTTCTGCCTTATATATAAAAACATTACCTAATGAATCATATAAAGCTGTGTAGCACAGAGGCAAAGTAAAGAAGAACTGAGGGATGTCAGTGATGGTGAGAAGCTATTCCAGGAGTGCAGCCTTTCTCTTGCAAGACCCCACATGTATTCCTGAGAAACAAGTATGACACAAAATCACACACAAGGTACCCAGGAGAAATGAGACTGGGGAAGACATTCAAAACTGGTAAACTTTTTAAACAAAATTCAAACAATAATATTCCTGTTAAAATACTAGTAGCAATAAATCTTAAATAACATTTTTATCTGGAATTAGTCCTTTTCAGCCTTAAAACAGGCCTCTGTGCTTCCTCCATGAGAGCGTTCTCTTTTAGCCATCTTTATCATACCATCTGTATCACAATTACAAACCTGATCCGGGTGTGGCCTTCTTCATTAGTCCACTGTTCTACTGTAGCCCATGGCTACAAGCAGAGCGCTCAGTTGTTACCATAGAGGGACCCAAGGATTCCGAAGCTACTAGACCAGCCTCAACTTGCCCGAAATAAGATGCTTCTGATGAGTTTCAGCTCTTTTCTTAAGGTCTTAGTCTGTCGCTAATGCTTTCTCTTTAATTGTGAGAAAGTGTGTTCCTGACACATCCTAACATTAATGTATTGGGAAAAGCTGTGCAGGAACCATGGTGACATTTGTAACAACACTCCTTCCCTCTTTATTCCATATGAAATACATCACATGGGATGAATGCATGTTGAATAGGATGCACTGAAACTCTGAAAATCAAAACTGCTAAAAGTTTTATATATATATATGTCAATGTATAAGGATACTCTTGAAAAAATTCATCTGTATAACATGCAGTTTAAAGGATACTTTCTGCATGTTCTTTTACTTTTTTCTCACATTCCCATGAATACAACAGGGCAGGTATTTTAATTAGAAGTGTTAAGTAGCTTGCCACCTGTCAAACATCTACTAAAAGGTGAAAAATTGGTACAAAAAACATACATTTTCAGGCTTTTATTACTTTTCCTTAAAAATTTCTAGGGATAAAGACATTCTAAAGATATGGTGTAAATTCAGAAGAAGACCCATAGTTAGGACTTAGTGAAAAAATAAGAGACTTTCAAAACCTTAAATTTTTAATTCTATTCTGGCTAAGAATTCCAATTTTCTTTTGGTTTGAGAATGTAGTTGCTTATATCAAAGATATTAAATTAATATTTTGCTAAGATCAACTCTTACAGTTGTGTTTGCTCACATGACTGAATTATTTCTTCATCTGTGGTTTACCGTTGTTTACCTCTCTGTGTCTCAGTTTACTAAACTATAAAATAGTTCCACTAATAATACTTGTCCATAATTAGCACAGTAGTTATTATTATTTCTACTTAACTGATACAACAAAGTAAGCTAAGATAAAATTGCCTGTGTTTGCACCACCACATTTTTCAGTTGATAAACTGACTTCTGGAATCCAGCTAAAGGAGTCTAGTTAGGAAAAAAGTATTGTGTAACCACTGTGTATTATTGAAGGGGAATAATGCTCTATCTAGGATAAAATGTAAGTTCAAAGTTTGTATATAATTAACATCTGTCCCCATATTATAAATCCATTATATTTATAATATATTATAAATTCATTATAATATATGACAATATAGTTTAAATTCATTATAATATATATCATAAATCATTATAATATATAAATCCATGCAATCCTTGATATATATTCTATGTATTGCATGTCTCAGAGTTACACCCATGACATTCCCATGCTGAACTGTATTCTACTTTAGAAAATTAAGAAATACGAGATTGTTGTGAAGATTGTCACAAGCTTCTTTTTTTAAGGTAGACAATACTTTTTCCCGTTTTCTTTTAGAGTATGACTGTGTTCCTCAAGCCAACATGTAGAATGTTTTCCATTGTAATATCTAAAGCAGACCTTTTGTATAAGAAATTTACATAACGACTATATGCACATAAAGAATGAGGTAGAGTCTCCTGTTCTTGACCTGCTTATACAATGTGCTAAACTTTATTGTGACTGAGAATGATTTCGGTGTGAACCACTTAAAAGGACTAGGGGGTGGATGAAATGCTTTTTAGCTCAGTGGTGATAATATAGCCATTCCCAGAAACTGAAAATAAAGATCACCAAATCCCCTTCTCTTTCTACCTCCTCAGCCACTCTTAGAAATCATCCCAAATAGAAACTGGCCGAAGAATGAGAATTAATGTACTAAGACTTCGACGGTAGAAATGATTAGGAGATTGGAACTTTCTCCTATTTTATTGCACAATTTCTGGCTGCAAGACATCCCTGAGGCCCTTTTCTAGTGGCTCTCTTCTGATATTTTTACATGTTGTCTCAGATGTTTATCCCGAGGTTAACTTTGTGTGAATAATACTAAGTGTCCAGTTTTGAGTTTTATAGTCGGCTCATTAATATCCATGCTGTTCAGCATTTCAACCTGTGTTCTGATGAGCTATTTATTCTTCAGCTTCCTATGACAATATAAATAACTTGATTTAAAAAGATGAACTTTCTGCTTTTTTCCCATTGTTCTAATGATAGTTGTTATGCAGTTTTTGTATCATGCTAAGGAGACAATCTCTAGCTTCTATTGAAGAGAAATCAAAGAGCAAAATAGAATTGAATTTCCTTCAAGACAAGGAGAAATACCTTTAGCAGACATAAATTGACCCTGATATAAGGAAGCCTAGTCTATTAAAAATAAAAGGAAAAAAAGAGAAATGAGGACTAGAATACAGATGAAAAAAAGATGTAGCTTTATTAACACAAAATACCCTCCCAAATTCAGAGATCCAAATGATGATCAAGACAAAAACATTAAATTTATAGTCTGTGCAGTTTTTTGAATATAAAGAAATCCTATTGAAAAGAAATAATGCCTCAGAAAAAAAATGACCTAAAGTCTATGTCACAAATTCTGTGAATCAGAAAGGTATATCACGGTAGCATTCTCTTGTTTTAGTGGTGCCAGAAGAAGTATATACCTGTGGAGGCAGGAGAAGAGAGAACTTACACGTACAGAGATCTGCAAATTACACTCAGTGCACAGACACACGTGGCTGTGTGTGGAGAGAAATCAAGTATACACACACAACAGAAATACATACACATACACATCTTTTCATTCTAAATTAACTGAAAGACCCACACACAGTGAAAAGTAGAGCATTTTTAATGCACGTCCTCTGAACTGAGCCAAATGAAAAAAACTTGGTTGTTGTTACATAGAAGCTCAGGAATTATCAATGCAGAGTTGCCTAGGGATGGCCAGGTTTGAGAGCTCAAAGTCAAGTCCCATAGCATTGACCAGAACGTTGGTTTAATAACATTTAATACTTACTATCAACGGGGACACTTTGCTAAGCAACTTATATATATTATTTCATTTAATCTTTGCCATAACTCTACCAGGTAGACACTACTTATTATCATTTTCCACACTGAAGATAAGCAAACTTAACGCATAGGGAAAGGAAGTGACTTGCCTAAAGCCACTAGTCCTAGGCTCAATTCTTTTGGTTTTATCAATGTATCACCTGTACCCTCTTCATGATAACACTCCCACATCACTATAAGATTCAGATCGTTAACATAGGCAGTTTTTCTAAAAGGTTTAACATGGACAAGATCTTTGAATGTCAGTATATGAATACAAGTGATGGAGGGTAATACAACTTGAGAATTTGGTTGATAAGCCAGCCTAACTTTCCATGTATTATCAGGTAGACCTCATCACACTCCCTGCCAAAAACATAGGCTTAGGAACTGTAAGATAGTGTCTGGTTAGAGGCATAAATAACCTTGTCTATATTGAACACTAACTCCAAGAAAGAGTAATTCAGCCAAAAATTATATGTAAATAGAAGAGGGATCAGATATTTGTACATTATTTTATATTATAATATTCCTAATGGAAGAAGCTGGGGATGTGGACAAGAAACAGTTCTTTGACAGGAAAACATATTATTATTTCTCATACGACGTAGTACATAGGTGAGAAAGCTCAATTCACCAATCTGCATGTAGGACAGGCCTTCCATGAGAAGAAATCTAGGGATAATAAAATGAGAAATAGAAGACATCGGCCAAGAAGCCCTTAGCCAACGTATGCATGTGTGTATGTATACATTGCTTGAAATAGGACAGGCTTCATTAGCATGTAGTTGTACCTACGTTGCAACTAAATCATCACTGACTGTACACTTCTATAAAGTAAATTTTAGGTTGAGACAAGACAAATACTGTTTAAGGTTACTCTCCTACGTCAAACTCATTCCAGTGTGAAATGAATTCTCTCCTAAAGCATAAAATCGAAAGCATTGACAGTTTATTTTCCTTAAGAATTTACTGTGATTCCCTTATCTTGCCTTCCATGCTGTTCTTCATCCTTCTTCTCATACTCTTTTTTAGTTTATTATATCTAAAATAAAATTGTGACAGCTCTCAATGTTTCTAGCACTTATGTAGCTGAAGTTGATCTATTCTAGGCTCAGAAAGAGCAAAGAACCACGATGACTATCGGCTATTTTCTCTGTGTCCCTTCCTCCCATGACCCAGTAGACACAGACACGCAGCTGTCAGTATAGCAGTTTTAAAAGTCTGCCGTGTAGGGAAAAGATTAAAAAAAAAAATTCTGCCATTCAATAGATCACTCATGGAAAGTGCTTTCACTGGAAGATATTTTCTTTCCGTTTATTCTAGCCAAAGGTTTAGTGGTAAGGAAAAGGCTTTTAAAAATGTACTCTGTGTGATCTTAACTATTTACACCATATTATTCTGTATGAAAACAATAAATAAAGAGTAAAAGAGCATAAAGTTGCCAGGGTAACTCAGCATATTGGTAACAAAGTCAAAGACCAAAACCTGTGTCTTCAGCCCCTCTTCTCATGAATTTAAATAGCACTTTGTGAACCTGGCCAAACATGCAGTCTGAACAATTCTCTTCACTTTAATTCAATTTTTGATATAGATGATGTTTTGTTATGTCATAAAGAAGTAGCTTGTTTTGTCATTTGAAAGGCTATTGGGTATTGTGTGTTTCATTCAGCTTTTTTCCTATATTTTATCGTATGCTCATAGCCTGAACCCTTCATCCACACAGACATGTTGCGTATTCAAGGTATTGAAACAGATGAGAACTCTGCCCTCGGAGACCTTAACTTCTAAGAAAAATTTAGTCCTAATTTGGTTTTGCTGCCTGTGTTAGGAAATGGACACATTTCATATTGCTGTGGCCTTTTCACTGCTTAAAACACATGGAATTGTTCTTTTCAGACAACTTTCAACAAAATTTTATGTCCCCATTCTCAACCTTGAAACACTTGTCTTTCAATAAGTCCCCAGAGATTTCTGAAACAGAGATTAAAGCAAACAGTGTAGGAAAAAAGATGAGGCAGAAACTCAGGGAGAAACAAAGAGGAACCAAATGAATTGGAGCTCCCCAATTCTGTACAGCCAATACACAGCGAGCTGTGGTACCCATTTATTACATGGTGGATGCTTTGACCTATAGTACATTCCTTGTGGTCATCCCTCCATCACATATCACGCTGTTCCTACCTCATCAAATAATTGATGTTTTCTTGTCTTTATTTGCAGGAAAATATCTAGTATTTTCTGGTCAACACTTTGTGAAAAATCTCCCTTGGTCCTACAGGTCTCTGACTTGTTCCTGATACTGGCAATGCTTAGCATCATGATCCATTTTCTTTTATAATTCATCTTCAAATAGATATGCCTATGTTCACCTAAAAAGACAAAACACTCCAAATAGACAAAGAAATGTGTTAAAATTATTGGCTGATAATGAATTGATAACATTTTGTGTTCTAACATTGAAAGCATGTGAAGTAAGGTCAAAGTTAAAAATAGCAATTTAGAAAACATAGCAAAGGAGTAAACGTCTGTTTTTTTTCCTGGGTATTGCAAGCATGAGTAAAGAATTGGGTTTTTGCTTTGAAAAATCTGCAATCAAAATATGACAATATTTCGATATGATAATATGACAATAAATTAATAAGTTTGAAAAATGTGCCTTATTTTAAACTATACTTTTTCTTTTTTTATTTTCTTCTTTTTATTGAAGTATAGTTGATTTACAATATTGTGTTAGTTTCAGGTGTATAGTATGCAATTCAAGTTTTTTGCAGATTATGTATCATTGTAAGTTATTATAAGATATTGAGTATAATTCCCTGTTCTATACAGTAAATCCTTGTTGCTTATCTACTTTATGTATAGTAGTTTGTATCTGTTAATGTCATTCTTCTAATTTGTCCCTCCCTTCCCTCTTTGGTAACCGTAAGTTTGTTTTCTATGTCTGTGAGTCTCTTTCTGTTTCGTATATAGATCCATTTGTATTATTTTTTAGATTCCAAATATAAGTGATATCATAGAGCATTTGTCTTTTTCTGTCTGGCTTATTTCACTAAGCAAAATATCTTCTAGGTCATCCATGTTGCTGCAAATGGCAATATCTCATTCTTTTTTATGGCTGAGTAATATTGCATTGTATGTACATAACACCACACCTTAAGCCAAAAGACTGTTGGCGGGCACTTGGATTGCTTCCATGAATTGGCTATTGTAAATAGTACTACTATGAAAATTGGGGTGCATGTGTCTTTTTGAATTAGACTTTTTGTTTTTTCCAGGTATATGCCCAGGATTGGAATTGCTGGATTGTATGGTAGTTCTATTTTTAGTTCTTTTAAGGAAACTCCATACTGTTTTCCATAGTGGCTGCACCAATTTACATTCCCAACAGTGTAGGAGGGTTTAATTTTCTCCACACCCTCTCCAGCATTTATTATTTGTAGACTTTTTGATGGCAGCCATTCTGACTGGTGTGTGACTCATTGAGGTTTTTATTTGCATTTCTCTAATAATTAGCAGTGTTGAGCATCTTTTCATGTACCCTGTTAAGCAGCTGTATATCTTCTTTAGGAAAATGTCTATAATTAGATCTTCTGCCCATTTTCTGATTGGGTTGTTTGTTTTTTTAGATATTGAGTTGTATGAGCTGTTTGTATGTTTTGGATATTAACCCCTTGTTGGTCTCATTGTTTGCAAATATTTTCTCCCATTCGGTGGGTTGTCTTTTCATTTTATTAAAGATTTCCTTTGCTGTGCAAAAGCTTTGAAGTTTGATTAGTTCCCACTTGATTACTTTTGGCTTTATTTCTTTTGCCTTGGGAGACTGATCTAAGAAACTATTGCTACAATTTATGTCAAAGAACATTTCTCTTTTGTTCTCTTCTAGGAGTTTTATGGTGTCATGTCTTACATTTAGATCTTTAAACAGTTTCAAGTTTATTTTTGTATATGGTGTGAGGGAATATTTTAGTTTTATTGTTTTACATGTAGCTTGTTCAGCTTTCCCAAAACCACTTGTTAAAAGAGACTGTCTTCTCTCCTTTGTTGAAGATTAATTGACCATAGGTGCATGGCTTTATTTCCAGGCTCTCATGCCTTAATAACTAACAGTGCCCTGGTAATCACTCCAAAGGATCTGATGATTTCACTTTTAAATTTTCTTGTAAGTCTTTAGGTAGCTTTGTCCATCTAGAAAGTAGAAGACCTCTTGACATAACAGCTTCTATTCCTTGGCATAATATCTTTCTTTATCCATAGATATTGCTCAGTTTAATTTCTGCACAGCTGGCCAAAATCTTTTATATAGTTTTCCATTCTGAACTATAAGGAAATATACTCAATGTAATGCAAAAGTGACTTCAAACAAAAGACTAATAACAACTTCTATTGTTTGATAAATCTAATAATCATTTTATATTGCTTACTGTATTTCATAAAGTATTTTCAAATATATTATGCCATTTAATGCTTACAGATCTCTTTGAGGAAAACAAGACAGTATTTTACCATTATTAAAGATAAGGAAACTGAGCCTTAGTGTTTTAATATCTTCCCTACCTTTGTTCAGAGTGACGTTGGGACTTAAACTGTCATATTTTTACTCAGCTTAAATGTTGAAGTTAATCCTTGTATCTTGTCCTCTGTAAATCATGTTTTGCTGTCTAATATTTGCAGTAAATACCCCAGCTTCAAAATACAGGATTTATTAGGCTTTTTAAGGCCCTTCCATTTTAAACTTCACCTGGTTCTATTTTCCCTGTAAGTGTCTAGTTCAACAAGCATTTTCCATGTTCTCCATGCACCAGAAGCTGTGCTATGCATGATTCATGCTAGTGCTCAAGTGGTAGACAAGTTATATCAGAATCACTTGGGACTCGGGAGAAGAAACCGCAATTTCAGATTTCATTCTGGACAAGGCAATTGAAATTCTAGGCAAAAGCACATGGATATGTTTAGTAACAATTTCCAATAATCTGATCAAGAGCTAAGTTTGCAAAAATGAAAAATAATTTAAAAATTTTAGATTAAATTTGAAAAAGAGATAAAAGATTGCAAACACTGGAAGGACAAGGCAGATCTAGGTTTGGATCACAGGATCACCATTAGATGTGTAATTCAGGAAGGAACGGAGTGGGGTCTTTATTCAAACCCCTCCGTGGCGCAGTTTCTTCATTTACAATGTAAGAAAAATAATACATGGAGTAATTCATGCAGCAGACAGCCTCCTCCCCAGAAAGGTTACATAAATTGTACTAGGGTGTAGGAAATATGATAAAGGATCTTAAGTGCTTAGAGCACAGAGGCCTTTGTCTTCGTTTACTAGGGCTGACATAACAGAACACCACAGACCGGATGTCTTAAACAACAAATTTATTTTCTCACAGCTCAGAGCCCAGACATCCAAGACGAAGGTGTCAGCAGGCTTTATTTCACCTGCGCCCTCTGCTTGGCTTGCAGATGGTTGTCTCCTTGCTGCCTCTTCACATGTTCCTGTCCCCATGCACACACGCCACCCCTAAGGCCTCTCTGTGTGTCCTGATGCCCTCTTGCAAGGACACGTGTCATGCTGGACTAGGGCTCATCCTAATAGCCTCATTTCAACTCAATCACCACCATAAAGGCACTGTCTCCAAATATAGTTAAATTCTGAGGTAGTGGACATTTTAGATTCCAAATGTGGATTTTGAGAGAACACAATTTAGCCCATAACAGCATTCAATAAATTTCAGTTGTCTGACATTTTGCCCTAGTCCCTGCTTCCTCCTTTACCTAACTTAACTGGTCCCACACAACTTCTGTATCTGCTCAGTTCCATTTGCTGCCCAGAAGTCATTTTCTTTAGCAAATCTGATAACCTAAAACCTTGTTAATGAGAATTAGTTTGTGTATTGGTATATTTCAGTGCTTCTCAGAAACACATTTGCAGAAGCATGAAGCCAAGTTGGGTGTCTTTCCAGGAGAGTGAGTAGGGTGCAGATTCCTGGCATGTAGCCTACCTAAAAAATGGAGATCCTTTCAGAGTTAGATGTTTTGATGCCCTGTACAGCTATCACATGGACAACTGTGTGTCTGAACTCTACCAAGGTCTGGAACTAGATAACCTGTGTGATTTTATGAGAGTCTGTTTTTGGGTTTTTTTTTGTTTTGTTTTGTTTGTTTGTTTGCTTGCTTTGCCTTTTCTATATTCTGGAAAATAAAGTAAGAAATACCACTGCAGTGTGACATTTTTTAAATCATATCACCTTTTCCGTCTGGAGAGAATGTATGTCATGCTTCCTTATCTGTGCGTCCTTCTCTACTTACTGCTTTCAGATTTTTCCAACTTGTATGTCTCCGCCTCCTTTTCTTGCTATCAACTTTAGTGATGAAAAATAATTTTTTCTTTCTGTTTGCTTAAATTCCTCTCAATGAGAATTCTATCACAAAAAGAAATTCAGGAAATATTAAGCAGCATTTCTTCTTGAGTCTGATGTGCTTTAGGATTGTACATTTCTTGTTAAATTAATAATATTTTAAGGCTCCATAAGTGATTCTGCTTTCCATCAGACCCTACAGCCCATCTGCAAGACATTTTTAAACACACTGTCTGGAAGAAATCCAATAAAGTAGGGCCTGTGTGTCAACTTGACAGTCACTTCTTCGAAATGCCTATGGAAAGAACATGTATTTTTCTTTATTTTTGTCTTTTGAAAATGAGTTAAAATAATCTCTCATGAACAGTTTTAAATTCTGTTTTATATTTTCATGCCATTCAAAGAGTTTTTCATTTGGAAATTTACAAAGGAAGATGGCATTTATACTTCCAGGTTTACTATCAAGAATTAACAGAAATTTTAATAGCCAACATGGGTCTTTTCCATAATTTTTAACTAATAAGTGGAGAAGCTAAAATTTCAACTACACTCTCAGTTACTCTTGTTTTGGTCCAATGTGTGGGTGTTTGCAGGGATGAAGAACCAGGAGGCCAGCTGGTTACAGATAAGTTCCACGTTGACTGGGATTCAGTGCTTGTCGACACAGATAACGTCATTATAGCACGGTTTGACGGCAGAGGAAGTGGATTCCAGGGCTTGAAAATTTTGCAAGAGATTCACCGGAAGTTAGGCTCAGTGGAAGTAAAGGACCAAATAGCAGCTGTGAAGTAAGTGGGTACACATTTTCTAACTGTTTTTTCCTGTATACCCAGAAGCAGAATATATAACACTACTAATGCTGACTTCAAGATTTGCATTTTAGTGACTGGACAATTTTCTAAGTTACTCATATAGACAGTGGCATTTTTTCTCAAATACCTTTCACTCTCAGTGACATAATAAGAGAATTATCATACCTCTTCCTCTAGAATTAGATTCACTTTGGATTTATGAAAATGAGAGCAACCTTAATTAAACCACCATATTATCTATTTACAATAATCTACAATGTTTATTATTTTCCCAGTTAATTATAATTCTTGAGTTTTCACAGATACCTTTCCCACATTGGGATGAAAAAGTGACCTAAGAAAGCTAGTAGATTCTTTAAAACAGTATACAGACATTGGCTAGGATATTTTTTCAATGTAGATGTTGATTCAGCAGGCAGGGAATGGGCCCCCAGATTCTGCATTTGTAACAAGCTAACAGATCTCACACCCAAACTTCTGAACCAGTTCTTTGAGTAGCAAGATTTTGGTACATAGGACCTTTCTACATGAATAGAGCTTCAACCACTGAAGTCTTTCCAGTTTGACCTCTGTTTACTTAAAACTTTTTTTGGTGCCAAGAATTAATTCCCATGGTGCATTTGACTCAAAAAGGTGTTAACTGTATTTTTTTTCTTTTTCATTGCAGATTTTTACTGAAACAGCCATACATTGACTCCAAAAGATTAAGCATTTTTGGAAAGGTAAATAATAGAAATTATATATATATATATATATATATATATATATATATATATATATATATATATATATATAATTATAATTATATATATATATATAAAATTACTTTTCTCATTTTATTATAATTTCTCTGTATTATCCTTTAAAATGTGCTATTATAATTAATGTAACATTCAGCTATTTATTAATTCAGCAACTATTTGTTGAGTATCTCTAAGTGGTGCCTAGTGACTGGCATAGAGCAACGTCAGGACAAAAAAAAAAGGATTTGTTTTCATGAAGCTTATCTTCTAGAGAGGAGAAATAGATAGTAAAGCACATTTCATATAGTAATGTCTTGTAAGGAAAACAAAACAAAACAAAAAATTGATGAATAAAAGTTAATTCCAGAAAGGGCCAGTGTTACTGGATTGAGTGGTCAAGTAAGGGCCCTCTGATTAAATATTTAGACAGATACCCAACTAACAAAAGGGAGCCAGTCGTACAGATCTCTTGAGGCAGAGTGTTCTCGACAGAAGGAGCAAGCACCTCAGCTTTAGGGAAGCCTCCATGACTTAGAAACTGAAAGATGACCAGTATGTATTATTATGCCTTTTGTGCTTTCGGTGCGTTATTTACTTCTTATTGCAATACTTTTTTTAATTAGGTTCAACATGATTTTCACAGTAGGAAAAGATATCATATAGAAATTTATTGAGCACCTAATTTATACATATCACATATACTATAAGGATACTAAGATGAAAGGAAAGATTTTGTACTGTTTTAGTATAGAGGCAAAGCAAATTCTTGGTGTTCATGGATTTAAACATAAAATATGTTCTACTGTTCATTAGTGAACCTAGAGACACACCACAGCAAATCACGGGTAATTTTACTGGGACATCAATTTTGCTGGTGCGCACTGACAAGCAGGTACACGGAAAGCTATTTAATACGTGTGTAAAATATAAAACGACACAAGTCACTACCATTCTCCCCCATTCCACAGATCTGCAGTGCACCGCGTCTTTGCTGTGTTTAATGCTTGGTGTCAATAATATTCAAGAGAGCAATAGAAATATTTTATGAACAATGTTCCTTTCACCTAAGTGCAAACAAATAAATCAATGAAAGCTAATCACCAGTAGTAAAGATATTAGTAAAATGTCTAAGAAAGTGATCGTTCCAAAGACATGAAGATGCTAGACACATTTACAAGTGCATGCAGTAAAAGTCTTACCACCTGCTGCAGCCCAGATGAACCTTGAGGACCTTGTGCTCAGGACATACACTGTTTTATTCAACTTATATGAAATATCTAAAGCAGTCAAGTTAATAAAGATGGAGAGCAGAATGGTGGTTGCCAGGGGCTGGGGGGAGGGGAAAATTAGGAGAGTTGATTTTTAATGGGTATAGAATTTCAGATTGATGTGAATGCACTTGACATTACTGGACTGCGCACTTAGAAGTGGTTAAGATGGTACATTGTATATTATGTGTTACTCACCACGGCAAAAGGTGCATATGGTAGAGAACATTCTACTCCTCAATGGTCCCATGTATGTACTAACTTACAAAGGACTCAAAGCTTACGCATTTCAGGACTCTACTTACTATACTCATACATAAGGGTAAAGGACCAAGTGAACTATACAAACACTAATTAATATGGGAATTTAGAGAAGATTTGGAAAGTTGTAAAATGCCTCATGGAGAAAGTGGAACATGAACTGGATATTGGTGAAAATCATTTCAGCAAGCAGAGGGCAAGGAGAAGCATTTCGTGTAGATGCACAGTGTCAGTAAGGAGAGTGTGTTTGGACAACAGGAAATAAAGTGACTGACTAAAATTAAGGCTCATACAAGGAAGTGACAGGTGACAACACTGAGAGGAAAAATGGGCACAGACCTTAGAGGGTCCTCCATATTAACTAGAAAATTTAGATGATAGTTTGTAAACATGGGAAAATGAAACTCTAGGCTTGGGATCTAGAAGTTCAAAATCTCATGTCTATCATTGTATTAGGGGACTGATCATTCCCAGGGCAACTGATTCTGGCAATCTAAATATAGGAAAGACTGACGTAGGATATAAACAAATGAAAACATAATTAGATTTATTTTAAATGGAAAATATTCCATTTCAATTAAACAAGTATGCATGTCTGTGACTGAATTATAACTTAGAAGGTAGCTTTCTGAGCCTATAAAGGAGTGTTAGCTGTAAGATTTAGTATGTCTTGTAATTTTTTTGGTGGGGTGGGGAATGTACTTGTTTTATTTCATTATCAAATTACATCAGCTAAACTCATAAAATTGGCTGAGAAATTATGTGCAGCCTTTTCCTATTGTCTGGGAAATCTTGCTTAGAATTGGAATTAGGTTGTAAATGTCTGTGGGGCTATTGCTTTCTTTGTTGGAAAATTTTTCATTAGTGTTTAAATTTATTTAATCAATACAAGACTATTAAGATTTTTCCGTTTTAGTGGTTTCTGTTTTTCTTCCAGTTTTATTGAGATATAACTGACCTACAGCACTGCATAAGTTTAAGGTGTGCAGCATAATGAGTTGACTTCATACATAACGAAATGACTGTCATAGTTAAGTTGAGTGAACCTCTATCATCTCATATAGATACGAAATTAATTTTCTATTTAGAAAAAAGTTTTTCCTTGTGATGGGAAATTTTAGGATCTCGTCTCTTAACAATTTTTATTTGTAACACACAGTAGTGTTAGTTATATTTATCTTGTGGTACATTGTATCCCTAGTACTTACTTATCCTATAACTGGAGGTCTGTACCTTTTGACTGCCTTCATCCCCACCCCTACAACAGTACGTTAGTTCCTGTTATACAACCTAGTGATCTGATATTTCTATACATTTCAAAATGATGACCACGCTAAGTCTGCTTACCGTATGTCATCATAGAAAATATTACATAGTTAGTACGTATTTTCCCCACACTGTACATTTTATACCCATGACTCATTTATTTTGTAACTGGAAGTTTGTGCCTTAGTCTGTCTTTAATACTTTTAAAAGGGTTGCTTCCATTTCATACGCTGTTCAGCAGTGTTTTCAGAGCATATGTATCCTCTTATTACATGTGTAATCATTTCTTTAGCAGTGATAATGTCCCACTGTGACTCCCAGGCTGGCTTGTTTTGGGCTCTCCTGCTCTCACTCGAGCACCTCTTCCCGAGCTCTTGGTTGGTGCTCTCTTGCTTGCTCTTCTTCTCCCTGTTGTCTCCCTTTTTCTCTCCCTCTGTTGTTGCTGTCGCTGTTTTTAATAGAAGTGTAGTCGGTTTGCAATGTTGTGTTAGTTTCTGGTGTACAGCAAAGTGATTCAGTTAATTCAGTTATATTCCTTTTCATATTCTTTTTCATTATAGGCCATTACAAGGTATTGGATATAGTTCCCTGGGCTATACAGTAGGACCTTGCTGTTTATTTTATATATAGTAATTAGTATCTGCAAATCCCAAATTCCCAATTTATCCCTCCAACCCCTCTTATACCTTGGTAACCACAAGTTTGTTTTCTATGCCTGAAGTCTGTTTCTGTTTTGTAAATAACCTCATTTGTGTCCTTTTTTTTAGATTCCACATGGAAGTGATATCATATGATATTTGTCTTTCTCTGTCTGACTTTGCTTAGTATGACACTCTCTAGGTTAATTCATGTAGCTGCAAATGGCATTATTTCATTCTTTTTTTATCGCTGAGTAGTATTCCATTGTATATACATACACCACAACTTCTTTATCCAGTCATCTGTCAATGGACATTTAGGGTACTTCAGTGTCTCAGCTATTGTAAATAGTGCTGCTATGAACATTGAGGTGCATGTTTCTTTTCAAATTAGAGTTTTCATCTTTTCTGGATATTTATCTAGGAGTGGGATTGTTGGATCATATGATAGGTCTATTTTTATTTTTTTTTTAGGACTCTCCATACTGTTTTCCATAGTGGCTGCACCAAACTACATTCCCACCAGCAGTTCCCTTTTCTTCACACCCTCTGCAGCATTTATCATTTGTGAACTTTTGAATGATGGCCATTCTGACTGATGTGAGGTGATTCCTCATTGTAGTTTTGATTTGCATTTTTCTGAGAGTGTTACTGAACACTTTTTCATGTGCCTATTGGCCATTTGTATGTCTTCATTGGAGAATTGTTTGTTTGGGTCTTCTGCCCATTTTTATTATTGGGTTGTTTGAATTGTTGTTGTTATTGAGCTGTATGAGCTGTTTGTATCTTCTGGAAATTAAGCCCTTGTCAGTCGCATCATTTGCAAATATTTTCTCCCATTCTATAGGTTGTCTTTTCATACTGTTTATAGTTTCCTTTGCTGTATCTCCCTCTTTTTCAATGAACCATACTTTTGGCTTAATTTTTCTTCTCTACTTATCTTTGTTTTCATATTTCACTCATTTCTGCTCTTCCCATTATTATTTTTTCTTCTACATTTTAAATCAATTTTGTTTTTAAATTACTATGTTGAATGTTTAGCTTATTAATACTTAGCATTCTTTCTTTCAAATACAAGTATTTGAGTTATGAAATCCCTTTGCAATACTCCCTTAGGTACTTCCTACTGGCACTTGTATGTAGTACTTTTAAAAATTTAATACAAGTATTTCTTGATTTCCAGGATAAGTATACCCTCTGAATTATTTTTATTGTTTTTTTTTTCCAGTAGAAGAGTTTTGCTAATTTTCTGTAATTGACTTGGATTATCTCTGAATTGTGATCATAGAATTGACTGGAATAGCAGAAATCCTTTGAAACATCAGTTGATTTATGACTTAAGAAAAGACCTTTCATCTCTGCTTAAAAGGTTTAGTGTTACATATATGCCCATCATGTTGTTCAGATTATAAACTTACTTAATGATTTATTTTGTCGCTAATCTCCAAGAAAGTTGTATTAAACTATCCCATTATAATGATGAATTATTCAATTTCTCCTTAGGTTAATTTATGCATGTTTATTTTAAGGCTATTTTTATCATTCCCTCAAAGTTCAGAATTACTGTATCTTCTGAGGAAACTGAATCTTTTACTGTTTTGCAATGATCCAGTTTATATCTATAATTTTTTTTAATTTATAGATGCTTTTTTAATATTAAAAGTACAACACTGTAATTCTTTTGACTAGTACACATTGTTTTTGCTTTTCTATCTTACTATTTTTAAACCTTGTCCTGGTAATTTTTTTAAAGGTATGCCCCTTTAAAAAAAAGAAAAAAGAAAAATAATTTTATCTCTTTGCCAATTTCTGTATTTTAATTAAAGATTGTATTTATTTATGTAAATTTTGATTACTGATACATTTAAATGTTTATACTGTTTATTATTTGTGCCTACTATCTTTTATTCTATTTTATCTCCTTTCTTCCATTCATCTTAAGTTTTTGTTTTTCTCTTTTTTTGTGTGTGTTTTTGATGTTTTTGTTTAGTTGTCTGCCGTTACAAGGAATTGGCAAAATTTTTCCAAAGTAGTCATAGCATTTTATTTTGCCAACAGCAGTATGTGAGGGTTCAGGTGCTCTGCCTCCTCACTAACACTTGGTGTCATCAGTCTTTTTAGCTTAAACCATTCTAATGGGTAAATAAAGGTACTCACTTTATTTCCCTTTTCAGTTCTCTGATGATTAATAATATTGAGCATTTTTTCATGTGTTTATTGTTATATATGGACATAATTTAACACAACTGATTTACTGACCATTTATGTTGCTCAATAGATACTTTCATATTAAGGCTTACTAAAGCACAGGAAGCATATTATAACCACAGACCTATCCCCCTCTTTTTTCATTTTTTAAGTTGAGATATAATTGACATACTAAACATCACCGTTAGGTAATAACATTATATCTAGAAACGAGATGGAAGAAGTTCTTCCATCTTGTTCTTTTTCAGAGTAAAAGAACTTTATAAATTTTAGAATCACATTTTGTAATTTTACAAAATAGACAGTAGGGATTTTCATGGGAACTGTACAGAGTCTGCAGATCACCTAGGGAGAAGTGAATCTAAGAAATACTGACTCGTATTTTATAAGGTATTTTCTTTGGTGTTTTATAGTTTCTCCAAATATGTATATTTATATCTATCTTTTAATTAATCATATTTAGGTTTTGATGGCTTCTCTGAATCTGTGTTTTGTTGTCTTCTATTGAAATTGGAATTTTATATATGGAATTTTTTAAAGTTTATATTGCATTTGTATTTTTGTATTTGTTTTGTTCTTAAACTAAACAAAATTTGTTTTTAAAACTTACGTTGCATTTGTATTTTTATATTCTTTTCTTCCTTTTTTGGGGGGTGGGTTAATTAGGTTTATTTATTTATTTATTTATTTAGGAGGTATTGGGGTCGAACCCAGGGCCATGTGCGTGCTAAGCATGTGCTCTACCACTATGAGCTATTCTCCCCCCTCTATTTTGTCCTTCTTTTAATTGCACTTATATGATAAATTGGGTCTAGAAACACCTGTGTGGACTTACGGCTCAAATTTTCAGTCAAGATTAATTTTTTTTTTTATTGGCTCAATACAAGTCTATGACAGGAAGAAAAACCAAAATCATTTTTACCAATTATTTTGTGCAACAAATTTATCTTGTGTCATCTTAGACAATCCTTCAGGGGTCTAGCTTTGTGCAGTCTCCCTTTCGACTCATTGTGTGGAATCTATGCACTTTGTGTACCCTAGGCACTGAGTCATCATAGCAGAAGGTCAGAAATCACTTGCACTTGAAAAATAAACAAACATATCTGGCTTTACGCTTGTCTACCTCTCTGGTTTCCAGTTTTCAGTTTGTGTCTGGCCTCTGTGGTTCATAACCTTTGTGCCAGTTCAGTGTTGTATTCAAAATTAGTTTCAGTTGCTGTTTTAGTTCTCCTTATCTCCTTTTTTCAAACTATCACTTTGTATTTACTTTTTCGTTTTGTTTAGTTTCGGTTTTGTTTTCAGTTGAGTCACCAGAGATACCGATTTTACCAAATGCTGGGAATGGAATTGACAAACATATGTTTCTACCGTCAGTGAGGCTGAAGCAGTGTTACCTTGTAAGATTCCAGGCTGAGTTAGAATTTAGTATGAAAAGTGTTATGATTCATTTGAGATAATCCCTCTGAGAAAAGGAAGATGAACGGAAGCCCTAGGGTCAGGAATTTACCATCTCTAATCAACTTATTTCCGTCACATTGATCAATATTTGATTGAATTTCCAGGTCCTGCTTTTTCTCCCTTTGGTCTAAAACTCATCCCATTTTTCATGGTCTACATATCTAAATCTACATCTGCATCTGCCTAGCTAGATAACTCATCTCATCCATTATAACTGACTTTGTCAGCATAAATTAAATTTACTTCAAAGTTTTCAGGCGTATTACATGGCTGGTTTCCATAAAGCTGAAATAATGAATTCCAAGAAACTGGTTGATATTTTTTGCTTTGTCTGTAATTCGTTCTAGTTTGCTCTTTCAGAATTTGGAAAACAATTCTAAACTATGCTGTCTGGGTAGGCTGAATAAGGAATATAAATTTTAGTATGTCTAAGAACGTGTTTTGTGTCAAGTAATATATATTTTTAGACAATATTGCTACCCATTTTCTATTTATTGAAATATTAGGCCTGTAAACACCAGGAAAGCATCCATTAAATGAATGTGTTCTCATCTAAAACTTTCACATGGATACTAGCAGACATAGAAGTTAACTTTCGACTTTTTATATCCAATTTCATTTCTATGGGCAAAGAAAATTGTACTTAAAAATTACCTAAAGTGGATCTTAAGGACATTGCAAGTGTTATTTACTGCTCCACCTGAGTTTTCTACAATATAGTTAAACTGAAAGTCTTATTGATTATGAGTATTCCTTCCATCTTTCTGCCTCACTGTTTTTGGTCATGCCTTTTAATTCATTTCTTAACAGCCTCAAGCTCATATATTGCTTTCATAATTCTTTTATTAAGCCTCATTCAGAGGTCCTTTCCTCCATAAAGCATTTACTAAATCTCTCCCACTAGAAATCATCATTCTCTCCTATGTACTCAAAAAACACTTTGTTAGTGCCTTCTCATTTTCATTATACTACTATGCAATGTATTGTATTTATTTGTATTCTCATGTCATTTCTTATATCAGACTAGAAGACTTGTCAGGGTACTTATGTTTTATTTGATCTTTTTGTTGTTGCAAAAGAATTTGAACTCATCTCATGTTCTTTCTCTGATCTGGAATTCTCTCTTTCCCTGCAGATAGCCAAACCTTATTATTTTAGGGGGTACATTGAGTTTCTTGGCTTTCTGGTTTTAGCGTTTTCATTAAATTTGGAAAATGTTCAGTTGTTATTACTTCAAACAAAATTTGTTTTTTGGCTGCCTCTTTCTCCAAGGATTTCAAATAGGTGTGTTTTAGGCCAGTTGAATTTTTCCTTACGTGCACTTACACTACCATTTAAAAAAAATTTTTTTTTTCCCTGCATACTTTATTTTGCATAGTTCTGCTTCTTTGCCTCAACTTCACTCTTCCAGGCAGAAAGCTGTAGCAATCCCAGGGTTGACTTGTTTTCTTTCAGTGATCACTGTCCTTTCTTGCCCAGTGTCCAAAGTCTCAAAAGTCTCTATTTCATATACTTTGCCCATATTTTTAGTTGTTTCACTTGGGAGGGTAAATCTCAGTACTCCATCATGATAGAATTAGAACTTCCTACTTAAAATGAATTTATTATTTTATTAATCATTTTATAATATACCTTTCTTTTAGTCATGTAATAGTTACTATTTTTTAATTGAAGTATAGTCAGTTACAATGTGGCAATTTCTGGTGTACAGCATAATGTCCCAGTCATACATATATTCATTAAAGGTTATTACAAGATATTGAATATAGTTCCCTGTGCTATACAGAAGAAATTTGTTTTTTAGATAATATACCTTTTGAAACGTCAGTTTATACATGTTTATATGCTTAGTTTATATCATTCTCTGATATGTATGAATATATGTATTTGTTTTCATATTGCAATTTTTAAACTTTGATGCATTTATGACAGCAATCTGTTCACATTTGTTTGAAATATTCCCTCAGCTTATTAATTGACTTTCAGTATTGTTTATGATCATTCAAAACCTGAAGTGTTAAAATATTTTTCTTGTCTTTAGGCAAAATCTTTCAAATCCTCTCTTTCATGATTTCTTTCAATGATTTTATCCTGTAGATGTTTCATTTCTATCAAAATGATTATTTATTATGTTTTCTCTTTATGTATCTGAGTGGGGCAGAGAGAAGTACGTAACACTGTATGCTGAGTGTTTATATTTTTCGTTTCAAATAGCTAGTCAGTTTCACCAGCTCCACTGATTGACTAAATCATCCTTAACACTTTGATTATGATGCCAAACAATATTAAGTTCTCAGGTATTCTTGGATTTCTTTCCAGCATAATCTGCTATCTTGTGCTAATTTTATAGTCTTTTAATTATAATATCATGTTTAATAATAATACATTTTAATATTTTTAAATATTTTCCACTCTTCATGCTTTTCTTTCAAAATATCCTTGGCTTACCTCTCCTATTTTCTCCACTTTTTCAAATTCTCTCAAAATATTCAGCTGTAATTTTTTAATTAAAATTTCATAAAAACAATCTCTGTTTTAATTTGAGAAGAATTAAAATTTTCAAAAGATGTAGCTGTGATCTGAATCACATCATAGATCTCTTTTATTTAATGCTTCTGAAGGGGAGCAGAATATGCCACTCCTGAATAAGCCTCTTTGGCATAAAGATTATTTTGGGTTAATTATTTGAAGAAACAACATAAAGGAGAAAGTGTAAACAAGAGAAGCTTTAAAACCAGAGTAGAAGTTACCCTTTTGTATGGGACATTTACACTCATAAAGGAGATCTCTATTTGTATCTTCCTCTCTGAACTGAGAAGTGAAGGATGACTCTAAAAAATTATACGAAACTCCTATCAGTGGAGAAGGCACTGACTTAAATCTGCATGACAAACCTTACCTTTGTTTATAGTTCTTTTCCTGGTAACTTCCTTTAACTGACCTTCACCAACATCTTTCTTTTGTCTTTAGTTGAAGATGGTATTTAAGATGGTGGCCTGGGACATCTCAGGGAGTTACTCAGTTTTCCTGCTGATCTCCATGTATAAATGAGATATACATGTAAATAAACCTCTATTTGTTTTTCTCTTGTTAATCTGTCTTTTGTTGGAAGGCATCTCAGCCAAGAACTCAGAAAGATAAAAGGAAATTATTTTCCCTCTCTTCCACTTCTTTCTTTAGCTATGTTAAGACATTTAAGCTTGTTACTTTTTTTTTGTTTCTAATTTTGCTGACCTAAGGCTGTTTTTGTCTCTCGCAAAGAGACTGAGCAAAGTTACTCTGTGGTGGCTTGACTCTATAAAGGATAATTTTATTTCTCTTAATTTCTAATTATTGGAGAAACTTTGCTCCAACATCTAGGCACTAGCTAAATATTCCAGTGCAAAATTAACACACATAGGGGAGGAAAGATAATTTTCTCTTTATCCTTCTGAGTTCTTGGCTGAGACTCCCTTATAATAAAAGATAGATTAACAAGAGAAAAATGAACAGAAGTTTGTTGACAATGTATACTTCCTGTATACATGGGAGATACCCAGGAAAAAATGACTCTTTGAGGTGGCTTAGAATTCAAGTTTAAATACCATCTTAATAGGAAAAGGGGAGAGGGGATGTAGGTCTTTTAGGAAAGAGTAAATTATTGTTGAGAAAGACAGTGGGGCCTTAGAAGAATAGATGGGAGGTACAGTTTGTGACAAAGTCTCTCTGGGTGTGGTGTAGACTTCTGGTCTCCTTTCCTGGGACAAGAGTCAGTCTTCCCTGGTTGATGAAACTTGCAGGGAGGGGTTCTAGGACAATTGATTTCCTTTCAGAGGACCTGTCTTTAGGCAGATAAGGGGAGTTCAGAGAAAGCTTCTCCCTGCATTTGCTGTTTTTTTTTTTTCAAGTGCTTACAACTCAGAATAATCAATGTGCCAAGTGGCATATGTGGGTGGCATGTTTTGCTGCTCTTCACATATGTTCTCTCAGCCACTTCAGTAATGTCTGTATTTTTGGACTTTCTTCTACCAATTTTGAAATGATGCTCCAAATAAACATAAATGAAATTATTTCTCATCTCAAGAGTTTAGAGAGAATAACAGATTCCTATAGCACTGGGCCACATTAGATTCATCCAGAAATCTTCCAAAAGTAGAGCCCATCATGAACCAAATGCATCAGAATTTCTGGGGTGAAGGCCTGGGTGTTAATTTTTTTTTTTCAATATCCACCCAGATACTCTGTGGTCCAGCAAAATGAAACACATTGCCCAGGGCACAACAAAAAATTAATGTCTAAAATGAACAGACAACTCAGCAGGGCATTCCCTTAGCCCAGCATTGCTGTAGTTATTAAAATCTCCTCTGGAATTTTTCTAGTCAGAACATGGTCTACCAAGGAAAACTGGACACCTTGATTTATTTTTAAGAACTTATAGTTAAATTACTTTGAAAACATTTCAAGAAGCTATTTAAAGAGTAAATTTTAAAATAATCCAACTCATCTAACTACCCATAGTATTTATCATATACCATTTCTTTCAAATATTTAGTTGTGTGGAGTTGAAAACAGAATCTATATTTGTGATAACATTTTAAATAGTTAATTTTCCTTTATTAATTCTTAATAATCCTAATTATTAAATGGTTTATTAAATAATATACTGTTTTATTAAACATATATTGCCTATAATTATATATGATTTAGTAAGTGTTATGTTTCACTAGCTTCAAATTGTTTGGAACTATTCCAAGATATACTGCATGAAATCAAAGAGCAACTACTTAACACTTGGTGATATATAATTAATTTTATATTTTATCTAAAGTTATTAAAATACTTGTTATATAAAAATTTAAACAACTCTTCAAAATTTTCACCTGGACCTAGTGAAGTCAGTGTATTCTTTGCTCAAGTCTGGGACATTATGAGACGTTCTGATATGTATATTACCAGACAGTAACCAAAAACTGAAAATACCTTCAGGAGTATTTTTTTTTTTTTTGCCAGGGGTATGGTGGCTATATTGCATCAATGATCTTAAAATCAGATGAAAAACTCTTTAAATGTGGATCAGTGATTGCACCCATTATTGACTTGAAGTTGTATGGTGAGTACTTCCTACAGACTGACCTAATATAATGTATTGATTTGTAGACAAGAAAGTCCCAACACAGAGGAGCTTAACTGAGCTCATTTACCACGTGTTATGAGAGATATTTTTAGCTGTTCAGCCCCTCTCTGATTCAGTTTTTCTGGAGCATGACAATTAAATGTGAAATGTAGAAACCAAACAATGATACATGCTAGCCAAATGGTTTTTAGTTTATCCTTAAATTTCTGTTTTCTTGGGTCACAGCCTCAGCTTTCTCTGAAAGATACCTTGGTATGCCATCTAGAGAAGAAAGCATGTACCAGGTAACTAATTTAAAGTTAATGAAGAAAGAAGAGTATTTTTGTTCTAAACACTCAGCCAGAATGCAAACATTGGTAAATCTCTACATACAGATTTTTGTTTTCCTTTATAGGCATCCAGTGTGCTGCATAATATTCATGGCTTAAAAGAAGAAAATATATTAATAATTCACGGGACTGCTGACAGTAAGTATTATATATGCTGCCAATGACTGATGGGGTCTGAGCTTGAACAAAGGGGTACATCCAAGGACTTGCTTCCAGGAGGCCTTATAAACCTACTGGGGAAGAGAGCAGAGGAGAGTGGTGCAAAGAATTCCATCCCTGACAGGAAGTGGTAAGAAGGACAGAAGGACATAAGGACTAAGAGGAGAGGACGCGATGGCAGTACTGCCCAATAAAACTACTGGGGGGGTGGAAAGGCTCTCTGTGCTGCTGAACACAGTAGCCCTGGCACGTGCGGCTCTCAAGCACTTGACATGTTTAGTGTGACTAAGGAACCGAATTTTTAAATTTCATTCAATTTTAATTAACTTAAATGTAAATAAGCCCATGTGGTTAGTCACTACTACTACAGTGTTACTCAGCACACCTCAACTGGAAACTAACCTGGAAAACAACAGGATAGCAGGAGGGAACCATCTCAGTGAAATGATATGAAAGTCTGATAAGGTTCACCATTTAAGTTAAAACAAAAACCTTTTAAAAAAGCACTTTTCATATCACCTCTCATTTTTAAAATTATTTTAAACATTCGAGATGAATGTGATTGACATCACTAGTAATAAATATTATCATTTTATATTCACATGAAGTGTTTGGGGCTCCAAAAATGTGTATTTTTTTTATTATTTTATGTGACATTTTACAACAGAGGGCTGAGTATTTATAGCTCAACTCACAGATGAGAAAAATCAATTTCAAGGAGGAAACTGATTTATCCAAGGCTACCTGGCAAGTGAGCAAAGAGAAGGAAAGCCTCGAAGCAATATTTCCTAAATCCTGAACTTGTTTTTGTCAGTCCTCCCTGCCCTGCCTCAGTATTTTTATCCCATTTCCCAGAGACTATCACTAAAAAGTTCTTATAGCAAAGATAATACCAGCGCTCAAACTTAACTTTTAAGCATGTCAGGTCATAGTTAAATGAGAGCTTAAATCAATACCGATGAATATATGTATAGAATATCTGTTTGAATAAATAGGTAAATTTTGGAGAAGAGACAGATCTCCCTTCGGTAGATTTCCAACAATTGATGTAGTTTCCCTGCCTCTAGTAGGCAAAGCTTAGTTCTCGTCCCTTCCCCCTTCAGAGTGTGTTGCACTTAGTGATTTGCTTGAAAAGAGGATGGTATGGAAAGGGGGAGAAACGGGAACTTTTGTGGCAGACAAACTTGACAGCCTTGACCTCAGCCAGGTGATCAAGGTCAGTATCAACAGGGACAGGTAGTGTTGACAACACGCACCCTGGACATGGCTGCATGAGGACAGGACTCTATATGGCCTCATCCCCAAAACCCATAACCCCAGACAGACCCTAACAAATGAGGAGCATCTTAGCAAATCCCTGACCAGGACTTCTCAAAACTGCCAAAGTCATCAAAAACAAAGGAAAGTCTGAGAAACTATCACAGACTGGAAAGAGTTAAGGAAACCTGATGTCCAAATATTTCTCAGTTATGACAGATGTGGCATAATAATGTAAGAAGTTAACAACAGGGAAAACTGAGTGAGAGCTAAACAGGAGCTTTCTGTACTACCTTTGCAACTTTTCTGAAAATCGAAAACTATTACAAAAATTTTTTTAAAAAGACTGAGATGATACCATATCTATGTTTGGTGAAACATGATGAAAAGAGAATATTAACGTTTCGAAGGACATTTGAATGTCGTCTTAAGGTATTGAGAACTTACATATAAAAACATAGTAACAAGAAGCAATTATTAAGTACTGACTATGTGTTAGAAAATGTGCTAAAAGCTTTTAATATTGTATTGTCTGCTTTTCACAAAAACACTGTGCAGTGGGCATTCCTACTCTTTTTATTTAGCAAATAAAATTTAGAAAATAAATATTACAGAATTTATATAACTTACCGAAAATCACACAACTGTTCATTGGTTAGAAGGGGATTTCAGTTCAACTTTGAGGTTCTTATTCACTGTGCTCTAAAGCTTCAATTGTGGGAATAAATTATATTCAAGGCTAAGTTATTTTACATCTAGCCATCACACTAGAATATATTAGTGGTATTCAAATTTTTCTGTCAATATGTTGCAGCTGTTAAGGTAAATTATGGTGCTCCTGACTCATCCAGTCATGAGCCTGGGGCTTCACCTACTCGATAAAATGCAAGCGGACGTTCAGCACTGGTCACTTCAAAGGAAATGCAGCTGTGTGTCTGCATACACACACACACACACACACACACACACACACACACACACACACAAATGTACTCACACATCACACACATTCCATATGGGACTGGTGGATGATAGGTACTCGGTCAGTAACACTATAATACCACCATTATTAGTATCATCTTCCAAAATTACCAGCAAATCAGGTGACTCAACCAATTAGACTTAATGCCTGTGTTTAGTCTTAGGAAGGGGACAAAAAGCAAATATTAACAAGCTTTGCACTAGAAACTAAACAGGAAGAAAAAAACTAATTGGAAAGTCCATTTAAACACTTACCTTTTCAGCTGTATCCATACAGAGAAACTGCTGGAGTCCTTTTCAATTTTTTTCCTGCACTACACAAATGAGGTATCTAAAGGCTCATTCTACCTCGGTCATTGCCCTATTTATTAGCATTTCTAGGAGCTTACATTTCCAGAGCAATTTGTACACTTACTTAGAGATGACATGGCAATTTTCCCATTAAGTAGAATAAGAGGATGTTGGAAAAATTGTGGGTAGACTTTTAAAAGATTAAAATGATCATTTGAAGTCTTTCATTACCTGCTCTGTAGCAGGATTAAGCAGTACCATAGAATTAGAGCAGCGAAGAAGCTTCAACTATGGACGCAGCTGCCCTGCTTTTACAAAGACAGGTACAAAATGTTAGCCTCAGAGTTATTTCCAGACGTCTGAAAATACACAGCGTACGAAGGTGTAGCCCAGGCAGCACACGAGCAAAGTGCCGCCCAGACGTATCTGAGCGACTCGGGTACGATTTCACAGTCAGGTGCTGCACCCAACCTGTGCACGCAGCCTGTGCACGCAGCCTGCGCCCTGTGCTGCTTATTTCAGAACTTTGGAACTTGGGTTCAGGGGGAAGGAAGCTAGAGGGAAAGAGGAGAAACCAATACGGTCCACTTGAGTAATGGGACGTGTGTGCTATTTTCTCATCGTGAGGTCTTTTCTAATTTAATACAGAGCACAGCGCCAGTGTCTCAGACTGGCCCCAGTGATCCTCAGAGAGGAACAGACAGCTGGTTGGCTGCATTACTATCCAGGTAGCCACCCACTATATTAAAGTTATTATCATGGTATAAAGTATATGACCAGTTAGAAATCATAAGTGATATCTAATGAAGTAAATCTAACTGCCATTCTGTACAGTAAGTAGGGCCTTAGTAGTCACTCCATTTCAATTTACTTTTTTATAATATGAAGCTCAAAATTTTATTACCATTGTACCTACTGGCTTTCCAGGTAAAGCCAGACATCAGTCTCTTACATGTGCGGTGTACGTAAGTAAAATAGTTCATCTCTTTGGAAAAAAAATATATAAAAACCTACTGATTCTGAAAAATGTATTTCCTTCAAATATCACAATGTATTTTCTTGCAGCAAAAGTTCATTTCCAGCATTCAGCAGAGTTAATCAAACACCTAATAAAAGCTGGAGTGAATTATACTATGCAGGTAAGCTACTTTTTCAGAAGACTGTGTTTTTCTACCTCGGTTTTTCAGTTGTGAGATACGGAACCCAGCTTCTATACCACTCCATCTCCCAGCCTAGTATTTTTTTACTTCTGTTTTTCCAGCCACCAAATTGTGTTTCTATTTCCTGATTACAGTGAGAATGTGGATCACCTTATGTTTTACAAGTGAATTGCATAAACTCTTTCAAAAATGCGTTTTTCTCCTCAACTTTAATTCCTATCACTGATAACGAATTCTTTTAAAATAACAGTTTTTATTTCCTTTCTAGTCCCTTTGTCTTTTTGTCAGTTTCCATCACTCTTATTATAAAAAGTGGGGGGAAAGTGTTTTGAGTAAATATTATGAGAAAAAAAAGGGAAGGGCAAAACATTCACATCTGTGCATCCAACCATATTTAATAAGTCTTTATCAAGGACTTACTTTACAGGGGTCTCTGTGCTAAGTGGGTCAATAAGGCGAACACATCAAGGAAATTTCAGTTTGAGGGAGCAGTCATAGAAGGGGAAAAGGTTATTTTAATTCCTCAGCATTTGGAAAAACTAAAAGTGATGCAGTGCATCTAAAACACAGAAACTGGGGTTAGAATGATGAACGATGAAGATGTGGAGATAAACAGATGGAGGTTCGTGGCACTGACAACGTGAAGGATTATGAGGCTTTACTCAGAGGACGAGGAGGCACCATCTGAAAACTTTACGCCCAGGAACGGATATGGCAACATTTCATTTATATTTTAGAAAACTCACTGGTGTCTTTTATATTGGAAAGGACACTGTCAAAGTAAAAACTGCATTGCAGAAGATTAAAACAGACAAGGAAGACTCTATTCAAGAGTGCGGCAATAGCGGAGAAAGACTAAACTCAACTCTGCTGGAACGTAGGGCTGGAGAGTTTTTAAGAACTTCAGAGGAGGGACTCACTGCCCTCTGTGTCTGGTCATTGGTTTTACCAAAAGGGAAAGTAAACTTCTTGTATCTTCATGACAAGAGGTAGTTTTACAGCTTGGAGACAGAGAGATAGGAGTGCCTTCTCTCCTTCAGTGTTTAAAGAGATGATTCCTGAGTCCTTGAAAAAGACATTTCCTGGGTTGTAAAACTGACAAGAGTCTGGAAGAGGATTTACATACATTTCAAAGGGGGAGTGAATTAACTCAGAATTGCCAGTTTTCTAAATTAAATACTCTAAAAGGGAGGTCAGGGGCCTATAGTCAGGAGGAAACTGTCCACAGTTCAGCTAAGCCGCCATCTTGTCCAGTGTGAACATAGAAAGCTCTAACTTTTTTAGCCGATAAATCCTAATTTAAATGCATGAAATTGTATTTTGTCTCAAATGTTGATTTTGATATGATTATGATAAAAGAGAAAAAGTTTACCGTGAACAACTCAGAGTTGAATTATGAGAGATTTGGGTTAGATATTATTTTCTGAAATTCCCTTACTTTAAGCCATGGGGCTAATGTAATGAATCCTGAGGGAAAAGACCTGCTTTGATCACTTAAAATCTCCTTGCCCTTCAACATCTTAGGTCTACCCAGATGAAGGCCATCACATATCCGAGAAGAGCAAGTACCATCTCTACAGCACACTCCTCAGATTCTTCAGTAATTGTTTAAAGGAAGAAATACCCATGTTACCACAGGAACCAGAAGAAGATGAATAAAGGACCCTGTTTACAGAGAACTGAAGGGGACATTGAGGCTCAGTGACACCTAACCAAGAGACTGTAATATTGTAGATGCTCCGGAATCTCAAGGGCAGCTTACGGAGATGACACTGGAACAGCACACTCAGAGACAATGAACTAGAACTTGAATACGGAAGTCCACGTCTACTGTGTTGCCAAGGGTGCAGAACCTGTTTGTGTGTGTAAGGAAGGTCAGAGGGTTGGTTTCCCAGGAGAAATCAGTTTTGCATTAAAGTAGGAGCACCGCATGTTTTCTTCTGTTATCCCCCTATTTGTTCTGTAACTAGTTGCTCTTATTTTAATTTCAGTGGCCACCATCATCTTTGCGAATAATGCACAACGTATCAGTACTACCGTCCCTGACCTTTGATGGCTGAGCTGCAATCTAACACTTTACTGTACCTTTAAAATAAGTGCAATTCCTTCATCGTCTATTATAATGCTTAAGAAAAGATTCAGTTAATGAAAACCAGAGTATTTTACTTAATTCCTGTTCATAAATAGACATTTTTAAATGGGTCACAGGTCATGTAGAAATATGGGTTTCAGCACCTTCCAAAGTTCAGCCAGTTATCAGTAGATACAATATCTTTAAATCAACACATGAGTGTATGTCTCCCAATATCTATACACGCGTGTGCATATACAGTCAATAAATCTATCTCTACGTGTTATTCATGCTACAGAGGATGAACTTTCGATGAATTAAAAGAGATGCTCTTTTACAGGCTGTAATGGATGCTTTGTTTAATGAGCCAAATAGGATGAAACTTTTTTTTTTCCAACTCAAATTCTAGCTATTGCTTTCCTATAAATGTCTGGGTTGTGTTTGGTATTGTTTTTAGTGGTTGATAGTTTTCTAGTTGCAATTTAATTTTTTGAATATGATACCTTGTCACATGTAAATTAGATACTTAAATATTAAATTATAGTTTCTGATAAAGAAATTTTGTTAACAATGCAATGCCACTGAGTGCTATTTTGCTCTTTCGGTGGAGAAAGCTTTTTTAAAACACTTAGTGCTTTTACTTCTCTCGACGAAGAATCAATTCTCATTTTCATTGTAAAAGCAAAGAGCTGGATGATTTCATTTGCCAGTTCCTATTTAGTATTCCGTTCCTATTCAATTCATCTGTTACTGTTTAGTTTAAATCCTTCTGGTGAGAATTAGAAATGAAATACTTTTTATTCATTGGCCCCAAAGTCCACCAACAGCAGTGTTTACTATTTAATTTGAGTTGAAGGCACAAAATGCATCAATTTCTGTGCTGTGTTTGACTTGCCGTAGTAAGTAACTGAGAGTGTAAAATAAACTTGACTGGATGAAGTCAATTTAAGTCATGAGAACATTAACTTTGGTGACTAAAGTCAAAGAGTCTCTTCTCACTTCACTGGAAGGATCTTCCAGAAGAAGCTCAGAAGTTCAGATAAATCTAGGCAGCATCCTGTGTTTTTGTGGTTTTTAAAGATTCCTTAGGACAGGCTGGATTGTCGGGACATCAGGACACCAGGAGGAAACTTTAAAATGTCATGAAATTGCTCAGTAATTCTCTTGTTTTATGAAGGGATCAACCCCCAAATCTGGGCATTTGGAAACACATGAATCGTTTTTTTAGGTATTCTGCTTTTCTTCTGGATTCTTTGGAATTGCATCTTCACTGCTCCATTGGATTAAATTTAAAATTCGAAAAGCTCTCTTTTCTGAAAGACCCATTTCAGGTCTTTTTCAAGGATAGTAAACACATTTTTTTAAAAAAATACGTGTAATGTTTAAAAGGAAAGTTTTGCCTATTTTATTAAGATGGAAATTTCTTTCTAAGGCTGATTTGAACTCCAATTGAAGCTTTTTAATCAATATTTTAAATTTCAGCAACTAGGGGTTTTTATGATGCAAATAATTATGTTGTCTGAAAGATGTGGTTTTATTGATTGTCTGAGTAACATTTAAAAAGTATTTACCTTTTGCTGTTCATCATTTCTCTTGTTTTATTATTATTATCAATGTTTATCTATTTTTCAAATAATTTAATACAGCTTCTAATGTGAAAGACATTTGTCTGGAACCCACTTACACCTTTAACGCTAAATAGATCTCAAATGAAAACTACTGATTAGTAAGAAGGTGGAAAATTTTGACCTTTGTTGATTCTCTGAGTTTTAAGAATTGGGTATTTTAGATAAACAAGATGCTCACCAAAACACACAGACACCAATAATTAAAGGAATCATGTACCTGGGCTTTGTCCTTCATACATTTGTCCTTGATCATAATCTCACTATTTCATATATTCTGAGATTTTCCTAGAATTCCAGTGACAAGCCTTCCAAGTGTTATTTCCCTCTTAAAGTTAAAAAAAAAAAAAAAAAAGACTCAAGATAAAACTAAAAGTTCCATAATTAAAAAAAAGTAAGCACTATAAAATCATCCACAGAGATAAATACATAATCTTTTGAAACTATTTTAAAAGGGAACAGCAGTTTTTCACTTTAATTGCCTCCGTTGAGGTCTCTGGCTCAGCCCTTGGAGACTAAGGAGATTGCTGATTTGTTTGAATTTCCTGACAGCCTTAAGGGCAGAGGACTCACTTGAAAACGTGACTCTTTAGCTCCCCTCAAGAATGTGTGTTTTCTGATTGGACGCTTAGCATAGTAATCACCATCCAGGGTCACGCAGGTACCAGCTGTAGATTTACTAGAATGAGGTGATAAATACTGGCCTTTACTGTGAAGACAATTATTGAAGCCAAATGGTGGGCTTTGAAACAGCTACCCGGGACTGGATTGCTTTCAGATCTCCAGGGTCATCAAGGGCACATGGCTTCTATAAAGACTCGCATATGAAGTGCGTCTTTTGTCCTTCCTCACGTGGTTGGATCACCTGCCCATCCTGCAGCAACCAGCATTGCATGCATAAACCTGACACCTCAGCTGGGCTCCCCATCTTTCGCTTTCTCTTCTGAGGATTCTCTGCCACTAGTGTTATCTATCTACAAGAACCAACAGGCTCAGCATTTATATCCTACAAACCTCCATGACAATGTGAATACCCCATTGAAGCCCAATGAAAGGCAGACGGGAGCGGGTGACTATACATTCCCCTTTTTCTTCCCTCAGACGTTCCGCATGGTCCTTGGGAGGCCCTGTGAAACTCAGCAGTCCACGGCTGCATACCCTTCTATCTCCTCCTCCCTGTCTCACTCTTCTCAGTCCTGCTTCCTAGAGTCACTTCCCACAATAAACTACACCTACTGTTGACCCAGGCTTTCCTTTCTGAGGAAACCCTTTCTTCCCACAAGAACTTATCACTGTGACTATTACAGGAGGAAGACAGAATGAGGAGAAAGAAGTGGTTTCTTTCCAGGTTTGAAGCTGTTTCTACTAAAACTTTACTGGACACTTACTAAGTGCCTGGCATGCAGTAAGTTCTTGATGTTGACTGTCAAATCGAATCTTCTCAACATGCCCTGAAATAGGTATCATGGTTCTCATTTTACAAATAAAGAAACTGAGTCTCAGATAAGTACATAACTTGTCAAATTTACATAATTAATAACTAAATAGCATAAAACCCAGCTGCAGCCAACTTAGAAGCCCATTCTGCTGTACAGTACTTGGGAAATGAGGAAGGTTTTAACCCATGTTCACCTCAACTGAGAAGGGATTCTGAATATTTAAACAAGGAGTTACAGGTATTTTTGAGAATGAGTTGATAGCGATGATACTGAAAGGTACACAGTAGTCTGGGACACAGCTGTAGCCATGTTTGACGTTACATGGATTCCCTAATCTCAGGTCGACACACGTAATATTAAAACATGTTTTCTTTTCCTGTTGGAGATATGTAAGAGTTATTCCTATCCATGGAAACCCCTGCTCAGAAGATCATAATACATACCTGGGAAGTCATAAGTAAATTCCTTTGCTCTGATATTAGGCCAAGGACATTCTAAAAACCCCTCCAAAAAGCATTCAAAGCCTTATATTGATCAAAGCACCCAGGCTTATAAATGTGAACACACGAAGACCTCACCTGGTGGTCAAGCACTGCAAATCCAGAAAGCACTTTGCAACATGTGGAGTGACAGCTTCCAAGCACCATTCCATCTGCATTCCATTTGCAATCTGAGTTAAGAAAAATGCATTATCTTCCACCTTCCTATCACTATAGACGGTAGATTTTGCTTACCACTGACCAGACCCGTTAACAATACTTTCATTGGATAATATTCCAGTAATTTACAGGGCATACAGTTGCTGAATTAAAAAATTTCCTCTTTCATCAAAGACAATGCAGACAGGTTGTAAAGAAGAAATAATTTATGTCAGAGTACAATGTTGATTATTTTTCCTTTTAGAATTCCAACTACGTTTGACATAGTCTGATACAGGCATCACGAGCTTTTGATATCGCAGCTTGGTTTCAAGGAAAGTCTCTTTGCTGATTGCCACAATCGACCTTTCTCTATCAGAAATAGTATCATTTTAACTAAGCAATCTTTGGCCTGAGTGAAGAATACAGAATTCCTTCCTGCCGATAGCATCATAGGAAAGGAAGTCACATTTGCTCAAGACCTGGATCTAGGAGCTTTTTATCACATAATCTCAACCAATCTTCAAACCAACCCTGTGAGACAGATGGCATGATTCTCTGAAGATACCGAGACTTAAGAGAGGTTAAACAACTTGCCAGTGGGGTCACTGTGAGCTGGCCTTGAGATGAGTTAGGGCTGTGGGACCCAAGGCCACGATCAGAGCATGTTCGTAAGTATGCAGTAAATACTTGCTGTACCATGCATCAATTATATAAGATTTAGAACAAAGAAAATAGAAGTACGCATGTGCTAGAGATATTCTCTGAGCCTAATGAACAAAGAAACTCACATTGCGCATGTGCTGGCAGAGAACAGGTAAAAAAGCAGGACAGGTGCATTAGAGGTGCGCACGTCCCTGTGGCAACAGAATAAAGTGTTGTTAACTACATGGTATCTCCTGCTGAAGTCTGTCCAGCGGTATGGCAACTCCCCATGCACTTTTTCGTTTTGGGGCCGCTCACCTCCTGGAACCCCACGTCAGCTCCCCTTGGCTGACAGTCACATAGCACGTAAATGACAGAACCAGGATTTGAACGCAGATCATGATGGCGTCCAAGTCCTCACGTGCGGTCGTATCTATGCATTTTTTTAGCTGGTTAATTCCTAAGGTTTGTCATGTGCCTCTTTATATTGGATTCAGCTCTCAAGTCCCTCTCTATTCAGTGTTGCCATTTAGTATGCCATCTGGCTTCAACTGAATACAAGTTCAAAATTTGCCTAAATACTTGTGACTCAATACATCAAGCAGCTTGGGCAGCTTGGAAATCAGTTAGAAATTCAGACTCCTAGGCACCACCCCTGCCCTCCTAACTCAGAATCCAAATGTGAGCAAGATTTCCAAGCGATTTGTACGCTCAGCAACATTTGAGAAGCAATGGCTTAAATGACAAGAAAGTTTATTGACTCACGTCTCAAGATAGCTAAAGTTGGGTACTTGTAGGGGCAGCTTAACAGATCAAGGAGGAAAACCAATTCCCATTTCCCCCCACCCTTCCACTTCTCCAGCTTCACTGTGCTGTTTGTCTGCCTCATTGACTTCAAAACAACTGCAGCTGCCCCAGGCAACATGTTCTTTCACAGAAACATCCAAGGATAGATAGGCAAAGAGTGTCTATTGTTTTTATCAGGAAAGAGAATAGGTCTTCAGCTGAATTCCCCTCAAGTCCCTTTCTCCAGGCTTTGGTTGCAACCCCCCATCCTAGATATAAGGGAGGCTGGGAAGTTCTGAATTAGCAGTTTCCTTAGTGAGGGAGCAACAAGAATGGTAGGAAAACTGGTGTAAGATAGGTGCCCAATGGACGGCACAGGAGAGATAAGGACACCCTCCTAACGGCGGCGGCATCCCCCGGGCTGGCATTTCAGCTCGGAGCATCGCCAAGGCATTGAACAGTGAGGTCTTTATTTTTACACAAACCCCTCATTTGAAGGTGTCTCACTTTTACCCCCCAAAGATGCTGAACATCTGCTTCACCCTCTGCTCCTCAGAGTTAGGTGGTACACCTTCCCTAGTCAACATTTTCCCTTTTCGCCTCTGCTCTCCATCATTGACACACTGTCTCCTGCAGGCAGGCAGTTTTGAAATTTGATCGCTGTGCCAACAGTCCCATTTTGCAGGCTTTATTTGCTCTAACACGATTTATGAGGTCTTGATGATCTCTGTAGGGCTGGAATGGCTAGTCATACCTTGGATTCTCCTGATTGATGGCTTACATAAGTCATATTCCAGTGGGAAAAGACAAGTTCTGGCAAAGAAACACAGGTAACACAGCCTCCCCATTCATACGTGCTCTGAATGGGTGTCACTGTCGTTACACGTCACCTCGCTAGCCCTCTAGGACAGCATGTGTGACTTTTAATGATGTGTATAGTATAATTGGATCTGAGCCTTTGGGGGGAATAATGGAAAATTTCAACTTCCAACTTGGCTTCAAATCACAAAATAATTCAAAGATATTTTGTGCCTATGATGTGCCAGAGACTGTCCAGCATTGGGATACTATTTTACCACTTAATCTAATTAACATGTCTAATGCGTAAATGGATATCTTAGTTCAAATGTTTTATAAAGGAGCCATCATTTGCTAAAAATTATTGGCATATTTAATCATATTTTGATTTTCATTGAGTCCTTTATAATGTTCCCCATATTACATATGGTATTCCCTTGGACTCATCCCCTTTGAATATATAGACCACAAGGAATCTACTTGTTTTATCCAAGTCAAAAGGGCTCCATAACCCACTGTCACTGAAGAGCAGTTGGCCCAGACATTTATAGGTGGATCATTCAGCTACAGGAGCCCTTATAAAACGGCTTCGTCCAACAAGACCCTCAGTGTTCTACTGTGATGGATCAGCCCACTCTTTCCCTCTCCTGGGAGTTCTGAATAGAGCCTGTCACTGGGACACACAAAAGCATAGATAGATAGATAGATAGATAGATAGATAGATAGATAGATAGATAGATAGATAGATAGATAGGTAGATAGGTAGGTAGGTAGGTAGATAGACAGACAGACAGACAGATAAGAAGAATGACTGAATGTGCTGATTGTCAAAACCCTAGAGAAAGGAACAAATATTTTCATGTTCAGTACATTAAAAAACAAAGTCATTAGAGTCATATCCTGAGATGTATCTTATACTAAATCTCCATTTACTGAAGTATATTGTCTTTATTCCTTGTGACTTGGAAGTTCCTGACTCATGCAAAGAGTGAAAAATGTGCATGTGATGAGCTAAATTGTGTCCCTCCAAAACTCCCATGTCAAAGTCTCAATCTCAAATGTGACTGTATTTGGAAATTGGGCCAATCAGGAGGTAATTAAATAAATTCATGATGTTGGGGCCCTACTCCAACAGGATGGGCATTTTTAGAAGAGGATGGGGAGACACCAGCTCTTTCTTTTTCTAGACACACACGCTCACACACACACACACACACTCACAAAGGCCGTGTGAGGACACAGTGAGGAGTCTGCTATCTATAAATCAGGAAGAGCGGCCTCAGGAAACTGCACCCCAGTCCTGACTGCAACCCCAGAACTGTGAGAAAATAAATTTCAGTTCTTTAAACCATCTAGTCTGTGGTGTCCTTCCGTGAGCGCCTGGGCAGACAAGTATTAGTGAGTATTTATAATAACTAATGTGTCTTGGGATCAGCACACTACGCCTGCTATTTCTTTTTCTCCTTTTGTCTTAAGAACCTCTTTCCCCCAATTTTTTTTGTTTCACAAAAGAATTACTGCTTTTTTCTTTTTTCCTTGGATTTCACAGCTTACAGTAGTATAATGGTTAGAAGAGCAACAAAGACAATCCACGGGTTTTACAAAGTAGAAACACTATGAAAATGTACATATTTTCAGTATTTTAATAATCCTCATGGATGCTGATATGGAAAATTGTGGTAACTACATGGACCAATGGCCCCTGATATTTACCATATATGTAATTTCTTTTTTGTACACTGCTTCAATTTTCGGAAAGCTTTTCTCTAAAACAAGCTATTTTTTTAATAATAAACTTTTCCCTATTTTAGTAATAATTACTAAATTTATACAACAAATTTTGAGTACTTACCACATATCACACACAGTCCCAGGCACTGAAGAGTCATTATTCACTTAAAAACACACACATCCCTACCCTCATGGAGCTTGGTAAGAAGAGGCAGGCAATAAATATTATAAATATGCTAAATAATGTGCTATAAGATGATGTGCTCTGTCACGTTGGAAAGGAGATTTAAGTGGGAGGAATTCCAATTTAACCAAAGATGACATCTGAGTAGAAAAGTTGAAGGAGATGGGAGGCAGTCACGTAGATATCTGAAGGGAAGATCATTTCAGGCAGAGGAACAACAAAAAATGCAAAGACCTGAACTCAGGGCATGTTGGTCAAGTAGCAAGGAGGTCATGGCGGCTGGAGGAGTGTGATGAGCGGGGAAGATGAGATCAGAAAGGCAATCATGTGGGTCCTTGTCTACTGAAGGATTGCCTTCAGAGAGATGGAAGCAACTGAAGAGTTGAGCAAAGCAGTGACATGGCCTGACTTAGATTTTAACAAGACCACTCCGGATGCTGTATTGAAAAACAGCTGAAAGAAGGCAAGGGGATAGACAGGAGACCAGTGAAGAGGCTACCTCAGTCACCAAGGAGGGAGAAGATAGTGGCTTGGATCAGAAGACATGGGGATGGAGGTATTGAGAAGTTGTCTGGTTCTGGGTGTACTCTGAATACAGAGTTATTAGGACGTGCTGACATACTGCTTATAAAGTATAATGCAGAGAGAGGGGTTAGGGTAACTCCAACAGTTTTTTTGTTTGTTTGTTTGTGTCTTTTGAACAAATGTAAAGAGGGTCATTTACTGAGATGAAGTAGGTGGGAGCCAACACACATGTTGGAGACAAGATAATGAGCAGTTCCCTTTTGACAATGTTAAGTTTCACATATCCAGTATATATCTATGTTTCAGTGTTAGGTAGGTAGTTAGATATCTAATTCCAGGATTGAGAGGATGGGACATAACACTTGAGAGCTGTCAATAAATAGGTGATAGTTAAACCCGTCACACAAGATGATATCACAAAGAAGAATGAGTAAAGTAAAATAAAATTAAAGTAAAATAAAATAAGTAAAAGGAAAAATTGGAGACTCTGATTAGATACAATGACTTTTATGAAACTCATCAATTATCATTCTCTTATCAATTCTTTATTCCAATACTTCCTGATTCTATTCATGTATTACACCCAAACTACTTTACAGAATAACCCTGAAAACTTAGTTCCTTACATTAAAAATAAATATTTATTTATTGTATCAAAAATTGTGTGCTTTAAAGTTAAGCCAGTTGAAATATAGCTCCTGTTTTGGTCTTGGCAAATTTTTATATTCTGAAGTTTACTGATTTTATGAGCATTCTGAAGTACTTTTGTTTTGCACTATTATTCCATATTATCAAGTCTATTTTGTTGCTACTTCCGAATATAATTCTGTGATAAGCATGATGATTGCAGATATCAAAACAAAATATACGTGAAGGGGGTCGACATTCTAATTCTTTGAAGCAAGAGCATCATTGTATCATTACAAAACCAGCAACAGGGAGAGTGCTGGTTGATAATAGGCACACACAGATCCTTGTTAACAGAGCAGAGCAAGATATAAGAGAAGACAGATTCCAAGAATAGGAAAGTGAACAGAGCTGGTAAGAGGTTGTTCCAATCTAATTAGAATTAACTGGAAAAGAAGAGTCAGAATTAGCCAAGACAATTTTAGTTGGTGTTTAAAGAAAAACAGTTTCTATTAGTATAATTGTATGAAAGAATTTGCAATATGGTAATATTATAAGTGCTTCTATTCAAGAGAGTAAATGTGATCCTGTATTTTCTTACTTATGTCTGTAGAGGGGAAGGTAGAGAAAAAATCTGGGAGAGCTTTCTGCTGACCAGGCTTTTAGTCCAATGCTTATTTGGTAACAGGGTCTAGCCAGGGTCAGACTTAATGCTATCCACATTATCATGACAAATAATTGGAAATATTACTAAAATGCCATGAATTCATTAATCAATTTATCCATCAAAATTTTTATGGACTGTCTCCTGTGTGCTCACTAGTAGCTTAGATGCTAAGAACTTGGCAGAGAAGAAGCCATACAAAGTCTCCACCCTTGAGATGCTTACATCTTAGTTGGTAATAAAGAAATATATAAATACGTAATTTTAGATATGTTGTGTTTTAAAAAGAAAACACAAAAGGATAGAGGGAGAGTGACAGCAGTGGGTGACAGGTAATGTGTTTTCTGTAGCGATCAGGAGAGACCTCTCCAAGAAGGTATTTGAACAATAGCTAATGGTGAAAAAGATCTAGTGTGTACGCACACACACACACACACACACACACACACACACACACACACACGACAAGGAAGATTATTGCAGAGAAAGGAAACCATTGCAATAAATGCATATAAGTGGTCATTCATTCTGTTAGGAAATATTTACATAATAACTGTTAGATGCTATAATTTAAATAGTCCCAATTCTTGAATATCTTATTGTCTTTTGGTCTAACAAACATTCTTATCAAGCTTTAATCTTACTGGAAGTTTTTATTCATTAAGAACTAGTCTCAGGCTCATTAGGAACAGCTGGGTCATGGTGTCTCGTTTTCTCTGTGCCTTTCTGCTGCTTCTCCTTATTACACAAGGACTTACACAATCTTTGTGAAATCCTTTCAGTCACCTCACTGATGGGACATTGATGCCCTTTGCATTTGTTTTATCCCCCTTCCAAGCTTCCAAGGTGTCCACTTGGAACCTCAAGCACTTCCTGCATTTTCCATACTCTTGTCTTTAGTATGTTCCGTTTCCTGCAGAATGGAACTTGTTGGCTTGTCTCTTCCTCAGTGTTATCATTGGTTTCTATGTCCTATCCTATTCTTAAACAACCTTTCCATTTTAGAATAGTTTCAGAATGACAGAAAGTTGTGAAAATAGTACAGAGAGCACTTATATACCCCACAGCCAGAATCCTCTACAATGAACACATCCCGTTAGTGTGGTGCATCTGTAACAATTAATGAACCTATATTTATACACTGTCATTAACTAAAGTCCACACTTTATTCATATGCCCTTAATTTTTACCTAGTACATATCCTTTTTCTCTCCCAGAATCCCACCCAGTACATCACATTATTTGTAGTTGTCATGTCTCCTTAGGCTGCTCTTGGCTGTGACAATTTCCCAAACTTCCCTTGTTTTAATGACCTTGACAATTTTGAGATGCACTGGTCAGATTTTCTGTCAAATGTTTCCCAATTTGAGTTTATCTGGTATTTTTCTCATGATTAGACTGGGTGTAGATTTGGGGAAGAAGATGCCATTCTCATTCTATCTAGGGTACATACTATCAAGGTGACGTCTCACTGCAGCTGCTGACCTGGATCACCTGGCTGAGGCAGTGTTTCTCGTCCGGTTTCTCTCCTGTCAAGTTACTCCTTCCTTCCCCTGGATATACTGCACTCTGTGTACAAAGTCACTCTGCACAGCCCACTCTTAATGAGTAGGGAGTTGTGATCCACCTTCTTAAAGGCAAAGTATCCACATAAATTATTGGGAATTTCTCTCCACAGATTTGTCTCTATCTGTTATCTTTTCAATTGTTTATTTATGCTAATGTGGACTAATACATATTTATTTTATTCATTTTGCTGCTCAAATTGTTTGTTTTACTGTCTTGTCCTACCTCAAAAGCAAGGGGAAACTGCCTGCCTTTTTTTCCCTTTGTTAATTTGCCTTTTGTTTGTCAGAGGAAAGCCAGAGCACTATTTTGGGGCTCACTTTGCATGTTCAGGCCAGAGATGCAGAGGCAAAGATCTTGCACAGACCTCACCACCAGCAACCAGGAGAGCAAAGTGTAGGGCAAGTGAAAAAAAAAAATCATTTTAAAGAGTAGTATAATTGAAATGGTAAGAGAAGAGAAAGTGGAATAATATCAAGTATTCAGTTACAACTCTGGGAAGCAAGTAAAGAAGGGACAACAATAAAAAAAATTACAATGAATAAAGTATACCATTTAAAAGCTAGAGATTGTCAGAGGGGATACAAAATAAGACCCACCTATAGATTATTTTTAAAAATAACACTTTAAATATAAGAACTCAGCTAGGTTAAAAGTAAAGAGATGAAGAAAGATATATTGTGCTAAGACTAATCAAAAGAAAGATAGAATAATTACATTTATTTCAGACAAAGCAAACTGTAGAGCAGGAAAATTATCTGGGATAAAGAGAAGAAATACATAAGGATAAAGGGATCAATTCTCCAAAAAGACAAATAATTCTTAGTATATATGTGCCTAATACCAGAGCATCAAAGAATGTGGGGCAAAAATGAATAGAACTGCAAGAAGAAATGGACACAACCAGCAGACCAAAGCTAAGTAAGGGCACAGTTCGACTCAGTGGAGCCTCTAATCAACCAGATCTAGTTAGCATTTATAGAATATTTCACCAAATAGCCGCAGATCATACCTTCGTCTCAAGTTCCTATAAAACATTTATCCAGACAGACCACATTCTGGGTCATAGAAAATACCTTACTACATATAAAGGCATAGAATTAAAACAACGTGTACTCACAGACCACAATGGGATTAAGCTAGAAATCAATAAAAGGAAAATAGCTGAAAAATTATAAAACTACTTGGAGATTAAAAACACACATGGATCAAAGAAAAATATTTAAGAGGAATTTTTTTAAATTTGATTAGATTAACAGATAAAAACTAGCATACATAAAATAGATGAGCAACAAAGATGTAATATATAACACATTCAATATATTCAATATTTTGTAATAACCTATAATGCAAAATAAACTAAAATATATACATATATACATAACTGAATCACTTAGCTGTACACCTGAAACTAACACAATATTGTAAATCACCTATATTTCAATTTTAAAAAAAGAAAAAATTTTGAGCTAAATTATAATGAAAGTACATCTTACCAAAACTTGTGAGATGCAAAGAAAGTGCTGCTTTTTTAAATAAAATTTTAGATTATAAAATTCCTCCTTAATCAAGGTTTTAGTACAGAACATATTTTTTGAATAAAATGGAAAATTGAAATAAAAATATAAATAACCCTGAAATATAAATCACCACACATACAACACCTGACAGATAAAAACAAAACAATAAGATTATATAATTTCTGTACCAGCCATAGTCTTATTCTCAGATGCTTTCATCATCTGGCTGGGCCATGTGGTGTTGGCTCTGCTCAAAAGCAAAGCAGTCATGAGCATATTCAAAGAGTACACCGAACATCCTTTAAATATCAAAGTAGTGAACACGAAGGCAGCATAATGTTTTCAGAAAGATGTTAGCAAGTAAGCACAGCTGTGTGAAACTTGAGGCTGAAACTGTGGTTTGCTATTTCATTCATTTCTTTGCCTTCTTGGGCAGTGCCTACTGGAACTGCAAAATATGAGGCAAATTGTAGCATTTGGTAGATATAATAGAAAGGAACAAAAGTCTAAAATCAACAATTGAAGCTTCCACCTTAGAAGATCAGAATAAAATAGCAATTTAACTTAAAGGGATCAGAATAAAATCAATAAAAATAAGAGCAAAAATTGAAATGAAAACAGGGAAACAATTGGTAAAATCAACAAAATCAAAACCTTGCTCTTTGGAAAGATCAATAAACTTGATAAACCCTTAGCCAAGAAGACAAGAGAAAATACAAAATAAAGGCCTAAGAATTAGGAGATTCTTGATGGAAGTTCCAGTCCAAAAGCTGGACCTAGTTTGGTCCAAAGGCAGGAAAAGTCTGATGTCCCAGCTCAATGCAGTCAGGAAGCCATTACCTCTAACTCGGTCTTTTTGTTACATTAGGGTTTCCCAGTTGATGGAATGAGTCCCATCCCCACCAAGGAAGGCAATTATAAAGATGTAATTTTTGACAACAACAGCATAAATTAGGTGTGGGAGTAGCTGTATAGGAGCAGAATTACTGAAATTAAATTGCTATCAACTCAAACTAGATTGTGATAAATTCATATTAAATGTAATCTCCATGGTAATAAAATTTTATAAAAATATACACAAAATGAATGAGAAGGGGATCAAAACAGTTCTCTACAAAATACCCTTCTAAACACAAATAAAAGCAATGAAGAAAATTAAAATAAAAAAAAAAAAACAGGATGCAAGGCATACAGAAAACATAGCAAAATGGCAGAAGTAATTTCTTCCTTATTAGTAGCTACTTTAAACATAATTTACATTTAAAAAGAAAAAAGATCTCAGATCAATAACCTTACTTTACATCTTGAGAAACTAGAAATAATGGCGAGAATCAATAAAACCAAGTTGATTCTTTAAAAGGATTAATAAAACTGACAGAAGTTGAGCTAGAGTGACAAAGAAAAAAAGGGGGAAGACACAGATAACTAAAATCAGAAGTTGAAGTGAGAATTTTATTGCTGAACTTACAGTAATAAAAATAATTATAAGGTAATACTATGAACAATTACATGCCAACAAATTATGTAACCTAGAGGAAATGGAAACATTCCTAGACAAATTACCTAAACTAACCTAAAAAGAAGTAAAAATCTCAGCAGATCTATAAAGAGTAACGATACTGAATGAATAATTAAAATCATCTTGACAAAAAGAGTCCAGGACCAGGTAACCTCACTGATGAATTTTACCAAATAGTCCAAATATTTACCAAAAACAAACAAACAAAAACTAATACCAATCCTTCTCAAAATCTTAAAACAAACAAACAAAAAACATGAGGAGGGAACACTTCTAACTCACTCTACTAGCCTAGCATCGCCTTGCTATCAAAGCCAAATAAAGGCATCACACACACACACACACACAGTTGCAAAGGAATATTCTTTATTAACATAGATGCAAAAATCCTCAACAACATACCAGCAAACTGAATCCAACAGCATATTAATAGGATTCTACATCATGACCTAATGGGAGTTATCCCAGGAATGCAAGGGTCATTTAACATCAGAGAAATAATGTAATGCACTACATTAACAGCACAACAACAAAAACACCATGATCATCGCACTCAATGTAGAACAGGCATTTGCCAAAATCTGACACCTTTTTTATGATAAAGATACGTGAAAAACCAGGATTAGAAGGAAACTTCAACATGTTTCTTTTGTCTTTTATTCTTGGAAACTGGAGCTTTCTCTTCCTTTTGAGTTCAGCTATGTGTTTAATTATTTATTGTTTTTGAGTTACAACTTCAAAAGACATGGTGATTTTTGTTGAATATAATACCAAGCACTGAATAAATTAATAAACAGGGGAGAAGGGAAAAAATCTCCCATACAGTTGTGTCCCAAATTAATTATGTAGGATTTGCACCCTAACGGTGGAGAAGCATAATTCTCTACACCGAAGTGTGAGCTATGCATAGTGACTTTCTCCCGGAGCGTGGAAAGGAAGGGAAAAATAACTTTACAGGAGAGAAACCCGACCAACGCTACTTCAGCCAGTGACCAAGGTCAACATCAAGAGTCACAAATCATGTTGATCATATCATCCTCAAAATGACACGAGGTAAATGGCACTTCGCCTCTGTTTTCTTCCTCCCCAAACCCATAACCCTGGTTTCACCATGAGAAAACATATCAGACAAATTCTAACAGAGGGATGTCTTACAATGGACCTGACCAGCACTCTGTACTATTCAAAACTGTCGAAGTCATAGATAACAAGAAAAAAGTCTGAGAGACTGTCACACCCAGAAGGGTCAAAGGAAAGATGATTGAACGTAATGTCATCATGCTGGTATGTATATATCTCACATCTTTATCCAGTCATCTGTCCACGGACATTTAGGTTGCCTCCATGCAGCCCATTTTCTCACTTTGTCACCTTCCCTTCTCTGATCTCAGTGCATTGGGTTTGAACATGCCATTGTCTTTCACGATCCACACCTAGGAGTGTTGGGCACAGCTTTCCACGCTGGGGATATTTGGTCTGGATAGTTGGGGGAGTCCGTGCCGCAAAAGAACAGTGAGGACAGAGGCTTTTGCTGCTCTTTGAACTCAAGCTTCCTCACTAGAGTGCAAATTTGAATTAGGTCTTCAAATAAGGTCTATGAAACTGTGTGTTCTCTTGTAATTTTCTTCTAAGATGATGATTATTTTCCAATAGGACAGACCCAGCACTCTGAAGCATTATATTAAACTAAATTACATCTTCCCAGGCTTAGCTGTGTGTTTTCTGTTATTCCCTGAAGAGTTCCCTTACACTTCTCTGGACTTAGCCACATTTTTATTGATGTACGGTAAAAACACACAAATTGTGGATACAGAAAAAAAATTTTTAACAAAAAAAGTTATTATATTTTATTTCTTTCTGACAGTGCTTAAGCCTTATGTTCCATTTGCCATTTAGCTTCAGGATCATATTGAGTTGAGACCCTAAGGGTGGCTCACAGGACTCACTCTAGAATTTGGGTGATTGCTTAGAGCCATAATTTTATAAGCAGTTTTAGAGAATTTATTCTCATTTGCCACTTTTCTCCCCTAAGAAATTCAATTAACCAATATTTATTGAGCAACCCACTCAGCACCAGACAATATTCTGTAAAATGCGAGATCAGTAACAAGACCAACAAGTTACCTGCTTTGGATGGACTTTCCATTCTAGTGAGGTTGTAGACAGCGAACAGACAAACATTAACATATAATACAATGCCAGGAATGACTATTAAGAAAGAAAAATCCGTTTTAGAAGATAAACTCAGAGCCACCATCTTATAGAGAGAGTCTCTGAGACACAATTGATCCAGGACCTTCGTAGGAAGAGGTAACGAGTGACACAAAACCTCAACCTGGAATCAGGCAGAAAGAAACTCAGAAAGATTCTAGTTAAGATCTTTGCTGATTTTTTAAAAACAAAAAGTATGTTGAGGCAAATAAAGTTGGAGATGAGGTAGCCATTGGCCAGATCATAGAAGGACACAAGGTAAGATCGCACGTGCTCCAGTATTTAGTATTCAGTCATTGTGGGGCCTTGGAGTATCTCTTTGGAGCTCATGTCTCTTACCTGTGAAATTAACTAAATTTGTGTATTCACTACTGTAAGTCAAGGATAGAAATGTGAAGTGGGGTCTGGGCACTGGCTATACTTTGTTCTTTGATTTAAGTGATAGCTACACTTTCTGTACATTACTGCATGTATATTATACTTCAATAAAAAGTTTAAAAATATATAGCTATTTAGCAGTGATCTGGTAAAAATAAACAAGATAATATGTGTGTTTATAAGTGTCAAACAAAGTACCTGGTACCTATTGGGGCATATCTCTTATCCTCTTTTTTCCCTAGGCCAGCAGTCCTGGAGATTTCAAAGTCTTTCTTCTGGCTCACATTTGACTCAGAAGAGCTGAATATAAAGTAAATGAAACATATTTTAGAAAAAAAAATAATAATGTGCTCAAAGATAAAAAGAAAATGAACTGAAATTTTACCTCTGGCCACCAAACTATTCCCACCCTTACCAAACATTACAACCATCCTTTCCCTTGCCTACGAGATATTTATTTTCTTCTGTGAATAGTTCAGGGTTTTTTTTTTTTGCATTCTTTTTAATTGACGTTGTGAACGAAAAATACTGCAAACCACATCGGTAAACAAAGAATGCTGAAACCATCAAGTCTCCAGCGGCTGCTGCCATCCCCCAGGGAAGACAAGCCTGCAGCCCAGCCTCTGCAGCCATTGACAATGGTGCACCCTGAGGGGACTCAGAATAAGAAAGGACAGGATACTGGCCCTAGATGGCTAGGTGCTTGTCAAAGGAATGATTTCAATGAGCCCAAATGTTTGCTCCCTCCCATACATAGTAAAGCTCTAAATTCTTTAACTTGAGATGCCTGGTTTTCTTTAGTTAACAAGTAATCTTTTAATGTTTCAACTACCTGGTGTTTGTTGTAAAGCTCCTATATATCCTGTCTCTTCTGAGCAGTCCCTCAGAGCGATCTGAGAGACTGTTACCCTGGGTTCAAGGGGTTCGAGTCCTCCTAAATGTCTGCCAAATAAAACATAACTCAACTTTTAGGCTTGCATTTCTTTCAGTCGACAAAGTCTAGTCAGTTTACAATGTTGTGTCAGTTTCTTGTATATAGCATAATGCTTCAGTCCTACATATATATGCATAGGTTCATTTTCATATTCTTTTTCATTACAGGTTACTACAAGATATTGCATATAGTTCCCTGTGCTATATACACTATCCATTTCATTTTTCAGAAACATTTATTTAGCTTTCCAACCTTCCTCTCTTTATCTTTCCTAAACATTCTTGGTCAGTTACTGGAAAAAAAAAAGAAGGAAGAAAAAAAAAAAGAAAGGCAAAGGTAGCAGTCAGAACGCATGCAGAATCCTTCAAAGCAATGAAAGTTGGGGAAGGACAGGGCATATTTAGAAGCTATTAATGCTCCTTTTGAATGTTTCTATTACTCTCTATATTCAATTCTTCACTATTTCTAAACATTTAGTTTTATTTTTTCCTAGCTAATGGCGGCAGTGGCTGATGACTTGATGGCTTCAGCATTCTTTGTTTACATACTGATATGGCTGGCACTATTTTTCATTCTCAGTTGAGAATCTAAAACTCGAATTTACCTTACCAATATCAATTAATACCATGTAAGTAAGTCCTTCTGATTCTAAAGCCTGGATTAGGAAAAACAGGAAAAAAAAAAATCAAAATATGAATAAAAGACCTGGAAAATAATGTAGCTCTTTCTGAGGTACAACGAACAGAACAGGAGCTAAAAACAAAACAAAACAAAAACATGATATCAGAAAATCTTTGCCGATAATTATTCATGTTAAATTTCCAATAAAGATTGATTTGATTTACAAATAAACAAACAAAGAAAAAGGCTGTATTGACTGGATATTTTGGCAACAAATTTTCAACGCTTATGGAAAACATTATGAGGTATACACATGGGCATATGGAAATTTAGGGAATTATCAGGCTAGTTCTGCTGTAATACATCTCAATTCACCCTTAGGATATCATCTCTGAAGGAGGCTAACACAGCCCAGATGGCAGAATCAATTGCCCTCCTTAGAGTTGGTCACTTGGCCAAAGACAATAGAATTTACATATAAACAGAAAACAGCTAAACCTCTGCCCCTGAAGGACCAAAGCAGTAAACTTTATCTTAAATAGAATCATCCCTCCAGGTTAAATCCTTCTCTATTAGTCTCTTCTTCTTGAAGGTCAGACTCTAACAGATTGAAAGCAGGAGGCTGAGGAAACAACTAGTAATAGATTAAGGTTTTTTGTTTTTTGGTTTCTTTCTTTCTTTCTTTTTTTTTTTTTTTTTTTTTTTTTGAGGGAGAGTAAACATTTGTAACTGACAAGTAGACACCTTAGAGTTTCAAAACGCACACTTGTCATGGTGGAAAGATGATGGAAAATTAGACTTCAGTTTTAGGTGAGGAAAGTCCTCAGACTGTCGGGGATGGGACATGGTGGACATAAAACAAGGAGTTAATGAAACAACAGCTATGATTTATAATTTTGTTTGTTTTGAGAAATTCAGGGTGCTGAGCCACGGGAGGAGAGGTCAGGTGCCTAACAGCAAGAGGTCCCAGAACTAGTAGAGGATGAAGCTTCAGATTTGAGTAAGAGTAAAGCCTCTGAGGCAGAAGGGGTAGAGACCACATCCAGTCTAAGACAGAACAAGCCTAACTTCAAAATCCTGCAACAGTGCTCTGTTAGCAGCATGATTCTTACACCTTCCATAGTGTCAACAGAACAGATTCCCAAATGGCCAGCAAAACTCAGAGAAACAGGGAAGAGCCAGGCCCAAAATGCAAGGAACTAAGTAGACTTTCTCCTACTTTCCATTTGGTCTTCCCCTCACAGTCACTAGATGTCAGCTATGGTATACCTACACACCGTCTAGATACAAATTTGGATTTCCCAAACCAAAATTTTAAGGAAAAACAAGAGACACAAAATTCAGCAAATAAAAGAACTAACATCTAAAGAAGCAGAGTTACTCTATGAAGCAGAAAACTTGAGAATCTTAACTCATGTCTTCATAGATGTGCAAAAGAAGATTGCAGCAACAGAAGATAACCAACCGATGTCTTAGAAATCAGAAACTCACACGTTTCTCTGAGTAGTGGAATGTGTGCAGCTGAAGAGAGAACTAACAAGATAGAAGAGCGAATTGAACAATTATAATACAAGGTGAGCAGCCAAACAGAACTAAATGAAAAGAGTTTAAAAGATACAGAAGATAGTGTTAGAATATTCAACATCTGTCTGATAGGAATTCAGCAGAGAAAATAAAGAAAAAGAAAGAAAGAAAAAAAGAAATGGAGGCAAGGAAACAAGTAATTTTTAAAAAGTTTCAAAGCTACAGAATACTTTGAACCTTGAGATTTTAAGTACTTACAGAGTACCAAGTAAGCCTGATATAGAGATACTTACCTATAGACACTTCCAGACAGATGGTGAAACTTTGAACTTTAAGATAAAAGAGAGAGAAGAGGTAACCTACAGAAGGAACAAGAATCGTATTGATAATAGACTTTACTGGACACATTAGATGTTAGAATTAGACAGGGTAATATCATGAAACTCTACAAGAAAAGTTATCAAGCTAGAATCCTATACTCAGACCAACTAGTATTCAATTTTAAGGACAAGACAAAGACACTTTTAAACATATTTTGGAATGGAATAAGAAGGTTATACATATTGTAAAGATGGTAAAATTTTAATGGATATATTCAGAATCTAATGGTAACCATGGAAGCTTATATAGAAGCAAAATTTCCATACAAAAAGAGAAGAATTATGTATCAGTGTAACTAAGACAGCAAAGTTGGAGGAGGCAAGCAACAGGAAAGTGCAGAAAAAAGGGTGGCAAAACATTTAAATCTATCAGTAATCCAAATATTTAAAAGATGAGATGAAGACCCAGCTAGACAATGATACAAAAGATGCATGAGACTAAAGGACAACACAATGAAAATAAAGGGAAAGAAAAAACATGCCATGTATACTAGTATACAGACTAGGCAATGGTGATAAACTGTGTAGCAATCTGAGCATTAAACAAACTAAAAACCTGCACACAATGCTTTGATGATTGAAGAAATGAGTATTTAATTAGAAATAAAATTCAAAATGGATATCTGGCTAAGGAATCTCTAGATATCATAATGTTGGCAAAGAGAGTAATTTCTTTTAAAGATTGAATTTCATTCAAAGAAAGAGTAATGAGACAAAGAGAATCTTCCCATTTATTTATTGTGACCAGCAGGTGGCCAAAGGCCTTTGCCCCATGCTATTCCCCCAGATACTGATTTTTGGGGCATTCATAGAGCCCTTTAAAGAATCCAAAATTGGCCTCAAAATAGAAACAAAATTGTCAAACTGCATGAAGATAATCTCTAGCAATTCTTTGATGTCTACCTGGTCGTCCTAGAGTATTTCAAGTGGAACTTTGCAAACTTCTTCTATGAGGTGGCCCATCCAACAGAGATAAGTTGGTCACCATTTTCAATGCACACTAATGAGTAATTTTGATAAAATCTCTAAGACAGTCTTCAGCCAGTGCCTCATCCGCCCACAATTTAATTCTAGGAAAGCCATAACAGGAGACATGATTGAAATCCAATCATCAGAGCTCATTTAGATACATCAAAAGATCTTTACATAATTAACCCCTGCTAGAGGATTTTTACTGTGTTCTGGTTGTGAGGTGCTTTTAAGAACAGAACAAAGCCTTTCCCTGCCAGAAAGCTATGGTTCTTACAGATGCAGAAGAGCTATTAAATTTTGTGTTTCTTCCTTGGGGATCCCAGGCTATCTTTCTAGTGATAAAGGTATTCATTTTACTGAGACTGTCATTAAATAGCTGTAATGCATTGCCACTTACTAAAAATCTCCACTGTTCATGAATCACCCATATTCAGGCAAAGTAGAAAGAAAAAATGAAATTCTCGATGTTAGCCAAGTTTCAGAAACCCTTGAACTTTTTTGGCCCAAGTTCCTGCCCTTGACTTAAGGGTAGTAATATTAAAACAAAAAAATTTTTTTTGAGAGCTTATTAATTCTCTCCTTTCAAGGTAGTAACATACTTTTCCTTGTAACTAGGAGTACTGTCCCTGATCTTATACACTGTCACATCACAAAGATGGCCAAATATTGTGAAGGACTCTGCGGTACCCCCAGTCTTGTCATCAACAGGTAGGAACACCTTTACCTCAGCATCCTCCTAAGCAAACTTTGTAAAACCTAAAACTTGGAGACTTGGTTTTCTGGAAAAGATCTCAGAGAACAGTCCTTGATTTCTGATAGAAAGACCCTTAAAAGGTACTTCGAACAATTGACATAGAGGTAAAAACTCCGATTTTTTTGGAGTTGGAGTTGGATCCATGTCTTTCCAACTAAGGAGACAGAAACCATCCTAGGACAACAGCTAGGGAAGTCTGAAACAGAGATCCCAAACAGAATTCATGACCACCCACCCCCTGACTCTGCCCGTAGCCCGAGATCTTCTAGACACTTTTCCACCTCAAGTATACCGTGATGCAAAGGTGACAAGTTACATCACAGATCTTTGCAATAAGACCATCTAGATGTGTGGAGCCTCAGATTAACAGAGCCTTATTCTCCTGCACTCTAATTTTATTTTTGCATATTTCTTTCCACTTTGCCCAGTTTACATTAAGAGATCGCTTGATAGCATAGCACCTATGTTATGACCTTGTTGAAAACCCTTTTCTTAAAGCATTGTAACAGTCTTCTTTATTGTTTCCAAAGGATTTTAAGTGACTATCCAACTCTATTATTAGAGTCTCGGAGACGTTGAACACAGTGCTATACCTTACAGATGGTGAATTTTCTACCCATTACCTGAAACTTTGGATGAAAATCAAGCTGACATCAGCTCGCTTTGGACTCTTCTGGTAGCTGAAATAACTGAACATTATTAATTCTAATGTCCTATCATGTAACACCTGGACTGTAACCTCAGAAGAGGAAAATGTTTATACCGAAATGAATACAACACTATCCTGGCAGCTGGGGACACAACAGAGTTAAACACACTATTAGGACTATAGTGTCATCAGCAGTTCATGTGTTCAGGAGAGTTATTTTCTCCTATGAGTTTCTTTCTTCCTATGAGTTATTTAATTCCATCACAGTAATTTGCCTTCCCCAACAAAGAGAAAACAAATGCTGTGATGTTCAATGACTCGTATTCTTTAATTGCTTTTATAGCACTATTAAAATCTTATTTTGTAAGGGAACTCCAAATCTACATTCATTTTCTACTCAAAAACCTTGTCGGTGACTATGGGGTAATTGTTAGAGAGTGTCAGGCATACAAGAACCCCACATTCCCTGTGAACCATGTCCCATTGAATGTGTATTCAGAGACTAACAATGAAGCCAGCATAAGCTAGTTAGAAGGATGACCCCAAAGTGTCATTAACTCAATTTTACGCACACCATCCACAAGCAGTGATTCCTATCATAAAAATCATAAAACTGGAAAATATGCTAAGAAATGTATCATTAACCTTGGTCAAAATTATGAACGATAATTCCACCATTCTCAGGGATTGACAGATGAGTTAAACTCTTTGGATCAAGTGATATTGGACATGCCAATAATGTTAGGGTTTCTGTTAGCTAGCCAAGGCAGTTTCTGTCCTACTGGTAAACTCAGTGTTGTACTTGGTGTATTACTCTGCTTGGGTTGCCACCACAAAGAGCCACAGACTGGGGGCTTAAACATGACACAATTCATTTTTCAAGTTCTGAAGCATGGAAATCCCAGATCAAGGCGACGGTAGGTTTGGTTTCTGGTGAGGGCCCTCTTCCTGGCTTGTGGATGGCTCCTTCTCTCCTTCTCACTGTATCTTCACATGGCCTCTCCTCTGCGTGTGTGTGTGTGTGTGTGTGTGTGTGTAGGCAGAGCCCGAGCAGATGAATACATATTTTGTACTGAGAAGTGGGGTGCTGCTATACAAAATACCTAAAACTGTGCAAGTAGCTTTGGATCTGGGTAACAGGTAGAGGCTAGAAAAGTTTTGAGGTGTGTGCTAGAAAAAGCCTCGGTTGCCTTGAAGGGACTATTGGTAGAAATAAGAATGGAAAAGGCAATCCTGGTGAAAACTCAGAAAGGAAAGTGGAGACCTGTAGATAAGGATTCTAGCATCTTAAGAGAATGCATGTCATTACCATGAACACATACTGGTAGAAATGTGAACTTTAAAAGTCCTTCTGGTGAAGTCTTAGATGGAAATGAGAAACATGTGATTGTAAACTGGAGAAAAAGAGGAACTTTGTTATAAAGTGGCAAAATAATTTAGCCAAATTGTGTTCTAGTGATTTGGAGAAAGTAAAATTTGTTTGTGATGAGCTCCGATATTTAGTTGAGATTTCTAAGAGACATGTTGAAGGTGATTTCTCCTTATTGCTCAGAATAAAATGCAAGAGTGGGGAAATACATTGAAGGAATTGTTAAATCAAAACCTCCAGAACCTTCAGATGTGAAAAATTCTCAGCCTATCAATATTGCAGAAAGTAAGAAAGTATGCTCTGGAGAAAAGGCCAAAAGTGTGGCTGAACAATCACTCCAGAAAGAGATTACTGCAGATTTGATCACCATCTTAGCTGAAGCCAGGAATAGAGATGGAATTACACCACAGAATCCCTGCCAGCCGGGACTGAAAGGGATGGATAAAATAGAACAGAATGAAGGAAGGCCGTCTGACTTCTGGGGTTCTATAGGATGGGACAGCAGAGCCATCTGGCTGCAAACATGCATTAGTCTTCAAGAAAAAGGAAGAATGATTCCTAAGACAATTCAGAGATTAACAGGACTGCCACTCTGAACAGGCTCAGAGGGCAAGGCTGTTTCCTCCTAGATTCAGTCTGTGGGGTCAGCCTGCAGGTAGTGAGGGTGGTGACTCCCCAAATAGCTGTGGGTTTGGGGCCACTGCTAGGGCCATGGGGGTGATGCTGCCCCGTTAGGCTTGGAAGGAAGAGCATCTAGGCAGAGAGGATTTATCATTAAGATGTAACAGAATTGGAGGGAAAAAGAGCAAAATGGTGGACTAGGAGTTACCAAAACAACAAGAACAACAAATCAACGACTCCAAGCCAATGAAAATAACTCTGGGAAAACTCCCGATACAAACAAGAAGCAACAGAAACCCTGTGGAGCAGCGCAAAGAAAGGGTGTCCACGTAGAACAGCATAGGAAGCATTTTACCAACATCCTGCAATCCCCCACGCAGAGCACCTCACTGCCAAGAGGGGTCCTCGCAGAGGGATTTCACTGCACAGGGAAAGGGGAAGCAGCAGGATCCAGAACTCCTCCTCACTCCATGGACATCCGTAGCATTTGTACTGAAGACCCCTGCAATCTCACTGACACTGAACACAGCTGTCAGAGCCTAGAGCCCCGACCCCCGTGTCCTCTCCTCGGGGCTGAGGGCTGGTGTGGTTGCCGTGCTGAGACCTGCCCCAGGGACCCAAGTCTCTCCTGTCCTCTGCTCCCTGGGGTCAAGACAGCAGGCATCTCAGCATCCATGGGACCAGAGCTGCCGCCCCCTACCCCTATGCAGGGCTTGAGTCCAGGCTTTGACCTTCCATCCCCCGGCTGCACTGTCTCTGTGCCCAAGCCCTGGGGCCCTGGCACCCCTGCATTCTGCCTGTGCTGCTCCTTCTCTAGGCCCAAATGATCACAGTGAGACCCAGAGTCCCCAGCTCTGGCTCTTTCGTGGGCTGTATACACAAGCCTGGGCCTCGGTCACTGGAGCCACCTCTGCAGCGGATGCCCCTGCGCCCCACAGCCCAGGTCCCGGGGTAGTTTCACATGCTCTTGAGTAGCTCTTCTCATTGGATGGAAAGACTGAAAACAGCAACCACAACCCTATCAGTTATGGGACTTCACCTGCAGAATGTCTTGTGACTCGCATAATGCTTGCTTTTTTTCACTCAGAACTTCTCCTATAATAATTCTTGCCTTAAGCTATCCAAAACAACGAGGTCCTCCTGTAGAGCACAGGGAACTATATTCAATAGCTTGTAATAACCTAAAATGAAAAAGAATATGTATGTGTATAACTGAATCACGTTGCTGTACACCAGAAAGTAACAGAACATTGTAAATCAACTATACTTCAATTTAAAAAAAAAAAAAAGGAAAGAATTTGAGCCATCTAAAATCACACCTGAGCTCTGTACTTCTGCCTGAGGAACTTCTGAGCGCAAACCATATGCAGAGACAAAGCACTAAAAATATATTCCTTTCCTTGCAAAAGAAACCTTTATGGAACCGTCTGTGTAGTATGTCCTAGTGCTGCATTAATTGATAAAGTGCACTTTGCTTATATCACGGGTGTTTTAATTTAAAAACAGGGATTTCAGTTTCAAACAACTAGTCTTGTTTTTGGTCATCAGTTTTATTAGCCCTCCCACCCCCATCCCAATGCCTTCACATATGATTTTAACGTTATTAATTCATTCTGCATTTTTAGGGTTTTTTTCGTTGTTGCTGTTATTTTCAAATGTTGTTATCTCATGCATAACCTGTTTATAAATTGTATTTAGATAACATGGTTTATAGTATCTCCATTTTTTGCAAAGTATTTGTATGCATTATGGTATAATATATAATCTATTTTGTAAATGTTTGATAGATTCAAACATTTTCAATTTTTAAGCAAATTTCAAAGTAAATTTGTAGTATCTTTCATAAAGATTGATTTATATTGGTCCCTCATTTAGTCCTATATATATTATCTATCTACCTAATGTATCTTAAAGATGTATGGTAAAATATGTAATCACTGAAATTATTTTAATAATTTATTATTTATTATTTGTATTAAATAATTTAATTATTTTAATAATTTCCTTTATACATTTTCAGAATTTTTTATAGACATTCATAAAGTATGAACATGAGAAGACAAGAATCTCTTTGACCAGGCTAATTTTCTATTGAATTTGATTTTACTGTAATTCTGCTTTCTTTTACTGCATTAAAATAAAATGTATTTGCTTAGGTGCTGTTTTCAACATTGCAGGCATACCTCAGATATTGCAAGTTCAGTTCCAGACCACCACAATAGAAGGAATGTCATGATAAAGTGAGTCACATAACTTTTTTTGGTTTCCTAGTATGTATAAAAGTTTTGTATAAACAATAATGCGGCCTATTAACTGTGGAATAGCATTATGTCTTTAAAAAGTACATATTTTAATGTAATAATATTGCTAAAATACACTGACCATCATGTGAACCTTTAAAGAATCATAATCTTTTTGCTGGCAGTGGGTTTGAAATATTGTGAGAATTACCAAAATGTGACACAGAGATAAAGAGTGAGCAAATGCAGTTGGAAAATGGTACCAACAGACTTGCTTGACACAGAGTTGCCACAAAATTTAATTTTTAAAAAAATGCAATATTTGTAAAGGGTAATAAAGTGAAGAGAAATAAAACAAGATATGCCTGTATGAATGACAAATTAATCTCATTGTTATCTTTAATTTTTATCCAATTAAGAATGTTTCTGTTTGACAAACCCGGTAGATATGCCAGTTGCCAAAGCAACAAATGTCCCATCCTTCTTCGTGGCTAAAATAATCTAGATAGTGTCAGGAATCAGGAAGTAAGATGTCCATTCCCAGGGGATGTGTTGTAATTGATCTAAATCAATTGTGATAATCTCATTCTCTTTTGCCAGTGAGTTTCAGGGACTGTCACGTGACCCAGTTTTCCAAGAGAAATAAAAAGGGAAATTAGCTTATTAAATTCTAGAAAAAATGTTTCTCCTTGATTCAAGTCAACAGACCTTAAATAAGGAGCCCTTTCCCCTGAACACTCTCAACTAACTTCATGGCCTTTTTGTTACTGAGCAATAACCTAATGCTTAGAGCTGTAGGGGTTATATTGGGGTTATATTGTTGCCATATGAGGAAATCTAAAAAATTGCAGAAAAACTGATTGACAGCCTTGAAATAATTTAATTGCTGAATTAACCAACTCTTGACTATCTACCTGTGGACTTCTTATCATATGGGGACTTTTCTGATCCATGGTCTTCTAATACTATTGGCCTCCGTTTCCTTATCTTAAAAATGGATAATAAAATGGAGACCTTAAAGAGGTATCATAAGGGTGAATAAAATAAAACAGGGAAAACACTTAGAAAAATGCCTATTATATACAAAGTGCTCAAAAATGCCAGTTATTGTTATATTATCATTGTGATAATTACATTTTGTTTATCAGTTGTTGTGTTATTTGCAGACAGATGCCACAAACTGTTACAACCACCATATCCTTCACACGTGTAGCAGGGTTATCTCCTGGCAAGTATGAATACAGTCCCTTGGTATCTGCCTGCAGGGGGGACTGGTTTTAGGACCCCCGCTGATGCCAAAATCCACAGATGCTTAAGCCCCTTTTACCAAATGGCTCAGTATTTGCATATAACCTATGCCCCTCCTCCGCTATACTTTAAGTCACCTCTGGATTACTTATAATACCCAATGCAATGTAGATGTTATGTAAATATTGTAGGTATGATGCAAACGTTATGCAAATAGCGGCTGCTGCACAGCAATTTCAAATTTTACTTTTTGGAACTTTTTGGAACTTTTTTTTTTTTAACATATCTTCAGTCCAAGTTTGGTTGACTCTCTAGATGCAGACAGATCCTCTGGATGCAGACAAATCCTCTGGATACAGACAGCCCAACAGCAGTTAGCAGTTTCATGGCCTATACTATAATAACAGGTTAGGTTTAGGTAGTTTTTCCTTCAATGACAATCAAGGTGATTCTCCATCTAGTCTCCTTAATTTATGTAAGATAGTTTCCTTATTCTTTACTTATTCAAAAGTACTGAGAAACTAAGCATCCCCCCCACCCCTCTGGCAAAAAAAATAAAAATAAAAAAAGCAGCGAAGTAGAAAAGTAGAGCTAAGTAGAGACTTGACCTCTTCCTGTCAAAACTACACTGAAATTCTTAATATTGTTGCCATGGTGTTAATCCCCATTCAAGAATGTATGTTTATTTGATTTTTTTTTTTTTTTTTGGTTATCTAATTTAACTTGTCTTTATCATGAAAAGTATTTTGGAAATAAAATAGCCCCAACATATAAGGAGAGTCCAGATGCTGTCTGCATCACTTGTAGCTTGGCCTGCGATGTCCCATGGCTGTGGACAAGCCAGCATCGCTGTCTCTCTTCTGTTAGATTGTCTGGACTTGTCTGGTTCATGCACAGACAATATAATCAGAACTAACAGATGGACGAGTGGCTGTTAACAGCACACAATTCAATTCCCAACTTATTTTTTTTTGATGGAGGGACTGGGGGTTGAACCCAGGACCTCATGCATGCTAAGCATGCACTCTACCACTGAGCTATACCCACCCCATCCAACTGCTTTTAAAAAGTCAAACCCCTTCCTTCCTGCTCCCCAACCTCTCACTCCACCTCCCTCCCATCCCCATCTCTACTCAGTGTGATTTTTACCTAATTTATGAAGGGAATAAAAGCATTGCTCTTTAAGAATCACTCACTGAAGTCATGCAAGAGATCTGGAATTCGAGATGTCAAAATATTTCCAGGGCATCATGGTGTACCATATGACTCCTTTAGTCTTTTGGGAAGTAAAACTGTACCACTTTAAGGGCAGAAATAGAAATGCTATAGTGAAAATGGGTTGAAACCTGCACAGTATTATGACTTTTCATTTTTATCTTTCAATTAACTTGTAAAAATGAATAATTGTCTTAACAGGCTTTTTTTTTTTCTGCAGTCAGGCTATACTTGGCATTATCATATCTTTTCTCATTTCCCACAAAAGTTTAGCGTCTTAGAAGCTAATGGCTGCTATGAGGAAAACAAAAGGAGACTGAGCAATCAAGTTGAATCATTCTATTCCTTACACCACACAGCCTTTCAGAGAAAACTTGATTGCACTGACTGGTTTGTACCTGTTCCTGCCAAAAACGCCAAATGCCAAGAACCCACAGAATGTCTAGAGAATTCATGTAATGCTTAGTGTGATGGACAATGTAAAGCTCCATTTCTACTATAGAAGTGGCAAGAAAAAGAAAAAGGGTAAATCAAATTTTAATAAAAAATGATTTTAACAAGAATGAGGTATGAGCCATTAATTTGATCTTGTTAAAAATGGAAAGCCAAAGTGAGCAATGAATAGGGTATAAACATCATGGAGAATCGAAAGACACATTAGAAGAGGTGGGGGTGTAGCTCAGTGGTAGAGATCATGCTTGGTGTGCACGAGGTCCTGGGTTCAATCTCCAGTGACTCTGTTAAGGGGGAAAAATTAAGGAAAAAAAAAAAAAAAAGACACTTTAGAAACCATATTTGAAAAGAGAGCTGAGTGAAGGTTCAGTCATCAACACCTGCACTAGGCTTAACCTTGTTATTCCACCATATTCCCCTTTGCAAACAAAATTCATGGTGTAGCAAGTGGCACTAAATGCTGTATAGTGACAAATGCACGTGATTTTGCCCCCAGTTCTCTTTGACTTTTTCCACCCTTGAGGCCTTTCCTAATATATGGTTTATGCCTGCTACAGATTAAACCATCATGTCCTTCACACATTGGTATGTTGAGGTCCTCAACACCCTTGTGATGATATTTGTGTGGTAATTAAGTTTAGATAGGATTAGTTTTATGGAAAAAATACAAAAATATTGAGGATCATGAAAGATCTAAAGAAATGGAGGCGTATACAATGTTTCTGGGCTGGAAAACTGAGTATAAAGACTTTAGCTCTCTCGTCTCTCATCACTGATCGCTAGATGCAAAGCAATCCCCATAAGAATTCCAATAATTGAGGTATGTGCGTATTTCAGTTGACAATTGGAATTCCAATATTTTTATAAAAGTGGAAAGGATCACTACTATGGAGATATATTTGGGGGAGAAAAAAATGGGAAAACTTACTAGTTGCAAAAGAGTGAAGAAATAAAGCTGTAGTAATTAAGATAAAATGGAAGTATTAAGAAATATAAATAAAAAAATGTAACTGGACCAGAAGCCGATGGACATACATATGGCTCCTGATAAGTCTATCAGTCTTTGTTCTAGTCACCAAGTATCCGACATACTGTCTCTCCCACTGACAAAATACACTCACTCCAAGTCATATCAACAAACTCCAGCACTACTATCTCCGGCAATATTTCCAAGCAATGTAATTAAATCTGGCATGACATCCTCTTATACCACAAAAACTATTAATACATTAGCTTCTCAGATTCATTAGTTGTCACCTGAAAATCTGAAGGTTCTTCATGGGATGTGGGAGGGAGAAGAAATAACTTATACAGAGTGGAGGCACAGCCACGTACATATCACTTAAGAAGAAAAGCATTTTGGGGTCCTCAGCACACTATGGAAATGGACAGTGTCTCAGTCTATTAACGATAATATTACATTTCTCCCGCTTTTGCAATGATCAAAAATTTATGGGAGAAGAGTGAAGAAATTTTATAACAATGAACTGATTTTTTTTCTTTTTACTCTCTGTTCTCTTAAATCTTGGCACCAGCTGTAGGTTTGTGCCAAGTATGGCCTTATATGGCAAAGAAAGTTTCCGTAAAGCTGTGACGTCCAATGGACAAAAACCAAGAGCCACTTGCGGCTACTTAAATTAGTTAACATTAAATAAAATTAGAAATTTGGTTCCTGGGTTGCAATAGCCACGTTTCAAGAGCTCAAGGATGAAACTATCTCTGGGTGAGGTATGGAAAGCTATAGCTTGAATTGTAGATAAGAATCTTACTGAACTAAAAGCGCAAGTTATGTACTTTCCATACACCTCATCTATAACTGTGGTTTAGAAAAAGTCTAATCACAACAAACACTGCTATTTGGGAAAGAAAAAAGCAGGAAACATGCAAAATTCATTAGTCTGTAACAATTCTAAAATCTTGTTGAGCAGACATTTCAAAGGACAATTATTCTGAGATTTGTGGGTAGGAACAACATTTTAAGATCACGTGGATGGACCCGGAGATCATCATACTAAGTGAAGTAAGCCAGAAAGAGAAAGAAAAATACCATATGATATCATTTATATGTGGAATCTTAAGAAAAGAAAAAAGACACAAACAAACTTATTTACAAAACAGAAACAAACTCACAGACATGGAAAACAACCTTGTGGTTACCAAGGGGGAAGGGAAGAGGGGAGGGATAAATTGGGAATTAGGATTTGCAGATACTACCTACTATATATAAAATAGATAAATAACAAATTTCTACTGTACAGCACAGGGAACTATTTTCAATATCTTGTAATGGCCTATAATGAAAAAGAATATGAAAGAGAACATATATGCATATAAATGAATCACTATGCTGTACACTAGAAATTAACACAATATTGTAAATCTGCTATACTTCAATTTAAAAGAATTTAAAAAGAAGAAATTCCTCACTATACTATGTGAGTTTGTGTGTGTTGCCTTGACATCATCCTCTGTGGTCTCGCCTATCAAACACTCTGCAAGGTCTGAGATCCTACCATCCTTACAACTAAACAAGTTAGCCTGCTATAGTGTCATAGATGTTGGCAGAAAACGCGACTCCTGGAACAGAGACAAAGAATTTTATTATTCACAGCAATAGCACTAGCCAGAAGATCAGCATTTTTGTGTACCTGTCCCCAGAGTCCCAATTCCCACAGTGTGACACTAGGTGGCCAGATGATCCCTGAATATACAGTGGGTGATATTGTAAAAGAAAAAAAAAACCAAAAACATGAATTTAAGGAACTCAGGTCTTTTACAACGGGCAGTGAGAATACCTGATTCAGAGGAGACATTATCTTTATCACACTGGAGAGTAAATATTCTAGACTTTTGCCTGAAGAGAGATCATTTCTATTTTCCAAAGCTGCTCACGCCGCAAACATCTTCGCAAATATAGTCCGACACTATACAGTCTCCTAACGCTTGCATTTTTATCCTTCTCCTTGGCCACTTTTGAAGTGGGCACTGGAGAATAAGTTCTCCAGGGAAGATGGGGCAGGGAGTTGGGAAGTTATTTTTAGCTTGTTTCCTGTTTGTAAAAGATTTGGGTTCCTAAGGATTTTTGTAAATCTCATGCAGTTAGGAACAATTTTGCAGTTCAAGATTATTGTGTTTTTGGCAGACAAACTCTTCAAAACTTAGTTCTAAAGATGTTGCTTGTTACCTATTTGATTGTGTGTAGTTCCCTGTGTCCTAGTCATATGCATAGATCTAGATATTTCCCTTTATCTGGATTTAATGTGTCTATTCTGAGCCTAACAGTTTAGTGTGAGAGTAATATCCTGACCCTGAAAAAAATTACGGTTAAGACTACCTGGTTATCTCAACCCATTCAGGCATTTTAACTATTGGGGTCTGGATTTGTCTTAGATTCACTAGCTGTCATTATACTGCTTTCTCATTGGGCTTTGTTGATCTACTATTTAGGATTAATATGTTGCCACACCCAACTCTCCCCATCCCTAAATTCCTGAACTCTTTCTATTGCTTATAATGCCTCTTGCAAATGAGAGATGTGACGTTTATCTTAGAATAACTGTATCAAATGCAACCAAATGGAAGCCAATATACAAACACTAGTAACATCCTCTTTTCCAACCTCTATTCCTAAAACCATAATATGTATTAGGTATGTCGTCTGCCTTTCAAATCCCAGGTAAAACATTACCTAGTATTTGCGTCTTCGTTCCATGAATTGCCATGTTTCCAACTCTCAATAATAGTTTTCTTCCTGCTTACAGCCAGTCATACATTTTAGGTGTTTTTTCTTTTTTTTTTATGACAGTAACCTAATTCTAGGTTCCAGTTTCTATAACATGTTCTGTTTCAGTTTCTTTCACAAGCAATCCTCAAAGTCTCAGCTGTTTCTAAAGAAAGAGTCTTTTCTCACACATCACGTATGTCTTTTGAGCATTGGTAGGGGTGCTCTGCTTCTAATAGTCTGTTAGTAACCTGAGCAGATAAATCAGATACCATTCTGAGTGTTCCTGGACACTGAGCTAGAGGATAAAGAAGTTGTAGGGGTAAAGGGTCTTACACTGGCTGTTAAAAGTTCTAACCCAGGGGAGAAACATGGTTTTCCTTATAACTCATGGTCTTGACTGGTCAGATATGTCAAACCACAGAAGGTCAACAAGTCCCACTGGCCCAGGTGTCTACATGGTGAATATTCTGAAATATCTGGCCAACAAAGTTCATGCTAACCACCATACCCTGTTGAAGTGGCTCCAAACTCAGAGCGATTTTGCCTCTCAGGCAACATTTAGTGATATGTGAAGTTATTTTTGGTTTGCAGAGTGGAAGGGAAAAAAAAAAAATCTTACACAAATTAGTCAGTAGAGCTGAGGTGGAGAAATCCTGCCCTGGAGAAACTCATCTACAAACACATCTCCCTTTATTGTGCTTCTTTGATTGTTTCAACATATTGTTTTTCATAACTGGAAGCTTTGTGACTTGCAAAAAGCAAGTTTATCGGCACCATTTTCCCTATAGTATGTGCTCACTTTGTCACTTTGTATGTCTGTGTCATATTGTGGTATTTCTTGGAATATTTCAAACTTTTTCATAATTGTTATATTTGTCATTCTGATCTGTGACCTTTGATATTATTTACTTTGATTAATTACTATTGTAATTGTACACCACAAACTCCACCCATGTAAGATGGAAAACTGAATTGATGATGTTTTGTGTGTTCTGACCGCTCCACTGACTGGCTGCTCCCCCATCTCCCTCTCTCCTTCTCTTCGGGCCTCCCTAATCCCTGAGACACAGCAATATCGACATTAGGGCAATGAATCACTCTACGGTGGCCTCTAGGTGTTCAAGTGAAAAGGAACACTCACATGTCTCTCATTTTAAATCAAAAGCTAGAAATGACGAAGCTTGGTGAGGAAGGCATGTTGAAAGCTGAGACAGGCTGAAACAAGGCCTCTTTTTCCAAACAGTTAGCCAAGCTGTGAATGCAAAGGAAAAGTTCTTGAAGGAAATTAAAAGTGCTACTCCAGTGAACCCAGGAATGATAAGAAAGTCATGCACCCGTACTGTTGATTGGGAGAACGTTTAAGTGGTCTGGATAGAAGATCAAACCAGTCACAACATTCCCTTAAGCCTAAACCTAATCCAGCCCAAGGCCCTAGCTCTCTTCAATCCTACTAAGGCTGAGAGAGAAGAGGAAGCTGCAGAAGAAGAGTTTGAAGCTAGCAGAGGTTCATTCATGAGGTTTAAGGAAAGAAGCCATCTGCATAACATAAAAGTACAAGGTGGAGCAGCCAGTGATGATGTAGAAGCTGCAGCAAGTTATCCAGAAGACCTAGCACAGATCCTGAATGAAGGACCTACAATAAACAACAGATTTCCAGTGTAGACGAACCAGTCTTGTATTGGAAGAAGATGTCATCTAGGATTTTCATAGCTAGAGAGGAGAAGTCAATGCCTGGCTTCAAAGTGTCAAAGGACAGGCTGACTGTCTTGTTAGAGGCAAATGCAGATGGTGACCTTCAGTTGAAGCTGATGTTCATTTACCCTTCCCCAAATCCTAGGGTCCTTAAGAATTAGGCTAAATCTACTCTGCCTGTCTACAAATAGAACCATGGAAACTGAATGAGAGCACATCTGTTTACAACATGATTGACTACATATTTTAAGCCCACTGTGGAGACCTACCGCTCAAAAAAAAAACAAAAAACAAAAAACAAAAAACAAAAAACAAAACAAACAAACAAAAAAAACCATCCATTCTGCAGCATATGGGTCAAGAAGTAATTTCAACCTTCAAGACATTATTTAAGAAAAACAGGTGTAAGGCTACAGCTGCCATAGATAGTGATTATGCTGATGGATCCAGGCAAAGTCAATTGAAAACCTTCTGGAAAAGACGCACCATTCTAGATGCCATTCAGAACAGTCTGTATTTGTGGGAAGAAGGAAGCACATCAATATTGACAGGAGTTTGGAAGAAGTTGATTCCAACCCTCATGGATGACCTTGAGGGGTTCAAGACTTCAGTGGAGGAAGTAACTGCAGACATGGTGGAAATAGTAAAAGAGCTATAATCAGATCTGGAGCTTAAAGATGTGACTGAATTGCTGCAATCTCGTAACAGAACTTTAACAGAGGAGGGGTTGTGCTTTATGGATGCGTGAACAAAGTGGTTTCTTGAGATGGAATCTACTCCTGATGGAGACACTGTGAAGACTGTTGAAATGACATCAAAGGATTTTGAATATTGCATAAACTTAGTTGATAAAGCAGCAACAGACTTTGAGAGAACTGACTCCAGTTTTAAAAGAAATTCTGCTGTGGGTAAAAATGCTATCTAACAGCCTTGCATGCTACAGAGAAATCGTTTCTGAGAGGAAGAGTCAATTGATGTGGCAAACTTTATTGATGCCTAATTCTAGGAAATCGCCACCACCACCCCAACCTGCAACAGCCACCAGTCAGCAGCTATCGTATCGAATCAAGACCCTCCACCAGCAAAAAGATTACAACTCCCTGAAGGCTCAGATGATGGTTTGCATTTTTCAGAAATAAAGTATTTTTTTAAATGAAGGTGTGTACCTTGTTTTTTAGACATGATGCGATTGGCCACTTAATAGACTACACCATAATGTAATCACAACTTTTATATGCGCTGGGAAACCAAAAATTCCGTGGGACTTGCTTTATTGCAAAAATCATTTTAGTGGTCTGGAAATAGACTTTGCAATATCTCCAAGGTATGCCTGTATGTATGGTATTTAAACATTTATATATAGTTTAAAAGCAAGCAAAAGTAAAACATTAATTTTAAAGACTCATTTATAAATGGGTAATTAGAAATAAATGATACAAAATAATGATCATAAAAGTCTTTTTTTTAAATTTTCACTGAGTAGGGGGGAAAAAGCATGTGATGTAGGAATAGTACATGGTAGGGGTGTTTCCGAAGTTCCAGGGAGTTCTGTGTCCTCATCTGGTAAGGGGTTATACAGGTATTGACTTCATAATGAAGGAGGAAGAGAGAAAGGAGTTTAGATCAAGTAAGGCCAGTGACCTATCCCTTTCAGAAAGGTACATGAGACCGAGGACACAGGCATTTTGGGCAGATATGTTCTGTCCCTTCTCTGGCTGAATGCTTCGCTGAATCCTGCTTGCTGGAATGTCACTACTTCTGTTGCAGAGGCTGAGGTAGGCATCACACCCAAGGCCTGAGCAGAATATTTAAACAGAACATGAATAATAATATGGAAGTTTGGGCCAGAGAGAGATAAGCTGAGGCGCAAGAAGATGATATAACAGGGCGCTTAAGAGCTGATTTGAGAAAAGGTATTACGTGTCTCTTTCAAACGGTCCCCTGAGCCAACAGGTCTTCTCCTTACCTACGCGGCTTGTTTAATCTACACAACAGAATTGGACACTTGACGAGACAAATACAGCATCGTTAAAACTGAGCTTATTTGGGATTAGACAAACCTAGTTCTACTGGAATGTCAGTTCTCTTGTTTACTATATTTGTGAACCTAGGAAGGTAATTTAACAATGCCCAAGTCTTTATTTTATCTCTAAGAATTAGGGATGCTGATATTCATGCACTAGGGCTTTATGAGTTAATGATTTAGAAGCACTTGGTATGATGCCTGGGGCAGGATAACTAGCCAGTAAATACCAGCAGCTTCCATCATATTATTATTATTATAATAATAATAATATTATTATTATTATAATAATAATAATATTATTATTATTATTATTATATAGTATCATTAGTAGTAGCATTTTTACTTGCAGTTGTAGTACTTGATGTTGCTTCCTTGTCCTCCTCAAAAGTCAGTTAAAACCTTGGATTTACTGTTTGATCTGATAGACCATGGATTTTATTCTTATCTAGTCCTTGTTGTTTTTCTTTTTGTTGGACAGTTGCCAAGGCAGAGAAATAAAGAGGAAATGGCACTTGGGCAGAACACAGCTGAGATGATTATTTAATTATACAAAGGTACTTTGATTGATAAAACTCAACAATAAGAAAACAATGCAGATACCACCACCTACTTATTAGAATGGCCACAATCCAGAACATAGACAGCACCGAATACTGGCAAGGATGTGCACCCACAGGCACACTCATTCGTTGCTGGTGGGGATACGAAACAGTGGAGTCACTTTAGAAGAGAGTTTGGCAGTTTCTTACAAAACTAAATATACTCTGGCCATTCAACACAATAGTCACACTTCCTGGTGTTTCCCCAAATGAATTGAAAACTTCTATCCACACACACACCTTCTCACAAATGGTTATAGCAGCTTTATTCATAATTACCAAAACTTGGCAGCAACCAAGATGTCCTTCAGTACGTAAATAGATGAATAACTCTGGTGCATCCTGACAACAGAATATTATTCAGCAGTAAAAATAAATGAGCTACTCAGCTATGAAAAGATGTGGAGAAACCTTAATGCGTATTATTAAGTGAAAGAAGCCATTGTAAAAAGGCTACATACTGTATGAGTCCAAGTTTATGAGATTTTGCCTGGAAAGGGCAAAATTACAGAGATGGTAAAAGGGTCAGTGGTTTCCAGAAGTTGGGGGTTAGGGATGAAGGAAGGGATGGATAAGCAGTGCACAGAGGATTTTTAGGTTGTATGATATTACAGTGGTGGATAAATGTCACTATATATTTGTTCAAACTCACTGAATGTAAAACACCGTGTGTGAACCATAATGTAAACTGTAGGCCTTTGGGTGATAATAATGTGTCAATGTGGGCTTGTCGATTGTAACCAATATGTATTGTGGTGCAGGAAGTTCATTGTAGGTGAGGTTTTATGTAAGTTGGAACAAGAGTATGTGGGAATTCTCTATACTTTCTGCTCAATTTCACTGTGAACCTAAAACTGTTCTAAAAAAGCAAAGTTTATTAATCTGAAAAAAAAAGAGAGCACTTTGGTGAGCTGAACTGAATTTGAAAAAAATGTCTAAGTTATGAAAGTGTATTTGATACCTTGATTAGTTGGATATCTTTATTGATTCTTGTGGCATGATATATAGGATAAACTGTTCTAGTGAAGAATCATACAATTAATCACAGGGAGATGAGGCAAACAGAAAGTTAATCTAACATTAAATTATTTGAAATGTTCCCCGTTCCATAAGAGCAGGTTGAAGAACGCTGACATATAGCTCATCTCTCTTCATTCATCTTGCTTCTTTAGAAAGAGATGTGCATAATTAAATTCAAGTTGTCAGTACTTCCAGAAATATGTAGCTAAATAAGACATTCATGTCACTTTGTCTTTCGGATAACTTCCTGGAAAGTTATTCAATTAAATAGGCTAACATCCCGCTATACTGGGAGACGTCTCTATGTAAGTTGCCACAAGGCAGGAGTGACTAAATCAGACTGCTGGTGTTGCCCCTGAGCGAAGTTTTGACAGGAGTTTTGACTTCTCTTTCGTTCTCTCTTTTTCTCCCCCCCATGGAGTTTTGACTTGTTCAGAATGTGACAGTGAAACAGAAGAGGCTACGGTTGATTCTGTTCCAAAAAAAGGAAAACATCCCATGGTGCATGTCTGATCTACCTGATACTTCCTGTCCTGGTTGTAATTAATTGCCAAACCTCTCCTTTTGTTGTACTTGGCAGTGCAGTCATCCCTCTGTAGTCACAGGGGATTGGCTCCAGGACCCCTGTGGACAATCTGCAGATGCTCAAGTTCCTTATATCAACCGGCAGAGTGTTTGCATATAACCCATGCCCATCTTCCCATCTACTTTATTTATTTATTTATTTTGGTTTGGATTTTTTGGGGGGGAGGTAATTAGGTTTACTAATTAATAAATTAATTAATTTTTAATGGAAGTACTGGGGATTGAACCCAGGACCTTGTGCCTGCTAAGCATGTGCTCTACCTCTAAGCTATACCCTCCCCACCATATACTTTAAATTATCTCTAGGTTAATTATAATACCTAATATAATGTAAATACCATGTAAATAGCTGTGAATACAATACAAATGCTATGTAAATAGTTGCTCGTAGGTGGCCAGTTCAAGTTTTGCTCTTTGGAAATTTCTGGAATTTTTTTTTCAAATACTTTCTGATAGGAGGTTGGTTGACTCCTGGGATGCAGAACTCACAGATACACGAGGCCCAACTGTACCTATAAATATTTCATTTTTGCAGCTGTCTCAGTGTTAAGCTTTGTCACTAGAAAGAGCTGATAAGATACCGTAGGAAGGGGTTCCTGCTTCTCCAATGCTGGGATTTGAGGGCAGGAGAGCCAGCAAATCAGCTTCCGGGAGGTCTAACGGTACTCACTTTAGAGACCTTCACAGACTAGCTGTAACTCTCACCATCCAGCAAGTGTTTCCCACTTGGCGGGCCACTCTTACATACGAGCTCTAGTGCTTCCTCAGGCAAGACGGATGAACTAGGGAGAACGTTCTGCCCATCACATATGCAAGTGTCTCAAGGTTCTGCAAAAACAGTTTTTCTTTTGTGGAGAGGACTGAACAAGGCTAGAAAGAACGGGGTGTGGGGAAGTGGGATGGAAGGGTGTGTTGTGACTGTTCAGCAGATCAGACACTGTCTTACTCTGAGGCCGGCCTAGTCTCAGGAGGGCTGTTAAGGAGGGGTTGGATGCGGTCTCAGGCTGAGGGTGGACCAAAGCTCAGAGACCTGGGGAAAAGAGAGAAGCTTAACTGAAGTTTGCTAACAAGCTGTGGAAATAAACAAAGGCCAACTAAATGAGATAAGCAAAGGTTATTTTTTCAGAGCTTGCTATAGCAAGTGAGTCAGCTGCCATCACTTGGGTTTGGCAGAGACTCAAAATCAGGTAGAGAAATGGTAAAGCTTCATAGTGGAAAAAACAGAAGGCTTCAGGCATGACCTGATTGGAGGCTGCTGACATGGGGAAGCTGTAGGCAGGCTAACCTGAAGTGAGGTTGCCTATATGATTGGTTAAGGATGTTTATCTGGATTTCTCTGCTTGGTCCTAACTTGAAAAACAGGAACAAAAATTAGGTATGCTATTGGACCTGAGCAGAAGCCTGTGCACCCCATTCCACCCAAGTACAAAGGTCCTCTATGTCCCCTGCCTCTTGTTTGTAGCAAAGCTGAAATCTCCCAGGCTTCCCTGTGTCACAAAGGAGCAGGTTTAAGCAGTTAATGATCAGGACAAGAGTCACAGACTCACTGTCTGATGCACATTCCCGAGTTGTTTTACAGACACTGTAACAGCCACCAGAGGGAAAGGCTAACTGTATGATGGCCAGATGGTAGCCATGACATAAGCTGCTCCATCTTGAGCAGGACTGAATCTGTGACCAGCACGATTCCAAGGACTGGCCTTAAGAGAATGGGATTAACACTACTGCTCATAATAACCTATATCTTTGTGGCCATCCAGATAATTGTAGCTTGTTCTGCCTGTATATGTAAGCTGGCAACTAAAACTGTCTGCAAAGAGATGCTTCAAACCCATGTCGATATCTTTTACCCTAAGTCTCTGACACCCTTTCTCATTACAGAAGACAGACCTAATCTCATAGAACTGGAATGACATCTGGCGGTGGGAGTGGTTTGTAGGCCTCCCTTTGCAGGAAACAGCTCTCAGCAGGAAAGCTCTTTGTCTCGTCACTTTAGCAGAACTATGTTGTAACTATCTTAAACCAGACATTCCCCTGGGCTACTTGTCTCTGGTCCAAGCACATCTTTCAGATCTTTTGATCACAAAATACCTTGCCTGACCTGTCGGTTCTTTCCATAGATCAAAGAAGTAGAAATAAAGAATAAGTAACAGATGACCAGACAGATGTCTTCCCTAGCTTCCTCTTCAGTCATCTCACAAACAAACTCTGTGAACAAGACAGCATCTAAAGAAAGATCTCAAGAAGTTGACAGGCCTGACGCAGCGGGGATGGCAACGACTCTGACCCCTCATCTGAATGATTAACCGAGATTACTTTCCCTTTTCCCTTTAAAAACCTTCGCAGTTGAGCAGAATCTTGCGACACTTCAGGGAACAGTGCTTGGGACGGGTATAACGAGACACTATGCTTTAGGATCTACCATGATTGCATTCTCATTCACAGCTAAAAAGAAATGCAGAAAAGGTTCATTTCTGGGATTATTCATTATCACTCCCATTGATGTCCTGAAATTTAAATACACGTGGCCATAATGACTCAGTAGAAGAGTCTCAGAAAAATTCGAAAAGGCTGTTTAAAACAGTGTGACTGCCTTGTTTATGCGGACATCTCTTTGATCATCTAAAAGTGAAATAAATTAGATGGTGGTGTTTCCACGGTTGCTGTCTCACTGTTTAATCTATATCAGACCTGTATACACGAATCAACCCATTCCCATCTTAACTCGATGCGAGGCTTTCAAAATTGAGCCATAAATCATTTTGAAAAAAGGAATCCAAGAAAGGAAACAAAGCTTTTAATGTAGGAAGTAGCATTCTAAAATTTAATTTTGCAAGAATCTTATTTAGAAATGCGAGATCTAAAATGCGTGGCATTGACACAACATTGTAAACTGACTATACTTCAATAAAAATACATTAAAACTGAAATAAAATAAAATAATACGCGTGGCATGAAACAGCCAGTGGACAGCACAAGGTTGTGTGAGGACAAGTATGAGAGAAGTGGTCCAAGACGTATATCCTGGTGTCCCTAATGTGAAAGAGACCACTTACATAATCTAATTCAAAAGATGCTAGAGAAGCTCCCTGTCTCCCCAAGGTCAGTGACTACACCTGATTCAGTGTTACAGGATTCCATGTATATATTCCAATCCTCAAATATAAATGGGGAAAAATAACTATGATCTATGAATCATTAATCTTTGCATATGAAGAGTTTTTGTTTGTTTTAGATCAGTAGGGATGTATAAAATGAGAAAGTTTAAGAAGGAGAAGATTTTATAAAAAGCATTGTGGTGCATGTTAAAGGTCCAAATACCCAAATATGGGCATCTTTAAAATGAGATTAAGGCAAGACTTACTGTATGATCCAGCAATCCCACTCCTGGGCATATATCCAGAGGGAACTTTAATTCAAAAAGACATATGCACCCCTATGTTCACAGCAGCACTATTTACAATAGCCAAGGCATGGAAACAACCTAAATGTCCATGGACAGATGACTGGATAAAAAAAATGTGGTATATATGTATACACAATGTAATATTACTCAGCCATAAAAAGAATGAAATAATGCCATTTGCAGCAACATGGATGGACCTAGAGATTATCAACATTAAGCGAAATAAGTAAGACAAAGACAAATATCATATGCTCTCACTTTTATATGGAATCTTAAAAAAGATACAAATTTCATTTACAAACCAGAAATAGACTCAGGAACATAGGAAACAAACTGTGGTTACCAGGGAGGAAGACGGGGTAAGGACAGACTAGGAGTTTGGGGCTAACAGACATACACTACTATATATAAAATAGATAAACAACACTGTATAGTACAGGGAACTACGTTCAATTTCTTATAATGAACTGTAACAGAAAAGAAACATATATACACACACACACACACACACACACACATATATATATACACACACACACACATATGTGTATATATGTATATATAGTATGTATATGTATAACTGAATCACTTTGCTGTACACCTGAAATTAACACTGTACATCGACTACACTTCAATATAAAATAAGAGTTAAAAAAAATGAAATACACTAATCGATCACCTTGTCCCTGTGTGGGTAACTTGGAGGCATGACTTTGACACTGGCTCCTAAGGTTTTCCCAGCAGAACTAAGCTTCAGTGATCCACAGAAGTATCTGGTTTGATGTGCCTTTTCCTCTTTTTCTTATTACTCACCCTCTACTAACCGTTTCCTTCATCTTTCACATAAACCAGTTGCAAGAGATCCTGGGCTCAAGATCTACCGCTGGGGAACTCAGACAAAAAATCAGTTGAGCAAGTGGTTTTATATAATGTGAATATATCTCAGTTAAATCCTCTTACTGCAAGGATGTTACGATAAAATAATCTTTTTGTCTGATGATTGGATCTCTGAAATGTCTGGATTGAGAGAGGAGAGAGAGAGAGAGAGGGAGTGAGATTGTTTGGGTATTTTAGTGATATGAAAATAAGATTCATTCTGATGCAGCCATTTTCAAGAAGCAAGGGATGCTGTGAGCAGCAGCTCACAGTTGAAGTTAGTGATACAGGCACATGTACTGAGCCATCGTTCTGGCCTCCTATCCATATGCACTGCACAGCTGGCCAGGATGCTGGAGGAGCCTTCTGTAGAAGGATAGCCTGCTGGGCTTGTGATAAAACACACCTGCTCCTCATTGCTTCCTTCTGGGACCTTCTATGCTAAATAGCATCATCTCTTTTTCAATAAACACTGGGCTCAATTACAGGCATCCAGCAGGTAGTGGGTGCCAGGACTGGGGGGAAAAAAGCCAGGATCTGCAGAGGGAAATTGATAGGACATTATTCTAGGCAAGAAGAGAGTTGTATCTGCCAATGTATATTGTTCTCGTCCCCACCAGTATTATTGAGTCATCCATAGTCCTAAAAAGACTTTTAGGAGAAGAATAAGCTCCATTCTCAAAGGACCACAGACTCGCATTTGGTGCCAGTGGTCCCCTGCCAGTTACATAGCTTGAGATATTGAGACCTTCGAGGCAAATATATTAGAAAGACCTACTGGAAAATTTAATTGTTAGATAAGTAGGTAACCAGTCTCCTTAAAATTCAGAGTACCCCGAAGAAGTATTCCCCTCCATGAAAAATTAACTTAATTTAGTCAACAGTACTCTGTGGTTCAGATTCTCCCAGATTTTTTTTCTTGTGCTTTTTCTGTCTGTAGACTCAAGAATCAGAAATTACCACTCAAGAAAGCTAGAAGGCTCTTGAATAAATATGTAAGTTTTGCCTGACACAAGCATTTATAATAAACGCATTGTTTCATGGTGTTATGAAGCTATTATGAAGCTCAGAAGCTATTACTGAGACTCTCTGTCTCTCAGGAGCCAGATCCATCTGAAAGTTAGGCCAGGGGACAGGGATCACATCCCTAAAATACCTCTGGGCTGGTGAGACCCTCCTCCCATTTCTATTCCTCTGCTGAAGCATCTTTCCAAAGGCCAGCTCACTGCCCCTACCTTTTGCATGTTCACTCTGATATACGCCCTGCAAGATTTGGGATTTACAGGAACACTAAATTTGAGTGCTTTCTTTTTGTCTCCTGGAGCTATTTCTTCCTGACTCCCAGGTATCCAGATTTTCTTGGTTTCACAAGCCTGTTTCACAATGAGGCCACATTTGGTCAGAACATGGCTACAGCTCACATGCATTGGAAAAGCCAATACAAGGTGGAGAGAGGCTTCACAATTTTCTTTGGGATCCTACCTTAGTCTTCAGTAAGTCATTACACAACAATGTTTCCTCTTCCTCCTGTTGAAAAGTTAAGAGCCATTTGCTAAATTCAGACCAAGTGAAAAAGTGGGTGACAATTACTCCCAATATTAAGGAACTCTAACCATTGGATAATTACAGAGCTTTGGGTAAATGACAGGACTTAGTGTTTGCCAGTACTCTATTATAGCTCTTTTGATGATACCTTCAATCAGGAGTTGTTTCTAAATGTCTGTGTACATCATTTTGAGAAAGAGAGTCTTGTGAAAGGATAGCTCAATTTCTCTCAACAATATTCAGGGTAAATACAGTGCAAGGCACATACGTGATTCCAAATGTTCTAGCTGCCATATTAAAATATTTTTAAAAAGGTAAAATTAATTTTAATGATATATTTATTCCAATGCTGTCACAATGTTTATTTCAAGATTTAATCAATATATAACTTCTTAATGAGATACTTCACATTATTTTTTGCATTAAGTCTTTGAAATCTGATGTGTGATTTACAATTACAGCACATCCCAGCTTGGACTGGCTACATTTCAAGGACTCAATAGCTATATGTAGACAGCAGGTCTACACAGTATCTAGATACAAAATCCATGAATGAAAAGTGTTGCCATTGTCAAGCCCAGTAAAATACTCCATTGCTTTGGTGGCATTTTGGGGAAAGAAGGGAACTTATACAGTGATGAAAACTCATGGAAGATAATGCCTTTTCCAAAAATAAAACTGCTTACATTTAAGAATTGGGTCTACTGCTCAGCACTGTGTGTCTTGGAATCATCTCTACTGATTCCTTGGCATCTGCAGAAGGATATGTCGACTTTTATTTCTTCTAGGACAGGACTTGTTTGGCATTTGAAAGGTAAACAATGACAAAAAATATGGAACGCCTAAATATTAAGGGGTGTCTTCATTGTACATTTAGGAGTTTTCAGAATAAGAACAGAGTAATTTATTTTGCCTCCTCCACCCTAGAATCGTTTTGTTAAGATAGCAGCATGACTACAAAGAATGCTACGACATTATTTATCCGGGCATCCTCTCCTCTACCAAATTGCCTTTATAATCAGTCAAAAAAGAAAACAGAGTAGCTCACAGAGAAAAATAAAATGTGACAATGAATATATGTATGTTCATGTATAACTGAAAAATTGTGCTCCACACTGGAATTTGACACAACATTGTAAAATGACTATAACTCAATAAAAAAACACTGAACAACTTCTTTGTCAGGATATTAATACCATTTATATATTTCTGACTATTGGCAGCAAAGATGTGAAGCTAATATAAGCTAATAAGATTTCTTCCTTATTTGTTTCTGTCTGACCCCTTGACTTCCTTCTTCAATTCCTTAAGGGTTTTGCTCAAACAAAACAAACTGTATCATCCTGTCTGGGAGTGTTCCTACCACCTTTGTTTCAGGAGTAAATATAATTGGGGAATTCTATTTGTCAATACTTACTTCTTAGCTCAACAGGACCTGTAAGAGTCAATCAATAAAATTTCAACTACAGAAAACCATTTTATGGTGACAAATATTCTATATTAAGGTATCTCAGTTTTTCACAAGTTGTACATAATATTTCTCACTAAGCACTAAGTCAAATATCAAGGGGACTTGTAATAACTCATAAAAAGTAAAAAATTACAAAAAGAAAAAAAAGATGTTTATAAGAATCCTTGGAAAATAGTGGGTTCTATTTATAACTGAATCATGATATACTTAAAATAAACTCTAGAATTTTGCCCAATATTACCAGTAGACATGAGACTTTAAGTTAGGTATAACGTAGATTCAGAAATCTTTCCCCAACCACGGGAGCTCCCAATATATAGTTCTGGAATATGTGCTTTTGTGAAAGAATTAAAAATTCTGAATAAATGAAGTCACATGACCTACAGATTTTTAGGAATATAATATGGTTAAAAAAAAAAAGATGGGAGGAATGTTAAAAGTTGATGAGGGACGACATTATTGAAAAACTCCTTTAAATCATTTTTTAAAGCTGGAGAATAGTTCAACCAAACCTAATATTGAACTTTAATTAGTAGATAGAGTTTGGGGAAATATGTGCTTTCAGGAATGTTCTAAATCACAATAGGCATAAGGGTAATATTTTCCTAAAATAAAAAAGGGATTTCACGTTTGGATGAAGACACACTTCCAGAAACATAGTCATTGTAAAGTACCTATTCTATAAAGAAAAAAATATCCACTTGAAACCAGCAGTGATGAGAGGAATGTACAAGTAAAAAGTAGAAATTGATGAATAAGTCATTTTTTTAAGTAAAGTGTATTATTCATATATTTATATAATCCATATATGTAGATTTTATATATATATATATATGTGTATATATATATATATATATATATATATATATGTGTGTGTGTGTGTGTGTATATACACACATACATACCCCTTTTTGGTGGTTGTGTGTGTGTGTGTGTGTGTGTGTGTGTGGTTTCTCAATAGGTTCACATGAAATCTGTTTCCCAACCTGTATTTTCCAACAAGGTCTTAAGTTTTTCAAAATGACTTTTTCCTACCCTAGAGAGTTTTATTTGCTTCAACGACTTGATTCTACAATGATTACTTAATGCATTTTTTACAACATATGTTCCAGTTGTCATCCATTATAATACAGGCAATACATTCTGATAGAAAAAAATCCGACCCCAAGACATTATATTCACACTAGGGTCTCAAAGTTCCTACCAAGGCACGTCTTGCTTTCCCTAATATGATGCCTTTCATACGCCAATATTAATCCTGTCTAAAAATCAACATTCAGTCTGCATTATCTTTGCACAAGTATTCCAACTACATTTATATTTAAATGTGCCTCACAGCTAATTACTGTTTCCTAGAAGTTCTGCTTGACCCCGTAGGACTTGAATGTTTAAACAGTTTCACTCTCACACTATTGCTGCCCAATAATTTCCTGCCAGGAGGCTAGCATTTGATTCAGTTTTCAAATAGTTCCATATTATCAGGACTAGAGAAAAAACTGTAAATACCTTATAAAACAGAAGTACTTTTTTTTTTCCCTACAAACATACAATTCTGCTCAGAGGGTATGTTTTTGTTCATTAATTAAGTGAATCAACTAATTAATTTAATATTCAGTTACTGAAAATAATTCAATAATTAATTATCCAGAAGCTACTATGGACATCAATAATGAGCTAGCGATGATGATGTGGAGGTAGAAGGGATATAAAAATGAGTGAACTTTGTGATATCAAGGAAAGTTTAAGATATTCATAAAGACAAGCTATTCAAATATAACTACATACAAGGAAGAAAGTATTAATTTCCATGAGGATGGGCAGAAGTATTTTGTCCTCAGAGAGGAAAAGAACACACTCAACTGTAATGATTGAGAAGATTCCTTACAGTACGTGACATATTAGAAAAATACAAAAGGGGAATGAGATTTAAACAGAAAGTACCATAGCCAATCACAACAACAAAAATAGTTCAGATTTGGAAAAGCCCACAATGTTTGCAGGAAATGATGCCCACCATGAGGACAGCACAGGGTCCTGCAGTAAACAATTTTGTGAGGGGACCTGTAGGACACGGGGGTCCATCCTTGGCTGAGGTGGACCATTCACAATGTTTGAGCAGAGAAATCACCTTACACAACTGTGTTCTTGGAGGGGCACAGTACTGTGTGATTATCACGAGAAGATGGGTGGCAGAGCCTAGGAGAGGGAGGAAAACTTTGTGAAGGATGCAAAAGATACTGTGGAAAGCAATCATCCAAGTGTTTGATATGAAAGAGCAGGAAAAAAATCAAATGTCCACTCTCAGAGGTTGGTGAAATCATTAAAAACAGAATTAGAGGCTAAAGGAGAGGCTATTTGGTGAGAGGAAGACAATCTAAAGACAAAATAGAGACTGGGGGTGTTCCATGGGCCAGACAAAATGGGGATTAGAGCACTGGATTGATCTGGGTCATTCAAGATGCAAATCTTTATTTATTTAAGCATGACTTTTGCAGGCACGTATTCACTGATGTTGAAGTATTCCGTGAAGATTGGGAGGGCTGGCCACAGGGAGGATGACAAATCTAAGAATGTGAGACATCCAGAGGCACAAATCCCATCTGAGCTCTGGCTGATTATGTGCATGAAAGCACAATGGGACAAAGAAATGGAATGTGTTCAAAATCAGAACGAGTTTCAATTCTTTTCAAGTTCACACTAATGTCTTTTTACTTTACTTGCAGCTAGTCTCAGGATCCTACAGATTTGGGGTGAATATTCATCGATGTGTGATATTATGTCACTGGTACCATAGAGATCAAGATGGAGAATGCAGAGAAGGAGCTGAACATGGTAAAGATGAAACACTCAAGGGATCCGAAAAGTATCAGCAGTAAAGCAAGTTTGGAAAAGACTCAAGAAGGCAAGCCATAGGCAGAGAGAGGATGATGGGCAAAGATCAGAGAGAGCAGTGGTCCAGCATTTGAGAGGTTCACAGATTGTGGAGTGCAGAGTAAAGATGAGGTGTTCAAAGCCCAGACAAACGTGTGTGCACCAAAGAGCAGATCAGACCAGCAAGTGTCACTTGGAATGAAGTACTGACTTAATGTCCAGGCAATGTCTTACTGGTGTGAATTTAGGCATGTATGAACTAAGGACTGAAATGTCACTTGGCTTTAATATTTGCTCATGCTTTATTTTCTTATTGTTTTGTAGCAGCAGGTGAAAATTCTTACAGAATCTCTGGATGTCATTGACTCTGAACTTTGGCTACTTATTTGAATGACCTGAAGATCTTTAAGAGATACAGAGGGACAGAGTCCCTCCTCCAAGATTTCCACTTTAACTCTCTTGGGTGTAGTCTGGGCATCTGGAGTTTCAGAAGATCCCCAGGCAAATCCACCAGCCTCAGCTGAGAGCTCCTGCGTATGAAAGCTGACCACAGCAGAGGTGCTCACGGGGAAGGGGAGTAGGAGAACTGAAGTGCCACTGCATATCTCCTCACAAATCCATTCTAGTTTGTGAAGCAGAATCCCTGAGACATACTTGTGAAAATACAGAAGCCTCTGTCCCTCTCCATATCTGCTGATTATGAACCAGAGTGTTGAAGGAAGGGCAGAGCCTGAATGATTCTGTTACACACCCCTGTTGAAAATCCTCTACCATACCTCTACTTAAAATACAAACTTTTTATTTATTTATTCATATTTTTAATTTAACTTGATATTTTTATACTTTATTGTCTGCTAATCCCAAATGCCCAATTTATCCCTCCTTCTCCCTGCATTCCCCTCTGATAACTTTAAGTTTGTTTTCTATGTCTGCAAGTCTGTTTCTCTTTTATAAATAAGTTTTGTGTCATTTTTTTATATTCCACATATACATGGTATCATGATATTTGTCTTTCTCTGAGCTACTTCACTTAGAATGATGATCTCCAGGTCCATCCATGTTGCTGCATATGGCAGTATTTCATTCCTTTTTTTATGGCTGAGTAGTATTCCTGTGTGTGTGTGTGTGTGTGTGTGTGTGTGTGTGTGTGTGTGTGTACCATATCTTCCTTATCCAGTTATCTCTCAGTGGACATTTAGGTTGCTTCCACATCTTGGCTATTGTAAACACTGCTGCTATGAACATTGTGGTGTATAAAACATACTTTTTAAACCACTGCTACAAATAAAAATGGTGACTTCTGCTGAGTTTCCAAGCTTCTTCTCAAAGATAATACTTCTGCCTGCTTAGGACAGATGATTCAGTGCTATTTGTTTCCATCTCTATATTAAATATTTATAATTATAATTATTATATATATTTATGTATATATAAATATATATATTATATATATAATATATAATTAAATAATAATAATTATTTAAGAATTACGTGACCAGATATTGCTAGTCTCTGAAGATGCAAAAAGAGTCAAGCCACCATCCTTGATCTCAGGGAAAACAAGTAAATATTTACGATATGGTGGGTGAGTGCTCTAGAAAACCTGGAAGAGCATGCAGGATGGGCACAGGCAAGGAGAAGGTCAACAACACTGCCCAGAGAGTCCGGATGGAAAAGCTTCCTTGATGGGACACATCAGGAGGCTCTATTTCTTCCTTAACATATTTTCTCCAGACTGACACCATGTCCAGCTTCGAAGCAACATTTACCAGTCCCATCTGAAGTACTGATGTCTTTGGGACAGACTTCTGTCCTGTGTGGTGTTACTGGAGGTTGCTGGGTAGAGCTTGCAGAAAGTTTCCCTACCAGAGTGGCATACTCTAAGGACATACTAGCTTTTATACTTGGCTTTGCTGTTTCCACTAACTTGGAACTCAGATGTGATGGCTGCCGGCACAGCAACCATCTTATGAGAATGAATATGAGGGTTAGTGGCTGAGTTATGCATGACAACATGAAGTTGATACCAGTATCAGATAATCTATCTTGAGACTTATCCCTAATTTGTTTAAGCCATTTTTTTTTAAGGAGTGATTGTGTCTCTGCCACTTGTAGGAGAATTATAATTCTTAACTGATACTCTGTTCCGAAACACAGGGAGAAATGACAAAATAAATTCCCTTCTCCATAAGGCAAGACCAGAAAGTTTGGTATGGAGGTACAAGTGCTTTTCTTTCTACTTAACCTCAGCTAATAAAATTTATTGTCTTATAAATGTGTATACTACACCAAATTCCAGACCAAACAATAGCTGGAAAAACACTCTTTACAATCTAAAGGAAGACATTACAAGATTCTCAGAATCTGAATTAGTTGTCTAAACAAGTAAAAAATCTCATTCTTAAACAATGTTGATACAACTAGCTTAGTGTTTCATGTTAAGTGAACTCCTAAAATTTTTTTGAAGAAAACTTCTTCCAGTTATTAGGTGAACAATTTGCAAAAGGTTGCCCCAGGAAATGTGCAAAAGAGGATGTGTGGGTCCCTTAAATGGCAGCGACAGGTGCTTGGATGATGTTGGAATTCTGGCTTTTGCATCCCGTCCACTCACTGTGATGATGTCATGATGAGTGACCTTATGCTATGAGTGTAGACGTAGCCCTAATGAGGCAGAATGAGAAAAATACCAGCCCTCTTTCTTTCTTTTTTTTTTTTTAATTGACTGAGCAATTGTAAGAAATCTGCACAATTATCCTCACAAGTTTCTAAGGAGCTGTTAATCATTGTGGACATTTCATGCTCGTGTGGTTTTAATTTAATGACGATTCTCAAACCCTAATGATCAACTTTGCAATAATGTTTTGCACCATGATTTAGGGATGCACCATTAGGCACTGATCTGGCATGGCTCAGCAGCTGCAGTCTCCCACTATAGAGACTGACGCTTAAGGAAAACAACAGTAACAAAAAGACATTGTTATTGAGAAGGAAAAGAAATTAACCATAGAAGAAATGTTGTTTTCCCCATTGTTTCTTCTAATAGAGAATTGCATTTACAATGCCTCCGGTGTTCTTCTATAGCACTCAGTCCCAAGAATATCTGAGGCTTGTGCACACAAGGATTTAAGGTTCTTAAATCAAGACACTGGGTGCATATTGTGGGTTTGTAGTCCAGCTGTGAGATTCCAACATCAGACTTGATCATTTTCAAAAATGTTTTTGCTAGAAGCAAATGTGTAAACTTTTTTTTTTAATTTAGGGAAAAATTAGTTTGGTATCTCTCTCTATTCTTTAGGGATCACATTCTCCAGATTATTATTAGGTCTTTAAAGACCATAGCAATTAGAATGAACTACTGAGCCCACATCCCAGCTAAATCCACCAACTGAGAAGTAAATTAAAGAATCCAGGAGGGATGGGAGGGTATAGCTCAGTAGTAGAGCACATGCTTGGTGTGCAGGAGGTCTTGGTTTCAGTTCCCGTGCCTTTCTTAGGGGGGAACAAAAAAAAAAAAAAAGAATTCTACAACCACCTCTGTGATATTTCAGATTAGGATAGAAGTAGACTTAATATTTTTAGTGTCTTAACTAGGAAAAACACTGGATAAATTTTACCACTAATCAATTCAGCATAGCTGGGGACAGGGGGAGGACCAGGAGTTCCACAACTGTTTTTCCATACTCTACTCATTTAACAGGATTACATGGCCTTAGTTTCACACATAATAACTATTATGAATATCAACAAAGCAGAAAACTCCAAGCTGGTTCCGCCAGCCCTGTTTACTCAAACAATTTCTCCTCCATCAACGGGCACATTTTTGTCTTTATGTTTATCAAAGCTGAACACAGTGAAAACTCTTCTCTCCTTTACACTCACTCTACATCTCTGTCATATTAGGACCGACTTGAGCCTGCTGGAGACTGTAAGACGCAGAGGCTCAGAAAAATGCCATTGTGTCAGGAATGGTTGGTTTTCACTAAGCGCATTTCCCAGAGTTCTCTGTAGTTAGATGTGTCCAAAGTACACATCTTTTCCAGCAACTTGATGTAGGTGGGTTGGGTAAACTTGGAAGTCATGTTTCCAAAGATGATGACGATGTGAGCTAGAAAACTGAGTGTCTACATTATCAATTGGAGGAAAGCTGCCTGCCCATCGCTGTCAAGAAATGAACTGTCATGTCTGAGCCTCGATATTTGGGGGGATTTGATTGTTACAGCGGCTAAGATCACTCCGAACCGAGTAAGCAGCAAAGAAACATTCATATTCCTTTATCTCAGTGATCCCCTCCTCAGTTTGAAGATCTCTCTAGGAAACCTGTCTCTTCATTTCTCAGCTATTTAGATGAAATCTGCCCCAACCCATGTTTGCCTATGATCAAGATTTATACACCTCTTCCAATAACCCCAACCTAGTCCCTCTCTCAAAACTGACCTATTTCTACCTCATGTCTACATGGACATTTTGTGTGTATGTCTGAAAAATAATTAACCAGTTCACTCAAATGTGTAAATATGTGATTTGAAACATTGCCCCTCAAGTGCTAACACCTGTATAAATTAAAGCTTCAACACACTCATTTAAATTAATAACTAATATTAGAAACATAAACCAAGTGACCAACTTTTGGAAGACATCCTAGTTCAGGAAGATTGTGGGTCCTTTCTATTCACATGGCATAATGTGTTTCCTATTTAGTAATGCATGGGGTGAGCCCTCAGCCTGGCAATCGTTGGTAGCACCAAGTTACAGATTATACCCTCACTGCATCACTCTTACCTTCACCATCTACCACTCATAACTACTATTCTCTCATCTACTCACCCCACCCCTTCCCAGGCATGAAATCTACATTTTCTAGAAATTAAAAAAAATTACTATTACTTTTTTAATGGAGGTACCAGGGATCAAACCCAAGACCTCATGAATGCTAAGCATGGGCTCTACCACTGAACTATACCCACCCCCCACTCCTTTTTCTGGAGATTTTGAAATTGCTATTCTTCTAGTGCAGCCATTAACTCTCAGCTTGTTTCTTCCTCCCTAAGATACCCTGTTAACCCAGCCTCCTTCCCCAGATACCCTGCTGACCCATGAAGCAGGAAGCCAAGTTGATTTCACTGGGGGATATGAATTGTTTTTCTGTGAATTTCTCAGCTTACAGATCAGTTTGAAAATACTTCATGGAGATTTACCAAATAATGCCCTGCCCTTAGACTTGTCTGATTAAAGCATACTTGATTTATTAGAGGGATAGTCCGTTGAGAAAGTCAGGTCCATTAACACAGTAGGTCAAAAGCATTAATGTGCTCTTCAGAAAGTTTGCCCACGCAGCCGCATGCAAAGTGGCCATCATGTAGGTGATTTGTTCCATGCAGACGGCTGTTCTGGTTAGTGTAGCCTGAAGAAAAAAGAATCTGTAAACCTGGAAATGCCCAATGGCCCCGAGTATTCTGTCTGACTGCCTACGTGGGTCTAAAAACCTAGCAGCATATTGGATTCTGTTAAATGCCTACCCTGTCAGGCTTTTCTCTGTTCTTCTTGGAAGGGACTGGACTGATTTCCCGGTGAGCTTGTGAAAGTACATGGGCTGGGAGTGCTTGCCAAATGGCCCCGTCTTATTGGGGCCCCTAATACGCAATTCATTTGTATGTGGCCCCCGTGCATTTGAGCGAATGGCTACAGTTGCCATGAAAAGAGTTATTGTAGGGTTATTGAAGTTCTGATAGGTGATTGATGCCTTAATTAGGCCTGTTAATAGTCTTCATAGTGGTATGTTGTAATAATTCAACAGTCCGGTTGGGATTTAGGGTCACTATCTTAGTTTCATTGAGTGGCGCTAAATGAGGTTTCCTCTTCATAACCAAATTATAATTTCATAGCTGACTCATAAACTTAACTCAGCTCAAATACTATTTAAAAGGCTCAGAGAGGTGCTTATTTACCAAGCTTTGAGCCACTAATCTCTAAGCTGTAAAACTTGAACTCCAGCTATTAGAATTCTCAGTCTTGATAATAACTCCCTTCTACATAATGTTCTTCTTTTAATAAAAAGGAAAAGACAAATTATACTTTAGTAAAGAGAAAGTTGTAAGTATACACAGACTAATATAAACTTATATTCATTATTTTTATCAATTAAAAGAGAAAAATTGACAAGTGCTTTCAGTCTTCAGTGTTACTGTGAGGTTAAAGCCTAATTCTAGCCAGTAGTGAGAGATACCAAAAATATATATTTGGTTTCAAAGGCTGTATAAGAAAAACAAAATCCAATAAGTTTCTTCTGTATAGCACAGGGAACTATATTCAATATCTTATAGCAACCTATAATGAAAAAGAATATGAAAACAAATATATGTATGTTCATGTATGACTGAAACATTATGCTGTACACCAGAAATTGACACAACATTGTAAACTGACTTCAATTTAAAAAAAAAAGAAAGAAAAACAAAACCCTTAATAGTTGAAATTTAATACGGGAGAGTGTCCTTCACTTTTTTTTAACCTATAGTTATTTTATTATTTTATTTAATCCTGTATTTGACCCCCATAGACTTCAACACTTAATACATTATTAACAAAAGAAGCATTTTCTGTATATAAAAGAAAATGAGCCTTCTTAAGTGCTGATCCCAGAATAGTATACTTAATTCTGATTTTTATTCTGATTTTTTTTTTACCTTACTCCTAAAAGATGCTTTCAGTGTGACTTTCCACATGTTACATCGCTTGTACCAAACAGTGTCTGTACACAGATAGGACAGGCATCTCTCGCTACATTTTAGAGAGACAAAGAAGTCCACGCTTATCTGAGTCAGTGGGCAAATCAGTTGCAGAGTTTCCTACTGCACCCAGAGGCCTTGATTCTGTGCACTAAACTTTTCTGAAATTAATTCTCACAGCATCTTGATGATGTGAGTGAGCTAAGCAGAAAGATCTAATTAAGAACAAAGTTTTACAAATATGGTCCCCTCTGTTATGAGAATGGAAGAAGGATGAAAAACTGAGCCTTACCCTGGGGCCCCTGAGACCTAAGTTTAGTTTGGTTGTGGAGAACTTGGAAGCAGCTGGAGGACAGCATTTAATGATGCGATACGGTGGCTGTGCTGGCTTAAAATGGAGATGCTGAATCCAACCCAAAGAGGCTAAGAGGTCCAGAAAAAGTGGGGATATGGAGGTGGAGAAAGATAAGTTAAAAATGAAGCAAAACAAAACAGGGAAAAACTAAGAGAAAGAAGTTTCCAAGTAAGTGGGCGGTGGATGAGAAGGCTCATGAAACAGTGCTCCTCGGCTTGCAGTGAGAGTTTTCCATGCTGCAAACACAGGCCAGCAACCAGATGATGCAAGAAGAATCCTCAGTGATACTAGGATTCTAGTGATACTCGTGGTCTAGTATAGACCAGGCTGTGGTTTCAGAATGCATGATTAGAATACTGAATACCTTCGAACCAGGATGTGCATAAGAAAATCCAATGTTGGCAATTAGACAGAATATTCATTTGGTCTGATTATTTGACAAAACATAAGCTCAGTCTCCATGTCTGTTACCCTATTGTTTGCATACATTACGGTCATTTTTATCAGCCTTTAATTTAAAATCAATCTGAGTTTAGATATTATAAAAATCTTGTAAACAACCTTGTTTTGGAGAATGGCTACTTAAGACCTGTTCATCTGCAAAATGATGATTAATTAATATGTTCCTTCTTTCATCACAAATATTACTGAATACCAACCATGTGCCTAGCATAGTAAGATATACAGGATAGCATCGTAGAGATTTGTGCAGATTGTAATCAAATCCTGAATCCAGCACTTCCTTGGTGAGTGACCTTAGACAATTCTGAAACACTCAGTACTTTAGTTTCCTTATTTTTAAGATAAGAGCAATACTAACTTCCTAGGGTTGAATTGAGAATTAATTCATTAGGAAAAAAAAAAAACTGCCTAGAACACGACCTAGTACTATGTAAATAATTGTGGAATCATTATTATTATGAAAAAATAAGCCATTGTTTCTTGCCCTCAAAGAAAATATAGTTTAACATGAAACAAAAAAGTTATATAATAGAGGCACAAAAACACTTTTTTGGGGGGTGAGGGGGCATGGACATAAGAAGTTACGTATGACCTACTAGCTACTACAAATGAGTATGAATACGTAACAAGCCATTCCCCCTCTCAAATCAGTCATTGAGATGATAGGTAATGGCCTTGACTTCTATCTGAGCCCAAAGACCTGTGCTAGTGCAAGTATCAAAAATAACATGTTAGAGAGTAGTGGAGTTTAACTTCTGAGACTGGATTCCAATTCAGGAAGCAGATGATATCGCGGAAGGGATGTGAACTCAGATGCAGATTTCAGTTCTGGTTCTAACATTATTACCTGGCCAAGTCAGCAAAATTGGATAAACCTTTCTGTACCTCCTTGCTTGACTTTTTCTGGATATTTGTTATTCTGCACATGGTCTATTATACTATTAGAGATGGTCAGAAGATGGTAGCTGCCATTTCTTATCATTATTTGATATGAAAAAATACATGATCTATAAGAAATCTGAACATGGTATTTCTTTGTTCATATCCTTTAGTATATCTTCAACAACTTTAAAACAAAATCTCAACCCCTGAGCATTGTCTAGAAACCCCTTCTAGACCTCATCCCTCTTCATCTCCAGTTCATTTTTTTTTTCAATTGAAGTAGTCAATTACAATGTGTCAATCTCTGGTGTACAGCACAATGTCCCAGTCATGCATATACATACATATATTCTTTTTCACTAAAGGTTATTACAAGATATTGAACATAGTTCATTTTTATTACTCCCTCTCAGCTCCAGAGCCCCGGAACTATATTTGACCACTTCTCTGCGACTCTGCTCACATGCTGTTTCCTCTGATTGGAAGGTCCTCTGTCTCAGACTGAAAGACTCATTCATGATTTATGTCTCCCAGGAAACTTTCACTGTCCCATCCCTACACAAAATGAAGTAAGTTCCCTTCCTCTCTGCTGCAAAGCATTCATGAGCCCATATATCTTGACATTTTATTGTAGCTATTTTTCTACTTTTCTCTTTCTTGGACTCCAGTCCCTTGGGAGGAAAGACTGTCTTTCATACCTGCCTCTTAGAAACCTAACACTAAGCTGACCACATAGAAGTTACTCAATGAATGTTTATGGAATGAATGAATCGGTGTCTTTGGAAAATGTAAAATGTAAGAGTGAGCAAAATCAGGTTTTGAGTTTAAAAGGCCCCTTTAAGGCGCTCACAGAATTTGACAAGAGGGCTGTCCATTCCTGAGAAAGCTCTTACTGGGTTTGGGAAATTTTGCATTCAGAAAGATCCAGCTAAAAATACTGGTACAAAGTAAATGCTTCTTTGGCTCCAGGGAACAGAGAAAGCTCTGGGAGAGGAAGTGTGTATCACCACAAATTAATCTTTACTTAACATTGGGCTTTATAAATTCTTAGCCATTGCAGACTTATTGTCAGGGAGATTTTAGCTTAACCTTGAATGAGATCTTTTTTTTACATCAAGAATCTACTTCATAATACACCTAAGGACTTCTGATTCCAGATGTTTTTATGAACTGGCATCCTCGGGGGAAATTAAATTTAATACATAGGCAATAGCCTGATTAATTAAACTTACGGAAAAAAGTAGTTTCTTTCTTTTCCTCTCTTTACTTCTGGCCAAAATAATTCAGCTGCTTTTAGTTGGAATTTCCCGCACAATTGTTTCTCCTCCATTTTATTTGATTGAGGAGGCCTGACCACTGGAAGTTATTACCTTACCCATTACAATGATCTTTTGGTTGAGAACAAAAGAACTCATTCAAATTAACTCTTGAAAAAAAGGGGGAATTGTTTATAAGAAATAAAGAAAGAGCAATGAATATAGTCAGCCTCTCATAAGACTTGAGTTGGGGCCTGGAAAACAGGAAAAAAAAAAAAGAGCTGTTTCTCTTCATCTTTTAAGAATGTATCATTATGCATTTTTGTCTCTATGTGAGCAGTTCATTAATTCTTTTCTCAGCCAAATGCTTTCTGCCTGCCTTTCCATATAAGTAGTAGAATGCGATTGATTTATAACCCGTCAGTTCACATATCTTCTCAGTTTGAATATTAAAAGAAACAAACTACACATCATCTTTCAATCCCAGTTTCAAACGCTTGGAAGAAAGAAACGAATTAGCCCAAATGGGTCACGTATCTACCTCAATCAACTGTAATGGCGGGATGACCATGGTCATGGAACACCCGAGACACGGCAGGGTTGATCTTAGTCAAGTCTGGAGGCAAATTATATACATTTCTTAGGGTAGATCCAAGTGCAGCAGCTGCCTTCCACAAAGAACAGTATTTCCAGCCAACATAAATCGGTAGTTTGTTCTCTGTATTACCCTGGAGCAGTATATGTTTCCTACAGGGAATCAAGTCCAGGGAATGAGAATCACACACTTTATCTGTATGACTTAACACTGGAAATTAGAGGTAAGACAGATTCTCTTCCTTTTCTTGGCCAATGTTTTAGACTAGCCCGCTATGTCCTAGTAAATGACGATCTGGTAACCAACAATCAAATAGCTGAAAAACAAGGCATAGGCTCAGTGCTCCTTCAGTCCTCCATTTGAACAAACATGCTAGAACTCTCCAGAAGACAGAGGCGCTATCTTTATTTTTAAACTAACCTTTATTTATCTCTGACAATATGCACTGTACTTGTAATCAATGCATTTAATTCAGGTTAAGTCTGGCTTTGGAGCCCAAACTAGCACCCCTGTATTTCTCCTCATCTACCTTTATCAGTCATCTTCAACTTCCTAGCACCTTGGACATTAGCAATGCTAATTCAGTAAGTGTCTATGATAGAATTCTCTCCAACTGACCTCCTTTAACCAGTTCACCAAGTCAAATAAGCTTTCCACGTCTTAGTGAAACAGGACGAACGTGTCTGTATTTTTCTTCTCACTCTTTGACATGCTCCTCTTTATGTCTGTTTGAACTCACAATATAATCATATAATTTCATTGAATAAGGTACAGACTGACTAAATAGGATCATAAAAATAGTTATTTCTATAAAAAACCGGTTTTGTTCAAGAACTTAAGGAAGACAAACTCCCATAATAATAGGACTTAAAAATAGGTTTAGAAAAGATAATGTAAAAAACAAGGAAAAATATTAACTCCACAAATAATGGGCTAAGAATAATTAACAAAAAATCTTTAAATTCCTGCTACATTTTAAAGATTTTATAATAGTGCATATGGTGTATTACTGATATGATTATGCAAAAAGTGCTGCTAATTTTAATACAAAGAGAAACTTTTAAAGCCTATATCAGAATTGTCAGATACATGCACAGACATCTGAAGCAGACATGTGTCTATTTTTAAACTCCACTTTCTTATTTATTTTACTTTTTCATGGAAAACCATTTATTGAGGACTAACCATTTGCCGTATACACATTATTTTTGTTGTTTAAAGTGTACAATTCAATGGGTGTCAATTGTCAAGAGTCACCATCCTCTAAGCCCAAAACATTTTAAAACCCTTAAATGAAATCCTATGTTTATTAGCAGTCACTACTTCACCTAATCTCCAACAGCCATTAATTCACTTTTTTTGTCTCTGTGGATTTGTCTCCTCTGAACGTATCACATAAATGAAATCCGACATTGTGTTTGACTTCATTAAGTTATCATAATATTTTCCAGGTTCATCCATGTTGCTGCATGCAACAGTGCTTTACTGCTTTGTATGGTCACTGTATGTTTGCATCACATTTATTTATCCATTCACCAGTTGTGGGACACTGGCTTTGCTTCTACTTTTTTTTTCTATTAAGAATGAGGCTGCTATGAACATTTATGAACAAGTTTGTATGTGAATTCCACTTATTCCACTTATGTTGAGCATGTACATGGGAGAGGAATTGCTGGGTCATGTGGTCTGATGGCTAGTTTTATGGGTCAACCTGGCTAGACTATAATACCCAGTATTTAAATCAAACATTAATATAGGTACTGCTGTGGAGGTATTTTGTAGATGTGGTTAATATCTACAATCAAATGACTTAAAATAAAGGAGATTATCCATGATCATATGAGTAGAACTCATTCAATCAAGCTGGAAGAGAAAATTCGAGGTTTCTATAAAAAGAAAAAGAAATTGTGCTTCAAGACAAAAATATCAGCCCCCTGCCTGAGAACTTACAGCTTACCTGACTGGCCTACTGATTTTAGATTTGCCAGCCCCCACAATCATGAAGCCAATTTCTTGAAGTAAATAAACCCATTTATCCAAACAGTTGTTTCTCTGGAGAATACTGACTTATTCAGGCTTTGGTACTGAGAGTTGTTTTGGTGAACAGAATCTTAAGAACAAGTTTTCTGTATTGGTTCTGGGTTTTGGGGGAACTGATCCTCTAATCTGATTAGATTTCAAGGCACTGAGGACTATTTTCCGTGGTAAAGAGAGTACCAATAGTCCATGTAGCAATGGAGGTATGTAAAATATCACCATTCCCTACTTCTAATCAGATACTTATGAAAGGAAAGCTTCTGGGTCACCATGTATTGCATACATTAGAGCATTTTTTGTAAAACTAATGAATATCGTGAGATTGGTTGGTTGCTCCTAACTGCTGGAGAAAATAAGGGACATGAAGATGCTCAAGACTTCACGTTTCCAGCTTAAGCTTTGCATAAATGACCTGAAATTTTCTATGCCTGCTCTGAAAGAAACCACTGTCTCCTGCAGCTCTAGAGCTGGTATCTCTGAAACTCAAGCCCAGACTCTCACTGTTTTATTGGCTGAATCACAACACAAACTGAATTCCTAACCTCTCAGGGAGATTTCGGTTATAGTGAAGGCATGGAATGGGAAAAAACAGGGATCTTGGAATCTGGAATAGAGACATGTGGAAAGATCCCAATGAAGCTGAGAACATCAAACCCCTACATTCTGCTGAGTCTTTTCTGACCAGTCTGGTACACTTTTCTGAGGAGTTCAACACCTGTCTGAGGAGTTTACACCAGCTTTCCTTGAAAACAATGTAATGGCCTCCTCTGAGGTAGCCACCTTGCAAGACACCACTCCCTCCAAGGCCTCTTTTCTTCAAAACCTACTCTGGACTCATATCCCAACAGGCTAGAAGGGTAAGGTCAGTGGTGAACTGCAGAGAGAGAAGCTGTACATCAAAAGAGGCGTAGGATTTTTCAAACATACATGAACAAAAATCTGGGACACATGTGTAGGAATTAACATGAAGGATGCAGAATAATAATGGAAGGGAGAAAAGCTGGATCACGCCAAATTAATTCATATTGGACCACCCAGCAGAGAATCTGGAGTCAGTGTTGCAGCTCAAGGAGTCAGAAGGGGCTCTAAGAATTTGATTGCCTCCTTGGGTGAAACATGGACCAAGAGGTGGCCCACATAAAAGAAGTTAAAATGCCCAAACAGCCTTGGTATACCAGAGAAGAAGGGATCCAAAAGCTTAGGGAGATAAAATGGTAAAGTGGATTTATCGTGTACGACATGAGCACTCGCACCTTAGTCAGGTCCAGAAGACACATCTTTCACCATGACTATGAGAAATAAATTTGTGAAGGGTGCCCCAGCTTTCTTGAAGATCTCTGTGATTGTTCTCTATACGTCAGAAATTAAAGTGGAAACTGAGATTGTTAAATGCAGTGGGGAAGAGATGGATGCCAGGAGGGCAGGAGCCAGGGGCAGCACTTAATTGCCAAAGACAAGGCAGGCAAGTTTGCCTTCATAGACAGAAGGTCAAAGCAGTAATTTAAACAGTCTCACTCACAGAGACCTAAGACATTGGCCAGTTGATCTGGAGTTCCTAGAAGAGAATTAAATTTACAGTCTACTAAATGCTTACTGATCTTTACAAGCAGAAGACTTCTAGGTCAAGTGAACAGAAGTTTAATTTGAATCACCAAGCAAAGAGTCATAAACTATCAATTAATTCCTAAATTGGATCCAGTTTACAGACCCAGGTCCCGTGAGTAAAGGAGAGGCTGGAACTGCTTACAGAAGGACCTACTCCCTTAAAACTGATACTGATAGTTTATTATACTGATTGCACTAATAATATTCCTCTCAGCATTTTCCAAGGGGACCTACAATCTTTTACTAAGATTACTATTCATGGGCAAAAATAAATTGTCAGAATTTTTGGGATTTCTAGACACTAGCTTTGAGCTAACACTTATTCTAGGAGATCCAAAACATAGATAAGTGTGGTCTACCAGCTGGTGCAGAGGTTCATGGAGATCAGGTGATCAATGGAGTTTTAGCTCAGGTCTATCTATGGTGGGTCCACTGGGTCCCTGAACCCATCCCCTAGTTATTGCCACAGTCACAGCAAGCACAAGTGACATAATATGTGCTCAGCAAGTGGCAGAATCCATTTACATTTAAAGAAATGATTGACAGCTAAGAACTTAGTGTTGCCACTTTGTCTTTTTTTTTTTTTTTTTGACTGTTTTTTAATTCCTTTGATCCCTTTATCCTCTCTTACTGTTTTCCCTTGTGACTTGATGATTTTGAGAGTGGTATGCTTTGATTCCTTTCTCTTTATCTTTTGTGTATCCACTATAGGTTTTTGCTTTGTGGTTGTGAAGCTTCCAGAAAACATAGTCAATGGTATATTTTAAGCGGATGACAATTTAGCTTTTTTTTTTTTTTTATTTGAAGTATAGTCAGTTACAATGTGTCAAATTCTGCTGTATAGCACAATGTCCCAGTCATGCATTTAGCTTTAATTGCATACAAAAACTATGTTTGCTTCCTCCCTCAACATTTTATATTTCTGATATCACAACTTACAATTTTTTATATTGTGTAACCATTAATAAAATATTATAGTTATAGTCATTTTTAATCCTTTTGTCTTTTAGCCTTTATACAGAGTTAAAAGTGATTTATGCAACACCATTACATACATTACATTATTTTGAATTTGGCTGTATATGTAAATTTACCAATGAATATTATACTTTCATATATTTACATGTTACTAACTTGCATGCAACTGTAGCATTTTTGTAGGTATTCTTTTTCATTTTGAGGACTTTTTCTCTTTGATTCCTTTTTCTGAGAATTTTTACCATAAATGATGTTGGATTTTTAAAGGGTTTTTTCTCTGTTAATTAACATAATCATAAGATTTTCTTCTTATTTATTTGATATAGTGCATTATATTGTTTGTTTTTCAAATGTTCAATATCTTTGGAAAACCTGAAATAATCTTACGTAATTTTGGAACATTTTGGATTTTACCTGCTAATATATTGTTGAGATATTTTGCATCTAGATTCGTGATAATATTTGGTCTGTAGTCTATTGGTTGGAGGGCTGACTTTGTTTACATTTGGTATCAGGATAATACTAGTCTTGTAAACTGAAGTGGACAATGTTCCTTTATATCTTGTTTTCTCTAAAAGATTGTGTAAAATTTGGTTAATTCATCTTTAAATGTTTGGCAGAATTCTGAAGTGAAATCATACATGCTTGGAAATGTATGTTTTGGGAGATTTTAAATTCTGAATTCAATTTCTTTTGTGGTTACAGAGCCCTTCAGATTGCCTATTTAATTCTGTTTGAGTTTTGGTAGTTTTTGGGTTTTGAGGAATTGATTCATTTATTCTTAAGTTGTCAAATTTTTGAGTGCAAAGTTGTCTCAAGTATTCTCCTGTTATCTTTTGTTTTAATTCAGTGATGCTTTTAAATGAATGTACAGTGTATCCAAACAAAATCAGTATTAATTTTAAAATATTAGATCACTTTTTTAGTCTACAGATAAAGAGTAGAGAGTACATACAAGTTGACAGAGTCTGCACAATGGCTGGGAACCACTTCTTTTTAGTGGCTGCAGGATCACTCTGATAGCTTCTATTTCATTTCTGATGATGGCAATTCTTGTCTCTTCACCTTGCATATAGTCAGTCTTGTTAGAGATATATCTTGTTTCCCAGTTTTCAAGACTTCTATTGTAGAACTGCTTGGAAATGTAGCACGATGTTCTTATTTCTTCATTTTTCCTATCAATGTTCTGTATCCTTAGAGCACAAGCAGAAAAATTGCAGAGTATCTTGGAGCAAAGAATGGCCACAGGGGCTTAGCATCTGCTAAATGATGGCAGTATTCAAGGATGCTAATGAGAGTGCTGGTAAGAATTTGACAGTATTTGTCAGACTACATAGAGAGGTAGGTGACTCTAAAAATAAAAGGAAAGAAAAAAAGGAAAGACAGAGAAAAAGAAGGAACAGTGAATGTGTCTGTTGCATCAAATGCGACTTTGGATATAGTTCACTGGAGCAGCTCAGCTAGGAATCAGGTTGCTGGAGGTCTAGGTGGATATAGTTTGCAAAAAGTACAGAGAGTCAATGCCTACCAGATGTTCCAGAAGTTAGAAATGACAGCCTCATGGATTAGTTTTCGACTACTTATAAGAAAGTGAGTGAATTTTTTTCAGTACAGTAAAATGTGTGCATATATTCAGAAAATTAAAGGGAATGACACATTTCCAATGACAGATAATTAAATGAACTACATATATTTTTGCTTAAAAGTGGTTTCAGACACTTATTTACACACCCTTCACTTTAATTCAGCTTATTTTAAATGCTAACATCAAATACATGATATTGAAATCAAGGTATTTATTTTTTAAGACCTTTTGGAAATTTGAGATGTACAGTTTTGGCAAATGTAACTCCAGATACCCCAACAAGAACACTATGCTAACGCCGGGAACATTTCCAAGCAGCCTCCTACAATACCAGTCTCGAGAACTGGGCAACAAGATTCTGTAGTCACAATAAGGACAATGCATTATCAAAAAGGATAAAAGCAAATGATGTACAGGTGGCTTTAGCACAGACAACCATGTGATTGCATCTGGGAAGTATTCCAAAGGACAGGTCCTGAAAAGACACACAGCACTGGCAATGGACCAGGTAGATAATCAGGCAAGCTTTGTGATTGTAGACCACTTACAGTTTAAAGCAACTCAAGGGAAAAAACTCCAACGAAACCACTGCAATAACTGAGCCGTAATTATTAGCATTTAAAAGAGAACATTAAAATTAAACTCAATGTGCTGTATCTGTTCTCTTTAAAAATGGGACACCCTCTGGGGAGAAAGAACTCTTGAGTAAAAAGTCATCCCCAGTATAATAAAAACAAAGTGATACTGGAGATCTGGAGGGCAGCTGAGATGTGGTAAAGTCAGCTTACTTCAACATTTTGATATATTTAGAAGACATGGTTCTTTCTTGCCTAACAACTCCCAGCATTTGGAGAGAGTAAGTCATATTTTGATTTCTTGGGATGAATTCTGTATTGTCAGCTCAGGCTGCACTGATAAAATACCACAGACTAGATGGCTTACACCACAGATACTTATTTCTCACAGTTATGGAGGCTGGAAGTCCAAGAACGAGGTGCCCACTATTTTGGTTCAAACTCCTTCTCCCTCTGCCCTCACATGGCAGAGAGAGAGAGAGAGAGAGAGAGAGAGAGAGAGAGAGAGAGAGAGAGATTTCTCTCTCTTTCTCTTTTTATAAGGTCATCAATTCTATCAGACTAAGATCCCACCATTATGATTTTACCTAACCTTAATTACTTCCTAAAAGACCTATCTCCAAAAACAGTCATGTTGGCTGTTACAGCTTCCATATACAAATTTTGGGGGGGGGGGTGTTGGGGGGCACAATTCCATCTGTTGTACATTCTAATGGTTTATTTTAGTAAAAGTCCTTAGCATGGCCTATAGAATTAGTATGCATGGCCTGGGCCCTGGGCTGTGTCTCTCACACTTCCATCCTCTCTAAGCATCCTGATCTCTTGCTGTTTCTCAAAATGCTAAACATACTTTCCCCTCAGGCCCTTCATACTACAGTGCTTTCTCTGACTGCTTACACTTGACTTTCTGTACTTGGCGCATACCCTTCTATCACATCTCTGCTCAAATATTGCTTTCTTATTTAGTTATCTTTTTTTTTTAGGTGTTTGTTGTTTACGTTCATCAATTGACTGTAAACTCAGTAATGAGACACACTACTTTGTTCAGTTTATTGTACATAAGTACTAAATAAACATTTGTTGAATGAATAAATGAATCTTGAATCAAAACCAGAATAAAAGAGTTTGGGAAACAACTCTATTTCACGTGCATTTGAAGGAGGACCTGGAAGTTTAGCCTACTTCTCATGTGTTTGTATCTAAAAGTGTCAGGGACTGGGGAGCAACCTCATGAGGAAGTGTGTGTCCTTTTTCTCTCTGGCCTTTCAGTTCAGTGCACATTCTTAAATACACACATCTACTCTTTAGATATCCAATGTAATCAGAAATTTATGTGAGCACACATCCTGCTGATTCACAACTCCAGCTTGGATCATGCTTTCCCCAGACTATTAAGGGGTGTCATTTTAAAAGAGCCTTTTGTGGGGAGGGTAGAGCTCAGTGGTAGAGCGCATGCTTAGCATGCACGAGGTCCTGGGTTCAATCCCCAGTACCTTCATTAAAAAAAAAAAAAAAAAGCATTATAAAAATAAAATAAAAGTCTTCGAAGGGAACACCAACACTTACAGTCCTATGTCAGGAAATACAAAATTCACCATGTCATACAGTTAAAAAAAACACTCAAGATCTTGGTTGGAAAAAGCAAACTTGACTGTAGTTAAAGGAAGGGATAATTTACTGAAAACCTATAAGTGAAGTTGAATCCACTGGTCATCCATCCCATACCCTTTGGATGGTATCAACTTTCTTGGTGACAATGAGGAACGGTAAGAACAATCAAGGAAGCGGATTGACAAGATCCCTAGGCAATTCCACTAACCACTGCTCTAGAGGAACAACTTCATTTTCTCCTAGTCCTAGAGTTCCTCCCTGTGCTACAATGGTCATCAGACATAATATGAGGTTAAATGAATAGTTGACACTACTCTATTTAAGGTATCAGAGTGCAATAACCATTCTTTTTTTTTTTAAATTGAAGTTCAGTTGACTTATAATGTTGTGTTAGTTTCTGGTGTACAGCATAGTGATACAGGTATACATCTATATATTTATTTTCATATTCTTTTTTATTATGAGTTATTATAAACTCTTGAATATAGTTCCCTGTGCTCTACAGTAGGACCTTGTTGTTTAACAACCATTCTTAACTCACAAACTCAGCATACTTTTATTTATAATCCAAAGCTCATTCACCTGTCATTTCTTGCTTATCCATTCCTCAAAAAGAGCCTTTCACAATTCTCTATAGACAACCCGGCCTTAGAGGTGTGTGGGCAACCCAAGCTAAACATGCTGCTTATCTCAGTTGCATGTGGCATTTCTTCTAACAATAAACTTGGCATGGGAGGCAGTTATAAAAATGCATACTTAGAGCATCTTTTTTCAATTTGACCAAGTTTGAACCCCAGTTGAACATAATTGAGCCACCTTATTTACCTCACGTCTGTCAGCTAACTATATAAACTCCTTTCTTTTCTTACGACCCAAAGTAATTTCAACACAGCATTTAAAATCACTCACATACTTGTGTACCTATGATCATCTTGTGTATGTTGTTAACTTAAATAAATAACATTGACTTTTTAACTTATAAGATGATATAACATTTCACTAAAAATTACCACCAATTTTTATGTAATACATTTTCTTTCTTTCCTCTTTCTTTAATCTTCCTTCCTTCCTTCCTCCCTTTCTTCCTTCCTTATATAATATTATTCTGTCTTTAATGACGGGGACTGAAGCACGGAGAGATTAAGTACCTTGCCCTTGGTCTCAAAGTTGGTAAGGGGTAGAATCAGTATTTGAACCCAATCATATGGCTCCAGAAAAATTACTCCTTTCATCACTGTGTCGTACTGCCTTTCAGAGAAGACACCAGTTGACTGAACAACTTGTCCAATAAGTTTTCTTATGCATTTTATCCAACATTATGAAGGACCTTGCAGAATGCATGGGAGACAAAGAAAACAGACTTGGGAATAACAGGAACCTAAAATATCCCAGATGGTTCTATGAGGAAGAAGAAACATGGCCAGGAAGTCACTGCTTTATGACTTCAGTGTTAGTTCCAATATATTAACAGTAGAATTTTTTTTCATTCTCCAAGGTATTTCAGTTTGCATGTCAAATTATATTATCAACCTTGCAATGAGACATCATGCAATTGAAATATTCATTAACTGGGCAAATTTTACAAGATGAAAGATCGATCTGTGGGTAGGGAGTGCAGGTAACAAGCGGTGAGATGTTCCGTCCTATCTAACTGACTTGTTGAATCAAGTGTGAGTGTAACTTAAGAACCTGCCCTTTTTTTCTTCTGTTTTTCCCTTTGGGGAAAAATTGAGGGTAGGAACCCTTGGGAATTGAAGTTGAAATTTTACCTGAGACTCCCTGGGGAGAAACTGAGGCCCAAGTACATCTCCTCGAGTATGAGTGATAAAATGTGTGAACAGAGAACGGTTTAAAACCATCACAAACGAAGTAGAGAATTTAACGCAAGGAACTGCATGAAGCCTGAAAATGCCACAGAAAATTGAATAAATAAGAAGAGATTTACAAGTGGTCTCTCCAGTGATCAAAAACCTGATCTAAAGAAATTGTTCTTTCACCTACATGCACAAGAAAGTATTTCTATTGATGAGGTGGTCTCCAACGTTAGGTCAAGCTAAGGAAATGTTTCCTGTGATGCTCACACGCAAATACAAGGGGAGGTAACAGAAGGCCAGCTGGCAACATCTTCCCTCTCTGAGCTTAGTTTCAGATCTGAGCTGCTTCCTCCAATCTGAGCCAGGAAACTTCTGTTATTATTTTTAGTTTCGCTATTACTGTCATCATTCCAAAAGGAACGGTAATTTTAGTTCTGTAGATCTTTGAGAAAGAAATACGCTTGTGTATTTCCTGGGTTCATGGTGAACAACTCTCTGGCCAGCAGTGAGATAAAACTGAAACAATTAGTGTAACAACAGAAAAATATGTATAATGGAAAGGATAATTATATCTCTTTTTCTCTTTTTAGTATTCAGTTGTTTAGGATTGTTATCTCTTGTGTTAAATTCGAGGTTTTTCCACCAGGGCAAGATTGTTCTCCATATGAAATAGAAAAAAAGTGGCTAGAACCATTGCTTTCTTAATGTGTTGAATATTCAGGTTTCACGTTAATAAATTAAATATGAGCCATTTTTCTAACTGTGTATCTGAAATGCTGTGTGAGAGCATTAATACTGGAAAACAAACATTATTATATACATATATATATATATATATATATATATATATATATAAAATGCGTATATTTACTGAAGTATGAAATAATATGAATGTGTGAATTATGACCACTTAGTACGTGAAAAGTATCTTTTTTTAAGGATGGTTCCATGACCTTATGATTTTGAGGGAGGGGAGGGAATGCATTAAATTGTTATAACATAAAAGCAGCAAACATTTCACAATAATCCTGCCAGAAGAAAGTGAGGGAAAGGGAGAGACAGAGACAGGGAGAGAGAAAAAGAGAGACACAGACAGAGACAGACAGAAACAGAGAGACAGAGGGAGGGGAAAGGGCCAATAAATCCAGCACTGAAGGCAAGGACTTTGAGAAGTAAATAATAGTAAAATTGTAAGGAGAGAGGAAGGATGGAATTAATAAAGGACAAAATAGAAAACACATTGGAAACAAAAGTAGTGATCCAAATGCAGTACATCCAAATGTGACTCATTTCAAAGAACAATAAAATCTAGCCTGATCAGGAAAAGATAAGGAAGCCTTAGACAAAAAAGATTAGAGAGGAAATGAAAAAGAACCAAAGCTATAGAGGAAATTAAATGAATTAAGTAATGAATCACTTTCTTCAAATCCATTTGAAAACTGACTATAATAAACGAGGTTTTCGAAAATGCAAATTGCTGAAATCAACACAGGAAGTGACAGGAAACATAAGCAAACCAATTGCACAAGAAAAACTAAACATGTTCAAGGAAGAAAACAGCCCCCACCTCATCACTGCATCTCTAATCTCCTACAAAAAGACCAAGAACCACAGGTTATTACCAGTGAATTTTATCAGTATTTCAAGGAATTGATCATGCTGGTGCTGTTTAAACTTGTCCAGAGCACTGAGAGCAAAGGAAAAGTTCAAAACTATTTTTAAAAATCAAACATATCCTTGATACCAAAACCAGACAAATCAGTCAAAGAAAGGAAACTCATTACAAAATATTGATTTAAAAATCTCAAATAGAATAGACTACAGTAAAAAAAAAAAACAAAAAAACTAAATTAGGAAACACCATAGAAAACTGGAGTTTGTTCCCAAAACAAAGACTGATTTAATACTAAAAAATATTTGTTTATATATAGTGTGAAACATACATTAGTATAAAAACATATACAACATAGAATACAATTAGTATAAAAACAAACACATATAACTAGTACAAAAACATGCTAAAACTAAATTGTTGGTAAGAAGTTCCATAATAAAATTTAAAATACATTCTGTATTAAAATCACCTAACTTTCAATAAAATTGTAATTGGTGGATACTTTCAGAGTAATGTTTAATAGTGGAACAAGAAAAAAATTATCATTACATTCAGAAAATATAAACGATGTGTATTATTACCATCACTATTATTCCAGGAATACTAGTCAAAGTAAATACACAAGGGAAAAATATATGTGGATAAAACATCTCTGTAAAAGGAAGAAGCAACATGATCCTTATTTAAAGATGATGAGATCATCACATCAACAAGAGAAAGGACAAAAACCACATGATCATCTCAACAGATGCAGAAAAAGCATTTGATAAAATTCAACACCCATTTATGATAAAAACTCTCACCAAAGTGGGTATAGAGGGAACATATCTCAACATAATAAAAGCTATATATGACAAACCTACAGCCAGCATAGTACTCAATGGTGAAAAACTCAAAAGCTTCCCACTAAAATCTGGGACAAGATAAGGATGCCCACTATCACCACTCCTATTCAACAAAGTCTTGGAAGTCCTAGCCACAGCAATCAGACAAGAGAGAGAAATAAAAGGGATCCAAATTGGAAAAGAAGAGGTAAAAGTGTCACTATATGCCGATGACATGTTACTATATATAGAAAACCCTAAAAGGTCCACACAAAAACTACTAGAGCTGATCGAAGAATTCATCAAGGTAGCAGGTTACAAGATTAACGTTCAAAAATCAGTTGCATTTCTTTACACTAATGATTAATCAACAGAAAAAGAAAATAAAGAAACAATGGCCTTTAAAATAGCACCCAAAGTAATAAAATATCTAGAAATAAATCTAACCAAGGAGGTGAAAGAATTATACACAGAAAACTATAAACCATTGATGAAGGACATAAAAGAAGACTTTAAAAAATGTAAGATATCCCATGCTCTTGGATTGGAAGGATCAATATTGTTAAAATGGTCACATTGCCCAAGGCAATCTACAGATTTAATGCAATCCCTATCAAATTACCCAGGACATATTTCACACAACTAGAACAAATCATAATAAAATTTATATGGAACCACAAAAGACCTAGAATTGCCAAAGCATTACTGAAGAAAAAGAAAGAAGCTGGAGGAATAACTCTCCCAGACTTCAGACAATACTATAGAGCTACAGTCATCAAGACAGCATGGTATTGGTACAAAAACAGACATATAGACCAATGGAACAGAATAAAGAGCCCAGAAATGAACTCACAAACTTTTGGTCAACTCATCTTTGACAAAGGAGGAAAGAATATACAATGGAGTAAAGACAGTCTCTTTAGCAAATGGTGTTGCGAAAACTGGACAGCAGCATGTAAAGCAATGAAGTTAGAACACTCCCTTATACCATACACAAAAATAAACTCAAAATGGATCAAAGACTTAAACATAAGACAAGATAAAATAAACCTCCTAGAAGAAAACATAGACAAAACATTATCTGACATACATCTCAAAAATGTTCTCCTAGAACAGTCTACTCAAGCAATAGAAATAAAAGCAAGAATAAACAAATGGGACATAATGAAAGTTACAAGCTTCTGCACAGCAAAGGAAACCATAAGGAAAACAAAAAGACAACCTACGGAATGGGAGAAAATTTTTGCAAATGAAACCGACAAAGGCTTGATCTCCAGAATATATAAGCAGCTCATACGACTTAATAAGAAACAACCAAACAACCCAATCCAAAAATGGGCAAAAGACCTAAACAAGCAATTCTCCAAGGAAGACATACAAATGATCAATAGGCCCATGAAAAAATGCTCCATATCACTAATTACCAGAGAAATGCAAATCAAAACTACAATGAGGTATCACCTCACAGAATGGCCATCATTCAAAAATCCACAAATGACAAATGCTGGAGAGGCTGTGGAGAAAGGGGAACCCTCCTACACTGCTGGTAGGAATGCAGTTTGGTGCAGCCACTATGGAAAACAGTATGGAGGTTCCTCAAAAGACTAGAATAGACTTACCGTATGACCCAGGAATCCTGCTCCTGGGCATATATCCAGAAGGAACCCTACTTCAGGATGACACCTGCACTCCAATGCTCATAGCAGCACTATTTACAATAGCCAAGACATGGAGACAGCCTAAATGTCCATCAGCGGATGACTGGATAAAGAAGATGTGGTATATTTATATAATGGAATACTACTCAGCCATAAAAACTGACAACATAACGCCATTTGCAGCAACATGGATGCTCCTGGAGAATGTCATTCTAAGTGAAGTAAGCCAGAAAGAGAAAGAAAAACACCATATGAGATTGCTCATATGTGGAATCTAAAAAAAGAAAAAAACACAAACAAAGCATAAACACAAAGCAGAAATAGACTCATAGACATAGAATACAAACTTGTGGTTGCCAAGGGGGTGGAGGGTGGGAAGGGATAGACTGGGATTTCAAAATTGTAGAATAGATAAACAAGATTATACTGTATAGCACAGGGAAATATATACAAGATCTTATGGTAGCTCATGGAGAAAAAAATGTGACAATGAATATATATATGTTCATGTATAACTGAAAAATTGTGCTCTGCACTGGAATTTGATACAACATTGTAAAATGATTATAAATCAATAAAAAATGTTAAAAAAAAATAAAGATGATGAGATCATATAGCTGGTTATCCCACATATTGAAATTTAAAATCTATTAGAAACTAAATAAATTTACCAGTATAAGTACAAAATTAATATACTCAGCTTTTGTATTTATAAACAACAACTTCTTGAAAATAGAGATTTTACCTACAATCGTAAATACATACAAATAAATTAAAGAAATAAACCTTACAAGAAAGGTCCAGGATCTAGTGAAAGAAATGTTAAATATCCATCTTGCTTATTACTATGTAATTAACTACCTCAAAACTTAGTGGCTTAAAACAACGGTAGGTAATATATTTGCTCATGTTTCGCTGGTTGGCAGTTTGGGCAAGATCAAGTTCTCTCTGCCCCAGGTGGTGGTGTTGACCTTGACCATATCTCATCCTCTAGGAAGCCAGACTAGGCTTATTCTTAGGAAGGCAGCCATGTTCTGGGACACTAAATGTATAAACCACAAGGTTATTTGAAGCCTAAACTTAGAACTTGTAGGGACTCACTCCATGCCTGAGAAAATTGGAATACAAATTATTTTCAGCTTGAAGACATTTGGGATTGAACAGATGCAGAAAGAAGTCTTCTCAGGGTTTCTCCTATCTGACTAAAAGCAGAAACTTCTGAGAAATGACAAGTGCCATAAATTCCCTCTTTGGGGTGGCTTCTCCTTGCAGGAGAGAGACCAGAAGTAAACCTACTAAAAATGCCCTTCCTGGGGCAGTGGGGGTGGTTATGGTCATGAAGAAGACTACTCAGACCTCTACAGACAAACATTATCACAAACTTTCTTGTCTCCCATTCATTCTACTAAAAAAAAATTATCTTTCCTAAAGAAACCTGTCTCTTTCTATGCAAACTGTTTCTTCTCCATCTCTTTCCCCTACTGTTAGGCATGTAAGCCTTTGACTTTAACCATTTAACAAACTAGCTACCTCTTTGTTGGCTCCTGTGTGCATATGAATAAACATGTTTCTCCTGTTAATTTTTCCTTTGTCAGTTTATTTTGTAGGTTCCAGGTACAAAATACAAGAGAAGAGAGGAAAAGAGTTTTTCCTCACTAATGGACTCAAGTCACAAGCCTGGGTTCACAGGTTTGGAAAAATAGATTACATCTCTTGATAGGAGGATCTGCAAAGAATTTGTGACCACTTGCAATTTACCATATTTACAAAGGGAGACAAAAGAAGATACCTAAATAACTGTGTCCTTAGTCAATAAGAATAAATATTATAAATATTTAACCCCTTCAAAATTAATCTGTTTATACTGTACACCAGCAACTGATACAACATTGTAAACTGACTATACTTCAATAAAAAAATAACCTGTAAATTTAATGCGATCAATAAAATACAGGCTAATTATTTTCTTTCTTTGACACTTAACTAGTTGCTGCTAAACTTCATGTATAAAAACATGCCAGAGTAGGCATAAATAATAATGATAAAAATGATAATAATGATACATTATGATAAACAATAATCTTAATTAATAGTAAAATTTCTACAGATATTAAAATATATTGCAAAAACAAAGTAATAAAAACTTTTGATGTTGGCATAGACATCAGTAGATGTCCAGTCGTGTGTGTGTGTGTATTATATTTATTTATATATATGTAAATAAAGTGGACTGAAGAGTTCATAAATATACTAAGCATACAATAAAGCTATCATTTTAAAACAATGAGAAAGCCACAGATTACTCAATAAACAGCTATTGAACAATTGATAATCTAAGTCAAAATAAAATAATGCTAGATCTCTACAACATTTTTTACATCAAATTCTTCCCCCCAAAATAAAGTTAGAGGACAATATAGAAGAATTTTTTTTTAATAATCTTGGAGAAGAAAAGCTTTTTCTAAATAAAAAAGAAGAATCCAGAATTCATAAAACACATTTAATAAACTTGATTATGTAAAATTAAAAATGTATGCATGGCTAAGAAATACCAGAAATGAAAATATTAAAGACAAACTGAGAAACACATAATAAGCAATTAAGAATCAATGAGAAAGACAACATAATCTGATTGGAAATAGAATCGGCAAAGGATGTGAATGGGGAAGGCAAGGGTTAATTTTAACTGTCAACTTGATGGGCCTGAGAAATGCCCAGAGAGCTGGTAAAACATTGCTTTTGGGTTTGTCTGTGAGGGTGTTTCTGGAAAAGATTAGCACCTGACTTAGTAGAGTGAATAAAGAGGTCTGGCCTCACCAGTGTGGGTATCAGCCTAGCCACTGGGGATGAAGTGGAGCAAAACAGCCAAGGAAGGGTGAATTCTCTCTCTCCTTGATTTGGGAGATTCACCTTCCTCTGCCCATGGACACTGGAGCTTCTGCTTCTCCAACCTTTGGACTCTAGAACTTAACCTAGCTGCCCCCTGGTTCTCAGGCTTTTGATCTCAGACTGGAACTTACATCACAGATTCCCCTGGTCCTCAGTCCTTTGGAATAAGACTGAATCATAACAGTGGATTTCCTGATTCTCCACCTGGCAGATGGCACATTGTGGGGCTCTCAGCTTCCATGATTACTTGAGCCAATTTCAGTAATAAATATCTTCTCTCTCTCTCTCTATATATATATACCCCATTGGTTTTTCTCTGGAGAACATTAAACAGGGAGTTATAAAAATTAAAAGTCAAATGCAGCATAAATATATAATACCATTCACTCATAATTAGAATAAACTGACTCATAAATAAAATAAAGCAAATTATAAACTCATATCACATTAGATTAACAAAAATAACATTATTATGTGATATTGCTGAGCTTACAAAGGAAAAAAACTAAATGTTTATTAACTGTGAGTAGGAGGAAAGATTAGTGAAAGTAATTTGGGGAACAATTTTGCAGTATCTAACACAAAATGTAAATAACCATACTCTTTGATCCAATGTAGATCAAAGTTTTTGACCTCCAACCTAAACATAATTAAGCAAAAAGAAAGATCTATGAGCTCAGATTCTGAAAATGTCCTGGAGATAGACCAGCTTAGATCTGGGTCTGAATCATACAATTAACTCAGCTTTTCTCTTTTGATCCCTCAGACAGACTTTCTCCACAAGGTGGAATCCACTTACAAGCTTTATTGCACAGATACATTTTTCACAGGTAAGCAAGATACCTAAGAGGATGTTTATTGTAGCACTGCGTTGTAACAGCAAAATCTAGACCTCTGTGTGTGTGTGTCCCCATTAATAAGAACTAGGCTAAATGAGATACGGTAAATGCATATAATGGAGTAAGTAATTAAAAAAGAAAAAGAAAAGAAATTAGATTGATAGACCTATGCCAAAATGGAGAGTTTCGCCAAGGTGCTTTTTTGAGAGGAAAAAAAAAAAGTTTTAGTACTATGGATACAGTTGACTTCCATCTGTTATTATTTTTAAAAAGTAAGTAGATTATATTTATATAAAGAAATTTTTTGGAGAAGATAGACAACTCCTAAGAATATAATTTCTTAGGAGCCGAATGTATGATTTTTGCTGGGTGATAGTTTATACTGAATTGTAGTAGCATTTGTGTGAAATATTTTCCCCTGAACATTCAGTATTTTAAAAAACAGCATAGGGTGATGTTATTAAAAGACACACTCTGCTCACAAAATCTTTATAGTTTACTAAGGGAGGGGTCTGGTAAGAAAATGTCCTTATAGGGAAATGAGAGATGTTTTTAATAAAATGCAGCTTTTGAGCTTTGGCTTAATGGAGAAATAGAAGTTTTGAGTTTGGATAAGTAAAAGGAAATCACATCAAACTTATGCCACCAAAGTGAATTATTCAATCTGGAACTGGTATAACATCTTTATTGTATATTTAGACAAATTTAGAGAATTTGCAGAAAAAATTAAAGAAAATCATTCTTCCTTATATAATTCCAAAGAACATAATTTTTACATGATTGTAATCAGCCCGGGCTTTTTTTAGACATCCAACTTAAACAGAATTAAGTAAGAAGAGGGATCTATTTAGCTCATGTTCTGAAAATGTCCTAGACACAGTCTAGCTAAACCCAGGGCTCAAATGATACCATTAGGATAAAAGCGCCCTTTCCTTCTTAGCTGTGCTTTTCTTTGTTGTCTTAGTCTCAGATGGACTTTCTCCACAAGGTAGAATCCAACAATTTCAAGTTTATTATCCTATTAGAGGATGGAGGGACCCCTAAAATAGGAAGCCCACTAAAGTGTGGGTCCTCGCCACTGGCTGTGAAAGATTTTGCACAGCAGAGACAGAGGGACGAAGTGAACAGCTACTTTATTGCTCAGAAGGGGAAATGGAAGGAAGATACTCAAGTAGGGAGAAGGGAAGAAAAAGAGCTCATGTGAGGAAGAGGTGCTGGAGCCGGGAGCTGTCAGCCAAGACGGGCAGTGGAGACAGCTCCGGCCCAGGCTGGGCCACGTGGAAGGCTTTTGCCATCATGTCCCTGCTCCGGGTGTGATGGAGCCTGTCAGTCCTTGCATGGGCTTTTCAGTCTTTGTGTGGGCTTTTCTGGTTGTTCTCATGGCAATCGTCAACTGTCATGGCACTGGTGTGTCACTTAGCATGTTAATACATTACAATGAGCGTATAATGAGGCTCAAGGTCCACTGGAAGTCAAATCCTCCACCATCTTGGACTCTGTCAGTTCTAACCAGTTCCTGTTTTTATTGTGTGGCTGCCTCCTGAGACTTAGATAAGAGTAATTGGTTTCTAGTCCAGGGAGAGTATGATCTTGGAGGCAACAATCTTGGTAACAAAAAGGAAAGATGCTTTTAACCAGAATGGCTGCAATCTGGTGCACCCAGCATCCCCTCCTAAAAACCATCTTCAAAGATTCTGCTCGGCCCTGGAAGTTCTAAAGGGAAAAGGAGCAATCTCAGTTAACAGCTGAGAGAAGGTGGTCCGAGTCATTGCCATCCCCGAGTGCCTGCAGGCTTGTCCTAATCGACCACTTTAGCCTGCTCTTCCATGACTCAGGGAGGCCTGGGAGACGTCAGCTTTTCTATAAAGAGGCGGGGTGTGTGTATGGGGGTGTCCCAGGTTCCTGCTCCCTTTCAATCCCAATAATCTTTCAGGCTTCTTTGAGACAAATGTTACAATTAGTTGAATCCTTTGTTTTACTGCAAAGGAGACTAGTCCCTGAATTCACTACAGCAAAAGTTCTGCAACAGGTACTTCAATCTCAACGCACAGAGAGGCAACAGGGCAGGGACGAAAGAGTACCATTGCGTTTGCAGCCTGGTTCTGTCCCCTAATCCTCTGCGACACAGGACAAGCCCTGTCTTTCTTTAGAGCTGAGTTCCTTGTGTTTGTATAAAATAGAAATAAGGAAGCGTATCCCCAGGGTTGTTGTGAGAATTCAATGAGGTTTAAACACAAAGGACTCCTCATCTTTCTGGAATCACAGCTCTTGGTTAATATACATGTTAATTCCCTCTCCCCCTTCACTTGCAGATGCTCCGCCTTGTGCTCTTTACTGCCCCTGCTATTCTGACCTTTTTCTCAGCTTAAGTGCTTGCTGACATGCTCAGTTTCTATTTTCTAACCCAGCAGTTGTCTTTATTTGAAGTACTTCTGAATTCTTATTTTCCAGAGTGAAAGTTCATGCCACACCAGGCTGCTTCACGGTGGGCAGCCTCTGCACTCCCTACAAAGGATCATTAACAAAGAATCCTGGAGGTCAAGCCTGAGGGAGGGAGCTCCTGCTGGGAATTGCAGGAGTGCTGGATCAGAACTGATGGGCGGCCATGTTGAATGTGCCAACAGTTTTTGGGGTTTAATGCTGTACTATACTGAATACTGTAAATGACTTACAATAACCATATCCTGAAAGCCATATGGAAGAAACTGGTGAATGGCCTACTCATGGATGGAGGCAAAATATCCTTACTTCAGGGGTAATCTAGCTGGAGAACTCCCAGGGTCAGATTAGAGAGGAGCTGGTCAAATAGAGGGCCACGATTCACCGCAAAACACTAGAATACATGAATGATTATTCCAACAGAACAAGTAAACTATTTTCATTAAATACCCAGAACTGAAACCAATATACTCTTTATTCTTGTGCTAAGCCATTCTAGGAAGGAATGTATTGTCCTTTTGTGCTAAATAACACTGGATCAGGCAAAAATAATTTAGCCCCTTACTCCAGGAATTATATGACTCTTTGCAGTTATAAAAAGCTTATTTATCAAAATCAACAGTTTTCTCATCAAGACTCACTTTCAAGACACTCACTCCACTTTACTGTGTCCATCCATTCAAAATTATTAGGTGATACACTATCCCTGCATCATCTCAACTTTATCTTCACTTTCAAGTCACCTTAAAATGACCCAGCCCAGGCTACAAACCTGATAAAGACTCGCCCAATTTTCCCATTTTGAGACACTGTTAAGGAGTGGTCAGGATGGTGTTCTCCTTACTGCTCAGCTTTGCTTGAATAAGAGATTTTACTAGAGGCCTTTTGAGGAGTTGAGATTTAAGTACATCAATAAAGACATTTGAGGAGATTGGTTAGAAGGCATCACATGTTAAAATGTTAAAATCAAGTGTTCTTAGGTTGGCAATTAACTTTCTGATTGCTAATAAATATCTGATCACCATTAACTAAATGATAACACTTTTTAGAGCCACAGTCATTCATTCGGTATGCTCCTTTCTACATAGGAATGAGGAAACTGATATCTCAAGATGGTAAATGAATAATTGCCACTGATCCATGGAATTAAAGATATAGCCAAGGCTAGAATCACAATCTCCCAACTTTCAGAATTAATTATTCCATTCCATTAAAATTATGCCCTCTCTGAGGAAATCGATATATTTTTATAAGTCTTGAAATTTTTCTATGAAATTCAAAATGTTGACTAAGGCACTTTTAAAATGGTACAATAGGTAAGAATGTTATCAGAATGCAGTTCATTTATTTTAAGATGTGTAGAATTCTAGAGCAGAGGTTCTCAAAATTATTTGACCATTAGAATTGCTTAGAATTCTTGTTAAAATTATATATGCTTGGCCTCTCCATGGTCTACTGAACATTTTTATAAACCTGAGAATCGGCTTTTTTTAAAAAATCAAGTTGTCACATCTTTCTTGACCTAATCTTAAGTGTGGAAAATTGTGTATTCTGGGCCAGTGGCTCTCAGGTCTGTCTGCACTCTCTGTCGGCACGTTTGAGTCACCTGGGAAGCATTTGAAAAACCACTCATGCCTGCCTGTACCCTAGATCAATTACATTGAAACTGGGGAGAAACCTGAGCATATCTGTTTTTATATGTCCCCATATTATGCGAGTGTGCATCTAAGACTGCGACCTCGTGTATCAAACTGGAGCGTCTCATTTATGTGCAGACGGATCATAGTGAAATACAAATTATGATTCAACAGATCTGGGGGTGGGGTCTGAAATTCTGGCATTTCTAACAAGCTCCCAAAGGAAGCTGAAGCCACTACTCAGCAGACCATGGAGTGAGTAGCAAGAAATTAGAACGGCGGCGATTCTCTGGTTCCCAGGCCTGCAGCACCAGCTTCACTTGGGAAACGAAAAATGCAAATTCTTCCACCTAACCCTAGACCTACTCCGTTAGAAACCTTGGCGTTTTGCCATCACAAATGCTCCACTGCATCCTCACAACAGTAGCAGATTCACTGTCATTTATTTTACAGTTTCCACCCATGTTTTTGCCTCCGAGTTCTGAGAGCAACAGTGAATAAATAAAGATACGTATGTAAGTAACTAGGAAAACCTTACATTTATAGGAAAAAGTGTAGATTTGAAATCAGAAAATCAAAGTAAAAATTGTAGCTCAAGTCCCTCTTACTTCTGTGAGCTGGGGTGAAGCATGTAACCCTGAGCCTCAGATGTCTTAACAGAAAAAATGCTGAAATGAATACTAATACCTTCCTTATCTGCTTTATGTTAGCTGTAAGGAGCCGAGTTATTTTTGTTAGTAGTGGAAATATGTACTTGGTAATGGCCGATAGAGTGGGTAAAGAAATATGAAACTTAGACTTGGTTGCGACTGCACAGATTTTTCAAGCTACTTAGAAGCAAAAGTCAAATAAGAAATAAGAAAAGCAAAGAGAAGCAAGAAGTCGCAGGAAGGGATAAATAAAACTGAAGACCCATTTGGTGCTTTATACATGGCATTTCATTTTTCCAACATCCTAATAAATTACAAGCGAGGAAATTGGGATTGCAAAGAAATTAACAGACTTTTGTATCAGAAGACCTGAATTTGAGTAAAATTCTGGCACCAGCTAGATGACAACTGATTAAAATTCTCTGCTTCACTCCATCTTCAATAAAACAGAGATAACATCTGCCTTACCAAATATTTAGCATCAGTAAATTTGAAAAAGATGCGAAGGTGCTAGAAAAATTTTACGGATTTTTAACAATGGAGTTAACTTTGTTAAATAAGTAATTGTTATGTAAAAGTAGCATGGAAGAAATCTTCAGATACAGACTTTAATCATTTTAATATTTTGCTAAGTTTACTTCAATTTTTCTGACATATAGATAGCAGAGGCAATGCTAAGTAAGATGTAGAGGATACATATCTTCAAACTTTATTTCCCCACATTTTAATTTCGTAAGCTTTTTTCTCATGTATATTATTTACTCACTAATCGTTTAGAGGTCTCCAAACATAATCGTGTTGAAGTTTTCTGTCCGACGGCTTTGTCACTTTCATTTTAGCTAAGGGAACTCATCTACCCGTGATGCTGATTTTACTGGGAATTTCTACAGTTCAATTGTCCTTTAAATAGCCTGAGTTTGGTTTGCTGGTCTTTAGGGGAAGGTCTCTCTCCCCATCAGACCCTCCCCGTCCTGTGGATTTCTGATTGCTGGCGTGGAGCTCCCCAGGGCTCCCCGTTGAGAAGCGGGGCCTCCTGTGTGTGGCTCCGACCCCGCGGTGACTGCAGGTATTGCTGATCCCGTAACTAAACCAGCAGGTACGTCTCTCCCCTGCTGCTTCCGAAGAAAGACGTTTGTGAGCCGGGTTGCCAGGCGGTGGCAGGCAGAAACATTTTTTTCTGCATTTTCACGTGTATAAGCAAAGGTGCTTTATCGCGCCCGGCTTTTAACACAGTGGAAAATGTTTATTCCTTGTAATCCCACACAAGACAAAAAAAAAAATCTCAGCTGCTTCCACCAGCTTCTAGATCTGGAGTCGGAGGGCTCAGGGCTTCAGCTCCGCTCTGTGCTTTGTTTTCTGGTTTTCAGAGACGTTTATTTATTTAATTTGAGAGCATGACGATTACTTCTAAACTATGTCTTTTATCTACTATTCACTATTATTATTATTATCGTCTTTCAAGATGAGGAAGAGCCTCAGAGTATAACTTTGAATGTCAGCTGAACCAGAAATACAGTGGGTGTCAATTTTACGAGTATTAGAGATGTTAGGATCGGAAAGTTGAAGAAAGGCATCCCAGGAGAAGGGCCTGAGAGAACTCAGGTAGGCAAAATCAGATGATCACATTAATTTCTGCATGTTTGCTCGGCCAGGACTGAAGCAGTGCCTGGCCAGCTCCAGCTGCCTGGAAGCTGAGCCAATCTTTTTTTTTCTTTTGCTGTTTGCCACTTCATCGCTTTTCCTCCTCCACGGTTGGCCTCCTGGGGAAGTGAGCTTGTTTGGTCTTTATAGCGCCTTTAAATTGGCCATTTTTCAGTTGAATTTCCCCCCAGCTTCCTGTGACGAAATCAGATGAACCTTATGCAACTTGATGGACTATTCTATACTCTATCATAAAGAAGGCTGAAAAACGAGCGACAGGAAAGTTGCCAATTTCTAGGCTATTCTTAAGGACACGATCACTTGCCACATGCCCTGCTTGTAAAACTCACCTGTCCAGCACTAAATTATAAAAGCCTTGAAAAATCCTCGATTAAGTGCCCTAAGTAGAATTTCTGTCACTTCTTCAAATGAATGGGTTATTTAAACTCTTGGAGCATAATTGGGTAAAATTATGTTGTCATATTACCTTCCGGCTTTGTCTCAGTGGAGACACAGACATCCTCATCATTGGGAACTTATCCTGAATAATATCTCAAGAGGACTGTAACATGAAAAAAAAACACATTCTCAGTATTACTACTGACCTTTTGGATTTATCTCTGTGAGTGTGGGGAATGTGGGTAGATTTAGAGATTTTTTCCTTATTAAAAATGATTTGGAAGCAAATAGGAATCATGGCAATACAGTTTATCTGAACATAAATAAAATATTTAGAGAAAACAAATACAAATAATTGTATTTTTTTTCATTAGGGTATACTTTTCTTTTTAACTGGCAATCTGGGAAAACAACTATTGATCAACCATGTAAGCAGTAAATTCATCAGTGTGTAGATTAATGGTAATTAAAAATAGTAAAAGTGTGTTGATGTTAAAAAAGGAACAGAATATTCAACTTTTTTTTTTCTTAAATTGGGAATATTAGCAGAGGTCTAACCATTAACAAAGGGGAGGTCAAGAGATCATTAAGCAACTTTTCCAACCCTTATTTGATTCTGTTTCTGGATAGATTTCAGCCATGAGAAATCCTCTGGAGAGGACAATTTCAGGGAGAATGGGACTAAATTGGGTCACTTCCAGCCAGTTGAATTTGAGCGTGAATATATCAACACAGAAACTTGTACTTCGTTCACTCCTGAAACAGCCTCTGCTTGTAAAACAGAAGAAATAGGTCAGAGTGGAGTCAACCTGTTCTTCTACCAAGAAATGAGCTAACATCTTGTTTCTCATGGTTTAGGCATTGATCCTATGAGAAGATCCCATCTCAGAAGGGTCTGTACTCAAGAGGATCATGTGGAGGAGTGAGGTGTCCTCCACTAGAGTTCCCTGAGCTCGTGGCTTACCGGCTGTTATAAGCAGTCCTCCAACCTATGCATCACTCGTGACGGGCAACTACGGGTAATAGTCACCTAGTAATAAGGGAGGAGGATCTTTGGAGGACTCCCAACAGTTTCTTACGGGAGATAGCATTTGAGGAACTTTGTATCCTAAATGCAGCAATGCCACATTACAACTCTCCCAATGAAATCGTTTCTAAAACTTGCCTTCCCTTCAATTCTGGAGAAGCCAAATGTAGCAGAGGAAGGAGAGGGTTATGAAGGGTGCACATGGACAAGAAGTGATGGATGGGCTGAAAGATACCTAATATTCATGAGGCACTTGGATATTAAATATTCATTATACTCTAAATATGCATGATACTTGGTAGATACTACGTATACAAGAGGTACTTATTCTGAATATTCTAAATGGGGTCTTAATTTGGCCACCTATCGGTCACATCCACTTTGCTCCCATATGTTCTCTGCCCAAGCACAAAAATAAAGCCCATGGCTGTTCAAAGAATTGCCTGGCAAGGTACAGCTTATGTGACCAAACATACTTGTCCGTGGATCTCTCAGATAGAACAAGAATATTATTGGCTCTGGCTGCCTTCTGTCTGTGGACTCCTTTGCTTGAACCTCAACTCTCGTTCTCCTAAAAATGTCATTAGTGGGAAAGGTAATGTGGTGAAGTGACAGACAGAACACAGAAATGATGGGTACACAAGATGCAGGTAGTGTGGACAGTGTGGTCCTTCCATCCCACCTGTGTCCTGTGAATATTCCTTTACCCCGTCTCTTTCCCACTGCTTATCCTCGTGTGCCCTAAATTCATTTTAATACACCATGTGATCCAAGCACATTTCTGTTCTTTGATCTCTTGGATTGCTTGCATAGTAATATGCTTGTAGAACGTTGCCCCAAGGTAATGTCCCATATGATGGCTTCTCATGCTATAATCTAGCTTTCATTCAAGGTTTATAACAAACTATCTGTTTATTTCTTTAAATTTTTTTGTTTTTATTTGTTTTGTTTCTGGGTTTTTTTGGTGGGGGGAGGAATTAGGTTTATTTACTTATTGGAGGTACTGGGGAATTGAACCCAGGACCTCATGCATGCTAAGCATGCACTCTACCACTGAGCTATATATAGCCTCCCTGGTTTATTTCTTGATACAATGCAAATACCATGAAGCCATGACATATTTCTTTAGTGCTTCCTAGAATACCCAGGATATACGAGGCATTCAATAAATATTTATTGACTACATAGGTGAATATTAGAAGGCAATTAGGAACTTTTTTATTTCAAAATCTTTCAGACTTAAGAAGAGCTGTGGAAATAGTACAGAGTTCCTAGATACTCTTTACCCAGCTTCTCTTAATGTTAAGATCTTACGTAGTACAATGATCACAACTAAGAAATTAGCATTGGCACACTATTAACTAAACTACCGACTTCATTTGTATTTAACCAGATTTCCACTAATGTTCTTGATCCATCTCAGGATCCAATCCAGGAAGTCAAATTGCATTAATTGTTATGTGTTTTCCTAGTCTACTCAAGAATGGTGATGGTTCCTGAGTATTCCCTTGCCTTTCATAATCTTAATACTTTGAAGAATACTCTTCAGGTATTTTGTAGACTATTCCTTGATTCATGTGTGCCTGGTGTTTTCTTATTCTTAGACTGAGGTTATCCATTTTTGGTTATGTGCCATTTCTAGTCTATATCAGATGATACATAGTGTCAAAGTCTTATTACTGTTTATTACTCTAACATATTGATCATAATTACTTCACATCACCTACCAGATAGTTTCTACATCTCTTGACGTATATGAATCTAGTTCTGAAGATTGCTTTGTCTCTCAGACGGGTGCTTTATTTTTTTCTTGCCTTTCCGTATGCTTAATTTTTCTTTTCTGAAAGCCGGTTACATTGTGTTGCAGAGTTGAGGCTGAGAGATTCTGCAACGTAGAAAGGGGAGCACTTTTCCTCTTACTGGGTCTTTAAGGCAGGAGTTTGAGCTAATCTAACTAGAACTTGGACTGAGTTTGACCTTCATTGTCGTTGTTATTATCATGTATGCCACAGATGTGAAATTATCCGGGAGACACTTTGTGTTTTGTGTGGGGGCTCGTTTGCCAGACGTTTTTTTCCCAATGCCTTTCTGTTCTCAGATTTAGGATTTTCCTTTGTGCCCCACCTTAGCAGGTGTCTGTCTTTTGCAAGTTACATGTTATGAGGTATTCTTTAGCATGCAGTGGTAGTGTTCAGTGTGTGGATATCTTCTGTTGTTCTGACCAAAATCTCAGCCTCAGACATATCCCCTGTCATGTCTCTGGACCTTGAGGATGTAGTCTTTTCAGTGCTCCCCTCCTTCCCCATAATTCTGATTCCAGAAGCTATTCTTGGGTCCCCTTCAGGTTTAGAAGGATGTTTCCTGAACTCCCTCAGCTGCAGTGGGTTTTCACTGGTACCTCCAGCTCTGCAGCACTGACTGCCTTTACTCTGCAGGTGTGAAGGCATTCATTCCATCCAGGAAACGCAACTGAGATTCTCATGTTAGTTTTCTGGCTCTCTGGAAACAGCTGCTGTTCCCAGTTCCAGTTCTGAAATATGAGAGATTTTCTGATGATTCTCCTAATCTTTTCTGGGAACATCTTCTGGGGTTTGTGATAAAGAAAACAAAAAATAACAACAAAAGAGCTTTCCAGAGAGTCTGGACTCCACCTCTGTTCACAGTCCCCCAGGACTCCATTATCTTGCCATGGCTCATCAGCCAGCCTCCCCCAGGTCCCCAGTGCCCTGGATGAACTCTTTTCATCTGGATACGGCTGCATCTTGCCCATGTATGCCAGTGCTGCTGTCTCCTCTGCCCCCAAAGTCATTTGTCTTCTTATGTTAGATTTGTTGATTGCCTGGTTCTGTCTCCTTCATCTCCTCCTTTAGATTCTGTGTTGCATCCATAGTTTACTGTTTGCTGGTCCCTGGAACACAGAAGGCTCATCTGTGTTTCCTGACTGTGCTCACAGTTTTGCCTTCCCAAAGTCTTCCCAAGAGAGCTCGGGGTTCCAGGAGAGCAGGAAATGGGCCTTCTTTCTTTACATCTCCAGAACTGATCACAGTCACACATAGAATAGCACTGGCTCTCAAGAGTGTTTTTAACTCACAAAAAAAGGAAAGAAAGCAAGCAAGAAGGCAGGAAGAAAAAAACATAGTTGAGTATTGATTCATTCACACCTAATGACCTGTTCAACTGTACAGTTAGGGCCCCACACGTATAGGACACATTCCACGGGGAAAATCAAATCCGTGGATAAGGAGCAGAGTGAGGAGCTGGGGGTGTGACAAGACGATCATGAAATGAAGTGAGGATGTGCCTCATGAACACAGACTTTCAAATCTGTAAGTTAATAAGTTTTCAGCTGAGACAGAGGGAGGGGAAGGAGGCAGGAAGGGGAAGGATGGAGGATGGGGAAGAGAGCGAGAGAGAGAGAGAGAGAAAATGAATATAGGATAGGAGAATGTGATTGTGATTTCGACACTGTGAATCCCAGCTTTGCTTTCCAAAACAGGCAATATTCACTACCAGTCCTTCTGTATTGACTTGTTACATACTATCTGTGGTGATAAAGGTGGGAAAAAGATGAGCAGACTAAACAGCAGTGCAACCCAGGTACCAGGCAAGTCAGAGGTTTCTCTGGCTGCTGAAATTAACATTCAGCCAGGCAGTTACTGTTGGGATTCCTTGGCCTGCTGGTATGGGTAACAGATTCCCCGCAACCACTAAGAGTCTGGTCAAAGTGCTGGATACACCCCAGGAAATCTTCCCTTTCACCCCCATGTATCAAAGCTAAGATCCTGCACTTACACGAAAATGTCCCTATGATTTGACCCTGATTAAAAGACCTTTGAAACCAAGTCTTAACATTTTCCATCTCCAATTTCATCACGCTGCTAAATTCTATTCCTTCAAGATACTCCTAACTGTCATGAGCTGTATACAAACTCTCTCTTCTGAAATCCTTTGGCTGTGACTTAACTCTGTGGCATTTAGATTTTCTGTTGGCACAGGAACTATCTGTTTGTGCTGTAGCTCTTGATGCAAAATTAACATGGAACTTCAGAGTTGTAGGGGTGAGTTGAGAGAGAGCACATTTGAGTGCTACTTTGCTGCTGTTTTTATGCTAGTTGGGAAACAGCCCACTGGGGAAAGAAAACAAAGACAGAAAAGTGGGCAGACAATCAGGCTCTAATTTTAGCACCCAAAAGCTGTGTGAGCGCTGTCAACTCAGCTCCCCCATCTCAGGACATTTAACACACAAAACGAGGGGCTGAAAGATGTCTAAGGTCCTTGCCAGTCCTAAAACTATTTAGAGTGAAGTAATCTATTGTATCAGTGATTTCAATCCTGACACATTAAAAAAATGGTTTTCAGCATCAAAGATCTAGGGGGAAATGTCAACAAAAATATTTGCTGGGGAGCATGGGTTCATGTGACTTAATATTCTACAAAGAGGCTGTTACTCATTTAGAGCATTGATTACTTGCCACCGATGTAAGAGGAAAAAGATCTATAATAAATGAAGTAATAACTAAGAAAGGCATATTCTTCAGTCAAAAGTTCAACCATATTCCATATGTGTATGTTATTTCTCTCCTTTATTTAATACCATTTGAACCAAATACTTCATTGTTATGCCCCAGCCTATTCTGCTGCTTCAAATAAATATTGGATTCCCCAGATATAAGGAGATTTTTCACCTTTCAGAGGGACTTTGTAAGGTTCCACTGACCTGCTCCTTAGGCAAACAAAATGTCTTTTTCTGCACATAATTTTAAGTTGAGAGAAGGTAAATTGAAATGACATTTTAAAAATTTAAAATTAGTTTTAGTAAATCCAATATTGACAGTGTACCACTTGGGGACACCTGACACTTGAAAGATGAGAGGCCAAGTCCTTCCTCAGAGAAATCCTGCTTTTCTGCCTCAGGAGACATATTACTTTATTTCTTTTGGAACCTGTGAATGTGAAATGGAACATCAGAAATAGCAAGTTGGCAAAAATAATATTATGCTTTTTTTTTTTTTTTACTTTTTCAAAGTACTTCCATATGACTAAATTCAATGGTCATAATTTTTATAAACTTTTAAAGTGAAATATAATATAAAGTTAAGTGCATAAATCTTGTGAATTTTTTCAAATATACATACACATATATAATAATCACCTAGATCGAAGAAAACAAGATAAACCACATCAGAAGCTTCCCTTGTGTCTTCTCCCAGTTAATTTCCATCCTGTAGATGTAATTTCTACCATGACTTTTAACAACAAATTGGTACTGTCTGTTTTCAAACTTCAAATGAATAATTCTACAGTATGCAATACTTTTTCGTCTAGTTTCTTTAACTCAACATTATTTCCCTCTGATTTATCCATGTTGTATGTGTATCAGAATTTCTTTCGATTGCTGTATTATATTCCATTATTAAATATACCATGATTTATTTATTCTAATATTGACAAGCAGTTGGATCATTACCAGTTTGGGGCTATTACAAAGAATTCTGCTATCAGTATTCGTGTAAATCAATTTTGGAAGATTTTGGAGTAAAATTGTGGGTTTAGCATTAGTAGTGACTACCAAAAGTACTCCAGGGTAATGGTTACAATACTAGTTTACATTCCTACCAGTGCCCACATTAATTTCTATTATCATATTATCAGTGTTTCTTAAGTTAACATTTTCAACTTGGATATCTCTTTATATTCTTCTATTAAACTTATCTCTTGAATTCTTAAATTTCGTTCATGTATTTTCAGTTCTAAAATTTCCAGAATCTCTTTCAATTTCCTGCTGAAATTCTTAATCTTTTTCTGTATTTTCTAAACATATCAGATATAGTTAATCCAGCATTCTTTCCTGAGAGCTCTAAGATCTGGACCAGTCTTAGGTATTTTTCTATTATTTATTTTTACTCAATTTTTTTTTGGTCGTTTGATTCTGTTTCTTGACATACCTATTAATTTTTTACTGAATATTGGAATATTCGATGCTTTGGGATGATGTTATCTTTTCCCAGAGAGGGTTTAATTTTACTCTAGCGGGTGGATGGTGTATGGATAAATCTCTTTAATCCAGTGGAGTCTTTGTTTCCAGTTTTAATAGGGCTGCTGGATTTTTGATTGCTCTCATTCCTAGGGTGCAGCTCCCACTCATCCAATGTAACCCTTTTATGTATTCTGAAAATCTTCCTTCCTCCCGCCTCCCCCTTTATTTCTCTTAAAAAAAATTTTTTTTTCTCAAACATGTTTTTACTTATTTTTTTCTAGTGGAGGTACTGGGGATTGAATCCAGGATCTTGATGCATGCTAAGCATATGCTTTACCTCTGAGCTATGCCCCTACCTCCCTGGTTTCTTTCTTTCTCTCTTTCTTTTTGTTTCCATATCTAGTCCTGAATTTTAATTTTTTTGTAGCAAAGCAGCCAAATTATATCCTCAGCTTTTTAGCTCCTTGGATACTGCTCCTTACTTCATTTTTAGGAGTCCCAGCTCGTGCACTCACAGTGTGAGAATTCATTGCCCGGTGCTCGAAGAAGGAAATTACCTACAATTCTAGGCTCACTTCTTTTTGGTTTCCTGCCTCTGGTCTTTCTGCCCCTTAAGTTTTTGCCATTCTGAGAACCCTAAACTCCACACTCTGTTTCCCTTCCCCAGTTTGATGTGCCCATATCTTTAGGCTACCAAGGCTTTCCTTGCCCTGAAATGTGATCGGCAAATTTTCTGAGGCAAAAACAGAAGTGAAGGGAGGCTCGCCTTGGTGTATTTCCTTGCTCCTGTCTGCCCTGGTTACTTTCATGTGTCTTCAAATAGTTGTTTACATATTTTATCCATCCTTTAACGTTTCTCTCCATGGTAGGATTAATCTCCTAAATGTTCCATTACCATGGTTGAAAAATGAGACAGAATATGTACATATGTATGTTTGAAATACGATAAACATAGTCCTGACTTGAAAGATGGAAGAAATAAAAATGAAGAGGAAGTAAGCATTTTTATGATCACAGAGAAAGGCTTTTGTGTCAAATTTTATGGTCAGAAACTTGTGATCCAAGTTTTTTATTTCTCACCCTTCAGATTTCAGATAAACTGAACTTTCACAGTTCAGTTTTTATCAGATTATATTGAAGAGGAATATTAACAAATCAACAGTCCCAGTTTGTAACAGAATACAATCTTGGGTGTGTTCTTCATGTTGTTGTTGTTGTTGGGAGAAAGGTAATTAGGTTTATTTACTTTTTTTAAAAAAAGGAGATACTGGGGATTGAACCCAGTGCCTCATGCATGATAGACATGCACTTTAACACTTAAGCTGTACCTTCCCCACTAATCTTGGTTGTATTCTTATAAATGCTGACTTAATTAAATATTACCTTAAAAAATGAGAAGAATTTGTTTTCATTGGCACTTACGGATGAAGTCCACAATTAGAAGAGATTCTATAAAATACTGTAGAAATATAAGCGGCTCTTAACCTCCCTTTACATGAATTCTAACACCATTACCCTAACCAGAAGTCATATGACAAATATGTTGACACAAATCAATATATTCATAATATCCACACCACTGGCTGACAAGTGGACCTTCTAAAGGGAAAATGACATTTATTTTACGACATCTTATAATGCTTATAGCGATTTGCATTTACTATCTCATAAGTATTTTGCAGCAAAACTATAAGGTATTTCCATATATTATACAGAAGAAAGGAAATGGATACATAGATGTGGTCACAGGAATTTGCCAGGGCCATGAAGAATTTGTGACAAAATCAGAAATCAAACTCAGGGATTCTGTACCAACCTCAGCCTCAGTTTCCTTTTGCTGTATTGGAAAAACCTACATGTTTCACAGATACAGCCCAAGAACTTTGTGTTACCCCATGTCTCTGGATCTACCTTCAGGCATTTGAAAATGAAATAAACTCCATGAGGAAAGTTTTCAGAAGCTTAGGATGAAAATGTTGTGTGGAAGCACCTGCTATTTAAAGTGTAATTGGAATCTTTCTCTCTTTTGATTTCCATGGGCTCTCATAGGAACTCCAACCCTCTGCATAGATCCTCTCTTGCTTTAGGAATTTAGGGAGTTCTCAAAAGGGAATTTCCCATGAGCACCAGGGACACCACCTGCATGAATCTCGACATGAATGGTACCTCCTGAGTTAGTGGTACCAAGTGTTCTTCCATAATTCTCTTCCATGTCCTACCAATAAAATTTCCAGCAATTGCCTTCCTCATAGTCATCACTGCTTTTTCAGACATGACCAATCCTGAAAATGTTCAACAACTAGTCATGAGATGTTCTTTCATATAAAATATTTATGCGCTGTTTGATCTCCCCAAACAATTATGGTTTTAAATTTTTACAAAAATCAGATTGGGAGAGTTTGAATCTCTTCCTCGTGTATTATGCTCCATCAGAGAAACACCAAAGCAGTGATATTTAATCTTGAATGTGAGGCAAAGGTTAATGAAAAGATCCTGCTCAACCAGAGGATACGAAGTTGATGGCACCTCTGTTATGAAATGAATACTGTTGACAAAAACGCTGAGGTAGTTCACCCTTTCACTCCCTCTCTGATGGATAAGCTATCGTTAGGTATAAAACTCTTTGCTCAGAAGACACCCTCTTCCAATTGGCTTCTCATTGTCATTTCAAGAAATTATCATCAGAGTAGTTCAGTAATCTTGAAGAAAGCTCCAAAATATCTGAATTTCTCTGTATATAGTTGGAACATTCCACTACAGAACTCACCACTGAGTTCATCTGTACACTGAAGAGACTGGGGAGGAAACAACTGTACAAAATAAATGAAAAGCTTCTGTCAGATACATATTATTGATCATCATGAATAACAGAAACAGCCATTTATGGATGGCTTAGCCCTTTACCTTATAATTAGACTATAATGATCCTCATTTTCCAATAACTGATTTATTTAGACATAGCACTGTATTTTAGAGGTTTGCATCTTTGCTATTTGAATTGGCAAAGTAATTTCTAATTTTTGCTGAACTGAGTCACAAACTATATATAATTTGGTAAAAATTGAGCTCTCTTAATAAAAGCTTGCTTTCTGAATCAGAGTATGGAAAAATGGATTAAATTGTACTAGGAGGAACTTTTACAACAGTAGGCTAGGAAAAAAACTATTAAACCGTTTCCTTGAAATAGATGAGTGTTCAAAGATTACCATTTCATAGATTTGCTAATTTTCCAAAAAAGAATGATTCAGATAATTGCTATGATTTCTTTCCTTCGGTGTTACCACTTGTAGTGTGCTATTATTCCATCACAGAATAAAAAGTTAAAAGAAAAAGGCTTTGGTAATTTCCTCAAGTGAGCCTTCCTATTTTGCTGAGGAATTCAGAAAAGATCAGAATTTAATTAAATGCATTTTGTTCAGAAATGAAAATACTTAAGAGAGTGGGTGGGGGAAGGGGCAGACATTCAACTGTAGCTAAGTTTTTTTACGAGCAAATGTTCACTTTGGGTTGAGTAAATATAGTTACCTTGTAAGCCACAGATGTACAAACGAATTTGTGTTTCAATGCCAACTGTTCCAAACCATTATATAACTTTTAAGATCTAAATCTCTGGATTTTTCTTTTGTTTTTAGGCAAAGATAAATATTGCTACTTGAAAAACCTACAAACTTGTGACATAGTGAACTCAAAATAGCAAATTAAATCATCTCGGTCACCATGTTCAATGAAGAAACCTGATCAGAAAGAGATTATTTCATATGTACAAGAAACAATTCAGTGTTTAGTGAGATAAACATTAGATGTCATTTCTTTTTAAACAAAATCAGGCCATTTAACACTGTATCCTGGCAACTCATCATTTCTCTTGAATGTGCAACACTTTTGAGAAGAAAATGATAGCATTAATCCAGGCAATAATTAGTTTAAAAAACAAAGATGTGGACTGGGGTTGCTTTGAGAAATATTGGCATGTTTTCAAGCAGGCAAGTATTTGTTAATAGGTAGAAAGTGTTTATTTAAATATTTGAGGGCAAAACTGTAGCAAAAGTTAATTTGATACTAACTTTCAGACATAGCTCAGCTTCATAACACATAACATCATCTGATGAAAGGGTATTTTCAGGTATATGCCAACTTTTCTCCATATTTTGTATATAGTCTGATGGCCGCTATCTTGGTTGTCCAAACAAACTCTTTTGCTTTGTTGTGATACAACTTCAGTTCCTATCCATGGCTAACTAGAGGGTGCTGTCATGACCATGACCTCTGTGCTTGTGTTTCTACAATGCCATCTAGCCTGTCAGGGTTTCTTTACGAATTTAGCCCCTATCGGTCAAATTTTTTCTTTATTAACATCCTCTCATTAATTTTGCATTTGATTTCAGTCACGATGATGTATTTTTGTATACGAATATTCTAGCTGGAGGGTACTTAGGCCTCCATAATGTCAGTGAGTCCCATGGCGGGGGGTAGTGATTTCCTCATGGTTTATCCAGCTAGACATGAGTGGGTCAAGGCTAGAAATAGTCTTTTTTGTTGTTGTTGTTCTTTATATCAAGTTGAGAAATTATTCAACATCTTTCTTTAACATTATATATATATTATCACCTCAATTAGACTGTAAAGTAGTTACAGTATCTTCTGAGTTTCACATTTCTCCTTGGTGCCCAGTGGGAGAATTACATATTTTCATTTAATGTTACAATCAGCCAACACAAGAATAATCAATGGAGAGACCATAAAACATTCTTAGTCTCTCTGACCCTTTAGCTAACACTTCTTTTATACTAAAAATTTTTATGTATATTTGTTCCAAACAGTCAGGTTTTATAGCATTGATTTAAAATCATTGTCAGATTATCTCATGTTAAAATTTCCCATTACTTGACGTTCTGAACTCTCTGCAACGCATGGGTTTATCAAGATCATCTCAATTCAGAAGTTGTGACCAAATTTTGGTGTTCTGTGTTGTTCAACTGTGTAAATGTCAGAATTAGGAAATTCTCTTGTCTCTGCACTGCCTAATCTCTACAGTAGGATATTCATTCACTTACACTTCTTTTATCCATTTTGCTCTTTGCCTCCCTTTCTTCATTCCAGCAATTTCTCAAAAGTTTATTAAGGACCGTGAGGTGGAAGATGCATAAACAAGGCTCAGACTTTACAGAAGCTCAGAAGGTCGTGGGGGAACCAGCCCCTAAGTCAAATCTGTAATGCAGTGAAATTATCTCTCTGGTACAGTGGTTTAGTGAAGGTTGTGTTACTCAATTTTTCTAGCAAAATTGGAGAGGATTCTATTTAAAAGATGACACTCTTAATAGGTCTTGAAAGATGAATAAGTTTACTTAGAATGGAGAAAGTATGGAATGTCTTCTAGGCAGGGACACAGAAATTGCAAATCCACAGAGACAGGAAAGAACACAGGGTATTTAGGAAGAGTAAGTCTCTGTGGAGTCACCTGCAGTTGTGATCTCCTTGATCCCTTATCACAGTGGGGGTTGGTGGGGGGACTGACACAGAAGAGATGCCTGCATGGGGCAAATTAATAAAAGATTACTACTACAGTGGTGCTCTGAAACTGGTTTGTTGATATATTTTTCCTATGAATTGTTCTGGGAACATAAAAAATTAAAAATAAAACATATTCAGATTACCAAGCAAATAATTTTGAGAACAAGAATAACACAATCACAAAGCATACTTCCAGGAGTGGCATGCCATTCTTCATGTTCAAAGCAATCCTGCAAAGTCAATTGCTCAAAAGCGATCACTTAAAAATAAGTTAGAATGTAGATTTGTGTGTGGCCCTTTAACTGAGGAAAGATGGCTCTCTGCTTAAACTATGACAGAATTAGGTATTCAAATATACTTTGTCCTGGTGAACATTCTTTTCTTTTTTAAATTGGTATCCCTTCCTCTACTATGTGTGCTTCCTTTATTGTCAGTTGCTGCTTCTGGTCAATATAAAACTTTCGTCCTTGAAAGCCTGATCCCCTTAGAATACGGAAGAACCCGTGGACATCATCTGCCCATAAGGATTAAAGGCTAAGTGCCACTAATGGGTTGCATGTACAGGTGTACTTCTTATTTTCTCCTACTCTTAGCAGTAGAATCAAACTAAAGAGCATCCTTTGAGCTCTAAGAAGAGACCACAATGGTCCTCATTTAAATAAGAGCCTTATGGTGCTAAAAATTCTTGTTGCTACAGTGAGCAAAATATAATCTGAAGTGTCATAGTGAGCATATGCATAGATGCTCCTCCAACTTCAGGAATATTTAGATCTGTACTTCTCACATTTAAATAGTGCACTTTACTTCCATCTTCTAAAGAGATTAGTATCTCTGTGTGTATGTGTGTAAGTGCATGTGCGTATGTTTATAAGATGAACACCTGAGAATAAAGATGTCAAACCTGGCCTAAGAAATACTTCAGTAAAAGATAAACAGTTAACTTCTGTTTCTGGTCACCATAGATAACAGACTCTGGGTTTTCTATCCTGAAGCAACTTAAAACTAGACAACACACATAAAACAATGGTTTTCAGACATTGAACACTGGGCGGTGCAGGACAGTAATATGTGAGACATAGGAGATAAGTGATTAAGCCCAAGATTGTTCCAGTTTACTATCTAAGGAGTTTGCAAGCTAAAATAGAGGTACTAGGAAACTAGGTAGAGGCCAGAAATATCCCTGATTTAAAGACACAGAGTTGAGAGTCCAGGTGGGACAAAGCAGGGGAGTTCACTATAGTATGAGAGAAAGACATGCAGAGGATTACCCTTAAGTCTTAAACCGAGTAATGATCAGTGCATGCAGGTAAAGAAATTACCAAAGTTGGGGGGAGAACCACTCCAAAAACTTCTGAGGGAATAATTCTTTATTATTATTATCACTATTGGGCTCAAATGTATGTAACATGAAATTAACTATTCTAGTATGAACAATTCAGTGCCATTTAGTATGTTTAAAATGTTGCCCAATCACTACCTCTGTCAAGTTCCAAACTATTTTCATTTTCAGAAAAGGAAACCGTGTACCCATCAAGCAGTTGCTCCATATTCTGTATGTTAACTGTTTAAGTACCCATTTTCAATTATTTGGGGTGAAATTGCTGGGTCATATGATAATTCTGTTTTACTTTTTGAGGGTCTGCCAAACTATTTTCTACATTCATTAGACTTAACAATTGTACTAGCAACATACGAGAGTTTCAATTTCTCTATATCCTTTCCAGTACTTATTATTTTCTGTTAAAAAAAATAGCCATCATAGTTGGTGTGAAATAGTAAGTAACTCTTCTGATTTTGATTTGCATTGCTCTAATGAGTAATAATGCTTTTAGGTGCTTGTTAGCTATTTGTATACCTTCTCTAGAAAAATATTTACTTAAGTCCCTTGCCCATTTTTAATTGTCCTTTTGTTTTTGAGCTGTAAGACTTTATACAGTCAACCCTCCATGTCTGTGGGCTCCATATCCCTGGATTTAACCAGCTGTGAATCAAAAATACCCAGAAAAAAAATATTCCATAAAGTTCCAAAAAGCAAAACTTGAATGTGCCACCTGCTGGCAACTATTTACATAGCATTTGTATTCTATTAGGTAATAAATGCTATCTAGAGATGATTTAAAGTATACAGGAGGGTGTGTATAATTATATGCAAATACACCATTTTATACAGGGGACTTAAGTGTCTATGGATTTGGTATCCACCGGGGGTCCTGGAACTAGTCCACCCTCAATACTGAGAGAAAAGTATACATTCTGGCTACTAAACCTGTATCAGATATATGATTTCAAAAATTTTCTCCCATTTTGTAAATTATCTTTTCACTTTCTTAATAATGTCCTTCGATGTGCAAAAGTTTTTTATTTTGATGAAGTACAATTAATCTAATTTTCTTTTTGTTGCTCATGGTTTTAGTGTCATATCTAAAAATCCACTGCCAAAACCAAGGTCATCAAAGTTTACCTTGTTTTCTTCTAAGGGTTTAATGGTTTCAGCTCTTATATTTACATCTTTGATTCAGATCGAGTTAATTTTTGTAGAGGAAATTATTCTTAAAGCTCATACAGGGCAAGGAGTAGTCTGTCTTTCCAATGACCAGAGTAGAAAACTTCATAATTCATGGGCTATGAAATGCATTACTTGGAATTACATTCAGTGTCGAAATTAGCCACAGACAAAACACTGTGTGCTGTTTAACAGAAGTTAAAAGAGAAGCCAAGAAAGAATCAAATGGTTTCCAATTATGTTTTTAGGAAATCAAAAATACTGATGATTCAACAAAGCAAATTCCCAAGGTCTAGCATGCAAAAAAGCACAGAAAGTAAGCCTGTAATGAAGAGAAAAACCAAACAGAATAAACAGAAGTTATGGAATTACTAGGCAAATACATTAGAATAGTCTTTTATAAGTGTATCCCATCTGCTTAAGAAGATGATAGATACATGACAATGATTTTGAAAGACTAAATTCAAATTTTGGGCACAGAAAAACTTCAGTATCTGAGATGAAAATGACACTAGATAGAATTGACAGTAGATTAGACAATGTAGAAGAAACGTTAGTGAATTGAAGACACAGCAATTGAAACTAACCAGAATGAAACACAGAGTGAAAGAGACCCTTGAGAAAAAGAAACAAATATCTTCATGAATATTTTTTCTTGTTATTCCATTTTGAGTACTGATTATACTCCTTAGGTCCAAGTCCTTTATTAGATAAGTGATTTTAAAATGTTTTCTTCCAGTCCATGACTTTTCTTTTTATTCTCTTAACCGTTACTCTTGAAATGCAATGGTTCTTAATTTTGACAATAGTTTTTTCTCCTATAAGTCATGCTTCTGCTTTCACATCCAAGTCTTTAATTAACCCAAGGCAAGGACAATTTTTCTCCTATTTTTAATTCTTATAGAGTGTTACAATTTTAGGTTTTCCCTATAGGTCTATTATGAATTTTGAACTACCTTTTATATGTGGTGTGAAGTAGGAATTAGGTTGTTTTTTTGTTTTTGCTTTTGTTTTTGTTTCTTGCCTAGAGCATTACTTATGAAGAGACTACTCTTTTTCCTTCAATGTTATTGACCATCAATTGATCATATATGTTTTTCTGTACTTCTAAACTCTATGCTGTTAGATTGATCAATATCACAATTAAAATTGCGATTGGTCAATATCGATGCAATTAAATATGCAATTTTATTGTAAAGATACACATATAGCTTTATAGTAAGATAGTCTTCAGGTAATATAAATTTTCCAAATTTCTTTTTCTAAATTTTAGCTACTCTAAATTTTGTGTTTCCCCATATAAGTTTTAAAATTGGCTTGCCAATTTCTACAAAAAATATCTTACTGAAATTTTTTATTAAAACTGCATTGAATCTATAGACTGATCTGGAGAAAAATTTTCCCCAACATTGAGTCTTCTAAATCATGAACATCTCACTATTTACGTAGACATTTAATTTTTTTATCAATGGTTTGAGGCTTTGCTATAAAGATGTTGCATAGGTTTTCTAAGATTTATGCTTAAGTAGGTCATGGTTTTGGTGCAATAATAAACAGATCTTTTAAAATTACAACTTACAGTTTTTCATTGTTAGTATACAGAAAACTGAATGGAAAAAAATAAAAAGAAATTGACTGGTAAATGTGTTTGCCTAGATCAGAGGTCCTCAAATTTCAGAGTGCTTCAGAATCACCTGGAGGCTTGTTAAAGCAGCTCTCTGGGCCCCATCCCCAGAGTTTCTAATTCAGTAGGTCTTTGGTGGGGCCTGAAGATGTACATTTCTAACAAATTCCAGAGGATGCTAAGGTTGCTGATCCTGAGGTCACCCTTGACAACCACTGGCCTATCCTAGATCCCTCCTTCCCTCCCTCCCTCTCTTCCTTCTTTCCTTCTTATTCACCCTCTGCTAAATGTGGAATCCTGAAGAAATTTATGTCATCAGTGTGCTATTAGTGATACAGAAAACACACTGAAAGCAGTGTAACTAGAAACCAGGGACCTGATTTGGGACCACTATGCTGCCATCACTCTTCCTAGATCCTGAGCAAATTGTTCTACCTCTTAAGGCTCCACTCCTTCCTCCACCTGTGAAATGAGGGCACTGGGACTGATACAACCTGAGCTGCCTTTCGGTTCTTGGGAGCCTGGAGTCTTTGGAACTAGGACTAAGCATTGTAGACATGCCAGATGGTTTCAGATGACCAATTTTTGAGATACATTTTTGAAGTGGATTTGCTTTTGACAATTTTCTCATTTCTCCTGCAAGCAAGTGGATTCAGAGCAGGAAGAAGGGAAGCAATCCAGTGGCTTACTTTCTTAGAATCCACCCATCAGTGCTTTTATTATTGGAAAAGATGACTGTGGTTATGTTTCTTCTTTGTGGTTTAATACCATATGATTTCATGATGTAGACTTGACTTTACAGCAGCCTGAAATAATCAAATAATCACTTCCAATGCTATACATTCAGAGTATCCTCCCAACTGGTAAGTCAATTTAAAAACAAGAGAGAACTCAGTTAAGGAGCCACTTTCTGGTGAGAGCTGTGCTGAGAACCCTAAAAACTCAAACAGATAATGTCAAATGAAATGCAAATATTTTAGTGTAAGAAGGCAAAAAACTCCTTCTTTTAATCTAGAAGAATGAAATTTAGTCTACTCTAACAGAGCTCTCTGAGCTATACATTTCTCAGAGTGATTAATATCTCTGACAGACCATTCTGCAGGCTACAGGCAAGGAAAGTAATGCAATTCCATTCGGCATGATTTTTCTCTTATAAAAAGCAAGTGAATGTTATGCCATCCTGTTAAGCCTTTATATGCTTTAATGCAAAGTGTCATTCTTCAGTTTTACTTTTGTCTTTAAAAACAGGCACAAATGTCTCACTGGTAAAACCCTAAAGACAATGATTTCAAATGTGGATGGGGGCTGGAATTGGATACAAAAAATAGGAAAATGATGAGGAAAAAAAGCATATTTACTATATGGTTAGAATTTCCAATAGAGTTTTAGTTTGATATATTAGAGGAGCATAGACAAATTACTATATGGTTAAGAAACAATTTATGCCATACAACTGTATATTACTTTTCAGACCACTATAATCCTTTTTGTGCCACTTACTTAACCATCCTAACAATCAAGGGAAATATAAATTGTTACACTTATTTTAAAGATGAAGAGAATAAAGCTCTGAGAATTCAAAATCATGAAGGTTAGAAGTGGGATTCAAATTTAAGCCTCTTATGTAGCCACTTCAGTCTATATTCTCCTCTGCCCATTTCTTGGAAATCCCCCATCCTAGCAACAGAGCTGGGAACAGTTTTAAGTAGACCAGAGAAGCATCTTGTGGTGCTGCATGGTAAATAAACTACAACTGCAACTTAAAAGTAGTTAAAAACAAAGAACATCAATGCTCCTGCCCACACACTGAAGCCAACATTCACCAGGACTGTAAGACACACACCTTCCACTAGAGAAGAACTAGCCTGGGCACTGTTGACAAACGAAAAAGGCTACTGGTGGCTTTTCTAAGCCCCGTATGAGAGTTCAGTGGGTTGAGAGTTATATGAAGAGCAAACCCACACCCAGAATCCTGTAAAGGCAATTAATTGTCTGAAGTTGTAAAGTGTGTTCAAATGTGTTGCCAAAGTTGATTATCTTCTTACTTGTTAAATATTTTCACATGTGATCTTTCTTGTTGATAAGCATCACTTGTACCACCTACAAATAGAAAAATTATAAAGGCTGGAAACAGCTCAGAACAGTCCTCCTGGTTTTTCTGATGCCTTCTCACACATGGAAGACGTGTAGGCTTCCAGCCTGGGACAGAACTTCCTTCACGTACTGGTAGTCCTTTCACTTCTGGCTTCTCTTCTGGCTTCACTTCTACATCCATTCTCTCATAATTGAGCTACCACTTAGAGGCTATGTTAACATGTGGGAGAGCCTGCTGATTTCTCTGAGCATAAATATTAAAAGCCACACGTCCAGTTGAGCACTTCTGTTCTATTCGTGTCAGGCTAATACAGAATTCTTTCTAGTACCACCACAATGCTGCTTATGTGCACTCCTCGCTTGCTCACTACTGGGCTCCGTGATAAGCTTAGTCAGATGAATTAATCTCCTTTACTCTTCTATTCAACACAATGCTTCATTCTATTCTAGTATGTTCCTGAAGAGCCTAAAAGGATGGCATTAACACAACACTATGACATGCTGATAGAGGTAATATTTGAGAGGCACCTGGTTGCCTTTTACGTCTCTTCAAATGATAAAATTGGTCATGAGAGGTCAAGATTCCCTTCAGAGGCCCCCAGAGGGTCCTGATTTCTTAATAGAAGCCATCATCCTATCATTAGCCTATAAGCCCCAACTGAATCCCATTAGCTTTCTGACCTTGACCTCTTTCTCCTTTTCTGCTGCTCACTTTCCTTTCAGCCACATTGCACTTCATGCTGCTCCTCAAAGGCACAGTGGGGTCTTTGCACTCGCTCTTCTCTGTGTCTGGAATGTTTTTCCCTATAGATCTACATGAGATGATTCTTGTCCTCCATTGAAGTCTTTGCTTATATGACATTTGCACAATGAGAAACTGCTTAATAACCCTGCACTGCAACATAACCACAGGCACTTAACATTCCTTTACCTTCCTTATATACTATATTTTTCATGTGCCATTTAATTCATTTTTTAAATCTCTTCTTAGTCAAATATGGCTCCTCTGGAGATTTTGTATATAATATATCTACTCTGTGTTAATGTTTTTGTTTTCTAATGAGTTCCCAGGGTTTGGACCAAGTGACTGGCATTAATCCCTCAAGAAATGTGTTATACACATAATCATGGCTGTCTAGGTGGTATTTTTTTCCTTGTCAAGACCTAACCATTTTTCCTTGTCAAGAATGACGAACAACAAGATAACAAATAGGAGTCTCCAATGATCTGGGTTAAGAAACGAGTTTTCAATGCAAGAAATTATCACAGATATAAGAGAAGTATAAAATATTTCTTTTTTTATTCCTAATCTTGTTTTTTTATTCTTTTCTAAGGAATCAAGTTCAGAAAGCCTATTCTATTCTATTAATCTTTTCTAAAGACAAGTTTGTATTTATATTTAAATATTCATTTCTTTATACTTCATCAATTTGTGTTTATTTTCAGTTCTAATATCCTGTATCATTATGATTATATTGTTCATCTTCTAATCTCTTAAAAATCATAAATTGATTTATGTCTGTAAATGTTTCAATTCCCTAAATGCTGCAACTGAGATGATAATTCTTGTGAAAGTGATTTATTGAGGGAGAAGTCTATAGGGGAAAGTATTTAATACTTCACCATTAAGCATAACATTAATTATAGGGTTTGTTAGATCTCTGCTATTAGATTAAGAAAGTTCTTTTCTATTCTTTTGTCTGCAACTATTGAGGTGATCACATGTTTTACCTTATAGTCTGTTCAAATGGTGAATTACGATTGATATTTGAATGTTGAACCAACCTTTGAATTCTGATGTAAAGCCCACTTACTCATGGTATATTAGTCTTTTCAAATGGTGGGATTTACACTGTAATTTTCTCTTCTCTAACTAAAAGCAGAACCTGATTAATAGACTTTTAAGCAGCTGTAGTTGTTCGTCTTCTGACAGATGTCATTGTGCTTATTACTGGAGGCTCCACCTGCCAGATTTTAAGCTTCAATGTATTTGGTATCTTTTCATGTCTTAGTGTTGGAGAAAAACAGTTAGTACTAGCTGCCTGGCTAATAATTTTTGTATGTTTGTGTGTGTGTGTGTGTGTCTGTGTGTGTGTTTAGCCAGGGCTAAAGGGAGAGGGAAATGAGGAATTGTTGTTCAATTGGTATACAATTTCAGTTATGCAAGTTGCATACGTTTTAAGTTAAACTTTACATGTAACCATGCAAAGTTTAGTGCTTTTTGTGTACTTTTTCTTCTTATCCCAAAGCCCTCTATACTTTAAGCAAGTAAACTTGGAAATTTCAAATGTCTTATATGAAGATGATAAAAGTCAAAAGAATGATATGTCCAGGGAGGGGATAGCTCAGTGGTAGAGCGTGTGTTTAGCAGGCACAAAGTCCTAGGTTCAATCCCTTGTGCCTCCATTATAAATAAATAAGTAAATAAATAAATAAATAACCGAATTACCTGACCACCCCCCCCCCAAAAATATGATGTCTGGCATATGAGATCAGAGACAATGTTTGTTAGAAATATTCTGTATTTCATCTCAGTTAATTAGCAGCAACATGCATCTATCATAGAAAGGCAAATATTTTCTCTTACTTCTTAAAGGTATTAACAAGTCCTAGGAAATCTGCCTAAATCCAGATCATGGTTTTCACACACAGACACGCATGTGTCAAAGAGACAGATTGGTAAACATAGAGACAAAAATTGCAAATAAAATTACCCAATTTCTGTCTTACCTAAATGGGGCTGGGGTTGATATTATACACTATTCTAAATATTGTATTTAATTCTTAAAAAATATTCAATAAAGTTATACAAAATAGATTGATAATATTTAATAAAAGAATATCATGTCCTGGGCTACCCAGAACAACGGTTAGAGTTTACCAGCATGCTTTGGCTTTTAATATATACCTTCCTGCTGTCTGAGCAGGGATGTGTTTCTTTTACTAAATTGACTCAATATTTCAATGATCTTATTTTTTTATCTTGATAGTACTCAAATACTCAGGGCTCATTATGACAATTTTTTATTATAAATGCTAAAGGGTTTCAGTTAAATAAAACTTATCATTTGGATATATCATTAAACTGCCCAATGTCTGCTAACATAATGTTTAATTTAGTAATTGAAAATAGCTACCACAAAGAAACCTCTTATAAATGATTGATGGCTATATACTTCTACATAACATTTACATCTAAAAAGAGGTCTGCATCTCCTGAAATTGCATCATAGATCAGATGAGCATGAGATTTATATTTTCATTTCCCATGTAATTTATAATTTGATGATGAATGATACAAAGGGGTTGTTTGCCACATGAAGTAACTATGTACTTCGATAAATATTTCTATTTGTTTATATTTGTGGTCGTAGCAGACCCAGGCAGATACTACTTTTAGGCAGAATCTACCTGAGAATACAGTGAATTGGAATGAGAATAACAAGACCCTGAGCTAGTAAATGAGCAGAGCCTCAGTGTGAGCCTAAGGGGAACAGGAGGGGGGCCAATTCGTCCAAAACCTTTGGAGCACGTATGACCCTGAGTACACCAGAAAAGGGGCAAGTTTCATGAAATTATTAAGACCCAGTGAAAACTCATCTGTTACATACTGTTAAAAAGAATCTAAACCTATTAAGGGAGGATGTTAACCTTCTATCCTCTTATGGCTTTTTACACAGTAGGTGCTAAGAAATACAACTGACTGACAATGATTTTAAGTCTTCTTCATTGTTCCTATTTATCTAATGCCTGTTCTGGCCCTAGGAACTACAATTTGAATTAGTCTCCATACCATTTTTCCAGAAGCCTCCATTTAACACTATCGTAGTTTCCTTGGAGCAAGACCAAATAGAACAAATGAGTCTTCTTTCAGAGAAGGGATGGATGAGAGTGTGGGTGAGAGCTCCCCGAGACAGACTATATAGCTGGCTGGAAGACAAAATGATACAGATTTTCATCGTCAGAGAGGATTCTTGACAGGTAGACACCTGTCCAGTCTGAAGTGTTCATCGTGTATCTTTCCACTCCTTGTTCAGAAAGCATCTTTCTAAACCCTTTTGTCAGGATACTGCCCTTAAATGTCAGGATACCATGCTCTTTATTTGTTTCCTTCAGGCTTTTCATCTTTACTTCCATTTGCACTTCTTTATTTTTTTTTTCTGGCTAAATTATACTTTGTGAAAAATGGGCAATGCATATGTAACCCAACATTTCAAGTCCTATTTAATTTTTTGAGTCTTTTCCTCTTGGTTTCTTATGTAAGGACAATTCCTTTTAGTAGCTATTTGTAAGCAGTAATTAGCAAGAAAGTAACATACACTTACATAAATATTTTGTATTCAATACAGGTAATTAAGTCCCTGATTCCTTAAAAGATGAGCATCTAAGCATTCAAGAATGTATGGGTAGGAAAATGAAGTACATGGACCCACTACTAACAGAGGACAAATGGAGAAGAGAGAAGAACGAGGACTGCAAAGTAAACACCTGATTCTGAGAATTATTCAGAAGCTTCAGAGGGAGACACATGGAGTAAAAAGAGAAAGATGACTAATGACTGCTATGGTTGGTGTGATGAACATGGCAAGCATGCAAAAAGATCACTAGAGTCTTAAACGATAAATAGTTTCTCCAAAGAACAATAAGGACAACAAGATACCATGAAAGAATAAATTTGATTGATACTCTCTATAACAGAAGTTCTTGAACTGAGATCAACAGGCAACATGAAATCATTGAAAGCTCTGTGAGTTATTTGCACCACTTCAAAAACCCTAACAAATCACACATTTAGTGATGGCAAGTTTGTGCACATTAACTACAATCCCAAGTCTTTTTGCTTTCTTTGGAATTACATTAGGACAGTATGGAATTCATCTTACAGGTAACTAATCAGAACATCATTTTAGCAGATTGGTGAGGGTGGGAAGTAATGTAAGAGGTTTAGATGAGGTTTTTCAAAATGATTTTCTCCCTCCCTCTGCCACATTCATGGGAAGCTTCTACTTCCCATCTCTTTGATTTCATATTTGTCTTACAACCTGCTTAGGACGAGGATATCAGAAGATGAACACAGGCACTGAAAAATGCTGTCCACTTTGATATTTTCTCTAACACCTCTGCCCTCATCATGAGTTTGAGGTGTTCTCACTAGCCTGCCATTGGAAAAAGAAATATTTGGAGTAGAACTGGCCCCAAGTAGCTGCTCAAAATCACCTAACCATGCCCACCAAAGATGCAACATCAGTTGACCCACAAACGCTTGAGGGAAAAACAAACCTTATTGTTGTATGCCAGTGAGATTTTGTTTTGTTTCATGTTCACTCAATGACAAACACAGCCAATGAATTCTAAGCGATCTGGCCATAAAAATAGGGAAAGGAGCTTATTTTCTGTATAAATAATTTCAGAGTTTATAAGAAACAAGTGTTTTTTGAAGACTCTTAGGAAGAAGAGCGACTTAGAATTCCCATTTGAGTAGGTTACTGAATTGGATCAGATAGATTTTTAATTTGGGTGGTAGTTAAAGGTTAAAAAAATGACAGCGATAAAGAGTATAAATACACAAATGCAACATATACTTAAAACAATATGTATTTAAATGTTATTGGAGCTTATAAATGTATTGCCTCATAGCACCAAATTCACCCTTTATTATCTGCTCTATAATAACAGACTGGGGCCCTGTGAAAAATTCTCATTTATAGCTGGCACAGTGTTAAGCATTATTTGTAGAGTATACAGGAAGGAAACTGAAAAAGGAAGTTCTCTCTCTTCCTGGTTTGGGTGTGCTTCTTTTGGCCTTTTCTTTCTCCTGCTATACAGCTGCACACCCAGGACATGCAATCCCTTCATAAGTTTGCAGCCCAAACTCTGGCCTGGCTATCACCTTACCATAGTCTTCCCAATAGGGACACTGTGTTGCCCAGGCCTTACACTACTATCCATTTGGTGAGCAGGATCCTGAGGTCTTGACTCCCACTATGCACTGATTTATGAGTTTGGGTCAGCCCGAATATCATAGGGATGTCAAGAAACACCTAACACAGACACCACATACCTCAGGCCACCACCTAGCCACTTGGCAGCTCCTAAAGCCCTGACCTTTAGTGGACCTTCCCACCAGGCTTGGTCACCTGCACCCCAGAGGGTTGTTTCCGCTTGAAAATCCCAGCTACAATTTTACCCACCTATACCTTGGATGGGTGTTTCCTGTCTGCTTGGAAACTATAAACTAGCTCTGACTCAGTTCAAGCCCAAGAATTTTTCAACCAACAAGTGGTCTGCCACCATATCTGTTCCAACAAGGTCTGAAACCCAGTCTTGAAAAAAAAAAAAAACTCTGCTTCCAAGTTTGTTTTTCCCTTTGGATACTGTCCTTCAGCATCAGGAGTTTTTTAGACCTACCTTTGATATGGTTGATAATCAGTCCCCTGATGTAGTCTTTACATTAAGATTTATTATTTCAAATTGCTGTGTGGTTTCTGTCTCCTGATTGGATTTTAATTGATAAAGAACACTGATGAATTAATTGTGAGAGTGAAGAAGAGAATGGACGGATTAATGGTGACATTTTTGACTGATATAGGAAGTAGGTACAAGTAAGGAGAGGAAATAAATTCCATTCTGAATCTGGACAATGTGAAGTAATTGTAAGGAGTTCAGAGGTAACTGACCTTCATGCAGTGAGACAGAATAACTGAAGTTTGGTGGAAAGAGGACAGATAGAAGATATAGATTTGTGAGTTATTAGCATTCAAGATGAAGTGGAGATTATGAGAGCGGAAGTGGTCACCTAAACTACCAAATTATGATGAATAATAAAAGCAGAGGCTCAAGGACAGAGATCTATGGGAAGTTAATATGTAATAATTCCCAAGAATAGCTTAGAAGTAGCCATTAGCAGAAAGCAGACATTTTCTCAAGTATGGAGTGATTAGTGATGCTAAATATAACAGGAAATGTTATTAATATAAGGTCGGGAAAATGTCTATTAAATTTGGCAATTTGATTTTATTAAGAAAAATTTCAGTTCTTTAGTGAGAATAGGAACTAAATTATCCTGACTTAAGAAGTAAATGCTCAGTGAGATGACAGAGGGTAGTTTGTTCTTTGTGAAGTTTAAGTGAAAAGAGAAAAAGATGAGACAGTATGTTGCAGGACACATAACATAGAAGGCAACGGATTTTAGTTTTTAGGGAAAGGGAGCTTTAAGAGTGATGAATAAAGGAAAAAATTGTCAGAGGAGTCGTTAAATGTAAAAGAGATGCAGTAATAATCAGCAGACTCCATCTCTGGGACACAGAAAGTGCTGGGCTTAAGAACCCATCTGGAGGGACTGGCTTTGGAATGAAGATGGAATTTTTGACTGGAGGAAGTTTTTGGAAGTATAAAGTATGTAAAACGAGGCAGGGGAAATCAAAGAATTTCATGCTTAATGACTTAAATCTTCTCAATGAAGTGAAGTCATCTAATGAGATTGATGAAGTGGGAGAAAATGTAAGGCTCTTTGGAGACATTAGACGTAGAATACATTGAGGAGCTTAGGGCAGGAATTTGTGATCCATTAATACATGATATCATATATTAGTAGTAGAGTATTTGTGTTTGTGTGTGTGTCTGTATGTTTCCATGATGTGATTATTTGCTCATATACATAAGTAATGTATTTTTGCTTTGGCCAAAATTCTCCACAAATATTTATCCCAGCTGGCTTTCAACTGGCAGCATATGAATGAGACTATCTCACTGTATAAGTAAAGTTTACATAGAATTTCATAAAGTACCCAAAATCAGTTGCAAATCTCTGTTTTGAACAACTTTAGACCCACAACGGAAAGAGCATAAGCTTGGTCTGAGAAACTCCTGGATTCCACTACAGACTCTTAGCTTTTCAAGCTACAGGATATTATGTCCTTCTAATCTTGGTACGCCTAGGTACATAATAAATATCAGTGTTATTCTTAAATATATACATTCTTATATTTCTAGGAAGGTTCTCTAGAAGTTTATTTTCCTTCTGAGTCTGAGTTTTCTTATGTCTAAAATCAGGATAATTTTTACTCTATAAAAGTGTTGTGAAGATTAAATAAACCAATTAATGTATATAAAGTCCATGGCTCACAGCAACTACAGAGATTTAAGCTAGAGATTGAAACTTAACAGAAAATGTAGATTTTCCTATTTACCCACCATCTTTCTTTCTTTAGTCTGAATGTCTAAAACAATCCATATACACATTAATTGTATTAACCACCTAATTTCTCTGCTATTTATTTTTACTCCTCAAAACTACCATTAACCATTATTTAGGATACAAAGTATTTTTTAATTGAAGTATAGTCAATTTGCAATGCTGCATCCATTTCTGGTGTGCAGTATAATGTTTCAGTAATACATATACATACATATATTTGTTTTTGTATTCTTTTCCATTATAAGTTACTATAAGATATTGGATAAAGTTCCCTGTGCCATACAGTAGAAACCTTCCTTCATAGCTTCTTTTTGTTTCTCTGTGTTGTATTCCAGATCATGTGTCCAGATGTATTTTCCAGTGCATCCATTCTCTTTTTTAACTTAATCTTTAATTTGCTTTGTAACATATTAGTTGTTTTTCAAATTTGCTAACTTGCTTTTGAAAGTCATGTTCATGTTTTTATACAGAATATTACTTCTTTAAATACATATTTATAAGCATCTGCAGTCTTAATACTGCATTTTGTTTTCTCTGTTGCTTGCTCTTTCTACTGAATCTCCCACGTGCTGTATTGTTCCCACTGATTTGTAATTTCTGTTTGTGAGCTCCTATTCAGCAGATTGTGTTTAGTGGAAATCCCACAGTCTCTAGGCTAAACTTGAGTTTCTTTAGAGAATACCTCCATTTGCTTCTTTCAGGCTCTCCAAGATAGTGCTTCTCAGTGCTTACTGTATGTAGTAGACACAATGAAAGCCCTTGAAAGATGCTCATGTTTTAATTCCCAGAAATTGAGTACCTCCTATGCAACAGGAGCTTTGAAGATGGAGTTTAATTAATAATATTGGCTTCTGGGGCTTAATGTAATCACAAGGGCTTTTGTAAAACAAAGACAGGTGGGCATAGTGAGAGAAGGAGATGTGATGATGGAAACTGGACGGGGAGAATAACATAGAGAGAGAAACAGCAAGAGTGAGAGAGGGAGATTTAAAGCATTACACTGCTGGCTCCAAAGATGGAGAAGGGGCAACAAGCCAAGAAATGCAGGCAGCCTCAGGGAACCTAGAAAGGCAAGGGGACAGATTCCACCACAGAGCCTCCAAAAGGAATGTGGACTTCCAACATCTCGATATTAGAACTTCTGATCTCCAGTAAGATAATAAATGTGTGTTTTTTCCCACTAACTTTGTGGTTACAACAATTATTTGTTGTACATATAAACAGCTTCAATAGGACATGTACACAAGGCAACGCACATGCAAATCACCTCGGGATCTTGTTAAACAAAAGAATCTGCTGGTTGGCCTTGGAAAAAGTGAGTTTCTGTATTTCTAGGAAATTTCCAGGTAATCTAGATGCTGTTGGGTGTTTGTGGACCACACTTTGAGTATCAGGGATTGAGGGTAAGATTCGTCTAAAAACATACTAAAAAATTATCTACTTGAGTACTTCCAGACTATGAAGTTCATTGAAAATCAAACCTTCAACATGGTGTGAAGGCAAATTTTTTTTTAATCACAACCTTTCATGGAGGTGAGGTCCCTAACTTCTTGAAGTGGTCTTACTTAACTTTTATCTTGGCGTAAACTCAATGACTCTTTTCTGTCTCCTTAAGAGGTCTTAAAACTCCAAGGCACTAAGTTTACAAGTGCCTCAAAAATAATTCATGTAAGAAAGCTTTTATCTCACGTTTTGTTTACTTTGCTAGTTTCAGGTCCTCTGTCATTTTTGGTCTTTATACCTTCCTGCTATCTCAGCTAAGAATTCATGAGGATATTTGTTGCATTTTATCTGGGATTTCAGGTTATTTTTGCAGCAAGACGAATATTTAATTTGCTGTAATCCTAGAAATAAGAGTCTTCATCTAAATTTTCAAATTTAAAAGTTCTCCCCTCACTTCTCAGTGAAAGTTTCCTCAATTATTTGTTTGCTTTTTAGGTGATTTTTGCCACCATGACCAAGGAATTGCTAATGAAAACATTATGTCCTATATTTTTTTACAGAACTAGAACAAATAACCCTCAGATTTATTTGGAATCACAGAAGACCCAGAATTACCAAAACAATATTGAAGAAGAAGAACAAAGCTAGAGGAATAACCCTCCCAGACTTCAGATAATACTACAGAGCTACAGTAATCAAAGCAGTATAGTATTGGCACAAAAACAGACATATGGATCAACGGAACAGAATACAGAGCCCAGAAATAAACCCACACACTTATGGTCAATTAACCTTTGACAAAGAAGGCAAGAACTATAGTTTTATGTATTGTTAAATTAGGAAAGTATATTTTGTGTTATTTATTTTTTCAATTTAGTTTTAATATTATAAAACAAGTTTGTTACTTTTTGACAAGGGTTAGTATGAATTCTTTTGCTGAATTAAAAACTCAAAAGAAGCTGATTTTTAATAATTCAACTATAAATGTTGGTTCTTAAAGGACTTCTTATAAAGTAACAGATTGAGTTGAAGACTAAAGGACTGTATAAAATTGCTGAGACATTAGTGAAAGACTGTAGCAAAGATGTGCACCTGTAAATGTTGGGTAAATTGATGGCAATAAACGTAGGTCAAGTATCAACTTACTGTTATAACATAGATTGACATTTTTAATGGTTAATGACATGGAAACCAACTCTTAGAACAACGTAAAGTTATAGAAGTATTTTTTATTTCATCTGACAAAATGCCCAGATAGCGTAAGAACAGCAGTTCTTTAAATGTGATGAAAAGAAGGAATGATTCCTTTGCTTAACTTGACTGCTCTCAAACACAACCAACCAGCTCTAAAGGGCATAACATTGTAATGGAACATTATATGAGTCACCAGTTCCAATGATCCAGCTACAGAGACGGTAAAACATTATGGTTTAGTTACCCAGTTTATCAGCTATCTGTGGCTCATAACAAATCACCCAGAACTTAATAACTTAAAATATCAAACATTTATCTTCTCATCATTTCCATGGGTCAAGAATGTGGAGTATCTGAGTGGGTCATCTGGCTCAGGATAATTCATGAGGTTCTAGTCAAACTGGTGACCAGAGCTGCAATCATCTGATGACTCAAATGGTGCTGCGAGATCAGCTTCTAACAACTCACATGGTTGTTGACAGGCCTCACTTGTCTCTAAGTTTGGCCATTTGACTGGCCTGGTGGCCTCTTCAAAGCAATGCTTGAAAATTTGCTTCTTTCAGGGAAAGTGATCCAAAATAAAATGAGAGAAAATGGACACCCTCAAGACAGAAGCTGCAGTCTTGTAATTTCACTTGAGTATAATTACATACAATCATCTCATCACAGGCTATTGGTCACAGATCAACCCTAGCACAAAGGGAACTACCCAAGAGTGATGCTACTAGGAGGTGTGGTGTGTTGGGGGCCATCCTGAAAGCTAGCTACACCCAGATTAGGAAGTTGACTAAAATGTAAATCACTCACTGCTTCCTTCAGTGAAGTATTGCTACAAAACCCAAAATAAAACAACACACAAAAAAACCCTAAAACCTCAGCTACACTAAATAGTATTCTTAGTGATTTAATAAGAACTGTGAGTTACCCAAAGAATATTTATTATATTTAATATTATTCTCTTTTTACAGAATAATATCAAAATATAAGTTTATTGCATGCTGAGGTACAATAGCTAATAAAGGGAGTTATTTCAGTGATATTTGAAATACGGGCTAACACTTTCCTGTGTTACTGTGAGGCAGAAGATCAGTTTAGTCCTGATATAAACATACTTTGGAGCAGCCACTGATTATTTGTTTATTATCATTATTTTAAAATCATTTTAATATTTCCATGCGAAGAAAGAATAACTTTTTTTTCAATAGCATGTGAGATAAAAGGGCCAAAACAAAGTTTAGAAAACTGTAAGAAAGCAGGTTTAAAATTTATTATCATGATAGTCCACAATTTAAAAAGAATTATCTGTTAATTAGGTGATCTTGATAGTGTAAATCTGTGAAGAGTTATCACCAAACACCTTAAAAATTTGATAGAACATTTAAAAATACATTTAAAATGTATTTAAAAATACATTTCTACCAAGAAAAGATCCACGCACAGAAGGTTTATGATCAAAATCTATTTCTTTAGTCAAAAGACAACTTAAATTTAAATCTAAATTTATAAGATAAATTATTGGGATTAGCTACTAATGACATGTTGAAAGTGAATTTTAAAAATATAGCATTACTTGCTACGTTTTGGATAAGAGTTTAAAAGAATAATCTGAGCTCACTGAACTTGCTTTAAAATCTCTTCTGTTCCCATTAACACACCACTATGACACTGGTTCTCTACTAGAAGTGTTGTCAAAATGAGACATTGAGGCAGTTAAGATATACATTATTTTCTGTTGGTACAGTATCATCAATGCAACCTCCATTAGATAAATTAATAAATGAACTGCAAGATCATTTCTCATATTAATATTTGATTGTTAATATAGATATTTTTTTAAAGTGTGCTTAAAGGTATTTAATACAAAGAATCATTACATCCCTCATACATTTCCATTTAGTTATAAATGTAGAATAACAAAAGTGTATACTATTTTTGTATTAATTGTTACTCACCACTGCAATGAATAATGCATGTATTTAATTATTTCCTTATGCTATGCATGTTCTGATTGTATTAAAATTTAATATGCCTGTTGACTTTAATGGATGAAAAACCTTGGGCCTGTATATTATACGTCTTTCTATTTGTTTAGTAACTCATTCTAATTTTAAGTGTTGGGACTGTGATGCATTGGAATTTAAAATATTTTTTATTTTTTGGTCAAAGATAGTTTGATAAATGCTGATCTAGTGGATTTTAGTTAAGTTAATTACAAGTTTATTACAAATACTTCAGCTTGGGACTCATAGAAAAGCAGTCATGGATTGAGTTCAATACAGGTTTCCTCCACTATTTGAAAGTAAAGTGTTCCTATGAGACCTTTAGAAGCTGAAATGGTGTAAAGCAAAGAAACAATTACTTTAGAACACATCTTGCTAAAAGATGCACAAAATAAGTTGAGAGAAAGTGCAGAGGCTAACAGACACAGTTCAGAGCTATGTGGGCTTTATGCTGAGATGCTGAATGAAGTTCCCAGGAAGGAACTTGGTGGGACCACTCCCCTGGTCCCCTCCCTAACGTCTTGCTGCAGAACAAACACTGAGTCCAATTTTTGCCTTTCACCTTTTTTCATTAAAGTGAAAATTCTCCTTGGATTTCTCTGGGTTGGAAAAACAGGTACTAATGTAGGTCCTTCATAAAAGCAAAGTGTATAAAGTGAACTTTTGACAAGCGGAGGACACCTGACTAGAAAGTCATGCGTGTTTCTGGGGAAGAATAAAAACAAAACAAAACAAAACAGGCTATGGAGGCGAAGTATGGAGACCCTTTATTTTCTGTCTTTCACATCATAAAGAAGAATGAGAAAATAAGGAGGATTTCAAAGAACACCTTCAGTTTTCTCTCATTTTTGCATAATGGCTTTGCCAATAATGCTAGTAAAGAACTTTGGTGCTTTAGAAGAAAAGATATAGATTTCATCTGTTTGCCTTGAAATAGTTTTCTTTTCCACTGAAATTATTCAGTGGTGATGTAGAAAAATGGATTCTTCTGTGTACTTTAGAGATTGGTATTTCTCTCGGACTAATGAAGACATTAACACTGATGTACTTTTGAATTTAGATAAAAGGTTGGTAAAATGCTCTAATTATCCATGAGAATGCTCATCTAGTTTTTCTTTTGATGCTAATCCTATATATTTTCATATACAAAAATTATACTGAATCAGAAATCATTATCCATGTAACTAACTATTAAAATATTTTGAGAGCTTTTTATACGTTATGCATTTCACATTTGTTAAACTATTGCATGTGTTATACATTTTTGTGTGTATTTTCTTTAGTTTACACAAGAATTCTGCAGAATGAGTAGTATATTGTCATTCTGCAGATAGAAAAATTGAGTCCCAGGAAAGTTAAATAATATGCCCAAATCCACTAAAGTGAATGATGTTGGTGATGAAATTTAAACCCAACTCATTTTGATTCCCTTTCCACTCTATTATTTGGTCACAACATGAATTCCCAGACATTTCACGAGTAGCTTTATATGAAAGCAAAAAATGCATAAACTGAAAAAAAAAAACTATTAGGTTAAAATTACTAAATGAAGAAAACTTTCCATTTAAACTTGATTATTTGGAATTGTGTGTGTGTGTGTGTGTGTGTGTGTGTGTGTTTCATTGAAGCTGTTATAAAACTGCTATTTTTAAATGAAATATGTTACATAAAATGCTACTTGGACAGTTTATATTTCAGTCTGCAGTCTTGAAACAAACTGGCAGTTACAAAACTCTTCAAGGGGACATGTTTTCCAAAGCAGTAATTTATATGAATGAAAAGTGATCTCTGGATAAAGGTTATCAAGGTATGTGATTGTTCTGTGACCAAATGATTAAGAAATCATTTCTCAAACTACTTGTGAAATGATTCTATTTTCCATATATCTTCTATTTATGTAATTTTCCCTCTCCTAAGATGAGGTAGCTGCTTGTGGAATATCTAATATATTTTCCATTGTCTCAAGAACCAAGTGATACTTTGCAACTGATTTCCCCTTTCTTGTCCCATAATATTTATTATAAGCCAATAAATAAGAAAGTCTGTTGGTTCTTCCTTCCCACTCATTCGTGACTTCCAGTAAGTCTTCAGGACCCACCAATTTCACCTTGCTACTGCTTATCTGCTGGGGTTGTATTCTTTCCCTTGAAATATAAGAGCAAGATTTTAGTTCTGATTGTCCAGTGTAAGTAGCCTCTAGCCACATGGGACTAGGGAGCACTTGGAATCTGGCTGGTGCATATAGCGACTAGCTGGAAGTGTAAACTACACACTGGAGTTGTAGCTAGTATTAAAGAAAAACTGAAGATACACACTATTATATATAAAATAGATAAACAACAAGGTCCTACTGTATAGCACAGGGAACTATATCCAATACTTTCTAATGGTCTATAATGAAAAAGAATATGAAAAGAAATATGTATATATAACTGAATCATCATACTATACACCAGAAATAAACACAACCTTGTAAGCTGACTATAGTTCAATAAAAAAAAAGAATGTAGACTATTTCACTAATATTTTATAATGATTTTATATTAAAAAGACAATATTTTGAATATATTACATTAGATAAAATGTATTCTTGAAATTAAATTTACTTCTTTAGTTTTATTTTTCTAATGTGGCTACTAGAAAAATTCAGTAAAACTAGGTGGATCTCATTATATGTGTATCTTATAGTCCTGCTCTAGTTGGTCTCTCTGGCTTCCTACTTAAATTCATTCTAGTATTAGAGCTGCCAAAGTAGCCTGTCTAAAATGCAATTCTAACCACTAAACAGACACTTCTAGATGGTACAGAGAAACTTGGTGGAGAAACTGTGATCAGGGTAGAATAATAAGACGAGCTTAGAGACAGTTACGTGAATGACACAGTAGCCTTAGAAAGAGTTAAATATAGATAATTACCAATGTGTACCCTGTAGAGTTTGCTGATGCTCTGAAATCAACATGGTATAACAGGTGCTGAGAGAGTAAAACGCCCTTTTACAAAACATCACCTTCTCTCTCACTCCAACATAAACTCACATGTATGCCCTAAAAGCTACCCAGCATATGTGAGTACTTGTCAATCATGTGCGTACACGTCAACTGAGTACAAGTCAATCATGTGAGTCAAAAAAAGAAATGAAAGGAAATAAGAAATTCTAGTTGCAATTGAAAGTAAAATCAATGAAGACCAATCTTTTTAAAAATAGCTATTTCTGTGCATATTAGTAGAGTTTTCCCATCCCCTACTTCTCTGTAATCTCTCTTCTCTACAGAATAAAATAATCTACTTCCCAAATCACAAATTTAAATGTATTAATATCATATGATATCTACATCTTTAATAGGACAAGGACAATATTACTTTGCAACTGCCTTTTTTTCCTAATGAAATTTGAGAAGAAATGACATATATCATTTGACTCCTGTTTATATTATTAGTGGACTATGTGCATGCAAGGAGGGTTTAACAACTTTTCCCTTATGTAAAGCAAATCACTATAATGGCATTTTTTCCCTTTAATTCTTATTTACCTCAGTAGTGAAAAATGTAATCTTGCATTTGTTTGGAAATCAGTTGGTGGGGAATAGTGATGTAGTGTTGGACTAGGGTTAGCAGGTCTACACAAGGATTGAATGGGTAATCAGATTTCATTATCAGTCCAGTGATTCAAGCTACTCAGCTAATTGGACTCCAACAAAATGGAAGTAATCACAGAGTGACTTTTAAGGTAGTGTGAGTAAACATCTCAGGAGAGTTTCATTCTTATGTGGATATTGGAACATTGCTAATGAGATTATGATAAAAATTTTAGTCATTTATTTTTACTTTTAAAATATATCCCAGGTTCTCTCAACAGTTCATGTGAAGGCAGTCACAGAAAGCATACAATACAATGGATGACCCAAAAGGCTAGAAATAAAACCAACTAATTCTAGTGAGTGGTAGTAAATCACAAAGGCTAAAGCACAGAGCATGTGTCATGGGAAACAGTAGTTGTTCTGTATGTGTGTGGCAAAGTGAAGTTAAAAAAAGGAAAGGATATGACAATGACTTTCAGAGAACCCATGTTTTTGCTTCCTTTTGAGAACACACAAAAAAAACAAGACATAAGTAGTATCTGAAACATCATTTTCAACACGTTCTTTTTTTTACTTAATATAGTTGTAGATAATGTTAGAAAAGAACTTAAGAGTCTTTGAAAGGAAAGAGGCACATGCTGTCTGACTGCACTGAAAATGTATTCCTATTAAAACACACAAGGTCACGTAAACATTGATTTATCTATGTATTGCATAGATGTGTATTTTTTATTGCCAATGTAACTGTCTGTATCTTGATGTGTCATTACATTTACCCGAACAGATGTTAAAATATGCTTTCAAATAATCTATATGAAACTAGTTACACTGGTTTTTACATAAATTATCTGTAATTTATACAAGAATATAGTTGAGTAGGTATGATATTATCAGTTTACAGATGAGAAAACTGAGGCACAGAAACATTCATGATTTACCCAAAATCACACAGATTGACTTTGATGGGACTGAAAGTTGCATCCAACTCTCTGATTTCAAAGCCCCTTATCTTTCTGCTGTATTATTTTTTATCTGACATATGAATGAAACTTTTGTGTAAGAAGTATATTTTCCTGGAAGTAAAATGTGCACACATGGAAAAAACTGCATTACATAAAAATTTGATAAGTTAAGGAAAGTCTTTATGTCAGCGCTCAATCATTTGGCATCGTGCTCATCTGCTGCATTTCATTGTTATGGGATCAAACTGATCTTCAGGAAATTCTAAATGTAAAGCAAAATTGGATCAGTATGCCCTATTAATTTGGTGATTGATAGTTCTGTATACTGTACAAAATGGCAGTTAATGAAGGTTCCTATGGGGACATCTTGTCGGGAAGTTGCAACTTATCTGAACAAAATACGATCTCTGGGTAGAGGTTATAGAGATAGGTACTTGTTTCGAATCACATAACCATTTCCAAAACTTCCAATAAAGTGATTCAGCTGCCCAGATACGTTTTAGCTATGTTGGTGGGTTATACATAAATACATTTATGAATGGCTTTAAAATGTACTTCAAAAATTTTAAATGGATTTGTTTTGTGGAACGTGTAGTATGTTTTGATTTGCTTCAAGAGCCACATAATATTCCTCTAACTGATTCTCCACTCCTTATTTGATAATGTTTATTCTAATACTCTAATATTAACCTTTGGAGGTGATCTATCTAAACAAAACTAGACCCCTAGTTTCCATAATTATTATTCTCTAGTGGTCCCTCCATCACCTAAATGATACAACCGAAGGCCTTAATTTACCTCGCTAGGCCTTTCATGATACGATGATTATTAGTTTTCTGACCTGATTTCTCACCATCCCCTCCCCCACCTTTTATGCTCCAAGAGGACTAAGCTCTTAGCCGGGGTGTTTCTAGCTTTTGGTCATTTGCAGAGGTTATTCATTTTCATTCATCCATTAAACACATTTATTGAACACCTACTCTAAGCAAGACACTGTGCTTGGTGTTTAGAAATTTAAAAAATGAAAATATTGCTTCTGCTTTAAAAAAAAAAAAAAAAGCTCATCATTTAGTAAAGGGAAATCCTTTCAAAGAACAACAAAAACTCCACTATAACCAATGCAGCAGGTTCTTAGCATCCCAGAAAACATATCTCTTCCATATCTGGACTCTTCTTTGTCCTCTACTTGCTTTTTTTTTCTTTTTCATCTCCAACTCAAGAAACCAGATCATCACCCATTTTTAGCAACTGCCATGGCATGAGCACCACTAGGGGCTCATGGAAACGCAGGATGCTCAGAAGATGGAGCAGTTTCTCTCAAAAAGTATGCATAATGTTACGAAGAGGCTTAAACGAACCAACTAGAGATTGATTTAATCAGGGATCAGTAAACTTTTCCCATGAGGGGCTAGATAGTAAATATTTTGGGCTTTGTGGGCTGTACAATCTTTGACTCAACTGCTCAACTTTATCCTATAGCACAAAAGCAGCCCAAAGCAGCCACAGAGAGAGGAATAGCCATGCTGTGCTTTATACAATTTTATTTACAAAAATAGGTGGCAGGCTGGAGACCCAGGTGAGCCAATGGTCTAGTTCTCATCTGAGTTCCAAGGCCTGAGAACCAGAAGAACCAATGATGTGATTCAATCCAAAGGTTAGCAAGCTTGAGACCCAGAAAAAACTGACGGTTCTGTTTGAGCTCGAAGACAGGGAAAAAAATCTAATTTCCCAGCTCAAAGACAGTCAGGCAAGAGGAATTCCATTTTATTCTAGGGAGGGTCAGCCCCGTTATTCTATTTAGGCCTTCAACTGATTGGGTGAGACCCACCCTTATTTGTAAGGGCAATTTGTTTTCCTCAGTCTATCAATTTAAATGATAAAGTCATCTAAAAACATCCTAACAAAATCACTCAGAATTATGTTTGCTATCTGGGCATCCCATGGTTCAGTCAAGTAGACACAGAAAATTAACCATCACACAGAGTAGGTGATTTTTTGATGTCAATTTGCATAACAAGAGTCATGAAGTCTAATTGCCTTTTACAAAGCACGACCTCTCCTGCCCCATTACTATGCTTATATAAGTCTACCCCAATCTACCTAATGATTACAATAAAAAAAGATATTTGCCATTAAAAGTAAAAGTCATTTAATACCACTTCTTGAAAAAAAAAGAAGCTTCCTGATAGTCAATTATAGAAATTCGTCACAAATAATCCCCTTGCAAAATAACAATTCCATGTAATATCATACCATCTCTTTTCTATAGTACAGAACGTACGTTGCCTTGGTGCATCTGGTTTTGTCTAAAACAATGTCTGCAGAGATGATATATAGTATTTTAATTGTGTATTTTAGTATTTTATTAATGGAATATGTTACCAGAAACTCCCATAGAAGATAGTATGTATATGCTTAACTATTTTTTCCTTATTTAAATTTAATAAGTAACATACCCTTGTCATAATCTATTTTGTTTTAATCCTCTTTACCATAGTGCAAAAAAATTTTATTTTATTTATACCATCTACTCAAGTAACAAGTGTCAACATTCCATTGTTTAAGTAAATGTTAACGCTGATTAGGAATTGCTATCTGGAACTGTCGAACATTGCTTTCTTTTATTCTCTTTATCTCTGTCTTCTGCTCCAACCATCACTACCCAGTTGCACTAAAATAGCAAACACATTGCATATTAGCATAAGGAACCAGTGTGGAACCATCACTTTGTTATGGGATCTTTTTAGAGTGGCACAAATCCCTGAAACTGAATTTCTCTTGACATAACTCGAGTTGATTTAATTCTCAACGGCTTAGAAATTCCTTTGAGTCTTAGATTTGTAGCTTCGTTTTTATAAAAGTAACTGATATCTATCTTCAGTAGTTCTCTTTCTGACAAACAATATATCGCTGGGGGTTTGACAAACAACATTCCTTTACAGGATTTCTGACGATTTAAGAACTTTATAGATTGAAGCATATCTGAAGTCATCAATTTCCGATCCAGTTATAAATATGTCAAATGGTATTCTTCTAAGTAAACGGTGAATATTATTTCTCTCTTATACTCTCTCTTTCTTTGAAACCTCTCAAGCTGTCCTTAGAGCAAAGTAAAGTTTAAAGGAAAAATATGATTTGTAATTGAGATTTCTGTTAACCTTCAGTCTGTACTGGATGTGTTCAATGCTTTTATTTTTCTCCTGAAAATAGCAGTAAATTAGTATATTGGTGACATTTCAGAAATCCCATCTTGGAGTATGACTTATACTCTATATTGCATTATAAATACTGACTTGCTTCAAACCCCATGTGTATCTCTCATGCAGAAACCAACTAGACAGTGCAGTCATTATTCAATTTAATTTGCAACATTTATTACCCTTGCTGGATATGCATGTGTTAGTTATATTCACAACAAATAGCCTTTGGGTTTTGAGGTATGCATTATGGTCTTAAAAATATTACTTACATTTCATGCATTTCATATTTTTTTCTTTCTTCTTTATGCTTAATGTTGTGCTATAGAGAAAAATGTATATGTAATTGGAAATTAAGATACCACATTTGAATTCAGAATGTGATTCTGTCTGAATAGGAATTTTGTACATTGTTGTCTGGATTTATCTACACTATATATTTATGTAGAAAGTGGAATGTTTTACTTTAAATTTATTATCAACCATATCTTAACTTTCCCATTCCATCCCTTTGGTTTTCAAACCTTACTTATGTACTTTTCAAACCTTCATTATTTTTCTCTACCTCTTCTATTCTCTTTGTCAATGTTTATTCATATCAGTGCCAGTAATACCACAGATTCTGTCCTTTCCAATAAGTAATTTGGTGCTCTGTTATGGCATCTAAGTTGACTGTTTGCTGTAAAATGAAGAGATAAATATGAATTTCAACTTTTTCAAGGTATAAGGTGAAAAGCAACTATTTCTGTGAGCAATGGCAAGACACTGGAGGTGTAATTGTTGGGTTGGGCTCTGCTTGAACAGTATGGTCCATCCTGGAGCAAAATCTTTCTCTATCAGTGGGCCTGTGAAACTAGAATACAAGTTACCTACTTCTTCTAAAATATAACAGGAGGACAGGCATAGTATTGTCATTCCTGTGCCAAAGAGTGAAAAAGGAAGGAACAAAGGGGTCATTCAAATCCCAGCAAGTTCAAAACCCATCAGAGAAAATTTCATTAAGATTCAAGGTCTGAGAATAATCCTCTGTGCCTTGAAGGTTTGTCCTCTGAGCTGTTGGCAATCTCTCACCTCCAACCCTGGTGTTTGTGCTGTCCTCAGAGTCATTCGTCCTTCTTCTTGTACAACAGTATATATTTACGGCCAAGTAGCCCTATGATTCCATTCCTGCCTATAGAATTTTAGAGGTCCAACAGCCTTCTGTCATTGTGTCCTTTTTCTGTCCCTTACAGTCCAAGATGGTAGTGTTTCTGCTGATATAATATTGTCAATAGCCATGTTGGTCTCCTGTGTATATCTCAGGGTCCGTGTCATCAGAGGAGTCCTCATCAGGTCTCTGCTGCATAATCTCATCTCTATTCCTGGTCCCTTGAACAAAATGTAGTCCAGTCACACCACTGGCTTTCTCATCATAGTGCACTCTCTGAACAGAGGCTCTCCCAATGTGTTCTGACACTAATTCTCTGATACAAACTAGATGTCCCATAATTTAATTCCATTCTTGACACTAACTACCCAGAATTCATGTAGACCCACAAATCAAGGTGAAAATCCATCATTTCCAACTCACTTCTCAGAGTTGGTGTCAGATCTCACAAGTTAGAGGGCAAGGTCCTCAACAAGACTGCCCTTACTTCAGATGCCAGCCACGAGGGATCTGCAAGCTACCTGCACATCTGTCTGAGTTGGTTACAAACTTAATGATTCTCACAATTCCTCAGCAAGTTCCTGAGCTTGTAGCTGCAGATCTTTAATCTCTGCCTCCATTTTCACTTGGCCATCTCTTTATCTCTGTTTCTCCTGTTCTATAGGAATGTCTATCCAACCCTAAATCCAGGAAAATCTCAAGCTCTTTAATGTAATTACACGCACAAAAACTTTTCCAAGTAAGACTGTATTAATAGACTCCAGGTTGACCTATCTTTTGAAGGGCTACAATTCAATTCACTATACCCTCCCACCTTTATCCCCTCCCTCCCCTCTCTCTCTCATTTTCACTCTTGCTTTCTCTTTTATAAAATTTTTGATATAATGAAATGATATCTTTTTTGAAACCAGTGATTATTCATGCGAAATTTTACTTATTACTAGTAGAGCCAGGCTAATATCTCCAAGGTTCATTTACTATCTCACCCACAGTTCAAACATTGATAATTTGAATTTGGAACTTCAGGTCACCTCCTTAAGACATTAAAACATTTGCTGCTCTGATTGTTGCATTTATTAATGTCCAATTTAAACTGATCATCATTTTATTATACCTTATTTCCACTGTACCTTAAATTAACCTTGTTCATAATGCTTTAACCTATCTGTATGTTCATATAGCTAAAGCTTCCATTAAATTTAAATGGGAATCAAATTCAATAATTGTTTATAGAACTCCTAATGTGTGCTGGGCCAACTGTACTGTTTGTCAAACTATTACCCAGGGATCTGCTGATTTAAAAAGCCACTGAAAGAAGTTGTTAAACCAGCAATTTACAGGTCTAATCCCAGACCTATGGTGTGGCTCTGAGAAAATATTAAAATAATAAATGACAAAAAATAGAGGTTTTCTACTCTATATTTCCAATGCATTGTGTATACATGTTTTATCAATACAATACAATGTATCTTGTTTGGCTGGGAAGAGAGTTGGTGACAAGGACTGTGTTTCATTCATCTCTATGGAAAAATAGCATATGTCTGCATGTTTGTCATTCATCTTTGTGGACTCTGTGGAATATGAATCAAGACCTAAAATACGATTAATTTTTGTAAAGGGATATGTATCAAGAGTTGTAAGATGGTAAGCATAGTTGCCAAGATATTTGGGGGTCCCAGTTCTTTCATATACTTTGTGTTGAATTGAACGACTACGTCCTCATTAGTAAAGAAAAAATAATAAAGTATCTTTCTCTGAAAATGATTATGAGGCGTACATATATTAACTATCTAAAACAGAGGTCTTTATTCAATTTTGAATGAGTCAGTAAATTATATACACAAGTATTCATAAAGAATTATGCAACATGGTTACATCAGACTTAGGATTTATGGCTTTTTCTATGTCATGAATCTCATGAAGGTGACATTGTCCAATGGTAACAATAGCAATGACAATGGTTCATATTTATTATCCACTAACTAGATACCAGGAACTGTCAGGAACTATACCAGGTTCTATACTCATTATTTTTAACCCTCCTGGTATCTTCATGAACTTGAAAATCATAAAATTACTCAAGGTCACCGATAAGTGGTAGAAACAGGATTTGGACAGAACTGCATTTCTTCAAAGCCGGTATCTCTCTCTAGCACGCCCCAAATTTTTGAGTTTCCATACAGAAGTGTTGTCCATTCTCCACAGCATTGCCGTCATTCATGGCAACATCATGGTTGACTTGCGTATAAGTCGCTTTCCATAGTATCCGGTGAATTAAGTTCACAAGAGTTTTCCAGGAAGAAAACGTGTGAATGTAACAGGAGGAAATATAGAAAATGTCACTGCAATTAAGAACAACATGCTTCTTGGGTTCCAAAGAAAAACTCTCTGATTGGGGCATCCAGGAAGATGAAGAATCTGAAGTCTGTTTGGAAAAATGTCTGAAAGTTTTAATGGTGGACACACATATGAGCTTCTAAATAATCCCATGGAGTGAGTTTGATGGGTTTATTATGACCACTTTACAGAAGAAGAAACTGAGGCTTTGGAGGGTTATGCATTTTCCTAAGCTATTGACAAGGGTCTCTCCTTAACTAAACTTTAATCAGATGCCTCTTAAGCCCTCTGGCCTTGACCTTCAGTGTCTGTCCCTGTCTGGCCTGTATCACCCAGTTTAAGCAAGCATCATATTAAGTCAGTTTAGAAAGAACCTCAGCCTTTGATATTTGGTCGAATTTCTCATCATCCACAATGTCCCCAGGTGATGTCTGATCATCCTGGCCTGCCTTCGTCAAGATCCCTGACTAATCAGTTTAGCCAGAACACTTCCTTTAGCCCTCATATTTCCTCTTAGTAATTTTCTATACACTGACCCCCATCCTGCTCCTTGGCTATAAATCCCTACTTCTCCATGCAGTATTTGGAGTTGAGCCCAGTTTTGTTCTTAGATCTCTTTTCCCCTACTGTAATAGCTCCTGAGTAAAATCTATTTTTACCACTTTAACTACTGTCCAGCTCTGGTTTTTCTCTGATACTACTAAACTAATTTGTGGTACAACAAGACATCTAAGACTTTGCTGTCCTGACTTCTAAATTAGCAATCTCCCTTCTGTTATGCATAACATCTCATATTCTTCCTCTAAGATACAGCCAATTGTATTGTGGTTTTGCCAAAACTGAACACATACAGTTACTCCATTATGTACTTCTCTACAAAGTTTGTAATAAAATTTATAATGAAGCTGTGAGGCAGGTGGACAAGGTTAATGTTTTTGTTAATTAATCAAAGAATAATTGTTACTATGAGCACCATCCTGGAATATTTTCGTTCATTCTTTTAAAAAATATTTATTGCAAATCCTCTGTACTTCAGGGAATCCTGTCCAAAACCAGACATGCAACTGGTCTTCAAGAAGCTTAAAATATACTGGAGTTGATATATATTAATCAAATTAGCTCACAGTTAAGTGAAAAAATCATAATTATAAAATATAATAAAGGCTAGGAAGATGGAGAGCTACAAAATATTAAGGAAATTAAAGATGACTTAAAGAAATGGAAAAATAGCCCATATTCTTAGATTGGAAGAATCAATATCGTTAAAATGGCCATACTGCCCAAGGCAATCTACAGATTTAATGTGATCCCTATCAAATTACCCAGGACATTTTTCACAGAACTAGAACAAATAATCCTAAAATTTATACGGACTCACAAAAGACCCAGAATTGCCAAAGCAATATTGAAGAAAAGGAACAAAGCTGGAGGAATAAGCCTCCCAGATTTCAGACAATACTACAGAGCTACAGTAATCAAAACAGCATGGTATTAGCATAAAAAGAGATATATGGATCAATGGAACAGAATAGAGAGCCCACAAATAAATCCACTGACCTATGGTCAATTAAGCTTTGACAAATGGAGAAAAGACATTCTCTTCAGCAAGTGGTGTTGGGAAAACTGGACAGCAGCATGTAAATCAATGAAGTTAGAGCACTCCCTCACTCCATACACAAAAATAAACTCAAAATGGCTTAAAGACTTAAATACAAGACAAATACAAGATAAACCTCCTGGAAGAACATAGGCAAAACATTCTCTGATGTAAATCTTAGCAGTGTTCTCTTAGGGCAGTCTACCCAGGCAATAGAAATAAAAGCAAAAATTAACAAATGGGATCTAACTAAACTTATAAGCTTTTGCACAGCGAAGGAAACCATAAGCAAAACAAAACGACAACCTATGGAATGGGAGAAAATATTTGCAAATGATGCAAATGGCAAGGGCTTAATTTCCAGCATATATAAATAGCTCATTACTACTTAATAACAAAAAAGCAAACAACCCAATCAAAAAATGGGCAGAGGACCTAAACAAGCAATTCTCCAATGAAGACATACAAGTGGCCAAAAGTCATGAAAAAATGCTCAATATCGCTAATTATCAGAGAAATGCAAATCAAAACTACAATGAGGTATCACCTCACACCAGTCAGAATGGCCATCATTCAAAAGTCCATGAATGATAAATACTGGAGAGGGTGTGAAAAGGGAATCCTCCTACAGTACTGGTGGGAATGTAGTTTGCTGCAGCCATTATGGAAAACAGTATGCAGATTCCTCAAAAAACTGAAAATAGACCTAGTCTAATTTAAAAAGATACATGCACCCCAATGTTCATAGCAGCACTATTTACAATAGCCAAGACATGGAAGCAACCTAAATGTCCAATGACAGATGACTGGATAAAGAAGATGTGGTATATTTATATAATGGAATACTACTCAGCCATAAAAAAGAATAAAATAATGCCATTTGCAGCAACATAGATGAACCTGAAGATCATCATTCTAAGTGAAATAAGCCAGAAATAGAAAGAAAAATACCATATGATAGCACTCATACATTGTATTTAAAAAGAAAAAGAAAAAAGGACACTGATGAGCTCATCTACAAAACTGAGACAGACTTACAGGCATAGTAAACAATCTTATGGTTACTAGGGAAAGGGAGTGGGACGGGATAGATTTGGAAGCTTGAGATTTACAAATGTTAGCCACTGTATATTAAAATAGATTTAAAAAAATTTCTTCTGTATAGCACAGGGAACTATGTTCAATATCTTGTAATAACCTTTAATGAAAAAATATGAAAACAAATATATGTATGTATATGCATGACTGAGACATTGTGCTGCACACCAGAAATTGACAGATTGTAGTTGACTGTACTTTAATAATAATAATAATAAAAAAAAGGCTAAGAAGAATAGGTACATGATACTTTTAGAGCAAATACCAGGAAGATTTGGCTTTGTTGTTAAGGTCAGAAAAGGCTTCTAGTGGGAGAGAAAACAAAGTCAGGAATCTTTTCAGGGAGAGGCCACAGCATGAGAAACCAATGTCTCCTAGGAGCCACAGGTCACTATGGAGACAAGCAGGCTGATGGGCTGGAGTATGGCCAGCAAGGGGGACAGTGATGCAAAGTGACCACTGATGCAGGAAATGCATCATTGTCAGGCCTTCTCTTATATGTCATGGTATGTTAAGCAGCTTTGCCTTTATGAAGAAGAAGAAGGAGAAGGAGAAGGAGAAGGAGGAGAAGGAGGAGAAGGAGGAGAAGGAGGAGAAGGAGAAGGAGAAGGAGAAGGAGAAGGAGAAGGAGAAGGAGAAGGAGAAGGAGAAGGAGAAGGAGAAGGAGAAGGAGAAGAAGAAGAAGAAGAAGAAGAAGAAGAAGAAGAAGAAGAAGAAGAAGAAGAAGAAGAAGAAGAAGAGGAAGAAGAAGAAAAGAAGAAAGAAGAAGAAAGAAGAAGAAGAAAGAAGAAGAAAGAAGAAGAAAGAAGAAGAAGAAGAAAGAAGAAGAAAAGAAGAAGAAGAAGAAGAAGGAGGAGGAGGAGGAGGAGGAGGAGGAGGAGGAGGAGAAGGAGAAGGAGAAGAAGGAGAAGGAGAAGGAGAAGAAGAAGGAGAAGAAGAAGAAAAAAATGATAAGGGAGGGAGTAAGGCAGGAAGTGAGAGCAGATTTGAGTGGTGGAAGGGTCACTGTGCCTGATCTGGAGAAGTCAGATTAGAAGAAGCAAGTGTTGATCATGAATGGAAGGTTAGAAGGAAGGCTGTTGTGTCTTGAAGTAGTGGTGAGGAAAAAGTGAGAGCCATCTGGATGGTCAATCTACAATATTATTTGTGGAGAATGACATAATTGAAGGAATTAAGGATGACATCACAATGTCCAGTCTACTTAAGGTTGGTGGTAACAATCACTGGTATTATGGGAATAAGAGCAGATTTCTGGTGAAGATAAGACAACTAATTTAGCTATAAGGAATGATTCCTTTGCTTAACTACCATATGATCTAGCTCTCATGTTTCTGAGTATTTATTCAAGGAATACAAAAACACTAATTCAGAAAGATATAGGCACCCTTATGTTTATGAGGAATTACTTACAATAACCAAAATATGGAAACAATTTAAATGTCCATTAACAGATGAATAGATAAGAATGTGGTATGTATACACAGTGGAATACTACTCAGCCATAAAAAGGTGAAATCTTGCCATTTGCCACAACATAGATGGATCTTGAAGGTATTATGCTGAGTATAATAAGTCTGATGAAGAAAGACAAATACCATATGGTTTCACTCATATGTGGAATACTAAAAAAACTAATAAATAAAGTAAATGAACAAACAAAGCCAAGCAAAAACAAACAGCTAGATACAGAAAACAGAGTGGTAGTTACCAGAGGGGTGAGGGGTGAAACAGGTAAAAGGGATCAACAGTATGGTGACAGAGGGAAACTACATTTTTGGTGTATGCTGTAGAAATACAATGTTGTACACATGAACCTTATATCACATTATAAATCCATCTTACCTGAATACAAATAAGCAAATAAAATAAATAAAATATCTCAAAGAAATTTAAAAAAATACCACTTGCAGAAGGAACACTTAGGAAGGAGAAATGATGGTCAACTGGTCCACAGCACAGAGTATCCCCTGGACCACAGTAACAAAGTCCTCCTGTCTTGTTGGAGAAGTGAGTTCTCAGTCCACCAGCGGAAACCTGGTTTTGTTCTTCATAGTAAATGGTTCATGCCCACTTATCTCTTCTCCATGGTCACATGTAACCTTCCTTTGGGGAAGTAGTCCTTCAAAGTAGCAAATATTGAAAAACAGCCCGTTTCCATGTGGTATAAACTCAGGGGTCTGGACTTGTCCCACATTATGAGCCACTGGGAGTCAGACTTGAGGTTCACGGGCAATACATCTTCCTTAAAGTCTCAGTAGGCTGCAGGTCTGTTTGGGTCACTTTCCAAAGGCAGGAAAGTCCCCTGCTCCAAAACTTCAGTTGCATTTTGAGACTGATGATGCCACACACACACACCTGGAAGGTATGAAAAGGTTTATCACTTATATAATAATGGGGCTTCTCTGGGGACAGGTGGGCAGATAGCCCAAGCTGATTGATACATACCTTGAGAAAGCCAAAAAAGGGACTGGTGTTGCTGAAAACTCAGCCTCTGCACTCCGAAAAGCAAATTTGGACTTGGAGGCAGAGCTTTGGGCACAAAGAAAAGAGCAGCTTTATTGCTTTGCCTGGCAAAGGGAGTCATAGCAGGCTGGTGCCTGAAGGACTGTGAGCCTATCTTGGGGTTGGGGTCTTGAGGGTTTATAGAAAAACTGGATGGAACAGAAAAGGTGATAGTAATCAGGGCATTTTATGGGTGCTACGTTCCTCTTAACCTCAATGAATCTTCAGGAGGAACTCCAGAAGGTCTGTCCATTCTTCTGAGATAATCAGCCTGTTGTCTCCTTCCTGGAGCACAGCCTCTGGGTTAAAGTCATTCTCAGTAAAGAATGAATCAGTAGACAGTTTCCCACCAGGGAAGTCAGTTTGTTAGTTTGCTTTATACTCCTTCACTGGCTTGAGGTGTTTGCAGTTAGGGGTTGCAGGTGGGGTGAGGATTCCCACACATGGGGTAGGGCTTGTGTGGTTTGAATCTCCACTGGCTTTAATGGAGGGAACGCCCAGACTTAGTAGCTTGCCCAGATGTGGAGCAGGATGGAAACAAGGAGAGATAAGGCTTAAAAGATGTCTGCAGTCTCATATTTTTAAAAATGGAGTCTGTTTTCATTTTCAAAGTTTGTATCTTCTACTAATTTCATGTCCCAGAGGTCATGGCATCTTGTCTATGTTTGTGGCTAGTAATGAGCTTGAGCTTTTCTGTCCATTCCTAATAGGTATTTCTAACTTTTTAACCCTCAACTTAAAATCCTCCTTGGGTAGACTGACCAAAGTGGACCAGGGACACCAGGTGAAAATTAACGGTCCTTTTATCCCAGGCTGCATCCCAGCTCTACATTGAAGTGATCGCCCGACTTGGCAAACAATGACTGTTCTCCTGGAGTTGTGTGAGGAAGGTTTGGGAGATCAGACTTCTCCAGTGTCCCAGTCTTCAAGCTGCCCAGGTTTTCATTTCACTACCTCTGCCTGAATGAATGTTAGAGCTTGAGGTAGCAAATCTAACTCTTGCAATTTTGAAATGATTCATAATAATGAAGTTTCCTCAACAGGGATTGAACTCCTTGGGCAGAAAGGGCCTCTCATAACAACAGTGCAGGTCTTCCTCTTCTTACAGAAGACAGAACAGCTTATTCCTGTGATGAATGAACTTCCTGTTACAAGAAAAAGCAATCAAGTAACACCAGCCTGATCTTTTAGCCATGTCTCTAATGCTGCAGCCTTGCTAAAAGCAAAGGATCCATGTTCAAACATGAGACTGGCCACAAGTTAACAGCGACTTGACTAATCTACAACAATCATTATCAATTTCTCACATGGTGTAGAGGAAATCTCCTAGACCTCTCTCCTGTACATCTGGGTTGAGGATAGTCTTGCAACACTACACTTCCAGGATTCATTCTGTATAAGCTGGGAATGATATAATCTCAAATGGAAATTGAGGAAGTAGCCAGTGGCTATCTACTGTAGCAGGTACTCAATAAAAAATGTGTCCAATAAGAAGGTAGTACATTTCCAGAATGTAAACATTTATTCAATTAGCATGTTCAGTGTCATGGGATATTACTCATCTCTCACTTTCTTACCAGTGTTTAATTACCTGGGCTCAACCTGTGCTTAGCCGGACCCTCACTGTGGTCCTGTCCTGAAGTGGCTTCTAGGGGGCCATGGGATTTTTCTTAATGCTTGTTGACAAAAACATCCCATCTGCCTGCAGACAGACAAGACTGTGCTAGGAAATTGAGTGGATGACCTTGAGGTCTTTCTTGTCCATTTAGGGACATGGATATTACCATCCATATTATCCACTAATGCATGAAAAAAGTTGTCTTCTGTGCTTTCCTATGATAACTTTTCATTTTGAGTCATAACATTTTAATTCAAGCTGCTTTTCTTTCATCAAATAGATTCTTCTAAGGAATTGTGCAAAGCTTTCCATTTTATAAAGTTGTGCATTTTAAAATGCTTTTAAAATAAAAATTGGAGTGAACCCCTTTGAAAGTGTATGCTAAAGTTGTGTCTTTCTGAGATGGAGTCTTTCTTCTCTTTAACGGTTCTCTCCATGATGAAACTGGGATAATTGCTTTGGTTAACTTTTGCACTTCTGTGTTAAAGCCAACTGTTTAAAGTATTTTTTTCTTTTTTTTTCAAAAGCAAATCTTGTTCTTATGTAGCTTTTTCCCTGCTCCCTCATTTTGAAATAATTTGTTTTCTACCATATCCAAGAAAATGAGTGACTTCATTTTTGCTACTTGATCCTGTCAGCTGAAAGTCACCATCAGTGGGGTCCATCTTAGGCATGGATCATAACAAACATTATATTTCTCTATTTCAAAAATGTTTCCATCCTATGTTATGTTCCTTCTGTCTCTGTTACCTGACAGGAATTACCTGAAGCATTGACTCAGCAAAGGTATTCAAGGTTGAATCCTGCACAAGGGAGCCACCAAGAAGGCCACTTGAAGGGATTTCTTTTCCTCATTAGTACAAAGGGGCCATCTGCTCGCCAAGCTGTGCATCAGTAGATTTGCATCTGTCCAGAATGAAATGCCTTTTTCCGGTTACAGAAATATCCCTTCTCCTAGAGTTTCAGGTCTAGTTGTGCAATTTATAAGAGTTCCATTATCTCTAGTTTAGGGATTTTTATTGCAAGTAATAGAAATTTACTCTGGTTAACTTATGAAACAGAAAAGGAATCTGTTGTAAAGATACAGTGGTAACTTGTAGAATCATGGAACGCTAAGGCTTTTAGAAAGACAGGCACCAGTGCCCCACTGCAACGGAGGGGAAAAAAAGTGGATAACTGCATTAGCCAAGAGCTAATGTTTCCCTTCTTTATTCATAACTCTAGTTTCAAATTCTCTGGAGAGAATATTATTGACCGTGTTACCAAAAGAATTAGAAAAGAATGATGAGTAAATTAAAATATAAATAGCCACTTGTGGCAGATATGAAGATGTGCAGATTGCTTCTCCGTCAGGTAAGGGCTCATTGCCCAGCTGAGGAGTGTGTTGGCAACTAGTGACTAGTTATTAATTATCATCCCCAGGTCCACCTCACCTTCTGAGCTGTAGTCACTCAGAAGTGGCCATGATGTACAGTGGCAAGGGAAAATCTTTCCAAAGGGAAGAGCTTTTGGTGCTACACATAGGCACCCACTTTATGTAAATAAGTGGCCCAGGATTGGAATGTATTCAGACTTATGGAAAGTTACAAATGTCCAGGTTGGCTGGACAGGGACCTAAAGTACAAAGATCGGAAGATGAGAGACAAAAAGGACTGGAGTAGAGACACATGAATGGACCTAGGGGAGTAGACACAAACTGTGAAGGTCTTTATTTTACCTATCAGAACCCAAGAGAGAGCATCAACCAGAGAGACACTACCAACTAAATACACAGCATGACTTGTTTTTATGATGGGATTGGGTAGGTACTCCTGACTGGTCCCACCTCACAGCAGAGGAGGACCAGGAGTGGGTCCATGAGCTTGGGATTCACCAGTTGTCTCATCAGAAGCAGCATCATAATTGCCTGTGAAGGTGCAACTGAAGTACTAGCTGGAAGGCAATACTCTGGGAGTCTGGAGTCCTGTCTTCTAGGACTCACAGCCTCTCTATGGCATGGTGTCTCCAATAGGAAGAACACATAGGTCTAGGAATTAGGGGATGGAAGCAGAAGTGGCCCCAATTAATACCATTCCCAATCCCTTGACACAGTAGGAGACTATGCTTCTCATTCCCTTAACTCTTGGCTCTACAGGATTGGAGATCCCGGTCCACAAAGAGGGTAGAAAGAACAAGAATCCTATTGAACTAAAAGCTATGACTACCACCTTGTATCCTGGACTCCTGGGTCCAGGGATGAGCAGGGCAGAAAGGGAGTCACCATCATAATAGACCACTGAACCTGATTCGTGGTGAAGGCAGAACAGCTGTGGATACAAGTTACCCAGCTGGGTGCCTCTTGATACTTCCTCGCGCAACTGCAACTGTGAATGAACAAGTGCAGGACGTTAACCTGAAAAGAATATGGTTGCCAAGAACTCGGATCCCTCAAGAAGGAGGGTTTGGGACTACCCAATGAGACCAGCAGAAGTGACAGCTAGAGGGAATGGGGACTCACAAGGGTGAAGGAGGAAAGAGATGGATGGGTACCAGTTGCAGCCACGAGGTAGGAACAGGGAAGGAAGGGGGATGCAATTCCAGTCATTACCTTATTTTCCTATATTTTTCCTCACAAGTAGCTGTTCTCCAAAAGAACATGGAAAAGTGAATCCACAGGGTACAAGAGATGGATTGCAGCAGACACAGAGAGATGGAACCCTTAAATCTCCCTTCAAGGAAAGACTTATTGCCCAACTAAGGGGAGTGGGACTAACTGATAGCTTCCTGCTGTTAATTTCTTCAAGTATGCCTCAACTTTGGGTTGAGGTCATGCTCTCCTGGGGTGGCCTCAGCCAGTGACTGGGCAGGACCATGCTATAAGGGTGTAGTGATATCTACTCACTTCAGGATGACTCTAATATCTGTTCCTTAGCCCCGACTCAGCCCACTGAGATTCTGTTGGATTAGCATCACACTCTCTTGAAAGCCTTTGCCCCATTCCGCTCCTCCCTTTTGCATTCATAGATGTTACTCCATTCTAAACTTGTTGCTGTCCTAACAGTATCTCAGGATAGCTCCTATAGGACCCCATCGACATACCACTGAACTCCTTTTTTCTTTTTCTTTCTAAAGAAAATTTCCACAAGCAGTGCATGAGTTAGAATAAGATAATCCCATCTACTGAGAAATTGCAATTCCTGTTAGAGTGCCACAAATTCTGATCTTGTGCCTTGGTTTAGGCTGCAAACAATTTAACATGATCATCAAATGCTCCCTACAACTTAAAGAATTTAGGGTGACTCACCTTGCATCAGCATAGAAGCATTATGTTTATTTCAAGTGTCCGGCATATAATGTTTATATATGCTAGCCACCCAGTAAAAATAGAAAAGGATCGCATTTGCCAGCCGACATGGACAGCATTGCCAATGCCCAAATATGTGCTGATGTTTTCTTTTCCTCTGATTTTTTGAAAGTACTTCTTGAGAATATTTAAAATAAATTTTCACATCCAAGCATCACTTAAGGCTGATTCTGAGTTACCTCACATGCTACAATAATCTTTATTTGGGTGAAAAGAACTGAAGTTCTTAGTGAGAATCACCTAGGTTGAACCCTGGATTTGTTTCCTAACCAGCATGTGACCTTAGGAAACCTACTTAATCTCTTTTTTCCTTAACTCCCTCACGTGTAAAATGGAACAATTATAAAGCCATCTTACATTTTTCTTTTGAAGATGGATAATGTATATAATGCAATCAAGGTATCTGGAACATAGAACTCAGTCAAGAAATAGTCTTTTCCAGAAGCTATAGTAGGTAGGTAGGGTTCAGAATCTGGAAAAGGAAGGAGACTGCAATTACTGCCTAGCACCTCGTATGGGTCATGTCCTTGGTTATCTGTGTTGTGTGTATAATTTCACTTCTTCAATTCACATGATAACTTTGTGAGTTAACCATGTATATTCTTATTTTATAGTGATGAAAATATAGGTCTCTGAAAGGTGAAACGACTTGCCCAAAGTGATATGGCATAAGTAGTAAGGATAGAGAAGTTATAGAATTAGCAGCAAAACCAGTAGAAAGAATCAAACACCCAAAGTGAATGGTAACACTAGTGCTAGACTGAAGTGGACTTGCTTATCTGTTCTTCACTCTGCTGTTACGGTGAACTGATGCTTTCACAGTGTGTTTTCTGTTAAGAAGTAGACCGAGCTTTTAAAGGGCAACTTGATTGCAGGTCTGAAGGTAATCTATTGAGTGATTTATTACAAAATTTGATTACTTTTAAGTATATGTAGAAGATCAAAATAATGTGAAAAGATTAACACATTTGGGATCTTACTGGGTCTACTTTCATGATCAGATCTAACTTTTTGCTTTTAGCAAATAGCCTGTTAAAAGTGGTTGATGAGGGGATGCTACGTCCACACTGAAGTACCTGCAGTTCTCAGAATGTGCCAGGCTCAGTCGGACCTCCCTCTCTGCACTGGGCTCCCATCTGTGACTTCTCTTTGGAAAGACCTTTCCTCACTTATTTGCTTGGATGAGACTTATTCCTATTTCAATACCTTAGAAACGTTTCCTGGAACACTACTCTGCCCTTACTTTCCAAAGCACCACTCAGTCACATTCACTGGGTCCAATGCCTGCCTTTCTTACAGTGTATTTTTGTGGTCACATTTAATAAATTGTGTATAATTTATTCGTTTCTGCTTTTGGAAGGCAGGGAAGGTAAGAACTCAATAGATGCTTATTACAATGTGTTGGGAGGATGGGGGAATGACCCATTACCACTAAAATTAGCTAAGACTGGCTGGAATGTCAAATCCAATGATCTTGAACTACATTCTGTAGTGGACACTGTCAGTGTTCCACTCAGATCTCTGCAGAGCTGCTTTCCATTTCTGTGTATCCCTCCCGTTTACTATTGTGTGTTTCTAAAGGCCTGCAGCTGCCCCTCTTCAGGTAACTGTTTCAGGGCTACTCTGCCTGTATTACCAGACACACAAAACATGGGAAGGATGTGACCCTCTCATCTTCCTCCAGTACAGCCCTTAGCAGAGATAGACTGGGAACTGGACCAGGGTGGGAAAGCCCAGCCCCCTGGCCTTTAGTCAGGACAAGATCTTAGAGGACCAGACTGAGTCCAAGACTTTCACCTAAAATCATCCCATTTGACTCTTTTCTTTCCTTGTCCAGCACAGATAACTCTGCTATTGGTTTCTTCCAGGAACCCTTCAGTCATAAAGCATTTGCACATGAAATACGTCTCAAGGTGCTGATGGGAAATCCATCTTGGAGACATTAAATGGCCATTTAAATTTATTGTTTTTTTTTAATCCAAATTATTCTCACATGAAGACCACCACAACAGAACAAGCTCATATTGAAAAGTAGTGTGACCCCTCCTCCTGGACACAATGGCTACCATTTTGTTTTAGGCTTGATTTCACGGTGTCTTATTTCACATCACTACATAGTTACTGCTTTTACTTTATATACCAGGATTTAGTTATGATTAACTTCCCAGAAATTAGAAAAAAGATTAGGAAGTAGCTCACATGCTGCTCCTGTGTGACCTCCCCATCCTTCATCCCCATCCTCCTAGAAAGGTTTCTGTTTCTCCTGTTTTGTTTTTGACTCATGGTTCTATTTTGGTCACATGTGCAACTTCAAGCAAGGTACTTAAACTGCTGTCTCTCCAGTTCTTTAACATTTTCAAGATCACCATTCCTAGAATCCCCTTTTCTTCAAGGAAAATCCCTCCCAGACTCTCTTCCTTATGGTCCAACTTAGACTTTCAAGTCTGTTACACAGCTGTCATCACAGGACTTTTCTTGCTCTTTGGAGTCTAGATCTTCCTTTTAATTAGATCAACCTCTTATCTTACCAGAATACATCCTTGAGTAATTTATTAGAATATATCCTTGAGTAATTTCCTAACTGTGAGTAAAGATAATTCTCTGAGTCTTTTCAAGATGAAATGTCTTTACCCTGGATTCTCACTTTATTATAGCTTGCCAAAGTATTCTACTCTGGGTTGAAAATCTTTTCCTTTCATAATTCTGAAGGTATTTTTTTTTCCTTGTCTTCCTACATTCATTGTTGCTAAGAGAAAGGCTGAGGCCACTGTCTAGTTTATAGCTTTGTTACAGACTTATTTTGTTTTCTATTTTGACACTTTCAGGGCCTTCACTTTATCCTGCAATTTAAAATTGGCACATCTAGATGTCTGATTTTATTTTCAGACAGTTTGCTTAGCACTCACTATATAATTTTCATTTGAATGCCCATGTATTCTCTCCAATGTGGAAGTTGTTCTTAAATTGTTTCTTTAATAATTTTCTCTCCCAGTTTTTTTTTTTTTTCTATTCTCTTTTTCTGGAACAGCCATATGTTCATCCTCTGGTCCTCTTTGGGTTTTTTTCAATCTCTTCTTTCATTTTCTATATGATTTTTGTTCTGTTCTCTGGTACCTTTCTTCACCTTAGTCTTTGGTCTCATCTACTGTTTATTTCATTTTGGCAATGGAACTTTTAATATCTAGTTCTGTGATTTTTCTGTTTCATAAGATCCTGAAATTGTCTCTATATAAAACGTGTCCATTTCCCTGAAGCTACTTTCTTTGGCTCTTTTTCTTTCCTTCTGTTTAATTATCAGCCTCTTTCATCTTATAGGATTTCTTGAAAAGTGTATGGATCCTTAGCTTTGGATGCACATGGATGTGTGGAGCAATAGAAAGGTGAAGTTGCTCACTATTTAAAAATAGGCAGTTAACAGGCAAACCCAGGGGTGAAGCTGGCTGCTGTGCTGGGAGAGCTCTTAGCATCAGGTTAGGGAGAGCTCTCCTCAAGAGGCCTTTGCTCTGCCCAGACATTAAATACACACCTGTGCAGGTGAACATTTTATCTAGACTTAGATATCAGACTTCAGGGTTTGTTCCGTGTGCTCACAAGGAATGAATTACTTCCACCCTTGTGGGCTCTATTAGACCCGCAATTTATTCTGGTCCCCTGGGTAGCCTGACTTCTAAATACAAAGTGTCTCTGAAGATCTGCCAACAACACCCTCTTTGACCGTAGCCCCTGTGCTCATGGCAAAGGTTGAGACTGCATCCCTCAATGTTACTTCACACCCTTTCCATCTTCCAGCACTTGTTGGAATTTTCTGTCCATGGATCACTCTGTTCCCATTCTTTCTGTTATAGGTTTATGCCATTTTTTGAGCATCCGTAGTGTTTTTTAATAGCTATTAGAGTTATTGAGGTTTCCATTTTATACAACCATTAATCACAAATGGCATAGGCGGAACAGAGGAAGATCTGATAATATGGACTTTCTTTCTTTGGAAGAAAATCTTCACAGACTTCTTATTTTATTTGACAATTTGCAATCTGTCTTTTAAAAATAAATTTATTATCATTTTATGGAATACGAGAGAGAGAGATTCTGGGATGTTATTTCTATCTGCCTTGTTTTACTTCTAGAAATGCACAACTACTACCATCTCTGTCATTCCTACTACTGATTCCAGTTTTGGTAGTACTATTAGCATGCAATTGACCCAGTATTGTCTACAGGACCTTGTGACAAGGACCTGGTTATGAGATTTGTGTATTTCATCATTTTACATCATTATCACCTTATCTTTACAGGTATCATTGTCTCCATTCAATATACAAGGAAATGGAGGTTCAGAAAAATATCTTTCAGAGCTTGAATTTGTAATTCATTCTATCGATGACCACAAAGTTCATAAGCATCCTATTATGTTAGGCTACAGTTACTCTCTGCTTTCCAGCAGGTGGTGTTTATAGGTTTGCTGGTTTGTTTGCAATTTGTGGCATACTAAATGACATCATTTGAAAAAAATAAAATAAAGGACATCTGTTAATCTAGCTTTTTTTCCGGATGTTATTATAGTTTTCTTTGTAGTGACATTTTCTTTTTATGTTTTACCTGGACTACGTTTATATCAAACACCAACAAACTGGAAATATATTCTCTGTGGGAAATCTTTCACACCTGAACTGTAAGATAAAATGCAAGGCAGAACTATATTTAACTAACCTGAATATTCCAATTACTGACAAACAGAATTCTGTAAGGTGTCAGACACAAAGTTCTAAGACAACTTTATGTTTGTTTCCCCAATGCTGTAAATCTTACTAAAACTTTCACTTATTTTGAGAGTATTTTATGGATGTGTTTTCTAAAAACATTGGCTCAGATAATATCTAAGTAGCTGATTATTGCAATTTACTTGTTTCAGTTGGGTTTTCTTACACTGATCCATCTTGGAGTCTTGTACATAAAGGTGTAGTTATTCTAATGAGTGTTGAGCTGCAAGGTAAAAACACAATTTCCATCCTTCTGATGGTCTGGATACATGAAAAAGCAAAATCAATGATAAGCCCTAACAGGGATTATTCAAAATGATTTTTCTACTGTCAAAATTTAATTTAAAATTTCTTCCTAATTTTTTTTTTCAAATCCTCACCTGTGATGTTTTGAAATTGTTTAATCTCTATGCATTTGCATACTTCTCATTTTTTAAAATTGCCTAATTGGAATACTGTGGTAGTTAAAAGAATTTTTTTCAAAAACTTTTTGTTAAAAACAATATTAAACAAAAGCTCAATGTTTCGAAAAAAAATCGGATAAAAGTTGAGCATCTCTGGTAGAAGCCCTGTGACGTGGAGCCCGAAGGAGACTGGTGTCAGCCTTCACCTCACTTCAAATGGCAGCTTCACCCCCCTGAACCTTTGAGTGCTGGGGAAAACTGCTCACATACATTGCGTCTAAGGATGCTTCAGCCTCGTAATTTATATAATGCTCTGACAGAGTGGTTAGTTTTGGGGAAAAGAGAGAACTTGCCACCAATGGAAATAGAAAAATATGAAAGTGCTTGTTCATGCCTCTTTCCACCATTTTTTTTTGGGGTGGGGGAAGCTTCTGATAACTAAATCCACCAGTAATTCTCATTACTGTATATAGCCATTTATATAAAATTCTCTAGGACCCAGGTATTTATTGCATTTTTATAACAACATAAATAACAATTTCTATCGTTTTAGAAGCCATTTCAGATAAATAAGCTCAAAGATCAGAACTTCAAAGATAAAACTCTTGGTCTCCCTAGAAGTCTATATTTTTGATTCTGAAATCACAGGCAAGATGAATTTCAACACCAGACCTATTTAGCAAAAGACTCTTTTGTTCCCCAGAAATCCTCTCACCTCTGATTTCCTTTTTTCAAGTATTGACTGAGTCACTCGGGCGAACCCCAAATACACATTGCCCTTATGAGGCAAGATGCTTCATGAAACTTACTGATGTCAGGTGTTATACCTCTTTCTTATTTGAATTCAATACAGTATTTAGAGTAATATCTCACGTATAAAATGAGCTCCATCAATATCTGTCTTTGTTGGAACAAGAGATGAGAAGACATCATGACTGACAGAACTTCTGTGCGGGATTTCTAACCTTTTGGTTTATACCTAAATTTATCTGGAACTCAGCAATGTGATCTAGACCATGAAAGACTATAGCAGGTGAATGAGTGCCAGAAAGTACAATGATGAGGAATGAACTCCTACCACTGAAAGTTAAACTCGTCTATTTTTCTAGTAGTGCAGCCTGAGCTATGGTAACAGATTGAGGCAGAAACGGTGGTATTGTAAGTGCAGTGAAAAACACGAAGCAATGAAGGGGCTTGAAATGTAGAAATGAGGTTTCAAGCCCTCTGCTATGAAAATCTTTTAAGTTCACAGGAGACATTTTGTAAAACAGTGTTCTGTGTTTAAAAGTTGCATTTCGTGGAGCATGAAAATACACGTGTTTCAATTTGATATGGTAGTGTGCTGGGTTGAGTCTTTTGGGATCAGAGATCAAAGGAGGCACAAATCTGTTAAATGAAAAATGCAATAAAGCCTCGGTATAAATATGAATATATCTTGATACACTTCATAAGTTCTGAGTCTTTCTGGGATGTAAGAATTTTTCCAGTCTCTCAAAAATTCATGTTGCAGAAGGCAATTTTATCCAAATCATAAATCCCTACAACAACGTTTTAGCGTTCCCAATTATCCAAATATTCATTCCTCCGGAGATAATAATGTACAGTTGGTAAATGTTCGAAAGAATCCAATTTTAAAAGTTGCCTCTTAGACGTAAAGTAGTAGGTATAACATCTAATATCAATCATATCTTGATGCCAAAACAATGATGATTCCAAGCATTATGCACACTCAACGATGAGCATCTCAAATCATACACCGCAAAATGTATCATTAAGGTGTGTATTTTTCATAAGAATGTCAGCCATTCTCCAGGTCTATCTTGTCATAATAAGCTTGCCAGGGAGCTGCAAACTGAAATAGAACATCCAGGGAAGGAAAGTAGATTTTCTACAATTGTTATTTTGTCAAAAATTGAACACTAAAAAATGAGAGGCTATTTTTTTTTTCTTAGTCCCTGGAGTGTTTTCTGCAAATGGAAAAAAAAAAGTCAAGCTTTCTGTTTTCACCTTGCATTTTACAAGACAGTGCTCCATTAGAAAAAGGGGTCCCTGCCACTCGCTACAAAGCTTGCTCCTATTGTCTTCTTTTCTATGTAAGATGCTCATGGTTACAAGGAACCCAAGTTGGGTTTCTCCTAAGAGAACAACAAAAGAAGAATGTCTATCTCATTCCTCTGTTAACATCTCTGTATCCCTGACTAGGGGGATGGGAGATGCTCTCTCAATGAGATGTTCTGCCCATTTCATCACGGGTCTCAAGAACTCCTGAATAACAAAAGTGCATCCTGGAAAAACACTGAGGAGCCTACCCTCCTTCCTAGGAATCACAAAAAACACTGTGTTGACCATTTGTTGCCTTAGGGCATTTGTATCCATTCAGTCTATAGGTACTGGTTATCTATAATGTACTGCAATTTTTGTTTTCTATCTTTTTGTTGGAGTCACTGTTTCTGTTCTGACACTAACTTGAATTGACTTCTCTCTCCACCTTCCTTTACTGAATATGGTGAGCATTCAGAAGAGGTCAAGATTGCTTCAGAGGGAAAACATTTCATCTTCTCACAAGAAGGTAACAAATCTATCGTAGGATAGACAGTAAGGGTGAAAGTAAGAACAAGACACAACTTATCCTCCCAAAGTGTTCAGTCTAGTTGGAATCAAGGAAGATTTAAGTATGAGAGAGCATTTCAGCTGAATTTAGAATGATGGTATGTATTTCCAAGTGCTGCTGTAACAAAAGCCTCTCAAACTGGAAGGCTAAAAATATCAGAAATGTATTCTCTAACAGTTTAGGCTATTAGTTCAGAATTAAACGATCAGTTTAATTTAAGCCATTGGCAAGCCATTGGTATCCTCTTGGGGGCTCAGAGGGAGAATCTGTTGCATGCTTCTCTCCTAATCTCTCATAGTTGCTGGTATTCCTTGGCATCCCTTTTCTTTTGGCGGCATAACTCTGATCTCTGCCTGTAGCTGTCTTTTTCTAGAATTGGAGAGCCAATTGTGAGCCCTGTTTCAGTGGGCAGGACCTGTCACTAGAAAGATTCATTCTCGTTTTAGTGAATGGTAAGCAAGTAGGCATGAAAGTCTAACCTCCCAATTCTTAAATAAAGAACATCATGCTCTGAGTTTCCCATACCCATTTCTATGACTTATGACATCTCTAAGAAATATGTCAACTTCTGTAGATAGTAGTTTTCCAGAATTATTCTACAGCAGAATACCACTGTTTCCTGTCACTCTGTATTTTTAGAGCATTATAGGATGGGGATAGTTTGAAGGGATTAACTGTCAGAGTTTTCACTAAACAACATATTACTCTCATTACTATTTGTCATTTTTTTTGTTTTTTTTTTCTATTTTTTCCTTTTTTTATTGAAATATAGTTAATTTACAATGTTGTGTTAATTTCTGGTTACAGCATAGTAATTCAGTTATACAAATATATAATTGTTTTCATATTCTTTTTCATTGTAGGCTATTACAAGATATTGAATATAGTTCCTGGTGTTAGACCATAGGACCTTGTTGTTCATCTATTTTATATATTAGTATATATTAGTTTATATATTATATATTATATATTTAGTATCTGCAAATCCCAAACCACTTGTCACCTTAGAACTCATAAACTCTGGGGCTCAGTTAGGTGGGGAGGGTAGACCTCTCCCACTGCTAACTGCAATATTTTCAGTGTGTTTTTAGCTCTAGTTTTCTCTCCTCTGAGTTGTCCTTCAATATGATTCCATTTGATTTCTATTTTTAGATATTTCTTAATATTATTAGTTTGCGACTGCTGCCTGATGTCCCCCAAGCTCCTGTCCTGAACACTGTTGTTATTGTTGTTGTTTCTTTACTAACATTTTAATAGACTTTTGGAGGGAAATTAAGGTGTTTTTGTCATCTTGAACCAGAAGTCTGTGTAGATTTTATGAGAGTGTTAGCACTTTCTATCTTCACTTCAGTTTTTCTCTAACTCTTTTAAAATAGATGTCCCTTGCACATTCTGTTATGTAAGTTTCACCAGTTTGAAAATTTTTCATGTGCAAGTTTTGTTGCAACCATGTGACATGGAACTTTGGCAAAGCTACTGTATATCTTGTCAAACAGTCTTGCTTTAAGATTTTAAAGTAGCTTCTTATGTTTTTATATGCTGAATACTGCAGATGGTAATTCCCAAATGACCAATGACTTGGTATTTCCAAATAATAACGTTTTTCCAACAATTATCAGTAATGAGTGTTGAAAATGTAGAATACTGGGCAGCCTGGTAAACATTAAGGAGATGGAGACTTAGAAGTAGCAGTTGTATGTTGTAGTCTTTTCTCTCTCAATTACTGACTATTCAATGTTGGGAAATTCACCTCTCTCTGATCTTAAGTTTTCTTATCTATTAAATGGAATTGGGATATATGATTTCAGACTTTTTTTCAGACTGATATTTTATGGTTTCATAGTTCTAAGATACTAGAAAATCCTAGCCAAAGTTACTCTCATAAGATAAGAAATTCCCATACAGCAGACACCCAGAATGGCTTACATTTTCAACTGATTTTTAATGCTGAAACAAAATTCTAGAGCTCTCACAGATGGAGAATGTTAGCACTTTCTATCTTCACACTAGTTTTTCTCTAACTCTTTTAAAATAGATGTCCCTTGCACATTCTGTTATGTAAGTTTCAAAGACCGTGTTGATACAGATTAAAATATGCAAAAGTCACTAAAGTGGATCATACAAGTTAAGTCCAGTCTTAAATTTTTTCCCTGTCTCATTATTCATAATAAATTTCAATTCCTTAACATTAGAGATAAAATTGTTCCTGATCACTTACAATCGTATTTGTCCTCCCTGATCATCTTACCCTGTCCATGCCACACTGAAATGCTTGAAATTCTCCAAACTTGCCCCACTCTCAAATGTGTGCCTTAGTACATAGTGTTCATTGCTGGGAATGCACCTTCTCATCCTTGTAATCAGATCAGGTTTTGCTGAATTTTCAACACACTTCCTCTAGGAAGTTCTCCTACCCACAACTCAACTCTACCATTAGCTGGACATGTATCTTTACTTTGTGTTCTTTAGTATAATGCACTATGTCTATACAAGGGCTCCTAAGAGCCTGGACTGTTTCTGTGCATCTTGGGTCCCCAGTATTTAGTACAAAGCCTGTTCTATTATTGGATTATTAATATATGTTTGTTGGGTGGATGAAAATTAAGGTTTCTAGCTACCTTCCCATCTTCCTCAGAGACTGTGAAACAATGTTGTAGCCAATAAAAGATAAACAGCTTTTATCTTCCTCTTTTCTCCCCTATTTCCAGGTTCCCATACTACTACTACTGCTACTACTACTGCTACTACTACTACTACTACCACCACCACCGTGTTCATTGAATCTTTATACTTATTGGAATTGATCCACATGCTGCACTGGCACCTCTGGCTCCAAGAAAAGGTTTGCTTTAACTTATTCATAGCAATCTGGTTAAGATTCTTTGTATTTCCCCTTCAAAGGTGCAATGTCTCATGTCTTCTATAAAAAAATATACTTTTTAACAGCGTGATCAAGGTATAACTGAAATGCAAAAAATTGCACATATTTGAGGTTTACAATAAATTTTGTATTTATGTGAAAACACCAGCGCAATCAAGATAATGAACATGTCCATCACCCCTAAAGGTTAAAGAAAACATATATATATGGAATATACTAGTGATGAATATCATTTTCATAATATTATTAATTCCACAATAGTATTAAGGAGAACCAGGTTAGGCCCTCTTTCAGGCATTAACCATAGCAGCTGATGACAGACTGCCTGGAGACACTTACTAGCAGTGTGACCTAAGCAAATGATTAATTTCTGGGAATCTGTTTCCTTGAACACAAAATTTACATAATAGTATTTACCTAGAGTTTATAATGAGGATTAAATAAGATGTTTCATATAAAGTCCTCACCATCAAGGAAAGCATTTCATACCACACAAGGCACTTAATGATTATCCCCAAACATGCTAAAAATAGAAAAAAGGAAAAAAATGAAGTGGGCCACTTGGCAGAAAACAAAGATTACTCCAAAACAAATAACTGCTCCCTAAGATCCTATCTGATTCAGGTGTTCTGATGAAGTACCTTCTTTCTAACACAGTTTCTTAAATTCTTTTGTGGGGGAGGCAATTAGGTTTATTTTTATTTATTTATTTAATGGAGGGGCTGCAGATTGAACCCAGGACTTCTTTCATGCTGAGCACGCACTCTACCACTGTGCTATATCCTCCCCCTTAAGAGTTTCTGTTTGTTAACCAACAGATAAGGTCGTAATGGTAACAGCATTGTACTTTCTTATACTGTATTTATTCTGATTACTGCTGGCACATATTGGACCTACCTCCCCTAAAATTAAAACCTGTACAGCTTTCAATGCTGTCTCTAATTACCTTATTGAAAGAATTGCGAGTAATAGAGATTTTTAAATGTTTGCTTCAGAATTAAGTCCTTGAGTGAAATATTGCTGTCACTAATGTAATACTCTAGAGTGTGTGATTAGCACCAAATTATATATGGGAGGCCTCTTCTCTTTACTCTGATGTCCATTATCTCTGGAGGGCTGTCTACTTCCTTGATGTCTATATACCAAAGCTAAGTGGTTTCCCTGAGTTGTTTGTACCATTTTATTCCTCGAACTTTTTGTGGGCAGTTTTCAATGGATGGCATTTAATGGTACATAAAGCTCTGAGAGAGGACAAAAGAAGAGGAGAAAGTAGTTTGATAAATAAAAAGTAACTGATTCCGTCCTTCCTTAACCCTACTATTCACTCTCCTTCAATGTAGATGTGATGGAGAGAACTGTAAACTGACCTACAAGACACTCTGATTTGTGATGACAGATGAGAGCAGATGAGCTGAGAAGGAAAAGATAGAATATTTGAAGGAGTAGAAACTCAGGTAGGACCTTTGGAGGATAAATGTAATATGGAGAGGGCTATGAATTGAATGTTGCCTGTGGTGATTTTGTGCATCAAATATAATAGATGAATAGATGCCAAATTATTAAACAGAAATATATTTAGGTGATAAAATTATGGGAGATTTGTTTTCTTCCTTGGAAATTTGTGTATTTAAATTTTTTTCTCAAATAAGTATGTATTATTTGTGAAATCAGAAACAAAGTAAAAATCATAGCTGCCCTTTTTGCTTAAAAAAACCTTAGAACCAATTTAACACCCAATTTAACTTAAAAGTAAAACTATTCTTAATTCTACAGGAAAAAAAAATCATTTCAATCACATTGAGTTCAGAAAGAGGCCGTTCCCTCTTTTGTTAACTACAAGGACTTATTAGAATACATTATCGGATAATTTCTGGTCTAGAAAAGACATTGAGAGGTCATCTACTTCATTTCCTTATCATCACACAAGATGCCTCTTAAATTATCCAAGAAAGATTAGAATCCATCATATTTTAGACCTTTTGAGATGTTGTCACGTCTTCCTCTGCTGGTGCTTTTTAGCACTTCATAATATTTTGCTGACAGAATAGTTTAAAATTCTATATTAATGGTGGCCTCATGAAAACTTACAGAAGAGTGACTGCTTTGTAAAACCAGAGAGTACTCTTAGCACTGATAGGCCATCTCACAATTGTTTTTATCCTTCTCTAAAATCAAGTGAAATTACTGAAAACATTAATCATTTCTGTCTCCTTGAAAACTGTCTTCCATGACTAAGGCTTTCTGTCCTGGAGGGGCCCTGGTTTCCATGGGATTAACAACCTCACTGGGAGACAGTGGGGAACCCACATGGCCAGAGCATCAGTATGGCACCAAACATGTGCCAGGCTCAGTATTAGGCTCTTTTGGTCTAAACTTAACTGAGTTCTCAAATTATCCCCAGATATATATGTTTATAATCCCACTCTACAAACTACTCAGGAAAGTACCAGTGTAGTCATAAGCTGCTTTTGTTAGAAATGCTTCTCTGATTCCTCATGGTCAATGGAAAACCAGTAAGTGTCAACTCATCAGCCTGGCTTGGGAGGTCCTTTCCACAGATTTATCTCAGTGCTCAGAGTACATCTCATTTACTAGAACTTTCCCAGGTGCTACTTCCGCCCACAGTCATTTTCCTTGTCTGAAACTGTCAATAGCTATGCATCTTTCAACACTTGGTTAAATACCATTGGTTTTTTGGGGGGGAGGGTGTTACTGAAAACCCCCCATCACCTTGCAAATTTCTTCACTTGGGCTACCTCCTCAATGTACAATTTTAATGTATATATTGAAACATTCAATCTCAATTCTTTTTAGAGAAAGAATTGGAGCCATCAAATGCCTACTTCTAATTTTAGGGTCATATATATAACAGGTGCTTATATATGTCTGTTGAATAGATGACATGAAAAAGAGAGAAGATGCTTCTGAGAGCTCAGGGCACCCCAGCACTCATAGCTAGACTTTGTTGTTCTACGGGGTGTGATTCCACAGAAGACCAGCATCAGACAAGGCCACTCAGGAACTCTGATGAATCAACACAAAAACATACTGCCCAAACTACAAATATGGCTCATTTAGTATGATACTCTCTAGGTCCATCCAATCAACTATACTTAAAAAACAAAAAACAAAAAAAAGCAGCTCATTATCCCTTTGTCCTAGCTAATCTGAGTCACTGATGTTTCTTTTCCAATTACAGCTTTAGCTTCTCTTTGTTCTTCTTGCCTTCTAGGTAAGACTTAGTAAGATATTATAGAATAACATACAGGTGCCCCCATTTCTTGACAGTATTTCAAACAGAGCCAAGCCCTGCTTTTTGAATCTTTCTCAAAATCATCTAATACAAACTCAATTTCCATTCTAAGTCCTCTCTAACACCCTGGTATGAGATGCCCCCAAATTCCCCACTGTTCAACTACCTATGTCTTTGGTTAAGGGCATGAAAAGAACAAAGGAAGGAAGGAATAAATTTGTTGCCAAATCCAAGCCTCGGTTCCCCAACACCAAATTGAAATCTGGAGATAGGAGTTTTGGGTGAAGCAAAAAAGAACAGCTTTATTTCTTTCCCAGGCAAAGGGGGTCACAGCAGGCTAATGCCTCAAGACTGTGAGCCCCATTTGGGGAGGGGTAGCAAGGAGTCCAAGGAGTCCAAGGAACAGAGCTTCTGATAAATATCTGTGAACGTGCAGGGGCTGCATTCCTTCCTCCCTGACGTGGCTGCATTGGCTTCAAGAAAACCTGGTGATGGAGCCTCCTGTTTCTGTGATTACTAGACCATGTCCTCCTCCTCCAGTGGACCCTGGCCTGGTGTTTGTCTTCCGCACCAGGAATTAATGAGTCATATCTCCAGACATTTCTGTGCCTGGAACAAAGAGTACTCAAGGGGGAGGATGAGTACTCTTAAGGAAGAGAGAAACATGCACAATCTAGAATCATGCTAGAATGTGCTTTAGCATGAGGGAAGCCATTTTTGGTTACTATGATCTGGATACTTCAGAGAGGAGCTACAGCAGAGGATATGAGGGAGGGGTCTTCTGTCCAGGAAGGTCCCATAGGGTCCTGCTCAGTTACAGGATGACAATTCTAATTTGTATCAGACTATAAGTTTTGTGTATCCAGAGATGGCATCTTTACCCTCCATCTCAAATGTCTAGATTTCAACAGTCACAAAGTAAGTGTGGAATGGCTGAAACAGCCTTGACTCTCTCGCTGCCTCTGGCACCCTCTCTCTGCTGGGATCCCTTTGTGGAAGATGCACCCTCTGCCATTGTTCCTGTTGACTCCTCCCAACACGGCCCTGAGAATACGGAACTCTGACGGCTATTTTCATTTATCAAAATGCCTTCTTAAGCCCCATTTCTGGTTTGTAGGGAAAAAGTTTCAGCCTCCTAGCCCTTCCCTGAGTTCCAAAAGACAGATTCAAATAGTTACTAATTAGAAGAGTGAGGGAATGTAGAAACAAGGGCTACATAACAATCTGATACACATCTCTGAGTTCTTCTACACAAAGGAGAGCCCCTACCTGGTGGAGGATGGTAACTTCAGGCTGAGCACAGCAGGTGGACCCCAGACTGGCTGGAACCAGAGGCTGATGGTTGAGATTCCTGGAACATCACCCTGTTTCCTCACCACCAACAACCAATCAGAGGAGGATGACACACCATGTAACCCACACATTTTACCTATAAAACATCATCCCTGAAACATGTCAGGGGGTTGAGCTTTTAGAGCATGAGCTGCCCCATTCTCTTTGTCTGGCACCTTACAATAAATGCTGCACTTCCCTTCCCTACAACCTGGTGTCAGTAGATTGGCTTGATAGGGATGAAGGAGTAAGAAATGAACTAACTTCTTTGATGCTAACACTGTGTGTTGATTCTTTCTGACTAAAAAAGCATGCGGTTTGCTTTCTCTCCCTTACTGCTTTTGTGTCAAGCAACCCCTAAACTTCTCTCTCACATTCTTTACAATAGTCTTAGCCCAGAGGCTATGTTCCAGAAAGAAGGTAATGAGCTGATAAATCTCAGAAGAATGAACAGACCCTCCGCCACTCCCCATGATGCCACGGTTAAGAGGAATATAGCAGTACCCTGCAAAGTGCCCTGATTGTTACCTTTTCTGACCCTTCCAGTTTTTCTGTAAAACTTCAAGACCCCAACATTAAGATGGAATCACAGTCTCTAAGGCATTGGCCTGCTGTGACTCCCCTTTGCCTGGCAAAGCAATAAAGCTGTTCGTTTTCTCCCAAAACTCTGCCTTTGAGTCTCAATCTGGCTTTTGGGGTGCAAAGGCTGGTATTGCAGCAACAACCCTGGCGCCCAACCCGGAGCTCAACCCCTCTTTCCTAGCCCTGGACACCTCAGCTTGATCAGATTCTTTAAGGGCATCACCTGCACTAGTAGATCCCTGTTTCCCCCAGTACACTGACGGCTGGCCAGAATGAGTAAATCACTGGCAGGCATGCCTCACATCCTCTACCTGCTAGTGAGAACAAATAATTTATCATCCAACCTGGGGAACTTTTGAGAACAAAGGGAGTGCTATTAGCAACTAACTCATGAAAATGTCTGAGGCACATTATCTAGAATCACCTTACTTTTCATGCGTACTACTGAAATGACTGATTATGAGAGCTGAACTTGAGGGCCTGGGGTCTACTTGCTGGTCAGCCTTAATGAGTTTAATTGGGATGGACAGAGCATGAGAGGATATTACTATAACTTCATAACCCTTGATCTTATCAGGAACAAAACCCCCTTTACATTATATATTTTAATACTCCTTTATGATGCTGACATTCATGCAAAATGATAGCCAACCTATGCATGTTATTTTGAAAGATCAGTGTAATGCTCTTACTGAATTATGGAAGAAAAATAAAAGAAAGTAATTAATAATAAAATAAGACGTCACACCGTAAGTCAATGTTTGGAATATTTTCACTTCAAGGTAAAGTGAGGCAGCCAGATATTTTGCAACAACTTAGAAGAAATAAGTTTGAATTTAAGAAATGTAAGATAATATTTAACTGGATATTATTATCAGGTTTTTTTTGACATTTTAAAATAAAGACCAAGTAAATGCAGTTGTTCCTACACACAGAATCACATAAATGTGATAGCTATAAACGCATATTATCATAGATTCACTGTTTGGCAAATCAAATACCACAAGTGATGTTATAGTTAGTGGCATGATTTTCTAAACTGATGGACAAAACCTTGATAACATTCCTAAAAATAATAAATAACCTTATCTTAATATTCATGATTGTTGTACCTTGAAAATTTTGAAGTATATTAAATCCATGAAAAATCTTTTTTTCTTTATTTGGACAATAAAGTTAGGTTCTAGGCTCTGATAGTTATAAAAAAGTTTTCCTTCTACAGGAGTGTCTGGTGGGACATTCACATGGGTGTGGACTGTAGCATAATGTCTTTATCCAGAAGGGTCCTACAGATTGTTGAGAATCTAGAATTTCTGGCACTTGCCCATTGGATGCTGTTTGTGCCCTGAATTTTGATGACAACTAAAATTGCCCCTCCCCAAGTTCCACAATACCCCTCATGAGTCTCACAATGTACAAAATACTTTAGTCTTCTTATTGCTTCTGATCACCAAGGAGAAGGGAAATCAATGATATGAGGTGACAAGGACACTAATCCTCTGTGATCTTGTTCCCAAAACCCTATAATCCCAGCTGGATTATGAGAAAAAAAAAAAAAATCAGGCAAACCCAAATGGAGAGCTAGACTACAAAATACTAAAAGTACAAAATCTGACACAGAATTGGAGGTGAATAAAGGCTACATGATGACTAAATGGAATGCGGTTCCCTGGACTGAACCCTGGAACAGAAATAGGACACTACTGGGAAAACAGGTAAAATCCAAATTAAACCTACAGTTTGATTAATAGTAATAAATCAATGTCAGTTTCTTCTTGTTGACACATGAGTGATGGCAATGTAAGGTGATAACATTAGGAGAAACTAGGATTCTGTATGAAATACATGTGGACTTGCTGGTGTATTTTGCAACTATTCTGTAAACATAGAACTATTCCAAAACCAAAGTTTATTTTAAAAAAATAAATGTGGCTTAAACCTGACATAGTCACAGCCCATGCTGCAAGCTAACTAGCTAACTAAGTAACTAAATAACTAACTAACTAAATAAAAAAACTTAGTGTTCATAGTAAACAATCTTATGGTTACCCGGGGAAAGGGGGTAGAAAGGGATAAATTTGGGAGTTTGAGATTTGCAAATGTTAGCCACTATATATAAAACTAGATTTAAAAAAAAAAAACAACAGGTTTCTTCTGTATACCACAGGGAAGTATGCTCTATATCTTGTAATAACCTTTAATGAAAAAGAATATGAAAACAAATATACGTATGTATATGCATGACTAGGACATTGTGCTGTACTCCAGAAATTGACACATTGTAACTGACTGTACTTCAATTTAAAAAGTAAAAATTAAAATAAATTAAAAATTAAAAAATAAACAAAAAACCCTTAGTGTTAGATATTGAGGAACTGCCCACCAAAAGTATTGTACCAATTTATATTCCTAGTTTCAAAGCCTCTGATGTTAACCTAGGTCTAAATGTGTATGAAATTTATCAAGATGGTCTAGCTTATTTACATTCATTTTACTTCTTATTTAAAACATTAACATATATGCTTGATGCATAGCTACTAATTTCAATTTGTATTTTAATTCAGTATAGTAATTTTTCTTTTAATCTACTTAGCAAAGACAAATTGTGTACCATGTTCAACAAATCAAAGAAAAAAATGCTCGAAATTTATTTTTCTGCAAGTATAAATTTCTGCTGCCTGCATTCTTTGGTTTTGTAAAACTCACAATCCTTTCCCTTGAACACTATCATTCTGTAATGATTTGAAATGATATTCCCTATTGGTAATCATCTCAATTTCAGATCATACAGCCTGATTCTTGTTTAATGTATCCTTAATGACACATGATTTCTCTCTCCTGGGATTTATTACTAAAATGGTATCATCTCTGTGGGGCAAATTTTCTGATAGACCTTTGCTTCCCTAGATGAAGTTATCTCTGACGATCTCAGTTGGCTTTCATATGAAATTAAGGGTTGTGATAACTACAAAACTCAGCTAGCATTTGAAAATTACAAGGAGCACCTTGTAAACACCTTGGGAAAACAGAGATGTTTGAATAACAAGAACAATTTCAAATGGCTAGCGCCATACAGATACAGAGATATTATAAAGAAATATCCCACAGGAAACGTACTTGATTTTGTTTGCACACCCATTTATAAAGTATTGATGGCTTCCAGAAGTCTTTCGTGTCGATTTTTCAGTCTCATCTTCATAGCCCTAAAAGATGCCAGTTTCTTTGTAGTTATACTATGGAAGAATTTATTGGATGTGTTCTCTTAGAGGAAACAAACGATTTATGGACATGTTGCAATGGGACTATTAAAGGAACGCCTTAAAGACTCAGTGGACGGCGGCTTTCCCCAAATAACCAAACACCATCTGTCAGACAGAATTTTTGTGGGAAGAGAATAATTTTTCATTTACTACGTACACCAGGAGAACTGATAAATCTTCGTGAGGTCATGGATGTTTTTTGGAATAGTTTCAATTTCCATTTTCTTTTGAAGACGGCTGTCAGGAGGCACGTTGGCTGCAGTCAATGGTGTGTTGTCACGATGCCGGCTGTTCACAGCACAGTGTTGGGAAAGAGAACACTGAATGTGTGAGACAGGAAAACTGGGCCAGAACGACCTGTGTGTTGAACCAATTTTCTTAAGGACCACATTTTTGGAATATTTTAGGAAAAAAAAATATATATAGTGGAAGTAAATTGAGTGGTGGTTAATAAGGTTATATTTATCTCACTCTTTGAGTTCTCTTCTGACAGTACTAACAACACAGAGAAGCACAAATTGTTGATTATTTCTCCTCAGGGCACTCAGTTCAACACCAAAAATATTGAACATATGAACAAGGCAACAGCCCAGGGAATGGTGATATTCAGATAAGTCTGGTATGCCGAGTATCCTTGAGGTCCTTACAGCATCATGAGGAGCCAGGCAGCCCAAACAGGCAAGTTCAAGGGAAACTGTGACGTAAATCCATAGAATTATATGTACTGTGGGACCATTGTACCTCACTGAACCAGAAACTTTGGAGAATGTTTTCTAGAAGAGCTAATACCTGAACTGAACATGAAGGATAATTATATATGGTTAGATATGTATTCTAGTCAGAATTTTCTGGAGAAAAAGAACCAATAGGTTATGTATAGATATGTCAGTCTCTTTTATTTATTATAAGGATTATAAGACTATTATTTATATATTATAATTTATTATAAGAATTGGCTCATGCAATTGTGGAGATCAAGAAATCATATCATCTGTCGTCTGCATGCTAGAGAACCAGGAAAGTTGGTAGTGTAGTTCAGTCCAAGTCTGATGACCTAACAATTAGGGGGACTTGAATCTGAAGGCCAGAGAACCAGGAGTGCTTATGTTTGAGGGCAGAAGAAGCTGAATGTCTCAGTTCAAGCAGAGGAAGCAAATTTGCCCTTCCTCCATCATTGTAGGGGGTGGGGTGTCTGTGTGTGTGAATCATGCTTTTGCTCTCACTATTTTTAGCATGTCCCTGGCAAAATTTAGGCAGTTAATCGAGATCACCACAATAGAATTTATTTGTCTACTTTGAGTTTTTACTTTTAGTTTTATTTTAAAACTTGACTTTTCACCACTTTTTTGTCTGTACTTAAGCTTTATTTCCAATCCCCTGAACATACTTAATATTAGCAAATTCCCATCAAATTCCATATATACAAATAAAATAGCTGGTTTAAGCCATTATGTAGGCAAAGATATTAGTGCCGGAATGCACATTGGTGTTTCATGTGTATCAGTATTTTCAGGTTAAGAATTAACAATAGATTGTAAAATGAATCTAGTAGATTTCTAGTAGAAGTTTCAAAAAAAAAGAATATAGAATAAAAACAACAGAAAACACTATCACACATAATGAGGGTGAATATGGTTTCAGGAAGCATTTGTGTGTGTGTATACATATACAGAATAGCAATATAAAATATATTTCTTCCTACAGATCACTTTTTATTTATCTGTATCCAGTCAGGAAACAGAAAACATACCAGTTACTTTAAAACACAGAATTTAATTAAAAAAAAAAAAAAGATGTTCACTAGGCATTCAGGAAGAGAAAAGGCAAAAACAAGAACGTATATTGCTCAGCTGGAGCTCCTGCTGCTGAGATCAAAGGAGGGACCCTATTGGCTGCCCACCCCCAGACTTAGAGGAGGAACAACACAAGGTGGTGTTGGTGTCTCAGAGAGGGCCCAGTGATGTTGGGTCTGCAAGTGTTGGAAAGACTGCTCACTGGAATCAGCTGTGGCTACTTGGACACAAGCCTGTGCCCGCTGCCTGGGTGACACCTGACAGGAGCAGGAAAGCAACAACAAGAAAGAGGAAGAAAATGGGAAAGACCTTTCCAGTCACCCTCTCATATCTCCTCTTTGCAGACTCTAGAAGGGGATCAGATGGCAAAGGACACATGTCATTTTCAGAGTCGCAGGCCTAGCATTATAAAGCAGACTGCAGAACAGTGGAATCAAAGCTAAGAGACGACAGCTTAAGAATGCGCATGGCTGTTTCAAAAGGTCCTCTCTGGGTATTTTTAAAATGTCTCTTCCCTTCCACAAATTGTGAAGTCAAGTCTATACCAATGAAAGTAAGTCAAACAATCTCCAATTTTGAAAAAACTGCTTCAATCACACATATCTACTAAAAATATAATTGGTCACAAACAATTTACCTACCATGTTTTCTCAATAGTTGTAGGTGTCCTCAAATTATTACTTTTTAACTAAGTCATGTTGTTTTCCAACCGTAAATGGTCTTGGCAGAATGAGGAAACAGGCAAAACTGGAGTCTAAATATTCAGAACAAACAGTAATAAAAACAACAAAAGTAAAACGCTGTGAAATCTGGAGTTTGAAAAGGATGCAGAAAGTTGACTGATAAGCTAAAGTAGGAAAAATGGAGAGACCAAGGGGAGTCAAATATAAAATCTGGTGATTAGAGTGTACTTGGGCTGCAGCATCTGTGAATAGGAGTATGAAAAAGATAGTTAAATAAGTGTAGCAATCAAGGAGTCAAATGGAAAAGATATTGTAGGAATTTTCTGAGATTGAGCCTAGGATCTAATTTATGCAGGTGGCAATTTACCCATGAAATCCTTCCTTTGATTAATCCTTTTGGCATTAGGTGAGCAAACTCTGCAGTTGGTTTGTGAAGCAGTATTCTTTTTGATTAATTGTTCTCTTCTTTTTCCTACTCTTCTATTATATTAGATAATAATTTCAAGTTATATACTAAATGAAAAATCACCAAGTAGAGTTTGGAGGCCGCCAATATTTCTTTTTCTAGGTCCATTCCACAAATGAATATTCCTCCCACTTACAAGGTCACTTTTATAGATAGTTGTGAATGGATTAAATACAAATGCTATATGGTTTCTTAATGGAGTGACTGGCTGAAATGGCAGATAAAGTCAAAGAAAGTCCTGTGATTGCTGGAGAACTTCTTTGGAATATCATCAGCTGGAGATCCTTTGAGCTTGTCCAGTTGGTGAGTGAGTGACCTAAGTTCAGCCTGGTGGTGTAGAATTCAGAAGGTTAGTTATAACTTACAAGAATAATGGTTGGTATTGACAGGGGGAGGTGAAAGCCGTAGGAAGAAAAGGCTTGTTTTGGGTGAATGTGCAGATGGAGTTAAGTTCAATTAAATAGCAGGTGGAAGGGTACTCCCATTTTTCCAAGGAATCACGTCCCGTGCTCTAGAAACTGGTAGTTCATTCTCTCTAATTGACTGGATTAGGTACCCAGGAAAAAAAGGATTTTTGATGTAGATATATGAGTATCACTTTGAGACCTAGCAGAAAACTTGAGGAATACTGGTAAGTCCAATAAGTTCAGGCAATAGTAGTTTTTTTTTATTTAAAAAAAATTTTTTTAGTATCATGATGAGGTCCCTTTTGCTATATCAAAAACCTGGCTTTCAAGAGGCTATTTGCTGCCACCAAGATAATATATGATCTCAGGCCTAGAGAAATCTCTTTTGAAAATTAAGGAACTAGGTCAGGAGTAAATAGTAGGGTTGTCAATGTCTTCCATAGGCCTGATTTCCATGAATAGTTCTTGGCACTAGAGTAGGCTAATATGTCTAGTTAATGAACTTTTCCATAATGTGGTAGAACTTTCAAACATTAAAAAGCAAAATCCAGACACTAATTAAAGCAGTGAAAAGAGATTTTACTCATTCACTGCTGACAGTAGCGGGAAGAGCTGAGCTCTGTTCTGATTTGCACAGAGGTGACTTGGCATTTTAAAGGGAGAATGAGGAACTGGGAAGGGGAGGGAGTAAGAGCTCCAGTAGTCAGGGAAGTGTAAAATGAAAAGGGTTGGTCGGTGTAAATCAGTTAGGCCAACTGGGTCTACTTAGCTGGCAATATTGAAATTGGAAGTCTACCAGCCCACAAAGACTGGGAAGAGACAGCATCCATATCCTTCCTGACGACTGCATTTGCAAGGGATGACTTTCAGGTTCTTGAGGGGATTATTCCGGATTTGTAGGAGATACGTATACATCTCAAAAGGACAGAGGAAGGGTTCACAACTGAGAGCTGTTTCAGTAAATGCTCTAAGAAAGGGTGGAAGAAGGGTGATTGTCAGGTGTTGGCTGGAACAAACAGCAAATTCATTTGACAGTTCTGGGCTTTTCCAGACAAAAACCCAAAAGGGCAGTTGGTCATCTCAGGGACGTGGCTCTATGCTGCTGGAAGCCACATTAAGGTTGGGTCAAGTCTCTCTGCAGGGATTTGGATGAAATCTTTAAATGCCAAGAGCTCTTGCAGTTCTCATCCCAGGGCCATTTACACCCAGCAAATCAAGGAAAAGCGATTTTTGGAGGCCCTAGGATCTGTCTCATAGAGCTTCATTCCAAAACTGGGCATTACAAACAAATATGTCTACGTAAGTAGGCTCTACTGAAGATCTGAATTAAAGATCCCTCTGGGTTTGGGCACAGAGGACCACACATGGTAAGATATTAGACTTGAAATTTATTTTTTCTCCAAGTGGAGAGTTATGCTTCTTATCCTTAGGATGAGTCACTGTTCTTGCCTGGCTGGATGTTTTATGAAATTATAGCCTTTAGAAGGGGAGAAATTTAGTTTACATGATATTTCTACTAAATTATGGAATCTTGGAAATACATGTCCAGTATAACAGAGGATGCCCATGTGATGACAGTAATGATTATAGGGGCCAAGGAGATGGTTTTATTGTCAAAGACTGCCCGTGTATTGTATCTACAGTCAAAGGACCAGCATTAGAATAAATTTACTTCTTATCTTTGGATCAGGGATGCTATTTAAAATTCTAGAGATGCCAGAATAGCAGGATTCATTTAAACAGCATGAACAACTGTTTTTCAATAGTGATTCAAAAGATTTGTGTTTTACATGATAGTGGAATTAAAAAAAGAAAAAAGATATCTTGGTCAAGACACTCAATATTTTCATTACAATGAAACCAACTCATTGTTTTCCTCTTTTATAATTTCTGGTCCTAGAATTCAGGTATTTGCTTTAGAAGTTTCTAGAAAAGTGATAAATCTATCTAAAGTGTAAAAAATGAAGTTGTGCTGGAACCACACCGGGCTGGTATTAAAACATCTTTTTAATTGAATATCCTGGTTGAGCAAAAGAAATGAGTTGTCTACCCCTTCTCCATACCTAATCTTGTGTTATCCATTCTTTGCTGGAACTACCTTTGAGAGTTGTCTTACATGAACTTAGATACTATGCAAGCTAAAACATGGTATTGTAATTGTGAACTGAACTTTAGCCCATGTAAGGCAGATGTCTATATTGCGTGGACATCTCTTCTTTCACAGTTTGCCAAATAATTCATAGAAATTCCTGCAAGGAATCCTTATAATGACCTTTCAGTGATTCCTTACCTTTGCCAAGACCATAGCCCCATTAAGTATATCTCATAGGGAAAATAATAAAGAGTATCACCTTGTGAATATTGTCATATTTCTTTTCTAATTTTTTGGAGTATATTTGAAATTGGACCCTAAACTAATATATCAACTTATTTCCAATGGCTTAGGGAAACCGCCCAAGGGTTAGTGTGTGTGTGTGTGTGTGTGTGTGTGTGTGTGTGTGTGTATGTGTGTGTGTGTGTCTGGGGCAGGGAGCAGTAAGGAAGAGTTGAGAAATGTAAGAAGGAAAGAGCTACTGTGGAAGTTTTCATGATCAAAGCCCTAAATTTCTAATGTAGTCTCAACATGAGGTTTCAAGAATGAATCTTACTAAGTTAGTAGCTGTATTGTGTGGGTAGCATTCTTAATGAAAGATAATTTTCTCAGTCAAAAGAGTGCAGAAATCGCCCCCAAATCATGCATTTCTCCTGAATAAATTTTGGACAGTAAAAGGCACAGTATATATCTATATGTTAAAACAAGCAAGTTTTATTTTGCCCAAGAGCTGGGGATCCAAGCATTCTGAGATATTCTAGAGAGTAAGTTGAAACCCTACCATGAAAGACAGAGGTCAGAGAGTTCTAACAGATTTTGCTTCTGATATAACTCTTTTAGACATCTGGCCATGTTACCATGCCTTGAGCCTTTCCCTTTGTATTGTCTCAAGCAATGATGCTTGATAACTTTTTCAAACCCTGTGTGGACTTTGAGGCCCCCTGTGGTCTCCTTCATGGAGTCTTCTCCAGCTGCTCAGACTCTCTGTTGCTGTTATAATTCAATCCCAAATGATCCTTTCATATGTTCATTTTGATTCAATGTGACAATGTACACAAACAGGCTTTAGATCTTGTATATTTCAAGAGAATTTTTATTAATAGGATATATACTCTCAACTAACTCTTCAGAGAATTGTAAGCCTGTATTTCTCAAGGCCCATTCCTCAAAAGCTTCCTCAAAGGATGTTCATAAGTGTTTCATAGGGAGCAACTCTAAAAATTAAATAGATGTTTTATTACAGTATATCTCACATTATTTAATATGCTCCTATGCATTGTGAATATAGCAGGTGGTAGACAGATGACAGATTGATAGATGCATAATATTTAATAGTCTAATTCATAAACTTTCATGGCTACAAAATGCTGCTTTTTTTTGGTTTTAAACATTTAGAGAGACTTTTTTCCTCTTGGAGTACATTTTGATATATGTTGAGGTCTCTTGCAGGACAGTGAAAACATTTGCTATCATTTCGCTCGTTGCACCTAGATACACAGTTAAATTCCAAGTGATTAGGGAACTAAAGGGACTGAGATAATATTTACTGAGTCCTAAATATGGGGATGTTCTCAGCTAAAGACTATATATACAGACCTAGTAAATCTGTGCAATCTTCCTATATTATCTTTATTTAGTATTTATGCCATTATATGGTTGAAGACACTAAATTCAAGGAGTAATCTGCCCAAGATTGTACAACTGAGAGTTGTCAACATTTAGATATAATCACAATTTATGAAATGTTCAGTAAGCCTCCACTTACTTTATCCCTATTATTATTTATATTCCACAAACAGCCAAGCAGAACTTTAGCGCTTACTGATTTTTCATGTTTTGTATATATTTTATGAGTAGCATGAGAAAAATTAGGTAATTAACCCATTTAAGTAAGTGAACATAACTAGACCTTCATAGGAATTTTGTAATTGCCATTATAACTATCAATTTTGCAATGAAAAGAACTCACATCACTGCATTATTTCCCATTTCGATATTTAGAGGCAGTAACAAGCACAAAACATTTCCTGGGGATTAATGACCATCTGAAGCTAACTGTCCTCAACACCGCCTTAGGCCATCAACCTCTCCCTATTTGTCATTAATCCTTTAAAAATACCACATATTTGAACTGTTATTTTTGTGAACAACAGCACTTTGATTCTGTTGGGTGAACAGAGCACAGGGGGTCATTACTGAATTTTTTCATTTATTTATTGTTTTTTTCCCTACATTACTATTAAAATTAAAAGATGCCAAATCATAGGTTCACTTAGTCCTAATGACTGTATATTTGAAAAACATTATTATTGATGTTTAAAATATTACATCATCCTAAGTAGTTCCCCTAAACATTTGCACTGCAGGAAAAGATATTTCAGTGATCTGTTAATGGTCTGGTGTTCTGAATTTCTTCCTTATAAACCATGCAAAGTTTCTCCAATTTAGACAGTACAGAGCTATACTTACCCTCCAAATAATAGGGTGTCTTGGAATATGTGTTTTGGTAAACTTTAGTATAAATTTATGTTCACAAACACAAAATCTTTGCCAGCAAAAGACAGATGCCCTCTGTGACCTGGTTGGCTCCCCATGGCAAGCCATATTTGATCTCTGATCCTTTATCTTTTTGTGAATTGTCTGAATGTATCAGAGGGGGTTTACAGTGGTCTATAAACTCAGACAGATAAGGCAGCAAGGAAAAATATCAGGTCAGTTCATTCCTGGAAGCTGCTGACTGAGAGCTGAATGTACTAATCCTGTAAAAAATTACAATTTGCTGAACTCTTTCTGGCTTATCTTTGAGAAAATAACTAAATAAAGAGATGTGCTAAGTAAATGCCTTATTTGACCTAGACAGTTTATCTTTCTGATCTGGTTTACCTAGATTATCTTTTTTCATTCTAAACTGTTGACTTACCTTTTTTTTTTGTTTGTTTATCACTACAGATATCACAAGGCGTTAAAAACTCTATGATGACTTCTCTCATTTCCCATGGGTAAGGTATGTTTTTATTGAAAAAAAATTAATGTTAAAATAACGCAGTTCATTGATGTCTGATGAGAAACACCTAACTGAGGATATCTTGCTTTTGCTTTCCATTTCATTGTTTACATAACCTTTAACATTCAATATGAGAAGGCTGGTGCCTCCCAGAAGGGAAAGAAAAGACATCTATTCTGTTTTGGCTTTAATTTCATTTCAGAGATCTACCACTTACTGCCCCCTTTGATATTGTTCTTTCTCATGTAAAATATATTCTATTACTGGTGTAAACAATAGGACTGTCACTCTCAGTGCAATGTGCTTTCTTGCTGGCTTTGCAGTTTGTGCGGAACAAAAGGGGTGATTTTGAGGTATTTAATTCGTTTGAATGATGACTTCAATATACAGATGAGAAAACTTTTATTAAAAATGCTGAAAAAAATAAAAACCAGTTAAAGGGGAACCCTTGCTCAAAATGTGCTGTTTGGTTAATGTATTTGAAACTAATATGATATCCTTTGAGAATTTTTCTTTGTCTGCAACACCCTATACACTATGAAGAGTATGACAAGCAGCCTGTTAGGTAGAGTGTCTTATTATCAATGCTTTCCGATCTTTTGGTCAAATCAAGGCCATAAAGATTTCAGGCAATGAAAATCGTCATAGTTCCTAGAAACCAAGGCATGTGATCAAGGGACAACCACACTCAGAACTTCAGCTGGGTTTGGAATAATAAATACACTCTGGAGATAGAAAGTTGGCATGAACTAGGGGGACAAAATTCACTGCCATTTAGGGCACAGACTCACCTTGCTGAAAAAGTTGAAGTGCTGACTGGGAAACTGAGGCCAGACCTTAATGACTGGAATGTCATGGTGGAAAAGGGGAGAAAGTTTTGGTGATTATCCCAGAGAGTAAGACTAAATCTACTATTAGTGAGGCAGAGGTCTGGCAATCTTTCTTCTCTTGCTAGGCTCACCTAACTAGGATCCACTGATGATCTTAGATGAAGTTTGTAGGCTTATTCAAATGAGAGATCGACTACTTTTATTTCTGAAATTATAGACAAGTTTACTTAACTTCTCTGTGCCTCCATTTTTAAAAAATCTGTAAATTGGGAATAATAGCGGTATCTACATCATAAGGTTATAGTGAAATTAAATTGGGTTAATATATATAAAATCCTTAAAATGATACCTGAAAGATAGTAAATAATTTTCAATTTGCTGTTTTCATTATTATTCTATGTGCAGCTGACTTTTGCTAAGAGAAAGAGAGATGGCAAGGCAAGGACTTTTCATTGAATAATTTGGACACTGAAAAGAGACAAGAAGTAATAAATGACTTATTTTTCACTGTGTGAAACAAGCTTTTTTCAAAGTTTTCCTGAACTCAAAAATTAGTAGATTCATTACCAAATTAAGCCATCCCTTAATTTCTTCACTCTCTCTCACACTTAGGCTTCTACCCTACCTGCTCCCATAGTTTATAAACCAATTCAGAGCATCTGACCAGTAGTCCTCCTCTTGACTCCAAGGTCTTTCATAATCTGGGGTAACTGCAAATCTTGGAGCATGACTTATTTCACAGTCCTGACCTTCTTAGCTCCAAGGATCTACATTTCATATCTACTTTAATATTCACTCCTATAGCCACATATTTGTTCTCCACTCCTCCAAAACTGAAGTTTTAAATGAAAATATCTAGGCTAGGACTACAACCTCATTCTCCAATCTTCCTCTGATTTTCCCAATTCGTCTTTTATTTGACTTCATTGAGATCCATTCTTTCTTCCAATCTGCCAGGACACTTCTGACTCCACTTCTTTTTGTCCCCTGATACTTCTGTCACAAGTCCCTGGAACCCTTCATTGAGGTAATTCTCACATTCCACCTTCTCCCCTTTCTTACAGGATCTCCTGAACAAGACTGAGGAAAATCTCCTGACCACTCAAATTTGTGCCCTTATGGGTTCCTGCTGCCAAATCTGACTAGGCACTCAATACTGTCTAGTAATCTTCTGTATTGATGACTTCATATTGTCTCTTGTTTTTTCTAGTCTTTATCCCATATTCTGCTTCTACCTCTAATTATACTTTTGTACATAAGCAATATAATTCTGAAGAGAGAATTTCATTTACCTCCTATAAAAAATGAGTTTATCTATCTATATAAGATATATATGTATATTGTATATATAAATCAGAATCATGATGGGTACACAAGTGCCATATAAATATTTAATGTTTGTATTATCATTGTACTCATCAGCAGGTGAAAGTCCCTTAATATTTTATCCCACTACTTCCATCTACACAATCCTCTTTGTCTACTCCCCACTGTCAAAAGGGAAAATATAGAATAAACTCCTGTCTAAAATGACATCTCTCCTTATACTGTGGACACATAGACCTCCAGTAAACCAACTGATCAATTTTTCACTCTATTTTCAACTTTTCTTTTCTAATGGCTCTTTCCCATCAGCGTTTAACCATATTTTGATCTCTCTTATTCCTCTCTCCAACCATGAGCCTTTGAGTGCATCTTTTTTTCCCTTTAAAGGGTAATACAGAGGGAAGAAATAAAATATGGAAAATGAATTCTATTAAAAGCTTTTTTGACCTTTTGTGTTCCTTTCTCTTTTCCCGTAAGTTCCTCAACCCACTGCAATCTAGTTTTTGCTCTAACACTTCACAAAATTGCTGTAGCAAAGGTCATCCTTGCTCTGTTTCTTACAAAATCAAATGGTTGCCTTTCATTTTTATAATTTTTGACAAAATTTCATTCTTCTGAAAACTCCTTTTTTGAGGTAGTTGGCATTCAGTCCAACTCCCCAGTAGCACATTTATAATTTCATTTATAGATTCCTCTTATTTTTTTGTTCCAAATGTTGGTGTCCCCCTCCACTTCTCATTTCCATATGTATGGTTTAATTCACATCCATAGTTGCAAGAAATATCTATATATCATTTTTTAACCACTATTTTCCCCCTGAATTAGTTGTAAACTGATAGAGCCAACTAATTACTGCATATGTACCAGCCTTAAAATATGAATGCAGAACATATCATGCCTTACCATCCCACACAGTATGTATCTGCATTTTGTAATTACTATATTAGTTAGTAGCACAATCACCTCTTAATTAAGTAAAAAATTTGCTAGTCCGTGTTGAGTCTGCCTTTTATCCTTACCTCCAAATCTTATCAATTCACTCAAAGATTTTTAAAATTATACTTCCACTATCTCTATCAAGTTTATTTTATTCTTCATTACTGCTACCAATACACACTTTAAGACTCCTGTCTTTATTTGGTCCAAACAATCTCCCCAATAATTGTTTTGAAATATAGTCATGACAACAGCATAAACTGTCAGGTCTCTGGTAGTAGGCATTAATATGCAGTAAGCATTCGGGCAATTTATTTAAATTACATTTAATTTTACTAATTTCTTTCCCTACTTCCCTTTTAAATCTTCAAATTTTCTTGGTGAAAACGAAATAGCCAAGCATACAAGGTAATTGAATTGTCAGAAAACTACCATCTCTCATCAAAATTACAACATTTTTGAACTTGAATGGATTACAATGATATATACTCCCAACAGCAAAACCTAAATCATTTCAGTTATTAAACATATATCAGATCTTTGTGTTAATAGCCTTAATGGTGTATTTAAAATGTAAAATTGATGAGTTTATAATGTGGAAAGGGAGACTTTATTTACCTAATTTAGCGATTTCCTTATTATTATTAATATTTATGAATTAAAAATATCATTAGGCTTTGTAGTGTTACCAGAGAATAGGTTCTTGCCTTGCACAGGAAAGAATTCAAGAATAAGGAATAGTAAAGTGTAAGCAAGTTTATTTAGAGAGATACACACTCCATAGGCAGAATGCAGGTCATCTCAAAAGACAAGAAAGAGAGAAGCCGAGAGGTGTGGCTTGTTGAAAGTAAAAGTAGATACACGCTCCACAGACAGAGTGTGGGCCATCTCAGAAGGCAAGAGGAAGAGCAACCATGAGGTGTGGGGTTGTTAGTCTTTACAGGCTTGGTAACTGCATATGCTAATGAGTAGGGGGATTATTCCAACTATGTTGGGGAAAGGGCAGGGATTTCCAGGAACTGGGTCCCCCACACCTACTTTTTGACCTTTCATGGTCAGCCTAGGGACTCTTATGGCACCTGTGGGTGTGCCATGAGGCTCAGTCAACTGGAAGTGGAATCTTTCACCATTTTAGTTCTACTAATTTGTCCTGTCCTCAATTGCTGTGTCATTCCTTCAATGATTGTGCCCTGCCCCCTTCCCTCCTGTCTCAGTAGTGCTAGTACACAGAACTGACAATTTGATAGCTTTTTCTAAGTTAACTGAAAAAGGTGAAGATCTCAATATACTTAGTCAAGACTTTTCCAAGATGAATGAGACATCTCTTATTAGAGCAGTTTTTTATCCTTTAGTTGGAATTATAGCTAACCAATATATAGTATTTAATAAATGATAGTTGAATGTTTGGTTTTGAAAGCTTTTTTCAAGGCTGTACTAAAAAAGTTCTTTTTAGAATGGCTGTTTAAATCTGCCTGAATTATTTCTTGCCTACTACTATCACACTTTTATTTATGATCATTTCTTGTCATTAATCTACACTTATAATTTAATATTTATTTGTTGATATTGCACTAAAAGGTTTCCTTAAGATAGACTGCAACATTTCAACATTATGTTCTAATAAATACTCTCACACAGACATGAGTGTTTATGAGGCATAAATTAGAAAACAATGTTTTGTTTAGCACTATCTTATTTTATTTGCTTTTGCCTTTTCCAGTGATAGAATATGCAGCCTAAGAATTTGATTTCAGGACTATCAAAGACCATTTCTGAACACTTTAATACCACTTTAAATGAATTCAGGTTTCTTTAGTATAATTACAAGAATGATTTACATTAAGTTGACTAGTATAAATTAAATCTTCAGATAGTTAAATTTTTATAGCTCAGTATTGGCCAACCAGTACTTTATAAAGGTATCTCAAATTCATTTAACTTTAATTAGTTATTCCTTATTTCAAACAATTGCTTAACATTTTTAACCAATGGAAGGGCTCAGTTATGAGTATTTATTATGAAACTAGGCATTTTTGCCTACATAGGCCCCTTCCTCAATAAAAAATATTAAAAATTATATTTTACAATTATATTGTATGATAAATACAATGAATATAACCCAGGTTTAAATTACTATTATATTTCCATTATTATTATACTATTTAGTTTTTCTTTTGATTTTAAAAGAAATTAAAGTTGAATCATTTCTGCGGGGCCCTAAAATTATCATGGGCACTGTGCCTGCAGTCCCTAATGGATAAACCAGTAGGTCAAAATTAACAACATCTTATTTTGAATTTTTTTGTTGTTTCCACTCTTCAGCCTCCTGTTCAGATGGTTGGTTGAACACTGAATTTTGAATAACAACTAGAAACAATTCATTTTAGTTTATTGGTTTCTTACTCCTCTTAAGTGATAATCTTTAAATGATTTTGAGATCATTAGGTTAACTAGGACAGAGAGAAGTTAATCTTAATTCTGTATTTGGAATTTAAGTAATAGAGAAGCAAAACTCACCTCTCAATTGACATTTTGGTTGAAAACTAATCAAAACTTCTCTTGTAAAGGAGTGAAGGAGTTACATTTTATATATTCTGATCTATTCTCTATAATCCAAAGTTGTAATAAAAACATTGAGCTCTACAGATTGATTTGGTATTATGTTAATAATAAGAACAATCACAATGTGTTGTTGAAATTCTGATTGAAAGGAATTAAAGAAGCTAGCACTATTAGATTGGTTGGAACAAAATATGAAACTTAATCGCCCGTTAGTTCTTTCCTAATTTATTTGCTATCATTGGCAAACTTTCGATAACATAGAAGAATATGAAATATATATCAGAAAAATGTAAAATATATTGATCTTTCTCTCCTTCAAATGCTTCTTGTCAGGTAGTTTACAACTGGACAATAAAATGATTGTCAATCATCAATTTTTCATTAATATAAAATGACAATTTTTAAACGTGCAAAATAGTTTGATTGACATTTTCAATAGAGATATCAAGGCATATACATATGTGCACATGTTTATATAAATATTAAGAAACCACAAGAATAGTCCATACTTTCCTTAGGAAAAAAAATTATTTTTCAGGCAATTTGCATTGATATAATTGCAAATGTACTATTGAATTCCACAGTGATACTCAAGAACTGACTGATTCACTCAGCTATGTATTTGTAAGAGTTTTGAAATGAAAATCAGATGAATTTTAACAGGAAATTGTGAAGTCTAAAGTGTTTATAGCAGTCCTGCAACTATGTATCATCATATTTGAACTGATTTCATTTGTAATAATCACTGAACCTGAGCAACATAAAAAAGTTTCGTTCTTTCAGAAGACATTACTATTTATAATTGGTTTATCCCATTATCTCTCTGCTGAAAAATATGTATTTACTTTACATTTGGGTGTTCCTGCAGTTCTCCTAACTAGAATTTTATATTTGAAGGGAGAAGAAATGTGGAACGAAGATGGGCCTTGAGTTTAGACAACACTGGTCTTGTATGCTAGCTCAGCCAGGATTCAACTGTAGGCAGGATGTTTTCAGAACCTGTAATCTCAACCATTATTCTGTGCTGTATCTTAAAAAATAATTGAGTCAATCTCTCCCTTATTCACATTAAAAACACAAACAACAACAAAATCAACTACAGAGGAACTGCTGGGAACATCTGGAATTATTGATGGAATTTGGTAATGTGTCAAGTTTTCTCTATTTGGTTCAAAAGCCACAGGGCACACAGTAAACATTTATTACTCCTTCACCAGCATACACAAATACACATATACACAAAGTAAACAAAAAACATTATTCATTTTTGGCAAAACGACTTCCATTTACAATTCTCAAGAATGTATTAATCTAAGTTGAATCATTAACTGCTGTAAGAAACAATCTCCAAATTGCAGCTGCTTGACACAACACATGTTTATTGTTCAATTACTTAAAAAAAAATTTATCAAGAAGATTTTTTTCCTTGGTTTCCCTTTAACCTTTAAAAGAGTGTCATGGTCATTCTATCTTTAGCCTTTCATTGCTCAAGATCTTGAAAGCTATATTCTTCCTATATCCAAAGTAAAGCATATCAAATGAGGAACTATGTAAGGTGCTTCAGTTCTCTCATTCCAATGGGATTTAGAATAACTTTTTCTGAGATCTAGTGTTTATAAGAGATGAACTCTAGACATACAAAAGATGTGAGGGGAATTAGCAATAAGAGTTATCAGCCCCAGCAAGAAGAAGTGTGTCACTCACATCGCCAGTGCATGGTGGTAATACAATCAGACTTAACTTTTAGTTTTGTTATTCATTTGATAATCTCTATGGAGAATAACCCTTCTTATCATCTGTACTCAGAGCAGACATCTCCCTGATCCTGCTTTTGACATGCCACTAGTGACCCTCTAAACCAAATATTTCTTATTTTTAATAATCGTGCCTTCATTTCAAAACCTGGGTTCAGATTTAAGCTCTCTATTCAGTACTCAAGTTTGACACTGCTCTTGAAGTTACCCTTCACCCTAGCTCTCTGGGCTGAAGAACCCCAAGTAGTGCTGGCTATTTTGCAATCCAATTTGATTTCCAACAGGTATTTAACAAAACTTTTTGTTTTGTTTTGTTTTAGACAAAGCAAACCAAAACCAAAACCAAAAAATCTGTACATTGTGTTCTTGACCTCTACATTTACCCACATTTAAAACATGACCTAGAATTTTGCTTTGGTTGACCAGATTCTTTGGAACGTCAATAATTTCCTTGTTTAAATTAGAATATGCTCAGCTCTGGAACATCATGACCTGCTGTGTTTTGTCTACAAGATTAATGTTATTTCTTCCACCACCAGTATCCTCTGCTGACCTGAACCACAGCAAAATGTGACTTACTTCTTAGCAGAAGCCCTCCACACCTGGTTTTCTTCCCTGAGTTCTGACCTTCTGTAGATGAATCAGTTTCCCCAGACTCTGTTTCTAGCCAACAACCTGTCTCATTCTCCTCAGTACTGAATAGGACACAGTTATGTCTAATTAAGACAGAAATATAAACATTCTTTTCTTGCCAAATATATAACTATGAGAAACATAACTAAGTAAAATCTGAATTTGGAAACTATATCATGTGAGTTCTTTAAAGGCATTTTTCTTTAGGTTTTTATATTCTTCAAGGAACAAATCAGGATAATAAAAAATTTTAAGAATTTTATCGTGATCATTTCTAATGTGCCAGAAAAAATGTACATTGATATTCTGTATTATTTTTTATTTTCTGCTTTGAAAAGCTTATTTTTGAGTATAGGAAGTACGTGATCATCTGTTTTGGAGAAACATGACTTAGAAAAATGAAATTTTCAGATAACCCAAAGATTGGATTTACTCTAGTACTTTAAATGTTAGCCTCTATCAAACATTTGATTTAAGCTTTTGGATTTTTAAAAAAATTCTCTTGCCCTCTTCTATGAAAACTGTTTGTAGATTTTAGGTTTTCTATATGGGACCTGTCACAATGTAACTGCTAATCAATCTTTTTTTTTTTTTTTTTTTAAATATAGAACGCTTCAGGAATTTGCATGTCATCCTCGTGCAGGGGCCATGCTAAACTTCTCTGTGTAATTTTAGTCTCTGTGCTGCCTAAGGAAGCACAACTTTTGGAATTTTTTGTTTATCTTTTGTGGAGACATAGAGATAGAAGTTTTCAAAAGCCTGACATCCACAGGAAAACAGAAGGAATAAGAAGACAGCTTTAAATCATCTAAAGATAAAATAAGTCCTGATGTTAACTCTGATGAACTATACTTCATTGAGTAATGACTCAAACCTTTTAGGAGAGAGATTTGGAAGAATGGCTAGTCTGGTAGTGTTCTAATGACAATGAAATTGCTGGTCAATAGAGGGAAGACATTTAAGCAGATGGCAGGTATTCATTTTTAATTCTATATTAAGCAGTAGAGTTAGAGCAGTGAGAAATAGATAAAAGGCCCCTAGACCTTTAGGTTAAACAAATGTCATGAGAGAATTTTCTTAAATTACATAAATTATAAAGTTACATTAGTCTTTCTTCATCCTGCTCTCACAAAGTATCGTCCAAGTCTTTCACAATTTTAAAAACCAAAGTTTCTTTGCTTATATGATAACATTATGGTTAGCTAGAAAAAAAGAATGAGAGGTAAGAAATTAATTTTAACTGAACTTCCTTTGATTCTTAAGAACTTTCATTTCTCTCCAAACTTATTTTTCAATAATTCACAATAAAGAGACTGGATATACATGTGGACAGTGGCCAGATCCTATATGCCACTACTATATGCAGAATCACGTAGGAAGCCCAGGAAGCCAAACCACAAAGCCTGCAGCAATCAGAATCATCAGGGTTTGGTCAATGATTGCCAACTTTTCTATTTTTACTTCCATTTCTAATTCAGGACCAACCAGAGGAAGAAGAGTATCCTCCCCAAATTAATCACATAAGCTATTCCATTTATCATTAGCATACCTCAAGCTTCCATATGTCAAGAACCACCAATCACAAGGATACATTGTACAGTACAGGGAATAGAGCCAAATTTAATAACTCTAAACAGAGTATAACCTTTAAAAATTGTGAATCACTACATTGTACACCTGAAGATTATATAATATTGTAAATCAACTATACTGCAATTTAAAAAAAAAAAAGAAAAAAATCTCCAATCAGAACATACCTGAAGCCTCCTCATTTTTTTGGACTATAAAATTTCCCACTTCCCTTACAGCATTCGAGTTCCTGCCAAAGATGAGTGATGGAGGTTGTCTCCCATGCTGTATGTAGCAAGCTCTGAATAATTAATTTCTGTTTGTTCTCATTTTGGTGGACTTTGTTTATTTCCACACATGGATACTCTGCTTTGGCTAGGTTGGCCTCTTCCCCATCTCATAGATTCACCGTGCTTGTACAAGCTGAGTTTTTACCTACCCTATTCTTACATTCAAATGCCCTTCAGTCTTTTCAACCCAATCAAATCATACCTACCCATCAAGGTCACCCTCAATTTCTAACTCTACCATGAAAATATTGTTCATAACCCATTAACTCCAAGACCTACTCTTCTGCTTCTTATTTAAACTTTTGTAGCCTGGAATGTCTGTACCACACAAACCAAACATTTTGAGCTTGAATTTTTGAAACTAGCAGATTTAAATCATAACTCAAAGAAGACCACATTGGAAGGTAAGGGGGGCAGCTCAAATGCCAAATAAGAAAATTATGGAGGTAATGGTGTCTTCAGTTCTTATAAGAGTTTTTATCTTCTTTACCAATTTACTGTTGTCTAGCAGACGCTCTATCTTTCCCAAGGCTCAAAAATTTCAATTCCTACAAGGGTCTGTGATGGTAAGAGTGAAACCTTTTGAAAAGATACATTTGTGTAGTGTGCGTGAGTGTGATATCTGGATGAATTAATCAATTCTACCCCCTATTATTTAATTTTTAGTAATATTAAAATCAAAATATTTTCATCAAATTTAGCTCTAACAAATCTTATCTGAATCTTACAGCTTTATAATGTATATCATCCTCTTTTATAGGCTAAAGATACTTTTTCATTTCACATGTGCAAAATTCCTTACCAATTTAATATATTTTGCTATCTATTGTTATAACAAGGGCCATAATATATAAATCCAAATAATTACCCCAATTAGCATTATCTTGACCAATACCAGTCAAATCTTTACCCTTCTCCAGGGAATCAAGCTGACATTCAATATCTTTGCATCACATATGAATAATAAAGGGCATATTAATGCAATTGTCTTAAATTTTGCCTGAACTTTTGCCCCCTCATGTTTCAAAATTCAGTCTTTCCGTTCATATTATTAGTATTGCCATATAAATTATGAGCAAGTATGCAGGAAAAATTGAGTTTCTCAGAAGCCATTGACTATCTATAGATATCTATTACCTTACAATCCATGGATTTAAAAATCATTCAAGCCAATTAGGAATGTTATCAACAACAATGATATATCAAATAAGATCAATTAATTTCAAAATACAGTCATTGAGAAATGTTAAAAAAAAATACGGGAAAGTTTTAAGGGGAAATTCTTGTGCATTCACATGATTTCTGCATTATCCTGGTCCTGTGTAACCATTTCCTAGGTGATGCCCATTTTTACAGTTATAACACGTTGTAACTGTAATCAACATTCTGTGGTTTCTATCACATTTACATATAGCTTTAGCAATTTACTATTAGTGGAAAACAATCAAATTTGTATATGTGAAATCACTTAGAACAACATATTCAACACAGTTTTGTGACACAAGTTACCAGGGACCACAGAGTACAAGGACTCAGTTCTGATATGTATGAGTTTCCATCAACTCCATGAGGAGGTGAGGACTGACTATACTCATGAAAACATCACACAGTCAAGATAAAGGACATCTTAATCATCCCTTAAAGTATGTTTATGACTCTGTAATCAGTCCATCTCTCTTTACCCTTCCTTATGTAGTCCTGATCTGCTTTATCTTAAACAGTTTAGTTTGCATTTCCTAGAATGTTATACAAATGGTATCTAATGGTGTACATACTTTTGGGTCCAGCTTCCTTCACACAGCAGTTAGTTTGAGATTCATCCAGATTATTGCATGTATCAATAAAGCAATGTGATAAATTAAGTATACATTCTTTAAATTTTTTTCCAATGTCGTTTTTCTTTCTTAGGTATTTTAAAATCCCATATAAATTTTAGAATCAGCTTGACAATTTCTATAGAAAAGGCTGTTAGAATTTTAATTGGAATTGCATTGAATCTATAGATACAGCTGAAGACAAATGGCCTCTTACTAATCGTGATTATTAAATTTCTATGTCAACATTACTGGGCTAAAAGATGCCCAGAGAGCTGGTAAAACATTATCTCTGGTTGTGTCAGTGAGAGTGTTTCTGGAAAAGATTAGCATTTGAACTGGCAGTCTGAATAAAGAAGATTGCCTGCACCATGCTGTGCACCATCCAAGACAAAGGTGGAGGAAAGGTGAATTTGGTCTTCTTGCTTGAGTTGGGACATTTACCTTCTTTTGCCCTTGGACATCACTGCTCCTGATTCTGGGGTCTTCAGACTTGGACTAGGACACCAAGATCCCCTAGCTCTCAGTCTTTAGAATCATACTAAATTACATAACCAGTTTTCCCAGTTCTCCAGTTTGCAGTTGGCAGATTGGGGGATTTCTCAGCCTCCATAATTATGTAAATCAATTTCTAAACTGTCTCCTTAAATATATTATATATAAATATATAGTTCTGTTTCTCATTATTATTCAAAGAAAACATTAAATAGTTTGAGATTTGACTATATATATATAAACTGGAATTCACAGAAAATGAAATGCTTTATCATTCTTCTGCTTTTGTGTATGGTGTGTTGTCAAAAAATGTTGAAAAAGTAGCAATGCCATACTTTTTCCCTGAAATTGAGATTACCTTGAATAATACAACTATGTGTGAGAAAATAATGTTGAATGAGGGGAAATACTTCTTAAATTTTAGCCACATATTTTGCTTTAAATCAAGTTTTAAGATCAATGGAAAGTCTAATCCCACAGCGATAGAATAATAACACAGATTACATGATAAAATTTTAAAATAACTATAATTAACAATCATGACAGATAAATGTTAAAATCTGGCAGGTGTGGGGCTCTATCTAAACTTTATTTTATTTTAGTTTTTTTCATTGAAGTATAGTTAATTTACAATACAATATTAGTTTCAGATGTGTAACTTTATGTTTTTACTTACATGTGGAATCTAAAAAAATAAAACAAATAAATCTATATAACAAAACAGAAACAGACTCACAGATACAGAGAACAAATTCATGGTTACTGTTAGGGAGAAGGAAGCAGGTAGTGGCAAGATAGGAGTATGTGATTAAGAGTAAACTTTATTTTTAATTTCTTACTCATTTTATTTATGAAAATTTTCCTTTGAAAACAATGATTGATTAAAATTTTAAGTTAGAGATATAGGACAAAATAGATAATTTCATCTCAAATTTCTCATTCATCATTACCTGAAACAGTTTAAAAGAAAGAATAATTTGGGATGTATCAGTCTGCTCTGATCTGTTTTATGTTTCCTCTGAGTGTTCCTCTAGCTTGACACCTAGAACGAATACAGTAATCTCAATTTATTACTCAAAATTTTGATGTTGTCCCTCCCTGAAAACTCAATTGCTAAACTCATTTGTACTATATGAGCATTAGTTGTAGCTCTTCAGAGAAACAGAACTAATTGTATGCATAGAGAGAGAAAGGCCAAGAAATTCATCATAATCAATTGGCTCATGTGACTGTGGAGGCTGGCAAGTGTTGAGATCTGTGGGGTGAGTCAGCAAGCTGGGGACCCAGTAGAGAGCAGAGGGTGTAGTTCCAGTCTGAAAACGAGCAGGCTTGAGACCCAGCAAAAGCTGACTTGATTTTTCAGTATGAATCTGAAGGCAGGAAGATGTCCATGTCCCAGATAGAAGACTACCAAAGAGGAAGAATTCTCTTATTCAGAGCAAGGTCAGACTTTTAATTCTCTTCAGACCTGCAACTGATTGGGAGAGGCCCACCCACATTATCAAGGACAATCTGCTTTACTCCATCTATTGATTTAAATGTTCATCTCATCTAAAAACACCCTCATGGAAACACCACAATAATGTTTGACCAAGTATCTGGGTGCCACGTGGCCCAGTGAAGTTGACATATAAAATTAACTATCATAAACACCAAGGGAAAAAGACTGATCAAAGAATAAATATTTGTGTACCAAGAAATGATATCCCTTATCCCTTAAGGGATATTTTGCATTTAAAGGACGTATCTGAATGCCCCTCACAAGTGAAAACAACTCTTATTGAAAAAGTATATGTATTAAATCAAGTTGGTCAAGCACATAGTTCTAGTTGGGGCCCCTTCAAGTCTCTAACTCTGGGCAGTTATATGAAGTAGTCAACAGTGGCTACAGTACCTTGGTATTTAAATTATAGTTGCAACGCAATACATATGGTAGCATTATAGTACATGGAAACAGCAGAGAAGACAGTTATAAAAACTGAAATTTAGATATGATATGTATGCATTTGTATAAAATTGAATCCTAGACTTACAGTATAATAAGGTATAGGCCAACAAGGAGACGTAAGTGTTATTAAAGATGTTTATCTGAAATCCTTTGGTAGAAAAAAAAATGCCTCAACCACCAATCACTGCCAAGACAGCAGTAATTTTATACATCTGAGTCACAGTGGGAGGAGTGAATATCATTTCTTGGTGCACAAATATCTGTTTCTTGTCGGGTAGTTTCCTCACATTTCATCTCTTTGTTCTTGACAAGCTGGAATTAGAGTCCTCAGTTTCAAAGTGATCTGTGTGAAATGATGTTATGATAAAAGCTGCTGTGATACCAAGAAAGCCATATTCAGAAGCAAAACATGAGATAAATAATCCATTACAACACCAACTCTCAATGCGGAAATAGTTTTGAAACACTCACACAGACACATTCTGAAAAAAACATTTCTTGTCATTTGCATCGCACAAGAAAGACAGTAATTTTTCTTTCAATAACTTCTGAATATGTTCCAAAACTTATGTTTCTTTTGAGTTTGTACTAGCAAGTTCAAGTTTTCACCCCCATGAATAGAGGCTCATGGGCTCTATTGGAGACTTGAATCTTCCTTCCACAAGTCAGAGGCTATGCATTATGGGAACCACATAATTGAAGGTAGTGTCTCACTGGGAATAGGCTTGCCTTGCACTCTTCTGATATCATTCGGATGGATACCTTCATTTTCTCACTTTTCACCGTATGTTACATGGCTCCACCTCATTCCAACGCAAATGAAACCCATAGACAAATGAGTTTAGAGAGGCTCCAGATTGGGAAGGAAACTCAGTGGAATCAATCCGCATAACTCAAGAAAAGGTGATGAGAAATAAGTGGTGTTGAAAACCAATTCAAGTGAACGGCTTGTTGCCCGAAATGGGAATAGTGATTTCACATTCAATATCTAATTAGGTCAAAATGTGCTGCACGGCTTTGTACGATTAAATTAATTTAATGAATGCTTTCTAAAAGTCATTGGAAGATTCGAGTAGGTCATTTTCCCTTAAGAATTATGACAGGTCCTTTTCCTCTATCATTTTGGGGGTAAAGGGGAGAGTGGCCAAGTTGGCAGAGTAGAGAGACCCTGAGCTCACCTCCTGTCAACAGCACACCAAAATCACAACTAACTGCAGAACAGCCAACAGTGAAAAAGACTGGAACCTACAAGAAAAGATCGACAACTAAAGATGTAGAAGAACGAGCCACAATAAGACGGGAAGGAGAGGCCAACGTGCGAAATATTCAAATCCCATATCCCCAGGTAGGCAACCACAAACTAGAGAACAATTACACTGCAGAGGCTCTCCCACAGGAGTGAGAGTTCTGAGCCCCGCGTCAGGCTCTCCGGCCTGGGGTCCGGCACCGGGAGAGGAGCCCCCAGAGCCTTTGGCTTCATTGCAGGAGCCCCACAGGACTGGGGAAGCAGCGACTTCACTCTTAAAAGGCGCACACAAATCCCCCCCAACACCCGGACCCAGGGCAACAGCAGTAATTCGACGGGAGCCTGGGCCGGACTTACCTGCTGGGCTCGGAGCGTCTCCTGAGGAGGAGGCGGCGGCTCGGTGGGGGGGCGCGGAGACACTGGCGGCAGCCATACTTGGGGGCATTCAGCCCCGTGAGCACGGCTGTTGGTCACTGATAACGAGGCTCATTAGCGCCAACACGGGGCAGCGCCTAACAGCCTGCTGGCGCCCGTGCTGGGACGCCTCAGGCCAAACAACTAACGGGGCAGCGACACAGACTACCAGCGGACAGGCTGGGTAAAGATGGAAGCACCCACAGCTGCCTCTGAATGTGCCCCTGGACACGCCCCTGGACACGCAGCCAGACACAGCCCAGCCTATCAGAGGGCCAGGACCCAGCTCCTCCCACCAGTGGGCGGGGCCGTCTTTTCCCGCCGGGAATCCTGTGCAAGCTGGCGGACCAGGACCCAGCCTCAGGCACCAGAGGCAGACACCAGAAGCAGGAAAACTAAAATCCCACAACAGAGGGGTCCCAGCCCTGCCCACTAAGAGGCGTATGCAACCTGCAGGACACCCTGGACCCCATACCGAACTGTGTCAGGAACCGGCCCCCAAAATCAATAATTTGAAATGAGCTCTGGGATCCCTGGGCCTGCAACCAGACTCCAGGAACCAGCTCTGCCTGCCAGAAGAGCGGGACTAACTCCAGGATCTGGCTCACCGGCCAGTGGGTGAGTAGCAACCCCAGAGTCTTCCGGACCCTGACTCCGCCCACCAGTGAGCCGGCACTAGCCCTAGGGCTTCCTAGGGTTCTGCAGCCAGCCACCTTGTGACCAGGCCCCGCTAAATAGCAGCCAGAAGCCTCGGCACAAGGCAGGGCCTGGCAACCAAGCCCACCTGGCCACCCACGTAGTCAGCTCACCACAGCAGAAGGACCCACTCAGCCCTCTTAGGGGGACCCCAGAGCATATGGCTTGGTGTAAGATGTTTTATTAGGACATAGCTCAATGAGATAAAAATGAAAAGATGAAAACTTATAAGAACTAATATAAATACACTATATATATAATGAAAATACATTATATATATGTAATCTCTATACATACTTACAGATAAGATATATATTAAATCTAACTTCTAGATTTATTAGACTATGCTTTTATTTATCTTTTTTTATTGAGTTATAGTCATTTTACAATGTTGTGTCAAATTCCAGTGTAGAGCACAATTTTTCAGTTGTACAGGAACATATATATATTCATTGTCACATTCTTTTTACTGTGAGTGTCCATAAGATCTTGTATATATTTCCCTGTGCTATACAGTATAATCTTGCTTATCTAGACTATGCTTTCATATAAGACCAATAAAAGGAAAATCTTAATATTTGATTAGTGGTAGCTTCATTTCATGAAATTTAATCTATAAACCAGATGATAGTATATTTGTGTTTCCTAATCCTTTTATTTTAAAATGTATTTGTTTATAGAAATACATCAAAGAAGAGACAAAAATTTATAATGAAATAATGAATTTTAACATAACAACAACCAGCTGGAGTCCATCCTTATATGACTGTAATTTTTTAGATCACACATGTAGTTTTGATGCGTCCCTTCCTCCTCAGAGGAAATCACTGCAAAAAGCTTATTCTTTATACCACACACATATTTTCTATTTTCCACTACATGTGCATATGCATACACATTTTGTAGTATTTTACTTTTAATAAATAAAAGGTAATATAACAATTTTATTTAACCTAATTACCTCTGTAAAGGCCCTACATTATATACAGATACATTAGTCACATTGGGGTTTAGGGCTTCAACATACAAATTTGGGGAAACACAATTAAGTCCACAACATAAGTTATTACTTGTAAATTATAAAATCAGCTAACCAAGGATCTCAAAAATCTTTATTGGGGTATGGACTATAATTATAATTAATTTATAAGTTAATTTTGGAAAAGTAGATATTTTATGATGTTAAGACTTGCAGCATAAATACAGTGTATAATTTACTCATTTTTTTGTTTGTTTCTTTCACCAGTATCTTATAACTTTCTTTTTAAAGGATCTAATTATATTCATCTAGTTTCTTTCTGGGTAACTTACATTCTTCATTACTTCTGTGAATAGAATAATTTTTTTCTGCTTTCTTTTTAATGGGTTATTGATATTGAAAGATAGAGATATTGATTTATTCATGTTCATTTTAATTTAAGCAATTTTATATCTTATTAGTTCTAATTATTTGAACTAATATATATTCTGAACAATCACATTACTATAAAAAGTGAAAAATAAAACTAAACAAACATATAAATATGCCAGAAAGTAAAATAATAAAAAAATAGTTTATTGCATTTCAATGTGATATCCCAAGAAATAGTTGTAAATTTTAAATGTGGATAAAACTATACCACTATCTGGTTGTATTTTGGTCCATTAAACATCAAAGTTTAACATGCTGATCAACTCATTATAAGATGAATTTAGTTAAAATGGGTAAAGAGTTGAAAACATGTCTATGAAAACAATCTTATGTACTATGATTCAATAAATTTTAAGATTGTGGGAAGCACAATGTTCACATTTCAAGAAAATGATGGGAACTTTGATACGATAAAGTAAAAAAAATAAAAATAAAAAAGATCAAGAGTTAAAATACTGGCTCCATGAAGAAAGAAAGTCCGAGTGTGGGACTGATGCTGGTATATGAAAGATTAAAATGAACTTTGTATAGAAATAGAAATAAGAGGAAGGTTTTGTCTGTTTGTTTGTTGCCTTAATGATATTGTTATTTAGGGTCACTGGAGTGGAGGAAAAAGATGTAGGATGTGGAGGAGGCTGGTTTGAATTATCACAGAAAGAGATGTCAGAGCATAAACTGGAATAAAACACTAAAGAAGTGTTTCTTTAAATGAGGATCCTTGAGAGCCGCAGCATCAGCATCCGGCAACTTTAGGAAATAAAAATCTCTGCCCCTACCCCAGGTCTACCAAGCCAGGAACTCTGAAGAGGGGCCCGGCAATGTGTGTTTTAACAAATCCTTCAGGTGACAGTGATGCAGTTCAAGTCTCAGAACAATGAGCGTAAAGACTATGGTGAGGCCCTCTTACATTTAATAACTGATGTGCGTTACTCAACGCACCATGGTCCTAGCCTTGACAACCACTGCTCTCCAGTGAAAGTCTGAGACCCTAGGATTTATTTCTAAAATTTCCCACTGGTTTTGGTTTCTACTCCAACCACTTAAATAAGAGGTGGTCAACATCATTAGTCATTAATCTACATTTTGATTAAAACCATGGTCAGTTACTGTTACAAATCCATTAGAGTGGATGACCTCAAAGATACTGACACAGCCAAGTGCTGTTGTGATGGTTACTTTTATGTGTCAACTTGACTGGGCTAAGGGATGCCTAAATAGCTGGTAAAACATTATTTCTGGAAGAGGTTAGCATTTGAGTCATTGGACTGTAACGCTCACCCTCACCAGTGTGGGTCTGCATCATCCAATCCATTGAGGGCCTAATAGAATAAGAAAGCAGAGAAAGGATAAATTTGCTTTCTGCTTGAGCTGGGGCAGCCATCTTCTCCTGCCCTTGGACATTTGTACTCCTTGTTCTTAGGCCTTTGGTCTAGGACAAGAACTCACATCATCCATCCTCCATTCTTGGGCCTTCAGTCTTAGACCAGGACTTACACTATTGTCTCCCCTGATTCTCAGGCCTTTGGGTTTGGACGGGAGCTACACCACTGGCTTTCCTGGGCCTCCATCTTGCAGCTTCTCAGCCTCTGTAATCAGGTGAGCCAATCCCTCATAATAGATCTGTTTCCAGTACCTGTGAGTATCCTACTGGTCCTTTATCTCTGGAAAACTCTGACTAATACCGATGGCAAATATGTGGAACTGCAACATACAAACAGTACTGGTAGAATTGTAAAATTACATTATCACTTTTAAACCTGTTTGGCAGTTTCTTATAAAATTAAATGCATACTTATCATGAAACCAAGCAATATGACTCCTAGGTATTTTACCTTAAAAGAAATAAAAAGCATATGCCATAATAATATAAGAATGTTTAAAATAGCTTTATTCATAATGGCATCAAATGGGGAAAAGTCCAAATGTCCATCCACAGCAGACTGGATAAACACATCTTGGTATATTTACACAAAAGGATTCTAATCTGCAATAAACATAAATGAACAACTGACAAATTAAACAACATGGATGGATCTCAGAGACAGTAAACTGAATGAAAGCAGCCTGAAGTAAGAGTGCATGCTATGTGATCTTGTTTATGTGAGAGTCTAGAAAAGACAAACTTAACCTACAGTGAAAGAAAGCTGGTTCATGACTTGCTGAGCTCGGGGGAGGTGTTGACTTCAAAGGAGCACAAAGGAACTTTTAGAGGTAATAGCTCTACAGATATACACGTTTGTCTAAACGTGTAGACAATTCTGCTTAGATTTATTGAATTCTTATCCAACAGCCCTATTAAATCCTTGCATAAATGTTGATTATGTAACTGTAATTTTTTTTGGAACTTTTACATACAGTCATATAATCCATGTGTGTAATGTCAATTTTACTTCTCTATAAACTTCTTAAACATTTTTATTCTTCTTCCCTTACTCCACAAGATAGCATTGCCAGTAAACTGAATAGAAATATCTTCTTCCCAATTAAAAAAAATTTTTGACTTCTTATTGGATGTTATTGACTTCTTTCCAGTTATAAAGAAAAAGCTTCTAAATATATATATATATAAATATATAAAATACACATATACATGTATACATACGTATTTTCACACACATGTGTATGTCTACAATTTTGTAGTACATATAAATGGTTAAAATACTGACATATATGATATTTATATATGATTAAAATGTGACTTCATGTATATGTATATGTACATACATAGAAACATTTAATCAGATTGAGAAAATATTCCTCTTGGTTTAATTTTCTAAGATTTTATATTATGATGATGATTCTGCATCTATGAGATCATCATATAAATTACCTTTTAAATGTGCTAATACGGTGAATAATATTGATTTGTAACTTAAAACAACCTTACATTCCTAGGAAAATCTACCTTGTTCATAATGTATTATATTTTCATGTATTGTTAAATACTTTTGCTAACATTTTACAACTATTTTTAAGAGTGAGATTAGCCTATAGCTAATCTTTTTCATACTGTCCCTACCATGTTTCAGTCTCAAAATTCTATGAGGTTCATAAAGTGAGTTGGGGAGTAGTGTTTTTTTCCTACTGTCTGGGAAAGCTGTACTGATCTGGAGGAAACAGTATTTCTTAAGTGTTCGGTAGAACTCACTGATGCCATCTTCACCTAATGTTTACTTTGTGAAAAGATTTTTGACTACTGATTGAATTTTCTTTAAGGATATTACACAATTTATATTTTCTACTTCCAATATCTGTAAGACTTATTTTTCTAAGAATTAGTCACATTGCCCAAAATTTCAAGTACATTGGTACAATTTTGTATATATTATGTCTTCTCAGAGGCGTCTGTAATCATGTGCCCATTTTCATCCCTGGTTCTGGGTATCTGTGTCTTCTCTCTTTCCACTTGCATACTATCACCAAAAAAAGGTTGTCAGTTTTATTCTTTGAAAGTACCAGATTTTAGCACATCTGTTGCATGGAATTTTTTTAGACAATTATAAAAATAATTCCAAATTCATACAAATTCAGTATAAGAATGAAGAATTATGGACAAACTTATTAGTACCACAAATGTGAAATTTCAAAAAAACAGTATTAACAAAATTGAGCAAGCAGTAGAAAAGTTAATCTATTTTGAACAAGTTGAGTTTATTCCAGAGATAAGGGTTTCTTTAAATATTGGAACTCCACTCATACACCATATTACCAGATTTAAGAGGAAATCTCCATGCTCATCAAAGTAGCTACAGAAATGTCATTTAATAAAATCTATATTGATTTATAATAAAATTCATGTACACATATATATTTTATGTAGAAATAGAAATCAATATATCCTTACCCTCACAAAGGACATATGTCTAAATTTAATATCAAATTAAATGTTGAAAGACTACTGCATTCCCTTTAAATAAAACATAAGGATTCCAGCTACTATACATTGCATGGAGGATATAGACAGTGCCATAAAGATTGGAAAGGATGTAAAGAGTGCTATATTTCTCCCATAATATTACTTTTTTAATAGATTGGGGAAAAAAACTCTACAGAGAGAATTTTAGAATTACTAAAATGAATCAAATTTTCTGGACCCAAGACATAAAAGTCAAATGCATTTCCATACGTATGCAACAGCAATCATAATATCATTTAATAATTAACCCACCAATATTCATATATGCAAGAAAAATCTCCAAGTGAATGAATCATCAACCTTAATACAAAAATTACACTATACTACGGCTGGAAGAAAACACATGTGCATTTCTCTATAAAACAAAATGAAGTCCAGGTTCACAAAGATATTGTTGCAAGTGATTTAAATATTCCATGGTGTGTTCTATAAGGCAAGGATTGTCAAGGGACACTAGCATTCTTCAGGCTGTGATGTGTGAACTTTCAGTTTAATAAATGTTAGTTTTAGTGCCAAGTTGTGTGTTAAACTTCAATTAGTAGTAGTAAGCTTTAGCTCTAAAGCTTATAGTCCTTTGGTTAGTCAATATTTTTTATATAGTCTGTTATCAGTGAGAAAATAACTGTGGAACTAGTCTCCAAGTTTAATGCCACAAAGAAGTGTGGCATTCTTCAAAAAACTTGATAGATAATTTTGTATCTCAACTCCATCCTGGTAAAACTCCTCCTTCAGCATCTGAACACTTACAAGGACTCCAGGAACAACTATCTTCTTCCATATTGGCCAGATATACAAGGACGTCTATAAATATGTACACACACCCTTTAATCCATCAACAATGGTGATTTCAGGACCTCATATTGAAACCTATTTACATTGTTAAAAATATCTGTTGGGTAAGCCAAACTCTGCATAAAATTATTTCTTCAAAAGAGTTTCAAGAGTGGATTTTCTTTTCCTTAAAAAAAAAAAAAAAAGAGAGAGAGAGAGAGTGAAAAGAAAAGCCTTGCTTGACTGTAGTTCAAGTAAGATTTGGACTTGAGCTTTGGTTCAAATAAAACTTATTTTCTTGAAAGCCAGCAAACTGCTGTATGGCAGTGAAGCACTTTTGTATTCTGGTCCCATTTCTTGACAAAATCTTTTCAAAATGATAAAACCGTTGACTTTTATGTTTGTCGTGAAAACTTTCAGGGTTCTTGGAAGAATCTTTAATGCCAACGCGTGTCTTGTAAAAAAGCAACACATGGCAACAGTATGAGGAGCTTGCTTTTCTGCCAAAATAGAAAAAAAAAAACCAACCAAACTTTTTCAAGCATGTCAGGAGCTCCATCTGTGGCGAGAGGACAAAGCTTTTATTTCCGCTGAAAATTATGTTCTGGGGGAAAAAACCCACACTTTTTACCTATTTTCAAAACTTTCAAAGTGTTGACCATCTTAGTAGTTTCCAAAATGGACTCATTTTTAGAAGTGAATTTATCTCTCCTGGCATCAGAATACATCTAAAGAAGAAGAATTTTTCTTTTTAAAAGGGATGAAAGTTTTAAAAGGGATGGAACCATGGAAGTTTTACCTGGTTTTATATTGAAAGGGAGTAGGGAGGCTGCCAATATCTTCATAAGCTATTTCAGTAAGTTAACAGGTATATCAACTAGATATGGAATATATTTGGGACTATATGTAAATATAGGATACATATAGAATGTTAGATAGATCATAGATAGACAGATAGATAGGTAGATTATAGATAGAAAGAACTTATTTGGAAGCATGTCAATTGGAACATAGAAAATCTTTTGGAAAGGGAGTAACTTTCCAGTCTTTTCCTCTTTTGCAACCCCCCAATGTTTGAAAAATTTTAGTGAGAAAGTGTCCACAATAACATGGGGATTTTGTATTTGTTTGTAAACAGGAGCACTGAACTAAACTTAGATGTCTGGGTCTAATGTGAGAAGATTCCACTTTACATTACAGTGGCTAAATGTCTCCTAGGTGCCAGTCTGCCTAATATGGGGCCAGGTGTATCATGAAGTATCTGAATGAAGGATGACTGTGATCCCATGACTTCCAGCGCTGAGTCTAGTAACTACTGTGATTTTGAACAAGTCATTAATGTAACTGACATTTGGAACAGCTTCAGCTGACTATGAAAATGTCCTTTGTTTCTGTGGGTGACTAAATTATAGGAACTACTAGTAGTAATTTTCTTTATTTTTTTTTTTGTCTGGATTCGTAATTGAAGGAAATGTAAAATTTGATGTAGAATAGTAAAAAATGAGATGTAATTTTCCCTCCATCCAAGATTAAAGACCTTTGAGATCTATTCATAGACCCCTTTCATTAAACATCCCTGCTTTAAAGATATAAATTTCATTGCATTTTTCAAGCTATGTGGCAGGCATTTATTACTTTGTTAAATTGTCCATACATGTTATATGAATTGTTTTGTATATATGACATATGTAACAATAAAAATAGCTGTTATATTTTGGGTTATTTTATTATTTGGAGCATTAACTGATTCATTAACTGTTCTCATGTGTATAAAAGTCAGACATTTCCAATGGAAACATGGAAGTTTCTAGTACTTCCCAACCTTGTGTATACATTGCCTCATAATTTTCAGGGTGGGTTGTGAGTAACAACTTCATTTCCTGGAGACTTTTTTTCTATATCCACGTTGAAGTGGATATGTGACCTCATACGGGTTTGTTCAGAGCAAGTCATATATAGAAGTACAATAAAAAATGAAACTGACTGTATTTTGCATTTAATTTGCTGTTTAAAAGATCCTTCACTTCTCTGCTTATCTCACTTCTCTCAATCTAATTTTTTTATTTTGAAATGATTTTCTTAACTCTGCTTTGGAAAGCAATATGCACAGTTTAGAATAATTTTAAAAAAGGAGAAAAAGAAAAATGATTTTAGAAGGGTAAAATATATCCAAATATGCTATTCCTTGGTAAATACCATATTTGGAAACACATACCTCCTTTTTAATTCATTTTGCAGCTCTCAAAAAATATGCAATACATAATGAGTTAAAGATTTATATTAAATGGACACTAAAGCATAATAATAAAGACATAACTACGTCAATTATCAAAAACATATTTCCAGGCCACTCCACAACTGACAAATGAGACTGAATAGAATAAGGCAAACAGATTGCCCTAGGCAGAAATGTGAATAATGCTCCTAGGTGATACCTTAATTTATCTTACTATGCGGAAATACTACCGCTGATCTATGAATTGGCCATTATCGCAAAGTGCTTTATCTGATTGTAATGAGGAACTGAACTAAGCTAAGTATAATCTCTTTTTTCCAGAAGCTAAACCTTGTGCATCAGAGAAAGAGAGAAAGGTGTAGTCTTTAAAGCAAGAGTGAGGTAGTATCTCATTTTAGTTTTCGTATGCATTTCTTCAGTAGTTAGTAATGTTAAGCATCTTTTAATATGACTGTAGGCTGTTTGTACATCTTCTTTGGAGAATTATCTATTCTTATCTTTTTCTCATTTTAAGTCAGATTATTTGTTTTTATGTTATTGAGTTACAGAAGTCATTTATAAATTCTGGATATTAACCCCTTACCAGATAGAAGTTTGCAAATATTTTCTCCCATTCTATAGGTTACATTTTTATCCTGTTGATAGTTTCCTTTGCTACGCAGAAGTTTTCAAGTTTTATGTAGTACCATTTGTCTAATTTTGCTTTTGATGTATGTGCTTTTAGTGTCATACAAGAAATCATTGTCAAATTTCAATGTCCTGAAGCTTTTGTTCTATTTTTTTAAAGGAGTTTGACAGTTTTAGTTTTTAGGTTTAGATTTTTAATACATTTTGAGTTAACTTTTGCATATAGTATCAGATAAAGGTCCTGATTTTTTTTTTTATTTGTATGTGGATATTCAGTATTCCCAACACCATTTGTGGAAAAAAACGTTCATTTTCCCATTGTGTAGTCTTGGTACCCTTGTCAAGGGTCATTTACCTGTATACATAATGGTGGATTTCTGGGCTCTCTATTCTGTTCCATTGGTGTATATATCTGTCCTTGGATTGACAGTGACACACTGTCTTAATTGTTGTGACTTGTAGTGTGTTTTGAAATCAGGAAATGTGATACCTCCAATTTTCTTTTTAAGATTAGTTATTCAGGGTCCTTTGATATTACCTATGAATTTTATAATTTTTTTCTATTTATGCACAAAATGCCATTGAGATTTTGATAAGCACTGGACCAATTCTGTGAATTGCCTTGGGTAAGTACTATGGACATTTTAAAAATATGAAGTCTTTCAGTCCACAAACGTGAGCTGTCTTTCCATTTGTTTGTATCTTTGATTTCTTTTAGCAGGGTTTTGTAATTTTCAGTGTATAAGTTTTTCACCTCCTTGGTTGTTTATTCCAAAATATTTTAAATGGGATTGTCCTTTTCAGATTGATCATTGTTAGTGTACAGAAAACACAGTGAATTTTTGTGTGTTGATTTTGAATCCTGCAATTTTGCTTAAATCATTTATTAGTTTTAACAATTTTTTGGTGAAATCTTGAGGTTTTCTAAATATGAGATTAGGTCACCTGTGAATAGAGATAATTTTACTTCTCTCTAATTTGGATGCCTTTTATTTATTCTTCTTGTCTATGCTCTGGCTAGGACTTCTAGTATTATACTGGATAGCAGTGGTGAGAGTGGGCATCCTTGCTTTTGCTCCTGATTTTAGATGAAAAGCTTTCAGCCTGTCACTGTTGAGTATATTAGTTGTGGGTTTTTTGTATATGAATTTTATTATGTTCAGACAGTTTCCTTTTACTCTTAGTTTGTTGAGTTTTTTGTTTGTTTGTTGAGTGTGTTTTTATTATGAAACGGTAGTAAGTTTTGTCAGATGCTTTTTCTCTATCAATTGAAATGATCATGTGTTTTTTTTTTCATTCTGTTAATGTGGTATATTACATTGAATGATTTTCCTATGTTGAACCATTCTTACATTCTAAGTATAAATCCTAATAATCATGGTGTATAATCCTTTTAATGTGCTTTTGAATTTGTTTTGCTATTTTGTAAGGATTTTTGCATCAATATTTCACAGGGTTATTGGCTTGTAGTTAGTTATCTTTTCCTGTTGTATCGTTGTCTGATTTTGTTATCAGTGTAATTCTGGTCTCATGGATCGAGTTTGGAAATATTTACTCCTCTTCAATTTTTTGAAAAGTGTTTAAAGCAAATTGTTGTTGACTCTTCTTTAAATGTTGTGTATTTAAACCAGTGTTTAACCAGTAAGACCATCTGTTCTTGGGATTTTCGCTGTTGGAAGGTTTTTGATTATTGTTTCAAATTACTTTCTAGTTATAGATCTGTTTAGATTTTCTAAATGTCGTTATGATTCAGTCTTGGTAGATTGTGTGTTTCTAATACTTATCAATTTCTTGTGGTTATCTCATTTATTGGAGTATAATTGTCATAGTAGTCTCTTTTAGTCCTTTTTATTTTTGAAGCATCAATTGTAATGTCTCCTTTTTTGTTTCTAATTTTAGTTATGGAAATCTTTTTTTCTTAATTAGTCTATCTAAGGATTTATCAATTTTGTTGTTCTTTTCAAAAAACCAACTCTTACTTCTATAACTTTTTTCTATTCTCTATTTTATTTATCTCTGCTCTAATCTTTATTATTTCCTTCCTTCTACTAACTTTTGGGTTAGTTTGTTCCTTTTTTAGTTCCTTGAGGTTTTTGTTGGGTTGTTGATTTGAGAACTTTCTTCTTTTTTTTAACATAAGTGTTTACACTATAAACTTCCCTCTCAGTACTGCTTTTACTGCATTGCATAAACTTTGAGATGTTATGTTTTCATTTATATCGGTCTCCAGATAGTTTCTAATTTTCCTTGTAATTTCTTCTTTTATCCATTGGTTATTGAAGAGTTAATTGTTAATTTCCACATATTTGTGTATATTCCTCTTTTTCCTTCTGCTGTTGATTTCATTCCATTGTGGTCAGGAAAGATGACCACAATGATTTGAATGATTTGAATCTTTTTAAATTTGTTAACTCTTGTTTTGTAGCTTAATATGTGGTCTATTTTAGAGAATGTTCCATGTACATATTAGAAAAATATGTATTTTGCTTTTGTTGGGTGGCATGTCTGTATATGTTTGTCAAGTCCAATTGATGTATAATGCTGTTCAAGTCATCTATTTCCTTATTGATTTTTCTATCTGGTTGTTCTGTCCATAATTGAAAGTGGAGTGTTGAAGTCTTCTAATATTTTTTGTGTTACTGTCTATTTCTCCCTTCAGTTCTGTCAATGTTTGCTTTATATATTTGGGAGCTCTTATGTTAAGTGTGGATATTTTGACTATTGTTATATATTTCTGGTGAATTGACCCTTTTCCATTATATAATGCCCTTCTAGTTTTAAACAAGAGATTTATTTTTAGGCAAAGTTTTATGTTAAACAAAAAAATTTAGACCTAAAAAGTTTCATTTTTAGACAATTTTATTTTAGGCAAAAAAATTTTAGACAAAAAAAATTATGACAATTTTTTTTTATCATAAAATCTATTTCCTTTCATATAAACTTGGCCATCTCTACCCTCTTTTGGTTACCATTTTCACGTTTTAATTTTTTTTCCTAGAATCTTCTATTTTGTTTATTGAGCCTGGCTTTTGTGCTTTATGATATTTATAGTATTAAGTTCTGAATTTTTCATTTATTCTCTAGTGGTAACTTTGTAAGGGGTTACATTGTTTATCTGCTTCAATGGTATTAGAGGAATGAGATTCTGTAAGGTTGTTTTACTTTTTCCAGGTACTAGATTATATACTTTCCACACTACCCATTTCATCTTCACAACCACTATGTGGAAATACACAGTTATTATCATCCCAGTTTCACAGAGGAGCAAACTGGATAACTGAGAGACTAAATAATTTAGCTGAAGTCAAACAGCAAGTAAAAGGCAGGGTCAGGATTTAGACCAAGGCTGTTTAGTTCTAGAGTCCAAACACGTAACTTTTATACTAGATTATTTCCTGGACGAGAAAGAAACATAATTCAGATAACAGAGGAACAATTCCTTATAGTTTTGAAGTGCAGAACAACAAACTAATAATTTAAATTTAATAAAAAAGATTGTAAAAATACATACATACATACATACATAATAAATTTCAAAATAAATGAGATACAAATAAAAAGGAGAGAAACTAGATATACGGCAAAAATAGAAACACCAGTAAGAACAACAACAATAACAATGAAAAATCAAATAGAATTAAAGTTTCAGATATAAATTAAAAGAATGGATGTGCCTGAAAAATCAAATTACTGACACAGAGAAAAGCTGTAAATAATTCCCATGAATATAAGTGACAGGGACAACCAGAGAGGAGGTCAAAATTATTTTTAAAAAAAGATGAGTTGCTTTCAAATGTAGAGAAATAAACAAATGAAACAGAAAAACGCATATAAAAATACAATGAGATAAACTTGCCCTGAAGTAAAGAACAATAGTTGCATGTTTAAAGAACGTGTGTTCTAGCAAACTTGAACAATTACCACTGAAACATAGCCTAATTAAATTAATGATTTTAAAAAAAGAAATAATATAAAGTCAGGTAGAAAAGAGAAATCTTATATATGAAAAAGGAAAAAAAAAATTTCCTCAAACTTCTCTAGAACAACATTTCAGAAGATAATATAAGAGTTAAGTATTTCAAGTTCTGAATGAACAAATACTGTGGTACCACAAATTACCATTTTAACAATAAAAATGACATGAAACTATAAAGACCAAGTGTATGTTCTCAACATAAATAAACTCAGGAGATAGAGAACAAATATCAAGGCTTTTAAAAAGTATGCTGTTTTACAGTAGAAAAATGTAAGTGTTGTAAATATCAGCAGTACAGAAATAGTGAGGTAATCGATAACCATCAAAATCACGAAAATAAAGCAGCTCATGGAGTGAAGGCAAGAAAAGTATCAAGATGCTTATATCCTTACCTTTCATAGCAGAGAACCCATAATTACTGTATAAAATTGAAATTTTTCATGAAAAAATGTTTCAAACTCAATGTTTTTCATAATATTTTCACATCAGAGAAGCTTTAGGGAAGTTGTGTCCTTTATGAAGTGATGTTTAAAAGTTCTGCAATTTACTTCGTATCTTTTTATTTTGCTTTTTTTACTTGGGTGAAATTCAAGGAAGTTTTAATTTAATAATATCAGTATATATACATAGAAGAATAATGTCTGGAATTAGAGCTATTTACATGAGATTATTTATTCCTTTCTTTCTACTCCTTTCTGTTATAAGTGCTTTATAGTTTGCTATTATTATAGCAAAACAAGCGATTTTCTTAACAAAGAAAGAAAATGTGTATGTAATCACATGTAGAAAATGTGTATAAAGCTAAGTATCTGAAACTTCTTGTTACGTGTACAAGATTTCAGAGATTTTCCTGAGGCTGTTCTTATCTCACTGGAGATGGCCTTACTTAAGACTTGTCCAAATCCTTCTTGATTGTGTTTCCTCTTCTCTCAAATCTAAGTGGGCATCATTTTGTATCATCCCCAAAGCCTAGACCTAAATATTGGCAGACAGTTGAAGTGGAGAGGGAAGACAAAAGCTTCTTCTACATCATGTTCATGATCTGAAAAAGCAAATGCAGTTTATATAATAACATTTTTGTCACCCTTACTATGTCCTGAGTACTGTATTAGGTGCATGGGATACAAAAATTAATTTCATATTTTTCCCTCTGATCCAGTATATAACTATTGTGGAAGACAGACATGTAATATAATAACATAACTGTTTTCTTTTGTTTATTCATTTATTTGTTATTATTGAAGTATAGCTGATTTACAATGTTGTATTAGTTCTGGTGTACAGCATAGTGATTCAGTCATACACACATATATATATATTATTTTTCATATCCTTTTCCATTATAGGTTATTATAAAATATTGAACATAGTTCCCTGTGCTATACAGTAGTACCTCGTTGTTTATTTTATATGCAGTACTTTGTATCTACTAACTCCTAATTTATCCCTCCCTCCATTTCCCCTTTGGTAACCATGTTTATTTTCTTATTTATTCACTTAGCAAGTATCTAATAATTGTTCATTATATGACAAATAAACTGCATTTACACAAGGTACTGGGCATCCAATTGGAGAGACCACTAACAGACTTGGATGAGGGATTAACAAAATGTCTGATAAATATGACAATGCCGTAAAAGACAAGTTTTGACCCAAGTCTCAAAATTCTTGCCAGCATATTCGAGAATGAGGCCAAGAGAATCTTAAGTGACATTTTCAGGGTGAGGGATGGATTGATATTGGTCGATTCATTGAAAGAATGAGTGAAGGCAAGTAAATCACCAACTCGCTTTATTCCATTCATAAATAATTCTGAAATAGAAAATGCCATGTATTATTGCCAGATTTTATCAGTCCAGAGCAAATTTTATGATCACCCATCACTTGGCCATCAAGAATCCATGGGGTCAAAGTTTTAAATATGGAGCAGAACCTGAAATAGGGGGAAATTCACATGGATGGAAACTGTAATTTTAGCATGGAGAGTAGACTTTTTAGCAAGCAGATACTGTCCTAAGAAGCAAGAAATATTTTAATATAGTGGCAAGGGAAAACTTCTCAAATGCCATACATGTCATTTTGCATTGGGAAAGAAAGGGCTCGAATTCCATGTAATTTCAAAAAGCAAAGACCATTTTCCAATCTTGCCTGAATTACCACAGTCAGATGGAGCCTCCTTCAGAAATTGGTGGCAATATTAACGTATCTATCTCTGTCTCCTGTGATGAAGTAGGTAAAAATATTGTGAATGTCAAGATCATTAATAATAATCCTGAGGTTATTGGAAGCAGGAACAATTACACAATTCAGCTTTGCCAAGATAGAAAATATGAAAAATAAAAAGAGACATGAAATCAATAGAAAAAGATAGCCTATCAGATATTATTGCTGCCAACAAAATGATATTCAGTAAGATTTGAAAATATTATGTGATAATAGATTCAGATAAATGTCATAAAATGGTCAACTTCTATTATCTGTCACTGAAGGGAATGGTGGTATAAGTAACTAAAAAATAAAATTTATAATGGCTTTGAAAGTGTTTATTTCCCACTTAGCCACTCAGGAGTCCTTGCGATGGTATGTAAGATGGAAAACAACATAGTTTGTAATGTTACACGTTGCCATTTACTTAGCTTGTTTTTGAATAAGTTAGTGAACCAAAAACATATTGATATTCTGTTAAAAACTAGCTTTTAATTTGAAATTTGCTGATTATCACGGAGTTTGGAAGTAATAGAGAAAAACTGACTTTTAAGTGTATGTTACATATTTAAAACAGTTAATTTATTTATCTTATGTCTTACCTTGTTCCACACTGGACTTGAGGCAACAAACAAAACAATATGTAATAATTGATAAAAAAAAAAAGAAAAAGGAATAATTAAATTGTAATGATAAACTATACATAAAATAATAAAAATTAATCATGATAATGATGACAATAATAGCTATTATTTACAGCCTGCCTTTCAGGAAGCAACATTTTAGTAATGTACACATATATAACCTCAGTTAATTTTCACAGCATGTGTGTGTTACCTTCATTTTGCAGATGAGAAGATTGAGACCTCATGAGGTTAAGAATTGTGCCACCAATTGAACAACTTGGGAAAGACTAATGCTGAAATCAAAGTGAGGGTTTTTTCCCCATTACTCAGTATGTAGCGTCAGAGGATACAAATATTTAATCTTTAGATTGAATACAATCGTGATAGCTAATCTCAATTTTAAACTCAATTTCTAGCCTCTTAAAGGGTGTAGACACGACTGTCAAAATACTCATTGCAAAGTAAGAATTTCAGAAAAAGGAAAACATCACAGACGAATTAAAAAACTTTTGAAAAAATATATTACATGCATAGGTCAATTTTAATATATAGTTGGTATTTTCTTGATCCTGATAATTTAAGAACTTTGAGATTTTTTACCAATATAATGTATAGTTCTTTTTTTTACGTATAAATACAAAAAACTTTTAAAGGAGGAAAGTTTAGCTAATTTGGTAAATTAGCTGGTTAATTAATGCTTAAATATGTGTTTACAAATTTCATGGGTGACAAAGTTAAATAAAAAGCTTGTCATAAAATAGGCTCATATCCTCAATTAAAATAAGTAACTAGTTCTTTTGAGCATATTATCTTTTTAGTTTATTAATAAAAATACCATATTTTGCAAAAATTTTATATATGTACACAAAATTATCAGATAAAAGTAATTTCATTTATATTTATGACATTCTTTACAGTTTCCAAGGAACCACTATAATTAGATGCATAATTAATTCTAAGTTTTTATAAAAATGAATTTCATATTGGAATGATTTACAGTAATTCAATGAACAGAAAAATATTTTTTCTTCCAAGCTTTTTTGCCGTTGATTAATTTTCTTGCTTTGCTTCTTAAGATAGTGTGGATATTCTTAAATTATCTGTTGAGATAGGCCAATAAATTACAAGCATATGAATGAACAGGTGTTTCTATATTGGGGCTAAGTTGTAAAATTTTATATACACATACATATATACATATACACATATTTTCATAATATATACACAACTAGGTATATATACAGGAATATATATTTTAATTTTTAATTTCTTGTTCACTTGGTTAAGATGCTTAGTGCTTAACATAAAGCCTTAGTTTCTCTTTCAAACTTATTCATATCTTTAATCTGTTGACTTACTCTGTTCTGGAACCCTGGTAATTTGAGGCCCACACAGTGAGGAGATGTGCAATCCCTTTGTGGCCCATGGATTAACCGATGAGGTTCCCTGTTAACGCTAGTCTACAAATGTGGTACATTGAGAATAGTATTAAAATCAGAATGCATGGACAAGACTCTGGTCCCATCATTTACATATGTCTTAAAACTTGTTGTTGGATCTCTTACACAGTTTTCTTCTATGCAGAGATATAAAATCTGTGTTTTAAGATTAATGTGTACAATAAATGAGTTATTGTTTATAAAGCATGGTGCTTTACAAAATTATATGCTTCTGAGATTTTAATGGAAGTAGTAGTTACAGTTGATTTAAATAGTAGTTGACAGTGGGATTAGATCAAGACAAATCCAGAAGCCAGACTATAGGGTTCTTGGGGTTGGGGGCTAAGGATTACATTAACTTCTAATTATTTCAGTCAGTTTAAAGGGGAAGAGACTGGATTCAGCAAAATTATCTGAGAGCAGGAAGGAGTAGGCAGGTGTTAGAAGTCCAGACAGGTAGAAACTGGAGAAGAAGAGGTCAGTGACACTAATGAGCAGGAAATAGTAAGGCTGGCCCAGAGTCTTGGACAGAGAACATTTTACTCAGTTCTGTTTTATACACTCTTCCTGTCATGAGTGCTTTTGACACACAGGTATTCAGTGTAACCAGAAGGATGTCAGAGGACTGAAAGTCAACTTTTAAACAATTCCAGACAGACAAATGGGTCACTAGCAGATTCTTCTAATGCTGCTGAGAAGATAAAATACTCCAGCTATGAATGGGAAATGTGGAAAGAAAAAATTAAATATTTGGGGTCCATTGAATTATAACCAAAAAAATGCACAGTCAAATCAGCTGTAAAACAGTAAAGTTAACTGAAAAATTGGCTCATTTGGAAATACTCTCATTTGGAAAAACAAAAACAAAACAAATAAACAGACTGGTTGCAATGCATACCGCAACAATTCAGGCTTCTTTGGAATCTATTGAATGAGTAGTTGAATTCTACTTAAAGACTGTCTCTTTCAGAATCGAATCAGGTTCTGTTTAATATTCAAAGCCATGAATGCTTGAAGGAAACCATTTAAGAGGGGTCTGAGTAGCAAAGATTTCCAAATACATCCTTTCTCCCATTGACTTTTCCATAGCTGACCTCATTGAGGACCAATTCTGATGACTCATTTCTCATTAGAATTGCCAATACCATCAAGTCTTCAATCCATAAATCAATAAAGTTTTCAGTTATGATTGCTCATGTATCTATTTCTTCATGTTTTTGCATATCTGCTATATTAAGACACCTGCCTTAGCTTCCCCTACTAACACACTTGTTTGGCAAGCCATAATTTCCTCTCTGGGTTATGTTACAAAATCTGTTTTTATACATTAATGCTTTATACAAATAAGAAAGCTGCTACATATGAATAACTTAGGTCTTTCTATGGGCTATTAGCCCATTTATTTGAAACCCCCAAGTCTCAATGTATTATTGAATATCAATGCCGTTTCCTGGCAGCAAGCCCAGATGGTAAACATTGATCAAATCAATGACCACTTACGAGCTGCTATGAAGTAAATTCCATAGATACCTGGTTTAGTTCAATCATCTGTCTGAGTATCTGTGAATTTAATTATTTTTGCCTTAGAATGTATTTTATTATGTGGTAAGGAGAATCAGCCATCTAATCTTATTTTCCATCTATAAGCTTTATTTACTTTTCAGATGAAGTTTAGAATAATTTATATCAGCCTCTAGTAAAGAATCTTACTCAGATTTATATAGGAATTATAATAAATCTATACATAATGAATTCCAAGTATTTATAACATTTTAAAACGGTAGAAATGTAATATATGTTTGGCCAACTTGGCATTTCAATTATAAGCTTCTCCTGTAAAGCTTTTGGATACTGGTTCCATGTCCCTGTATCTAAGCCAAACACTCTTTATTGCAGCTCAAAAAAAAAGTAATCCTTCACTTCTGTCAAGTTCTATAATGATACCTCCACCTGGCTATCTTCCCTTTCCTAATTCCAAACTAATTATTTCCATCTAACAAAACAATGTTTAGCCGTTCTAGGAATTGGGCTCTGAGCATCCTTTACTTTCATTTACTTAATTACATGAACAGACTTCATGCTGTTTTTTCGGTCTTTGGCACATACACTTTGTAATAAAATAATAGGAAGGAAGTTTCATTTTCCTTTGTTTTTCTGACTGTCTGATATTCAGTATTTGTGTATGTCTCTCTTCTACTCAAACCCCAGTCGAGCACAGCTATGCAAACCACATTTGCCCACCTAACTCCCACGAATATACAATCACTAAGATCTCTGTGGCATCTAGAACTTGAATGTCACTGGCCCTCTTCTTTTAAATCACCAAGAGTTGGAAGTTAAAATTTGCAGTAAAATAAATTTTCCAGAAGAATACAATATTTACTAAGAACGTATCTTTGGAATATTTGGAAATTCATCTTTGTTTTGGAAGAGAAATATTTTCTAAAGTTATTATTAAAAATCTTTTCCAGAATAAAATTTCAATTTATGTATGGATTTATTATTTATGCCAAATGCACTCTGTTTTTCCTAGGTACTGGAACATAGAAATGTGTATTTTCCCCAATATTCTTCTGTAATTTACCTCTGAGATTTTTTTTTTTTTTAGCAAAGAAAGCTTGTAAACAAAGGGGAAACAATAAGAATGGAATAAAATTACTCAGAGACTCCACCACTGGGAGGAATGCAAATGTTCTTTTTGACGCTTGGTAGCAGAGAACGTTGTGTTCCCTCCTGTAATTACTTCTGGATTCCTCACGATTTTTAAAGGTCACGTTTACATTTGGATGTTCCCATTGACTACCCCTTGGTCAAACTTGAAGCTGAATAATAATTTTTCTTACATAGCAGATTGTTGCAACCTGGATTTTTAAATTTTCTCAGGATGTAGTTGGTGAGGTTGTGGAGTATATAGAGATAGACATTAATAGACTTCATTTCACAGAGGAGAAACTCAGATGGAGATGTTTATTGAATACTGTGCAGACAGTTGGTAGCACAGTGACAGTCAAATCCCTGATTCTTATAGTTGAAATGGTCTATGAGCTTTACTTATCTACCTATCTATCTATCTATCTACCTATTTATGTGGTGAAGGAAAGTATAGCATTTATTGCAGGCACCAAGGAGTATGGGTGGGTCATGCTCAAAAGACCCGAATACCAAGCTTCATTTTATTAGGCTTTTTTGTGAGGCCGGCTTAATTTACAGCAACACCTGTCAAATATGTTACAAGGAAAAAAAATTGAAAATAATTATCTTTCAAATGATTAAGTTGCAAATAACCTTAACAAAAGCATTATCACATCAAATAAGTTGAAATATTAGAAAAATACCATATAGCACAACAAGGTGGTTGTTTCACATTCAAAAAAAATCAACATAACCATCAAATTAACAGAATAACGAAGGAGAAAATATGATCATCTTAGTAGATACAGAGAAAAGCATCTGATGAAATTCATCACCTATTTATGACAAAAACCACAGCAAACTAGGTGTAGAAGGAAATACCTTATACTTATAGTGACTAATTGCAAAAAAGTCACAGCTAACATAATATCAAATGAAAAATCTGAGTTAGAAATAAGGACATTTGTTTATGTTACTTCCATTTAGCATTTTACTAAAGGAAGGGCAATAAGGAAGATTGTCATGGAATACAGAAATGGTAATGTTTACTTCACAGATAACATGATTGGGTAAGTATAAAATCCAAAATAATATACAAAGAAATATTAGCAGAAACAAGAAAATTAGGCAAGTTTGTAGCAAACTGACTCGGTATCTCAAAAGTTACTATATTGCTATAAAGTCACAAGAATTCATTGGAAATGAAATTTTAAAACTATACCATTTATAATAACATTAAAAAATCAAATACCTTGCCATAAACTATGAAAAAGTTGCTGAAGTAAATTAAAGACAAATAAATGGAGAAAAATAAGATTTGGAAAACTCAGTATTGTTATGATGGAAATTTTTGCAAACTTTTTGAATTTTTTGGTGGAGATTGACAGCTGGATTCAAAATTTTATGTGAAAATGCACTGGCACTAGAAAGGCCAAAACAATCTAAAGAACACTGAAAATTAGACAGATACCTTCATGAACTTGCAGCAGGCAACTATGTTCTAGATAAGATATAAAAACAATCGTCCTAAAGAAATGTTATGAATTTCAGTAAAATTGATCTCTATTCATGGAAAGGTTTTATTAAGATACTTAAAAAGTGAGCCACACATGAAACGACAATGCAAATATTTGCAAGATACTCCCCCCAAATGAAAGAGACTTCACAAGTCAATACGAGTTAGGAACAACATGTTTTTTAAAATGTGACATTCCTGAATAAGTATTTCATAAATAAAAAGTGTAATAAGCACATAAGTAGATGCTTAGTTTTGTCCATTACCAGATGCAACCGTAATGAGGAGTTCCATGTCCTGCAGGACAGCAGAGGAGCTTTGCACATCCACTCCCCAGTGAAGATTATCTTTTAAATTATTTAAGAATTATTTTAAAAAGTCCTAAGTTATCCCCTCTCCCCTCAATCAATAAATGTAGAAGCAATGATGGAGTTGGGAAGTCAAAATTTTGCAACTATTATGGTAACAAATATGGTAACATCCATGGATGTTAAAACTAGTAGAGGAACATTTAATGAGGATCCGGATGTTAACAACATTCAAAAATCCCCCAAGGGAACAAGCTCAGTGGTAGAGTGCACGCTTAGCATGCACAAGGTCCTGGGTTCAATCCCTAGTACCTTCATTTAAAAATAAATAAATAAATCTAATTACCCCCCCAAACAAAACAAAACAAAATATCTACCAATGAAAAATGCATGTGTATTTGTGTGTATGTGCATGTGTGTAGACAGAGACAGCACACAAAATGTCAAAATATTAAAAATTGGTGAAGCATGGTAAATAGGAGATATCTATTCTCTTCTTACAAATGTACTACAAGTTTTAAATTATTTGAAGATAACCAAAAATGAACAAAAACTCTCAAATTGAAATATCAATATGCTGCTTTTGTGTTGAATAACATCTTCCAATAATGTGTCAATAAAATTATTAAATTCTTCCTCACTGTCCTTCTCCATTTTTTAAACTTATTTTTTGATCTTTAAATTTTTATTTGTTTTTTATTGAAGTATAGTCAGTTACAATGTGTCAATTTCTGGTGTATAGCACAATGTCCCATTCATACATATACATCCATATATTCATTTTCATATTCTTTTTCATTAAAGGTTATTATAAGATATTGAATATAGTTCTCTGTGCTTTACAGAAGAAATTTGTTTTTTCAACTATTTTTATATATAGTGGCTAATATTTGCAAATCTCAAACTTCCAAATTTATCACTTCCCACCCTCATTCCCCCAGTAACCATAAGATTGTTTAGTATGTCTGCGAGTCTGTTTCTGTTTTGTAGATGAGTTCATAAGTGTTCTTTCTTTTTTCTACTGAGCTAATGAATGTAAACATCACTCCACTTCTTACTAATATATATACTTATATGCCATATATATATTTGCTAATATATATTACTAATATATATAATATATATTACTAATATATATAATATATAATACTATAGTATAGTGATATTATATATAAAATATATATTACTTATATATATATATATACTTACTAATATAAATATAATATATATAATCCCACCCAAATATAGACTTGGATGTTTACATGGATACACACGGATATGATTTCTGTTGTTTGTTTTCACAAGTAATTTATTGTTTGTCCTCTGTAACTTAAATCCATACATCAGGAATACCTGTCCAGTTTAATAACAGAAATAGCTATGTGTATATGTTTCACTAGTTGCTCAATATCCTGTGGTACAGAATGTTCCACTCTTTATTCAACTATTTCTCTAGTTGTTTGAAATTCAAGTTGTTATTCTTTATCCACAATTAGATATCATTATGGCTATATATACATAGATATACATATATCTTGCACTAAGTCTCAGGCTTTGGTTTCCAGCTGTATAAGCATAGAGGTGTTTGTTGTTATTTGTTGTTCCTTGTAACCATGCAGATAGGACCTACTTCATAAACTATTGAAACAAAAGCTGCTTTAGGGGTCGGCCTGGGTCCTACTAAAGGGGACCTTTATCTTCTTAGGTTAAGTTTTCTACAGTGTTTCTCGGGCTTTTTGTGGTGGAAGGTAGTTTTTTGTTTTTGCTCTTAATTTTTAAGCTTCCAATTTATCCCAGACCAATACCTGCTTCTCAGGCTCATGTGATAAATTCAGCCACATCCAAAGAGATCAGAATTGGTAGGACAAGAAGGTTCATTTGGCTGTCATTGTGGTGTGTTTCTAAAGGCTCATTCAATTTCTCTGTTTTCTCATTGGCACAGCAGTTTGTGGGGCCACAGACCACACTGGGAACCAAAACTAAGAAATATGATTAAACTGAGTATTTGTTAACTCAAACCCCTCTCTTTGCTTACTCTCAAATCTTTGCCTCCTACCCTGCTTCTCACCATCACCTGCTACATACTTTCTTATCCTTATTTTATCTCTTCTCACATAATGCAGAACCAAACAATTATATTTAACATGGAAAGAGGATGAGATAATGTAGAAAACAAGAGCAGAAAACAACAGCAAGTCCCTAGCCCCGGCAATCACACCCCACACCAACCCCCCTCTACTGATGACGATAAGTATGTGAGGTGTTAAGTATTTTCTGGCTAGACCTATGAATGAAATACCATTCAAAAGCTGAAAATACCCAACAATTAACACCTATTATCCATTTGCCACGATTATAGGGAGCAGGTATAATTGAAAGGGATTCATATCTTTCAGCTTTTTATTTTTTTAATTTTTTTTTTAACTTTAGGGGAGATGTAATTTGGTTTGTTTATTTATTTATTTAGTGGAGGTATTCAGGATTGAACCCAGGACCTTGAGCAGGTGAAGCACCTGCTGTACCTCTGAGCTATACCCTCCCCCATCTCTCCAATATTGGGGGCAGTGGTTTGTCCTATGTCCTCTTCTCTCTTATGGCTTTAAGAACTATTGATTTTTCAGTCTGTTCAGCTTTTTACATGTTTTTAGGATGGAGTGGCAACTTCCAACCTCACTACATGATGGACCTGAAACCAGAAGACCCCTTATTTATTCCTACTCCCTAAACATAAGGTCTTGTCTCAGAAGACAGCTAGGGCTATGAATACCAAAGCTAATTCATCTCACTATTTCCAGCCTACCTGAAGGGAGAGACAAAGGTAGCACTGTTCATTTGCTCAGAGTTCAGTTGTCCCAGATATGAATGCTAAATATCTATTTAATGAAGTAGAGGCTACATAGTCATACGAATATTCACAAAGCAGAATTATTTCATTATATATTTAGCTATTTCTTATTAGGAGTATCATTAAAAACATTAAAAAGCATTTGTTATTTGTTACTGCACAGCAAACTAGTTTTTGAGCCCCAAAACCTAGTGACTTAGTCCAAAAATTTATTATCTCCTTTCACTGTTCTGGAGACTGGCAGTGTTACGTGGCTAGGATTGTTTGTTGAATGAATAAATGACCTTGAGTCAGACCAATACATTTCCCTATTGATTATTTCTTCCATTGCTTTTGGTGGCAGTCATTTGGTAAGTATCTGTTGAATAAGTAGATACATAAATGTACCTGAGGACAAATGGTGGTTGATATAGAACAATCTTTCTACCATGGACTATCTCTGTAGTTTCATAATTCACAAACAAACTAGTGATACAAATCTCAAATTTGTCTGCTCATTTAAAGAAAAGTCCATTGGCTTTGCTAACAACAAATATTTCAGTGCTATAATTAGATTGAATTAGCTGATTGAAGTTTCAGAGGAAAAGCATAAATTTCATTATATTATTTTTGTTTTTAAATATTAGTCACTATTTATTTATTTTGGGCTTACTGTATTAAAGACAACATGCAATATTTTGGGAGGTAAAACAAAAAGTACTTAAAAATACTTTGAAAAGTATCTGTCCTTATAAAGTTTGTGCCAAATACATTCTAGCTGATCGAGATTTGCAAGAAAATAATTGGTCAAAGATAAGAGATTACTTCTCTAAACTTAAAATAATAATTTCCTTTAATGAAATAGTATAAAAAATTGCCAGATATTCTTTGTCACTTACCTTGCTGCGGAGCAGTGGTTACATCTTTTCCAACATCACATCTAGTGAATAATTACAACAGAAATCACAAATCCTGGTAATATTATGCCAAACCAAAACCACAAAAAATCCATCATAAACTAGCAGTCAGAATACTGTCTGAGTTCCAAATGCACAAGCAGAAATCCTCCAATTACTTTTATCTTCAAAAGAAACATTTTGCTAATTTAAAATTAGGATTTAAACATGAAGGGCCTTGTTTCCTCCAGGCTTTCTAAACCAAATTAGTATGTGCAATTAAAATCTTCCTTCACCTTCAAATCTTTGAAAATCTAACCAGGCCAATGTTTTTGTCCCAATATTATATTGCCACATCAAGGATATCTTCTTGCCAGCTTCAGTGACTTTTATTTTAAATTTCAGCAAAATGCTCCTTGCATGAACAAGTTTTACTTTATACTGTCCCTAAAGTATACTCAAGATCTGTTTTATAAAATGCAACAAATTATCAGATATCATTCCCCAAAAAACAAATTCAAGTATATTCATTGCAAGTTGATTCATTAATAAAATGTTTAACATATACTATCTCTTCCCTGATTTGAAAATTCTCATGAGAAATCACTTGTTACTTCAGCATGCTTATCTTGAAAAAGTTTCTATTAAAGTTAAGAAATAAAAATGAATGATTCAACAAGAACTATCCTTTTCTTTGCAGAAAGTGAGGCCATGGGAAATGATTTCAAAATATAACACTGTAATTACTATTTTTTGGAAGATATATATGTTAGTAGATATTAGAAAGTTTATGGAAATTATTATTTATATTTATAAGTGGACCAAGTGTTATTTACATTCCTGTATTTTTATTTGAATAATCTTATATAATTAGCAAGGACAGTATAAGTGTAAATATATATAAATTCACACAAGGTTGGATCTTCCACTCAAGATGGTGGAGTGGTAGGACCACGAGCTTGCCTCTCCTTGTGACTACAATGAAATCACAACTGAATGCTAAACAACCATTGAAAAAAGACTGGAACCTAGCAAAAAAGATCTTCTGCAACTGGAAACATAAAGAGGGAACCACAGCAGGACAGTAGGAGGGACATGCTTACGATATAATTGGGCCCCGTACCCCACAGGTGAAGATTTGTTAAGTTGCAGAGGCCCTCCCACAGGAGTGACAGCTCTAAGCCCCACATCAGTCTCCTCAGCTTGGGTCCCAGCATTAGGAAGAGAAGGAGACCCCAGGACATCTGGTTTTGAAGGCCAGGGTGGCTTGGCTCTGGGAGCCTCACAGGACAGGGGGAAATGGAGACTCCATTCACATGGGAGGTGTACAGGGAAACTCACATGCACCAGGTCCGAGGTCAGAGGCAGTGATTTCATAGGAACCTGGGCCAGACCTGCCTGCTGGATTTGGAGGGTCTCCTGGGGATGTTGGGGATGGCTGCGGCTCACTCAGGGGACATAAAAGCTGGTGGCGGACATTCCGGGAGTGTTAATCTACATGAGCTTTCCTGGAGGCTGACATCTTGATTGGATCATTAGCACCAAGACCTGGCCCCACCCAACAGCCTGTAGGAAATCCACAAGCCAAACAACACACAAGGTGGGAACACAGCCACATCCATCATCAGACTTCCTAAGCCACAGAGGCTCTAGACACGCCCTACCCACCAGAGGTCCAGGAACAAGCTTCACCCAGCAGTGGGCAGGCACTGGCTCCTCCTGCCAGGAAACCTGCATAAGCCTCTAGCCCAGCCTCATTCACCAGGGGATAGATACCAGAAATAAGAGAACAATAATCCCGAAGCATGTGAGTTGTATTCCACAAACACACAGAAAGATAAACAATATGAGGCAGCAAAGGAATATCTCCCAGGCCAAGGCACAAGATAAAATGCTATGGCCAACTAAAAGTCTATAATGATAAACTACATATGTTACCAAATTATAATGCAATATTTGTACAGAGAAAACTATATATACAGTTCTCTTATACAATTGAGGTATAATAGTTACCAAAACCATCTTGAGAAATGTGGCTTAATGAAGATTCAAACTGAGTAACAGTTTAGTCTCTTAAATACATTTCTTTCATTGTTACTTAGAGATAATCCAAGCATTCTATGAATATTGAGAAAGTCCCGCATTTCTTGGTGTGGTTTGGGAATTCCAATACATGTTAGATGGAGAAGTTGACTGTGAAAACGTTCAGTGGTAAAGTTGGAGGAACTCTGGTCCAAAGGATGGGATTCCCCTCCATCCACTGGCCTCAGTGCAGCTCAGGTGGAGATGTGACTGAGTGAATGCAGACTGGCAGTTTGGGAGGCCTGAGTCAAGGGGAGGGAACAGCGCGGCTTTAATACCCAGGCCCACTCCTGGGAAACGGACCATCAGGGCTTGGTGCCTGGTCTCCTAGCTGGGTGGTAAAAGCCCCTTGTGATGTGGTGATTCTCATGACCTCTTCCAGGAACTTGTACAATTTTAGCATCTCCACCATCTCTTCTTATTTCGACTGCAGGGATCTCTCTTTAGTTCTTGGACAAGAGAATTGTGTTCCTTCCTCAAACTCAAGTTGACGCTCATTACCATTCTGAAAGTGTCAGCGAGGCTGGGTATATTTACTGACTCCTTCTTTAGCCTGGCATTCTGTTCAGATGTCTCCATCCTGGCATACTCCTTTTTAGCAGCACAAAACTTGTCAATGAGGTGGCATTTCTCCTCAATCTGTGCAGCCAGAGTTTCTGCCAGCTGCTTTTCATGTCTTCTATAAAGGTGACTTCTAACAGACTGAACAAATCTGAAAGTAAATAAGACACCCACTAATAAGCTGAGGACAGGCAGACCCAACACTGTCTCCCATTGGAGGCTCTGGAATGTGAACTGAGAACACAGGCCACTGGGCAGCAGCAATACCAGGACCGGCTCAGCTTCCTAAGGATCAGCCCAGAGCCAAGCTCCACAGAGGACAGCAGCCCCTCCATGGCACTGACCCACCACAGGGCTCTGCCCAGTTACTGTGGATCCACCAGCCACAGCAAGCCCCAGGGGACACCCCAACAGTCCATCTCAAACCCAACCAGCAACTGACGTCCTGGATTGGTCAGTTATCCAGTCAGTGTTTGGGGGAGGGGCTGTGTCAGAGGGGAGGGTTGTAACTGAAATGTCATTCTCTCCATTATTGTCTAATGGTAATTTTTTTCTTAGCTTTATCTTTTTGTCTTTATATCAATATAAAATAAAAATATAGTGAAATGTGTCAATGTCAAGTTTATGGCTTCATAAATCTTTAACCTAACCCTTGACAATATCTCAAATTCAGTGTATGAACCATATATATGAATCATATCCATTAACACAGAAAATACCTCTCTGAAAAAAAAATTCACAGAAGGTTGTAAGAAATATAGAGAAATTTTGATAAATAATGACATTTTAAATATTAATGAAGTTTACTTTCCCATTGGTAGATACAATTTTTTATCATTGTTCAATGCTATGGGAATTAATAACATTTGCCCATGTGTTCTGGATTTGGGGAGAAATAGAACACATGTAATGCTGATTTAGGCTGCTTTGTGGTTGTATGATATCAAAAATTTTTAAACTCATAACAGCTATTCATGATATATTGAAATCTGCATATCATGAGGTGCTGGTATCTAAGAGGGAAGGAGGGTATAGCTCAGTGGTAGAGTGTGTGCCTTGCAAGCATAATCTCCTGGGTTCAATCCCCAGTACCTCCATCAAAAAAGAAAACAAAACCTAATTACCTTCCTCCTCAAAAACAAGCAAACAAAATATATATATCTATTTACAGTGGCATATATCAATTACATCTCAATAAAACTAGAAGGAAAATTTAAAAAATATACAGGGAGCTGGTATCTAAGAAAGCTGACTAAAGTTTAGTGGTCTACAGCTAATTGCTTTTTATATTTACTATAGTAAATATAAAAAATATAGGACCTCTTCATGCAATAGGTGGATTAGATTGCTGAAAGTACCTTATCTTTTCCAAAAAGTGGTGTTCCTCTTTGTAAGAGAACTTATTACATAATTTAATTTATTCCTAGGGTCCTATGATGACTCTGTCCATATGATCATTCACAAACATGTCTTTTTTTTTTTAATCGCACGTATTCTTCTCATTGGGCTTATTTATTATTTCTATGTCTTCTCTGACCTCCATCTATTTATTTTCCCAGCAACGCTTCCCTCTTTCCTCCTCCATAGGATAGGATTCTTGTGCTGGCATCCACATTCTCCCTAAAATAATGTATTCCATTTTGAATCTGGAACTTTCCTCACATTATCAAAGGGGAGAGTGTTCCCAGAGCTGTCGTGAAAGACCGCTGCTGTAGGTGGTAGGAGACCGCAAAGCAGGCTGGATGAAGACAGACAAACTTGTATCCATTTTCTACGGCCGCCATAACAAATTACCACAAACGTGGTGGCTTACAAGCAACACAAATTTGATACCTCGCAGTTCTGAATGTTAGAAATCTGACATGGCTCACGTTGTCCATAGGGCTGTGTTTGTTTCTGGAGGTGTTAGGGGAGAATCTCTGACTGTTTCAGTCTTTTAGAGGTCATCCACATTCCTCCATGGTTCATGGCCTCTTCCACCGTCTTGAAAGCCAGCAAAGTTGCAGCTCTGTGACTCTTCTTCCATAGTTACATCTCCCTCTCAGACCCAGCCTGGATGTCTCTCTGCTTTTAAGGACTCAACGTGATTAAATTTGGCCCAACTGGATAATCCAGTATAATCTTCCCTTCTCAAGGTCCAGACATTTAGTCTCATTTCCAAAGCCCCTTTTGCCAAGTAAGATAGCATATTAATTCACAGCTTCTGGGAATGATGACATGGGTGTTTGGGGGTACTGTTATTCTGCTTACCAGGAGCATTACAGATTTTGACACAATAAATTAGGAGTGAAAGATATAAATTGAGATCTGAATTGATTTTCTCCCCATAATTCAAGGAAATTTCCTCCCTATGTTTTAGTCAGATTTCATTCAAGTTTCTCTCTTCTATCCTGTTTCTTCAAGTCCAATCACCTTATATCCACCCCTGTGCCAAAAACTTGCCTCCACCTATCATTAGCTTCTTATTGGATTCTTTTTCTTTCTCTAAGAATTATTTTTAAAAAATATCCCCAGGTCTATGGCTCTCAATCCTGCCTCATTCAGTGAGAGAAAACATAACAGTCTTCTCAGTAAACTGTAAGATGATAGATTTTCACTCTTCAAGATGTGTTGGAGGTTAAAAGAAAAAAAAGGTTATAGATACTTCCTCATTTTTAACCTGGATCAGGGCTGAAATGCATCATCTGCTACATTAGTGACTTGAACTTCTCCTGAGAATTTCTACAGTTTTTTTTTTTAGCTTTGGTGTTTGGTTTAGACTTCTCATTTTCTTTATATAAGATTATTAGTACATTAATCTAACATGTAAAGTGGTATGGTATTTGGAGAGTACATTTGATTTTTAGATTAAACAATGTGATTAAGATTCATTACCAGCTGTTTGAACATGGGCTATTTATTTTATTTTACTTTATTTAAAATTTAAAAAAAAATTAAAGTTGATTGGCAATGTTGTTTTAGTTTCTAGTGTACAGCATAGTGATTCAGTTATACGTATATATTCTTTTTCATTATAGGTTATTATAAGTTATTGAATATATTCCCTGTGCTATACAGTAGAACCTTGTTATTTATCTATTTTATATGTAATAGTTTGTATCTGCTAATCTGAAACTCCCAGTTTATCCCTCCCCTCTTTTCTCTTTTGGTAACCATCAGTTTGTTTTCTATGTCTGTGAGTTCGTTTCTGTTTTGAAAATAAGTTCATCTGTGTCATTAGAATCTACCACATATAAGTGATATCATTTGATATTTGTCTTTGTCTTATTTACTTCACTTAGTATGGTCATCTTTAGGTTCATCTATGTTACTGCAGATGGCATAATTTCATTCTTTTTTATCGCTGAGTAGTATTCCATTATGTGTGTGTGTATACGTATATGTGTATATATGTTGTGTGTGTGTATGTGTGTATATATATCTATATCTATCTATCTATATCTCACATCTTATTTATCCAGTCATCTGTTGATGGACATTTAGGCTGCTTCCATGTTTTGGCTATTGTAAATAGTGCTGCTATGAACATTGGGGAGTATGTGTCTTTTTGAATTAGAGTTTTCTCCAGGTATATGATGGGCTTCTTATTTAAACTGACTTATTGATTCTGTCTTATAAAATAGAGTCAAAAATACCTGATATTTTACTTTCGAAGTTGAAGAGCTGATAAAAGCATAAAATATTTTAAATTGCATTATTACAAATTGTGATTAAACTGTTTAAAGTAGTTTCTGAAAAATAATTCTAATTACAGATTAATTTATATTTAAGATTAAAAAATGAGATAAAAAGACAGATATATGTTATAACTTGCCCTTATATTTCTTCTTTTTTTCTTGTATTCTATATATTTATGAACATTCTGTAAACTGTAATTCTTATCATTAGAAATAATGATATTTATTATTAATTATTATTAATTAATTAATAATTATTTTCTTCTTATTGTTGAGTGAGAGAAACCCTTTCCTGGAAAGACCAGGTAATTCGTCATCTCAGTAAGAGGCAAGGTGCTTACACATAGAAATCATACCCACAGGAAGTATAAATATAAACAGAAAGAAAATGTGATAAAAACACTCAGTGTCTACAAATAGAGGCTGAATTTTCCAAAGATATGAAAAGAAGATTATGAAATTCAGTATTTCTCATGATAGTGACTATTTATTAAGGTGTTCTATATGAAAGGTGAATTATATATTGAGCAATATAGAAAAGTTTTCATTGTTAAGAGTCATAACAAGCCTGTGATTAAAATATTTCTATTTTTCGGATGAGAAACCTGGGACTCTGAAATTAAGTAGCATCCTTGAAGGTACACAGGCCCTAAAAACGGCTGTGCCAAGTTGTAAATCCAGGTCAGCTTGATTTTTAAGCCTGTGCCCTCATCAACTCTGCTTCAGGAAGAGGTCTGCAAGGAAATGATGCAATTTGAATTAAGAGGGATTGGCAGCTACTGAGACCTTTCAATGCTCGACCCAAATTAGAAACACTGCTCAATATATATTCTTAGCATTTTGACATCTTTTTATAGCAAGAATAAATGATGAATACTTGTAATCATTTGCTAAAAGCTGTGATTATAGCAAGAAGCCTCCTTTGTTTAATTTTGGTGTGATTCTGTTTAAAAATAGGTACTTGTATTGTCTCTTAAAAACGAACAGAAACACCCCCTTAACTAGCTTTCAAATAGAAGACAATAACCCTAAGACTAGACTCACAATATGGGGGAAAAAAACAAAACTCTTCAATTCCCAGTGCTCACTCCACAAAGGGTTTCAGTAGCTGTTTAATTAATATCTGGTTTTATGTTTCATATTCATTTAGGTGACAATAATAAAACATCTCACTAAGCTTATGGCATACTTTGCAATTATTAAAATTCCGGAGGAGATATTCTAAACTTGAATTCCAACTATGACCCACAAATATCAGAGATACACATTCCAGAAGCCCATGTGCATGGCTTGATGTCTTCAATTTATTTTACATTAAATAAAAATTACACATCAACTGAAATGAGTGCATTGATGATGGTAACATTTGGCATCAAAAAGTATTTTTAACTTTGGAGTATAATTGTTTAATTTTGAAATGATACCTTGAGCAGTCCCTTCTTAGAACGAAGCATAATGAATTTTCTTGTTCAAAATACTTGGAAAGATTCCCAAGTTCGGAGGGTAAAACACAAAATCCTTACTGTGGTCCAAAAGACCCTCTAGGATATGACCCTAGACTACCTTTCTAGGCTGACGCTCCTGGTGTCTCTAGTCTAGCTATAAACAGTTTCATTTAATTATATGAACTTCCTAAGTGTTTTCTTGCCTCCAAAAATCTTTGTACATATAATTTCTCTGGTTAGAACATTATCTACTATATATGTGACTAACTCTTACTTAGCCCGAATTCTCAACTTCAACATAACTTACTTTTCATTATTGAACATTTCCTCATTTGCATCACAACTTTGTACTTATGGAGTGCTGATATGAGCCAGACACTGTGAAGAGGGGTGAGACATGGCAATGAAGGTAATTGTTCAAAATCCCTTTTTCATTGGCTTGGTTATAATTACTGTACATCATTCAGAGAAGCAAGCTCTGGTGATAATGAAGTGATAGGCTAATTTTATTTTCATTGATATTTTGACGGAATTCCCCTGAGAGTTCTGTTTACTAAAGCTCTTAGCCAATATATAAGAACTTGACTCAGTGTAATCTTCTTAGAGAAAGTAATTTATGTAATGTATCATGTTATTAATAGTCCTTCAAAGCAAAGAACATTTCATCCTGGAAAAAATGCATTGAACAATTTTACAAGTACTGGGGCTGGAGAAAATGATGAGATCTATGAAATTCCAACTCCCATTTTTTTTTCCTCTCCATTTTATCTTCATACCTGTGCAATTTAGGTTTACAGACACTCTCTGTAAACTTTCATTTTGTGAACTTTTTGCTATTGTTCTTAATTATTAAAGTAGTTATCTTTACAATTAGTCTATAATCACTCTTTTTTATGATTGCACTTGTAAATTACTGTTAACAATCACTGTTACAATATTGTTTATAGCACCACGGAAGAGTCATAACTTTTTGCAACCTTTTATTAAAGCTACATACACGTCTTCCCTGTAAAACTCTTAGGATATTTTGTTCTGTAAACTCACTGACAATTTTATCTGTCCTAAAAGTGTCTCCTTCATGCTTCTGAAGTGTGTGTAGGGGTGTTGATGGAGATTGGTGGGAACAGAAATTAGATTGATATTTCAGTGTCCTGGGATTTGATTAACAAGTTGAGGTTCACATTCACTGTTTCACGAAACAATAGCTTTCACCCAATCAGATTTAAATTTTTATAATTATTCATCTAAGAGTGATAACATTTTTAGTCTATATGCATGTTAATTCTGCTCCTTCATTTTGCTCATGTATACCTTTATTGAGGTGTGCTAGCTACATGCTAACCTAATCCCAAGTGCAAAATGATTAATCTGTTCATTTATTCAACAAATATTAATGGACTACATAATTAGCCCGAGGGATTCAAATTCATAGACTAGGACTTGAAGAGTTTGTGCCTAATAGAATAACCAGAAAAGGAAATAAACAAATGAAACCTAAAAATGCCACAATATATGAAAATCCAGCGTGTTATTAAAATATAGAGCTATGACAAAATAAAAATTTTCCCAGATTTGCAGGTGTTAACAACTATATATAAAATAGATAAACAAGTTTCTACTGTATAGCACAGGGAATTATATTCAATATCTTGTAGTAACCTATAATAAAAAAGAATATGAAAAGGAATATATGTATGTATATGTATGACTGAAATGTTACGCTATACACCAGAAATTGACCAACATTGTAAACTGACTAGACTTCAGTTAGAAAAAAATAACCTTTTTCAGGAGTATGAGAAAAATTTTCTTTAATAGGCAGTCATTGGGTTGAGTTTTGAAGAGTGGATAAGAGTTATGAAGATATGAGGAAGTGTTTCATGCGGAAGGAAGACGTGTTCAAAGAAGATGTGTCCATGTGGTTGACCAACATAGGACATACATTGTAACTGCAGCTGAGAACGTGGGTAATTGATTACCTAATGAGAGGCAGAATAGGAAGGGTGAGCACAAAGTTATGGACTTGTCAAGGGGGGAGGGTATAGCTCCATGGTAAAATGTGTGCCTAGCATGCAGGAGATCCTGGGTTCAATCCCCAGTACCTCCATTAAAAATAAACAAATAAGCCTAATTACCTCCCCCCACCAACAAAACAAAACAAAACACACAAAAAATTTTTTTTCAAGTTATGGACTTGTCAAACTACCATAAGGAATTTGGACTTAACAGATCCTGTAACAAAATTCCACAGATGTATACCTTAAATCTGGAGTTTAATTTCAACTCTCTGTAAAACCAGGAAACATTACTCAGGAACCCTGACAATTTCCTGCCACACACACAAAAAATGACAAATAACTGTTTCCACTGCCATTGTGTGCTGTTTTCCTTTTTCACAGTGAGAAATATCCTAGCCCTCCTCAAGACTTCTTCCTGGGCTCTGATTTACCTACCTTCCTACCTCCTCAGTGATCTTGTTCCCCTAAATATTCCTTGCTCCAGTATCTCTAACCTTTCCCTACTACTGGGTCATCTCCATCTCATCAAACTCACTTATTAAGATAAACAGACTAACAAATAAATACATTTTAGGGAGCAACTGCTCTTGACAAGAGGTCTGGGAAAGAAATGTGGTAGACTTTATTGAAATGTGTGCAAGGAAAAATATTTATGTGATCCTCATTTCTGCCTGTTGGTATGATAAAGATATAAAAGATTCTTAAACTTGAAAAGACAGAAATTATACAATACAAATAAAACTATAAAAATCATAACAAATATTAATGTCAAAGTAAGATAATTACAAAAACTTATCCTAGCTGAAATGGGCTAAAATCTGATTTATCTTTGTTAGAACACATTAAAAAAAATCAGCATTACATATTAAACCATAAGGTGGGTCTAAAACTATACTTGGAGTAAAATTCAAAGCTGTAAAATATTCAGTAGGAAAGAATGCAGTATTCAACTTACTGTATGAAAATTAAGGAAAACAGGAGAGTTAAGTTAACTCAAGATGAAGTAGGATGCTAAAGAAATAGAAGGCAACAATACATAAAAGGTAAAATTGCTTTAAATGCAAAGGCTTTATGGACATCTAGGAAAAGAAAGTTTTCTCAACCCTCTTTGAGTCCCTGGCTGGGTCTGAAAAGTAAACTGACAAAGACTGATTAATAAGAGAAAAGCATAAAAACGTTATTGAGTTTTTACATTACATAGAACACTTTAAAAGAGAGTGAAGACCTAAAGAAGAGACCAAGCTAGGAATTTTTTATACTAGTCAGACAAAGAAACAACAAATTTGTGAAAAGATGACAAGACAAAGTGGTTGGGGTGAAGAGGATAAAGCAGTGAAGGCTAACGAGGGAGATCAGGATTAGTTTAACTAGGTTTATTTGCACAGATTGCTCATCCCCAAATTCTCCATCTCTGGTGGTAAGAATGTCTTCCCTCCTCCTGGTACACAGAAGGTAACTTTCATATGAAAGTTTTATGACCTGTTTCAGGGAAGAAGAGTGAAGGGGATGAGGTCAGAGTGACCTCCCTGCTTCCGGTCTTTTCTCAAACCCTTTCACCTTAAGATACCCAGCATACCAAGGTGCCATAGTTCGGGACAGCATGTTCTGAATCTCATCAAAAACATCTAATCAAAATAAATGGCAAAGTGTAGGCATGCATGTAATATGAATAAACAAAGCAACACAAACCCCCAATACATAAATAAAATGTTATTTGGAATTTGCAAGAACAAAAGTCAAAATATAGAAAAATGTATAAAATGTCTTCTATTAAGAAGACAATGTTAGGTGCAAATCTGTGTTAATGTATACGAAATAAAATTCCTTTGTATGCTTCTGGGATGATATATATTACTAAAACCAGGGAGGAAGCAGTATAAATTTAAATAAGCCAATACCTGTAAAAGAAATGTCTACATTTTTCAAAAAACTATATCCCCAAACAGCCATGGGCCCAGATAGTTTCTAAGAAAGCTATTTGTAAAAATTCTCTTTGTGTTTTTTCTGAACTTGGAGCTGTGATAAAAATACAAAGCTGGTTTGAGCTCAGGTGTAAAGAAAATTTCAGAGCAGATGGTTTTCCTCCAGTAGGAATGAAACCAAAGTCCAAGTTTGAAACTGTAAGTGTTCAATGTATTTCACAGACTAGGGAAACTTCATAATAGTCAAAAGACCCGTGTCATAAGAATATTTCGGTGTTAGACTTCTCTTCCTTATTAATATTAAGAATTTGAGTTGATAGTTGTTACATACCTTCATTCCTGTCTTGGTCTTCAAAAAAAATACATAAGCAAAAGATAAGAAAATGATATTGCCTAAATTTTTAAAATTTAAAAGTTATCATGGTTTAAGATTCTTGATAGTCCTGTAGCATTTTTAGTTCTGACCAAGAGAAGAAATTCAATCTAAATGTAGGAAACAAAGGGAAACAGAATTTGCCCAATTGAAAAAACAGATAAAAAGTCAATCTTATAATGATTTCCTTATGCTGAGACTTATGGTGGTAAGCACAAATATACTCATATATGTAGTATGGGGTTAAGAAAACATGTAACAAATTTATCTTCTTAACTATTTTAGCGTACTACACAGTATTGTTAGATACATGCACATTGCTGTAAAACACATCTCTAAAACTGTTTCATCTTGCATGATTAAAGCTCTCTACTCTGAACAATTTCTCCTTCCTGTTCCACCCAACCCTTTGCCAACCATCATTCTATTTTCTATTTTTATGGGTTTGATTACTTCATATACATCATATAGGTGAAATCATTAAGCATTGGTATTTTGCAATTGGATTATTTTACTTAGCATGATGACCTCAATTTCATCCATGTTGTAGCATAGGCCAGAATTTCCTCTTTTTTAAAGGCTGAATGATATTCTGTCATATGTATACACTACTTTTTCTTTATCCATTCATCTGTGAATGGACATTTAGGCTGATTCCATGTTTTGTCTATGGTGAATGATGCTGCAATAAACATGGGTGTACAAATATCTCTTTGAATAGAATCCTGTTCTCAATTCTTTTGAATATATACCCAGAAGTGAGACTGTTGCATCATATAATAGTCCTATTTTATATTTTTTGACAAACCTCCAGTTTACCATAACAGATGCACTATTTTACAATCTCATCAATGCTACACAAGGGATTCAATTTCTCCTCATCCCTGCCACATTTATTATTATTATTGTTGTTGTTATTGTTATTACTTTTATAGTGGCCAGCCTAATGGATGTGAGGCTGTATCTTATGGTTGTGTTGGTTTAGATTTTTATGATGATTGGTGATGTTGAGCATCTTTTCATATGCTTGTTGGACGTTTGTATATCCTTTTTTCTGAGAAATATCCATTGGTTTTTAGTTGTTTTTTTCATATTTATATATTCTGAATATTAACCTCTTAGCCAATGAATAGTTTGCAAATATTTCCCTCCATAGGTTGCCTTTTTACTCTGTTGATTTGTTTCCTCTGCTTCACAGAGTGTTTAAGTTTGATGTAGATCTGTGTATCTATGTTTGCTCTTGTTGCTGATATTTTTGGTATCATACCCAAGAAAACACTGTCCGTTCCAATATCATGAAGGTTCCCCCTGCATTCTTCTGGGAGTTTTACAATTTCAGGTCTTACAATTCGGCCTTTAATCCATTTTGGGTTAGTTTTTATAAATGAAGTGAGTTAAAGGTCCCTGTTCATTTTTTTGCATGTGAATATCCAGTTTCCCCAACGCTATTTACTGAGAAGACTGTCCATTCCCCCTTGTGTGGTCTTGGTACTTTGGTCGAAAATCATTTAACCATACAGTTGAATGTTGATTCTGAACTTTTATTCTGTTGCATTGGTCTCTATATCTTTACGCCATGATTATACTGTTTTGTTTACTGTAGTTTTATAATATGTTTTGGAAACTGGAAATACAAGGCCTCTAACTTCGTTCTTCTTTCATAAGATGATTTTGGCTATTCTGGGTCCTCTTTGGGCTCACCCTACTTGGAGTCCTCAGAGCGTCATGAATGTAGATGTCCATTTTCTTTCTCAGACTTGAACGTTTTTCACCTTATTTCTTCAAATAAGCTCCCTTTCCTTTCCTGCCATCTTCTCCTTCTGAGACTTTCAAAATGCATGTACTGGTCCACTTTATGGTCCTACATGAGTCTCTAAGGCTTTTTCACTTTTCTTCATTCTTTTTTCTTTTTACTCCTCTGATTCAGTAATTTCAAATAACCTGTCCTTGAGTTCTGTTTTGTTTTTTTCCCCTGTTTGGTTATGTCGTCTTTTGTACTCCTTTAGTAAATCTTTCAATTCCATTATATTCTTCAGCACCAGAATTTCTGTTTGTGTTTTTTTAAAATAGTTTTTATCTCTATTGATATTCTCCTTTTGTTTGTGCATCATTTTCTTGATTTTGTTTAGTTGACTGTCTGAATTTTTTTGGCAGCTCATGGAGCTTCTTTGACAATGGTTTTGAATTTGGGCAGGGGTTAATTCATAGATATCTGTTTTAGGTGGTTGATTTCTAAAGATTTGTTTTATTCCTTTTATTTGGTCATATGTCCCTGTTCCTTTACATTTTTGCTGAGTTATATGCATGTGAGAAAAATCACCATCATTCTCAGTCTTTGCAAACTACCTTTGAACAGGGCAATACTTAGTAATCAGCTTAGCTAGAGATTCAGGGAGACTTTGAAACATCTTTTGGGGTCTGACAGTTCTCTTGGTTTATGAGTGTAATTTCCCAGAGAGGTTTCCTGGTTTGTTTCTCAGGAGTTCATGATCTCTTGCTCCCTCTGGTGTCTGTCTGTGATACAGCAGATTCCGTGGTGCTAGAGCAGCATACCTTTCCACGCTTGTTTTTTCTCAAAGTTCCAGGCATCCAAAGTACACCCGCTGCTCCCTGTTAGCACTCTGAGTCAGCTAGGATAAAAATAAGTCCCTTGGGCAGCCCCGGAAAAAACAGAATCCCAGGTGCCTGCTCTACTCTTTTCCTTTCCCGCCCAACGAGAAGCCACGAGTTGGGATCTTTCTCCCAATCACACTAAGCCACACCCGTCCTCTGTGGACTGCAGGTCCTCTGGTACCACCCCAAGCTGCTGCCACTCTCGTGGCCCCCAGGCATCCAACTCTGCTGGTTTCATCAGTGCTCCAAGCGAGGCAGACAAAAGTCAGTCCCTCAGGCAGCTCTTCAGAAAGCTAGGGCATTGCACAGGAGTCCATTCTCCTCCTCCTCTCCTCGGGGAGAGGCCATGAGCCCGGCTTCTCCCAGGCGGGTCGATCTTTGTCAGGGCGGGAGTGGCGTGATTGAGGCTCCAGTGAGATGACTCTTCCGACAGGTTTCAAAGTGTCTGTTCTGGGTTTTGCCCACACATGGGGTCCCGCAGCTTCTTAGATGATTTCTACAATTCTTGTGGAGATATTTTGGTTCCTATACTGTTGTAAGTTGGTGTCTCTATGAGGGAATGACTCCTGAGACTTCCTATTCCAGCACATTTCTGACCCGAATATACTTCTTTAGCAACATTTATACTGGCAGACAAATGATTTAATGTTTCCGTGTTTAATTTAGGAAAAATAAATATCTCTATGTATGAAAAGAACAAAAAATAATTCATCCTCAATTTGGGCATTCCCATTCTGTAAACTTGGCTCTGCCAAGACGCCAAAGGTGTATTTTAATCTAGCAAAGCAGAGGTAATTATCAGTGTTTATAGAGTTTATTCTTCCTAAGGACTCTTGCACATCTGTTTCTATGTTTAGAAATGTCAATGTAAAACTAACCAAAAATACGAGTTTTATTTTTGCCCCTGAGAAATGATGATAGTATTTTGTGAGATTCCTTGGAGTGCTAAAATCACCTTATTTAGGTTTTGTGAGCATGGCTATTCTGCATTTTTAGTTTCATATTTTCATCGTTTTAATTAAAATATACACTAAAATAATCATGAAAAATTAGACACCCATTGCTGCAATGGGAGGAACAGGGATTTGGGAGTCACATTGGCCTGGTTTGGAATTCTTCATTATGTTTTTCTTTTACCTGTGGAACTTAGTGAGTTACTTTGACTCTTTTAACCTTAGTTTCTACGCATGCAAAACAAGAATAAAGACGTTTACGTTCGATTATTATGAGAATTAAAATCAGATCAAGTGCCTTTGTAAGCTAGCAAGTAGAATTCTCTACATTCAGTAAATTTTAAGCTTTATAATAGCAAAAAAAAAATTTCTTTGAATTACCAGTTCAAAACTAATTCTTTTCATGGGCTGTTTTTTGAAGGCTATAAGATGTGGCATAAAATCATGGTAAGGATTTACCACAGTACAAAAAATGGAATGGAGACTTGTTAGAAAAATAAATCCAAAACATTCTGTGCATGTTGTTTAAAAGGTAATCTCAGTTTTCCGACAAGAATAAATTTTTTTTTATTTTAATTTTTTTTTTCCAGAGGAAAATGCAAACACTGTCCCTCAGTCTCACAAATTATGCAGTGGAGTTTCCGACATTTGGGGAAATCGCAGGGGTCAGCACATCCAGAGTGCGATGTATGAGCCTCACCCTGGGAAAGCCACCTTTGTGATCATGGTATCTCCCCATGTATACAACATTTTTTAAAATTTATGAAGATGCTATTAAGAGCATAGTACTATCTGAAGTGATCAAGTATTGAAAAGAACTTCTATTACTAAGCATCATGATACCTTACTTATTTAAAGAATTATATTTTTATATTGGATTTCCCCAGAATCTTCATGGCTAGCAGAAGTATTTTCTAGTATCCGTAAAACCTCTATATTTTAAATTGTCTCTAGAATAATGAAAGCACAGTGTAATCATTAGTCTAATAACTATATTGATAGTTACTGCCAGGAAATTTCAGTATCAACATTTATACTTATATTTCAGATTTTGTTGACGCATAAAGGTTTTACTTCATCACAGACTAATAAAAACACACAGAGGCAAACTTACTGTAAAACGACCCACTTAAGCTAATTGAAGGACAAATAATATCTGGGAACAGCATCAATGAAGAAACCATAGATCAAACAGAAGAAAATTGTGGGAGCATTGAACCATTACCTGGCGACCAGCAAATGTACTAAAATGCCAAACACCCTACAATCTGACTATCATCAGTCAGGACTCTGTTGGTGTCCATGTGCACATTCATAAAATATTACTGAGCTCTAATTTGTCAGCAGTTTCATTTCAGCAAAATGATAGCATGTGTTATATTAAATCATTCTCAGCAATTTAAACAAGGGTTTATAGTCATATTTGCAGATTTTTCTAGTTGCATAACAGCTATAGAGACTATAACATGGATTTTGCACTTATATACCCAGTCATATTAAGATTAAAAACAATTTAAGGTAATAATTTTTTTCTCCCTTAAAATATTCTGAACATATACAAGTCTGAGAAGAAACACAGATGGAATGCATGATGGTAACTCGGGTATAGTCAGTTTCTGATGTATCCATAGGCTTCTCACTGAAGGAGGATTAATAAAATGGCCACATTTAGACTAACAGATTGCTCATTCTTGTGCCCTTAAAATGGTCAACTGACCTGGCTGATCAGTTGCTATTCACAGGTCCGTTGTTAAAATTAAAGCTATTAATTTTACTGTTTCTGCTTTATTCCAGTAATTGAAAAGAATAATCATACTGGGTTTCTCAGTTATTCCCCAGGGAGAAAGTCACAGAACTGTAACCGTACAAAATGGGCTAAATACCAAGGAGACCACACCTTGGATGCCTATGAGATAAAGAGATTGAAAAAGTGACAACCCCTAGACTCTATTAGAATTGGTCACCTGGAGGCGTCATGACGCCATTCTAAGTCTTCTGATGAGAAAATGATTCTGCTGATGGTTATTGATGCTTCGCTGTTTGAGCTATGACTATATAACCGCCCTACCCCATCCCCAAGGTGGGTTCACAGTTTGGAAGGCACCAGCCTGCTGTGAGTCCCCTTTGCCCGGCAAAGTAATAAAGCTGTCTCTTTTCTTCTAAGCTCAAAGACCTTGTCTCTGGGTTTCAGTTTGGCTTGTCAGGGCTGGGGGCCAATATTTTGGCAACATCACTTCCAAAGACACAGACTACACTTCAACTCTTTCTAGGTAAGATGTGAGTAAGGGCTGATTGAGAGGGCAAGGTTAATAACGTATATATACCTCTTGAAGGGGGTTAGCAATTTTGGAAGGCAGACGTTATTATTGCTTGACTCATGGAAATAGAAGTTGAGAGAAAGTCACAATAGTGGACATTTCACAGACAAAAAACAGGTGGGGAATTTAAACCATGGTGAATCTAAACCACTGTTTGTCTGATTCCAAAGTATCTCTAATAAAAAATACTCAACACTGAAAATAAATAGTAAAACATTATCTCATGATAACTGAAGTTTCTTAGTAGAGGTTTTCACTTGGTCAACATAAGAATTTGCTTTTTGAGGGGCAAAACAGTTTAACAGGCACTCGCATTACAATATGACATTATTATCAAAAGAAGGATTTGAAAATTCCACAAGGAATGATGTGGAAGATACCAGTTCATCCCATCAGTACTATCAAAGCATTTTTACTAGTGAATTTTAACTTGTAAATTGAAATTACTGACTCTTACGGAGAGAGAATAATGGACTAGAAGGCGTGATAGTCCTTCTGATAGCTGTATGATTATATTATGTTCTTGAGGTAACAATCTAGAGAAATGCACAGTTTCAATATTCGGAATGCATTCTGCTTTCTACCGGAGTAAAATTTCGTATGTTTGGAGCTGGCTGGTAACTTAGCAAAGCAGATTTACTTCATTATCTGGCTCCCAACTCTCTTCCCAAGGGCTGTCTCCTGACAAGTCCCCTGGGTACCATATGGACCGGCCATACCCTTCCTGTTATTACTCTCTGAAGACAGCAGGCACTTTTATGTTTCTACTTTACTGTATGTGCTGCTCCCTTTGCTAAGAATCTATTCTCTACTCCCTTTATTCGTGGTTTTTTTTGTTGTTTTTTTGTTTTTTGTTTTTTTGTTTTTGTTTTTTTTGTGGGGGAGTAGATAATTAGGTTTATTTATTTATTTACTTTTAGAGCAGGACCTCGTGTGTGCTACACATGTGCTCTACCCTCCCCACTCGCTTTGTCCTTGATGAATCCCTCCTCTTCCTCTGCTTGATTTAAGCTCTTCTGAAAGGTGATCAGACTAATCCCACACTTTGTGCACTCACTAGAACAGCTTACAACTTTTGCCTCAAGCTTCAAATCGCATCAGATGTTATCCTCTATTAGCAATTACTCCCATGTAATTCTTAAAACCATAACTTCTATTCTAAGCACTTATCTACGGCAAAAAAAAAAAAAAAAAAAAAAATGTCTTCTCACTTTTATGTCTCTAGCACCCAGCTGGATCATTCCATGAGAGGTCCTAAATAAGCCAGTATGAGTGGATTGATGTGGTTTACGTGAAATAACTAGAATCAAGCCATCAGTCCAGAAGGCAAATGACAACTTTCTTGTTTTCAAGAGAAGAAACAAAGTTTGATTCTAAAATATCAAATCATAGATGGGGCACTTGCCAAAGGACTGGAATTTCATCTTAACAATAACACAAGCAGAAGCTGCTGTGGAAAACAAGGAGTTTTCACTTGCATTTTGTCTGTGTGGTGCTGAATCATTGATATGGATGTTTATATTTGATTCATTTGCTTTTAAAAATATTATTATAAAATTGACATAATGGGTATGTAGAAAACATGCAAAATACAGATAATCATGGGGAGTATATATATCACATAACTTATAATCACATTGCATGGAATGTCTAATGTTAACTTTGGGGCACATTTCTTTCCACGTTCACAGACGCATTAGGATGTCATTTTAAAAATTATATTATTTAAGCATTTGTTACAACTCAAACTAGTCCAGGCTAAGCCTTGAGAGATTCAGTGGTGAGCAACATTAGAATCTTTGCCTTCGTTAAACTAAATTAATCAAGATATTAAGAAAATGATTTTAAAAATGTATAATTACAAATAACATAATGTGTTATAAAGGAAAATATATAGCATCAGGACAGTATATGCTGGCTTCATGACCTGGAATGCAGTTAAGGAAAATTTTTACTGAGGCAACAACACATAACTTGAGATCTGAATATTGAAATTTGATGAATTTAGTAATTTGTAAAGATGCTGATGATGCAATGTCAAATAAAACAAATGTCTGATCATATCACTTTTCCTGGATAAATAAAATCCTTCCATACATGTTGATTTTATCACAATGGAAATGGGAAACCGCCGAAAGTTTTTTCACCTAGAGGAATTCAACAGATATGGTCTGGGTTGTTTGATTTTTGTTAAAAATTAGCCACAAAACCTTATTTGCAAAGCAGCTTACATTTCAGATCTACAAATAGTGGCAAAAAAGACATGCCTCAAAGGCCAAAATTATAATACTGGGAAGCAGGAGGAAGATTTATATTCTCATTCAGTTTTGAATCCCCCAGATAATCGTCACTCCTTTGTAAGAATGTTTATTTTACAGCCAACCAAACACAGGTGTGCACTATTTTTATAAAAATCTCTTCAAACATAAATCCAAGCATAAACATAATTGGTAAATCTGTTTATGGAAGACTACCTCAGACTTTCTTTAGGTGAAGAGTTCATGCCATGCATGCCATATGAGGTTTACAGAGCTGTATTTACACTCCATTTCTTTCTCAGAAACACATTTTCTGGAAAAACCTATACTTTTTACCTTGGATCCAGCAAGTTTGAAAGTCAGCCTAGCCTTCTCTAGTGGAGAAGAAATAACTTGATGGAATAACTAGAAAGGAAGAGAAAATGTAAAAATTTCTTCAATTTCTGTCCTACATTCTAATGGTCTAGCAATGTAATATAGTGTTCTTTTTGGGTATGGAAAAAAGAAAAAAGAATGATTTAAAGAACAGGGAGTGATTTTGTGAGATATGAAATAGGTATATTTCTTTCTTTTATTAATGGATGCTTTTTATCTTATTTCTTTTTTCTTTCTTTCTTTCTTTCTTACTTTTTTTTTTTTGGTGGGGGGAGAGGTAATTAGGTTTATTTATTTTTCAATGGAGGTACTGGGGACTGAACCCAAGGCTTCGTGCATTCTAAGCACACACTCTACCACTGAGCTATAAGCCCCCCCCCCTATATATAGTTCTTTATCCTTGTCTTAAGCACATTTCTGCAGTGATTTTTATTTGTCTCCAACCCAATGCAGAAGATGATTGCTTGGCAGTACCCATCGTTACCTACATGAAGAGAATGACACAGACAAGTTTAGGACCTGTGGGTTTCACACTATAAACAGCTATGGAGTCTGAAATTCTCATTCTACATTTCTGTGTGTGAAGCCCAACATTTTTAGAGCAGACAGATGTAGTTTTGCATCCTATTTCTGCTACTTATTCACTGTGTGATTTCAGACAATGACTCAACCTCTCTGATCTGCAAAATGAGAATAATAACATATACCTGACAAGACAATTGTTGGGAGAATAATAAGGGACTGCAGAGAAAACAGAGAGGCTTGAAAGGATTGTGCCTTAGGAGATAGGTTATAAATCAAAGGATAAGATACAGGTTTACCCGAACTTTTATATATATATTTCATCTTGCTCTTGTTTGTTTCTTCAGTGCCTGGCAAACAGTAGGCAGGTGGTCCATATGTGTTGGTTGAGTTAATGAATAAATAAGTAGTTAAGTTAGACTTGAATAATAAGGTAGAAGTAACAGGAGTGGAATTGGTAAAACTTAAAATACTTTTTTGTGCATACATGCAAATACATGTTAAGTATTTGCAAAGAAATACTTAACAAATATTGGTCATTTGTTGGCAATAGGATGTACATATATAATATATAATTTACATATTTTTCTTTTACATATAATATATAATTTATATATCTTTCTTGTTTATTGAAGTACAGTTGATAAAATTTATATATTTATACAGCTAAACACATACATGCATCCATATATATAAGAACAATGGTGGATGGTTTTAATAATGGCACTCTGAGATGACAGACTTACTTTGAAGAATTATTGTGTCAAGAGGCATCTAGGCATTAATATCACAGATGCCTCCAGAGATGGACAATAGTATCTGAAAAGCAGGTATCTCACAAAAATCCTGAAACGCTGTAGGGAAATAAGTGTTGATGGCCTGATGGGAAAGTATAGATGAAAATACAGGATATTTGTGTTTCTGCTTTTCAGCTGAGAAAATGTACGCCTCATCTAATGGATTGTTCCTTTTCATTTTTTCACCTTCCTTCCATCCATTCAGATTCTTACTTTTACCTAGTTTCATCTGAATCCACCACCACAGTTAACAGTAGTTTCCTTCATCCATCGGATGACTGACTAAACATCTCTTTGGACTCAAATGAGCCAACCTCAGTGTAGAAACCTACCTTGATAGTTTTTTAATAATTATCTGAAGCATCTGCCAATCCATGATCATCAATGCAATTTAGAGGTAAGCTCAGGCAGAACTGTTCTCAAGTAGGATTCATTTCCTCTTCACGCACACACTTAAACATATAATAACATTTACTTCTGAGATTTGAAATGAAGGATTTTCTTCTATATTTCTGACAATAAACAGCACTAAGACTTTTTGAAGTCTTAGTTGATTTACAATATTGTCTTAGTTTCAGGTGTATGGCAAAGTGATTTAGTAATAAACATACATATATACGTATATATATTTCTCAGATTTTTTTTTCCATTATAGGTTATTACAAGATCAAATATGTACAGTAAATCCTTGTGGTTTATCTATTTTATATATACTAAGACATTTTAAGTAATCTGTATTTAATAGTATGAACTGTAGGACCATGTTTTAGCATGTACTCTTGAATGGGTAGGAATGCAATAAATCAAGTCAGAAATGGTGGTGAGTACAGTTTTGAGGGCAAGAAAGGTATTTACAGATGAAATATCATGAATGCGAGCTTGTAAGAACATTTTTATGCGTAATGAGAATTCACATCTTTTCCTCCTCACTTACTACTGTGAAATATGCTCATTTTAAAGTTTATAACTAAAAGACAGCAGATGGTAAAAGCAAAGACAAAAGGAATAGGTCACACAAAGTTACAGTAAAAAGATGCATTTCTGCATCATTTCACAAGACGCACCTCAGAATAAAACCCATGCAACAGTTAAATGCTTTTCTACTGATTCAAAAATACTTTACCCTGTTTGTGTCAATCTGAATTATCTCTGTTTTCTATCATTTATTACTAGTTTTGCAAGAATATTAATTAGGATGTCACTTGTATTAATAATTACAGTATAACAAAATTTTTACTATTATAATGTATTATATATTTTATATTTATCTGAATTATTTCTACCCTTAATTATACTTAGAAAACTATTAATATTAATATGATCAACTAAAACACATTATGACTATCTTAATACAAAAGCTTGATCGTATAAACAAAAAGAGAAGACATTTTTGTGCACACCTCTTGAAAGTGATTCAGAAAACAATTCTTATGTTGATTTTTACCAAGCGAAATAAAACTAAGATATATTTTCTGATAACAGCAATAGCTTGTTTTCAAAATAATTTTAAAATACCAAATAATCTTGTCCTATCTCTCTTTAGTATATTTATATCTATTGCAATGGATAATTATCTAGGACAGGAAAAAGAAAAAAAAAGAATTTCAGAATAGAATCAAAAAGGAGAGAATGTCTTTCCTCACAATTTAATTACCAACAAAGTTAAAACTTTCTTCAATGGTAATAAATCTTTGCGTTATGACAGAGTGGTAGTTAGTTCTCTCTCTCTCTCTCTTTTTTTTTTTTTAGTTATGTATTGCTCCTTAAAACCTACAATAACAAATATGACTAGTGAAGTGACTGTAATTTTGTGGACAGTCAAGGATTCTATGACTGAAGTTATCTTTTTTTCTTTTATTTATTTATTTAATTTTTTAAGTGACTATTTTAACATAAGAACATACTGAGCACCCAAACAACTTATATTTGCTCATATGGGTGTTAGTAAGGAACTACATAATCAGGAACTTTCTGAAGATTTCACCTCACCATAAACTTTATCAAAAAGAGAACTCTTGTAAATGCAAACTAAAACAGTGGCGAAAACAAACTCCAGTGAAATTTGGTTGCAAAATGTTTCTATGTAATAGAGAGAAGTTAGACTCATGCCCTTCAGAGTAATTCTTTTATCTTGTCCCTATACATAATTCATATTGGGTTCAAAGTCTCCTGAACTTTGAATAAATATATAGACTTGAGGAAAATTAAAATAGAAGAGGAGGCACCCCACCTGGGTAAAAATATAATACCTGGTTATGGATTGGAAATTTGAAAGATAATTTCTTTGTCATCAGGAAAAAAAATAGAAAGCCTTGGAAATTTGAAAAAATTCCATTTTTTTAAAAATGAAATTCAATCAGAGTCATTGACTTATAGAAACAAAATAGAATGAGAAGTGATCCTTTTTTCAATATTGGTGACAAGAAAGGACAGTATATTTGACAACTACAGTTTAAAGTTGGTGAAGTGAGGTGTCTTTAAAAACATCTCTTCCACTGCCTTATTTGACATTCACATGCTGTTTCATTTGGGAATGTTGCAATAAAATAAATACAACTCTCCCCTGGAAATTATGGAATCTCCCAGCCTTGCTATAAAAGTGAATTATTTAACTTCTTTGAGTTCCAATAATTTTTAGTTGAAACTTGGAATTAAAATAACTTGAAATATCCTGTAAAATGAAGACTAAGACAAATTCACCAAAAAAAAAAAAAAAAAAAAAAAAAAAAACCCTTATGTCAGGAAAGTTTGGAATAAGGCAATAAAGAATTTTATAGGAATACACATGTTAAAATGAGAATTGGGCAGATTTTGAAAACTGGAAAAATACGAGTCAAAGAGGCTATTTTCTCAGCATCTGACCTGTCTTTTGCAGGAGGCATAGAATCTGCAGCCATTTCGTTTTGAGTGTAAAGCATCTTCAATAAGAGTTCAAGAACTCTTTTATAATCCAGTTGACTAAGTTCTTTCTTGATGATTATCAAATGTTAACATGGTTACCAGCACAGTTTCAAAAACAGATTGTCTGGATTCAAATCTAAGCTCTGTTATTCAAGAGCTATATGACCATGGGAAAGCAATGTAACCTTTCTGTTATTTCTCATCTGTAAACGAATTGCTATAAAGACAAAAGCAGCTATTATTTGCAAAGTGCTTGGACAATGTCTGACCCGTAGTAAGCCTGCCATCAGTGTTTGAAAAAAAAAAAAATTTGGCTTCTAATTTAGAAGTTCCAATTCATAACTTTTTCCTGAGAGACAGACCACTTTTTTAGGGAAAACAATGCTAGATCCTGAACCTTCAAGTCTGAGGATCAAACTCAGGACTATGATACATTCTCCAAAGTCATTGATGTCAACACAGGAAAGTACTTGATGTGGAGCTAATTAAGCAGTTATGATCACATCTGACTTGCCTTCTGGAAATGAAATTCAATGATAGAAATGGGCTATGATTGAAAGAGCTGGGATGAAAAAGCTGAGACTCAACAATAGTTCTCTGATTCCATAGCCTAAGTTATGTCAATCTAGTCTTTTAATATTTATTATGGATTATGAACTTCAAGCATCTACAGTAAAAGCCGTTGTAGTGTAATGAGCCCCAATACACCCATCATCCAGCTTCAAAACCTAACAATTTATGTTCAACTTTGCTTTTTTTTTTTTTTAACTCTCATCTACTTCCCCTTGTCCTGTAACATTTTGAAGCAAATTCCTACATTTAATTTTATCCATAAGTATGAAGACTTTTTAAAAAAATCCCAACTAAACTAATACACTAAATAACTGACAATAAAGTATTCATAAAGCTAATTATCCAATCTGTTCAAATTTCCAAGTTTCTTATAAATGTTGCAATACAAAATTTTAATTTTCTCTCTTTAAAATTACTAATATGAGTTTAAAAATTTCCTTTCATTTAGAAGTTGTCTACATTTTCTCTTTTTCCTCTGTCCCATAGAGTTTCCCATAGTCTGGATTTTGGTAAACTCTCACAGCACAATTGTACTGTGGAGTTTGACATGTTACTCTCTCCTCTGACTTCCTAAAACTTGGTTATCAGATTCACATTTAGCAGGGTTTTTTTTTTTTCCCCAGAACTTCTTTATAGATAGTTGATTTAAAAAAAAATTTTGTTCCATCAGGAAGGAGTAACGTCTGGTTGAATCTCTCTCTTTTTTATTAAGCAGTTACTAACGACATTGTTCAGATCAATTCAAAAAGAGTTGCAAAATGTTCATATTTTAATTATATTATGTTTTTTCTTCACTTTTTTATTAAAATGCTTTTTTAATGATAAACGTCTGTTCCTCTACCGTTTGGCTTTCCAGGGTTCAGTTTGCATAGAAAAGATAAGATAAATGTTTGTTTCCTCTTTATTTACAAGTTTTCGAATAAGGAGTTGATTCCCCAGGCTCTTCCAAAAAAGACCAATTAATTTCATCACTTTTGCTTCAATATGAGTTAATAAAATTAAACCTTTTTTGTTTTTTAAACACACTTTAAAAAAATAATTATATTTTAAATATTTCTAACATTTTATAACAAACCTGTTTACCTAAAGAAAAGCTGAAAAATTATATAGTGTATAGCCTACAACTAATTTTACAATTAACTTTTTACCATATTACCTTATCATCTATAATTTTTTCATTTATTGTATATTATATATCCATCTAGTCATGTCCCTGTTTGTCAATCAATCAAGCCCAAGTTTTTAACTACCCTACTCTGCTTCCTTTCATTTATCATTAAAAACATTCTATAAAATACACAAGGTTCTTACTATTGTCCTCATATATAGGGCATTTGAGTTGATTCCTAAATAGTTAGGTAAGGACGAATGGATGAGTAGATGCATAGATGGATGTATCAATGGGTGGGTGTATGTTACATGAAGGAATAAAGGCATAGAATGAAACTGAGATGGAAGGAATTAAAACAAAGCTTTTCTATCTTTCCTTATCCATTTTCCTTAATCCTATGGATTTCTTAACTTTCCAATTTACTGCAATTCTAAAATGGGGGGAGGGGCTGAGTATTTTCTTATAATTTAAAATGCTATACATAGCAAACTGTGGTAATAAAATATTATCATGGTCATGATCATCTATGTTACGACTGAGCAATTAATTCATTTAATCCTCACAAATATCCTCTAAACTGTAAAGAAGAAAATCAAGGCACAAAGACATTAAGCAATTTGAATATCTCATATAAAACATGTATCTATTTCTCTTCTGATAACCTACTTTTAGTCCCTTTGTGAAAACCTCAGTAATCCTGGATGCTCAGACATTACAGTCCTTAGGTAATTATGCCCATATCCTTTTAACTGGCCCAAGCAATTGACATTTTCTTTTTATTACTTGTGAAGGCACACTCATTTATTTTCCTTGGAAATTACTCTTTAGTAGTATTAGTGAGTTAAGATGTCCAAATGATGATTCCTTCAAATTGGATCATCATCTAAAAACACTGCTGACTTCAGCATGTTCTGCAGTTTACAGCACAGATCTTCATACAACATGTTGGCAGTAGCTCCTTGCATGACTTACTTAACCCTCAACTTTGCCTGTGGCCCAAAACTCATCGTTGGGTAGCTTTCTTCCAAGAAAGAAAGAAAGAAAGAAAGAAAGAAAGAAAGAAAGAAAGAAAGAAAGAAAGAAAGAAAGAAAGAAAGAAAGAAAGAAAGGAAGGAAGGAAGGAAGGAAGGAAGGAAGGAAGGAAGGAAGGAAGGAAGGAAGGAAGGAAGGAAGGAAGGAAGAAAGAAAAGAAAAGAAGTAAAGAGTATTTGGGGAATAAGAAATTATGATGTGCAGAGTGAATAAGTTGTTCTCTTTTCACTTAAATCAAAGAACAGATTTGTCATGCTTCCCTGAGGAAATTAATCTTAAATTTTGTACCTTTCAGTTGCCAGAATATTAATGGAGCTGAATTATAATAAAGGACCCAATTCCTTGAACACAGTAGTTCTTATTCTTACTCTTTTCGTTCTCTGACTTCAGATATGTAAGGGTAAGATGAAAAAACGTGCCTTAGAGTTTGTGTGAATTAGCATGTAGTGAGAAAATCCTAGCCTGTGAGTTAAATAGAAAGTAAAGTCTCCCTGTGTGAGTTTCTTTAAGATTTTACTCTTTTTAGACCAATTTGGGCAATTTTTTGATGGTTTCCATATCTGAATCAATACAAAATATAGAGGAGGGTTTCTGTTATTAATAAAAGAAACAGCCTGGAACTCTAAATATATCTAACATATTTCCAAAGAAGAAAACAAAAGGCATAAACTGAGTTTGAACTGTGGTGGGGTGAAATTGCACACATTCATGTTATTTTTCCAACTCAGTGTATAATACAAAGGGTAAGTGGTGAAGTCATATTCAATGCTTCCTCTCTGACTTCTTGGGCAAGACGGGCGTGAAATCACCTCCTTACCTCTTTATGGTTTTCTTTCTTCAGCTTCTGCCACTTTTAGTCTTTTGAACACTCCTTCCGTATCTATTTTTCTTGTGCCATTATAACTTAGTTAATAATCCCCTCTCCCCAGAATGTCCTTATTACTCATACTAGTAGCATTTGCTTATCAAGCATGATTCAGCTAAAAGCTTATCTCCTCTTGTCAGTGGGTCCTAAAAATTCCCACTTCTTTAGCACTTACTCGATTTTCTGCTTTGCAGATTCTTCTCTGTACTGTCACTGCACTTGGCGATGGGTATCGTCAAACTTCTGAATTGTTGCTACTCTACTGGGTGTAAAATGATGTACCAATACGGTCTGGTTGTATGTTTTGCATTTTTTTCCTCTTTTGAAGAATGTATATATTTTCTACTATAATAATCAGTATGATAGCACTAATGGCTTAGTCATTGGACCCTTATTTTCTTGATTTTTTTTTTCCCCCAACATTGACTGTATATGCCCTGAGGACCAAAACTCATTCATTCTTATCTCTTTATCATTAATATCTGACACAGAACTATTCCTCTTTAAGGCATTCTATCAACTGTTAAGAGATAATCACTAGCTATCATATCATAGCCTTATGTATTTAGATTGATTAAATGTTAATGAAATCTAAGTATTTAAAATATTTTGAAACATTTATTTCCCATATTTATATGCAATTTATTTTAGTCTATAAACATTACTTTTTTTTTTTTTTTAATATATATGTTGGCATGTTGTGCTCTGCTGAAATATTTGTAAGGGTTGGCAAGTTCCCCTATCACAGGTATTCATTCACACTACCAGCCGGCTAAGTATGATGCTTTTCATTTCTTAATTTTTTTGAGGAGGGGAGATGTCATTTGTGGGGGTTTTGTTTGCTTATATTCTTATTTTCCTTTCAGTGGAACTGTCCATATAAACTAACATCATTGTGTTCTAACTCACTGAAATTATAGAGAACGTATTTCAGTTCTTGCCAGGTAATTCATATTGATGCAGGAAAAACAGATGTGGGGCATGAGGAGGGCCATGTCCCAGGCTTCTGTTGGGTCCCTGGGACACGCCCTGCCAAGTGTGAGTCCTTGGCTTCGTGCAGAAAAGAATTCAAGAGTGAGCCACAGTTGAGTAAATGCAGATATATTTAGAGATACACACACTGCACAGAGTGTAAACTGTTTCAAAAGGTAAGAGGAAAGGCCACAAGGTGTGGGGTGTGGGTGCTCAGATTAGAGTAAAAGTAGGTACACACTCCATAGACAGAGTGCGGGCTGTCTCTGAAGAGAAGGAAGAGAAAGATAACACTGTGTTGCCAGCTTTTATGGGCTCAGGAGCTTCATATGCTACTAAGTGGAAGAACCAGTCTAACTAGCCTGGGGAAGGGGCTGGGATTCCCAGGAAGTTGGCCATTTCCCACTCTTTGACCTTTTGTGGCTAGCCTTGGGACTGTCATGGCACCTGTGGGCATGTTATTCTCCAGGTTAATATATTACAATGGGCATATAATGAAGCTCAAGGTCTACTAGAAGTCAAAACTCCCATCATCTTGAGCCTCAAGGCCTACCGGGGGTTGAATATTTCACCATTCTGGTGTTAACTGCTGTGTTATTCCTTGAATGGCTGTGCACTCCCCCCTTCCTGTCTCAATATGATTAAGAAAAAAAAAAAAAAAACTCTCTCTAAAATTAGGTAATAGAGATAAACATTAAAAAAAATACAGCTCATTTTAGTTGAATACGAAAAGAAACTAGCCAATGTTCTATATTTAACCCCTGTCCCCAAAAGAGAAGATTTTTACAACCTGGTTATCTTAACTCCATAATGGATATGGCTATTTAAGTATATGATATAATGTAAATAAGGACTTCCCCACCTCCTCCCTTGCTCCTGAGATTGAGCGTTGAACTCTAATTATTGGGTGTTTCATGTATTCATGTGGGGAAAATGATAAGGTTTAAGTTGAAGCTCAAAGTCACTGGAACAAATAACTATTCAGAGGCCCTGCACCCTACTGAGTCGCAGCCCAAGCCAGATCTTCACTCCACCAACTCCACTGGTTTGAAATGGTGATAAATTTGAAATTTCCTAGTGCTTGTTCTCAAATAGGATCATGTTAGAAGAGGGGAGAGTTTCCTTCACTGATTTCTTACCCATAAGAAACACTTAGAGGAATTAATTCCAATTATCCTTACCTATTTTATTTTAATTAAGGAGACAAGATTTGTTAAAATAAGTATGTTACCCAAAAAAGTGAAGACCCCGGTTCTTATCCTACCTGAAAGACAGGTTTACAGTTGGGAGAGAGACGGTGCATTGTGTAGCGAAAGATTTTTAAAAGATTTATTTAAAAGGACAGGACAAGTACACTTCCAGAATAGGAGGTGGGCTGATCCAAGGGAGGAAAAAGTGGCTTTTTTGTCTCCCCTGTCTCTTATACCCTCGCTCAGAGGTGGTCTTTTGATTGATTGACGGCTCTTGTCCCTGGAATGCTTAGTCGTGTCTGGCCCCTTTGCAGATGTCCTAACCCATGGTGTACACAGAAAAACCCACTAAGGGGTGGGGGGCTAAACTGCAGTGTGAATTATATTACAAAGAACATTGGTCATGTCTGGTTAAGTCCTTTCTGCTTCTGTGCAGTCGTGTTTTTTTTTTGTTTTTGTTTTTGCTGGCGCTCATTTCAAAGATCTTCCAGATCATCCTCCCTCTCTTCCACTTATCTGCCTGGTCCCCCCACTTATCTAACTACCTAACAAGTATAAAAACATTTTACAGACCAGATCATGCCAGCCAGTGTTACTACACAAAAGTTCATGTGCCCGATGCACTGTGAGGACAAACAGAAACGTCAGTTTGGAGCACACAGAGGTTTACTGCAAGGCTAAGCAAGGAGATCGGCAGCTCGTGCTTGAAAAACTGGGACTCCCCAGTGATTTGGGAAAACGTTTTCTTAGGTAAAATTTGGGGTGAGGGCTGCAGGGTGTGTGACTTTTTTCTGATTGGTTGGTGGAGAGGTAACAGGGTGGTGCTCCAGGAATCTTGTATTCAGCCTAAAGTTTCCACCCTCCACCTGGTGGGGACCTTAGTTCCTGCAGAAGAACTCAAAGAAGTTGTTTTGTCTATTCCTTGTGGAGGAACCAGGACCTGCCCCAAGGCTGTATTATTGTTTCCTGACTGTTCCTCCTTTGTTTCTGCTTTCCCTCTCCTCCATGATTAGCAGCTGTTTGAATCTGCCCCTTGGAACTCAGGGAAGTTCAAGGAGGCTGAATGAAACCTATTTCCTACAAACCAGAAACTGGAGACAAAGGATTTGTACCAGGGAGGACCCCACTGAGGTACCTTTCACCAACACAAAGTTATCTTTTTTTCATTGTATTTTTTTTAACAAAAGCATGTACAGAGTGTGAACCTTGAAGATAGGTCTGCCCTTCTATTTTTCAAGAGGAGAAAAGGTACGCCAAAAGAGGAAGTTCTAAATGTTTCTAAATTGACCCCTTTTTCTTTTTTCTTTTTTTTTTAAGCACAGAAAATGTTAGAAATCCTGAACTAAAATTTGTAAAACGTACTATAAACGTTGGTCTATTGTTACTTTAAACAGGTTGCAGTCTACATATTTAAAAGAAAAGGCATTCCTCCATTTTTAAGTAATTGGTATTTACAAAATAAATTTTGAATATTTATTCAAATTTATCACATATTTGGTGAAAGGTAAAAAAAAAGGAAATAGGTGGGAATAATGGACAATGCATGGTTGGTGCTATGAGTGAGAATGAGAGAAAACATTAGAACAGTAGGATCTTCCAGAACAATACTGGTCAGGAATAGTTTTGTCCATGAATGTGTATTTTAGAAGTAGGATTTTTTTTTTCCAAATGTCCTTGGGGAATTGTTACTAAAACATATCCACTAGTGCTCGTGTTCAAAAACTGTGTAAGAGTATATGGCATTGTAGAGCTTGATACTTTTAGGAATTAAGAGCAATTTAGTGTGACTGAAGGGTCAAGAGTGAAGAACTCGCTGTGAGAATACATTGGGAAGAATCTGGCTCTATGAGACCTGTTGTCCTCATTCAAGAATGTAGTCAACATTTTCAGATCAGTGAGGAATCATCAACTGATTAGAATATGACTAAAATAATTTTTTGTAAGAACATCACTCTGGTTAAAATGTAAATAGATGCATGGGGGATTGAAGGAGGATCAATAAAATGTCCACCCTTGGGCTAACAGATTGCTTTTTCTTATGCTTGCCCTTAGAACAGTCAACTGACCTGACTGACCCGTTGCTACTCACAGCTCCAGGCCCACAGTTAAAACTAAAGCCATTGATCTTACTGTTTCTATTTTCTCCCAGTAATCAAAAGCTATGATCGTGCTTGGTCTCTGAGTCAATCTCCAGGGAGAAGGTCACAGAACCGTAACCTTACAAAGCAGGCTAAATACCAAGAAGGCCACGCCTTGAGTGCTTATGAGATAAAGAAATCTCACCCCTAGCCTTTATGGAATTGGTCACCTAGAGGCATCATGGCGCCACTCTAAGTCTTATGGAAATGATTCTGTTGATTGTTTATTGTTTGAGCTATGGCTATATAACCACCCCACCCCATCCCCAAGGTGGGCTCACAGTCTTGAAGGCACCAGCCTGCTGTCGGTCCCCTTTGCCTGGCAAAGCGATAAAGCTGCCTCTTTAAGACCCAGTCTGAGTTATTTGGCTCATCAGGGACAGGGACCGTTCTTTGGGCAACAAGATCAGAATTGATATTGGAGATGAATAAAGAAAGGACATAAGTTAAGAGATTGGCTTCAATTGCCCAGGCAGAAGATAACTCTGATTTGTACTAGACAGACTGTGGTAGGCTGAGTAATTCCCCACTTAAGATATCCATGTCTTAGTCTCCAAGAACCTGTAAATATGTTACCTGACATGCAAAAGGAAATTTGTAAATGTGATTAAGTTAATACTCTTTAAAAAAATGTTTATATATATATATATATTTTAATGAAGGTACTGGGGATTGAACCTAGGACCTCGTGCATGCTAAGCATGTGCTCTACAACTGAGCTATATTCTCCCCTATAAATTAATAATCTTGAAATGGGAAAATTATTGTGAGTTATTTTGGGGCCCAATGTAACCATATGAGTTTTTATAAGAGGAAGATAGGAAGCTCATAATCAGAGAGAGAGGAATGAGAAGATGCTATGCTGGTGGCTTTGAAGATGAAGAACCGGGTCATGAGCCAAGGAAAGCAGGTGTCCTCTAGAGTCTAGAAAACTGGCATAGGTACAGATGGCGATGAGGGGGAGAACAAGCATTAAGGGGAACAAATGAAATGAATAAAGATAACTTGGCTTAAATAGAATACAGTGGGTGAGACAAGGGGAATTATCAGAAATGACTCCAGGCTACTTTGGAAATTGTCCCTTTATTTGAGGACAGCAAGAGCAGAAGAGGACTGGATTTAGAGCAGGAAGATTATGGGTTGTTTTTTGGACATCCTATAAATGAGTTGCCATTAAGATATTCACAAGCAAATGTCAAGTATGGCATTGCAATTATGCTTCTGAATCTCAAAAAAGAGATTCAGGCAAGAGATGAGGGATAAAAATAATCACTGACTTCCACAACATTGAAGTTCTGAAGGCAAGCTGTTTAGAATGAGACACGGGGCAGAAGTCAGACTGGAGTGGAGAGAGGAGAGCTAAGAAACGAGGAAATGGAGTTAGCTGGTGTAAACACTTTCTACAAGTAACTTGGCTGTGAAGTGGATGAGAGAGAATTCCAGAAGGATCGGAAGTCAGGAGGTCAAGGGAAGTTTAGAAGGTTTTCAAAATTTTGTTTGTTTACTATCAGAAAGCTTACATACATTTGTATAGTAAGGATATTTTAAAAGAGAAAAACGTTAAAACATAAAGAAGAAAGAAGGCATACTCGGCTTTGCAAGGTTTTGGTTTTGTTAGGGAACAAAATTTGTGTGCCCAGTGAGGCCAAAACAACTGAAATGTTAGAGTTTGGAGCTGAGAAAGGTTTCCTGTAGGGCCAAGCAAGGAGGACAGGCACCTCATGGTAGAGAAACCTAACTCACTGATGGTTCTGGGGGAGAAGTATTTATAAGCAAGATTTAGGGTGAGGGCTGCAGGGTGTGTGACTTTTTCTGATTGGTTGGTGGTGAGGTAACAGGGCGGTGCTCCAGGAATCTTGTGTTCAGGCTAAAGTTGCCATCCTCCACCTTGATAGGGTCTTAATTCCTGCAGAAGAACTCAGAGATATTGTTATGTCTACTCCTTGCGGAGGAAGCAGGACCTGCCCCAAGGCTGTGCTATTGTTTCTTGACTGTTCCTCCCTTGTGTCTGCACTCCCTCCCTTCTCTGATTAGCAACTATTTGAATCTGCCCTTTGGAACTCAGGGAAGGTCAAGGAGGCTGAATGAAGCCTATTTCCTAGAAATAAGAAACAGGGAATAAGGAAAGAATTTGTACCAGGGAGGACCCTACCGGATCCTGCTGTTTCAATTTCTGAAAGGTGAGAGGAGATAGGAATGAAATGGAGACATGGGCACATTGTCCATCGATGAATAAAACGACCACTTTCTGTATTATAACTAAAAAGAGAAGCAGGAAGAGGATTATTGTAGATACAAATGGGTTAGAGCTTAAGAGGGTTTGTGATTAATAGAACATACGGTATAAATGGAATATATAGTATTTACATATATGTGTGTAAATACCATTAACCAATTATGTGTATGGAGAGAGAGAGAGAGAGTGCTGGGCTGCAGCCTACAGGCCTGTAAGCCCTGTGACTTGCCCAGCCTCAAGATGGAAAGAAGAGCCCAGAGTCAGTGAGAGAAACATCAATGGTTTAATGGACAGGGGACCCTTAAATGCCTGAAGCAAGGTTCTGCAGCGACACCCCACCATGTGCAGAAGACAGCAAGCAGGACATGGCAGCAGTCTTTGCTCCCAGGGGGAGAATTAGTGTCAAATTGGTTCTTTGGTTACCAGGGAAACCAACAGAGTGGCACACCCCTTTGATAAACTATCACAGTAGAGACAGTTCTGATCTAAAGATTAGACCAATCACTAGCTGGGGTCAGGAGCAGGCATATAGGCATTTATGGATTAAGCTCTATGATGAAGAGGGTAGGTGAGTCACGTGAGTAGAGTGTGGGTGAGGCAGGGATGGGCAGAGCAGGGGATGCTCAGAGAGCAGGAGAGCAGCCACTTTGGGTGGCCTGACCATACAGGGAGAGACTGAGAGAGGCGCCCTGAGGTTACTTATCCTCTAAGAGTGAGGCTGGGTGGATGGAGTGTCAGTGAAGGAATTAAAGTGAGCTTACATTTTGAGTAATAAAATTTTATATTGTGATTCTCCGTACCCTTAATGTCTTGCAAATGCTTGACAAATAAAGGACTCACAACAAATGTTGACAACTTCCGTCTTTATGTCTCTACAGATCTTCTTACCATAATCACTGCTCACAGACTATTATTGAATATAATTGTTGTCTGAATAAATAAACTCTCCTATGAAAAGTTCAGTTTAGAGATTCCTTATAAAAAGTTCCAGCAAAGTAGATTTTAAAAGTGCCTGTATGATCAATCACGTCTTGCTGTGTTTACGTAAATAACCAAGCCAAGTTTTACATCTAGACTTACTTTACAGACAAATTAGTCTTGCTGTCTTTGGTAAAAATGGGTATAATTGTAGGGAGAAAAATTATGTTTCAGCAGAAACCACTCTAATACACACGCGTAGATACCACATTCTAGCTCTATTAATTGTCTTTGAGTTTTTGTTATTTTTCTAAGAAGCAGACTGGATCCTGAATATTTCTAGTTTCTTCCAGCATCTAGCTAAAACTCTCCAAACCAACCTTTTAGTTTTCTTCCACCCTTTTTGTTACTTGACCAAAAGGGGTTTGCTTCTTGGTGAGTTTTTAATCAGAGTCAAAACCAAGAGTAACTGTCACACAAAGCAAAGTTTTTATTTGCAGCAAATAAGGAGACCACAGGGGACCATTTCCTAAAGACATGGCTCCCAGAGCCAGGAAAAGCCAGTTCTTTTATTAGGGCAGGGGCTGAATATTTAAGCAGGAAAGGTTTGTCATTTTATGTACAGGTGGGCATAATCTCACACAAGTTCAGTTTGGGAACGTTGTTTCTTCATATATCACATTATGTTAATGGGGCTTAAGCTCCATTTGGGGAGGAGATTTCAGAGTTAAAATGAAGCAAAGGTAACTTCTGGATGCTCTTTGGTTTGTCTGCGTAGCCTCCAGTCTTCTGTTCTGGCTCAGGGTGCTTCGAGGGGGCTCTTGATAATGAATTTTCTTGGAGCTGTCCACACTCTGAAAAGAAACAACTCTAAAAAAAAAAAAAAAAAAAAAAAAAATAGCCCTGGGTACGTTCTGCACTGGAGTTCCCTAGGAACACAATGGCCCCAGGAGATCTTATTCTTTGCGTGAGCTACTCAAAGCCAGAGACTGACGGGGGATATTTTGACTTGCAATCATTGAGAGCTAAACCTGTCCTTTTTCCAGAAGCCCTACAAACTAAAGCTACATGACTTGGACATAAACTTCAGAGAAATCACCACAATAGGTCATGTTTAGACAATCGTTATGCTTGTTGCTGAACAGGCCACTCAGAAAGTTCATGTGAACATCTGATGACATCATCAGAGACATTCAAACTATCCAGACTTTCTCAAACCTAGTATCTGGATATCTTCTCAATTGGCTACCCTCAGAACTCAAAAACTGATTTATAATTCGCTTCAGTTATTAACCATTTTGTTTGTTCATCTGTCTCCTTAGAAAGGTCTCGTATTAAATTCCTGCTTGCTTGCACCATAGGCCTAACTTTGGGAGCCCACTATACCCTGAAATGAGTTTAAATTAACTGAACTGTTGTCTAGACTAAGAGTCTGGTTCAATGGAACAATCTACCAGCTCAACTTCCAATATGTGAAGTTTCCAGGGAATTTTCAGAGGAGGAAACTGTTGAGGCCCAAGGCAAGCTGCCCCCAAATTTGCCTCAATGGCATATTGATTACTTTGAAATAAAGCTACTTAAGAAACAGCCAGTGAGAAAGGAACACTTACCCTCCTCTCTGTCTCCCTGAAAGTAGGAAATAAATCTCTCATGTGACAGATGCGCTCCCTGTTCCAGGAGGCAGAAAAACATCCTTAACACCAGAGATGGGGAATTCAGGGCCAGGAAGCCTGTATCAACACACTTTGTTCCTTCTTTACTAATTTACTACCCTAAGACCAAACTTTGCTCAAATTCCATACTAATTAAGCACCCAACCTAAATTTCTTTGTCTTGTCAATTCCTCTCAAATTTATCATTTGTCTAAAAAGCATAAAAGCTGCCTGCTTTAGCCACTTCTGAGGTGCTATTTTTATGAGACCTCTGTATGCACAAGTTAAATGTGTTTCTTTTTCTTGTGTCAATCTTGTTTCTCTGTCTTGTGTCAATTTTATGATTAGTCCAGACACAAGGACTCAAGATGGGTGGCGGGGAAAGTTTCCCCCTCCCTGACAGCTGCAACTGATTTGAAACTTTAAGGATAAAATAGGTAAAAACAAATGGAAATAAAGTAAAATAATTATACATGAGTAGCTCCTTTTTGGTATGGATTATCTTGATATTTTCAGAAAAAAAAAAGAGAAGAGAAAAACTGTTTGACAAACTACAGAGAGTATCCACGTTATTTAATGCCTTTATTACCCTCTTTAGCTAATTTTAACTGTATATTTTAAAATTTAAGTGACATTTAATGACACTATTTAGCATTTATCCATGACCGTCATCCCTTTTTATATTTGCTGAATTTATAGTCTTAGTCTTTGCTTAAGAAAGTAGAAGTTATCAAAAAATTGGCATACAATATTCTTTAAAAAAATATGCGGGCTAGGCCAACATGTTCCATATTTATAGTTCCAGCTAGACTTGATTATATTGCATTCAGTTTCTTGGAAGAGAGCAAGGTAATTGATTATGTTATTGTTTAAATAAAATATTAGTGAAAATAATATTTTAAAGACCAGTTTGAACCGCCCCTACAATGTTGTACATAAAAAGACAATCCAAGAGGAAATCAATATAATTGAGTTAAAAGACAAATCTTACTTGCCAGCAACCATATAAATAACACCCACTGCAGACTACTTGCCATTATTAACCACAGTCTTATATGCCTCACTGCAGCCAAATACGGAAGCAGGTGTGCAGACATATATTTAACTAACGGAAAAATTCCTTTTCTCTATTTCCTAAGGTAGTATGACTTACAAGTTTCTCTCTAGCAGATTTGCAAGTCTTAAGACAAATGAGTTTTGAACTAAGCACTGAAAGAGATGCTCACCTTAAGAAGAAGAGAGATCCTAAGAGAGAGTGGCATGAGCAATTGTGTGGAATCCAAGTGAGTAGAAAGTTAGGGAGAAATTAAGGATGCTGAGTGGGACAAAGAGGATATACTATACTGACACTCAGCAAAAAAATACAATTAGAAAGTTGTTTGGCTTAGGAGAAAGAAGAGGAGAAATAGAATAGGACTGCTTTAAAGAGATTTTCAGCGGACAGTATGATAGATTCACAGGGCAAGATGCCCTCTTACTGTCTCTAAGCAGATTGTTGTATTGATGATCATGAGCGAAGACTTGCCTGATTCATTGACCTGTACTAAAAACCTCTAAAATGTCTGATTTAAAATTTAGCATGTTTAAAACTTTATAATGTTAAGCTTTGAATGATTGAGGTATTATTGTCTTTTATTTAAGCCATGGAGATCTAACACAGTCTGTTGAAATGGTACAGCATCCAGTTACACTTACACTGATTTTACGGGGTCAGGACAAAACTACAAAATAGTCACGTGTTTCACAATGGCTTAAGAAAAAAAAAACCACAGCCATTTAGAAGATAATATGACAAAGCATGTTGATTACAAAAGCTAAAATAATCCATCACATGCCTTCAGTAGAATTGGTTTAAAAATAAATCAGACTATGTGTACCTTGGGAAGAAAAATTATGCAACTAAATACAAAATGTACTGAATATGTTATAGTGAATGGAGTACAGATTGTTTTAAAGTTTAATGTATAAAGTGCTTTGTATTTTTAATCACAATTATTAGATTCCAAGGAACAAAGTGTTCCTGAAACTAAACTTATCAATGCTTTCTCATGGGATTTTATATAGATATCTAACACCCACATACAAATGCTATTTGATTATGTGTCAAATGTCAGTGGAATCAGAAAAATTCAGTTTGATTTATGTATATTGCCTTTAAGATGCAAAATATGTGGACAACATTTTTGAAAATTTTCACTTTATTTTCAGACTGTTATGGTGGCAGACACCTAGTTACAAACTTCAGGGGAATGATTACAACCAAACAGTTCTTAAGAAACTACTTTTTTTTTTTTTTTGAAATCACTCTTTATTTTAGCTATTAATCCTATTTTGTACTCTATCTAAAACACAAACTCATAACTCCAGGAACTAACTGGATTCTTTTACTAATTCTTCATTGAGTCATTCATATAATTATATATGTACAAATAAACTTTGGATATAAGTTTTTCCTTTTTTTATATTAATTAAGATGCATATTACAAGAGGAAAACGTTGCGTATGTGTCACATGTGTGTATGTGCTGTGATATTTGTGAAATTGATTGTACACATAGACAAATAAAGGAGCCATTATATAGCTAAGGACCACTGGAGAACATTAATCTTCTCCATCTATTTGACCTATCCAGTCAAGACTATAGATTGATAATGGAGTGATACTGATGGATGTCATTTACCCAAGAAGGATATATTCTAATCATATCTGTTTTACTTGTCAGGGAAGAAGAAATTTTCCTCTACCTTCTAGGTCATTCTGGCAGGTCCAAGGATTATATTGAGATGAGCCAGATTAACAGGAGGAAATCAAACAAAAGTTTGATAACCTAAGGGAATCCTCCTGGAGGACTGAGTAACTTGCCAAAATGGCTGAAACCCTCCCTTTAAATATCATCTTCAGCTAAATACAAAAGACCAGTTTGTGGGTAGTGGATGGGACTTCACAGGAGAGGAAGGCAATAGACATGGAGATAGAAAAGCAAATGTTTGGTAAACGAACGTTTGCTGAGCCAGGCAGAGACAATGGGACCCAGAGAAATTTTAACAGACAGACTGCTAGGATCCTCCCTGTTCATACTACAGTTCTCCATGGTGATATCTCCCTTCCTGGAACAGGTCCTCTGTCTGCATCCTTTAGGCTGTTAAGGTGAAGGTCAAAGTTAATTTCTGAGTCTTTTGAACCTTGATTGTTTTCAGCTCAAAAGAATCTGCATGTCAAAGAGACATTTTCAGATGGCAAATTTTGCTTCCCTACCAACTCTTTCCTTTATTCATGCAGTTTGACAGAAAGAGCAATATATGTAATGATATGAGATAAATATCTACTTTGTTGGGAGGATTAATTTGATATTCCCTTTGGGGAGAGGAGAAGCCCTGAGGGAGAAACTTATTCCACTTTTTCTCACTTTGTTGCTTTCTCATAATAGGTTTTTAGAGTGCTGGATGTGATAGGCATGGCTAGAGAGAGATCTGAGGTCAATATGGGGAACATTAGAGGCAGTGAGGATAGACGATGGAAAGAAATGAGGGGACTGACTCATGAGGAGGGATTTTGGCCCAAATAAAAAATGAATTAGACATCTAGATTTAAGATAAATTTAGGTTAATGGTCTGTACATCTCCTGTGTCAACCCAACAAATCTTCAATAAATTTCTATATTACTTACCAGTGCATTGTGGAGTGGTTTTCTTTTATCTATAATCTACCAAATTCTAACCCTTGATTTTAATTTCTCCTTGAAATGTAGTGAGGTGAATTCTCAGAATTTGACATAAAATAGGTAGAACTAAAGTTATTTACAGGAGGGGCCACCAAATTGGGGTGAGATAATCTTACTTTTATATACTTTATGTTTATTTTACCACTTTTAATCACTAACTCAATTCTAAAATTCCCTCTATAGCAAGTTGGATAGGTGCCCAGGCATAATTTATTATTTAATTGCATATGTTTAATTACATTGTAGATATTGTATGTTCTTTCATCTGTATTTTCTCAGATGGATTCTGACTTTTTTATGAGCAAGAAGAGTGTTTACTTTCCTTCATTTTCTTTACTTATTAGAGGTGATTGATTTATCTTCATTATAAGCCATCAGTTTATTATTTCATTTTTAAAACATTTGTTTGCTGCATTCTATGTGTTAGGGGCTATACTAGACACCAAAGTTACAAATACAAAACAAATTATTATCTCCAATTTTTATAACCAGGAATGATAACTATCATATATTTATATTAGTTAAGTTCTTTTTATTGCATATGAACAAAATTTTAATCACATTGACCTTTAGGGATCCACTGAATAATACAAGCACTGATATTATCTGTTAATTGGGATTAAGGAAAAATAAATATTGAAAAAAAAAAAAAGAAGTTACTCTGTGAATTCCAGATAGAAAGGATTTAATACAGGAAGCATGGACATATGTGGCTGTTGGAAGAGCTGAGGTGATCAGGGTGAGAGAAGTTGCCATTGAAGACCAGGGAATGTATCAGTCAGGGTTTCATCAGAGAAGCAGAACCACTAGTCGGGGTACAGAACAAGAACTTCATTACAAGGTATGACCTTCTGAAAGAGTGAAAAACCCAAAGACAAAATGGCTTCCCTAACGCTAAGACTGCTTGGTAGTTCCCTCTGCATGAATCACTCTGACTTGTTTTTCCTCTTGCTCTCCTATGGCCCCGTCACTGTTTTACCTACTTAACTGCCTATGTGCTTAGCAACCCCAACCCCATGATTGCATCTTGCCCTAAATGACTTGTCCCTTAACCCAGGAGCTATGTTTCAGGGAAAGAGTCACAGAACCATAACCTCAGGAGAAGGACCAGACCCTCCAGGGTTTCTCCGCGGCTCCAGAGATGTCTGACCAGATAGAGAAGGTCAGGGGCTGAGGACTTTCCAGACCACCAGAAGGTCCCATGATGCTAGACAGACTCATCAAGATTTAGAAGAAAGTTTCACCAGAGAACTTGTTGATTGTTATCACCGTTATGCTCCAACTTGTTTGTCTATATAATCACCAATCCCCAACCCCAAGATGGGTTCACAGTCTTTGAGGCATTAGCCTGCTGTGATGCCCTTTGCCTGGCAAAGCAACAAAGCTGATCTTTTCTTTTGCTCCCAAGAACTCTGTCTCTGAGTCTGAATTCATTTTTTGGTGTACAGAGGCCGATTTTTCAGTAAAATTTCTGTCATGTGGGAGCTGCCTAACCAGTTTATGTCCAGCTGTTCCTTCTGTGTCAGGTTCTAGGCTGAAGTCAAGAGGGCAGGTAGTCAAGAAGGAAGGATAGATGTGGAGATGGAAGGAAGCAAGAACAAACCGAAATGCATAAGGGCAAACTGTAACCCAAGAGGTTGAGCTGGAACCTATGTGGACCTCTCACGGCTTCTCACCTTTGAGTCTATAAGATGAGCCACCTGACGCAGAAGCTGGTGACCTTCATCCAGAGCTAAAAGTACATCTGTGTGTGGAGTCAGAGCAGCTAACCTGGAGAGGCTGTAAGCCATACACTGGGCTGCTGCTTCCCATCCATAAAGTGAAACAGTGGACCCTTCACAGCACAAGCTGATAAAAACACTGACCTGTAAAGAACATTCGTGAATGCTGCTTCACTTTCACTTTACACATCTCATCAAATTTCTCTTGAGGTCACTTCATCAACAGAGGAGATAATCCTGCAAAACAGTTCCCCATGAGCTGATACAAAACCAAGCCATTCCACGGAGACGGGATAAAGCTCACTGAAGATCAACCCTAAAATGCAAAAGCAGGTCATTCTCTAAAGTTTACTGCAAAGCTGCTATAATTCTTGGGAATCTCTAAAAAACTCTCACCAACACTGTCTGAAGCAGTGTTCATTCCTAGGAGCTCATCAGAAAGCCTCTGAATCTCCCGTCTGCTCCAAACATCTGACTACAACTGTACTAAGAGAATAGTGGCTCTTTCTTCTTTCCTACCTCCCAAATTTCCAAAGAGTTTCTCTTATTGAAAAAAACTCAAATCCAGAACTGGGAAGAGAGGAGATTCTGGGAAATCATGTCCCTGATTTATCCCTTGCCGTGCAGGAAAGTCCTTAAAAGTGGAAGTCCCAAGGATGCTGAAATGGCCAGAGATAATCCAGAAACTACAAGTGTGATTTTATGTAGAGAAGGATCATGAAACATGTCCTAAGAGGATCAGGAAATGGCTATCAGAGGAGATGGTATTTGAGCTGACTTTTAAGGAAAAGTAAAAATGTTCAGGCAGTGATTATAAAAAGAGAAAGATAGAAAAGGAGGCAGAGAAGACAGAGCTTAAGCAAAGGCACAGGTAGGTGGGAGCACATGGCATACCCCAAGAATTGTAACATCTGAGGATAACTGCAGGGCAGGGCATAAGAGGAATGGAGGGAGAGGAGCCTGGAAATACAGGCATAAGAGACTTAAAGGCAATGGTGTATCCTGGGAGATGATAAGGTGATTAAATTTGCCTTGCAAGCAACCAATAATAGTCAGACAACAGGGAGGGGAACTTAAGGAATGTGATTGGAAACAGAGAGTGCAAACAGGTACCTACTTCAAAGAGTATAAATGAGAAAAAATGAAAAATGACTTAAATATCAATAGTTAAACTAAAAATATGATATAGAATTGAAAGGTAATAAGATGACCAAATTAAGGAATTTGATGCATTGGAGAGGACCCCTGGGACCCTGTCTTGGAGGGGGGATGGTTTTGCTGTTCTGTCCATTGTACTAGAGGAGACAAGAAAACTAGAAGACTCCAGAGGGAAATGACAAGTTTGGTTTAAAGCATATTGGAGTTGGTATTCTGTGAAGTATTCACATGCATTATTTTGTGTGTAGTTGTAAATGTGAGTGTTGAAGAAACCTGGGTAGAAACATGTATTTGTGAATAACTATTGAAACATAGTTGAAATACAGGCATAAATGAATGTTTGTTGAAGAAAACCAATTCATGGATGAGAAACATTTTATTAAGTAGTTAATAAGGACTCAGTACTATGTTTCAATTGTGGATTAAAAAAAAAAAGTGCATGATAAGTTGTTCTTGACCACACAGCAAAAACTAAAATCTATTTAAATGTATGAGTGTGGTTCAGATTTTAAACTTAAGGAGGTATAAGTAATGTACTCATAAGCAATTAACCATAAATAGTAAAAAATTGTGCATATTTTATAATTTTATTTTTTGTTGGACTCTCTGTGACGTATTTCACTATCTCTGTGGTTTTAGCTTCATTTTATTCATCTGCTGGAGGGGGTGGGAATGAAGTTGAAAAGCATATGTAATACAATTTTGACATAGAACTGAAATTCTATAGAGGTATTACATGAATAGATATGATAAAAGAAACATTTAGATATCTGGTCAACTCGGTATTTACAAATGTCCTGCAGTGGGGTAGACCAGACATCCAGATAATTAACTTCATATTCCAATTCTCACGCAGATTTCAGTTTCATGTGGAGACAGTACCTAACTACATTAAAGAAGCACATATTCTGCCCATGTGTACTTTGTCCAGTATTTCCGGTAATAGAATGTTAACTATTTGGTGGGAAAAATAGCCATTGAGGTTTCAAATTGTGATGATGAACAAATGAAACCAGAAGTACTCCTTTCCCTAATCTTTTGTCTTAAAGCACTGCTTCATTTGTAGGCATTCTAGCTTTTCTCCAAAGCCTGAACCACCGGTAATAAATTTTAGGGGAAGTATAAACACATGATATAGACATATAGGCAGATAGAGCCATATCCTCTCACTTCCTAAGAGATCTCTGAATGCCACTTTTTCCTCCTTTGTTCTCTGCATTCAGTCTTTAAAGAGGGAAGCTTAGACATGGATCAAGGACAGAATGTTGTTCCCGTGGACGTATAGTCATATCACTATCCTATGGAGGATGAGGGTGGCCTTTGCTATGAGATATTTTGGGATCAAAGTTTTATTTCCTTCTGGTTCATCCTTTCTTTCCTCCCTCTCATGTGGCTAGATCATATCTGGAGGGTTAAAGAAAACTACCCTGGAGCCCCCTTGAAATGAAACATAAGTGAAAACTGCCTTAGGACTTGTCATTTAATTGCAAAAGTACACAAACCCTCTGTGTCCTCATTTACACACGCGCCAATGCTGAAAGATAGAGGGTATGTGGTAATGAAGAACGAAGTCCCCCCATTTTTTTTTTTCATAGTTTAAGTCAAGGTTGACCAACTTTCTCTGTAAAAGATCAGACAGTAAATATTTTAGTCTTTGCAAGGTATGAGGTCTGTGTTGCAACTGGTCAACTCTGCTGTTACAGTACAAAGAACAGCCGTGACAACCTGTAATGGAATGAGGTGACAATATTAAAGAAAAAGAACATTACTGTAAGGAATGCTGAGTCAAATATACATATATATTTAAATTTAAGGAAAAAAAAAACTTGTCCTTGATAATATCCTTAAGTTAATTAGCCAAACACAGCATCACCCGGCCTCCCGATTTTTTGGGGTAGGGTAGTATGTTTCCTCTTCTATAAGCCAATTGCAGCTATTCTGTTGCTGTTCTACTTGCAGCCAAATTTATCCTAAATGAATTAATTATGTTCAGCCAAGTAAATAATAAAATGTCCAACCTCAGCCATTCATGCTTCAATATATATGTCATTTATGGACCCTGAGTTTGATGTTAACTGAGTGGTTAGTGCTAATTAAGCTAGATTAGAAGTTTAATCCTCACAAGGTCGGATACAACTATTCCATTTTATTTTTGTGGTCTTCCACTTTCTCGACATTTCCCACAGTTCACTAAGTTGAAAGAGCTTGGCTGAGTAGCATTTTATTCATTTATTCAACAATATTTATTGGTCAGCTTCCACGTGCCAGGGTAGAACTTGCTACGAGGGATTTAATGCAGGATGTAAAGCAGGTATGAACTTTGTACATAGGCAGCATGCACTATTGTAGGTGAGAAAGACATTCATCAGATAACCACAACAGGATGTCTTTAGAAAGTGTGATTTGTGCTATAAATGACAAGTACAGAAAACCATGAGAGTCATAGAAGTGAGATATGATCTACTCTGGGGATTAGAAAAGATTTTCATAAGGAAACAATCCTTGAGTTGAGAGCTGAAGCATGTTTAGGAAAAAGAGAGGAGAGCTTAAGGACAGGGGATCACTCACCGCAAGTCCCTGAAGAAAAGACAGTGAGACAGAACCTCCAAGAGCCGGGGGTATCTTGGTTTAAAATGAAGCTGGGAAGTTAAGAAGTGGTCAGACCCTTCAGGGATACACAGCTCTGGTTATGGGCAAAGCCAAAGTAATGTAAGTGAACTACTTGCCATCAATTTTACAGGTAAAGACCATGGTGTATAAAACCCATATCATATACAAAGTGGCCATAGTGTTCAAGCTTCAGGTAGAATCAGAACCATCTGCAGAACCTGTTGAAATACAAGTGTCTGGGTCTGATACAGTGTTTCTGATTCAGGAGGCGTGGGCTAGGGCCCAGGAATTTCATTTCTCACAAGATCCCAGAGGATTCTGATGCTGCAGGTACAGGGACCATACTTCAGAACCTGTCTTACATGATTTGGCTAAGCCAATATTTTTCCTTTCTATACTTGTGTCGTGAAAAGCTGAATATGCAAAGCATTCTAGATTGAGACCCATGCCACTAGTTATATATCTATCCTCAACCTGTGTAGGATGCAGGGTCCTCGTCTTGTTTGTGAAGAGCAACCAATTTGATCCTGAAAACACCTCTCTGAGTGAGGTAGACCTGAAATTATAACTTTCTACTGATGAGTTAACCATCATTCAATGACTTCTCCACCAACACCAAATTAAATTGGGGCTGAAGCCAAGACTTCATCTAAATCTCTTCACTCTACCTGCTCTGCCTTTCCCATTATGCAGCATTTAAATAAACGTCATGTCTTCTCCCAATACAAACATTTACTGTTTCTATTAAGTGCCTGATAAACTGTATTAACAGTCACAGCCCTACACAATTAACTGAAAATTAAATTCAAGTGCCTTGTCATCTTGTCATTATTCTGAGAGTTAAGTCAAGTTTAAATCACTTGATGTCCTCAGCAAATGACTTCAGTGTGGTTCTCTTCCGCAGAGACTGGAGTCTTTCATATACTTAAATACGATTCCACAGGAAACAAATGAGAAAAACTGATACTACTAGAGTTTATTCAAAAGTAATTATTTAAGCATTTTTTCAACAATGATAGCAATTTGAATGGGTGTGTGTGTGTGTGTGTACTTGGATAGTGAAGTACTAAAAACTATCTTTGTGGATTTTACATATATATATATATATAAAGTCTCTCTCTCTTTTTTTAAAGGATTTTTATTGAAGTTTCTCACTTCTATATAACATAAAGATATACTGTAACTTAATTTCTTGCTTGAATTTAGTAGTTGATAAAGATGATTTGCCTCATATTTTCCCATCTTCTATAATACGGGGGTTTAGCACTAATGAGACACTAATCTCTGGTTGCTTTTAAGGGTACCACCACTCATATTTTAGAGTTTTTGAATGATATTTGTGTACTATTTGTAACTTTTCAATAATTGTTCTCATAGCAGATAATGAGGTGAAATATTAATTAGATTTATTATTGAAGATAAACAATGCTAACCTACTAATAGAAAAGTTGTAAAGTGACAAATCATTCTTTTTGTCAAACTACATCAAACAATGTGTTTTGTGTCACTATTTACTTTCCAGGAGGAACAAATCAAAATGAACAAGACATTTACAAGGAAAATAATGTACATTAAAGCCATGATGAATACATGTAATCATCATAGAAAAACAGCAAAAATTACCGGTCTCTTGTTGTGCTCTGTTGTCACATTTCTTATCCATAATGTTCTGATGAATTTTGAAGAAGGAAGACTCTGGGAGAAGGCCTTCTTTGGAAGTTTGTCAGACACATCACCCTTTTTATTCATGCATTTATTCATTCATTCATTTATCAAGGGCCTTTTACGTGGCAAGCAAAGTTCTAGGCATTAAGGATACTCAACAAAACAGATAAAAAACAATTTCTGTTGTAAAAGAATTACATCCAGGTAGAAAAAAATAGAAAAGAATAGACAGATAGAAAGAAAGATAGATAGACAGACAGACAGACAAATAGATAGGTTGATTGATCGATTGATAGATAGTTAATTAGTTGACAATAAATTCTGTGGCAAGAAGTAAACCTAGGAATTCAGATAGAGTTGGAAAGGTTGATTCCAATTTTACAAAGACTAGTGAGGTGATGTTACTAGAAAAAGTGACACTTGAATGAAGACCTAAATAAAACAAGAGAGTGATCCCTGCAGCTGACTATGTAGGCAAACAGCGTTCTAGGCCAAAAGAACAGGGAGGGCAGAGAACACAAGAAGAGGCCTGCCCGGTGTGTCTCCCAAGAATTTACAATAAACTATGACGTGAATGACGTAATGACACTGATGGCCACATGAATACACAATAACACTTTAGAGATGCTCCTCTTCTTACCCTTGTACCCTAGAAATGACTGCAGTGACATAACATGCCCAAAACTATCTTGGAAGAGAGGTAGCTCCTTTCTGTCATCAGTGCCACGTGAAAGGGGTACTGGATTGGACTGATGGAAATACCCGAGGCTTCTCCTGACAATATTGCAGTGAATAAATCATTGGGGTTCTTGGACTCCCCTTAACAAAGGGAGAAGAAATTAAAGACAAATCTCTGTGTTTCAACAAGATTGGGCCAAGAATTAAGATTTAAAATCACACTATGAAGAACACACATTGATTACATATAATTTTTTCTATTTGCCGTTATATGCTTATATCTTTGCCCCATCTATAAACTGGGAGCTCCTGGAGGCACCAGACAAGGGAGTCAGGGACTTTTGCTTCTGTCTTTCCATACAGCACAGTTCCAGGCAAAGAGCGAATACTCAATGTGTGCTGTACTCAAAGGAAAAATAAGGATGTCTAATTATAGCGGTGTATTCATGCGTTAGAGCTGAATGTCACAAAATTGTTATAAGGATCATGTGTCCAGGGTTCCTGGAGACAACATTTTTGTTTCTTGCAGCTGCACAATTTACATCAGTTACCTTGTAGCCATTCTTTGTTGTTTTCTTTTTCAGCTTATCATTAAACAAGGATCATTTTATCCATACTTTGCACCAGCTTTTAGAACTGAGACGATCTCCATATGCATGCACCTGCGCTACCCAAAGTGCGGTCCATGAACCAGTAGCATCTGCATCACGTGGGAATTTGCTGACAATAAAATTCTCAGGTCTACCCTGGACGGACTGAATCACAGCCCAGCAATCTGTACTGGGTACCACTAGTGCCTGTTCATTTCTTAGCTGGTGCGATCATGTTTTGTTTTGTTGTAGCGTGTTTTTTTTTTTTCTACTTTCCTCTATTCCTGTCCTGCTGTCAATCATCTGTCTTTCATAAATCCCAGGTGATTGCTTTCCTTCCCCTTACTTTAGCTCTCATGTCCTCTTGCACTATCAACTGCTTCAGCAAGTTGCTTCTTTAATCTATTTTTAATCTATGGAGATGATGACAATTGAAACATGCATCTTTGGCCCTTGTACAGGGTAACACTGGTGAATATGTACATGCAAAGCATGTCATTACAAGCAGATGCCCTTACTGAGATGAGCACAGAGAGCTACAAGTGAGTTTAGTGATGCTCATTTTCAGAGGAGCAAAGAAAGTACCCAGATTTGAGAAGGTGCTACTTCTTTCATGGGGAATCATGTGTCAGTCATCCCAGTATTTTGCTCTTTTGGTTTTTTTTGCTTAAAATTAAGGGAGGTTGGAAAAGATAATATTTATGATTTTACTGGTGCACTTGGGTTAAAATAAAATGTCTGCTGCTTAGTCAGTCCCTTACACACACACAGAGTCCATTAACCTGCAAAGAAATCCTAAGCAATTAGGCTTACTAATGTACAAATGGTCCACAATGTCCTCTCTCACAAAATACACTAAATATACATCAGGTTTATTTGAATGAGAAAGGAAAAAAAAATTGAATGATCAATAAAAAACGATGAGCTATGCATGTATCCATGTCTAATCTAATTCAAGCAGTTTGAAATATACCCTCCCATCACTTTCTTTGGCTTTCATGACAATGTTTTTGGACCACAAACATCCAATTGAGAGACAGAGAGGGACTGAGGAAGGAATAATTGTTTATCAGCCTGCTTCTTGCAGATTACTCATATGCAGTTGTAGTTCAATGATGACATATGTGAGGTAAATAAATAACTGAATAACATATTGATATTGTTTACAACTAAAGGGTTTTAAATAAGAGGAAATTGCATGAAAAGCCAACATGTTGCAGTAAAAAGAACACTGAATTAAAGATCAGGAAACTTAGATCATCTCAGATACTGCTAACACGTGATCTTTCCATTATCTATTGGAATACTTTGTATATAAGTTGAATATCTTGTATATCTTGATTATATGATGCCATTTTGTAGTCTTACCAATAATAGCTGATTTTATTGTGACTTACTTGTACCACAGCATATATAGTAGTGTAATAATAAATTATATTTCAACAAATATGATCAAAAATACTTACGTAGACATGCTACTAATAATGAGTCATCAGACTTTGGATAACACACTTTTCTTTAATGTGATGACACTTATTCTGCCTCTGTGTGGACTTCCTAATTTTATTATCTTTCCTCCTCTTTTCTACACCCATCATAGGGGAAAAAAAATCATATTACAGAGGACATTTCTTTAGCCAACAGTGGTAAATCTATCAGTATTCCTGTATGACAATGGGTACTAACTCATCACAGTCTTTATTTGTCTGAAAATTTGGATTCTAAGATACAAAGATTAAGAAAGCTCTGATTGCATTATCCCATTAGTCTTAACAACATCTCATCTAGGAGACAGACTAATGTGATTTTCATTGCTTTTAATTTGAAGTCCATCAGATTATAGACACCAATAAAAAGGCCTGGCATCAGAGTCTGCACAAAGCTGGGAGAAACAGAATCTCTGTAATGAAATCCTGTGCAAGGCTTATCGGTTACTAACATCAGGTGAAATAGTAAGTAACACCCAGTCAGGAAATCAATACCTATTCATGTAGAATTTTTTCTTCTGCAATAGAGAGATAACATTAACATTCTGACATATTAAAACATGGTGTTTGTACTCCTTCGGGTGGGGAAATACATAACAAAGATGTTTCAATCTCTAAAGATTTATAGGATCTTGCTGTTCATTGAAGCCACATGAAGTCAGAATACTTATCTGAGTGTCCACAGCACAGATCTATGGAGATTTGCTCCCTTCCCTTGCTGTTTGTACTCATGCCTTCTCTCTCTCCCTCTCTCTTGATTCCATGCTGTGATGCTATTTTCAGAAACATGAAGGATGTGTATGGCTTCTACCATTCTTATACTCAGGTGGAAAGAGATTCACCTACCAGAGTTATTTTCTGAAATTCATACATTTGGATTTGTTTGATACATATATATATTATTCTAGGATGACCATTGTTAAAACAAAAAATATTTTTGAGAAGAGATGCCTTATCGAGTCATATCCATGGACACACAATTATGGATCTGGGTTATTAGCTTAGACAGTATCTTGACAAGGCCTTAAGCCAATAGATTCAAGCACCATTTTGGTACAGGGAAAAGTACATGTCTTATGTCGTTTAGGTACTGGAATGGTCAGACTGATAAACTTGGATCCTGGAACTTCTATTTCTCTTGTTAGCCTTTCCTATGGCCTACAGTAGTAACAATAAGAATCCCTGTCAATTTATTTTCTCCAGAAAAAAATTAAAAAGATTTCCAACCACCCAACTGATTAAACTCAATATCAACTTATTCAATCCTGAAGTTGCTTATCTGACAGGCTTAGCATCCCAGAAGATGACCAATATGTGTAAGTGCATGGATTCATACATTCAGAAGAATAATCTTGAAGCAAGATAATAGAAAATTCAATTTTTTTTCATTGCATAATGTTCACAGATACTCCCCCCCCATTTCTCTCATTTTGAGAAAGAGTAAAAACAAATCTATATTAACTGTGTTCACTATCACATTGCTCCCAAAACACTCGAGAACTGTAAAAAAAATTCTTACTGACATGTATCTTATGGTAAATTATTGACTGCCCTTTATGACTCAAAAAGGATGTGGAGCAAACCCTCTCAGTTGGAGAAGACTGGTGTAGGGGAGGTGGGTGCAATGAATTATCCTTGTTAGAACTGGAAGTTGAGGACGTACAGAGGACTAAAGTGATTGTGTTTTTACAGATCACTTAGGGAATTGTTAAAAATGCTGAAAAGTGCCAGTGCCTTAGAAATATTTCCATATAAGTCTTATAATACAGCTACTCCTAACTTCTCTCCTAAATAACAATAGTACAAGCCATCTGACAACTTGAACAAACTCAATATTTAACCATAGTCTCTTCTCTTAGACGTTTCTCAAATGATCTATCAATCCATTGTGGGATCATTCGTGTTTTCTACCCTTTTGTTCTGGAACAGCACTTTACTTCTCAGTCTTGCTGTGTTATAATCAACGTTTTCAACGTTTCCTAGTGTACGTAGGCTCTACCTGCCAGTGGACAAGCATTTCTTTCACTTATGCTATGCTCTTCTCCTCCCCAGATCTTGATCTATTTTTCCCTTAACCATGAGCTCCCCATGCAGATATAAACTTGCCATCCTTCTTTGAGGCTAAGATGCCAAAACACTTTCTTCCCTTCTTCACTCATCTCAGGCCCATTTCCTCTTCAATAACACTATTTTGAAGAAGAATATAACTCACTCTCAGTGAAGAGAAACTTATATAGTTTGGCTTTTTTTTTTTTTTTTTTTTTTTACAGTTTATCAATTCCTGAAGATAATTTTTCTTTTATAATTAAACAACTAAAAATCTTACTAAAACATTTGTTTCCAGACCATGGAGACGTGTGCTCCAAGTAATATATTCTGTTTCTCTTTTTAGAATAATAAAAACCAATAGTTGCAGCAGCCCGAAGAACACAATTACTAGTGTTGTCAAAATATGGCCTCTGTACCCTACTTACTAAATTGAGACTCAAGGACAGAGTTTTGGATAAAGTTGAAAAGGCAGCTTTATTTCTTTGCCAGGCAAAGAGGTCACAGTGGGCTAACGCCTCTAAGACTGTGAGCCTGCTGGGAGAGAAGGCAGAAGGTTATATAGTAAAAGTTTAAGAGTTCAAGGGGCAGAGCTAGTTTCCATAGAGATAACTTGCAGGATAACGAATTGTTGCAAAGTTGTTCTTGTTTTTGCAGATGCAGCAGTCCCTTCCCCTCTGCTGGATATGAGGTTCACCTTTGGCTTTCAGACTCTCTTAACAATCTTGTACCTAGAACAAAGGATGTAAAGGAAGGGGCTCTGTGGAAAAGAGCTTCAGAGAAAAAACTTGTGCGGTTTAAAGTCAGATTGATAAATACTTTTAGACGTTTAAGCAGGCTGAGGCCTAGAAACTCCTGCTACAGGTTAAGGCTTGCAGCTCGAGCAACAGGATGCAAGGAAGTCGCAATGGGTCAAGAGGAGGACACTGGGGTCAGGAGTAGGGCACTGGGGGCAAAAGCAGGGCACTAAGCATGGTCACTGCACACAGCACCACAAAGGGGTTGGGCAGATCACCCAAGACTCCCTCTTCTCCAGCCCAACCCTGGTCAGCAAAAGCATGAGAAAAACCCTTTAAACCATTATAAATTAAGCAGTTACAAGGATCGTTACAGATATCAGATGGTCACCAATGATGACAATAGGGTCCTGCTCGGTTACACTAGCAAGTACTGACAAATATCTTCTATCTCAATATTAAAATCTATACTCAGGGTACCCTATTAAAGTCAATCTATTGACTGAAGTTGGTTGATATGTGATTAAAAATGAAGAAAAAATATTAGAGGGACTATCTGGGTTTGTTATGCTCTGGCAGGATGCTGTTGTTCTGAGCCATAATCCTTAGGCATATCCTTAGGCATTGGTCCATGTGGGTATGGAAGTCTTTTCTCATACTGAAGTCATTTCAAGTATCCCAGTGAAATCACAGCTATGTGAAGGGCTGGACCTCCTGATACTGATCCTGCTGACACCGCTCCTTCGTAGCAGCTATCTTTCTCCATCACAGGAGTAAATACCAGGACTGCACTGTGGAACTTGAAGCTAATAAAAATTAAATGACGTACTCAAGATCACACAACTGCTTCTTAGAGATGGAACTCATACCCAGGTTAGTCTGAACCACAATGATATTTATAACTTACTGTAGGTAAAAAAAAAAATACATAGCAAATTTTTTTCAACCAATAAGTGAACAGGGTCTACCTGTATAATGAGGGACAATGTCAAAAGCAATGAAAATATTAATCATACAAATAATGAGGAGGAGAAAGAGTTAAAGAAGGAGTAGAAACAGTCATTCATTGTGGGGCCCTAGGTGCTGTAATAATTGCTTTACACACTTTAAAAGATTTAACCATCACCATAATTTTAAAGGGTAAGTAAACATGAGTAAACAAATTGTAGCTTGGGGTTTAAGTTCCTTGCATGAGGCCACACAGTGATTCGCTAACCCAGAATCTGAACCTGGCAAAAGGTATGGGCAACTGTGAAAGACTCACATACTTTTTGTAATAAGATTTGTGCAATGATACAAATGTCAATGAAGGAACTTTTATTTATTACTACTTTCTCAGGGATTACTCAGTTCAGAAGTTGTTTTTCCATTTAAAATTGAGAAGATTCATTAAATCTATTTAGCTTCAATTTCTCATTGCATCCCATCTTCCTTAGGAGGTTATTTCCACCCTTTTGTGTTAGCAATCATGCCATCAGTTAAAAGATTTCAGACATATAATACTCTATAGAAAACTTTGGCAAATGTCTACTAGACATATCAAATGCCATATGTACCAAACAGGATCCACTCTTCCCACACGAATTCTATTTTAGAAAAACTACCTTAAATTGGTTTCTCTCCTCGTATTTTCTGTCTTGGTTGACGATGCCAAATTCCTTCCTGCCTCCCAAGCCAAAAACATAGGGAGAACATGTGACCCACTCACTCTCTCATCCCCTATCCCTGCAGATTCTGCCTCAAGTACTCTTCTGTTTTTCCATCAGTTAATTTGGACTAGACTTCCTTTTTTTTTTATCTGGATGAGGGGATAACCCTATGATTTTCTCCTCTCCCTATGTCTGCAGAGCTGGTCTGGTTGTCTACCAACCACAGAAGCTTAGAGCCACTTATATCAAGCAAAGCTCTGTAGTGGCCCTGAACCCAATCGGGTCTAGATCCAACCAGGTCTGCCCCAGATGCCTCTCTCTTCTTCTTGAAATGATTTTAGTTTCTTAAGCAATTATCTGTTTGTGGAATCTGGGGAAAATGCTGAAATGCTCAGAAGTTTCTTAGACTTTCTCAACTGGGGGGCCTGATACAGTGTGTACATCTGGTGCTACACTCCACACATCCAACTACTGATGCCCATTTATTCCGATGTTTGAGATCTAATTGGTAGAATGGTTTGCACAATGTCTACTCATTTTGACATGGATTAAAAGAAACACAATGGGTTACTTTGATCAACCTCTATTTCCTTGCTCCTTAAACTCAGGAAGCTTGAGGTTATGTTAAGAAGTTATTATTGATGCAGTACAGCTAGATAATGCACATCAAATCCAAAATCCTACTTCCCAGTCCAACAAAGTTTTTTTTTTAAAGCAAAGTGGGTGAACTTTAAGCCATTCACCAGTTTAATAATGCAACAAAAAAGAAACACAAATCAACCTCAAAAATAAAATTTGAAAAGATATATAAGCTATTAAAAATTATATGAAAAATCGTTATAGCAGAATATGCTGAAAGATTTCCTTATTTTTTCCAAAAGTGTTTCTCCTCAAATTCTTCGTAAAATCTTCATCTTTATATAATTGTTCATATAATCTTCCTGCTTATACCCTCCATTCTGCTTTTCTTCAGGCTTCTGCTGTTTACAGTCCCATCATAAGGAGCCAGCATCTATTCCCCCAATATCTACTCTCGCATAGGACCATTTGGTCTGTTCCATTCTTGCCTTTCTATTTTCCCCCCACCAGTAAGAAGGCTGGAAAAGACATTGCTCAATGAGGAAATAATTCTTCCTTTTTAGACGATGGAGGGAAATGGACAACCAGTTAAACAGTTATAACCTAACTATTTTATTTTTTGTTTAGCTCAAGTCAGAAATGATTTTATGTTTAAACTTACTGAATTATGTATACTTCAGGTGAAAATAATATCCCTTTTTTTGGTAGAGGAAGAAGCTCAACATTTTTTAATGCCACCAGAAATTAGAATCCTCAGTCATAAAGTGAAAATTTACAGAACTATCCTATAGAGACTATTTCTGTGTTGACACACCACCTGAAAGACAATGTCCAAATTTTGGGTTGAAGGGAATTGGAAAATCGTTTTTCACAGTGACATTGCAAATGAAGACTTTTGACAATGTCTGGTTAATTGAATGCTTTGCAACTAGTTTAATGAATGCCTGAGACTCCCTGCTTTCCCATTCGCACAGTCTTTTATTCAGATAGAAACACAGCTGTGTGCATCTGACCTATTCACTGCTTCCATTTTGGGAAACAAGATAAAGCACATACATAGATCTACTTTGTAAACTTGACGAGCGCTTGTAGTGTATTTTCTTAGGCAGAGTTGATGGTTTTAGTATGGTCTTGTGTTTAGTAAGTACTGACAAGCATAAACAGAACCCCCTTTTTTGCGAGTGCTAAGAAAGAAGGACATGATGTTCCAACCTGGTAGTGAATCGCTTTGTCAATTTCATAATTGCTTTTTTAACTCCATGAGATACTTGATCTCATAAGAATGAGGGTAGAGGACAAAGGAAGGGATACCAAGCTCACTGCACTGGGCTTTGCATCCCAGACATGTAATTCACTGTGGTCTTGAGTTAGTTACTTAAAATCTTTGTGCTTCTGTTCTCAATGTCTAAATGAAGGCGATGACATGAATTTTCAAATTTATTATTGGTATTATGGCCAGTGTATGAAAAGTTCATGAAATATCTATGTAATTTAGATAATAATCTACATAAGGTGTTTTTTTAAAATAGAGACTATCTGTCTTGTAGATGAATAAGATGGGAAATTTATCAAAATAAGGGGAGACATGGACTACATATGTTGTTATTTTTACCTAAGAAGGGAAGACATTATTAAGAAATCACTAGGTGATTTCCAAGATTCAATCAATAATTTGAAATATTTTCTAACTACTGAACTTGGGCTGTCTCACTCACAAACTAGGCTAACATTTCCTCTTTTCAGTCCACTGTTTCAGGGTGGTGGGGCTGTAGCCCTTGCGTTAACTTCAAATGAACAACAGCAACAACTGTAACACAAATGTCACAGTTCTACAGGGGCTAGTCTGTTTATTAACAAGACAATCAGATGTTCAAACTCTCTAACACCATCTGCCTTTTATTTATTGTCATCTCACCGCAGCCACTGGAAACCAAAAAAGGATGCAAAACTGCTCACGGAAACAATTGGTCGTGAAGGATATCTCCACTTCTGCAGTGTTTCAGGAGCAGTGTGGTATCGATCAGAGTAGATATAGATTTGCCATTATCCCTCCAAATGTGAAATGGATGCAAAAGGTCTGAATGTCAAAAGGTCAATGAGCATTTATTTCTACCTGGATAGAGCCCATTCAGATTGTTTATTCTGGGATGTCAGTATCATTCCATCAATTCAATTCAAGAAAATGAAATTGGGTGATTACTAGGTGCCCAGCAATGTGCAGTGAACAGGGGATTAAAAAAATGAGCTACCTGTGAGCCGTACTCTCAAGAACATGTCAATTTAATAGGAAAAATGAGATTGTGAAAAAAGGATCTTTACGATGATAGATGCTTTGTTAGAGAGGTAGATCAGGGCAAAGTAGTGGCACAAAGACAGGAGAAATAATTAACCTGGGGACACTTTTTGGGTTCATAAGTGAAACATTGCCTCACAATGAAATTATGAGATCTGTTAGTAATTAAACCTATCAGGTGAGTCTAAAGCCTGACTCTCTGTGTTGAATTGGCCTTCATATAAACTCTGCTGCACTGGGACCCAATCATTTTGAGTCAGAGACAATAAAAAGGTGATAACTAAATGTCCTATCACTTGAAAAGTTAAGTAGATCACAAAATTGGCAAATTGAAGAAACAAGCAAGACATCCTCTGCTTATTTTACCACTAAACTGAAATAAAACCAGAGATTTTAATTTAAGCAAAATGGATACCATTGTACATGGACACAGTTCAAGTTTTACTGATCATGTTTGTACTATTAAACTGTCAGGATGATGATAAAATTCTAAGCACATTAAGATTTAATTTAGGCAAAGGTTCAGAACGATGGCATATTAAGTGCTTTTTGCTAACATGTTGAAGTTGATGACAATATTTTAATCCACTGTCCAGAATGGTTGATGAGTTCTTGAGTTATCTGTGTATATTATTTAGAGTCTTATAGAAAGATCTTTATTATTTTCTTTGATACTATGTCTTCTTTCATTTGAAGCCAAGCCCTGTTGTGTTGACAATGCCTCAAAGGAACGAGAGATAACTGAACATTTTCTCTCTTTGAGTTTAGTATAATAAGGTAACCTCTTGAACCCACTGAAGATCTTATACCCGGGAAAAGCTTTCCGTCATGTTCTAGTTCTTATCAAAATATACAAAAACAAAACAAAGCCTTTATAACAGAGGCAGTTTCTCGGGAGCAATATAAGCCTAGATATCACAAGTGGTAGAATGATACTCATTTGCAGGACTCTGAGATGCTATCCCAGGCCCAACTTTATTTTAATGAGATGTGTTTTTCCCAAAAACCTCATTTGAATATGAACATTTCAACTTCACCCTTTCTTGTATTTTGCTTCTGGTTTGCAGGTATGGATATGATCACATTTCTATCTGCTGTTTACTGGATCCCTTTAAATTCCAGGTACTGCTTGGATCTTTATAACACATGATGTATTTTTATGTTCTCCTAATCTTGTTCTATCTGAGCACCTATTCTAAGCCACCCATGCAAACTCCAAACTCTTTCTCTTCTTATTAATTATTATTATTATATATTATTATTATTTTAACATACAGAATTTATTCTCCTAAAGCTTCTGTTTAGAGGAAATAGCAATATTGAAAGACAAGTAACCGCCTGCAGCAGGAGGAAATGAATAAGAAAAAAATGGTCAGGAAGAGGACACATGTGAAGAGGCAGTTTGTATATACATACAAACCAAACAAACAAAAATGAGTAATAAGAATATATATCATTTTAATGTGCATATTTGGGCAAGCTTGTGGGGAAATAGGCAGTCACACTACAGATGGGAATAAAATTGGAACATTTTTAGAGAGTTAATTGGCAATAATCATCAAGACAAAAAAAGTGCATGCTTTTATTTCCAATTTTATTGAGATATAACTGACATACAGCCCTGTATAAGTTTAAGATTATATGTACACACATACTAAGTTATATATATTACAATTAGGGGAATTGTTTCTGTGTTTTGTCTATCATAATTTTGGAAGACTGACAATTTCTCCAACTCCATACAGTCACTATATACAGAATTTAAATATAATTTTGTCATCTTTGTTTCTTTTGTCCTTCCCACCTGTCTCCCTTTAAACACCACATACGGCATGAGAACTGCTTCCAAAGACACAAATATTCAGTTGTTTTTTTTGCTGTAACACTTTTATTTTCAGTGAAACATCTTTTTTCACATGGGGGAAGATTCAATAAAGAAGACTTTTGCTATTATAAATTGAAACATGTTACCCAGTGACATTCAGACAGTAGTTTTAGTTTTGCCCTTTAGAGTAACAGAAAAATTGCTCTATTTCCTCTTCTGGGTGACAGCCGCTCTGCGATGGGAAGACAGTTACATCCATCCCTCACACTCTCTTATTTGCTTTCATGGTTCTTTCTGAAAAATCTTTTCTAAATGTTTCTTCATCTTGGTTATTTTTTTTACTGTTTTCAGACACCTCAGTAGCCCTTTCTAATATGGTTTTCAGAAGTGAACAAGGTAGAAGAACAGTGCAGAATACAGAAGGACTCTTGCTTTCTGTGATTCATACCCTAAAAATCTCATAATAGTATATAGAGATTGTGTTCGGTTTTGAAACCATTGCATCACTTTATAGACAGAAACTCACATGTGGCTTCTGCAGAACTGAAATTATCAGATGATTTTCCTGTCATTATTAAAGATGTACCTGATGTATTTATTTTGATAAACCTTCAATAGTCAATGACTCAGAAACTTTAAAGGTTTCAAGTGCTGCTAAACTTACCTAAAAATAAATATTTTTAAGTTGCATCGACATACTAAATATATATATATATATATTGTATATGTTTATATATATATATATTTCAACAAAACTCTCTGAGTAGATTACCTGTTACAATTGTCATCTAATATATATTTAGATTTTTATACTTAAAAAATTTACCTAAATACTAGAGCATACTGATATTGACCTTAAATGAATAATTTTCCTCCAACATCTGAAAAGTTATCACAAGACAGGAACCTCCTCCAGGGTATAAATCCAATCTTATTTATTTTTTTTATCCCTGAGTATCTGATCCTACACTTGTAACAAAACAAGCATCCAGTTCCCAGGTGCTTAAAGAGCAGATAGATTTTAGATTTCTGGAGAGAATGTGGGCATATTATAGGGAAGCAGACACTGATTTTGTATAACAAAAGATTTTATAAATTCGAAACTACACCAAAGAGCTCTGCTTTACAAGGTCCTCTCTTCACTTGAACTATTCACAAGCCGATAGCTGGTGACAAGCTGTCGATATATGGATTCTGTAGTAATGTACTCGAGTGAATTCTTTAATTCAGCAGAAACTTCACCTAGGTCAGTTTTAGAGTTCCCGCAAATCCTATGACTTGATGGTACTAATTTTCTGAGATACGTGTACAGTATAGGGGACTTAGTAGTTTTATATAATCGTATTAATACAACAAATATAAAAAAGAATAAAGGAATATTTATATATTTTGACACTTTCAGTCTAAAAGGTAATAGGTATAATATATATCATGTTCAATCTGAATAAATAACATTCATATAAAATATTCTATATTTTATGAGGGATTTGGTGGAGAAAACATCAGATTTAAAACTTTTTTTTGTATCTTTGACAATGGCATTAATTTGACAATCAGCTTAGCTCTTTTTGAGCATATTTTTCAACCTAGGTCTAAGCCGAATCTTGAAGGATGAGTGGATGATGGTTAGTCAAAGGAGAGCCAGAAGAAAGCTTTCCACACCTTGGTAACAGCAATGAGTAACACATGAAAAGCCAAGAGGGACCCAAAGCCAGTGTGTATTGATCAGATGATGAAGCGGGAGTGACTTTATGATTACCAAAATACTCCTACTACAGTATTTCCAGTTTCTAGGTTCTGAACAGTAGTATTTTTACCCCTTTCCAAAAATTATGTAGAAAAGTCAACTTTGAGATTTCCTTAAAAGGCTGGGGAACACAACTTCCAGATGAGAGGAGTATTCTCGAGAAATGGAAGAGAAAAAACCAAAAAAAGGTAAGATGTGAAAAAAATCTGGCCAAAGAAAAGATGGCAGAACTTTATCATGTAGATAAACATAATAAGGTGAATATAAAGTTATCCTGCTAAATTTGATTAATCTGTATTTTTAATTGTTGAGATCAAGTTTGAATAAAGTGAAGAGTTCCAGGGACTTTAGTCCTCTGAGAAATGTCAGCATATTCTAGAACACAAGGGGACCACCATCAAAAATCCAAGGTCTTTATCACAAAGACTTCAATGTACTTTCATCTTCAAATTTCTGCAATGCAGGATTTTTGTATGTGCTTTTGAAAGTTAAAGGGGGGCTCGTTCTTTATCAGTTTAGCTGAGTCTTCAAGCAAAAAGAGAAATGGGATAGGTACTTAGAAGCCCCACATCCTAAAGCAATTGGCCAGACAACATACGTGGTCCAAGCTGAGGCCATGAAAACTGCTTCTGCCAGCATTAGGGCTGACTCACCCCACCTGTGAAACAAGGTGGGTGCAGAGTCTGCACAGAGAATCACTTTGGATGGATTATTGGAATTCTAGGCATTCCCCCAAGCTCCCCAAATCTTCGTACTTTCCATGCGAGAAGACAGAATGAAAAACATGGATCTAGAATATATCTCTTCCACATTCTGTTCCCAGTTGGGCAAACTTACATACATCCCTTCACATATCTGAAAACAAGTGTGTAGGATAAAACCGAGGAATTTGCATTGCTAGGTCAAAAGGCACTTTAGTTTATACATTTAAGAAATGCATTTAAATTTCCTCTGGGAGGATTTTATGAATTTGTATTCTAAATGAGATATTTTTCCCATGGCCTCAACCACAGAGTGTTAGAAGATTTATGTGTTTTGGTTGTGTGGATTAAAAAAAAGATATTCATTAGAGTCTTTACTTTTATTTCCTTATTAAGTTGAGGTTGAACATGTAATATTTAAAAAGCATATATATTTCCATTTCTTTGAATTGTTTATTCATACTCTTTGTTTATATTTCAATTGATTAATTAATCCTTTTTTTTTTTTTTTTTTTACTGATTCCTGGAAGCACTTAATCCTTTGGAATATAAATTGCAAATATGTTTTTCTCTTTGTCATTGGTTTTGGATTTAGATTATAGCATTTTGCTATACATAGAATTTTTTTTATATTGTCAAATTTACCCTTTACAAAATTTCTTAGCTTCTGTATTTTGAATCATAATTTAAGAGGTCTCAACATCCAAGAGGTCAGGAAATAATTTTTTCCATGTTTTTTTTCTTGTATTTTTGTGAATGTATTTTATTTTTGTTTTCATTTGAATAGTGAAGCAATTGAAATTGATTGTAATATTCAGGGTGAAGAGGAATAGACCCACGTTCAGATTATTCCAAATGACCCTAGCCTTCCCAGTGCCATGGATTGAGTGACCCACCTAATTATCCACTGATTTGTGTGGATATTTAGTGTACAGTTGACCCTTGAACAACACAAGGATTAGAGGCCCTGCCCCTCTAACCTCAGATTGTGTAGGACTGTAATATACATTGAAAAAAATCCATGTGTAAGTGGGCCCACACAGTTCTAACTCATGTTGTTCAAGGGTCAACTATACACTAAATATTCCCTGATAGTGAAATAAAGCAAGGGAGTATGTCTCTAAAAGCCAGGTGTACAAGAGAGCAGTGGTTCCAGTCGCCAAAAACTTTGAAACATCTCTGGCTTCCAGAATAATCAGCAAACCATGTCTCATTTCATCTTTCTTGGCATTTGGCAGGAAGCCTTTGCAGAATAGGTATCTAACGATTTCTGATGCATGATAGATGTTAATGCAAAATGCATTAGCAAAATAGCTGTATGTATCACTCTTGATCACTGTTGCAACATTTAGACTGAAAAAAATGCAGTATTGTTGGGGACTGTCTACTCCCACTGGAATGTAAGTTCCATGAGGGCAGGGACCGTTACATGTTTACTACCAATGAATTTCAAACACCTAGACTATTGCCTTGTATACAGTAGGCAATCAATTGTTAAATAAAAAAAATAAAGCAAATATCCATGGTCTCTTTGGCACTGTCATAGCTTTTCTTTTACTTGATGTTCTTATCCTCTTAATTTTTGCTTACTTGCTGGTTACTAACTGTCCATCCACACTTCTGACAGCCACTTTAATATCTGAGTCTTCCTATTTGCGCTAGTTTTACGTGGGTTCTTTTTGTTATTATTACTGTTTTTAGAAATTCTCCTTCAGCTTTTTTCACAAATAAGATATCATGTTATTTTTGTCTTTAATTTGTTTTATCCTTTAATTAATTTTTGGACATTTCTTAAGCCTACACACATTTGTAAAGACACAGCTTCTCAATTAGTGGCAGTGAGGGCACAAAGATAAAAACCTCAATTTTGCAGATTAGGACAATATTCAGGACATGAACATTTCCAATGGTCTAACTAAACCATAAACAAAACTATGTTCTCTAGGACAGTAATAACTCTCTCCTTCCATGTCCCTGTGCTCTGTATTTTAAACGTCTTTCTCCTGGTGCACTCATTTATAGCTTCTGAGTTCCTTGATCTGTTAGTAAATTATTTAAAGACCCCACCAAATAGAACATGGGTTCTGTTAACAATAAAGATTTAGAGGCACATGGGACCAAGACAAAGTTAAGCGTTTCCTACTGGAGTCACGTTGGCCTCATATCTGGATGGTGGTGTTGTCTGGAAGCCATTTTAGTAGTGATTTGCTGGCTTCCCTGAGACCTTGTTTGTTAGCAGAGCTCTATTTTAAGGGCTACATTAAATTTGATCTTCCCATTCTTTAAGGATCTGTCACATTTTATCTCTCAGGAAACGACAGCTCGCAATGATTAAAGAGTAGTCCAACTCTATCCCTTCAAGTCTTTTACTGACGGATGGATACTAAATAAGTAATAATTAATAGAATAAATTCAATGATGAAAGTGCCTTTGAAGATGCCCTTCTTCACTCACTGTCCAACTACAATTTGTCAGCTTCCCTTTAGCAAATCCCTCTGCCTTGTTCTGATCCATCCCCTTCCTTCTGGTTTGAAGCTGCTCTTCCTTACCTCCATAGTGCAATAAAAATAAATCTATCCAGATAGATTATACTGTATTGTAATAAATGTTTAACGTCTCCATAACATTCTATCCTAAAATCTCCTTAAAGACAGTGGCAAAGTCTTTTGTTTTTATATTTTGTGCCTGGCACAGAATATGGCAAAGAGCAGGGGCTCAGAAAGGAATTGCTGAATAAAGAGATAAATCAATGAATAAGACTCTCAATTAGCTCTGGATTTTGAAAAAAATATATATATAAATCACTGAATGCAGGAAGGAAGAATGATACTGAAAGTTGCATATTTCTGCTAAAATATAATTGAATGCAGTTTGATTTTATTCTTACAAAGTACACTGATATTTGAATATCAGTTTCTTTATTTACCAAATGATTGCAGCTAAAACTGCATTTTAATTTTATGTAAATGTTTTGAAGAAGTAAACTCTTCTAGGTTTATGCCACGAAATTCTTTTAGCAGCCTGGGGTCCCTTACATGTGGGTGTACGCTGTCAGTTACTGGATGATAATCTGTCCACACTCTATCCCAGCCCCGGGTACCATTGCTGCGATATTTCTAATGAAGGAAAACTGAATTCTACTGAGAACTGGCTGTATTTATCTCAAGAGGTAGACTATCACTTATTAAATACACTTATTAGTGCTTTTAGCTTACATGATTTCACCTTCATATGATAAAACAGAGAAAAAAGAGAGAACTTTTCATTTATGTTGAAGTAGGACATACAGAGCAGTGCACAAACCACACATTGTAAATATCTACATATCCTCCAAAATGTATGCTTGTCAATGGAAAGAAAATTACTTCCATCCCAGAAGCTCCCCTTCTGAACTTTCCCAACCTCTCTCCCTTTTTCCTCCCCCAAAACCCACTATTCTGATATCTGACATCTTAGATTAATTCTTCCATTATCTGCAAAGTGTAGACATGGTGGTACACTTATGCAGCATTTTACGTCTTTCCCAGCTAGCAAATTATAGGCATGGAATCATACATTATGTATTCTTTTGTCTTTTTGTGTGAGATTCACCCATCTTGTTGTGAGTTTTGTATGACAGTACTGTGTTCGTTATCACTGTGTAGACCATCCTATTGTCTGAATAGTCCATGTTGTATTTATCCATGATATTGTTTCTATGGACATTTGAGTTGTTTCCAGTTTACATTTGCTACAAATAGTACTGCTATATACATTCTTGTCTATATTTTTTGACACATGTACGTGCATATCTTTGGCTATATACCAAGGAGTGTGTGTGTGTGTGTTTGTGTGTGTGTGTGTTTGTGTGTATGATTGTATTTATTTCATTCCTGAAAATGAATTAAAGTTAACAGGAAAATGAAATAATAAAGCATGAAGTAGTTTTTCACATTGGTAAACCTGAGGAACAAATGTGTAGAAGATTCTAAGGCTTTCCGTTTACTGACAAATAGCTGGAAAATCTGGCTAGATGAGCAGGTGGTATCTGTCACTGCCATCCTGGATGAAGACATAAAGAAATATTAATTTTAAAAGCATAGAGGAACAGGCAAAATATCTGTAGAAGATTCTTTTATACTGATTCAAGGCTTCATTTATAACTGATTCTAGAAAAAGATACGTCTCTACAGTGCTCATTATGAAGTTTGAGTTAGCTGTCCACATACATATTTCAATTTACCCCCCAAAATATTGTTGTTGTCCAAATTTACTTAGGTAATTTATCCAAAGCAAAAATCACCTATTAAATAGAAGATTAAATATTTAATTTGTATATACAGTATATGTTACATACACACACATATACATGTATACAGACATTTTATTTAGAACACAACTGGATAAATGAAAATTTGTTTCATAGACCATATGAATTACCTGAGTTGGGGGAGAGAGAAAAATCACTATTGCTTTATACAATTAGGGGTTTTATATAGATTTGTGTGTCTAGAACTAGGCTTTTTGGCATTTTTCCTAAGGTCAGAGGTGAGTAGAAAAAGGAATGGGACATTCTTTTCTTGTGGAGATACACAAAATCGAGCTGCTCTCAATAAATACAGATCTGTTAGTCATAAACCTTCTCCTTGTCAACAGCTTGTTTATGAGTTCTTCCATTTTCTGCTCCTGTGAACTACAAGGCTCTCACATTAGAGTTTCAGTTCTTTAAATATTTTTAAGTGTTTGGAGAGATTGAAACTACTTGGGAATTTTGAGTTCTATGAATAAGTCTCCATGATGTTTGAAAAGAAAAAGGAAAAAAAAGAAAGTTTTAAAAAACATTAAAAAAAATTAAGATTTTGTTTCTAATCTTTTCCTGGGAGAGACAGGATTTAAAAAGTAAATGAAGAAAAAAAAACATATAAAAATTAGGAATACTTGAAGGATTCTTGGAAGTTATTGTTTCCTGGTCTTAGAGATTATTGTTGTTGAAAATGTGTTCTCAGATATCCCTTTTTTTATTCTAATGTGTGTGTGTGATTGTATTTATTTTATTCCTGAAAATGAACTGAAATTCACAGGTGAATTATCCCCAGAGGGTTGTAACTATGTTTGGTTCCCCAGATATGATGGCCCTGGACCCGCTGAACTGGTAAGATAGTTGACTAGATAGAAGGGATTAGAGCAAAATTGTCAACCAGAATTATGATGAAGATATATGCCAAGGCTTTTAGAAGTGAGGCTTTTATGAGTTCGAAGGGTGAGGTGAGACGAACCCAAGGGAAAAATGAATGACCTGGAAGAATAAAATATTGTGTTCCTACCACAAAAAAGCAAAACAAAAACAAAGAGATCACAAGGAAATCTTGAGAGACAACGAAAATGTCTGTTACCTTGATTGTGTTGATGGTATCATGGGAATCTGCGTAGGTCCACACACATCAAATTGTCCACATTAAATATGCGCAGTTCTTTGTATGTCAACTGCGCCTCAATAAAGCCATCTCTTTAAAAGAAGTATTCGATCAAAAAAAAAAAAAAGTCTAAACTTAAAGCAATCAATGGTAGGAAGCTTGAGTTTTCTTTAATTAGATGATCTCAATGTTGTGAAATTAGGAATAAAGGCTCAAAGGATGCTATAATGATAAATTTATGATGAGGCAAATATTCTGTGTATACAAAATCGGACATCTGGAGCTTTGGAGGTGCCTTTAGTGTCTGAGCTAACTGATACACATTAAGCACTTTAACTATGACTGGCACTGTCTCTGTTGATGTTTATATTGGGCCATACTCGGACCCTGAATACTGTAACTTGCTTCTCTGTTCTGCCTTCGCCATTTAGTTCCCAAACCCAGAGAAGTTTAGAAAAATAAAATTACGATGAAGAGGGCAAACACTGAAAACAGCAAAGAGTGATAATGGACAGCCAGATTACCAAAGGGACTCAATTAAACAAAAAAAAAGAAAGACACGGTTTTTAAAACGGCAGATAATCACCTGGGACTTTACATAATGGATGGGAATGAATGAGCCTAAGTTATTAAAGTAAGTAGGCGTTAATTAGGTAAGATTTACAAAAAATAGTGAAGCTTGAAACAGTAACCCCCAAATATGTTACACAGCCCCTTTTTTGTGGACCACCTCCTTCTTCAACTGTATGGGATAATTGCTCAGTTATCAGATTTATGTTCCTTCGTTAATATATAGCGGGCATATTTCTTAACATCTGTGAGGCTCAATTTCAGTACCCATAAAATGATACCATGATAGACATCACTGGTTTAACAAAATTATTAATAAAACACCATGTATAACATATCATATTAAATATATATACATATAATATGTAACATAAGATCGGTGTTTAATTGATGGCTGCTAAAGTCAGTTTGCATCATAAAGTTAAAAAAAATAAGGTAACACTTTTGGCTAGGTCTGATTTCACATGCCAACTCCTGGAACTTTCACCTTTCCCATTCCTGGTTGAATGATGAATCTTGAGATTTGCTTTGTATAGTTGACCAACATCTAAACTGAAATTTTTGAAGGATAATGAGGAAAGGAGTTCCCCGTATTCTCAAGCTGACATCCCCACGCATATCATCACACAATCAAATGGAAGCCATTTATCACAATAAATGTGGGTGGCAAGATTAGTGTGACAGCATTTCTTCTTTTCCCCTGAAGAAAATTAGGCTCAGGGGACAAAAAAATCTCACACATTCAATCCTATCACAGCCTGAAAGCTGACAACATCTAAGGCTACTTAAATGCTTACTTAACATAGTTTTTTTTTTAACCAATATCTCATTACTAGGATCTCAGTTCCATCCCCTGAAGTCATGGGCACTCTCTTGAGTTTCTCTTGTCTCCTTCCATGCCGTGTAGGAAGGAGAATAACAGTGCAAAGATGTCTATCTGATGTCAGTTCTTTTATTTTAATAAGAGGCTTCTTGTTTCCCCATTTTTATTTGACAGGTGTGACTCTGTATTCCTGGAATTGAAATTAGCTTTCTTTATTTTTTTTCTATTTTATTAATAAAGACATTTATTGGAACAGAGTAAAAATGGTTTCATGCAAAACGAAAACAAAGCATCATATCAATCAAACACTTGGACAAAGCAACCATTTGTTACACAAATTAAAATTCAATGCAGAAGGCACATTTGTTCTATTTATTGGGAGCTTACTCGCTGCCAACGAGGAAGAAATCAGCTTCCACAATAAACAGAAGTTTGTCTTGTTGAAAGGTGAAAATCTCAACTAACAAAGAAGTACTTAACATTTTACAACCCAGAACAAACACAGCCACCCCACTATATATCTTCAGTGTTTTCCTGTGCTGGACAAGTAAATTCTGAGGCTTCTTCACAAATCCTAAATCTCTCCCACTAATATGTTTTCTTTCAAATGCCTGTATCAATATCTCCTTTAAATAGTCATCACTTTCTTCCTTTGTCTGCAAGGTACAGCTTTCTCTCTGTTGTTAAGTAGAGCCTGGCCTCCTCTCTTCTCCCAGTGCCACGCATTTCCTCTTTTCCCCATCACTCTAAGACAATTCTTTGAGAGGGTCTTAGGTTTTGCTCATGCATGAATTATAAGTTTGCTGTGTTAAGGAATATGAGTGCAGGGGTCCTCTAGTGGCTGGCCAGTTTGCAATCCCCCATCTTTGTTCCTGAATTATTGTTCTTAGGAAGGACAATGGCCTTTTAAAAAATTCTCAGTCTGTGCTTTTATTTCAAACAACATAGAATATATCTTTAGTGCTTCCCAAATATCATTATTAAATCCTACAGAAAACGTAATAAGAAATGTCTAATACTCTGAATTTTTAAAGTGAGAAATGTAAGATTTAGACAAGATAGATCATTTAGTAAACATTATACAAATAAGTGATGAAACCAGAACTTTTTTTTCCAGGTACGGAATACATTTCATTTATTTATTTTTATTGAGGTAGAATTAACATATAACATTTCATAAGTCTAAGGTGTATAATGTGCTGATTTGATACATGTGTATGTTGCCATATTACCAACACAGAGTTAGCTAACACCTCTGTCACATCACACTATTACTTCTCGATTGTGGTGGGAACAGTTAAGATACAGTCTTTTGGCAACTATGAAGTTTACAGCACAGTATGTAGTTTCTAATCACTGTGTTGCACATTAGATGTCCAAGGCTCATTTATCTGCTGGTTGCACGTCAAACCAGAACTTGAAAGAAGCTCCGATTCTTAGAACACCTGTTGGAACATCATGTCTCTGTCTTTATCAAAATACCCACTGGTGTATTTGTGATGCGTGGAGAAAATGCTATCTTCCAAGCAATTGATCTGAAAGTTTCTTTGTAGGGAAAATGACTTTGATAACTCTGTTGATAACCAGAAAACTGCAAGCATTTACAGCAGAAGGAGACAGTCATTCAGCTCAAAAAAGAAAAGGAGAAAGCTAGAAATCTGAGCAATGCCAGGGGGATGGGGATTGCTGGAGAGGGAAGTCTCTGGTTGACAGAAGGACTGAACAGGGGCTTTGAGAAAAGTGTGAAGGACTCCTGGAGTTTATGGTGGTGTGGATATACTTTCAGGGTATCATCTTCAGTAAATCTTCAGTAAATATTGGCTCAAACTCTGATGACTTTTGGAGTTAAAAAAAAAAAGTGTTTTCTTAAAGGATGTGGAGAAATGCCAATCCTGGTGGCAAAAAAGACTACTGTTGTGGGAGAATAAGTTCTTGCCTCACACAGGAAAGAACTCAAGAGCAAGGCCTGGTAAAGTGAAAGCAAGTTTATTTAGAGAGACACACTCTCTGCAGACAGAGTGGGGTCTGTCTCACTCAGAAGGGAAATTGGCTTAGGAGCTACACACACTCTGTAGGCAGAATGCGGGCCATCTCAGAAAGGTGAGCGGGAGAGAGACCAAGAGGTGTAGGGGTATTTAGTTTAAAGTACAAGTAGGTACACACACCATAGACAAAGCGTGGGCCATCTCAGAAGGCAAGAGAGCGCGACCATGAGGTGTAGAGTTGTTAGGTTTTATGCGCTTAATAATTTCTTATGCTAATAAGTAGGAGGGTTATTCCAACTACTTTGGGGAAGGAGTGAGGATTTCCAGGAAATGCCCCCCCCCCCTGCCTTTTTGACCTTTCATGGTCACCCTAGGAATAGTCATGGCGCCTGTGGCTGTGCCATGAGGCTCAAGGTCTACTGGAAGTCAAATCTCTTGTCATCTTGGTTCTAACCAGTTTGTCCTGTCCTCAGTGGCTGTCATTCCTTCAGTGGCTGTGTCCTGCCCCCTTCCGTCCCACTTCACTACTACAACAGAAGCTGCCTATGGATGGGTAGGGTGTTCATCACTGCAATAGGATGAAAAGAAACAAAAAGAGGAAAGGCAGGACTCCTGCCATGGAGGACTTAAAATCTAGTTGTAAATGGAAATAAAGTTTAGAAAACATCTTTAATATTTGAACAGCTGGGTTGGTGTTACACGAGTGAGGAAATGGATTCTCTTGAAGAGAATTAAAACCATTTTAATCATATTTAAATAATGTGATTTTAAAACATTAGATAATTTAAATTATGGTAAGAGCAAAGATACATACTTATCTATTTAGAAATGACAAACATAGTTCCCACATTGTTTGTATATTACCAGAAACTGAGATGCATGTGTACCCCGTTTTGATGTGGGGACATTTGATTTTCCTAGGAAGTATCATCTCTTAGGATCATCACATAAGGGCCAAAATGGCTAAGGTTTTACCATATGAATGTAACAGAAATCTCAAATGAAGTCTTACTCTCATTCTCTTAAATAGATTTTCTCTGTTCTCAGATTCAGTGTTAGCAAGTTTTTGAACACCTGCGTACTCTGTAAGGGGCCGCAAGAAACAAAGAAAGGAAATGGCAAAAGCTCTTCCTTCCACGTGTTGCCATGTAAAAAGCAAGGCTGCTTAAATTACTTCCTGGAAGTCATCTAAATGCAGGGTATTTTCAATATGATCCCAGCTCCCCACACCATTCATAGAATAGGTGTGATGTGGGGGCAGGCCTGCTGGCCATCTAAAGAATATAAGGAAAAATAAAGCAGAATTCTGCACAAAAACTAAAAACACAATGCAATGGTGACAGTGGGCTGACTTCTGTTTTTTTTTTTCAATCAATACATTCTAACATTTACCAAGGTAATAGGACTTTTTGTATTATTGTGTGCTCTTTTATATTTTGTCCTGAGAACAAATTTTCAGGGAAATTATATCTAGAAATATTATTGTTGTATTTTTTATCACTCTAACAGCAGATTTTATATCAAGAACAGAACATTTCTCTAAAAAATAATAATCGATAATAATTTCCTTTGACAAGGACTATAATGCGAGCATAAAATGGAGGGGAGAAAGTATACATTCACTCTTGTGACAAATATTTCAATGTGCAGAAAACTGTGGACCATTAATCTATTTGTATGACAGGCTTTGGTTGGACCATCATGGGCCTCAGAGGAAGTCATATCCTGTATCAGTTTCTCTCTCCAGGAGGAAAATTATTCATCTGTTAAAATATGAGAGAATACAAATTGAAAGCAAAAATACCTCCTGCCAAGCTACGTATAGAAGCAATTCTCTCAGCAATTCTGCAAATACTTGTTTTCAAGCACCATGTGATACAATTACCAGAATTAATTAGCTTTACAGGACTCCGCTCAGCAGCCACTTCCTTGCAGAAGCAAATTAAAGTAACTGTTTCTGATAAGTTTAAGAATCATTATCATTGTGGCTGAAATGATAAACCATAGAGTTCTTATCACGTCGATTTTTTTCCCACAGAAAGGGAAAGATACAAACATTTCCAATCTCTAACCTTTATGTTTAAAAAATTGTAGTTAAACAAACTGCATATATATTTCTAAGTCAAAGGAGTAACCAAAGATCGAGGGTCACAATATAATTGATCAGGACGTCCCTCAATCTTGGTATTTTTGTATTTTCTACTCTTGTCATTTGATTAAGAGTAGTACTTTTCTCTGGGTCAGAGATAATATTGTTGGCTACATATCTAGGGTGTTTTTTTAGTTTTTTTTTTTCCCTTTTGTTGGGAGGGGGACGTAACTAGGTTTATTTATTTATTTATCTTTTACTGGAGGTGCCGGGGATTGAACTGAGGACTTTTACTGGAGGTGCCGGGGATTGAACTAAGCATGTGCTCTAGCACTTGAGCGATCCCCTCCCCCTGGCTACATATCTAGATGAGGTTTGGGGTCTGTTCCTACATTATAAGTGTTGATTATCAAGCAAAAAAATCTAGAAAACAAATCTAGAACAATGAAAACAGCTTGTATCTCATTTTCAGTACTCTGCGTTTTTCTAAGGAACTTTAAATTTTGAAAAGCATCTTCTAAAAATAAATGTGCTTGAATATATATGTTTTAATATAAGGCAGGGTCTAGGAAGAGACCAGCACGTCTCAGAACTGAGTTTAGACAGATAAACTGGGACTTTTGCTGGTAAGAGTGGAAAATATTGCATACTGCTTGAGCCCAGGAGAGAGAGACACTAACTTGGCAATGGAGACTAACAAAACCAGAACTTGGTGTGAAAAAAAGCTGTGTTACACTCTATCACATGCCTCTTCTTGATCTCACCAGATGTAGTAAGTTGAATTGTGGCCCGTTAAAAGATCTGGCCATGTCCACATCCCTGGAAACTGCAAATGTTAGCTTATGTGGAAAGAGTCTTTGCAGATGTAATTAAATTAAAAAATCTAGAGATGTAATCCTCTTGGATTGCTGGGTGGGCCCTAGATAATGCCATTGTCCTTGCAATTAGAGAAAAGGAGAAGACAGAAGAGGAGGTAGCCATGTGATGAGAGACGCCAAGGCTGAAGTAATGCTATAAACTAAGGGGTGATAGGGCTTGAAAGCAGCCACTAGAGGAAAGGCAGGGAAGAGATTCTCCCCAGGGCCTTAGGAGGGCGCACTGACACCTTGAGTTCAGACCGCTGGCCTCCAGGATCGTAAGAGAACACACTGACGTTGCTTTAAACCACCCAGCTGGTGATCAGTTGTTAAGACAGCTTTAGGAAACTGACATACTGTATCATGTCTACAGTGAAATGGTAAAGATAAGCAAATGGAAAAAGGAAATATGGAAATCCCTATTTTAAGCATCCAAAATTATTGGGGAGTCTCAAGTGTAAAAGAGGCTGACGTCTGAGAAGCCTGGCCAAGAGAGGGCAGGGGTCCTGGCTCAGGTGAGATGAGGAGGAAGCTCCGGATGCAAAAGACCCAGGTTGAGACAGTATCTTCTGTGTCCTTATTAACATAGCCTCTAATGAGGAAGACAAACGCTGCTCTGATTTATAAAACTATTAGGAGGAAGGAAAACCATTCTTGTGAGAAGGCCGGCAGGGCAGTGGAGGCTGAACAGACTTGAGTGAAAGAAGACGCCTGTTGGCAGAAAATCTGGTGGATTCCCAGGAAGAGAAAAGGAAAAGAGGCGGATGCTTGCCAATCTCATATTCTGGTTGTAGCTAACACCGCTGAACCCTGACTATCCATTTAGTCCCCCTGCAATTCCTCACTAAGATGACGTGGGGTCATCTGGCTGTTTGAGGGACTTGAGATGACCTGATGGAATGTATAAACCACATCGCATTCTGTTTGTTTACATGGCCTCTTCAGAACTCCCAATGAACAATTTAGGACTCTATGTTTTTGTTTGTTTGTTTTTTGTTTCTTGTTTTCAGAAGAATGTGAGAGTCCCTGAGAAGGCACAACAGTTTCAGTTTTCCTGACTACGTGTGTGTTTATTTCAATGGTTTGGCTGATGGGAGTAAAAATAGTAAATAGTAAGATATAATGTTTTAAATTCTTTTTGCAGTGTTCAGCATGGCTTAACAGTTGACAGTCACTCTGATATATCAGGACTATTAGGCTGTGTGAAATATTCTTTCATTTGATAATGACAATTTCATTGCTATTTCATGGTGCAGGTGACATGGGGAAAGATGTGGTGATGTATTGGTATCATTTAGAGCCTCCTAATGCGATAATTTCCCAGTCATCCTAACACCTTTGCCCCATTCATATCAAATTTTCGCTACAGGCTTCCGACTACCCCTCTGGCTACAGTTTTCTACCTGTAAGTCAGCAGAAAATATAAAAAGGGGAGAGAGCATTCTGTGAAATGTAGTGAATAAAATAAAGTATTTTGACATAGTGACAGGTTTAAAGTCAACTTTACCATTCACTGGCTGTGTGATATAAAAGAAGTTTCTTACTTTCAGAGTTGCAGCTTATGTGTCGGTCAGAATCTATAATCTGCTCCCACAATCAATTTATCCATTTACCTGTAAATGGGCATTTTCGTAGCTCCCAGTTTTGGGAGACTATGAATAGCATTGTAATAAATTTATATGTATTGTTTTTGGTGAGCATATGTACTTATTTCTGTTGAGTATATACTCAGGACTAGAATTATTGGGGTGCATCTTTTGGGCATATTTGACTTTTTTTGATGTTTATTTGTTTTCTGTTTTGTTTTTAATGGAGGTACTGGGGATTGAGCCCAGGACCTTGTGCGTGCTAGGCACGCGCTTTACCACTGAGCTAGACCACCCACCCCCGGGCATATTTGTTTTTTTTTGAGGATGCCACTCAACAGTTGTACCAAGTGGATATATACATTTTATCTTCTCCCTCCATTATATGAGAGTTCTAATTGGCCCACATCCTCACTGACACATGACATTGAACAGAATCTCATCTTAGCTACTGATTTTCCCCCCTAAATCCGTTTCTTCTATAGTCTTGCACATTGTGGTAGGTGACAGAGCTGCATCCCACACCCATGCATCTGCACTGACTTCACACTCCACTTTACTCCCTAAATCCAATAAAGCACAAGGCCAGATAATTCTACTTCTAAAATCTTTCTAAGGTGTCAAATTCCTTCTCCCTTCATTGCCAACTTCCTAGTCTAAACAAACACGGTTTCTCACTTGATCCACGGCGAGAGCTCCCTAACGACTCTCCCCACTTCTCTTGCTCCCTTCAATTTGGTCTTCATATGGCAGCCAATGGGATGTTTTCAAAAGTAAATTGGATTCTTGTATGTTCTGTTTAACAGGTCTTCATGTAAAATGTTCTATAACAATATTATAATGCTTTCCAGGTTCATTTTCAGAATGCCATTCCTTTTTACAACTGACTAATAATCGAGGTCTAGACATACTACATTTTGTTTATCCATTCATCTGTTGATGGACAGTTATGTTGTTTACGTCTTCTGGATGTCAAGAATGGATCTGCCATGAACATTTCTGTACATTACACTAAATGAAAGAAACCAGACACAAAAGACCACATGTTATATGATTCCATGTATGAGAAGTATCCAGTATAGATAAATCCATAGAGGTTGAAAGTAGGTGAGCAGATCTCAAGGGCTTGGAGGAGAAGGAAAGGAGAGTGACTGCTTAATGGTTATGAGGTTTCCGTTCGAGGTGATGAAAATGTTCTGGAACAAGTTTGTGGTGGTAGTTGCACAACTTTGTGAATGCACATAAACCACTGAATTACACACTTGAAAATAGTTTAAATGCAGGTTTTAGGTTGTATGTATTTTACCACAATAAAAAATTTTAATTACAGTGGTGATTGCACAACTCTGTAAATCTACTGAAAACCATCGAGCTGTACACTTTAAATGCAAGAATTTTATAGTAGGTTAAATCTATCTCAATAAAGCTTTAAAAAAACCCTTCGTATAATTTCCATTTTACTTCAACTAAATTCTACATTTCTCATCTTTGATAATTTGAATCCTTTTGATCTGATTCAGAGCCATTTTCTTCAAATTAAGTAACCTCTAGCATTTTTATCTCCTTTTAGTTTCTGTAATGCACTGTATTTTTCTTGACATAGGCCCTCTGTAGTTGCCTGAAGTATTATTGCTCCTTTTCTGCCCCATGGCTGAATACATCTCACCCTGTAAGTCACTTTAACTGCTATTTACATAGACTGACTTCCCCTCACCCTATACAAGTAACCCTCAGGGTCACCTCCCGTCCTTGTGGCCATTCAGTTTGTTCGACCATGGCTCCTAGTTCATCGTCTTCCTGCCTCATTCCCAGCTTATAATAAATGACCTATTTGTCTACCTGTTTTAACATCCGTTGCTCCCTGACTAGTGCATAAATTTCATGAGAGTCGGGAACAAGTCTGCTTCATTGACGGCCGACGGTATTGGGCAGACAGTCAGGGCTTAAGAAATATTTATTGAACAAAAGATTAAATTATTAATGCATGTCTTTCATTCATCTACAATGGAAATTTACGTTTCAGCTGAGACTGTAAATGACGGCTCTCCAGACACTTAGGTGGAATATTGTCACTCTGCCTGACCTACAGAGAACCCCAACCAATGTTCTTTTAAATAAATGAGTGAATAAATTAACAATGGAAGTAGCTGATTCTCTTAGATTCTTCTTTTTTATATATATATATTTTATTTTTACTGAAGTGTAGTTGATTTACAATGTTAATTTCAGGTTTACAGCAAAGTGACTCAGTTATACATAAACACACATACATATATATTTTTTCAGTTTCTTTTCCATTATGGCTCACTACAAGAAATTGAATAAAGTTCCCTGTGCTATACAGTAGGTCCTTGTTGCGTATCTGTTTTATATATTGTAATGTGAATCTGTTAATCCCACTTTTCTTAAATAAAGAAATTCTTATCTGAAGAGTAATAAACTTTTCTTTGTTTTAAATTGGAGTATATAGTCAGTTTACAATGCTGTGGCAATATCTGGTGTACAGCACAGTGTCCCAGTCATGCATATATATACATATATTTGTTTTCATAGAAGGTTATTACAAGATATTGAATACAGTCCCCGGTAACCATAAAAATCTTTACTATATCTGTAAGTCTGTTTCTGTTTTGTAGATGAGTTCATTAGTGTCCTCTTTTTTCTTTTCTCTCACTCTTTTTTTTTTTTTCAGATTCCACATATGAATGATATCATATGGTATTTTTCTTTCTCTTTCTGGCTTATGACTTAGAATGACAATCTCAAGGTTCTCCATCCATGAAGAGTAGTATACTTTTCAATTTAGTTTTGTTTCTTAATTTTAAAAGTTTCATTTTACATACATATAATATAAAATATATAACCATTCAACTTACATATAGTATGTACTATATATATAAATATACATATGTGTGTGTGTATATATATATATATATATACATACACAATGACTCTATTTTCAATCTAAATCAAGTCCCACATAGTTAAGCTTTGTAACTACTTAAATTATAGAGACAAAATAAATTTTAATTTGTGATAATTCTACAATTAAACTAATCGTGAAAATGGTTAAACATAAAGATAAATGGATTCTAATCATTCTTAGCCACTGCCTAGGTATGTGGCAAACTTCTTAGTCTTTTGTGACTCACTGTTTTCAACTATGAAGTACAAAAGTCGGGCTAAATGAATGTTACAACATCATGAGTTCCAGGCAGAACAAGCAGAAATCCTTCCTACAGGTCCGCCTTTCACTCTATTCAGTTCTGTCACTTCCATAAAAATAAATTTAAAAATAAGCCACCAGACCAGATTTTAATTCTAATGGGGGTTATACTTCTTTTGTTTGTACAATTCCTTATTTATTACTAGTTTTAATTATTTAAAAAAAATCGTAATAACCGTATCTTATTAGAGCTGGCTTTCTAGCAGCCTTTGCCATTCGGTTCTGCAAGGAGAGCCAGTTCAGATTGCGCCTGGGAATTTGTACACACAGGTCATTAGCGGAGCCTTGTAAATTGCAGGCTTCATATCCTTGTAATGCATCTCAGAGATTTTTGTGTCAAGACGTGAAATGATATGTCAAAATTTGGGAACATATATGCGAAAATATGATGGTTTAGTTGAAAATACAGCTGGTGGGGGGAAAAAGCAGGGAAATTGTACTGCACATTTAGTGCAGTCGGCAGGGCTCTGAGGGTGTCCACAGAGTGTGCCGATCCTTCTCACTGTTAAGATGAAGTAGACATGGTGTGTTTGGTAGTATCGGACCCCTTAACTTCGAGAACTCACTAGTGACTGAAAAAAGAAAGAATACAAGGAGTTGTTGGAAGTGACCAAAGAACATGAATGAATCATCCTGAAAACATAGGAAAACATGGATCAAAAGCATTAGAAGTTTTTTTTTTCATGTCTGTGAAATACTTCCTCTGTGTGACCGTGAGATGTCTGTGGGAAGAGATAGTGTGACAGTTCCTCTGTGTGCCCATAGAGCAGTGCTGCTTGCCTAGTGCAAAGATGACTACTTACTGCCCAAAGTCGGCTGAATTGATTCAATGCCACAAGTACTTACTGACCACTCATTCTATGTTCCAGTAGAAGCTGATGCAAAAATCAGGCAGAACTACAGATGCTTTATACCTGAAAGGGGAACCTCCAAGCTTGGTCACATAGATAACACTGGCCCATTTTGAAATCTTGCATTAGGTTTTGATGGTATGCGAAAGAGTTTTGGAATGCATTTGTAAGAGGTAATCTGGCCCTGTTCCATCTTCCTGGAAAGGAGTTTGAATTGATGTATTGATTAATTTGGGAAGGGATGGAGGGCAGGTTTTAAACAAACAAAAACTGACCCTTGAGCCTCAGCGAAAACTGAAAAATCAGTGGAAAACTTTAGTATCTTCATTCACGAAGACATAGTTTTTAATGCACTGCTTTAAAAGCCATGTGAACACAAAATGTATTGCCGAATCCATTAATGATGAAAGATAAGCAAAGCTGAGAGACCTCTGTGCTACGGAGGTAGAAAGCAAAACATGAATTACTATTATATTCTGGATTCCAGGTTAAGCATATCAGGTAAACATTGTCATTTTCCTCACATAACACACTTCTAGGTAAACGTTATTCTCTCATTTTACATAAGGTGTCACTGAGGTTCAAAGAAATAATGTGGCTTTCTCAATTCCATGGGACATCCTCTCGTACCTCCCTTGCTACCGTGTACAGTAGTCCCGCACTGAAGTGATGTGTCTTAATGTCACTGCAACAAATTGTGAAGGATAACTCAGACACGTGTATCTGATTTCACATTTTTAGCAAGTATGGTTATTGAAAATGTAACGGTTGCTGCCTATGAATAGCGGATGGCATGATGTTTTCCTCCAGCAGAAAAACAATAAAGAAAACCCGTACAATTTAATTTTACATTTGAAGTAAAGGCTAATCACGGTAGCCTATAAAGTTACTCTCTGGAAAGTTGTTCTGGAAAACAAATGTTACTGATTTTAACTAGAGTACACGTACGCACAATTTCACATTTAATACTGAAACGAGAAATTAAAGAATTCAGGCTCAGTGGCCTTAAGCCAATTCAGAGTAAAAAAAAGGTAACTTCTCACTTCAGAGCTTAAGCAATAAACACAGGTTTAAAGTTCCGTTGTTGAATTTCGGGTTAGTCATTTTTAATTTTCTTATCATTTAGAAAGTTCAATTTGTAACCAGGTGACTTTCTGTAAGATACCTTTCTTCCCTCTTCCAAGGACAGAATGCCATTATGAAAATACAAAGTTTTCAGAGGCTCAAACACAAAGGCAGTAAGAGGAAAGAGATTCTTCAGAGATTTTCTTCATAAAGAAGCTTTGGGTAACTTCAGTTTCTCAATAGCCCCATCTCTTCATTTGTAATGCACACAGCATTTGACTGTAGTTCCTTTTCTGTCGGGTAATCACTCAGAAAGCACTCCGGCTTCGCGTTCATCAGCAATGGATTGGGTTACCTAGGAGACCGACCCACTTGTATTCAAATGGCCGAAAATAAAATAGAATAGAAATATAATTAAAAGTTAGCTAAGCATTCCAATGGTCAGGTCTCTCCTATTTGGTGTATGTTGGATAAACTGGTCCATCAAGAAATGGAAGGAAAACAGGGCATCCCCCTGCAGGAGAAAGTGCACACCTCTCCTAAATTGCTATCAACAGTCCTCCGTTTCTCACATTTAATTTGCTCCTCCCTGGGTTTTACACCCCCCAGAGCTGACAGGCTAGGACTAGAGACTGAGTGAGAAGAGATCAGGAGTGTTAATAGTGGGGCACAGCTTCAAGCGTGTGTTTGTTCTTCTGTTTGTTCGTTTTTCCGAATAGAGGCGCAGCATAGGACAAAGAGGGTTTGGGAGCACATTTCCTTAGGAGGCTGTGCTGGGACCAGGACGCCTGGATTGGGGTGACTCGTTCCTTTCCCAAGTTGGGGAAGTTTTCAGTTATTACTTCCTCCTTTATTAAAGATTATCTTTAAAACCTTTTTTAGTTCTTCTGATTCCTTTGCTTTTCCATATACATTTTAGAATAATTTTGCCAATAATTAAAAAAAAAATCTTATTGAGATTTTGAAAGGAATTGTGCTAAACCTGCGTGTCAATTTGAGGAGAACTGAAATTTTATGGTATTTTTTTCCATTTAAAAAGTATCTTATATGCTTCTCATCAAAGTTCCAGAGTTTTCCACATAAAGATCATATACTTTTTTGGGGGGGGTGGGATTTATATTTTATTTCATTTTTGTTCTTTTATAAAAGTTTTCTTAAATTTCAAATTCCAGTTGTTCATTGCTGTTATGTAGGAAAGCAATTTATTTTTCTGTTTAACCTTTTATTATGTGACCTTGTTATAATCACTGTTAGTTACAATTTACTGGGATTTTCTACACAGATAACTATGTCATCTGTGAACAAAGACAGCTTGCTATCTTCCTTGCCAATGTGCATAACTCGTATTTCTTTTTCTTGTCTTATCAAATTATCTAAGATTTCCAGTACAATGTTGAATAGCAGTGGTAAGAGACAACAGCCCTGCTTATTCCAGATCTTAGGAGAAAGTGCCTTCACTGTGTCTCATCTACTGTTGAGCCCTCAAAAGCATTCTTTATTTATGTTGTATTTTTTCCCCTAACACTTTGATTCTTTTGTAGAATTTCCATCTCTCCACTTACATTGGCTATAATTTTTGAATATTGTCTATTTTGTCATTATAGTCTTTACTGTATTAATTATAGTTATTTTATATTCCCTGTCTGATAATTGGAAAATCTATATCATATCTGAGTCTAGTTCTGATGCTGGTCTTATCTATGAAGTCTTTTTTTTTTTTTTTTTTTAATACCAGGCATGTTTTATAATTTTTTTTTCCTGTTGTTGCAGGTCAGGCATCCTGTATAGTGTAATAGGAACTGAGATAAATAGGCCTTTAATATGAGAATTTATGTCAATATGGCTAAAAGTTGGGCTATGTTTAATGTTTTATGCAGTTCTAGATGCCAGAAGCTTTAGATTCTTCTGATATCTTGATTTTTTATCTCTGCTACTGACTTTGGGCTCCTGAGAATGCCTCCCCAGAGATGCTGTGTCCTGCAGCTCTTTTAGCTGCAATCTACTGTTATTATACTGAAGTCCTGGTGGTGTGGAAGTCACATGTGGGGGCAATGGGGGCAGAAGCATTCTGCAATCTTATGAACAAACTTGAGTCTTTTAGTGGGACTGTATCCCAAGACTGTGACCTTCACCAGTGTTTCTACAGTGGTAGAGCACCCCCCTTAGGTAAGAAAGTAAATATACAGAGGTCTGGCGTAGAAGAGTTGCTCTTCTCCATCAGAGAAAAAACTCTGATAAGATTTTCTTCCCTAGAGAGTAGGATTTTGTTATGGAGAACACTCTGGACATTAAAAAAAAAAAAAAAAATTACTCTTTTGCCTCAGCTAGAGTCAAGAAGTATATTTTTTATTTCTTCACCATGAGAACCAGGTGGGGTTCATGAATGTAAAAGTCACAAAGTATGGGGGCCTCTAAGACTGCTGGCCCTACAGTTTCTCTCTCTCACTAGCCCATTCTCAGTCTCCAGCAATTATTCAAAATTGCTATGTAAGTTTTCCTACTAGGTTTTTTTCCCTGGAGACATCCGTTCCAAGTGAGCAGTTCTTGGCCATGACTCTCCGGATTCACTTGTCCCTCCAGATTTCATGGTGGCAGTTTCAAAATGTCCCGCTGTTTTCTTATAAGAATTGTGGCAACAAGTTCCAAGCTCTTTACATGTCAGAGATGCAACTGGAAGACTCTTTGTTTTCTTTGACAGCAGTAATTAAATGGTACACAAAGTAAAGTGTAAAACCTCAAAGCTAGTAAGAGCAGAGCTATTACAACCCATATACTTGAAGGGATGAAAAGAAAAAGAAGGTCCCATGATCTTCCATAGATGGTGAAGACCAAGTGACATCACTCAGTAAGGAAACTCCACCATCACCTGTTTCTTCTGGCTGATCTACTGCGGTTCCCCACTGGTTACCTTACTGTCAAACAGTGAGCGGGAGGAGGGCAAAGGATGGTCTGGCAAATGGAAGGTACGCAGCACAGCTTTTATTAGTAGTAACCACCCCCAGTTGGTAACAATACCCACAGTCATCTATGGCAAGGTCATAATGATGGGAACGGTAATAAGGAAGAGAAACTCGCAACTGCGGGGGATTCTCAGGACAGAGGATTCTCTGTGTGCTGAAGACCACCTTCTTCGTCTACTAAACTTTCCTAGTTTTTAACAAGTGAACTTCAAAGAGAACTTCGAGATTAAAAACTGGATTAGAAAAGGCACAGTAAGCAGGGGGAAAAATAAAAGCCAAACCTTTGAGAGCAGGACTGTATCAGCGTTCTTCCACGTATGGGGATTAATTCCTTTGCTTTCAGCTGTCCCTCTACTTACAAAGCCCTCAGGTCCTCTCTCCCGCTCTATTTTCCTCTCATGCTCTATTGTTTCACTCAGACAGTATTTTTTCTCATAAGAAAAATTTCTCATACAATTGACCCTCTAATTTTCCTGAATTTCCATCACACAGTTTCATTCTGTCACATTTCCTATACGTTTTACCAGGCATTGTTGGATCTTATGTGTGATTGTCTTTATTCATTCACATATTAAATCAATTATTAAAGTTAAGGCACAAGAAATAGAAACATGTAAAACATTCATATAAATTGTTACAGATTTGTTGTGGTTTGCGGTAGAAGACAAAACCACAAAAATAAATAAAAGCCAGTTCATAAAAGACCAGGACGGGTGTGCTAAGTTAAAGAGACTGAATTTTTTTCTGGAATCTTAAGTGATTTTTAAAATAAGAAGTAACTGTATGTGTTAATCTGATCTAACAGATTATGTAGTAAATGAGAGTGTGTATTATTTTACTTTCATCCTTAAATTCCTCAAAGCACTCTCTATACTGATAAATTATTATTAGATTGGTGAGCGATTGAATTAATATTTTTCATGTGGAAACAAAAAACAATAGTTTTCCTGCTTTTCTTTTAATACAGTCATCTTACATGATATACTATTAGATGCTTTCTTAACAGCATCTAATCTTCTTTTGTGTTTATTGGTGCACATCCTGGAAGCAACAAATATTTTCCAGGAATCACTTAGAGTTATAACACAAGACAAAAAGAGTTATTATCTTGAGAGAGAATATAGAATTTATGGTCTCTGAGAAAACACTTTTGTTATGCAATTATTTTTATTTGCATTTAAAAAACTGCCTTCTCTAGATAGCATATAATTTAATAAAAGAAACTGGTATAAAAATAATAATGAGTGTAGAAATCTCTATCACGGAAACACCAAAGTGAACTAACAAATAGAATAGATGGTGAGCAGTAATTTGTAAAGAGACAACCCAGAATCAACGCTTTGTTTTTTAGTAGCAATAGTTTCAGAATGTCAAAGAGACCACTAGACCCACCATTGATAATTAAAAACCTGCATTCATTCATTTATGTTGCACTTACTAGGCATTCATATGCAAGGAGACCATAGAGTTCTCACAGTCAGAGATATGTGATTTTGCAATAATTATTATGTGCTTATCAAATGGCCAGAGACAATCTCAGCAGTCATTTTAAATCTAATGGTTGAACTAATCAGTCCAAGTGAAGATTGGAAAGAAAAAAAGTGTGAAAAGTTAAAAATACATTACAACAGAAAGAACAACAAATTACCCAGAGTAACCATTAGAGAAATGGTTGCAATTTCCCCTTTAAGAAATGGCACACGTTTTTTAAAAAACATATTTCTTATAAGATATGTATAAACATGGATTTCTTATAAGATTCTTCTTTTATGAAGAGTTAAATCCATGTTCAGTTATGGTTAAGCAATGACCTTATCTTTGCACTCAAAGTCAACCAGAAAACCAAAACATCACTGGGGATGAGAGCCCCAATTATTTTTAAAATGCAGATTCAATTTTACTCCATTTGAAGTAATTTATCTGTAGAAAGAAGCTAATGAATTTCAGAATGTAAGACGTATAATGGTAGAAGATGTCAAACAGTGTAAGATTTAGTCCTTGTACCAAAGGGACAAAAGGGAAGTTGCAGTAATATTCCTGTGATGTTGGACATAATCATAGATGTTGTACAACAGTGGAGAGCCAACATGGTGACTGTGCGAAACTCTTATGAATGGAAAATAGTCTTCCTCTGAAACTCTATGTGGGTACTAGGAAGTTGAAGAAAACTTGCAGAAAGGGACACATGTCCACATTCTTATATATAATTCTGAATTTCAGTGTCTGAGAAATAAAGTGCTTTTATCCCCCATAACCTGCTTGGCAGACAAGCCTGATCTAAACAGAGTCAGGCGACCTGGAATCACTATGCATCTCACTTCCTGTGGTTCTTCACGTGTTCTTCTGAAGAAATGTCACCGTGCCCCTGCACATCCTGGCAGTGTTACTTATACAGAGTGTATCCTTCTAATTCTGAGAAATTTTGAAGTCTGAACTATATCTTGTCCCAAGTGGCTTAAGAAGGAAGAATAGTTTTAAATTTGAGTAGTTAAGGAGTAAGTGACCTGAAGCCGTTCAATGATCGTAAATCAAAACATTATGTCTCCTGTCTCTTTTCTGTCTCCTTGATTTGCTGCTTCATTCTAGGTAATTTATTCTTACTCATCTTTCTGTATATGATTTAACTCTTGAGCAGTGCTTCGTCTACTGTTTAACTTTTTGAATGTTTGCTTAACTGTGTAAGTTTATTATTTTTAGAAGTTCCATTTGCTTTTATCTTTCAGATTCATTCATATGTAAAAATTTCTTTTAAAATTGTCTATCTTTGAGATTTTTAGCCCCTGTGTTCTGAAACACTTCATAAGTGCTGACAAAGCTTCATCTGACAACTCTAATGTCTTTAGTCTTCAGTAGTCTAGATCAGTTTTTTATGATTTATGTTAACTCTTACTTACACTGGCTTGCCCCTTGGTATACTCATGATCTTTAATTATGCCTTCATTTTTTGGTTTTAGCACTATTTGTTTGTAATTGTGATAGTCCTAAGGCCTAAATGGGAAATTTGGATGGTATTCCCGTAGACAGGATTTCTTTTTACTTGTTTGAAAGGGTGTGGGAGGCGGGGTGGTGATGGCACTGATCTGGGATCACGTGGGCTCTCTGATACAGTCTGAGCCCTGCTGTGGGAAAGAGCTTCCTCACTTCACTGTTGCCCTTGGATCAGTACCGCCAATAACATCTATTCTCAGGCTAACCTCTCAATGTGTGGGTCTTGACTAATTACTTTTACTGGAGGACAGCCTTTGCGATGTGCGTCAAAATTATTTTGAATGCTCAGGCTCATACAAAGAATGTCACATGCATGGCATAATTGTCAGAGTTTGCTTGAAAAACTGATTTCATAACTTAGCTCTTATAATGCACATAGGAATCTACAATTAGTGTTAAATTTTTGTTTTCATACTCATTATTTTACCATTAACATATTTTTCCTTAAAACAAATAGAGGTCCAAAAATATAGATAAAATATCCAAGATTATCTCTAAATTAAATGTAAATATCCAATGGTCCCAGCATCATTTGATGTAGAGACCATCGTTTTAGAGTATTTGCAATGCCACCTCTGTCATATATCAAGTTCCTTCTTACACAAGTTCCTTCTGTTTCAGGTTCCTTGATTCTGTTCATTGGTTGAATTCTTTTCACATATATGTTAATTTTGCTGTCAAGTGATTTCAATTCAGGTATTTATTGTTTCTAATTTTACCCATATGCAACTTTTATTCTCCTTTATAAATATTTTATATTATTTTTGTGTGGGAAGTTTACATAATAATCTCCACTTTTGTTTTATGATCCTGTTTTCTGACTGTTAGATTTTGCATTTTAATTTTCATTTTTACTCACACTTTATGAGATCATTGACTTTTTGATTGCTACTTTTATGGTGACAAATCCAGACTGCTCATGAAGATTTAGATTATAAATGTTCCTCCTGATAGCCTGAAGCCCAATATCAATTCCAATTATTTAAATTAATTTAATTAAAAATAAAATCAAAATCCTTTTCTATTAAAAATAATTAGCATACTCCAAAGACTATACTCTCAATTTTTCTCAATATTTTAGAAGATTGGAAATTAACGGCAATTAGGCATGCTGTAAAGTTTAAACATTTACAATAAATTAGATAACATCACTGCAGCAAAAGGCAATCTAACTGAGATAAAGTGTTAATTATCTCCAAAGAGATAGAATAGCATTTTTTATGATAACCATTTGCATCTAAGGAAAATAATTGAATTTTGGATCAACCGTCCTCTGAATTAAAGAGAAAACTGTCATTTAAAAAATCATCACAGCACCACTAGTGACTGATGATCTTCCTAGCTGCTGAGATATCTTTAAAAGCACCGAAAAGTAAAAGAATTTTTTCAGATAGGTTTATCTGATTCCATTGAACTTGATTATAATAGAAAAAATAGGCTTATAAATCTTCAGTTTGGGAACATGGTATTATGAGAGAAAGTTGGAGAAACAAAAAAATCTTGGCCGTGCCTCCAGTATTCATGAAGTGTACAATCTGGGTGGGGAATCAAAATTACTGAATAAAAGAAAGGATTAATCAGTTGGGAGTTATGTGGAATATGGAAGTATTTGAGACCCAGGAAAGAAAAACATGCCATGTAGCCCACATCATAAGCCAATGAATAACTGGGATTAGCAGCCTTGTGATTCATCCAGTGAATCCGGATGAGAACACTGGGAATCTGGGAGGAATGGAGAATGGAAAAAAGAGGTTTTGAACATCGAGCATAGATTTAGCATAGTGCTCATGTTAGAGAAAGCAGATAGCTAGATATGAGCAGAGAAAGGGGGACACAGACCAAATGGCAGGAATTGGGCAGGAAGGAGGGGCACAGGCCAAATGCAGGAAAACATACATCATATAAGCACCTGGGGCCCCTGGGCAGAGAAAGAAAAGCAGGAATCTTTGAGCTGATAAGGGGCCACACCTTTTGGCCTGGAGACCAACAAAGAAAGGTGAGAAAAGGCAGAAATTTCCAATGTCTGAATGTAACCTTTTGCTCATTATGCCCTCATTTCAATAAAATTCGCCTTGCAGATCAGAAGCACCCATCATGCACTGACGCCATGACACTTCCCATCCAGACCAAATAAGGACAAAAATCCCTCCTCCCTTTGGGAAGGTGGAGCTGGGATGATAATCAGGAAATACGACCCCAAGCCTTTTCCTCCTCAATGAATATTCTGCTCATTCATTTTACACCCTGTGTAACTAACTTGTCAAAGAAACTCAGGGCAGCCGCTCACCTGAGCCTGCCCGCTCTCCCCTGAGAGTGTACTATCCAACCTTTAATAAATCTTCACTTTACTTTTTTAACCTCCAAGTCTTGTCTCTGAATTCTTTCTCGGACGGGACAATAACCTGGAACACTGGTTGGATCCACCGGCAACACTCAGAGTTTGCTGCCTGATTAATCCTCACAACGATGCTGTGAGGCCAATGCTTTTGTTTCTCACAATTTAGAAAGGAGAAAACTGTTACTGATACAGTTTAAATAACTTACCCAAGGTAGTAGAGTCACTATTTGCATTCATGTCGCTCTGATTCCAAAGACAATTCTTAACATAAAACATGGGAAACTAAGTACAAGAGACCTTAATAAACCATTTTCTTAATCTTTCTAAAATAATCAATCTGACCATCTACATAATCTGTCTCTGATTTTCCCATTTGGAAAGGAGCATGTTAGCAGCAACCTGCAATTTATTTTACCCTTAACCAACCCAGGTAAGAAAGAATCAGATAACCTGGCCAAATCCCCTTGTAAAACTGCTAGTAACAATTGTCCATACAGACATACTGATGGACTTTACTAACACGTGAGTCCTTATCTACGAAATGCTTCGAAATGCTTTTAGCATGATGTATCAGGTCCAACCTGATTGTTAAATAAATGAACCTCAAGTCTATGGCTCAACAGGACATAAAAATATGACATAAGCTATGCCACTATTTGAATATAAATTAAGAATGTTTTATAACTCAAATTGCTCTTTTGAGAAGAAGTTCCACTTGGATGTTGAATCTGGGCTGGGGTACATTCTAATGCGGTGAGAAAGGACTTGGAGAGCAAGGTGGTGGCTCCCTGCCTCCCATGTGTCATGTGTTATTAAGTTGTATCTTTTTATTTATTTTTTTCTTTTCTTTATAGGATGTGCTGGTGGAAAAAAAAAATAAAAGTGCATCTAGGAGCAAAGGTAGAGGTGGAAAAGGCAAAAGGAGGAGGCAGCAGAAAAGCGAAACCCCTCTGCTCTCCAAACCTACTGGTGACCTGAGCTGTGTGTATTGTTCTCATGGGAGACTGTCACCCTCAACCCTCCCTGGGGAACACTCTTCCAGGCGGCCCAAAGGTATGAATGGCCAGCAAACCTGGCCTCTGCAGCTCCCTTGCCAAGTAAATCAAGAAGGAGATGCCTTTCACCAAGAAGTGAAAGGGGAGTGGGGCCCTGGAAGCAGAGGGCAGGGCAAAGTGGCAGGAGGCCAGGCCCACTCAGTTTGGTACCAAGCTCAGTGCACTGCGTGCAATAACTACTCAATAAATATCTGTGGAAGCGTAGAAGACAGTTCTCTTTGTTTCTTATATTGCACTGACCAGCAGTGTGGTTACTATTTAGTTAAAGCTAATAAAAATAACAGATTTTTATAAATTGTTATCTAAATAGACCCCTGCGGAAAACACGGTTTCCTCAATATTTGAAAAATCTAATTCTATCTTCCCTTCTATCCCTTTTGTTTTTCCTCCTAAGAAATTTGCCTTAGAAACATGGAATCACAACAGATTGCCAAACTACAGTTAACAGTGCTGTATTGCATATTTGAAAGTCGCTCAGAAGTCTTAATCACAAGAAAAAAAAGTGTTAACTATGTACAGGGATAGGTGTTAACTAGACTTAGTGTAACATTTTGCAATATATACAAATATTGAGTCATTATGTTGTACCCCTGAAAATGTTACATGTAAATTATACTGCAATTAAAAAAACAGAAACTGTAATGGTATGTTAAACACATAAAACCCACCACCACAAAAATGAAGCCACCAGAGAATGACCTTAAGTTTAATAACTCCCTCTTATTTAACTCTTAATTTTTTTGCGGTCAGTAATGATTAAATTTATCATATCCCTTCCTAATTTGATTAAATGGCTTCCCAACAAATTCCCCTCCTTTATTGAGCATCCAGCCTCTGCTTGTGTGTGATACGGAGCCAACACCACCCTTCTCTGTCACAATGCACCACACGCTCAGCACTCATTTCTCAGGATTTATGAATTCTAGATAAACCAGAAAAGATGAAGCTCCCCTTTGATCCATATTGAAGAGATTTATTCATTCACTTGTACTAAACTCTGCAATTGTTGTGGACACTATATCTGAATTAACATTTTTAGAACAAAACAAAAATAGCAAGAAATCGGCATTTCCTCATCCTTCTGTGTTTCATAATTGGGGTTCATTTCTTCTAACACTCCAGTTCTGCAAAAACAGGCAATTTCCTTAAGTAATTAGGTTGTCTATTTAGGGTAAATATGCTACAGTGTCAGAGTATGTAAAAGAGCCTGTGTGACTTGATATAAATTGTGCTAATTAAACACACCATTGTTTTAAGCAGTATCTTTTAAAAACGATCCCCAGAGATTTAGTTTTCTACACAGTAATCAGATTCTGGTGCTTAGAAGGCTTCAGCCTAATGAGCTCTGGGAACTTCGTCAAGAGAAGATGTTATGTTCTCAGTGACCTGGACCCGCTGTGGGGCAGATGGGGTGGGGTCAGTTGTAGCCATCAGTGCCACTGGGCAAGATGGTCATCAATACGGGTAACGCTGAAGGCAGAGCTGAGAGCTGGAAAGGAAATGTTGACTCAGTGTCTACTGTAACCTACAAACAAGGCCACATGCTAGATGATACACACAACATTTCTTGTATAAGCTCCTCCCCAAACCTATGGGGCCACATTTTCTCTAAAGATGGCTAACTTGAACTCAAAGTAAATAACTTAGAGATCACTGGCTAGAGTGAAATAATGGCTATCGATTGATTGATTGATTTAATGGAGGTACTGGGTTTTGAACCCAGGACCCTATGCATACTTTGCAGATGCTCTACCACGGAAACATACTGACCCCGCTCTGCCCCATTTTAAATCCCGTTTAATTAAATGATTAGGAATCATTATGCTAATTGCATAACTAGCTTCAGCAGATTTCCATGTGCAAAATTTTCATATCCAAAGTTTTTTGAAAAGTTTCCATTGAAGTAAAATTTATAAGGGAATACACATTCACCTAATCATATTACTACCAGGCTACTGAGGATAACTGAGGACTGAAGGCATTTTAGGTAAGAACAAAAATCTTAGTTCCAAGTTTCTTTCTCCAGACAGACATAGCATCCATGGTTCTGCAGACTTGAGAAAAGCCTAGCTTTTCTAGGTGTAGGGTCTTTGGTCTAGCCTAGCTACACCAAAGACCCAAATTCTCCAACATAAAATTACATCTTATGGCCTTATCAAGTTTTCACCAGTCCTGGGTCATATCCCAGTGGAAGGGAAATGCACTCAGGAATGATGCTTTAGATTTTTATGATTAGCAGAGAAAATAGTCATTATAGGGCAGTGTAACTGGATGAATGTTGATGGGAACAATTAATACTGTAGATAAAACTAACAAAGGATTGAGGGTAATAAATCAGCAATCCAATGTTACACGTGAAAACCAGAAATGTTTCCTGGCAGAATATAAGGAGTGGGAAGACAGGAAAACCTCATGGCCAGTCCCAGGCCATGGTCAGAATTGTCGTGAAATTCTAGAGAAGACTGAATTTTTAATCTCAGCAGGTCTGCCACCCCAAAGTCAAGACTTTGATTGGGAAGGAAGGAAACTTTAAAATTTGAATTTAGTGACTGCTTTTAAGTGCAGGTTAGTGATGCACTTAAAAATCTTGATTCTCCGTGGCCTTCAGTTAGTGTCCCATCCCTCTCTACTGAAGGCCGGCGCCATCGCAAATTCTCAAAGATGATTAGAGACCTCTTTCAGTCTGCCCCCAACTACTTTTTGGACACTACGTCATTAAAACAACATGATAGAGTCAGGTAAGTGCTGGGCTTTGAAAGGAGGTAAAGGACTGTATGCTGAATGGCCTGCAGAAGCCCATGCTGCAAGCAAGAATTGGTAGTGTACCTACAAGAATGGGCTCTGAGACTTCCAGATCAAGGGGTTTAAACACGAAGTTGGATAAACGTGAATTTGTTCATGTAGGCTCCCTCTGTCAGTCCATAACATTTCACACACTTGAAGACTCTGGGGGACAGCACTAACGAGTGGAAAGCAGAAATGCCCTAACCACTGTGACAAATAGTAGACAGAGGGACCAAAAGTCTCAGGGAACTGGATATATTAGAGTGGATCTCCAATAAACTTTGTATTAGGGTCCCAAAGTGAGCTGGAAAGAAGACATATCATCTCCTAAGTAGTGCTTTGAGATCAATTTAAATCAAGGGCTCATAAAGAAATATTTATTAAACTCTCCCCAGAGTATAGAAGCAGAAGAAATTGCAAGGTAAAGAAAATTAATTAAAACTTTTCCACAGATGATTACATTCAAGCACTTTTCTAAAACACTGTTTTTCTTACTATAATGTCTAGAGAAGCGGGAGAAGGAGAAGAAGGAAAAAGCCTTTTCAAGATGAGAATGGATGCGCGTTGAACTTTTCCAATTGGAGATTGGAGAGGGTGAGGCGTGGAGAAGGAAGGATACAGGTCACAGACGGGCATTTTCCAAGCTGTAAGATGTCTTCAGTCAGGTTTAGATTTTCCCGGGGACCAAATGATGACGTTTTTAAAGATCAGGAGGTGACCTCTACTTCTGTGTATGTTTTGGAGCCAAGCAGAATTTCAGCAGTCTGGAGCAACCTCTAGCCAGCTAACTCTTGGCTAACTCTTCTCCTGCCTTGGGTGAGTCCATTTAAAGGGAGTGGGAGTATAAAAATCTCTCAGAGACGCAGATGCTGGATTGGATGGACAACACTGTGTAAATAAAGGTAACAAGAAGGGAAGTGAGGTAAGTGCTCTAAGAGAGGTGATTTATTTGTGGCAGATGCAGCTCTAAGTCCTAGTCATCAGAGTTGTTGTAGCTTTCATCTGAGTCTCGTGGAAAGATTTCGATAAAATCAGTCATAATACTCATATAAAGCTGTTAAAAGTTGAATTATTTTAGTAACACCTCCCCACCCCTGTTAAGACTATGTCAAGAAGAACAGTAGTCGTCTGCAATTTGCCTGATGCTTGCTGGTCCATACTTCCTGCATCCCTGCCCACATTTCATATATATATCATTGAATTTATTATATAAATCTGTTCATCGACAGATGAATGGATAAAGAAGATGTGGTGTATATACAATGGAATACTACTCAGCCATAAAAAATGAAATAATGCCATTTGCAGCAACATGGATGGACCTGGAGATGATCATACTAAGTGAAGTGAGTCAGACAGAGAAAGACAAACATCATATGATATCACTTACATGTAAAATATGAAAAATATGGCACAAATGAACTTACTTAAAAAACAGAAATTGACTCACAGACATAGAAAACAAACTTATGGTTAATAAGGGGAAAGGGGCTGGAGGGGAGGGACAAATTGGGAGTTTAGGATTAACATATATATATTACTATATATAAAATAAGTAAACAATAAGGTTCTATTAAACAGCACATGGAACTATATTCAATATCTTATAATAACCTATAATGAAAAAGAATCTGAAAAAGAATATATATATGTATACATATAATTGAATGACTTTGCTGTACACCTGAAACTAACACAACATTGGAAATCAACTGTATTTCAATAAAAAATCATATTAAAATTGTATGTGAGTGTGTGTGTATATATATATATATATATATATATATATATATATATATATATAAAATTTAACTTAATTTTAAGTTTGAAGGGGAATTCCTTGGGAGTTTTTCTGAACTGAATTCAGTTTAAATTGATTTGCATGTGACGATTACTTTGAGGGCAATCAACTCATCGTAGTATGGTGCTCCCAGGGTGGTCAAGTTACTGTGGTCTACAGTAACAAGAAAGGTTCACTGATAAACATGACAAGTTTGTCAAAATTTTTCTTTTATCACTTGGAGGTTAAAGGGAGAATGATGAAGCATTAAGGAGTAATTAATTGTTCTGTAGCTGTCCATGGAGTCACTGCTTAGCCTGGAACCTCTTGCTACAATGTCTAAAATTATTCTTTTTAAAATCTTGATGGAAATAATCTGAGCTGAGAGAGTTCTTTGATGGCATTGCTTTGATATAGCCTGGTGAAAAAAATACAAATATCAAAATTCAGCTCCTTGCCCATAAGCTTCGTCTGTGTAAAACATCCAGATATTTGGAAACATACGAAGATTGACTGACATTTTCATTTTTCAGCCAGAAATTCTGGCAGAATGTTGACCCAGCCTTCATCTTAAAAAGCCCTTTTTCTGAACTAGAATCTTATTTTAGAATGATTGGCATGCCTTAAATTACACATTTTTGAATTGCCATTTTACTGAGCTGTGAATCTGAAAGAAAAGAATAAAAGAAACTGTCATAAATTTACACATAAAAATCATATTAAATCCTTAATATATAAGTACAATTTCTTAACCCTTTTCTAATTTCTCAACTTCGAAGAGATTTTCAGCTATCAGTATAAAGACATTTTCCTCCTCATTCTGCATTATTCCTAAGGAATCTAAGAGTTACAAAATGTATATGCCTTAAGTTGGAGATTTTTTGTTTTTTAAAATCAGCCTTTTACCATCAGATTTAGTTCTACTGTGAATTAAAGAGAAGGAAATAAGCATATGTTGAGAAACATTTTGCTAGAATATAGTTCTTCAGGGTGGGAGTTTTGGTCTGTTTACTTCTCATCACAATTGAGAGTCAATGCCTAGGACTTTCACATAATAGGTTCTCAGTCCGTATGGATCAAATGAATGAATGGATAAGAGAAATCTTCCACATCATGAAAATAGAGGTTGTGACATTGCCTCTTCAAGAGATTCTAAGACAAAGACAGTGAGATATATGGATATATTTCACAGAATCTATACATGCCCAGTTTTATTTTTGTCTGTTTTAAAAACAGTTTGTCAAACCTGTAAACTTCTTGCTACAGAGGGAGGAGTTTGAACATCCAGGCTTCTCAAAAACCGAGATGTTATCCTGAGATTCTATTAAAGGCAGAGTGCATGTGAAACATAAATATATTTTTTAAAATGCAATAAAAATTTCCTTGTTTTATTGCATAATCAAGCATTCTGATTGTTCAATAATCGAGTTGTCACATATCCTGGCACACTTAGATAAAAATTCTCAAATATAGAAGTCCTCTCTTAAGACTTTTATGATGACTATGTGTGTATGAGTGTATATTTACTTTACAGACACACACATGGCTGCATTTATGCACACGTGCAAATAAACATTAGATTAATTTGCAATTCCACAGAAACAAGGAATTCCAAAACTTACGGGTAAATACAGAGAAGTTACAAAGCTATTAATATCAGACTGACAAGAACAGAAAAACCATAGCCTGAAATATGCACAATAGAAAACTATGGAAAAACACAAAAATGAGGAGGAGTACTGAAGAGTGAATTATACAAGTAATTAATTAAAGAAAAAAATTCTAACTGGCTGGTCAAATGAATTTAACTCCTTTCTATCCCAACCTCTAATTCCAAATGGCATTCTAAAAATTAAAAGATCTTTATTAATGAAATTCATGACATGAAGAAATTAAAGGATAAAATATTTTCAAATTGATCAAAGCATACTCACTGCAACACACATTTCTGAGGTTGGACGAAAAGAGAGTTAGACTCACAAGAAAATATCCATAGTAAGAAATATATGGAAATAAAAGGAAGCCACAAGGATCATTAGTAGTATGGCTGATACAATTAGAAAATTTCCACTGATGTCTGGAACTGGAGAAAGTTGACTTCTGGCATTGTAAGTATGAACTATTTTGCTGGAAATCCTTGGGAATGAAATAATACACATTATTAGAATTTATCGATTTGGAAGAAAGCAGAAAACGTTTATTATTTGAAAATCAGATGGGTATTTACCTAGAAAATGCCAAAGAAGAAAATTCCATATTAAAGGTAATGTGGAGGGTGGTTATTGGGTTAACCTATTTATAAATATATACAAACACATGTATTTCAAATAACATAATTGGAAAACAAACCAAAAAGATGAACTGGAAACAGATATAATAAAAATAAACAAGCAATGATCATATGAAAAACTTTTTTGACTTTCTAGTATTTAGAGAATTTAATTAAAATGGGTTGTGGCGGGGGTCAAAAGGTAAAAAAAAAAGTAAGTGGGCAGTCATTACAAATGCTCACGCTATCCACTGGGAGAAAAGAAATTATTGGTTTATCTGGCATATTTAATTAATTAATTTCAAAAGACTTCCAGAATAACTTCACTGCTAACTGATTTGCTATTTCAATATGTCTTAAGTATACCTAGTAACTACCAATGGTGATTAAACAATGAATGGTATTTATCTGCAGTGTTTGTTTGCCACGATATGTTTTCAAGAAATATAATTTATAAATTTTAGCACAATAGAACTATACAATTTTAACATTGTTCTAAAAAGTAAATAACAAAATGAGACAGTTTCCATTTTGTAATTATCAAAAAGCTTAATAGACCTCTTCATTTATAAGAATGTGGTATAATGTATACCAATTCTGATAGGAATTTGTGTCTTCAAGGTCTTTTTATAAGATAATGTATAAATTACAGAATATCGTACTATAAATCACAGTTTAGCAATTTAAAAAATTTATGCAGATTTATAGCGGTTTGACAGAGAGATGTTTTTATCTAAATAAAAACAAGTTTCAAAGTAATGTGTGTGTAAATATGTATAAATTTAAATTTATAGAAATGGTGACATATATAGAAGTTTCTAAAAAACTATAAATGACTCTGAGTATATAGAAAACTGCCATCAAGAATACACAAAATTGTAAATAATACCCATCAATGAGGAAAGGCATTGAAGAGAGAGAATGAATAAAGGGGATTTTGATTTTTTGCTTTATCTCACTTTCTACTGTTTTTCTTTTCTTCAGAAAGATTGAATTCTTTTTTTTTTTTTTTTGGTAAAGAGGCAATTCAATTTTAAATTTTAAATATAGTGAACATCATATTGTGGATTATTGTTCAACTAAGAAAGCACAGAGCATTCCAAGAATATAACAGAGAGAATTTAATACAGGGATTTGGTCACACAGTTGATGGAAGACCTGGGGAGCCAGTAAGATACATTGAAGCAACTCAGAGATTTGCAACCTTTGAAGGACGCTAGTCATTAGAATCTCTGGAAAAAAAACAATGGTATTACTGGATTTCAGGGGATGGGGACACTCTGCAAAAGCTGGAGTCACCACCCGGGGATTTTGGTGTTATAGAGGACACCATTGCTGTAGGTACTGCAAAGGAGAGCGACTGGGGAATAAATCCCCCAGCTTTGCCATCTCTGTGTCCGTCCCTGAAAATTCTGCCATTGGCAGAGACACAGGTGAGGGCGGCTGATGATGGAACCTGAGAAGCAGGTGTGGGCATCATCCTGTCTGGCACACCTAGCAAAATATGGGAAGAATAAAGAACGGGTCTGAGGGTAAACAAGTCCTGGGCAGACCCAAATAATTATAATGCCCCTAATTATTTTTTATGACAATATGTCTTCTACAATCTTGTAAACCAGTATTTATATTCAATATCTAATATTAGAGATGTAGAACTTTCAGTTGGAAGAAATTTAACACTTAGGATGACAGAGAGCAGGCTTTGCTGAGACCCCTAATATACAATTGAAACAGATGATGGATTTATAGATGGGCTTATTGGTGTAATTTTTGCTCTTCTGCTTTTCTGATATGGAGTGAGACTTTCAAATTTACATCACAAAACCCCCCAACTTTTAAATATTTAATACCTAATCAGAAGTCAAGAAATCCAATTGCGTAAGAGTGAGCAATGATTTCAGTCAAGCAGACGTTTTATATATTCTTTCTTGATTCACACTACTGAAATTCCTGATTTCCCTCATTCCAGGATTAAATGATCATGTAAATTATTCTATGACAAAACCTCACACAAAGGCCCTGAAGTGTTTCGAGAGGAAACAGCAGGCTCTTGAAAACCCCTAGAAAAGCTAATGGTAGCTAGGGGATGCCCTCTTGACTGAGCTCTTTTATTGGACTCAGAAGAAGTTGTAAGAACTTCGGCTTCATTCATTCAAAATGAATAGAGCGAAGGAAGAAAAAAAAGTCATCTTCAAGATACAGATATAATAGCTTGCCATTAATTCTCAAGAAATTATAATCAGGACACTGAACATTTTATGCTAATGAGAGACTGCTTATAGCAATGCTTCCTGTTGTGATCCGTAAAATCTTTACATAAGATGATCCAATCAAAGCATACTGGGTTGATTTCTTATGACCGTAACCAGGAACTATTGTCAGAGTCCTCCCTAACCTCTGCTTCAAGCTGTACCATGTAAAATTCAACCTGCATGAGGCTGTAGAACCAATTTTAAAAGATCGTTATTTTCCTTATAGTCGGATCAGCATGAAAATCATCAGCCTTGTACTCAAGACCCACCGTGGTTTGAAACTAGCCAGAGCTTTATTTCTTGCCGCTCACCAATAAAGTCACAGTATTAAAAAAAAATCTTGTTACCTGGGTACATAAGGCCATATTCTTATCCTTTGTTCTGCGTATTTCCTCACTTTTCACCCATTTAAAAATTATTGCTAAGTCCTCCTTGTCCAATTATACCGTAAACTTTCTTTAGGACCCATCTCAGTAGACCTCAAAAAAAAAAAAAAAAAAAAAAAAAACCCCAAAAAAGGAGGTTCTGATTCATCCTGATTTAAGTGAATCACCTTGGTTTTATTCCCACCTAACTTGGGTGTACCTACCTGTGTTCTGACCTATCCCAAGATGTTCTGAAGCATGTTTTCTTGAAGCTGTCCTCGTTATTTAAATCTACCTTGACAGCTCAAGGTATTGCTGCCTCAAATGAAGTTTGTTCCTTAAGAGCAAGGACTCTTTTCTCTTTGTCTCTCTCATTTTTCTTACAGAGTGTAGTGTGTTACTACAGTAATTGGCCATGCATTCCATATCTGGATACATCTTATTTTATAAATATGCTCCTGAAAGTATCTATAAATCAAATTTTATTTTTCTCCTCTATTAATTTGTTATAATTATGACAGCTATCATCGTATTCATCACTCAGTTTCCACCCAGAGTACCACCTTCTCTAATTTCTTTCTCTCCCTTACGCATCTGACTGCAGCCACACTTAGTTGATTCAGCTTAAACAGTGCTGCAAGGAACTAAGTCGGCTGGCTACCTAAGAAATTCTGCAAAGACTGCATCTGCAATGTAAGGAATTTATTTATTTATTTAAAGAATGCAATTACCAACAGATATTCCCAATGTTCCCAAACCACCCTGGCTTCCGTTGCCTAGATCCACCGATATCCAAATTATCTTTGCAACCTGTGATTTTATACGCCAGGTTTCCATAACCCAGTAAGCTCCCAGAGTCACGTGGGTAACTCCCTTCCAGTAGCCTGCTATGCTCTGTCTCTCTCCATCTCGCCACCTCTCTCTCCTTTTCCATCATTGCTTTGCAGCTGATGGATACATAGGCAACCTCCTAGAAGAAGAAGCTGTATGATAGGATTTATTACACAATTTGATGTTGAGGAAGTCCTCTCTCTAGTACGGAAGCAAGAAGGAAAAGAAAACAGACATATCGGCTCCTTCATAAACATGGGGAAAGACACATTATACAGTTGAAAAAACAAGCAGTTAGTGAGATATGAAACTATACAATGTCTTCTATTGTTCTACTTCATATAACTTCTATCATATCAAATCATAACAATGTGATGATGGAATAATATTTATGGTAACAGCCAGCATTTATTTAATTGGACAATAACTGGGCAATTGTTCCATGACTTTGTCTGTAGAATGCTCTCTATATGCTCCTTCAGTGCCCATAGAAAATTGTGATTGGTAGAGGAGTCAACTTTTTGTTTGTTTGTTTAAATGAGTCTTAAGAAAGTTGCCCGAGTTACACAGTTATAAAGTGACAGCTCATGGATTAAAATTCAAGTTCTTATCATTCCAAACCTAGGCTTTGTCACCAATTTTTGTGAAAGAGGAGACATTGTTTTAATTCTTCTCTCTTAGATCCTCTATATCCATCTGGACTTTCATAGTATTTAATAATACCTTTGGTTCTTAAGACAACTACGTCACTCCTGTCTCTGGGATAACTTCCCTGAAATTAAAATTTTTTAATGATAAACTATTTAAAAGTTCTAATTCATACTGTAATGAGAATATTAAGAATAGCTTAATGTGCTACTTTCTCAGATACATTACTTTCCTTCCAAATTACCATTTTGTTTTTGCTATTTATACTCAGAAAGCTTCATTTTTCACATTTTGTTTATTGTCACCCTAAACATGTAAACTCAACTACAATAAGGCCTTTGCCTGACTTATTCAGTACATCATTACCAGGGTGTTGGTAGAGGAAGGATGTGACAAATACCAATTAATGAATTGGTTAATATTCATTCTTTGAATGAATCCTATATTTGTCTTTCATTGTAATTATACTTTTTAGCTTACATTTCCATGGCCCTCCCATTATTTTCTTTTATCTAATCACTAACCTTAGATTGAGAGACTGTATCAAACTTCGGAGAGCAGGGAGTGAAAAATCACCTGTGTCCCCATTAGTGAGGTGGCAAATTCACTTGGAACTCATAACACAAGTGATTCATCTACACGGTCTGATATTCTCTTTTTTCTTATTTTTTTCCATTTTGTTTCTTATATTCAACTCTTTTATACATCAAAAATTATTTTTATGTGCAAGGTACCATAAAGACCTGTATTTATTTTTTAATATTAACTTATGGTTTTTAATATTAGCTTATGGTTTTTATAAAATCTTTTATTGAGGTAAACAGTGGGGTTTGAAAAGACTAGTCTAGGCTGGATATAAAGATTAGAAGGTTTTTAACACAGGAGGGGTTAGGATTTCAACATATGACTTTCAGGGGGTTACAGTTCAGTCCGTAATAGATCCTATGGACTTCCCAAGGTATCTCTACCCCTTTGGATTTGGGGGGTTTTTGTGGGACTATGCCATAAATATTTCTATTTTAACACAAAACATCGTTTGCTCCCTCTGGAGATGGAATAATTATCGATGTCATGGTCAGCCTTCTGAGATGGTAAACAAATCAGCTCCTGCGGGAGGATGAGCGTGGATGGGGCATAAAGAGGTGAAGCACAGATGTTTAGGACAGTGGCACTGATATCCCATTGGTACTGTGATGGTAGGTACATGACACAGTGCACTTGTCAAAACCTATAGAATGTACTCGGGCCTTAACGTATTCAAATTTAAAAAAAATTGGAAACTTGAAGTTTCTCAGGATGGAAGGCAGAATGGGACAAAAGAATCCCACTGGATTACACCTGAAACGACTCCCTGAAGGGGTTGGGAGAAACGTGCAAACCAAGTTATCTTTGGAAATGAGTAGAAACTGTAAAAGCAAAGGCAAAAGGAACTTAAGCCTGTACACAGGCTGATACAATTATTTACACAGGAATATGGGCTAATAATCCTGAAACACCGTGTATGCATAAAGGACTGCAACATTTAAGTAAATTCATGGTGGATGAGGGCGGCCGGGTTTCTTATTGCTGAATAGGAGATTTCAGAGAAGCCAGGGGTGAGGCTAGCATGATTCATGTGGCCATGCATCAGATTTAGAGAAATCAATATGAACTCATGTTTGGCTTAATACATGTAGGTGATTACATATAGAAATATTTATTATGTATATAAATTGGCTTATATACACACATATATTTTCTTACCCTGTCAGCTGAGAGGGTCCAGAAGCCATTAATGGAAACACTCCATTAGAAGCAAGTACACTTAGAGCCCAGTTTGTTTTCAAATATCATTAACTAGAAAAAGGGACCAGGGTCCTCAAAGAAGTGGCTGAGTCAAGGTCTAGGGCAAGATACATAAAAAGTGAACCAGGGGCATCTTGTAATGCTGGAAATTAAGGAAGCATTTAAGGCGCAGACACACACACATACACAAACACACACAGCGCAACGATGAGTGTATGTCAAAGGGACACAGGAGTCAACTGAAGAGCTCCTAATAGCCAGGGTTGAAACAACTTACGTGTTGAAATAATTAAAGTACTTTAGATTACAAGTCAAAGTATAAAATAAATATTCTTGAATCCATATTGATATAAATAAATGATTGAATATGTTAAAAATAGAAAAGAATTGACAAATCTCCTCTGCAGAACAACATTAAATAATTTAGGAACTACCTTCAAGAAAGTGGTGCATAACTCCTTACTCCTGACTCAATGTGGGCTGCACATAGTGACTTCCTTCCAAAGATGCAGTACAGGAAGGTGAAAAAAAGAGTAACTTTTCAGTAGAGAAAACCTGACAATTACTATCTCAGCCAGATAATGAAAATTAGCTTCAACAATGGTGAGTCTTACCGATAGCATATACGCCTGATATGTTGTGATAAAAATAAGCATTTCACTTTTGTGGTTTTCATATGTTTACATGCCCCAGTCTAATCATGAGGAACACGTCAGACAATGCCAAGTCGAGGAGCATCCTACAAAACTGGCAACTGCTTATCAAAACTGCCGACGCAGGGGGAGGGTCTAGCTCAGCGGTAGAGCGCATGCTTAGCATGCACGAGGTCCTGGGTTCAATCCCCAGTGCCTCCACTAAAAAAAACCCCCAAAAGACCTGATCACCTGATCACCACTCCCCCTTGGCTTAATTAATTAATTGATTAATTGATTAATAATAAACAGCCAAAGTTATCCAAAACAAAGAAATTCTGAGAAACAACCATGGCCAAGAGTTGCTAAGGAGATATGACTAAGTGTAACATTGTCTCCTGGATGGAATCTTGAAATAGGAAAAAAGACATTAGGTAAAAACTGAAATCTGAGTGAAGTATAGACTTTAGTTAATAATAACATATCAGCTTGGTTCATTTGTTATAGCAAAAGTGTGATACTAACGTTAAGAAGTTAGTAACAGGAATTGAGGGCTTGCTATATGGGAATTCTCTGCACTCACTCAAGAATTTTGTTTCTGAAAACTAAAGCTATTTTAAAATTACAAATTTCTCTAAAATACCACATTGAGATATCATTTCTCACCTACAAAGTTTTCAAAAATAAAAAGTTCGACAACTACTCTGTTTGAGAAGCTATGGTGAAAAAGGCACAAAACTGTATATTTCTTCTGGAGTTACTTTTGGCAATACCTAACTAAAACATCATAGGTTTTTATCTTTTGATCCTGCAATCACAGTTCTATGAGTTCACTCTGAGACCTATCACCAATAATACAAAAATGCATTTCCACAAAGACTTTCACTACAGTGTCATTTATAATTGCAGCTTATTGGGGAGAAAAACTAAATGCCCATGCATAAGATAATGGCTGAATAAAAGCACAATACACATAATAGAAGACTACGAATTTATGAGAATGAATGAAGGTCTCTGTGAAATAATGTGGCATAAAAAAAGAACATAGTGCAAGAGTGTACCTTATCTACTCTACTGTGTCTCGTGTAATAAAGGTGAGCAAATAAAGAAATCACATAAAAATGAAACAAAGTAATAGTACCTATTGTTTCTTCTCTTGAGCTACTCTGTATTTCCAAAAAAATAATTCTATAGTGACTTGCTTGGATTGGCCAGTGGGGAACAAGAAAGGTCTATTCTGAGTGCCAGCTTCCTGGAGGCAGAATGGGAAGTGGGTGTCCCGAGTACTGAACTCAGTCTTCAGATTTTCACTTATTCACCATTTACTAATAGAACAAGTGAGGAATCTCTCAGCTTTGCCTTGTTTCCTGAAAGTTTTCAGGTTCTTTCTGTCCAGGAGTTAATAAATATCACTCTTTTCCCATCTTGATTCCTGGGCCATTCCCAGATCCTGCAGCATTGGGATAAAGACTCTTAAGTTATATAATTACTCCTTGCATGAACTGTCAATTATCCCTTGTGATTTCAGCCTCACTCAGAACTCTGCTATTCTACACCAAGGGTTCCTAATTCATAAGCATTTGGGACAAAAATAACTTACCTCTTACCTTTACATATGTTCTGAAATATGCCAAGTCAAGTTACTTCTTATTCATTTGCTTTTTAGCTACCAAAATGTTATTGTCATATCCATTTCCTGTATTTTGTATCATGTTATTTTTCTTTTCCTATTTATGGATCTTTCTTTCTTTCTTTGTTTCTTTTTTAGTAGGGAGGTGATTAGGTTTACTTATTTAGTTTTAGAGGAGGTACTGGGGATTGAACCCAGGACCCTGTGTATGCTAAGCATGCGCTCTACCACTTGAGCTATACCCTCCCCCACCATTTATGGATTTTCTATTCATTTACCATCACCGAAGAAAGAAAGTAGATAAATTCATATATTCAACCCAAATGATTTAGCTGTTACTCGTTAGGTTTGTTTTTAAATTTACAGTATGCATTGGGTTTAAATTAACATTAAGCTGTGTTTTACTTGACATGGATTTACTTTCTTTTGCCACATAATTTAACTTTTTTCTTTCATAAGGTTATTCAACAAAATATTATCTTTCATTGAACAAATATTTAGTTGAGAATTTTTCCATGAACTAAATATCATGGTATAAATAAATGCCTCCTATGGTGCATTAAAATATTTGTCTTTTAGGTAAAGCAGGAAACTACTAAATGATTCCAAATATGGTTTCCACATGCTAATGATTTTGAAAAGAAGTGTATCATTTTAGTTGCCATCTATAAAGAACAAGATAATAATTACAGCAGAGAGACCAGACAAGAAGATGATTTCTGTAATCCCCACTACAGAATTGGTTGGTTGAATTAATAAAGGAAGTGAGTGGCTTGGACAAGAGTGTTGTTAAAAAGTGAGATTGGGATGACCAGTTTATTTGAGAAATATTCTGAAGTGAAAATTGTGGGAATTATTGGTTGGTTCTAGGGAGTAATGAAAATGGAGAAAACACATACAGTTGCTAATTTTCTGGCTTAAACAACTTTAAAGATGTCTTTACTGAGAAGAAGACAACTGATAAATGAAAATATTTATGACAATGAGAGTGAGAGGGAGGTTCATTGCAAGGGTGACATTTCACATGTGTTCCATCCAAGTCCTGACTTGTGGAGCTATTTATAATATGAATAGAACACCAGAGCTAGTGGGAGTCAGTTGATATCCATGCTAAGTTTTCCCGGTTCTTATATTAAAGCTAAGATACTTGACACAACATTGTAAAATCATTAAAAATCAATAAAAAAATGTTAAAAAAAAAAGATACAATATGCAGTCTTCTTATGTTAATAGAACAGAAAGTCCACCTTTGGCCAAAAAGAAATTTAAAAAATTCCTCAAAGAAAGCTTAAGATCCTAAGTTTTGGGGACAACAGTTAAACAACTGAAGTGCCCTTGATAAAGATAAACTGGAAAATATTATTGGAGTTATTGAAAAACAGACATACAGCTATACAGAAGTTCAATATGGAAATTAGAAACAGTTTTGGAGAAGACAGGAAATCTTTGGGTGCATATTTCTGCTCACACACTAAAGTGTTAATTTAAAAACTGACACTCTAATAGGTGGCTGAAGACACAAAGTTCAGTTTTCTATGAAAGTTTGCTATGTCTGTCAAATGGTTGAAAATACAAATAATTTTATTAACAGATTTGTAAAGTGTGCACATCTAAAGTGTTCATGACATCTTTATTCAAAGTGACATAATGGTTAAGATCCTTAATTATACAGAAACATAATGATCACCCGTGTTGAATGGCAACTGGTGGAAAGGAGAGGGATTTACTGAATTCCTGCATAGTGTTTTCTTTATAATCAATCTCAGACTTCTGAGGATTCATAAATGCATACATCCATGTAAGTGTTCTATTTAATAATGTTTTTTTTCCCTCACCAGTATTTGGTTGGTTGAATTAAAACAAATCAAATATTCCACCATGAAGAGTACAAAGGCTCTTAATATAAATGCTCTCTGTAGGTTACACTGACCTCTTTATAATAAGGTAACCTTGTAGGTTTCATTGACTCTAAGTTGAGTTATTGATTACCTACTGAGCTAGATGTGGCTGAAAGATAAATAAGACGCATCGCCCACCTTCAAAGGGCTTCTTACATCACCAAATTCTACTGTAGTTACTCAGATAGTCTCTGAAACCTAGAGTAGTGGAATTTAGATGGAGAAAGGAAGAGGATAAAGAAAGGCATTTTGCACCAGCAGTTAATGGTTATTGAACCCCTCATTGTTTTTACTAGTCAGTTCTATATATTCCTCCCATATAGGGCTAACACTAGGTTGTGGAGGTGCATCAGAGTTTCCAAAATAATACTCACACAAACACACAAAACATATACAATCATTTGCTCCCTGTGTCTCCTCAGTGACACAGTTGGGGGAAAGAATCAGGGCTTCATGTAAAGCTTTGAATGCTCATTCATGGCAACCACCAGTTGTATTTGTTGCCTGGAATGGATTTTCAGTGAAAATTCTGATTGTGCTTGCAGCAAAAAGCTGATTCTGTGCACAGCAATCACTCGTGAAAGTCTTTTGCCAATTTTTGACACGCTGGTCTCCGAAAGGGTTAGATCACTTTTATTTTTAAGTTGCAATTGAATGGTCTCAGGATGACACCCAAAACTGAGCAGCAATTCTTACTGAGTAGCTCATAATTCCCCTGGTAGCACTCAGCACAGGTCACTGTCACTTACTGCTTACAAAGTGAGCGTAGGAGACCATACACCAACATACCTGTAAAGCAAAAAGAAGGAAGAAATTCAAAGGAGCAAACTGAAGAGCCCCCTCCTATTTGGAAATATTTGTTCAAATATCTGTTTTCCATAACAAGGTTCAAATATAAAAATATGCCCGATGCCTGCATCAGTTTTAAATAATGTAAAAAAAAAAAAATCACATTAGTCCGAAGGTTTTATCTCCAATTTCATGTTTATATTTTATTTCCACTTCTGGCAAAAATGCGAAGTTAAAAGGAAAAATGTGTTGTGTGTCTTCACTGGTATTATACAAGAACGGAGTGTGTTATCACCTCCAATACTACAAGGCAGAGGCAGATCTATTTTATTGAGAGATACGTTTTCATTTCAGGCGATGAAATCAACTTCAGTCACTGCTATCTGGACTTAGTCATCCCCCATTACTGGAAACCAATACTTGAAAGGAAACTAGGACAATGAGGCAATCAGACACGATGGTTCCTATTAACATAATCACTACTTCCATAGGAATAGGCCTCCTATCTTGTTTGTTTACACTGTTCAAATGCCTCTAGTGCATTTTAGGAGAGTAGAGGGCTCTCCAGTTAAGCAATGGGATATGGAGATAGAGCTGCCCTGAATTTGGTTCCCTGGCCTGTCAGCCTGCATTTCCTCATCTATCAAACAATAGCCTGGATGCTCATCTCACCTCCCATTAGACGGTTATATACAAACTAGATAAACAACAAGGTCCCACTGTATTGGACAGGCAACTACATTCAACAGCTTGTAATAACCTATAATGAGAAAGAATATGAAAAAGAATATGTATATATATATATGTATAATTGAATCACTATGCTGTACACCAGAAACGAACACATCTTTGTAAATCAACTATACTTCAATAAAAAGAAAGTATGTGGGAATCTGTGTATTCTTGACTATTTCCCTGTTAATTTATTGAGGCTAGAAAATGAGAAGAATCTAATTGCCAAGATACCTCAGTTAACTTCATTTCTTTGACATTTATGGGTATATTGAAGCTCAAAAAAAAAAAAAAAAAAAAGGCAAGAATCACATTAATAAGGTAGTGGGACCACCCAAGACAAAGATATTTTTTGTATCATACAGCTAATACCAACTTTTAAGATTTTGTCTTAAAAATAACTTTAAAATTTTTTTAATTTATCTTTCTTCAATAGTTTGTAATGGCTGTCTAACAAGTGGATAAACTTAAGCCTAGAAGCAATGTAGAGAGGCTTCACCTGTTTCTTTTATCTACCGATAGAGTAGAACTCTAAAAACCTTATTCCTCTAAGGGACATTGCAGCCAGTTCCCAATTCAGAAATGAGAAAACTGAGATTCCAGGGCTGTGAAGAGAAGACACGAGTCTAGAACTTAAGTAACTAAATAGCATGGTACTTCCAACTGCGCTTGAGATCGTCGTCAAGCCCCTGGTCAACTATAGAAACTGAAACACTATTTGTAAGTGTGAATGTTATGCCTAGACCTTTTGAGGCCCATAAGGATCACTCAAGACAACAAGGAACTCACCTGCAGTTAAAAAAAATAGTTCTGTTTGTTTAGTTGACTGCGTGCAGGAAGAGAAAATGAAACCTGGGGGATTACAGGGACAGCTCAGTAAAGGAGAATTGGGAAAGAAACCTTATTAAGTTTTAGCATTGTTTGCTAATTTTGAAAAGGGACTAGGGGAGTGACACCTATTCTAGATGAAAAGTCTTCAAGAAGTTGGGACAAGGTAGTAACTGGATATTTTAATATTTTTAGCTAGGAGGTGAAAAATTTGTTTTTAATTGAAGTCTAGTCAGTTTACAACGTTGGGTCAGTTTCTGGTGTACAGCATACTGTTACAGTCATCCGTATACATACATATAATTCTTTTTCATTATAGGTTACTTCAAGAAATTGAATATAGTTCCCTGTGCTAGACAGTAGAAATTTAATATTTATAGGAGTTGGAAGTTTTGAGCAGCATTAGAATTGTCATTGGCAAATAAGGGCAAATCTCTTAGAAAAGATGTTAGTGAGAAGAAAGGGGATTCGTTAGGGTCTTAGAGTTGTCTTATTTCAAGCGAATATCAGTCATTTGTCAGCAGGGTGAGTTTTACTTTTTCAATTCTACACAGAAACTCAGAATAATTTTATTGTACTCCACTTAAAGTACAGAAAATTAAAAAAAAAAGATCTTTGCCGTTGAAACAATAATTTCATATAGGTTTATTAGCACATTTGTAGAAATAATTAGCACAAATCATCTGGCTTTCAATTTATTATAAGTAAAATAATATGTTGCAGTGGCCTTGACTTCTCTTAATTATGTAATGGCTGTTAATTCAATCAATGATAGAAGAACCCTTTGAACTAGATACACTAAATAAAAATATGAACCTTATTTCCACATCCCCAGAAAAATTATTTACCTAAATTTCTCATAATTTTTAGCCATAGAAACCATAGAAACTTTCAGTCGTGGTCAAACATGGTGCCAAGAATTCTGTTAAAATATTTTCTCTGACTATTGCATTTCAGACTCTGACTTACCTATAAACACCTTCTAATTAATTCAAAGGAAAAACACAATTTACCACCTCTCTTTTATCAGGTAGGTAATCTTCAATTTAGCTCCATTCTCCTGGAGAAAATAGACAAATTAATATAGCAAATATTTGTTAACATAACCCTAGAAGGGCAGGAGAGGTGGAGAGGAGAGGAAACATGCAAGATGCAAGGGTCAGAAACACTCCAGTGATAAGGGGACATGAGCTGAGTGTTGAGGGTAAAAGAGAAGTGCAAGTTAGAGAGGAGTAAGTGGAGGGAGTGTATTCCCAGCAAAAGGAGCACCATATGAGAAGCAAATAAAAAATTTTAAAAAATGATGTTTAATGAGAAAATCTCCTACTTAAATACTTGGCACAGAGCCTGGTAGAAAGTGAGCATTCATTTAAAAAGTCATGAATTAAAACACCTACATGTGGCAATCACTTAAACCATTCCTAGGAATCAATATATTAAGAAATACTTCAACTCCAGATCAGCCTCACTACTCAGAGCTGTAAAATGACTTGCAGCCTAGGACTATAGCATCCACTCTGTGAGAGCTGAGGTCCTGGAGTTGTTAGCATGCAGTTGCCATATCATTTGACCTTCTCCAATCATAAATATAATGTGTTGTGACACACATATATTCAGCAGAGATTTTCAAATCTGTATTGATACTTTAGAGACCAACCAAATATACATGAAAAACTAGAATTTCCATGTCCCCTGACTCTGAAACACTCTCTTAACTTCTCCTCCATCACAGGAGTAGAATGAATAGTCTAGTAGTCATAATATAGCAATCAATAAGCATGCGTTCAGAGCTGTTAAGAAGAGGACTATCAGAAGTATATCAACTCTATTAACAAACTATCAGAAAGAGAAATGAAGAAAACAATCCCATTTACAATCACATCAAAAAGAATAAAATACCTAGAATTAGGTGGGGTGAAAGGCTGTGAAAGACCTGAGCAATAAACCTATAAGACATTAATGAAAGAAACTGAAGAAGACACAAGTAAATCAAAATATATGCCGTGCTCATGGATTGGAAGAATTAAGATTGTTAAAATACCCAGACTCTCCAAAGCAATCTATTGATTTAATGCCATACCTATCAAAATTCCAATGGCATTTTCCCAAGGAACTAGAACAAACAATTCTAAAATTTATATGCAACCACAAAAGATCCCCAACAGCTAAAGCAATCTTGAGAAAGAACGAACCTGGCAGCATTATGCTGCCAAAAAAAGATCCAATTATAAAATGGGCAGAAGATCTGAATAGACATTTTTTTCAAATAAGATATATAGATGGCCAAAAGGCACATGAAAAAGATATTCAACTTCACTAAACATTAGGAAAATCAAAATAAAAATTACAGTGAGATATCTCCTCATACCTGTTAGAATGGCTATTATCAAAAAGACAAGAAAAATCAAGTGTGTGTTAGAATGAGGAGGAAAGGAAATCCTCGTGCACTGTTGGGAGGAATGTAAATTTGTGCCACCACTATGGAAAACAGTATGGAGGTTACTCAAAATATTAAATATAGATTTACCGTATGATCAGACAATTCCACTTCTGAGTATTGATTCAAGGGAAAGAAAGATATTAAGTTGAAAATATAAATGCACTCCTGTGTTTGTTGCAGCATTATTTGCAATAGCCAAGGTATGGAAACAACTTAAGTGTTATGGATTGATGAATAAATAAAGAAAATGTGGTATTTATACATAATAGAGTACTATTCAGCCATGAAAAAAGAATGAAATCCTGTCATTTGTGATGACATGAGTGGATCTTGAGGTCATTATGGTAAGTAGAATAAGTCAGACAGAGAAAAACAAATACTGTATAATCTCACATGTGGAATTAAAAAACAAAAACAAACAAATAACAAAAAAACAAGCCCATAGATACATAGATACAGAGAATAAATTGGTAGCTGCTCAAGGTATGAGGCATAAGGTTGGGGGTGAGAAAATAGATGATGGGGGTCCAAGTGTACAAACCTACAGATATAAAATCAGTAAGTTACGAGGATATGATATATAGAAAGGTGACTATCGTTCACGTTACTGTTGCATATTTGAAAGTTGCTTAGAAAGTAGAACTTAAAAGTTACAAGAAAATAAATTTGCAACTATATATGGTGATGGATGTTAACTAGACTTGACTTGGTGATCTTAGATTTATGAAATTTGTGGAATAATAAGTGTTTGTTTTAAATGCTAGGTTGGGGTAATAGGGATTTTGGTGTCTGGAAGTGAGATGTTGTTGGAACATACCTTAAAAAAAAAAAAAGAATGGCTGTAGAACTGGCCAAGTGATGGAGGTTATAGGGATCTTGAGAAGTGTGTTAGAGAAAGTTTAGAGTACCTTGAAAAGATTGTCAGCAGACTTTGAAAATGTGACCAGTTAGGGCTCAAAAGGAAGTGCTGAGCATATTGGAAACTGAAGGGAAAGGTGATCATTATAACTTTATGGCTGAGAGGTGAGCGACATTCTCATTTGAAGTCTTTGTGGAAAGTATAAAATGAGCGTAATGAACTTAATGATCTAGCTAAGGGTGCTTCACAGCAGGGTGTTGCAGAAGCTGCATAGCTTTCTCTTGCTGCTTACGGCGAAACGAGACAGGAGAAATGTCAACTGAGGGAAGGCTAGATAAAAATAAAGAGAAGCCAGGATTTGACAGTTTAGAAAATTCTCAGTCTTCCTAGATGATAAAAAGATGGAAAAATCAAGAAACAGCTTTTAAGCCAAGTTGAAATCCAGATCACAGCCAGAAAAAAATATATTCGAAAGATGAAGCAAAGGGCTTGGCTGAAAAAATTATCCAAACCTCAGAGACATCGAAGGTGATACCTCAGAGTATGCTTTAATCATACAAATGCTCTTGAAAAAAAGTTTAAGTATGGATTGGGCCTCACAAAAACTCTCAAAGAATACTAAGCTGTCTATAGGAAGCTGTTATAGGCTAAATTATGTTCCTCTCAAAATTAGAATCTTGTACCTCTAAGCCCCAGTATATCAGAATGTGAATGTATCTGGAGATCAGACCTTTAAAGCAACAACAAAATTGAAACAAGACCATTAGGGTGGGTCCTAACCAATCTAACTGGTGTTCTTACAAGAGGAGGAAAGCAGGCCACAGAGGGATGCCCATGCAGAGACAAGACCATGTGAAGACACTGGAGAAGACACTCCTGCAAGTCATGAGAAAAGGTCTCAGAAGAAATCAGACTTGCCAACAGTTTGGTCTTGGGCTTCTGGCCTCCAGAACTGTGAGGGGAAAAACAAAATTTCTGTTGTTTAATCCACCCAGTCTGTGGTATTTTGTCACAGCAGCCCTCGCCAACTGATATAAAAGCTTGTTAAGACTCATCCTTCAGCTCTCCCTACAAGAGCCAAAAGTAGAGCAATATTTATGCCAATAAAATCCGTGGTTTTTAAACTACTGTCTGATGGAGTGAGCTCCAATAATATTTATAGAAAGTTTCTGAGGGAAGTATCAGCAAAATGCTAACATCGTGGCAGAATGGGACAGCGATAGAACAAAATGAGGATGCTTTTAGACCTTTAAAACCCTGCAGGCAGAAAGAAGACTGAGAATACCACTTAGCTACAAATATATGCCTCCTTTCATGAAAAACAAAACATGAGTTAAAAGGTCCAATAAAAAGCCCAGGAGGGAGAGGAGACCTGTGAAGAATCATTATCCAGACTTGAGATCTAATCAAGGGGCTGCCAACATTTGGCTGGATTTCAGAGTTTTTATCAGTGACTCCTTTTTGCTTTTTATTTCCTCCCTTTTTGAACAGAAATGTCTTTGGGGGTTATCCAATGCCTGTCCCATTACTGTGTGATGAGAATTTGAGTGACAGAATTCGTCCCTGGTTTTATAAATCAATAGAGAGAGAGGAACTTCACTTGAGGAGGTGAACTCATACCACTCCATCTGAGGAACTTTATCACACTTAGAAATGAGTTAGATAGTGAGATTCTGGACTTTAAGAATGGTGATGTAATGTGATGTGACTTTTGGGAAACTTGGGAGAATATAAATATATATTAAAAGTGTAAGAGATATGAAGTATTGGGGTTCAGAGGACAGGCTGCAGAAAGCAGCTTCTAAAATGGCACCTAATAATTCCCATCCCCTGGTATGTTATTTATACCCTTGTTTAATCGCCTTCCCTTCATTTGGGGCTGGCTTAATGACTTGCTTCTAATGAATACAATGGGGCAAAATGGTTGGGGTATCCCTTCTGCAGTTGGCTTACAAAATAACCCTGTGTTTTCTCCTCCTCGCCCTCTCTTTTTTTCTTTCTCATTCTGATGGAAGCCACTTGTTATGGTATGTGGCGCCCTATGGAGAGACCGTGTGGCAAGTAATGGAGGGAGGTTTTTGGCCAAAAGCTAAGGAGGAACTGAGATCCTCAGGTCAACAGCAGTGAGGTACTGAATCGTATCAGTCACATGAGTGATCCTGGAAGCAAATCCTCGCTTAATCAATGTTTCAGATTAGACAGCCGCTCTGGCTGATACCTTGGTTACAACTGTGTGAGAAATCTTGGGGTAGAGTCACGCAGCTGAGCCACAGCCAAATTCTTGACACATAGAAACTGTAGTGTAGATTTTATATATATATATATATATACGTATATATATATATATATATATAAAATATATAAATGTGTGTGTGTGTGTGTGTGTGTGTGTGTGTGTTTGGTTTTTTGTTTGTTTTAAGCCACTTAGTTTTGGGTTAACTTGTTACACAGCAAAAACAGATGACCAATACAATTTGTTTCTTGCTTTTAACAGATGGATTCAGCAAATTCCATCTGGGAATTTAACTCCAAAGGCTAGATCAAAAGAAGTCAGGTCATTTTTGCCTTTTTTACTAAAAAAATTTGCTCTTAGAATGTTGAGTCACCATGTTAGAATTCTGATCATTCAGAGGACCTTATGTGTGAGCAAACCTAAACCACATGTACGTAAATACTCAGTCAAAGCTTAACCCAACCTTGAAGCCATCCTAGGCCAGGCATCAGATATGTGACTAGAAGCTTCCCCAGACAGTTGAGTCATCCTTATTTATTCAAATATTTCCAGCCAAAGCAGCAGACATAATGAGGCAGAGAAATGTCATCTCTGCTCTGTTTGAATTCCTGGCCCGCTGGGTTTATTAGCCTAATAAAATTTTAGTTTTATGGCACTACATTTGGAAGCCACTTTTCACATTCCCTACTCTCTAGTAAGCAACAATGAGTCTGGCAAATGCCCTTTTCTCTCTATGTATTAATAAAGACAATCAAAAGGAGTTTGCTATCAGCTGGTGGGGACCACAATGCATGCATCATAATCACTTTACCTCATGGCATAATCAGCTCTCCCATGTTGATCACTTCCTCATAACACAGTTTATCACCTTGATCTATTATACTGAGGATCACATGTTAATGGGACTAGTGAACAAGAAGTGGTCACTACTGGACACTTTGGTCTGGCACATAATATATGGCAGTGGGTTGGAAATAAACCCTATAAAAATTCAGAAATCTCCCTCTCCTATGGTCTGGGGCATGTTGAGTTATCTCTTCCAAGTTGAAGGATAGTTTTCTGCATCTGACACTTTCACAGCTAAGGAACATGCAGTGTCTGGCGAGACTTTTCAGACTATACTACTTCAGTTATACTACTTATTGAATTGTGCTATTAGGAATGATTTACCAAAGAACCACAAAGACTTCAGGTTTCGACTGGGGCTCTGGTGTGGTCTGAATGTTTGTGTCCTCTCAAAATTTATATGTTGGAGTGCTGATGCCTAATATAATGATTTTAGGAGATGGGACATTCAGATGTGCTTAGGTGATGAGGATAGAGCCCTTGTGAACAGGGCTAAGTGCTCTTGTAGAAGAGACCTCACAAAATTCCCTAGTCCCCTCTGCCCTGTGAGGACATAACAAGAAGTCAGTCGTCTGCAGTCCAGAACAGGGCCTTCACTAGAGCCCAACGATGTGGGCACCCTGACCTTGGACTTCTAGCCTCCAGAACTCTGGGAGATAAATTTCTCTTGTTTATTCACCACCCAGTCTGTGGTATGTTTGTCATAGCCACCCAAATGGACTAAGACAGGCTAGGAAGAGGAAAGTGTCTAGAACAGGACCAGAATGTTTTGCAGGCTGCTCTGTCACTTGGCCTATGTGACTAAGTAAATCCAGCAGAGGAAAGATGCTGTAGGCAACGCTGATAGACACGTACAGGTGAGTCACAGCACAGTCCTTCAGAATTTGGAATAAAACAATCTCATCCTTGACATTCAGCTATTTCTCTTAGTTTCAGGTTTGCTAAGGTCACTAATAGAGGCTAATTGCTTGACTACGGGACATCTAATTACCATCATTATTTAGATGTTGCTTGCCAGACTGAGTCGGTTACCAGAGGACTTTATCATCAATTGAAAGCAGTATATAAAACAGAAGGCTTCAAAAAAAAATCCTGAAAGTGAGTACGCTACACAACCAAGTGGCCCAGATGCCCATGACCCCTTCTCCTACCCTTATTGCCTCCTCTGTCTCAACCCACATCTATGGCTTCTTGTGACTAGGAGATTAAGGAAGTAATCTGGCAACTTCCATTGCTGAGTTCCTAATTTGCCCATGGCCAAAACCAGTGTCAAGCCCCTGACATTATTTTTCAGCAAGATCAGCCATCCAATGGACCACTTCCATCGTGGAAAGGGCAACACTTTTTCTCTTTACATCTCCAGACTTTTTTTTCTCCTACTCCTGCATCATTAATTTCTCTAAACTTTCTCTCCCCAACCCCCATCTCTTCTCAATCATTCTCATTAGGTGACAAATATAAGATTGGATATCATATTCTATTTTATTCTTTGATGTCACGTACACTTTCAGCTTTAATCATGCACTGAACATTTGGAAAACTATACTTGTCTAGATTAGTGATAACTTTAACAATGCCACATTTAATAGCTTTATTTTGGCTTTGTCTCAGAAACTTTCAAGAGAGTGAACAGATTCTTCATCTTGAAACAGTCTTTTCTTGATACTCTTGGTCTTACTAATATAAGGACACTTTTATCCCCCAATATCTTTTGTAGACTCTGCCTCTGCTACTTGCTTTTAAATGAACCTCTTTAAGGCTTGGTTCAAAGCACACTTTTTTTTCCAAGACGGTAATATTAATGGTAAGCTTATGAGTTCTGGATTCAGAATGTTAAGAAGTTAAAGGTAGCCTCCACCATTTACTAGTGTGTAGCCATGGGGAAATTATATAACCCTTCAAAATCATTATTTTTGAGTCTTTAAATGGAGTGTAATAACATTAACTATTTCACAGCGTTGCAAAGATTAAACATGATAAGTCATGTAAAGTGCTTAGCATTCTTCCTGGAATTCAGCGAATAGTCAATACATGTTAGCTACATTTAGCCATACATTGGTACATTCTCTTTATAGGTTATTTCATCTATTCTGACAGCAGTATGTGTAATATCTGTATGCTAACTTAAATTTCTTCTTCTAGTTTCTTAAGCCAGAAAATGGTGGGGTCATCTTTGGTTTCTTTTTCCGTCTTTTTATTTATAATATCAATCAGCATTTTGTGCCATTTCACTTTGTATTTTTATTTCAAAATGCCTTAAATCTGTCTATTTTCCATTTTGAGGGGACTAGTCCATTTCACATTGTCATTATTTTTTGCCTTAACTCTGAACTAGTCTCCTTACTAGCATTTCTCTTTCCTGTTTTTCCCTTTAGCTATTTTGTCCTCAAAATAGTCAAAACAAGAAGTTTAAAGCAAATTACGTTATGATGCTCTACTACTTCCAGTCTCCCAATGATTTCTCACTGTTCTTTACACAAAATTCAAATGCTGCAAAATAACCATCAGAATATACATGACTTAGCCTTCCTGCCTATACCTCTGTTATTCTCAGTCACTTTTTCTCACCATGTCTTAGCCAAATGGTGTTTTGGTCTCTTCAGATTCTGAACAGTTTTGTTTTCTGCCTTTTCCATTACTTTTTCCATTGTCTATAATGTGTACTTTCCCCTTCTCTGAGGAATTCCTTCTCATTCTGCCCAAATGCACCCCTTTGTATCTCACAGTTTTACAGATGTAGTGCTATAGTAGTGAGGATCCTCTTCACAATAAATTTTAATATCAACAATTAAGAGGTCTTTTCTTAAAGAAAAATCAGAAATGTATTTCCAAGTTAATAAATAACTTGCCCAACTTTGGCCACATGGCCCTTTCTGTTCCTTCTATCATTGTAGTTCATTGCTTCATTAAACCTGCAGCCCCAGGAGTGATTTCATTGTTTTTAGCTTTCATTCATGGGCTGGGAAACCCAGTCTGGACTCTGGACCCTTGCACAAGTGATTTGCTCCTCTAAAATTCCATATGAAATGAATAGTAAGCTTTCTCTGCCAGTTCAAATTCAGGAGCCCAGTGTGCATGCATGTGTGTGTGTGTGTGTGTGTGTATGTGAATTGATATAACCCCTACTGGTTGCTGTGCACTTACATTTTATTTCTCATTCAGAGAAATCTTGAACTCATTTTTATTTTCAATTTTTCTTACAAAATATATATGTAAATTTATACTTTTATGTAAGTGTATGTAAGGAAGATGGTTAGATAGAGATACATATGTGTGCATAAAAATGTATATATACATATATATTTTTAAATTTTTTGTGGCGTTAATGTGTTTTGAAAGGGGTTTCAAATTCCTTCCATCATAACCTGGAAGTCCTCAAAACATCTGTGTGCTCAAAAATATTTATTTTGTATATAAAAGAATGCATGAGACTTCACTAAAATATCCTGAAAATTGAGTAAGTAGTTAGAATATTATGGGTTCCAGGATTAAGAATAATTAAATAGCTTAAAACATGTAGTAAATTTAGATTATGGACAAAGTCTGAATATTATTTTTATATGGAATCAGTATTATTAGCTTGAGTGACATCACAGGGGCATGTGGTTACATTTTGAGGGACAACCATACCCATAAATTTTGTTGTATGATGTAGTGCAAAGATCTTGATTTAGATGGTTAACAGGCTGACTTCTACAACATAAACATACATATAAGTTTACATTATTTATTTTCTTTCTCTGAGTGATATCTTTGTTTCCCTCTTAAACTTTTTCTAATGTGAAATACTTATACTTTCATAAAAGTGTGCAAAACTAAAATACACCATGCAATAAATACCAAAAATCAGTTACTTATTTAATCTATGTGCAGCTCAATAAAAAGAACTTTGACTGTCCTCCCAGAGCCATCTCCCCCATCACTACTCTACATATAACCGATAATTTCATGAATTCCACTCATTTCTTTTTTGATTTTGAATTATTTATACATCCAAACACACATCTCTAAAAGTCATCATTTAGTTTTTCTTGTTTTATTTTTATTTGTATGTGAATTGAACATTACAGTATGTATTATTTTGTACCTGGTTTTATTCACTCAGCATTTTGTTGTAAGTCATGTGTGTTTGTATGATTTATGTTCAATGTGTGTATTTTTCTTATGTGCAAAGATAGCACTATATATTTACTGTTCTACATATGTTATTCACAGAGTTTGATTGTATCAACTTACACTCAAAAGAACAATGTGTAAGGGCTCCATTTGCTCCACATCTTCATCAAATCTTACTGTATTTTTTGCCTTTTGTGTTTTAGCTCATCTGATAAGGCTGTGCTGACATAATATTGTGATTTAAAACTTTATTTTCCTAATTCCTAATGAGGTTGATGCCATTTACTTCAAAATATTTTATTTTCATTGTGATTTTTTAAAAATTTGGTCCATGGGATCCTTAAATGTATATATCTAATCAAACATATGAAGATTAACTTGTAATATTTTATTATTTCTAGCTTAATTGAATTATATAAGACAACACATTGACTTCATGTAAATGCCAACATTTAATGAGCCTCAGTAAATATGCAGAAAAGAGTAAACATAGTAGGCCTGAAACTGCTATAGAAAGATCTGCTTGAAAGTTGGTCCTGGTCTGGTACATGGGAATTTAGATAATGCGAAGGTTCCCGCAATCCTCAAACTGATAAGAGCTACTCACTGTGATTAAAATGTTTGTATAAATAATATTGTTTATGCTGAATATCTGCTTCCTTTCCGGGTGTCTGAAGTTTTGGTATGTGCAAGGCAGAAGATGTCTACATAATGAACTCTTAGTAAAAACCCTTGGGATCGAGTCTGTAATAAACTTCCTTGGTACACAACATTTCAAACATTGTCACAACTCACTGCTGAAGGAATTACGTACGTCCTTTATGATTCTACGTGGAGAGGACTCAGAAAAGTATAAACTTGGCTTCCTCCAGACTTCACTTCTTCACTTTTTTCCCTTTACTAGTTTTACTTGGTACCCTTTTGCTGTAAAAAGTCATGGTCATGAGTAAGACTATACTGATAGCTGTGAGTCCTCCCCTGACATAGTTGGTGTCAGAAGTGGGATGTGCTAGAATGACCCTGACCCACTGAAAAATGGCAAAAAAACATTGTTTGAGAAAAGGAAGGCTCAAACGGCAGAGAAGGATAAACCCCTGCTTAATGGGCATCTATTAAGTCAGCCGTGGTATGAAAGAGTAGTTGAACTGCTGTTACATATGAAATTTATACATGATATCTCTACTCCAGGAAAGTTAACTTGCTGGATTCTGTAGCTATTTTTGGCAATCCTAACTAAAGTAAGGAGAAGATAATGCAGTCTGGGTAATGTCTTTGGTTGTTTTGTCTTCTTCCCAGTGGAAGGAGAAACAAAGAACTTGAACATTCCCAAATGTGAGCTTTATATGGCCCAGAAATATTTAAAGTTTGTATTTTATCTCCTCCAAGTGGGATAAAAGATTAAATCAGTCCCCAGTATTGGAGCAAAACTTCAGATAAACCAGAGTGAGGATAAAAGGAAAAAAAAGAACTCTTGACATGTCTTCAGCCTAACTGCTCCTACTGCAGCAGACCTCCTGCCCCCGCTGAGCATTCCAGCTGGGTCTCCCCCGGCAACTGTAATCATAAACCAGAAAATGTGAAGTTTACTGATAGAAGTTATAATAAATTTGCAATAGCATAAAAGGGAGATATTTAATTGACTTTGTACTTTTTAATTATTGCATCTGCATATATAGTACATTTTTGTGTGTGAATATTTGTAATTTCATAAATTCTGGAGAAATCATCACAATCAGGGGAAACTGCCAAGAAACATGCCAGTAGGATACAGATTCCTTGCTTTTTGTCATGACTGGGTTAAGTGGGATTTAAATTCTTGAAGTATTTAAAAAATATGTCTTTGTAACTGATGCTTCTGTCTCTGATTTTTGCCTGTTATTAAAGTCTCTGAATAAAGGGAGATATTTGAACAGAGTCAATCTCCAGATGGAGATACACTTTTGATGCTGTAAAAACAGTTTTTAATTCTAATGAGCTTTTATAAAATCATATATTTGACCCTTAGAGGCAGATACTTTTCTAGCCTAATGTTCGTATTTTTGAGTGGATCAATTTGGACTCTAAAACTTATAAAAAAATAAAAGCTCAGGAAATCTTTGCTCGTCACTTGGAGTTGGAATAGCGCTGTCTGGCCCTATTGAATCTTGGCTTTGCTGCTGCTGAGGAGAAGCCACTGGCTTTTTTAAAATCTGAATTCATATACTTATTGCTTGAATCTAACTCCAAGCTAAAGCCTAATAGAGTCGGTTATGGGCTGTTTAGGCCTCAGCATGTGCTATGCTAAAATGAGGCAGGCGTAGACTTACTAAACACAACTCAGCTTCCAAGAGTGCTCCAGGTTTAGGATCTCCCTCTGTGGGGTCATAAACTATGAAAACATCCTTGATGCTGACTGGACCATCTGTGTCACATACAAATGCCCACAGAAAAAGGCTTATTCTCTGATAGAACGATATGAGTTCCTGACCAATTTTATATTTCTTAGACTGATTTCATTCCTAACCTGTGATCTGTGCCAAAGGCTGAAAGTTGGAAAGAGTTGGAAAGTCGGAAAGGCTGAAAGTTGGAAAGAAGCATCATGGGGACAGTGACCCCTCCACCCAGTTGCAACAGATGAGACTCTTGACCCACTGGGGAATGTGTCACTGCTATTGACTTGCTCTCTCTCTCTCTCTCTTTGTTTTGTTTTGTTTTCCTAGTTAGTTACAGTTTGCAGTAATAAAATGATAGTTTGAGCCTACATCCTTCACCTTTTTCCTGGTGCGCAAATCAGTAAGGCAAATTTGTTATTATATGCAGCTATTTCCAGAAAGAAGTGATTTTGTTTGTTTGATCACCGAGTAAATGATCAGAATGAAAGGGTTGAAGAGTATATAAACTCATTTCAAAAATTTCTGAAAATTCAGATTTTGGTTCTGATTTCTAAACATGACGTTCCTTCCTGATTAAGTTGTATAAAAGACTTTTGTTTTGTTTTGTCTTATTCTTAACTTGAGGAAATGCTTGGACCCTCTTGCATACAACCCTTCTACAGTAGGGGATATTTGAAAAAGTGTAAAGTTACAATTGCTGAATGAGACATACTTCTTTTTTTTTTTTTTTTTTAAAGTATAGCCAGCTTACAATGTTGGAGATACAGCTTTTAATAACAGAGGGAAAACAAAACTCCGGCACCTGGGCAATCACCAGGAATGAAGAGGGGATTAATGACCTTTGTTTTTTGAAGCTGTTCCTGGAAGCGTTTCCCTCCTACCAAAGAAAAGAGAAAAATCCCCCGTGTTGTGTTGCCAAGCTGCTGTGAGCATTCTGAATCAATCTTACTGCTGAGTCTATGATCACACCTGTCTATGAGGCAGCAGGGTGTGGCTTGGTACTTCCCACACAGCACACCTCCAGATGCCAGCCACGTTTTCAAGGAGGATGAACTGGTGTCAGGGACAAGCAAAACTATTTGGAACTAATGGCCTCAGGCTGTTCCTTTGAAACCAAGAACTGAACTGAGTTAAATGGACTGGACTTAGAATCCTAGGACAGCAGGCTCCATGGTGGAAGGCCGTATCCAGGGCCTGTGAACTCATGCTGCCTAATTAGAGGAGGTGCTGTTTGGGGGGTCCTAACAGTAATAAACTCTTTATTATAATGTATCACATGTGCCCTGTGGAATTATACCTCTTGTGTGTGTATCCTGACTGTCATGACACTGCCTCAGCCTTGGAAGGCCTTCAGGTCAACTTGAACTTACAGGCCAGAATTCTGCTGGGGCTAAACTGATGCCATGGGCCAGGGGTAACGCACAAACTTAAGGAGGAAGACACTTGTGTTTTAAGATAGACTTGTATGTTCAGTGGGAGTCATTTTAACTAAATAAATCCATGACTCCTAAAGGTTATAACTGATATTACACTGCAGTTTGATGGGTTCTCCTGATAATCATTTTGTTCTAAATATTCCTTAGCCAGAGGGCAAGACATGGACTGTGCAGAAAAGAGTTGAAATAACAAGGCTGAAACTGCTGTCCTTAGTAAAGCCTGCTTGCAGATTTGGCCCTGGGCTGGGGTCTGTTAACTTAAATTTCAGGGGGTTTCTGGTCATCTCCAGAACTAATAAGAGTGGTTCACTGTGCCTATATTGTTTGTGCAAATAATATGTTTTATGATGAACACCTGCTTTTTTTCTAGGAGCCTGGAATTGTGATACAAGATAGCAAGAGGGTTCCAACATAACCAACTTCCAGTAAAACCCTTGGCCACTGAGTCTCTGATGAGACCAGTGACAGTATTTTACACATGTTGCCATAACTCAGTGCTACAAAAATTATGTGTCTGTGGGAAGAGGACTCTTGGAAGCTTATACCTGGTTTCCTTGATACTTTATTACATGTGGCTTCTCCCTTTGCTGATTTTCTTGGTATCTGTATTAGTTTGCTACAGCTGTGTAACAAAGTACCATAGACAGAGTGGCTTAAACAACAGAAGTTAATTTTCTCAAAATTCTGCATTTGAGAATTCTGGGATCGGCAAGTTGACAGGATTGGTTTCTCCTGAGGCCTCTCTCCTTGGGTCGCAGAAGCTGCTCATTTTCTACCTCTTCCCATAGTTGTCTCTCTGTTCCTGTGCCCTGGGTGTCTCTCTGTGAGTCCAAATCTCCATTTCTTATAAAGCCACCAGTCATACTGGATTAAAACCTACTCCAATGGTCTCATTTTAACATAAGCACCCTTTTTAAAGGCTTTATCTCCAAATACAGTCACATATTGAGGTACTAGGGGTTAGGACTTCAAAATATGAATTTGAGAAAGAGTTAGGGGGCGTGGTTAAGCTCGTAATAGTATCTATTGCTGTAATAAATCATAGTCATGAGTATGATTATATACTGAGTTGTGTGAGTCCCCCTAGTGAATTATCAATTCAGGGAATGGTTTGGGGACTTCCAACAAAATCAGTACATAGTTATTTTTTATAAATGTTCTATGTGTGCTTGGTATGAAAAAAGATTATTTACCAATTTGAGAGTATCTACATGTGTAAATTTTGTTTACAAACATCTGTTAACGTTTTCATGATAATATTTTTCTGTGCCTTTATTTTACTTTTCCTGCTGGTTTTCTTTCATGCTTTCTTTCTTCTCTGTGTGCCTTGTTATTTCAGCATTGTGTATCAGGCACTAGGTTGAAAAATTATTCTTTTGTAGGAAAGAGGATTTACTTTTCCTCTTGCAATGTGCCTGAAGACAACAGTCATCTAAATCAATTAATTCAACTTAAGGTTTTGAAATGATTTGAAATTGCTTTATAGCCACTAAGCCTGAACTACTTTCAATTAATCCTTAATTTAGGGATGTAGCTTTTAAGAACCCAATGTACATTTTTTTAAATTCAAGTTTTACAAGTCTGTCAATAACTCTGATTCACTTCTTAGGCACTCACTTCCCTTTCTCAATTAAAAAAAAAACCCCAGAGAAAATGCCTCTCAGTTTTATTTCTCTGAATTTCCATTTTCTCTTGGATCTTGTTCTAAGAATGTTTCACAGTCTTGTAAGCTCTCAGAATATTTTTTTTACATTTTATCCAGCATCTCTGATCTTCCTGTTGGTAGGTAATTCCAAACTAACTAGTGTAAAAGTAGAGTTCCTCTTAGGCCTCATTTCTTATTTATCAAATATTATTATGCCTCTCCTTACTTTGAAGATGTATGATGATAGTCAAATTAGATGTTTGAGACAGAACTTTGAGAAGTCTCTTGGCTATTGGTCCATGTAGTCAGACTCCTTCTTTTCTTTATTTGATCCAGCCAGATCAAAGAAGTAAATCTTTTGGAAGAAGCCATTTTAAAAAAGTCTTTTTTGAGTATATGATATATTTATCTTTCACATGAATGGTGTGTGTTAGAAAAGCCATGTTAGCCTTACTTACTAAAAAACTTTTCATTTGATCTGAGATCTATTTTTTTTTGAAGATTAAGTCAAGCTCTGTATGTTTCTGAATGATAACTATAATCTACTTTTTTCTTGATAAATATTACCCTAAACCTTCTAATATATCTTATATTAAATACTGCTTATAAATGTACTTAAATTTTACAATAATCCAATGAGAAACTACAATGCTTATAGATAGAAAACTGTAGAAGCTGCTGTGGGAAGAGACATGTTCATACAGTCAACATTTGTATCCAATGCATTTCAAAATATTCTCAGGTGTCTTATAAGTAAAAGAATAAATTAAAAAGTGTACTCAGCAGTGCTAGAAAAGTATTTTGAAGGAAATATAGAGAAAACAGGCTATACAATTTTGAAATAAGGCATTTCCAAAAGAACTATTACCAGTAGTAAGCACTGGGGATAAGAGCTGTAGACCTCTCTTTAGAAAGCATAAGTTTCTTTTATGAATTATCAACTCTTCTAGATAAACAGTCTCAATGGCAACTTATTTCCATTGAATTATATTTTAAAAAGTAACATAATGCTATTAAAGATAAAAGAGATGCTGAAGTTTCCAAGCACAGTAGATATATATAAAAGCTTACATATTTATTTATTTATTATATATTTATTATTTACTCACATATGTATTATCAGGAGTTCAAGCAGGTGATTATGGAGGCTGAGAAGCCCCAAGATCTGCAGTTGTCAAACTGGAGACTCAGAAGAGATGATGATGTAAGTCCTAGTTCAAGTTTGAATGTGGAAGACCAGTGTATTACCTCGAAATCAGTCAGACACAGAAAGCAAATTCTTTCCTACTCAACCCTTGTATTCTAGTCAGGCTTTCAAGAGTTTGGATGAAGCCCACCTACACTGAGGAGGGCCATTTGTTTTACTTAATCTACTGATTTGAATGTTAATCTCATCTAATTATGCTAAGTAGAGAGCAAATAACGTGTGGTTTGTCATCTATCGTCCATCTTTGGAGCTGGCACCCTTTCCCTTATTCAATGCTGTCACTACTATTGGGCTCACGTCACTCTAATCCAGTTACATTACCCTAATGTCCCGCCTTGTCTTCTTCACAAGGTTAGGTAAGCAAGTGTTTGTCTTTCTTCTGCTTATGATTAATGACTCTTGGCTTTGGAGTGTATTTACTCAGTTAGCAGTACAAAGCCAGATAAAGAAGAATCTCAGTCCCAAAGTCTGTTTAATAATTCTGCCTGCTACACCCACTCTTGCTCTTCAGTGTCATGGAAACTACTAGTGATTAATAAAACCCCATCTGACAACAAGTTATATGTATAATATGTTAAATTGGAAGTAACAGTGAACATAAATAAAAGGAAATATCTTTTTCATGTTCTCAGTGAAAGAAATCCAATAAAAATCCAGCAAATTTCCTTAATACCAGTACACATGTTTTCAGATGATTTTGTTTTTCAGTGTGTTCTTGGATAAAAAAAAGTCTATGCCCTTTGGAACATGATTGATTCCATGTTTTGGGGGAGGAAAAATTCAATTTGGACTTAGAATATACTATCATTGCTAGAAGGAAGGATTCTTTCAAGGATGCCTGGTGGAGGATGGCTGTTATTAAAAGGACAAAAGGAACCATATTAAAAAAGCTTATAACAACTGAATGTGACAATTTTAAGTTAACAATGACAAGAAGAAACTCTCATAATTAATGGAAACAAATTCACTTATTGAAAGGCCATGATTTCATAGTAAAATTTAAAAATGAGAAATTACCCTAAAGTGCATTAACTGCAATACAGAAGTATGAGAGTATTACTGTGTATGCATTAACTGGTTCTTTTATTACGTATATTTTTTATAAACTGCAAAGATGTGGCTGTCCTTGTTTCAGAGTAATAGAGAATAATAAATTCTGGGGGGTGGAGGAAAGGAGTGTTAATTATGCAGATAAATCTAGAGAGATCAGTGGCTATACCAAGAATAAAGAAAGGAAAAATAATTGTAATGCCGTGTGAAATAGACAGGCAGAAGAAGGTCCTGTAATGTGCTTCAGTCTGGTGTATTAGTTAAATATTCCATAAAGAACTTACCATGTAGACTTGATCTTTCATCTAGTGTGAAAGAAATCTTTTGAAGGACCTACTAATTGCAATTATATACAGATAAAATATCCTGATGTTTGCTTCTTTGTTTCTGTTTTTTTCCAATAATTTTATTGTAGTAAAATACACATAATATTAAGATTTACCATTGTAATCATTTTTAAGTGTACAGGTCATTGAGATTAAAATATGTTCATTGTGATGTCCTCCCGTCACCACCATCCATCTCCAGAACTTTTCATTTTGTATAACTGAAACTCTGTACACAGTAAACAAGAACTCCCCATTACCTCCCATTTTTCCTCAGCCTCTGATAACCACCATTGCATTTTCTGTCACTATGATTTTGACTCCTCTAAATACCTCATAAAAATGGAATCATATTGTATGTCTTTTTGAGACTGACATGTCATTTAGCGTAATGTCCTCAAGGTTCATTCATGTCATAGCATATGTCAGAATTTTCTTATTTTTTAAGACTGGATAATATTCCACTATATTTATATACCACCATTTCCTCATTCATTCATCCATCAATGGACACTTGGGTTGTTTCAATATTTTAGCTATTGTGGATAATGCATGTATGAATATGGTTGTGTAGACACCAATATGCCTTTAAGAATATCTAAGAACAGACAAAACATTAGATTATATAATACTCACCGAAAATAAGATTGTGCATAATTTGTTACAAAAACTAGGTTAAAAAAGGGCTTACAGGCATATCTGAGAGACAGCATGGGTTTGGTTCTAGACCACTGCAGTAAAGTGAATACCACAATAAAGCAAGTCACACACATTTTTGTTTTCTCAGTGGGTATAAAAGTTATGTTTACACAATATTTTAGTCTGATAAGCACGTAATAGTACTGTGTCTAAAAAAAAAGGGAACATTGTGCTGTACACCAGAAATTGACACATTGTAACTGACTATACTTCAATTAAAAAAAAATACTCTATTGCTAAGAAATGAAAACCATTATCTGAGCCTTTAGCAAATCATAATCTTTTTGCAAGTGGAGATTCTTGCCTCGATGTCAATGTCTGTTGACTGATAAGGGTGGTGGTTGCTGAAGGGTAGGGTGGCTGTGGCAAATTCATAAGAAAAGAATAAAGTTTGCCACATCAGTTGCCACTTCTTTCGCAAACAATTTCTCTGTAGCGTGCAATGCTGTTTGACAGTGTAGTCAATTTACAATGTTGTGTCAGTCTCTGGTGTACAGCATAATGTTTCAGCCATACATATACATACGTGTATTTGTTCTAATATTCTTTTTCATTATAAGTTACTACAAGATATTGGATAGAGTTCCCTGTGTTATACAGTAGAAACTTGTTGTTTATCTATTTTATATATAGTAGTTAATATCTGCAAATGTTTGATAGCATTTTGCCCACAGTAGAATTTCTTTTAAAATTGAAGTCAATCTTCTCAAATCTGGCTGCTACTTGATCAATTAAGTTTATGTAATATTCTAAATCTTTTGTTGTCGTTTGAACAATCTTCACAGCATCTTCACTATGCGTAGGTTCCAGGAAGTCACCTTCTTTGTTCATCCATAAGAAGCAAGTCCACATCCATCAAAGTTTTATCATGAGAGTCCAACAATTCAGTCACACCTTCAGGCTCCACTTCTGATACTATTTCTCTTGTTATTTTCATCATATCTGTGGTTATTTCCTGCACTCAAGTCTTGAACCCTTCAAAGTCATTCACCAGGGTTGGAATCTTCCAAATTCTTGTTAATGTTGATATTTTGACCTCTTTCCATGAATCACAAATGCTTTTAGAGGCATCTAGAATGGTAAATTCTTTCCAGGAGGTTTACGGTTGACTTTGTGATTTACTATCTATGAAAGCTACTGCCTTAGGAAAAGTACTTCTTAAATAATAGAAGACTTGAAAGTCAAAATCACTCCATGGTTCATTAGTTATTGAATGGATGTTGTGTTAGCAAGCATGAACATCAATTTCTTTGCACATCTCCATCAGAGCTCTTGGATGACCAGGTATATTGTCAGTGAACAGTAGTATTTTGAAAGAAATCTTTTTTTCCCCCCTGAATAGTAGGTCTCAACAGTGGGCTTAAAAATATTCAGTAAACCATGTTGTAAACAGATAAGCTGTCATCCAGGCTTTGCTGTTTCATTTATAGAACACAGGCAGGCAATGCATCTGCTTGGATTTTAAACCATCTTTACATCTTTACATTGTCTCCCGATGTCTGTCATTCAGTGTACTTACTCAGTTATCCACTGAAAGCTGGAGCTCTCTTATCACAGCCAAAACCAAACAGAAACTTTAGAAATCATCGAGTCAAACCTCATTGCAGGTGTACCTTTTTTTATTGTGCGTCACTGTGTTACACTTTGCAGATATTGCGTGTATTACACATTGGAGGTTTGTGGCAACCCTGTGTCAAGCAAGTGTATCAGCCTCAGTTTACCAACAGCATTGACTAATTTTGTGCCTCTGTGTCACATTCTGGTACTTAATGCAACATTTTTTTTTTCATTCTTTTCATCTTTATTATGGTGATCTGTGATCTGTGTTCTTTGATGTTAATACTACAACTTGCTACAGGCTCAGATGACAGGTAGCATTTTTTTTAGCAATAAAGCATTTTTAAACTGAGGTATATAGAATGTTTTTTTTAGACATAATGCTATTGCACACTTAATAGACTACAGTATAGCATAAACATAACTTTTATATGCTCTGGGAAACCAAAATATTGTGTGACTCATTTTATTGCAATATTAGCTTCATGGCAGTGGTCTGAAACCAAACCAGCAATATCTCTGTGGTATGCCTGATTTTCAATAAAGAAATTGGATTAGGACCAGCAAGAAAACAATTTAAACAATTTACTAAGACTTGCCAGAGCTGGTAGTCATACCTACATTTTAAACAACTACACAAACTCTATGGGATGCAGCAAAAGCAGTCCTAAGAGGAAAGTTGATAGCAAGACAAACCTTCCTCAAAAAAAATAAGAAAAATTGCAAATCAACAACCTAAACTACCACCTAAAAGAATTAGAAAAAAGAAGAACAAATAAAACCTAAAGTCAGCAGAAGGAAAGGAATAATAAAGATCAGGGAGGAAATAAATAAGATAGAGAATAAAAATATCAGAGAAAAAAAAATCAAACAAAGAGCTGGTTTTTGAAAGAGTAAACATATCCACAATTTATTGATTCTGCATCAAGAATTTTTGATATCAGCTTATAATTTTGTCCTGTTTGCTTAGCCTACGGTACATCTTTGAGCCTTCCAGCTCTCTGTTGCCCAAATATGTGTCTCCTGTCTGTCTTACTGTCACAAGTGCCTGCAGATTTGCATTGATGACAGATGTCTCAACAGCTTCAATAAAAGGGACCCATTCATTAAAATAATACAATTAGAAACAATCTTTTTTTTTTTTTTTTTTTTTTTTTGCTATGGAGATTTTAGAGTTCCCTCCCTAATATTCTCTCAGTTCTTTCCTGAACTGAGACACCCAGATTGAATAGTAGAGATACCTTTAAACACCCAGGCATGGTGGCTACAGATGCTATAAATTAAGTATCTGACGTTTTCTTCATGTCACTAGTGCACAATGCCTTGTAGGCAGTTTGGATTTCATTATTTGATTTTTCAGGAAGTTGAAGAGGGAAATGTCACTTTTAAAAATGGCTACCTATTTGTCCCCACTCAAAAATGTCAGTTTTTAAAAAATTTAGTTTTCTTTCTAAGAGAATTCTCTCTGGTGGATCTTTCTGAGTTATGAGAGAAGCTGGTCATTCTCAAACCACCAATGGAAGTAAAGATGACTCCTCTCTGCCCTGCTCCTGCTCTTCCAGGTTCTTATTCTGAGAAACCCGAGCTTTTATAGTTTAACTTCCAAGCCTGTGTCCCTACCTTCATTGTGTGCCCCTTGAATCCACCGTCTGTCCACAAACTGGTCAGAGTAACCTGTCTCAAATGTTCAGTCAGTATCCCAATTCTCTGCTGAAAACTCTGTGTAAATATTTTATCATCCTGTGAGAGCAGGCAGACAGCTAGATCTCAGCAAAGAAACAGGGACACAGGCCAAATGGCAGGTAATGGGCAAAAAAGGAGAGGGGCACAGGCCAAATGCATGAAACCAGACAGACGATGTCGTAAACAACAAACGATGTCCCTGGGCAGACGAAGAAAAGCAGGGACCTGAGGACTAATAAAAGATCATACATTTTGGGGTAACAAGTGTCCTGGAGGCCGATAAAGAAAAGTGGGAAAAGGCAGGAATCTCCAGTGTCCAAATGTAACCTTTTGCTCATTATGTCCTCATTACAGTAAAATCAGCCTTGCATCTTAGAAGTACCCATCATGCACCGATGCCATGACACTTCAGATCCAGATTAAATAAGGACAAAAATCCCTCCTCCTTTCGGGAAGGTAGAGTTGGGATGAAAATCAGGGAAAATGACCCCCAAACCCCTCCCTCCCCAATGAATGTTCCGCCCATTCGTTTTTACACTCTGTAACCAACTTGCCGAAGAAACTCAGGGCAGCTGCTCACCTGAGCCTGCCCGCTCTTGCCTTGATCCCTCAATAAATCCTCACTTTACTTTCTTAACCTCTGTGTCTCATCTCTGAATTCTTTCTGCAATGAGACAAGAACCTAATCACCAGCAACAATCTGTGGACAAAAAAAATTAATGAATTTTTTAACTCAAAAGATTAGCTTCTCTATAAAACCGCTTCCTGTCTGGCTCTAGCTTCATAGAGTTGATAGCACTGTAAGCCTTACACTTAATATTTTCCCACATCCTGAGCTGTGCTTATTTTTCACACACAGCATAGAGGGAAATTGTATCTGCTTCTCAGGATTATTTCAAAATTATGTATCTGAAGAACTTAACGTTTGCCTCAGAGAAAACTCTCAATAAAACTACCTCTTGAAAATTAATTTTATAGTGTTAATTCCATATATGACTTCCCTCATTCTGTTTCCTCCCTGTGGGGCCCCACCAACACCCCTGACCCTTCTCCTTTCCTGATCTTGTTGGTGATGACTTCTGCTTCTCCCCCACCCTTCAACACATCTCCAGCTCCTCTCTTTCAAGAATAGATAACTTCTCCATTTGCTGCCCCAGGTTCCTTTTTATCACTGCAATATAAAGATATCCTTCTGAAATTTTCTTCTTCCCATCTGTCTGTCTTTCCCACTGCTCTGAATTTGTCTTTAGAACAAGAAAGGGTTACTCATTTTTGCATTCTCAGTATTTAGCCCAATATATGGTGCTCAATAGGAAGTCAATATTTTTTAACGTAAGTTAACAACACTACCAAAGAAGTGATACCTGAAACACCCAAAGGACACAAGAAGAAAAACTAAAAATTATTGCACAAAATTAATATATTTCATACATGTTGATCACTGCAGAGTTATGGTAGCCACTAATTTTTTTTTAAATAACTGTCTATTCTCAAGCAATGCACAACTGAATGTGACATACAAATGCTGTAGTAGTTCTCAGAAGGGCATAATTCAGGTTTAGATCTTTTGACATATTTCTTGCCCTCAATTAAGTCAGAATATCAAGAAGAAATAAGTTCAAAATCCGACTGAAAATTTTGCTGCTTGAAATGGAATGAAGAAAGTCAAAGAAATATAGATTAAATTAAATACACACACACACACACACAAATAATAAAAAAAGGAATGAAAAGTGTTTTTTTTTTTAAACTCCAGGTGATGGAAAGACTCTGGTTTAGTCTCTGAAATATATTTGAAACCCATAAATAGGAAGCTATTGCATTGTTTCTGACCCAGTCTCATCCGATTGCCTGACTTGCTACTCTAGTAAATTGGATATTGGTTTATTGCATAGTCTATCAATCTGCAAGTTGCATTGATGTCCAGATGCTCTTTGAAATGTAATCATTCCAGATAAATACTGTTGTGCTTTTCATTTCAATTTTTGATCACATCACAGTAATACAATATTTTCTCATTACATCTCACTATCGATCATGTCCTGGCATTATTTTCTAAACTTGCTTACCAAATATTTCTGTTATGCAGTATTCCTTGCAAAATGAACATTTTGTTAAAGTGGGAACACTGAGTGCTTTAGAGTAGGGGGCATCCTTCCTAATTAGAAGTTATTGTTAGTCATCAAAAACAGCCTCGGTCAATGGAATAAAAAAAAATGCAGAGTAACATTCTATAAAGTTGACCTTTCAAAGGTTTTTATTTGCAAAATGAAATTTAGTAACCAAGAACTTTAAACATCCACTTTTATGTTTTTCTCCTATAAGGACAATACAGATGACTTTTTGTGGCCACGTAAGAAAATATAGGGTGTCTCTTAGAAAATACAAGGTGTCACCTTGTAAATATAGGTGACCATATGAAAAATTTAAATGCTATTGTGTTTAAAGAAAAAGCAATGTGATAAGAAATATCTATGTGTGCTTGAAATGCCATTTTCATTAATTCCGTTTTTTGTCATTATTTTAAAAAGTGGAAAAATAATTACTGAGACTTTCATTCACTTTTCTGTACATATATATTTTCACATATCAGAATTTTTCTCTTTACTAATCATAAGCCATTAGTAAATATTATGCAACAAACCATAACAATTTATTTCATTCTATCAAAATAAATTATAAATAATGTACCTAAAATTAACAATTTCAAGAAATGTGTGTTTATTTTGCAGAAAACATTAAATCAGAAATTACGAAGGAGAAAGCTGATAAATCAGCCTATAAAAACTTCAGATAGCTTGAAGGCAAAGGCAATGTTAAAACACGTATCTCTGGTCAAAAGATGTAAACACTTTCTGCTTACTCGGCTTCCAATCCCTCATTCTCAGTTTTCCATGCTATCTTATTTTTTTTTCAAGTATGTACCGCTTCCACACATAGCTCACTTGCTTTAAGGGAATTTGATCTTAACTTCCAACTTAAGAGTACACCCTGCTTAGTAAGTTCACTCAATACCTCTGATTACAAAGCCAGCACAGTTAGGAGTAACCTAAGCCCATCTAAAATAAATTCAAGTCTTCTGTTTAGAATGCCGGGACAAAAATGCTCTCTGTTTCTCTGTGCAGGATGAAAGTTGATGGGATGCCTACCTAGAACTGAAACCATTTTACTACCATGAGATTGCAAAGTGGACCCAAACCAGACAGTTCTCCATAGCTCTTTGCTGGATAACTCCATCTCTACTCCTGACTTCTGTTGAGATGGTTAATGAGAATAATGAATCACAGCCTAATCTTCTTAGCAGAAAGGATTGAATCATAGTCACTTGAATATCTGTTTTACTCCTATGTTATAAGCTTTCACACTATTCTAGGGCAGATGTTTGCAAGGTAGCGAACAATTGTTGATATTGTAACTCACTTGGAACACAAAATAAAATTGTTGGCACCAAAGGTGGCGATTAATGCTTAGTTTCTGTAATATTTAAGAGCTAGCAAGTGTTTCACTTTAACCTAACCCATGAACAGGTAGGTTGTACAAGAAGATCAGCAAGCTATTAAGGCTAGAGGGAATTAGCATCACTTAAAGATTGTATGGTGTATTAGTTTATGATGGCTACCATAACAAAACACCACAGATCTTGTGCTTAAACTACAGAAGTTAATTTTCTTAAGTTTTGGAGGCTGGAAGTCCAAGATCAAGATGTCAGCAGGTTTAGTTTCCATATTTAAAGTATAACATTTTTATATAAAGCGTAACATTGTCCTTGTTTAGTATATACTACAGGTATCCACTAGAGGACGCACTTGGCTTACCAGGCTTCCCTGCAAGCTCTGGCTTCTCTGCCTGTTACAGTGTTTAGGAGGGAGTTGGGGGTTTTCTCTAATCCCCCAGCAGCTCTTCTGGCCCTAGTTCCTCGACTCCTGTCTCAATTGTGTTGGGTCAAGTTCCTGTCATAGATGCTTGTTCTATAACAGCCATAATGGTTCCGTTTCCCTGATCCAATCCTGACTGACACAGAAACCTTCTGTTTCTTAATTTCCTATTTATAATTATAGCTAATAGCAGTTATTTATTTTATTTCTGATTCCCAGGATTATATATTTACATACTATTCTATGGACACATAAGAAGGAACTTTTATTACCATTAGTGGAACATCAATCATCAGGTTGTTATCAAGAGTGTGCCAGATAATTTACATGAAAACAATAAGATGAGAGGAGAGGTAAAGAGAATAATTTTGGAATCGGATAAATCCAGTTTAAATCCTATCTTCTTCTTGTACTGTTTGGGTGATTTTTAATAGTTCTTTAACATCTCAAAATATCAGTTTCTTCACATGCAAAATTGCGATAATATTATTTATTTCATGGAGTTGCTAGAATTATTTAGTTCATTTAACAAAATCTCTGGCACCAAATAAGTAATGTTATTATGAGGTGACTACCAGGTACTAACTCTCTGTACCAAGCATACAGCTACCTTTAATCAACACTACTCAGTGTGGCAGTTTTGGTCATTCTTATTTCCTAGATAAGAAGATTGAGGTTCCGTGTGGATTGAATGTCTGTACTAGCTTATACATACTTGCCATAAAAAAGCTTCTTTTAACCTTCTGGAATAATAAACAGGGAACAAATAGTCATTTTGATTCACCAAACCAACTGAAGAGGAGAGAGACATGAATAAGCTAAAGAAGTATGTAACCACAGTTATATTTACTGAACGTTTCAGAGTGAATCACATGCAGTTTCTCCAGCAGATTTGTTTCCTAATTCAAAACAGTGACCTTGTTCTTGTTTTATACCTTCCCAGTAAATATGACAGTGCAAAAATGGAGTAAGTTCTGAAGGGTAACTGAAAAGCGGAAGCAAACTGACCTTGTATTCAAAACTTTCCACTGACAATTCTCGGTGCACATGATTTCACTGAAGCCAACTAGAAATTAAGAGAATTTTAAATCTCAGAAAAGCACATTGGCGTCTGTGGAACTATTATAGTGCACTGACTATTGTGAGTTTTGTAATCAAACTAGCCTGTCCTTTCACTCCAGCTCTGACATCTAGTGTCTGTGCATTTTGAACACGTTTTTAAGCTGCACCAAGATTCAGTTCTGTCCTCTGTAATAGGAGAATAACATCTCCTACTATCAGAATAATGTCACATCAAAATGATATAATACAAAAAAGACAGTTTCATGCTACATGGACAAGAGATTTGAAAAGACCCTTCACCAAAAGAGACCAATAAATGGCAAATAAGCCATGAACATACGCTTCATTTTGCTAGTCATTAAGGAAACCCAAATGAAAATCCCAGTGAACCATCATTACACACCTATTATGAGGGCCAAAAACAAAAGCAAAACAAAAGAAACAGATCTAACAATACCAAGTGCTGGTGAGCATGCAGAGAGACTCGAACTTCTATGCATTGATGATTGGAATGAAACATTATGCAGCCACTTTGGAAAAGAGTTTGTTTTAAGTAAAATATACATATGTCATATATGACTCAATAAATTCCACTCTCTCAAGTATCCACACAAGAGAAATTAAAACTGTATCCACACAATAAATTTTATGCTTATATTTATAACAGATTTATTCATAATCACCAAAAGGAGAAAAGATCTAAAAGATCTTTAACTGACATACACAGGCTGTCATAGATTCATCCAGGGAAGGCTTTGCAGCAGTAAAGGGAAGAGACGGCTGATGTGACAGCTCGATGATCTCAGCTGCGTCACGCTAAGTGACAGGAGATGGACTCCAGGCAATTCTACGGGCGTGACAGAGCCGTTCCAGATCTGGATCGTGGCAATAGTTACATTAAAGTATGATAGTGTCAACACTCAAAGAACTACACACTGGAGAGAATGGATTTTACTCCATGTAAATTATACCCCAAGAAAAAGACAACCGTTCATTTGTTCAGCTTTTTACAATTTATCACACACTTTTCATACATCATCAAATCGATCCTTGGACAACTTGGTAGAAATGATTCTCCTCTTCATTTCACAGGTAAAGAATGACATGTTGAGTACGAACAAAACAGGGTTGGTTCCAGGTTTCCTAACCAGGTGTTCTCTCTAGCAGACATTAAAATGCTGAGGTGCGTTTCTCTGAACCTAAGTTGTTTGATATTTTAAAAACACCCTATGGTATTTTTCCCATTAAATAGCTGTGCAAGGAAAAATATCCCAAGGTGTCACACTTTTGATGCTATTTTTTCCCCCTCACTCTAAGAGTGCAGACTTTCTTGGGATAATTGTCTATCCACTGAAGTTTCATATTTTGAATCTTTATTCTATTGCTATTCTTTTCCTGAAAAAAAAAATGCTTAAAAGCATACATCAACAAACCTCCTGCAAAACTACTGCAAGGGAGCTGCTCTTGGAGAATCTAAGAATGGCTTAGTTTTGTTTCTTCCTGTAAACTTTCTCTCCAGGGATGGTAAATTAGACAAGCTGGATGGTCAGCTTTGAAGACACACAAAGCAGAGATGAGGCACCATATAGATTCCTTTTCTTTAGTGGAATGGACATTTATCCTGCTTTTTTTCTCTCATAGACAAAGACAGCCACACGAAGAAATTTAAACCTCATGCAACAAGTAGAATAACCACTCTCCCCGACATAAAGGTACCACATGAGGAGCAATCTCCCCCAAGATTTGGCCATCAGCTGAAACTGACAGGCCAAACCAGAGCACTAACACTTTTCCAGCCCTTCCCCCCAACCCTACTCTCAACCTTCTATCTTGATAAAGAAACTTGATCTGATTTTAAGTGGGAACTACGTGGGTATCCTTATAAGAACCGAGACAGAATTTACTTTGGTTCCTTGTAACTGATAAGTCACCTTAACTAAAGGGGATGGATAAGTGGAGAACCGGTATAAAGACCCACAGGGTCTGTGGTTATTTGGCATCAGACTAAGATATGTGGGAAAGGGCACTTAGGGGGAGGGACACTGGATTTAGAGTCACTTCCACGTCTACTACTCATTATTGGTAACTTTAAGCAAGACTTGGGGATTTTGTTTGGTGGTTAGTCGGGACTCTTGGATCATGAGACGGAAAATCAACTAAAATAGCTTAGAGAAAATGGTGGATTTGATATAATAATGCCAGATGTCTTTTGGAACCTAAAATAGAACAAAAGCTGGGTTAGTGGAAGAGCTGAAATGAGGGCTGGAGTTCTATCAAAACACTCCATTCCCAGGTGAACCTCTGTATCAAATTAGTGTCAGATAATCTCATCTAGACCAATAAGTTGAAATCAGAGGATGGACAACTAGACTGACCAGTATAGAGCCAGTGCCAAACTTTGGGCAAGTAAACGATGTGGCGGTGGGAATAATTTCTGCTGTAACTTCTCTATCCATCACCCTGTAGGCAGGGGTAGGGGAAACTTCTAGTCAAGCAGTGATGCATTCAGGTTACTCTCTAGTCTTCTGTTTCTGTGAGTCTGGTGCCCAACTCCTTTTTTTTTTTTTTTAATTTTTAAATTGTTTCTATTAAAAAAATTGGGGGGATAGTTTATTAGGTTTGTTTGTTTGTTTATGATGGAGGTACTGGAGATTGAACCTAGGTCCTTGTGTATGCTAGGTACACACTCTACCTCTGAGCTATACCCTCCCCTGTCCCCAGCCCCTTTGTAATGGAGTTGTCAGAGATGCCACTTTGTAAACTGTGGATTCTCGGGGGCTCCACCAAAGATTCCTCAGGTTGGAATGCAGGAATTGGCATTTTCATAATATTCCCTAGAACATTCTTAGGCACACTAAAGATTGAGACCCAGAGCTCCAAGCCTTTTATTTATAATTGAAAATAAGTTGATGCTTGCTAAAATCCTTTTAACCCTAGAAGTGGACTCTTTTTTAGTATGTGTAAGGTATTAAAACTATAATCTATGTTATGGAGCTTTTTCAGCAAGGACCAAACGTGGAATCTGCAGGATTACAATCTTCATCAAACTTGTTCACTTACATATTGAGGGCATTTAGAGCAGTGACTGGCATGTAGCAGGCACCCGATGTATATTAGCTGCCTTTGTTGAATTATTTAATGGCCTTATGCATACTATGATTGGGTAGGAAAATACTGCAGAAAAAATAGAGCAAAAGAACAATGAAGTTGCTGTCTATGAAGAGATGCGTAGTGATGCTAGATCGTAAGCTGGCATAGCACATTATTCATCCATATCCATCTCTTTCTGTATGCTTCACATCCTCTTCTTAACCTTCATCACTTACAGTGAACAAGCCACCAGCTTCCACCCCAAATTCATGTTCTTGTTCACTGCAAGACATCCTTTCCTCATGAGCTTATTTTGTTTCTAGTTTTTAAGTCTCAGCACCTTGAATAAATTTGCTCAGTAGAGTAACATTCACCCAAGTTTACCTCTTTGAGTCAGGCAAAGTATAATAGCAAATCTCTGCCGTTATGAGACAGAACTTTGGAAAGGCAGCTGCTACCTTGATAATATGGGGTACTGAGACTCTTGTTTATTTTACCCAACTCCCTACATTGTTTTTTTTTTAATGTTAAATACATGTTTAAATATTATGTTGCATGTGATCTGCAAACCCAATGAAATTGTTCATAAAACCAATGAAATCATACAGAAAAGTATAATTAATTCCATCCATCACTTCTCTACCTTCTAAAAGGAAAAAAAAGCTAACAGCCTGACATATGATATGTACTCACAAGTAGAAGTTTTCGTTGTTGTTGTTTATTTTTGTTTTTGTGTTTTTAAAGGGAAGGGATTACACACATTTTGTTGCAACTTGCCTTTCTCAATTAATAGCACCTATGGATAACTGTCCAGGTTATCAGATTCTCTAACTCATTCTTAATTCATTCTTTTTAATATTTTAAAATTTGGATTCAGGATTTTTCTTTTTTACCCTTAACTGTAACTAGGTATTCAGAGTGGCTCCAATGCTTTGCGAATATAAACCGCTATGGTGAAAACCTTTTTCACATATATATTTAAAGACTAATGTTTAATTTTCTATAGATCAGTTTTTCAAAAATGTTAGTCCAAGGGCACACAAAGTTTTCAGCTTTAATGGACTCTTACAAATTATTTTTTTAATAAAAGTTAATATTTTCTCTAGCAACAAGTGCCCATTTCATAATATCTTTAAGGGTATTAGATGTTGCTCTTTTATTTTACTGTAATTTATAAGACATCATTGTGTCTCACTATAGCTTTAACTTTTATTTCTCTAAAATAATGATGAGGCTGAGCAACTTCTCCTGTGTTCATAAGTCATTTTGCTGCAGTTAGATTTCAACAAACTTGGAGCTCTTACTTAACTTACCCCTTCAGGAAGGTCTTTAGAAACACTCCCTTTAACTTGAAAAATGCATGTGTGGGAGTTCAAGATTTGCAGGTACTAACTACTATATATAAAATAGATAAACAACAGGGACCTACTGTATAGCCCAGGGAACTATATTCAATTTCTTATAATAGCTTATTATGAAAAAGAATGTACATATATAACTGAATCAAGATACCGTACACCAGAAATGAACACAACATTGCAAACCGACTATACGTCCATAAAAAGCATGCAAATAGGTTAGTTGGTGTCATGTACATGGATGCTAACATTATGAGAGAGTGGATCCATGGACAGGAATGGGCCTCAGGCGTGGTCGAGGAAAATCACCTGGGGGAGACTGAGCTGCGAGTGAAAGCTGAAGCATTTAGTGCCCTAGGCAGACTAGACCCAGTGTCCTTCTGGAAGGACTCTGGGTGTGTATGAGCAGCAGGGGAAAGTCTGGATAGAGTAGAACCTAATTGAGGCTGAGGAATAGCCATAGAGAAGCTTTGTTTTCTCAACCACGTGCCAGGCCAGACTTAAATAAAAAAGAAATCTGCCAGCAGATCACAAATGAAGCATGCTCAGTGATGATGGAAGAGCCAAGGTTTCACGTGTAAGTCAAATGGAGAAACACTGGCCAACAAGTGATGTGTCATCCTGGGTAAATTCTGGCCCTACTTGGAAGGCTACGTTTTCTTCTGAGAAAAATAGAATAATCAGCTAAAGCTCCTGAGAGGCACCCAAATGACCAGAGGCATGGCTGATCCAGAGAGGCCCTGGGGATTTACTCAGGAAACTCATTCATTGCTCCCCTGTTTCCCACCATCGTGTGGGGTGTCAGGCTCCTGCATGTTTGCAACAGAAATGGACAACTGGACAAAATGAACTCTGGAAGCATCTCCTGTTCCTTGACGCCATCCCACTCCAGACCCTGGACATCCACCTATTCCTTTATAAGCCTGCTGTGTTTGGAGTTCTTAAATCTGTTGAGATGGTCACGTCAACTTGAGCAGCATTCTCACCCTAAGCTCTGAGTAAGTAGCCACCTTTACTCTCCATGGCCTCTCTCCACAGAGCTGTCATTCTTCTGGAAGCCCTGGGGACAGTGGGTTTACTAGTGCAGTTCCCTCTGCATGGAGAGAGGTCAGCTTAGACATGTCTGGGGGTCTTTCTGAACGACCTGATTCAAGGCAGGCTAACCTTTCAACGGAGGGAGCCATGTTCCAACAGAGAATTGCTGGTTCGTTACAGAAAAATCATACACACACACGCAAAAGATTCTGTTGCCCTTTGGAGAAATTAAGTCTGTCTGAGGTAACTGTTTGTTTTTTTGTTTTTTGGTTTTTTTTTCTATTGCAAAAAAGATGCACTGATAGAGTAGACACATTCCAGTCAACGGAGCTAATTTGAATAACTTAATTCCTAGGAGGGTAAGCAAAGATTTAACTATAAGAATATAATGTCACTTCTGATTTTCCCCCTTCAAAGTGGATAGTTGGTTATCCAGATGAGTCACTTTGTCACACTGAATTGCCTAATGGAACAGACCAATGCCTCTAATTTGGAAAATTCTGATTCCTCTTTAAAACCAGTTGTGACATAAGCCCATTTACAATATAAGTAAGTGGCTGCCAGTTACCAATGTGTTTATCCCTGATAGAGCAAAAATGGAACAAGAGGAGGTCAAAAGAGTTGCCAAACGTTAAGAGGGAGGATCTCTTTTTGAAGATCTTGCCAGCGGGGCAAGGTATTGCTACAATAGGTTGTTGGAAGCAAATTATAAATTATAACAACCTCACTGACAGACCTGCAGCCTCTGATATAATGGAGATGCAATATTGCATGGTATTAATCCTTTGGTACCTTCATCTGATTCTCTTTAATGACATTTCATGCTTAATAATGCTATAATGGTATTTTGGATAGACAGCTCCGTAAACAGAATGCCATGTGAGCATATGTTGGGTGCACTCATGCATAGTAAATGGGAAGAGAGAAGACTTAATTGTATGTGTGGGAGATAATGTCAAAATACTTTTACAAGTGAGGCTACCTTTTATTACACACGTGGTAGGAGATGATGTCTGTATTAAGTTAGTAACTTAAGGTCAAATTTGACAGATCAGCATTACATTCATAGTGCTTTTTGTGAGATAAAATTCAAATAATCACTTTGGAAAATTAAAGGAATGAGATGATCCATATATTTAACTCTTACTAATTTTCCATTTGGGAAATTGATGAGTACAGTACCAATTATTCAACTGGACCACCAGCTATTGGACTGTTCTATAAATCTTGTAGCTTTTGACTATTTCCTGTCCCCCAAAGTTCATGTCTATCTCACATACAGAAGACTTTCATCTTATCCCAAGGTCCCCAAAATTCTCAGCACATTAAGCATCAACTATAAATTCAAAATATCATTTATATTTTATCCCATCAGAAGTCTCAAATATTGTATAAGTTAAGTATCCATGAGACCCAAAGAAAAATTCATTCTAGGGCACAAGTCCCCACATTCTGTGGACCTGTAAAACTTAAGAAACAAGTTACTGGCTCCCAAAATATAATGGTGAGACAGGCATAGAAAAATAGTTATAGTCATTCTGGTTCTAAAAGGAAAATAAAATAAAAGAGAAAAAAGGAAGTCACCTTTACCAAGTAATTTGGAAATCCAGCCAGATGAATTCCATTTGTTCTCAAGTCCTGGAAATAATCCTCTTTGACTCATGGTTCCACCTTCTGGGCTCCCAGCACTGTCCCTGGGATTTGCAAATCTGCCCTCAGAGTCATCTTTCTTTTTCAGGAAATATAGCTCGTGTGTGTTGACAGCTGCATAGTTTTATCAGTCTGTTCCTGCTGGGAGAATTCTGGAAGTTTCTGATTTTGAACTCTTCTAACCCCTGTCAGTCCAAGTTGGCAGTGGTGGTTCTACATAAAATTCTGAAGAACCATGTGGGTTTCCTATGTATGTTATTGGGGATTCACTTCATTAAGCAAGAAACTTACATGTAGACCTTTCCTAGAAGATCTCTTCTCTATTTTTGGTTTTTACTAAAATGGTGGAGGTAACATACCCTCTTTGGTATGGTTGGTTGGATCTGTGAATTATACTCTCAATCTCCTCAAAGACTCTTTGCATGACTAAATACTCTGACCTTTTCATCTTTCTAAGATGTTAGCAAAAATGTCATATAGCCACACCTTGTCTTTTGTCTAGAGTGCTTTTCTGACAGAATAGCTCTTAATTTTAGCATCTTTTGCCATCTGGATAGGCATCCAATCCTAGTTCCTTTTTGTTTAATAGCTCTTCCTTTAATTTATTCACTGCTATCCTCTGTTTTACTATAAGTGGTAAAATAATAAACCAGACCACATCTTTAACATTTTTCTTGGTTTTGTTTTATTTTGCTCTGTTTTAAATGGAGGTACTGGGGATTGAACCCAGGACCTCGTGCATGCTGAGCATCTAACACTTTACTTGGATATCCTCTCAGGCAAATGCCTAATTTCATCATTAACAAGTTCTGCTCTCCATGTAACTTTAGGACACAATCCCACTAGGCTTACTGCCACTATGTAAAAAGAATTTCCTCTTCTTCACTTTCCAGTAGCATTTTCCTCGTGTCCTTCTGAGCTTTCAACAGCTGGGACTTAAAGGCTCATATTTCTATTCACAGTTTGTGCACAATAATTTAGGAATTCTCTGAGGTGGCTTATGATTTTCTACCTTGTTTCTCACTTCCTCTGAGCCCTCACTAGCAGAATCGTTAACATCCACACTTCCATTAACAGTCTGTTCAGGGTGATGCAGACACTTTCTGTCATGCTTCTCAAAATTCTCCCAATCTCTGCCCGATGCCCAATTCCCAAGCCACTTTGTCAGTTTTAGGTATTTATTACAGAAGCATTCCACTTCCAGGTACCAACACATTTATAAATTTTCTCTTGCCGCTGTAACACATTTTCATAAAAGTCGTGTTTTAAAATAACACAAAAAGTCAGATGTCTAAAATGGGTTTTATCTCACCAGGATAAAAAATCAAGATGTCAAGAGAGCGCCATTCCTTTCTGGACGCTTGAGGGGAGAAGCCATTACTTTGCCTTTTCAGCTTCTAGAGGCCACTGACATTCCTTGGCTCATGGCCCCCTTTCCTCACCATCTTCAAAGCCAGCAACACTGCAGTCTCTAATCCTTTTGCAGTCCTCATAATTTTGACTAACTACAGCTGGTAATGTTTCTCCACTTTTAAGAATTTATCTAATTAGTTTGGACCCACCTGGATAACTCACAATAATTTCCCCATCCCAGGGTCCTTAATCTTAATTACACCTGCAAAGTCCCTTTTGCCAGATAATGTAATGTATTTATAGGTTCCAGGGATTATAGATTTTTTTTTCCTTTTTGGGGTAGGAAAGGAGAGGGGGGCATTATAGAACTCATCTTGCCACACAGTGAGTTCGAGGTTAATCAGATAAGTGGAGAAACTATTCTGTTCATGATGAGTTGGGTAAAAAAGAAAGTTGAGGATTTTCTTATTTAGTGAGTTAAGAAATAAGGCAAATCTAAAAAGGTCTCAATTTAAGGAGTGATTAACTTATTTATTATAGCTTTTATATTTGAGTTTATTCTTTATTTAACTTTCAAAAGACTACTATGGTTGAATATTAAAACAAAAGCAATAGTAAGCAGTGAGCATATTAGGATTCTAGCCCTTCCTTCATTCACTATAGCAATGAGTGTTATTCACTGGCCCCACTAAGAGATCTGGCACTGAGCACACCATGTTCGTCATCCTCATGTGCTTCTCCATTGAAATGGGACCATCTTTCCTAATTTGGATCAAAGTCCCCTAGTTCTGTCTGGTCCATTTCATCAGTCTCTTCTACTTCCTTTGTCTCAGATAGCACTTTTTCCAGCAAAGAGGGTCTATCAGGGGAGAGAAAGCCATTCTCAGGAAAGCCTACCTTACATTCGATGACGAGGTGACCCTTTTCATATGGTCTCCAATAAATGGACATGTCTTCATTTAGCACACACTGGCTATCTCCACGCTTGACAATCTGGATGAGAAGTGATGACTATGGTTGGGTTGTCCAGAGTAGATATTGGCTTTTAGTAGCCACACAATGTCTCAATGAGCTATATGTCCATACACATGTTATAGTCTTCTCCTGGTCAAGTGAAAACAGCATACTCCTTCTGACCCAAAACAATGGTAATATTTTCTGGCTGTGGTCCTGTTTCTTGGTCTTCTTCACCGTGGAATGTTATTGTCTGGCTATTTTTCATGCTTTTGTCTATACAAACCTCTAGAATTTTAGATATGCATCAATTCTCTACTGTGGTATTTCCCACAGTCAATTATTTCAGATACCTTAAAGGATTGAATAAAGTGTTTAGGCCGACTTTGAAAAGCTATATCCAAAGGAAAAATAAATCTGAAATGCATCTTTTATCCAGTCTATCCCCCATGAGTAGATTTAAGAGAGCGGTAGAGTTCAGAAGTCAATTACAAAAAAGATGGTATATCTTTATATAAACTCAAGCTAACAAAAGTAAGATTAATCATTTAGGAAATTGGCAAAAAAAAATGAGATTTATTCAAAAGCTGAAAGGAATGTATGCACAGCAAAAATCAAAGTTATTTCATGAAAATCTCTGGATATGTAAATGAGTTTTTAAGTATTGGAAGAAACAGCTTTAATATAAACAAAACAAAGTCATACTCCAAGCAGTTACTGTGATTGGCTTCCCAAAGTCCATTTCCAGGCCCCCTTGTTTTGTCCCTCTGCTGCCTTTAACTATAGAGGTTTGAAATCTAAAACTCTGTCTTTCTAGTCTACCTTACAACTCTGTGTAGCTAGGGCATCCAGTTTGAGCATATAAGAAAAGGTTTAAGTCATCTAAGATTTAAATGGATAATACTTTGCTTTCTTGACTACAACCTTGTCATCACCCCCTTCTTCCTGTCTTAGATGGGGAAAGGATGCTTAGAACTGAGGAAGTCACCTTGTTACCATAATGTTACAGTAAGGAGTTGTAGAGATGAAGGTCATGGTACCATGAAGCTGACAGAATCTGCCTATCATTTAAACCACTATAAACCAAATCTTCTTTGAGTCTAATCTTACCATGTTGATAATAAAGTCAGTGAAAGATTTATAGTAATTTTCATTTTATGAAAATATTTAGGGAAGTTAAAGAATATTGTAGATCTGAATTGGGGGTGGGGAGGGGCAACTGATTCCTAATCATTGAATACATAGAATCCTTGAATATCATTCTTATATTCTGATGCAGGACTTCCGTCAAATACAGGCAGCTGAGCCGAGTAAGGGATCGGGGGCAAGCCCAACTCATGCTATTGGGAGAAGATATAATTACCCCCATCACAGTGAATAGAAAAAGCAAAAAAGGAAAGGAGAAAAAAAAAAATGTTGTAATCTGATAGTAGAAGGCAGAGTCTTAGGAAATAATGATCCTAGAGCAAAAGAATTATTTTTCTCTAAGTTTCATCAAGCATGTTTGAATTGTATTCTGTCAGTTTTACAGATTTATAATTTTTTTAAATGAAACTTTAACAACCATCCTTTTATCGAGGACGTCAAATTCATAGAATGTTGAAAGCCGTCTTATTTTCACAGGCACCTGGTCTGCAGTCTGAAAGTGTCAGCAGCCTGCTTGGCTTTAACAGGGTCTGATTTGTGTCAAGTTGACTACAAGAGAAATAGCAGAGACAAGGAGAAATGCCAGGTTTAACATTCTTTATCTGAGAAAAATATGAACAATAAAACTGTATATTCTACAAAATAAGCTGCTTCCCGCTTGTGGCAGCTGGTAAGTCTGAAACTATCTTCCTGATGACTCAGGTGCTGCACTCAAGTGTCCTCCAGCTACTTTGCATGCCACTGAGGGCATAATTGACAGTATTCTAGTTTAAAGGGAAGAAAGAGATTCTGGTTATATTGGACCATTAATTTGTTAAATGGCTGTGAACAGCTCCCGCCCCTCCTTAAGAACCATCACCACTAAAACTCTACTGCCTCTATTTGGGTGTTTGATTTGGGCAATTCCACGTGCTCCGTAAGAAATAATTTAGTATGTCTGTGAGATGGATGACAGGCTTTGGCTCTTTTCTCCTGGGAGATTTAACCTGGAAATTCTTTTTAATGCTAATGACAGTTATTCATGTCAAGGCTGGCATATTGATGGAGGAATACACTCCTAAATCTGTTTTTACAGTTTGTGTATACTTTGAAGGATTTTACCGCCGTATGGCCCTTCAAGATTTGTTGTCAGGCGACCCACTGTGGTTACAAAGTAACATGTATATTGTTCTTGCAGGGACTCTATACCGCTCTTCTGGGGAAGAAATCTACACTAAAGATGCTAACCGCTGGAGGAAAGGTAAGAGATGTAACTTATGTGGTAAGACTCACTTATCTTTACATGCCTGATGTAACAGCAATCTGGCAGGACATGGCTGGTCACTGGATGAGTGATGTATCCATGTTTCCTTATTACGTGTCTACAAAGGGGTGAAAGAAATAAAAGAAGACTGGTGCTAGGAACTATTGCTCTTGGGGATGAAAATTTGACTAGGGACCAGCATAGAGCTTGCTGGTTAGGAGACTGGACTGACAGAGTTCAAGTTCTATCCATGCCTTCTTCTAACGGCATCATCTTAGTGAAGTTATTTAATATCTCTTTGCTTCGGTCCCTCATATATAAAGTCAGTAAATTTATTATGGATTTTCCAGATGGGCCCAATACAATCACAAATAATAATGTATCTAATTTGAATTAAAATCAATTCATCTTTCCCTTTTTTAAGAAGATAATTGTTGCTAGGAATGTAACATACAGCATGTGTCTATAGTTAACAAGGCTGTAAATTATATTTGAGAGTTCCCAAAAGTGTAGATCCTAAAAGTTCTCATCATAAAGAGAAAAAAAAAAGAGAAAGAGAAAACGGTTGTTTTTGCCTAACGTACATCTCTTTTTTGGGGGTGAGTGGTGTGGGAAGAAGAAACTGTGACAATATAAGTGACTGGGTTTTGAAGAATAAATAATAGTATAAGTGTAAGTGAAGATTATTTTTCTTGTAGCCCCTCATCTATGGGGTAACAGATTTAAAGTTAATAATACTGTGACTAAGAGAGCTCACTCATTTCTTCTCTTCAGCCCAATTTCTGCACATGACAAAAAAAAGTCACTTACTGTGTATGATTTCAAATTCTTTAAGTATTGCCCATTTTGTAAATCATGATTATTTTTTAATTGAAGTGTAGCTGATTTACAATATTAGTTTCAGGTGTACAGCAAAATGATTCAGCTGTGCACTAGGTCCTTGTTGTTTACTTTATAGTAGCAATGTGTGTCTGTTAATCCCCAAATCATGTAAATCATGAGTATTGAGTCAGTTTTCATCCAGAAATCTGGTGTGTTATCAAATACATCGCCACAGAGTCTATCCCAGTTTTGCTCTATCATAGCTACTAAAAATACTCTTACGAGTTTTTTCTTCCAAATTTACTTATCAACTTTTCAAACAATGGCAATAATAATAAATTACAAAGTGTCTGATAATTGATCATGGAGGAAGACTTCAAAGCCCTTGCACAATTTGTACTGGACTTTATAATAGCTGCTGTGGCAGGCAGAATAGTGGCTCCACAAAAATGTCACATGCTTATGAACCAAATCCGTGAATACTTTACACAGCAAAGCGGACTTTGAAGATGCAATTAAGGCTATAGACCTGAGATGGGGAGATTATTATGGATTTTCCAGATGGGCCCAATACAATCACAAAATTCCATAAAAACAGAGACCTTGGAAGAAAAGGCAAGAGAACTCCAAATGAGAGAGCGATCCAACCCACCATTGCTGGCTTTACATTGGATGAAGGGTCCTGAACCAAGGGATGGGGCCAATCTCTAGAGACTGGGAATCCCTTAGGTGACAGCCGGCAAGGAATAGACTTCATTCCTACAACCACAAGGAAGTAAACTCTGTCAGTAATGAGAATGAGTAAGGACATGAATTCTCTCCTAAAACTTCCAGAAGGGAGAACAGACTTTCTGACCCATTTTGAACATCTGACCTCCAGAACAGTAATATAATACATGTGTGTTGTGTTAAGCCTCTAAATCTGTGAAGATTTATAACAGCAACAATAAAACTAGTACAGTTGGCATACAGTATGCCCTATGTGTATATTATTTTTATTATTTGCTGATTACATTAATTGTAATTAATTTCGTATAATTGTGTAATACCTAGGACAATTCTTGGGCCTCAGTTTACATATATAGCCCATCCCTGTGGATGGATGTCTGAGCTCTACTCTGTATGCTGGTGTTTGGATTCTCACAGGAGCAATGATGGACTGAGAGGTGCAATTCTGTGGGAAGGTCAGTAGAGTTGGGAATTGACCTTGGAACAAGAGAGTGTTCTGGGGATGGCGATAGCGTTATTGACTAAGCCAAAGATAACTGTGAGCTAACTTAGAGAAGGCCGTCAAGACTGCTCTTTTAAAAAACTCTAAAGGGTTCTCAAAAATTGGATTTCTTGAGAGATCTGTTGCCTTGAAAAAGTTAATCAATTCCAAAGTTGGAGTTAGTAAGCTCAACAAGAACTACCGTTCCCAACTGCTTTTTGGTCCACGACAGCATTTAAGTTGGTCCCTGAGATACCACTTCACTAATGTTTGATGGCTTTGCATTGAGAATGTGGGGATGTGATGTGCCCAGGAAACTAGGAAATGGCATTTATGAGACACTAGTGAGAACTTCTCCGGTCACCCTATCAGAATTTGCAACCGTGTCAAAACTGATTACCCCGACTCACTACATTTTCTCCTATGGACATCCACAATATAATGCAAATGGCATGAGGCGTCTAGCCCCACTTTTTTGATATTTGACTGCTGACAGCTTTAAAACCTCATTGCCTTTTTTTCTTTTGTTCCCCACATCTGGGTAATGGTAAGAAAGCCTGGTGATCCCTGTTGGCACTGGCAGGAGATTCAAAGTATGCAAGTCCTTGCCCACAGGTAGGCACTCTCGTCCAGCCCCAACCGCTAACCACATAAAAGCCCTGGGCCATTTCTTTTCCTTGCTCTCTCAAGGCATTAAAGACCTGCTTGAGTCTTCCTGTTCTCTCCTTAGAGACCTCAATCATGTAATAGACATTTTCACAGCCTCTTTATGTATGTATGTGTGTGTGTGTGGGGGAGCATCAGTGGTCCCAACATCTCAACTAAATTTTGAGTGGATATTCATCCAGATTTAGCAGGGTGATCATATAATAAAATTTATGGACTAACTAATTTTTTTCTGTACTTATAATGGAATATAAACTCCATGAGAAAAAATATTCTGCCTGTGTTGTTCACTGCACCCAGAACAGTGTAGAGCATATACAAGGTGCTCAATCAATTGGGATTACATGTATGTAATTATTTTTTTTCTTAGTAAAGTAGGTATTCAAGCAGCAGAAACAACCCCCTTATCCAGTCACGTAGTTTTTGCAATGAAAAAATTAAGAAAAATTAAAATGACTTCATAAAATCACACCCCCCCCAAATATTGAAAGTCAACTATACTTTAAGGGTTAGAGTATAATGCCAAATAAGAGAAGCTTGGTATCTATTATATATCTTCATCCATTTAGGAAATATTTATCAAGCATCATGTAACAAGTAGTATTATAAATACTAGGGTTCCTGTGATGAATCAGACAGTAAATGCCTTGATCTCATGGAGCTGACACTATCTTTCTAAGTTTCTTCTCTTTTATGAAATATGAAGGTATTAGATTCTGAACTCTGCCATCCTAAGAGCCCATGTTTAAATGGTGAAAATTAATACCCTTTCTCAAAAGTATTTTTTTTTATTCAACCATCCAATATCTTGTTGATGAGTGAGGCAGAGATAACAGTAAGTTTACCCCAACTTTCCCTCTTCTTGAGCATGCACGCAGACTACATTCCCTGCATCAAGATAGAGAGACATATGACTAAATTCAGGCCAGGAACAGATGGAAGAAGGAAATTGTAGACTACTTCCACCCCCAGCCTCAAAAATTATCCATACAATACTCTTCTTCTTCCACCATGATCCTAAAAGCCATGTGTTTCAGATGATTTCATGATAAAGTACAAACTGTCTGGACCAGGGAATCACCCTTTGGAGAAGAGCCATTGAGTATAATTCCCTCATGAATGACTGTCACATGGACAAGAAGTAAAAATTCGTTGTGTTGAGGCTTCAAGATATAGGGGTTGATTGTTTTTGCAGCAGAGCCAGGACTAGCCTGACATGTAAGGCACATGGGTTGTTTATTGTCCTGTTTATTCCAATGCCTAATACAATTGTTGGTCCTATTATCTCCAATGATGATATCTCTTGATGTCAGCAATCATATTGACCACTTAACCATTTTTAAGAATATTGTTAAGAACAACTAGTGCAGATATAAGTGGAATCATTTAATCTTTGCTCATTTTTTAGTCTGTGATATTAACACATCCCATTCATTACTGACGGGATTGGCTGTTCAGTTTGACTGAATCAAATATTGGATATTTCAAAGAAGAACAAAAATATGTCACTTGGTATTTCAGTATGGTGACAGAGAGGTGAAAATAAAGGCACTGCCTTTAATATTTCTATTGCTCAGTTGGTTCTCTTCTCATTTTTCATTAGCTGCAGGGAATTGCCCTCTAAATGACTAATTAAGATTGGTGTCCTGAGGTCCCCAGTACTCCTAAGTGATAATTACTTGAGATTAAAAGCCAAAGACCAACAGGCTTTCAAGTGTTTAATGGGGCAAAGTAACAAGGCTGATGTATGTGCTTCCCTGGGCTTGTCACAGAGACGGGCTAGAAAACATAGAAGATTCTAGTTTCCCTTGAAGAGTCTCACTTTCAACTCATGCTGCTCAAATATCACAAAGCTCACGGAGCCAGTGAATCAACATTTCTATCACCAAAGCAGCCCTTGAACAAAAGACAGAATCACCTGAAGTGGCAACTCTTAAAAATGTGTCAAAGGAAGATTTTTCCATTAATTTTTACTTTCAATCCATAATATTTCCAAAATTTCATGGGATTATTGTCACAGGTACATGTTGTGGATCACTATTACATACCTTCGGAATAAATCTTGCAGCCACATTGGGGCTCCAATCCCTTGATCTCCTACTGACAGGCTGATTGGAGCATTTGATTTTCAGAAGGTAATTTGTCTCAAATATTAGAAACTGGGATTCAGAAAGCCTATTGAGTCTGTCTTCATAGTTTGAGCTGAGATATAGGTCAGCTTTTGGTGGGCATCTTCTACTCTGTGTCTGGAGAAGAAAGACCATGGAGTGGTAGGGAGAGAACACTGAAGAGATGTCGGGGGAGGAGTGAAAATGATGGGCTGCACAAACCAGAGAAAGGGATGCTAGAGTGTAGCTATTTTGGTTTTGGTTTCTAATAATTACTAGATCTCTGACCCTGAAGGTGGTACAATGCCTGTATGATTCTATACTGTGGTCTGTTTTTTGTAAAGTGTTAAATAGGCTTTTGTTACCCCTACTACCACCAATAACAACAACAAAACACTAAGAAATGAGCAGATTTTTTTTTAAACTGAGGTACTGGAGATAGAACCCAGGACCTCGTGTACGCTAAGCATGCACTCTACCACTCAGCTATACCCACCCCGTGTAATAAGCAGATTTTAAATTAACATAGACAGAGTATCTAAGATTGCCTCATATCATCTTTCTGATACCAAATGATCATTTAGTTTCACCTACTGTCTGCCATAGAGAAACTAAGTACCAGATATAAAATGAATAATACCTGATCCTAGATACCAAAAGAACACCAAGTTGGTAACAAATCCCATCAAAAAAAAAAAAAAAAACCTCATGATTATTCATGGTGGATTCAACTGGTTACTTGTGTGATTTGGATGGATTAGGGTCACCAGGGACTGGAAACTCAGAGATGCATGATAGCCTTTTTTTGGTTGTTTTTTTTTTTTTTTTTTTCATTTATTTCTCAGTTCTTACTCTATTTAGTTCTTTGCAGTGAGTTCCCTGGCAAAGGGAAAAGCAGGAATGAATGTTACGATTTGGGAAGTTGCTTTTTAATTTCAATGTTCAGCATCCACGGCACTAGCCGAAATATATTTGCAGCAAGGCAATTGTTGGGGGAACATAATTTTCACAGGAAGTAACAGCACTATATGCTTTTCACAGCTTCAACTGATAATATTTGTGATACTTCAGGGGAAAGGGTGAACTTTTATAAAGCTGCAAAACAGGTCTCTAAGAGGACTCATTTTAAGCTCAGTTGATAAAAGGTCCCAGAGCATTTCAAGTCCAAAAACAAACAAACAAACAAAAAACCCAGCATGGGGACCAAGACATCAGGACAGTCTTTCTTTCAAAGTAAATTACCCTGAATCCCAGAAGAGAGGTAAGTTGAAAACTGACATCACTTCAGAAAGAACTCATATGGGACTTGTGGTATATTTTCTCTAAACTACTTTTTATTTAATTTTATGCTAGAGCGATAGAGAGAAAAGTGGAGTGATTTTTTTTTCTGGGCTTATTGTTTTTTAACTTTAGGTTGGAGGGATATAAAATACAAATTAAAAGAAGGAAAGCAAAAGAAAAGGAGAAATTTGGGAAACAGTTATTGGAAATACCCCTCAAGCAACTCTCAGAAGAATGGTGTTATGATGAAAAGTCATAAAGGGAAAAATAAAGTTCTACGCATCTTCACTTTTGCTATGTGGGGCATTATAGTTCATAAATGTAATTTTGGAGTTGATTAAGAAGGATATTAAACTGGAAATGAGATAAGTAGCTGTGAAAAACATGGCCAGTTAAATAACTTCCCTATGTTTCAGTTTTCACACTTGTCAAATGGAAACCAGGAAATTCAAACTAACTGTTTCATCTGAATTTGATCTTAATTATATTCAACAAAAATGTTGCAGGCTTTTTTTTTTTTTTATTGTGTGGTAGGTGCTTCAAAATAGTTTATACAAACTTCAAAAAATATTCTATCCTTGAAAATACCAGCTTTAGAGTATTTTTGAGGGCTAAGTGAATATTTGGAAGCAGGTAACATAGTCATAGGGTTAGAAACAGAATTCCAAAGTATTGGATCTAAATATGATTCAAGTGAAGAGTTAATTTAAGTTGTACTATTTCCTTCTAACATAAAATTAAAAGTGAATAGTCTTAAAGTATATCCTTGAAACAGAGATGTTCATAGACGTTTAAGGCTTCACAGAGGGAAGGGAAATTTCAAATGTCCTGTCTGCATCTGTAAGTTTGGTAGTCTTACTTTATGATTTTTTTCTCATAGTATCAGGGAATAATGTGTGTTAATATGTTTTCTGAAATGAAAAATAGTTCAAGAGTCAATAATTCATTCTTTTGACCACTTACTATTACACATGTTCTCACATGACAAGCACTGTGATAGGATAAGGGACACACAAATTCAAAAGACAAAATGCCTTCACCAAAGTGACTTATTTTCCAGCATAACACGTGAGCAGGTAAATAATCACAATTATTCCAAAATAATATGATGTCAGCTGGGATGGAGGCACATCCTAGGTTCTATAGGAATAAAAAGACATGGATCTACCCAAGATTTTTGGTAGAAATAAAGGTAGAAGAGGGTGTATTGAAAGCTTCCCAAAGAAGATGATTATTGACTTTCCCCCCTACTTTATTGAGTTATAATTGACAAATAAATTATATATATTTAATGTATGCAATGTGATGATTTGATACATGTATACCTCGTGAAATAATTACCACAATCAACTTAATTACACATCCATAAGCTCATATAATTACCTGGTGTGTGTGTTTATGTGTGGGTGGTGAGAATCTTTAAGATCTACTCTCTTAGCAAATTTCAAGTGTATGAAGTATTAACTATAGTCACCATGCTGTCCATTAGATCCTCAGAACGTATCTATCTTATAACTGGAATTTTGTACCAAATTGTCACCAGCCAGAGCCACAATTGAATTGAAGTTTGACTGCTCTTTGCTCAAAAGTCAACATTCAAGAGAGGAGGGTTGGTGAAAAACAAAAGATGCTTTATTGAGGAAGCTGGCAACCTGGAGAGACAGAGGATTAGCATTGCTAAAACCATCTCTCAGTTGCCAATGGGGGACAAGAGCTTTTAAAGGATAGTTTAAAGGGTGTGTACATGAGGGCTATATGCAGAACAGCCAGTTAGTTCCATCAGTCACCTTGAAACTGGTCATGTGGTGGTCTGGTCAGCATCATCTTGATTGCTTTAAGCATCATCAGTCTTCAACTCCAGGGTCAATCTATTCCCATTTCCTTGAGGCCAGTTCTTGAAGTTATGTAACTTGTAGACTCAAGACGGGGTAGCTTACGTCAGGGCTACAGTCTGGTCATCATGCAGTTAGCTTTTCTCTCTAAGTGGTCACTTTAGTATCTGCAAAATGACTCAGGAATGTGAGACAGACACTGTCATGTCCTTCAGGGAGGAACTAAAGATTTTGTGATCTACTGTCCTAATCATGAACAACTTGAACTTGTTGTGACTCAAGGGAGGCCTTGGGAGACTACAGACTTTTTACAAACAAGAGATGGGGGGCAAAGAAGGACTTTTGTACCTGGGAGGGCCTCACAGGATCCTGCTCAGTTTCACTTTGATCAACATCTTCCTATTTTTCCCACATCCCACCACCTAGGAACCAGCATCATGCTAAATGCAACAAGCCAGAGAGAGAAAGACAAACACTGTAAGAATATCATGTAAGTATCACACAAGCGGCCAGAGACTGTGGTCAAGTTTCAGGTGTGGGGAATTCCCTTCTATCTCTTGTTTTCTCTTGGCTAGCATCCCTGGCCATATCCAGGCTTGTTATTCTCTTATTTTTTGACCCACTGACAAGAAGACTAAGCTACTCATGCCCTAGTGGTAGAGTCTAGGCATTGTTTTGTTCTGTGCCACATGTTCGCTTTCCTCTGGGTGGACAATTCAAACCAGAGACATCACCATAGATCCACATAGCTCAGATTAAGGGCAGAAGAAGTCGGACATAAGAGGCTTCCCCAGATCTTGTAGACTAGGCTACTTTCTATAATCTGTTTGCTTCAAGTGTTCTACATTTGATACAGACACTTATCTATCTATTATTAAAGTTGCACTTTGTTTCTTATATCAATTAAGGTGGCATTCAACTGGAAATAAATTATAAATTCAGCAAACTGTGGATCAAGCAGGATTTCTTGGTCAGTGGTATTATTTTTTAATTTTTATTTTTTTTACATAACAGGAAGACTTATATTAGAGCTAGACAGCCTGAGGCCAATGAAAATGCTAAATAAACAGTAGTACCAGAAATACAGGAGGTAACTGTTTAGCGAGATCCAAAGAAAGTCCAAAGAAAGAGATAAGTTCGGAGGTTATAACATGGATTGTGTTTTAGAAGCATCAGCAGTAGAAAGTATTTATGCTTCTTTTAAAGGAAAGTTCCTGAATACTTTGCATACAATAAATCTATTAATCTTGACAACAACAAAAACAAACGCTTTAAAAAATCATGATTATTATAATCCTCATTTACAAGCGAGGAAATGTCGCTGAGCTTTGAAGTTTGGAGCAGATGTTAGTATACCAGACAGCTGTGAGACCAGCAGCAGACACACTGTCAGCCATAATCTCATGCAGGATTGGGACACAAAAATTAAACAATGTATAATCAGAGGCCAAAACAGACATCACTGAAAACCTGCAGTCAAGTCAAGCTGAAAAAAGGAGACTGAAAAGAGTCACTACGGAGTAACTGCTAATTAACTAATAAGGGTATTAGCCTGTAGTTTTCCTTGACAGGCTGTCCTTAACGAGTATTTAGGAAGGTTCTGGAGGTAGGGTTGGGTCAGCAGGATTTTCCTCCCGCAGTGTAAACTGTGCAGGGTAAGATGTGGAGAAGGGGATGCTAGTGGCTCAGTTCCCCCTGGGGTATGGCCCGAAGTGAGTGGTAAAATTAAGGGGAAGCACCCAGATTCCTTGGTGAATATTTTTGGACAATAGTTATCATAAAATGAAACTGTTTATCTGCATTATTAGGACAATTTAAAAATTTTCATTTTCTGGATCAGAGGAAACAATCAACAGAATGAAAAGGCAACTCACAGAACGGGAGAAAATGTTTGCAAATCATGTATCTGATTAAAGGTTAATAGCTAGAATACACGAAGAACTGTTACAACTCCACAAAAAAAAAAAAAAAAAACCAAAATGACATAAAAAAAAACAAACGATTTGAATAGACATTTCTCCGCAGAAGGTACGCAGATGCAAGGAGCACATGAGAAGTGCTGAAAACAAATCAAATCAAATGCAAATCACAATGAGATATTGTGTTACACTCATTTGGATAGCTACCAGAAAAAGAATAATAGGTGTTATTTACTTTTAAAGTATGAGGATGTGGAGAATTTGAAACTCTTGTGCATTGTTGGTGGGAATGTGAAATGGTGTAGCCACTGTGGAAAACGGTATGGCTGATCCTGAAAAAATTAAAAATAGAATCATTATATGATCCAGCAAGTCTACTTCTAAGCATTATTGGAGATGATAAACTTTCCCTGTACCCTTTTAGATTTAGTGTTTGGGGACCTGCAAGTTAAACTAAAAGAAGACAGATTAACAGGAGGAAAGGCATGCAATTTATATTAATATTTTACATGCATGGATGTTCATAGAAAAATAGTGAAGCTCAAAGAAGATGTTAGACTCATCTTGGTGCCGACTCTGACTTTGTCCTCTTCCTGATATGGGAAAGGGGGATGCTTTCACAGGGGAAATTTAAGCCACCTTCACAAGGGGAAGCTTGTCCTACTTTAGGCGAAAAAAAGGAAGACAGAGAATTTTTCCTGCATCTACTGATTTTCAATGACCTTAATCAAAATAACCCTTATGCCAAAGTGGCATACCCGGATCCCCTTTGGTTTATAGTCCAAATAATCTAAAGCATGGATTTCTAAGATGTATTTGTACCAATGTTCATAGAAGCATTATTCACAAGAGCCAAAATGTAGAAGCAACCTAAGTGTCCATTGACAGATATATGGACAAACAAAATGTGATATATACAAACAATGGAATCTTACTTAGCCTTAAAATTGAGGAAACTCTGACACGTGTTACAACAAGGATGGACCTCAAGGATATTATGCTCAGTGAAATAAGTCCGTCATGAAAAGATAAATACTGTATGATTCCACTCATACGAGGTACCTAGTGTAGTCAAATGCATAGAGACAAAAAGTGGAATGGTGACTGCCAGGGGTCAGAAAGAGGAGGAAATGAGGAGTCATTTTTCAATGGGCATGGAGGTTTCATTTTGCAAGATGAAAAACAGTCTGGAAATCCGTTGCAAAGCTTTGTGAATGCACTGAACTGTACACTAAAACAGATGATAAAGAAAAAAAAAAAAACTTGGTGTGCATTGTCAAGAAAATAGAATGTCTTCCTATAGGCAATGGGCAACTAGCCACTAAAAGTCCATAAGGAGCCAAGGAAGATAAACCATTATTGATCCTGTAGACCGGGTCTAGGGAAAACGTCAACATTCCCCAGGGTGGAATTTTGCCCACAATCCCTTTCATCTAAGAACTGTATATCAAGGAAACATTTGAGAGAGATCAGGTTTAGAAGTTTTGCAAACTACTTCGATGCTTTAACCTGTCGTTGGCATCATGATCTCATAGCTTGCCATTTTTTTTTTTTCAAAATCGTGCATCTTCAAAGTGCTTGAAATTTTGTGAAGATAGTAAAAAGAAGAGTTAAACACGGACATTATTAGGTCAAGCCAGGAAAAAAAAATAGTCATAGCCGACAGGCCTGTAGAATGTTGCTGTCTATGAATTAATGAAGAAAAAGATACTGTGGTTTTCTTTAAGCTAATAATTCAGTTGACAACAGCAAGCCTGAAGGAGTTTGGCAGTGGAATTTTCCTCTCAGTACTCAGTACCGTCCATTCAAATCAAGAATGAAGTCCTAGGGGACGAGTGGTAAAAAAAAAAAAAAAGATATGAAATTTTTAGGGTTTGGTTGGGGCTTGCTTTTGCAAGAAAAAAAAATCTACTATTACAGATTTTAAAAAATGTTATCTCTATCACAGCAAAACTATGGTTTTAAAAATAGACATTTCTAGAAAGTCCTCCATTCCTCTCTTCACGAGTGTAAATTCTTTAGCTGTGAAAAAACCAAGCTCAATATGCTATTTCTCTGGGAACCTATCACTATCAGCCTTAACTGATCTTCACTTTCTCCCAACAACTTAAATATTTGCACTGAATTACCTGGCATTTAATGTATATTCTTTTCTAATGACGCTTCCTCCAGGAGCCTCTGTTTTCCCATCATAAGAGAACTTCCCTTTTTTTTTTTAAGCCTAGCTGACCGATGTACAAGTCAGAGAGCCAGAATCCTATGAGAGGAAGATGTGTGCATCCATTCATGTGCAGAGAGATAAAGAATGGTGTTCTATTGTTCACTACTTCTGTTGAACTTCACGTCCATCCCAACATCTCTATTAACCAGCTTTTAACCTTTTAGCTTAATCTCGTGTTCCAGGCCCCTGGAATCAACTCTTAGACTCAACAACATATTTGGATTTCCAGTTTTTATTTTCACCCTGACCACTGTCATGAAGTTTTTAAAGTCTTTATTCTGGTTTTTCTTGGCTCCCATCTAACTTATCAGATCCTGCTCTTTGGGTGCCAGTGTCAGGACTGGGTTAACTGACTAGTCCTTCTGCCCAAGACACTTTGATCTGTGGCAGGAAGACTTGTCTTCTATTACACGTGTAACTTGCATGCTGTCAGCTATAATCCTGGGTGTGTAAAGGCAATTTAAAAATATTTTTATTTAGTTAGATGATTAAAATTCAGTGAAGCGAACAGGGAAACCAAACCAACAGTTTTGTTTATTAGGCTCCAAAAGTAGTTTTAATGGACTCTCATTCTTCTGTTGGGTTGACTGAATTGATCGGTGGCCCTGGTCGTGTGTAGACACAACCTAAGTGAACCTGGTACTTAGTGGATCATTGGCCTGGAAAAGCCTTCATTGTCTCCTGATTATACAGGAAGAACAAGGAAATAACAAGAGAACAATTGCACAGGATCTTGTATCTCCTGCTGTAATTACTTGTTGTCATGACTGATGCTGGTTTCCCAAGCCTCTGAGAGACTTGGTAAAAAGAACAAACATTTCTTCAAACTTATTGTTTGTTAAGAAGCAAGGTCTTCCTTCTCCAGAGAGCATTTTTTTTTTCTTTCTGTCACTTTCTAGCAAGCATTTTGTATTTCTTTGAGGTAGCAATTGTCATTGTTTGTTTTACACTTACTGACTTGATAATAAAACAAGTGCCCGACCAGGTATCCTAGCAACATAGTGCCCTTTTTTTTATTTCTCTCTGGTGCTTATTTCTTAGATGCTCTGGGGCCTTTTCTCAAGCTATTAGGGGACACATATGGCTAATCTAGAGCAACATCCTTCATCTCGGTCTAACTTACTGGAAATCAATATTCATTACCATGGATTATTCACCTCAAAAAGGAACACTTTTGGCCCTGAGAGATATCAGGAGGCTGGAAATAACTCCAAAATGGTGTCAAAGCAGGCGCTTTCGTGAAAGCAAGACCACAAATTAGAAAGGGGCGAGAGAAAGAGTGATGTGTCATTCTCCCACGGGGCTCTGCCTCTCATCAGCCCCGCAGCAGGCTGCAGCCTCTGGTCTAAGGATGCAGGAGTCAGTCGAATTAAATGTGGCCCCAGCTCTGTCATCAGTTCAGTCGTGTGATTTCCGACTGGTCACTTAACCTCAGATTTATTCATGATTAATCCAAGAGAAGGGGGTGTCAGCAATCTGAGGAGACTGACTGGACTGCCTGCCTGAAACTCTGTGTATCCTCTGAGCTGTTGACCAAAATTCCAAGACAAAAACAATCAGTGGCAGAAAACACATATACACACGCCACATGAATGGACGAATTGTACGTGAAAATGTGAAGACTATAACATCACTTGAGGGAATGAGCTTGGGAAAGGAGCTTCCAGAAAAGCAGGGATCTCAGACTCAAGACAGAATGGTTCTGTTTCTCAGTATCAAAGTAAAGCTGAGATAGTTCGAGTCTTCTGGAAGGGGATGGAGTGGGGCTGTTACTACTGGTATGAGAGAGACATATTAAATTTTCAGGAATTTTGCTAGTTTACTGTTGAATCCGCTGTTATGAAAAGTTAAATTGTATAAACTTAGAATAAAAATACATTATAACACAACACCAAGTGCAACAGACCGTGTGGGACAACAAAAACCCTCTTTCATTGTTGGTGGGAATGCAAAATGGTGCAGCCAAATTGGAAGGCAGTTTGGTGGTTTCTTACAAAGCCAAACATACTCTTATCATAAAATCTAGCAATCACACTTCTTGGTATTTACCCACTACAGTTGAAAACTTATATCCACGCAAAAATCTGCACATGGATGTTTATAGCAGCTTTACTTATAATTGCCAAAACTTGGACACAATTAAGATGCCCTTCATGAGGTGAAGAGATAAATAAACTGGTGCATCCAGTGCTAAAAAGAAATGAGCTTTCAAACCATGAAAGGCCATGGAGGAATCTTAAATGTATATTATTACATGAAAGAAACCAATCTTTCTACATACTATATGATTCCAACTATATGATGCTCTAGAAAATGCAAAACTATGGAGACAGTAAAAAGATCAGTGGTTTGCAGGGGTTAAGGAAAGAGAGATAAATAAGCAGAGCGCAAAGAATTTTTAAAGCAGTGAAAATGCTCTGTATGACACCTTAATGATGGATAGATACCTCTAAATATTTGTCCAAACCCATAGAATATACAACACCAAGAGTGAGTCCTGAGATATTATGGACTCTGTGTGATTATGATACATCAATGCAGGTTAACTTTTGGTAACAAATGTACCACACTGGTCGGAGATGTTGATAATAGGAGAGGTCATATGGTATGGGGGCAGAGGTATATGGGAAATTTCTATACCTGGCTCTCAATTTGGTTGTAAACCTACTACTGCTCTAAAAATTTTTTAAAAAGTTAAAAAAAACACATTTAAACAAAGGTAATGAATTCTCAAAACCTATCAGTCTCTTATTATTTTATTATATTTCAATAATGTCTATCTATTGGTGTTATTTACACTAGAGGAATTAGCAACTGCTATAAATTATGGGCTTTGGGAGGAGAAAACTGTTGGCTTTCAGGGCACTTTTCACATATCCTGTCAGGTAATCAATGTGATGACCATTATCATCTTAGAAATGTAGAAATTAAACATTAAGTGACCAGTTTGTATTGTATTTTCAATGGATGCATAGAGATGGAATCCTGTCTCCTGATTCCACAAATATACATTTTTTTCCTCACAATTTATTTATTTATTTATTTATTTATTTATTTATTTATTTATTTATTTATTTATTTATTTATTTATTTATCATAAGAGACCAGCAAGCAGATCTTCAGTGATTTCACATAACCCACTGAGCTTGCTTGGCAGAACACTGTGTATGTCTGAGTCACATCTAATTCCCTATTACTCTCTGAACCAATAGTCCACCTTCTTCAGGGTTAATAATACCTTCCCTGTCTACCTTCCATGTTTATTGTGAGAAAGAAGTGAGAATTGGATAGGAAAGTACTTTGAAACGAATATAGTGCTGTTAAAATCTTATGGATTTTTAAATTTAAGTTTCCTTAACTTTTATTATCATCTCCCAATTATAATAATTACATTACTAGTAAAAAGACACAAACTATGTTTGTTGCTGGGAGTTAAAAAGAGAAGTAAATTGGGGACATAAATTTTCTGCCACATTCTTCCTTTGCTCAACTGATTAGATTCATTTTACAGCTATAGTGAGTCTGTAGCTCAAGTTGAAGGAAGTGGTAAATATAAAAAGAAAAAGTGGGTGATTTAGTAGTTTTTATTCAATTTAAATAAGTAATTTAACTGAAGGTTATAACAATAAGTGACAGAAGAAGTGAAAAAGAAATTAAGATATGACCAATATGGAAGATGAATATTTCTTAATAATATAAATTGTTCTTTGGGGGCAAGTTGGGGAAGAAATGAAGAACTACGATGTATAGTTAAGTTGTCTGGAGTTTCTAGAACTCAAAATTGGCTTCCATTAATCCGGAATTTTCTAAGATGAAGGAGCCAAATGTACCTAGAAGACAGAATTACACTAGGTGTCTGGATTATCAGATAATTAATATTAATTAGGTTTGGAAGGAAATGCAGACATTTTTGTTTTGAATTTCTGTAATTTTAATATACTGTCCATATCACAGTAAAAATAAAAGGTGATATAATTTCAAGATCTACAGTAAATCTTGGGATTGGAAAAGGGAAAATATTAATGGTGCATTATATTAGGTGCCTGTCATCCATCCATATTGGAAGAGAACATGTTCAGCTTTTTATAATCTAGCCAGAGGGAAGGTAAAGCCACTTCCTTTATCCACATAGACTCATGTGTATTTTTGGACAACATACTGATGAACACTATTCTAACAGAGAATACATAGACACCAAAGTCAGTACATGTGCATTACATAAAAATAGCTAGAGTAATCTTTTAAATTATGATTATTTCATGATAACTGGACTGGAGAAGACTTAAGTCTTAGAATCAAGTGTACATTGCCCAGGGAACATTCAATCAGACAAACTATTTCCACTATAGCATTTCTATGTGAAGTTCAATTTGGCCAGAGTGTCCTATATTTTATACAAATGTTCTCCATGGATAAGTAGGATGGGAAAAAGCACAAATGATATGGAGCACTGAAGAGAGCTGAGTAGAATTGAGAGGGTTCAAGTTGGAAAGTAGGAGAAAATAATGTTGGTTGGCTAAAGTGAATCAAATTATGAATGGCCGTTTCTGACAGATGTGCTTAAAATGCATTTCAAATAGTAGGAGATGAAGAAGAGTAAGGAAGACTGAGTGACCATAACAGATAAAATCAGGGGGGTTATTCTAGAAATGGGGAAACAATGAAAGAACAATGTTTGGTTCATTTTTTAATTAATTAATCCACTGAATCTGAGGAATGAGCTAGACACTCCTTTAAATTCCAGAAATACAAAATTAATACAACACAAGATTTTCCTTTAGATTTAGGAATGAGACTACTATGCTTTACTATTTATCAGAATTGATTAAAATGAAATATATCATTAAATCTGAAACGATTAAACTCTAAATAAGATTGTCCACCAAAGGCTATTTACATCAAGAGTCTAGCTTGATGTCATTCATTTTTTTTCCCTATAAATTCTGTAACAGATTTAGCTTTTGACATCTGACTCTTTCTTTCTTCAGCAGACCTTGGAAGAAATCTCTTTGACATCAAATAAGGCTAATAGAAATGACATGCAGAATAATTGTTGCCTCAAGGTCGATTTTGTCACAATGATGAAAAACGATGACCCTATCCTTGTTCTCTATTAGTAGGAACAGCCCTGATACAACCACTCCACCCTCCTGCCCCACCATGAGAATCAGTATAAAATATATGATTAGAAGTTAAATAGCATTTTATTGATATACTGCAAAATGTAAAACATTTTCCCATAAATATGCTAATAAAAATCTATTCTTTTAAACAAATGGGAAAAGACTTTCCCAACTGGATTGAATTACCTGCCAGAAAATTCCAATTAGAAAGTCATCCCACTCCTGGGCATATATCCAGAAGGAACCCTACTTCAAAAAGACACCTGCACCCCAATGTTCACAGCAGCACTATTTACAATAGCCAAGACATGGAAACAGCCTAAACGTCTATTGACAGATGACTGGATAAAGAAGATGTATATTTATACACTGGAATACTATTCAGCCATAAAAATGACAACATAACGCCATTTGCAGCAACATGGATGTCCCTGGAGAATGTCATTCTAAGTGAAATAAGCCATAAAGAGAAAGAAAAATACCATATGAGACTACTTATATGTAGAATCTAAAAAAGAAAAGAAAAGAAAAAGACAAACAAACTTAAATATAAAACAGAAACAGACTCATAGACATAGAATAAAAACTTGTGGTTGCCAGGTGTAGGAGGGTGGGAAGGGACAGACTGGGAGTCTGAAATTTGTAGGTACTGGCAGGCATATGTAGAATAGATAAACAAGATTATACTGTATAGCACAGGGGAATATATACAGGATCTTGTGGTAGATCATGGCGGAAAAAGAATTTGACAAGAATATAGGTATGTTCATGTAAACTGAAAAATTGTGCTCTACACTGGAAATTGACACAACATTGTAAACTGACTATAACTCAATAGAATAAAATTTAAAAACAAACAAAAAAAGAGAAAGTCATGTTCAATATTAAGACTAGCACGAGGGAACTAATGTCAGCAAATGGAGACCATGTAAAACATGCTATGGTTTCCATGACGGGATCATCAAATCCTCGCAAACTAGGGTCTTCCAGCCATTTTGACTTTCATTCTAATCCTGGCCAAACATTCCCCTCAAGCCTTCATGTAAAGCAGGCTAACAAAGCTTTCAAAATTATTTAAAAATTATTTAAATACACACACCAGGGGAAAGAACCTGAAAATAAATCCAGCAGATAGATTGTCAAGAAAACTCATTACTAAGGAAAGCTCACATATAAATAAAGATTCTTATTCATTTATAAAGAGGAGAAGCTAAAATTATGGAGAAATTCAAAGTTAGTCCTAGTTTCTTTATTTTTGTCAACACTCTCCCATAGTTTTCACTCAGTTTCTCCTGCTCCAAGTCTCCCCATGTTTATGTGAGACCCAGATGATCAATAGCTTTTCCAGCGATTCCTTCCTTCACACTAAACAATGACCTGTTCTTCCCCTCCCTACTGAAACTCCCATAACACGGTGAAACACATTCCATCTGGTAAGAGCAGTGGAGCCAATGCGCAAACCTTTGACTGACATTTCCTACTGTGTCTGCCTAATTTCCACATTTAAAAGGGAGATGTTAAATCCAAAGCAATCAATTTATTTTTATTGAGGTGAAATTCATATAACACAAAATTGTCTATTTTAACATTGTTAAAGTTACTCTATTAAAAGCAGAGGCATTTAGGGCATTTGCAATATTGTGTAACTACCTCTTCTATATAGTTCCAAACATTTTCTTCACCACAAAAGGAAACTCCATAAAGCAGTTGCTCTGGATTCATCCCTACCCCCGGTCTCTGGCAACCGCCAATCTACAGTCTGTCTCTATAGATTTAACCATTCAGAAAATTTTATATGCATGCAATCATACAATATGTGATCTCTGTCTGATTTCATTCACTTAACGTAACATTTTTGAAGTTCATCCATGTTGTAGCTTGTGTCAATATTTCATTCCTTCTTATGGCTGAATAATATTCATTATATGTATATACCACAATGTATTTATCCATTCATCCACTGATGGACATTTGTGCTGTTTCTCCCTGTTGCCCTTGTGAATATAACTGCTATGAACATGTGTGTACATGTATTCTATTGAGTACCAGTTTCCAATTCTTCGAGTTGTACATACAGGAGAATAATTGCAGGATCATATAGGAATTCTATGTTTAACTTTTGAGGAGCTGCCAAGCTGTTTTCCAGAGCGACTAAACCATTTTACATTCTGATCATTAATATACCAGGGTTCAAATCAGCTTCTCCATATCTTTGCCAACACTTGTAATTTTCTTTTCTTTCCTTTTTTTAAATTACTGCTATTATAACCATCGCACTCATTGTGAATTCTACCTCATTGTGATCTTAATTTGCTTCCTTACTGACTAATGTTGAGAATCTTTTCATGTATTTGTTTGTCTTTGTGTATCACTTTTGGAGAAATGTTCATTCTAATCTTTTTCCATTTTTTAATGAGAGCAATCAATTTTTAATAGCAGGTGTTCAGGGAACAAGGAAGAGGAAAGAAAGCAAGGAATAGAATTCCGGTTTCTCTGCTGCTGCTTCACCTAATACTCCCAACTGAAGCTTTTTTTTTCATTCCTACAACCCAAGTAGCTCGAAAGCGATGGCGCTTCCGTCCAACTTGATACCCAGTAACACTTCTAATTCTTTGAAACAATTACCATCTACCCATTTTTCATAAACAAACAAAAACCAAACTTGAACTTAAAGTTGGTCATCGGAAAGTACACCAGTACCTTTGCAAGCTTTCCTTGTTATAAGAATGATTATACCGCAGTCAGTCTGTCCAGATTCAAACTCTGGCTCTCACGTTCCCTAGTGGTGTGATTTGGGGAAATTGGTCACAGTTTCTTCTCTCTACAATGGAGATATATTAAACACCTGCTTTATAAAAATATTGTGAATATAGGAAAGAGTCCAGATAAAGCATCCAACATAGTATATATTCACATAAAAATAGTTTATATATGCCAGCTATCATAGTTTTGGGTTATATTACACCAGTTTTGGGCTTATTTTTCTACCCTCGTTTCTCTCCTACTGTCATCCACCAAGCTCCAGAATCCTCTCTTCATTAATAAATGGAGTGGTACCTGGATCACGTATTCCTTTTAATTTTAAATGTGTCTAGCGTTTAATTCTGTGTTTCTTTCCCATTTCTCTGTATCTTTTCTTAATCAAACATTTTCAAAATTAAAAAACAGTTGTACATTACCATTGTATGCATACCCTCAACTGACATTCACACTTTAAATACTCCAATATAGGATTTTCTCCACCCCGATTGCTCCTTCTTCAGGGATTATACATGCATAGTGTATTTCAGCCATCATCTGACTCCACTGTCTCAGCATAGTCAACATTATTGTCCACATTCTTTCTGCAATAGTCCCTCCACTTGCTTCCCTGAGAAACACTCTCTTGGGTCTCTTTCTTTATTCCTTCCTTTCTTCCTTCCTTCCTTCCTTTCTTCCTTCCTTCCTTCCTTCCTTCCTTCCTTCCTTCCTTCCTTCCTTCCTTTCTTTCTTTCCTTCTTTCTTTCTTTCTCTCTCTCTTTCCTTCTTTCTCTCTCCCTTTCCTTCTTTCTTTCTTTCTTTCTTTCTTTCTTTCTTTCTTTCTTTCTTTCTTTCTTTCTTTCTTTCTTTCTTTCTTTCTTTCTTTCTCTCTCCCTTTCTCTCTTTCTCTCTCCCTTTCTCTCTTTCTCTCTTTCTCTCTCTCTCTCTTTCTCTCTTTCTCTCTTTCTCTCTTTCTTTCTTTCTTTCTTTCTTTCTTTCTTTCTTTCTTTCTTTCTTTCTTTCTTTCTTTCTTTCTTTCTTTCTTTCTTTCTTTCTTTCTTTCTTTCTTTCTTTCTTTCCTCTTTAAAAGCTGCTCCTTCTCACTTCACTTTGGAGATTTATGCCCTCTTCCTAACACTAAATTTTGACGTTTCTTAAATCTTGTTTCTAGATCCATTTTACTCTACTCTCTTTTTCTGGCCAACAATACTTTTTTTTTACTGGATGAATTGATGGATAAATGAACATATAAATGCCGGTTAGTTCCAAATCTTCCCAGGAAACGAATGTTATTTTCCATGGGAGCTTTCAGTTTATAAATACATTTGTTCCTTTCTTTGGCAAGCTTTTTGTTGCTTTGCCTCACTTCATACCAAGAGCTGATGTCAAATCTACTGCTTACAGATACTTATCATCCATGAATATGTTATGTCTATTACAGGTTCATGTGTACAAGGTCATATACATGCTCATTTAATAGTGTCCGTTTATTTTTCCATGAGTTGTGCTAGATGCTTTATATATTTCTCATTTAATTCTCACCACAACTCTGCTAGATATGGACTACAAGCCCAAATTAAAGATGAAGCTTTAAGTTTCAGAGGTTAAGTCAGCTTCATAAAGTGAAACCATCTAGTTAATTTTGGAGCCGACATTAATAGAAGGTTGTGATTGGTGATGCTCTAAAACCACTACTCAGCCCAATGTTTCACCTTTTCCCCTGATAAAATTAGATAAGTCACATTAGTGTCTTCATATTAGCTGATTTCGAAGGAAAAGATGATCAAATCAAACATCTTGTTCTTTTTGAAAACAAGAAAAAAAAATTGCCAAATATTATCAAAGCATGATTCTGTGTGCCCACAGAGCTAGCAACTTGCCTAAAATTGACAGACTGACTCTAGGACACCCTGAGCGGTTAACTAAGTGACAAAAGAGCAAATGTAGAAACTTAAAATCCCCTCTGATAGCTAAAGAATATTATTGAGAAATTATCCCATATACTAAACCACTTTAAACTATATTAAATTAGAACATGAAATATAAGGTATACAGGAATCTGTATTTTTAAGATATCTGTAGGTGATTCTGGAGTCAAAGAACACTGAGGACTCTCTTCAGAATCACTCCTACAATTTGTGACGGTAAATGTATCAATGCCAAACTATTAAACAGACAGCATATCATTCAATAAAGATCTAAGAATATATAGGAGTGAAATGTTTATTTTTATTAGCCTGTGTAAGCTTGTAGAATATTCAAAAATGTTTTGTGAAAGTGGTAAAATTGTTTGAGTTTTCTTACACTTGTTCTATTTGTGTGTGCAATTGTTTGTGGACGAAAATGTAGTCTCGCCTTCACTGATAGAGACAAAAGTTGAATTTGCATGATTTTCAGACTTGGAAGTGCTTGGAGAGCTTTGCAAACAAGAAGTTTCGGTTATGATTGCCTCCCTTGTTCTGTGTAAAATAAAGGTTCTACTTTTTGTTCTACGTACATATCAATATATGTTCAAGGGAATAGACCCAAAACAAGGTATTCAAAATAGGCTCAAATAATTTGACTTTGGTTGATTGGATTAGAAAGTAGTGCTTCCATGAGAAATTTGGATGACGCTTGGAAGGGTGACATTGATAATTTACCTTGGTTTTAGTTGACATTGCACCTAGATTTCTCCAATAACCAAAGGACATATTTTCAATAGTTTGTATGTAGTTTACATAATAGAATGGTAGTTTCTCGGAGTTAGCTGTTTACAGCCAGGGGAGGCTGGCTGGCAGAGCAGCAGGAGCAGTGGGCAGTAGCCTGAGATACAAAAATGTGTTAGTTCCAGTTTCTCTAGTTTCCTGCCATTCTTGCCTATAGAATGTCCCCACAGAGGAGAGAGGCAAAGCAGACAGTAACACAAAGTGGGAGACTGAGAGCATGTGCAAAATTGTAGACTCTAGTCTCGAGCATTAGGTAGCTCTTTTAAAGGGACTGGTTTGAGTTTGGGGAAATTACCAGATTATGTAGCACGGAAGCACATGCCTTCTGTGTGTTTCTCCTTCACTCACACTACGACTACCATGCACTGTTCCACTTCACTTCTGACACCAGCTATGTGGGCTTTCTATACATCAAGGCATTCTTCACCACACCAGCTGGGTGTCCTATAATTCCACTTGATTCTGACACTACCTACACTGAGTTGGCACCGGATTCTACATTTAAGGGCTCAGTTCCACAAAACTATACCTCCTGAACTTCAGGTGCCACTTCCAAGCCCCAGCTGTAGGTCAGGGTTTCCACAACCCCTTCTTGAGTTTGATAACTTGCTAGAATGCCTCACAGAACTCAGGAAAACACTTACCCAACATTTACTGGTTTATTATAAAAAGTTATAGTAAAGGGCACAGATGAGCATCCAGATGGGAGTGATACATAGCGTGAGATGTATGGAAAGGCATGTGGAGTATCCAGGCCCCCTCCAGGCAGTGCCACATTTCCAGGTGAATCTGGGCTCTCAGAGCAGCAGGAGCAGTGAGCAGTAGCCTGAGATACAGAAATGTGTTAGTTCTGGGTCCCTGGTAAGAAGACACTGCCATCTTGGCCTAAAGAATGTTCCCATAGAGGAAAGAGGCAAAGCAAACAGTAACATAAAGGGTGAAGTCGACAGCAGTCCCATTTCCTGTGTTCAGAAACCTGGAAGCTCTCTGAACCAGACACTGTTGGGATTGTATGGCGGCTTCCTCACTTATGAAGATTGATTATTAACTCCATTTCCAGCCTTTCTCTTCCTGCTGGAAGATGGGGAAGGAGTGGCCTAAACTTGTGAGCTTCTAATCATGGTGTGGCCTTTCTGGTGACCCAGGCCCATCCAGGAGCCCACTGAGAGTCACCTCATCAGAACAAAAAATGCTCTGATCATGTAGGGAACTTAAACGGATTTGAGAGCTCAGTGTCAGTTGCTCTTACCGCTCAGGAAATTCAAAAGGTTTTAAGAGCTCTGTGTTAGGAACTGAGGTCAAAGAGTAAATGTTAGAACCCAGTTCTTTAGCTCTGTGCCAGGCACTGGGGACAGCAACTAATATATACACTTCTTATCATTTCACAGGCAACACTGAGATGTAAAACAAGTTTTAACATCATTACCATTCAGAAGCGAGATAACAGAGTGTGAGCGGATTTGCACATGGAAAGAGCAGAAGAGCAGAGTGAGAAGGAAGCCTCAGTACGAGGGCCAATGCACCCATTAAACATCCGGTTCACACGGGAAATGGCCGAGGGCAAGCACTCACCTGGCAAAAGGACATTTGTTCCACGAAGGCAGCAGTATTTAAACATGGTAAATCACTTGACAAGATTTTTTTTTTAAGTAAAACTGTTAGAGGAGGCAGATGGCTAGATATGAACAGAGAAAGGAGGCCATGAGTCAAATGACAGGAAACCATACTTCTTGTGAACAATCGTGGTCTTTGGGCAGACAGAGGAAAGCAGGAACCTCCAAACTGATAAAAAATCACACATTTTGGGGGGTGACAAGTGTCCTGGAGTCAAAGAAAGGTGGGAAAAGGCAGGAATCTCTGGTGTTTGAATGTAACCTTTTGCTCATTATGCCCTCATTACAATAAACTAACCTTGCAGATTAGAATTACCCATTGTGCACTGATGCCATGGCACCTCTGATCAAGACTAAATCAGGAAAATTTCCTCTTGTCCTGGGAAGGTGGAGCTGGGATGGAAATCAGAGAATACGACCCCAACCCCCTCCCTCCCCAATGAATGTTCTGCCCATTCATTTTACACCCTACGTAACCAGCTTGCCAAAAAACTCAATGCAGCTAATCATTTGAGTCAACCCGCTCTCCCCTTGAGAGCATCCCATCACTTAATAAATCCTCACTTCACCTTCTTGAACTTCATGTCTCTCAGTTCTTTTTGTGACAAGACAAGAACCTACTGTTTGGTGACAAAACCTTGATACATCTCCAGACCTATAGTGTTAGAATTTCTATAGAAAGGACTTAAAAACCTGTATTTTAAAGAGCCCTCCAGTTAATGCTGATGCGCTGCTACCTGGGAATTTGAGTAATGTTCCTTACGATTTAATTGGCTGTTAGATTCTGGCTAAGTTAACATTTCTGCTAGAACAGGAAGGAATTTCTTCCTCTCTCTCTGAACTCTTCTAACTAGTGAATGACAAAATCCCATTAATTATTTAATAATCATAACCACAACAATAGCCTAAACCATATTAAGCACCTACCAATATAAGCCTATGAAAAGTACTTTATGTGTTAATTTTATTTTCACAACTGAAAAGCTAAGCAGTGTTAACTTTTTTATTTTGCAGACAAGAAAATAAAATTTAAGTGATAAAGTATCTGCCTAAGGTCAAAATGAATAAATTTAAGAATCTTAATTCATTGTCTGATGTGGCAGACATAAAGATGTCTTCCCCAAACCCTCCTTCAAAGAAAGATTTGTTGCCTCAAGTGCAAGGAGGGCTGGCAGCAGATGACCTCCAGCTGACAGCTTCTTCAGGGCTTGTCTCAGCATCCAGGCTGCCATGCCCAATGACACGCTCCTCCTGAAGCTGCCCATAGCCAATGACTGGTGAAAGCACATGAAAGGCTGACTGTTCCAGCAACAGTTAGACAATGCTCCAGACATTCCAGTGGGATGGACTGGTGTTGAACCCTAGTAAATATCATGCATGTCAAATTTGGTCTCCGCATCTGTTCTAGAGAGAGGTAACAGCTGGCATCATCATGTAGGTCTGACTCCTGAACCCATTGTTTCAAGCTTCAGGTCCCTCTTACTCTCTTTTTTCACCCTTTTCCTATTTTCCATTGGATTGTCTATAAGTAGTTTGGGAAAAAACCCTGAGATACAGTTTGATATGTAGGAGATGTACTAGGAAGTACTTTCAAGATCAACATCCAAGGGGAAACAGGGTTGAGTAAAAAGAGTAGTGATTTGCAGTGCAGTCACAACAAGGACTTCAGCTAATCCCACAGAGCTCTGGAGCAGATCAGAGTCATCGGCAATGAGACAATGGGGTCAGGCCATTAAGCACCTGCATTACCCTCAGGTTCAGGCTGGTTCATTAGTTCATGCCTAGGAAGAGAGCAGAAGTGGCTCAATTCACTTCAAGTTAATTTCCAGAGAGGGTGTAAGTGGAGAGTTGTCAGATCACCAACAATTCCATCCATAGGTAGACTGCAAGCTTCAGTTCTGCACTGGGGACGATCTGGGTGTTCTACCAAAATCATCCTTTATAATCCGCCTCTTAATCTACTTGGATTCACTAGCCTTGCTTAAGATATTTTAAGAACAACTTTTTCAGGAGTCTGCTAGCCTCTTTCATGGGAAAATTTACAGGAGAAATTTTAGTGGGTGAATCATACCCCGTTCTCACTGCAGTATAAAATAAAAATGATAATCTAAATAAAAATATATATTTACATATATTTACTATTTTGTCTGAAGGAGAGGAGTATGGTTTCAGAGCTTTTTAGTCCTTAGCTCTCAACATATTTTCTTTCCTACTGATTTTTCATTACCCTTACCATCAGCTAGAAGCACTAATGAGGAGATCCAAACCCTCATCCATCAGGAGTCTTTAGTCTCCGGTCACCACAGCTTTCCCAGGCTATAGCTGCTGAATTTTATCTATTTACCATCACAACTAGGATAAGGAGTTAGAAGACACATCAAAGTATATCATCTGGATGCCAAACCTGTTCTTGCCTGCGCCTATCGGGTAACAATACCACCTGCTCCTGATCATCAGGGTTAATGACACCTGCCAGAGTGGTGATTTCTTTCCTTGCCTGACAGTATCATGGCACAAGAAGCCCAGAGTGACAGGGTAGAAGCTATGGCTTAATGTTTAATAGGATTCTCATGTTGTAAGACTTTCCCTTCTGGAAATCAGAATCTTTAATTTTGTGGGGAAAATGCACAGATTCCCCAAGAGGGTCACTGGAATCGATGGTAAACAGAGACATTCCTGTTTTCACTGTTCGGTCCCTTGACCCACCTGTTCTGCCTGTTGAGAACACAGCATCATTGGTTTAGGGTCTATGCTGAGACCTGGAGGATGGTAACACATCTAGACAAGACAGCATCTCCAAGTTGAGTTTTCAGCCCTAAGTCAGGCCACACCATGTATTTCTCTAGCTGGAAGCTTCTGAGTAATGTAATAATGTAATATGTTATCAGACCAGTAGACAGACACCATACCCAAGAACCTACTGCCACAGAGTGCTACTGCCTTCCGTGGTTTACTATGACCTTCTGACTCTGCTCTTGTTTGATCTGAGATGTAATACTTTTGCTTTAGGTCATGTTAATCTACTCTAACAAAGATATTATTAATTAACAGGTACAGATGGGAATACTACTAGGCTGAATTTTTAGCAATCCACTGTCATCCTCCACGATCATTTATTTATTAATTTTTTTGGAGACAGACTGGTGATGTGAATGGAAACATTAGGATCACCATTTGTGCATCTTTTCCCCCCTCCTTTTTCATTTTATTAGGTAGAATTATTACAGTTCAACTGCATATACACATTATATTGCATGTAAATACAGATATACAATATTTGTGCATTTTTTATGATGTCAAGGCTGACACCAATCTCTGCCATCCTACCTGGAATGCCATGTATTTTTAAAAATTTACTATCTAGGCTGAAAGGTAGTCAGTTTCTTAGGGAAACTTCTACTTGAGCTTCTCTACTATAATTACACTCACTCACTCTCACCACACCTTATATCAGTCAGGATTCAAAAGAAACAGAACTAGGATCTTTCATACACACGCACACACACACACACACACACACATACACACACACACGGTGCATGTATTCCATATAGGTATGAAGATTCTAAGTTTACTGAGTCTCAAAATCCATTTTCATTTCTGTATTACTTAGAATAGAGGAGGAAAATTGAATGGTTTTAAGTAAATAAGTGTATATTTAATACCAAGTCATATCTGCATATGACCATATGACTTCCTGAATTCTGGTATTTTTCATTTGATCTTCCAGTCTCTTAGACTGGCATTTAAAACACCCACTATTATTTACGGTAAGAGCTAATTGTACCATGGGACTTTGGAATGATCAGAATTCAGCTGACCTACTAAATTCTTTACGACCTTTTCTTTGAAAGGAGCACTAAAAGGCTAGAGTTAAAATGAGGGTGTAAGCAAGAATGGCAAAGCCATCAAATATCATAACCAGGGGGAAGCGATAGGGGCTCTTTAGCCTGAAAATGTTACATGTTATTGGGCATAGGAGGGCGTGAAAGGAAAGCTGCCATCTTTGAAGGGATTCCTTCATGTGTTTTGAAGAGTAAAACTAGGCTTAAGTGGAAGGTAGAGACAGAAAGCTTGAAGTTTGTAGTAGAAGGAAATATCTTAAGGAATAGCATAAGGTATAATGGCTGGCTCGTGTCTAACTTTCTCAGTCATTCATTCTTTAGACCTTTGTATTGATTGCAGACATGCTAAGCCTTTGCAAGAAAGATAGGGTACAAAAAATGAATCAGATTTGGCTGACTGCCCATTTTAACGACATCGTAGTCTTTGGGAGGGAAACATATGTAGACAAATGATGGCAATTGATTGCTGTATATTTAATAATAAGAAATACTGGAATCCAAAAATTGGGCAAGGCCCATGATACTTGGACTAGGGATGTGAAGTAAGAGTGATGTGCCCATTAAGGAAAAGTTTCCGGAGATAGAATGTGTGCAAGTAAAGGCAACATGATGACCCTCCGGGACTGTTATTGGGTCAAAGTTGGAAGAGGCCACTCTCCCTGACACCTCTCTAACCCACTATTTTTTTTTTTTTCATTTCCTTCCTAGAATTGATAATGAAGTGAAATGTCCTCATCCATCTATTTGTTAATATATTTCTTGCCATCCCCGCACCCTGCTGGGAGGCAGGCTCAGTGAAGGCTGGGAGCCTCTCTTGTTCATAGTTCTCTCCCCAGTGCTTGGATCACCGCCTGTCATGGTATTGGCACTCAATAAACCTCTGCTGAATTGAAGAATAAAAATCACTTCAGATTGCCCTGTGACTCTAATATCCTATAACTCTGTGGTCCTTTCAGTAAGGTGTATCTGTGAATTTTCTTATACTTCATGGAGCAGCAGTCAAGAAAGCAAGTGTAAAACTCCCATCCTGAACAGCAGCCACATCTGGGTATCATTTTCCATTAAAATGTAGCGTGTGGTTTAACTCAATGGCAATTAGACTTACAGTCTGGCTAAACTGATTAAAGAGCAACAAACGGCAGCTCCCTGGTCATAGTGATTAAGCATTCAAGCCAAGTCGTTGTGATTAATTGGGAAACAGCATGTGGGCTTATGTGTCTCCAGGCTCAGCTACACAGACAGGAATGCAGGTTTTCACAGGAAGGCAAGTGTTTCTCATCTTTTTAACTCTTGATGTCTAACTCATTTTTTGTTCATACCAAGAAGATATGCCACCCAATGAGGTTTTCTCCAAGCCACAAATCACAGAACTTTCAGCTTAAACCAACTCACACAAAGGTGTGGGACAAACCGTGCAAATCAACCAATAAGCAACCTATGGGTTTGGAAAAATGGATGTTATGACCAAAAAATTGATGCTATAGGAGATAAATCGAGTACTATCTAGAGCTCTGAATTCTCTGGCAGATCCAGAAGCAGTCCTGAAAGATCGTTCATTCAGTTTCTTTTTAAAAATTTGTATTTCTTTAAATGCTTGGGGGTTGGGGAAGTGGGAGGTTCTGGTATACTTACAGTCTATGTCTGCCATATGTCTTAATTTTCAATGGTTCAACCATTGGACCTTAGAACTCAGTATTTCTAAACATCTAATACAGCTTACGTGACCCCTCTGGCTTGGTTCCATGCTCCTAATTATTTGTTTCCCAGAAGCAGCACCCAATAGCCCAAAAATGAAGCTGATGCCAGAGGAGGGGGCATTTGAAGATGGTACCCACACAGAGACAATCTAATTGTTATTTTCCCACTGGTCTGGGAAGGCAAAAAAAAAAAAAAAAAAACACCTGCCAATGATTAAAACTTGAAGATTTTCTTCTTTCTAAAAGGTACTTGCTCAGGACCAGAAATGCCTCTGAATATAGTAGCTGATTCAGCTTGTAGCTGTGTTTCACAGGTCTGCCGTTTCTGTGTTGGTCCTCTCCTTCTGCAAATCAGAGTGAGTTAGGGAATTTCTTCTCCTACAATTTCTATAATTCTTTGTGGTAATTCTTTTTTTCAAGAAAACAAAATACTTTTGGATAACTCTCTGCCTACTCATGTACCACATGATTCAGTCTTTCATGGCTTTCTACTGAGGCAGTAATTCAAGTCATTTATCATTTTGATGCATTTGCAGATGAGTGTATTAGAGCTACATAATCAATAGACAAGAGAACTCGGCAAGAGAATTTTAATTATCCATATATTTTAGTATAGATTTTTGACAGCAGCATAGTTTAGTGAAAGTATCATGGGATTTAGTGTCCAAAATAATTTGAATATAAGTTCTAGTTTCTGCTTTTTACTAACAGAACAATGATTGGTGATTTATTTAACCACTTGAGATTCCTTTAATTTTTTACATAAATTACTATATTCCACGGAAAACACTAGATATGCAAACATGAATCAAGTATGGCCCTTGTTATCAAAAGCAATGAAAAAGACACATAAATAGGTTATTTTAATATCATACAATTCTAAGATATGTGTATTAAGATATCTTAGAAGCACTGAGTATGGGAATAATTTTTTTTTAAAGGAAGTAAGGCACTTTTACCTAAGTGTAGTTCTTAATTCACAGAATAATGACTTTTTCTACATGCATTTCTTTCAACACTATCTGGCATTCAGCTCTTCAAGATTATAATATAAATGCGTTTCATCCTTCAAAATGTAGATACAGTTCAGCCTTCACCACGAAATCTACATGGTTGTTCTTTCTGCATTTCTCACTCTTTTCTTCCAAAGGTGAACACCAGCCACATCAGCAGCAGTAGTAGCTCATGTGAATTTTATCTCTTATCCTTATGCTGCATTTGAATTTATGTTAATGGCGCCATCTGTCTTTTCTCCACAGTAAGATGAAAAGTTTCTAGAAAGCACAAGCACACATGGAATTCATTTTAGCACTTTCCACTGTACGACATATAATGGACCCAGGGAATGTTCAAGAAATAGTAGATGGAGATACTTTAATGGGATATCTTTTATCTCTCATAATCCTGTTTATGGGAAAAATACCGTAGGCACCCAGTGAATGTTCTTGACTCAATTACTTATGTCTCTATTTCCTTGAGGGCTTCTTTTACTGATTATACCGAAGTGAACTTTACTGTATATTTCACATTTAACTGTATCTCGGTCCTTATGTTCACATTAAATAGTACTAGGAATATAAAAGTTCAGACTTTATAAAAGTTATATTCTTTCTTACAATAAATATAGTGTATGATTAAGGGCTATCAGAGAAATGTCTGGGAGATCTCATAATTTTTCTGAGAGAAAGTTAAGTATTTATAAAATATAAAATTATCATCACAGACTTTTGTCTTTGAAAGAATGTGTGAAATGTGCAAAATGCTATTTTCCAGAAGCAGGCTAGCATTTCTGTTAAAATCAAAGTATTACTATTTAATATAAGTCCATGATGGATGCATTTGCTCTAAAGATGTCTTTCTTTTTTCCTTTTCAACATAATCAACCTGCTCATATAAAACAAAGTGTCAGAAATGTCTCTTTGAGAATTAGCTCTATGTAAGTATGAGATGTGTGGTGAATTAAATTGATTAAAAAAAAAAAAACCAAAAACAAACACTGCATGCTAGCCATGTAGTGGAGACTTAGCTGAAACTGGATGTAGGTAGAACTTGATTTTCTTATTTACTAAATGACCATGAATCTGGTTATGGGAGAATTAGCAAAGAACAGCTTTCTTGCTTTGCCAGGCAAAGGGGAATCACAGCAGGTTAGTGCCTTAGAGACTGCGAATCCATCTTGGGGTTGGGGTCTTGGGGTTTTATAGAAAAATTGGCTGGAACAGAAAGGCAACAACAATCAGGATGTTTTCCTGGGTGCTGTATTCTTCTTCATCTTGATGAATCCACCTGGCCTTGTGGAGAAACGCCAGAGGATCTGTTCATTCTTCTGAGGCTATCAGTCCATGACAACCTCTGTAATACAGCTTCTGGCTTAACGGATAAGCTATTCCAGGTTAAGAATGTATAAGGAATGGAGAATGTAATGGACAGGTTGGGGGATGTTTAGCACAAAAGCAGGTGAGCAAGTGAAGCAGAGATGGGGGTTTGTCAGAGAAAAGAGAAAAATAAGTTGCAAGAATTTTATGTCAGAAGGAATCAGCAGACAGCTTTAGCATCATAACCATTTTGTTAGTTGATTTCCTATTCTTTCAAAATGTCTGGTCTCAGTTGTGACTGTCGACCAAAGTGCCCACATGTGTCCATGTAGTTTGGGTTTCTCACAGTATGGAGAACAAAGCAGAAACTGAATGAACTCTACCCCACCCACTCCCTCAGAAACTGTGGGGAGACTCATTCCAGCTCCACCCTTCCAAGGTTTTCTTGAAACCTGTAGGACCCTCCTCCCCCACCCGCACCCCTTGCCTTTTGTTTATAGAAAAGCTGAAGTCTCCCTTGCCTCAGTCACAAAAGAGCAGGCTCAAGCAGTTAATGATTAGGACAATAGAATCACAGACTCAGTGTCTGATGCACATTCCTGCGTTATTTTCAGGTACTATAACTGCCACGTGTACGCAGCTCTTTGCAGGAAACCAACCCAGCAGGAAACCCCTTTTCTTGCCACTTCAACAAAACTATATTGTAACTAACATTAATAGCCCCATGCCCTACCTGTCTCTGGCTTAAACACACCTTTCAAATCTTTTGATCACACAATATCTCACCTAACCCGCTGGTCTATTCTCACAGATCTAAAGAAGTAGAAATGGAGAATAAGTAATTAACAAATGACCAGATCCTTTCCCTAGCTTCCCCTTCAGTCATCTCAGGCACAAACTCTGTGAACAAGATAGCAGCTGCGTGCATGCAGTGGGGATAACAACAAGGCCTGTGTGAAAACCTTGAACCTAGTGGGGGGTGGGGGGATGGAGAGTGGGGGGCTGGGGTTGGTGATGACAACTCTGACCCTTTTATCTCAATGATCAACTGAGAATACTTCCCTATTTTTCCTTTAAAACCTTTCATGACTGAGCAGAATCTTGGAAGATGGTCTTTTGGGGACACTAAGTCTACACGTCTCCACCAAATTGCTGGCATTCTGATTAAAAGCAATTTTCCTTTTTATCAACGTTGTCTCTTTCGCTTATTGGTTTAAAGAGTGATGAGCAGCTGGCCCATGTTTGGTGACATTTTTCCTTTGTCCTAGCATCATCATGAGTGAGTGGCAGTATTCTACTGTTACGTCCTTAGAGTAGATCAGCAGACATGTGCTCTATTTATGCTTACAAATCTTGATACATGGATATCATTTTCAGTCTAAAATAATGATCAGAGTCTTTCCAGACTAATTCAGACAACATTTAAAGTTTGTGATCCTGGTTATGCAACTTACTGTGAGACATTTCAACCAAGCTATAGGTCCTCAGATTATAAATATAGTTGATGTTCTCTCTAAAGTGTTGCTATTTGTAGATATTTTAAGTCTAAAGATGTCATCAAAAGAAGAAAAACTTTAGAAAGCCAAAGAATTTATGATGTATAGTAGGGATCTCTCCTCCTCTTGTGGAAGAAACAGAAATTTTAACCTACAGAAGACATTATTCTAGGATAATGTAAAGGGTTTTATCTTCTAATGATATGAGGTGTAAATATTTCCACATTCTACTGAGGAGCTGAAGGGCAAATAACTCCATTTGCGGAATTTGATGAGCCCTAAAATGTGAGTAATTTCCCTTTATCTATAAAGAGAGCTGTGAAAGTTTCAACATAAGTCTAGTTTCCATTTGGTCCTCTTGTCAGTATGATTAACTGAAGTCTTTAGGTGGTTATTATGAGTTCTAATAAGGAGTCTGTGAGTGAATTTGTAGTCTTTCAGAGTAACACTTCTGCTTACTGAACTCTGAAGCAAACATTACAAGGCAACAGACACGAGGCTGCCAATGAAGGACAGTGCAGTTTTCCAAGCTATAATAATCCACTCCTTGGACATAGAACATGTTATTGGGAGAAGACTATGATGCCTTTCATTTGTGAGTGTTTTCTCCTTGGTCGGGAGATACACATGAGCAACTGAAACTCAGGGATTCCTATATCCCCTTGAGCTATTATGATTCTCCAACTTCATGGTGCCTCCAAAAACTAACTCCCACAGCTTGCATTGTAGCTTGCTGAGTCTACAAGCACCACACATTATTGAAAATAATTGAAAAATAGCAAGCAACTAATGAAAAATCCAAAGCAACTAATGAAAAATCCAAAATTTAATTTGGCCAGCCATTGGAAGCCTCCCGTGTATCTCACTTTCTAAATCTAAATTCCTTATTTTAAAATAATTAAATATCAACTCACTATCTTTAAGTTTTTCAAACTACTTTAGCTAAAACCAATGGTTCATTTGTTTCAAAAAGAAGTATGAGCATATATGTCCTTACAAAGTATACACCTCCGTTTTTACTATCTTCTAGTCTTGCACTAATCTTTTATCCAAATAAATGAGTTTTAAGTCAATTAAATATCACCATTAAACAGTGTATTTACACACATATCCACATGCACACATGTGCACACAAAACCCATTACAAATCAATCCAAGAACAGACTCCATATTTGCTGCTTAATTTCACTCTTAGGTTTGTACTGAAGCAACTGAACCTAACATGCAACGTGCTGCAATTGAACATTTAAATATTTTTAGAAAACTAATGGCATCAAAAGAAAAGGGTAAAACCAACAGTTGCATATCATATCCTTTTAGCTTCTTCTTTTATCCATTCTTATGTAGAAGATGTCTTTTTCTCCTGATGTTTCTTTTTAAACATTTTTTTAATTATCCTTTACAGTGGGTAAACTGAACTTCCGGCTTGTTGCCTGATGACTGCTACTGATAAATTGAATTTATCTCTTGTTTAACATTGAACAAGATTTTTTTTGTTTATTATTTATTTTTTACTTTATTTTGATTTTAAACATCTGGATCTCCTTGTATCTATTAATAGAAAATTTGGGTGGCAAGAAACTATCTAATAGTATTTAGAACTTGTATATTTTTAGAACACTTCTAAAAATATTGTAAAAAAAAGTAAATTTTTTGAAGGAAGGCTTATGATCTGTTTTTTTCAACCAATATTTAGCTCATCTGATGTTATCAGTCTCACCTGATTTTAGCATGTCACGTTTTCAATTGCACGCATTAATCTGCAGCATTCTGTGATTTCCCAGAGTAGAAGTCATGCTATGAAATTAAAAACTTTTCATCACGTTATTATGTCTGTTTCTCAGTGAGCATGCTGAAATAAAATCATTGCTTGCTAAATGGGGTCAAACCCCACCACGACAGGCAAATCACCCTGCCGGATCGACACTGCATCACCCAGATTTCTCAGAATTTGTCACAGTACAGCGATGGCATGTGGATCTGCTCTGCTTTCGTAATGAATTCACCCAACCCATGAGTGTATTTACACCATATACACCAGTCTGAGGCTGTGGATGGTAAATGAGAAAAAAAAATGAATTAAGAAAATTCAGTTATGATTTCCAAGGGTCCTTCAAATACCTGGGTTATATGATTCTAAGGCTCTTGCCTAGGAAACATCTGATTTAATTGGCCAAATAATATTATTGACAAAACATATTACTCTATTCAGATTGATAAATACTGCAGAAGTGAATCCTGGACTGGAGAGTTTATAAAGTTTATTGTGTGTTTTTTTTCCAGGCACACAGTGACGAGAACTCATCATTAAAAGCTTTTTGAAAATAAATCTCATAGGAATAATACACAGCTTAACAAGTCTACCTATATCACAGTATTCTTGTATATTTTTAATATTAGATTTTTTCCAGTTGCCCTCTTACATGACTTTATCAGCCCAAACCTAATGAGTATAGAATCCTTCTAGTGTCTTCAATGATAGTAAGTTTTAAAAGGAACATCAATAGTATATAAATAAAGCTTCATATATATCCAATATTTAAGGGTAAAACAACATTAATAATATCTGTTTCATATCTAACATCATTTGTTAAATTTGTCTCATGTTTTCAATATCTTTTAAAATATCTTTTATCTTTAAATTCTGTTTTCATCCTCCCTTCCCCCCAAGCAATATATTTTTAGCAGAAACTAGGTAATTTATCTCATACGATTTTCTACAAACTGGATATATTAATTTTTACTAAGAAGTCAACCAAAATGCTATTGATACAATGCTATACCTTTAGCAGTGTATTTCACCTGTTTTTTTCCAAATTTCTTTTACAGGGTCTGATTTGATCTGTTTGGCTCTTCTTTCACAAGTAAAATCTTAAATGAGACCAGCACCTCGAGAGGACTGTGACGAGATACAGGGTTATAGAAGCAAGGTCACAGGGGTCATGTGTTTACCCTAAGTTGCCTGAGGTCAAGTGCTGAAGGCTGAGTCGCCATCAAGCTGAGATCCAGGGAATCCTTATCAAACTTCAGGGGCAATAAGCAAGGCAAAATTATTCTTAAGGAAAATTAGTGTTGAATTTTAAGGCTAGGGAAGATGCAAAGACAGCAGAATGTGGGTCAAAGGAAGATCTGAACAAGCAATCTAGGAAACAGCATAGTCAATGTTAATGTTTTAGAAACTTAGTTTTATGGAATATTTCCTCCAAGGCTGGGTTTGAAGGTTTACATAAATCATAATAGACTGGGTACATATTAGTTTACATTGGAAATTGAAAAATTACTTTTCTAATTTTATAGAGAAACTATTAAGTTAGACTGATTTCTTATTTCAATGATGCTTTAATTCCAGCATACTTCTTTCAAATGATCTTAGTGGTTTTTATTTTAACATCGTATGTTACCTAGACCAAGAAAAATATTAGTTTAAACATGTTTAGCATTCCCCAATAAAAAATTTGATACCCACAAAATCAATCAAAAGGAAAAATTTTTTTTGAAGTTAAAATTTTGTTAACCAACCGAGTTTGGAGTCCACTGCCTAGACCACACCAAACCTGATAGTTCTATCTCTTTATATTTTATTGTTTGTTGACATATTTAAATGATAGAGATCAGAAGTAACATGACCTACAGGGGATTTTTCTCATTTTAGAGTCAACTTTGTTTTGTGATCTTGGGCAGCTTAGCTTCTAAGAGCCTCCCTTTCCTCTTTAAAATAGAAATTAAAATAACCATCTTAAAGATAAATATTAAATAAAATAATGTAAGTTGACAGACTGTGTGGTAGTAAGTGCTCAATAAATGCTGGTTTCCATTTTTCTTTTAATCAGGGATGCACTGACTTAAAAAAAAAAGGTACACTAGTGGCTATATTAAATACAGGCATAATTTTGCCATAAATTGTGCAAATAAAAAGAGCAATGGGTAAACTTACTTTATTTTTAACGTATAGGTCTTGCTGTTGAGTTTATTAATTCATGTATTTTTGTTTAGGGCAAATAAATGTACTCTAGGGAATTAAGAGACATTTCTTTTCTTCAATAGCAAATCATTTTTTGAAAGGGAAACTTAAAAAGCATCTGCAAACTTTGAAGATTTTGTTTGCTGGTAAAACATGGGAGAATACACGTAACAAAAGTGACCTGTTGGTCAAAGAAATTAGAATGCTCCCAGAGATAAAATAAATGAGAGAAGTGTATTTAACAACAACTCTTCCATGACCACCTTCTTCTTGTCTCTCCCCGTCTCAACTAGTGCGTTAATCACTCAGACAATGACACGCACACTGAACAGCTGGCCTGAATATCCTGCAAAGTCCTGGAAATTTTCATCATTGGTGCTGGCTCCCCCCACTAGTCCAGTGATATTCAGGGTGGCTACTGTGAATATGGAAATGCAAAAGATTCCTCCATTTGTCTGACCCTCTGGGGAATCATTTGTTCGGAATCAGGAACCAACTGAGCTTTAAGTTATCCAGCGACCCTCAGCGTAGGTTTGGCTTGCCCAAGAAAACCTCCCTGCTTCAAATTCTAGGATTCTCCTTTATACTTAAATTTCACATCTGATACCAGGTTGAAAGCTTTTCAACCCCTCCACAAATTTTCACTTTTTCTGGAAAAGAGGACCAGTAACCACGTAATTCAAGCCAATAGTATCACTTTTTTTAAAAAGCAGAATTAGTGAGAAGCTATAATTGCCAACACTGTTTACCTGCTACTCTGGGAGTGTATTTCTAAGGCACATGAATTAGCAATCGCCAGCTTTATAATTAGCGTGTGACAACTTTAATTCCAAAGGCATGTTTAATCAACAGCAACAGATGGCAGTGTGCTTGGTTGGTAAGTCGTCCCCTTCACAGCTCCTGAGAGCGAGTCTGTCCCACTGGCTCTGAATTATAAGCTATTATAAGCATAGTCAGTGCTAAATTGCTGGTAACATTCTCCATCTTTTTGGGGCGATCAGAGTTACAACACATGAAAGTAATTATTATTACTGACATATATGAGCACTTGCTACACAAACACTATTCTTGTTTTAACTTAATGAAGCCTCCAAACAACCCCTCGTATTAAGTCATTTGAATATTCCCATTTTACAGATGAGGGAACTGAGCCTAGAAAACCAAAGTGACTTGTCAAGAGTGCCACAGCTCATAGCAGTAGGATTGAAATTAGGATTCACCATCATTGTGAGGTAATAAGAGCCCTTTGCTGTTCTTAGTCAGATGTGGCTGTTTACTGCAGTGGTTTTGAATTCTGCTAACAAAATTGTGTTACTTGGTGGATCTTATGATGATAGGACCAGTGTTTCTAACTTTTCTCCTCATCAGGACCAGTCATATGCATAGGGTCATTTTACTTATTCCACAAACATGTGTTAACTCAGAGTCAGTCACTGTGCAAAGTTTGGACTCACCATTATCCTCAAATAGCATCTCTGGAGACTTTCCGGAAACCCTCTAAATCATGAACTTTCTACGTCCCAAGGCTCCCATAAATACAGCACGTTGTGACTTTACCCCCATCCTCCATAAACCATCCCCTTTAGAATTTTGCTTCTGTAGGAGAAAGGTGATCCAGCAGACTCAGAACTCTACTTCTAAAGCTCCCAGACTTAAGATACCAAGCCATGTGCAGGGAAGGGAAGCCAGCGTTTAAATGTTTAGATCACTTGACCTTTCCCTATCAAAACACAAACTCTCCTTTCCCCTCTACCTCAGTGGACAGTCTAAATTCAGCATATCTAGACCTAGAACTAATCATGCTTTGCAGAACTATCCTAAACACTGAGATTATCTGAGAAACTTAAACAATAACCTCAGGAAATGTGCCCAAGTCCATATCAATGATGCAAAATCTCTGTGGGTGAAGCCTCCTGTACATTAGTCTTTGTGAAAACCTCCCCATGTAAATGTCATGTCCAGGTCGGGTTGAGATGTCTAGCTTTTGATTTTCAAACAAAAAGGGCTCTTTAATGTTTTTCTGAAGAAAAAAGTTGTGTGCTTATATTAAATCCTGAAACTCCCGGGTAAATTGCCTCTAACAGTCACTTCTTAGGCACAGAAAGTTGATCTGAAAAGGTTCTGGCCCCTACAATAATTCTGAGTCATTTTGTCCCCTCTAATTTGGAATGTGCTGTTGTTAGAGAAATGACAACTGTAGTGTGATCAGAACAGATACCACTTTCATTTCTTTGTCATTAACCCTAAGGAAGACCTTTATTCATCTTGGAAATGTATAAATGTCTAGCTGCCAAACGCGGTTTAATAGCCTTAGAATTGAAAAAGAATAAATCCATTTTTTAAAAAATATTTTTGTTCCTCACAATCATTGACTTTTTCTTCTTTGCTTCGTTAACGAATAGTAATTCTAGGAGGTTCAGATACATTGCCTGATTTTTTCACCTTTGGTGAAATTCTTTACAACATAAGCTCACACACACACACATACACACATCATATCATATTAGTAACAAAGGGACTTTGGTTTACAAATAGGGAGCCATGCATTATCCTTCAAATAGCTTGATTCACTTACAGCCACATCCATAATATTAATTTTACAGTTTAGACTTAATTGATTCACTGACAGTCATATGTATGCTAGTATTACAACCCAAATGTAATTTTTAATGTACCATGCACTCTCCTCGCATTTGAATAATGAAATTATTTTTTACATTATCAGTTGGCCTATAGACTAAGTTAGGCTATAAGCTAAGATTATAAAGTAATTAATTCATCTTAAAGAAAGTAAAATGTATTATGAAATCACTGTTTCGCACTGTGCTCTCAACAATTAAGTCAAAACAATAAAACATAAAAACTCACTCTGCTTGGTCACATGAGATAATGTTGCCCATGCATTTCCTTGCCACAAGATGCTAAAACTTTTATAAAGCTAAAGGGGGAAGTAATCACTTAAATATAACAATAATATGAATAATATTATTCCTATGGTTTGTGGTCATTTTTTTAAAGGATAAAAGGATGCCTTGGTATAGATACTTTGACATTGTTCCCTTCTCTCCAAGGCCACATTTATGTGTGTTTATGGCACACAGAAGGATCCATTCTTGATTCAATACTCTTCTGCCAGAATCTTGAAATTCTTAGTATAAGTAAAGACCTTGTATTTTTGTTTTGCGTGATCCCTGCAAATTATGTAGCCACCCTCCTCCATCCCCGCTCTTTCCTTTTGTGACTATGGAGTTTATCCCTTGATGTCTCTGTGTATCATTTCTTGGCTTATGCTCGAAGCTTGATGGCAGAACTTGACCATTGACTTCCCAGGACAAGGTCAACACGTATTTCCTCTGGCTCTGAGCTTTTGACCGCTCCTGCTGTTCTCAAAACCTCCTCAACCTCAGGAAGCCTGAGGACACAGCCCTGTGTCATGGCTCTAACCTGTGACGCCTGCTGGGTTCACTCACACTTTCCGTCAGACGCCATCCAAGCAATGGATAAGAACCAAGCCATCAATTAAAAACTGGAGATTTTATTTCTTACAAAATGCAGACAACAAAGTGACATACACATCTCTTCCATGCTTTTCTTTTATAACATTGCCATCACATTTAATCTTTACTTTACAGTTCGTATTCTTCTTTCTTTGATATACTAAGATGCCAACTGAGAGTGGCCATTCTGCTCCCTTTAATCTTGGCTCTATTAGCTTCTGTTTCAGAAGATGACATGTTCTTACTATTCCCTCAAATTCTAGCCAGATATTCCTTTTCCAATCGTACTATATACAGAAAGCATACATGTGCAAAGTCATTCTGTTGGTTAAAATGCTTTGTCTTTCTCTGAATAGAGGCATATTTTCTTTTACTTAAAAAGTAATTTCATTGTTAAAAAAATCATTGAAGTACGTTTGATTTACAATGTTGTGTCAGTTTCAGGTGTACAGCAAAGTGATTCAGTTATATATGTACATATATATTCTATTTCAGATTTTTTCAATTATATGTTTTTAAAGATACTGAATATAATTCCTTGTGCTATACAGTAGGTCCATGTTGTTTAACTATTTTATATAGAGTAGCATGTATCTGTTAATTCCATACTCTTAATTTATCCCTCCCTCCCACCCCTTTCCCCTTTGGTGACCATTGTATGTTTTCTATGTCTATGAGTCTATTTCTAGTTTGTAAATAAGTTCACTGGTATCATTTTTTTAATATTCCATATATAAGTGCTATCAAGTAATTTGTCTTTCTCTGCCTGACTTATTTCAGTTACTATGATAATATCTAGGTCCATCTATGTTGCTGAGAACGGCAAAAAGTAATTTCTTAAAAGCCAACCAGCTCATTGGATTTGGGTGACTGAAGTATCTTCACCCTAACAAAATGGCTTAATCAACACACACACACACACACACACACACACACACATTCCTTACCTGGCAAATTAATGGAGCCTATATTCAAGACATTAAGTATTTTCAGCCATGCTGGCAAATTGAGCTATCAAGGACAGAGCTGCAAAGAAGAAAATCATACCACAGTCATTTTAATAATATAAAGGAACACTTCAATATGGGAATAGTCCTAAATTCAGAAACAGTTTGTAAATACTTTCTCCAGAAAATCATTTGAATCTCATGAAAATACATGTAAGAAAAAAGAGCAAATGGCAGAGGATACAGAGGTTCTGTAAATAATATCTAGGCTGCGATTGTGTTTCTCTATCATTGATGCTTCATTCAAAATAAAATTCACTATCTGCAAAATGACTGGCATTTATTTTTTTGGGGCTATACACACTCGTGTTTTACTCATCAAACTACTTATAAGATACTATTTAAAACTCCTTTCTGATTTTATTAAATCTTTTAAAAGCTAATCTCCATGCAAATAATTGTGTGTGTCTGACATTGTAAATTTGCTATCTGTAGAGTCAGTTTCTGTGATCTAAAATGCAGCAGTTCCATTCACTTGTGTGTGCCTATTTCCTAAGAGCTCATCTTAAACTCTCTGATACATTATGGAAGTATTTACTGTTAAAGTAGCCTTATTAAATGATTCAAACAAGTCAAAGTCAATTTAAAGACTGCCCTTGAGCACTACACGTTGGTGTGGTCAGGAACATAGGACAATTCTCTGGGAAAAGACACTCACTATTTCCAAGTGATAATTTTATCTGTATCTCCCAAGTTCACAGTTATTGTCCAGACTCTGATTATGGGGGCAGCAAACAACATGACTCCAGATACTTTTTTAATGACAAGTTTTGGTTTATTTTTCATTGCTATGTCTCTCCTACCTCGGCACACAAAGATGTGGCCAATCTGGCTAACCTGCTTAACTGTCATTTAGCAAATTGGTTAAAAGCTAAGTTTGAATGCTGAAACTTTAGAAGAGAGAGAGTTTAATAAGCTGGGTAAGGCGAGGTGTGGCAGAGAGGACCAGAAATGACAATGACAAATATTTTTTTTTTTACAGATCATTATGTTGATAAGTAAATATGTGCTTGTTCACATTTTAAGATGTCTGTGGAAACAAGGTCAACTTAAGTGTTGACTGGCTTTTCCTTTAAATGAGCTTGACAAAGCAAAACAATAGCCCTATACTAAGAATAAAACAGAATCACTGGCTGCATCTCACTGAGCAGTTGCTTTATCAGTCTACCCTTGATTTCATAACAATGTCATCTGCCCAGATAGATCAGCTTTGCTCACTCAGGATCATTTTCATTCATGGAAATACATAAGGCTACGATGAAGACTAAGCAAATTTCTAAGTGTCGTAATTGGGGACACTAGTACATCCTTCTTTTAAAGAACACCACCATTACTTAGCAGTCCACTAATAAAGCATAACCCTTTTGTAGCTTGGACAATTGGGAATTTCAAAAAGTAATTTATTAAAATTAAATTTCCAAGGGAAAAGGGTCCTACTTCGGCTGTCTTACTCAGGATGTGATGTATTCTCCATGTTTTCCTCAGTGGTAGCTCATGTCATTCACTGGGGAGGATTTGCACTGGAGGGGTAGTTTAAATCTGCATACAAGTGGGATGAATATAAAGATGATCAAGCAATGAAATTCCATGCTCATCTGTAAAACATACACTTACATAACATGTACTTTTCATTTATTATTTTCATTTAAGTTACTATTGTCTGTAAGTTAAAATACGTGCATGCACCCATGCACACACACCAGTAGGGTGTCAGAATGGGTTAGGCAGGTTCTACTTATTCTGTGTGCTCACCCGCTACCTGTGTTCACAAAGAAGGTGAAAAAAATTACCCTGGAGTAATTTCTGGACTCATTTGTTTACCAGGCATCTTGCTGGAGTTTATTGTTATCCTCGTAACAGATAATAAAATAAGCCAACATGTGTCAAACAATGTTAGTGAATAATTATAAGGCAGCACGACAACCCTCTGATTTCTTGCTAATAAAGAATAAAAACAATGAAAACAGCGGGAAAACAGAGCAGAAGGGAATTTGAAAAATAGTCTTTTTCTGATAAAACCTGGTCACTTCACAATGTTACACATTTTAAAATTGATGTATTGATTTCCTATTAATTCCAGGAACTGTTGGACATTCAGAGTTGAATATACTTGATGAATTTACAATTAAACAGCATTAAAAAATTTTAAATTGTCTACAAAGTTGGCATTGTAAGTTTATAGTGTGAACCACCAGGCTATGAGGACCTTTGAATAGGGCCAAGGAAAATTCCTTGAAAGGGGATGTTTTAGTTTTTCTTGCAGAGCAAGTGGGATAAGAGAGCTTAAGGAGGCATGGAGGACAGTGAATCACAATATAATTATTTAATATTGGTCTTCTCAGCTGGACAGTAAGATCTTTGAGCTTTATCACTTTATTCCCTCCTATTTTCTGAGTGCCTGGCAAACAGTGGGGGTTTAATAACATCCGTTGAATCGATAAGTGAAATGCCACAGACTGTATTTTTGTGTTGAAAGTCAAGGCAGAAATTCAGTTAAAAATTATTCTGGGGGAAAAAAAAAAGAATTATTCTGGGAATAGCCAGATTTGACCAAAGTTCCATTATTTGTGGAATAGCAAGTTTAGAGCCTTTGATTTCTGGAGATTAAATTAAAGCTAATGCTAAGATTTGAGGTTGGTGCTACCATTAGGATAAACAAGGAGTAAGGAGAAAAGTTTGTCTTGAGTTCATAGGAAAAAAATTAAGTTCACGACTTGTTGAATTTGGAGATCCAGAACATCATATGTGACAAACTGTCAGGTGGTCGTTCAAAATGCACTGCTGGAGGCCAGAGGAGATATCTGAGCTGTAATCTCAAAATTTCAGCCCTTACATACACCCATGATAGATAGATAGATAAATAGAGAGAGAAATGGATAGACAGATGAATAGATAGGGACAGAGACATAGATAGTGTAAATTCAGATTTAGAGGTTGGTATGGGTACAAATATAGATTTACATATATCTAGATACATATGTTTTAAAGGTTTAAACATTTTAAAATCATATGAAAAGAGCTAATAATTAGAACTGCTGAAATGAATAAAATTTTCAAATAATATAAATTATTTAGAATATAACTTATGATCAATTAGAATATATTAAAATTAGGATAACATTTATAATTATTTAATTATATGTTGAATTTCATACTCAATATTTTAATATGTGTAAGTCAAAAACATTATAAAACCATATAAATATGGTATAATCTTATAGAATAAAACATATTTTGGCTATTTTTTGAAGGGTTTTTTTTTAACTCAAATTGTTTTGGGCCTGTCATATTGGCAAAGTATGTGATGTTTTAATTTATTTTTTTCTCTTTATTTAGGAAGTGTCCTTATCAAATGACCTCTTGCATAAGGACAGCTTCAGCAACTCAGTTTTTATTATTGCTTTCAGTAATAAATTATACTCTAAAATGTCATCTCAGGAGATAACGGAAGACCTTAAAAATAGTAAACACGCCCCCTCTTCTGGATTAGAAGATTGACTATCTAAACTTGTTATGGTCACACCAAATTAATCTGTGAATGAAATTCCATTGAAATCAAATTTCCAGTATTTTCGTATTTTTGTAACTAGTCAAAATAGTACTAAAGGTTTGTAGAATAAAAATATTAACACCCAAGTTGAAATATAAAGGGGAGAGGGCCTTGCCCTATCTTATGTAGACCATGCATTGACTAAATTGTTGTTGAGTGAATAAATGAGTGAATGAATGAATGAATGAAAGGAAAAGCTAGGAGAGTTGCAAGGAGGTTGAGAAGACAGAGTACAAAGGGAAAGCCTGCGAGTCATGGTTAAGCAGACATTGAGAAAAATCCTCTGGCAATACAGCTCCCACACTAAACACCATATCATTGGATAAACGTGAAGGTTGTGGACCTGGGAGGCCAACCTTAGCATTAAATCTCAAACCCAACCCAAGTGCTAAATAAATCAAACCAAGCCCCCATAACAAAGGCAAAGCAGATAGAAAGGCATGTCACCTCCTATCAGGTATCAAATCTATTTATCTTAGTCACTACTGTCCCACATATGAGGTCCAGATTTAAAGAACAAAGGTTATAAGGCACATGGAAAGACAAAACTAAAAACAAAACAAAAAACCCCAACAACATATTGTCAAGAAACCAAGTAATCAATTAATCACGACTCACATATTATACAAGTGTTAAGACTATCTGATAAGAAATTTAAAATAAAAGATTAATAGTTTGGGGACATAAATGGAAAGGTCCATGAGACCAGATCAGATGGGAAATTTCAGCACTGATATCAAAACTATATGACAACATTGAATGGAAATGAGATAAAACAAAAACACAGTAATGGAGAGAGAGAATGCCTTCAATGGACTCATCAGTGGCCTCAGTTCAGATGAGGAAAGAATAAGTCAACTTGTAGAGACACCCGCAGAAACTAACCAAACAGAAACACAAAGGAAATAAAAGATCAGAGATCCTCCAAGAACTGCAGTACAATATCAAACAGACTAATAACGTTCGTAACTGGAATGAGAAGACAGCCAAACTGAAAGAGGGAATACTTGAAACAAGGAAGAGAAAAATGTTCTAAAAAATAAAGTCAGACGCCAAATCACAGAGCCAAGAACCTTTAAGATCAGCAAGCAGACAGACAAGTTATATGATTTTTGTCCATTTTTATCACTTTGACAAATGATATCCCAGTTACAAACCCTGTTGTTTTTTTTCTCAGCCTCACCAAACACTTCTTTGCCCTTAACTACTGTCTAAGAGCATGCAGATTACACACTTTCCCGGATCCCTTGACAGCCGGCTTCTTGTTATTGTCCACCAGTAAGAGTCCTTGATGGGACATCAGATGGCATGAGCGCGGGTGAAGCCACTTCCTCTCTCCCTTTCTGTCTGGCAGCATTTCTAGATGTGTGCATCAGTTAAGAATTTCTAGCTTCAACCCCATAATTCAACTTCCTTCCAGCAAATTGGTAGCTGTGCCCCTGTAATCCTAGTGCTGGCCACGCGCCCCCTCCTCAGACTTCGAAGGCTCTGACACCTCCTCACTTTAATTCACCCAGTGGAGTTGTAGGGGCCGGTGGCTGCTGCTCATCACAGACACTAACACCTGAGTTAACTCGCTACCCCTTCTCGCTCTCTGAACCTCCAGTACTTGCAACTCATTTTCTTTATGCTTTTGTTCTCCTTTTCCTGACAGAACACTGACTAATAAAGAAAAAAAGATCCACATGGTAGCTCTCTGCTCTTGCTCCTTCGATTACATGTTGAAACTAAATCCAAGTATAGATAATTTCTGAGCAAGAGGCAAATCCTAAAATTAACCAGGAGTTGTAATATGAGCACGTGCTTCTGGTACAAAAGAAGTATGAGTCCGCACACTTAGCACGCTGCCGAAAACATGCACTGTCGTTGCGTGTTTACCAGAAAGCAGGCATCCACATCCCTGTTTGAGAAGAATCCTGAACTGACCAGTGAGAAGTGTCCTGTAATAAGCCTCTAGGTACTCACACTAGGGGAAATTTAAGGAAACTAATTTGGACTGAGTCCCTTATTTTTGCTAGCGTTTCATGCATATTTGATTTGATTTGACTCCACAACTCCACATATTTATAAAGAAATGTATTTTAATCCTTTTCTTATAGAGACTAAGAGATTAAGTGGCTTTCTTCAACATAAATCAGGTTCTGTATGACCTCAAATTCCACATTTCTTCCATTATCACATTGATTTTTAGTTTTCTGCAACTCTTATGGCTTTGGATGAACCATTCTGCCAACAGGTAATGCCAAAGATTGTATAAGGCACACATAGTAAGATATAAAGTATGTAACTGCTCTTTAAACATGGTAAACACTAGCCACATGTAGCTATTTAGATTTAAAGTTAATCAGAATTAGGTAAAATTGAAAATTTACTTCCTGATTAGCACTAGCCACATTTCAAGTATTCAATGACACATGTGCCTCGTGACTACAATAATGGCTAGCAGCATAGTTATAAAATTTTTTTTACAATTATAGAAAATGCTATTGAACAACACTGATTTAGAATATAAGATTTTTACAAAGGGAAAGTAAACCTGTATGCTCTCTTGTTAATTCTACATCATCCCCAGTTGGCCCTGTAATACATTTCAAGGGCTTGTCACAGAATTTCCAAAATTAGTTTCCAAGTGATAAGGTAAAAAGAATCAGATTTTCAGGCCAGATGCCCACAAAACTCAAAATCCAATATGGCATCAAGATTTCTTGAACATATTGACAAATAAACAAATGGAGTAGTCATGACTCAGGTATCATTTCTCAAACTGGGAACAGTGAATACAATTCAGAAAAAGTAACATATAAGAAATTACTGTCTCGAGTCTGTGAAATATGAAATAGCAATCATCACCTTTAAGAAACAGGAATAAATCATCAAAATCACTTTAATGAAGCAGCAGTAGGAAAACTTATTAAGAATGCTAAAACTCACCTCAAATGTAGTACCTTGACATCACGCCTAAGAAGGGAAATCACGTTGGATGATGCTTTGAAAAGACAAATCAACTCTTAACGTGAACAACCAAAAAAAGCAGCCTCTTTTCTCTTCCAGTAAGTATCACTATGTGGATATTGACATCAATATGAGAGATGGGAAGTTAGTGACACTCAAGTTAAAAACAGCAGCACCAAGGGCTGCAGGATGACCACCGTCGCTAAAGACACAGCGTGGAGCAAGTGGCAGCTGTTACCACCTCCAGGGGAGGAGCTCCACCTCGTGGAGTAGAGCGAAGTGCACCACTACTCTTACCACCAGGGGGCGCAGCAGTCTCAGTATGCCCACCCCACTGCGTGGCTTGCAGTTTCAGGGGCTGTCAAAAAAGACACAACTCACACAGGCACTGAATGGAACAAGTTTACTGGCTGGAAAACAGACAGAGCAACATCAGTTTTCATAGTGAGCTTTGGTCCCTCATGAACAGCCAACGCAGGGAAATGGTCTCAACACACCCTTCTTGTGCTGCAGGCAAAGGGTGATTGATCGCCAGCAACAGATACAGTAGTGGGATTAGCCACATTCATTGCAACACACAGGCAGAACAAAGGACGCGTCAAATCCGGGACAGGAAGAGATACGCCCAAACAAGGCAATATGCCCAGCACAGACTGAGGACTCTATATGTCCACGTAAAGAAATGTTCCAGATCCAAGGCGACACACTCATGTGACCGGGCAAGGGTGACAGGCTGTCCACGACTGCCTCTGCCATACACAGGTTCAGCTTGACCCCTTTTCTTCCTCTCCCTTAGTTTCTCTTAGTGTGTGTTATAGGAAGATAATACTATGTATATATGTACACACACACACACACACACATGAAAGAGTGTCATTGGAAGAATAAATGAAATACGATTATAAGAAAATTTGAATTTTTCAAACCAGGTGATGCCATTTTAATACAAGCTGATGTTATCTGAGTCCAAAATTTGACTTTGGTCATTTCTTCTTAAGGACATAACTGTATGGAAAGTATGCTGGCAGAATTGGACCTATTCATCATTGACTAAATATGTTTGCTTTCTGGGTTCTTATCATCTTACTGGGCACTTCCATCCCAATAGCTGGTTAGATCATGAAACAGCTAAAATGACTGCATTGGTTATAAGTAGCATCATTGTGAAGAACAATGAGGCGATTCCCGTAAGAAAATACAGAGATTTAGGGGAAAAAAAAAATTTAAAACTATATTTCTTCCCTTTGTCTTACCTCTAAAGGTAGAGAATTAGCAAGGCGTCTCGCAGACTATGAAATAAACACCTAACTGCCTCCAACATATGCCCAGCTCTCTGCCTGTTTGATTTTAGTAGACATACTTGAGACCTTCATTTTGCTCTGCTTCAGAGATAGTAATTAATGATAGAACAGCTAATAATAAATGTTAACTCCATTGATAAACGTTTCTTTGTGCCTCACTCCACTTTCATTATCTCATTTATTATCAGACTAATCTCTCAACATTGGTATTACTAACTCCATCATAAAATAAGGAATCTTTGGCTTTATAATAGTTAAGTGATTTTTTTCAGAGTCATGCTATAAATAAATAGTAAACTATAAGACATCTTACATGTCTCATTCCTAGTTTCAAGCTTTCCAAACAAAGTACTGACTCAAGGGCATTGAATAAATAGGTAAATTTGACTATTCATAAATTGTTCTCTAAATATTACCACATTGGATCCTGATTATAATTTCCTATTGGAAAGAAAAAAGGTAAAAAAAAAAAAAGGTAATTAGCATGTTTATTTGAAAGAAGCCAAAATCAAACCCAAAATGCAACCATGATGAAAAAAATGTATACAAAGCAAACAGATTACTGATATTAGAGAAGGCCAAAAAGAAAGAAAAATATAACAAGAAATCTACGTCAATAAAGAGTTCTATTTGAAAGGAGAAGGAAAAATTTTAACGAAATAAATAAAAGCTTCCTTTTTGCCATCAAAGCAATTTGTAAAATGCAGTACACGCCCTGGTAAGTCAGTACAAAATAATGGGGCAAGAACACTATTTGGAACAACAATAAAAGGGGTCACTTGCAACTTGTATTTTGAAAATCTATAAAGTGGAATTGAAAAGGGAGTTTCAAGTTACAAACAAGACCATCTTATTTTTATAATGTTCATTGCAATTTATATTGGAGACAAAACAGTCCCGATTCTCCTACCTGACCAAGTTGGAGTTATAGTCACAGTACCTACTGGTTCCAAAAAGAAAGAAAATAATGTAAAAATATATTGTTTTTCCCAGTCACAGTGTGCAATGCCTTCCTATTAAATGGTACGGCATTTCAACATAAATGTCTTCTTCATGATTGTTACCAAGGAATGCCACAGGAGTTCAGTCTTTAGGATGAAATTAAAGGATGAAATAGATCCAGAGAAACAATTAAACCCTCAGTAATTTGAGCAGGAAAATATCGATTTATCCACTAAGAAAAGTGAATATCACTTTTTATCTTGAAAAAGTATAACAAAATGATTGTTCCTTGGAACAGACCCAAAATGAAATAAAACATTCTGTGATCTGGTGACTGGGGTTCAAACTTTGGAAACCACCTCAGCATGTCCCATAACTTTGGGCAAATAACCTCTCTAACTCTTCCAGCCTGGACTCTAATAATGATGCCTCGGTGGGAAGGCATTGCGTGATACATGGTTAAAAGCAAACAGCAACAACAAACGTTGGCAAATTGTGAATCGCTTCGACTCTACATCGTTGTTACTATCATTGTCAGTTGAAGAACCGGTAACTGAGGATGACCTCAGTGGAGGATTGAGGAACTGGTGAGATACACCAGCCAAAGACAAAGGGAACACATTTGGAGTCAATAAAAGGTTAAGTTTCTTCAGCTAGCTGAACAAGGGGTAGAGGGGAGCACAGAGAGCACACACCAGAGGAACCTTGGGGCATTTGGGTAAGAGAGAGTTGGGAGAGACTGAATGATTTCTTAAAATAACAGTTCAGTTGAGATATAATTCATATATCACAAAATTCACCCTTTCAAAGCATATAATTCAGTGGTATCTTCAACAAGTTGTGCAACCATCACCACTTTATAATTTCAGATCATCTTCATTACTCCAAATGAAATGTTATCACCATTAGCCATCAGTCCCCCATGTCCCCCCTAATCACTGGCAACCACAGATTTGCTTCTGTCTCTAGAGACCTGCCTCTTCCATTCATTTCATATAAATGGAATCACACTACATTTTTCTTTGTAACTCTCTTCTTTCATTTAATAATAGTTTCAAGGTTCATAATGTCACATACTTCATTACATTTTATTGGGAATAATACTCTATTGAGTGAATAAATGGCCTTTTGTTTATTCACTTAGCAGTTTCAATGAAAATTTAGTTTGTTCCCTCTTCTAAGCTACTACAAATAATATTGCTATAAACATTCTTATATAGATTATTTTTGTGGACATACTTTCAGTTTTCTTGAATAAATACCTCAGAGTAGAATTGTTAAGTCATGTGATAACTCTATGTTTTAACATTCTGAGGATGTTCCAGACAGTGACTCAGCAGGTTCAGAAGAACACAGTTGATAACTAAATGAACACTGAGAGAAATTGTCTTCTGGATTCAATGAATTGAGTGGTTTGGGTTACCATGCCTATTCAATTTTTAATACAAAAGAAGCTTGCCTTTTTGAAGAGCCTAGAGAGAGAGTCATTTCATATATTCTTTTTGAAAAGTGGCTGTATTTTCTGAAATAAGAAAATTTCTTTCTCTCTCAATATTTAAGAAAATATGACTTATTAATTTACTGAAATATTTTTTACTTACAAAATAAATTAATTTCCTGAAGTGAATAACTACAATACTTGAAACTGAGATGAGCCCATGAAAAAAATGTGTGACATACAAGCTTTTAAAATAATGAACAAACAAAACATTACTGAAATTTGTAGCTACATGCTTTCCCCTTGATAATAGACTCAACAATCCATCCTGATGTTAGCATAAGGTTTGTACCAGTGAATTTCAGAAATTCACTGGAACTTTTTGCCAGTGGAAACATACTAAAACATGGAGTGCTCTTCAGCAGTTATCACGGTAAATCCAGATTTATTTTCTCAGGAGGAAGTGATGTCTGATCTGAGGGATTTATAAATTTGGGAAGACTGAAGTGACTAGAACAGACACTTAGCCGCTCACCCAATGCATCCTAAATCATCAGTTCTGTTCAGAAGTTAACAACTTATCTTTCCTAATGCCCAGGTTAACATCCAGCCATCTTCACATTAAGAAGAATTGGGGAGTTGGCATGACAACTAAGTGAAATATATAGGAAGCAAAATTGACTCAGCAAAACACAGATCAGAGATTATTCTGACCAGCAAAGTTTCCTAAAAATTGTTTTTCATGGGAATTTCTTTCCAAATCAAACTATTTCTTAAACCTGTGGGCCAATATGCCTCAGTATGTGTTCACTTTTGGTTCATTTTAAGAGCAATTCTTGATAGTTTTAAGCTATTTTTATGTCCAAGTGTTACAAATAATTAAAATCAGTACTTAATACTTACTACTTATTTAGTAAAAACTATTGCTTGTCATGATGTAGAAGAATCCAAAGGAATCCATATGAGATGATGTGGCTACGGCAGAAAGAGAGACTAAAAGATGAGTAAAAATGGCTTGTCTCTCTTGTCTAGAGAAAGAATAGACATCCATCCACATGGAATGATTTGAGAGTTGATAAATCAGTTCCTCCCCAACCATTTTCAGTTCCCCAAGGTGACTAAAATTCTCAGCGTTCACAGAATCATGGACTCATAGGATTGTATATTTTCAGTGATGACAGAGGTCCATTAATTCACCTCCTTCATTTTAATAAAGAGATAATTGGAGACCCAGAGAAGTGAATCCAATTTTCATAGGTCTTATAGTTAATCTGTAGCACAGTTAAGTCATCCATTAAGCTTTACCAACTCTCATTATTATATTCTGTGAATATGTGGCAACCACAAGGAGTTATTTGCTAAAATGAGATCTGTTAGACTCATTTTCCCCCTAAATGGCCAATTTTACTAACACTATTTCTCTACTCTTTGTTGCCATACTTTTGTCACAATTTAGTTTGATTTAAGGATATCCTATATCCCTCAAGGTCAAAATGAAATTCAACCTAGTTTGTTAGAGATTCTGTTAGGTATTCCAGCTCTCTCATGCACTCCCTTTCTTTTGAACATCTATGTATGTGTGGTAATGACTCTCATCTGCTATGTACCAAACTCTGGCAGATGGCATCTCTCGAACTGTCATCTTACCATTAAATTTTGTTTAACTACGCTTATAAATTGGCATTGGCTTCACAATAAAACTGTAAAATGCAAAGAGTTAGAATCTGTGTTTATTACTTCTTTGTGGTCACATGCTAAACGTGAGAAAATTAAGGTCTAGAGATATGAAATTACTCTGGCTGTGATGTTGAAATTGGATTGAAAAGGAGCCAAAGTGGATGTAGGGAAGACCAAGTGGAGTTTAATTTATCCACTTGTTAATGTATTTTATATCAACAGATAATATGTAACACAGGTCAATATAAATTCTGGGCTAATTAAGGACTTAAATGTAAATGAAACCATAGGAAACACATGTAAAACTAGGGAAGTCTTGCTAGGTATAAATGCACAAGGATAGAACATAAGGAAATTCTCAGAAGATCTGAGCACCATTTTTTAAAGAAAAACTAATAAAATGACCTAAACATTACTATAAAAAACTGAAGTAGGATCAATTTTTGATACATTTAAAATAAAAATGTTAGTATCGCTGATGCACAGAAAGCCTTAAAAATCTACAATAAAAACACTAAACATCGTGAGAGAAATATTGTCAGAGAATATGAACAAAAAAGTCATATAATAGAAAATATAAGTAGCTAATTAACATGTGGAAACATTCAGTCTCACATGTATTGAAAAAAAATCACATTAATATACCAATATCTTACTGATGGGAATAAATTAGTATTAATTCTGTGGAAGTTGACTTGGTAGAATCTATCAAAAGTCTTTGAAATATTTATGCCTTTCCACACAGTAATTATAGTTCTATGAATTTTTTCTAAGGAAATAAAAAGAGATATGTACAAGATTTTAGGACAGTGATATTCATATCAGTGGCCATCATACACAAAAATACGAAATCTCATTGGTACAAGATCCATAAAACAAATCAGTATGTCCATGTGACGGAATGTCATGCATCATTATAATCATGTTTTTGAGAGAAATGTTTAATAACATGGAAAAATGGGATAATATAAATTTGAAGGAAAAATATTGATATACAAAATTATAGAGAATATTATTCTGAGTATATGTATTTATATTGCCAGTAACTATATTTTAATTTTAGTCTGTATACTTCTCCATGTTCCTAAACCCATTAAATTTAACATGGTACTTTAATTATAAAGAATAATGATCACAAAAATACTGTTGAATTGACAAATGAAAATGAGTTTTACTGTTAAAAATATTTGTATTTTAACTAAGTTAAGCATTTGTTAGTTCTAACCTAAATATTTTGTAGCTTAAGAGTATATTAAAAAAAGACAATTGGATGCTCTTTTGGGGGGGGCTGGTAAATTTTTTTAATTTTTGTTAATATATTAATTATCATATATTATATTACGTGTATATAGTTAATTATATAAATATTGCAAGTTATACAACATGATGATTCACAATTTTAAATGTTATACTCCATTTATAGGCATATAGTTATTGTAAGATAATGGCTATATTTCCTGTGTTGTACAATATATCCTTGTAGCATATTTACATTATACATAATAGTTTGCACTTCTTAGTCCCCTTCCCCTATCTTGTCCCTCCTTCTTTCCCTCCCCACACTGATAATCACTAGTTTGTTCTCTTTATCTGTGGGTCTGTTTCCTTTTTCTTATATTTACTAGTTTGTTGTATTTTTTAAATTCCACATTAAGTGATATCATACCACATTTGTCTTTCTCTGTCAGACTTACTCCACTTAGCATAAAACCCTCCAAGTCCCTCTACATTTGTCTTAAGAAATAAATTGTTTCATCTTCCCTTGACTTCCAAATTTCTAGACTCTGTAAAGACTACTCTGGTTTGAATGAATTCTTCACTTAGACAATAATACAATTTATTTAGTCATACATTCCTTTAGCTACATTACATATATTCTAATGACCTGAATTAAAATTTATATTTACTGTGTTCTTGCCACTAATTCATTTGCAAGCCATTTTCTTAAGTTGAGTGAATTTCCTGGGTGGCTATAACTCCGTATGTTGTTGAGTTTTGGTAAGTTGTTCCTAAGAGAGCAATTTTGCAGCAACTCCTACTCCTTTTGCTAACCCACACTTATCCTTCATCTGGAACAAGAATAAGTCTGAGACCCGAGCAAGACTGAGTCTCTTGGTGGTCACTTCGGCAGCACATATACTAATACGAAGTCTCTTGGATATTGTCCAGTGGCTTAAATAGATGAAAATGATCATTTAAAATATTAAAATTGAACCTCCCTTGTGAAAAGCAATATATATTTGACAAAATGTAAGGACTCAAGTTAAATATTTCCTTTACCTGCCACTTAGTAGCTATATAAACTTAAATAACTTAATTAAACTTTGCATCTCAGTTGACTTAGCCATGAAGTACGGATAATAATATCTCCCTCAACAGGCTGTAATGAAGGTTAAATCATTTAAAAGCTATAAGATGTCTAACTCAGATATCCACTGCATTATTCTCTCATCATTCTGAATTCTTAAACCAGTCAGAGGTATATCATTAGATTTAAAAAGGCCAAAATTGGTGTAAGCTAACAAAAAAAAATTATTTTTGGAATATTCGAGAACTTGATATATAGATGAAACTAAATGCCACTTTGCACTCTATATTGTGTAGAAACTCCCAATTGGTTATAGAAAGTCTCATCATTGATTAATTTTGTTTTTGGAGGAAAAAAAAATAAACATTGAAAAATGTGTGCTGCAAGAAGCCAGATATTAGATGAACAAGTCTCTAGAGCAACTTTCACAAAACGGTGTCACCTTCTGACAGGGAAAAACGTGTTTCCCTGTGGTCTCGGTGTGTATGTCAGACAAGCTTCGCTGCTGCATTGGTGTATTCTCTGATCTCTCCGTGCCATTTTTAATCATGTGAAATCTGCTACAAGATCGAGTTATACCTTAGATCACAAAGTACAAAACAGGACGTATAAAATACAGACAACCCAGAAAAAAAAAGCAGAACCTAAACCCTACATAGTGAGATCTGTCTTTTTTATAGGTTTCTAGAAAGCATGCTGTAAATTTTCCCAGGAACTAGCTGCTGAAGTCATATTTCCAAGCAGCATTTACGGAGTAAAAGGTAATGCCTGGCAGTTAGAGTGTACATGAAAGATAACTATTCTATCTCCACACAATACAGTGTTTACCCTCTGAGGGTAATCAAATCGTTACTGCGTTTGGAGGGTAATGATGAGCAAAAGCATCTGGACACCAGACAGATGATCAGTGATGACATAGTATGTTTTTCAGTGGAGGAAATGTGATAAGATCATACAAGAAGATAGCTAATTTGCCACTGGTAATGGGAACTGTCAGTGGTGAGGGAATGAGAGGTAGGAGGATGATTTAGGGTCAAATCAACAAAGCTTGTATTGCATTCCCATGTGATTTGTTTGTACCAAAGAAACGTTGTCCCTCTCAAGTTCCTGATGCAAAAGTTACGTTTCATAGCCAGACACAAAAGAAAAATCTGGCCTGAATAAAATTTTAACTTTTCAGAAAAATGCCCAAATGCATCTTACTGTAAGGGGAAGTTGGAAGGCATTCCACATTTATAAATGTAGCTTGTTCACTGATCTACCAGAAAAAAAAAAATAGAATCCATCGGCTCAGTAATCTAGTATTAAGTAACTGGTGGGTTGTGTTGTACATCAATGAGGCCATTTGATGCAATAATTATAATTCTTGCAATGGTGCATCTTCTGCCTACAAAGACAGTAATCTAACTTTATTATATAACTTTGTATCCCTTTGCCTTTTTCTTGCTCTTTCTTACTCTGTTCTGTTGACTGGCAAATGTTAATCTTTCTTCAGGACTCAGTCCATGTGTCATCTCATCCGTGAAGATCTTCTTTGGTACCTGCTGGATGAATGAATCATGTCCCTTGTGTGTCTGTAACACTCACCCAACACAAGTCTCTGTCTATATCTCCCATGATATTGTAACTCTTCAAGGACCAAACTGACCACCTTCATCAACTCTAGCCCAATATCTCCACACTGATGGCAAACACTGCCCTAGTAATTAAAAGTTATTTGGTAATAAGAATTATTATAAGTTTCAGTGGTTTATCAAATAATTAAGAGAGTGGAATTTTATAAATCTGTGTCCAAATGATGGAGTTTCTTTAAGATCTATTCAGGCTCTGGGCATCACTCTGGCTTCTGCACCTTCTCTCTGGCCAGCCAGGGGGTATTTCTGATTCAGTCCCTCCACAATCTCAAGTCATCTGAGGAAGCAGGAAAAAGCAGTAAAGAAAGGATGGCTTGGGAAAAGAAACAAGACAAATGGATGGGAAGGAGGAAGGTGACAAAGAGGACAGATTTTGAATGATCAATAAATCCAAGAAAGTTTGTAATACCAGCTCAAATAACTTTAAATAAAACACAGTCAATCTTACCAAAATGTCAGGATACACATTGTAGGAGACAAACTAAGGCGATGGGGAAAAAGCAATTGTTATTTTTAAAAATAGGATGATGTGGTGTGATCAGCTCTTGCTTTGTTCTTTCAGGAAGAGCCTCCTGACCTCAAGTGTAGGACAAACCTAATGAGTGATAACTCACATCCTTTCCTCTCTTGTGGAAGAACCAGTGAGTGGTGGAATGTTTGCGAGATTTGGAATAAAATGACAGTTGGATTTCTAGCTCTTGTAGCCAAATGACATTAGGAAATGTATTCACCTTTTCTCACCCTCAACTGAAAAATCTTCAGATTGAGAAATCAGTAATATCTAGCTTCAGGAGCTGTGTGAGGTTTCAGTGAGATGTTGTGTGAAAGGACCCCAGCATGTGCCGGTACGTGTCCCACACTCAGAGTCTCCTGTCTTTCTCACTCCTCCTCTCTTCCTCATCCCTCCTTCTTTTCCTTTTCTTCTTCCTTCATTTCATCTTTTGAAATGTGTATTTGTTCGTTTATTGATATCTGAACATGGTTCAGAAAATGAATGATTAAATTTGTTGTCTGCTGAAATAGATGTGTTAGATCCTAAAGCTTTCCCAGATAAACTTGTTTGTGTTACATTATAAAAAAAAAAAAAAAAACAGTGATGGCTCAGGAAGACAAGTTGGACATACAGAAGGATTTCAGTAAATACGTGTTGACTGGTCTGTTGATACGGCTTGGTTTAAACAAAGCATCAGACATTTGAGGCATGTAGAATATGTGATTGTTATTATTCATATAAATTCTATGTTGTTGACTCTTGAAATAATCCCTAATAGCCACCTTACTATTTCGTATGTCTTTCATACATTTCTCTTGGAAGCATCACATTTTAAGAAAGTCCTTTAAACATTTCCAAGACTAAACATATAACCTTCTCAAAAGAGTGCCATTTTCAATTTAAATTGGTCCCTTCCCGTACATTTGACATCATGGCCTTATCTTTATCTCCTTTCTCTCTCTCTTTTTTTTTCCCCATTTCCATTTTAATGTCTCTCTTTAATGACTTTCTGTGATTCACCTTTTCTTCTCCAATCAATGACCACTATTAGCCTCAGTCCTCAGCACTCTTTTTTTAAAGATATTTTCAATTATTTCTTCATTCACACTGCTTGCCAAATATTTATTGATTGTTTATTACATGCCAGATACCCTTTTGATGGTGGAGGAAACAACAAAGAATAAGATAGATGTGATTCCAGCAGTCCTGCACTTGTTCTATAATGTAAGATTACAGTGGGAGAAGATGAACAGAAGATAAAGGCAAATGTTGATACACACCATAAAAAATAGGACGGAGAGTATTTGAAGAGAGGTAGATGCTGGATCTACGTTATAGAGACAGACAAGGAAATCTTTGAGGAGATGGATTTTGAGCTGAGACTTGAAGAAAATGGGCCAGGAGAAAATGATGAGGCTAGATGAGATTGGAGTAAAGGAATTTATCCTCTGGTTCTCTCTAATTGATGTAACCTCAGGCTGGCTGGAGATCCATGCCTCCCTTTATCTCTTTGTGACTAATGATGAGAGCTCTGCTCCCTACTGCCTCCAGATTCTTGCACTGTCTCTTGTGGTTTCCCCACTCCTCACCCATACCTTTGTAATTTGTCACTTTGTAAATAAAACCTCCTCAAATTACCCTAATTTGAGCACACCATCTGTTTCCTGCGGGCTCCCTGACTGATAACAGTCATTTATACTGAAATGGCCTCAGAAACAGGTCCTCAGAATTGGATCCTGATGTGGTGCTAGTCATATATTTGAGTGATGCAGGATGACAGTCTTGCTGGGTGAGGGAGGAGGTGAATGGGATGTAGGTGGGACCCAGGCCATCTAAGGTACATTATGGCTTTGCTACTACTGAAATTACCAGGGATGGTGGCGCGAGATGGAGTGCAGATGGAGGGAAGCCTGAAGAAATCAGAGCTCTGAGCCACTTAGCTGCCACCACACATAGTGATTATGAAATCATCTGGATTCTCCTATTACACGTTAAAAGTATGCATAAGAAGGAAAGAGTGTAAGAGATGTGAATGCAAATTAAGAACACACGCAGAGCCTCAAAGACAAGGAAAAATGCCATATGATATCACTTCTATGTAGAATCTAAAAAAAAAGAAAAGAAAAAAGGACACAAAGGAACTACTTATTATTTATAATGTAGATGATTGATTTCTTGAATATGTGTAAGCACTTGACTGTCCTTTATGATTGGATTACCACATTCTGTTGATTCTTATTTTGTAGTTGGCTTTACTTCTTCAATAACTATGTAAGTTTAAAAAGCTAAAGCTCTAAACTGTTCTTAGAAACAATGATCAAGACATACATGTAAACTAAAAAAAAAATATGTTCAGTATATTGTATGCATTTACATCCAATATTTTGCATATATGCAGCCAAATTGTAACAATTCTTCTTAATAAAACTGAAAAGAAAAAAAGAACACACGTGGAGAAACACAAGGCCACCATGGCAGCTTCAAATCATTTTTTTTGTGTGTGTGTTTGTTAGACAGATATGGCTGAGGTCCAGGACCTGGATCTGTTTGGAACATATGCAGAATTGCAGTGTTGTTTGAATACACAACCACATCATGTTTCTTATGCCGAAGCGAGAAGACATATGAATAAGGAATAGGACACTGACCCACCAAATAAGACCATATAGGCATATATGAAAGAGCTGAAACCTTGCCTCTCCAAGTATCCTCTTCCTGTGGGGGTAGCTCTCCTCAGCCCCAAATCCTTTAAATGACACATCAGCTATTACTGATCCTTCTTAGGATGTAGCATCACTCACTGGGCAGAAGTAAGCCTACTTGGAGCAAATAGTTTCTATTCCAAATTGTTTAAAAAAATCTTGCTAACAAATATTGGCAGGAACCTGGGGAATACGTGGGAAGAGGACTCAGTAGGAATTAAACCAAGACAGAAGAATTATAAAATTCAGTGGGACCAAATCCATTACTATTTATATGGGTATCATTGTCTAATACTTGAGAAGACATGGGTTGGCTTAAGGGCCTGAGAATAACACTATGTTGGTGTTATGGACCGAATGCTTATATTCCCCCCAAAATGCATGTTGAAACCCTACCCCTCAATATGATATTAAAAGATGGAAACTTTCAGAAGTAATTGGGATTAGGTGACTAAGTCATGAAGGTGGGGCCCTTATGAATGGGATGAGTGCCTTTATAAAGGGGACTCCAGAGAGTTGTCTATCTGACAATGCTGGCACGCTGATCTCAGACTTCCAAACCTCCAGAATTGTGAGAGATAAATGTTTGTTGTTTAAGCATACAGTTTATGATGTTTTTGTTATAGCTATTAATCCAAGGGACTAAAACAGTTGGATGGTAGTAGTCTGGACCGAACGATGGCCTACAGTTAATGGAGTCAAATATTGGAGCTTACCTGCCATATTTATACAGGGTGGATTTTAAAGTTTCAATAAGTGGGAATGCTGGAATGGATCTATTATGTGAAAGACTCAGAAAAATAGTCCTTGCACCATAACATGAAGGCATAAAGAAATTATATGAATTTACCAATGGGAGATTTACCAATAGATAGCAGGTAACGTTAGACAGATATAGATAGCTCCTATTTATTCTGTTTTGTTTTCCCTGGATAGTCTGGATTAATACTCTTTCATATTCTATAATCATATATAAAGAATTTTATTAATCCAATAACAATAAAGACAAGACCACCAAGATCCATCAGGAATAAAGATTTTGTTCAGATGAGGTGCTGCCAGAAGGCTAGGAAACTGTGAAACTGGTGGTGGAAAAAGACCCCTATTATTTTCAACTTAGGCCTTGTGATCAACTAGAGAGAGAGGAAAGATAGAAGCTACATACCCTACGAGCAAATTGTGTCCTTTCCCAATTTTGTCCTCTATAGGAAGAATACAAGTTGCATCAAACATTTTAGGTTTTGGGCGAACGTGACTGAACTTGTCGTCTATCATGGCGGTGGGACTTGACGCATCCCCTGTGTTAGGTTCACAAGTTTTCACCCGGTGATACGGGGCAAAGGTGGGAGCTGAGGGCAAAATGTATATGCTGTGTCAGATACCTTCCACCCGGCCTGTCTCTACTTTCCTCGTTGCCTTGCAAGGATGACCTATATGGACCACATCACTGCCTGTGCAGACTGACTTTCAGTTGTGCTTGGCCACTGGGGATCCAGGCAGAAGTGGAGGAAGGAGCTTGAGGTCAGGATGCTTGCTCTCTCCCTGTGAGGGTGCCTTCAGCTGACTGTGTTTACTGACATTGACTACTCTTGCTCAAGGGAGATACTGTGTATGGCTGTCTCCTTCCTGTCTCTGGTAATTTCTCCCTCTGCTCGTCCTTTTGGGTCTGCTGCTGCTCCCAGCCATGTGATTCTTCTAGCTCTGCTGCACTGTCCCTTGCAGTCCACCCTCGTGTTTATAATTAATCTCTTTTAAATAAACCCTCCACAATTATATTAATTTGATCATGCCCTCTGTCTCCGGTTAAGACCCTGCCTGATAGAGCTATATTATATCTTAGGTGATTCTGAGAATTAAACTAGTGATAGCACAAACAGGCTGGGAATTTAGTTTTTTTTTTTTCAAGGTAATGTTTCGGGGTTCTAATAGCTTCATCTTCTCCTTAATAGTGTGCCACTAGCAACAAACAGGATCTTGGTAACATTTACAGTTAAATTTTATGATTCAGTTCTTTATCTCCTAGGAGATAAATGGGCCTCTCCAATTAGAAAGAGATGGAAGTTAAAAATGGCAGAAGATAATAGAGACAGCAGGTAAGGGCAGAGATATAGAAGCTCAAGTTGGACTCACAAAAATAACAAAATGGACAAGGTAATAAAATGACAGAATAAACTATTAGATATGAATAGTGATTGTTGGGGCCAAAAATATGAAAATTGAAATCTTATTCCTGTGTTATGCTATCATGTCCCAAGAAGGAGATGTGGGCGTAAAGTGAGAGTCTGTGTAATTATGGTCATTTCCTCCCCACCCCTATCTTGGGAGTTTTGGTTGGTTGGTATAACACAGAGAGACATATAAATATTTTTCATCATCATTCTTTAAATGAAGATGTCAATTCTTTTCGTAATCATCATACAGATATTATCCAATATTAAATCATTCAAACTGCAGCAAAGTAGTTTTGCTCCCAGCAATGTGGTACTAGCTTGTCTTAGACCATTTTTCCCTCTGAAAATAAATGGGTCACCTAAAATAATACTAAAATCATCTTGAAGACCCTGCAAATCTTCAAAGGCAGTGAAGACTTCTGGTTCTGTGGGGCAAGAGTCCTCAGAAGTGAGGCAGACATTTGGAGTCACTCATCCCCCAAGGCATTAACCAGTTTGAAAGGAGTGGCCAAGAGATGAGAAGACCTGCAGGGCTCTCAGAAGAATTAGAGGGTTGGAGAAACAAAAACTGGACTCAGGATTGGTAAAGCAAGAGTGGCCCTAATAAATACACCAAATTTTAGTGGGGACCCCAAAGGACTGTTTCTAAAAGTAGGGTAGGTCAGAAATTGACAAGCCCTCAGAGGAACTGAGGCCCAGCTTTCAAACACCTCAATTCTTGATTGGATTACTATAATCACAGAACGAAATAAAAAACATAGATACAGACACACATATGTATGAACAAGTGCTTTAGAAAAAGATGGCCCTGGGGAGCAGTGGGTAAAGCATGATAATTTTAACAAATGATGATGGGTTCACTGAATGTCCATATGAGGAAGAAAATTAATATTGACACTAACTGAACCATATACTACAATTAATTCCACATAGAGTATAGATCTAAATGTGAAAAATAAAACGAGAAAATTTCTACAGGGTAAATTAGGAAAATATCTTCATAACCTTGAGTTAGGAAAGATTTCTTTAACAAGACAAAAGAGAAAGCACTAACTATAAGTTAACATGTTGATACACTGGACTACATTAAAATAAAGAATTCCTCTTTATTCATAAGCACTATTGAGAGTGAACATGTAAGGTATAGGGTTAAAGGTGTTTGCAGTATATGAAACAAAAAGATTATTTGTGTAATCAGTTAGACTCCTATAAATCAGTAAAATAAAATAAAACAAAATAAAATCAGACAACCCAATAGAAAAAAGGCAAGAAGTATAAACAGTCATATCTAAATGGCCAATAAACTTCTGATAAACAGCCATAATTTAATAATAACAGATACGTGAAAATTAAAACCACAGTGAAAACTACCATTACTTACCTATTAGAATAGCTAAAAAAACGAAGAATTCCAAGTTTGAAGAAGGATATGCAAATTAGAAACCTCATATCCCATTCATAAAAATGTAAATTGGTACAATATCTACTAAAGCTGAATTTATTTATAGCCTGTGATCCAGCAATTCTACTCTTAGGCTTATACTCAACAGAAATGTACTCATGTGTATACCAAATGGCATGCATGAGAATGTCCATAGTGGTTTAATCATGGTAGCCTTAGCATGGGTTGATTTGTGTCACCTGAAAAGAAATTTTGAAGTCCGAATCCATAGTACCTTAGGAACTACCTCATTATGAAATAGGATTGTTAAACATTTAATTAGCTAAATTAAGATGAGATCATACTGGAGTAGAGTGGGTTCTTAACTCAGTATGGCTGATGTCCTTATAAGAAGAGACACACAGGGAGAAAATGGCCATGTGGTGACGAAGGCAGAGATTGGAGTGACGCATTTACAAGAATTACTGGCAAACATTAGAAGCTAGAAGAAGCCAAAAGTCTTCTATACATTTCAGAGGGCACATGACCCTGCCCTTGATTTCAGACTTCTAAATTCCAGAACCATGAGCAATAAATTTCTATTGTTTTAAGACACTCATTCTGTGGTTCTTTGTTACAGAAGCCCTAGGAATCTAATTTAAAACCCCAAGTGAAAACAACCCAAATATTCATTAAGGGTAAAATAGATAAATATATCCTGTCATATTCACAAAGTGGAGCACTATCCAACAATAAAAATACATGGAATACTGCTATATGCAAAAACAACCATAAATTTGAGTGAAAGAAGGCTAATACAAGAGAGTGTATAGTGTATGATTCCATTTATTTACAGTTCAAAAGCAACCCAAATCAATCTCTGCCGTTAAATATTGGACACTGATTATATTAGGAGATGAAAGAGAGTATAATGATATAGGGCACAGGGATGACTGACTTCTGATGTTCCATTTCTTAACCTAGACATTGATCATGTACATGTGTTTGCTTGTGACGATTAATTGCATACATTTGTACCTTTACATTATAATGCAATAATAGGTTAGTAAATAAATTCACAGTATATTTGAAATGCCATTCACTAAAGAAAAGGATTAAAAACCTTGAAAAGAAGAAAGGTAAATGAATTTAATTATCTAATTCCCGAGCATTTTTGCCTTGTGATGCTTTTAAGCTATCATATTTAAAGTAACAGAGAATGTAAATTTGGGATCAGAAATGAACTCTTCATTGGCTAGTCCATCGCCAGATGACACTACACACGATTCCTACTCCTTGGTCTAATTGAAGCATTCCAGTCCTCCACTCAGAGGTGCTGGTTCTTTTGAACTGTGGTTTATCAGGCTGAACCTATATTCTGGTCCCACGACTCACCAAAGAAAGACAGAAGAGATAGTGATTTAAACTTGAGCTATTGAAATCATTCATGAGTTTGGTAAAAATGGTCTCTAAATAAACAGTTTGTAGATGCATCTTAAACAGGTTTGGAAGAATTCATAGGTCCTATCAAAGACTGAAAGGAGGAGGTACGGAGGGTGGTGAGGAGATTAGTTACTGGATTACCATGAAGAGCTGAGTCTACAGCCAGCTTTCCTTGGGTTCAGATTCCTGTTCCACCTGTCAGTGTCAGTGTGAATTGAGGCAAGCTACTTAATCTTTGACAGTATCTTAATACGAAAAGTCCTCCTTTTTAAGACAGATTAAGTAAAGGTTAATTAGTTCAATAGCAAATTGTGTTGACACACTTGACAGAGTTGAGAATTAATTCCAGAGCAATTTTAAATCTGAAATGTGACCTTTCATATTGTCATGCTGGGTACAGCTCAGATATCACCGTCTATAATATGCTTTCCTTTGATCACCCAAATCTAAGCCCCCTATGTATTGTGCAAATCTCTATGACAGTACTCGCCATGCTGTTTTGTTACTTATCGGTGACTGATACCATAGACAGATACTGACATCCCTCTGTGAACCCCAATAAACCAGGAGATCCTTCAAGTTGGGGACCTTTTAAATCTACTTTCCCAGTTTCCAGCAGTGTGCCTGCACAAAATGATCAGAGCATATGGAAAAATTGAATATACTTGGATGAATTGCCAGATGTTCAGAAGTTAAAACAGATACTCTATGAATCTGAAACCTATACAACTCTTGTCATCATTCTATGTTTCCAGGAGGTCTATGAATTAGTACCTGATATACGAAAATATTTTGTCTCTGGCGAGAATTTGAATGAGACCTTCTGTTTTAAACTGATTACTCACTGGCAGAAATAATTGGCCAAAACTGTCACAAATTCCCAACAAATCCCAAGAACCAAATAATCTATGAAGAACTATATGGTATACTTGTATATTATAAAAAAATCTTCAAAGCATGAGGCAAAGATGAAGTTTATACTTTTTAGGGAGTTGTGGAAAGGAGTACGGTTCTGGTCTGTTTATGAAATGATCAAAGATACCTTTTTGATGTGAGTTGTGCTGGAATTGTTAAGTATTTCACATACGAGGAGAAGTGTTTGTATTAAGAAATAAAGAAGATGGTTCTGAAATGCATATATTTCTGTAGTTTTAGCAGTTTTTATTCAATGCATTCACTTTGTTTTTAAATCTTTAATTTGGTTTCTCTACGTCAAACTCTAATTTCTACCTTTCGGGTCTCATAACTGTATAAAGTATTCACCTGAATGGTTTAAGGCTGAACATTTATCTGGGTTGGTAACTCAATAGTCATTAAAACTATCCTGCAAGTTGAAAGAGTTCACTGGTTCTAGTCTAATGTATTTGGAGTAATATTGGATAAATAATTTAAACAGTTTGAGTCCTACACCAGAGCTGTAAGCTCTACAAAGGTGTAATGACAAGATCACTGATCCAAACACTTGTAAACCCACTTCCCCTTAAGCCAGTTTTAAATCATTTTTAACTAATCAGCCAATAACTCAAATAAACTCTAAATTTTATACACACGAATAAGTCAACAAATTGTTAATGGAATTGGTTACCATTTACTAAATTTGTACTATATAATAATGTATAATAAAATTTGTACAAAAGAAAATACTCCAATTTTATCACTTTTAGCTTCTTTGCTCTAAATTAACTGGTAGTTGCAAACCTGAAAGTGAAACCGAGGAATCAAATGTTTTTACTTAATTGGATGATTTGTCCTGAAAATTTTCTATTATTTCTGAATGTATATTTTTTTCTGTTGTTGCTAAGAGGTTGAATCCACAAAGACTGGAACAAGGCAACTGAATATACTCATATAAGATATTTTGAAAATACCTAAGTATTTTAACCACTGAATTGACTATGTGTATGTATGTGTTTAAAATCAATTGTAATGCCAGTAATTGTGGGATAAAATAATTATAAGAATTTCAAAAATAACCATAAGAGATGGTTATCTCTAGTTAAGGTTGACTTAGTTGAGAAAATTTCTAAGATATTCATTAATCAACCAAAAACTATTTCAAGAGAAATAAAATTAAATAAAAAGATTTTAAAATCACTTTAGTTATTACCACAAGAGTAAGTAAATTTCGAACCTTCCCTTTCAGCATAGAAGTGTCAGCCTTGGTTCAAGTTGCATATGTTGTTATTATTTAATATCTAACAATAAAAGATAGCAAGCAGGAAGTTCATAACTTTCAGTTTAATTAAGTGAAAGTTGCAAGAATCACTACTTTAATTAAGAAGTCCAGATGGCTCCAGATTTCAGGCATAAAATATGCTGCTACCTTGAGAGGTGTCATCTTGGGTACGTTTCCTCTCTCAAAATTAACACAGATGCTCTCTGATAGAGGAAAACATCCATGGAATGCAACCAATGACTTAGGGGAAATTCAATTTCTGAGAGGACATTCTTTCAAGTTCCAGAGCACTGTCTTAATATTATTTTCTATTTCTGTGGTTTAATTATTCAGGAACAGTGATTTCTGATAACCCAAACATCACAGTTTATGATCTGTTTCTTCAAGAGCATCTCAACACTACACAGTCCTGTCCTCTTGAAACAGTAACGGTATTTCTACAAAGACAGCGATTCATTTTTCTCCTCACAGTGTTCTGGGGAGAGGAAAAGAGGGAGGGGCAAGATAGGGATATAGATTAAGAGATACAAACTACTATGTATAAAACAGCTAAGCAACAAGGATATGCAACTACTGTGGGTGTACTGGAAGCTGGGCTGGACCTGGGCCAGCTACCTGTGAGGCTGTGGTTTGTGCAGTTGCTGTGGGGCCCCTGGAGGGTAGAGTTGGCTTCCCATGCAACTTGCTGTGCAGCCTGGGGACGCTGCAGGCTGGCTGATGGCCAAGGATGGATTCCCACGCAGCTGGCAGTGCAGCACATGTGGGCTTGGTTCTGGTGCCAGCCTGTTGGAGGGCGGGGCTGGGTCCCTGCACACCTGTCTGCTCAGCTGTGGGAGGGCATGTGGCTGATCCTGGCGGCTGGAGGACGGACTGGAAGGGGATTCCAATATGGTGGTTGCTAGTGCTTGTGTTATTGCAGGAGAATGAGTTCCCCAAGGTGACTAGTGTCATTTTGCGAGCGTCTCTGTCCCCAGGAGGGAGTCCCAGCTGCCTCTTCCCTCCCTGGTAGGCTCTCCAGGATCAGCAAGTGGGTCTGACGCAGGCTCCTTTCAAACTACTGCCTCTGGGCTGGGACTCAAAACGTGAGATCTTGCACATACCCTTTAAGAGGGTAGTCTGTTTCCTATAACCCTCTGGCTCTTCTGAACACAAGCCCCACTTGTTCTCAGAGCCAGACATCCTGGGGCTCATCTTGCCAGTGCAGGACCCTCAAGCTGGGCACGATGTTGGGCTTGGATCTTTCACTTCTTGGAGGAAGCTCTGCAATTGTAATATTTCTCTCATTTGTGGGTCACCGCCATGAGAATATGAGTCCTGACAATACTGCATCTTCGCCCCTTCTACCTATCTTACTGTGTTCCTTTCTTATCACTTTAGTTGTAGACAATCTTTTCTACTAGTTTCAGGTTGTTCTCATAGATAGTTGCTCTGTAAATAGCTGTGATTTTGGTGCATCCATGGGAGGAGGTGAGTTCAGGATCTTCCCACTCTGCCATCTTTGCTACCTATGTGCTGGTATAATGGAAGTGTCTCAGGATGGACTGAGGTGGAAGTCAAGACATTTTTGAATTTTAAAGATGTCAAACATACACTATGACAAGGAATTCCACTTCTACCAGTACACCCTGAAGAAATTCTTGCACACACTTTGGAGAAAAAGCAAGCCATTGGAAGCCAGCAGAGTTTCAGGACATAGGCATCCTCAAATTGTTTGCTTTTTTTTATGGTGGATAGTGGATCGTGGTGGTTTATTATATTTTATCTCTTTTAATATGTCTGAAATTTTCTCAATATATATAAATTATCAAGCAATTCTCATGGAGGTCTTCAGGTGAGAAAGGTGCTTCTGAATTCATAATCAGTTTGATACAAAGATTGTCACTTTTTTTCTTCTTTATCCGAGATTGTCATTTTAGTATTTTATATAGTATTAGACATATTATGGGTCAAATAAACATTTGTAAATGGATAAACAACATCACCAAAAGCTTTTTCAAGTTTTAAATTCACTTAAAGGCTGACATTAGGCAAATATACTGATGAAACTCTTCAAAATGTATTGGCTGATTTTTTTTTCTAGAAAGCATATGTCATTTTTAGTTGAAAAAGTGTAACAACTATCAACAAAACAAAAAGGCCACCTACTGAATGGTAGGAGATATTTGCAAAGTATGTATCTGATAAGTGGTTAATATTCAAAATATATGAAGAACTCATACAACTCAACATTGTAAACAAACAAGTAAAAAAAGAACATGCAGAAGACCTGACTAGATATGCTTCCAAAAAAGGATGTACGAAAGTTCAACAGACACATGAAAAGATGCTCAACACCACTAATATTCAAGGAAATGCAAATCAAAACCCCAGTGAGGGGAGTTGAGCCAAGATGGTGGAGTAGACAGACTCACAGCACGCCCTCTCCCACAGATATACCAAGAATTACATCTACAAACCAACTGAATCACACAGAACACCTACTGAACTCTGGCAGAGTGTTTCGTTTTTCGAAATGCAGGAGAATTCTCACAAAATCTGATAAACAAGTTCATACTGTATAGCACATGGAACTATATTCAACATCTTATAGTAACTTATGGTGAAAAAGAACATGAAAACGAATACATGCATGTTCATGTATGACTGAAGCATTGTGCAGTTCACCAGAAACTGACACAACATTGTAAACTTTAATAAAAATATTTTTGAAAAATAAATAAAGAACTTGGTATAGATCCTTAGATTGAGGACTTTACTTATTCATTTTTGTTGTCTTTTATATTGATTGAACTAAATCCTAATAAAACAGAGTTCAGTGTTTTGGATAAAGAAATCACTGTATTCCATTAGCAGAAATCCTGCCCTTCTATACAGAAATGCATTGTAGAAAGTAAGCGATTATAAATCTTTTTATATATTATCTTATTTAAAGCTTATAACAATATAGTACATACTCTTTTCATCGTTTTGTAGGTGAAGAAACAGAGCCTCTCTGAGATGGAATGACTTGCCTAAATTCACATAATTTGCAGCAGGAGATCCAGGATTCAAATCCTGCCAGACTGACAACAGAACTTCACGCTTGACCAACAAGTTCTACTGCTTCTGTAGATGAGATTTGAGAATATTCTATACTCTTTCACTCTATAACAACCTTATTGGCTTATGTCTTGTCAATTAATTAAAATAAAACTGAACTCTGTAACTAGGTTTAAAGGGTGAAATTGCGAACAACGGAGTAAAACTCACAGATGATCTTGAGGACGGAAAAAGTGTGCTTTTGTGCCTGGTTCTCGCCTTCTCAAAATGGCTGAAAATTAATTATCCACCTAAGGTAGTGAAATAAGTAATAGCGTCAAAATATTTTAACAGATTAACAACAACAACAGCAGCAAAAACCTGCACTTGTTTTCAGGATGTTTTTTCTTGCTGATGTTAGAATTTAGTTTGTGCTTATGTAATATGTTGATTTTAACAAGTGTCCCCATATTATTTATTTCAATGAGCTAACATTGCTCTGTCATCATGAGTGATTTTAATAAGATAAATACATTTAATAATACTGATAATTTTTATGTAAACCAATACACTACACTCAAGATAAATTATGTCATTTGAGCTTCACCAAAAATCTTATGAGGAAAACATCATTAGTCCTCGCTATAATTAGGGAATAGAGTTTAGAGAAATTAGGTAACTTATCCCAGATAATACAACAGGTAGGTGTCAGCCAGTCAGTATTCTAACCAAGGTATGTCACCTGTTTCCTTAACCAATGCCATCTTTACCTACAATAATCATGAGGAAGGAGCATTTGTATGAGACCCTGTGCCAATGTCATCCTCTTGAGTGGTGCCCAAGAGCGACCTTCACAAAATATATGCGTATGGCGCCCCCTAGCGTTGTCTTGTGCAACAAGGCGGAAATGCATAAACTTGAAATTCCTACCAGATATTCTTTACGGGTCTAAAAATGACATTCGTTCAATGAGTGCATTTATAGCTCATTAACAAAATTATTTTTATTCGAATCAGAATAAATAACACTAGTAAATACGGCTTTACTTCTATGTTTATTACCTTTTCTAGGCAGTATTTGAGTAAGAAAGAAACACAAGGCATTCATTCTTAGCTGGTGATTTCTATCCTGCAACCATAAAAAAGGGAGAAATATAGTGTCATGAACAAACAAAGAAAAGTCTTGCAGACACAGTTTGGTCAGAATCTTTCACATGTAATTGCAGACTACTTATATGCCTGCATTTCTCCACAAGGAGGAGGAGATGGGGGGGAGGGAGAGGAAAAAGGTCACAACAGGAAAAGTGTTGACTTTTATTGAGTTGGCCCCCTGGGGAGCCGATCTAGGACAGAAGCATTTATCAGCTGCACATGAAGATGGTACTCAGATCTACTCTGTGGGGGAGTCCCAGGAAAGGCAAGAGATGGGAGGGAGGCAATTTACTAATCCCTAAGCAGAAGGCACAGTGATGGTTTTATGGATATTTATGGAAAGAAGACGAGTCACCACATGGAACCTTGTTCCTTCATTACAAAGAAAGATATTACACAGAATGTAGTTTTTTTCCTCAGAACTAAGATTCCAGTTGGTACTAGCCCACCTGAAAGCCAGGAGGCAGACAGGCATGTTTTCAGTTCTTCCTTGACTCACCTAATCCCTCATCACTTTGTCTCCCCAGGGACCTTTATTTTGCTGTGAATAAAGGGACCTTTATCACATCGTGATGATGAGCATCTATTCTCAGTCCTGCCTGTCCTCTTCCTCCCACCTCCTAGGATATCTCCATTTGTGAGTCTTCTTTTTAATTCTCTAACTTTCATATAATAGTTTGGGTTTTTAATAAATGCTCATTTATGGTGGAGGTGGGAGAGACTGTACCAAATCCTCGGAGACTGAACTGCACTTTACGATGCTGGACACTTGGTCTAAACAATCAAAAGTCTAAGTTGCATCTGAAACGTCCAAAAAGAGCTCTATGCTCAAACTTAGCAGATTTAAAAGCAGTTTTCAAATTGGATATTTAAGAATTCAAGCTCTATAAGTATATGAAAACCACCACCAGCTTTTCCCATGTGGAGAAGGGATGGACTTGGGTTATGTTTCACTAGAGGGAAAATCTGAGCACAATATTTGTTTATTTGTTTGTTTTAATTGACATACAGTTGATGTACAATGCTATAGAAGTCACAGGTGTACAATATGGTGTTTCACAATTTTTAAAAGTTATACTCCATCTATAAGTATTATAAAATATTGACTATATTCCCTGCATTGTACAATGTATCCTTATAGCTTATTTTATGCATAATATTTCTTACCTCTGTGCCTATATTGCCCCACCACCCTCCCTCTCCCCACTAGTTTGTTCTCTGTATCTGGGAGTCTGCTTATTTTTTTTTTTGTTATATTCACTAGAGTGTTGTATTTTTTAGAGTCTACATATAAGTGATATCATACAGTACTTGTCTTTGTCTGACTCATTTCATTTAGCATAATATCCTCCAACTTATCCATGTTGTTGCAAATGGCAAAAAAAAAATGAATGAAATTTCACCATTTGAGGGCAAATCTGAAACCCCAAGAGAGATGAGAAAGTTTGGGTCAAGGGAAGGTGAACTGGGAGACTGGAGGTATGCAGGCTCACGCTGGGCAACCACCTGAGGGAGATCCAGTGAAAAGATGTCTGCTTTTGGGAGCAAGTTGACCGCGATGACCCTGAAGATTTTTACCATCTGTCTGCATGAAGACAATTATACATTTAAATATACTCAATTAGAAAAGTATATAGACCTTTGGAAAATTAAAAAAAGAAATAAGCGCTGGGGAACGCTCAGATACATGTCACTTTGGCCTGCCAAAATCCAAGTTTCATTTGCCAGTCAGACCTCCCCTTGGCCTGTCATCATAGTTTATATAGTCATACAACAAATATTCATGGAGGACATGAAGACAGCCTGCCTGCGTGAGGTGCTGACTCTGGAGGCTGATGACCAACAGAACAAGAGACACTGACCTGAGACAGCAAATTTAACACCAAGGGTGGAGGTTTGTGCCCCAAAGTGTGACTTGTAGTGAATAACCAGCCATTTAGTTAGAACAGAAAGTAGTGTATGAGCACCAAACACCCAGATCCCGAGAATGAGAAGCCTTAGAAATCTTTGAAAATACAGTAAAGGCTGGAGTTAACATGGATTCGGCAACCTGAGGTCAATATTTTGAAATAAAGTAAAGCTATGATGGATCCAGGCATGGTGGAAACATCCGGTGTCCATAAAGTCACCAAAAGCCTGGAATGAAAAAGGATGGATAACAAAGGTCATATCCTTTGATGGTCAGTCTTGATGCTGAAGGTTTATACTCCTTGCGGTGTGTTGGGGGCCAGTGGCTTTGGTGTAGGCAGGGAGAGGCAGAGCCCTGCCCACACTGACCATGACTCTGGAAGTTTCTTCTTTATACACGCCCTCAAATAGATACTTCCTCTTCCATACTGTACTTTGAACTATTTCTCCTCTCTCCGTTGCAGCCAAAGTAAATACTACAGTATGAGCAGTAAAAGTCCATATGTGCATTCCCAAACTAAGAAGAAAGAAACCTATTTCCTTTTTACAGTGTTTTCAAAGCACTTGCAGTCACTGAGGGGGAAATTTTTTAAAAAGCATCACTATTTTTTTATGGCATTTTGTTATTGAGATGTTGGGAGTTCTGCTTCCTTTTCCCTCAACACTCTCCATTATTGTCTTTGTCCATCAATTTGTTCTTGGTCTTCTGAAGCTAAACTTTTTTTAACTTGAATAGCCATAGAGTACCTAGTGTATTTTTTTTTCCCTCTATTAGCTTATCACCTGTATACACGATGGCTTTAAATGCAAAGACCTGGACCAGGGAGACAGATGCCCTCTCTAAATCTAGCAAGTTGGACTTCAAGGAAAGTCTCTGACTGGGACAGATGATCATTCACAAAATTTCCCCCACCTTCCTTGTATGCCCCAAATGAATGAAACTGAACTTGACATCACATTTATAAGCTATATTTATGGTAGCCATCAAATCATGTGAAAAAAAAAAAAAACTTCACTGTATGAAACAGATACTTAAGAAAGATGCAGGTCAATCCCAAAAAGATAAAATAAAAACTCATTGTGTATCCAGATCAGTTCTCAGAATTTAACCTTCATGTTGCTTGAAGACAAATGCTGACCCACATGCACCTGACGAGAAACGCTGCCTAAAAATGAAGGAAAATTCAACACAACAGAAAACACACACAGGCACATCTTTTCCCAAAGGTAAGCTTTCATCAGAACCTTGTTTTCTGGTGTGTCCCTCACGCTTTTTCTGAGACCATCTTAGAACGTCTTCCCCAGACTTACTGATGACCTGTTAATGAACTGACACGGAGTGCACTTATTTAAATTACGGAGTGGCTGAACCTAGTGTGAAACATTGGTACATTTCAAGGATAGAAGACCAGCCATCCTGATATTAATAACTGTCACCTAAATGCCCTTCACATCTGTGCTACTTCCTGGCCCCTCCACCTTGATGAGTGTCGTAAGTGACTTTGGACATTCCTACATTTGATGTGGTGATTTCCTCTATGCACTGATTCCTAAGCTCAGTTCTCTCCAGGGCAGTTCTTTTTGGTTAAAAATGCCCGGGTGTGCAGACCAGTGTGGTCAGTGTAAACGGAGGTTAGAAGTGAGGAGAAGGCTCTAGCTTCTGAAAATGAAGACGGTGGCACCATTTGGCTGACAGCCGGTAAAGGCAGTAAAGGCGTTCTAGAGCGTGTGAAAGCCGGACTTGGCCAGCTTAATCCTTCGGTTCTGACTCTAACTTTGACTTCTCTCTCTCCTTCCCTCCCTCCCTCCCTCCCTCTCTCTCTCTGTCCTTTTAGAACTGCATGTGAATAATTGCACTGAGTCATTTTTCAACTGGCAAATAAAAGAAGGGCTGATGAATAGAGATGAGAAGACAAATTTTAAAAGCGAGACAGTGAAACCTACAAAGAAACTGTCAAAAGGAATACCTTTTAGACTCTCCCACCCAACAGCAGTGGAGCCACCCTCCGTTCCATCCCCCACATCCAACCTGTTTCCCTCCACCCCTCTAGCTTTACTCCCTTGTCTTTAGAACCAGGCTTCCCTACTGCCTACAGTTTATACTCACCAGTCATCACTATGCATCTTTTTAATCCTCTTTATAATGCCTTGAACTGAAAAGCCATTCAGGAATTTTATATGAAACTTACCAAACTGACTGCAGCCCACTTGCCTGTGAAAGTCAAGGGAGATGTTGGTACCAGGAGAGCACAAGTCTTCAATCCTGAGATCGTGCCAAGAGAAAGGTGGTGTGACACATGTTACACATTCACCAAAGACAGCGGAAGTCCTTGGTCATGAGCTTTCCAAGCCTTGCTACCTTGATTTTCTCCAGGTACACGATCACACTGACAAATCAGAGACAGTTAATGACAACTGAAGGTGAGGTTTTACGTAAACGTGGGCAGTTAGAGTAAGAAGCAGCTGGCTGATGGTGTGCTGAGGAAAGCAGACAGAGGTGATGTTGCTGATCCTAATACCAGAATACTGTTTCACGTCCTTGTTTTACCATTTCCTAGCTGCATGACCTTGGGCAAATCACGTAATAACCTTATGCCTTCGTCTCCTAATCTGTGAAATGGGATTAATAGGGCCAACTTTATCTTTGTGTTGTAAAGATTAAATGATAAAAAGTGCTTACAACTTTAGCATAGAATTAGGCCTGTATCAATGTTATCAATTATTATTTTAACATGTGAGCTACTAACCATGAGAATATATTCAAAAATTCTGAATGCATCATTTTACTTCAGTTTAGTAAGATAGCTTATGCTATTACTAAATGTCTTGAGTATCAACAGCATATTAAACAGTGGTAAGTATTCTTTGTTTAATATGGAGGACAGATAATCATTATTTTAGAAACTTTGCAAAAGTTTCACAAAAGAGAAACATAAACAAGAAATACTTTTTTCATTCAGAAGAAACAACAATTTCCTGAGGAAAAACAAAACAACTTTGAAAACATGGCTCACTCCATAATGTTGCCAGAATAAGCAGTCCCACATATGATGATGCAAATGAGAGAGAGAGCAGTGGAAATATCATTACTGCCTGAAGTGCAAATGTGCTGAAAAAATCAGCTTATAATTTTATAGGATATATTGAGATGGTTATAAGGAATAATGACCTTCCGTCTGGTGAGAGTACACTGTGGACTCCGTGTTTCCAGTCTTCAAGAACTTATCTGCAATCAATTAAATATTTATTTGACACCAGCTGTGAATTAGACTCTATGTGCTAGGTGTACAAAGATAAATTACATATATATGTGTGTGTGTGTATATATATATATTCTGTATTTAGGGAACTGTCAAGCTGGTAAGGAGGAAAGACAAAAAAATGATAATACAATTTAATAATTACAGAAACAGATTTATACTAAGCACTGGTGTTACACAAAGGAAAGAGTAAGCAATTCTTCCCTGGAAGTTGGCAAATTTTGATAAAAGATATACTGGATTGAATAGTGCCCCCCACCTCAATTCATGTCTATATAGAACCTGTTGAATATGACTTTATTTGAAATCTTCTGTTTCTGCAGATGCAATTAAGATGCAATTGTAAGGTCGTACTGGATTAGAGGGAACTTTAAACCTAAACACAGGTGCCCTTAAAGTGAGAAACACAGAGGCACAGAGGCCCACAGAGAGGAGAAGTTCATGTGAAGACAGAGGTAGAAGACTGGCGCTATGTTGCCAGAAGCCAAAGAATGCAAGAAGTCCCCAGAAATGAGAAGGAACAAAAGGACTCTCCTCCAGAACCTCTAGAGGGAATGTCCCTGCTGATACCTTGATTTTAGATGTCTAGTTTCTGAAACTGTGAGATAAAGACATTTCTGCTTTTTAAGGCACCCAGTTTGTGGTAATTTGTTGTGGTGTCCACAAGAAACTAAGACAGAGAGGCTTGACAGAGTAGAAGCAATTTGAGCTGTGCTTTGAGGACTTTATATGGAATTTTATCGTATGAATGAGGGGAGAAAGGTCATTGCAAGAAGGGAAATAGGATGGAATGTTACTCAGTCATAAGAGAATAATGTCATTGCATCCAATGCAGTAATGGATGGACCTAGAGATGTACGTGAAGTAAGTCAGAGAAAGACAAGCAGCATATGACATCACTTATGTGTGGAACCTAAAAAAAATGGCGCAAATGAACTTATTTACAGAACAGAAACAGACTCACAGACATAGAAAACAAACTTACGGTTACCAAAGAGGAAGAGCAGGGGAGGGATAAATTAGGAGTTTGGGATTAGAAGATACACACTACTATATATAAAATAATTAAAGAACAAGGTCCTACTGTATAGCTCAGGGAACCATATTCAATATGCTGTAATAATCTATAATGATAAATAACATGAAAAGGAATAAAAACAGAAGGGAGACAGGATGTGCAAAGCATGGAGGGGAAGTAATGTGGGCTGTTTAAGGAGCGACAGTGTCTTGGCTAAAGTCAGACCCAGAGTTCCTACATGTGAGGGTCGTAGAGGTGCCTGCTTCACACTTGGCTCCTTACAAGGAGCCTGACTGCACTGAGACTTGCTGCAAGGAGCACATGAAAGATCTGTCAAGGGTAAGAGTTGCCTCCTATTTCGCCTACACACTGTTCTATTCACCCACATTAACCATATTGATTCCCTAATACTATTTTGGTTTTGTGTTTTGCTTGAATTTCCCCTAGGTCTCCAGCATCTTGGATTCCCACTCAGCTCTTGAATGACCTTAGTACCACCTTTCCAGATATCCTTCTCCAGTTTACTGCCTTCCCCACTAGATTCCGAGCTAGTACACACATATTCACGTGGGTATTTAAGAACTATGTCCCATATACCAGTTCAACAGAAACCATGCCAGCAGGACAAGCTCACCCTAGAGGCACATTAGGCAGGTGAAAAAGAGAGCTGAACGGCCAGGAAACATGATGGGGGCCTTCTACTTCAAGATATTAAGAGTTAATCAGCTTCATCCAGGAATTAGTTTAAACAAAGCTAAATCACATTAAACTCTGTGATCTTGAAAGCCGCTCCCACAGGAAACAGAATTCCTCTAGAGGCTGAGGGAAAAGAGGTGAACGTCAGTTCCATCTCCCCATCGTTGGTTCCCACTTAATGGCCTCTTTCCCTTCTTACAGAAGATTTGATTAAAAACAAAAAACTCAAAGAGTTTTGAAAATGAGGAAGTAAATAATGGTACATTTTAGCATTTCAATGATGTAATCCACAGAGGCATCCACTCAATTTATGGTCTGGGGAAGTCTGGAGGCTCTACAGTTTGTAGCTTGAGAAGGGGCTCCATCCTGAAGAGCTTTATTCCTCCGCGGGGGCAGCGTCTGACCTTTCTCTGTATCCGAGGCATCCGTGCCGGGCCTTTGGCAGAAGGGTTTTTACGTAAGTCACCATGAGGTTAGTTCAGTAAACTCATCACCTACTGAGCTCGTTTCACTGTTCCATGTTCCAGAAAGCCTGACTAAAAATATTCAGAAGAGGAAAAATGAATAAGCACCAACACAAGCCTCTGAAGTCTGCTTCATACATTGCTTCTCAAAGCTTCTGGTGTTATCCTGACGTCTTTGGAAGCTTGACGGCATCTGGCAAGCTTATACTTTCTTCAGATATATAAAGATATAGGGTGCTTGGAAGTAAAGGAAATAGAATTATTTTTTTTCTCCCCAAGCAAAATATGGAGAGTGTCTATTGAGAGTGAAACTACAGGCAGCCGGTAATTGTCCTATCATTGGCAAGTGCCAATAGACAATTGACCTACCGATGTTCTAAAATTTAAGACAAGCCAAACTTGAAGATATTTTGTCAAAAAGTTCCACAGGTTTGTTTTTCATTGGTTTATTTTTTCCTGCTGTTTATGTGCTTGTCATCAGTTCATTTTCTCTCTTTGACTCTTTGAAGGATGACTGTTAAGAAGGAATGGGTTGTGAAAAAACATAATTGAATGACCAATTGCATCTTGCCATTTAATCATCTAGGCTGCCACTGGTAATTTTAATAATAATTAAGTCTCCATAAAAAAGAATAAAATAATGCCATTTGCAGCAACATGGATGGACCTGGACATTGTCATGTTAAGAGAATAAGCCAGAAAGAGGAAAAAAAAAAAAAAAAAACTGCCATATATTACTTATATGTGGAATCTAAAAAACAGGACACAAATAAACATATTTATAAAATAGACACACGGACATAGAAAACAAACTTATGATTACCAGGGGAGAAAAGTGGTGCGAAGGAATAAATTTGGAATTTGAAGATACAAACTACTATGTATAAAAGAGATAAATAACAAGGTTCCACTGTGTAGCACAGAGAACTATATTCAATACCTTGCAGTAGCCTATAGTGAAAAAGAATATGAAAAGGAATGTGTGTGTGTGTGTAACTGAATCTGTATGCTGTACACTAGAAATTAATACAACATTGTACATTGACTATAAACCAATAAAAGTAATAAATAAATAGATAAATAAATAATCTCAAAAATGTATAATGCTCTTTTAACAAATAAAAAGTTATATTTAAAAATAATAATCTCAAATTTTGCTCCTATCAATTATCCATTTACCTATATTATCATTACAGGTAAATGGAACATAAGTTCAGTTTTTCAAAAATATTCTTGCCATCTGAGCCTGCGTCTTATTTTCCCTCATGTACATGGCAATAACAAAACATTAGGTGCTGATGGAGGGTTAAGGTGGGATAAAGAGACAGAAGAACCAGACTGAAGAATTCAAGCTAATCGAGTTTAAAAAAAAAAACTAATTTCATGCATTTTGCTGCTTCTTTATACAGCTAAGGACAGAGATCTTTACAATTCACATTGCTCAGACAGTGCTCTGATCTGCCTTCATCCAATTCAAGCTTTTGAACTGGCCAACTGCCACAAACCTTTGTTAGAGGTGCCCAGAGGGATGGGGCAAGGGTTAGACATCACACTTGGGAGAATGTAGAGACAAAACTAACAACTGCAGGAAAGAACCGAGTACTGAGAACGTAGCAGAAGGAGGAATGTAAATGGACATTGAGCACAAGACATCTAGAAATGTTCAGATATCTCAGCAAGGGCGCCACATGGAGGTGGGATGGAGAATTTAAGTCTTTTTAGTTAAAAATTAAAGTTTGGGATGATTCCCAAAGGATAAAGAACTCACAGGTATTGAAGTATACAATAATTTTTAAATACAGGCAAATGTACAAAGATAATTATTAGGAACTTCAGAAATTCACTTTGGGAGAGAAACACATAAAACATTTCATCCTTCTTTTAACTTTTTGTTATTTCCAAAATGTTATGCAATAAACAAGAACTAATTTTATAATGAAAGAAATAAGACATCACTTGCAACTTCAGGATTCCCCTTGAATTGTGCTATGATACAATTAAAGTATAATTATGTCTAAGCCCTGCGGCACACACAGAAATCTTTATTTATATAAATTCACCAAGAAGAAATGCAAAAACATGAATGCATGTAAGTCTTGGCATTTAAGTGATCACTAGACGTTCGTCGCTTTAGCAAAGGCAAGTTGAAGGTTTCTGTAGAGTCCTCTAGCCTCCCTCACTCTCTGGCACAGTGTCTGCTTCCTCAGTTTGAAGAGGAGAGGAAATAATAATGAAAGCCCTGAGAACATCCGAGGCCAAGGGCAGCTCTCAGAGAAGATGAACTAACAACATGTAAGCGCATTATTCTATTTTGCTGTTGTTGTTTCTCAGGGGTTTTGGCATTTGAAATGTTTACCTGTGAACAAGAGTTGAGATATTCTCACGATCTGAGGATAGGAAGGACAAGAGAGAGTGGGCAAGGGACAAGGGTCGTAAATGAAGGCATATGAGAAATCTATTCATAAACTAAGCACATTAAAAGAGATTGGTGAAGGGCAGAAATGAGTGTGATTTGACTTTGGTGTCATTGTTGTGTAGTTTTTACTGAGCTAAATGTACTTCTACAAACCAACCTTGTTCTTCCTTTCTGAGAATCTGCAGTGAGGTTTTTAGAACCTAATTTTCACAGAGGTAAGTTGAACCTCCAGGCGTGGTCTCTCCATCTGTCTAGCTGCAAAAATAATCCCCAGGATGGTTGGAGCCATCCGTGAGGGTTAACAGGGAACACTGAGGGCTTCTTTGCTCTGATGATTTCCTGGACACTTGTGCTGTTCTTGTTCTTTCTCACAACTCCAGAAACTGCACTCCCACATCTTTATCACCTGCTTGACTCTGTCTAAGGAGCTTTTCCCCCACCTAACCTCATTCTTACTGCTGGGCCGTTTGTACACAACACTCCATCCAGACCTGTCCAGACTCTGGAATTCCGTTCTAAACTGCAATCTCCATGGCCATTCCTGTTCTGCTGCTGAATAGGTCTTAGTAAGACCTGGAGGAAGAAACAAATATTTGCATTCTTTTGGAAAGGCGATGTAGCCGATCAGGGAGACCAAGGGAGAACACAGAAATGAAAATAAAATAAAGTAAAACAAAATAAAATAAAATAAAATGATATAAGAAAAACAGTCATGTTTTGGAAGAAAGAACTTTGGCTTGCTCTTTTCTAAGAAAAGAATTCCATATAGTTTCTTTTTCTAGTATTATATTTTAAATCTAAAATGTAATCTAAGTAACTGAGTTCTCCTTGTCCTCAACGTCTACGGAAAGCCTTCAAGAAACAACTGTCACCTAATTCAAAATTAAGAGGAGATTTATTCATTGCCTCTTATTTCCTTTAGGGGGTGACTATATGAAGCCAAAAATGTTAAGAGAAAAAACTGAATATTCAGGAATTTTCATCCACATTATCAAGAAAAATATTTAATTATGTATTTTAAGTAAGATTAGTTAAATCCACTAACAAATAGGCTTTCCATATCCAGGACCAAAACGGTAGGAACTCAGCTTTCTAAAGAATTAAAATTCTCCATTTTTCTTTATTCCATTTCTATTTCATCATTAGGGTGAAACTCAGAAAAAACAAAGAGACTGTGGGCATGTGTTTTGGGAACAGCAGTCAAAGCATCACGAGATTGGAGGCATTGTGTATCAGCCAGCAGTTCCCTTAGGTTACCAAGAACCCCAAATGATGAGTGAGGGGAGAGTTGAGGCCAGTCTTCTGTTTCTGTATTTGCTCTAGGAAAGAGCAGGGGACTTTAAGAAACAGTCTAAGTCCACTTATCGCCGGGTCTATTATAATTCTAGAGAACACCCAAACCATATCCCTCAACACATTTCATAGGAGAATCTTTATTATTAGCAGCTCTGGACAATGTTTCATATAGACCTTTAATGAATATTTTAAAGTCATGCAAGATGCCCCAAACCAAATCTTTCTTTGTTCTCATCTCTTTGTCAAGAGCTCCCTCTCCGTTTCTCCCCTAACTTCAATTCTTTCAAATGTAACTTAATGAGTAAGAGAGAGGAAAGATTGAATTACATTTTTTATGTTTGCTTATCAGATTCTGGTTATCTTTATTGTACAAATGGTGTGTGTGTGTGTGTAGGATTGATTGTCACTAAAAATTGACATTTTATTTATTTTCCCCCATTTAAAAAATACTGAGAAAAAAAGAACTTCTTTTCAAAATGTATCCCTCCTACCAAGCAACCAGACTTTTTACTAGGCTTTTTGTTTGTTTGTTTTTTACTATTCTGGTATTACCACATGGTTATCATCCTTCCAACATTTTTTTTAAGTAGGGGTGTGATGTATGAATAATACAAACTGTCTGAAGTTTAAAAATCACATTATTCTGAACACTGTAGAATGATTGCTAGCAAGTATCTTCCAGTATGTTGCTACTGAAATACACATACAAGTTAGATGTTGTATAATGCAAATTCCAGGACAGAAACTTATATTCACAGGTTTTGAAAATATAGTTTCTAACTTCAACAGAATAGAAACAAGATACCTATTTTCAGAGTGTAAATTCATTCTGGAACACTGACAGACTGACAGATACTAAAATGGGCCCTGTATTCCAAAGTGACAGCCTAAGGTAACATGAAACTTTTACAATCAGGACCAATCACTAGGAGACACTGCCAATGTTTCTTTCCTCTTTTTTATTGTTTCTTTCAATATGTTCTGCATGATACTTCCTTTTTGCGGTTTCAACATGTTCTAAACCCAAAGTGCAATAAAATGATGTTCTAATTTCTAATTGTTATTTCAAAAAAGAAACACTTTTTATTTTTGCTTTCTGCTTTCAAAGAAACAGACTGCTAATCAAATTAAGCACATTATTGGCTCCTAATTATTGAACTCCTTCAATTTTTCAGAGCTAGTTCACAATAGCTTCATGTATTTTCTGTAGTCTCAGAAATTTAATGACGCAAGTTCTGATTCCACATTTTATAGATTTTTACCTGTAAAAATACCATGGCCACAAATCTAAGAAGTGATGGAATCAAAATTCTAACTCAAATCCACTTGGTACCAAAGAACATGAATGTAATGTTATTATTTTTATTGCTTATCTTAGTAAATGTAATAACTCAACAATTAATATGAACATATAAGGATTCTTATTAGGCCTTGAATTATACAGAAAAATGGAAAAATCTGCCATCAAAGAGCCTAACCAACTTTTCTCACCATCTCAGCATACTCACTGTGTGTTTAAAAATTTTTAAATGAGTTTATTTTTAAATTTTCAAACATTAGTAGACTTATTTACCAATATTCTGAAGCTAGTAATTCACATATTATCCCACCATAGAAATTAACTCTGATCCAGTCAATCCAACACGTTTTAAATTTGGATATCTTCATTAATATAAAGAATATGCGTACTTACAAATGAGTAAAAATTCTCATTTATCCAGCATATCTAACCAAAAGTTATTCAGAGCTTTTTTCCCAGGATGTTAGATCTGGGCAAATGTCTTCCACCACTTTGCTCAGGGATGTGCTAATAATTACTTATGATCTCTCTGTAACAAAGCACTATCTTTAATTGAAAATTTTTCAATGTAATTTTTAAGTAAGATGACCATATGTTTATAAATACGTGGCTATTTCTCTCCATTTACTCTAGCACATTTACTAAATTAACATATATAAATTAACATATATTAACATATACTTAAAATATACACATATTTTAAAACTTGAATTGGCATCAAAATCTACATATAAAAGTCAACCAAATAACAAAATCTGGAAGCATTTCTGCTAATGGCCATTATAGTAGCATCAGATTAGTAGAAAAACAATCATAAGATAAACTCTGCTTAGGCACCTTCCAATTTTCCTTATTCCTCTCTAAAGCAAAATCAACAAATATTCAGAACCTATATTTTGATTCAGTGTGAAATACCTTGAAAAGAATTTAAAATAATATTTTACTAAATCCAAGTCCATTCCACAGCGCAATAAATCAGTTCTAAACAGATATTTCCTTCAGTGAGTATGATTAGACTATAGAAAATTTCTTAACAGAGAAAGACCACAGAACCTATACAGTGTTATTCTAATTATATCCTTAAAAAGGTATTTGCATGAGGATTAAGGAGAAAGCATATATCTCTGATTTGTGCCCTCAGAGAGAATCAGAAGGACATAACTGCCATAAAGTTAATTCCAACAGACATGAAGAAGGCAGAATCATAGACAAGAAAGAAATCTAGAGACATAAAAGCCCTGAAACTGAATTTTTTAGACATCGGGAAAACTAAATTCTATAGAACATCCAGGTGATTAAGGAAAGAACAAATTTGAAAATTTTATGCAACCCATGAAATGACAAAGAGTTTAAACTATCAAGGAAGAATATAATTTATATGGCAGCCAGATATTAGAGTTCAGAGCAGTAGATACTAAGTGTTCCCTATAAGAAGTGTCAAAATAATAAATGCTTATTGAGTCTTAAGAAAACTAAGAAAAGGGTTCCCACCCAATCATATTAAGGTAGAAATGTTAGGATGCTCATGCATAAAGGATTACTCACTGACCTTTAGAAAAAAAAATAAACCTAATCTTATTTTTGTACATGGTAGATGACAAAGGAATTACAAAGATGACAAAGGAATTACAAAGATTACAAAGGAATTGCAAAGGACTGCAAGCTGCAGAGATTTGAAGGAAAAAAATGTGATATATTTTAAGAGTTAAAACATAGTCAAACTTTAGCTATTACAGAAAGAAAAACAAACAAAAAACCTTATAAATGGAAGTGCTCAAAAATAAATCAAATAATGCAATCTTTCTTTTTTTGATGGAGGTACTGGGGATTGAAATCCCATGGCCTCACTGTGCAAGAAAACTTCCAGTTCAGACACAACAAGTAGTTTTCTCTTCTCCCTGGTAAAATTCAACTAAAATTACATTAAATGAGTGATTTTTTTTTTACCAAAAAGATGGACCATGAGTTGCACGAGATATTTCAGTAAGTTTATAGCAGAGCAGAAGATAGTAGAAGCTTTCTAAAATGACACAGAAATGAAACAATAGACTGACAAGAGCCAACATTCCCTACAGAACAGCTGGAAGCTTAGTCAGGCCAAATGGAGGGTTGGAATGAGAAGACGGGGTGTGAGTTAATTCAAAGCAGTACGTGTTGTTACTGTGTTAGTTGCCTCCCCGCACTAACCTACATCTTCTCTGCTCACCTCTTCCTGGATTTTGAAGTACCTTTTATTCTACGGAAAACCAGAGGATTATTTTCCAAAACAGCAGACACATCTACAATGAAGAGAATCTGATAATTTAGATATGTGAAAACTGTCACCAAGGGGTAGTCAATCAAGTTTTACTCATATAAAAAGTATTTTATATATCAAAATATAAAGAAACATACCTCTCAGCCACTAATAATAAAGAATGTTCTTCAAAGAAGTTCTTAATTCTCAAGGTTAAACAGATGACTGGACAAAAAAGATGCGGTATATGAATACAATGGAATACTACTTAGCCATAAAAAAGAATAAAATAATGCCATTTGCAGCAACGTGGCTGGACCTGAAGAATGTCATTCTAAGTGGAGTAACTCAGACAGAGAAAGAAAAATACCATATGATATCATTTATATACGGAATCTAAAAAAAAATGGCACAAATGAACTTACCTATAAAACAGAAACAGACAGACATAGAGAACAAACTTATGGTTATCAGAGGGTAAAGGGAGTAGGAAGGGATAAATTGGGAAGTCAAAAATTGTACCTCTTGGGGAGTGATGGAAATGTTAGCTGTCTTGATTGTGGTAGAGGTTTCGTTGATGTGTACATCTATCAAAATTCATCAAATTGTACATTTGAAATACGTGTAGTTTACTGTACAGGAATCATACCACAATAAAGGTGTTAAAAAATTAAAAAAAAACATAATTAAAAATCCCAAATCAAAGGAACCATAGTATAAAAGGATAGTTGGTGACCACTAGAATCTCTGAATGATATACCTAATTTTAAGCAATATTGTTATAAGTCAGAGCCAGCTAAGGGTAGGGGCCCCACATCTTAGTGGCTCCATACATATAAAGTTGATTTCTGGCTCACAAACAGTTGAATGCAGGTGACTGCTGAGTGACCTTCAATCTTGTGACTCCATCTAGAAACATCTCAGAGTTTTCTGTTTGATCCTCTTGTGATCTGTTGGCTAATAGAAAAGGATCAAGACTGATGAATCACATGAAGCTTTTATTGGCCATAACTGAAACGCATCTGTCACATCCACCTGCATTCTATTAGCCAGAACTCTCATTATTATTATACCTATCTTGGAAATGACACACACTTCTGTGCACAGCAACTAAGCAGAAGTTTTGGTGAAAAATAATGCAATATCTGCCACAGTTAAAAAATAAAATTAATGTTCATAATTGTTGATTTTTTTTAATTAGTATTAATTTGAAGTGAAAAAGCTGGGCATAAAACCATAAACCAGCATATATTACTGATAAGGATTAATTATTATCATTTCCTTATATTATTTAAGGAGTGGTCTTAATAGTCATACCTTTCTATTTTCAACATAATTAGAAAGAAAGAAATTTAAATGAACAAAAGAAGAATTTTTAAAGAAAAATACTTAGAAAAATACTTTCTAAGACTCGACAAGAAAAATCCATGTAGAACAGTACAAACGAGAGACAACAACATAAAATATGAACTAACATTAAAAAAAAACCTCAGGGTGCCAAAACCTGAGAATTCCGGGAGCGGTTCAAATTGGCAGCATAAAAGGAGCCCAAACTCACCTCTTCCCACAGACCCAACAAATATACAACCACATTTGGGTCAGTTACCTCCGAAAAAACCTGAGCACTAACTGAATACTTGTTCCACAACAAAGGGTGAAAAAGACCACATTGAGAAGGGTAGAAGAGGCAGAGAAACACTCTCACCAAAAGCCTCATGCCCCGGCATGGCTGTGCACGACAGGGAGGGGTCTCGCCGGGCGGGCACTTCTCCCAGGGGAGCTAAGGGATTGGTGCCCCACATCAAGCACCGCACTCCCCCACCCGGGATCTCCAAAACATCTGGCGTAGAAAACCAGCAAATCCGATGTCCAAGGGTCCCGAAGTGCTGTAAGAAACTGAGACTCCCCTCCAAAGGGCTGGCATGAAGTCTTGTTTGCTCTGAGTGATGGAGGATAAAAAAAACGGCCACACTTAGGCTAACAGATTGCTTATTCTTAGGCCTGCTCTTAAAACGGTCAACTGACCTGATTGACCGGTTGCTACTCACAGCTCCAGGCCCGTTGTTAAAACAGAGCTATTCATTTTACTGTTTCTGCTTTATTCCAGTAATCAAAAGTAATAATCAAACTTGGTTTCTGAGTTGGTTCTCCAAGGAGATGGTTACAGAACAGAAATCTTACAAAAATAGGCTAAATACCAAGAAGACCACACCTTGGGCACTTATGAGATAAAGAAATGGAAAAGTGACAACCACTAGCTTGCATAGAATTGCTTGCCTGGAAGCATCATGACGCCACTCTAAGTCTTATGGAAATGATTCTGTTGATTATTTATTGTTTGAGCTACGGCTATATAAGCACCCTACCCCATCCCCAAAGTGGATCCACAGTTTTGAAGGCACTAGCCTGCTGTGAGTCCCCTTTGCCTGGCAAAGTAACAAAGCTGCCTCTTTCCTTCTAAGCTCCAAGACTGTGTCTCTGAGTTATTTGGCCCATCAGGGACGGGGGCCAGTCTTTCAGCAACATGAGACCCAGCAAAATAATAGCAGTTTGAAAAGTTCCAAGACTATATGTGAAGGAGAGACATCTGCAAATCTAAATTCACCTGCAGGAGGCGCAGGGGATGGTGGAGATGCTCCCCGGAGACGGAGGCACTGGTAGATGCCACTGCTGTGCTCCCCAGCTAATCTGCTAGCACAGGCAGGTGAGCTGGGATGGGCCAAGCAATCATGGCACTGTCCTGTCACACTGCTGGAGCCAGAGAGCTCTGATGGCAGTAGCACTCCCTTGCTTCCTGGCTGGGACAGGCACAAACAGTGACAGCATTCTTCTGCCCCCTGGCTACAGTCCATTAGTGTGGGCAGCTGCAACACTCCTTCTCCCCCTGGCTAAGGCTGGGAAGCCACACAGCAGACTGAAACACATCCCCCGTCTTCCTATTCACTCAGCTGGAGCTTCTACCCTGGGGGGCAGGCTTCAGGTTTCCCACACATCCACAGGGTAAGGGGGCACTCCCAGGGAACCGTGAGCAGGGAGAGACTTGTCCTAAGACAATGGCTGAGAAACAGAGGCCAGAGCCCTGATCCAGCTGTGCTAGGCTGTACCTTTCCTTTGTATCACTTTTGTCATGTAAATTACTAATCATCTTTACTGGGAACACATCTCCTTCCCAGTCTGAGTCAGACAGCTATGGGATACAAAAAGCCCATGGCAAAGTAGACATAACTCCTTATCGGTGATGTCCTCAGGCTCTTATATCCTACCAACTATTACTTGTGTCCCCTTGAAATTCATATATTGAAACCATACCAGCCCCACTCTGTCTCATAGCCCCCATAGGCTGGTGTTAGGAAGTGGAGCCTTTGAGAGGCCACAATGAGGTCATGAGGGTGGAGCACACATCAGTGGGGTCAGTACCCTTGTAACAGTCCCTAGAGAGCTTGCTTGCTTTTTTTTTTTTTTTTTTTTGCTCTCTGCCATGCAGTAGGTTCTGCCTGGACTATGAACAAGCTCAAAGATTGTTACACAAACGAACAAGTCTCCAAACTAAGTCATGGAGAAATAGCACTTAAGATCATGATCCTTATTTTGAAACATTTTTTCCTTGGGCTCTGTAATTCTTGGCATCCATTCAGATTACAAAGAGGGGCTCGGTAGTTTTAGTCAGTTTCTTTGTTTCACATAATAGTTGACTGCAAGGTCCTCTTCTTTGGAAAAAAAAGGGATCTCCCTCCGGGCAGCTAAGGAACAATACATGAATGATAATGTTTGATCATGAAACAATAGAGTTGAGGTCAAAGCCAGTAATTCCCTGACACCAATATTTAAATGCAGAGTATAAGTTGTCAGATCTTTTTCTCTGCATTGTTTTCAAGAAGAGTGAGTTTGCAGGTGTTAAAGTAGTGAAGCAAAGCTGCAGCATTTTAAAGGGCACAAAATAGTCAGTTGAAATAACAAAAGAAAACCAATTGACTGGGTGCTGTGACTATAAACAAATCATGAAGGTTATTTTTGTTTAATGGATTTAATTCACATGGTTACAAAAATACAGAATCTCAGAAATATCTCAAGGCACTGACCTAGCTCTTTCTTAGCTGATGTCCGTATGTGTTCTAGAAGTTTATGTTCAAATACCTCCGCTGATGAGGTCATGTTATCTCTTGAGACACTGCATTCTCTTTTTGGCCAATTCTAATTAAAATAAAGTTCTTTAAGATGTATAATCAATGTTTTTCATCCCATGAGATTCAAACGTCTATTATATCTTTATCCCACTTGAATCACAAGAAGCAAAGTTCATGGCTCTTTTGTACAATAGCTCCCAAATATAATGTGCAAAACAGTTCCCCAGAGTGAGCATTATTTTTATCCCGTATTTAAGTACACTAAGCCTCATAGAACTTTAAAAACTTATCCAAGTCTTTACATCTAGGAATTGTCATGCAGATGCTGGGGTCTAGAACCGTCAGAACTGTTAGCTAACTGCGTTCTAACTGTGATCCAAAAGGTAATAGATTTAAACTGCTTTGACTTCCCTTTGCTCATTCTATTTGGTTACATTAAGCATATGTGTTTTTTACCAGGCACTGTGGCAGGTCTGGGAACTCCCACGGAGATGTTGTGGGAGAACAGGTTCTTGCCTCGCACAGGAAAGAATTCAAGAGCAAGGCACAGCTGAATAAAGATGGATTTTTTTTAGAGAGATACATACTCCATAGACAGAGTGCAGGCTGTCTCACTCATAAGAGAAAATGGTTTAATTAGGAGATACACAGTCCACAGGCAGAATATGGGTCATCTCAGAAAAGTGAGAGGGAGAGAAGCCAAGAGGCATGGGGGTGTTTAGTTTAAAGCAAAAGTAGATGCACACCCCATAGACAGAGTGCGGGCTGTCTCAGAAGGCGAGGAGGAGAGCGACCAGGAGGTGCGGAGTTGTTAGGTTTTACAGGCTAGGTAATTTCACATGCTAATGAGTAGGAGGATTATTCAAACTACTTTGGGGAAGGGGCAGGGATTTCCGGAAATCAGGCCCCTGCCCACTTTTTGGCCTTTTATGGTCAGCCTAGGAACTGTCATGGCCCCTGTGGGCGTGCCATGGGGCTCAAGGTCTACTGGAAGTCAAATCTCCCACCATCTTGGCTCTAACCAGTTTGTCTTGTCCTCAATTGCTGTGTCATTCCTTCAGTGGTTGTGTCCTGACCTCTTTCCTCCTATTTCAGAGATTCTAATATGGAGACAGAGAAGGAGAAATATAATTGCACAGATACATATATAAACTGTTGGGAGATATATTCATGGGGAGAGTGTATAGCTCAAGTGGTAGAGTGCATGTTTAGCATGCATGAGGTCCTGGGTTCAATCCCCAGTACCTTCATTAAAAAATTAATTAAATAAATAAACTTAATTACCACCCCTGGAGGGGGAAACTTAAAAACAATAAAGGATTCCAGAGGGAATGTAACATGATTATGTGACTAATTTGGGGAGCTCAGGATCTAAGGAGGGTAATCTCATTTAAGGGACAATGAGTCCTAGGGTTTGAAGATAAGAGGTGAAGGCAGACTGATGCAAACTGGGTGAAAACACAAGGGTCTCACAAGCATTGTTAGTAAGAACACTGGCATTTAGAATAACAGGAAGCCATTGAAATATTTGAATGGAGTTGAGTGATGAGTACACTGATCTTTAGAACAACAAAACCTATTGAATTATTTGAGTGGAGTTAGATGACAGGGTCATAGCTACATATTCAGTGCATCGCTCTTGTTTGCAGGTCACTTTAGTGTGTTTTACTCTTTTATTTTGCTGTGTTTGACTGGCCCTCTTCCAGTCGTGCTGAATTATGTGTGGTTTAACGAGCCCTACAGTGTGATTCTGATTCCTGCTCACACTTGAGAACCGCTGAAGGAGCTTTTCTTTATAACATTTAGCTCGCAGTCCTGGTTGCACATTGGACGCATGAGGGAGTTTGCTGAACTCACTTTTGGAAAAATACCACTAAACCTATTTAATTTGTCTGAAGTGGAACATGGGTACCACTACATTTTAAAACTGATTTTAAAGTGTGGACAGCTTAGAAAACCACTGCATTAGCCCATTAGGGAATTCACTCCAGGTGAGCCTGAGAGAGAAGGATTTCCCCGCTTAGGAAGACAAAGAGGTGGCAGATTATGGAAACTATTTCTAGTTCTCACTCAAATTCCTGGGACATGGCTGGACCTCAGAAGACGGTGTTGATGCCTGGGCGCTCAGTGAGAGTCCTACCATGTTGGCAATAGCTGAGGATATCCCTAACGGCCAGTATTGTAGGACAACTGGGTCTTCTGAGATTTTCTGCATTGATATCCTGGGAGCTCTGTAGGGCGTGAAGATTAGGGAAGGGGTGACAGCCAACAGTTGTAGAAACAGCTAAGGTGGGTCTGCCACAGTTAGGGACTAAAGACCAGGCCCTTTGCTCATTCTGACACCACAGACTTGGGGATTTTCATGCAGTCTCATTAGGGCAAGGGAATTGCCCATCAGCTGGAATCAGACAGCCCATAAGCCAAGAGCCTAGTTCTCTCGTTTCTAAAATCCAGGTCCAGAAAGTCAATTCTATAGGTAATAAGTGCTGTTTGCAAACTTACAGAGAATGAGAACAAATCCAAACTATTGAGAAGAGGTTATCTTTAATGTGCTTCAACATAACTAGTTGCATCACAACTTTTAAAATTAATATTTAAGCATTTTGGTTTATTTATGAAAATCATGCATAAATTAATTTGACCAGTATTTTAGAAACAAGCAATCAAAACCATTTTTTTTTTTATCATCATAGCCTAGGAAACATAACAACAAAACAACAGGGGTATTTACATTTTATTTAGTGCTCATTTTTCTTCAGACAATGTTCTAGATGCTTTGAAGCTATCATCTCATAGCAATCCTGCTGTTATGATCTTATTTTAAAAATGAGTATTTCTAAGAAAATGACAAATAACTTGCTTAAGATGCATGACTTCGTAAGTAATAGACACAGGATTTTACTCCAGGCATTATAGCAACTACGTTATCACTACTGAGTCATATAACATTCTAGATGGAGAGACAGAGATATGTGTGTGAGGTGCCGATGAACACGATCATCAAAGAGAATGGAAATACAATATCATGATTCAAAATACATATACTCATTATGAAAATAATACTCATTTTTAACTTAAGGAAAATAATGTTAACAGACCTAATTCAAATGTCTATATTTAGTGAATAAATAATTTATTTTAAAGGAGTGTATGTACAGACCTTGGCAAAATGAGTGATTCTGAAACTAACTCAGTTGAAAGTGTTTAATATAACTAAATATTGGTGAGATAGTAAGTGAGTTTGTTTAGCATGCTAGGGTTATTTTTTTAATCGAGTCATTCAATATTTTTTTACATGAAAGTGCTGTGTATAGTCTGACACCTGTAAGCTCACACTCTGAAACACTGCAATAAAGGATAACATGTGGAAAAAATCTAAAATCACTTAGCAAAGCTCAGCCACAAGATAACTGTTTCTGTGGACAGGAAGTGAGGCCCAAATGTACAATGGAGAGCGGTGGCTGAAACTGGAGCCTGCATGCGCAGAAGCAGGTGGTTGAGGTCAGGAGTTCAGCTCTAGCAAGATGATGAAGAGAAAAGTTGCACTCTCCCAAATGGGCGCAGAGCCCAGCTCGTGGCTTATGGGACCCAGTGGGGGTGAGTCCCCCACCACACACATGCACACACTAATGGGGGCCTAATTTTATAGAAAACGGTGAACATAGGGAATCTGGGGGTTAACGGAGAGTCTCGCCGTGTGAACCTGGGTCAAATCATCTTGTCTGGTGACTCTAGGTCAGGATCTGCCCAAGTCCCAGATCCTCACATGATAGTAACTCCAGAACACTTTTTATGAATATGTGCTTTGGGTTGTTGTAGTATAGGGCTGGATGGAGAAAACAGCAGAAGTGAAGGAGAGAGGTGGAGGGAGCGGAGGGGAGAGAGACAGAGAAAGAAAGATACATGTATGCAGACAGAGAGACCCACTCAAATAAAACCATCAAGTCCAAATGTCCAAACCTGTTGTCAAGCTTTAGTTCAGCTCCTAAACCTTCTTCTAGACTTTTCTGTAAGCTCCCTTATAAAATCCAGTTTTAGCAAGAACCCTGCTAAATCATTTTACAGAACACCCCACCCTCGATGTCTGATTCCCACCCGGGTATCTGACTGGTTCTGCAGCCTCCACCTGCCTCCAGGTGATGTGGGATCATCCTGGCCTGTCTGCAGCAAAGGATCCTGTTAGATCAGTTTCACCAGAATCGCTCTTACCCTTGATGCTTCCTCTTACTGTTGCCACAAAACTCGCCTCTGCACCCCCAAAACAGATGGCAGAGTATGGGACGATTAGAAAAGACGATTATTGCTTTGCCAGGTGAAGGGGAGTCACAGCAGGCCGGTGCCTTGGAGACTGAATCCATCTTGGGGTGGGGGCCTTGAAGTTCTATAGAAAAACTGGATGGATCAGAAAAGGTGATAGCAATCAGGGCACTTTACAGGGAGCTGCTACCTTCCTCTTAACCTCAGCATCAGTGGGATCTGTAGAGGGTCTGTCCATTCTTCTGAGATTGTAGGCCCATTACCTTCTTCTTGGTTAAAGCTATTGAATGTTGTGTAGCATAAAAGCAGTAAGAGAGAGAAAGCAAACTGCTGGATTTCTTAGTCAGAAAGAATCAGCCAACAGTTTTAGCGTCAGGGAGTGAGTTCGTTTCCTATTCCTTCATTAGTAATATATCATCCACCGACCTGCAACTTAGCTATAAATTCCTGCTTGCCCCAGTTGCACAATCTCTCCCCGCACTGTAAAAATCGCATCTCAGTGTCCCCTATACTTACTACCATGGTCCTGAATACAGTCAGCCTTGCCATCTTTAACAAGTGCCATTGAATTTTCTTTCTTTAATGCAATGAAGAAATGACAGCCAACAAAACAACAAAATCAGCAATCAGAATCTACTGTACATGAAATTAATTACTAGAATAGGCAGATACTACTGAAAATAAACATGCTGAGAATGTTCACGGAATTCAGTGAAGATACTGTGTAAGAATAATAGTAAATTATTTTTTGAGAAACATGCAGAAGTGAAATAAGAGCAGGTCAATGTAAAATAACTAATTTAAAATATTGGAAATGCATAATATTATGATTCAAATAAAAAAAGCAAAAGGCAATTTCTTTTTTTTTTAATTTTATTGAGTTATAGTCAGTTTACAATGTTGTGTCAATTTCCAGTGTAGAGCACAATTTTTCCACCATATATGAGTATACATATATTCATTTTCACATTCAAGAAGGTAATTTCTTAACTAGACAGTGTTGAAGAACTACTGTGCAGTTTTGAGGTCTTACCCAGAACATAGCATGGACAAAGAGATAAAATTGTGAAATATCAACTAAGAGACAAGGATGGAGTAAGAGATTCCAATATTTGTAAGTGCAGAAAATCATAATGCATTAGAAATGAACCCCCCCAAACTGTCAACAATTTCTAAAATAGCACTGAAACACAGAAAACATATGTATGTATACGTGCATAATCTCATTTTTAAAAAACTTACTTTACTTCTGTCTTTATAAGTTTACTTTTGTCTTTTATAACTGGAGATTCATTTTAATACTGGGCATTTAGCAAAAGCTAAATTTGAAAAAGCACCACAGAAAAAAGATCAGGACAAACACCATGGCAGGCTGCTTCTCCCAAAAACTGGTGCCATGATCTTCCTCTTAGTATCATTAACATCCAAACACAATCTCCCGCTACTGGCATTGAATTCAAGACCCTTATTGGTGAGTTTGATGTTCTTTCTCCTTGTTGTATTTGAAATGTTACTCAGATCTTTTCCAAGCTCTTCATTCTCTTAAAATGTTTTATTCAGAATATGGGGCACAAATATACTTTCTTGTATAAAGTGTGTAAAGTTTGGATATTAACAATCAGAAGGTCTTCTATAGGCTAATATTAAACAGATATTCAAAGTGATATGCCTCTAATAATTATAAATGCAGTACAACTGGCATCATATTGGATATAATTTACTTAGAAATATGTTTCAATATTAACTACTATTTTTTTTCCATTTGTGATTGCATGCGTTAGTCAGGGATTAGCAGACTGTTGTAACATATTCGTATTTTCTACATTTAACGCACATGCAAAATTTACCTCCTATGTAACCCTGATTTAGAGAAATGGTTTTCACATCAACTGATCTCTTTCCCATAAAATTACTTTAAAATCACTACTGACTGGTGAAAACAATATGAATTTTTTAAAAAAATCCTTATAAAATTGATATATGCATGCAAAACATTTTCTTTGTCTTTTCTCTATGCATTTAAAATATGTATCCAAAACATTGAGATTCATATTTAAAGGTGACAGATTAAACAAGCACATTTTTCTCTACTCCTTCCATTAATTCCCATCAAAAAGACAGCAGAGGAATCAGCTGGACAAATCAGCAAGGACGTAAGAATTGAGAAGGAGAGGATGGATGGCAGATTAAAAAAATGCCAAAAAAGTTTTAGACGATGAAAATTGGAGGGAGAAGTAGCAGCAAATGTGTGTTTTAGCTTTTCCACATAGTCAAACGCTCATAGCCTGGTTAACAGCTAATCTGTAACCTTTCCTCTAGCTTTAGGGATGCCTGAGGGTTTAACCCTTAGAGAACTCCACCTTGAGAAAACTAAATAAGGAAAGCATAGGAGTCTTCTGTCTCCAAGATAAATGATGGTGTTGTTGAATTTGCTCTTATCAGGCTAAGCTCTTATACCAAGTTGTCGAGATTATTTATTAAGTAACCTGTTACTGATGAGTAATCTGAAATTGATAAAGAAGCTGTAATTGAGGAGTAATGTGCAATTGATGAGACACACTCTCTGGTAGGGAGTAAGAGCTAGTCGAGTACCCCAGAGAGAGCTGCATGACTAATGAGGCATAAATACACCACGAGAATAGGTTTCCTCCACCTCATCTCACATGACTACCTGGATTCTATGGGAAATGGCTGAGGTATTTGGAATCTGCCCCTAGAAATCTGAGAGATCTATGAGCTGTTGCTATGCACGATCTGCTCCCTGTCTTCTTTTTTCAATGAAGTAAACTTCGTACTGGGTAAACTTTATATTGTCTCCGAATTTAATCATTAATCTCAACCTAAAACCATTTTGGTTTGTCAATCAGAGTTCATGTTAAAGGCTAAAAGAGGCAAGGAGAAGATGAGAGGCTCATTCATGTCACAGAGCACCAGAAAGTCCAACAAATTGGAAACACTGCTTTTGGGAGTCACAATAAAAAGGTTCGTGTGAAAAACTTTTCAAGAGTACAAATATCCCCCTACTTTACACCAAGCAACTATCCTTTTCTGAACCCTAGAGAAAGCCTACAGGTTTACTTTCTGGAGACCTTTGCTTATATAAAATGATGTCTCTCTCTCCTGGAATCCAGAAATAAAGCTGAGACAGAGAGGTTTAAGGGAACTTGTTGGACTTTGGGGCACCAGGGACAACCAAGGGGAAGAATGAGGCACCATAATGAAAACAGGTAGGTTTTGTGTAAAAATCTACACCCAACTGTGGACTCTAATACCCCTTCTTAGCTCCTGAAATGTAGATTTTGAGCTAACACTGAAAATCAGAGGAGAGATAAGACACCTCTGTTTCTTGACATTTGGAGTTTCTCCTAACAAAGCAATCACATCTTATGAGACTGTCTCATTCTGTGGCCCAATAGTTGAAGAGCCCTGCCCATTCATATAGCGTTTTAGTCACCCTCACATCAGAACTGAAAAAAATGTGTCCAGATATGTGATGAAGAATCCCTACCCCCCACCAAAAAAAAGAGTATGCTGATAATGGAATGAAGGAATAAACTAAAGATGAAGTCATGAGGTCAATGAAACAGCAGTGGTTGCCAATCAAGGACAGAGGAGAATGAAATCCCCAAGTTGAGAGGGGGAGATTTTCTGGGCTGAGTGCTCTGCATTGGGCAGAAAGAACGATCAGCATCCACTGGAGAAGAAGAGAAGAGAGAACCTAAGGAGAGAAGATTACAAGGAAAAAAAGAAAAAATAGTGCAGATAACTGACCTGATGTATTTAGTGATATTAGGATGAACATTTTAGCTGTGAGTCTGAAGATAAATTAGTGAGAATTAAAAAGGAAAGGAAGCCAACAATATAATTACTTAATTATTGACTTGACAAAAAAACCACAAAGTTAATCAAAGTAAATTTCAAGCTGTAATATTAATATAGTTGTATGATAAAGACACTAATATTGATTTAATGAAAACTGTAATATAGCTAGAGTGGAAGGCCAAGAGATGAGTATTTATTATTTGTGGAAGGGTACATGGAGCTCAATCCAAATATTCTATAGTGGAAAGTCCATAGATAAAGCTATGATCTTATTATTTGAGAATATGGAAGTAAATGCAACATAAATAACTAAGGTTAAAAATGATTGCTTCTAGGGGTGGGACATAGAGACGGAAGCAGTGATCAAAAGGGTTGACTTTTTACATTAGATAGGATTGTCTATCTAACGTATTTTTTGAAATATTAAAAAATATTTTTACTTGATAAACTAATAGAATATTAACAAATCAACTTTTTAAAAAATTAACAAATTTTTAAGAAGTGAATGCTTCCTATAATCCTTCCTACAGAGATAACCCTTTTTAACCATTTGCTCTAAATTCGTTACCCTGGCTAGGTCTAAGTCCAGCTTATCACTTAGTGTCCGTAAGCTAGTTTTCACTCAGTTTCCTTATGTGCGGTTAATTAGTAAACATACTTTTGGAGGAAGTCATCAAGAAGATGTGATGGATGGTTTAGCCACCAGCTGGACCCAGGCAATTGGAGGCTCCCCACCTCCTCCCCTGTCCTTGGAATCCACGTTCTGTTCTTAGACTAGCAGCCATTTCAAGGGCACAGCCTTGAGAGAGCAATGCATTGTTGAGACCATCTGGATTGAACCCCATTACAGCCTCTGTACAAACTTTTACGATTCTGATGGGCAGGTATGGAGAGCTACTCACCTTGCTTCCCCTAATACAAGCCACATATATAATCCTTTGCTTATTAAACCTACCAATCTGGAGTGGTCTGCCTCTTCCTTTGGTCTCTCCTTGCCAACCATGTACAGGGGCCAGTTTGTGAACCAACACATACCTCATGGCATTGTAATGTGGATCTAGTAAAATCATACGTAGTGTTGCATAGTGCCTAGAATGCCTTCATTTTGTCTTCACAAAGATTATTTGCTTGTTGTGATTATATGATTTCCAAAATGGAATCTTATAAAATATACTGGGTTTGCTCTTTGCTTTTATTTAACTACCCATACAAGGTGCACATTTTCTCTGTCAGTATAGAAGTAGATCAAGTTTTTTCAACCTTGGCACTATTGGCATTTTGGGTGGGATAATTCTTTGCTGTCCTGTGCATTGTAGGATGTCTAACAGCATCCTTGGGCTCCACGCACTGGATACCAGTAGCAGGACCTCCATTTACCAACTGCAACAAGTAACAATGCCTCCAGACTTTACCAGATGTTCTCCAGGGGACAAAATTCCCTACAAGTCGAGACATGCTGGTACGCATCTACTTCATTTTCCCCCATGGCCATCTATATCCCTGATCAGTGGATATGTATTTCTTTCTTATTTTTAATTTGATAAAAAATGCTAAATTAAGGTGCTGGTTTTAATTTATAATGAAAGCATTGTGTTGAGCATTATTGTATGCAAACATTTGGTTGCATCTTATATAATACTCTGGAAATAAGACAATCGGCCATATATAATTAAGATTTTTAAAATTTAACTTAAAATTTTAAATGTTACAGTGACTTCAAAATGCATATATATAAATATATATGTATTTCATCATCCCTAAAATCAGCAGAATTCTTTATACTAAAAACTTATCCAAATAAAAATGAAATCCTTTGCCATTATCACAGATGTCTCAAAAACTTGGGGACGAGCACTTTACTTGGAAGGATACTGTCTTCTGATTTTCAGGCATCGTAACTGAACTATGAAAATGATCTTGTGAGGATTTGTCTCCAGAAAAATAAGTTTAGGGTATATATTTTTGTACCAGTAGAAAGCTGACAAATGTCTCCCTTTTCATAGCTAGAGGCCCTAGGAGTCTATTAAGACATATTTATTATTCATGGGAGGTTCATATATCAGTTTGGAAAATATATGCTTCAGGACTGAAATTTACTTTGTTTCTATAGGCAAATAGATGTACTGACTTCCTTCATAAAATTAAATTTTGAAGGTGTTTTACTTATAGGAGCATGTATACTATATGTTCCTATCAATTTGCTTATTCCAGACACATGATTAACAAACTTTTTAAAAAACAAATAAATATAAGTAAAGGAATACAATAATACAAGCAGATGGACAGAAACAGCCCAAAGAAGAAAAGTCAATGAAAGCATTTATTTCCTGTTGCTTTAACGATCAGAAAGTTCAGATATTTCATTGTCATTAACAGAAAGCTATCCAGATGCAGAAAGTCATAAAAAACAACATAAAGTGTTAATGAGATTGAGGAGGTACTGGTAAAAATGTCTCCATCTTGAATATTTCATGATCTGTCACCATTCAGAGGGTGTCAGGATTTACCTTCCTTGCAGCTCAGTCTTCAATGATACAATAAAAACAAGGAAACAGACCTCTGGGGTTTGACGACCGCTTCAGCAAAAATGTCCTAGGGACCCATAATGCTTTAAGGATCCATAAAGAAAACCATAGTTGGAGCCAACAGTATGTGTACTTTGTTTTTGGTTTTTGTCTTTTGCTGTTTGTGAACTATGATTTTACATATGTCCAAATGTTCTTTTCTGTCCTCTCAAAATAATCTTCATGCAGCTGTCCACAGCATCTGCTTAGTCCAAGAGCTACGTCTACTTGTGCTGCACTGGAATGGAAATTTCTGAGCTATGACACGATCTTTTTTCTTTCTCCAGTTCCACTGGTTTGGGGGAACATTTCCCCCAGTGTATGCCTTATTTTGTTTCTCTGACTTCTGTGATTTCTCTCCTGTCCCACGTCAGTAAAGGTGTAAGTCATGGAGCTCTCATTTATTCCTCTGGTCACTTAAAGGTTTTGGAAGCAGAAAGGAGGAGATCTGCTCTTGGTCTTGCTGCCATGTTCCTAGTAGAACTCAAGACTCTTAGGTCAATGCTTTCATTGACAACTGAACCCAAATTCATTTGTTGGATTATGAAACACCCTGAAGTTACGCTTGAGGGTGATGATTGACTATATAAAGGAGGAAGAAAGGTCCTGGGCGTGATTTGCAGCTGGCTACCACAGATGTCGGGGTTCCTGGGGAGTTGTTGGTAAGAGCAGTCTAAATTTCCATACACCTATGAAACGTTGTCCTCCAGCTGAAAAATTAAAATATTTCAGTACATTTATGGGGTATCGACTCTTGAACCCTATTTTTTTAAATTAATGATGGTAATAGGCAGGACATGGGAAACAATTTGTATTAATAAACACTTGATTTAGGTACTCTGGTGAAATGTCTGCCGATGAGAGAAAAGATCGGCAGGTTTTATATCCATGATGATCGTAAGCAGATGTTCCACGTTGTTTTATCCTTGTTACATCTTTTCCCTATAAAGTCTCAGTAATTGTCCTTTGAACATATATCTTCCAGAAACATCCCAGGAATGTTAAAATCCTGTACCATCTTTATGTTAGTACCGTTATTGAATCTCATATAATCTTCCAGACCAAGACGTATTTTTCTTGCTGAGAAAGACATGCTTTTCAAATTCTAATGCTTTTATATGTATATTTTTGCAAAATGACATATAAAATACTTCTAAATGTAATTGGAAAAAAACTCTTATAAGATATATTCCATACACAAAGTATTTAATCTAATTATGTCTCCGGATTTGAATAAAAGAAAATTTTCTCCTGATCATTTCTATTATCGCTCTCTCATCAGTTCTTTTTTATTTAAAGAAAATCCACGTATGCGTTTTCATGCAATTGTCCTGCCTAATAACTTTGCCATATATTTTCACCATTTTCAAATACATTTAGATTGAGAAAGTACAATTTCACTTTGAAGTATGTGTTTTAATTCACATTTTTTTCAATAAATTACGTTTATTCTATCACAGTTAAAATACAGCTACATCACGTCGCCATAAATATAATTATTTTACGATAGAAAAGGAAACCATACAGACAATGTTTGTTCCTTGGAAGCTACCAAAGGCCATTTGTCTGGGATGGCAGAGCTGATCCTGTCCCAGGACACTGTGTTTCTAGGGAACAGAACAGTTTGTCAAGAAGGTGAGAGGGATGACATTTAAAGAAACAGATAATCTCAAATATGCCTTCACACACACAAAAATGGTCATTTATAACCTTACCTTTGAAAGATCGCATTGAACTGTGCCTGCTATAAACATTGACTACTTTTTCATTACAAATATATTTATCATATATTTTCCCACACCAAAATAATACAATCCCTGTATAATATTTAGAAAACATAAATAAGCAAAGATAAGCAAACGAAAATTGCTACAATCTCACAAACCAGTCATGGGCAGTGTTAACATTTTACATGTGGCATTTGGTGTGTGTGAATATCTATAAAGAGATAAAGATGTAAGAGGGTTTTTTTTCCTCCCAAAATATTATATATAGTTTGACTGTTAGCTTTATTTGCTGGCATAATGTAAACCTTATTTTAGTATATGAATAACATGGGCACAACTTGGATTAACGATTCCACTATTAATAAGCAATTACATGGTTTCTAGTTTTTTGCTTTTGCAACTACTGTTTTAATGCATAGTAAATGCTTTTTAAAACATATATCTTGGGATTTTTTTTTAAGATCAATTCTGAAAAGTGATATTGAGATACTGATGGGGTGGATATGTATATACTTTTGATACTATGCCAGAAACGGCTAAGTATTACCCCAATTTGATGATCTCTTATAAAACACCCTTGCAGATATGCGGCTGGCCACTAGCCCTTGCCTGCAGCCTGGCACACGATACAGCTCTGGCAGTAAGACCTAACTGAAGTGGGACCTGGGGGAAGAGTTCTTTTAAAGGAGGACTGACCTTGTGGGTCTTGTTCCCTTTTTGCCTTTAGCATTGGAATATGATGGCTGGAACACCGTCTCTGGGGTGGAGTTTTAGCAGCTGCATGGGGAAAATAAACAGCAGCCTGAGAAATGCGCGGATACACACAAAGGAAGTGTGGGTGAGCGAGACAGAAGGAGACAGAGATGATGTTTTTACGGAGCTGCCGTGCTATCCCTGGATTTTCCATCTCCAGTTTTCTCATTGTGGGAGAGAATAAAACATCTAAATTTGTTCAGTCACTACCACTTCAGCTTTTGCTATAGACAATTTAATTCCTAATTGAACTAATAGCCAAATGCCTTCTGGAAATGTACATCCTCATCAGAGGCATATTAAACAGCCTGATTCGCTGTGCTCTGTCACTAAGTATCTTGTTTTTTAACTTTTTTTTCTAATTTTATAGTCTACCACAAGTTCTCCTTTTGATTTAAAATTGCATTTTGTTGAATACTATGGTGATCACATTTTTTAAACATGATTATTGACCATTTGTATTTTTTTCTTTTGAAAATTACGTGTCGTTTGTCTATTTTTCTGCTGGGATGGTTGCTTTACTTCATTTATAAAGAGTCTTTGCAAATTGAGATTATTCACCTTTGATTTTTCTGTACTTGCTATGAATATGATTTTTCTATTTTATTATTTATTACTCATTGATTATTGTGATTTTTATCTTAAAATTTTTATTTTTGTGTGATTTTCCTTTTCACTATGGCTTCTGTTAGTATTTCTATGCACAGGAAATCCTCGAAGTCTTTCTGTACCTCAAAATCAAATGTTGACTTTCTTTCTGGTTGTATTTTAATACCACTGTATTTCATTTCAATCTTGACTATAGCTAAAATTTATTTTTGCATGAGGAAAATATCCAACTCAATTTTTTTCCTATGGCAAACTATTTATCTCCATATCATTTCTCAACAATTTATCACTTATTTTTAACTATTTTAAGTGCTGTTTTCTGTTTCTTGATCAGTAAAATAACACTCCTGTAGATATCTACAGTGTACCAGAATTGCTATACACAGATGAAACAAACATCCCACCCCAAGGGAATTAGCTATTTATTTTGGAAATGGGTAAATAGTTTATTTCAGTAAGATATTCTCGGGACTGGCAAGAGGGACCGTCTTAGAGTACTCTGTCCCTTTTTCTTTCTATTATGGAATCACATGTTGAAACAATCTTTTACACACTTTGTATCTAGATTATTCCAGAAAATGTGTACACATCGGCCCACCAGGGACAGGGGCACACTCTGCTTGGTGTGTGTGATATTACTGGTTGAATTATGAGGGCAGTGCCCTCTACTGTGACCTGCCTCCATGGAGATGTAGTCCTCTTGCTTTTAAATGTCACCCAGCTCTGCTCACGACTCCAGAATGCAGAGTGTCCTCCTGTCCTTGGGAACCCTCAGGAAATTTCATCCATATGCCGCTAGCTTAGCACGGTCACCCTGCAGAAACAGCTACAATGCAGATAATACCTGTATTAAGTCACCAGCAGGAGCTGCCTTGAAAGGACTGATGTTCCCGAGAGGAGGAATGTATTCGTGCCACCGAAAGGTTCTCTACAGGCTCATATTTTCAAGCGAGACACGGGACCTGTCAAACTGTCAGAAACCCAGTGTGAAATGAGCCGGTATGAAGCGAAATCATAGCACCACTGTCAGAGGGGAACTCGACTGCCCTATTCTTTTCCTTGAAAGTAAACAAAAATAAAAGTTTCTGATACCATTGCTTTATTTCTGGACTCCAGAGGTGACGATGTTTCCTCTGACGATCAAATGAAGTTAAAATTCTATTTTTAAAGGGGTTTGTGTGTTTGATTTTTCTCTCGACCTCTGGAACCAAGTGGGCCATCACTTTGTGAGGTGAAACTTGAAGGCAGAATAATGTCACAACAGTTACTCTTTGTAAAAAGCCGTCTCAGGCAATGAGAATCAGGGGAAGCTGGGAATGTGTCTCTGAGACACGTTGAGTCTCAGGAAAAAAAGTGAATAATCAAGAATACAAAATACTGACTGGCGATTGTGTTTGCAAAGATGTTTCAAGCCTCTGATGCAAATGATGATTTCAGTAGACCCCTGAATCTGCAAATTCTCTGCCAGTTTTCCAAGGAACACATATTTCTCATAGTACCCTACCATGAAGTTTATTTACCTGGTATTCAACCGTGAACACCTGGAACTTGACTATCCTGATGCAACAAGTTGTACCACACAAAGGTCAAAAGTGTATTCTTCTGCTTTCTGTATTTGAGGCTGACTGTGTGTAGTATATGTGGTTATGTTTCCCTGGAGCTAAGCCATAGGCTGATCATGGCCCTTGGGGCCTCAAAAGCCTCAAAGCTAAAGGGAAAACAGAAATAAAAAGTCAAGGAGGGTGGGAGTGTTTGCTAATAATTCAGATCCATTTATATTCCTCCCACTCCAAAGGGGATCCCCTGACCCCGTGGTCCAGGTGTCTCCTAGAGGTCCCATGTTAGTGGCTGCCACAAAGATGCACACTCGCATTTTAGCAGATGAAAGGCAATGTTGGAGGCAGCCACCGGCTCCCACTGTTATGCTGGTGGGGTTGGGGCGGATCAGAACTCAGAAAATGAAGACGAGATAGAGAAAGAAATTCTTCGATGACTTGAGACTTAATGGAACTGGGTCTATGGGTCATGCACCTCAATTTTGTAATGTAGAAAAGTTAAAAGGGAACAGAGTTGCAAGGAAAAAAAGTGATTTATTTTCATTTTTTTAAATTTGAGAGTCTGTTTTGTTGTGTGTAATAGCCAACTTTTCTTTTGGTGGATATGCTGAGTCGTTATTATTTAGGGATCATAGTAGACACTTCTAAAAAGCGTATGAAGTAGGCAGGATTTGACATTTTCTAAGTGTGTCTGTGACTATCACCACCTTTTGGAGCTGAATAAATATTGCACAATTTATATCACAGATGTTACATTTGTCCCTTGATTATGAAGAGATTATAGTGATGCTTCTGTGGTGGGAAAGTCATTTGTGTTCTTTCTTCATTTTCTTTTTTTTTTGAATTTAGTAATTAAAATCATCTGAGGCATTGGTTGTTAAGAGAGTCTTTGTATGAATGGGAATTTTAGGGTTTCACATTATATGATGTCATATGTTTAGCAGGTAATTAAAATTGAATTCAATATAACAATTCTGTTGAGTTGCAACCTTCCCAGGTATAATCTGAAACTGGTCCCATACATGTAAAGGCAGGGAGAGACCAAAGAAAGAGGCAGACCAGTCCAGATTGATAGGTGACAGTTTTAACGAGCAAGGAAACTTACTTATGAGGCTCGTCTTGGGCAGCCTCAAGACTGCTAGGTTCCCACCCCTGCCTGCCAAATCTTAAAACTTTGCAGATACTAACTACTATATATAAAATAGATAAACAACAAAGTCCTACTGTCTAGCCCAGGGAACTATGTTCATTATCCTGTAGTAACCTATAATGAAAAAAATAGGAACACGAATACATGTATGTATAAGTATGACTGAAACGTTATGCCGTACAACAGAAACTGACACATTGTAACTGACTATACCTTAATTAAAAATTTAAAAAAAATTCATATACAGGACTTAGCTGGGTTCAGTCACATACATCATCCAGAGAGTCTCAACACCACATCTCAAGGTTCTGTTCTTGGGGCAGCTTCTGAAAGTGGGAAAGGCAGGAGGAACGCACGTTCCAAGGTCAGGGGAGGGGGTGAGGAGCACCCTATTACCTGGGTCCAGCTCACTGGTAAACCTGCAATCACATTCCACCTGGGACAACTCATTTAGTTCATGTTCTCCGTAGCACCGTGGTTGTCCTTTGACCTTTCTCAGATTTATTCCCTGGATCTCTGTTTTGACCTTGAGTTTTTTGGTAATTCTTTCCTTTGCATATACATCCCATCAATAACCTGTTTTTCCTTGATTATCACCACCATTTCTAATCACCAGCTAAAATTTACTGAGTACTTACCAACCAGAGGCATGATATTAAGCACCTACTGTTTATTAACTCTCGTAGTCCCTCTAAGATCAGTGCAAAGTAGCTACATGAGTATCACCCAATGCTGCACATAGGGTTTATCCACGTTAGGGTTCTAAATGCTTCTAGAATGAATGATGAATGACTCTTGATTTTCCAACCAAAGAAACTGAGGCTTAGGAACTTATTATTTATTTATCCTCTTATTATTAATTTGGGAGGAGATGAAATGGTCAGTCAGAAATAAGAATACAGCAAGAGGTTGGGAATATCTGCGGGGAATTTAGGACTAAAAACTGGTGTACCAGATAGGAAAATAAAAATAGCCTAAAAATATACAACAACCAAAAGTAAAAACTCAGTGGCTGGGCTAAATAGCGAATCAGGCAACCGGTAAAAATGATAGTTAACCTTTATTAAATGCTTACTATGTGCCCCGTGATATTCCAAGTACTTTTGCAAGTATTGGTTATTTTCTGTATTTTTTTATTTTCTTGTCGTCTCATGAAAGAAAAACAACAAAATAGTTTCATGTTCTTAGAAGAATGGAACTAGGACTATAGGGAAGGAACAATGTTTCCTCCACCTTCCTAGGTGTGAGAGTTGAGTCTATGAAATGAACTGACAACAGGCAGATAAACAGGAGACGAGGTATACAGATTTAAAAATTTTTAATATTACATGCATGGGGGCATCACAAGAAAAAAAAGCAATGAGATTTAGGAGCTTATACAATAAGATTTAGGAGTCTTAATAGATGAAAGGGCGAGAGAACGAGGCACCTTAGAGGAGATGAAATTATTTTTACGAAGGATGAATGGGCACTTAGAAGATTAGATGGCAGATGTGAGAGTTTGTGACCAAGTATATCTGGGTGTGGTGCCGACTTCTAGTCTCTTCTTCTGTGATAAAAGTCAGTCTTCTCTAGTTGACAAAAGTCCTGAGGAGGGAGTTGATGTACTGAGGATCTGCTTTTAGGCAGATAAGGAGAATTCAGAGACAGCCTCTCCCTGCAACTGCTATTTTTCAGCTCAAGATGATAAACATACAAAAGTGGCATATTTTGGGGTGGCACATCCTTAAGTCCTTTGGGACAAATGGGCAGAAATTTCAGATGGGAGGTACAGTCAAGAAAAGCAAAACTCAGGATGGACCACTTCTGATCCCAATAATATTCTCCATCGGAAATACCTTCAGGCAAAGCCCTAGGGTGCTATGAAGTGATTCCGACTATGTTGGGAGTTGAAAAAATAATTATCTGTTTTACCTTTAGCTTTAAAGCATCTATAGCAAGACACTTTCAGCAGGATAAGCCTAGACAGAAAAAGAGAGATGAGTGGGCATTTAGCTCTTCCTTATTAAGTAAGAAACCGTGGTACAGAAAACCCTGAAGGGAGAAATTTTGAGAAAGTAGAAATTCAGGGGGAGTGTTAGGCACAGTGATAATTTTCACCAACTAAACTTTACTGAGACCAAAATTTCCACTGCTCTCATCGCAGACATATTCACAGAATGTATTTTCCACTCAATTTCCTCAAACATCTTGCATTAATGCAACTAGAGACCCTGGACTTCTGTGTTGGTGGTTTCCTAAGCTGCACAATTTGATTACTTTCATGGTACCTGAATCCTTGAACAAATATCTTGTATTTACTGAAAATGTACTGTATGACGTTTGGACCTTACAATAATTTCTTGGATCAGAAAATACGATTTTCATGAAATAAAGGGTATTTGATGTTCCTGAATTATAATGAGGAGCCAACTGACTACTATTTCAAAGATTTTTTTCGTACATTAAAACATGTAGTAATTTTCACGTTTTCTTTGGTTGATCATCACAAAAGATGATTAAATGTAAATATTTAACTTAATCCTTTCCTTCAAAGTGAGTTTCCAGAGATAAATCTTCTTATCCAGGTCATATTGCAAAGGATATTGTGTCCTGTTTTTAGCATACCTATTCCATTGGATATCCCTAAGGCGTTGTTTGAAAACCAATAAGAAAGGATAAAGTCAATAAACAAGAAGAAGTATATTAAATTTTGTGAATTGTGAATATGAAATAAGATAATGAGAAGCATCTATAAATTATAATTTATATGGAAATTCGAGAATGGAAAAATGAGGTTGATTTTGCATAGATTTTGGTTATGTGGTGTAATATTTTACAGATTATGTCATATTTTCTCCAGAGATAAGCTACAAAGTGTGATGGAAGAAACCTGGCTTTTGAAGTTAGAGAACTTAGTATGTTCAAGTTCTTACCTGCCACTGGGTGACCTGAACAAGTCTTGTTATTCAATCAGACCACTTAACTCATCTGAAAAACCAAGAAATGGTAATAATACTCAGTTCACAGGTTATTATAAAAATAAGTAGAATGTTGTGTGTTATTTTGTATTTGTTCATGAAACATTCATTGAGGCTGTTATGCACCAGTTCCCAAGTATATACAAATGAACTAAATAAAGCAGTATTTTGTAAATGTAAAGCAATACACATGGCTTTACACAAAGGTCTTAATTAATACATCAGTGGCTAATATATAGTTTAGTCCTGATACTTAATTTTAGAGTTTCAAAAGAAGCTTAATATACAATACACTGACCAGATCAAATGTGACCGAACTGGCAAAGGAAACTCAAGAACATAATTTCTAACAATCCCCCGCAACACTCCTGCACACAACTCGCCCCCGAAACATTTTTCTGTCTATTAACTTTCAGTGTACAAATTTCCTCCTGAGCTTGCTTTCCTTTTGCTAAAACACAACTGTTTTGCTTCCCCAAATTAGAGGGAATTGGGATGACTCTTCATTGTTGCTTTATTCTGGAATTACACTGCACAGTGGCAGACAACAAATTATCATTGTTTTGGATGTTAGAGAACAATTAGATGTTTGCATATCGGAACAGGAAACATCTCCAGTGTCTATGACAAATGGCGAAATCAAGCAACTTAGCAGTCTCCACTAGCAAAATCATCATAATGCATTTGCTGTGAGATTGTCTCTGCTTCTAGCTAATGCTGCTCTACGATGTTTCTAAATGTTAAGGAATGACTTCTCAAAACACATGATGTAAAATACATGATGTGTGGAGTCCCAGGTGAGAATTATTAGTAGTCCTTTTTCATTATTCATTTTCATACGGCAATTGCAGATGTCAAGCTCCCCTGTGTTTCTCTTTTCAAATTTAGGGAGCTCCGTATGCTGTACCTTTAGCATCGTATTACCTAGCTATTATCCTAAAGTGAAATTTTGTGCTAAGGATATGGCCTTAAGTGTCATAGGGGTCCCTGAGCCGGTCCAGGATTTGATGAGCAGGAGAATGCTCATATTTGCTAGAGGAAGTCGTTTAGCTTGGTGCTAATTTAAATGCACAGATTTTTGTTCGGACTCAGGTTTTTGTCCAGGCTCTGCCATTTATTTATTCTGTAAAATTTACTGACTTATTTAACCTTCTAAGACTAATTTCCTCAATTATATAATCAAATAATGGCAGCCTATACTTTAAGTGGTTGGAATGAATATTTAAAAACTGAATGGATGTAATAAAATTATTACCACATCTGGTATTTAGTAGTTCGTCAATAATATAAATTGTTGCCCATCACACTTAAATTAGAACCATAGCATCAGGTTTCATAACCTAAGGACAGTAATGTTTTCTGATTTGGGAACACACAAGATTGTGCAGAAATCCAGGAAAAAACAAAACAAAACAAAAAGCCATCCAATTATCAAAGGGAGAAGAAAAGGTAAATGAAATAAACATTTCCCTTAGTGCCCCTGTATGGCAGAAGTTTTACGCATATTCATGTCGTCTCATTGAATTAAATCCTAATATCCTTTTTAAAGAAGGACTTATTATATAACTTACTTTAACAGAAAAAAAGAGTCTGAGAAACAGATATATTAAGAAATAAACCTGAGATAATGTAGCTACTGATTTGCAGAGTTAGCATCTGAGTGTGTGTCTGTCCAACTTAAAGTTTTGTTTTTTTTTTATGCTTTTCCCCCAAACCAAGATTAAATATCAGGCATGCTCAGATTAGGAAGTCTTCGGGTAATACCTATTGAAGTCAAATTGCAAAGCATATGAGGTCACGGTGTCAGTGATCAGACTGTATCTGAGAGCAGAGCTCTATCTCAGATGAAGACTATTTCCTATGGGAGATCCTTGGCAACCTCCCACCAGGGCACCAGGGCAGGACATGAATGACGGGGTCTCAGTCCATAGATAGGCGTTTACAAGTGACCATGGACATGTGGAGAGGGGATCAAAAAAGTAGTGTTGGCAGAATATGCCCAAAAAACAGAGTGCCGGTGACTTTCTCAATATCCATGAAACTAATACCAAGTAGATAGACACTTTAATAATTAAACAACAATATTTATTATAGCTCTGTGCCTCTATGCCAGGCACTGTAACAGATGCCTTCATCATACTAATGTGAATTTTTTAGGCACCCTGCAAAACTAATGTTAGTCTTCTCAGTTTATAGAACTAAAATGTAAGGCTCTAATGGATACTGCAGTTTTCCCAAGGTTATGTGATTAAATAATGGTGGAGAAGTCGGATTGTATTAGAAATCGAGAAGGGTACAGGGCAAGTGAGTTCTATTCCTGAGAGTTAGTAAAACCTCCAGTAGATTATTTTATCTTTCAATCTACAGCAGCATGATGTGAAGAAAGAGTACTTGACACTGACAAAGGATTGTTTTCAGTTTTGCTTCATGTTATAAAGTGTTGACTTCAACATATCATTCAGTTTAACTCTTTGACCCTCTGTATCCATAGCTGTAAAATATGGAAATGATATTTCCCCTGTCTGTTTCACCGGGCATTAAGAAGACTGTAATGAAATCATGAATTGGCACTATATAAATTCAGAGATAATATGCAAATGTGACATTATTTTTGCCTGTCTCCCTGGAGCTACACTTGAATAAAATGGGTTAATATATATGAAAATGCTATCCAATTATAAAGAAAAATCTAGAATCATTAAGGATAAGTGTAACTGCTGCTGGGACGTATAAGAGTGTTTGAATATTTATATATAGAAGGGTCATTGCTGTGCTTTTGATTCTCAGTAATTTAGTCCACAATTTCCTTAATCATATTTACTATGAAACTTATATGTCCTAACATAAAGGAAACAAAGCTCAATGGGGACAGCTAGCTAACTTGTCCAAGGCCATCTAATTAGTTAGGAATGATACTGGGGCTGGAATTCAGATTTTGTACTTCACAGATTATGTATTTTCCCTACACCACACCATCGTCTTTTATAAAAGAATGGCATTTAATACCCAATGGAATTATAATGCAAAAATTACCTTAGTTCCTTCAGAAGCTCTGTATTTGAAAAGCCATCTCTGAGCCCAAAATTAAAAAAAAAAAAAAAAGTCACTTTAAACCAATTTCCCCACTTCTCTGGTGACTTACATAGAAAATTTTCTTTGCTGCTTTAATAGACCTTATTTCCATTTTGGATAATCCTCCATGAACCCCAAGATGGATCCGATTTCCCAACTCCCTTCTTTCTTTGATCTACACACCGTTCTCCAGATTCCGAGTGTTCCCTTTCCTGCTCCTCTTGCTAGTAAGCTGCCACTTTATTCTCCTCATTTTGCTGTGTGTTTCCTGAAACTAAATTTGGTTGTGTCTAAATGGCAGGAGGATAGAGAGGTAAATAACAACAGGGACACTCTCCCCAAAACTTTCTGGACCACAGTCTGCCCATTTTTACTTTATTTTATTTTTTTGTTATTTCATTGTATAAATTCTTTATGTATTTGGGATATTAACTTCTTATGAGATATGCAAGTTGCAAATATTTTCTCCCGTTCTATAGCCATCCTTTTCATTTTGTCGATTTTTTCTTTTGCTGCACAGAAGCTTTTTAGTTTGCCATAGCCCAATTTATTTATTTTTGCTTTTGTTTCTTGTGGTTTTGAGGCCATATCCAGAAAATTGTTGCCAAGACCTACGTAAAGGAGAATCTTCTCTAAGTTCTCTTCTAAGAGTCTTATGGCTTTGGGTCTTATGTTTAAGTCTTTCATCCATTTTGAGTTAACTTTTGTGACTAGTGTAAAATAGACATCCAATTTCATTCTTGTGCATGTGGTTTTCCAGCTTTCTCAGCACCTTATGTTGAAAATACTATTTTTTCATCATGAGTATTCTTGTCTCCTTGTCAAATATTAGTTGAACATACACTTAAGGTTTATTTCTGGGCTCTCAATTTTGTTCCATTGTTCTCTCTCTCTTTTTTGCCAATACCATACTGTTTTGATTACTATTACTTTGTGATATAGTTTGAAATCAGGAAATGTGATGCCTCCAGCTTTGTTCTTTCTTAGGAGTGCGTTGGTTATTTGAGGTCTTTTGTGATTGCATACAAACTTTAGGAATTTTTTTCTATTTCTGTGAAAAATTCCATTGGGATTTTGATAAGAATTGTTTGAATCTATGTGTATTATGGATGGTTTAACAATATTAATCCTTCCAATCCATGAACAAGGGATGTTTTTTATTTGTTTATTTCTTCTTCACTTTCTTTCATCAAAGTCCTATAGTTTTCAGTGTACAATTCTATCACATCCCTTGGTTAAATTTATTCCTAGGTATTTTACTGCTTTAATGCAATTGTAAGTGGGATTTTTTTTAATGTATCTTTCACATGTTTTGCTATTAGTGTGTAGAAATGCAGTTGCTTTGTGTATCTTGATTTTGTATCCGACAACTTCTTGTATGATTGCTCTGGATAGGACTTCCAGTACAATTTTGAATAGGAGTCTTAAGAATGGGCACCCTTGTCTTGTTCCTGATCTGATGGAAAAAGCTTTCAACTTTTCACTGTTGAGTATAATATTGGCTGTGTGTTCATCTTATATGGCCTTTATTATGTTGAAGTATGTTCCTTTATACCAAATTTGTTGAGAGTGTTTATCATGAAAGGATTTTATTTTGTCAAATGCTTTTTCTGCATCTGTTTGAGATATCATATAATTTTTATCTTTCATTCTATTAGTGTGGCGTATCACATTTTTTGATTTGTGTATGTTGAACCATCCTTGCATCCCAGAGATAGATCTCACTTGATCATAGCATATGATCCTTTTAATGCATTGAGGAATTAATTTAGTTAATATTTTGTTGAAAAAAATGTTTACATCTCTATTCATCAAGGAAATTGATTTGGAATTTTCTTTTATTGTAGAGTCCTTATTTGGCTTTAGTCTTAGACTAATGCTGGTCTCATAAAATGAGTTTTCAATATTCCTTCTTCAATTTTTTGGAAGAATTTGAGCAGGTAGAATTCTTTAAATGTTTTGTAGAATTCACCAGAGGAGCCATCTAACTTGGGCTCTTCTGTGTTATGGAGTTTTTGACTACTGATTCAGTCTCCTTATTTGTTATTTGCTCCTTGCTTGTTATTTGCTCTTGTCATTTGCTAGATTTTCTATTTCTTTATGATACAGTTGGTATGGATCCATTTCTTCTTGATTACAGATTTTTTTGGCATATAATTGTTCATGGTAGTCTCTCATAAGTTATTTGCATTTCTGTTGTATCAGTTGTAATAATTCCTTTTTTGTTTGTAAGTTTTATTTAATTGTTCTATATTTTTTCTGAGTTAGACTAGCTAAAGATTTTTCAATTTTGTCTACCTTTTCAGAAATAATCACTTAGCTTTGTTGATCTTTTATATTGTTTTTCTGTTATCTGCTTTATTTATTTAAGCTCTAATCTGTATTATTTATTTCCTTCTGCTAATTTTGGGCTTATTCTTTTTTCTACTTCCTTGGGGTATAAATTTATGTTTTTACTTGAGATATTTCTTTGCTCTTAATGTAGGCATTTATCACTATGAATGTCCCTCTTAGAACAGTTTTTGCAGCATCTCAAAAATTTTGATATTTGTGCTTCCATTTTCTTTTGTTCCAAGATATTTGTTGATTTCTCTCTTGATTTCTTCTTTTACCCATTGGTCGTTCAGTAGTGTGTTCTTTAATTTAAATTTTGGGATTTGTTTCCTATTATTGTTTTCTAGCTTCATAACTTTCTGATCAGCACAGATACTTGGAGTTATTTCAGTCTTTTTAAATTTACTAAGACTTGTTTTATTCTTTATCATAAAATCTATCCTGAATAATGTTCTGTGTGCACTTGAGAAGAATGTATATGCTGCTGCTGTTGGGTAGGATATTCTTTATTCATGTGTTAGTTCCATTTGATCTAAAGTATAGTTCAAGCCCAACTTTTTCTTGTTGATTTTTCTGTGGGGATGATCTATGAAAATTGAGTATTGAAAAAACCTATTATTATTGTATTTTTGCCTATTTTTCCTTTTAACTATGTTAGTATTTGCTTAATATATTTAGGTGCTCAATATGGGTGCATATATTTATAACTGTTGTTTATTCTTGATGGATTGACCCCTTTATCATCATATAATAGCCTTATTTGTTTCTTGTTACCATTTTTTTTTTTGCTATGATAAATACCATCTTCTGTCAAGACAAAAGAAAGAAACTGAGGCAAAAGGGAGGTCAATTATGAGAGGTTATCAAGAAAAACAAGGTAAACAAGGATAAAGTTTGTTTTGAAGATTTAAGTCCTACCTTCCAAATTCATAAGATTCTCACAATTTACAGTCATCCTTTTCTTCCTGGTATAGGGAAGAAGACACTCTTACAAATAGAGATTCTCTTTATACATTTAAGTTTCCCTTACAAAGGGTAACTTCTTTGGTTTTTCAAAGCTTCTCCTATATCTGCAGTTTCTCAAAATAATCTTTATGCCAAAGAGATATTTCCTTAGGTGACATATTCTTCTACTTTTCACTTCCTTCCCATCTCTCAAAAACATTGAAGGTCATCTCTAAACTGGATTTTAAATAATCTCCCTGCCCAACTTTTAAAACTCTCAATTTTGCTCTAGCATTCATTTTCATATCTTGCTTCAAATCAGCTTTCTCACTTTTCACTTACCATTTAACTTCTCAACTCAAAAAGTTAAAAGAGCTCCCTGGGCTCCTCATATTAGGATTAATTTACAATGCTCTACAAGATTGTCCTTGAAAACCTATCTTATTTAGTTTCTCACCTTTTCCTGCTAATGACTCGTCACTTCACTCAGCGAAGGTCTCTAGCAGGTTTTCTAATTTTAAAGCAGGACTATCCAGTGTGTTCTGGTTGTCTCTAGACTTTTAGCAACTCTTCATTATTTTCAGTTTTGATCAAGGAAAACCAGTCTTTGAATTTGACTCCTAAACATGTTTTAAACCTGGTGGTATTTGAGTTACAATGTTTTCTGCTATATCACCTATCTTTTGGTTGTTTATATTTCCCTGTAGTGCTAATATCAATTTAATTCAACTTACTTTAAAGAATACTTAATGATGTGGGTTGTACTTTGGAAACACCCAGTTTGTTTGTGAGGGTTTTTTTTTAATTAAATTGAAAACATTTATTAATTGCATAGAAGACACAGCATAAAGTCCCACCCAAATCTTTTATGGCTTTCCAAACCTTTTTGAACACCCTGATCTTTTCCTTATCTTAATTTCCACAGATGGCATTCACATAAAATCATATTCTCTAAGATAATTTCTATGTTTAATGGTTCAAAATTATAGCTCCAACTAAGCTGGCATTGGTAAAATTAACATCCTGCGCTTTTATCAGAAATATAAAACATATATTTTAGTTACTTAGTACTGTAAATGATTGTCAAATATGAAATATGCACATTTCCAAGAATTATAATATGATTTCTGATTTACTTAAATAATGAAATTAAAAAACGACAAAGAGCTAAGCCATAAAATGTATCGAATTGTTAAAATAAGAAACCTGTTTCCCAGATTCTTTTAGAGCTTGTAACTACATTTATCTAAACTATCATACCTCTATCTCCAGTATACTGCACAAATGGACTAATAGCAAGCAAACTATCGACCTTACCTCATCCCAAAGATTTGGCCCTCATCTTAAAAGCTGCAATAAATCCTCACATTTCCACACACAGCTCATCATCACTTTGCTGAATCAGCATTTTTGACCATGCAGACTATATTTCCAGAAATAATGCATTCCCAAAGCAATATCCCCCAGATATGCTGAATCAGCATGCTGAAGGACAAGGAACACAAAGAGGGCCTTTAAATGTTTTGTCTGAGCCAGAATCTATTAGCAGAGATGAGTATTCAACATGTAGACAAAAACATACAGGTGCCTTTCAACCTAATGCTGCACACATGCATATAAGTACTTGCGGTTTGTTACATGATTAAGGTTTTAATTTGATTCGAGAATGTGTTAGTTTCTGTCCATGAAGGACAGGCTCTAAAACCATGAAGTTGTTTTCATAAATCTCCAAATCTGATACATTACTGTGATTGCAGGATTTGACAAGATGATTTATAGATGTTTCGCCTTATTTAAATCAGCTTAACTCTGATGCTACCATATTGTTAAAACTTATATTTCAATTTGTCAGCTTCAGGAACACAATGGTTATCAATTAACAAGGCAACCGTTTATTGGACTTATAGGAGCTGGTGACTCAATCTGTGTTTACCTAGACTTATGGTTAGAAAGAAAATAATCTCTAGGTGGTTATGGCTAACAGTTTCGGAATTCCCTGTGAGCTGGGTCCATTCCAGTTGCTATCACTGCAGAAAATCAAATTGAAAAGGCATTATCATCCAATGTGCACCTTATACCAGCTTCACTGCCCACCACCAAAAAATGTACACAAAAACACAGTCGATAAATCCATAACATCTCAAATCTTTGGCATTAGTATGTTTTTCCATTTCTGGATCTCTTCAGAATTTCCAGTAAATGTGTTTGAAGGCCATCAAGATTTTGCCAATCAAGCACTATAGTGTACAGTTTTCTGATTATCTTAGCCAAAAAAAAAAAAAAAATAAGGTTTCCTACAGGATAAAATAGGATCATATATTAAGTGAGAAATAGAAACCTGACTTAGAACTGGTTTTGGTTGATGATAGGCTGATTCATTCAAGAGCAAAGTAACTTGTTCTCACCTATCTGTTTTACATAATTTATTCTTCAGCTCAACAAAATAATTTATGCATCTAATGGAATTTTATAATCATTCACAAAGAGATAGAGGCATAATATACATCCCATGAATGCAAAGGGTCTATTAACGTCACATAAACACTTGCTTTTACTAACACCAATCCATTGACTTTTAAACTAATTGCTCAAGCTCCCTGATTCCCCTTGGCTCAACATCTTTGGTCCTTAGAGTCATATCAAGTCTCTGAGTCTGTTTCTCCCTCTAGTTCCATTCCCTGGATGAAGAAAAAGCATTCTCTCAGAGATAATTTTAAGAACTCTGTTCCTTCTATGTGTATTTGCAGTCTATTAAGGCACTCTCATTGCATTGCAACCCCGCATTATTTGATTGAGTTGGGTCCTTCTCATACAGATTTCTTGCTTGGGGAGGGGGTGGACCAGTCAACAACTATAGAAACACTGCCATATTGAAGGTAAGCATGTTTAGGCATGTTTAAATCTTTATCTAAAGACTTCCAGAATATTGAACTAAATCTGATTTTCAGTCTTCTCTTAATAGTTTGCAAAACCAGCACTTACGAAGATCAACATATAAGCTAGACAAAAATGAAAGAATGAGGACTGATGGGGTAGGAAAAGACCCATTTGTTTGATGCTTCTCTCCACAAACCATTGAGGCACTTGTACTGAGCCCTAGGATAAGTCAGAATATTAATTGTAAAACATTAAAATAGATAATCCCTGAGGTCTCTTCCAGTTCAAGTAATTATGAGAGATGTATTTGTCATTTCTGTGTTTACTTTGAATTGTTTTTTGTATTTTTGTTGCTGTTGTTGTTGTTTAAAATTGTGGCTTAAAATACACTTAGCAAAATGCATCAAGTCAGCAAATCTTAGACGTACAGCTCCATGAATTTTCATAGAGGTACGTATTCACCTAACCACCTTCAAGATCCATGTAGAAAACATTACTGCAAAAGGTGCCCTAATGCAACTTACCAGTCTATGAACTATTCCAGAGGTAAACATTCTTCTTAATTCTATCACCATCAATTAGTTTGCCTACGCTTAAATTTTGTATAATGAAATCATGCAACATATACTCTTTTGCATGAGACATTTGCCCAGCATGATGACTGTGAAATCAATCCATGTGAATGCATCTGTAAGTAATACATTCTTTTTATTGCTTTGTAATATACCATTATTAAAAATAAAACCACACTATTAATGTATCCATGTTCCCTTGCTGAATACTTAGATTCTTTTTACATTTGAGTCATTATTAATAAAACTGATATGAACATGTCTTTTGGTTATATATGCACTATTTCTCTTGAATATATACCTTAAGATGGAATTGTTAGGTCATAAGTAAGGTATGTGTTCAACTTTGATGACTATTTGGTCTTAAAGATACTTTTCTACACTTTTTCTGTAAGTTTTTTTTAACCTTTCATATTTAGGTTTATGCTTCATCCCAATTAACATTTTTTAATATCTTTATTTTTATTGAACAAAATAAAAGTGATGAAAGGGTTCCCTAGGCACCATTGTGATGAGTAAAAGGACGGCAGCAGAAACTTATTTACCGGAGGCTATGTGTATTCTTTCTAGATATCCCCACTACTTTTATCTACTGAGTTTCCCTTAAGCATGATAGACTTTGTTCTTCCCCCCCCACCACTGATAATTTCTTAGAGTGAAAGAGAAAAGGAAGCTCTAAAGCAAAGCACTTTTATTTTGCGTATTTAATTGATTCAAAGTTGACTTGGTCTACTATTTCTTAAGTAATGAAAAATGAAAACTCCTACACAATGCACTAAGGCAGGAGCTGCAGACTTTTTCCATAAAGGAGCAGATCTTTGCCTTTGCAGGCCATGTGATCTCTGTAGCAACTATTCAACTCTGCCATTGTAGGGCAAAAGCAACCATAGATAATATATACTTGAACAGGCAATAATTTGTATTGATATAGTTTTATTAAAAAAAATAAGGCAGTGTGGTGGATTTGAACTGCGGACTGTAGTTTGCTAATGCCTGCTCTTACGGAAAGGAAAAGCAACTATCGTTTATTTTCTGTCTAGTACACAACAGGTGTAGCATCCCAGAATATAAAATAATCATGCAATTTAAATTTTTTCTTAAAAAATTTCATTTCCAAGAGTCAAACCTTTGGGTAACTACCATGTTGGTTAGCCTGGTAGCTAACATGCAATTGAAAATGTCACTAGTTTGAATAATTATAAGCATGCTTCCAAATTAATTTTCTTATCTGATATGATGTAAGGGTCAATGTCAACTTTAATGGCTGAGACCGTCTGCCGGGTGTACTACCAGCAGCTGGGGAGTCAGTTCTTCGATTCTAAGGGAGGATCTGAGCAGCACAATACAGCATCCACAAGAGGAGAAACATAGAACAAAGTTTTCCTGAATGGAGTCCACAAACAGGAACCGGAAGCAGTGAAATACAGGACAGACTCAATCTAGAAAGCGAAACATTTTGAGTTGCTAAGTTGCATTTAGAAGTTGAAATATGACTTCAAGACTTCTTTCTATTTATAAGCATAGAATTTCAGCTAATTATGATTCCGCCTTAATTACTCATAGATACACTTATTAATAGCTTTTAAAAGCTTAACCATGGGTGTTATAAATTTCATATTTATGCAAGGAACATTCATAGTTGAATCCAGCACATTTTCTTTAAAATTCCACTTTTGCAAAGCTTCCAATTAGAATCTTCTTAGCCTTTCTGTTCTTTGTGTTCTCACTCTGTAGAATGAAAACCATACTGTCTTGCTGTGCCCTCAGTAAAAATGCATCATGTTAAGTATTTTCAGTCCTTCAGAAAAAAAAAGTTGTATGTATTAAAATTTCTGAATAAAAATAACATATCATAAAGAGTCCAAAGCAATGTCTATATCATTTTTGATAATGGTCCAGTTTCTACCCAATCTCATTTAAGGGAAATTGGACATTTGCAAGAAAGTTGCAAAAATACAGCCCGGATATTAAATCAGTTTGACACTGGAGATGAACAAACACATGAACATGTGGTCAGTGATAGAGCATCAAATGCTTGAGAGATACAAGGTAGGCTGGGCCAGCATGATGGTTCCTCCTTTGCACATATCTATGGTTAATAAAGACGAGGCCAAGGGTCCACCCCATGTACAGGACTGGTCTTTCTGTACCCTGCAGTCCCACTGTCCACCCTACTCCAGCTTGTCCTTTGTCCACGTGGCTGACCTCTACCCAATGTATCAACCAAGCTTTTTTGCCCTGTAGATTTTTGGTTGAGTTCATCCAGAGAGAGGCGCCAGTAGGGGAAATGAAGACAAAAAGAAACATCATTGTATTTCTTCCTTCAGTTACTTTTCAGCTGGCTCCTATTTCTTGCACAGAATTGCATCAGCTTTCCTGTGTGTTACAGTGACAGTTCTCTCTGGTTTCTTCTGGTAAAGCTCCTTCTAGTTGGACCTATGGACCGCGAGGCTGTATGATTCCTGCTGTTGTTAACCCCAGCGCACTTTGCTGACTGTGCTGGTTTCACTTCACCATGTCAGTCTCTTCCTTAAACGCTGTTCAGTTGCACCACCTTTTTAAAACTTTTATTTTGAAAGAACTTCAAAACTATAGAAATATTTTAAAAATTGATACAGAGAAATCTTATGTTCCTCTACCCAAATTCACCAGTTTTATTGCCTTGTAATATTTATTTTGTCATATCCTTTCTTCATACTTATACATTAATAAATATTTGTAAAATTAATTTCTATAAACCATTTCCTCCATAATACTTTGGTGTGTCTTCTTTGTAACAAATATACCCTTTCACAAAACCACAGTGCAGTTATTAAATTCAGGAAACTTAGCATTGAAACACTGATCTGTAGTCCATATTAATTGTATTTTTCAATTGTTTTAATAACAACTTTATATTCGTTCTTTTATCCTAATACAGGCTTGAGTTCAGAATCATGTATTGAATTTAACTGTCATGTCTCAAACCCCACTTTTGAGTTCATTACCTGTTTCCTATTGGGACTGTGAATAATACAATTCCATATTAAAATTAATGAAAAGATGCCCCTAGTAGTCCTGATTGGAATTATGAGTATAAAAATTATTAATTTTTCCTTTTTTGGGCTGCACAATTATTGCCTCAGGAAAGAGCATCCCCATGCATTCACTCTTCAAGTTTCTGCTTCATGTAGAGCCACGTATGTGCTAAGTGTGAGGAATTAGATGAGAGCAAGAAAAAGACATCAAAGAGATAGAAAAATAATCCTTGCATCCTGAAAGTTCAACCCTTAGAAGAAATGACTTTTTCCCCCCTCTGAAAACAAAAGGATGAATATAATTAGAACTTTAAAATTCAAAACATCCTATTGGATAGGAATGACAAATACCAAGACAGAAAAGCCTTGCTGGTGGCACACATTAAAAATTAATTGTGGAATGTTTCTACTGAGCCGAGTTGTGATCTCAGAAGTTTTCACAACACAGTAAACTAAGAAGTCATTATCAATTGATCAAAGTAGGTATTCACAATGAAATCATTTTTCCCATTTTTGGGGAATAAGTGATATATTGTAAAAATAATTTAAAGGACTCAGAAATGTACGAGGTGAAGGACACCAGGCAGACAGACTATAGACAATGCAAAAAAGAGTTGCCCAAAGCAAAACACCAGCAAAATTCAGAACATATGAGCAAAGCCTTTTAACACAAATACTAGACTACTTTGGTCTCTCCTTTTTAGAGACACAGTTTATTGGATGCAAAACCAAACAACAATCTGTCAGAAAATTGTTTTCACACTTGGGCACTGAAGTGGGATTTGAACGCAGAGAGGTGCATTCATTAGCCTTTAAAGAATCCGATAATGATCCAGCCTTACGCCCAGACTTACTACGGAGTGGATAGAAGAGAGTCCACAGAGAATTTGCAAAAAGACCAAGTCAAATTAGAGATGTAAATAAAACAAACATGAATATCCTGAGAATATGAAGTAGAACTCTCAGCCATTCAGTTGAACCCAGCAAAGCCACTAAGAGGAAGCAGAATCCCTAACAGTCATCTTCCTAGCTGTGGGGGAGAATCTAAAGTATTGAGAAGCTCAATTTGAAAGCAAGTAAAGTGGTTTTTTTTTTTTTTTTTAAACCATTCCCCTATGTAGGCAGCTGTCACCAGATCAAAGGCTGTTTAACATTCCAGAGCTGGCTAATCAACAGAGACAAACTCAAAGGGATCTTGGATCCCCCACTCCCACCCCCCGCCCCGAGAGGTGACATCCATTCCATTAAGGTTTATATGAGTGAACAGAAGGAGAACATTATTAGAGGTTTTGCCTCAGGACACTCAGATGAAAATCACATTTCACTCTTTTGATTGCATTTGCAACACACAAAACAAAGGGGAAAAAATGTGACAGGTTGTACGTGGAGCAATTTTTCTACAGATAATGTTCTTGTCCTCAAGGTAAATCCAACTAGTCATGCAAATTCCTCACTTCCTACTTGGAAAAAGCACACATACACCCAACATATGTGTATGTGTGTGTGTGTGTGTGTGTGTGTGTGTGTATTTAAGTTCTTGAGTTAAAAATAAAAACAGCAAAAGCAAAAAGTGAAGTTTTCTGAAGCAGCAGCATCAGCACTTGCCTCCTGAAAGATGATTTAAGGCGGGTAATAGAGACAGGAGGTGGGCTATGAATCCAGGCATTTACTCCTCCATGAAAGAGAATGTATAGCAAGATCCAAGCCTTCCACACGACTGGCCATGGGTACTGGCAATATCGGGGCGAGGGGACATCCACACACACAATTTTAACTTAATACTTAGGCTCAGGGAAAATGAAAGTAAGAGAAACCTCATGGAAGGAGAGAAGAGAGTGGGTAGAAACTGATGACCCGGGAAATATAAGAATGGGAACTATTGGGAGCCTTAAAGGGCACGGTACCCAGAGGTGAGAATACTGGACCCAGTTTTTACCTTCCTCACGACATCACTGAGCTTTCTCTTTCCACCGGCTCTTTATGTATGAGGTAAAGGACACCAGCCAGACAGACTGTAGACAATGCAAAAAAGAGTCACCCAAAGCAAAAACACCAGAAAAATTCAGAACATACGAGCAAAACCATATGTGCTTTTTACATATGGTAGAGCCAAACCAAAGCCATATACTCCCACTTCTTATACTTTGGGTATGGAACTTGATCTGGCTTTTAACAAAGGAACATTTTTGGGTATTCTTCTTCTTTACTGAGATAAGCAAAAAAAAAAAAAAAAAAAAAAATTAAATAATAATACCCATGTGGAAGTTATCAGAAAAAACACTTTATAAATTTTCTTCTCTTTTTATTTCTTCTCCTCCCCTTCCTCTCCACTCACCCCCCAACATCCTTTTCCTTCTTCTTCAGTTATTCCTTTGGTACATGAATTTTAAAAGGATACACTGTGTTAGGATTTAGTGAGGCAGTTTAGAATAAAGAATTAAGTCAATTGGCTCTAAAGTCAGACCACCCAGAGTACAGGTTGGCACACTTTTCTGTAAAGGACCAGGTTGTAAATAATTTAGACTTTTCAGGCCTTAAGGATAACTGCTATAAATACTCAGCTCTAGCATTGAGTTGTAGACATATGTAAATGAAAATGTGCAGCTGTGTTCTTTATTTACGGACACTAAGATATAAATTTCATGTCATTTTCATACGTCACAAAATACTATTCTTCATTTGTTTTTTTTCCTCACTCATTGAAAATGTAAAAACAATTCTTAACTCAGAACCCATACAAAAACAAATGGCAGACCAGATTTGGCTGACAGGCTGTAGTTAATCGTCCTCTATCCTAGAGTTAAAGGCTATCCCATCAGCTGCCATGTCTGTGACCTTCGTCAGGGTACCTAACTTTCCAGTTTCCCTCATCTATAAAAGGAAATCAATTGTTTTATGGACCTTAGCTAGGTCTTTGGCTACTTTGAGTTTTAAAGGTGTTAATACATCCGAAATACTAAATATTGTCTGACTCATATCAAAAATTCTTTAAACACTACCTGTTCTTAGTATTAAAGTTATACACTAATTTACATCCGTGCACTTTATTCAACATGTCCCATTAGTAATATATGAGAAGAATCCCATTATAACTAAGTTAAATTACATGATCTTGTCTGGACTTTAAAAAAAAGGTGAATTACTTTTTAATTATTTTGACTAATTTAGGACAGTTGGTATGAAAAAGAGAGGGGAAGATGAGAGTGATCAAAGATAGGAGAGTTTAATATTCATTGATATATAATATGTTTCATGATTGGTGCTAAAGATTTTCTGTGTGTGTGTGTGTGAGTGTATTTTTTTAAATTTAATATTTACTCTAAGTCTTTGTTACATACTATCCTCCTTTTGTCTATTAAAAAAAATAAACTTTGAGAGAGTAAATAACTTGACGGATATCACATAGCCAAGCTAGTAATTGACAAATCAAGGCCAAAAGGAGTTTAAATTCAGAGACATGGTAATTTCAGATCCTACTATGTGTTTATCTGGAGAAGCAACAACTTTTTATCTAATTTTATTTATTTACATATTTTTAGTGAAAATTTGTATACATAACAAAAGCACAGAGAAGAGTATAATGAACGCTCCCATATATGCTATCTATTTAATAATAGTCCACTAATGGCTAATTTTGTTATGTCTCTACCATCTGCCTCTCACCCCAGATTGGCACATTGATTTTTAAAATATATAATTCTAATTCATGTAATGATGCATTAAAACTGGAAGTAGCAAAAAGTAAAAATGTTAAAAGAATAACTCATCATAAAAATCCCAACAAGATTATTTTTGCTATTCCCTACAGGCTTCATGTAGATTAAATCATAATTTTATTAGCATTTTGTCATAAATTTTCTTATTCACATAGACTTCATAACCTTTGTATTTAATGAATACAATATATATATCGTGTTTAACTTTGCCTCTGTTATTAAACATTGCATTTTATATTTAAGTTTATATTTGTTACAAATTTTAAAAATTAACTTAGCTTTAGAAAAAATTGAATTTATTGGAAGGGTGCTGAGCTTTTCACAGAACTAAAAGCAGAGTCGAGTTCCCAAGCCTTGTGTAGAGCCCAGTGGCCAAGTTCTAGGGTCTTGCTCTCTGAAACGCTGCTTCTCAAGTTTTAATGTGCAAATAAAATCACTTGGGGTCATTATTAAAAGGCAGATTTCTATGCAAGAGACTTAAAATGGGACCCCAAAATCTGCATTTCTAACAAGCCCCCAAGTTATGCTAATATAGCTAGTTTTTGGTCCATCTTTGAATAGCAAGTTGCTGAAACTCTCCTTTGAACATCATGTAGCAACAAATAATTTACTGAAGGTTTGGTTCACATTCTTATTTTTTGTTCACTTTTATGTATATTGCACATAGATGCATATAGAGATATGATTTTGATGCACAAAAGTTTTATTTGTGTGTTTATTTTCAAAACTGTTCATCTTCATTCTTTTTCATCTTTTTTTCCCCCAGGTATTTCTATGTTTTGAGATGATCTCATTTCCAAAGGCATACAAATCCCTGAATTCACTTGCGGAAGAAATCCAGAAATCGGTTACAGAAATGTGAGGGAGAAGTTAAAAACAGTTCATCTCTGAACAATGTGGGTTTAAACTATGCAGGTTCATTTATAAGCAAATTTTTTTTCCAATAGTAAATACTACAGTTCTACACGATCTGTGCTGGGTTGAATCCACAGATGTGGAGGAAACACAAATGAATATAGAGGGCCAACTATGACTGTAAAATATATGTGGATTAACCCAACAGTTGTTCAGGGGTCAACTGTAAGTCACCAGTAAAGATATACTAATCTCATGTTGCCTTCAAAGCATCCTAGTAGGTGCATTGGAAATAGAAAATACAAGAAACATCCTTCCTCATTATCTCATGAAAATTATAAACTCACTTAGCATCATTTCTTCTTTCTCTTTCAATCTGGCCACTTCCAGATTTTACTTAGTGCCTGGACATAAAAGTCCATATACCTTTCGGTAAATGGAAAATTCCATTTAAGTCAAATCAATTCTTTAAGACTTGCGGTGGTGATGGCTGGAGTTTTATTGATTGGGGTTTGCACGCCTGTCATATGTCGCTCCTTCCTGTGCATTTATATTAGCAACCGTTAGATGCCATCAAAGATATCTAGTCTTTGAATGTGCTTTCTTAATCAGGAAATTGAGTGAACAAGAATATGGCACTATTTAATTAACAATAAAAGGATTTCTGCTATGAAATGCAAGTCTTTATTCAAATAGCACGCGTAACTGCCTAATTATTAGTATTCTCTAAAACTGGCGACCTATGTTCATTTTTATTAACTTGCTAATTTCTCTGGAAAAGATAACTCTTTCCTGATTTCTTTCATTCATTTTCCAAAAAAATAAAGAAAAAAGATAAAGGAAATATGAGGCCATATTTTCTATAATTCTCTTTTACTACATCCCAAGCTGCTTCATATACTTTACTTACTGGCTTACTGTTAATCCTATATACAGATTAAAAAACAACTCTGCATTGGTTACTTAAATGCATCTGTTAACTGCTTTAGCAAGCCATCAGGAGATTTGAAAAAACAATTTCTTTGATTTCTTTCCATGGCTTAATTTGAAGTCTTAAGGATTAAGTCTTTTTCTTCTCTGAACATTTAAATCTGTATAAGAAATAAACCGATCCAAGCTTAAACAAGTTTATCACAGATTTTAAAGATAACTAGGAAAACTGGACAGAAGACCCAAGCAGTGTGCTTTTAAGAATCTTAATTGCTCTAGCTAGTCAACTATATTGTGCCCAGTTCTTAATCCACCCCCTGGAAACTAATTTGAAGCACATGGGTTCCTAGCAAATGTTTTGGTTCATCATACCCGTATTTGGAATGACATTTGGTGATGGTGTTTGTAAGAATGCCCTTACTTTCAGGCATGCTATGTAATTGTTCACCATTTGGTGGTCCCATTCCAGAGATCACTGTAAATATCCTTTGTCCTGAGATATAGGTAACATTAAGTCATTTTTCTGTGCATGAAATAGCCAGTAATTTAATTTACTGAATTGCTTGGAAGTATGTATTTATAGATCAACGGAGAGGTGTAAGCAGTTGTCCCATTACCAAACATATCTCAAAATACAAAAGTATCGTTTAACTCTCAAATATGCTTTTTTGAGTAGAATCCATTTTTCTGAATTCCCTTCCTGATGCAGAAATATCATGAGGGGCACATGTTTAGAAAATTGTGACTAACGGCCCACATCAAGATACATCCTAATAGATTGCTGCAAAGATGCCGAAAGTCAGTCACTTCATACAATTTTTTTTTTAAGAAAAGCACTCCCAGTCTGTATGTGGATTCATATAGGTTATATTATTAATGCTATGAGTTTCAATCAATACAGTTATGATGACACTTAACCTTCTCCCAGTTCCTTCATCTCCTTACCTTAAAAATGAGATCATTTTCTTTTAGATGTAGAACCTCTGAATTTCAGCCACAAAAGGCTATGAAGCAAAATGGAAAATAATCTTGAAATCAGATCTTGACTCTTGCTGAGCTGCAATTTTCTTACTCATAAAATGGGAATGATAATACCTATCTCTTATTCGTAGTCAAAGATTGAATGGAAGAACACATGTAAAGTGACCTCTCTCGTACTTGATACAGAGACAAGGCTAGTATTGCTAGCTGATACTTTTGTCACTGTTATAATCATTGTCACCTACTGGTGGGACTATACCAAATCGACTTCTTTGGTAACTCTTTGAATGCCATGAATATTTTGATTGGTTTTAGGAAGTTTGTATAGGAAGTTGAGTTTTTAACTGGTTTACTGTTAAGAATTGATGGGCTCTAGGAAATGGTGGGCTGGGAAACTAGTTCTCCAAAAAGAAAAGAGCCTTCACTTGTAGTGTTTGCGGATTTCTGTGGTCTAAACACTCCCATCACGGACAATTTTATGTACTGAGTCAGAAACTTAGAGAAGATCTGCACAGTAGAGCCTCATGGATCTGGGGCACGCTGGCTCTGGTCCACTGCTGGCCCCAAGTCAATTAAATCATAGCCAATTATTGGAAAGACCAATGCAATAAATAACAAACTCAGCAAATGACCAAGTCATTAAATGACAAATAGTTCAAATAGCCAATTTGCAAAATGACAAATTTGTCAAAAGCCAATTTTCCAAAAGCTAACTTGCAGAAAAATAATCTACCATATGATCGATTCGCAAGTCACCGTAGTTACAAAACATATCAAATACTTTAAAGAAGAACTAAGACCAGTTTTTCAACCGTTGTGCTCCCAGAGGCAGGCGAATTAGGGGAAGAGGAAAAAAAAAGCTTAAAGATACAAAGAAGAGAGGCATTTACACATATGGGAAAATTCATTTGAATATAAACTGAAATAGGCAACACATATGATCCTGACATTAAACGAAACCAGACTAAGAACTAAGCAACTGAAATGCTGAGAGGCAGTTGGGGGGGGGGGATTTGGGGGTGAAATCTGAGGGGGAAAATCCTAACCAATATGGCAATCTATTAATTTGCTATCTGTTATTTTCATCAACAGGCAAATTGATTTTTCAGTGAATTGGATTTACCTGAATTTATTCTTATTACCTTTATTCTGCTTTGTACCTGAAGATCCTGAAACACAGAGACTATTAATAACATCCAATTCAGTCACTGAGGTCTTGATATGAACGTCCAGTCATTTTAAAAGACTTACTGTCAAATCATCTGGACGTCTAATTATGTTAAATACAACTCTTCACATTAGGGGTAGGAAAGCTAGAGAAATACAAAATCTAAATTCCCTCATTTTGCAGTTACACTTAGAATCATCTAGACGGGATGCAACATGTATAACTCACTGTGAACAAAATTATTAAATACTCAGGTTGCCTTTATCACATCTCTTTCCCCAACTCCCCTTTCAGTGACCATGTGTAGGTATTCTGAGTACACCCCAAATAACACAGGTAAATCTTTTCATCTATCTCTGAGCTTACACACACCTTCAGATCAATGCTCATAGTCTCTTTCTCCTCTTTCGTCAACCTCATTCGTCTCAGGAAACAGCACTTTAGAAAGTATCTTAGATACATGAATACTGAGATCGGAAAGGGATCTTGCATGTCATTGAAGTTTATATTGGACTTTACTGGTGATGAAACTAAATTCCAAAGAAGTAAAGTGATTTACTGAAAGTCACAGGGAAGTAAGTTTGCTCATTAGCTCTCCAGTTGGGTACATTATTTTTTAGTCATAACTTCTTCACAGCTCCTCTCATCCAATGATGAAATCTGTTTCTTTATCCTCTTGAATCTGGGCTGGTCTTGTGACTTGCTTTGACCAATAGACTCTGGTAGAAACTGTATTGTGTAAGTTTCAAGACTGGGCCTCACAGACCTTTCAACTTCTGCATTTTTCTTCACAGAGTGCTGTCCTGAGCCCACCAGGTTAAGAAAAGGAGTTTAGTTGACTAGAAGATGAGAGGCCACGTGAAGGACAGTTGAGGTTATCACCAAGCACCCATCATATGAATGGAGGCATCATGGACCAACCTACCTTCAAGCTAAATGAAGCAGCATGGAATGAACCCAGGTGAAGGAGCAAAATAACTAGCCAACTAATCTACAGAATTGTGAGAATTCATTGTTCATTGTTGTTGTCAGTCACTAAATTTTGGGGTGGTGTGTCGCATAGTAGTTAATTGGTTTTTAAATGACTTTTCAGGTGGACTACAAAAATATAAATATGGCAAGTTTTTAAAAGAAAAGAAGATAATTCAGAATATTAAGGTAAAGGGAAAAGTAAAGGTAGTAAAAAAAAAAATGGGTATAGGTAGAGAAGACTAGAGATTCATTTTTGGGCATACGGTTTACAGAAACATATGAGAAACTTAAGAAAAGTCAGTGAGATCTGAGAGAAGTCATTCCAAGAAGGAGGGACATTGTCAACTCACAAGTGTTGCAAGACAGTTCTCCATGGGTCTCTCACATTTCTGCATGTTTCGTAGGAAGGAACACTGACTGCCTTTGTTCTGGACATCTTATCAAAAATGTTTATATAATAAACAGCTTTAAAAAAACAAAAAAACAAAACACTATCCTCTGAGGAGCCAAGGAAGGCACGCTTACTTACTATGAATACAAAATATTCAGTTTCCTTAAACTGAGCTCCCCACTTCCGTAGCACAACCCACTGTGTGTGCAGGGATCATCTGTTCGTCTTTAGAGCACCTTGAAGGAACTGAGGCCAGGGGTACTGATGTCAGACATGCTGCTGTTCATGCTGCTTGCTGTCCTGTAAGTAATCAAGTCATTTGTTTCTGACCCAGGAGTCTCGTGTCATCTGCCAGCATCCATGAAACTTCAGCTGGCTTGTTAGCCTGCGAGAAGGAAAAAAATCTCAAACCTTTCAGTTTTGACAGTAAGGTCTTCCACAGCATACCTACAAATAGACACCGAAGTAGTTTGTTCGTCTTATGAAGTGTGTTTATGTGGCATCCATTAGTAAGACAAGGGGGAAGAAAGAACCCAGATCACCGAACCTCAAAGTCAGTATTCTCTTTTTATTGTGCATAGTAGGAAATTTTATGAAGAGTCCGCAACAAAGTGTTGCTAAATGGTGATAGCTTAATTCATTATCCCTTTCATGCTTTCTCACTTTTATTAAGTGAAAAAACTTTAATCCCAATAATGAACAACCAGTGGGTAACTGCAGGATTAATCAAATGAATGAGAAAAATATTCTGTGGCAGAAATTTCTGACTTCTCCCAATTCATGTGATTCAGATGGCTGTTTATTTCAGCCACAGTTTGATATACATGTAAGAGCAAGGTTTTGAAGTTATAAAGACGTAGGTCCAGTTGGGATTGTATCGCTTCAAACTTGTGCAACTTTGGGCAAGTGACGTCATTTTAATAGTTGCCATTTCCTCGCCTATAAAATGGTATTTAATTGTCCCAGTGTAATGACATGAATCTGATGGCATTATTTTGAAGATTACAAACACTTGTGGCTTATTTCTATACATTCAAATAACTCAATAAATAACAGCCTCCATTATCACTTCACAAATAGGTATGGCTAGTTCTTTACCTAGAAATTTATAGACGCTCATGGCTTCTGGGTCATCCCAGCTGTTACGAAAGGGGAGCATACAGGGCATGACTGTGGGGTCAAAAAGTAACTTTATAATTAGAGCGTAAGCTCCATGAGGAAATGGATCAGGTTCTGTACCCCAGGCCTTAGAATAATACCAAGCACACAGAAGATGCTCAGTGAAGATTCACTCAGTAAATCGGTAAATAAATTGGTCTGAATACCTTTGAGATTAAGTCCAGAAGTCCTGAGAGCAAAAACGGGAGAGAGAATTCGAACACACCTGCAATGTATGTCACTAAATCTGTGCCCCTTAGGGCTACCATCTTTGTACAGGGATGTCTCAGGACCCAAGAAATTAGCAGTTATCTCTGAGGCACTAGTACCTGCGAAGGAATGGGACAAACCGGACTGCAGTGAGCCATGCTGCAGCACAACCAGAGGAGGGACCTGCCTGTAGTTCGGAATTAAAGGCCTGTCTGTCTACCTTATGGTGCTGTGATGGGGCCCAGAGGAAGCTGCCCTCAGAATGGCTCAGAGTTACACCTGAAACCAACATAGGGAAGAGCTAACTCAGAAATTTGCACCTGTTTTGTTTTACAGATGGGAAATAAATAGCATTTTGTTATTTTGAAAGCAGCTTCAGCTTATTGGTTAAAAAAAAAAAAAAAGGAGAAGGAAAGAAAATGAGAAGAAAAAATAAATTTTAAGATCCTAAAATTAAGAAGAAAACAGAGCCATAAACTCAACCACCTTGAGATAGCGACTCTTGAAGATTATTGAATTTTCAAGTGAGGCATGCTTATCTGCTCCAAACCCTCTTTTTTTAAAGATGGAGGAACAGAGGCCCCAAGAGGCTGTTAATTTTACAAAGTCACATTTCACTCCACTGGTCCATATATTGACGACTGAAAGAAGAACTCAAAGGAGAGGGTTTACCTACTAGAAGAACATCATCAGCGACTGCCTGGGCCCCTCCTGCCTGTCTGCTAATTAGTTAACATTGATTCCAAACTGTTTAGGCCAAAAACATTTTCCAGGGCTGCAGTGATTTTGTCTTTTAAACATCAAAGTTAAAAATAACCTTTCCAGAAACATCACACAAGGGCAACAAAACACACCACGTTTGGCACCTTTCAGGGAAACAAGCTTCTCTTTGCAGAATTCCAGCTCTCTGCTGTAGTGCCGGCAGGATGTGCCAGATCAAATCCATCACAATAAAAAGCAGGAAAACTGGAAACACTTTTTTTCCCCTATAGAAATGAAGAAAAATTTGAATCAGGAAGCCCTTAAATGTATTTAAGTTGGATCAAGTCATCAGATTGGGAAAGTACCCTGTTTGAAATCACTCCTCCTCTGATCCCAGATGATTCATAGGGGTCTGTTGACTAGGTGTCTGGCAAATACTCCACACCGTTGCTCCTGGCATGCCTGTCTGACAGATGTTAAAAATGAAAGGCTGACAATTTTTACAGTATAATTAAATCTCTCCTTATTTCTCAAGTGCTATTTAATATAATTTTAATCAAAAGTAATAACCATCCATAATTGCTGTAATAGAGGCATCTGTGTCCTATGTGAGGCATTACCTATTGTTCTTTGGGAAGATGTCTTGCAAGGGGAATGTCTCTTGCTAAAGTAGCTTTAATTCTTTCAAAACATTTGGAAGCAAGGAACAGACTCAAGGAGGATAAAGCTTCAGGGCGTGCCATCAAATGTATAAAAAGGTCACGTGGTCAGTACTGCAACGTGATGCTCCTTGCCCGTTTCCTGCCTTTGTAACTGAAGTCAGGAACGTTTCCTTAGAAGGACTGTTTGGAAGACACATACGAGGAGGAGGTGATTTTTATTCAGTGAGGCTGGTAAAAGTAACTGAACAGATGATCTGAGACCTCGGTCTCTGTCTTCGTTCATTAGGGTTGAGACAACAAACTATCATAGACTGGGTAGTTCGTAAACAACTGAAATTTATTTCCCACAGTCCTGGATGCTGGAAGTCCAAGATCAAGCTGCCCCTATGGTCAGGCACTGTGCCTGGTGAAGCTTGCTTCCTGGTTCCTTCATGGCCGTCTTGCTGTGATGTCACACGGCGGAAGCTTAAGTCTTCTCAGGCGTGTTTCACAAAGGTCCTTGGGACCGAATCACCTCCCAAAGGCCCCCACCTCCTAATACCGTCACCTGGGGCATTAGGTTTGCAGTGTGCAAATGGAGGGGCCGGGGACACAAACAGTCAATGGAAAGCAGTCACTGAGAAATCACTGAGTTTAACTTGTAAATATTTATTCCACCAGTTTGGTTATGAGCACGACTTAGATGTTCCTAAAGCTTAGGATGAAGTGAAATCATGCATTGCAGAGCTAGAAGGAACAAAAGGGATGAGCTGGTCTGACCATCAGATTTCACAAATGAGGAAGGTGGAGTTCAAGGAGTAGACGTGATTTATCCATGTATCCATAAATTGTGCGTTGAAGAAGTGGAACCGGAACCCTGGTGTAATGACTCCAAATCCAGTTGCTTTGACGTCTGAGCACGTTACCTTCTCACTAATGATGTTTTCATTAAAAAAAAGAATCAGTCTTATGAAAATTCTAAAACAATAGTTCAGAACTATGTCAAACTCTTCTGTGTTAAACTTCCCTGATTACTATTTAACTAGAGATATTTTCCATCTCCCCCTAAATTGGTGGTCTGTCTGGCACACAGCTTTATTGGAGGTAGCACAGACTAGCATAGTGTCTGTTGTTTGAGCTTAATTAATAAAAATTAAATTAGGCCTAACTCTGATGTTTAACTTATTTTAACATACTGACATGAAAGCTGTCCTTGAAACAAATGTTACGTATTGTTTGGTTATAACTGTGTTTCAAATAATAAGTTGTGGTTGTCTTGGTAGCTTTTCCTTGCTGACACTAATGGAAATCCCACTTGGGACAAATGTTGACAGAGCTGGGAAGTAACTAGGGGACCTAGAACTCTCATGCCATGAGCCAAAAAGGTGGCTGGGCAAGAGGCACCATAGTTTCGAATCCAATGTGCAGAGACGTGAAATTTAGGACACCCTGGTAAAAACAGAAGTCTTATTACGTGCCTATGAGCACTAGAGTGGGAAGTCTGAACACAGAATGGCTGGCACTTGGGGGAGAGGCATGCTACAAGTGTCTGAAAATTACAGCATGCAACCCTCTTGGTCAAAGGTGATACATAGAGCAAGTTTATTTCAAATGGGTGTTCCCCATATCTGAGCTTCTCTCTGAGAAGGGATTTACAGTGGAGAGTGGTGGAAGTAATAATGGGCAGTAGGTTTGGGAGAAAATGTGGTCTAGCATTATTATTTGAGTAGGCAAGAATAAAATTGGGAGGTAGGTAAAAACTGGGCAACCCTTTGAGTACTTAGACAAGAGGAAAGTTAGAGCTACTTTTAGGAGCTAAAATGTATTGCTTTTGAGTGCAGTAATTTGGCATGCACAGGAGAATGTCCACCCTTGGAAGAAAGGATTGGGGCACTCAGTAATTTTTTTTTTTGTGACTTAGTATGGGGAATTATAATAATAGTAAATAGGTAATTTTTAATACTATCTGAGGCATCTAATGAGGAAAAGAACAAAATTAGAAAGTTAGACTGGGGAAAAGTCATTAAGTACACCATTTTATAAGGAGATAAAATTTTAGAAAGATAGGAAATGAATATTTATTGGAAAAATTACTCAGAAGAGGAATCTATTATCTAGGAGAATTAAAGATATCAGGTTTAGTTAGTTTAAATAAATGAAGTTGCTTGAGTAAGTTGAGGAAAAACCATACTGGTCAATCAAATCTAAAAAATAAATTAAAAAAAAATATATATATACACACACACACACATATTTAAATCAAACACATAGATCACAAGAATGTCTACTTTCCTGTGACTCTAAATTGAGATGAGCAAAGTACACAGTGGCTGTTGAACCAAAATATTAATATCTCAGCTAAAATTATACTGCATTACCATATTTCTAATTGTACATCCAATTGACACCCAGATTATAATAATGACATTATATAGATACAAGTCTGTATCAATAGAATAAGTTAAAAGAAGAAGCAGACATGCAAATGATATAGCTAGCTTTTTCTTGGGGGAAGATCTGGGAAGAAATTTAAGAAGGGTGGGACCAGGAATAATGAAGGCACAAATAGGGGAAGTTTATGTAGGAAAAAGAAAGAGAAAAAAAGAAATTAATTCTGTATGTCTAAGAAAATGTCTGGTACCAGAATTTTTTTCTCTTTCATTTTACCTATTAGCTAGTTTTTCAATTTTGTGTGATTAATGATTCATATATTTATATATTTGTATATTTGCAGAATGACTTTGACTCACCCATTCTCTTCTACGGTAGAGCCATTCAGACAGAAATTCCAGGACCTCAGTGTGGAGGAAGCTCTTTCTCTGGAAGGCTGGTACAAACTAACCTGAGATGAGAACTACTGAAGCCGCCCACGAATTTGACTGCTTTTCGTGTCCTCGTTCTTACCATGGAGCCCTTGCACCCACTTAGAGGAGTTTATAAGGGAAGAAAAGGAATAAATCCTGGACTTTTAATACACAGTCATCCCCTGTTTTTACAAAGTGCACCACTTGGCTTTGACCAAAGACCTATTAACATTGGCCAAAAGAAATCCAAAGAAGAGTTTTGCTTTTATGTACAATTATGATCTCAGTGTACAGTTGGAAAAAATTGCAGCCTTAAAGATGTTAAGTAAAATTCCCAAGGCTACTTAACTAATAAAGTACGCAGCTACTATTCAAAACCAGATAGCTTCGCTCTAGAGTTTGCCCTGCCAATCATCAGTCAGCACTGTACCACAATATATTCTATGTAAGATACAGAAAGGATTAGGAGCTATTGACTGGGAACTGATACATATTAATGGAATTTCTGAGGAAGGAATGTGCATATATTCACCCACATATAGGCATGTGAAAATCCTTCCTCCAAATCTGAATATTTGAATATTTATACACTTCCTCAAGTTTCTTGAGAATGCACTGAAAAATGAATACGGATGAAAACAGACAATTTCAAATAATTGCTACTTTGAACCAAATCAAAGGTTAAAAATCAAATCAGCACAGATCCTTCCACATCCAAGTGTGATGGACTGAGAAATGCAGACTGACTCCTGATCATTGCATAGAAACAGGTATAAAACCTGGAGCTAATACCAAAACAACTACCTGAAAATACTGAAGAGTAAGCAAAAGCAGAGAGGCTGGGGGGCTGGGGCTGCACAGGTGGCGGACAAAACAACACGTGTAAGCTCTCACCACGGCAGCTTTCCGTCTGATGCTAAGTATCAATATTGTCTACTCTGCAAAAACAATGATTCTAGTGGGTCACATAAAAACCTCTTCGCATTGTGACTAGGAAAACAGAAAAGTGAAGCTAGGAAACTTATGAACACTGCAAAGAGCGGAGAATCCTGGAAGGAAATGAGCAAGAGAAGGAATCCACAGATGCTTCCTAACCATGTCATGTTTTGTTTGAAAACTTGATTAGGGCAAAACAAAACAAAATACAACAAGAAAACTTCAAGTGGAGAGATCAGCTGTACAAAAGCATGTGTATTTGACCTGGAGAGAGCCAGTGAAAGAGTGAAAGAAAAACACTCTTTTCCTATTTCTTTTCCAAAACAGATGTCTAAAGACTTTGAAAAAAAAAGACAAAACTTCTCTTTTCTCCTTGGCTATTGTTACCTTTATAATTAGTTCCTCCCAAGAGAATGAGTTTCTGTTTTACACATGCTTTGACACTACCAAAAATGCTCATCAGGAGGGTTGCACTGATGAAAGTTTAACGTTACTGTGGAGACAGGGAAACGGTAGCACGTGGCTTACTGTTATTCTGATATGTACCAAGCAGAATGGAGAACTAGGTCAAAGACAAACGGTAGCACGTGGCTTACTGTTATTCTGATATGTACCAAGCAGAATGGAGAACTAGGTCAAAGACAAACAAAAACTCCATGTCAGTTCTACTCCCAAAGCTACCAAAAGAAGTTGAATAGCAAGAATCTTCTTCACTTTGGACCTCAGTTTCCTCATTGAAAAATGAAGCTATTTGGATTTGATAATTTCTAAGGCTCCTTTCCAGCTTAAAAATTTGATGGGTCTCAGGTATTTTAACTTGATAAGGTGTCAGAATTTCATCCTGAGCCTCAGCAGTTAGAGCAGTTGGCATGGAGCCTCCAAGGAACGCCTATGTCAGGATTTCCCAGAATATGTTTCATAAAAGAGTAAAATTCCAAAAGTAGATTTTTTTTCTTTTTTTTGCTTACTTAGTTAGTAAAGGCCTTTTTTAATCTTTCCAAGTTAGGGGATTTATGAAAAGTGAAGAATAAAAATAAAATCAAAAACCATCCTATATCATCCATCCTCCTTGTAAAAAAAAGTTAAAATTTTACTATGAAAAAGGAAGAAAAAAAAGTCAGAATAAAGCTTTAAAGTTAAATTTATGAAAAACTCACTATATTTACCTTCTTTTTCTCACTGCAACACTGAACAAGAGAAATTTTATCCAAAAACTGCTTTTTGGGGTGTTGGGAACCATTGGTCAATTCTTTGTGTTTCTCCTCCTATGCTCAAACCTGAGCAAGAAACTATTTCCTTCCTGAATCACAGAGCTTGCTTCTTTATCACCCTATTTGTATAATTTTGTCTCTCTCCTGATAACCATCTAGCCAATACAAAAAAATATTGTCAATTTTTGAGAACAGCTGAGACTAATCTCAAGAATACCAAATGTAGGCAAGAATATAGAACAACTAGAATTCTTATACATTTCTGGAGAAAATGTAAACTGGTACAACTCTTTGGAAAACAGTTTGCCAGTATCTTATAAAGGTAACTGTAGATCTACCGTATGACCGAATAATGTCATTCCTTGGTTTACCCAAGGGAAATCAAATCATATGTACACACAAAGACTTGTACTCAAATATCCATAGCAATTTTATTCATGATAACCCCAATTTGGATCCCAATTTTATTCATGATAACCCCATTTATGTGAAGTTATGCAACTAGTCAAAGTAATCTATAGGGAAAGAAATTGCATCTGTGGTTGTCTAGGATGGAGGGCAGTGGTGGTTGATTGCAAAGCAGTGGTTACTTGAGTATATAGCTCTGTCTAACTCATCAAACTGTATATTTAAAATGTGTACATTTTGTTATGTAAATTAGACTTTAACCACATTTATTTGATATAGCAAAAGAAACATACATATTCAAAATTAAGATCTTTCTTTTCCAAAGCTTGATATATGAGTGTTTACTCACAAATAAGATAATTCAAATATAAAGTTATTTCATGCTTAAAAGAATTAGTGGAAAATGGTGCAAAGTATATCCTTATAAAGTTGATTGCATACAGTAGTCATCTCAAGTTGACTTGCTTTGAGGCAGAAGTGATATGCATGTTTCATTTTAGGTTTTTTTTTTAATGCATGTTAACTGAAGGTAAAATTTGTAAGTATACTTCTTCAGGCAATTTTTCTTATATCTAATCTGATTTTTTTTATAAATGTATGTATAATTTACTAATGTGTGAATTGCAAAATTATTGAAACATTCTGCCAGCCCCCTTAGGGGATCAAGGGAAGGGAGTGTCACATTATGTACTTGACAATACCTGGCAGATCGCCTTATGTTACTGAATGTATTGAACTGCACCAAGTTAAATCGCAATGAGCGGAATCAGAAGCAGAAAAGTACAGAATAAAAGACACTGAGCTAGCATTTAAGAAACTTGTGTTCTAGCCCTGTTTATGCTTCTGTATAAACTTGGGTGAGTCATTTCATTTCTCTGAACTTCATTTTATTTATTCACTGAACAAATATGTTAAGACCTCCTTTGTGTCCAAACCCTAATTTATAAGCTAAGAATAGACACATGGATGGCCTGGCCTCGAACGTGATGCAGATGACAGTGAAGTGGAGAAGACATAATTGCACTAACACAACACAACAATGTGGAAGTACCATGATGAAGAACCAGAAGGGAGGGAGGCATGGGCTGCTAGATCCTGCCCTAAACCCAAGCCTGGAGAGACTACAGAATTGAAAGGGCACTCTAGATTTTCTTGTATAGGTGGAAGCTAAAAATATCTTTATTTGTAAAGAAAATTGCAGCCTAGAGTAGAAGAGGGCCAGATGCCACAGATGGGCTACATGTTGGAAGAGAGCAGGTCTTATTATCCTGGATGAACCATGGTCTGCATTATCATTGATGTGAGGCAGGAACACAGCAGTGATAGCCAAGACCAGTCAGGGACAGGTGGGTCACTTCAGGGCTGTGCCAGAGCTTGGAAAGCAGATAATAGGAGCAGCTGGAAAGGTCTTCATTGAGTGTTCCCTCCTCCCTGGCCTTTCCCATGCCCAGAACTGCCAGCATATGGCAGCAACCTGTAGGAAATAGGAGTGATGAGGCAGAAGTACTTCAAATTTGCTGAGAACTAGGATACACTGGGGGTCAGAGAAGCATGTGAGCAGTCTGGTCATCTGGATTGTCACTCTAGGCATTCTTTCCCATGAGAGCATCCTCTCTGACACTGACACTCACCAGGAAAAACACAGGCTAGTGCTTTTTGTTTCTGTCCCATAGACTAGTCAAAGTTGAGCTGGTCCTTGAATTTAAGAAGTTACAAACAAAACAAGGAGATAAGAAAATATGTCACCAAATATGAGCCAGGGAAAGCTAAAGGGGGAACAGATGGTAATTTTAATATTAGACAAAACAAGAGTTTAAGTTTGAAAACATCATATGTGAAAACTTTAAGCTATAACTTGGTAAATGGAAAACTAGAACTAGAATATTCAACAATAATTACTATATATGTGCTTCAACATATAACCTCTCTAAAAAAACTAACAATTATTTGTTTTTTAAAAATTTTTCTTCAATGAATTGTCTTTTATAATGTCTTCCCAGTTCTTCTGTTGTATTTTTAGTCTTTTGTTTGCCGATTTAAATGAGTTGCTAGTCAAGTAAAAATTAGTCATTTCTCATTTGTAATCCATGTAGATATGTACTCCATGCTTTTGTTGATTTTACTTTTGTGCACTTTGTTGAACAGAAGTTTTTATTTTTTTGCTTTCAAATCCATCAGATACATTCTTCAAGCTTTGTGTTTTTAAATCTCTTTATTAAACCCTTCTTAATTTATATGTTCTATTATTATCTTTCTAATTCTACTGTACTTACTTAATTTCTTATATGGAGGCCAACATTGCCTATGCTGTGATGTAACGATCGATTTTGAATGAGAATGCACTGAGTTTGTAGCTGAATAGGGGGAGAATTTATGTCTTTAGAATAGTTAGTGTTTTTCTTTTTTCTATTTGTGAACATGGCATGTGTTTTATATTTATACAAAAATATGCTTTTTAATAATCAGAGAAATTTAAATTAAAAATACAAAAAGATACCATTATATTCTTACAAAAAAATGGCTAAAATTAAAAAGACTCGTATTATTAAGCTTTGGTAAGAATTTGTAGCAATGGGGTTTTCACTCACTGCTAATGGTAGTGATTAACCACCCTGGAAAACTGGTATTATCTACTAATGTTCGACATACAGGCACTCTAAGCATACCTACTAATTTTGCTTCTAAAAGTATAACCCACATGTTCATCAGAATACATATAATAATAACCATATCACATTTTGTTAGTCTTAGTTCAAAGCTGTAACAAACCTATAGGTGATTCACGACTTAAAGGGAAAAGAAAAAAGTCTGATATTCACCTCAGTAGATGTCAGTAAGTCACTTGATAAAATTCAACAATAGTCTTGGCAAAACCACACAGTAAACTAAAAATGGAAGAGAAATATTGAACCTAATAAAGTGTGTCACTAAAAAACCCCACAACAAACACTCTATGACTTAACTGAACATTTTTCTTTAAGAATAGACATAAGATAATGTTGCCTATCACCACTTCTATTCACCAATGAATTGGGAAACCAGGTTAGAAAGTAAAAAAAATCAAAACAAATAAAATCTTTCTGTATTTTAACAAAAATTTCAAAAATGTACAAAATTACGTAGTGTACTATTTTGAGATGTAAAAATGTATGTCATGAAAACTAAAAAAATCAAGGGGGAAATGATTTAGTATAAAGGGGAAACAGAGTTGTACTGAAGTAGAACAGAGAAGAGCCTCGGAAGAACTAACAAATCTGTGAGCCATGGACTGAAGACTGAGGATCTCAGTCCCATACAGCTGATGACCCAGATAATCACGGGCTTAAATGGAATGCAGAAAAAAAAGCATCAACCTAGTTAAGGACCAAGAGATGATCTGTATTTTGATCAGTCCATCTATACCTTCCTATTACCTACACACCTTGGACAGTCCTATAAATGAAGATATTGGTTATGAAGTCGGTGTGGTTGCCTTCATTTATAGCATTTTAAAGTTCTGTAAAATAATAAGAGTTCAGAAAATTATCAGAAATGGAGAGGATTGAGACAGGATGACATCCATACTCATCGTCTTCCCATGTGTCCGGCAAGTTAGCAATTGTATTAAGGTCTGGAAAATTAAGGTCTGGGGAGCATAATCTTTACCATGAATTTTTTGGCCAGGAAACTTTTGCCCTGATATTCACATCCAGTTCATTAAGAACGATTGAAGGGAAAAGCGCTCTCACCCAGCTCTGTAACTAACTCTGCACTCTTGCTGTTGCTTTGAATTGGGAACGTTCATCCTGAGGGTTGGTGGGGAGTTGTTTTGTTTTGGTTAAGGTCAGCGGCAGTGGACTCTTCTGGCAACTTCTAAGTAGACATGATAGTGGTAAATTGAAGGAAAGATATTTTTGTCTTCAATGTTTAACTAACCTTCACTGTTCCTGACACTGAGGTGTCAGGTTCTAACAGCTTCCAATTGATAACCTGTCACTCAAAGGACAAGAAGCCCATAAGTAGTATGGAAAGTGCATGAGTACTTTCAAGGTCTAGGCTGGGGTCTCCAGAAACTCTGAAGTCAGTTGTTGGGACTGCATATAACTGGTGTATGAGGTCAGCCTTCTGGTCTCCCACGGAGGAACAGCAGACCTCCTACTGCTTCTTGCATTTTGCCCTGCACAACCTTCAGTCATCTTATCTTTCATCCTTTCTCTATCAACCATCCTTCACCTTCCCCAGACTCCCTTGTGGAGGAGAAAGGGCTGGGGAAGGATATTTCTATAAACACCATCAGCCGCAGAATCTCCTGAAGATTTATATTTCAAAAACCTATGTCCAGGGAATACAGCCCTGCCATTGAAGTATTGCAGGTCTTCTGCAGATGCGAGAGGTTGATTTGACACTTTAAAACCTTTCCTTTTTTTTCTTTTCTTTTTCTTTCTTTCATTCTCTTTTTCTTTTACATCTCCCTCTCATCCTGTCTAGCAGAGTAGATCAAACACAATGAACAAGATTACACGAAGGTGACTTGGAGCCCTTCCAATGGCTAAAGTAGAATCCTAGCTGCTTTCGACTCCTGGGTAATCCTAGATCATACAGTGGCGTTCAGAGCTCCCAGGGAGTTTAACACGAGCATCTGTTTCTTCAAGCCACAAGCCTTTTTGAGTAGAAGATAACATTCTGGAAACTTTATTCACCCAGCACAAAAATAATGCAAATGAATAAATGTTCTGAGACTCTGAATCACACCCCTCAAGCTAGCCTTCTCTTTGATGAAAATATTTCTAAAATGCATTACATTCGTTTTTACCCTCTTAACCTGAGCATTTAACAGTTATTCTCCTTGGGACAGAGTCGCCGTCCTGGGCATACTAACTGCATTTGCAATAATAAAATGATGCCCTCAAGAATTGCAGCAGTGTAGAAATTCTCCCTCCCTAGTCTGTGACTTTTTTTTCACATATAGGAAATGTTATTTCTTACAATTTAAAAGTAATTGTTCCCAATTACTAATATATTTAAATGAAAGTAAGAATAATCACTACAGTGAAAACTTCATAAGGCCTTTGATCACATAAAAATGGCACATTTTTTTGTTATTTGATATCTAGGTAGCTTATCCGGTATTTACTCTTTTAGAAAAGCTTTTTTAAAGTAAGATTTAATATTTAATACAATAAAGTTTATATAGTTTATAAACCTTAAGTCTGTAGACCTAAGCCACGTAGTCACATTGTGTAGCAAAATAACCACAAGCCAGATTCAGAAACATTAGACTGTCCCCATCAATAATATCTCTAAGAGGTAATCATTATGCTAACTTTCATTATCAATTGATTTTACCTGTTCCAGAAATTGATATAAATTGGATGGTATGGTAGATATTTTTTTGCAAGACATTTTTGCTCTAATAATATTTAGCAAACACTGCCAAATAGTATTACAAAATATCTGTAATGAATTTTATTCCCACTGCAATGTATGAGAATTCCAGTGTTCCCCTGTATCCTTACTTGTAACTTTGTATTGCCAATCTTTTTTCTTTCTTTCTTTCTTTTTTAATTTAGCTGCTTTGGTGAAAATGCAATAGTATCTTATGGTGGTTTTAGCTCAAATTTTTTATTGTGAACTTTATAATCACTGATTATATTTTTATTGGTTTTGCTTCTTCATTTAGTATCTCCTGTATTAAGCAATTTTAATTAAACTTTTTATTTTGAGGTAATTGTAGATTTATATGCAGTTTAAAGAGATATTTGATTTTATTATTTTTTCTCTAATATATCTATGGCCTTATATTTTGTAATTTTAATGTGGTTTGTCAAAGTTATCCAAAAATGAAGACTATCAGCATTTTATGTAAAGCAAAAGAACATAGGCTTTGAAAGAATTTGAGATTTATACTTAATGAAAGGGATTTTTTTAGGCATAGCTTTATGACTTTGGAAGGAAGGGGCTCTAAGGGGCTCCTGCTTTAGTTTGTAGGTAGGAATAATCTGACTTCCAGTTAATGCACTGAAAATATTATTTAGTTCTGTCCAGAGTGTTTTGAAACGTTAGTCTATATTTTACATCGCAAAAGTTTACATAACTGAGAGTTCCAAATATCTAATAATTGAATTGTCTAAACTATCCAAAAGGCCGTGCTATAGTGCCTTTGAATTAATTTTATAGTAGACAACCTTTTTCTTTCCTTAGTCAAACCTATTTGAGTTTTATCCTTGGAGTCTATGATTAGACTCTACAGAAGAACAAAATCTAAAGAATATCTCTTACCTAAATTCCTGCATTATCCCTCCCCTGGAATCCTGACTCAAGAGCAACAAAATAGCATGATATGCCTCGAATTGAGTGGAATTGGCACCTTTCACACAAATTAGCAATATATGCACCTGTGTTTATTCTTTAACAAAATCAATATTTGTCAGTATTTCAGAAAAAAATAACTAAAGATGAGGAAAAAGTGGGCTAAGCTAAACAGAAAGAATCAAACCATTCTTCTTAATTACCATTAGCTATTTACTTATTCAGGCACCTGCCTGAGACAAAGATTAGCTATTAGTTTCAGTCCCAGATGGTTCGGGAGAACGTACCAAAAAATATATTGGGGTTAAGTGTCTAGCAATTCTATATATAAAATTCTTGGTAAAAATAAACATACACACATAGATGCATACATATGTCATAAAATAAAAACTGAATTCTTATTTTATAAACTCATTCCTGGCTGCTTTACTGGGAAATCATACAGGGAATAGCCACAGAAAGAAAACTGTAGTCAAATTATACTTATCTATATTAGGATAACATAGTCAAAGTGGCCTATCCATTAGCCACCAAAATATTTTTCCAAGCTCCTTCTACATGTGCCCTTAAATCCAGTCTTCTTTCCTCCTCTTCATTCATAAATTCCATCTTTTCAGCATTTTTTAATATATCTTTTGTTTTCATCTAAAATTGCTTATCTCTTCCATCTTAAAAAAAATCATACACCTCACAAAAAAAAAAAAAAAAAAAAAAAAAAAGGCTCCATGACTCTCCCAGTTCCCTGTTCAACATCCCCTTGTTCATATTTGTCCTTCCAAAATGAAGAACTGGAATATCCTTGGACCTTTTACACCATGCCAATCTACCATAAATGTGGGTTATTTGACTGATACACCTGTTGCAGTGATGGTTTCTCTTGTTGCCAAGATTCAATAGTATTCCTCTGGAGACTATACACACACACACACACCATCAAACAGATAATCTGGGAAATACAATATTTCGCATTCTTCATTTGTAATCTTCACACATGCCTTCAAAATTCATTTGGAAGAAAAATGATAAGATGAGGCTCCTTGTGTCAATGTTTTTACTACATAATCACTTCCTAATTGAATGCAATCTGGATACCGTGTTGTGAAGGAGACAAAGCCTCACGCTGAATTTCTGCATTGGAAACTGTCAGAAGTATTTGTATTTGGTGGAGGCTTACTGCTAAGAACTGGGTGGGAAGCCAAGAGAGTAAATTGCAGCCATCTCAAAACGCAAGCATTTGATCGAATTTTGACAATAATTCCTATAAAATAAAATTTAACTTCAGGCCATCATTTATGTAGCATCAAGACTGCATTTTAAACTAGGTCCTGTACACATAAAATACATTTAGTTCAAAGCTATGTGCTCCATGTTTCTCTTTAAATAACATTGATTTGTTCTTAAAGAATGGCTCAGATTTCTGGTTTTAAAATTTATCTTTTCAAAGAGTGGCTAATATGTGTTATTTTCCCTCTAATCACTACTCCACTAAAAGAATTTCCACACCATCTCTAGTCTCTGCTGAGTTTTATATACAATTAGTTATTAACTTCTCTAGGCTTTACCTTATCAATGCCTTCGATTTATAATATGATCATCAGGTCCCTTCAGTTCATTCCACTATACTTTATTAAGCTTTATGGAGATGCATATTAATGCCTCAATAAAATCATTGAAATACCACTTTACACACACTAGAATGACTAAAATAAAAACTACTGACAAATATTCATGAGAATTTGGAGCAACCGGAACTCTCATTCCTGCCTTGGCAGCAGTGTAAATGGTACAACCATTTGGGGAAACTATTTAACCATTTCTAAGAATGTCAAAACAATAACCACCCTATGATTTAGCAGTTCCAATTCTCTCGTATAAAACAAGAGAAATGCAAAAAAAAAAAAAAAAAGTGTCCATTGGAATACATGCACCGGCATGTCCTGGAAAAAACAGAAATGTGCATTAACAAAAGGAATGGATAAATTTTCACGTGCTCAGTGGAATCAAGGAATAAACAATGTGCATACATCTCAGTAATATGTTGAATTAAAGAAGACACACAAAACCGTATATGCTATCTGATTATGTTTATATGAATTCCAAGAGAAATAAATGGAACCAATGGCTATAGGAATCAGAAGAGTGGCTTCCTCTCACGGGCAGGACACTCACTGGACATGTTAATGCAGGACATTTCTAGGATGATTGTGGTGGGGGTTATTCACATTGATATATTGAATGGTACTCTTAAATCTGTGTATGTTGTTGTTTATAAATGATATTACCATAATTTAAACTATGGCATTAAGTTCCAAACTTGTCTTTCAAAATCCATTTGTATCAATATCCTGGAATGGGAGGTCCTTTCTCCTTTTGGTTTCTGACTAATAGAACAGACCAAGTAATCACGTGTCAACAAAAAATCAAAATATCCCCTTTAGTAATGTTTTACAAAATGATCACTTACCACTCCCCCAAAACTCAGAGCTCTCAGAAAATGACTAGATGGAATCATTTAGATTCTAATAGATCCATATTTTCTTATTGCCTACAGGAAAAATTCCTGAATTACCCCAGAGTTGTAGACAAAAAATTACAGATGTAGCCAAACTCCTCAGCCCCACAGGAAATCCTTTTCTTGGATTTTGACAGCAAAGTGCTTAGAGAAAATAAACGCAAAGAAAGAGAGTGTGTCGGTGGGCCCTGGAAGGTCAAAATGAAAATAAAGCCATTCCATCCAGAAACAATAACCTTTAAGACCATGACCCCACCTGCTGAAAACAGAACCCAATAATTAAAGTTTGGAAGACAGAGACTGATAGTGTTCATAGACTTGTTCAGCTCAAAAGCAGATGGCAGATGGATGAGTCAGCCCAGAAAAGAACATTCTTCAGGCTGGCATTTCACAAGGACGATGGACGGTTGAAAGAGGTCTGGGAATTACATCTAGTGATTTCTACGTTAGTAAGAAAAACATGAGTGCTTTCGTCCAGAGACTTGCAGTTCTTGGTGCCGTGGAAACAAAAGTATCAAGACGATGGTTAACTAGCGATTTATTGAGTGCCCACCAAGTTTTATTTACTGTACTTGAAATCCTGCAAACTATATCTCTCATCTTTACAATAGTCCTGAAAGTTACTCGTCACTGGGTTCATTTTGCACACGAGGATTCAGTGGCTCAGCCAAGTCCCCCAGCTTGGGGTGGGAAGGACCAGGGACAGAGCCAGGTCTGTTTAATTCAAGAGGCTTTTTTCTATTATATCATCTTTATTACAGAAGTAAAAAGCATCAACTTCTCTAAAGGAAGTACTTACATCCTATATAATAAATGCAAAGAATAATACTGTCAAGACTGCTGGAATAGTTGTCACCTACTTCCTCCCGTTTTCCTTTGGTAACATTTTTGCCTCTCTCAGGAAAGGCTACAGATTGATGTCATGTGCTGTTAATTTGTATGGTCTCCTCATAAGTTTCCTACAGGCATTTGGCTATCTGCAGATGTCAAGTCCCCAGGCTGTAAAGTTCACTAAGCAGATTGCTTTGAAATATTCTCCCTCCAAAGGCCCCCTTGTTTAACCTCCGTAAATCGGCTCTGAGCTGCTTCCTAACTTGACTTACGTGGCTTGTGTGTTTTTGCACACCGATTTTGTGCAGTGAGTGAGCAAAGACAGTTTTCTAGAATCCCCCAAACTCAATTCTGTTCCCACTCTGCACATGTTTTATCTTTGGCTGGTTTGCAGACATGAATAACCAACAGTGTTGACAATCTGTGTCGTCCCGCTTGAGCATCACCATATTGGCAGCATAACAGAGAGACTGTGATTCTCATGCTAAATGAGAGAACTGTTGCGTCAAAGAAGATATTTTATGCCCTGCAAGATGCTCCAAGTTCTGTGTATTAATCAAATACGTGCACACACACAGAATTCTCTGTCTTGTTTATTTTCCCTCTCTCACTCATTGTCATTACTTCTGCTTACTTCACATTTCACATTTTTTTCCCCAAAGATAGAGGCTACAAGGATCAAAAAATTCCTCTTCTGTATACTTCACTTTGGTTTATAGTATTTCTCGCACATAAAGCATTTCATGAACCATAGCTTTTCTCTCCAAGGAACCCATAGCAATTTTGCTCTGAGTCTTACTCAGTTGGGATACCTGCTCTCTGCTAATACAGAGAGGGAGTGATCATTAAATAATTTAGATGTGAACTCCTTATTAGAAAAGTCCATGCCTTCTTCGATTTATCTTTGCAGAATCAAGAGCATCCATTCATTCCAAGACCATTTAGTGAGCACCGACTACCAGACCGTACATTGTCCTAAATGCCACATAAGCACAAATGAATCAGATAGTCTCTGTCTTCAAGGGACAAACTGTCTGGTGGGAGAGGTGTTCGAGCAAGCAAACAAACGTAAGGCAGTGTGACAAATGACTCAAAGGAGTTAAGTACAAAGGATTGGAGTGTCACAAGGCATGAAGCTCTCAACTATTCTCCAGTTTGGGCGATAATGAGAGAAAGTTTTGATGAATCACTCATCTGAGTTGAGCTGGATGAAGTTGGCAAAGCACATGAAGTAAGGCAGGGACTGCAGGTGGGGAGGTAGCGTAGGTAAAGATAAGGAGTCTTGCAAATCCATCACCTGTGCAGAGGAGGGTGAGCAGGCTGGTTTTAGTAAAGAATAAAGGGCCAGTTGAAGACTTCTAGATGATAAGACTGGAAAATCTTACAGAGTCCAGAGTTTGAAGTCTTTGTACGTCATTCTAAGAAGTCTGAACTTTTATAAAGACAAGAGTTTATCTTGCTAGAATTTTTCTAGATTGTGTGTATGGACATCTTAACAATCATTTAGAAAACAGTCTGAACACTTTACGCCTTTTTTATACACAAACCATGATCCTGTGTGTGCATACACATGCAAAAATCTGGGAGTGGTAGGAAACATAATTAAGTACTACCATGTAAGGTCATTGCACTTTTAGGGAGATGGGAGTATTATTTGCAGTCAAAATAGAAATGAATTATTACTCAAAGTGACAAAATTTAACATTTAATATAATGTCAAGATAGTTAACCATTGTTAATTAAATATATGTGATATGAAAAACACTCAAAAGTATCCCATTCAGTTTCATACAAATATGAGTTATCTTAGCAATTATAAGATTTTTTTTTCCTTTCCACTACCAGTGTGCAATTGATTTTTTATTGATTTAAGACTTCAGTTTCTAAACTTAGTAAATTAAGTGCATTCATTAAAATGTATTATTTTCTGTGTTTGCTAAAAAAAGAAAATAAGTGTTTTCCATTTTGAAACAGCTATTCCTTGAGTAACCTCTCAGTAATGTTCTTGTAAAAAAAAAAATGTAGGCAGACATATTCCTATAGGTTTCTGGGAAACTTGTGGAAACTGGTTCATCCCATTTCCAAAGATCTGCTTTCTAACGTGTGTGGGAGTGGAGAGCCTTTTAATGTCTCATCCACTTAAATACCTAAACCGTCACAAAAAGTTCTTATTTATATACATGTTCTTTAGGAATATGTCTGCCTACTTTTTTTTTTTTTTACAGGAACATTACTGAGACATTACTCACCAGGAATGGGATGATATATTCTGGGGTCAGAGAGGGCGAGTCAGTGTGTTGCTGGTCCACATGTTGATATTTGGACACTTGTTCAACTCCTAGAAAATGCCCCTCCTCCTATTTGGTCACTGGGTAACCTGAGGTGATGGTTCCTGGGTTGTGTGTCTTCTGACTCCTGCTTCATTTGAAAATTATGCTGCCTGCACCTCTGAAGTCCATGTTCTCTGCTCTGTCCTCTGGTCCTAAGGCCCATGTCCTCTGTAGCCTTCATATTCCAACCAGAGGCTCCCTGCGGCAGCTGATGCCTTAGGCCAAGATTTATGCTCGGAGACCTAGAACTCTGCTACTTTCTGTTGCCTGGGCTGGGCTCTGGGCTGCAACTCTCTGGGAAGCTTCCCTTGAGCCCATACTGCCCTCAAGTCTTTTCAGATCTACCTCTGGGTCAGCAATATAGAGTTGGTGCCTGCACTTCACTGAATACCAGGCTTCCTTCAGGTGCTTGGACCTTCTCTAAGATGGACACTGAGAAATGAGGAAAATACCATATGATATCACTTACATGTGGAATCTTAAAAACAAAAAGGGGGGACACTAAGGAACTCATTTACAAAACAGAGACAGACTTAGAGACAGAAAACAAACTTATGGAGGGGAAAAGGGTGGAGAGGGGTAAATTAGGAGTTTGGTATTTGCAAATATTAACTACTATATATAATATAGATAAACAACAATGTCCTACTGTATAGCACAAGGAAATATATTCAGTACCTTGTAATGGCCTATAATGAAAAAGAATATGAAAAGGAACATATATACATGTATGTATACATAATATATAAATAACTGAATTACCATGCTGTACACCAGAAATTAACACAACATTGTAAATCAACTATACTTTAATAAAAAAATTAAAATTTTCAAAAAAGACCTTCTCTAGGACTCCTTCAGAACCCATGGGCTGTTTCTATCCCACTTCTGTGGGTTCTCACCCTCCAGGTTTAGAAACTAGGTCACTCATATCTGAATTTTTGCTCTCTAACTTCTTCTGTTTAGACTCCTTGTCTTCTGTCCCTTGACTTAAGACAAAACTTCCTTTTTTGTTCATCTGACCTCGTGGTTCTACGGGGCTAAAATCCAAATTACAGAGAAGAGAGTATATGTTAAAAATATTTCAAAAATTTTAGGCATATTATACAAATATACTTAAATATTATTAAATTCCTCCCGAAACGATTCATTGTAAGGCCGTTTCTTCGTTTTGCTGTTGCAAAAAGAAAGAAAAAACAGTCAGCCAAATGGTTTGCTAACAGTATCCTAAATACCTTGTTGATCTTCTGTGGCCCAGTCCACACACATCCCTGCTTTCTGTCTGTTGACTGTTGACCTAGCCCCTATTTTTTTTCTCTAAGATTAAATCAGATTGAGAGAGTGAGTTGAGTTAGTTCACAGGTAAAGTTTCTGAAATACTTTTTTTATTGAAGTATAGTCGGTTACAATGTGTCAATTTCTGGTGTACAGCACAATGCCCCAGTTGTGCATACATATACATATATTTGTTTTCCTAATTGCTTTTTATCTTCTCAGTTGAATGAGAAATCATTTTGTGTAATCAAATAACAAGACTTTGATAGTAGTTAGCATCCAACCCCAGCCTCGGTGATGCTCTTCAAACCTTGTCACACACTTTCAGTGGGACAGAGCCGGAGGAGATCTGTTTGCACAGCTCTTTTAAATTCTAATAAGTTTCTCTGCAGCGTATTTCAAAATACCGGTAGTCCCTCCCCACTGCTTCAGCACTGGCTCAGAGGCAGGTCTTCTCTTTCATCTTCAAACAACTTCAAAGTTTATTTTTGAAATAAGAGTTTCTTTTCCCATGAAATTCAAAGGGCTCTCCAGGCCTTCTGTGAGGGTAGAAGCTTCAGGTTTTCAGGGATGCATTTAAAAAGCTGCTGATGTTTTAGCTCCTTCCTGACCTTCCAAAGTATTCAATTTTCTTCACCTTTGTTTTTGGCTGGCTTTGTTGGAAGCTGAGGGAGGTGCTTGGGGACGAGGAGATGCTGGCATTTCTGAAATGACGACATGCCTTAAAAAAAAAAAAAAGCCGCCTTTTTTTTTTTTCTCACTACCTCTGGATTAGTGAGAGATTTTTTAATGGAAGGAAGAAAGGAAAGGAGAGTGGAAAGGAGGAAGGGAGGGAGGGAGGAAAGGAGAAAGAAAAGAAAAACCGGGGAAAAAAGAAAAGGAAAAAAACGGAGAGGGAAAGAAAGAAACTTCCCACTTACATACCCTGGTTTTGCTTTTCCTAGGCTGAGAGCAAGCAGAACATTTTCAGTTGGAAGCTCAGCTTTTTTTTTTTTTTTCCTTCGTTTATTATTTGAATCCTCCGGAGATGGGAGTTTGTGGCCCCAAGCTGTCAGATGCTCGGCTCAGGCCACGGCCCTTGGCTGTAAGTAACGCAGAGGCCGAGGGCAGCGCGGCCTCGCAGCACGTCATCCATCCGGGGCGCAGTCGCAGCGTCTGCCTCCAGGTAAGTCTTCTGCTACGTCCATCACTCTCTGGCAAGGACGTCTGAAGCCCTGGAGAGATGAGATTCATTTTCGGCATTGTCATTGGAGGTGATGAAGGAGAAGGGAGGATAGAGATTGCTTCTTGGGCATTTTTCAGACTTGTGAAGTGTACTTTTGTCCCCATAATTCCTGTTGGAGAAATGCAGAAAGCCTTGGACCAAGGAAAACTGGGTCCAGGGTGCTTGTATGGGGCTAATTATCACTCCTCCTGCATTGAATTGTTTGCTATTTTTCATGAGTATATGTTTTCTCTCTCCAAATGGACGTTCAGCACTTTTAAGACGAGAATGTCTTTTAATATCCTTAGCATTCTTTACAATTCCCTTTGCAGTGACTTACATAGTAAGTACTTGAAAATAATTAATGGTATATATTTTTCTTAAGTCAAGATGAATAGTAAATTTATCATGAAATTCGGTTTCCATAGGAAATCTGTGAAAAGCAATCTCTCTCTCTGTTTTTTTGGTGAGACATTTGGATATTCTTTCTAAATGTTTAGTGTTGTTTGGGACCTATCCTTTGGTATGGAAAAATGAGAAGTCATTGAAAACAATTTCAAATAAAACCAACATATTGCAAAATACAAAGACTTCATCTTTCTTCCTTATTTTTATTAAAATAGCCCAACTTTCACAATACCTAACACGAGAACTTCTGGAATTAATACTGAGTATAGTCAGGTTGTTATTTTTTAATGCATTTTAATTTCGATTATTGTATTTTAATTCATTGGTTTTCCTCCATTTAAACTTGGATTACTGGGAAAATAAACCAATGTCCAATTATTTTATATAAGTGCAAAATTTTAGAACTGAAAAGAGCTTTTAAAGTCCTATAGTTCAATTACAGCATTTCCACCCATGGAGAAATGAGAAATGATTGAGAGAGTTGCTCATAATCATACAATCACACAGTTCATTTGGCACAAATCAGAAAGACAGGTGTGGTGGGGGGACTTCTATAAACAGAATTGGTCTTAACCATGATTTTCATAAAGCAGACTTTTTTTTTTTTTTTGGCCAACAGCCATGTGTGTACCCTTAGAGAGATTTTTTTTTTTTTAATTTCATTGTTCTTGTAAGCTCACTGTGTTTAATAGGTAGACATTTGTTTTGCTAGGCAAGATTGGTTTTAGACCAGGTTTTGAAGAAGGATGCAATTTCTTGAGAAATAATCAATATGTCTTTTTCCCCCTATAACAATATAGCCTACTGTTTTCAAGAACTGAACATACTCCCTATCTGGCTAAGGGGATGGCTCTGAATAGAAGCCTTGAAGACAGTCTGATAGGCCTTCAGAAGAACAACCTTCACTCATGAGTCTGTAAACCCTAAAAATGATATCTACTTTGCCCAGTTCTGGCTCACTTTCTCTGATAACCTATAACCCGTGCTTTGGAGACCTATCACCTGAGAGCCTTACAGCCCCTTCTGGCTAACCTGTGGCGCTGTAAAATATTCTGAGTGCACTGGAAGAAGATGCCCCTGGGTCATGGACCAGCCCTTCTGCATCTCTGCCCTCTCCTACACCCAGAAAACACCACAGGAGACCTCAGTGAGGAAGATTCTAGAAGAGAAGGGGCAGGCAATGTGACCTGCCTAGAAGCATACTTCTGGCTGCCTCAGTTCCAAAGGATTACCATCTGGGTAGCAGCATCACTGATCCAGGGACAGAACCCATAAGAAAGAAGCCAAGGGAGTCAAGAGTTCCTCTCTAGAAATGGACCAAAAGAGACATTAGACCAGACTTTCCCAAGTGATCCAATCCAGATTTTCAAATTTAAAAACTTCAGTGTTAGCATCTGAGTTCAACAAGGCTATTTATTTCTAGATGACAAACTCTTAACTTCAATGTGAATAAAATAAATTATGGTTCTCAAAAGAAGCTAGACTGAAGGCTCACTTCAAGAAACTGAAATGTGTTTTGGGTGTTCCAGTTTTAAGTAGATATGCTCTATACCCAAAAAGGAGGATGTCTGGGAAGAATTCCCTAGCTGTACATAACAGCCTGGTCACAAACGCCATCAGGAGAGACAGGTTTGAATTCGTCTTTGATTAGTTGCATTTTGTTGATAACCATCTTGATGAAATGGAGACAGTCACAAGAATCAGGCTTTTCATTACCAGATTGAATAAAAATTATACGTACCTCCAGAAGAAATCTACACCTTTGACAAGTCAATGAGTATTTTAGGCATTGGGGACTCAAGCAATCCCTGTTGGAAAAGCCAGTTCAATTTGGCTGTAAAATTTAAGCTGTAAAATATAAGATACCTAAACTTGCTGACTTGGTTTACTTTGAACCAGGCAAAGTCAATAGTTCCTATCAACAAGGACCTGGGGCTTGGGAGTCTGATGCTGCAGTTTGCTAACACTCTTCAGGAACAAAGCTAATACCCCTATCACTTATGTGTTATTGACTTTCACTGGCAGGAAGCTGTTGGCAGCTTGGAAGAAAAGAAGAATCGAAGCAGCAGGAATAGTTTATGAAAGTAACCCTGAACACTGTCCTCTCAAAAACAGTGCAGAATTCAAAGACAGAGAGGGATGTTGGATGCTTGATTTCCAAGTGGACGAATAGGAATGAGATTAGTACTGTGCTGCTCACATGACAATGACATCATTAATATCTGCTCCAAACCTGTTGGCTTTGAGCCCCTGGAAAAAAAATCATTATTCAACAGCAACCAAAAAGATGATTCAGATCAATCAACTAGCAGCTGTGAGTGTGTTTGAAGGTAACACTGGAGGTATGAAATGGATGGTTCAGAATATCTCCAATACAGGGTTGAAGTTCGAGGCAAGACATGGTACTCCAGCTTGATCAATTGCATCATCGATGTGGCCTTCAGCAATAATGGCAGATGCATAGGATTTGTATCAGTTGGGCCTGAGTAGATCTGGCTTTCTAAAAGCATGCTGCGTGTTTCCGTTGGCAATACCATGCGGAGCCCTTAAGAGAAGGGAACAAAGGGAAGTATGACCCCATAGGAACTGCGATCAGATGTAATATGACATCTCACTGGATAACTCATCAAGACAAGAAAACACCAAATGCCTGCAGCCGTGTGAAAAATGTCACATCGGTATACATGCAAAATGTTTCAAAACATACCACACAGTATAGTGTCTGAGATGATGCCAGCAACTGTATGCATGAAATTCCAATTCCTGAGAATACCATGAATATTATCAATTATTTTGTTACTGTATGTTTCCCAGCAACATACCAAGCTTTGGTTCAGTTCTAGTGAACTAGGTTGGTTTTCAGTAAGGCAAGCCCCTTTCTTTTTCTTTATCTCCACACAACTCCAAATCCATATGATCTATTTGTTTTAATTTTCAGGACATCTTAATACCTTCTACTGGTAAAACAACTCTCCATGAATATTTTCACATTTCTGAAAAGCCTTGGCTTCCTGAGTAAGGAATATTGGTAATGTGAGTTAAAGGATTTAAATAGCAAACGTGGTTTGAAAGTTTGAGGGACTTAAACAGCTATCTCCCCCAGAGATGCTTGCTTACATTCTAAGTGTGATACACCTAGAGATCTTGCCCTCTCCCTGCAGAGGATTTCAGAGTAAAAGGTCTCTCTCCACCCCCTCCACTCCTCTCTTCCTCTCTTCTCTCTTCCTTTCTCCTCTCTCTCTCTCTCTCTTTCTCTCTTTTGTTCTCCCTTCATGCAGAGGAGGAGGGACAAATTATGTCACCCCATGCAAGTTCTGAGCCTCATAATTTGTGGTTCCTCCCTTCTGGTGTTAACCTTCCCTGCACACACAAGCAGCATCAGGCTCTCACTGTGTTGTCCTGTGGGGAATTGGAGCTTAAGAAACCAGTGATGTTAAAATGCTCTAATCTAGAGCTCTGAGATATCTACATCCATATCTGTTTCTATATCTATATCTATATAGATATGTATATATATTACACTAACTTGTTAGCTTATAAGTAGGTAACATCTCAGACCCTTCACATTTTTGGACCTAACATTACTTTCAATGGTTTCATTTCATGTGGGTCACTAGTCTCGCCACCATACTTTTTCCTTAATGAAAGTTTTGGTCAAAACCTTGTGGACATCAGTGTTGGTGAATTTTAAGGCAAAAAGTGCCTTTGATTAGTTCTTTAAATCAACTTTGTAAATTACTATATAAAGAATATTGGCCAATAATATTTAAATAATCATCCAAGATAAATAACCATCAGGTTTAATAAAATCTTAGAGAAAAAAAAACAGCTAGAAATCTACTACTGAGGCTTTTTCTTTCTTTACCCACACATTCCAGTCTATTATGAATTTTTTAAATTGAAATATAGTCAGTTACAATGTGTCCATTTCTGGTATACAGCATAATGTCCCAGTCATGCATACACACACACACACACACACACACACACACACACACACACACACACGTTCATTTTCATATTCTTTTTCATTAAAGGTTATTACAAGATATTGAATATAGTTCCCAGAAAATTTTTATCTATTTTATATATTGTGGTTCACATTTGCAAATCTCAAACTCCCAAATTTATCCCTTCCACTTTGCATGCTATTATGTTTTCAAGTCTTTCTCAGCAAGGCTGCAACTTCTAATGCGATTCCAATTCCAATCCTCCCCCCACCCCCATCTATATCACTGATGCTTGGGGATCTTACTATCATCCCACCTGTGTCCAGGCAACAGCAACTTGGACAATTTATCTAGGTACTAAAAATATGGGCATTCTTGCATAATATTTTTTGAGTAGGGATGGTAGATATCCCTTATTGGAGATAGAATTATTACAGAATGATAGACTCCGTAGACAGCAGAATCTGAACCAGTTCTCCCAGAAATATAGCAGATGGTTTTATTTTATGAGGTGAATGAGTGGTACTTTTCTTTTTTATATAGCATATATATAAAAATTACCAAAGACCAAATCCCGTGGAATAGAAAAAATTTTGTTGGACCTATGAGGCTGATACAATGAACATCTGGGGCAAAGATAAGGGGAACTACCAAATGAAACAATATTAAAAAAAAAAATCACAACAGAAAGTGTACTTTTGGCAAAAGTTTATTAAATGTTTACTGAACTTTGGCAAGAAGCCAGGCACTGGTAGATAAATAATTAAATAGGCAGTGTTAAGTGTTTTTATTTTTAATTTTTACTGTGATACAATTCACACAGAATGAAATTCGTTAGTTTAAAAGGTAAAATTCAATGATTTTTTTATATACTAACAAGATTGGTCAACCATCACCACTGTGTAAGTCCAGAACATTTTATCAGCCCCAAAAAGAAACTTCATACCTATTCACAGTACATTTTTTCCCTCTGTTTTCCTCTAAACTCAGTCCCTGGGAAACACTAATCTATTTTTAGGCTTTATAAAGTTGCCTGTTCTGGACAATTCATATAGGCAGAAACACACTATATGTGGCTTTTTTGGGGGGCCCAGCTTTTTTCATTTACCATATCATTTTCAAGATTCATTCACATAGAAGCATGAATTGATATGTCGTTGATTTATATGGTTTACTCATCCATTGTATGGATGTACTATGTTTTGTTTATGCATTCATCAGTTCCACTGATGGTTATTATGAATAATGATGCTATGAAAACCCATATGCAAGTTTTTATGTGAATATGTTTCAGTTCTCCTAGGTATAGAACTAGGAGTAGACTTATTATGATTGTCACATTGTAACTCTGTATTTAACATTTTGAGAAACTGCCAAACTCTTTTCCAAAGTGACTGCCATTTTGCATTCCTACGTGTAATGTCTGAGAGTTTCAGTTTCTACACACTCTAGTCAACACTTGTTACTACCTGACTTTTTAATTATAGCTGTTCTAGTGGGTATGAAGTATTATCTCACTACTGTTTTAATTTGAATCTCCCTGATGTCTAATAATATTGAGCACCTTTTCATGTTCTCATTGGCCATTTGTGTATCATCTTTGGAAAAATGCCTATTCAAATCATTGCCCATTCTTCAACTGAGTTATTCTCTATTTATTGTTGAGTTGTAGGAGTTCTTCATATATTCCAGATACTAGAACCTTGTAAGATTATTATTTACAAATATTTGCTTCCATTCAATGGGTTATATTCTCACTGTCTCGATAGGGTTCTTTGAAACACACAATTTTAAAATTTTAACCAAGTCTAATTTATCTATTTTTCTTTCCTTGCTTGTACTTTAGGTATCATAGAAAAGAAACCAGTGACTAATTCAAGAGCTCATAAATTTTCATTGATTTTTTTTTTGCTAATTATTTGATTTTTTCTTTCTCTTATACTTAATTATTTGATCTACTTTGAGCTAACTTTTGTATTTGGTGTAAAGTAGGAGATGCAAATTTAATTTTCTTGAATCAGAATATCCAGTTGTCCTAGAACCATTTGTTGAAAAGACTATTCTTTCCCCACTAGATTTTCTTGGTATTTTTGTTAAAAATGAATTGACTATAATGCATGGGTTTATTTCTGAACTCAAAATTCTATTTTATTGATTTATTTATCTCTTGTTATGCCATTACCATACAGTATTGATAATTGTAGCTTTGTATTGTTTTGAATTCAGGCTTATGAGTACTCCAACTTTGTTCTCTTTTTTCAAGATTGTTTTGGCTATTCTGAATCCCTTGCATCTCCAAGTGAATTTTAGGATCAGCTGTTAAGTTTCTGAAAAAGCTAGTTGAGCTCTTAATAATAATTACAAGGGAGATTGCATTAAGTCTAAACCTCAATTTGCAGAGTGTCACAATACTACAATATTATATATTCCAATCCAAGAACATAAAATGTCTTTCAATTTATTTAGTTCTTTCATTTCTTTTAATGATATTTTATAGTTTTCAGTGCACAAGTCATATACTTCTTTTGTTAAATCTATTCCTAAATATTTTATGCCATTATAAAAGAAATTATTCTCATAGTTTCATTTTTGAATTGCTCACTGCAAGTGTATAAGAATATATTTGTGTGGAGAGGGTATAGCTCAAGTGGTAGAGCGCACGCTTAGCATGCACAAGGTCCTGGGTTCAATCCCCAGTACCCTCTGTAAAAATAAATAAATAAATAACCCTAATTACCTTCCCTTCCCCACAAAAAAACTAAATAAATAAATCGTTCTTCAAAAAATAAAAAAAAAATTGATTTTTGTATATTGATCATGTATCATGTCGCCGTGTTGAACTTATTTATTACCTGTAATAGTGTGTGTGCGTGCGTGCGTACACGTGTGTGTATCTATGAAGGATGATAGATATTCTGGAAAGGAAATTACAATGACTAGAATCTTCTTAGAAGTATGCATAATTTCACTATAAGCAACATAGTGTCATACGAAGAAGCTCAGGTTCTGGGAATAAACTCCCTGGATTCAAATCCCTTCTTTGCTACTTTGGAATCAAATGATTGAGAGCAAGTTACATAACCAGTTTGAATCTCAGTCTCCTTTTTGATAAATGGGGTTCCAATGAGTGACTACTTCATGGAGTTTTTCTGAGGATTAAGTAAATTAACATATAGGTCATTTAACCTGGTAACACTGAGGGTTATGTAAATGTTAACTATTGTTATTTACATATAAAAAATACAAAAAAGAGAGAAATAAACACTTCCTAATATAAACTATAGTAAAGCCAAGTTTACTCAGTTGATGAGGAGTCCCAAAAGAAACAATGATTCTCAGTACTGAAGGTAAGGCAGATACTTCTAAGGTATGTTCAAATCTTAGATCAAAATCTTAAGTTTATGGTTATGGGGGTCTAAGTGTAAGAAGGTGGAAAAAGAAGAACAAAATTCCATGAATTATGTCATTTCCAATGTACTCTACCAACCTCTCTAAGCTTTGTACAGCCTCTAGGATTATGGTGCCTTTTCTTAACTAAATCATCAGTATCACATTATGAAACAAACTTTTAAATTTTTACTTGTACACATAAATCCCCAGAAGGATGAATAAAGGATCTGCCTTAGAGAGTCTGGACACTCCAAGCTTCTCATTGCTAATATGCATCAACTCCACACCATTCCTCAAATTTGCTTTTGGACTAAAATATCTTTAGTCATAGAAGGAAGTGTGGCCCCTTCACACATGGCCATTCCAGATTGTTGACTTGGAAAAGAACTTATCTTGGCCTCTGGGACTTTGGACACAGGAACGTCTGACTGGGAAATGGGCTGATGTTATTTCTCTCCCAACCTTTTAGTTTTGAGGCAACAAGTCAGGATATGCAGGAGAGAGAGGAAATAGTTGGCAGAACTGAAACCTTAAATGTGGTTTGTATCTTGGGGGAGTCTCAGCCTTTTTTTCCTCCAGTTAGCTAACAATCTGATGGGGTCATGTAGAATGCTAGAAAAGAGCAGGAACGCATGATTGGTCTGGATTTTTTAACAGGTAAATATATTCCTAAATTTCCGTGATGAAAGAATATACATCCAGAAAATATGGATCGCTTGGGCCAGCTGTAAATGGTGTATGAAATGAAAAATCCTCAGGGGCATGGCTCCACAGACACTGTCATGCTAGGCCATTTACAGCTATATTAAGCTTAAACAAAGCAGAAAGATCTAGAATTTTCAGGCCAAAAAAGACAGTTTGCAGGTATGCATATGGACATGCATATGTGCACATAAATATACACAATAAAAACCTCTCTGAAGATTATTTTTTAAATTTTCATCCACAGAAGCAATTATAGAAGTATTTTTTTCCTTCCAGAATACTTTCTTCCATATTTCTCTCATATTCAACTGCCAAGAACATGGGAAAAATAAAATGTTTGAAGTTTCAAAGACCTGAAACATATTTTTGATATGTTGAATTACAATAGAAATTAAACTAAAACAAAAATTAGAGTAAAAAGTGCAATTGGATAGTCATTTATGTAAACTGGTTGATAGAACATATTTGTTAGTTAAGCCAAGTACAGGGTTTAATCCCATGCAAGGCTTTTAAAAGCCTAAGTACCTCTTATGTGGCCTACTTGGCCATATGTATAAGGTTGGTCCGAAACATGCTGTGTAAGAGGAAGAATTGGTCAACAAAGCCTGAGAGTCTCCAAGCGCTACTCATCCCTAACTCTGAAGCTAACTTACAATCATCCCTGACTTCCAGGCGCTGAATTCTCCCAATGGAGTCTCAATTCTCCCAATGGAGTCTCAGCCTCAGTTGAAAACCACACTTAGTCAATGCTCCCTGGGGCAAAATTCCATCCTCCTCCTGAAAAAATGTTGTCCCAGTTTCTAGATACCCCAGTACCATTTTCTTTGTATGTGATTTTTTTCCCCCTTGAATTCTTCCATGTGAATGATGAATTCCCTGCTTAGAGCACACTCTACAAATGTACTATTTCTCCTACTCCCATTAATGTCTGATTTATCCATAAAACTCAAGGACAGACACTATTGCCCAGTAAATACTCTATCTATTACTCTACATTTCTCAGCCTCTGTTCCAGTTAGGAGGGTGGTGATTCTATAGTTCTGGCCTCTGGGCTGTGAGCATAAGCATTTAAAAGCTGGTCCACCACCTCTGCAATCTCTCTTCTCTGGATGCTGGGAGATGTGTGTTGCAGATGGTGGAGCTACAAGATGGTAGACTCTGCACTAAGTTTATGTAGAATAATCCCATCCCGTATTGGACTTACAATGTGAGTGTGCAGTTAACTTTGTTAAGATAAACCATTGAGGTTTGGAAGTACTTTGTTAATAGCCTACCTGCCTATTAGAATCTGAAAAGCAATTTTTTTCAAAGACTTTGCAAACAGAGATATACATAAATTTGGAGTATCATTTTGAATATGGGGAACGCACACTCATTTGTTATTTATCTCAGGAAATTAATCTTTTAATTAAAAAAACAACAACCCAGTGAAATACTGAGAGCACTGTGATTTTGTTAAATTAGCATTCGCTAAGTAGAGATGAGTGGTGTAGGACTGTGTGCCATGGTTCAACGAAAGACCACAAGGGAATTGAAATAGAGAAGTTTCACAATCACGGGGCCAGGGGGAAGTTCAGGGCACGTCTTAAGGAGCCACACAAGGAAATCAAAGTAGGATGCAAGAAAAGAGAACAGCAAGACCGGGACCGAGGCCTTTCATTAGGGTCTATGGAAGAAGTGCTTTGGGATTCCTATCCTAAGGCTGGATTGGTCTAATTCAAACCCTAAAAATGAAGTTCTGGTAAACTCTGCAGGGGTCTTATCTAAAGGGTACACAAAGGAAAGGCCTTGAGAGGCGGGTGAGTCTGTTTATCACAAGGGTCATTGAGGGAGTCATATCAGCAACTTCCATTTCCTTATGATCCTGTGGGCTGTTATCCAGGGAATGTGCTTCTGAGAAGGGCTAGGTCACTAGTTCACACAAAAGGGAGGCCATGTCATCGATATTCTGAAGCAGTTTGATTAAACTCACGACAGAAGAAAAAGGTAAAAAATAGGAAGGCGTTGATTTCATCAACTCTCCTGTCCTTTGATCTCGAGCATGACCCGTCACCACCATAGAGATGCCAAAAAACTCTGACCTTCCCTGCAAACTAATGTTCAGCTAATATTTGGCTTTGCCACTCCTGATACTCTTGCTTATAACTGGGAAATTAAATGCATCACAGTTGTAGTTGGAGAATCAAACAGACTACCTAAGGATTAAATAGTCAAAGGCCATTCTGAGTGACAAACTTTTAATTCAATAGAAGGGTTATAACCAACACAAACAAATAAATTGAATTTTGTTTTCGTGGTTGGGATCTGTCTGTGCTGTTCCCGATGGACATCTGCCTCTAATTTCTCTCGATTACATGAACTCTGCAAGCTGGACAACACTGGCCCCAAACTGAGACTGGTCAGGGAAAGCCTGAGACACCGTCAAGCCCCAGCAGGACTTGTCCACCCTGCCCTGCAAGTACTCACTTGTTTTCTCAAACTATTTTTATTAGCCAAACTCTTGAAAATTGTAAGTTGTATTTTGTACATGGTTGGCTTCAATTTTATCATTTCACCTGATAAAAATTAAATTAAATTGAAGAGGTTTCACTTCAGTGACACTAATTTGCTGATCCTGCTTTGTCCATTGATAAGAATTAGTTCAAGAAATACCCCACACTGTTATAGGAAGCAGTGATTTGCCACATTCATCATTTTCTCCCTCCTGTGGAGCACAGTTGCCAGGGTTTCTAAATTAATATGATGAAACTGAAAGCAACTGTAATTACAATATTTTTATCTCTTCCTCCATCATTCTTCATCTACATGATTCCATTGAACTATATGAGGAAAGGATAGCCTACTAATCTTCTTCTTCTGTGTTATTATTTGCTATCAAATTGATTCATTATGTTTCTCTTTTGTTCCTAATTATAGTTATCCACCTTCGCCATCTGCAAAAGTAGGAACAATATGTCTTTGGCTCTTTGACATCTTTTATTTCCATGCAGTAAAAAGCTGTTAATAGCACGTAGGTTATCAATCAACAGATAATGAGTGAACACTTACCAAATATGAAGCATAGTGGAGAATTTGATAGATGTGAAATGAGATGCTTGAGATCAGGGAGGTTAAAGTCCAGTGGGGATAATGAGGTATACATTAGAAGCCAATGAGACATAAATATATTTTTATATTTTATTTTTATTTTTTTCCAATTTTTATTGAAGTATTGTCAGTTTCCAATGTTGTGTCAATTTCTTGTGTGTAGCACAATGTTTCAGTCATGCACATACATATAGTCCTTTTCATATTATTTTCCATTATAGGTTACTACAAGATATTGAATATAGTTCCATGTGCTGTACAGTAGAAACTTGTTGTTTATCTATTATATACATAGTAGTTAGTATCTGCAAATCTCCAACTCCCAAATTATCCCTTCCTACCCGCTTAAACCCTGGTAACTGTTAAGTTTGTTCTCTATGTCTGTGAGTGTGTGAAACATAAATATGGATATAAAAGTGTAGTAGAGATATAAATCTTAAGGATAAGACTTTTAAGAAAGATTCATCTTTGAGGGTCCAAGGGACAAAAGGGGATTTAGGATATGGGAACTTACTGGCTAAGTATAGCGGGCTGTAGGCAGAGATGAAGGAGTGTCATGAAGAGGGGGCAGTCAGGAATGAGGAAGGCAGGTTTGGGAGGATAATTGGCTCTAGAAGAGGGTGTGTGTCAGGGGCATGAGAGATGGAGCCGAGAACTGGCATGAGGCCAAGTGTCTAGAGACACTGATGGGTTTTGAATATGGAACTGATTTGAGGGCAGGGGTGCTTGGAGTTAGTTACAGTATCTTTCCTCATCTCACTCATTTTTCTAAACTATTCTTCTAACTTTATCAACATATTAAAATATAATATACATGAAATTAAGTCATATATTTTATGCATACACTTACTGAATTTTGACAGATGTATACAGGATATCTTCACACAACAGTCAAGATAGCTAATATTTCCATCACACCCAAACTTCCCCCATGCCTCTTTAATCAACCTTCACTGTATTTGCTCACCGCTATAGATTAGTTTGCACTCTTTTCGAAGATTTTTTCTTAGGATTTTCCTTGTATAAGTCTCCAAGGAACATTTGACCATTTTTACTTCTGACAAAGGAAAAAATATATATAATTTCCTAATTGGAAAAGATAGCATAATATATAGGTGGACAAGAGTGGTGACATAATGCAATTCTAGAGATCATTTTCAATAATTTACCATAAAGCCAAACCCTGGTTAAATTTGCTTATGTCTTTGTTTCATTTGGATGTTAATAAAAAGTAATGTTGCTCCTGCTTTTTCTTTGCATATTGATAAAAGGTAGTAATGTCAAAAATGCAGTTAGTAAATGAGCAAAAGTCTTAGAAGTTGAAGCACAGCCATCTTGTGTAGAAATGTAATTAAACATTTATTTCTAATTTTCCATTTTTCTCACATTTTTTGTACCAAAGGGTTTATTTTGAGTTTAAATTTTTTCATAAGCCATTTAAAAGCTTGTAGAGTTTATGTACTGACTTTGTATAATGCCTAGAATTCTTAAAATTTCTAGCCATTTGAAAATAGATTCTTAGTAGATAACATATTTTTTAAATTTTTTCCTTAATCCAATTAATACCCTTGTAATATATACATGACAATTTTCTTTACTCGTAACACTTATGACCATGCCCATTTTGAGGGAACAACTTTTCTTCTAGATTTCCTTTCATTCCTACTACTAGAAAAAAACTGAAGTATTTCTTTTGATAATACAACAGAATCCTTATCAATAGTGACTATAAGAAAAACAAGAGTAAGAGACTGCCATAGTAGTGGAAGCTATCTCAATTGAGTAATTTTTTTTCCAAAAAAATTTCCGAATTTAATAGTAGAATGAAACTTGGAAAATTATTCAAAGTATAAATTCAAAAAGTAAAAAGCAAAGTATAAAACAAAATCACCTCCATTGGCTTATTTATCAATTCATTCAATACATTTTTATTAACAGTGTACAAAGTACCTGGCAATGACATGTAGCAGGAGATAGAGCAGAGAACAAAACGGACCCAAATCCTTGCCCTTATGAAGGACATGTGCTTGTTGGGGAAAGTAAATAAGGAGAAACAAGTGAAATATGTATGACAGCTGATGACTAGAATAGAACAGCAACAAAGGAAAAGGTAGTGCTAGAGGATGAAGAAGGAGTGAGATTCTAATTTTCAAAAGAGTGGTCACAAGAAAATCTTGTGATGGTAAGATTTAACCGAAGCCCTGAGGAAGGCGAGTCAAGCTGGTATCTGAGGGAAGAACGTTCCAGGAATCAATGACCTGAGTGAGGGCTTGTCTATCTCGTTCAAAAATTTAAAATAAAACTAAATAAAAAGAATGACTGAGGATGCTAATGTGACCCAATGACTGTAGCATTATTTCAGTCTTAACCTCATAATGACGTATCCATCTTACATTCTCGATCCGTTTCCCTTAGCCTTTATTTTGAAGTTAGCAGTGTGAGGAAAGGTAAGATACAAGCATTCGTGGATTCCTTTATTCACTCAGCACCAAGAAATGACTGTCTGTTATTGTTAAGCACATAGTTAATTACTGGAAGTTTATAAGACGGAAAAAAAGAGAGAGACATGAAGTGAGGAATCATCCATAACCTAATTTAATTTAGGAATAAGTTTTATACAAAAATTAAGCAACAACGCAGTGTAGTATATAATTACTTCTCAAAACTAATGGTAGAGGTTATGAATATGTAGAGAAAGATCAAGAAGCAATATTCCCAGTAGTGGTTTTGTTATTTCTGATAGGAGAGTTTGAGAACTTAGACTGAATCCTTGGGCAGAGGATATTACAAAGGCGATACTTTTTTCTTCTAATCTCATGAGAGTAGCAACAGTCAGTGTGAACAAACCCCCTGCAAGTAGCGTTGGGGGTTGAATGTGTGGATCCCTAGATTAACGAATGCAGGAGAGTTGCATTTAGGTTGTAGACTGGGAGTACTTTCCAAGATGATCCAAGGTTATAATATAGGGACTCATACTAACGAAAGAGGCAAAGGGCTAGACAAACTAGCTGACCCTAAATTTCTGAATTTTTTAAAAAATTGAAACACACATGATTATGAAACCTCCAGATATTTCAAAAACTGCTAGGTTTGAAAAAGATAACCCTCTTGAGACAGAGGACAGGAAAACAGAAATTCTAATCACTACCAACCCCCACAAACCAAACTGTGCATATATTGGGATTTCCATCTTTCTTCTCTTTGTGTGTCACTCTATTATGCTTCATCGGTATTAAAAATAAATTAGGTAATTTGCTCTGTTGCCCTTCCTCATTTCCTTGAGCATTTCATTTCTTAAAACAAATGAAAATATGCTGTGATCATAACGCATGACAATGTAACTCAGAAAATAGGAACTGAGCATTCTAATTGCCATTTAAAAATCCTTTGAGGTCTAATTTACAAGGAGAATTTTTCTTCTCATTCTACATATGTGTTTCTGTAATACCTAAATAAATGACATCTTCCATCATTATTTTATTGTCACCTCCAAGAGCCCTAGGTTTTGACAACTAGAGATGAAATATTCCTTTATATCCCACACAAAAAAGGCAAAGTTTGTATGTCACAGTCAGTAATATCCTATATGAACTTAGTGAATTTACCAATATATTTTTTCTCATTTACAAACAGAAAGCAAATAGTTTTGGCCATATAAACAGTTTTAAAAATTAAGCCAAATAGAATATGTTATAAATGAAAGTATTTTATGTATCTAAGAAAAAAGGGAAAAATAAAATTCTTAATAAAATCATAAGTATCAAATATTCAATCTGTTGATAGTCCCTTTGATGCTGTCCTTGGGAACAGGCATGCTGGAGGAACAGGAGCTAATCTAAGTCAGGGGTGCAGGCCCTTTAAGAAGGGTTTCTGCAAAGGACTCTGGAGAGGCCATGAAAAGATTTGGTTCTAACATAAGTAACATGAGTTCCCTCACTTTCTCCCAATAACATGGACAGATTTGTACCTTTTAAACTTAAAATTAGTGGCATCATTAAAAATGAAATCTGTGTAATCTTAATACATAAACTAAATGAAATATTTAGTGCTTTGGTTGAATCCAGGAATCTGGGCTCAGTTTCCCTATCTGTCCCCTTATTTCCCTTCCAAGATAGGATTCCCCAGGTACTGAAAGGGCTTTTGGAATTGACCATCTTTCTATAATCGTTTGCATTTTAAACATGTTATGAACAAAATCCCACAAGTGCATGCTGACTCAAATTGCGTGTTCTCATGATCTGTTTCTTTACTCCTGCTTCTTCCCATCTGTAACTTACCTAGCATACCAATGTCTTCACTCTCATCTGTGAAAATCAATAAACAGAAACTGCATTTAAAATGGAGATGAGAAACCAGTAGGGGGAGCCCTTAGGCTCTACTACTTGAGGTCAATTGCATCTCCAACAGCAGCAAGGTTACTATTTTACTGACCAGCCAGAAGGAGAAAGAATTTTTCCTTGCCCTGCAATAGCCCAGCCAATGAGAGACTATCACAGCTCAGCCAATGAAAAGCCACTTTACTTCAAACTCCCAGTTTCCTCTAATGAACACTTTGTTTACAACATCCCCTCCCAACTCCCCCTTCTCCTCTGTAAAATAATGTTCCTCTCCTTTGTTCTTGTAAATGGTTTGCTATAGATTACGTGTTTCAAATTGCAGTCTTTTGCTGTTTCTAAATAAATTTATTTTGCTGGTAAGATAACTGGCTGTTTTATAGTTTTAGAGCAACACATTCGTTTGAATTCTGAGTGCTACATTCTCTTTTCTTTTTCATTAAGCATGATGACACTTTTTTTGGATAATCTTGATATGGCAACTCCACTAATATGTTCCTGTTCATTTCTTTTGAGTATCAGCTGATTTTATTGTTGGGAAGGAAAAAAAATACTCTACCCTTCTGGATTCTTCTGGTCAGTCTAATAATTAAATTGACATCAGACAGTTAACAGGAGAAAAGCAAAACTTAATTATGCATGTACAGGTGCTCCATAAAAAAACAAGGTCCAGAAAATTGTCAATTGAGGCTTGTTTATATGTTATTCTGAGCTAAGGAGAAATGCGGAAGGGACTGGGACTACAAAGGGGAGGAAGACAATTCGCATAGACGTGGAAAGAGCAAGTTTTGATAAGCAAAAGTTTTCTGGGCCATGCAGAAGCAATGAGACACAGCGAGTAATTTAAACAAACTGACTTTGCTAAGTTCCTCTCTGTCCAGCTCGCTCTTTTAGGCAGTTAGGGGGATGGTCAAAGTTTCTTCCTGAGTTGATGCAGCCTTGATTGTTTTCAGCTCAAAATAATCGTCATGCCAAAGTGGCATATTTGGGCGTGGCCTGCTCTGAACTCCATCTTTATCATGCCACTTACCTGCTTCAGAACCTTCAGCAGGATCCAACCGCTTGTGGGAATCCAATACAAACACCTAATTTGGGTACAAAGATATTAATCTATCTTCAAACTCTATTTGTAAGCTTATTGTCAAAAACTGCCCCATAGAAACCATTTCATTATAGATACACACTCTTTGCATCTTTGCATCTTTTATTTTTGTCTCTCCATATGAAATATCTTACTCCAATTTTCTCACTTATGCAAATCCAAGAACTTTTTCTATTCAAGGTTCTTTTTTTTTTTTTTTTAATCCTTTGAACAGAAGCCCACTCAAACTTTCTGAAGTAATAAATGAAGGTTTATTGTTTGTGTAAAGTGATTTCACAATACCCAAGAACCGGGGTAAGCCACAATCAAATACAAGCATGTGAACTGAAAAGTCAGAAACCTATGCCCATTCCTCTTTTCTGTCTTCTCTGCTTCTCCCTAGGCACCAACTCAAATCTTCTCTTTCTGTGGACTAGCTTCCTCTGCTTACTCATTTGCAAATGGCCAACGTGGCCATCAGACTCAACTCTGTATGCTGAGCTTTTGCCTTTAAGCCAAAATCAGTTCTGACTCAGTTCAGCAGTCCTTTCTGTAAGGACCACCCTGAATCCCCTAGCTTCTCCAGAGTCATGCATTTATCCCTGGAAGGGCAGTTCTTGATCTCCATTTTTGCACACATTAAAATTTTTCATATAACTCCTAGAATTACCTGAGTATGAGCTATTTGAATTGAGAATAGCAAACTTGTTCATGAACCATAGCTTAGAGGCAACCCCCGAGAATGCTCTCTGTTCTATGGGTTAGTGGAAAGTGCTCAAACACAAAGAGAAATTTTGTATAGAAACTGGGGAGAAATTTTTGTAATAGGGACAATGAGTAACTTAAAACGGATTTATTAACCTTAAGAAAAGCTATCGCTGCAGACCCTTCTCCTTACTATATAACTTACTCAAATAATTTCTTGTAGATATTTGTGTTGCCTATAGATGTAACTGGTGTCCAGGTTCTTGTCCCGTCCCAGAAAGAATTCAGAGACAAGATGCGGAGGTTAAGAAAGTAAAGTGGGGATTTATTAAGGGATGGACAGTACACTGTCAAAGGGAGAGCGGGCAGGCTCGGGTGAGCAGCTGCCCTGAGTTTCTTTGGCAAGTTGGTTAGAGAGTGTAGAAATGAATGGGTAGAATATTCACTGGGGAGGGAAGGGTTTGGGGCCGTATTCCCTGATTATCATCCCAACTCCACCTTCCCAAAGGGAGGAGGGATTTTTGTCCTTATTTAGTCCGGATCAGCAGTGTCACAGCGTCAGTGCATGACGAGTGTTTCTAACCTGCAAGGCTCATTTTATTGAAATGAAGGCATAATGAGCAAAAAGTTACATTTGGACACTGGAGATTCCTGCCTTTTCCCACCTTTCTTTGTCTGCCTCCAGGACTCTACTCACCCCCAAATTTGTGACCACTTATCAGCCCAGAGGTCCTTCTTTTCTTTCTCTTCTCAGGGACACCTGGTACTTACACGATGTAGGGTTTCCTGCATTTGGCCCATGTCTCTCCTTTCTGCCCAGTTCTGCCCTTTGGCCTGCATCCTTCTTCTCTGCTCATATCTAGCTCTCTGCCTGCTCTAACACTTGGACTCAAATTTATCAATAGTAACTTTAGAATTTGGTGTGGGCAAACAAGATTTTGAATCCCTGGCCTAGAATTAAAAACCGAACCAAACCAAAGCAAACAAAGAAGAAAAAAAAAAAAAGGAAAGGAAAGAAAGTGTCGACTGAAATAAATGCGCAGCCTAAAAGTTGAGAGTTATGTTTTATTTGGCGGGAGGACTCGAGCCAGGATGACAGCCTCTCAGATCGCTCTGAGGGGCTGCTCCCAAGAAGTTGGGCAGGAGCTAGGACATATAGGAGCTTTACGACAAAGACCAAGTAGTTGGAACAATAAAAGATTACTTGTTGTCTAAAGAAAACCAGGCATCTCAAATTAAAGACTTCAGCGCTTTTCTACGTCTGGGAGGAAGCAGACATTTGGGCTCATTGTATTCATTCCTTTGACAAGCACTGAGCCATCTAGGGCTGGTATCCTGTCCTTTCTTATTCTGAGTCCCCTCAGGGTGCACCACTGTGAGTGGCTGCAGAGGCCGGGCTTGTCCCCACTAGGGGGGTGGCGGCAGCCGCTGATGACTTGGTTTCAGCATTCTTTGTTTACTGATATGGTTGCAGTATTTTCACTCACATTGCAGTGTTTTCATTCACAAAAGAAAGGAAAGGAAAGAAAGAAAGAAAGCAAGCAAGCAAGCAAGCAAGCCAGCCAACCAAACACATAAACAAAACCTTGGTTTTATCATTCCGACTGTGGCTATTTACCTAAGAATTGTATAGCATTTGTCAGTGAAAATTCTCAAAGGCGTAGAAATTAATTGGAAAAACTGCAGTGTCTAATGAGGATATCATAAATTCTGTCCTATGCTTAGATAACTCTAAAATGCAGAGATGTTCGCCCAATCCCTGTAGGACACTGTTTTCCTAGATTGGCAATAATTTACATGGCAGGGAGTATTAGAGGTTATCAAATATATTTTCTCTATTTTCCCTACACGCTGCAATTAATTTTTGCTTACTTGCATGTTTGTCTCCACAGCAGTAACAGCAGCCTTTACCCACTTTTCCATCGCTCTCCTAGTACGCACCAAATATGGATCATCCAATTCTAGACTGACAAGCTTTTGAAGAGAATACAGCTTACAAAGTAATGCCTTGAGCTACATATAGAAAAGGAATTTTCTGACAAAAAGGTATCCTGATACCTCTTACACAAATGCTAATACTAGTTTACCCTAACAAAACCTGTCAATGGCTCCCTGAGGCATACCTCACACTTTTGTGCTTCCTTAAGGAGAACAAGAAAAAGAATGGCTTTACCAAGTAACAACTACAAAGCATGCATTCTATTAATCTGTTCTCTTTCTTAGGTTAAAAAAAAATGGCTTGAGAAATGCTGCATAGACCTATTGATTAGGAAATCCTTGATCTGCCCTTTGGCCCCAGGATCCATATGTTGAAATGCTAACCCCCAGGGTGATGATATTAGAAGGTGGAGGGTCTTTGGGAGATGATTAGACCATGAAAGTGAGGTCCTCAAGTTTGGAACTAATGCCTTTATAAAAGAGAATTTTTCCTTCCGCCAGGTAAAGTTACACTAAAATGACAGCCATCTATGAGGCAGTAGACCCCTAACAGACACTGAATCTGCCAGTGCCATGATCTTGGACTTCCCAGTCTCCAGAATTGTGAGAAATAAATATTTGCTGTTTATAAGCCACCCAGTTGTTATAGCAACTCAAATGGCCGAAAGCAACCTGGGATTTTTGATAATTTGGATTTGATGGGCTAAGTATTGCTTCTGAACTGTTGATGGTGAAAAATTTTGAATAGTGATAGTCAGTTCTATGAATCATTTTTATGTCTGCTCAGCATGTGAAATGGGAGTAGTTGCCATTTAATAATTATCTTTTAATTTATTGAGTGAAGGCAAAGGGACATTAAAGAAACATTTACTTCATGCAATTATTTTCAAACTCTACTTCGCAAGTACAATAGAAGAACCCATATTTTAAAAGGCATCCTCTGAGCAAGCTACATCTTCATTATAAATGGTCTTTACCTAAGTATAGCACATGTTGTATCCCTCAGTCCTCTTGCTCAGATGAAGAACAGGAGTTATTCTTTTGCTTAATGTCTATTTTTCAGTTTCCAAAATGGTGGTGGATGTGGACCTTGATTACAACCCACAGGCAATCTCTTATCTCTCCATCTCCTGCAAGGCTCAGCAATTGCCTCAATCAAGTTGGGAAGGGAGTAGAAATTCAGAAAAATCACCAATACTATGAATCCTCCATATAGTTGGTTCTTATGCCTGGCATTTTTATTCTGCTAGAAAAATCTTTGTAAGTCTGTCCTTTGTCTTTATCAGTGTTAAAGAATCATCAGAATTTAACTATAGTTAAGGTGGTAAAAGCAAATTTTGTTCAGAACTATCGTCATAGGGGAAAAGAGACCTCAGTAAAGAACTGGGCTCAACAGCAAACACAACATGGGCCAAAGGGCATTTATAGCCAAGGAGCAGCGTCATGGAGGTTGATGGATGAAGGGAGAAATACTAAGAGAAAACATTAGTGGTTTGAGGGGGATTCTGGCTCAACCAACCTAGAAGAATTCTTTCTGGAGGCAGAACATGGTGATCATGTAGGTGATGGTGGGTGTTAAGGACCTCAATTACATACTAAAGGTGATCAGATATGGAGGATGGGGAAATTCCAGCTAAACTGACTAACAGGATTTTTGCCAAAATTGAGAATGCAGAGATGAGCACAGAAGTCCAAGAGTTGAAGGCCAGTTGAAAAAGAGTTTAGGGGAGCCTGAGTAGCATTTGATCAAAAAGAGAATCAATCTTTGTCACCAAGAATCAGACTTCTTGGGCTTCCCTTGAAATGTTAATAATTATGAAGAAAGCTTATGGGTTGACTAAATCTAGTCAGGGCTGTTAATAATCTCCAAGATGTGGAGATCATTCAGGCACTTCCTCTTTCTATCAAACTTGTAACTGAGTGTGCAAAAAATAAACTAAATGCCTTAAAAATGTTTTTAATACACATTTGGGTTAGAATCACGAAAGGCCGAAGAGAACATGTAAAAATATATATGTATATATATATATTTACATGTATATACATATATATATATGGACAATAAGTTTAAAAAGGAGTGTTAGTTCTCTATTATTTTAAAAACAAATATTTAAAAAAACATAAATTCAATATTAATTATGGTTTATTTTGACTATAAATAAGTTAAACTATTTCTCACACTTTTTACTCTATCATTGTCAAAAGAATTCCTTTAATAATATAGTTCATCAATTCTAAATTACATTTTTGGTGGTTTTATTGATCTTACTTTATTTTTCACATCTTTGCATCTCTGAAATTAGGATGTAGTTTACAATCACTTTTAGCCAGGTGTCATGATAGAGTAGTCATTTTCTGCACAAGAAATGTGAAATGAAATTGGCAGATTATATATTAAAAACCCAGAAGAAAATTCTAGAGAAATTTTGGAGCATGCTTTAGGAACAACTGTTCCTCTGATACTCTTGATGGAACAAACACAGGAGGATTCTCTGTGGAAAAAACACAGACACCCATAAATCAAAATGAAAGACATATTCAGAAGAGCTGCATTTTGGTGAAAAGATTTAGAAAAATATTTATCAATTGATTTTGCATTTATTTTCCAAAAACTCTTGATTTAATATTTCTACAAGTATGGCTTCCTACTCTTTTATTGAGTTGGCTTTACTTATACCCAAGAAAGTTACCTGCTTTGAGTAGCCTACTATGTGCTGGGTACTGGAACAGTTACATTATATATATTTTTTCATCTTTTATAATAAAGATAATATAGTTTAAATATTATTAAACATATTTTATAGATGCTATGAGGCTTAGGGAAGATAAATTGCTCAAAGCTAAGGCTAATGAATGGAGGCTTTAGAACTTAGAGCCTAGGTCTTCAAACTCCAAAGCTTACACTATGCTGCCTTTTATATATTAAAATAACTTTTAGGAGGAACTGACCATTTATTAATCTGCTAGGTAATTACTTACTGGGCAGCACTATTAAATTTAACCAAACAAATGTTTACTAAGCAACTACTGTATTCATTTCTCTCTTTCTTTCTTTCTTTCTTTCTTTCTTTCTTTCTTTCTTTCTTTCTTTCTTTCTTTCTTTCTTTCTTTCTTTCTTTGGAAAAGGGAGGTAATTAGGTTTATTTATTTATTTATTTATTTATTTATTTTTAACGGAGGTACTGGGGATTGAATCCAGGACCTCATGCATGCTAAGTACACACTCTACCAGTGAAATCTACCCTCCTTTCCTTGTATTTATTTGTTAATCACTTAATAATATTTTATTGAGCAGCAACTATCTTCCAGGCATCATTTTAGATGTTGGGTATATAGCAATCTAAAAAAACCAAAAATTGTACCCTGATAGAGTTAACATCCTAATAAGGAAAAGGGCAAACTATAAACAAAGCAAATAAATACAGTATATGACATGTATGATGGAGAGTTCTCTATGGAACAAAGATAAATTAGGGAAGGGGGGATAGGGAATCTGAAATGGGGAGGGTATTACAATGTTAGATAGGGTGGCCAAGTAAGGTCTCACTGAGAGGGTGGCCTTTGGATAAAGAATGGGGACAAGAGAAAACCATTTCATTTATCTGGAGAAATGTATTTTAGGAAGAGGAAGAAGTGAACAGAAGGTCTTGAAAGGGAGATAACATCCATTTTGAGAACAGCAAGACAGCATTCTGACTGGAGCAGAATGAGTTAAAACTAGAGCTGCAGGAATGAGTTCAGAACAGAAATTGGGGAAAGGGATGGATTCTCAAGAATTGTCTTTGGCTTTAACCCTAAGATTGCAATGTATTGGAAGGTTTTAAACAATGTGTATCAGGAGCTGACTTAAGTTATACAAATATGACAGCGGCAGCTATGCGTCTGGAGAATAGATTGAACGGGGGGGAGGGGTGCAAAGACAGGAACAAGAATACTGTGTAGAAGATTACTCACAATCAGCCACGTAAGAGGTTGCTGGTGGGTTCACAACAAAATGATTGCAAATGAAGATGATAATAGGTGATTCGATTCTGGATATATATTAAAGGCAGAAACTAAATATTTGCAAATGGATTGGATGTTAATGGATTGGTGTGAGGAACACAGAGGAGTCAAGAATTACCCTGAAATTTTTGACCCACACAAGTAGAAGCTCAAACATGCCGTTTACTGAGAAGACTCTAGGAACAACAGGTTTGGGGAGTAGGTAATCAAGAACTCAGATTCTACAATGTTAACTTTTAATGTCTATTTGATATTCAACAGAGATGTAAATTACTCAGTAGGAGAAACAAAGACTTTGGAGTTCATGGGAAACATGCAGACCTAAGACTAAGGGAGAGCCTCAAGGTAGGATGTGAAATGAAAAGAGCTTAGGCCCTAGGGTACTCCAGTATTTAATGGTTAAGGGAAATGAGCAAAGGAGTATGCAAAGGAAACCAAGAAGGAAATGCTAGAGAGATGCCATATGGTATCCTTGAAGTTGATAGAAAGCTGTGGATTCCAGCAAGAGAGAGTGAACACCTATAACATATGCAGCTGATAGTTGAAGTCAGAGGAGGATTTAGTACTGAATTTTGGATTTAGCAATGTGGAGGTTATTAGTAACCTTCTAAGAGAAGTTTGTGGAATGGTGGTGGTCAAATCCTGATGGGAGGTGGCCCAATGGAGAACAGGAGAAGAGGAATTGGAAATAGTGTACACTGAAAAATGAGGTAGTATCTGGATGTACAGGTGATATTAAGAGAGGACCAGGGATAGTGCTACCCTTAGGAGACATAAATATATACAAAATACAGGTCTATTCTCAGTGAATATAGGGCTTTAATAATGAATTAAAGTCCAGAAGAAAGTTATCATCTCTTTGTGAAGATAAAAATATAATATATTAAGCAATTAAACAAAAATATCCAATAGCCTTTGCCCAGAATGATGGAAAAATTGATAAGGAGAATTGGAGAAGGGTGGCCCAAATCGGTTCCAAAGACTTCATGAAAGATGTAAATCAGGAGCTAAAAACTGACGTTTCAGCCTCCATGAGCAAATGGAAGGAAATAGTTGTACTGGTATTTTTGTTCTAAAACTATTACAAAGCATTGAAATTTGTATCCCTTACTTTGACAAATCCTAAAAGACAGTAATCATTTCTCTTGCTCTCAGCTGTTTCTGTAAATTGCCTAATGTGATTTACCTGAGGCCCAGCATATGTCGCTCCACCAGACAGATTGCAGACCTGGCCACCGCAGGCACTGAGCTCCGGGACACCAAGCCAGCAGCTAATGAGAAGAGGCCAGCTCTCTCCAACAAGCCGGGCCTAGTATCGCAAGCTGAAACCAGCATTTTAAATTAATCTTAGAGTCATTATCTCTGCTACTAACTCCAGTGTGAGTTAAAGGATTTCTATCAAACTGCCTTCACAGACATTTTATAAAATTACTTGACCAGTTTACGAAACATCTTCTATAATAACCCAATTTCTACTCTAGCGGAAGAGTGGCTTCCAAGAGACTTAAAAAAAAAAGTATTCATGTTCAGTTTTATTCTGAATTAACCATCAAGAGCACATATCCAAAGAGTAGGAAAAAATAAAGGAGCCCATCAAACAAATTTCCCTGGCACGTGGGAGTAAGGGTGTGATGCTAGGAGCATTATTTAGGGAAAGAAATCTTGTCCAGGCTGTGGATGTCATTTTTGTCAATGATTTGAATGCTGAAGGCTGGCAGATTCAAGATGAAGTGTTTCTGGAGCAACTCTAGACATTTCCTAAGAAGCCCCACTGCCCTCTGACAGTTGAGGTGCAGTTGTCGGTCCAGGCAGAATTAACTTCTTATCACAAGACATGTCACTGTTTGGAAAACACGCTGCTACTTGGACTTGCTGGCTTTAGGGATGGTTTATTGTGGGACAAAGTGAGATTAAGATATGAATGATTACGTATGATGATTAAAAACAGCTTAACAACTGGCCTTTGCAGCGATGGAATAGGTGGCTGTCTGGATTGGAAGATTTGAGTGGCACTGGTTAACTTGCTTATCCAAATCCCCATTTTGCCCCCCATGATGTTGTCATAAATCGTGAAATAACCACCATGTACGCTGTGCCATAAGCATCTCATAATTCACTTGGTCAAAACTCACTGTGCATGGCATCATATCTTTCTCCCTACTTGAGCATGAACAGATTAACTACATTCACATGACAATCAAAAGGACTCAAACCCAGTGGCATTTCTTGAGTAGCCCTTACGTGACCTTGCTTATGTATAAAGCAAGAAGTCTGGAGGGCAGAATTAATGCCCTCAATTAATGATCTAGTTGGAACAGCACTAACATAAAATTGGTAGATGATCTACAGGAGTTTATAAGGTGATAGGAGGCATGGCAGACAGATTTCTACGATCCATGAGTTGACAAAATGAGAACCACCTATTGAAACTCCTCAGTGATGAGGAATTTGAATAATAAGGGACCACCTCCTGGAGATGTAACTGCCTTAATGCAAACTCTCTGAAGATGAATATTTATAAAAGTGTTCCTTGCTTTACGGAAGACTTCTTTCATTTTCCCATCTTTGCAATTTCTAATTTTTAAAGACAATAGAACAAAACAACAAGAATATTAGGAGCACATTTCTGAGGCAAAGGCAGGCCAGCATGACTTTACCACATCAAAATTCCCAGCCTGAATTCATTATCTAAAATAAAAAACGCTTTTTTTAGGCCTTTTTGGACAGCTGTTAAATACATGTTCAGGTCATCTTACTTTTTGTAAAGCCTGGATTGATGTTGCATAGATCTCTTCCAGATTGCCAGCGGTCATCTGCTTCAAGGAGTTCTCCTAGTTTGGGGGGCACTTACATGAAATAAGACAGTCATCCCACAGAGCAAGACGGAGATAGCTTTATTGTGAATTCTCAGTGCAACTTGATTTTTCTTTCTATTATTGATTGTAGAAATACTGATAATAATACCATTACTTAAAACTTAGATGGCTTCTTTTCTGATTATAATTGCGAACTAATTGCCCCCCTTCATAAAACAGGCAGTTTGGCATTGTTAGCCTCATTTTAGAAGAGGAAAAATGGTAACTGACTAATTAAGAAATACTTTTGATGCCTGCAAAAGGAATTCACTTCCAAGTGACAGTTATTTCTGCTCTAGTTCTGGTCTTTAATGCAAAAGAAAACTAAGAAAAATATTTTAAAATATTGGGTACCTTCTGTCCTCTTTGTTTTTTGTGTGATGAATGTCCCCTAGACTGCTTTTTTTGGGCAGTTGTAAGTGTTCCAGTGAATTACCTATAGAGAGGAAATCTCCAGGCTGCCACAACGTTTAAATAATATTTATTGTCCATTTCTTAAATGTAAATTTCCTTTGTCAAGGTAAGGGATACAAGAGTTATGTTTAAGTGTCAAATGAAATATCTGAAGTTTTTCTAGGAACAGCAAATTATTATCCTCTAGTATCTTTTCCTTGTCATGTACTTCACATGAAGAAAAACGCTTCTCTTTCTGACTCCTACAACTTGGGACTCATTTTTCTACCATCGCTATTGTACACATGAGGGTAAAGGCCTTATTTGATGACTTTTATTTATTTCTCTACTGAAGTATAGTTGATTTACAATACTAGTTTCAGGAGTACAGCATACTGATTCACTATTTTTAACAATTATATTCCATTTAAATTTATTACAAGATAACGGTCATATTTCTCTCTGCTGTACAATGTATCCTTTTTGCTAGTTTACTTTGTACAGAGTAGTTTGTATCTCTTAATCCCCTGCCCTCTATCTTGCCCCTCGCCTCTTCTCTCTCCCCAGTGGCAACCACTAGTTTTTTTCTCTGTATCTGTCTGTTTCTGTTTTGTTATATTCATTTTATTTTTCAGATTTCACTTATAAGTGATAACGTAACATAAAGTATTTGTCTTTCTCTGTCTTCTTCCACTAAGCAAAATATATTCTAGGTCCATCAACGTTTATTGCAAATGGCAGAATTTCATTCCTTTTCCACAGCTGAGTAATATTCCATCGAGCATTTGTTGACCTTTAAAAATTTGAGGTAATAAAGTTTCTGAACACTCAGTCTATGTAATCTTAACCAGATAGCACTGGCATGAAGAGAGACAGAGAGAAAGAGAAGAAAGGAAGGAGAAAAAGAGTGACAGAAAGGAGAAACATAAAGAAAAGAAAGAGGAAAATATATATATAAAAAAAAGAATAATACTAAGAAAAAGGAAATGAAAAAAAATTGTCCAAGTTCACGAGACAAGATAAAGGCAAAGCTTGACCAATCCAACCAGAACAGAGCCCCTTTCAGATATGGGCACTGTATTACTTGCAAAGGCAGTGAAAAGGAGCACGAGCCAGATGTGCTCCTCGAGGTCCTTGCCACACACCCAGAAAAGGACCACGTGGAACAAAAGTTTACAGCCGTGTGAATTGGGGGGTATGTTCATTAACTGAGGAGCCAAGTGTAGACTGTAGTGCAAGTTTTTTTTTTTAATTCTGTTGGTGTATCCTAGAGAGAGTGATGTAGAAACAATCCCAGAGATGATGAGAAGCCATCCCATGACAGCCTCTGAGGGAAGTGTCAAGGGCAAGGAGGGGACGGCTCTTAGCAACTTCTACGTCCCACCCACACTCTTCTGACCATGGAGGATCACAAAAAGTTTCAACCCCCACTCAGATAAGCTTTGGTTCCAGCCTTTGCCTACATGGATACATATGCAAAGTCTCTAGGATGAGCTTGTTGCTTTCCTACAAGGATCGGGGTTGTGATAAAAGATTACTTTGGAGATTGAGAGCGTATAGACTGAAAGTAAAGATCTACTATTACCTTCCTCATATGTATCAGCTTTTAATAATTTAATAAAATATTACTGAATAACTAAGTATATACTCTGTTCCAGGCACAATGCTTGATATTAGAAAAACAAACATAAACGAGATACACTATACTTTCACCTGGAAGATAGAAGAGTGATGAGGAAGATGGTCTTGAAGCTGTCTAATAATGCTATGATAGAACGGTGTATTGGGAGCAGAGGGACCACAGTGCAGGTCAATGACTTCATGGGGGAAACCTTCATGAACAAGGCAGCATATCCTGCTGGAAGTCTGGAAAGGTGAAACACTGTACTCTAGTTTGAAAAGGGAACTGGGAACCCAATCCCAGACAAAGATTACCAGTGGAAAAAAAAGACATTCTGGCATAGATCAAAGAATTTTAATTCACTCAATGTGATGAAATTCAGAATGTTCAATGAGGAGGGACAGAGTAGACAGAGACATGAGAAGGGGTCAAGGGTGCATTGAGGTGGTGCTCAGTCATGATAATTCTTGTGTGCACTGTTTTTCAGCTTTTGTTGTGCAGGCTTTGAGGAGCTGTGAAAGATACTGGGAAAGGGACTGACGTTTCAAATGTTGCATATGTTGCAAATCACTGATGATGGTGAGGAGAATGGTTCCAAGAGGGTTACCACGGGTGTCCAAAGCTAAATTGGAAACTTTAAGTGAAGACAAATGGAAACTAAGGGAAATCTGGTTTTAAAATGGAAGACTGCAATCAAAATGTGAACTTCAAAAGCAGGCAAGTTTGAAGATATTGTAATTCACATAAAGAAAAACAATCTTCTCTTTTTGATTCCTACAGCTTGGGACTTGTTTTTCTAAAATTGGCTATTGAAATTAACAGTTTAATTCACTTTTCCATTTATGAGATAAATGTTCATGTAATATGATGCCACAGTGACACTCATTTACCTTTGGATTTGATTTACATTGACGGCCTATTTGCCTGTTTTTACGAGAATTGAATTAGGTTGTCCGTGTATAACACATGGCGAGTTTAATGAGGTTCAGACCTGTCTCCCAAAGCTACCACTGTGTAAAAAGTGTTTCACTCGGGAAATTAGAATCTCAGTTGCCACCTTCATTAATCTGAAAGGGGAATTTTCTCTCCTTTGTATTAAGTATCCACAACAAGTAGAAACAGGATGATAAATAGTGAATCTATCAGTTTCCAAGACAATTTATATGAAATCATTTATGATTATTTCCCACTTCTAGTTTGCATATGGAAATGCAAAGCAAATGCCCACATGCACTAGAGTCCTCAGGGCCTTCTTCACAAATACAGAGGCTTTCTGGTAACTATTTCACATAAGCAAGTGTGGAAAGATAAATTCTATAAGGACAAGGATAACACTCCTGGACAGTTAATTACTGTGTTAAAAAAAAAAAAAAAGCAAATGTGACCTGCAAATCTAATAAAGAAAGATCCTTTAGTAATGCTCTCTACCTTTCTATCACTTTGTACGTTTTAAATCACTCTCATACTTTATCCTGTGGAATTCTCATAAAGGTCTTCTGAGATAATTCAGACAAGCCATCCATGAGCAGTTAAGAAATTTACTTAAGCACAGTCCCTGAAGGAATGTGCCCCATTTTAGGCTTTCAGTGGAACAGGAGGGAAGAGGGCAGGGCACAGCCATTGAAAGAATGACACAGCAATTGACGATAGGAAATAAACTGGTTAGAACCAACCAGGCCCAAGATGGTGCAAGATTCGACTTCCAGTGGACATTGAGCCTCATTATATGCTCATTATAATACATTAGCATGCTAAATGACAGACCCACAGGTGCCATGACAGCTCCAGGGCTGACCATAAAAGGCCAAAAAATGGATGGTGGCTTAATTCCTGGAAATCTCTGCTTTTTCTCCAAAATAGTTGGAATAATCCTCCTACTTGTTAGCATATGAAATTACCAAGCCCATGAAAACTAAACACCCTGGCACCCCAAGGCCTTTTGCCTTTTGAGATGGACTGCATTCTGCCTATGTAACATGTCTCTCCTAACTGCTCTGTCTGTGAAGTATATCTTCCTGAACAAATCTACTTTCACTGTTCTTCAACTTGCTCTTGATTTTTTTCCTGCACAAAGCCAAGGACCCTCAGTTGGTGTGGTGTGTCCCAGAGTCTCACCCAGGACCTGGGACACGACCATCCTCTCATGCCCCATTTTCCTGCAACATCAGTGTTTGTGTGTAATTGAAATAACTACACATTGAAAGAGGCAAAAGTGGCTATTCTCACACGTAGACCTGAAAGTCAAGAATTATATTCTACCAAAAGGTAAGAATTCTATGACATCTAGGTATATGAAACAGTAAGTTCTTCCTTGAATCCAGGTATATCCTACAAGCAAACTGTCTTACCCATGTGGTCCAGCAGAGGCAGGTACTTAATCACGGTTGTGTAAGTCTGTCTGGGAAAGGGTCTAGAAGACAAGTAAGAAGGCAGAAAGCAATAGGCTGTAGGTGCTGGTGAAATCAAGTTTGTTTGCACTTCTTTCTCTAACCCCATCTGTATCCTTCCCCTGAGATATAGAAAGGAACATTTTTTATTTGGTTAAAGTCTCTACCTTTATATCATTTTCAAATCAGAACCAGGCTAATGGCCATTTTAGGCAAAATGCTTGTTGAGATTGAAATGAGTCAATCATACATGCCCCATATTTATCAAGCATAGTGGTAGATACCTTCTGTTATTCAAAATTTGCCCTAAAATATGTTTTGTATCCCCATTTTTATGTAAGAAAATGGAAATTCAACCAGTGAGAACTTCATGTCCAAATTCACGAGGTATAAACTTCTGAAGTTAAAAAAAAAAAAAAAATCATGTGCTATACCTTCAGACTTAGAGCTCACAAGTCTAATTCTCTTTCTTAAATATGTGTCCACCACCTAAAGGATTAAAATCAAGGAAGGTAAGCATGACTCTAATAGTGAAATGTAAAGAATTAATATGATGCAAAGCTAGTTTTAACAGGTATGCCTTTACTAACAATTAAAATCTGCACAGATTTGACTGAAAAGGGCTACCAATGCCCATTTTGGTGATGTTGGTGCACTGCTAGCCTCGTTTCACATTATGGTGCTTTCACTAATATTTTTCACATTGGGAAGAAGGGCTTTCTGAACCAAAGGAAACCAAGTGTAGTTTCTTTACATAATAGGTGTGAACTTGGTTATTCACCAGGTTGTGCCTGAGAATCACTCATCTTAGTGGAAACAGCAAAAATAGATAGCAAAGATGCACCTCTTACATTCACAAACTTGCCTTTGAAAGCACTTGCCTATTCACTGTGACTAGGTTTTTGAATGCAGATAATAACCAACAATCCACAAGTAGATTGTGTTGCTTAATACCTTCTCCCTCCCCTGCTGATGTGACATAGGGTTGGTGCTGAATGCTGCCTCAGTCATGGTGTTAAAACCAACTCTTACATTTCAGCATTTCAACTCAGGAAATGATGGCTTCAGGATCCATTAGGTGCTCTTAGAACACCGATTACGGGTTTGTGCTATTAACGTTGTCTTCTTTTCTGCCCTTGCCAGCATTGAGATGCCACTTCCAGTGACTTCATTGCCAAAGCCCAAGTCTTTCCAGCCAAATTCTTCCCCTAGATTAAGCCAACAGAAAACCCCGCCTCTGTTTAATTTCTGCTCAGCTCAAACTTCCTGCTGCAGGGCCAAGAGACAGGAAGCCACAGGCTTTCAAAACACTTCAAATGTATATGGTTGACAGTCTTTGACATGCAAAACTGTTAAAAATCTCAGCACTTACACCCTGGGGAAGTGCTGCTACACTGGAAGGCATGAAGTCATTGAGAATTTATAATTCATTTCTCTGAAATGCTGAGACCAAGGCTGTTAACACTCGCAAAGCATAGGGGCAGGCCCTTGGAGGAGAAGGGGGTGTGGGAACACTCAAAATGGAAGCTCAGAGATGTGAACTAACCCAGGCAAAAAGACAGCACCCATGATCAGGTTCTGTCTCACTGCAAGCCAGTCCATTATCATACTATTGCCTAAACTATTGCAGGTTAACATTGAGTATTTAAACGTAAGTCTTCACATTTTTTTCCATAACTCTTATGGAGAAAGTGACATGTTTATTGTAAGAGATGCAAAAAAAAAAAAAAATTTAACAAGTACCAAGAGTACAAACCAAAAACCATAACCCACATTCCTTCTAGTAGTTACCAAGCACTAGAAGTCCTCACTGATGAAAAATTCTTTTTTTTATTACCACCCTGATATTTTTTTTCATTGACTTCTGCCTGGAATATTGCAATTACTATGTTACCTTTCTCCAACTCTTTTGGTCACCAGTACTGAAAACCTGTAGATAGCCTGTCTAAATACCACTATTGTTATGCTGTTTTCCCATATAGAGTTGACCCTTTGAGACAGGAGGGAAGGGGGGCAGGGCACAACCATTAAAATAATGATGCAGCAATTAGCCCCAAGATGGCAGAAGGCTCAACTCCCAGTAGACCCTGAGCTTCATCATACGCTCATTGTAATACAACAGCATGCTAAATGGCACTCCCACAGGCTCCATGACAATTTCAAGGCTAACTATAAAAGGGCAAAAAGTGTGTGATGGCCAGTTCTTGGGAATCCCAGCCCCTTCCCCAGAGTGGTTGGAATAATCCTCCCACTTGTTAGCATATGAAATAACCGAGCTCATAACAACTAGCAACCCTGCACCTTGTGACCTCGTGGCCTTTTTCTTGCCTTTTGAGACAGCCCGCACTCTATGGAGTGTGCATCTCTCTGAATAAATCTACCTTCACTCCACTATGGCTTCCTCTTGAATTTTTTCCTGAGCGAAGCCAAGGGCCCTCACTTGATTGGGCACATCCCAGGGATTTGCCTGGGACTTGGAACATGGCCATCCTCTTGTGCACCATTTTTTTTCTCACTTTGAGCATATGAAGGTGTGGGATAAGGGCACTGATGCTCTGTGCTGTGGAAAATCCATAGCTGGCCTTCCATATCTGGGGTTCTTCATCCACAGATTCAACCAACCACACATTGTGTAGAACTGTAGTAAGTAGTGAAAAAAATTCATGTATAAGTGGACCCACACAGTTCAAGCTTGTACTGTTCAAAGGTCAACTGTGAGACTTTAAATTATTTCCTGTTTCATAGCGATAATGCCAATACTCAATTTTTAAAAATTTCTACCTTTCCAACTGCCACTTACTTTTAAAATATAATCATTTAAAATTGTGTATCTATTATTTATGAATCTTTTTTTACATATTTGATTCTGTACCTTTCCTTCCCTCCTCTCCTCTTAGCCTCTTCCTTTCCAGAATTGTTTCACCTTTCTCTATCCCCAACAAGTTATGAAACCTTTAAAAATGAAGGTTGCAATTCCTGCCTCTTTCACATTTATAGTCCACTTGCCTGATTGTCAACAAAAGACACGATCTCCCCATCTAAATAGCACAGTAAGACAAATATCATGAAGTAACATATAAATAATACAGATAATATAATTTGGGAAAGTTGTAATTGCTCTAGCTAGAACTTCCAGTATTGTATTGAATGAGGGTGTTGAGAGTGGGCATTTTTGTCTTGCTTCTGATCTTAGAGGAAAAGCTGTCGATTTTTCATTGAGTACAATGTTATCTGTGGGTTTGTCATATGTGGCCTTTATTATGTTAAAGTATTTTCTTTCTAGACCTAATTTGTCAAGAGTTTTTTTTTTTTTCTTTATGAAAGAATGTTGTACTTTGTCAAATGCTTTTTCTGCATCTATGAGATGATTTTTATCTATTCTATTAATGTGATGTATTAATTTTTTTTATTTGCATGTGTTGAACCATCCTTGAATCCCAGGGACAAATCCAACTTGATCAATGGTGTATGAGCTTTTTAACGTGCCCTTTAATTTGGTTTGTTAGTATTTTGTTGAGACTTTCTGCATCTACATTCATTGGGAATATTAGCCTATAATTTTCTTTACTTGTAATATCTTTGTCTGATTTTAATGTCAGGTTAACGCTCGCTTTGTAAAATGAGTTTAAAGGTTTTTCCTTCCTCTTCAGGTTTTGAAAGAGTGTGAGAAGAGTTGGCATTAATTCTTTTTAAATGTTTGAAAAAATTTGCCAGTGAAGCCTTCTGGTCCTGAGGTTTTCTGTGTTAGGAGATTTTGATTATTGATTCAAGACCTTCACTTATTATTGATTTGTCCAGATTTTCTATTTCTTCCTGATTCAGTCTTAATAAGTTGTATATTTTAGGCATTTATCCATTTCTCCTAGGTTATCTAATTTATTGACATATAATTGGGCATATTAGTCTCTTATGATCCTGTGCATTCTTATATCAGTTGTAATTTCTCATTTCTAATTTTATATATTTGAGTTTCTCTTTTTTTTCTTAATCTAGCTAAGCTAAAGGTTTGTAAATTTTGTTTATCTTTTTGGAAAAACAATTCTTAGTTTTATTGATCATTTCTATTGTTTTTCTGGTCCTTATTTCATTTATTTTCTCTATGAGCCTTATTATTTCCTCCCTTCTGGAAACTTTGGGCTTAATTTGTTGTTGTTTTCCAAGTTCTTTGAAGTATATGGTTACATGGCTTATTTGAGATCTTTCTAATTTTTTAATATATGTGTTTATATGCTATAAACTTTCCTCTCAGCACTTCCTTTGCAGCATCCCATGGCATTTGGATGCTGTGTTTCCATTTTCATTTGTTTTAAGATAGTTTGTGACTTCCTTTTTGATTTCTTCCTCGTCCCATTCATTGTTCAGAAATGCACTGTTTAGTGTCCACTTATTTATATATTTTCCAGCTTCCTATTGTCAATTTTTAGTTACATATCATGGTGGTGAGAAATAAATAGGTGGTGTGATTTCAATCATCTTAAATTTGCTAAGACTTGTTTTGCGTCTTATAATTTGATCTGTCCTGGAGAATGTTCTGTGTGAACTTGAGAAGAATGTGTATTCCGCTGTTGTTGGCTGGAATGTTCTATATATGTCTGTTAAGTCCATTTGTCCTAAAGTATGGTTCAGTTCCAACATTTCCTTGCTGATATCTGTCTGGATGATCTATCTATTACTGACAATGGGGCATTTAATTTTTTTATTGTAATTGTATTATTGTCTATTTCTCCCTTTAGATCTCTTAAGGTGCTTAATATATTTAGGTGTTCAGAGGGTTGGGTGTATATTTACAATTTTAATATCATCTTGATATATTAACACCTTTACCATTATATGATGACCTTCTTTTCCTTTTCTTACCATTTTGACCATAAGTCTATTATGCCTGATATGTCTAATCCTGCTTTCTTTCTTTTGTTTCCCACTTGTGTGGAATAGTTTCTTCTACTCCACTTGTAGTCTGTGTGTTTCCTTAGAGCTGAAGTTAATCTCTTGTATGCAGCATGTAATTGGGTCTTTTCCTCTTGTTCCAACTGGCCATTTTGTGCCTTTTATTTGGCGAGTTCAACCATTTACATTCAGAGTGATTACTGACACGTATCGCCATAACAGGGCCATCATCTTGTATGCTTTCTGGTTGTTTTGTTTTTCCACTGTTCCTTTTTGCCTCTATTTCTGCCTACCTTTGTATGTCAGTGATTTTCCGTGGTGGGGTGTGCTCTATTTCCCCTCCCCCTACTTTGTTTTTGTTTCATGAATCTTCTCTAGAGTTTTGCTTTGTAGTTACCATGAAGCTTACATGAAACATCTCATAGATAAAATAGTTCCTTTTTATGCTTATATAAAATTATCTTCATTCACATAAAAAGGCTCCATCCTTTTACTTTTCCCCTTTTATGATTCTGATGTCACAATTTACGTCTTTTACGTTGTGTATTTGTTAACAAGTTATAGAAGCTATAGTTAACTTTAATGCTTTTCTTCTAACCTTTATAGTATAGTTATATTGTTAACACACCACCCTAATATAAAGTTACAGTTTTCTAATTTTATTTTTCACCTTTACCAGTGTGTTGTGTATTTTCATATATTTTTCTGTCACTGATTAGCATCTTTCCATTTCAGCTTGAAGAACTCTTTTCAACATTTCTTGCAAGGCAGGTCTAGTGGTGGTGAACTTCCTCAGCGTTTGTTTGTCTCAGAAAGCCTTTATGTATCCTGCATATCTGAAGAATAATTTTGCCAGGTACAGTATTCTCAGCTGATGTTTTTTAGCTTTCAATACTTTAAATATGTCACTCCTCTCTCTCCTGACCTGTAGGGATTCTGCTGAGAAATCTGCTGGTAGTGTAGTGAAGATTCCTTTGTAGGTTACTTTCTTTTTTTTCTCTGGCTGATTTAAAATCTTTTTTTTTTTTTCATTTATTTCTGACAGTTACATTATAATATGTCTTGGAGGAGGTGTTTTTACATTGACATAATTGGGTGTTCTATTAGCTTCATGAACTTTTATGTGCAAGTCTTTCTGCAGGTTTGGGAAGTTCTCAAATATTATTTCTTTAAGTAAACTCTTTTCTCCCTTCTCCCTCTTTTCTTCTTGAACACCAATTATTCCAGTGTTTTCCTTTCTGATAGAATCTAATAACTCTTAAGGGGCTTCTCTACTTTTCAAAAATCGTACTTCCCTCTCCTTTTTAACTGAATTATTTCTATGTGCCTATCCCCTAAAGTCATTTATTCTTTCTTCCATTTGCTATGCCTTGTTATGAGGCTTTCTCTTGCATTATTCACCTCACTTATTGAATTCTTCAGCTCCAGAATTTCTATTTGGTTATTTTGTATTATTATTTCAATCTCTTTCGTGAAGAACCTCTGCTGTTTATTAGCTTTATATCTGATTTCATTGAATTGTCTTTCTGAGTTTTCCTGTAGCCTGCTGAATTTCTTCCTAACAGCTATTTTGAATTCTTTATCAGTTAGATGACAATACTCCATGCCTTTGAGTTTGGTTGCTATGAAATTATCATCTTCTTTCTGTGATACCATGCTTTCTTGGTTTTTCATAGTGTTTGTTGTTATGTTCTTCTGCTTTCACATTTGAACTGGCTGAATCCTCCTTAACTAGGCTTTTATGTCTTATTTAGTTCCTACAGTTTAATAGACTGGCTACTAGATGCCTTTCTTTTGTATTGATAATGTGGCAGTGGAACTAAAATTTGTGGTTTTTCCCTTGCCCACCAACTTTGACTTATTATCTGAACACTCTCTGGGTCTACCAGGTCTCACTCTTGCAAATGCACTTGGGAGCTTGCACAAAGAGCCTGCAGCAGAGAAGGGGAGGTATGGCTTTAGCACTTGGGACTTTGGAGGTGCTTACAGGTTCAGTAGAAGATCCTCAAGTGGGACATTCCCAGAAGTTGGTGGACAGATTTTCTGCTGAAGTCTTGAAAAAGACAACAGAAAATGTTTTCCTTTAATGCCTTTTGATATTACCTTATCTGCTTCCTTCCTTTCTCCACCTTTCCACCAGTCATTGAGGTTCTTCCTCAGACGTGCAAATTCTGCTGAAAAGAAACAGGTTTCTCCAGCCACAACCTGCACAGTTAGAGTAGCCATGCAGTCACTCACCACTTTTGCACTCCAGCCTTTGTGGGAGAGGCTACTGCTTTCCACCTCCTCTGGTGGAGAGATCACCACAGCTACAATAAAACTTTCAGAAATCTAAGACAAAGAGAGAATATTAAAAGCCACAAGAGATAAGACGTTTGTAACTCAAGAAAACCCCTAAAAGGCTACAAGCATATTTCTCAGCTGAAATCTCATGGGCCAAGAAAAAGTGTGATGATCAACCTAAAAGTGCTAAAAGAAAGAAGCTGATGACTAATAATTTTCTACCTGGCCAAGCTGTCTTTCAGAACAACTCCATGGTCAGATTGTCTCTCCAACACTCTCGTTTTCTCACATAGCAGCCAAGTCTAAGGCCACTGAGCCCTCTGTAACCTCTGCTGGATTAGGCATTCAGGACACAGCTTTTCTCCCTTGCATTGTCTCTGGTTTTATTCCCTTTGCATTAACAAGACATAGTCTGTGGTAGAGTTTAGAAGCAAGCAGTGAAATGGAATAATCTTTCTGATCTTCTTTGATCCAAGCCTATTTTGGGCTGAATCAGGCTTAGATGAAGGAGCCCTCCACATGGCCCTGGTCAAGTCACTAAAATTCTTCATGAGCCTTTGGGATGATTGTCCACCTAACGAGAAAATATAACTGCTACTGTATTTTTGGGGGGGTATGACTTCTTTTATACATATAGCTACCGTAAGTACTCTACACCAAAATGTGATTGATTGTGGAAATGGTTTAGGAATTCTTGGAACTGTGGCTAGTAAATATTCATAATTTCACCCCCAATCTCACCCAAATTTAGAGTGAGATGTTTAACGAATAGAATTGTAAGCAATCTAGCCTTATTGGAAAAGCCTTTCTTATTTTGGAGAGGGGGTTGCCTGGAGCTTTGTGGTCCTCTACTTCAAATAGCAGTATCATGACTGTTTTGAAGTATGTGCATCAGGACTATTTATCTTTTTATTATTAAGGCATATTCTCCTTGAAGTCAATACTTAGTTTACAAAATAAGTCTGCATACCAGGGAGTGGCTATGCTAGCTATGTGACCCCCATGATTCTGTGACAGGCATTTTTCATTTTAAACGTGGGAAAGCTAACGTGATTTCTGTTTATGGTTTGACACCCAATGCAGCTTGATGACAAATAGGTAAACAACGCGATGATCATGGACTTTCAGTATTCAAGTTAGGCTTAGCCTCATGTGTGCTCTTCCAGCATCTTTGGATTTAAAGGACTCTCGTCCATCTCCAACCAGGAATCATCATTCTTCTTCCCTGGAAAGAACACACTGTCCAGCTAAGAGAGGAGTCACACCATAGGGGTGTGACATGAGTTGGGCTGGATCCTGGACAGTGAGAATGTCTAAAGTAAAAGCGTTAACACTTCCTGTAATCACTTATTTTCAGCAGTGATTAAAAGAGAGAAAACAGAGAACTAAGCAATACTTTGAATAATTTAATAATATGTTATTCCTTCTTCATATTAATGTGGATTTGCAATTAAGAACATTTTATTTTTTATCAAGAACAGTTAATATCACAAGGCAGATGGCAATTAAAAGTGGATTATATTTAGAGAGAGGATTCATCCTTTGTGTCATTTAATTAAAAAATTATGTATTGAGATCACTATTCTGCCAATATATTAGCCATTTTCTAAACAGTTTTTAAGATAGGAAAAAGTCATAAAAATCCATTATGGCCAAGCTATTCAATTTCTTTTGTTTGCAACCACAAAGGAAGGCCCAAGGCATGTGTTTAAGTTTATAGATTTCTCACTGGCTTATCCAATACAACTCTTTTATCTTTCTGGAATCTTTGTAGTTAGATAGCAGATACAGAATACTGTCGGTGCAGAGATATCTTAAATGCTTCCTAATGATCAAGAAATTGTTGGATCTTACACTTGCAATAACTGCTTGTCAATATCGGTGCCAATGAAATTTCTTAAAATCTATTCAAATTGACGTCTTTATCTAAATGTGTGTGCTCCACGAAGCATACTGGACATTGGAAAATACTTGCAGCAAATAACAAAAGTTTTACCCCCAATGGTTGTTTAAGTGAGCGAAAACAATGAGTGATGAGTAGAAATTTGCAGAGAGAAAAAAGGCTGAAATATAACTGTCAGCATGCCCAACAGGAGAACCATGTCAACGAAGGAAGTAAGGCAGATTCTTTCAGAGCTGACACAAGCAAGGGACTTCTAACGCTGCTTCATTTGCAGAGTCAAAACTGTTGAGTTTCTATTCAGAAATGATAAGACGAAAGGCAGAAACATTCTCCTGTTGCTTCCTCCTGTAAATCAGACACGTATATTTCAAGTTAAAATGTTCAAATCAGATTGTGTCACTGGCCACAGATAATTTAGTATTCACATATTCAGTAGAAGGTTAATTAATTTTACATGCCACTGTTTCTTTGGTTTCCTTTCTATTATGACAATTATGCTAGAATTGTTAGTGACGTTTGTCTAGAACACCCCCCTTTTATCCTTTTAAGGATTCTTTTTCTGTCACTTATTAATGGAGACAAGGGGAAAAACAGGATGTAAGACAGCTTCTCCCTGCCAGAAATCAAGTTATAACCAATGGAGTCTCTTTACAAAGGATATTTCTGTAAATAGACTTCATGTGTTTCTGTTGTAAAATCCAGTAAATTGTTCCCATAGAGCTGTCCTTCAAAGTACCCCTATAGTCCTTGAAAATATCAAATTCATTCTATGTCAGCATTTCCTAGAATATCTATATGCAGAATAACTTCCAGAGAGCAAACTATGGAACCTAAATGTTTAGCATCCCTAGCTGCTTTTGAAATTTTCTATGTGGTTTTGCCCACATTACTGAACACCCTATAAGCATTCTTCAAATGTGTCTTTAACAGAATTATGTAGAAGACTTTTTATAGCAAGAATCACTGGCCTGGATTTAAAATTGAGTAGCTATAGAAGTTATTCTGCACGATGTGTATAACAGGTTAATTAAAGGATTATTCAATGTAATTGAGTTCTATTGTGCACATCACTTCTGTCCATCATTGAAGCCACAACGTGACAAGTCTTGAAAAGCAAGTTAAAAGTTTTAAAATGAGGCAGATATGAATGGAAATTCAGCCTCTACTACATGCAAATTGTGTGATCTTAGGCAGTCAATTTAATTTCTCCTCCTGTCAGGTCTTTCATTAGCAAAATAAACAAGCAAACAAGCAAGCAAACACATTTAATTGTCACTGCAAGGATTAAATTAAATTTTGTGTGTAGATTGTCTGCCATAAAGCATATGTTTGTCACATGGTCATTTTTTTTTTGTTTTTTGAATAAACTTGTGTATGTGTAGGTATGATTATAGGAAGTATTTGAAATAAAAGATTTATAATCTCACAGGGAGAACTGGCTGGCCCGCTATCAGAGACATAACCTTGGAAAATTTATGAATCAGGCTCTGAGCTTTGAAAGACCAGAGGCGTGAGCTTCTCAAAGACACAGAAATGGAGCATCTCAGTTTTACAGCACAGATGCTAACAAAAGATCTATATCTAATTACAGTAGGATAGATGCTCTGTCCAGCGAAATCTTCCCCTCTGGAAACTGTGGGACTATAATGTATACTTATGGGGATGTTTGGTTATAATTGTGTTAATGCATTAGAACAGTGATCTATTATTTGACTATTTTAATATCACTCTCTAGTAGCTTTTGCAGGCATCTTTATACAAATATGGTTCCTAAGAGCCCCATAATAAGTCTTTCCACTGATCCCCCCGGCGAGAGCGCTCACCTCCCTGGGATGTATGTAGACGAATTGTGTGACTTTCCTTTCTCTAGCCGTATGTCAGATTTTTCTTGTTGGATCAATGTTTCTTAGATCTATCACTCTCAGCTAATATTATCCCAGGACACCTCTTGTGTCTTTATAAAGACTTTGTCTGTGTCACCATGTCTTGTTTTATGTGATTAATATATAGAGAACCACTTCTCGTTCCAAAAATATTTAAAACAGCTTTGAGATGGGCAGTGGCATATGACAAACATGTCAAGACAAATGGGTGGAGCAATTACAGTAAAGGCAAAATAAGCACACATTATTACATGTATAATATGAAACTAGAGGTAAGTTTAACTGAATATATATGTTAGTTCCAACGTACCACATAAAGGCAGACCATACATTCAAATCTGGATTCTAGCAACCAGAGCAAAATGAAAAACCTTATCATTGTACAATTCAGTATCTGTAACATAAATAATAGCCACCTATTGTTCAGAAATACAGTTACTGCTAGGACTAGGTGGTGGAAGTTTCTCTGTTAGAGCAGAGGATGGAAACAGGCAGGGTCTCACAGGTCTGTTTGGCTTCACTTCACTGCACAGTACTTTATAAACTTTTGAATTACTTATCAGTATTTAAACATCAAAATATGTATATACCAAATTCTGGTGGAGAAATTTGGAACAATTTCTTTTCACAAATCAGAAGAGTTGGACACACTGTGCTATATGCCTGCATGGTGCTGAGTGGGAGTGGCCATGCCTTAGGGGGCATGTCACATCCATTCTCCCAGGGATCCCATCAGTTCCTTGTGCCGGATGTCATTCATCATCAGGCTTGCACTGGTGCTTCCATTTATTTTGTATTTAGTGATTTTCTGCCATTTTACCCAGCCCATGTACCTCACTTCTGTTTTCTGCTGGTCCCTGGGTATCTTGAGTTTGTACATGTAGAGGAGTAGATCAAATGTATGTCATCAATTAAGCCTTTAAAAATGATATTCCTCAAAGAAACAAGATGCTGTAAGATTGTCAACCTCTAGTTTTCTTTCTAAGCCAACGTGGAAAGCCCAGAAAATCTTAAGAGGCTGATAACCTGAAATTAATTTATGCTTATTTTGGCGTAAGTTACCTGAGTATTTTCTGAAAATGTTATGCCTTTCAAATTATTTTCTGTTTTTGTTAATTGTGCAATTCAAATGAAAATATCAAAATAACACAGAGGCGAAGAAGATTAATAATGCAGAGAAATCTATCTAGAATTATTTTTTTCAAGATTATTTCAATTATTTTTTTGAAAACTATTGGAACTAATAATTTAAGAAGGTTGTTCACTATAATATCAATATACATTCATTTGCATTTCTGTACACTATCGATAAAAAATCTGTATTGAAATTTTAAAAAACAATGTCTACATATGTGTACATGTCACTTTGGGTTTTGGTGTGTACACATATGTGTATATGTATTTCTGTACAACAGTTTGCTGCATTTTCCAGTATATTTACATGAGAATTTTGGTCTTAGGAGGTTACAGGTGAATCTATATCTTATTATTTGAGAGTGTATATTTTTGTATATATTTATGAATTTGCCCTTGATTAACTTGTTTGGAGGTGTGTTCATGTCAATGAATGAGAGTACAAAATGTTCAGTTTCTATTTTTATTTATAAATTATTCATATTAATAAAGTTATTTTCTAAAGTTGATTTTTTAGCATTTATTTAAAATGAAATTGCTTCCTTTAAAAAACATGTATTATAGCATCATAAAATGTGGAATACATAAGGAAAAAACTGAGAAAGTTGTGCAAGACCTATACAGTGAAGATTATAAAATATTAATGATAAAAACTCAAAACAGAAACAAATATAAATAAATGGAGAGATAGCTGTGTTCAAAACTTAAAAGATTCAATATGGTCAAGGTGGAAATTCTCCTCCAAATATTCTCCAAATAAATGTACAAATTTATAAATGTATAGAAATTAGCTGGCTGAATCTAAACCTCAGGTAAAAATATAAATGGGTCTAGAATAACTAATGTAACTTTGAAAAATAAATGGGATACTAACACTATCTGATTTCAGCATTTATTACAAAGATATAATAATGACTAACACGTATTTTTAATGTAAAGATTGGCAAATAGGTCAGTGAAACAAAATATAGAGAGTTCAGAATAGACATACATATGTATATGTGTATATATATATATATATATAAAAATATATGTTTATATATACAAATGAATTTATTTACAAAACAGAAACAGACTCACAGACATAGAAAACAAACTGTTGACTACCAGGGGAGAATGGGGCTGGGATGGAGGGATAAACTGGGAGTTTGGTATTTGCAGACACTAACGATTATGCATAAAATAGGTAAACAAGGTCCTACTGTAGAGCACAGGGAACTACATTCAATATCTTGTAATAGCCTATAATGAAAAATAATATGAACAGGAATATATATATATATAACTGAATCACTATGCTGTACACCAGAAATTAACATAATATTGTAAACTGACTATACATCAAGAAAAAAATATAAAAATAACCAAAATGGATCAAGGCTTAAATATTAATCTTAAAACTATAAAAGTTTTGGAAGTGAACATTGGAGAAAATCTTTGCAATACCGGGTTAGGCAAAGATTTCTTAAACAATACACCAAAAACATAACCCATAAAATAATAAATTGATAAATTAAACTCCATCAAACTTAAAATATTTTCTTGTTTGAAAGATAACTGTTAAGGAAATGAAAAGACAAGCCACTGAATAGTAGAAAATATTTGCACATTATGTCACTAATAAAAGACTTGTATCTAGAATGTATTAAATCTCTCAAAATTTGATAAAGTCTTTACATTGTTATAATTCCAATATCTGGATTATCTGTGGCTTCTATTTCAGTCAACTGGTCTACTGGCATATCGGTAATTTTTATGAAATTCAAAAAATTGTGTCTATAAACTTGCAGTGACCCTGTACGATATTATCTTCCTTCATAGAGGATTTAATTTGGTTCAAAGGCACCCACAGTAAAAACAGACAATGCAAAATCAATAAGGAATTTAGATAGTTTTAGGGTAGGTTTAAACATGACACATTTTTGTATGCTTTTCCCTCCCAGTTTGCCCTCTTTCTATGGCGTGAGCTTTTAGTAGTCACAATTCAAAATTTAGAATATTAACCAGGCCCCTCTATTTTTGGTTAACTCTGAACTCTACTTATTTTTCACTCTAGTGACATGAAAATACCAAAGCCCTATTCATAGTTTAGCTTTTAATCCACCAGTTGGCTTCTAGCCCTATTATCATTCAAATGTTAAAAATCAGCAAATATTGCAAATATCTCAAATGCAAAAGTGGTAGAGCATATTGGGTTGACCTCAATACGTTTCACTTCTTCCAAGGATATTGGTCTTTCAAATTCTGGACGTACTGGTTCCCACTCTTGTGTCTTCAAATAGTTATTTTGTAAAATTAATTTTATGTAGCTTTTATAGTTGTTGACAGCAAAAATATTACTCTGATAGAAGCTTCTCTGTCATTGACAGAAGTAGATGTCTCTCCCCTAGGTTACTTAATACTATAAAGCCATTAAAATATGAGAAAGGAAATGGCATACAATTTTCTCCAAAATGTTCTGAGCAATTCATAGAAACCATATCATCAATCTTTACCATAACCTTGTCAACACCAGTAACTCATTAACTACCCAAAGGTCACCCAACAAACCTTTCAGAGATCTAGAAATAGAAGCTGAACATTCAGTCCAATCCCCAGAGCCACATAGATCATTGATGCCTGATATAAAAATTACATCCTCATTCAGGATGTACTAAGTAATTCCAGTAGTGACCTCTCTGTCATTTTCTCAGCTCCATATCCTCTGTAAAAGAAAGAAAGAAAGAAAGAAATGAGAGTATTTCTATCGCAGACTCTCAGTAAGTTGGGTGATTAGTGTTAATTTTAATAACGATTTTAGTAACAGTTATTATTATATTCTATGTAAATATATAATAACATAAAACATTCTTTTTAATTCTTTAAGTTATCATTTTTCTGTTCATGGTAGTAAAAGTAAATGGGCAGAGTCATCTGATGTCTGACTATCCTTGTCATAAGTTTGGATAAAATGTAAATCTGACCCTATAGTTGTTAGATCTTAAGATATAAGTGAGAAAGGAACCAATACGTAATTTTAAAATGTCACCAAAGTAATCATTCAGCTATTCCTTCAATAAATATTTATTTAATACAGACTATGTGAATTACTGTTTTTGGTTTTAGGGACATTGCACAGTACGTAACATAGAACTTCCTAGCCATATAAAACATTCATCAGTGGTGAATAGAGATAATAAACAAATCAATATATAATGTATATGTCAGAAAGTTTAGATGCTATTCAGAAAGAAGCAGGACAGGGTACAGAGAAGAACAGGGATGTCGTTTCAGATAAGGTGAGGAGGGAAGGTTTTTTTCCTGAAAAGTTGACTTTTGAACAGAGGTCTTGATGAAGTCAGAGTTGTGGAAGAGCCACGCAAATTTCTGTAGAAATACAGTCCAGGTAGAGAGAAGAGAAAACAGAAAGACTCCAAAACAGGGAGGTTCTTGGAATACTTGAGGAAGAGCAAGCAAGGTTGTGGCTGAAGTGTACTGGGTGAAGATGAGGGGTCAGGAAATGAGATAAGATAGAGACTAAAAGGTAAGGTCAAATGCAGGCTTGTAGGTTATGGAAAGTACTAGCGTTTCACTGTAAATTTAATGAGAAGCCACTGGATGACTACCCAAGGGAGAAGAATAAAATGTAGGGGAATAAGAGCAGAAACAGGGAGGCCAGTTAGGAAGCACTATTCAAGGGGAGAGAGAATGGCGGCTTGAACTAAAAATAGGGGAAAGGAAGAGGTGAAAAATCGACGGGTTCCAAATGGATTTTGTCAATAGAGTTGACAGGATATGCTGGTGGGTTGGATGTAGGAAAATGTGAGAAATCAAAGATGATTCTAATTTTTCTGGACAAGTTAGTGGGTGAATAGTGGTGCCATTCACTGAGAGGAAGAACTCTGGGAAAAGGGCATATCTGGGGGAGGAAATCATGACCATCTTTATCCCAGATTCTTCACTGGCTTGAATCTCATTAATACAAATAACAGCTGATAAAACTCTCTGTCCCCTATTGGTTTACTTCATCCTGTGTTCTTTCTTCTCTAAGAACCTCTGTAATCTGTGAGATCAAGTGAAGATCCAAGAGGATATGTGTGAATCAAAGGGAAAATGGCAAAGGCAGATCATTGGATGAGAAAGGTATATCCTGAGCCGAAAGAAAATTTAAGCTTAATTGAAATCAAAGGTATACTTTCCAGACTGGTGTAATGTATCGAGAGATAAATATTTCAAATGGATTGTTCAACTAGTGCTCAGGTTTCTTCCGCAATCTGCATATCTGTTTTTGAATAAGAGTAAATAGACTGTTCATTCATTCTCATCCTCATACTTTCCTTACTCCTTCCCTAGCATCTCCCCAAAGCTTATAGGGCCAGATGCCCAGGGAAGGGGCTAGGGTAAGTGTAAGGTCACTATTCAATTTCCATTTATTAAACTTTTTGAGACCTGACCTCAAATATTGAAATGACCTACGTGTAAGTGATCATGAAAATTTCTCTAGTGTAATTTATTATTTCCACACTAGTCAGATCACTATCAGTTGCCATTATTATGCTGCTAGTCAGCTCTGGGTGAGTCAGTAAGGACGCCAAGTCTCTTAGGAGTATAACCAATCCCATAAGAGTCTATTCAATGGAAACACTTTCTCACTGTCATCTCTTTTTCCTTGGTAACACCTTCAGGCAGTCTAACTCTGGAGACCTCCAAGGGGAAAAAGAAAAAACATATATTAAAAAAGTGTCCAGTTGAGTATAGTTGACATGTTGCATCATCATAAAAAGTTCTACAACTTTATCTTCCTGGTAGTTAATTGTGAAGAATTTCTCTAAATATATTGAATCTGATATACAGTACATAGGCTGAAATATTAAAATTTTAATAGCTTCCCATGCATTCTCAAATATACGTGTGTTATACACTTCTATTTCCTTTGTAAGAGCTTGCAATCTTTAAGCCATAATCTGCCATTTAATTTACATTTTTATGATGTGTCACAGATAGCAAAATTTTCTACCTCAAGCCCACATGTTTTTCTCTTCTGAATTGTTTTGGTTTTTTTGTACTGCATAAGGTGCTACAGATTTCACAGAATAACTGCAGCCAAAGAGAAGACCCTCTACCGTTTCTATAAAACACCTGATCTTACGGTTTGAGAATTTGAAGGCATGCTGCTATCACAGAATTTCCTAGAGTGTGTCAGAAATATTTCTTAACTTTGCTTATTTATTATGCTAACCTCATGAACATGAAAGTCTTTTTAAATACCTGTGTTCATGTTGGCCACATTTTCCATAGATGCAATATTCTTTCATAGGTACAAAAATACACCATAATAAGATTCCCTTTAAAAAGAGAAATACCAATCTCCATTTGACCTCAACAATTGGCAAAACTTTTCACTCTCTCTTTTCACTAAATATTGACCACCCTTTTCAGTGTTGTATCTAGAATATAAGTTGCATCTCAAAGTTACACTATAGTTTAAATACAAAAATAAAGTTCAGTGATGATAATTCCAGTTGGTGTATTGGTGGTTGGAGAAAGAGTTTATTAACCAGTTTGGGAAAGCAGAATGTTTACTATGGTAAGTGATAAGAGAAAAGTCTCAAGACATAGGATGGCCCTAATCAACATTGATACAACTGTCAAGATTCTTTAAAAAGAACAGAGTTATAAAATTGAAAGATGTTAACCTCAAATAACATGTATTTCCTCGGGAAAGACCCTCCCCTCACCAGGCCAAACCTTGAGTATTCACCTGGTTGACAATGTGTCCTCTGTAAGTAAGTCCTTGGAAAGAGTCAGTGAGAAAGGAAGGTAGAGCAACTCTGAGGCTCTTCCATCCTCCTGATAACCTAGCACAAGAAGACTGAGAAAAATTGAAGTTTGAAAAAAATTGCAAAAGGTTACAAAAACTTCCGCATGATTGCTATGTTGTGATAGTCTGTTAAGAGGCTTAGAAGCCTCTGAAGTAAGAAAGGAAACGTTAAGTCATCTTGATTCTCTGAAATGGTGTCTGATACCTAGTCCCCCACTTAGATCTGGTGATAGGCCACTCTTCTCTCTGCTCCTAAAAAAGTCCTGGGTGCTAAGTCTGCTCAGTTATTCAAACCATTTAAAGAAAGTAGAGGCTTTGCATAGGTACTGACTGTAGACAACACCTGACTGTGATTTAATGACTAGGGAAGAAAGAGATATATTTTACATTGTCTTCCAGTGGATGTCTGCTTTATATTTCTTAATCTTTCATTATCTTTATGAGAAAAAGTGTTTTAATTCATTTAGAGCCTGGCAAGGAAAAGGGAGTCTCTCCCGATCATTGACCAAAATAATGTTACTGCCTTTGTGATATTTTTGTTTTGTTTTATCTCTTTCCCAGGCTGATGGGAAAGACAGCAGTATGGCGTAAGAGCCAGAACTATTAATTGACATATACAGACAATGAAGAAGTTTAAGTTCAAAGTTGGAGGCTATGCCATCCATTTGACTTCATGGAATTTCTTATAAAAAATTTCAGCTTTAGTGGAAGTACATATCATTGCAAAAAACAAATTAGGCCAACATTATGGAGAATAAAACTGTCAGTTCACCATAGGTTCCATAGGTTTATCATATTTGTTTTCCTTTCTTTTCTAAAATCTTAGCATTGATAAGTTAGACCTCCTATTTTATGCAAAGAGGCTTTATTTCCTCCACAAAATTCTCAGGGCTATGCTTTGGTCATTGCAAATTTTGGGTATTCTTAGTGTAGTTATTAGCTTGATAACTTACACTGAAAAAAGGCAAATATAGTGACCAGCACAGGTCTGAAATAAGAAAAGCACCGCATTGACCACAAGAATATTGACAATTGGTATTATTGGATCATAATTATCATTTTGAGGGAAGGAACTGATGGGAGATCTAGATTCTTCATGGTGGGTACACAAGAATGGGTACTGGCTTTCATATAAAACTCATGGCTTTGATGTCTGGGTCTTAAAAAAATAAATGACTACTTCAACATATATATAAAGTCATTATGCCTCCCTCCCTGGATCTGAAAGGAATGTGAGCAGGACTAGCCTTCCTCTCATTTGCAGTTCATCTCCAAAGCCACTACCTTCCAGTGGCTTCTTTCCACGCTCAGTATTGCCCTTGTAATCCATTTTCATCTGAATGTCTATTTTCCCCAATAATGCATCAGCCCTTAAGGAAGGACTCTTCTGTGGATCTGATGATGTGGACTCAGGATGACATTCAAATATGGCTGAAATCTTCCAAGGACAAGCCCGGCGAGGTCTGCCCTCATTCTCATACAGGGTCTAATTGTTCTTTCACTTCTGAAAGGAAAGAAAGTAGAGATAAGATGAAATATAAATCTGTTCTTCCAGGAACACAGTTGGTGCTCACTCTCACCTATAGCTTTCACAAGGTTCTCTAACCAATGTTGAGTTAGTTATCTTCTTCCAAAATGCCTTTGCAGTGACCCAATTAATCTTTCGGAGAATGATGGGTGCTCTCTTGGTTTATGACATTGCTCCCACTATTTGACAGTTTTGGTGTTCACAAGCGTTTAAGTCTGCCTTCACCTTTATCAGGTTACCTCCTTCTCAGTTCTCTCTGAGAACCAAGAACTCAGATCTCTCTGAGATCCTCTTTTGAAGTTATCATTCTGCATTTTCCATTAGAGGCCTTTCCTGCAGTCTCCAGTGAAGTCCTCTCTCCCTTTGGAAGGGGTAGAGGATGGAAGGAATGAGAGGAGAATATGAGAGTCCCAACGTTGTTAGAAGTGACCTAACTTCACAAACTAGCAAGGTGAGTATTCTCATTTTGTAAAGGGAGAACTAAAAATTCAGACTTATTACATAGTTTACTCAAAAGAGCAAAAAAAAAGTATAGGTAGGTGGTTGAACTGCAGTTTGAAGTTGAGTTTGATTTCTAAGCCAATAATCTATCACATTCCCTCATGATTTTGAGTTCTACATAAGTTCTAGATGACTTCACCAAAGGCTTGTAACCAGAGCTGAGTGAAAAAGTGATAAAGATTTTATCACTAATGTCCCACCTTTGAACAAGACTGATTCTCGTTTATATGTGGAATCTTAAAAAAAAAAAAAAAAGCCACAAATGAACTTATCTGCAAAACAGAAACAGATTCACAGGCATAGAGAACAAATTTATGGGTGCCAGGAGATAAAGGGAGTGGGAAGGGATAAACTGGGAATTCAAAATTGCACATTTGGGGGATTGATGAAAATATTAGCTATTTTGATTGTGGTGGTGGTTTCATTGGTGTATAATTCTGTCAAAATACATTAAATTGTACATCTGAATTATGTATAGTTTACTATACAGGAATCATACCATAATAAAGGTATTAAAAAAAAAAAAGACTGGCTCTATACTTGGATATAACAGCCTACAAGATCTAATTTGAGAGTTAGCAAATTAGTACCTTGGTGTCTTTTCCCACCCCCACTTATTTGGAAAGAAACATGACTGTTTTGCTCATAAATGTGGGCTGTAGCTGAGGCTAAGCTGAGCTGACCATTATGTCCTATCTCCTTGGCTATGACAATTGGTCCCCAGATGGGCTCTTTAGAATCCTCAAGCTAATTAGAATCCTCCTCTGGGACATTTTTGCATGAGCATCATGGAAATACCTCTTTTCTCTTGGGTCTTAGAATTCCAACTGGCTGTATTCCCTGATTTATGGCAAGCCTTTCAGCTTTAATTGCGATGTATACCATTTAAAAACATTAAGGCAACATGAAAAAGAACATGGCTGCTGGTTCATCAAGAGAATACAGAGGAAGTGAGAAAGCAGGAGAGACTGAGACAAGAAGAGAGTCATGGAAGGAGAGAACGGGAGAGAGAAAATGATCCAATTACTTTGATTCTTGGATAAGTTATCCTTGGATTTCCATCCTTGTACTTTTTGGTTGTATAAGCCAAAAAAGTATTTATTTTCTAAAATAATTTTATTGGATTTCTAATACACTATTTTTTTGTACCTAAAGATTCCTAATATACAAACCATTTCAAAGTAATTATGCTATGTTTATTTATATTCCAATCACAATCAAATCTCTGATTTAGGAACTGAAACCTGAGATAAAATGCAGGAATGTATTACATCACTTGAAAGGGTCAAACATGAATTCACTGTGATGTGGTAGCCTGTCTCTGTAGCATGCTGAAAAAAAAACAAACAAAAAAACACTCATCTTAGTGTATGACTTGTAGGCTCGGATGGAAACTCTGCTGGTAATTATCTGCGTTACTTTGTGCTTCCCTGTCTTCATATATAACATAAAGAGAACGGTCCTAAATTAACTCTAGCATTCCTTTCTATTCTAAAATCCTATTACTCTCTAACATGGAATGCTTTTCAGGTTAGCTCTAGTAACAAAGGTTCAGGTTATGTCCCAAAAAGGATGGCATGAGAAATAGGAGAAAAGCTACAAAGGACTGGACTAAGCCACAGGTGAATGTGGGCCTGGTGAACACAGTCTAGTTTCCATGCTGCAGTAAGGACGCCATAGGGTATCACAGAAAGGGGAGGGCCCTGGGAAGAGGAGATAGAGGAATTCCTAAGGGACAGCCTGTGCCCTGTGGACGCTCTGGTATGGGATGTTCCCAGATCTCTGGGGTTGCAGAATTAAGGGTAAGTATAAGGCTATTTTCTTCGTAAGTTTTGGCTTGCTAATGCGAGGTAGATAATTCTAATTTTCATTGAATCATATCTATTAGGGAAATTGGTTTTCCCCCAGCAATCAATCACAAGATGTGTTTTCTCAAATGCAAAACCTTATGTGGCATAATCCTCCATGTGCAGTCAATACATGGAAATATATTCTTATTCCCTTGAGCTATTCATATTTTAAGAAATTACTATACACAACTTCAAAGTGGGGTGGTTTGATAGTACATTATATTGTATTAAATACTTCCATTCTTACAATAGCACACTTCAAATTACTTACTTAGGACCCATGATGACACATGGCTGGGTGAAGTAAGGTGAAAAAATGACTTTAGAGTCAGACAAATTTGATTCTTAGCCCTACCACCTATTGTCTTGTAAATCTGGGCAAAGTCTTAGTAACTCTAAACCTACTTTCTCATGTGTAATGTGTGGATAATAATTATTGCCACATAGGGCTGCTGTTAGCATTAACTCAGATGACTTATGTAAAGCCCTTGGCACACAATAGGAGCTCAAACAAATTCATTTCCTTCTAACTAGTCAAACCTAGTTTAATAAATAATGTCACTATTTTTAAAAATCTTATTGAGATGACTCCATGCTTTTTTTTTAAAACTCAGTTTAGCAGTCTTTAAGTCATTCTTAACTTTAATTCTTCGTACCAATCATGTTTTTTAGATTTTGCAAATGATTATAATTGACATATAACAGTATATGAATTTCAAGTGTACAACATAACAATTCTATATTTGTATGCATTGTGAAGTAATCACAAGCTACGTCTAATTAACATTCATCACCACATAGAGTTACCAGATTTTTTTCTTGTGAGGAGAACTTTTAAGATCTAATCTCTTAGCAAAGTTCAAGTATACAATACAGTGCTGTTAACTAGAGTCACCATGCTCTACATTGCGTTTATGACATTTATTTTGTAACTGGATGTCTGTGCCTTTTGACCCCCTTCACCTATTTCACTCACATGCCACCTTCCATCTCTGGTCACCACCAATATGTCCTCTGTGCCTGTATTCTGAAATTATTTCCTAGTATTAGCAACAAGGCATAATTAGACATTCAGATAGGTGTTTTTTTTCTGATTTACTTTAAATTGAAATACTTCCTCATCTTCTTGGAAACAGAGAGACAGACACGCTCAGGATTTTGCTGCTTTCCTCTGTATCGGTTAGATTCTAATTATTAGGGTACATTGGTCACTGGTCTCTCCACTTAGGAAGGAAACAGAGGTCTTCACACCAAAAAGCTATTACCCTGATTTAACAAAATGGAAAATTGGTGAAAGTTTAAAAGAGTTGGATTGGTTACTTTGTAAAAGAAATGATTAATGTAAGTCCTAATCAATCTTTTAATCATGTTGTGGTTCAATCTAAGTAAGATATTGATTAGGTTTTCTTCTTTTTAACCAGGCACAGAAACAGGGAGCAACTGTCATTATATTCAAGAGAATTTGAGGCTTGAAATTCACGTATGGTTATAATAGCAAGAGGGATTAATTAAAGCCATTACATTTGTTTTGTATTTCTGCTTGTAGAACAATATTGTACAAATTTTTCTAGAACTCTAACAACAAACTCATGAAATGGGTACTATTTCCCTCATCTTAAACATTAGAATTAACTGGTTTGCCTAATGTGATAAAGATTTGAATTCAGATTTGAATTTGTTGCCAAAACCAGTTAGGAATTTGAGAGAATTTGGGGAGGTGGCAATCTGAACACACCCTGACTTTACTTCAATTACAATCCATCTGAGTCAAGAGCTATTTATCACCTGTGAAGCATCTCGGACTTGCAGGGGACATGCCCTAGTCCCTTACTACTCAGTAGCAAGTAGACCAGCAGCAAAGGCTTTGCGTGACAGCTTGTGACAAATGCAGAATCTTAGGTCCCACTCCACCCTATGAATCTGAATCTGCATTACAGGGAGATCCCCACAAGATTTGTTTGCAAATTAAAGTTACAGAAGCTGACTGTAGATAGTGAAACCAAGGCTATGGGTATTGGAGATTCTGGGGTCAGCATCAGGAACTCCATGATGAGGAACCGATTACCAATCTTGAGAAGTACTCGACCCCGGAGATTCTCGATCTGGGGATTCTTGGCCTCCAAGGAGCTGAGGAAACTTTAAAAAGTTGCACTGATTTCTCTTTCCCCTAAGTCCCTCCTCACCGATCTCTCACTCTAGCTAGTTTTGACTTTTGCTTTCTTTTTCTTTTCTTTTTCAGTTGAAGTATAGTCAGTTACAATATGTCAAGCTCTGGTGTACAGCACAATGTCCCAGTCATGTGTATACATACGTATATTCGTCTTCATGCTCTTTTTCATTAAAGGTTATTACAAGATACTGAATATAGCTCCCTCTACTGTACAGAATAAATTTGCTTTTTATCTATTTTTATATACAGTAATTAATATTTGCAAATCTCAAACTCCCAAATTTAGCCCTTCTCACCCCTTTCCCCTGACAACCATAAGATTGTTTACTATGTCTGCGAGGCTGTTTCAGTTTTGTAGATGGATTCATTAGTGTCTTATTTTTTCTTTTTTTATATTCCACATATGAGTGATATCATATGGTATTTTTCTTTCTTTTTGTGGTTTACTTCACTTAGAATGATGATTTCCATGTTGACGAGGAATGATCTCCAGAATGATGAGGTCCATCTACATTGCTGCAAATGTCTGTGAGTCTGTTTCTGTTTTGTAGATAAGTTCATTAGTATGATATCACTCAGATGTGGAATCTAAAAAAAAAAAAAGAAAGGAAAACAAAGAGGACACAAATGAACTCCCTTAAGTTTTAAGAGCTTGAATTGACATGGTTGCATAAGACAAAACTTGTGGTCTCTTGATCAATTACTTTCACTCTGGCCGTTGTCCTCAGCTGGGCCACAGAGTTAACAACCACGGTATCGTCCACCACTTGTGAAAATGCCTTTACTTACAGGACCTCGACAGCTGGGCAAGCACCCCAGTGAACAGCCAAAGGAAAGGATATGCCTAAAAATCCTTCTGATTCTCCACTTAGGAGATCCCAGCAGCCAGATGCCCTCAAAACAGACCCCAAATGAAATGGCTTACCCAAGCTAAACATATTAGGGAGGAACAGCAAGTTAAACAAACAAACAAAAAATATGAAAAGAGCACCCTAGCACTTAAAATGAAACATCACTATCATGCTACATTTAAAATATGAAATATACATATTTTGAGTGCATTAAGAATTTCCCAATTGATTTCTATAGAAACTAGTTGGTAAGATCTAAAAATCTGACATCTCCCTCGTTTTAAGTGGATCAGTCCCTCTTACCACTCTGTTCCATATATTAGTGATTTTATGTTACAATTTTCCTTTTTGTAATTGCCATTACTTGTGTGAATGAATCTCTGAACATCTCTGTTGTAGAATCTGTCATGTGCATATTCCCCAATCATCCTCACTCCAAATATGGGCTAAAATCTAGCGATACTTTTCCATATTGAGATATGTCAATTGGATTAAAGACACCCTATAAAAATTTCAACTCATGTGAAATTTTCTTTAATTTTTCTAATCTTCCCAGTATGTTTTTAGGATCTTCTTTCCCATCAGAAGCAGAGAAGCATCTAAGATTCCAAAGTTGGCCTACAAAGTATAATTGATCTAACTCCATTTGATCCCTGCCAAAGATAAAATCTGAACTTCTTATTTAAGATAAATTAGTGACCAACCCTGACTTAATGTGTTCTCTTTCCTTTGAAGTAAATCCATTTTAACAGATGTCAGTGATTTAACCTAAAAGCATTTTGGGGAATTAAGCACCATTAAGAGCCAGTGGAAGGAATGTTTGAGATCACTTGATCTTCCATCTCACTTCCCATACACTGTATGTGTGATTTTCTTATGAACTTATATATTTTTATGTCTATCTTAACTCTGGGTCTTTTAAAGGAAGCACAAGAAGTTAAGCACATGTGTTACCACAAAGCTGGATCAGAGAATACACTAGGGTCTTCATTATTTCTCCCAGACCCTAAACCTAAAGATCTCCATTCTTCTTGCATGTTCCTCATCTAACCCTCTGGGTACAAGCTAGGAAGCTGGAGGGTGCTGAGTACTGAAGACAAGCCTGCAGTATCTATTATCCTGATGAAAAGGAGGCCTGGTGCCTGGCACATCTGGGTGTGCACAGATCCAAGAATTAGAATAAGAATACAAAAAAAAAAAAAAAAAGAAAAGAAATCTGGAAGAGACATCCGAATGTTCCCATTCCATATCTTAAAGTAAAATTCTTTCAGCAGAAGGGGACCCTAGACCAGGGAAGTGATGTTGCTGTAAATCAGTATTTCTCCACACTTGACTGAGAGTCGGAATTATCTCTAGTACCAGCTACTAGTCCTCTCCTTAGAAATTCTGCTTTAGTAGATTTGGATGGGACTTAGAAATAGTTTTAATTTATATTTTGTTATTTATTGTTGTATGAATGTGACATAGTCCTTGTGTGACATCATCCTTTGAATCACTGCACTGCCGACAGCAGGGAAAGCCCCACCAATGACAATTCAGTGGGAAGTAACACCTGTTCAGCTCCATTTGGGGCCACATTTGTGCAGAGTTCTTTATTTTTCTTTAGTAAATTATATCCTCATTTTATATCTGAAGCAACTGAGGCATAGAGGAATTAAATCAGCCCAAGATGTCATAGCAAGGAATTAGCAGAACAGAAATGTACAGCCTCTCTCTATTGGCATTATTCTGTGTTCTAGATATGCTTTTAGGTCGTACCATCATTAATCGCTGTTATGAAATTGGAGAAGGATACTATTCGGTGTAATTTTCCTTTTTGTTTGTCAACTTTTACTGTTTCAGCTTCAGGAACGCACCTAGATTCTAAATTGAAAGCTCCTGTAGCCTCAGAACGAAACTCAACACTATTGAACATCAGCAGAAAGGTCTCATCGCGTATATTGAAAACCTCATCATTTGTTTCCATGCTGAGCTGAAGCAGTGTGATTTTCTTGCTGGCAGGCCATTTATCACTCCCTCCCAGCCATCAATAATTGATTAGGGGGATTGGATTCAGCACAATGCAGATCAGCCCATTTTATCAGCAGAGATTACAGTTTGTGTCAAAATGTGGTAACCCTTGCATCTCCTTGTTCATCTTTGATAGACTGTGTGGGGATTTTCACTTACTCCTTTCACAGCAGAAGAGAAAGGAAGAATCGAGCAGAAGGGAATATAATGGTTTCATTTATGTCAGTACCCTTAAAACAACTTGCTCCTTACCATTTGTGTTTCATTTGTGTTCACCCTTACCTAAAACCAAAGAATAGAAGGATGCTTTAGGTCGAGGAGCCAACCCCACAGACTTTCAGGGCAGAGCCTCCAAGCTGTCTCTCACATTCCCAGATAGAGGATACAGATTCTCAACCCAGTACCCTCTCCCTTCAGGAACTGCTGCGATCTTCCTTCTCCCCAGATTTCTATTTCCACAAAACCCTGTTAGTGGTAGCACACAGCATCTCCAGCTTTTATGCTGACCCCAAAGCAAAGGACATAGGCCGTTTGGCTCAAAGCCTCACAGCAGAGAAACAGGAAGAAAAAGCAATAAACATGAGCAAGCAGCAAGGATTATGGACTCTTAACAACTCCTTTCTGTGATGCTTCAGAAAGTCTTGATTCCTTTCTTAAAAAAAAAAATCTGTCCTCTCTTTGAGTTCTGTAGGCAGGACTCAGCAAATGTCCCTTCTTCTTTGGATCTGTATAGACAGAAGGCTTCCCTTTTTATGGTGCCTTTTGGGAACAAAGACCTCAAGATTCAATGAACACAGAATAGTGGGGACCTCCCTGTAGTCTCAAGAGGGCAGCTGGCTTTTTGGAGGCTTTCCCATCAGGCATGAGAACAACTCGCACTGAGTCTGAGATTAGATAAGTTCGAACTAATGATTTAAGTGGAAAAACTGATTCATTGCTCATAGTAGCTCTAGGAGGTAAGTATTTTTTTTGTCTTCACCAAGTTACGAATGACTCAAGATGGCAGGAGAGGTTTGATAACTCAGTCATAACCAGAATGTGAACCGGCAGGTGTGGATCTACAGCATGAACTTCCTTATACCTCTGGGCACGTCCTCCACGGCTTCTCTGATACGGCCTTCCCTCACCCTCCTGGGCCTGTTCTCCATACTGGAAGGTCACCGTTGGCATTTCTTCTCACCTGGCCGATTTTCCTATAACCACATTAAGAGAGAAACCTTTGACATTGATTGTAAAGTAATGTGTTTTGTCTTTTTCCCAGAGACTTGTGTTCACCCCATAGATTTGCATGTGTGATTCTGGGAGTCAGGTGGTGTGGGGCTCAGGGCTGGTGGCTTCTTAAAAGCAAGACATTCAGGCACTTTTCTGTCCTTTTCCCTTATGCATCCCTCCAGCTTCCCCTCTTTTCATGGCCAGATTAGCTGGGAAGGGCTGAGATCATCACTTCCAGCACCAACATCCACCAGATCTGAGCACAACTAAACATCAGCCATCAAAATATCATTTTCTCCCAAACTCAGGAAAAATAATCTGAGTGTATAAATAATATGAAAGAAAGGCTTAGCTTCTTTAGAATACGGACCTTTAGAGAAATAAACAAACTTTTGAGCTCAAAGATTGTCCAAGGCTTTTAAAATAATTTCTCACACTCATCTAGGAAGGAAGAGACGTTTTATGGTTACTTCCATTTTTGTTTATTTTTGCTTTTGTAATACAATCAAAGGCCCAAGTTCCCTCTTGGTGCCCTCCTGTAACTGCCAATGTTAACAGAGCACGTAAGTACACTTCAGAGGTAAGGATGCAATTCACCCCTGAACAGTATTGCAGGTCTGTGTCTTCCCTCCTCTTTCCTAACCTCTGGTCTCTTTCTCCCCACATACGTATTTATGCAATAAAGTCGATGACTAACTCTGCATTTTGATGGAGCCAGAACTTCCTTTTGAACTTTCTCTGTCAGAAATCTTAAGGAATACTTGTTTCCTATACTTTAGAGGAAAGGAAAAAAAAAAAATTCAGTGTTAGAAAATTAGCTTTGGGCATCTGCAGTGGAGGAAACTGACCCTGGCCTGGTCTTTTTAGTTTACAGGATGAAATTATTATAGAAATTCATATAAAATGTAGGGTGAAATAAGTCAGAATAGTACTAACTATAGTTAACTTATGAGCAAACATATCCATAACAAACAAAAATCCTGGGAAAATTAAATGGGGAAGCAGATAAAGCTTATTCATGGTATTATTTAAGAAACATGATTAATACTCAACAGGCTCCCACTATGTACTGGAATTAGTACTGGAAACTGAGGCTACAGAATTTAAAGACGTGGCTTTTTCACTGAAAGTCTTCATAAACTTGTAAGTGAGGAAGATGAGAATATAAAAAAATACAATAGTGTATGATGGATGAGCTACAGGGATATATAAGTACATGTAAGTGTCTTCTTAGTCCAAGGAGACAAGGAAAAATTTGCAAGAGAGAGAGACACTAGAGGAGTTGTTTTAGCAAGAAAGAAGCGTACAAATAAAAAGCAAGATGAGCAGGACATTCCAGGCAGCAGAATCAGCATGTTGATGAGGGCCAAAGCATGTGAGGATGGAGTGCACTTAGAGGGAGCTTAAAATGATTACCTGCAGTTAAACATACACTTACCACACAATCCACCAATTGCACTCTTAGCCATTTACCAAACAGATATGAAAACCTGCACGCAGATATTTAATAGTATTTTTATTCATAATCGCTCAAAACTAGAAGCAACCAAGATGTCTTTCAGTAGGAGAATAGACTGTGGTCCATCTATACAATGAATTACTATTTAGCAATAAAAAGAAACAAGCTATGAATTCACACAAGAACATGGGTAAAGGAAAGAAGCCAGACCAGAAAGGGTGTAGATGGTATGATTCAGTTCATATGACATTCTGGAATAAACCAAAATTCTAGGGATAGAAATATACCCATGATTATCAGGGGTTTGTAAGGAACAGAATTCAACTAGGGACATATAGAGGATTTTTAATGTGATAAAGAAGTCTGCATGGCACTGTAGTGGTAGATAGAAAACACTATGCATTTGTCAAAAGCCACAGAACTTTATAGCACAAAGAAGGAACTTTAATGCAGACAAATAAAAAAATAACCCATAGGTAGGAAATGAACTAGGTTGGAAGTCACATTGTGACAAAGGAAATTATAACATAAACTCACTGAAGGTGGTGGTGGTGATGGAAAAAGCTCTGACCTTAGGTAACTTTTGAAAACAGTGCTTTGACTGGAAACTGTAAGACTAAAGACAGTGTTGGGTGTGCACACAAATGCTATACTCTGCCGGGTAAAGTTGCATGTCATGAGGGTATGAGTTAACAATTCTGAAACTGTTTTGCAAATATATCAGCATTGAACAAATAAGTAAATGACTCATGGATGGTGGGAGCTGTGTTTCTCACCGTTGGAGGCAGATGTTACAGATAAGTAAGGGAAAAGGCTAGGAAGCGTGATGAACAGAAATTAGGCTCAGTGACAGCAGTAAGGGCTCATGTTTACATTCATATTATAGATACAGACATAATTATAGATGTGTGTTCGTGTACATGCATATACTGCCTGGTTATGTCCACTGAGAGACTCTAGAAATCGCAACACCCAAGTAGCAACAAGCAGATTCAAAGACCAGATCTTGAATTTAGGGTGGACAGGAATTCACAAGATGTAGTCCCAGGAAAGTAAAGGAGTGAACCTAAAATAAAGAATGAGCTCCCAACGGCCAAAGCTGGAACAATTTGAGGGCTAAAATAAATAATGTAACATTACACTATAATCCCAATATTAAAAAAAAAAATCAAATTAATACTGATATAAATAATACTCTAGTAGGATAAAAGAGATAACATACAAGTAAATAAAAATAACATTTTCTGGTTCTGGAAGTACTGTAAGTTTCTTTGAGCTCAAACTTGGAGGATAAGTATGAGGCACCCATTCAGAAAAAGAGGGCAGAAAGCATGCGAAGGGTATTGGATTAAACACTGTAGGCAGAAACATGGAATGATCTCTTTTAATCCTAACAGTGTACAGTATTTAATTAAATCCTCAAAAAGGTAAGTGATTTGAAAACTGGGAGTCATTAAGGAAACTTGCACACTAGGCTATGGGCAGAATTGTGTGTCCTTAAAATTCCTGTGCTGAAATCCTAACCCCAGTACCTCAGAATCTTGACTGTATTTTGAGATGGAGCCTTTCAAGAAGTGATTAAGTTAAAATCAGAGAAGCACTTACAATCAGATAAAGAGACACATAGGGTATGGGCTGGGAGGGTCCCAAGAGCAGGAGCTTCTGTCCACATAAAGTTTGGATGTGTCACCTCCCGGTAAGTGGATGTGTTCACCAACCTGGAAGCTGCCATAATTCCTACTACTGGGGCTGTGTGGGGCCTCCTCAAGTGGGCATGATCAATCATGAACTCCACTGCCAGTCCTTCTCCCTTCTCTGGAGGATGCAAGGTGGGGCTGAAGATACCAAGCTTCTCATCACGGTCTGGTCTTTTCAGGGACCAGGGCCCATCCGGAAGCCATCTAGGAGCCCACCCAGAGCCACCTCATTTGAACAAAAGATGTTCCTAGTGTTCTTATCACCTAGGAATTTATAAAAGAGTTTTAGGAGCCCTGTGTCAGGGATGGGGTCAAAGACAAACATTAGAACAAGAGATGTCCCTAGTGCACTCACCACTTAGGAAATCACAAGAGTTCCAGAAACCTTGTGCCCAGAACCAGGAACAGAGACAAATACGTATTTTCTATTATCTCACACAGTCCTAGCGTTGAATAAGTTAATTAAGATGGTGACATGGGAATTAAAATCAAACCCATTAGTCCTGATTACTGTGATTTTAATTACTATTATGTATAGCATCTCTCCAGAAGATCCTTCTAAACATTTTTTAGGATGCCCCAAGGAGACTATATTTTCTTTCAAGATAAAGCAAATGCACAATAGATGTAGAGACAACATATTCAGGAAGTAAAGCTACACTGGAGGAACATTAGGTACGTCTGTGGGGCTCCATTTCCAGGATAAGTCTGACTATGTGGTGGGACACTTGGCATCACGAACGAGTACGTTGAGTGTTAGGCTCTCGAGTCAAATTGACTGGGTTTAAATATAGCTTCCCTACTACTAGTTGTATCATCATGGGCAGTTTGTCTCTAAATTTCCTTGTTTTTTCATCTGTAAAATAGGGATGGCAATGGTAGCTACCAGCTCTCAGGGTGAGTGTCAGGTTTGTGAACAGGTTCAATGCAATAATCAGAACGGTACCTGATTTGTTGTAAACCCTAGATGATTAGCTAATATTATCTAAGAAGCGACAAACTGTACTTTTTTGATAGATTCAGGGGTGGAGGTGTGTGTTGTTGTCTTGTTTTGCTCATTTCTTGTAGGTCGTGAAGAATTAGTTGTTGGATTAATCCTATCTAAACTCCATGACGGATCAAAGTATAAAAATTGTGAAAGACAGAAAGAAGCTTCGTTCAGCGGTCCCCCGTATCATGTCACTGCTGTGTCTCTTTTCCTTTCGTCCAAAATGCGACCCAGGGACACTCAGATGAAGGCACACTGCTTGTTTTGGCTGGTTTGGACACAGACCAAATTGGAGAGCTGTGTGGACAGTTATCTGAAAAGGTGGCCCCTCAGCGTGGTGTCCCAGGCAGCAAATCCTTCTCCTGTGATCTGCCCTTCCTGGGAAACGAGAAAGAAACAAAGCAGTGTGAATCCCGCAGAAGACGTAAGGAGGCCATCAACTTTTCTATATAATCAGTTCAGGCAGAGAACACCCTTCTCTCCAGCAAGGACAGCCTCTGCGAGTTCAAAAAGCTTTCAAGAGCGCACACGGAGCGTCCCTTGAGGGCAGAAATAACTTCACCTTTCAGGTGGCAAGACTATCTAAAGGGACACACACACAGAAATTCTTTAGACCAAAGAGGCACACCAGCTAATTGCTGAAGCCTTCAAGCAAGCAAGTGGATGAACTGTTTTGAGGTTTGACAAGCGTTTCATAAAGTGAGTTGGCTCCGCGGGTAAAGGAAACACGATCACCATGAGCAAGTGATGCCGCCGAAGAGGTTTCTGTTCTCTGATGATTAACAAGGATATTATTTATCCCTTTTGTGATTACCCTTGAATTTGTGACACAGATCCTTTGTCATCAAAAGAAACGCTGTTTTTATATTCCAGTGAGAACATAAGAAAGGTTTAATTACTATCCGTGGCATCTGCTTATTCGAGTCAACTTATGAATAATCATGTAGACCAAGAGTATCCAGATGGCTGGACTGTCTTCCTTTTCTTCCCCTTTCTCTCCTTTTCTCATGATTAAAGACATTTTATTTCGTATCCAGAAAAGTCACTCATTGAAGGATGATTGGGGATGTGGTTTCAAAGGCTTGGGATAATGTAGAAGAACAAGTCCCAACAGCAGGAGATCACACAACACTCACGCTGGTCAGTTGGTGGCTATTTGCCTCACTCTAGCAGGTTGTCAGTGGATAATTAAATAGTCTTTGCCTTTGGGCAGAATCTTCCCTTTTCCACAAACTGAAAACTCTGTTTACCTACGTGTCAGAGGAAGAAGGGGTCTTATTTAGATGATGTAAAATGAAACCTGATGAGAAATGATTGGCAGATAACTCGCTCTGTTAAGACTCAAAAAACCCTCGGAAGTTAGAAAATGATCACTGACTCATATCAGTACCGAAAACGTACATCAAGCTATTGTCTAAAGAACACACAGACCAGGATATGCTGTTTGGTGCCCTTCTCAAAAGAAAGGAGGAGGGGTGTTCATGGTCAAATACATCAAATACATTTCAGGAATATTGTCTATCACATGCCTCCTAGAGATTCACAGTTAGGCTAGACATTTTACAGTAATTGGTTTTGACCTGTTCAACAGAGATTCCTAAACTGACTTCGGAGCAATTTTTGCTGTTGTGGCTCTTACAGAACTCCTGCAAAATGCCAGCTCTGAGCCTCCCATCTGGGAAAGACCACTCTACACCCATCAGCTTACTTCTGCAGACCCCGAAGGCATACTTCCCTCTATGACGGCGCATTTTGAGCTCCAGTCATTTGGAACTGTACTTGCCTTCCTTGGATGCCCACTCTGCTGAGTCACAGCGCACGGGGCGTCCACCCAAATGGTCTTGGAGAGTTAGCCACTTCCAGCTAGAGAGGTGTTTTATGGCTTCCAGAGGCTTAAAGTGGCCTCTTCTCGATGCAGCACCAACGATAACAGTTGCTTCCCACACAGAGGAAAGGTTAACAGCAGGGCTTCCGTGGATTTACAGGGCAGGTCATTACACCCTGGAAATAGGAGGGTGTTACTAATTCTCTTCCCTTTGCTTTAATAGACTGACAGCCTCCTGGGCTCCAAGGAGCTTCCTGAGACCAATAAATCTTCCAATAAACCCCCTCGGAATAGGAAGCTCAGAGGGGCCTCTGCTTTCTCTGTGACCTGTCACTGTTCACTGCTGCAAAGGGACAGCGGCAAAAGCACCAGTTACCACACTGCGCTTCTCAGAGTGTGCAGTAAACCTCAGGTGTCCACCCCAGAGGAATTCGTGGTTGGAATGGGCAACTGGCGTAGGCTGATGTTCAGATCCATTCTTTCCAACACCTCGGCCACCCTCCAACACTCATCACACTCTCCTGGCAATAGTCACTGACAATCTGCTTCATCTCAGGACCAGCTCATAGTGCCCACATCAACTTTCTCCATCTCTTCCTCCTCACCCTTAGCAGGGACTAAGGGCGATGTAAACCCCAGAAACACAAGAGACAACCCTGAGTTCTACTTTACCTTTCTTCCTCCATGATGTCAGCTCCTGGGGCTCCAGGTTAGAGTTTAGGGTCTCAAATTTCTACCTGTTCAGGAAGGGAACTTTTGAAAGCATTATCAGGTAGGAAACTGACCGCATGGTGCATTTTGAGAGATTTTCAAGGGACTGTTTCTGCCCGAATAATCACTGTAGGCCACTCGCCTATCTATAATATCTAGATTCAGTATGAATCCTGAAAACATTTTAATAAGATGAAGATAGTAATTGATATTCTGGACACAACTTTAATCATCGATCTCATAATAGAGTGATAATCCATGGTCATCTGCTGCTGGATTGCCACCCTTCTTACCTGGCACTTGATTTCTGGAGTTACAGAAGATACAGGCCTTTATATTGATCAACTTCAAGTTCCCAAACAGATTCTGGGGGAAAACATGCATCTGGCTTTTGGAAGGAGCTCCTCCTCCAGGGCAAGCCGGCACGTTCCTTTTATCCCACCTGAGGCGCCATCATGCTGTGATGTAGAAAGCAAGGCGTTTCACAGGGCCAGGTGTATCTGTAAGGCTGGGCGATGTGAGTAGTGGTTGGGGGAAGGCTCCGGGCAGTCCGCCTGCTTTTAATCCTGGCTCAGCTGCTTGCAAGAACTAGCATTGCCCTCTCTGAGTCTCAATTTCCTCACCTGTTAAATGTGTTACAATATTTAAAATTACTGTTAAGAATAAGAGAGACAATATATCCTATTTCGTATGTTTGGTAGGAAGACGTCATAAACTTCATAAATATTAAGTGCTTAGAATATTGTCAGTTTATACCATATTGTCAATAATGCTAATTTATTGGCACTTAGTCCAAATTTAATTCTTTAAAAAGCCGTATTGAAGTAAGTGTCCTGATGCCCAGTTCCCAAAGAAAATAGAAACTCAGGCAAGTTGTCATCTTCCCAAAGTCGTATAGTCCAATTGTAGAGCTAAGATTCAGATCCATTCTCTCTAACTCCAAAAAATCCTCTGCTTTTATCCACAACACTGAACTACATCTGTTTAAATCCTACCACATTTCCTGGCTGAAGTACTTTGCATGTCTAATTCCACTCCAGGGACCTTAACGACAAGTCCATAAATTAATACATGTTAACACCAAATACGGAGACTATGCACACTCAGTGCTACTGTGTCATCAATTAGAGGAGTGACGTAGAAGCTGTGGGGTTTGGCTGTGTATTTCAGAGTTGCTCTCATCATGATAAATGCATACCTCCTGCTGTATTCGTTTATCTGTGGTCACGTGAGAATGTCTTTCTCAGACCCCCAGTTGCAGGGCACTAGTTTCTGTGCTTTGAAATCCATCACTGCATTTGCATCAGGGCTGTTGTGCCCTTTCTCCCATTCCTAGGAGACAGTGGGCTCTTTTGATGGCGGCTTTGGCTCAAGAGTACTTCATTGCCTCGCCTAACTGTCATTAGAACTGCACATTGGTCTAAGTTGCTTCTACCTGTTCCTCCCTCCCTCCCTCCCTCCCTCCTTTCCTTCTTTCCTTCCTTCCTTCTTTCTCCCCTTCAGTAAGAATCAGACTTGTATCATGGTTTTTCAGTGCTCTCAGGCTTCTCCAGTGTCCTGACCATTTTCTTTCACAAGCATTTCCTCTAGTCCATGTCTTGTGTATTTCATCCACCTTGGTATCTGCTTTTCAGAGGACCTGGACAAGCTCGTGGATGAACTCTATGATAAAACACAAGACAGTTAGTTGCTATCTTCAATTCTACCTTTCATTCTACTCTTGGCATCTAGCTATGCATTTAAAAAAAAAAATAACAGAACATCTGTCCCAGAGGGCAATTACCACATTATACATATATTTTCAATGTCAATGGTACCATTTACAGTTGAAGTGACTTTTTCAAAAAAAAAAAAAAAAAAGGAAAGAAGAGAGAAAGGAAAGGAAGAAAGAAAATACATCATTTATTGAGTAGGTCTACCACATGCCAGGCATGTTCTAATAAGCCATTTTATTTCAACTTCAAAGGGATCTTGTAATTTAGATTTGCATACAAGATTGAAAAAGTTAAACTTTTAAGCATTGTATGAGGAACTTAAGAATCAGAGAGGGAGAAGAACACAAATTTCAGTCCTGTTTCTTACGTCTTGTGCTCTTGTTTGTACATCATCAAGACCCTGAAAGATACTATCTTGTACTGAGTTTTTGAGATACTTTCTAGATATATCAGAATATAATTATGTGAACATACAAACACATGTGTATATAACCACAAACATCAAGAAATACCTATATACACTTACATACAAAGACACAGTTAAGGGATAATATGATTATAAGCGTATGCTTATATGTATATAAATACATGGGTAGGTATAAACATGGATCCTGTATAGAGTTTTGTGTGTGTATGTGTATCATACAGAGTTTGATTTAGTCAAAGCAGCACACATATTGCCCTCAGGGTCTTTGCTATAAAATACCGTTTCTACTAAGTAAGGATTTCAACATGCAGACATAAATGTCTCAATTTGTGAATTTCTCTAGGCACAATTGTAAAGATGGTAGAATTGGTCTGAACAATAGTTTCCACATGATCAATACTCCCTATATATTTGAAACAGGACAAAATGCTTTGCATGCATTATTTTTCATTTCATAACTTGTCCAAAGTCACGTGGCTAATAAGTCACTGATCTTGGATCCATCCTTCTCCAAAGCCTATGTAGGTCACAAGAAACTGCCTCTGAAGAACTGACATCTCTTGATTTTTCTTTTTCTGACAACCCACTTTTGACCCCTGACTCCATTCTTAATTATCAGTCTCATTATTTTTATAGTATTCTTGGTGTGTTTGGATGTCCTTGACCTCCTAAGGGACTCATCCAACTTCATCTATGAATGAAGAACCAGATTCAATGCATCTTACCTGCTCTACAGGGCAGTGCCCCTCACAGCAGCAATGGTCACAGAGCCCCTGGATGCTGCCTTGATTTCTGCAGGCTCCCTGAGTAAGTAACTGGCAGGCTTTATATGAGAACCCTCCATGGCTGAGTGAGCGCCCCTTCACTAGCCTGCATGGAAATAAACCATACTTCAGTCCTTTGACTAAAGGTAAGTGTCATAATGCTGCTGAAACTCAAATTAAAACAATGGATACACTTAGGCAAGACACTCTGAAATAACATAGATGCCAAACTCTTTCTTAATCAAATGAAAATGAATCATGGGAGGTAGACTCACATTGGGGTGGACAAGTTGGTGACTAAGGTAGGGGTGACCTCAATCTACAGCAAAGAAGGGAAGCAGGAGGTACAGCTGGTATATTGCACACAAGGGAGCAGGCACAGCTTTCGAGCTTTTGCAAGAGGAGGATTTAAGATATGAAAAAAAGAAGAAGAAAATCATTATTAATTGAGCACCTGCCGTTCAGCCAGGCATTACATGCCTGATTTTACTCAATCTTTACAAGACTTCATTCATTCATTCATTCAACTCTCTTCTTGACACTGTAACAAGAATTGTTGCACATATTGGAGATTTAATTGAGAAAGAAATAGAAAAAGTTTCAGGCTCCTGGAGCTTATATTTGAGAACTAAGAGGAAGGATACATAAGTAAAAGATAAATAAATAAGGTGATTCCAAAGAGTGATAAATGTCACAAAAACGATCCAGTAGATTATTGACTTAGAACGGGACTATGAAAAGCATCACTTCTTATAGAGTGCTCAGGGCAGGCAATTCCAAGAGGCCACTTTAGTGTTACTTGAGTAAGGAGAAGGTGCCCAGCCCTGTATGAAGACTGGAAAGAAGAACGCTCCAACAGAAGGACCAGTGCCAGTAAAGCTGCTGATCATGGCAGTGATAAAAGACTGCTGAAGAAAGAGTCCTGGGATAAGGGACAAGATTTACCAGCTCAGGTGGGACAGTTATTGTCAAGGTAAGTTCTTTGTGTTCTAACCCAAACGTGATGAAAACCCATTAGAAGATGCTCAAAACAGGGAATGGCATGATCTGAATTGCAGATATTAAAATCTTTCTGACAATCATGTGGTGATGGATTGTGAGGGACTAACCCACTTATACTTAATGAAACGTTGCCCATAGGAGCCAAGTGGCATGTCAAAAGTGACACAGATATTAAAAGCAGAGCTAGAATTTGAACCCAAGAAAGCCTTGGCTGCATAAGTGAAGGAGATATTATGTCTCTTGAGACTTTTCCCAGGTCACCATGTGGCCACAACTTTGAATTTTCAACCTGATGCAATGAACTGGTTTCTTCACTGATTAAAAGCACTGGTCAAAGTATATAGAAGTTTTTTCATTTTCGTTTTGGTTCAGTGGAGGGCACAGGGTATTTTGAAGCTGCTGTTAACAGCTTACCTTACTGAAAAACTTTTCCTTTTACTACTGTTTTAACTCCTAATGTCTTTTAGACCCCATTGCCAACTGATTTTGGCCAATCTCTCTCTGTTTTTATCTTACTGCCCTTATTGTGTGGCTTAGAATTGGCAATGAAATTGGGACTGTAGTTCTCGTGTGCACTATCTGAAAAAAAATTTGATTTTTGTTGAGTGGGCTCTAGGGAAGACATTTTCAATTTTTTGAAGAGGTTGCATTGTTAATGAAAAGTAAATTTTTAAACAAATAGCATACTCATCCTTCTTGTTATAACAAATTAGCTGTAGCACACCCATCTTCTACAAGAACAAAGATAAATGCTGGATAAAAGGCAAAGCACATCTGTTTGAAAGCATCATAGAGCTACCAAGACAGCCGGAACTTAAGAGACCAATATCCCAGAAAAAAAGCCCCAAAATGTGATCCCAACTGTCAGAGTCGGTCTTTGTCTCAAGGCATTTGAAGAAGTAGCATCAATCTTAAACGTACTTCTCTAGAGAACAGAAAAAAGGAAAATCTTTTTTAACTCATTTTGCATGACCCAAATCATCTGAATATCAGAATCACACGAGGTTACAACAAGAGAAAAAAATTCAAATCAATTTCTCTCATGAAGGACACCCACAAAAGCACTAAACAAAATATTATAAAATTATACACAATGATGAATAAAGAATATAATGCAAGACATATGAAAATAAAACACATTCAAATTTATGTAACTACAGTTTATCCCAATAATATGAGATTGGTTTAAATTAGAAAGTTACCAAATTCTCTCCTTTGTCCTAAATATAAGAGGAAAATTGTATGATCGTCTTAACAAAGGATGCCTCATGCCATTTACAAAATCAATTCCAGATAAAGTATAGATCTGAATGTGAATGGTAAAGCAATAAAGGTTTGAGACTATGGTATATGATGATATTTTTATGACTATGAGTTAGGTACATAATAAACAATAACCATGAAGAAAGTAGTAGTAAATTAGAAACTACTTAAAATTAAGAACTTTTGTTAATCAAAAAACTGGCAAGAGGATGGAAAGGCAAGGCAAGCCACAGAGCAGAAGAAGGTATCTTTGACAAAGCCCTTGATTCCATGGCATGTAATGAAGTCTTATAGATTAATAAGAAAAGATAATAAGAAAATCCAAATATAGTATGAACAAAAGGTGAGAACAGACGTGTCACAAAAGAGGATACCCAAAGAGCCAACATATTAAAATGTGAGCAACTTCCTTAATCATCAGGACAGACTAGTTACAACCACAGTTAAGATACCATCATACAGCCATCCACATGGCAAAGTGACAAAAGATAGCCAAGTATGGGCAAGAAGCTCTCATACTTTACTGGTTGATGTACGCATTAATACAAAATCACCTTAGAAAGCTGTTGGCAGTATCTGTTAAGCAGAACATATACATAACACACAACACGGCATTTTAATTCCTAAGGTTGTACCCAGTAGAAATCTGTACCTATGTGTATCAAAGGATGTGTATGTTTATAGTAACACTTTTTCAATCGACTCAAATTGCTAACAACTCCAATATTTAACAAAATTAAAATGAGTGGAAAACGATAATATTTTCATACACTGGACTATTAGACAACATTGAGAATGAACTAAATACTGCTACTCACAGCTACATGAATAAATATCATAAATAAACATAACACTGAATGAAGAAAGTCAGGTACCAGAGGATACAAACAATAAAGGGTAATCTGTGGAAATGGAAGTCAGAAAAGTGTTTATCTTTGGGGAGAAATAGTGACTGTGTAACCAAGCAGGACTCTATTGTCATCATTGGTGACCATCTGATATCTGTAATGGTGTTTGTAATTACTTAATTGTGTGATGGTTTAAAGGGTTTTCTCATGCTCTTGCTGACCAAGGCTGGGCTGGTCCGCCCAGCCGCCATGTGGTTCTGTGTGCTGGGATCACGCTCGGTGACTGCTCTTGCCCTCAGTGCCCTGCTCTTGACCCCGACACCTTAGAAATGGCAATTGGGTGTTTTGTGCATCTTGTTCATAATTCAGCCCAATTGCCCGTGTTTGTAGTTGTTTTTGACCTTTTGTGATTTCCCTGAATCCTGTTGTTCGAGCTGCAGGCCTCAGCCTACAGCAGGAGGTCCCAGGCCTCAGCCTGCTTAAAAGGCTCAAAGCATTAATCAACCTGACTTTAAACTGCACAAGTTTTTTCTCTAGAGCTCTTTTCCATGAAGCCCCTTCCTAGGCATCCTTTGCTCTAGGTACAAGAATATTAAGAGGGTCCCAAAGCCAGAGGTGAACTTCATACTCAGCAGAGGGGAGGGAATCACTGCTTCTGCAAAAACAAGAACAACTTTGCAACCATCTGTTACCCTGTATGTGATCTCTATGGAAACTAGCCCTGCCCCTCGAACACTTGAACTTTTACTATAAAACCCCCTGCCTTCTCTCCCAGCAGGCTCACAGTCTTACAGGCATTAGCCCACTGTGACCTCCTTTGCCTGGCGAAGAAGAAGGCTGCCTCTTCTGCTGCATCAAAAACTCTGTCCTTGAGTCTCAATTCGGTAAGCAGTGTACGGAGGCCGTGTTTTAGCATCAACTGAAAGGAGCAAGGAATGGATTTCAGGGGTGCTGGCAACAAGTACCCTCTTCCCTGCTCTTTGAAGTCACTCCCTCTGTAAAACCCATCAGGCTGTTCACTAATGATTAGTGCTCCGCTGGAAGTCTGCAGCAGGTTGCTTACCACTGGCTTCGATATCCCCTTTATCCCGGGGCCAAGGCAGAAGAAGGAGCCCCTGTCTTGGATACAACAGTCTTGCAGTGGAGGAAACGATAGCAAGATGCAACCACGTGGCGTCACTTGCTCAGGGAGGAATACGCCACATCCACTTAGGTACTGTGACTAAAGGTCACACTACCAAGCCTGATGTCAGCAGGGCAGTGAGTGTGATCGTTCCACTGGGTGGGGCCTGTACTGAAGGGGAGAAAATATTTTGACTAATGCCACAATTAGTCCTCAGTGATTTTCTTTTTTGGGCAGAATAATTCCACACACCTAAAATATCAAACTCTTTCTTTCTTGATGAACTTAAAACTTTCAGTTGGAAGAAGGTAAAAAAAAAAAAATGTTTTTTAAAGAACTTCCTAAAATTTCTGAGGATGATATTACATTGATTTCAAATGAAACTGCTTGTAAATCTGCTCAGTGTGATTTATTCTGTGGCAAGGTTTACAAATGGCCAAACGATCAATGTCTCCCATCTACCTACAAAAGTTGATTTACTGAGCATACTAAATTGAAACTTTAGAGCTACTTTTAAGCTACTTTTATTCTGCCCCTAGAAGTGTTACTTGTAGAACTACTGTAGAAATTTTTATTATAGTCATTAGCCCATTTCCTCCCCACCCCCCAAAAAATGGTTCACACAGTATCTATGCACATTATATATCCATTTTAAATGCAAATGTTTCAGGTTAAATTACTTACAGGTGAACTCCTTTAAAACATGACTATCTTAAAAAAAAAAACCCAAGTTTTACATTTCATGTTTCATAAATAAGATTAACCTTTCTGTCCAGGGAATTTAAGTAGGATTACTTTGCATTGTCGCTATGAGGAAGAATGTTCTTTGAAAGTGTGTGTGTGCAAAGTGTTTGTCGGAGCGTGGGAGCTGGGAAGCGCTGTCATTCATGGAAGACTTACTGTGTGTCAGGAAGCCTGGTAGGCTTTTTAACACACTATCTCTATGTTTCTTATAAGGAGTGAAGTTACCATTTCCTCTTACGTGGATAACCTTGTTGGTGCGTCACCCTCAATGCCTCCAACAGTCCTGTAACACAGCTACCTAAACGACTTACCACGTCCACACTGTTGCTGACTCAGAGTCCACACGCTGCCTGACAAATCACTTTCAGCCCTTTCATCCACTCTTTACTAATATTTGGAAACTCCAAAGTATCACACCAGTGCTAACAAATAACAATAATCCGAAGAGATCGCGATACTCCATGCATAGTAATTGCCGTTTTAGTTTTTATTCAAGTACACCTTGTTCCGTGTTTCCGTGTACATTTCCCTCTGGACAGTGAAAGGAAACTTGCTAGGAAACTTGCTAGGAAACAGCTGCAGCAGTGGTTCACCCCATTGGTACATCGTGAGTCATCCATAATTTTCTGTAATGTCGTTGATATGCAAGGGCTTTTTATTGACCACTGTCAAAGCTTAGAAAATGAAGGTGAGAATAATTGCAGTGGTGGAAACATTGTAGGCGTGTGTGTGTGTGCGATATGTGGGAACAGACTTGCAAATATGTTTGGGATAAAGATCTTGGAGTGTATAGATAGAAGTAACAGCTGATAACCAGCTAGTGTATTAATGCACACCATCAAACACCTAATAGCTGTTTGTGTTACTTACTGTAATTCAAAGCAGAAATCAAGTGAATGCAAGGATTGATGGGAACAGTCCAGAAATTCCTTTCAGGGCACCAGAGTTATCAGGGTTTGAACTAGAAAAAAAAGTACTTGGGTGCTTGCTTCTGACTTGATGTCTTGGGCTGTATTCATTAATGAATGATTATTAAAAACTCAATTTTCACATGCTTTCAAATGATTTCAGGTGCCTTGTCAGGGAGGAGGAACAAAAGGAGGAAGAGGACGAGTGTGGGGAGGAAAGAGAAATGCTATTAACCATTCTCTTCCTGTAGTTGGCTCATAGTTGATTGGAGTGTTTCCTTTTCATCTTGACCAATGCTTATGCCATCGTGTGTCTGTCTCTGCACAGACTCATTACACAAACAAAAAACAAAAAGATGTTCTTTTATTATTTCAAAGAATAGCCTAGTACTTATGGCTATGATCCCAGCCTTCCTATTCAGACTTAGAACAATATGGGAGTCCAGAGATAAGGGATCAAAACAGACCTTGTATTTTATTTTCTCAGTGGGAGGACACAGAACTTAGATGTCTGGATGGCACTCCAGACACTCCAGTGTTACACAAAAGAATCAACTATCACTCATATGTAAAGTAATTCCTTAACTAGGACAATAAGGCTGCTGTTTTATCAGAAGAGCCTCATTTTTCAAATATATCTTTAACTTCAATTTATGAAAAGATTGTTCTCACTGTGGAGCATTCTTATGGTCTCATGGCTATGCCCAGTGCTTCTGAAAGTGTGCAGCCCAGAAAGGTCCAGGTGCGTCCAGATGAAATAACACGTCACTCTAAATCACACCGTTTCGTGACATCTCTAAATACTGACAAACACTCATCTTTTTAAAACGATTCTTTTTAAAGCCAGATATAGAGACAGATTCACAGAAACACAGAGATACCTAATTTTTCTGTACAAGTCTTTGATACTAATATGTCTGCATGAACAAAAGCATAGAAAAGAAAAACAAATGTCAGGAAATATCAGGCTTCATTTGGCTTTTGGGTTTGCATTTCAATGAATAACAACCAGTCATCATTTGTTTTCACTGGCTGAGTGTCGATCACAGTGACAAGTGCTTTGTATGGATAATCTAACTGAATCCTAACAGCACCCTACAGGTTGGTGCGTGTCTATTACAGCAAGACCAATCAGTAGTTAATGAAGTTCAAAACATAAAAATATCACAAAATGTGGTGTTATGTTGTTAACAAGATAGTGGAATGACCGGTGTACTTCTGTGTGGTTAACCAGGTGAATGTCTTAGGAGGGGCAGTGAGAGAGGGCCACTCAGTTATGCAATCCAAATCTGTACAGATTTGACCCAGAGTTCGGCCACCTGCAGGAAGGTATCAGTTTCAACTGTTGGATAATCAGGACATCACACTTAGTCTACCAAACTCTCAGTGAGTTGGTGCCCATTTCATTAGCCTTACTCACTAGTTTTTCTTTTCCCAGTTGTCTCAGAAGGCAAGAATTTTAGCCCATCCTGTTGGAGAAGCAAGTTGAAAGAGAACTGGATCCAATCTCCAGCATGTGATAGGCATGGTAATTTGGGACATGGTATCACAAAGGTTTAATATATTTGCATTCTGGGGAATAACTTTCCTGAGTTTATGCAGCTATTACAAGGTGGAATTGCAGTGGGAACCGAGGCTGTAGATTTTGTTGGTAAGGCAGGAAATTTGTCCAACTCCACAGAGCTATTAATGCCAGAGCCTAGATTGAACCAATGTTGGTTTACCTACCAAGTCTATACTAAAACTATCCAGGAGGTGAAATGAGAAAAAACAAATTGAGAAATAATAAATATATAAAAGTTGATCATTCACATGCCCTACTTCATTTAAGAAATTTTGGGTGCCAAAAAAGGAACTATCACTTGTAGAAAGCTTACCGTTGTTGAGAGCCTGTTGTGTAAATTTACGGAGATAAAACATCCACAGTCTGCAATTTAGTGTAATGCCTCATTTAGGAAATGAACACATAGTAAGCTCTCAACAAATGGCCATTTCTTTCCTCCCCTCCTGTCATCTTTGAATTTTTAAATTATTTTATTTAGACAGTCATCTTCATGAGTTCTCTCTCAGCATCCTTCCTCTTACAGCTGAATATCCTGGCCCTTGGGGACTTAAATAGTCCTGCCAGTTCACAGTGTGCTCCAGAGCTGGGCTTGAATGTAAATCTGTCTGGCTCTGAAGCCCGTGGCCTTGCCTTAATACAGCCCTGCCTCCCTGCTTTACACTGTTAATTGGGAAACTCACTGTAAGATATTGCAATGCCTGTCTTTATTTGTCTATAATATCTCCTTTCCAAAAGCAGACAAGAACGTGGCTAAGCTAGCAACTGCTGTTGAGCAAAGGTAAAAGAAAGAATAACACTCTCATCCAATCTCTCACGTAAGAACCCATCGCTGTCCATTCTGCCTCGCACGAAGCAAGAGGTGTTGTCAAGACAGCCTCATCTTGTTTTCTGTTAGGATGTGCTGAGCTGAACAATTTAGCCACAAGAGGATAGATGTCTGTGTATTGGCCTTTCAGGGACGATAATGAACTGGCGGGTCCAGGAGTGTCTTTCAAGCACCACAGATACACATATTACTCTACGTGGTAAAGTACCAAAAGGGTAAACCAGAAATACCTCAAAGATTGGCATACATAAAAGGAGATTTGGGTTCTTTATTTTTTCTTATTTAGTGTAATGTTATCTGGGACTTGGTTAATCACAGAGGTCAAGATTAAAAATGGCATTAAGCAAGAGAAACAGAAATCCTCTAAACAGAACCAAGCTCCGCAAGATTGTCAATAAAACAGTCTGGATCGATCTTGAAACCCTTGACGCCACAGTGGCATCCTGCAGCCTATTCAGACCCCAGTGGTTCGTGTCACCTTACAGACAAAGCCCCAAAACTCACTCACAGAGAAGGAAAACAAAATATTTCAAATCATTCCAAGGCAATTTCACTAAAAAAAAAAAATGAGATGGGTGTCTTTCTAGTCATGAAGATTGAGTTCTGCATAATGAAATCCTCAATTAAATGGTCACCATAGCAAATCACTTCAATCTTGATTTTCACGGATTCATAGACAAATTCGTTCATTCTTGGCTAGAGTCCCTCAAAATGTAATGAGCATTCACTTTTTTCTCGGCATCATTCTAGGCACTGGGAAAGACAACATTGAAACAAGGATGGATTTATGATTTGCAATTGATCACAGCTTATTAGGGAAGTTAGGCAAGAAAATGATCAAGTTTAAGTTAGTCAGGTAAGGTCTACCAAACTTTAGGGACATAATGCTGTGGAAGCCCAGTGAAGAGGGATCTAAATCAATACCAGGTGTGTGTGTGTGTGTGTGTGTGCATTTAGTGGAGATTATTAAGAAATTAAACATTGAAGATGAGTAGGAGACAGCCATATATGTTGTTGTAGTTGGGAATTGATGGAAATGCTGCAAGCAAAGACAATAGCTGGTCCAAAGGCAGGAAACAGTGTGATATTTGGAAATCCATGAATAATTCGGTCTGTTTGATCTGCCAAAAGGGTGTTGAGATTCACATCTCTAGTTAGGCAGACTCACACATTTCAGTAATTTTCCAGCCTTGCTCCTTTCTTTGGATTTTTCATAGTTTGGTTCATTTCTGTTTGTTTCTTTTTTGAGATGAAAGCTGATTGACCTTTGAGATGTGAAAGGGATATTTATATGCGTTGGCAATCGAGCTGTTTCAAAGTCAAAGCTACACGAAGGTGATCTTCCAGAGCCTCACAAATTTAGTTAGTGCATGTTTACTGTAGTAACATTTTTACTTTGCCCGGAGCAGTTTTGCATTGCCTGACCTTTATAGAACACTTTAATATTCTTATTTGGCTGCTACACTCTCCCAACTCAGTATTGTTTCAAAGCTGCTCATCTAATCATTTCTCTCTGTCCTTCTCACCTTTCTTCGTTTAGTCATTCTACTGACAGAGGAAAGGAGAAACAGATTTAATTTCAATTTTGTATCATTCAGGACCAATGACCCAAGGGAATATTCAGGGCATGCCTTCCTTTCAGCAAGAATATTGTGGGTGGAGGAATTCAAATGCCTACGGTAATTCAAAGGAGGGACTCAATTACATCAGTCAATAATTATTTGCTGACTTTGAACCCTATGCCACGTCAGGTGAGAGGCACTTAGGCAAATAAATTCATGTGATTCTACCACAAATTACCTTCAACCTCATTAAAGATACAAAGCATATACATTCATTCATTATTTTATTTATTCGCCCAACAAACACTTCCAGAGCGCATACCCTGTGCTACATAATAGAGATACAAGTGTGAATAGGACACATGTATTACCTTGAAGGAGCATGTCTATGTGCACCCGAGGGATGCTGATAAGCAAAAAGGAAACTGTAATGCACTGTGACCGTTATTAGTACAGAACTCAGCACAGGGTCATCCAAACCAGTCTTGGAAGCTGCAGGAAAGCCTTCTAAAGAATGTGACCTCTTAGCTGATATCTGGGGAGTGAGGCAGAGTTTCTTAGTCTGAAAAGGAAGAAAAGGACACCCCTGGTAGAGGCTGAATTGTGTCCCTTTAAAACTCATGTGTTGACCTACTCTGAGAATGTGATTGTATTTGAAATAGGGCATTTAGAGAGATGATTACATTAGAGCAGGCCCTAATTTAATATGATTGATGTCCTGTTAAGGGACGTGAACACAAATAGACAACAGAAGCACAGTCACTGAGGAAAGGCCATGAGAGGACACGGTGAGAAGACGGCTGTCTGCAAGCCAAGGAGAGAAGCCGTGTGGTTGACTCCAACTTCAAGTGCCCAGACAAATCAAAATGTTGGAGTTTGGAGCAGAGGAAGGTTTATTGGTCAAGGAGCCGCCAATCCGAAAGATAGGAGACTTAACACTCGTCTCAAATCCATCTTGCTGGCTGGCCAGGGCTCGAGGTTTATGAAGGCAAAAAAGGTAAAGGGGAGGAGGGTCTTTGTGACTTCAGCTTTCTGATACGACCTCAGCTGTGGACTTCCTGGCACCACCTTGTGACTCAGTGTGTCACTAGTGATTTGATTGATCTATGTATTCCTGCAGAGCACACTAATATAGCATGGTCATGTGGCCCCTTAATGGCTTTCTAAGAGAAAGCAAAAGCAGTGGTTGAGGCATTTTATTATTTACTTAGAGACCACGTGATGGTTGGAGAATTTCAGTTCCCAGTTGGCCCCTGCTGTTATCTTCAAGACCATTTGGCCTTTCTTTTCCTTTGTGTCTACATTCCCTCATTTTCCTAATTAGTAACTATTTGAATCCGCTCTTTGGAATCAAGGGAAGACCTAGGAGACTAAAGAATTTTTTTACAAGTAAGAAATGGGGGACACAGAGGGGCATTTTTAACCCAGAGGGCCTCAATCCTTATGGGAACAGAAGCAAGATGAGAGAAAGAATAGAGGTTAATCATAAACTCTCAGGGGGACTCAGATTTAGGGGGACTCAGCTTCAGCCTCAAGAAAAACCAAGCCTGCCAACACCTCGATCTTGGACTTCAGCCTGCAGAGCTCTGAGGAAATACATTTCAGTTGTTTAAGCCAATCAGTCTGTGGCACTTTGTTATGGCAGCCAGAGCAAACTAATGACACTGCAATATGGAAGAGCATGTTCAAAAGCTCAGAGAGAAGTTAGGACTTAGAACAATGCAAGATCTGAAAGTAGGGATGGTACCTACATGTCCTATAAACTTCTAAGGAGTTTGTGTGTGTGTGTGTAAAATCATGAGGTCAAATCAACCAAGAATTCTGGTTGGAGGACAGGAGATGGAATCAGCTGGATGGAATGGATGCAGGCAGGCATGGGTTTGGCGATGGCGGCTGTGGCAGAAGTGGAAGGATATTGACACTGGAGACAGCAACATCGATGACCAGATACCAGGAAGCAGAGCAAAGACAGAACATAAATCAAAGCAGTGCTTCCAAGCAGAGATGGAAGACACACTTTCCTGGAATGGATGGATTCTCAGAGCAATGGTGACATTCCCATGCACCGGGATATAGAAGGAAAATTAAAAAAATTTAAAAAACCAATTATTTAAGAGCCTGGAGCTCTATGGAAGGGTGAAGAAAATGACTATTTCCGACCTTCCAGGGATTCTCTGTAACTTCTTCACATTAGTACGCCCAGGGTTCAATTCTTGGTTATCTTGTCTTCACTCAATATTCATTCCCTTGAGATCTTTTTGAAGCATCACTCATACACTGATGACCTCCAAATGTATAACTCAAGCCTAGACATTTCTTTTACTCCAGACCCACCTATCCAACTGTATATGTGCTATTTCCACCTACATGTCTAATAGATATCCTGTATTTAATATATCCCAAACTTCGTATTTGATTTCCACCTCATCTCCCAAACCCTACTTTACAATTTCATTCTTCTGGTTTAAAGGGAAGAGATTCATCCTGGAAACGTGTCACTCATTTTTTGCATGAGTCTCTTATGAATGTGTCACAGACAATTGGCCTTGGGATTGCCTATAATGTCCGCATGGAAAGAAAATCACAACATAATGAATGAATTGTAAGTAGGATATAAATGGTGCACGTAAAGTTTTCAAAGTACGCTTTCAAAGTACAGAGGTGGGGGCATTCATTTCAGGTGTCTAGAAAAGGTATTTAAAATGTGCCTTGAAGGAAGGATAGGATGTCAATGGGGTGAATGAAAGAAGATCATCCCAAAGATAAAGAGTGCAGTGAATCAAATATCACAGAGCCTTGCCCAGAGCTTGAGCTTGTGTCCACATTGGTAACCAGTCTCTTGCCTCACTGGCTTATGACTCATATGACTAGGGAGACCAAGTATGTTATTGTCTAACCCAGGATAGTCTTGGAAGTAAAAGGGGACTCAATAATTACACCAGGAAAATGGGTATAATTTGGAACTCTTACATGCTGACCTTACTTATGTTATTATGAACCTGGTCTTTCATTATTGTGTTTCTTCTTTTGCATTGTCTCCATACACTTGCCCCCATGTTGATTTCTAGCTCACTGGGAGGGAGATGGGATCCTGCCTTTCCCCCAGTCCTCATTCCCAATTATCCCAATGACAGGGGAGGGCAGAGAGCCCCCTTGTGGTAATTGTTTACTGTTTCTTAATCGCCTTCAGATCAAAAAAATGCCAAAGTGACGTATCTTGAAGTGACATATCCTGATCGCCTTCATCAGAATCAGGGAGAACAGATGAAACATCTTCTGAACAACAGTTCAAAATACGCAGTAGATCCAGCTCGCACAAGGAGGCCCAGGAGCAAGAGGAAAGGATGCGGGGCTTGAGCCAAGCTAAGTACTGACATGTGAGCAAAAAAAGTGAATCCCTCCTGTGACCCCTAGGAACCCAGCACTCACTCCAGCTCACAGCAGTGTCAGGAGGAGGGACTGGGTGCCCGAGATTCCAGAGTGAATTTCCAGCCAGACTTTTCAGATAATGCAGGTGTATGTGTTCTGCTCTTCGGGAACTTGGAAAATGGCTCCCACTGTCTCCCAAATGCATTATTCTCTGCCTATATTTACCTTTGTTTGTGGTGTCTTTTAGGCCTGAAACATCCTCACAAATGGCCCCATATTATAGATTTCACAGTGAAGTTGAAATCTCACTTTCTTAGTGGAGGCTTTCTTAATCTTCCTAATGAGTTTTTTTTCACTGCTTTCCCATAACATCTTAGATACTCTCTCTATTACAACATTGGAACCTAATACTCTGTTAATGGACAGAATATCGAGAAGGTCTTTTACCTTGCGCATGCCTCCATAAAATGTCTGATTACTTCCAGGAATTTCCCCTATTCCTTTCCATCCCTGTCTTCCACCACATGACCATCTTCCAGTCTGAAAGGCAATTCCAATTGCACTTTCATTGTTTTGATCCTTAGTAAGTGTAAAAAATAGGCAATGGTGACCTGTTGACTGACTTTGTCCAAACCTTTGCTTTCCAACATCAATGCATCTCTCCATCCTCTCCCCCAGTATTTCTCAATTACAAAGCTCTGGCTGTATTCCAAGTACCACAGTAAGCCAGCTCCATCTCTTCTCCATGGCTAAAAAAATAGGCCAGAAGAGGGGGGAGGGTATAGCTCAAGCAGTAAAGCGCATGCTTAGCATGCATGAGATCCTGGGTTCAATCCCCAGTACCTCCTCCAAATATACATATTTTTTAAAAAGCCAAAAAAAAAAAAAAAAAAGAATCTTAGCTACACATTGATAACAATAGAGACCTAAGAGAATGAGAAACATTTTCCAAAGGGAAGGAAAGATAAGAGCAGAAATATTTTAATTTCTTACTTTCCAGATCAAGCTACAAAATTGTGGAAGTTGAGAAAATGAGATAAAATTGTACTTAACTGTAGCCTCCCTAGATGGCTTTAGCATAGATTTGGTGTATTCAGATAAGAGCTTTTAGGCTTTGACTGCCTTTTAGAACGGGGCCTGATGAGGGTGGCGCCACCCATGTGTTCTTGGATTAGCTGATGTAAAGTGTACACAGGTACATCAGAGCAAACTCAGCGAGTCCACCAGCTGGGTGTGCCTGTTTCCTCAAACAGTGTTTGTGTGTTTCACCTCCACTGCAAACTTTGCCAGTAAAAATTATCTCAGGCCATAACAGAGATTAGTATTGTGCGATTTTTATTAGTAACTACTCAGGTGTTTGTGAATTTCTTCAAACTCTATTTCTTAATGTTGTTTTTTGAAGTTCACATGCAAGAATTTTAGTACCTGAACAATCTGTGTGATAAAGGAACCATAACGTTTTGTAAATAACCCAAAACAAAATTCTTTGGAGGTTTGGTTTTTTTTCCCCTTCCCCTTTGCAAAAAAGAAATGATTTCAAGTGCTGTTGGTGATGACATTAACTTCATATGAAATAATCCTTAAGGAGAAATACTCAAATATTTTTGGCAGCATATTTGAAGAACTTTTCAGGGCTAAATTGTGATTAAGCCTGTATATTTATGGCTTTAGAATTGACTGGCCTTTGTGTTAAAATTTCCAATACCTCTTTTGCAAATTGTGTGCTGTAACTTTTCTCTTTGGCTCATTAAATTCTGATTAGTCTTAGGACCAAAGGGTTATCTATCTGAAGTTCCTCTCTTGCTGAGTACAGTACTATGTGAAAAGCTTTAGTTGAAAAGACTTTACTATTGAAAAACAAGTAAATAATTGTTACATAGTTCAGTAGGTTCTGTATTGATAGGTACACATAACGGAAGAAACACAGGAAAAAGTTATGACTGGCTGGAAGAGAAAATATATATTAGAACAAAGAAATGAAGAACTATTTTTTAGCAGGGTATTGAAGAAAGAATATTCCAGGACATAAAGAAGAGAGTGTTCTTGGATACTTGGATGCACCCATTAGGGCTTGGAGGTGTAATTGGATTTAGTAAGTTGAACATTCAAAATTAAAGGTCAAACTGTAGGAGGTGAGTAGAAATATCATAGGCTTGAACCAAGTTGTGAAATCTGTTTGAGTAAGCCAAGGAGTTTGTTGTTCTTCTGCAGAAAGAGAAAACCCAGAGAAGATTTCTAATCAGCAGACGGTCCACAGCGTCTGTCTTGCCTTAAATAGTAGCTTTACACCAAGCCCCAGGGTATTTTTTTTTAAATGATAGAATAGGAAGTAAAAGTGAAAAATCATCAGGCCTTCGTTTCTGCTGTTTTTCTTACATATCTTCAGATAGATAGCTTTTTTTTAAGTTAATAATTCCTAAAAGATACATTTACTTATGTGAATCAGCCATCATATGATGGATTCAGGTGAGAAAAGGCAATTAGTTATTGAACTGACAAAACAAAACAAAAACCCTGAGATTAGATAGCTGTAGGGGCTTTTGAGTCTTTATTTAATATCTGTAGAGTGGTTCCCACTAGCTTGCTTGCTTGCTTCCTTTCTTTTCTTTCTTTCTGTTTTCAATTTTTAAGTTTTCAGCAGTTGAATAGCACATCATACATTGTCCAGCAATATCACCAAAGCTACCACCAAACAGGAAATGTAGATCAGTCTTTGGAAACCGTCCAGCTGTGAACTGTGCCCTGCCATCCTGCGGGGTAAGGGGAAGGCACCATCTTGTCAAGCCTCCACCTCTTAGGTGTTAAGCTTTTTGCTCGTTCTGTCACACACCACCAGGACATATAAATGGTGAAGCTCAGATGAGCAACAGGAAGCAAACAGGTGGTCAGCTCTGCAATGTTGAGATTCCATCAGTACCATTTTGGTATCACATCCTCCTTATGTACACATACCTTGAAACTTCATGCCACCACTACATTGCTTACCATACTTCATATTTCATTGGCCTGAATTTTGCTTTACAAAACCCATTTAGACCTTTGATGTGTTTGTAACTCTCTTGACTTTCAGTTTCACCATATTCCCCAAAGTTAATTCTCAAGCTCTCTCATGTGGCTGAAGAGTGTATTTCTTCCTAAGGATGCTAGTACAGCTGAGATACATTCCAATTTCTTGGGGGTAAAGTTATCTGTTCTCACTTCCTAGGTTGTTCAGCATGGCAGTTCCTATGAGTCCACACCTCTCACCCCAATCTATTATGGCAGAAGTGTTTTAGAATCATTGCTAAAGACACTGTATCACGAAAACTTGAAAATATTTGACAAAAGCTCAACTGAGATATTTAAGTAACTTTGTCCACAGGTTCAATTCAAGCAATTTTACTCAAGAGACTTAAAGAGAAAGAGTAGGGCAATTTGAAAAGAGAAAAGCTTTTATAAGCAGACTAATGTATCATTTGTCTTTTGCCATCATCATCACTATAAATATATTTAACCACACCGATACTCACAGCTGTCAATTAAAATAATAAGGTGACACTTCCATTCAGCAAAAGTTTAAATAATTTTATCAACTGATGTTCTACAAGATCAAAAAATATGCACTCCTCCCATGTTAGAGAAAATGTAAAATTGAAAATCTTATAGAAAAGCAGTTAGCAAGTGTGTCATACAAATGATAAAATGTTTATATCCTTAGATCCTCTGATGCTATTTCTAAGAAATCACAGGAAAAAAAGAGTCAGAGTGTTGTAACAAGGAGTTGTTGCATATATATAAAATGATCATTCCAGTATTGCTAATACTGTGGGGAAAATGAAATAATCTAAGTGTTTAACAATAGAGGGTTGGTTAAATATGATAGTAAAACCATAATATGTATATAATTAATATGGTAAAATTCTTGTGGCACATATAAAAAGAGACAAAATTGTACATATATACAGTATTATACATCATAATTTTTTAAATGTGTGTTTTTCCAGTGCACAGGATCATTGGCTGAATTTTTCATATCTGTAAAAGGTGCCTTGTGCAGTAACAAGTATATAAGATGGGTTCAAAAGAAAAAAAAAGACAGTAATTGTAGCATTGTAGTAATAATAGAAGTAGAAAGGGTGGTGATTATTATGAAGATCCTTGTTCCATATACCACTGCATGGCATTGATGAATAAATTTCTCTCTCTGATTCAAAAGCTGACTCAGTAAATTCAGGAGTTAATAAAAGAAAAAAAAGAAAAAGTAAAGTAAAATGTGTGTGTTTTTGTGCAAAAGTGTTTATCTGGAAAGTAACGTACCACCATATTTGCAGTGGCTATCTTTTGGGTAGTAGGATTATGGGTGATGATTTTTTCCTCCTTTAATCAATCTCTTTCATCCAAATGTTTTACAATAATCATGGATTGCTTTTCAGTTAGGAAAAAAGATAATGAGTTCTTTTAAAGAATTCTGGAAGATACTTTTATAGATATCTGAACCAGTTGCTTGTTGACTGTTGTCTAAATACGAATGCCTGGCTTGGTCAACACAAAATCATTTTACTCCCTCAAGAGCAATTCTTTAATAAGGCTTATGGGTGTTGGCATCTCACGTTGGTTTGCCATATAATCTGTGTCATGTGAAAAGGCAAATATCTACTCACAGAGTTACTGTGGGACATCCTTGAAGCCTTTTGTGAGTTCTTAAGCTTCAAGAATCTCACTCCTCTGGCATTCTTAAAGCACTGATGCTCACGCTTCATCCCAGAGAGTTAATGAGTCTGAAGTGGGGTCTAAGGGTCAGTGATTTTTAAAGCTCTTCAGTTATTTTTAATGTGCAGCTAGAGTTACTAATTTTCGGCCGCTCAAAGTCCTATCCCTAAACTGTTCCTTACAGTCCACGGTGCGATTCGTTCATAAATGGAGTGAAATGAGTTCCGGACCCGAGAATAAACGTTTAGAAATGTTCATAGTGACAGTGCTATGGCATTCACGCACGTGCTTAGTGACCACCACTCATTAAACAAGGTATAGACCAATCAGGGCGCTTTTGAAGCCACTTCACAAACCATGCGAGCTGCATTTTTGTCAGGTGTAAGTGTCATCTATCAGTTCATGATGACTTGGAAAAGATTAAAAAATAAAAGCTGGTCCTTCAGGAGACAAGGTTTAATGAGCCAAACTTCTCAGTTATGTTATGAGTTATTGAATATCCCTGCAGAATTTAGCACAAACCACACCTACAGCAGGTACTCCAAATGCTTCTGGAGTTGTAATGAATGATGATTTCATGTTTCTTCCATTCAAGAAATTAACTGAATTTTAACTGGGGCCATTAGTGCCAGGATGTCTTTACAATGAAATAATTTACTTAGGATAGTGGAGATGTCTAATAATGCGATTAGACTGACTTGAGCTGTATTTAGCAGCAGGTCAAGCTTCTAAATAGTCTTTAAATATTCCTATGTCTCTTTTACCCAACTGACTTACTCATAATAGCCGTTACTGGCCCAGATCTACTGTCTCACTTGCGATGAGAATCTGTGCCAATTATTTCGCAGGCACCCTAAGACCATGGGTCATTTGTCTCAGCCTTTCAAAGACTGTACATAGACCTATGCTTGGCTCTGCCTAACACACTCTCTTCTCTTCTCTTTTTGGGCATTTGAGGTTAGAAGGTATTTATCAAGCACTAAAAACTGGGTTGTTGAAATTGCACATTTTGCTGATCAAATCTTCTCTGTTCTAACCTCAGAAGTTTGTTCAGAGCTGAGATAACACTGGCACAGGAATCCAAGACTGGGTCTTCAGGAACTGACACTCTGATTTACCAAGGCTAAAAGTGGCCTCAATTATCAGACTAAGTCAGACACAACAATTGGCCCCCATAATTGTGACTTGATAGATGTGGTCTTTGTCAGCAAAGATTAGGTTCTTTTTTTTGGAACATTTTGACAAAGCCAAAGAAAGGAACAGCATGTTCTGTTCATATTTTCTTGGAATACTGTTAATAAAGAGGTGAAGGGAGTGCCACATGGTTGAATACTGTTAGCAAAGACAAAGAAATGGGAAAGGTGAATGGGTTATTTGAGAAATTCTGGACAAAAAGGTGTGGCTGAAACAGAGCTTTCATAGGCTACTTAAGGAATGTGCTATAAGACACCTAAAAAGATATAAGGTCTTCTGAGAATGTTAACGAAAAAAGTGTTCTGACATTGTTAAATGATAAACAAGATTTTAATCGGGACTACTTTGATAGGCAAGAAAATTATATTAAGCGAGAGATAGGGCTCAACTCCAAACACAAAAATGATGAGTGGGGATTTATAGCCAAGGAGTGGAGTGTGGGAGTCAATGGATAAAAAATTACTGAGCGAAGACATCAAGAGTAAGGAGATTCCTGCTAGACCAACTGAACAGGTTTCTCGCTGAAGACAGACCAGGTTGATCAGATATCCGGGGGTGGGGGATGAGGAATTCGATAATTTATCTAGAATGACCAGATGTCAAGGTGCACTAGGAGGCTGGAGAGATTCTCATTAATCTGTCTTAGCAGGTTTTTTTCTAAAATTGGGGTAGGCAGGTATAAGACAACACCCAAGGGTAAGACCCAGTTGAAAAGAGGGCTCAGAGGAGCCTGTCTCAAGTTTGGTCAAGGAGCTTGTCTTTGTCAAGGGTCCCCTAAAATGTACAAATGCACTTGTATGTGTATATTTGCATATCTGAACAAACTCTCTAAAGCAAGCTTGCTTTTTATAGAAAATGTGGGACACAAAAATCACTTAAGAGTGAAACACCTATTATGTCCCCACCCAAAAGCAACATTTTTTTTAATGTTCGTTATGTTTGCTTCTAGTATCTTAATGCAAGAATAGGTTTAAAAGTGTAAGGATAGTAAACCAATCCAAGCAAAAGAAAGAAAACTTAAACAAAAGAGTGTGCAGGCATTATACAAGAGTGAGTTAAAATTTTTAAATGAATACACAGCAGTGGAGACAGGCTTCTTACCCTACCCCACCCCTAACAGCATCTTGCAGATGGAATTGTTGATTTGAGGGCAATTGTCTCCCATGAATTTTACCAACGTGCGACAATTACCCAAGTTCTTGGGCTGAGAAGCAGCCCTGCTGTGAAAATTTATAGTGCTCAATAGTCCTCAAAATTTCTCATTTGTTACCCAGGGTGAGATGGAGAGGTAGCCTTGGGGGTTGAGTAGAGAGGGTATTGAGCACAGAAAGGAGAGCAGGAAGAATCTGCACACCAATTTGAAGCTTGCAAAACAGAGGGGCATCGGCGGAAGTTTTTGGCAAGGATGAGTCCTCATTCCGAGTTTTTTTTTTTTGTTTTTTTTTTTTGCGTGGCAGCTATCCTGAGTCTCTTTAATTTGGGATCTGTTATAACTGCTTCCTTGACTGTGAAATGAAGATAATGATACCCTCTTTCTCAATTCATAGGGGTTTTGTAATGACAGCATCACATCACAGATTTTCAAAGAGCTAGAAAAGTTTCAAGCATCAAACACATATGAGTTATCATGTGCGTCATTTATAGAGATGTCGATAAACTTTCGCTGTAAAGAGTCAGATGGTAAATATTTAAGCCTTTGCGAGTCATATTGCCTGGTTCTCTCCTATTCCACTCTGCCTTTGTAGTGGATAAGAAATCGTACACTATAAGTAAACAAGTAAGCATGGCTGGTCCCAGTACAAACTTTATTTATAGATACTAAAATTTAAGCTTCATTCTCACATTCATCTTCCACGCCATTATCTGCTTACCATGTCTTATTTCCTTAACCGTAGTTTAAGCTGCTATAGGGCAGAACTTGCCTCTTAGCTTTTGTGTGAGGCAGATGCTGGATAAATATTGAACAATAGATCTAGAGCATTTGGCACTGTTTTTGCTAAAGAACCACAGAAAAGAAAGGTAACTGAGAGAAGTCTTGCTTCTTTGTTAACATAAAAAATTCACGCTACGTCATTAGTGAAGGACAGGACTGGGCATGCCAACATCAACCCCTACATATTTTTTTAAAAACGCTGAATTAATCCCTCTTAAGATCACAGTGATAACCAGTATGCTTTGGAAAACCAGAGTGACCAGAAGAAATGACTAAGGTCTCCAGGAGAACAAGCAATCAATTTCAAGAAAAAATAGTTTTATTACAGTGACTGAGCTGTTGGGGAACTCAATTTCTTGGTGCTCCTCAAGGCCAGTGACAGGGGCTTAGGGTTCAGCAAGCTCACGTTGGCCCCCACAATAAACTGTTTCTGGGATGAAAAGCAGCAAGTCTCCCCAGGGAATAAAGGAAGGCAGCCAATCTCTACTCTAGGGAAATTCTGAAATAATCTCTTCTCTGGGGATCTGCAAAATGTGAGCAAATAAAGGCAATATGTGAATGAGTAATGCCATTTACTGCCTGGACTTCAGGTCAGTAAGCTGAGCAGATGGCTTACCAAGATAGGAGGGAAGGGGGCAGGGCACAACCATTAAAAGAATGACACAGGCGTTGAGGATAGCACATAAACTGGTTAGAACCAACTGGGCTCAAGATGGCAGAAGATTCAATTTCCAGTAGACCTTGAGCTTTATTATATGCTCATCACAATAAAATGAGCCTTGCAGATAAGAAACACCCCTCATGCACTGATGCCATGACACTTCCGATCCAGACTAAATAAGGACAAAAATCCCTCCTCCCCTTGGGAAGGTGGACCTGGGATGAAAATCAGGAAATGGGACTCTGTCCCTTATACTCCACACTCCCCAATGAATACTCTGCCCATCCATTAAAAAAAGAAAAATATTCTGCCCATCCATTTTCACACCCCATGGAACCAGCTTTCCAAAGAAATTCAGTGCAGAGCTGCTCACCTGAGCCTGTCTGTTCTCCCGTTGAGAGGGTACTATTGCTTAATAAATCCTCACTTTACTTTCTTGACCTCCGTGTCTCATCTCTGAATTCTGCCTGTGACTCAACAAGAACTTACTCTCCAGTAACATTACTCTTAGGCCAGTAAATAATATCCAACCTCCACACTGCATCCCCTGTCTTGTCAGAAGCACAGCAGGGCTGGGGGTAGACTCTCAGGCCAGAGGAAGCAGCTGGGACTTCATTTCTTGGAGGCAGCATTACCCTATATGGAAAGGAAAGAAGACTCATTTTGGGTGACACTGTGAACCCCTGCTCTTCCTCCAACCTGACAAGGAGTCTCTTTTTGACCAAACTTTAGTCGGTTGCCTCTGAATCCTCTTCCTAATGAGGCCTCAACTTCTGTACTTTTATGTCTCTCTTTGCATCACCCAGCTTTTGCAAGAACCTTGCTAAGTTGGTTCAGCCAGAAATCTCCACCATCCTTCTCTATTCACCCTCGGTATCTGACTGGGTTCCTCATCTTTCATCATCCCCCCGGTGATGTCTGATCACCCTGGAATGCCTTCAAGCATGAATCTTGTTAGGTAAGTCTAGCCAGAATCTCCCCTTACCCTAATGTATTCTCTTAGTACTTTCCCATCCATTGACCTGCTCCTTGGCTATAAATCCCCAGTTTTCCCATTGTATTCAGGCTGAGGACTCACTGTCTCACTGTCTGTGTGGGGATGAAGTGGTAAGAAGATTGCTCTTGTTCCCATACACCTCTGGTCTGTCTTTCAAAGGATATTCTTGATGCTCTGGTTCTAGTAAATTTAAACTTTTATTAAAGGGTGGAGGAGTCACACAGGAAATTAAGTTAAATATCTAAAACTAACTTTATGACAACTCTATTGCATTATTATTATTACATAACTCTATAGCGTTTCCATTAATTAATAATGGCCTTTTGAGGCATTGATCTTAAAAATTAAAATGGAAGTGAGATTCTGGCTTCAAAATAAATAGAACTTATTAAGATTCACTGCACTCTCCCCCCACCCCACCAAAAAACAGTTCCCCCAAATTTTCCTGCCTCTTTTCCAACCGATCTGCATTTAGGTCATTTACTTCAAGATTCATATTTTTCATATTTCAGCTGCATCAAAATCGTCCTGAATATCAACTGTCTTACCTACATGAATGGGAGTGTTGGCAGAAAGAATAATCCAAAACAGTGGGTCATTTTAAAATCTTTGTATTTGGCTTTGGAATGCAGCGTCCTGCTTGGAAATGGCCTCAGTTACCTACCTTCCTAATACTGTGTGTTTCAGTCAAATGCACAGCCACTGACAGTGGATAGGCAGAGATTTAGATGGGAAATGAACTCTTATTGCAAAAAAAAAAAAAAATTCCCAAAATGGATCATTCTCAGAACATAGAAAAGAAGTCCCTGGGAAGGATGAGTTCTGTCTCCTAAAGTAGCTTATCTTTCAGATCTTGGGCTACAGAATTAACTGCTTAGCAATTTTATGAGTATTCTGACTGCTTTGACTATGGAGAAACTCATTCAGGAGATATTTGACTGAAAGAGGCTTTGTTGGAACTGGAAGCTTTTGTGTGCTAAAAAAAAAAAAAAACTGTGAGAAAAAGTTTTTATGTGCCAGTGAATTTGCTGATGCCTGTGCGGGCTGGACAAAGAAACACCCTCGGAGGGCAATGTTAAAATCAGCTTCCACACTCTGAAAGTTTTCTCTTGTTTTATTGATCCTGGCAAGACAGGGACTACTGAGTTGAGATGAGGTTCATATCACATTATCTCTTCCAGCAACTCCCCAGAGGGGCATGAAATCGTGGCCAGGACATTTTCCCCCCATTCTCTGATGTTAGTTCGTGGCAGTTGGGTAGTTGAGCTCCTTAGTGAGTTTCAAGAAAACATTTGTTGTCATGAAACACTGTAAAATTGTATCTAAAAATCTTATTGAAGTTTTTTTTTTTTTAAAGTTGTCTTAAAGGATTTGACTTTGGCAGAAATAAAAGCTTTTGAAAATAAGTTATTAAAAAAAAAAAAAACAACTCCTTCAAACAGGAAATCTAAGTTAAGAACAAGTTTAAAAGTGAAGACTGCCGGAGGGTACGTCAAATGTTAAGGACAGTCAGTGGTTATTTAAATATCTAGAACAGCTAGCAGCCAATTAAGAGCCCATCGTGTTCCAGAATGCTTCTGGAGTTTGAAAGGGCTGTCTCACTTCAAAAAGGAAAATGATTCACTTCTGAAGTCATGGCTGCCTTACTTCTAACCAAGAGAAACATCGTTTCTCTTGGCCCATCTCTGTCACTCTGCTTTCCTTTGCTTTTCTTCTCATGGCATGAACCACAGCTAAACGGAGACATCCAGTTTTTTTTTTTCCTCAGAGGTATCAGGGAAAACTTCACAGCAGAGGTGACACTGTGAGGCCAACGTGTAAAATGTCCTGCTTACCATCCTCCTAGTCAGGTGAACGCATCTCCAGAGCTTCACTCAATGTGCCCAAGCTAGTGGTTTTTCACTTCTCCACCTTTCCCAGACTTGTCCCTGAATTCATTTTCTTTTTAAAAAATTTTTTGAAGTATAGGTGATTTACAATGTTGTGTTAATCTTTGGTGTAGTGATTCATTTATACACACACACACACACACACACATTCCTTTTCATATTCTTTCATTATAGTCCCTGAATTCTTTTTTAACTAACAGCACCTCAAAGCATTCAGTTGTCCTCATTTGATCTCCCATGTCACCACTGACTTTACCCCACGTACCCATTTATTGCACATCGCAAACACCACTCACATCCATGCCTTGTCTCCATGTCCCCTATTTTTCCCTTACTGAGAACACTCTTTTCTCACCTATTATAATCACTTCCCAACAGGTATTTTTGCTCCCAGAATCGACTTCTCCCTTACCAACTGGCTGCCAAATTATCAGTCTATTGATCTTTCTGAAGAAATCGATTGTCTCATGTCTATGCTTTGAAAGCTTCAGTGGCTCAATGTTGATAAAGGACTAAGTTCAAAAGCCTCACCATGGCACCTGGGGACTGGCTGTGGCTCTGACATTAGCATGTCTTAAATGTAACCTGCAACCTCATCTGAAAAGCTTCGCCTTACTTTGCACCTCTGCTCTGTTACTATTTTTTTCTCAGTGTCGTGAATATTAGCCCGTGTTACATAGGATGTAATGTTTTCCTGTACGTGACTCCCACCTGGATGTAAACTTCCAAGGACAGGAAACGCCTTCATGACCTCTGTCTTCCCAGCCAGTAGCAAATCCTTGTACATGGTAACAATTTCTTTTTTAAACGGAATGGATGTATGCGATTCTGCTTTGTTCCCCTTATGTTCTTCTGTTATATAAGAGATACACATTTAAACATTAGAGGCACGAGTGTAAAAAAATATATTTATAGGTTTTTTAATTCCCAGAGAGGAGGCTGGAGGGAAGAAGAGGTGCATCTTACCATCAACATAATCAGTAACAGTACCGATATCTTACACCTTACATCTTCTACACATCATATTACTATCACACATAGCTATAATTACAGCCTGTCACACAGAGCTTCATACCTTTTGTATTTTTGCCTATTTTGAAAATACAACTTATACTTATTTCCAATGAAAACAAAAAACCAAAGATGGTCCAAATTGTCATCACCCAGATAACCCAGTAACCCAGATATATCTACATATATAGATATGAGGTTATTTAGGTGGCAAAACGATATCTATAAAAAACACACACACTATATAAATATTATATATGTATAGACACACCCACTACGTACATAGACACACACACACACATACATACACATGGACACATACACACAATGCAATTATTCAATTCACTAACTCAATTTACCTCCCTAAGGTAACCACTGATTACAGTTTCTTTTGATTCCTTCCTGAAATTCTGAAATTGTCTTTTGCTGTTACTAACATAAATATACATATATATATTATATATGAATTTTATGTTTATAATTATACATCCTATAATCATACACATACATAAGATTTTATGTAATATAAAGTTATACAATATATAATTTCTTCTGTAAAGGAGATCATTCTATTCACAATATTTTGCCCAGGGCTTTTGATGTTTGATAATATTTTCAAACCTTTATTTTCTATCTCATTTTTGACAGCTACATATTATTACTTTATATCTGTTTAAATATAATTTATTCACTTTTAAATTAAAAAAATTCAAAATGATTTATTTAGCTGACCTACAAAATATCACTTTTTTCCCAATTTTTTGCTATTATCAAAAAAGGATATAAGGAGCATTTTGGTACAGAGACTTTGATAAATCTCCGTCAACGTATCCGCAGGGTCAATCTCTTGTAGTGGGGTTGTTACATAAAAGGAGCATGCCTTTTAAAAGGCAATGCATGTTGATAAGTTGCATTCTAAAACTACACAAATACACACTACCCAGTAAACTAGCCCTTTATCTTTATCCTCCACTGATGTTTATGGACATAGTTCTGAGAGGAAAAGTATAAATAAAGAAGCTAACATTTGAACTCAGCCCTGTTTGGATTCCAAAATTGTGCTGACATCTCCATAGCATAAGCATTATGATTAAGAGACAGTCTAGAGGATGCTTATCTCTGTTCTACGTTTAGGGCCTATTAAACTACTGAGTCTGTGATCCTATCTGATTTCTACAATAACCAATGAAACAGAATCAAAGTGATTAATTGAATTGCCTAACGACAAGTAACTACCCATTGTCCACACTCTGCTAACTTCCTTATTCAGGGCTCATCCTGGAACCATGTAAGTGATCTCGGGCACATGAACTTCTTACACAAAGTTTCTCATTTTTTAAATGAGGAGGAAAAAACAAGAGACCGAGTTAGATGATATTTATGATAACTTATATTTTCATGGTTTTTAAAATTCTATTCCCTTAGAACAGGAATTAAACAGTGGGGTCATTTATTTTTAGGTACTACCACAGAAGAATATTATTTGATGGTGAAAAGTGTGCGTGCGTGTGTGTGCGTCTTTGTGTGTGTGCGTGTGTGCGGACAAAGACGAGGAGAGGAGGCAAAGAGCTATTGTTCTTATAAGTATTTTACAAGAACTGTAACTAGCCAGGTATCATACTTACAATATAAGAAGCTCATAACTGACATTTTGCTGGTATTATGAATTTCTGTTCACTGCATTCTGTTATATCATAAATCATTAGATAGAAAACATTAAACATCTCAATAGCTAAAGACCCAGATATTTTTTACTGCTTTAAAAGCTTGATCTCTCCGTGTGATCATTTGTTCGGCTGTTGCTGAGGTTAGATTTTTTTTTTTTATATTTTTCCATCGTCTTTCATATTTGAAAAAAGAAAGTAAGGCCACAGTGACACTGGGCCAGCATGTCCACTGACTCGTTACTTCACTGGGTGACCCTAGGTTGGGTACTTGAACCTTAACGGTTTCCTCATGTGCAAACTGAGGATGCTGAAAACTACAAATACCCCAGCTCTTCTTATACCCCCTGTATAGACAAAAATGACAGTGTGAGAAAATATTTAGTACTAAACACATTACGCTCGCTGCTCATTGTCATCAACCATGCTTAGCACTTGTCAAATCTGTGAGGAGTCATAATCAAGCACAAAGGACTTGGTTTTGGAGCAGTACTACTACTTTCTTAAAGTCCAAGAGGATCAATAGATGCTATTTTTGTTAATTCTTATTTCCCATGTGATTTCCAGGAGCCTAATATCCACCTTGATGTTGGATCTTATTTCCACTAAATAATTCAACAGGTATTTCTCAAGTGCCTTCATTCTGCAGAACGGTGCTGGGTGCTAAGGGATCATGAGCCGATGCATTTTTATAATCATGGTCCCACTTCCACACCTCTCCTGCCTTTCCCTCCTTTTTTTGGCTTCTCTGAAGGCTGGCTCCTCTCTCCTTCTACCTCTCATTCAGACCTTTTCATGTTATCCACACCATAAATCATCTTCTCCAATAGAGCCAGAGTTAATTTTCAGATATATATGCACTTAATCGTGTCATTATTTTTGTGTGGTTTCATACAACTTTTCTCTATTTTCGACCATGTCATTCCACACCCTTGACTGTGACTATCAAGTCTTCACAACTACACTTCAGATTCACTTTCAGATCATTTTGCAAAATCAAGTCTCAGAGTCAAAACCATGGGTACATTCCATGATGTGTATATTCTGGTTTGTTATAAAGAGTAAGAGAAGGAGGATTACTAAAGTTTAAACAATGGAAAAATAAAATAAAACCCTTCATCAGGAAAGATTCAAATTCCTTTCAAGTTAAGATGTTTGTCTAATGTTTCCCTATGGGAAGCTCTACACCTTCTTAAAACCGAATCTGGGCCAGAGAGGGAGGAGAACTTGCTTTAATTCTTCAGCGAATCCCTTCCAAACATTTGTTCTAACTGATCAAGATGGACTTGTTCCCTTGGCACAATGGAATGACCACATTATGTCCATCCATTTAAAAGCTTGATTTCTAACAGACTTGGCCAGACTTGGGGGTTTGCCTAGCCTAGGTAATAGCACACTGTTTATTTCTTCAACTAGTAGTTATTATTTCAAAAGCAATCCATCGTTTTAAATAATGAGATAATTCTTGGTGAGAATCACAAAAGCAGTTCTTGCCAGTTGGCATTTGTCGGCGAGTAATATATCACCAAAGGGAACGGACGCTTTTGATGGGTGAGGCTAATCCATCATCCGGATGAAGTGCTGCGATGATATATTGAAGAAGATCAGGATGTCCAAGAAAGGGACCGGATCTTTCCCTATTTCAGATGGAGAAAAGAGGAAAAGGGTGGGGGGTGGGTTCTTTAATTTATAAGAGTAACGAAGAACCCTGAGGGTCTTTAAATTACAGCTGTGTCGTTGGTGAAGTGTAATAAGGATGGTCAAAGGAATGAGAGCGTTTTTTTTTCTTTAAAAAAAATAAAAGAGGTACCTTTCCAGTTCTAAAGCATTATAAAGTGGATTTCTTTAATAAGCCAAGTAATGTGTTAAGCTTGACTTCCTGCAAAGTTACCAAGCAATGCCCGGCCTTGCTTTGATGTTATGAAGCAAATAAAACTGTGCAGAGACTTCATAAACAGAATACTCTTCTTCATAAACAGAATACTCTTCTACAGGAGGCTGAGTCCTTTCACTACCGGGGGACAGATGGGGAGGGTTGCTCTTACAGGCCAAGTGTGTTTCTAACTTAATCATAGACGAGGTCGCTAGTTGCCATGGCAATGGCCAGAGTATAATTTTTTCCCCATTTGGAATTTAATAAAGCTAGCTTTTACCTGAAGAGCAGCGTTTCAGGATAACATGAAAACAGTTATTTGAAAAGAAATTTTTTTTTAATTTTATTTTTTATTGAAGTGTAGTTAATTTACAACGTTAGTCTCAGGTGTATAGCAAAGTGATTCAGTTATACATATACATACATATATATACATATATTTTCTTTTCAGATTCTTTTCCATTATATGTTACTACAAGAAATTGAATATAGCTCCCTGTGCTCAACTAGTAGGTCCTTGTTGTTTATCTGTTTTATATACAGTAGTGTGTAGCTACACCTTTTGTCACAATATACCTGCACGTATGCACACACACACATACAGAGCCTTCTAAACCACTTCAATTTGAAAGGTTCCAGGGTTCTTTAGAAAACCTCCCAGGGCTTCCTTCTTTATTAACATGTAGCTTAGATTTTAAGTGCTCCATGCAATCATGTTATTCTCAGAAATATACACTACAAATATCAAGCCACTAAGATAGAAGCTAGCATCTACACAGAGGACTGAGAAGACCCCAGGTAAAAATAAGCCACATTTCAGATGGGTGCTTTTAGGTTTTCAACACTCATTTTGTAAACGTTATGTCTGATTATTAAAATATTTGGAGGCAGCGTTGGGTAGGATGAAAGAATGCTACTTACCTCAACAAGCTGGATACATCTTGACGGATCTGAATACCAAAAACATAGGGACAATAGTGCATAGAACACAATAGGGAGTTTTGAAAATAGAAAAGTATTTAATAAGTGTGAGTATAGGTTTTGGATATTGAAAAAGTCAGAAAGGGACTTTAATGTGAAGAAAAAAAGTTAGAAAGCAGTACAATAATTTGCGTCCTTTTATGGCAGAGTTCATATCTGTCCATTTTCTTGAGAGCTCAACACCAAACCAAAGGAAAGTATTGAGCAGTGCGGCTTGTCTGACACTGTACTTGGTGCTGTGAGTCAAGCACAGCTTTTCATTCAAGGAGTTTACAATTGAATGGAAAGTGGATATTGGGAGCAGAAAGGAGAAATACATAAAAGCACAAAGCGGAATAAGATAAGACAGAGAAAGGAGTCGCTTGGTGGGTGCAGCGAAAGTTTTGTAAAGGTGGTGATTAAAATTCTGATACTTCAAAGCTGGCTTATTAAGCTTATGCAGTCTGTGTTACTGGTGCCTAGCAAAGTAACAGACTTTCAACGACTCTAAGTGTTTAAATGAAAGACTAAATGGAAAGAAAATCAATGGATATAGAAGTGAACAAATTAGAAATGACTTTTGTGTGCATGTCAAATTTTGTGAAACATCTAAGTTTCTCTCCTTCAAAAAACATTTGGCAGAGACTTGGTGGAAATTTGAACTCAAGTAAGGATGATTCAAATAAAGAGAAAAAATATGTTGACTGGGCAGGGGAGGAGATTGCCAGGATACACCACCACGGTACCATCCTGCCCCTTATATGTCCAGGTGCATTTTGACCATTTCCCCTGGGACAGTGTTTCCTTGATTTGTAAACACGGAATTTTCAATTCTCACCAGGGGAACATAGAACAAAAAGGCTTAGGCCATGCAATTTGTACTAGACTGTTTATAAAATACATCAAAAGAGGAAGAAAGTGAAACCTGGTAAGGCCTTTAAATTTTGTGTTATGTTATGAGAATATTTGCATAATTGTTTCTTTGTGGAATCTCCCAGGGAATAGAGCAAGGCCACTTCCCAGTGGGCCAAAGGAAAATGGAAAAGTTATAATCGGATGTTGTCCCTGCTAATTATTTTGATGATAGAAGAGACAATCATGTCATTTTCAGGTGAAACACAAGTGATCAGGTGGTGTCAATGGACCTTGACCATGGAGATATATAGATATATTTATTTATTTATGCTTAAACTCCAGGAAAGAGGGCTCTGGAGTAAAAAGACTGAGAATTTAGTACTGATAATATCAGGTAATAGCTGATTAGTAAACTGTTTTGAATAGAAAATTTAAAAAGGTTTTGTTGACAATCCCTTTTGTGTGATCTCTTAGAATTCTGAAATTTCATTCATTGTTTCATAAGAAGATTTTCTCAATTACACTGGAGCCTTATAAGGGAGAAGGAGGTCTCCTTGGTCTTAGTGAAAAGTTCTCCTAAATAGCATGCTGTGAAAACAAATCAAAAAAGGGAATTGAGATGGGGTGGGGAAGAGATCTTAGTCAAAGGGAAGAGTAACAGTGGAGATGTAGAGGCTGGATGTGGCTTGTGTCTACCGTCTGATCCTCAAATGTTAGGAAACATAGCAAGCACTAGATAGTTTACTGAAAATTAACATTTCTGTACTCCACATAAGAGATTCTATAGAGCAGATCTGAATAGAGTCTAGGAAACTGGACTTTTAACAAGCATCTCCAGAATTTTTTAAAAGCATTTTAAGAGCAATAAAAACTTGTACTTTCAAATTTTAACGAAGGGTTTCTTTTAAAAATGTATTTATGTTAAATGCAGGGTGTGTAATGCCTCACCTGTGTATGTGGGTCCAACTGGTCATGCACTCATATTGAAGCATGCTGGGTGTATGACCGTGAGACGTAGGGTAGACAGTGGGAAGCTGGAAACTTCAGATTCTGGTGAAGGAAGCAGCTGTTACGTAGTTTGAGCCAATTGTTGACATGGCTATGATTAATTTCCTCATTTGAACGATTGTGTGCCAGCCAAACAGACACATCTGAGGACTGGACATGGTCCATGGGAAGCTTGTCAACATCTGCCTGGAGTTTAGATTTAATAGATTTGGAGGAAAGGGAAGAAAGGAGGCTACAGAATTTTTCACTAGCCCCCATGAAATTGCAGAACTCAATGTAAATACCTTAACTCATAGGCTCTGTGAAGCCATTGAAGACATGTGAGCTGAGGAATGACTTATACAGTGGTCGTTTCTAACTTGGCAATTGGGTTTCCAATTGAGGAGGCAATTTGTTGTAATGGAATGAGCACCAGGTTTAGTGACAAAACCTCACCTTTGTGTCCTAGCAATGCCACTTATTTCTTGATTAAATAAAGGAAGACTACTTAATTTCTGTGACCTTTATTTCTCTTCTCTGTAAAATGAACAAAATAGGTTTATTGTGAGGATCAGACAATTTGTGACAAGGGATTTATAGCTTGTTAAATGATATTCAAATATATTTTTCTTAATGTGGTATCTCCAGGTCCAACAATGTTGCTGCAAATGGCATTATTTTATTCCTTTTTATGGCTGAGTAGTATTTCATTGTATAAATATACACATATACCACATCTTCTTTATTCATTTATCTGTCAATGGACATTTAGGCTGTTCCCATATCTTGGCTATTGTAAATAGTGCTGCTATGAATATTGGGGTGCATTGTATCTTTTCAAATTAGTTTCCTGCCAGGAAGAGAAAGAAAAATACTGTATGCTATCATTTATATGTGGAATCTTAAAAAAAAAAAAAAAAGAGAGACAAATGAACTTATTTACAAAACAAAAACAGACTCACAGATATAGAAAACAAACTTATGGCTACTGGGACAAGGACAGAGGGATAAACTGGGAGTTCAGGATTTGCAAATACTAACTACGATATAAAAAAATAGATAAACAACAAGGACCTACTGTATAGCACAGGGAACTATATTCAATATCTTGCAATAACCTATAATGAAAAAGAATGTGGAAAGGAATATATATATATTCTGAATCACTTTGCTGTGTACCCACAAATCAACACAATGTAAACTGACTATACTTCACTTAAATATATATATATATTTTTTTCTAAAGTTTTTAGGCCAAAGGGAAGAGAGACTGGACTCTCAGGAATAGCACTGGAAGCCCACAGTAATGGCCAAGGAAGAGAGGGTGGCATTAATGTTTACTTAGTGATCAGGCTGATGGCATCATTTGGGAGGCTAAGAAGGATGAGCAGACCCTTCTGGGAACCCCTCTGCTGTACCTGGTGCAGGTGATAGAGGAGAGTACACAAAAAGCAAGCTAGAGCCACAGGGGAGCCCCTGCCATACCATCTGGGAGGTCTTCTGTAAGTTCTGTGGGGGGATCTAAACGTGGTCGGGAGTACAAAATCGCTAATGGCCACCTTCAGGCTACTGTGGGCTGTTAACGTCCCTACAGCAGTATTGCTGAGAGGTTCAGAACTTGGCCTATGGATTCAGAAAGACCTGGATGAGAATCTTGGCTCTGCCACTTACTAGTCTGGATAAATGACCTAAAACTTTAAGACTCAGGATGCTTAACAGTAAAAATTGGAAGAATCATAAAACATGCTTTTCAGCAGTGCGGTGAAGAGAAAACCAAATGATACACATAAAACATTCAGCTAAATGTCTGTCATAAAAAGTGCTAAAATTAAAAAAGAAAGTCGTTATTTACATTGGTGGAATCACTCGCCACACACCCCGACCCATAGTGAAGACTGCTGCCTTGTCCTGTCTGCCACCTGCCGCACAAGATCAGGTGTTGCTCCAGGACCTTGCTTCAGTCGTGTGCATTGAACCATGGGTGTCTCTGCCGCTGACTCTGGGCTCTCCCTTCAGTCTTGAGGCTGGGCAAGTCCAGGGCTTGCAGGCCTGTGGGGCGCAGCCTAACAGCACACCTCTGAATAAAGCCATCTGATGACTCCCTGAATTGTTTAGAGTAAAAGCCAGGTCTTTGTGATGCCTCTAATGTCTTATGTGATCTGATGAGAAAATCAAATGGTCTATGATCAATAGTTCACCTGGATAAAAGTTTAAATCTCAACTATCAAATGGACATAATTACTTTGCCCCTCTGTGCAAACACCATCATTACTTTGTAGTTCTTTACTATAAATTAGGGATCATCAAACCACGGACTGTAGGTCAAATCCAGCCCATCACCTGTCTTTGTAAATAAAATGCTATTGGATCTCAGCCACACTCACTCAGTTGCATGGGGTCTATGGCTGCTTTCAGCTGTAATGATGGCATTGAACAGTTGTAACAGAGGTCATATGGCCCCAAAGGCCTAAAATATTTACTAACTGGCCTTTTATGGAGAAAGTGTGCTGACCTCTGACGCAGATCTTCAATACTTTACTGCTCTCGATAAGTATGCCAATCTGTTTTTAAACCCTAAGTGTTTTACTGAACCGATACCAGAGCCTCTTTCCAATTTAACCTTTCCAATTGCTCATTTGAAGGGAGTCACCTTATGCCTTTCTTCTGCCCCCCTGGGCATCATGGGGTCTCACTTTTCCTACCTAATTGTCATGTATTCCTCGGCCTTCTCTTCTCTCGATGACCACAGGCAAGTCCTGAAATAAGTCTTGAATATATTTCTATAAAATGAAGCCTAGAATTCTGAAGCTTTAAGAAATTGAGGGGTGATGATCTCCAGCCTTTGGTTGGTGAACGTTTTCCTTCTTCCTTTTTCCAGTGTAGGTCTTATAAAGAGCAAAGTCTTACTTTTAAAATTCTGGGTGTGTGTGGTGTTTCCCTGCCCCCCTGCCACGACGAGTGGATCTCTCAAACAGTAAGTCTTAGGTACTATCTTCTGTTAATCTTTTCCTTCCTCAAGCCACAAGGTCCTCTTCCTTTTCTGATCTCACCAGACATGCTCCCATTGCATGACTTTTATCCCACCATTGCATGACTTTTATCCTTGCCCCTCTCCCCCCTGCATCCCCAAATACACGCATGGCTCACCCCTCACCTCCTTCAAGGAGTTCTTCAATGTTGGCTTCCCAAAAAAGACTTCTTTAACCACACTTAAAGCTGTGATTCCCACACCCAACTCTCCCAAACCTGTTTTACTGCATGTTATAGAACTTATCAGTGTAGAGCATATTATACAACTTACCTAACAGTTTTGTTATTAATGATCTTCCTGCTTGGAGTATGAGCTGCAGAGTGAACTATATTCTGTGCTTAAAACAGTGCCAGGCTCATATTAGGCACTCGGTAAATACAATGGTCAGAAATTGGAACGCAAACAGTTCCACATACAGTACAACCTCAGAATGAAAGATTTGGAGTTCAGGATCAGAGTGTGGCAAGAGTTCTACGTTCCCTGGCGTCAATCATTCATAAAAGGAACGATACTTACCAAGTGTCTGTTAGATGCTTGGCACTAGTCTCTGAAACAGGGAAGGAACAGCCAGCTACATTTTTCCCTTCAGCATTTATTCCTCCCTGCCTTTATATAACAGACATACATTTACTTGTTTACCACCTACCTTCCCGCCTTTTCTCCAAGTGGTATGCCCGCTCTGTAAAAACTGTCATTTCACCTGTTTTGCTCAATGCCTGTTCGCGGTTCTTGGAAAAGCACCTGCTATGTGGTATCATGAGTTCAAAAGGTAAATGAACCAGTGTGACTTGCTTCTGAGCCTCTCTCATGGACGCCCTATCATTCTCTTCCAAACTAACCACGTTACTCCCTTTACAAGCTCTTTCCTTCTGCATCTGAGGCTTTTCGGTTGTTTGATTTTTTGTAGAGGTGAGTAATCTTCACCCGTTGATATTTACAGTGATATTTTTAACAGCAGTAGATATCATTTGGAGATAAATCGTGGAATCTAGTATTGTTCTCAAACTTGATAATAGCAGTTCATTCAAACGGAAGATGTGAGTTTAATGAGGCAGCACTGATTTTTCTTATGTGAATGGTAACGGGCTCTAAATGTTAGGGAGAAAGGCAACGAAGTACTCTTTATTGAGCGCCCACTCTGAGTTGCTATCATCACATAACTGAATTGTTAACTTGAATAACAACTCTTTGAGCTAAATTCTTCTACTGCCTTTGTGTACCTGAGAAACGGAATCCCACAAAAGTGAAACTCCTGCTCCAAATTCTTACAGCTGGTCCCAGACAGAGCTGCATTTGCACCAAGCAACTCCTGGCTCAAGTCCTTCTCGCCATCCTGCTCTCCAGTTCAAAGTTCTCAAAGCTTTGAAAAACGCCGTGAATGTGTGCAAATGAAGAGAGATTTGTAGTATCTAATTACGCGTCTCCATGTAGCCTTTAGGAAACAAATTTGGAGTTTCAAAATCAAAGAACAGTAAGAAAAGAATAATTACAGCAAAAAAAAAAAATTTTATTGACATGCAGTAACAGGCATGACAACCACTGTGCTGCCTAAGACGTGGTCTACCTGCTGGGTGTGAGAAGCCGTGAGAGAAAGAAGAGGCAGCTCCTGTGTTTGATGAGGTCAGTGTTTCTCAAACTTAAATAATGGATACATTCTCTTTTAAAAGGAAGAAAAAGAAATCCCTCTCTGACCTCTAGGGTGCACTTGAAATTTCTCGCCTGCAGTAATTAGCTAACTGCGCTTACGGTTTCATGTTTATTGATTTTATACAACTGGAAACAGTTTAAAATGTAGAAAATTACAAAATGATAAAAAACAAAATTCAGTATCAATATTTATTTAATGTGGTTCATGGTGCTGTTTGATTACAGTAAATGCTTATCCCCATACACTACCAGCTGTATGAATCTGGGACAGGAATTTTACTCTCTGGGATTCAGTTTCTCGAGGGGAAAAAGGCTGTAGTAGAATTTAGCTCCAAGGGGTGTTACGCAGGTTTTGTTTTGTTTTGTTTTCGCAAAGTAAATGTTTTATTCTTCCAACTAAATTCCAGTACTACAAGGGGTAAGACAATGATACACTGGGAAAAATATTCCAGTACTACAAGCAAGAAAACAATGATACACTTTAAAAAATGCAGCAATAAACATTTGTTAGAAAGACAGCTATAATAAGTAAAAACTACCAAAAAGGAAAGGAGGGAGAATCATATAAACCCATTCTGAAAGCTAGGAAGCCCTGGAACACATAAATGCCCTCCTCCTCCACTATTTTACAGGAAGCACTGTAGGCTATTTGCTTTAAAATGTCCTGAAATTACATTTTAAATTATTAATAACTGGTGACAGCTTGGTTGAGGTGCACACTTAAAATCACACTAACTTCACCCAAAGTGTCATTCTACAGTTTTATTTACACAACCAGTGTACAACTCTGATGTATGAAGTTTAGGGTCTTTCAACTGGTCTTGAACAGAGTACCCGGTGCTATATAATTACCCAATTATCACTCCAAGGTCCTCTTTTGGAACGAGTGCACAACCTTTGCATGGTGGATAATTTTCATCAGAAACAAAATACAATATTTCCCACTAACCCCTCTTCTGTTCGAATTGCTATTGTTTGGTTGGTTTGTACGCAGAGACAATTAAAATACTACTAACTGCTACTCATTCTGCCATTGATGCGTTTGAAAATAGGTATTGAATACACCAGCCCTGGGTCATAGGGGAGCATGGAGAGGATCCTGATTTTACTTATACTTATTTTAAAAATTAATAAAATACAAACTCAAAAAAATTATTCTAGAAATCTAACATATTCTCAAGAATATAAATACACAACTGTCCTGGCCATCCCCTCACTCTCTCCCCTATCCTGAATGTGTCAACCCAGTTTACAAAGTATGGTGATGAGCCATTTCTAGTTCAGTCTCCTGCATACTGGCTGCTCCCATGGTACAAGGGCCCCTGGCTCATTCTACAGGAGAGTGAGTTAACATGAACATAGCTAGAAGAGATCCTGCTACTGCCCTTCTAGTGTCGTTTGAGCAGGAAGCAGCCTAAGATGTGAGCGCTGACACTCATACGCACAGCTCCAACCCACATTGGTGTCGTTGCGTTGTCTGGGAAACCATTTCCCGGTAATATTAATGAATGTCAATCACAGAGTAAAACGGGGTCTTTAGGGTTGCAGTAACTAGGATGTACTGACTGCTTGGCCATAAAGGAGGCTGAGGCACTGGCTAGTTGTACTCCCTGGGGAACTATGGGGTCTTATTACAGTAGCTTATCTCTTTCCTCCTGAGCAATGGACAGTGTTCAGGTGAGTTCTATGAGTGGTGGCTTTAAAAACCAGATAAGGTATGATCACTTGAGGATATTCTCAACAGCATTCAGAAAGAAACTACAGAAATATGGGATCTGGATGGCAGTTTTCTCCACTGTGTATAGACAGAAGGAAGGCAGGGCGAAAGAATGTAAAGTATTCCAACATGCGGTATATGTTGCCTTCAAAAAGCTGAAGAGGTAGACCAAATGTCTCTTATCTGCCTTAAAGGTCATATCTTGGAATACTCCAAACCACTAGACTCTTAAAATTTTCACCTGTTACCAGGGCCCTGAATCTTTCTAGACCCTACCTTCCATCCTCTAATGCAATATTGTTCTCCCAGGGTATCCAGATTACTGGTATTTTCTGCTTCCTGGCTTTGATTAACAAGTTATCATCGTTAGAATGATATTCTGATGAGAGGACAAAAGGCCAAATATATTTAGACATACTACTCTGATGAAACCATGAATGGGTACTACTTTTTCTTCTTGGGATTCAAATTAACACATTCATCAAATCAGTGGTCACAGACTAAGGGCTAGAGACCCCATCATCTATTCTAGTAAAGATACTACATCAGTTCAACAGCTACTGTGGCCGCTTTTAAGTTTGCAAAGGCTTCCATCATGCATCAAGACCATCCGGCAAGTTAAACGGGTATATGTTGAGGACCGCAACTTTGGCAGCCTTTCACTCTTTGAAGTGGCACAAAGTTCTGCTCATCCACCTAGCAGTGAGGCTTGGATGCTTATTTACCACCTTGGCTGGAGAAGAAGGAGCAGTTTCAGAAGCTTCAACTTGAACTTTTCTACAGAAACAAAAACTCTTATTCGACAGATTATGGAATAATAGGCCAGGGGTTTTAAATTTTCAAATATATTCACCCCAATTATGCTCTGAGAACTGGAGAAATGACCAGAAACTAGTTTCAAGTGCCTGTTAAAATACTGACAGATGGACTTCAGTTCAGACTTCAAGTATTGACTCTCCTTTGTATGTTTACACTCTGGTAGGGTCGTGACAATAATATTATACCTCCTCTGATCAGTGCCAGCTCAGACCTTGTATATAACAACTCTCTTTTCTCCAGTGATTGATTATTTAGATAAATGTCCAAAAGTTTCTTTGGGAATGAAATGGAGAAGCCACTACTTCATATATATTGCCATCATGTTCCAAGTCCTTCCTTGAGGATACCATCAACTGATGGGATCAAGACCTGGTTAGTTCATAAATAGAAACTGGACAATAGGTTATGATATTCCATTGAGTCTTTTGCTCACTTACTCTTAATAATGATTTTATCCTAAAGGTCAAGCAATAATCTCATTAATGGCCTCTCTGCATTAATCAGTGTTCTCCAGAGAAGTGGAACCAATAGGATGTATAAATATTTTGTAGGATTAGAAATTGGTTCAAGAAATCATGAAGGTTGATGAGTCTGAATCTGCAGTAAAAGCCAGCAGGCTAGAGACTAAGGAGAGCTGATGGTGTAGAGAAAGTTTGAAGGCAGTCTGTTGGAGAATTCCCTGTTGCTTGGGGAAGTTGGTCTTTTTGTTCTATTCAAGTCTTCAACTGATTATATGAGGCCCACCCAGCTTATTGAGGGCAATCTGCTTAATTCAGAGTTCACCAGTTTAAATGGTAATGTTACCCCCAAACACCCTCCAAATTGACACATAACCTTAGTCATCACACTGTGTCATCCTTGGGAACACTATGGTTTATTAGCCTCCACCACAGATCCTTGTGGGCCAAAGCCCACTAGATTCTATTCCAGTTTTTTTTTTTTTTCCTTAATCTGTTACAGTGGTTACACCATCTTATCTCTAATGCCACTACACTTTTTCTATTTCAGAATTGCATCATCTTCTTTTGAAACTTGGGAGCCAATTCCATAGAAGCCTTCCCTGCTGTCAACCCTGGACTACAAAGGACAGTCATCACTGAGTTTCTCAATGATGTCTCCCCCTTACTAGTACACTTCTTACTTTTGTAGTGAAAGGAATGTTCCCTTATCCCTTCCCAAGAATACAGTCATTTTGTGAGATTCATTGCCTTTTAAAATAAATCATTTCTTGTATACCCAATTTTGTGAGCCTTTTGCCTCTTCCTTGTCAATAAACTGCCAATGAAATTCTGGATTCTCCATCTCATTTACTATAGTCCCCTACACTGTTTTTTAGCTTTGAGAAGTCATTCCAGCAGCATATAAAATCTAGTTCAAGGTTCCCTTGCCAGGATGTTAAATATTTAATATGCAGAGAGTAACCTCATGTCAATAAACTATTCCTTATCCAGTTGTATGTTTTACTGTGTTGATCCAATTACCAGAACTTGTATGCTCAAGTTGGTAGGCATTTATAGCCATTCAAATTATTAGTAAAATATCATTTTATTTCAGTTAAAAATAAGCAAGATTCTGCACAAGTGAAAATTATATCTATGATCTCACAATTTTCCAATGGTTTATGTTTATGTGCACACTTTATTAGGTTAGAGATAACTTACTATTTCCAGTCCTTTCAAAATGCATTGCTTTCTTTTCACAAGTCAATGTCCCTCAAAGTTTTTGGCACCTAACTGAAGTCTACTAATTGTAGAAAAACAGAAACACATTTCAAAAATAGGTTTCAAATATAGACCGTTACATATTCACAGAATCTGGCATTTGCATTTGCAAAATATTTGATGAGTTTAAAAATCAGACTCATTATTTTAAAAACCAATGAGACAAATATTAAAAATGAAGAAACTATTTCAAAAGTATTATAAGTATTCTTATTTTTAAATCTGATTCTAAGGCTTTGTTTGTCAGTTTGTATCTTGTCATTAAGAAGAGACCAAAACAAAAAAAAAAAAAAAAAAAAGAGAAAGAAAAAAAACAGGTGACAGAAGAAAGGTCATACAAGTGTTACATGAATTACAGAACATTGACTTTGACCTCCCTCTTGACACACTGAAAAGTTTTGTTGATTTTAAGTACACTTATTGTTAGCTTCTACTCTCTGCAAATTAACAAAATGCTCTTCTGTCCATGAAGCTTTTCTTAACTGTTAAATAAAGGTAGTTTGTACACAGGAGAATTTCAGCTGTGTCCATAACTGTTTCTGGTGCATTTTCCTGTCTGCTTGGCACAAATCAAAACTTTTTCTTGGGGCTTTCCTTCTGTCTGAATGCACTTTATGAACATATTTGCATCATTTTTCATTTGTATACTCTAAAATCCTAGGTGGACCCATCAGTTTAACTTACTTAGTATGGTAATTGCTGAACAGAAAAGTTTAATTCTGATGCAAAACTGTAATGCAAATTATTCAACAGGGACCCTTCCTAATTGGTCTGGCAATTTGTGTTTTCCAGTATTCACCAATTCATATAACCAATGTTTCTATGTCACATTATAGATACATATCTATTAGGTACTCTTCAACATTAAATAATTTAATCTCATGAATTTTATTAAGAGGGAGTGACAGTCCCTCTTGTTAACACGTTGGCAATTAATTATTTCCTTATTTCATGTAAGCTAAGGCATTATTGATTTTCAGAGACATCAGTATTTTATATACCACTAAGAAAGAAAAATTAGAACTAAAACTGACATTCTTCTGTCATATGATACACCCAATTTCCAACTGCTAAAATACATTTTAATGTTCATTTTAATATCTATAAAATGTGGTGAATAAAATGGTTTCTCCATCCATCAAAAATACAGCTCAGTATTCAACAGTACATCATTTTGGAAAACCTGAGAACATATTCCTAATGAATGCCAGACAGACCTACAGTAGGAATCATTTAAACCTCCATGGAAAAAATTATCAAAGACCTATTTCAATTAAATAAGATTCAAACAATGGGAGAAAGATTTCAAGTATTTTTCTGCCCTCTGTCTCCTCCAGCGAAATCCTAATTTTAAACCATGGCCAAAATAAACTCAGGGGAGAATCTAGGGGCTTTCTAAAAACTGACATTTCCAGAAAATTAGCCAATTCTTCCAAGATTACTTACTGGCCTCATGCATACGAAAGAAAACATGTGTTTGTAAGTACCCATATTACAAGATCTGCTCAACTTTCTTTGAAGTATCTTGCTGAATAACAACAAAAAATATATTGCTACTAGGGTAACCAGTTTTGTATTGAATTCTGTAATCAACCATGGAAGTCTCTGGATCAGTATAAAATCTGTGTTCTAACAGAATTTAATAAAGACTAGCATCAGAGAACAATGTGTACATAGTATTACAAACAGAATCTTGATTGAATTTCGTACAGCATAGAGGAATATGATTTACCGTAAGTAATCCAAGATAAATATTTGACAAGTATTTCTGTACTAATCAGTCACTGAACACCTAGTTATTTTTCATGCAACCCTTGTTTCTAAGCCTTAGGAAGTGTTAGCCAAAGAAGGAACAAATGAGGAAGATGTATTCCAACCATGTCTAAGCGATACCAAAAATTAATTAAGGAAAAGCATGGTTATAAAGAATGCGATGGATGCTGTACTACATAATTAGACATTACTAAATCAGTAAACTATAATTTTTCTGTTGTTTGAATTTTGAATGTGCATACCTTATTAAAATAATACAGCTGTTTTATTTTTAAATATCCTTACTAAAGAATTCATAGGATGTAGAATCATTATTAATTTGGGGTAAGTCTAAATGCTTTGTTAAATTGTACGCTCTGTGTGGACGGGAATTATGTCTTCCTTATGTAATATTTGATGCACTCAAAAGATTATTAATGAATGAGAAGTTTGTAATTAGTCAATAATTATAAAATGAAAAGCTGTGAACCCACCATTCAACTTACGATGTATATTCCCCAACGTGATTAACTCCTAATGTATTCTCCCTGACTTCATATTTCTTCCACCACTAGTGGTAACAGCAATCCTCCACTTAATTTTTCATGCTCTTGCAGTCTTCTGTTACAGTGTTATTCCCTCATATATAACTTTTAGTGTGATATATTGTTGGTAGTTTTATAAACATGGTATCAAGTTTTTTGTCCACAACATCTGAGTGGCAGCTCATTCATTTTGCCAGTTCTATCATACCCCACTGTTTGAATCTCCCCAAATTTACATATCCCATTTTTCTGAAAATTAGGCTTGTGTCCAGAGTTTTGTTTGTTTGCTTTTGCCATTGTGAAAAAGACACACTGTACATTAATTTGCAGGGTATCCTGAAAAACCAGTAAGAGATTTTCTAGTGAACAGACACATGTACACACACACACACACACACACACACACACACACACACACAGAGCAATGGAAGGGTTGTGTTATATAGCACATGTGTCCAACTTTATAAGTTAATGCTTCCTAAAGGTTACATATCTACCAGAAGTATAAAAGTATATCTATTTCCATGCTTTTGCCAACATTCAGTATAGTCAAGATGTTTGATTTTTTTGTTGTTACTGTGTTTTGTGTTTAATCAATCAAGGGGTATAAAATGCTATCTTAGTGTGGTATTCAGTTCCATGCTTACGTTTACATACATGGTTGAATCATTTATAGTACAAGTGCATAGTTTCTTTTGTCAGCACAATATTTTCTTGAAATGCATTTATTTTATGAGTATCAGGAGTTCTTTTGGCTGTTACGAATAAAGTTGTTACAAACATTTGTTTATCAACAGCCTTTGCTTGAAGATAATTCTTACATTTCTCTTGAATAAACAGACAACTGAATTTTAGGGATCATTTTGTAAGTGTAACATTTTAAGAAGCTGTCAAAAAGTTTTTCAAAGAGGTTATACAATTTTATATCCCCACTAGTAATATACAAATGTTACAGTTGTGTCGAACCTTACTAACACTTGATATTGTTGGTATTTTTTATTGTGACCATTCTAGTGGCAGTGTAGTAGTATCTCATTTCAGTTTAAGGCTGCATTTTGAAACAACTAATGATATTCAGCATTTTTTCATGTGCTTATAGTTCATTTTTGTACCTTCTAGATGAAGTGTTCAAACGTTTTTGCCAATATTGGTGGGCCATTTCTTCTATATTATTGAATTGTAAGTGTTATTTATATATTCTAAATAAAAGCCCCTTTTCAGATAAATGTATCATAAATGCTTTCTTTTATTTTGTAGCTGGCATTTACATTTTCTTAATAATATCTTTGAATATCATAAGATTTTATTTACTGAAATATCTTCTTTCTTTTACGTGTTTATGCTTTTTTGCATCTTATGTATAAAATCTTTGTCAACCTTAGTTGCAAAATTTTCCTCCTGTTTTCTTCAAGAAATTTTTATAACTTTAGTTTTCACATTTAGGTCTAAGTTCCACTTTTGAGTTAAATTTTTATATGGTGTGAGGTAAGGATCAGGGCTCATGTTTGCCAAATGATGTCTTGTTCTTCAGTAACTTTTGTTGAAAAGACCATACATCATTTTCCCCATTGAGGTACTTTGACACTTTTTATAAAAATCAATTGGCGATGTATTTGTGGCTTTATTTCTGGATTCTCTTTTGTTTCATTGACCTATGCAATCTTCCCTGTAGTACATTTTGAAATCAGATAATGTAAGTGTTCCAGCTTTGTTATGGTTTAGCAAAATCCTTTGGCTGTTCTAGTTCCTCGGCATGTCCGTGACTGCATGTAGAGGGTATTATGCTTAGTAAGTCAGACAGAGAAAGGCAAATACTGGACATACCACTTATATGTGGAATCTGAAAATTTGTTTAAAAAATGAATATAACAAAAAAGAAACAGACTCACAGATAAAGAGAACAAGCTAATGGTTACCAGTGGGGAGAGGGAAGCGGGGAGGAGCAAGGTGGGATACAGAATTGAGGTACAAACTGCTATGTATAAAATAAATAAACTACAAGAATATATTGTATAGCACAGGGAATAGTGTCAATATCTTATAATCATTTTAAATTAAGTACAATCTATAAAAATATTAAATAACTATGTTTAACATCTGAAACTAATATAATGTTGTAACTCAACTGTACTTCAAAGTTTTAAAAATGTAAATGTGAGACTTCAGTGCTTGTACCATTTATTCTTGGCCTGTTTTCATTTTCTACTTTCTTTTCATTATGAGTGGATATTTCCTCCATACTGCTAATGAAATCCCATAAAGTGCTTGAGATAACACAAAATAATGAATTGTCAAGGCAGACGCCCAAAAGTTAGAGAACTGATCTACTACCAGTCTTTAGTAGAAATTTGAAGGTTACCAGTAATCGTCAGACACGGATGATGCAGAGAGGACTGGGGATCTCTACGGCTCCCAGGTCCCTTCATACTGCATTGTAGACAGTAGACCCAGAGTAACACATGAGTTCTGTAATTAAAGTATATTTCACACACAGAAAATAGTCATTTTGATCATGAAACATTTCCATTTTATGCTGAGTTACTAGCATAACTGTCCTTTACCAGGGAGCCATCCCTCATAAATAAATTAATCCCAAGCATTTTTCTCATGAACAATTCTAGACAACCGGAATCATTCTGATAAAAATATGCAATCATAAAGACTCTCCCTTTAGAAATGTTAGTTTATTTGCCAGGACCTTTACTACTAGCCGATTTTTAAGGAGATTTGACTAAGTCACTTTCTGTATTTTCTGTGGGTGTCCTCCTTGAAAGGGAGAGAAGGCGTAACACATCTGCTGCTTAATTATTTATGGTCCAATGCCTAACATAATACAGCCCACATGCTAAGTTCTGCACCAAGTAGCTGTCCTTGTTCTTCTAGAACTTTCTGCCCCAGTTACCTCACGGTTATTCAATCCTTAATGCCGCAAGAAAATATCAGTTAGAGGTGAGCTTCCGATTGTTACTGAGTACAAGCTCCTTCTGCTCACTGCATGACAATCCAATAAATTGGGAGATGAGGTGTTGGGGCTAGGAATAATGACTTTATTTGGAAAGCCAGCAGACCAAGAAGATGTGGGACTAATGTCCTGAGAACCATCTTAACAAAGCTAGAATTCAGGCTTCTTTTATACTTCTAGGATAAGATCTACCCTGAACACATTTTTCAACAGTGCAGTCTGTTAGAGCCCCTGGCCCATTGTCAATTCTTTTCATATTGCTCTACTTTTAATTTTTTTCCACAATAACTAATTTTTACCATACTATATCAATTATTAATCTTTATATTTTGAATTATTACCTATCTACTCCCTCCTAGAATATAAGCTTCACGGGACAGGAATCTGCTTCTTTGATGTATCCTAAACTTTTAAAACAATGTCAGGGACTCAATAAATATGTGTTCAATGGATATATTAGTGACTTTCATTTATTTTCTTCCAAACAATCACTCTGCATCAAAACATCTATGTTGGACTTGGCTCCATGCTAGGTCCTAGGGACACAAGGAGAGAGAATAGGTGCTGCCTGACCTAAAGGAAGTCACAATCTAATTGAGAAAAACAAACCACGAAGAACTGATTATAACACAATGCTGAATGGGTGTGTTGTGAATAGACGGAACTCATGTCACGTGGGACAAGTCCATATTCCTCTTTCTTTTTATTCCCCAGATAATACTTTTGTTGCCTTTAAATTTTATTTTATTTTATTTTTAGTTTTGGGGGGGTAATTAGGTTATTTATTTATTTATGTATCTTAGTGGAGATACTCAGGAATGAACCCAGGACCTCGTGCATGTGCACATACCATAACACTGAGCTATACCCTCCCCCTTTTTGTTGCCCTTTTTTATCCTGCTTTACTGTTTTTACTCCCTGGGTTCCTTTTTATGATTAGTATACTGTTAGATAGACTGAATTCATAAGTTTTAAATACTATCAGGGTTCATCTACTGTGAAATACCAAGGAGGCAGTATCCTCAGTGCAAAAATGCCTAGGAAACTTGAAAAGTTCACCATAATTATAATGCTAGGTAGGTAATCTATGTTATATGATGCCCAGAGGCAAGAAGAAGAAGATAAGACCATGAAATGAAAAGCCATAGGATGAGGGTGCTAAATAATTGAGGTGATTGGATTTTCTTTCTCTTTCTCCTTCATTGTCCCCAGTTTATTATTTGGGGGAAGTAGCTTGTTACAGAGATGAGAGAACCAGGAAAGACATAATATATATATAAAGCTGTCTGAAAGTATATTATTTGAGCTGGGCTTCAGTCATTGCAGCATGTGTTTTAATGATGCCAAGTAGTACTGTGAAGTAAGTAATATGTCTTTTTTTAACATACAAGGATGTTTATTGAAGCATTATTTTTGATGGCAAAAACTAAGCAAAGGAAAAAAAAACATGAAAACTGGAAACAGTGAATGTCCATCAATCAGATAATGATTGAATACACTTTGGTATACTGAATACAGGGTAATAAAAACAGTATCATAACAAATTGAAAGAAGAAACAGTTATGCAAATTTAATTATCTTCTATTAAGCCAGATACTAGAGACTTGAAAAATGTACAACAATGTTATTCTTTATATTGTTTTTTGTCCTTGAAAATATAGGTATTTTTCATTAAACATATTAATTGTGTTAATATGCATGGGTTTATTGGAGTTTATAATGAATTAATGCATGAATATTTTGATAATTCACATGGAATGAGAATTATTAGGAAACTACAAATCTAACTAGAAGAAAAACTATACAACCCAATAGAAAAATTGGCTAATGACCTGAGCAGACTTCACAAAAAGAAAATCCAAATGATTGATAATTATATTAAAAAGTCCTCAATTTTATTATCAAAATAAAAGTAATGTTAGTTACAATGTTAGCAGTATCTCTGGATTCTACTCACTAGATACCCTCCCTATTGTAACAATCAAAAATGTCTCTTGCTGTTGCCAGTGTCCACTGGGAGCCAAGTTCACCCCCGCCCTTATTGAGAAAAATAATTTTATAACAGTGACTATCCAATCATAGATCCACGTGTTTTAGAGCATGTTGTGCTGTACATCAGTAACAAAACCTAGCCTTATTACAGTATGCACCTGTATCTCATTCACTCAGAGTTCGGTAGTAATATTCCCATTTGAGCATCTTCCCTGAGTGACCTTTCACTACGCAGGGACTCAAATTCGGGCTCCTTCTGTCAAGAGTCTTACCAATCCCAGAGGTCTCTGATTTCAGCTGCAGGTCTGTGTGTGAGGGATGAAGTAGCTGATTGTGAAAGGGAGTTTAAAGCCAGTCCTGCAAATGGCTTCCATTTCTTCTCTCCTATTCACTTGCCAAAACTAGTTACATGTGTCACCCACCTGTATGGAAAGGAGTTTGGGAACTGCAAATTTTTTGGATGTCCAGAGAAAAACAAAGCAGTTTGATAAATACATTGTTTCAGTCACATTACGTGTGAATCACTGAAATTTAATAACAAGACTTTTTGAGCTGTATTTACTGTCTATTAAAAATATATTCAATAATATTTTAAAATTTCTATGTGGAACTTTCACTTCTGTCCAAGACAGAATAACAGAGACTGAATTTACCACACATCACCTCCCTCCTGGACACCTGAAGCAATGAAAAACAAACAAAATATATGAAATGGCAGTTGTCAAAATAATGATCTTTAATAGCAGGGCAAGCAGGGCAAGCTTTACTCGTAATAGCCCCAGATTGGGACAAAAGCAAAATGTCCATTAACAGGTTAATTGATAAGTAGACTGTGGCATATCCATAGAATGAAATATCACTCAGCAATATAAAGGAACCAACCAACTATTGATAAACTTGACAGTCTGGAAGGTTCTCAAAATAATAGTGCTGAGTTAAAGTCATCAGACATAATACTTACCACATGATTGTATCTCTATAAAACTCTAGAAAATAAAATCTAAGCCACAGTGAGAGAAAGCCCACCAGTAGTTTGATTGGGGCAATTGTTTCATGGGTGTATCTACACTTATTAAATTGCAGGCTAAAATTTGTGTAGTTTATTTTTATTTTAGCTATTGTCATTTTAATGTGTTTTCTGTCCAGAATCTCCAGAACAACCACTCTCTCTAAGGTTTACCCAGGCCCCACTTTCTCAGGGAGTAGAAATTAATATTTGCAGGGAAGAGGAGCAGAAAATAAATAATGAAACTTTAGACAAGAAAGGAAGAATTTAAATCAAAGCTTCTGAATTCAGGCTCAGAGCCAAAGTGCCCATTCTTTGCTTCAAACCTACTAGAATTTCATCAAGGACAAAATTTGCTCAAGATTCCCAAATCAAATGAATTTTTTAAGCATTTTTATGGGCTACAGAGGTTGCCATAGCCTAAGTCCTGCATAATGGATCAGTGGTCTGGCCTTTAGACAGTGGCTCCAAGATGTGTCTTCCCAGAACTAAGTTTCAGAGATTCAGCAACACTCTTTACCTTGTACAAGGCCACTGGCTCCCCAAGGTTCTGGGTCTTATTTTACTGAAGCCTCATTTCTACCCTTTCAGATCCTAAAGGAAATTTTTATCAAAAGCATATTCAGGCCAAAGATACCTGTCAATGAAAAAAAAAAGTTAATTTTTCAACCATCTGTACCATTGGATCTGAAGGAGAAAATCATTGATCTATTTGTGAGTGCTGTGGAGAGAAATGTATTAAAAAGAAGTAAAATATGGCTGAAGTGTGAAAATCAATGCATCTGAGAGGAAAAATGGACTAACGGAGACTTTGTAGATAGTCCACAAAGAGGGAGAGAGAAATGACAATTGAATTTCAGTGAAATACAAATATGATGAGAAATGAAATCACATTGTTCATGCAGTTTAATTTCTAAGAAGAATGTCTTGAGGGAAAGTATTCTGTAATTTTAATTCTAATCCTGAAGCAGAGAAATATCCTAAGTTTTTTTTTAAATGACGGCCAACTTTAAATAAATAAAGAACATATTTTTTAAGTTATATGAAATAAAATAGTTTTATCCTCCAGAGTCTGACATATTTTCATACGTATCGATTTGCTAGCTTCAAAAGAGGGATTTTTTTCTTTCCTTTTTTTTTCCAATTGGCAAAAAGAAAATTAATGTCTCCCAAGACATGGTAATACAATTGCCTTTTCTCCCATTTTGAATTTCCTGATAGTCTAGCATGGAACTTAATGTATTTTCTTGAAAGCGTTGGGAGTAGAGACATGACTCAAAGCTATTATATCTATAGTAGAAAATGCATTGAAGCATCACATTTTTCTCTAACTACAGCCAACACAAACAGAAATATATGAAGAAAGAAACGTTTATGGAAATTTCTACCACGTGCAACAGAGCTTTGAAGTCATAGTGTGATTTAGGGCAAAAAAAAAAAAGCTGTCTTTGGAGGTAGCAAAACTTGAGTTCAAGACCTATCTCCACCTGTGAATAAGATGTAGAAAGTAGAATGTTACAGTGAAAATTTCTGCTGAGATCCTAATGTGGCAGATATTAAATATCAAAGTAAACTGTGAAACAGACGGCCCAAGTTAGATGACTCTGAAACTCCTCCCCCCTCACTCCCTTTGAGGGGATTAAAGGATGAGGAAAAGAGAAGTTTGGTGAGGTGGGGAGAGATGAATTTGTTTGGAGAAGTCTCTGCTGTGAATTCCATTGCTCTATAAGGTAGAACTTTGGGCATTAGTCCCTCCTCTCAAACCTGGTGACAAGGTCCTTAAAAAGACTAATCAGTGAGTTTTATAAATTATAAGTCCACTCCATAGTTGAGAGGTCAGAGTGGATTTGAATCCCAACCAAAAAAAAAAAAAAAGATAGTCACTGAAAAAAAATCAGCTTAGAACCTACCTGGTGCAGCCGCCTACAGCAAGGTGACCCCAACAAGAAGTAGAGGCAGGACCCTGAATTCGTAGTCCCTGCAGAAGACTTTGCAAGCCACCTGATGAACACGAGACAAGGCTCTGCTACTTTAAAAATCTCCAGGTGAGATCACGAGCAGTTGCGTTGGGAGGAAATATCAAAGAACCCACATTCCAACCTTAAAAGCACCCAAACAACGTGAATTATCAGAGAAATGCAAATCTAAACTACAATGAAGTATCACCTCACAGTGGTCAGAATGGCCAATGTTCAAAAGTCCACGAACAATAAATGCTGGAGAAGGTGTGGAGAAAAGGGAACCCTCCTACACTGCTGGTGGGTATGTAGTTTGGTGCAGCCATTATGGAAACCAGGGTGGAGATTCCTCAAAAAACTAAAAATAGACTTACCCTATGATCCAGCAATCCCACTCCTGGGCGTATATCCAGAGGGAACTTTAATTCAAAAAGATACATGCACCTCAATGTCCACAGCAGCACTATACACAATAGCCAAGACATGGAAGCAACCTAAACATCTATCAACAGGTGACTTGATAAAGAATTTGTGGTATATTTATACTCAATTATTTAAAAAAAAAAAGAATAAAATAAAGCCATTTGCAGCAACATGGAGGGAACTGGAGATCATCATCCTAAATGAAGTAAGCCAGAAAGAGAAAGAAAAATATATGATTTCACTTATATGTGGAATCTAAAAAGAAAAAAAGGAAAAGAAAAGAAGAAAAAAGAGAACACTAATGAACTCATCTACAAAACAAACAGACTCACAAACATAGTAAACAATCTTATGGTTACCAAGGAAAGAGAGTGGGAAGGGATAAATTTGGGAATTTGAGATTTGCAAATGTTAACCACTATATATAAAAATAGATAAAAACAAATTTCTTCTGTAGAACACAGGGAACTATATTCAGTATCTTGTACTAACCTTTAATTAAAAAGAATATGAAACAAATATATACACACACACACACATATATACATGACTGGGACATTGTGCCATACACCAGAAATTGACACATTGTAACTGACTATATAATAATAATAATAATAATAATAATAATAATAATAATAATAATAACAATAACAATAACAATAACAATAATAAAGTACCCAAACTAGAAAGAGTCAGCTTTAAAGATCTGCCAGTTCCAGGGAGGGCAAAACTAACAGGTCACAGGTAAGGGAGGGCTTGAGCTATAAAAATAAGATGCTGGCTGCCCACCCATCTCTGGGTGTTTATTCCCATTGCCTGAGGTCCTATTGGGAGGAAAGTGTTAATGATCCAAGGGGATGGGACATTCCAATTTGAAACCAGAAATTGTGTTTTATGATTTAAAGTGATCCTAGAATTTTGTATTTCCTGAAAGCAATAAAAAAACCCCCACTAGATTCCTGAATATTCATCTCATGGGATGGGGAAAACACCAGCCTCACTGAGCTGTTGAAAAGAGTCCAGGCAGCAAAAATCATTTTTTATTTGCATCCCATTGGTAGAGCTCATTTAAGGTACAACCTACACGGATAATTTTAAGCCTCACTAAACCTGTGTTTCCTTACAATTACTGAGAGGATTGAATATTATAAAGATACATTCATCCTCCCGCTTCTGTTTGTTTTGTTTTGTTTTTTGGTAGGGGGAGGTAATTAGGTTTATTTATTTTTGGAGGAAGTAGGGGACATTGAACCCAGGACCTGATGCATGCTAACCTTGTGCTCTACCACTTGAGCTATACCCTCCCCTCTATCCTCCTGCTTCTGAATCCTACTTTTTAGCCCTTGCTTCCCGTCGCTAGCACTGTGCTGCCCTCCATGACTCCTTTCCTTCTGCTTTTTCTCCACTTTTTTTCTTTCCCTCAATTCTTTTTCCTCTTTCTGTGTCAGTAGCAGAATTTGCTGCCATGGAATTTTTGTTTGTGAAATAGTACGGGAAACCTTCTAGGTCTACATCAGAAAAAAACGTATCTTTAAAGTATGGAAAGAATTACGAGGGATACACAAACAGTTGGTAGTAGATAAAATCATTTGAAAAGTGAAAGAATATGGGGTTCATTCAGGAAAGCTGGATCAGCCATTCAGACCTAGAAAGCAACAATGAAAGCTTCTAATGAAGACCTTACATCAGTGAGAAGCAAATAAACTATGTTCATAAGAGTGTGATTAATAAAGCAGTGACCAAGGAATCTAGAATAGGATTTAATTAAATACCACATCGATAGATAAATGATAGTTACCAGATAGTTGCTAGACATGAAATTTAAGAAAACATCAATATCTATCCATGACAGTAATCACCTAACAAATTAAAATAGTGATAGAAGAATCACTTCTATCCATCCAAAAATAGTACTTTTAACTAACAGTCAACAATAAATCTAATAATGCAACAATAAAGTGTTCAATAATAAAGCATTCAATCAAACTCAGTAATAAAAGATAGCTATTATTTTCCTTATTTTATACTGAAACAGAAGAGATTAAAACATGAGTCGCTGAATTAAAACATGAAAAAGAAATAATAGGTATGTTTTTGAAAAAGACAAAGAAATTTTTCCTCTTAGATGTAAACTGTCCAAGATTGTCATCATTAAGAGTGATTACAGCCAACAACTTACCTCAAAAAAGTGACCTATTTAAGATAAATACATAAAAGTTAATTTTATACATATGGCAGTAACTAATTTGAAGACATAATAAAAAATTCTCAAATTATTCTTAAATTGGAATACTCTAACTTCAATTAAACTGCTTAATAAGTAATTGTGAAGGGCAAATATTAATTACACATATATAACAAGAGCCAAAAAAAAACTTAAATAAGGAGAAAATCATATCAGACTCCTCGAGCCAGAGCAAGGTTGTAATTATCACAAATCTTCAAAAGTCCACATATACTTTTAAACTAACCTCAATAAAGTTTTACAGAGAAACACAAAAAGTCTCATGTTTATATGGAAGGTTGAGATTAAAACTAAAATGATATGTTTAAAGCAAGATTAATATGGTAGGACTTGTGGATTCATAAATGATATGAAAACATGATATAAAACTGTAATAATTTTCAGCGTGGTACAATGATGACACAGAACAAAGAAACAGAGCCATGAACTAAAGCAAATAGCTTAATAAGAAAAAAAAAAAACCTAACAATAGATCAAATTTAATGATGTATGTTAAACAAAGTATCATAAAAACTGTCAAGAAAGAAGATTATTTAACAAATGCTACTATAACAATTAAGTCAATTATTTAAAAAAATAATAAATGTTGTCTTTGTATATTATTCTAAAGCAAATTCCAGAAGGATTAAAGTTAATAATGAATGAAGTCTCAAAGGTGAAAACCCAGCAGATTTGACTGAAAAATATTTAATAGGTCTGTACTTCAAAGGTATTATAAACATATGTCAAAGATAATCAGCAAACTGGAAAATTATATTTGCAAAGAAATTCATTCCCAATACGAGGTTAATTAGCTATACTTTCTAAAGAGCTTACAAAACTGAAATTAAATAAAGACCTTAATTTCCTGGTAATCAAATGATAGTTCACTAAAGAAAATATACAGATAGCTGATAATCATATGTAAGACTTTCAACTTAGCAATCAAAGAAATTCATATGAAAACAATGAGGTACCATCTTCACCTTTAAAATGAGCAATTATGTTTCTGTAAGGTTGATGAAATATAAATTGGGACTGATCTGCAGGATTTTCATCCATTTATCATTTTATTTCTCCATTAAGTTAATAATTGTCAACACTTAATATGATTAAGTCTCCTGGAATTCGACTCGTAACTGCATCTTTCATCTCTGGACTTAATGTTTGCTCTTTCCTCCCAGTACGCCTGTCATCTTCATTTAGATGGATTCCCTCTACGTACCTTCAACTTCGCGCCCCCACACATGGTGGCTTGCTATCAATCAGGTATGGAAGATCGTCCCTTGCACCATTGTAGAAGCAAAGTGATTGTATTAGTTTGCCTTACTGCTGTAAAAAATTATCATAAACTTTGTGAGATAACACATATTTCATATTTTAAAGTTCTGGTGGTCAAAAATCAGAAATGGGTCTCACTGTGCTGAAATTAAGATGATGGCAGGGCTGCCTTCCTTTCTGAAGGCTCTGAGAGAGAATGCACTTTCTTGCCTTTTCCAAGTCCCAGAGTTGGCTCACATTCCTTGGTTCTTCCATATTCAAAGCCAGTAATGATTAGTTGAGTCTTTCCCATAATTCCTTCTCCCTAATTCTTCTTCTTCCCTCATTCCCATTAAGGACCCTGGTGATTACATTGGGTCACCCAAATTGTCCAAGATAATCTCTTTATTTCAATATCAGAAGATTAGCAATCTTGGTTCCATCTGAAACCTTGTCATGTAATATACTCACAGGTTCCAGGAATTAGGATATGAACATCTTTGGGGGTCCATTTTTTTGCCTACCACAGTTATATACTGGAAAAAAGAAACAACATAGTTTTATTCATATAGTTCGGGCTTTGAATTTTCACCCTTGTCACTTAGGTTCTTTATTTGTGACATTGTGCAAGAGTCCTAATTTCTCTTAGACTCTGAGTCTTCATGTGTACCATAAGAAAAATGACCAAGCAAGCTATTATAAAGAGTATAAAGATATGTAATAACACCCAGCAAATATTTAATAAATGATGTCCATTATAATTATTCAAAACCTTAATTTAGCTGTAACACCAGTCACGTTTCTATAGGGCCCATTTATATGCATCCAATGAAGCAAATGTTTGGCTCTGTGGCACCCATCTGACCATACATCAAAGAATCCAATGTCAATTGAATGCAAGCATTGTGCTAATGACACTCAAATTCATATCCAAAATGCAGATACTATATTAATGGCAACTTTAAAGATTCAGTGAGTTATTTTTATAACTCTCAGTTTCATATATAATTTTGTTGTGCAGGTAATTTTTTTTTAATTTTATTTTTTATTGAAATATAGTTGATTTACAATGTTAGTTTCAGGTATACAGCAAAGTGAGTCAGTTATACATACATATATATATATATACACACACACACACACACACACACACACACACAAACACATGTATTTTCAGATTCTTTTCCATTACAGTTTATTATAAGAAATTGAATATAGTCCCTGGTGCTCTACAGTAGGTCCTTGTTGTTTATCTACTTTATATACAGTAGTGTGTATCTGTTAATCCCAAACTCCTAATTTATCCCAGGTAATTTAAATGTGAAAGAATCTGATTTGTGAAACCAGGGAGATTATTAAATCAATTAACTGAAGTTGAGGAAAGATTTAATGAGGTAATTGTGAGGGGAGAAGAAATAGTGTGCCAATCACAGTTGTATAACTATTTGAAGTGGGATGGAGAGTAATTTTTTTGGAGTTATTTGTCATCACAGATTAAGTATGCATAATGAGCAATTTGGATGGAATTGCTCATTATCTTTTCACGACTCATTTTGAGTTAAAAGAAAAATTTTGTTTTGGGGGAGTCTAATGCTTGGCTAGTATACTTCACATAGCATTGTAGCTGTGCTTTGTGATAAAAAGAAAGTAACAATGCGGGGAGGGTACAGCTCAGGGGTAGAGCACATGCTTATCATGCATGAGGTCCTGGGTTCAATCCCCAGTACCCCCATTAAAAAATAATAATAATTAAATAAAATCAAACCCAATTACCAAAGAAAACTAAAAATAAATAGTGTTAAAAAAAGAAAACAACAACAACAAAAAAGAAAGAACATAACAATGAAAGCAATTACACACTATAGTAGTGACGAAGAGAAAAGAATTATTTGGGGAAAAGAGCCACGTATCTGGTGAGATGTAAAGCATAAAGCTGCCTTGATACAGCTTTCTCAGCTCTCTCTGTCTGTCAAAATCCTGTCTGCTTTTTCCTCAATTCATCCAGTTTTAGTCTATTTTATTCTACACTTCCATAGCCTTTGCTGAGCTGTGTTACAGCACGGTATTATTTAGATTCACCCTCCAGTAGCTGTTACAGTTCTTACGTATGTGGCCACATCTTCATCATCTGGGATTTTTTCTCTTCCCTCTTCAACAGAGTGGCTAGTACTGCTCCCGGAGCATGCTGGCACCTGGTCAATTCCAACTGAATCACAGCAGATCACTGAATCACTTAGGGATGAAAGGTCTGCAATAATAGAGCCATGAGACATAGATAAATAAAAACAGGCGATAACTCAAAAGCCTTGACATTTCATGTTATTTGGTCTTGGAACTTGGCTTTATAAAATGCGTTAGCACTTTAAGTCCCCTAATCCTTGAGCAGCCGCCTACATTTCAGGTGCTCGTCAAGTGGATCAGAGAACTCTCCAGGTCTATCAACATGCAGTATTACCCAGCCGGTCTTTGGCCCCCAAGCCCAGTGGGGTCTTTTATTCTGAAGATCTGGGTGGGGACATTTGTGATCTCATCTGTAAGGACTAATGCTGGTTGGTCCCTCCAGCTTCAATCTGGAGCATTTTGATGCATTTGCTGGGCCCTCGTGATTTTCCCCTCGGGGTACGATTTTCTGTCTGGCCAGACAGAAGTTACACACTCAAATTCTTAAAGCTTTCTGGCATTATCTGTGCAAAGATGTGCTTTACACAGTCAACAGTAAAAAATATATATTAAAATATTAAAATGGAAGACATATACATAGCTTTCACTCTGATTTCTAACAAGACAGATGATTTGCATACCACCTACAGAGTGCTGGTGGAAGTCAGGGTCTAAATGTGACAAGGAAGAGGGCACAGAGGCTGTCTCCTTGATGTTTCAAATGCTCTCTCCACTTACCCCATCTGTATTTACTAAAAAACAGCCCATTCAAGTGAGATACAAATTATCTAACTACAAAGTTGCAAGATATCAGTTCTCTGGTGCTTTGATGGATTTTAAAACTCACAATATTTTGCTTTGATGTTTCAATAAACATTATTCTATACTAAGAGAATTGGGAGGCAAGTTAAAGTCCCAAAAGTATTAAAGTACTTTCTACTTCTTGACCTTTTCAGGTCCATGAAATCTCCACTATTAGTCACACTTAAATTAACCTAAAACAAACAAACAAAAAAGACTATTGGTCACTAAAATTTTAATAGGTAAGAGGAAAAAAGAAAATACATTTATTGAACCCATATTCAATGGCAAGAACTTTACATGTATTACTTCATTTGAATCCTCACTAGGAAGACACAAAGACTTTCTTATTTTCTCCTTTTGATAGCTAAGGGAAAAGGAGATTCAGGGAATTTAAATTACTTGTGCAAATTCACAAAGCTAAAAGCCAAGACAAAGATCTGTCATATTTGCATAATCTCCATTGGGTAGCTAAAAACACTGTGATTGGGGTTTTAAATAAAACTCAGAATTGCACAGCTAATGAGTGACAGAGCTATATGGTGTCAACTGAAAAACCAACACCACCACCAACAACAACAAAACGCACGAGGTAAGAGCAGGGAGTTTCAGTTTTATGCATTTTAGGCAGGAACCTTCCTGAAAATTGCAGCCCAGAGATGAGACTCTCAGAGAGCTCTGAGGAACTACTACAAGGATACAGGGGAGATGCCAGATAAATATGATTTTTTTTTTTTTTTTGCTGGGAAAAGCATGTAGTCAAGCATGAAAAGATTACCGCAAATCACAAAGAGCAGACATCTCACACTAAAATGTTTAGTGCTTTTCTATATGTGGGAAGATGCAGGAATCTGGGGTTATTGCAAATTTTCCTTAGATATGCGTCTTACCTGTCTAGGGGCCCGTATATCCGAAGCACAGCATGATTCCCGTCTTTCTCCATCCCGAATTCCCCTCAGGGCACATCATTAGTGGGCAGCTGCATGGGGGTTGCCATTTAAGCCTTGCAGAGCTGGAATAGGGGGCAAGAGTTTTTACTTTACTGTAGTATTCAGCCCCGGATCATGTGTATTGTCCAAGACATCAAGCTGTCTCTAATGTAGTCTGAGAAAACAGGAAAGAGACCGTTTCGGCCATTAAAGAAAAGCAAGTATTCAAGGCAGGTGATGCCCAGAGGCCATCCGCAGAGTGCACCATGAGGTGATACAGAGAAAACCTCCGCCTGAGCAGTGCTGGTACCACACACCAGGTTACTGGGAGACAGGAAGATGTGAGATGGTTTCTTGGTAGAAGTGTAGTTTAATGCAGCCTGGAACAAACGTGGGGGAAATTTTCTTACTAAGGAAGACTGGGAACCCGGAGGCAAAAATGAAGTAACGGCAGTAGGGCAAGGGCTGATAGGGAAAGCGCATCACGTAACAATGAAGCAGGTGAAGCAGTCCTGAAAGAAGAGTGTGTCTGCCTCACATTTTTTTTCCCCCAGTGCCAGCTCTGCTTAACGTTGATGGAATAATTATTGGGGCCCAATTATACAGTAAGCCACAGTGATTTACGATGCTCTACAGCCAGCACTGAATCAACCTGTCTCAGTAGCTGTAAGTCTGCATAAAGTTTTAATTATGAACATCACAAGTTGGTCGGAGCATATGGAGAAAAATGGATTATGAATTTATGATGCTGTGAATTTTCCTGCTGAGAGGCTCTTCCCCCATTCAGGGTCTGGCGACAGAATGACAAAAGGCAGGTAGGAGAAGCCAGATGCTGGACAAAGCATCCGTTACCTTTTAAAAGTGAGACTGGGAACTGGAGCTGTGGGAGTGTACCAGAGGGAGTGTCAAAGGATCTCAGCTGCCTTTGGCAGTCTGATCCTGGCCTCAGGTGAGACATAAACCACTAGGACATAACACGCTGCTTCCGATTGGCATATAGCAGGGTAGACCTGAGCCAGGGAAATGGTCCTGGCTTACTTAGCAAGTCCTTCAACATTCCCCGTATAGAGAATTTCTGAAATTGATGAGCTATTCACTGTAGCTTCTCTTTAGGATTTCTTGGTTCAGTAAGCACTTACTGAGAGTGTGTTATGTCCCTGACATCCAATGGCTGGTCTGTGTGGGCGTGTAGAGGCTTGAGTGCCTGACACACCTAGGCACAGGTGTGCAGGGTCATCACAGGTGGAGGTTGAATCTCTGTGACTGCAAGACACACCAACTTCTCCCTCTGCTCCCTCCTCCTTCCTTTATTTCCCCCACCAGTGTTCATCTCTAAACTTTCTGCAGGTCAACCTCCATCTCAGAGTTAGCCTCTCAGGGGGCCTGACCCTCAAAACTCAGCGTATCATCGGTCGGAACCTCAGCTTCCTGGGTGAGCCCCCAGAGCCTTAGATACAATTTGTTCAAATGAAAAAGTCTATTCATTCATTCTTTCATCCATTGATCATGTATTTCTTCAAGCACATTTCATTGTAGCACTTATCACTTAGCAAGCACTGTGCTAGGCTTTGGGGGACAGAGATAAAAGAAAGTTCAGCACTGAAATGGTGCTTAATTCAGTCAAGAACAATAATTCAGACAAGTAAACAATAATCGCTTAGCATGGTGAACTGTGGTAGGATCAGGCACAGGGAGCTGTGGGAACGCTGAGGAGGAGCACCTACTTCCGTACAAGTATTGGGGAGGGAGTCAAAGAAGTCTCTGGAAATGGGAATGGTTGAATCAGGTAGGGGTGTGCGCCATATGCTTTCCTGGCTGATCACCCACTGAGGGAGGTAATCAGCCAAGAAAGAGGACAGGCTCTGCCAACTGGTACCACAGCCTCGCGGATGCTCACATATGCCCAGTCAGACAGGCTGCACCAGCATCCCAGGGAAGTGCCGCCCACCTCCTCAGGCTGCCCGTCTGTAACTCACTCTGAGCCTCATGTTCTGGTTTCTCCGGGATTAAAATCACAGCAATCACAGTGTGTAACCGACACTCCCTGCCCCTGGATTTTGCAGAAGGATTGTCTTGTCTGCACCTAGTAAACCAGAATGTTGACAATCATTCCAGCAAGGTCACTAAAAATTGGGTGGTTGAATAATGCGAGTGCCTCCAAACACCCAAGGTAGGAGGGACGCCTGGTCATTGACACTAAGCTCTCCCTAAATGGCTCACTGGTGGGATTACACGCTTTAGCATCTTTCTCAAATCTGTGCTCGGTGGAGCCCAGGGATGAGGAGCCAGCCCGGGTGCAGACCTAGCGGGAGCAGTTCCCGGACTTAGGACGGCAGTGAGGTTGGTCACCGGGTGCTCCTGACCCAGGGCCAACCACTTGCTGCATGAGAGAGACATGGACGAGGACGGACATCTGGGCAAGGCTGAGATCTTGGGACATGTTTATGGGCAGCCAGGCCCCCCCGCTACAGCGAGGACCTGACGTGTCACCACGATGAGCTCTGAGCACTAAGCCCCAGTGCACCCAGTGCACCTGCAGACGTGTAGCCCTGTGGGCTGACTCAAGGGGCCCCAGCGGCCAGGCCACCTCCAGACTGGCCCTGCAGGATGCGGACACAGCCCCCGGCATCCCCCGCCCCTGGGCTCTCACGGAGCCAGGTTAACCGCTCTCTCTGAGACACCACGCCCCCTCCCAGCTCCCCCTCCCTGGGGTCTCACAGACCGTAGGCTGAAGGACCCCCCATTTCTCACTGGCAGAGTCTCCCAGCCCAGACCAAGGTCCCCCATGCCAAGCTTAGAATCTGACTTTGAGGAACTTAATTCTGGTTGAGAGACCAAATCCAACTGAGTGGAGCCACATGGTGATAAGCCACGAAGATCTATATCAATATACAAAATTTTAATAAAGCACAGGCTTTTTCCAGTCTGAAGATGAGTTGCACAGCTCACATGCGCAAAGGCAGCATTGTGGTGATATGTACACAGTCCCCCGAAGAGCCTTCTTTGAAGAGAGCATCAGACATTTAAATAGTTACGTTCTATGACATTTGATAACTAGTCACGTGACTTTGTAGTTATGCCGTTCACTTGTGTACCTGTGTGCAAGCATATTTTGAAGTCATTTTCCTCTGAGAGAGCAACATTTGGCACCATTCTCCTCACCATCTGCATGCTGCCTCGATTACATCTATTCTAAATGTAAATTCCTTGATGAAAGGAACAATATATTAAGTCTTAGTCTGTTATGGATGGTTATTCTGGTTAATAACAAAAAATCTCATATTAGCGAAAAATGCATCTATACTTCTGTGCGAATTAACATGGGAGTTACTTTCACAGTTTAATATGAAAGAGTAATGGTAAGGCTGTCAAAAGCAAAAAGGGCTCATTTCGATAAAATTCAGGGCCATTTTTACAACTGGAAACTGACTTGCTTAAAGGCATAATAACATAGATGGAGGAAATGTTACAGTCAGCAGTTATCAGAGTCTTTCCCCAATAAAGTGGCAGACTAGGGCAGTAGAAAGGGCAGAAGGAAGTTCAGAAACAGTAGTGTGCTAAGTGTGCACGACATTTGAAGTAGATAAGATTTTAGCACTCCATCCTCTATATGACCAAGTTTTTTTCAGCATTCATCGTGAAAATAAATAACAATAATCAGAAAAGTAATATCTTGAATTTTGTTTATGTAATCATAGCAGTAAATAATAATAATAATTTTAAAAAGTAATAGGTTAGTCATTTTAATTACACATTTTTATAAAAGAGCAGAAATTCCTCAAAGTTCATGGAATGATTTGCACCTCAAATGACAGAGCTGAGGCAATCCAGTTCCATTTCTTCTTCTTTCCAGTTAGTGTTAGCATGGTTTATGTCAAATTTGCTCTCTAAATACAGAAATATGTAGGGGGACAGTGGTGGGAGACTGGGACCATGCCTGAGATAAGCCTGAACAATTCTGAACTGTTTACTTACTTACTTTTATTGTTCACTGTGAAAATGAATGTGTATAGCTGAGTCCACATATGTCTTGGGCCAATTTTATAGCTGAGGGTTTTGCAAGTTAACTTCCAGTAGAATATAATGTTCGTCACAGGAGATGTACTAAAAGTGTGTTAATTTGGAGCTTAGCTATATATTATTAAAAACTTCACAGCAACCATAGTACCTGTTTAGTTTTTTTCTCACTTAAAAAACAGTTTTATTTGTCCCAAGTGGGTACCACTTTTTAATAAACATTGTTATTACAAATGTTTATAAACACTTGGCTAAATGCATGACAGAAGAGCGATCACATCCATTCCCTGAAATAACACTCTTTTCGAAGTATCCGGCATGTACAACTCTTATAAACATCTTTATTATGTGTGTGTTTTTTTAATTGAATTGTAGTCAATTTATAATATTAGTTTCATGTGTACAACAAAGCAGTTCGGTTATGTATATACAAATCTATACTTTTTTTCAGATTCTTTTCCGTTACAACTCATTACAAGAAATTGAATAGAGTTCCCTGTGCTACACAGTAGGTCCTTACTGTTTCTCTATTTCATACATAGTAACATGTAGCTATTAAACCCCAGCTCCTAATCTGTCCCGCCCTATCCCTTTCCCCACTGGTAACCACAGTTTGTTTTCTTTGTTTATGAGTCTATTTCTGGTTTGTAAATAAAATTTGTATTTTTTTCAGTTCCACATATAAGTGATATCATATGATATTTGTCTTTCTCTGTCTGACTGACTTCACTTAGTATGATTATCTCTAGGTCCATCCACGTTGCTGCAAATGGCATGATTTCATTCTTTTTTTATGGCTGAGTAATATTATATTGTATACATATATGTGCCACATCTTCTTTATCCATCCGTCAATAAACATCTGAGTTGTTTAGTATTTAGAGCAACAAAATATTTTTTTAGGGAGGAATGATGGTTTTTTACCAATTTTCTTCAAAGTTGCCAGAGCATAGTGAAAATCAAAACGAGACCAACTTTTAGGTAAGCTTATTTTATTGTTTACCAGGCAATGCACCTGTTTTCACCTGCACCAGGGTGGGCTTCTCCTTGCTCCCAGCCTCTATACACTCGCTCCTGAAGCCCCACGGAAGGCAAAATCAGGGTCCCATAGTGTAGCAAGTGTAATTCAATAGAGAACATAGTTTAGGATCTCCTTCAAACTGTTAAATTTTAAGTGTTGTCTCTTATCTCCAGCCATGGACAAGTTCACAGATGGAAAATACTTAGCTCTTCCTCCTCTTTTACCCACAGCAGGTATTTTTAATCCACCATAGGACCTCTTTCCCAAGGAATCGGGTCGTGTCTTTGGAAGCCTCGTGAAACTGCAGTCTAGGCCATCCATACAACGGTGCGACTTCGGTCTAAAGAGTTGAAAACTATTTGCATTCTTGAAGTTCATCTCTAACCTGGCACTCAAGTGAAGCACATCACAGGACCTGTGAGGAGGGCTTGGTGCCCTGTAGGTGCTCAGGCCACCTTGTTCATGGAGGGAGTGAGCTGCGTGTCTGTGGATGAGGGAGGCGGGATGCAGGGAATCTGACAAAGAAAGCTGGTCTTCACTCCTAATAGAGCATGAAAAAATAGCTAGCCCTCAGTACCCTCAAATGATAAGAATGAATATTTATAGAGTATTTATTATAATCCAGTCACTATCAAAGGGCTCCAAGTGTATTAAGTTTTTGCATCTTTTTCACAAACTCCCAATGAAGTAGGTACTGTTATTACCACCCCCTCTTCACAGATGAGACCCTGAGTCAGAGAGTGTGAGAAATTATCCTGAGATCACACAGCTAGTGGTAGAGCTGGGAGTCGATCCAAGCTGCATGCCTGCAAAGCCCCACAGAGAAATACACTCTTTGTGGTGTGGCATTCTGACTTGGGTGATGTCCACTTTAACTCTCTCTGAGACACTCTGGAGTCCATGAGATATTTTGCAGAGGCATAACTTTGATTCAGCTTGCTATAAGGCCAATGTAAGATTGTGGTTAATTAGCACATGTGACAGGTCAGGGAAAATAAAATAAAATACTAAAATTATCTCAAGGTAGCTCGAATGTTTCCTTTGCATTATGACATAAGTAAAACCTTCAATTAGGTGGTTTAAATGTTCTACTGATGAAGGGGTGGCTCTAAAAATAAAGTCAAGTACTAAAAAGAGTGAAGATCTTAAGGATATGCTAAGTGCTTTATATGCAGGAATAAGAAGCTTTGCAACATTACTGGAAGTTTGAGTACTCATTTTGCAAAAGGAGAAACTAAGAGAAGCTGAATGACTTGCCCAGAGCAAAGCTGTCATTTGAACCCAAGTCTTTGTCATCAGAGCCCAGGTTTCACCATGTAGAGGTGCTCCCAGCCTTTCCCAAATGTTTGCTCTTTGAGCAGCCCTCCCAGCCTGTCACTCGTGTGAGGCTGTTTTTAATTACCCAAGGACAGAACTCCCCACCTGTGGGTCAATAGTCACTCTAAGCCAAACTTCACAGTTTCATTTTTAAAAAGGAAAAAGTAGGAAAAGGGAGGGATAACACTTAATTTTAGGACGTCTTCTGTGGTTACTGACTATATCAAGAGGAACTGGCACTAGGCCAGCACGAAGTTATTCAATAAAATTCATCAACGCCCTATTCACCGTCAGGTCCTGAGCTGGGCTTTGGGGTGATGGAAAGACAATAACGTATCTCTGCCAGCAGGTGACACTTCAGGTTTCTGGTGTGCAAACAAATTGAGAAAACAGGTCTTTTAAAGAATTAGAGCGTGTTGGTTAAAACACTTTTGTTACTATTGCTAAAGATGTAAGTATTGAGTCTAAGGTGCATTCCTGCTTTCTGCGTCGGTCAGGGGCAAGCCAAGTTCCTCTCTGGCTTCTGGGAAATGAAGTGCCTCTTGATTCACTGGCAGTTCCTGAGTCCCATAAAAGTCAAACACATTGGGATTCCAAGGGCTTCCTACCTATGCTCTGCTCTGCGCTTCTCCAGGGGGCATGTCCATGTAAGACGGTCTGATGAGATGCTCAGAGAATTGTCAGCTCGCTGGCTTCTTGCTGCTCTTTCCCCTTCTCTGTGCTTCTTCCCTCCAGGGATCTATGATGTTAATGTTGCCTAAGGGTCGTCCTGTCTGAACCAGGCAACATGTGGACCATGACACAGTCCACTGGCAGTGAAGATGGGCTTTAAAGCCAAACTTGGTTATGGTTTTCTGTTCTGCTGTTTCAAGACCTGCTGGACCTTTGGTAAATTTTTTTTTTTTTAATCTGAAAATGGGAAATATAATGGGTATATATTTATAATCCCCGTTTTAGTTACTTACCTAAACCAGCTTTTTCGAATGGGGGTGATTTAGCCCCCTAGGGACATGAGCCATGTCTGGAGACATATTTAGTTGTCGTGACTGGGAGGGATGGGGTTGTACTGCTGGCATCTGGAGGGTAGAGGCCAGGGATACTGCTAGGGACCCTACAGTGCATGGGACAGCGCCGTCACAAAGAATTATCCAGCCCCAAATGTCAACAGTGCTGGTGCTGAGAAAGCCTGCCCTGATCTCTCCACACACTCATACTCTCAGTTCTCACTGAAGTCTGACCATGAGTGGGTATGACTGAGAGCAAGTGGAACACACTCCTTCCAGCCTGGATGATACAGGATGAACCAGGAGATGCAGGTGCCAGGTTGACTGTGGGAAAAGAAAGGAAACAGGGCACAAGGAAGCAGGCAGTCTGGTGTTTGCCTCAGTCTCCCTCTCTTTGGGCAGATAGTCCAAAGCCAGAGGGATATTTGATCAATTAAAGGGACCCTCAATGTCAGAGAGTGCGACCCAAATGAGGCTACTTGGCAGTACTGGCCAGGGCTTAGGCAGGGCTGAGTTGTGGGTGCAGACGACTGAGCAAAAGAGAAGAGCCAAGGAGAGGAAGGAAAAGGAGAGAAATTGAAGAAGACCGAGAGAAGAGAGGAAAGGAGCAGAGAATGGGGAGGCAGCAGAGGGGAAGAAATAAGAGGGGAGACCTGGCAGGAGCTGGAGGTCTCAGCGTCACCGGCCAGCAGAACAACGGGTACCAAGCACAGTTATTTCGGGCAACTGATAACATCAGCTGATGTTGTGGGAAGAGGAAGGGGCAGGGAAGAACTCTGAGAGACGGTATTTTATTAAAAAGATACTGAAAATTTTCACCTAATGAGAATTTTTGAATTATTGCCTTGTATTAAGGTTACCGGACTAAACTAAAATAATTCAGTTGGACAGGAAGATTAGATCAGCTCAAGGGGAGAAAAGTGTACATTTCCTCTGTACTTCTGAAGTTGGCATAAGAATTTTTGACTTCCTTCAGGTTAACACTAACTTTGCAGGCTTGCTAGAAGGATGAAATAGAATAATCAATAGACAGTTTATAGCAAAATGCTTGTCACCGGGTAAACTCTCCATAATAAAGAAAGAGAGGAAACTTCTATTCTATTTCATATGTGTAGCAGACAGAATTTCTAAATCATCCCCCAGAGATGCCCCTCCTGCTCACCAGAACCTATGAAAGTAATGAGATATCGCCCCCATAATTATGTTTTGGTCCATGACACAGTTGACCTTAAGACCAGGAGATTATTTGAGTGTTCCTGACCTAACTGAGTCCTTAAATGCTGTTTTCTCTGGCTGATGACGGGAGGAGCAGGAAGAGAAGTCAGAGGTATTGGAAGAACAAGAAGAACTCTTTACGGTGTGGGAACGCATGCTAGAGGTATCGAGGAACAGAAAGCGGACCCAGGGGCGAGAGCTAGCGAGGACCGAGGGACCTCAGACCTACAGCTGCTGGGACCTGGATTCTGCCAATAGCCCAGATAAGCCTGGAAATAATGCTCCAGATAAAAGTCCAGTCACCCTATGCCTTGATGTTGGCTTTGTGAGACCCTAAGCAGAGAACTTAGCTGAGCTATGCAGGACTTCTGACCTACAGAGCTGTGAAATAATAAATTCATGTTGTTTTAAGTTTCCAAGATTATGGTAAATTGTTATGAAACAACTGGAAATACAATTTGTGAAGTATCCTAGTTCAGTGGGATAACAAATCAGAAAAAAATTCATGCTCCCTCTACCTAATACAAACCCTTTGTCTCCTTATCTCTGCTGTCTTAGTGTCTCGGAAACATACTCCAACGTCCACCCGCCAATGGCAGGTTTTCCATGAAACTAACAGACCTTCAACGCATGAGCCTTTTCCAAGGAAGAGATTCAAGCAATGCAGTTACAAAACCATGTCTGTTTAGAATTTTTGCAAAATATGACAATTTAATTGCAACTGATTAAACCCTGTGGCTCTGTCCTCTCTTCCCTGCCCCCACCTGTACTTGACACTGGAGCGACAACGGACAACTTTAACACGAGGCTAAGGTAACGTTGAGCTCGAGAAATATTCACTGTGTGTTCCGCGGGGAAGTTTTCTGTTACTCGCAGCTACTTCCTTGTGTACTTGGGTTATTACTAGCCACCACTGCCTAAGAATCTCTTTCAAGAATGATCCAACTGCCATGACCTAGGGTGAAAGGTGAGAGGTCATATCACTATACGATAGTATCTTATGGTGCCAGGCACCTGAAGTCTCTGAGTAGCAGAGGAAACACAAGCTTTGAAATGTATAAAACTAGAATTATGGGAACTTATTCTAATAATTAACAGTATAAACTTTTATTCAGAGAGTTCAGTGATCCTTTATGCCTAGAAAAAAATAGTTTTGTCTGTCCAGAATACACTGGATAATGCTGTATAAATAATAATTCACACACCATATATTTTCTTATTTGATAGGAATCACATGAAATAGAATATGTCAGAATTTCTCAGTTTGTAGGACACAAATATGTAGCAGTGCCACAGATAAGTACATTTATGTTTGTAAAATCCTATGTTTTCTTTATCCTTCTGTATTGGATCACATCTTGGTATGTCAGTGAATCTTGTCCTGATAAAATCTCAATGTCCTGTTGGAAGAGCACACTAGATCACCTTAATAGCTTGAATATGTCAGTGTTCCAGTGAAAAAACATCTATGTGTGTTTACCAACAAATGGGGCTATGCAGTATAAGAATATTTTTATTATTAAAGTACTTAATATAACATGTTTATATATTTTAAAGTAATTTAGATTACTCAAGGAATTTCAGTTTTAGATTAATTTTCTTACAGAATTGTCAACATATCAACATCCAAATCCAACAAAAAGAAATGTTTAAACTTAAATGTTAAAATCCAAGCAGAAATTAATTACCAGCAGCTAATTTTCAAATGGAAGGAAATTATCCATAATAATCATAGATCATCAATAACAATATGAATCCTCATAAAATTTCAATCCATCATATTTCTAAAAATTATCACAAAATATTGTATTTCTATATGAAGTTAAAAAAGATTATCTATCAAAAGAAAGAAGTAGAAACATAATGTTGAGATATGTCATCAAATTAATAAAAATACACTGTTATTTTTCTAGAACTTTTACATTATGTGGTATTGTCAGTGCCTTCCTATTTGTAATTTGTCAAAATTTCTTTAGCCTTTCCAAAAAAACGTTCATTTTTTGTACTTAATTTTGTATCTGTATAATGTATTCTTTTTCTTAAAGGCAGCTTCTGAAAGTGCATAAATTTCCCACTTCTAGTTTGCCACTGCCCCAGGGAGCAAACTCAGTTCCCCCTACGTGCCTCGGTCCAGGCTAGCCAGGGTAGGCTGTACACCAATGGTCCAGCTGCTCCTTCATGGGAGACAGCATAAAGTTGCTTCCCTTTTCTCGTTCCTGAAACTAGCTTTGGGACCCAGTGGGCAAAAGGTGTTCCCTGGATTCCCATGCACCCCTTGACTTAGAAGTGTTTAGGACCAGGCTTGGCTTCAGTTCAGTGAGACAATTCTACAGATGAGACCAAGAGTCCTGACAATGGCTGTTCTGAGATGCCTGTGGCTGGAAACCCTCTGAGCTCTGTGACTGGGACTACTGACTATGCTCATGTAAGGCCCCACTTGCTCCTGGATAAGAGTCCCCAGCTTGCACACTTCCCCCAGAAACGTGTTTATCCTCTCCTGGCTTCTCTCTCCTCGCCGGCCCCCTGTGTTTACTCAGCACACACTAGACTCCACACCCAGCACGTCTTCCAGCCTAGACCCTCTAGAAGGAGACTTGGAGAAAGTCTACAGAGATGCTACTGTATGTCAGACGCTAGGGTCAGAGGTGATTCAAAACCACTGGGGTGTTGTGAAGTTCATCACAGACTGATTCTCGTGAGTGAATGAGTTATTTTTACTTAAGAGCTTTTGAAGTGGCTCTAAAGTAGAAGAGGTAGAAAAGTAGTTGATGAAGTTACAGAGCAAGGGCTCACTGCCCGAAGCACATAGAAGCCAACGGCACTGGCTTTTGAGAAAAGAGAAGGCTTTATTTTGAGGTTGACTGGTAAAGGGACAGGAGGCAAGGCTCTCAAATCTGGCTCCCTGGTCTGTGGCTTGGTTAGTCTTTCATGGGTGAGGGAGGTCAGGCTGGTGGGCAGAAACAGGTTTCCATTAGAGTGCTTTAGAGGCCATCTATGATAAGGCATGGAATGGCAGATTTCAGCACCGTATCTTCCTGGACAGTGAATCCCTCGTTTCTCTGGCCTTCAAATTCTGATCATGTTCTGATTTTCCTGGTTCTGCATGGAGGAACCAAATATTCTGAGTGTTATTTGAAGAGCGCATTCCTCCTCTGTGAGTCCGCAGGTTACAGGACTTGCAGTTTGGGCTCTGCTATGTCTGCAAGGCAACTAGACATCCTGTTACTGACAAAGTAGGACCGGTTTGAGCTGGTCCAGTGGTTACAACGGTGTTAATGTTTGAAACAATACTTTTAAAGTCCTAATTCTCTCCTTGTCTGTACAGTCAACCTACCATTCTCTCTCCTCTGATTATTAAATAAGCATTTACTGGATATCTTATAAAATATTATCTGAGATATTGTGATCCTCTAATTTTTTTATCAGTATTCACCACTCTAAAATTCAAGAAGGCAGGAACTTGTTCATATTGACTCTGCAATATCTATCATAGTGCCTACATACAGTGGATGCTCAAAAGTATCGGCTGGATAAATGATTTAGTTCTATTTCTATTAGACAATAAACCCTTACTTGTTAAGTAAAATGTACTTTTTTGATTACAAAAGTAATATATGTTAAATGCAAAAAAGTATAAAGAAAAAATTGATATGATTTGGGCATGTTTTTCATCATTTCTTGATAAATACGGATGTTCACATATCTACTCACCATTTACGTATTTGTGTTAAAATTGGGTGTTACTTCATATACATTTTGGGTTTTATTTTTATTATTGAATATGATGAGTATTTTTAAGTTATTTAAATATTATGCAAAACTGTGTTTTAAGTTTTTTACACTGAATATCACTGTGCGGATGTATCATAATTTATATAATCAATTCAGTTTCAAATGATATTTAAGTTAGTCCTGGATTTTGTGATGAGGACTGTGTGTGTGTGTATGTGTGTGTGTGTGTGCATATAGATAAGTCAGTGGGCATGAACAGATCAGCATAAACCATGAACCAAAAGTTGGCATGAAGAGGTGTAATTGTAGGGGGCACTCAACTGAGATGGGACATAGAAATGGTTTACAGACAGATCTAAAGCTAGGACTTAGCTAGAGCTCTTCATGGTAATAGGAAAGCTTAGAAACAGACCATACATCTAAAAGGATGTAGTAAGTAGCATGTGTTTTTAATTTTCTGATGCCCTGACATCTTTGGGCCTTGCTCCCCCTACCAAGTTTAGCTAATAGCTAGAGATCACAAGCCACTTCCCTGGAGCACACCTTTCATATGCAAACCAAGAATCCAGAGCCCACATCCCAGCCAGCTCACGGTGGGGCTCTCACACTTAGGGCTTTTATTCCCCTGTCCTAATAATTTGGGGAGGCAGGCATCAGAAAACTAGGGACAGTCTCCATGACCCAGAACCCACTGAAATTATTCAAACTAGCCAATCCTAAATCTACTTATCCTGCCTGGCCCATCCTTCCCACGGAAACCACCATGCAAGCTCCTGCCCACGTGTTCCCCTCACTCCCCCTGCCTCTTGACTGACCCAAGTGCTTCCCCATTTAGCCCTACAGTGTGACATGTCTCTTGTTTCTAAGGATTTGTGAGTGTATAAATAAATTATTCCTTCTAGATTGAAAATATTAGGAAAAAATACAAATAGTTTCAAAAGGCAAATCTTGAATCTGTCACATGCCAGCAACTCTTTACATAACATTTACATTGTATTTACATTTGTTTACAGCATTTACATTGTATTAGTTATTATAAATAATCTAAAGGTGGTTTAAAGTGTACAGGAAGACATGCCTAGGTTATATGCAAATACTACCCCATTTTATGTAAGAGACTTGAGGATCCTTGGATTTTGGTGTTCCGAGGATGCCCTGGAACCAATCCCCCACAGATGCCAAGGGACTACTGTATAAACTCTCCAATAAAACATGGGGATAAATCTTCATAACCTTGGATTTAGCAATGGTTTCATAGATCTGACACCAAAGCAAAAAATATGTATGTATGTATTCCTTCCTGACAGTCATTTCCCTGTCTGTGTGTCTTACCATGGTCTGATTAAAGCAAACCCTGGGTACCCTTAAACCAAAGGATTACACCAGTCCTCCTCTAAAATGGGACGGAAACAATTATGTCAGAAAACCAAACCTGCTCAAGACCAACATCAGTCACACTGGAATGAAAAGAGTGCCTGTGTGGGGACTGAGAAAAAACTCCATACTTCTTACTACTCTAACTGGTAGGTTTACCCTGAACATTGAAACCATGGACATTTCTGTCCTTTATGAGGGTATCTTAGATATACCAAATGAGACATGCTCACATAAGACACAATCTCTGTTCATCTCTAGTGGCTCCCAGTGCTTTGCACACAGGAAACGCTCATTAAATATTTGTTTAATGAATCAGGGACAATGGATCTAGGCAAACACCTGGTTCCCTAGGCTGCAGGGTGGGAAGGGATGTGATGGAACTAGAATAAATCACAGTAGAAGCGCGTGGGAAGAAGGATCGGTTTAATTTCTATTGTGCTCCATCTCAAGGCTTTCCTTTCCTGTTCTTTTGATGCCTGTCTCTTGCCCCTTTCACCCAGAAGTCCCTTCAGTTCCAGGGTGCCTGCAGGCAGGGAGGGGGGTGACATTAGACAAGGCAGCCCCTCCTGCCGGCCCTTCCTGAGCCTCACCACGAAGCTTTATTAAAGAAAGGAATTGAAAGTCATCATTAAAATGAGTTTTAAGGATTACTCTTGGATTTCATTTATCCCTGTTCACTCCTTTCCCCCACAGGCAAAAATAATGAGTGGTTCGCATTTTTATTCTCAGAAATTCAATGAAATTCTGAACTCTAAGGAAAGTATAGTCCCTCTGAATTAGAAGAATATATCAGATAAATTGTCCGAAGAAGAATCTGCCCAAAGTTAAATTTTTGAGGCAAACTTGACTTATCTTAATACAGTAGAATATTATACTTACATAAAATATTTATACGATTAGGGAGAAAATTGTCTTGAACTTGGAGCGGTTTAGAATCTGCAGAGAAAGTCTGGAAAAATTGCATTAGGGAAATGCTTCTCTCTTAGGGGCCTGGAATGCATATAAAATTTAAAAAGAGACACTTTTAAACTTTCTAGAGGTTGTTTTCAATTACACAGACATTTTTAAATCACAAAACACGCCATCTAAGGAGGCAGGAGTAAACCTATTTACTATCAAAGGCTAACAGCCAATATTGCAGTCGCCATAATTTTTAAATCTAAAGTTATTTCTGAAAGGTGTCTTTTTTCTCTGCTGCTTCATGGGTGTGTTTATATAACAATACACTTTTAAAAAGTACACAGTTAAACTACAGTTATGAATCACCTTTATATTTTGAAAGGAAAGATCATTGAAACAACCCGGTCCCATAAGTTCGGCTTAATCCAGTGCACCTGATACAGAGCAGGTGTTGGATAAATACTTAATGAATAAAAGAAAAAAATGAATGAGTGAATGAATCTTTTCTATTTGTTCACACGCCATCTGCTTAATACCCTAGAATGTTCCTAGAAAGATTTTCATTGTCTACGGGTCTGCAGTTACTGAAGATCAGGCAGTATTTATCATCCTCACACTAATTCATGGAGTTACTGTATATCTGAAATTCCTGACATTGCTTCTCCCATCTTATCATGAGATAAGGGTGTCTCCTAGGGGGGTTATTAGTGCTCCTTTAATGAGATGAGTTGTGGATAAGTCTCAGATGACAATTCTTTGAATTAAAGAGAGACATAATGATTCTCCAGTTTAGTTTTCCCATTTGTGGTATGTCCAGCGCAGAGGCAAAGAGCAGAAGCAGTAAGACGAATAAATATGATCTGGGAAAGTCTGTATTGGAAAACCTTCATTACTTTATCAATCAAAAAAGATTGAAATATTGACCCGTCCAGCACTCAAATCATTAAGAAGATAGAATGCCTCCTCTATACATTGCACCGTTCCTAAGTATTAAATTGAAGTTAATTTCTTACACTAACTGATAACATCTAGCAATCCTAAGAGCAAAGCAAACAAAGACAAAACAGCGAGACTGTCTCACCAAGATTGCTATGAGGATAGAATCAAGACAGAGGCAAGTTCTGGGATACGGACCTGAGATGCCAATCTGGAGAGCAGTTGCCACTCCCACCCTCTCCCGTTACAGCTCAGCAGCTCCCTGTTCCCAGGATTGGCTGAGGCGTTCTCCTCTGTGATGGAGAAGGATAAGCAACAGATGAAAAGGAATTAACAGTCCTGGGAGCAGTAAGGTAGATCCAGATTCTGTCTGTGAAGAAGGCAAGTCGCCAAAGAAAAGGAAAAAAAAAAAAAAAAAAAAAAAAAGAACTGTGTCCAAAGAAGGATTTCAGCAGAGATGGTGCCCCAAAGAGAAAGACACTCCATTGGCTTTAGAAACAGCAACATGCAGTCATCAAGCCTGGAATGGAGCCCAGTTTCTAATTCTTACTAGTGAGAAATCATCATTATCAACTATATTTCTTTGCTATCTACCTCAACATGTCTGTAAATAAGTATCCAAGCCATGTGAGTAATGATCTGGACACAGCTACATTATTTGTTTTTTTATCATCCCCTGTTTAATTCTTCTAACAAGTGTTCATAATTGCTAATAAATCCTTTATATGTTGATGGTTATTCATACATCCCTATGTGTGTGTGTGCACATGGGTCTGTGTGGATGTGGGTACTTTTCCATCCCACCTGGACCTAACTCACCCTTTTCTTTCACATTGACTAATCTAGTATTCAGAACCAAGTGTGTACTGTGGAGCATGAATTTAAATATGTAACAATATCTTATATTTGGAGAGTCTTTTCCAGAGCACAGCTGCCAGAGTTGACCTAGAAGCTGAGCTAGTTATAATTCCTTCCCGGCAGGGCAAACAAATCTCCCTCAAACCTTTCAAAACCTTAATTGCCTCCTGGTTCCTCACAAACCCAGTACAACAGATGCTCATTCCCTTCCCATCTCCTCCTTCACCCCTCTTCCCCCACTGTCCTTCATTCGTCCCTCAGCAGCGGCACATGTCCCCACTCTCAGTGATGCTGAAATACTCTTTGGAGACTTTCCTTGAACTTCCCCACTGACATGCTTTCCTGCATTTTACATAGATCTGGCCTTTCTCAATACAAAAGTGACAGACCATTCGCTTCCTGCAGAAGGCCCAGGGGTACCTTGTTCTCCACGCCTGGAGCATATGTCCTGAATGCATGTTACGTATTCAGATGCCTTTTTGAGCTAGAGTGGGCTTTTAGCTCTTTCCTATAAAAGTGGCACCGTGAGGAACCCCTAAATAAAAACATCTCACTTGGCAGGTGGTTAGCCCTATCCTCACCTGTTTCAAACGTGTGTAGTCCACTGATACCCTAAACATTCAGGCGGTTATCCTGAGAATTAATAGAGAAACATGACTCCAGCAATTCAGAATTATTTTTACAATTTGGAAGGGGTGGGGAGATTGTGGGTGGGGAAAAACATTGAGAAACCGTTACTTAACCTAACATAAATGAGGTCAAAAATTACATGGGTTTGGAGGTATTTCTCAAATCTTCTCTAAATAGTCTCAGCCCTGCCATGTGTGATATTTTCCTGCCCAACGATCTCCTTTAGTCCTTGTTGACAGTGTCTCCAATCTCTCTTCCCCAGTAGAGGTCGGAATATACTACAGGAGTCAGCAACTGTGAGCCATGGGCCAGATTTGACCCACCATCTCTTTTTGTAAATAAAGGTTTATTGGAACAGAGTCACGTTCATTTGCTTGGGTACCGTTTGTGGCTGTTTTTATACCACAAGGACAGAGCAGCGTATTTGTGAGATCATATTACCCACTGTATTAGTCAAGGGTCTCTAGAGAGACAGGACCTTTAAGACACATATAGGAAGAAATTTATTATGGGATTTACTTCACATATTTATAGAGGCTAACAGGTCCCACAGTCTTCTCACTACAAATGAGACAACTGGGAAAACCAGTGGTTAATTCAGTCTGAGTCAGAAGGCTTGAGAAGAAGAAGCCAATGGTGTAATTCCCAATCTGATGCCAAAGGCCTGAGCACCCTGAGGGTGGCTAGTGTAAGTCCTGAAGTCCAAGGACTGGAGAACCAAGAGCGTCAATGTCAAAGCACAGGAGAAGATGGAGGTCCCAGCTCCACGGAGAGAGAATTAGCCCCTTGTCTTCATTTCTGTTCTACTCTGGCTCTCACTGGATTGGATGGAACCCACATGGATAAGGGTCACCTTCTGTCCTTGGTCTATGGATTAAATGCTAATCTCTTCAGAAACACCCTCACAAACACACCCAGAAATAATGCTTTACCAGCTATCCAGGCATCCCTTAGCCCAGTCAAGTTGACCCAGAAAATTAACTTTCACATCACAAAGTCTGAGACCTTTACTATCTGTTTTTTTGGTTGTTGTTGTTGTTGTTGTTGTTTTAAAAAAATTTGCCCAACACTGATAAAGTACCAAAGATGTGCTGCTCTGTCTCCTTCCCATTAATTTGAACTTCCCTCCTCACTGCAACTCCATTTCCTCCTTTTTCCTGGTTAATCTCAACAATTCATATATCCCAATTCTTCTGACCCTGTATCCCATTTCATCATTTTCATGATGCCTTCAGTAGAATCACACACAAGGTGCTCTATGCAGTCTTGGTACTTTTTCTCCTGATGGAGTCACTGGAGTCGATCTAATTTCTTTGCTGCTTCGAAGACACATAGGAATTCTTGATACCCAGGATGCTGGTTACTGAAGACCATGCTCAGTGAGTAGTCATCCTCCTGTGCTGGGCAGCTGGCTACAATCCTTGTCAAGTTGATTCACCTGCCCCACTTATTAAAGTTCCATAATTTTTAACAGACATTCCCTATGTATCTCTTCTATATCAACTACCATAATACCTGTGGGAAATAGCAAACTAAGAGCATTTTATCTCTTCTCCTTTGCCATCTGTCTTGCTACTTTTGTATTTTTGAATTCCTTCCTCCACCCTGCCTATTTTTCCCATTTTCAGCCACCATGGGCTCTGACCAATGTTCTTGACTACAGCTGGGAATGGGTAATTTAGCCGCCTAATTAGCTCCATTTTCTATTTCTCCTCTCATCTCCTTTGACCATTGTGGTCCACATGACTCATGCTTCCTCCATATGCTTGTCATCGCTCCTCCGCTGCTGTGCTCTGGTCCACCTGATTGGACTGCTACCATAACTCTTACAACTCCTCCCTCCTCTTCTTTCCTTTTCTGTCCATACTGGCATCTTTTAAGTATGTACCACTCATCCCTGAGTGAACAATAGCTGTCATCTGTAATAATTTCTAGAGGTAATATGTTGTCATTTACAGGTACTGAAAAACTAAAAAAAAAAAATTGAAATATCTAAGCTATGCCTTGAATTATGTGGGTTTTTTTTTTTCATTCTGTAAATTCCACTAGGAAGTATCCATCAGAAAGAGAAGAAAGGAGGAGAGAGGAAAACATGATGACTCCCTAGTGTGTGCCAGGCACTTCTGGATGCTTACAAGAACATTATTGAATATATTTCCCACTGCAATCCTATAAGAGCAATGTTATTACTTCTATTGAGGGCATAGAAAAGTAAAAAACTTGCCTTAGGCTACGTCACAAGGTCACATTACAGGGATTTGATCACACAGATGACTTGCTCCGAAGCCCAGGATCTTTTATACTGTAGCACGTTCTTTTCACTGTTACTTATCTTTTTATATAATCGAGCTTGTTTCTGGAACAGGACAGAAACAAAGCGCCATCCATTTTATTAGCTATCATGGAATTTAAGAAAGATGGCTGTACGTTGAAATTACTCATGAATTATCTGTGTATTGGCTGTCTTGCTTCTGGAACTAGTTAGGTCTTCGTGCTGCTACATTACATTGCTTCAAGCAAAAGAACAAACAAAACAATCAGCAGCAATAAAAACAACACTGAAAAACAATGATACCATTTCAGTCTGGATACCAGCCAGACAGCCATGGCGCGTTCAAACTGGGTGCATGGTGAGAGTTTAATTAAGGAAATTTAACAGGATTTGAAGACCTGGGTTTGCACAAAGGATGGGTTGGTCAAATTGGGCGCATATTAATCAGAGATGGTATTCAGATTCAAGGATATGGGCAATCACAAGACGCGGGAGAAGGCAGAGTGATCCAGGGCATCAATTCTCCCGCCCCAGATCCTTACTTTCTAGACTGAGCATGCATTCCCTGATTCAGATTGAAGGATGATGTTTTTAAATGAGATATCTGCTTAAACATCAAAGAACATTTGTGGTTATGAAGCATTTCCATTTTGTGTTCGGGTAATTCCATAATTGATATTATCTTTGTAGGAAGCTATGCCCAATAAATCCACAGATTCCAGGTCTGTTTACCTGAGCTAATCCTCCACTGTCATTCTTAAAGCCTTCTGCACCATTAAGGCTATCAGGAGGGTGGTTATCATCATGTTTACCTGATGATTAGACCAAATCTCCTTGTTATTGGAGAGTAGGTTCTTGTCTCATTGCAGGAAGAATTTGGAGACAAGACATGGAGGTCAGGAGAGTTAAGTAAGGATTTATTAAGTAATAGTACACTCCCAAGGGGAGAGCAGGTAGACTCAGGTGAGTAGCCATGCTGAGTTTCCTTGGCAAGCTGGTTACATAGGGTGTAAAAATGAATGGGCAGAACATTCATTGGGGAGGGAGGGGTTTGAGGTGACATTCTCAGATTTTTATCCCAGCTCCACCTTCCCAAAGGAAGGAGAGATTTTTTTCCTTATTTAGTCTGGGTGGGAAGTATCATGGCATCAGTGCATGATGGGTACTTCTTATCCACAAGGCTAATTTTATTGTAATGAGGGCATAATTATCAAAAAGTTACATTCAGATGCCAGAGATTCCTGCCTTTTCCCATCTTTCATTGTCTGCCTCCAAGACACTTGCCACCCCAAAATGTTTGATTTCTTATCATTCCAGAGATTCCTGCTTTTCTTTGTCTGCCCAAGGCCGCCCGTTGTTCACCAGATGTATGTTTCCCGTATTTGGCCCTTGCCCCTCCCCTTTCTCTGCTCATATCTAGCTATCTGCCAGCTCTAACATTCTACCTTCACTAGTTTTTATTTCAAGAGACAGAAATATGTCAGAAGGCACTTTCTTAATTTCTTCCTTCCCCCAAACCAGCAAAGGCCAGCAACATTGGAGTGGGCCATTAACTATCCCAAGCGTAAAGGAACATGAAGAACAAACTGGGAGGAGTTTTAGTATTCATGAGCAGCAATAATCTCGGGGGGAGAGAATTAGGTTAAGCATACATCACTTCCTGCTACCCTCAGCCCTCCAACAAGTGCCTCTCCTTGTCCCAAACCAACTAGACATTAGAAGGCAGAGAAGCCTGTTCTTATGGAGCATGTCTGACTCTGGGCACAACACAGGATGGAGAAAGATAACAAATATATCCAGAGGTGAAACAGAAGTTATCCCTGAACAGGTATTCTGTAAAAGGAATTAAAATGTATAATAAATGGTCAACTCTTACTAAACTTTATTGAATTATAAATTCAAATGAGGACTTTTTTTTCCCACAAGTAATCTAAAAAAAAGATGTACTTCCAAATTTCTATTGAGGAGATTTTACAACTTTTCACTGCATTCCAGCCAAGGGCTGTTTCTTAGCTAAATCACTTTTATCCATGCTGTTGCCATTTAAACCCTTTAATTATTAACGAATTAGAAGAGCTAGTCCCCTCCTCTAAAACACCATGCCTACATGGCAAATTCACTGTCCAGTTATTTTTTTCTCCAAAACAAGGTACCTAGTTCCCTGACACAGATAATTTCATATACTACACATAACACTGGTCCAACATTTCAATGATTTAAAATCAATAACAAATATGTATTAAATAACTAATTCATATCTAAGTCTGTCTTAGGTAAAAATGGACTAAAATGTGTGTGTGTGTGTGTGTGTGTGTGTGTGTGTGTGGTAGGGAGGGGGAGTTGAGGGAGGGAAGAACATGATTCCCATTTTCAGAGTTTTTAGAAATCTCCAAATACCTCTATTGAAAGTGTGAAAATGGTTCAAAGTAGTTTTATTCAATACATTATTATAAGTTTTGTTGCAATTGGCACTTAAACAGTTTAGCCTTATAAAGGAAACATATTATAGACAGCCAGCCTTATTTTTAAGACTGAATCAATCAATAATTAGCAACACTGTTCAAATTGTATACATTTTCATAAAAAACACAGATTATATCCTTATAATTCTTTCTCAAACTTATAAGATACTTCTAGCACAAAATGCCTTTTTCCAACTGGTCCGTTTCCATTTATAAATTTCATGAGAATCACACGTCATAGAAGACATTGGCGATAGTCAGACAACTAATATTTATTGAGAACCAACCTGAGCGTGGTCTTTTTCTAGATGTCATGTGACTATCTTTTCGCCTTATCAGTGCTGAGCCTTGATTCTTGCTGTTTAACGTCTGAGCCTCCACATCTTCACTGGTACAGTAAATTTTATTTCTATCCCATAAGGATGGGAAAGTGTTTTGTAAAATATGGTGCTATGCAAAGTTAGTGTTTGGCATTACATACGTGAACACTTATGATTTCTCTGTTTTATGAAAATTTAAATTTTCCATGACTGTTTCCCTTGGAGCCAGCCTGCTTTTCTTCTGCCTTTGATGGCTCCAGTGGGGTGGATGGGAGAAGTCAGAGAGCTTCCGGTGGGTTATCATGAGTTTAAAAAGGGCTAAGGTGAAAAGTCCCTTGAATCAGGACACATCACTGCCCACCCATCTCTGGAGACCTGCTGGCATGATAATGAGGGAACTTGGCTGCCTTCAATGTTAAATCAAAACCCCTTACACTTCTCCCATGAAAGACCGCAGTGTGAAAGCTTGAACTAAACTTTCCCTTGGGAAGTGAGCTCTGAATAGATCAGAAAAAAAAAAAAAAGCTAGAAAACACATAAAGTAAAAGTTTAAAAGCCATTTTACCAGAAATAAATGATTTTTGAACTTTTCAGAGTGGATGGATTATCAGAAACTATTGTTCATCTAAAATTTTATCATCCAGGCTCCCATCCTCTCATCTCCTCAAAGTCTGGATTTTTCTTTTTTTTTTTTTTTCATGTTCAACTATAAATAACCTGACAAAGTTACAGCTGCTACTCTGAGACTTCTGTTTAATGAGAAAATAAACTGAAGGCATTTGGGGGAGTCTTTTAAATGGAATCTCATTAATTTGCAGTTTCAGAAAGCAGTCACGATTAGCAATCAGTCCATTGCTTCAAAAGGCAGGGAAATTTTATGCAATCCAATTTACTGTGCCCTCTCACTCTGGGAAGGGGCCTGAGTGCCTTGTCACTCTGACTATGCTGCTTCATTTCCTGGAAAACTGTCAGCATTCTTTTTTTTTCATTTGCTAACCTACTTAGGAGGGATTTCGTATTTTATTTAAGCTGGAAAGTTGCCTGTAATCCATACAAGGGGAATATTTGCCTCAGTGGGATTCTTCCAGTGACTTGATCCTTCCTCATGGCATCCATGTAAAGAAGGACTCATAGGGAAGTCCAAATTTTAAAACCTAGTTTTATATTCCTGGCTTTGACTCACTGCTTCCAGGAGCATCTAACCTATAGACCCTAAAGGTTGTTATTGTAGTTTCAGTTCCTCTGAAGCAAGGATTTGCCTGTTGTTAGCTTCTTTAAGAGGGAATCTGAGGAAGCAGGATGGAAGGAGTGAAGTGAATTAGAAAAAGAAGGGAGAAAATCCAATACAGAGCTCAAGCCCAAAAGGACATTGAGATGCCTACCCCTGAAAGATGGGAAGCTGAGGGCCTATTTGGTGGAGTGCTGTCCCCTGTCATGCAAGCAGACCCTTCTGGGTTCTGACTGCACTTGGGCTCACATAGGTGTTCTGTGTGCTGATGTTGGCAGGCTGAAGCCCAGGGCAGAAAGGGGAATACATGGCTATTATTCTCTTTGCTTATACCTCTTTTCACAACAAAAAATTGTTGCCCAGAACACAGCAAAGACCACAATGCAACAAGAATTCAGAAAAGTCAAACCATCAAAGCCGGTTCCTATTTCTCCTGGTTGAATATTTTCTCCCAAACTGGTGGACCGCTAACTGAACTCATTGAAGACTGTCAGGAGAGGTCAAAGGATGAGGGACCTGAATTCTCTCATTGAAAAGCGAGCTATAGAGAAATTTCAACACATTAGCAAAAGAATCAAAAGCAAAACAAGCATCTGAGAATGGAAATAACTTACAGGCCAGAGTTAAGATTCTGGATTCTACTCTTGAATTAATCGTCCTCTCACAGTGTAAACTTTGAGAGGTCTTTGCTCTCGAGGATATGGGAAAAATATCATCTGTCCTACCTACTTCACAGACATCATATAAGTTAAATATGTTATCAGATATGAAAACCCTTCATAAAAATGAGTTATTATATTTTTAAAAGGTATGTGTTAGTTTACAAATCATTTTCAGATGCATTACCCCATTAGGGATCTGTAAAATGCCCTGCGAATTAGGAAGAAGTAAAGTAGAGGAACACGTGATTTATATGACGTTATGGAGATAAAAGTGTCCCATATGAATGATCACTCGAATCTTTCTTATTTACATTATGTGACCTGCACTGTAGAGGGAAGCTTCTAATACATGTATAGAGTCTACAATGAGCCAAGCACTCCACGTATATTGTGTGAATGACTCCCACAACTACGTGATGAGGGAGGTGCTGTTAAACTCATTTCACTGTGGAAGAACCTGAGGCTTCAGAAGCTGAAGTCAGTTAAAAATGCATCAGGCAAGCAAGTGGTAGATCCACACCATGGACTTTGTTCTCCTGAACTAAAAGCCAAGTTTTCACTGCATCTTGATTTAGGTTTAATTTCTCCTAGTAATATCAGAATTTAACTTCATCAGGTTCTCTGATCTCCACACACCAGAGAAATTATCTTTTCCTTTGAAGCTTGTCATTGAACTTCATTTTCAGTGTCTTTGGTTACTGTTCATTTTTAAGAGAAAATCAACCATATGAGCAAAACTTTCTCCATACTATTTCAGCAGAATTAAACCCAGAATCAGAAAGGAGTCAATGAGATAACACACCAGCTAGCAAAAGAGTTTAATAGAGTCCCTTTTGTAGTTTAATTAATAGGTGTGGTTTTCCTTTATCTGGCAAGCTCTTCTCAGACAATATATGAAATAACTAACTGAAGGATCATGGTTTTGTTTTGTTTTGCTTTTGTTCTAGTATTTCATATATTGATGATAAAACTTCTCTAATAGGATAAATATAATTTCCCTTATGTAGGGTTAGATTCTGATGTCTCAAAAAAAAAAAAAAATGGATGTCTGTCTTCAGAAAGAACATCTACCAACAAGTGATACAGGAAAGATAACTAGACAGGCTAAAACTCTTATTAGTACCTAAATTGACTGGATTGAGGGGTCCTGATCTCCCTCAGCTCATGGATCCATAGTCCACCATCTTCTGAAGCACCAGTGACAGAAAAGAGGAAAAACTCAGAATGTCAGGGTATAAAGACTGACTTTGCTCTGATTTTCCAAAATGCAAGAAGGAAACAAGAGGAATACTTCTGTTTGGAGGGGTAACATTTCTCAAAGATGTTGTGGGATCAGTAGCCTGAGAAGCTTTGATGTGAAGGCAGCGGAAGCCTGGGAAGGGAGGGGCACATGGGTTAATAAAAATATTTATTAGGAGACCCTTAAATTAGGAGACCCATCAAAGTGTGGGTCCATGCCTCTGGCTGCAAAATCTTTCTTAGCAAGGCAGAGGGACAAAGTGAAAAAAGTAGCTTTATTTCTCAAAAGAGGAAAAGGAAAGAAAGTGGTCCATCAGGGAGAAGGGAAGACAAGTGTTCCAGTAGGAAAAGGAAGCACTTGAGCTGGAAGCCATCAGCCAAGACGGCTGGTGGAGACAGCTCCAGTCTGAGCAGGGCCACGTGGACTTTTATGAGAAGTTTCTGCCATCGTGGCCTCCTTCTGGGTGTGATGGAGCCAATCAGTCCTTGTTCAAGCTTTTTGGTCCTTGTGGGGGCTTTTTTGGTTGTTGTCGAGGCAGTTGTCAACTGTCATGACGCTGCTGGGTGTGGCACTTAGCATGCTAATGAATTACAATGTGTGTATAATGAGGCTCAAGGTCCACTGGAAGTCAAATCCTCCACCATCGTGGGCTCCGTGGGGTCTAACCAGTCCCTGTTTCTTCTCTGCAGCTGCCTCCTGAGACTTAGATAAGAGTAGTTGCTTCCTATTTGGGGAAGGGTTTAGGGTATGGTCCTGCAGGCAAGAGCCTTGGTAACAAAAAAGAAAGTTGCTTTTAATCAAAATGTCTATAATCTGATGGACCCAGTATCATCTCCTCCCCCCCAAAAATTTCCAAAGATTCTGTTCAGCCATGAAATTTTAAAGGAAAATGAAGGAATAATCTCAGTTAATCCTTGGGATAGGTGGTCAGAGTCATTGCCACCCCACAGTGCCTGCAGGCTTGTTCTAATCAACTGCTTACACCTGCTCTTCTGTGACTCAGGGAGGCCTGGGAGACATCAGCTTTTCTATAAACAAGAGGCAAGAGGCAAGGATCTGGGGGTGAGTGGGGCCACAGGATCCTGCTTGGTATCATTTCCATGGGATAAACATAAAAATAGAACCATGTCACACCCAATTTGCACTTTGTAAGTGAAGATTTTTGTCAACTTTACAACTGAAATGGCCTATTGCAAACCCTCCCTGAACATTTCAAATTGGACTTTTTGCAAAGCCATGCCAAAGAGCTTCATAAAAGAGACGCTGATTATTCTCAAACTAGAGCAGAGCTATACTATCAGTCAAAACACTACATTATTTTTTTTTTTTCATCTTCCATGTAAGCTGAGGCAAGAGCATGGAGAACTTTTTTTTCTTAATAGGCCTTTCATATACTATGTGGAGTACAACAGAATGGTGCAATTTTCAAAACTGGAGCTGTTCAAGAAATCATTAACATTCGACTAGAATGTCCTCTTTACCAGACGATATATTCATAGATTCAAAAACTATAGTTTAAGCTAAACTAAATAAATAGCAAACCTTAAATCATGTATCATGCATGTATTGTCTTACTTACTATATGTTAATTATTTATTTCATAAATTTCAGTTGTGTAGGTCCTATATTTCAATACAGTTCAGAGGCATGACTGTACCACACAGGTTAATCAGCCATTATGGGAAACAGCAACTGTCAGCTCCAGTGTTAAAAATCCATGTATTACAGGCCAGTTTATTGATTTTCAAAATTGTAGGATAGTGCAGCTCAGCCCATTTTCTTGTGAATGAGACGGGGATGCTTGTGAGAATTCACCCTCGATAGGAATCCACTAACAGTTCCGAGATCAATAGCATGTTTATCATTAAAACACACAGAAGAGGTGGCAACATCAAAATCATCCCCAAATCGATCATCAAAAACCCTAGATTCTAGTCTGTTTACAGCGCTTACTTTGCCTTAGAGAAAGTCACTTATTTTTTTCCGAGCTTCAGCTCCCAGGCCCAGAAAAGGAAATTCTTCCCAATCCTGATTAGTCAGAGGCATTTTCCGCGGCCCAGATAAACAAATAAATAAACTTTCTCTACACGTTATTACGTTAATAGAAATATGCTCAAGTTGGGAAAGAATATTCCTTGTTCTCTAAACTGTATGCCTGTTATTCTTCATAAATTTCATATTTTATTTTACTGTGTTATGGCACAGACACTTGCTGACGGTGAACTACAGTTTTGTGTTGGAGACCTACACCTGCCAAGATAACAGCTAAAACCATGGCTGCAAGGAACTAAAGGCCTTTGGATGTGCAACTGTTTGGTGATGCTATAGACATTGGCCAATCATTAAGCTGAAGACCAAAATTTTAAAAAAAACATATAAATATGTATATATAGAGAGAGACAGACAGACAGAGAGAGAGAGAGACGAGAGAGAGACAGAGAGAGAGAGAGTACACTCTGGAAAAGAAAAGAGGGTAACGTTTGCCATTGATACATAGCAGTACAGAAGGCATATAAAATACTTCTTAAGCAGATGATTCTGCTATATAGAGACATGGAGGAAATGTATAGTGATGGATTCTAAGAATTCTTCCTTTTCAACAAATTAATGGAATATTGGACTAGTGACAACAAAAGGACATCATTATTTTAATGGCTATCAGAAATAGCAACAGATAAAAATGGTGAAAGCTAAAACTCCTCTCAAGCTATTATGAATTCTCTGAAGGGCTAAAATTAAAACAAAAAAACTAAAATGATCATTGAAATAAAAGCCATTATTTACTGACCTCTCTCTCAGTGGCAAAGAAACAAGCACTTTTGTATGTTATCTCTTGTACTCATAACCACATCTCTATGAGGTCCATGTTATTATTACCCCATTTTACAGATGAGAATACTTTTCTCAAGCTTGGAGAGTTGGGTTCAAATCAAATAATTCATAAGCAACAGAGATAGGATTTTATTCTAATTCATTGCAAGTTCATGATCTGAATATGGCATTATGTCTCTGTATTCATTCCCTGAAATAATATCTCTCCCTAGGAGGTCACAAACTAAAACAGAAGGTAGAAATTTTCCATATAATTATGGAAATAGCTACACATTTTTCGCTCCTTGGTTGCTTAAACTACCCATGAATCAAAGACAATTGTAGTAGAATAACAGATTTAGGTACAATGAGAATACAAAAGAAAAACAAACATTCAGAGTTTTGCCAGATGAATGAATACCTTCGTGTAAAAGAAAGGAAGAAATAAACATCTGAAATTGGAATAGCTGAATAGCAAAAACAGAGTTGTTGAGCATCAGAAGTAAAGTTCTAGGGAACTGGCAATGCGAATTATTCCTGGAAAGTAAAGGAGAGCCAAGAGTGGGAGATATGCGCATCTGAGGCAACACAGGTTAAAATCCATGAATTCTTAGTGTTTGTTTAATGTCTCTTGACACATGCAGTTGGGCTGGGGAAAGAACATTAAATGAGACAAATGGCATCAAGTACTTGTAGCTTTTACAAATTGTCAAGAAGTGAGGACAACTCTGAGCTGACTGATGATCCTCTGAAGCACACACACATGTGGCTACAAGGTTTGTGGGGGCGTCAGCCTCCCAAACCAGTCACTTCACTGGCCTGAGTGAGAATGGGATCTCGAGTTCTACAAACTCAACATCTAGAATCTGCTTATTTCTTCCAAGTCTATCATTAATCTTTTATTATTTCCATTCACTATCGAAAAGCCACTATTTTAATTCAGCAGATAGATTTATTATCCTGCAGTGCTAAGTTTCTGTTACATGGTTGTCGTGTAGTATAAATATAGCTACTTAAATACAACACACACATATATAATGCCATTTAAATGGATGTGCTTTATTTAATCAGTCTTGTAACTGACTGTTCTATTGTATTTCAGTCATCCAGTCCTACATGAATTACTTCTGCAGACAAAAAGAAAAAAAAATTGTAGTCTCACCAAAAACATGCTCAAACAGTTGTAATTATGTTTTTATTCCTCTGTAATATTTTTAACTTTGTACATATTCTGTTCTTAAGAAAAAAAATCTTTTTCTGGATCATTAGAGAAAAAAAATATTAACTCCCCACATTCAATCCTGGGATCAAACAGAAAGCCATGATTTTCTAGTGTTCACGTCAAATATCCTCTCTGTTTTATCATTAGGACTAGAGATCACTGACAGAAATGACATTTGAACAGAGTATCTGGAGGCTGTCTGTTCATTGTCTACAAATGTGTACATGTACTACACTGAGTTTTAGCATAGCATAGAAAGAATGTGTCTTTCTCTGTATGATTGGCCTTTATTGTATAATGAGATGATGATAACTAGGATTTATTGTCTATTATGGACTTGATCCTTAACACATATTATGACCACTTGTCATCAGAATCCAATGTAGATGATTAAGGCCATTATCCTCATTTTACAAATGAGGAGAGTGATCCCCAGAGCCAGTAAAGAAGTTTCTCGGGTTGAACAGTGTCAGAGCTGGGCTGAGATTTGAACCCAAGTCTGAGGAACTCCACACCGCTACCTACTGCACCATCAAGTGCTGGAGTAGTGTGACTGTGGAATTTCAGAAATTAGTTTTTTTGCAGATCTCCTTGCATGTGATGCATGACACAATGGAATAGAAACAATAAATATAGTAGTTTTGCAAAAATAATACAATAGAATCCCATAGCAGCACCTTCAAACACTACCTTGGATTAGCAACAAAAAGAAGACTTTTCCCTTCATTTTCTTAAGAAGAATTGTCCACAGCAAAAAGAATAGAATTGTTAGTCTGCCTTCTCAGCCAGCTAGCAGGTAGATTACTGTTTCCTTGGTGTCATTTGTATTATTTGAGTTTATTTTGTGTGTTGCATGTGTTCTCAGGGTATAATATCACTCAAGAGCAAAGTGAAGACAGAGTGGTGCAGCTCATTCATTAATTTTCACAGCAGTTGGTTCTTTGCTGGCATTTAAAATTAGCATTAGGAGAAGTTAAAAAAAAATTCAGCTTCATTTCATACCACATAAAGCACTATGATTTTCTAGAAAGGCGGCAAACTGATTAAATTGAATTAGTGCAAGATAATCACCCAGCAAAAGAGAGAAATGTTAAACCCTATATATCCCAGACAAGTTCAAAGACCCTGACTTTTAGTGTTTAAATATTATCTGGTATCAAAGGTGACACTCCCGCTAAAGTCACAGGATAACAAGTAAATTGAAGCAGGGATAATAAATAAGTGATACCTTATATTGTGGAATAATCCCTAGGACTAGTCTTGCTAATAAAAATTGTAAGTTACAACTGTATTTATAAAATTTTTTTTAAAAACCTTGGGAAATTTAAATGTTAGGCTGAAATTACAATCCTTGGGGGAAAAGAGTGAGAAGGTAAGAGAGTATTTTTGTTCCATGATGAGGCGAGAAGAGCAGAGTGAACAAAAGCACTGCTAAGAGAATACACTTATCCATGAACAAACCGATAGCAGCTCTTTAAATTGTTTTAGGTTCTTCTATTAGTCAGAATCACTGAGAGCCCCTTCACCTTGCAGGATAAGTCAGAATAAATAGTTCCTTTTCTTTTGGCCAATTTAAATCCATGGACAGCACAGAACTTGATTTATTTGACAACCCCTTGGATACCAAAAGAACCTTGAACATATTTACTTCGCCAAATGTTATCAGAAAGTTTCAATAGTGTTTACTTCACTGATCTAGTCCATCTGAATCATCTCTCTGTCTCAGTCAATGAAAATGCTTGCAACTTTTCTACTGGTGATAAATTGTTGATAATTCGCCACAAAAGCTTTATACTGTCTCCATGTCATTTCCAACTTTTCTATTCAATGCTCAATTTCAACTGTGTATTTTAAACATTAGTGAATAGACAAGAAAGCTGATTAAATTATGGAAATGAATAATAATAAGAGCTGTGGACTTACCATGGATCGGGCTTTTAAAAACTACTGATGGTTAAGCCTCACCCCAAAACAATTCATGTGCATCTCTGTATGGAGGGTCAGAGAGAGGCATTCGAGTTTTTAAAAGCTTTTTGAGTCATTCTAGTATGCAGCCCTTTGTACCTTGTAACCCAACTCTTAGAAACTTAGAAGGTCCTTTTCCTCTAAGGAAAGGCCAAGTAGAGGTGAATGGTGAAATCTGGCTGTCACAGACGTGTGTGGATGAAGAGGTCTGCTAAATGAGATACCTCCGTGGATACTGTTGACGCCTTTCTAACAAGAGATACAGCATCAGAAGGCAGATCAAGTCTCACACACGCAGATAGTCAGATAATTCCCCCAACTAGCCCTGAAGGGGGAAAGGGAAAGCTGTGGCATTAGGACCACTTGTCTAGTGAGGCAAGATGAGTGCATGACAGCACTGAGGAGACGTGGGTCCCCGCCTCAAATACTGATGTTTCCCAGCTATCAGTCTGCCGGGAATTTAGCCCCATTCTCCTGAAGGCAGACAATGAAGTCAGGACGTTCAGGCTGCCAGCCAGCTTCTGAGGAGGGAGCAAAGGTGTCCAGAGGCAGTGTATCTGGAGGAGAGTGAGTGGATGCTTCCTCTTAGCACCTGCTCCCAAAGTAGTCTCTTCCGACAATAGCCTGATACAATATCGAAATAATGTTTAAGAGGATAATGAGAAATTAACTGAAGTGTGAAAGAAGGTCAACTTACTCAACACATGATTGAAATTACAGCAGTTAGACCCTGAGATATGGGGGGGAAAAAAAGCTTGTGCCTTTGCAATGCACCAGCCTTCCCACCAGTCAGTGGGAAGATCTGCCATCCCCAACTAGCTCTACTTCTAAGCTTTCTATCTTGACATTAGAAGATGAAATTTTCATCTGGAGATATTCCGATTAGATGGTAATTTTGGGAGTTCACTAGGGTGCCGGGCATGGCAGAAACTTGAGACTTTACAAGCTTTCAAGTGTCAGAAAGGAGCCCAGCAAAGCAAGTGCACACATGCCCGTGGTGATGGCAGTCGTCTGTGAAGTTCCTAGCCGGAGGTGCTGACTTATACCCAGACTGCAGCCACTCCAGTGGCAGCATCTTTCCCAGCATCAGCCAAGGGAGGCCTCCATACATCATCCAAAACCCCTATGGGGCTCTCAGAAGAAGAACAGAAACCACATGGTTCTTGGTAAGTTAGATGAAACCTGGAAGGGCCAAGTGCCCATTGTGGGGCTTCTAAACAGAGTGCGTGATCACGAATCAAATAGGAATCACATTTACAAAGTGATTCAAAATCATTAAGGACATATTCACAGTCTCTATGATACTGAAAAGAGAAGAGAGAGTTTTTAAAGAATTTTCTTCCTTTGTTATTGCAGTTTTGTCCTTCTGTGAACTGACGCTGAGGATAAAAGGAATTCGTATTTATAGATGCAATCAGCATCAATGAAAGGTCACCGCTCTGAAATGAAGTTCCCCAGTGTGGGCAAGCCAAGTGTTTCTATCTCTTAAATGTCATGATATTCTCAATTCCAAAACAAAAACCACTTGGACTTATTTAGCGTCCATCTGCTCAATTTCAGGAAAGTGTCATATAAAAGGAATTTAACTGTCCCAGGTATTGGGGAACCCCCAAACTTATAAAAGATCATCACCATGAGAAAGAACATGTGGATGTCCAGAGACTAACATCAGCACCCAAAGATGATGCCTGAATAGTGTGATATTATAGTAATTTGTAAATATGCACAAATATTTAGACTCATTTTCGTAACATTCAATTTAGCAGCATGTGTATAAATAGACTTTCTAATATTTTAAATTACTAATTAATTGGCATTAGTTTCTCCAATCAAATTTTAATGCAAAAATGATTTCTGTGTAATTGCATTATTTGTCAACATCTAATATTGATGTAATGTTTTTACCAGCCCCCCGTATAATGCATATACTAAAGAGAAAAAAAAGATGCCGTCTGCAGAGAATTTATAATCTAAGTTGGAAACATATGAATTGCAGATTAGAAACACAAACTTCAAATCACAAAAGGCGTCATTAAGGGAGGATCAGAAAAATTCCTAAATATCAGTGCTAATAATGAGGGATGTTTCTGAGTTTCCACAAAGCAAAAAAGAGAATGAATATGAAAGCATTTATCAGTATTGAATTTACAAAGTGAAAAGCTATAATGGAAAGGAAATAAACATTAATGAGGTGCAGGAAATTGGACTTTATCGATTAACAAGCCAACTAAATAGGTAACTAACCATGCATATTTGTATTTGAATCAAGAACCTAAATAGGTTTGGAATCAGCAGTCATCAATAATGTATATCTATTTAAAAAAAATGAAAGGGCTCTTCTAGATATTAAGATTCGGGTTGATAAAAATGTGCTATTTATGCCTTATATGTTAACGAACTTTCAAAGAATCATATCCTTGCAAGTGATACTTAACAAAAAATTTATCTGGGCATGTTGACCATCCTTGGATAAAGTCAGTTTTTCAAGGTCATTCTAAACACCACATGTTGTCAATCTTCCTCAACACTTTTACATGAACACACACTCTTCACAGAGTACATACATGAAGATGTGAGCTAAGTGAGGAATTCTGCTGGCTAGCAGATAATTTCATATGTTAATACTATCACTTTTTACTATGTCTAAAAAGCACAATCAATGGCTTGCAAAAAAAAAAAAGCACATGATTAAATGAGAGGTTTTTGTTATTAAGGTAATTACATTTTTTCCCATTTTCCAAATATAACAAAATTTTTAAAACAGTTTTAAATTTAGAGAAAAAATTGCAAGAATAATTCAGAGACCATACCTCCCACAACCAGTTTCTTCTATCATTAACATCTTACATTAGTTGGTACATTTGTTATAATACCGATACATTGTTACTAACTAAAGTCCATACTTTTTCGCATTTCCTTCATTTTTCAAATGATGTCCTTTTTTTTCATTTCTAGGATCGCATCCAGGATACTATATTATATTTTGTTCTCATATCTTTTTAGGCTCCTCAGTTTTTCAGGATTTCTTTGTTTTTGATGATCTTGATGGCTCTGAGGAGTCCTGGCAGGGATTTTGTAGGATGATCTCATAGTGGGATTTGTTCAGTGTTTTCTCATGATTTGACTGGGGTTATGGGTTTGAGGGAGAAAGACCACAGAGGTAAAGTGCTTCTTCCTTTACATTACATCAAGGGAACATGTTCTCACCGTGACTTACCCCATTTTAGACAATAAGTGCTCTATTGCAGCCAAACACCACAGAAAAATAAAACTGTGGTCCAACCCCCACCACAGCAGCAAATGCTGAGTAGGAAACCTAGATTCCACCCTGGCAGGTGTGTAATGAGATACTCCATTTCTCCAATGGTGTGGTGTCAGAGAAGACAAAGTAGGGAGTTGAAACTTTCCTCTCCACTGGACAGTGACAATGCTCGCTCCCAGCAGTGTCAATGGAGAGCACATGGGAGCCTGAACTTCCACTCCCTCTTAGCAGCAACAGATGTGCCCCTCCCCTATTTGGCTGGGATGATGTGAAAAGGGACCTACTGTCAAGTCAAGACTGTTACTATTATTGAGAGTAAGAAAGAACCCTCTTCTTGGGTATTGAATGAGCTGAGAGGAAAACCTGGATTTTTACCTCCACCTGGCAATACAATGTAACATCTTCCTTCTCCTACTGAAGCAGTATCAGAAAAAGCCAACTAAAAGAGAAAGTTTAAATAAGACTCAGAGTTTCATAGCATTTTGTAAAAATATCTGCATTTCACTCAAAGCAGAACATCAAAAATCAAATGGCATACATAAGCTCCAGTTTATCAATAATTAAATGAAATATAAATTATCTAAACGCATGACTAAAAAGACAGGGATAGGCAGGGTGGATTATAAAATAACACCCATCTATATACTGTCAACAAGAAATTCACTTCAAATACAGGCAAATTGAGATGAAAAGGAAAAGGATATATCATGAAAACATTAATCAAAAGAAACAGTAATTATTTATTAATATCAGATAACATCGGCTTCAGAATAAAAAAAATCCCAGAAAGGAAGAGAATATACTAAATGAAGGGTCAATCCACCAAGAAGACATGGCAATCCTAAAAGTGTATAAAACAAATATTTTGCAGAGCTGCAAAATATGTGAAGAAAAAACTGCTAGAACCAAAATGAGAAATAGAAAAATCCACAATTATAGTTGGAGATTTCCACATCAGTCTCTCAATAATTTATAATTTATAAAACAACTAGACAGAAAATCTGCAAGGATATAGAAGAATTCAGTAACACAATCAACCAACAGGATCTAATCAACATTTATAGAACAGTCTTCACAACAGCCGAATATACATTCTTATTATGCACCCATGAAACATATACCAATATAGACCATATCCTGGTTATAAAACAAACCTCAGTAAATTTAAAAGGACTGAAATCATACAGAGTTTGACCACAATGGAATCAATCCAGAAATCAATAGCAGAAATGTAACAGGAATATCTCCAAACACTTACAAACTAAACAACACACTTTTAAATAATCCATGAGTCAAAGAAGTCTCAAGAAAAATCAATAAATAAGTTGAACTGAATAAAAAACACAGCATATCAAGGTTGGTGGGACATAACTAAAACAGTGCTGAGAGAGAAACTTACAATCCTGTATGCATACAATAGAAGAGGCAAAGTCCCAAATGGATAATCTAAGCTCACATGCCAAGGACAGCAATGCAAACAAAAAGAAGGAACAAACAACAAATTAGAAACCAGTGAAACTGAAAACAAGAGTAAACATCAGTAAATCAAAGAGCTGATTCTTTGAAAATATCGATAAAATTAATGAGTCTATACAAAACTAACAGAGGGAAAAAAAACATAAATTACCAGTATCTGGTATAAAATAGGGGTTATCACTATAGACCTGCAGACATCAAAAGATCATAATAGAATACAACGAACAACTCCACACACATACGTTTGGCAACTTAGTTGAAATGGAATAGCTACCCCAAAAACACAAAGTGTCATAACTCATCCAATGTGAAATATATTATCTGAATAGTCCTCTAACTACTAAAAATATTGAATTGTAACTAAAAAATTCCTCCAGAAGAAATCTCCAGCACCAGGGACTTCTACTACACATTTAAAAAAGAGTTAAAACCAACTTCATACAATTGCTTTCATAAAATAGAAGAAAGAATGCTTCCTAACTCCTTATTGTTACCCTAATAACAAAACCAGACAAAGACAAAACCAAAAAAAAAAAAAAAGAAGATTACAGACCAATATGGTTCATGAATTCATACACAAAAATTTTCTTAAAAATAAAGTAAATAGAATTAGGCAATATAAAAATAATTCAACCACATGACTAGCTGGAGTTTATTCCTACATCATACTTGATGAGAGTTTGATATCTGACAAATGGTCCTTCTACGCCTACCTGTTTTGAAGATGCATTTGTAGATGTGGTTTGAAAAGCACTTTGCTACTTTACACACCCAATGTGTTTTTCTATTCATATGTTTTGCTTGTTGGGAGATATAAAACTTTATAGTCAAAATTCTTCAATTTGTTACAAAGATTAATTCTCAGATATGTGATTTTAATCAAAAGCAGAACATAAATTGCTCCACATGTATCTCTAATGGCCTTATCCCAGTTTTATGAGATTTAGTTTCTAATTCAATATTTCGGGCATTCAGCACTGCCTTCAACAAACGTGTTAAGGCCCAGTCACTAGCAGTTGTGGTTTTCGGCACTTTGGTATATAAAATATTCTTGCTTTCTTCTTGCTTGATATTGACTTAAATATCTCTTTAAGGCTTCTTTCAAATCCTTAAGTGCGTTCAATTTACCTTGAAGGGATTTATTAAGCATCCATATTTTGCTTAATATGAAAAGTGGCCAAAAAAATAAAAAGACTCAGTGTTTCTCTTTAAGGAGCTCATAGTCCAGCAAAGAAGAGAAACAAGTAAGCAAGTAATTTACTATATTACTGTATCTTCTAATGAGTGACAAATGTTTCCAGGGGAATCTTAAATACACAGAGCAGGGACTTCTAACACACTCTGCTAGATGTCACTATTTTGGCTAGGTGACAAGTCCTTGCACTAGAACTTGACTCATCATGAATAGAAAAAAATTTTTTTATCCAATAAAGGAGAATATGAGCAAAATCTGGGATTTCAATAGATTGTTGAGAGGATAGAGGGAACTTGAAAATGAGGCGAGATGATGCTATATGACTACATAGGATTTGAAAGGTACATTGAGGGCCTAGATGAGCTCAGTGAATATTGTTTTGATTTGATTACACATTCCATAGCAGGGATTTTTTTTTTTTTTTTTTTTTTTTTTGCTTAAGAACTCAGTAGCCTAGGCATAGGCACCCAGAAGAAAGATAATGGAAAGAAGGTAGTGATGGAATTTTTATGTTAGTTTGTTGGCTAGTTGGTGAGTTAGTTAGAAAGATAAATTGTACATTCCAGAGCATGAGGTCAATTGCATGATATGGGAGTAACACAGTCCATTGCAATTGGTCCTTTGTCATCTTTTTAATAAAACTACTTTTTAAGACTGTCAACCCCAATATTTTTTAGAAATGAGCTGTCCACTTCTATTTGAATTACTAGTGATGCAAAGATCTCCAATAAACTCTAGAAAGTCATCTTTCATCAGTTCCTGGATATGGTAACAATAATCTCAAGCCCAAGCATTAGAGATAAAGAAGAACTAATTCAAGCCTAACTTTTGTGAACTGAAATTGGACAAGAAGAAAAGGCAGAAGTAGAATGTAGGAAACAGAAAATATGAACTCAGAAACAGAAAAGAAACAAACATGGAACATGGACAATACAAAACAGAAATTGCTATCTGCTGCAAATATCAGAGCTGAGAATAGAGAAAATCCTATTTGAAAATCGAGTTTTGAAAACTTTCTTTGATATAGTTTGTTTTATTTTGCCTAATAGTTGAGGAATGCAAAGAAGCAAAACGTATGGGTAGCAAAAAAAAAAAAAAAAAGTGGATGGTTTAGTATTCTGTGTACCAAAACATGACAGAATTTACCATGTGTACTGCTACTTGCAATTATTAATACAAAATATTCTCTTCTCTCTGAACAAGTTCAATCCTTGTGATACAAGTATAGAGTTTAAAGGCTAGTGAATAATTTATAGTAGATGGTCATTATTTTATAAGTTCTTATCAAACATAATAAACTATGAACTTTTTGGTTCCTAGCATCATTAAAGAACTATTTTCTCTTTAATATCTGGCTGCATAAAAACTGATTTTGTGTTTTGGATAAACAATTTCAATCCTCAAATTATCAGGAAATAATAAATAAAGAAAACTGACATAACAAAATAACCCAGGGCTTAATTAAGCCATTTAGTAATTCAGAAGGCACTCTATCTTAGATTGTTTCATGTTCATTATGAAGGATACCAAATCTGCACTGGAAAACTACAGAAGACCCCACAGAAGGTTTTAATTGAGAAGATGTTAGCTAAACCACATTTTTGTGAAATTTGTTAGATGACATGTTGAGCTAAAAAGCAACTTGATGATTTAAATTATCTACATTTCTTCTACACCCAAACCACTTCATGTATCCCGCCATATTGCAAATGGGCAATTACACAATGGTCTCCTCTTCTTGACCTCGGGCTCTTTAGTGATAAGGAGGGCTTCTTGTTTATCTGTGTCCCTAATGTTGAACTTCAAATATAAGTTCTTAATTAGTCTGTTGACCTAAGCTATTTAGCAAAAGTAAAGGCATTTGTAAGCGATACCAGCCTTTTTTTTTTTTCCTCCCTGCAGTCTTTCCCTCCTCTCCTGTTCCTTTCTCATCCGTTCCCTGATGTTCTTCTTCCCACCTGTTCTTTCCTCCGCTTCCTCCCCAGTCCTGAGTCCAGCTTCCTCTCTCCTTTCCAGCACTTCCTCTCTGTTGTTCAGTCTCTGAGTGACCACGTTCTCCCCCCACTCCCCTACCTCCATGCTGCACAGGTCACAGGAGACTTCCAACCTCCCCTTTTCCCCCAGGAATAAGAATACAGTGGGCTGATGAGGGTCGATCTCTGGCCAACAGGCGAAATGGAGGTGGTGCCAGTGGGAGGAGAAAAGATGGGATCAGTGATTCAAGTGGCAGCGTTCATGGACAACAATGGATTCAGTCACATCACCTCTGAGAAAAAAATAGCATGGATGAAGAGAAGAGCCAGGTTCTGGCTCCTGCCCCCTTGCTGTCCTTTCCTGGAGAGGACACTGGAGAAGCCAGGGGGCCCACCATGGCCCCAGCTGAGACAGAAGAATAGACCTGTCATAAAAAGAGCAGGGAAAACAACCAGGACATAACCCACCGTCCTAATGAATGTCTATTGAGGATGGACCAGGAAAGAAAAACTCCAACTTCCCACGATCAAATGTGTTTTCCAGACTGGCTAAATGAAGCTCGTGGTATTAAAGGCATAAGAAGAAAGAAAGGAAGAAAGGAAGGAAGAAAGGAAGGAAGAAAGAAGGAAACAAAGAAGGAAAGAAAGAAGGAAAGAGAAAGAAAGAGAGAGGGAGGGAGGAAGGAAGGAAAGAAGAGAGGGAGGCAGGAAGGAAGAGAGGGAGGCAGGAAGGAAGAGAGGGAGGCAGGGAGGGAGGAAGAAAGAGAGAGGCAGGGAGAGATACTGTTCTATTAAAATAGAAGTGGAGGAAGGGATTTCTTAGGAGATAAAACAGTGCAAAATATTCCATTAATTTTGTTTAGTCTTCAGCGATTACTGCTAAGGAACAAAAGTCAGTATGGAGCAACAGCAGGATAAAAAGCTGATGAAACTTTTTACGCAGTTGACAAACAGTACATTGAGAACCTGTGCCACCAAGTGCCTTATCAAGCTTAGATCTGATGACAGATTCAAGGTAGATTAACTCGTAGGGTGGCATTTTATGGATGAGGGCTACAGGTAAAAAAATCTTCATCTGGAAAACCTATGGTAAAACACTCAACCCTGAAGTATAATGAAATCTAAAGATATCTAATGAGTGTTTCTGCTGCCTCTACATTTTTAGCTTTAATTCATGTGCCTAGATGTTTCCCAGGAGATCTAATTAAAACATGAAAAATATAATAAAATGGATATGTTTCTATGGAAATGTATTTGTTTCTTAAAACACAACGCTATAATAGGTTAGATGTAAAGTATCATTTGGACAGGGCATAGGTTCCCAGCATTTACTAGGCAGGGGAGGAAGAGGCTTATCATTATTTTGACAGCTGCATGGTGGATTTCAAACTCAGGTCTAAATGCATTTCAATTATTAACTTAGTTTAGCAATCGTTAGTAATTTAGCAATTATTTAAGAAGAAAAAAGAGCCACAACCACTATGACTACAGAAATCAAATATTTTATTATTAATAATATTCATTAGTATTTATAATAATATATCTTATTAACAAATGCAAAGGCATAATAATGTCTTTAAAAATATATTTTGTACATCCAGCAAAATGCACATCACACACTCAGCATGAAAACATATAGGAAATGTAGAGGAAAGAGATCATAGAAAGTTATTTTCTAAGGAGAAAAGGATGTTCATTGTTTGAAATTTATTCTGTCTTACTGTGTCTGTCTGTCTCTGTCTCTATATAGCTGACCCATGAACATCTCAGGGGTTGGGGCGCTGACCCTCTGCGCAGTAGAAAATCGGAGTAAAACTTTACAGTTGTCCCTCTGTATCTGTGGTTCTGCATCCTTGATTCAACCAACCATGGAGTGTGTAGTACTGTAGTATTTAGTGCTGAAAAAAATCCCCATACAAGTGGACCTATACAGGTCAAACCCATGTTGTTCAAAGGTCAACTGTTTATGTGTGTGTGTGTGTGTGTGTGTACACACACGGGTGCATTAAATACACATAAAGATGTGTGTATGAATTGTATGTATGCACATACATAATATATCTGTGCAGATGCATACATACTATATATAAACAGCAAACTGAATGAATCAGGGTCTTTCCATTTTAGTATCAATACAGCGAACTCTTGACTATTCAGAAGGTGGGTATTCTTATTTTTGACCCATTTTTTTCTCATTCTTTTTCTTACTGTCAGAAATTGTATTTCTTCCTCAATCAATAACATAACAAAGAGTAAGCAGAGAAAGAGGAAGAAAAAGGTGACTTTATTATTAATCTATTTTCCTACTTCTGACAAACGTTTTCCAGGTAGAGACGTTGGCGATGGGAGATAAAGCTGAGCTTTTATCTATGGTTGGCATTTATCTAGTCTCTAGCAATCCTTCCCTTTTGTAGCTCCTCAAAAGGAAGAGTCTTTCCAAAGTTTTCTGGATAGTTTTCATTTCATTGCTTCATCCACTGATCTAAAGCTTTAGTTTTAGGAACTGGGAAGTACATTTTAAGAACACCCAATAATAGCTATAAATCTAGGGCCACACTTTTTTTCCTTTGATAGTTTAAGGAAACCACTAGCCCTGAGCGGTGGGTTATAAGTAAAGAAAGTGATAGTGATTATGTAAATTCCCTGCTATCCAGCCCCAAAAGACATACAAAAATTTTTCCTAAGGAATGAAAATAACTTTAAAATTCTTATAAGTATCCCCATGAAATTAGGTTACAACATTTTTTTCAGAATTTCCAACTTCCCTGAGAATATTTTAGTCTTCAGTCATTTGTCTTTGCACACAGTGACCTATAATCGTATGTCTTCTCTAAGTTTATCTACATGAAGATGTTTTAATAAAAAATACGTGTATAAAAGTCCCATTGGTTAGTATAATCACATGAATCTCTTTCACTGGACCTCCTCCCATGGGCTTATTTTCTAGAAAACAGTAAGGTATTACATTTTCTAAGATTCTTTTGTAAGAATGTTTCTATTTGTTTTATTTAGTTTTTACCATTGATATATTGATTTTGTTAGATTGAAATCCAAGTAAGAGCCACAGATCACATTTGTTTACAATGCCTCTTAAACCTCTATTTACCTTTTGTTTTCTTGTATTTGTTGGAAAAAATGGGCTTTTTGTTGACTCGGGTTTTCCACAGTCTAGATTTCACTGATTGCATATGTGTGGGGTCATGTGACGTGTTTCTCTGTTCTCTGCATTTAATGTACACTGGCAATCAGAACTAGAGGCTTAATCCGATTAATTTTTTTTGGCAACACTCAACAACCTTCAAAAAGGCATACATTTATATCAAAAGGTAAATTAATATCTGGTTGTCTCTTATTTTATGTTAATGGCCACTATGATCACTGCCTGGATTGACCATTTTACTAGGCATTTTAAAAATACAGGTATTCTGTGACCAACATATACTTTAATAATTGGAAATAATGTTATTGATGGCTCTGTGGCTGGTATGGAAGCTCCACTAAACTAGAGATGCCAGGAGAGGGAAAAACAGTTCAAGTCACAGCATTTTTCAGCTACTAGGAGCATATTACTAGGAGCATATGTGAAGCATATGCTATGTTTAATTATAAAGAAGAAGAATTAAAACATCATACTAAAAAGTATGTTAAGTTGTTTGAATGCTGTGTGAAAATATCTTTGGACGTGTGCAGAAATGGGACAACTTAAAGGATGTTTCAGTGAAACATCAGGAATATGGGAAGGAAAGTCTTCACTTGTTTTTATGGGACAAAGAGATGATGTACAACCGTTTTTCAAGATCCTCTAATTACCCAAATTTATTCATCCATCCATCCATCCATCCATCTATCCAGCTATCTATCTATTCATTCCGTGAATACTGACATCTGCTATGTGCAGGGAACTAAGAACATAGCAACTATCTAATCAAGACAAGGGAAGTCCTTAGCCTCATAAAGCTTACATAGGTTCTGGTGGAAGAGAAAGGCTACAAGTAGGAAAAAAAAAGTAAATGATATAATTTCATATAGTGATAAGTGTGATGGAGAATAATAAAATTGAGAAGATGTAGTATTATTTGATTTCAAGATGTCAGGAAAGAACTCTCTGGGAAGATGACATAGTAGTTTAATAACAGCTAAATGATATGAAAGACCAAAACGTGACAATACCTGGGGGAGGGGGGAGTTCAAGAGGTGAAATCAACTGCAAAATCCTCAAGAGAGGAAGAATCTTGGCCTGAGTGTGGGCTTTAAGTTTCGGGGCTAAAAAAATGGGTTAATGACGGTGTCACTTTTTGAGACTGTAAGAACCGTAGGAGCATCAGGACTACAGACGGGGGGGAGGGGAGCAAGGATTCAGTTTGGGGAATTCTAAGCTTGGAGGATTGTTTTTGACATCCATCTAGAAATATACTTTTGGCAATTTACGTTGGCAAACTCTGACTTTGTCCTCCAGTCTTTACCTTGGTTCCCAACTCTGGTAACTAGATTCTGATCCTTGTCCCTTTACCTGAATGCTTGAGCGAGTCACCTACCTCCTACCCAGACCATCTAGACCAGAGACCTTGCCTAACTCCTATGCATACTACCCCTGGGACAAGCACTCCGTTTCTAATATACCAGCCTTGCCAGGCTTTAAATGGATCCCCCTACCTCTATGGAGAACCTTGAGAAGAGTGAGGGAATTTCTTACCTACTGTCTTGGAAGATAGACCTGTAAGTTTAACATCTGAATCTGGATGAAGGAGAGCTCCTTATATTCAGCCACCAGAGCAAAGGAGGGGGATGTAGGCAAGAGAATATTTAAACTGAGGTGCTGAACCAAACACCAAAGGACTGGGAAGGAGAGATAAAGAGAGCTAGACAAAGGGGTTGAATGTCAAATTTCAGAGACAAGAAAGGAAAGCAGAAAGGCTGTATCTTTCTATAGCAACTAATTTTTTTAACAAGTTGGGTCAGGTAGGACACTATGAGTATCCCCAGTGAAAACTGCACATTTCCATAGTTCACTCCCTAAATATCACCTACTTAAGTATTTCCTTATGTAGAACACCTCTTGGTAGGGCACCTTGTTCTATTTTGAATTATTTTCTGGCCAAATGATATCCTAGATTTACCTGTTTTCAACAGCCAACCCATGCCTGTCTATGCTTATTAAATTGTGTCCTGTGGAAGGTTAATCCTGTGAGATGTTCCAGGAAAAGGTTCTGTGGTTCAGTTTGTGGAGAAAACACTGCTTACATTATCACCACCTGGATCATCCCAGCACCTAGTAGAATATTAATAAAGTGCATCTCAGAAGCCCACTGAGTTTGGTCCACAAGCTTTTTTTTTCATTATTCCAGGAAACACCCATTAATCACCAATGGAAATGGTACCCAAGGAGCAGTCTTAGGTGATGCTGCCCTAGATGGAGCTGCCAGGAAAACTAGTCTTTTCCCGCACCAACGGCTGTATCCATCAGCCTAACAGCCATGCATCTCAATCAGAAGGTCCACATGCTGGTCCCTCTCATCCTGACACTTTAATGCACAGGTGCCCATTGATTTCATGGGGTGTAATATGAATATTGTTAACATAAGAACCGCAATGTGGAGGGCATCCCAGTGAATCATTTGCCTGCTCCATGAAGTCTTCACTGAACTCTTTGTCCTCATTATTCTTCCTCTTTTTAAAATTCCCATAATACTCATAGCTCCCATAATACTCAAATATCAAAAGACCCACTATTCAATATTTAACTGTGCACAGGCTTGTACTTCAGGCTCATTGCTTCTAGACTTATAGTTAGTCATTCTCTGCTTCTACATGAGTGCACCATATGTTTCAGTCACAACAAATCCTCCCAGTCCCCAAGCATGCCTGGGTTTTGTTCACTTCTGTGCTTTCAAATAAGCTGTTTGGGATATCCTTCTCCCTTCTTCCCATCCTGGCCAGTTACTACCTGCTCGTCAAAGCCTTGGTCAAACATCACCCAAGCTTCAAAAGTTCCTCCGGTACAGGGAGTCACTCTGTCCCCTGTGTTCTCATGCCATTTTCTAAAAATCACAGTCACATTTAACGTGTTATGTTTACTAGAAATGTGAGCTTCTGTGACTATCCCCTCTCTCTTGCTAAGAAAGGGAGAACTCTGTCTTTTTCAATTGTGTATCTGTTTTGAAAGACTTCTTCTGGGACATCCAACTCTTCATGGGAAAAAGAGAGAGAGAGAGAAAGAGAGATCAACTGATCTGCAGGAAAAATAAAAGAGCATGGTCTAGCAATACTTCGTTGCTTTTGAATGACAATTCTGTCTTCAGTGAAGAGTGTATGGAGGAAGAGAGGTTTCGGGTCATACATTTTAGCTCACAATGCTACTTGGACATTCAAAATAAAAGGCAGGGTTTTTTTATTCTTGATTAAACTGAATATTATATTTTCTACAAGGCTTCACACCACAACGAGCAGGGGAAAAAATTACTAAATATCTAAATGGACTAAATTTTAGCCCAAACAAACAGTGAAACTTTCTTCAGGGGGCAGTGTTCAGTCCCTTTTGCATAAAAGGGCTCAGTCTCTGGATCAGCCTCCTGAACTCTTTTTTCCTGGCGTCTAAATGTATGGTAAGTCAGGCTTCCTATGCTTCAGGAAGTGGAAGGTAGGGGTTCAGCGACCTCATGCTAACCCTCGGATCTCTAGGATGGTATGTTTTTTGCTGCACACCTTACTGATATAGGCGGTGAGTTCTGCAGCCAGTTTAACGCACAATCTGATCTCTCCAAGCTTCAGCAGTAGTTTGGGGCACTCCCTGTTGACTTCACTTCAACTCAGCTTTAACTGGTGCTTGTTCTTGGTCCATCCACTACCTTGTCCCATGGCATAGATGTCTTCCCACCTTCTCCAGTGGGAGGTCACTTTGTACTTCCACCACTATTTGCCCTCTGCAGGCTACTGGCTGGCAAATCAGCATGTGTACCACACTGGGACTCAGAGTGGCCCAGGGGACTAAGCTGCTGCAACATCCTATTTAACCATGTTGTTAAATAATGGGAAAGTTTACGAGATGGTCTCCTTTCAGTGGCACAGCAAATGATTTCACAGCATCTAAGTTGGCTTTCCCTCTCTGAGTTAGACATTTGTCTGTTTTTTTATTCTCTTCGCATTTCTTTTATTTCCTTTCCCTAAGACCTTAGTTTGAGAAAGGGTTTAACTTTATTCCACCCTTTATTCCATTCATCTTTCCTTATGTAAAATCTAGCCTGACGTGCCTGCCTATTAATACGCTTAAAGAGCAAAAGCAAAATATAGAACTTCGATAGTCCTTATCAAAAAAGTAACTTAGGCTGAATGTAACTGTCTTATTGTAAAGGCCTACTTTTAAATGTAATAGGCTGAATATTAAAATTTCCAGTTTTCTTTCTTTTTCCTGTATGCCCAAGGATATGGATAGCATGGGTCAACTAGGGTGCAAATCACGTACTCAAGAAATCTAATGGGAAAAACCACGCTAATAATTTTTGAAACATTTTTTTTTTCTGTTAAAAAGGTGAATTTTCTCTCCACAGAGAATCTCTGGACCAAATAGCAATGAGTTATTGGATATTTACTCAATAAATTTTGCTAGATAACTACTATGTATTTGAATTATGTTCAGTTTCACTTTGGGGAAATCCATCCTATACGAGTTATTATAAATATAATCACATTCTCAGTCTTCTATATTTTAATCTTTGAGTAAGATTCCAACAAAAGAATGAGTAGCACATATGCAATTTCATTCTAATGACAGATTTTATACATAACAGATATTAGATAAATATTTGTAAGAATAATTTGGGAAAAAAAGACAATGACCATGTTTTCAAAGTTGAATAGTGACTCAATTCCACAAATCTATGAATTTATTCTTTGATCTTTTGCAGTCTAGACTAAATTTCCCAGCATCATTTCTGTTAGGCATCACTTGGTCCCATATAAGACAAGGTCACTCCTTTGTTCTCATTTCTTATCTCACATGAGTGTTTGTTCACTGAACCAAGAACATAACTTGAAGGGATCTTGTGAGAGCATTTCATGACACTACAAGAGAGAACTAGTCTGCTATTAAACATTTCTTACTAAATGTTTGCAGACCAATAACTAGGCTTCAGAAGAAAACTCAACTATAATAGATATTATACATAAGCAAGCACTTGATTTATAGATGTTGGTATATATCTACATTTATGTTTGCATTATAACCCAATTCTAGCATTGATAAAGGAAACCATTAGCATTCCTCATCACTGTTTAAAAGGGAGTTTAAATGCGACAAAGATGACATTCAGAAACGTGTTAGAAATTGATTTTATCAAAAAAGCGTATGAGGTAGTCTAAAAAATAAATAACATTTATACAGAATTTTCTCATTTCCATTTATTTGAACTGCTTCCAAAATTCTATCTTCTTTTTATTTTTAAATTTTTTTCTATATGCTATCATATAGCAATCAGGAATGTATGTTTGCTGGTTGTGAAGAAGGTTATTACATAAATTCAGTAGAAGATATTAACTATTGTCAGACTGGGTTGGAGGGCATGAGAGTTCACTCAGAAAGCACCTTGATAAGCCTTATATATGCTAGAGCAAAGTAAAATAAAGTTCACTAAGCTCATTATGTATGTGTAAATCCACCACTTAGAAGCTGTGTAATACTGAGCAATTTAGTTATTTAGTTAACCTCTTTGAGCCCCATTCCCCCCCAGAAACATAATACAATAGTATCTACTTTATAGGATTTTTGTAAAGGTTAAATGAGTGGGTCTGAATGAGCTGCTAACTTGGTACCATGTTAAGACCTCAGTGTGTGGGAGCTACTATTCATCACGTCTCTTTCCATGATATGTACACCTTTCTTTAATTGTTAGCTTGTTAAAGGCTTGGAGAGGATGTACTGTGGCATTTGAGAAAAGCTGTGGTGTCAGTGGATGCACATGGAGCATGAAGGTGCTTCAGACCGAACACTGAGTGCCTGGATTCATTATTGACATTTTTCTCTAGAAATTCACTTGCTGGAAATACCCATAATCCTTGGCATTTATTCAGATCCTCCCAGAGAACCACATTCTGTGACCTCAAGTGCAATCTTGAGACCTCCTTGTCGAAGTACCTCATAGAGATATAAAGAATTTATTCAATCAACTAGCTTTTTGCTGTTGGTGGAGATAGAAAGTATAGGATGAGGGAAAGATGAAACCCACACATAACTCAATCCTTATTCCAGGCGACTATTACAAAATCCTTCCTTATGAATTCTCATGTCTATGTATGATGGGAAAATAGGTACTATTGTTTCCCATACTTGAGAACTGTTGTTCTGCCCAAACAGATAGTAGAAACAAAGCTTTAAGCTTTTGTGAAAAATAAGTAAATAAAAATAAAAAATAAAACCAAGTCATTTTATCTGTGTGTGTTTATAGATTTTCTTCCCTTTTCTGAAAAATGTGAAGGATATTTTCACGATTCATTCCTCCAATATGAATAGTTTGAGTGCTTTGTAGTCATCTTTGCTGCCTCTAAAATAGTTCTAAATATATATTAAAAACTCTCTAATGAATATATACATGTTCATGTATAACTGAAAAATTGGGCTCTACACTGGAATTTGACACAACATTGTAAAATGATTATAAGTCAATAAAAAATGTTAAAAATAAAATAAAATAAAATAAAAACAAAAAATAAGAATAAAAAAACACTCTATCTATCTATCTATCTATCTATCTATCTATCTATCTATCTATATATATATAAAGCTTTTAGTTTTCTTTCTTTTCTCCCTAACATTTTATACTCTTGTGTTTTAGGTCAGTGGATGAATACTAAAGCTATTATCTCTCAAGTAAAAAAGGATATTTGTATATTTAATATTTGCTTTCATTTTTGATACATCTTTAGAATCATAAACTTTATTAACATGGATTTCTCTTTTCTCTTGCCTTTAGCTAACTGCTGAAAATTAATTTTTTTCTCTCATAGTGTGATTGAAAATTCTTCTAAGACAAACTTTTCATATGAGTTGACTTAAACTTATTTTTTACTTTACTCCCTACTTTCATCAATATTCAGAAAAAAGTGCTGTAGTGGAACATTTTGTTATTTTGGTTGCCAAACATCCAACCTCCATTCCTATTTGATAAAACCCCCCATTGCTTGTAATGGTGGTGGGACTTAGTGTCTTACTTCTCTCACCAGAAATTGAAAGAGAGTGTTCTTTTGCCTCCCTGCTCCCTGGCAGAAGCATTTAGCCTCGCTTAGCCAATTAGCCATTCCCACTGAGTAATCTCGAAACTAGAGCAAGTGCCACAGAGATGAGTTAATGGCTGGAATGTGTCCTCTACTGCCACTAAGCCCATAATTAAGGCAGTAACAACATCCTGGCCCAATCGCTCTTGCTGCCAAGCTCTGGAATGTTTTATTGTCAAGCTTTCTGCCAATTCTATGTTCTTACAATAAATCCATTTTATCTCATATACCCGGAATTGGTTTCTGTTTAAAAACAATTCTGAACAATAAAAATGTTCTTCTCAAAACCATTATTGCATATTTAATCAAAACACTGCCTAATTCTTAATACTGCTTGTGCAACTTCATACCCTCATTAACTCATCTATTTATATCATCTGGTTCATTTGTTTATTGAGTATCATTGTGATTTGGTATAAAAAACATAGGTTTTACTAGTAGGCAGATTTGGGTTTAAATTCTGACTTCAACAATTAATATGTAAATTTTCAATATTTGTGATATCAACAAATAAGTTATTTTGAAAGTCACTGTATAAGACAAAGAGCAATGAATTCAGGATCAGAAAACGCATTACCAGCTCTGCCTGCAAGCAATGCTGTAAACTAGGGTAAATGACCAGCTCTGATCTCATTGACCTCATCTTCAAATAAAGGGTTGTCCAGGATGATTGTTGAGCGCATTTCTAGTTCTACAATTCTGTAATTCTCATAAAATCCAGTTTCATGTTTCAAAACTGTGATTGTATTTTGCAATCGCTCCCTGTGTATTTGTATACGTTGGTGCACAGGGACTAAATGTTTTATATAAACTCACTTTTTCAGTCAGTCCCAGAAGGTATCACTATCATGGCATTTCATGGAAGATGCCATTTATACCCAGAAGGATAAGCAGCTCGCATGGCCTCTCGACCCTGCATGCTCTAGGTCTACTGACCACACCTGCCGTCACAATACCATGTACCATTTTCCTGCCTGGAACTCTCTATGCTCCTTTGTATTTTATTGAACCTAACTTGTCTTTGACTTTTTGAGTGTCAGCTTACTTTTTATTTCCCCAGGGAAACCTTACTAAGCCTCTCCCAACCTCTCTTCCTAACCCGGGTTAAGCTTCTCGTGACAGGCACTTTCAAATACTCTACTTCTATGTAGCAGTCATCCCAATTATATCTCAGTAATTCTTTTTAACATTGCTCAATTAAGCTCCATGAAAGTAGTGTCTTGGTCTTAATTGCATTCCAGCACTGTGCGCTGAGCCAAGTTTATAGTAGGTACACAATAGACATTTGTTGAACTGAAAAAAATGAAAGTTACCAGTAAAATGGGTGTCTGGCTACAACCTCCAGCTCTCTCTACTCAATTGTGATGACTTAGGCTTCAGGCACATATCCTTGCAATAAAGCCTTACTGATATTTGCTATGATTTTGGGTCACTGTCTATTTCTTCCCCTAATGTCCTGGGAACCACATATTATATATCTTGGCCAGCATCTCAACCTGCAGCTGCCTTCACTGTTCTCTCAGTGGCACACTCATCCATCTTTTGCTGATTTGGATAGGCTATCGTGGTTCTGCTTTGGATAATTGATGACAACATAATGCGTAAGGACACCCTGGGGTTATAAACCAAGTCATGGGAGCAACTCCAGACTCTTTTACACTAATTAAAGGAATAACTCTCTAACGGTACAATTCACAATTCCCAGGAACTGGTGGGTGACATTGGCATTTGACAAGGGTCCATGGATAATGTATAACTGAAAGCCAACATAAATCATCTCTTTATAAGAAAATGAATAGCATTGTCAAGGAAATAAAAAGAGCATTTGTAAGTGACTTCAAGTGCCAAATAATCTGTAAGCTTCCCAAATCTTTGTAAACCACTAGAGGGCCTGACATTTTATAGGTACTCAATCAGTGTTAGCAAACTGAAATCTGACTAAAATAGTTCTGCTTAAGAAAGCTGTCTCTCTACTGTGTATCCCTTATTGATACTAAAACCTTATAGGAAGATTATTAATTTAATTCAAAATATCAAATGAAAAGAATAAACGTGATAATAGGAGGAACAAAGGCCAAGATACATAAAAATGTAGTTAACGAGCACTAAACATTTGCAATCTCCAAGGATAAAATGAAGTACGTCCAGGTGACTGAAACGATGATGATAAAGTGTCTGATACACAGTGGATCTGAGTTCATTCATTCATTCAAATGTGGTCCTGACTTGTCTCATACTTGGGAGAGCTTGAAACTTCACTCTGAGGGCTCCATTTTTCTTTCACTACAAAATGAAAGGATGTTAGCTAAAATGGGGACAAACAGTAATAAACCTAGAGCCCAACTCAAACACAGGATGAACTTTAGTGAAGAGGCAATGGAGAGCGAGGAGGAGAGACCTGCTTGGCTCCAAGTTCACAAACTAGCAGAGACAACTGGATATTGGCTCATACTGGATAATGGGACCCAAACTATTCCCTTGGCGGGGATGGCAGCTCAAAGCTCACGTTTTTAATGGCCAGAGCCAAATTCAGTCGGGAGAAGACCTTCAGTCAAGATACCAACTATGAAATCGTCATCGTTTTTTCCAGGTCTCTGGTTTCTGCGGACACCATAGCCTCCCTCTCTGCGTGGATGTCTCTCTAACTGACTCCCTTTTGCTCTTATCTTCTCATCATTTTCTTTCTCTCTCCTTCTCACCGTCTTTCTCTCACTCTTCTTCCTGTATCTGTCTCTTTTCTTCTGTCTCACAAAATTTCTCACATTTGCTAAGAGATAAATACAGACTATTTGACTCAGGAAAATTAAAATGAGGGAAAATAATGGCCACAAAAGAAAATATGAGCCTTGATGAATAAAACCAACTTATTTAGGTTAAAAAACTGATTAATGAATCTAATTTTCATTAGTAATTTAATTGAGAAAGTACACTAATGGAAATAATTTTGGCAGAATATAAATAAAAATCTGATCGTTCTGATGTATAGAAAATTAATCAATGAAATACAATGCTGTAAAGGAATCTTTTCTGAAAAAAAGCTTTCTAGATGATGTTTATTTGACTTTATACTTTTTAGATAAAAATGTTTCATTCAAAGCATTCTCAGGGTTAAAAGTCTCAGCTTGGAATGACATCAAAAAATATCACTCATAGTGATAGATGAGTGACTGATAGATGGGTGGACAGCAGGCTGGAGGAGCATGCCTTGGCATGGCAGAGAAGACCCTTCACCCTTCATCATGTGGTCTCAAAGGCTCAAATGTAGCTGCCTTTCGCTGAAGAAGCCATGTATGTGATTGTTGTCACATGTGTTTCCCTGTACCTGGAATACCCATTTCTCCCTTGTTCTGGTACAAAACTACCTGCATCAGAACTCAGTTCAGGTATCATCATATTTGCATGGAAGACTTACCCTGCTCTATCAGAAATGGCCTGTTAAATACCTACTACAAAGTGAGCTCATTGAGGGCAAGAACTGCTGCTCTATTCTCCTTTGGGTTTTCAACCCTTAGACCAAGGCTTTCATGGTTACTTAGTTCATATTTCATATCTAGAGTGCAGATATTTCACATTTCTGGATAAAGTGCCTCAATAAATGACTATCTCACTTGATTTATTAGGGTTAGAGAACCTGCAAGAAAGATTTGAATCTGTCTCACTTTGGGAAGAGTTCAAATACATGGAAGCATGGTAATTAGTACTCCAGGGTTATATACAATAAAGCAAAGTTCAAAAAATCAAATATTTTGGGGACATGAAAGGTAATCAAATGTACAGAGAGATTAAGTCCTTGTAACAGGAGTAGTGAGTTCTGTGCTGAACCAGTAGCTGCATCCCACGTCCAAGATATTCAAATGCAAGGATGTTTAACCTCTGAGCTGGCCAAACAAAACTCATCTGTGCCTGAATTTGATCAGTAGGCTAACAGTTGCAACATCTGGCAAAGGATAGTACCCTAAATATGCTGACCCCAAATTCTTTAAAAAGAGATCCTACCAATCTCATCTACCACAAAGTATAGAGTCTCAGAAATCTTCCCTATGAGATGCTTACTTTCACTTAATGTAAAATCCTGATGAACCCTGTAAGAATAATCATTTGTAAGTTGTATATCTAGGTCACTGAATTCTTTTTTTTCCAACTCTAGAGAATTGTTGAGTACGAGACAGTTAAATTTTGAAAGGCATTTGCAAAATAAGGTGACATGTAATAGAGGCTCAAGGATGATTTTTACTGAGCACATGGATAAATGAAGTAGTGACTCTACCTTAGTTTTCAAAACCAGGGTCAGCCATACACTAACTTCACTGAAGTAGATATATCCCTTAAGTCTTAGCTTAGTTGTTGATGGAATTAATGAGTAAGTAAATGAATTATTTTCTTAAGCCTGTGATTAGTTATGTACCAATTAACCTTGCATAAATTCATGGTATCTGTGGTAGTTTACACTGTGGCTTCATTTCCGCACCTCTCCCTGCAGTCATACCTTCTCATGGCCTCACCAAGGAGGACTGGATTTTTCTGATCCTTTCTGATTTGCTTTGGCCAATGGCATGAGGACAAAATGATAATATGTCGGTTATGACCACAGGTCTTAAATTTCTGTGTTTTGACTCCTTTCTTTACATCTACGATATTTGAAAGGGGGAAAAAACCTACTGATATATAAAGGTTTAATCAGTTTAAGAAAATCATCTTTTTTCTTTTTTCTTCTTTCATTTTAGATTTTAAGGAAACGCCAGCCACATTTATAAGATTCTTACATAAATATTGAAACTGGAATCCCATTAAAGAGCTAATAATACTTTTAATAAGTTTTTTTTTCTATTGAAATATCTTGTGAAGTTTTTTCCACAAACCTTACTATTTGACAAGCAAGGGATTATGAAAAATAATGTTAGAGAATATATGAAAAGTTAATGAATTTAATTCATTCCACATTTTTCATCCTAAAAATACCAATGTCCTCTAAATATTCTATACTCTTGCAAAGAAAAAAGAAAGATATTGATTCCTCTGTTACATAAAGGATATTTTTCCATTGACTACTTTGATTCAAAACCATGATTTATGAGGGGAATGAAATTAGTAGTCTATGAGAAAAATTCAATGCAAAGTGTTGTTTCTAGGTTATTTTATTCTATCCCTTACTATAAGGTACTGAATAAGCATTATTATTTTATTTTAAAATTAGAAAACTGGGATCAGTGAGTTTAAGTAAGTTGTCCTAAATCATGCAGTTAAAAAAAATACACAGGTGAGATTTGAAACCAGGGCTGTTTGACACCAAAGTTTTGCTTATTTAACTGTACTACATCATAATGTCAGCAAACGAATTGGGTATAAAAAAGATAAATAAATATAAAATAATTTAAATCATGCCAGAAAGAATATAATCTCTATCATGAAGTTTTTTTGAAAAAGAAATAGGTTAAGAATGAAAAATTCTGGGAACTCTCACTTGTATTCAGAAATAAGGAAGAGAAGAAGGCATTAATATTTTGGATGAGAAAGACCCCAGTCCAAGAAGCTTGTGATGATGGGACATACGTTCTCCATCCACAGAAGTTGGTGAGGATACACTTCCAGTTACAGCGCTATGTCCTATGGTGGAGAAGACAAGATAATTCTAGGTTATGCAAAGATGTAGCCTTAACAATGTGAATCATCTAGTTGAAGAAGAGATGCCCTTGTACAATTTCTAGTAGACTCTACAGGCGGGAAAGTGGAACAATTTTAGGAATACAACCCCTTGAATGTTCACAAAGTAAATCTTCCAGTATGATCATCAACTTAGTCAAGAGTAAGAACGTTGTTACCACCTGGAAAAGTCCGGTCTGGGTCCTTCCGCAATCTTTGACTCTTCCTCCTTTTCAAAATCAACTACTAACCTTACTTCTGAAACCACAGGTTAAAGTTGCAGGGTTTTGAGCTTCATTTACATTGAATCATATAATATGTATTTGTGCCTGGCTTCTTTCACACAACATCATGTTTGTGAGATTCAACTTCTTGTTTTGCGTAGCAATTCACTCTCTTTGCTGTATATTGGTCTTTCGTTATGAAATCTTTAAAAAGCAATATATTTATCCAGTCTATTGTTGATAGCCATTTTTTCACACTTCTTGCAATAATGAAAAATGCTATTAAAATTTTAATACATGTCTTTTGGTGCATCTACCCGTGTGTGTCTGTTGGGTGCGAATGAGGGTGGAATTACAGGAGAAAAGGTACGCATAGGTTCAGCTTTAGTAAATAATAGTGAGGAGTTATTTCAAATGTTTGTAACATTTGAGCTGCCACAAGTAGAACAGGGGAGTTCCAGCTGGACCACATCTTTGCCAAAATTTGCTATTTTAATTCTTAGTTTTAAGAATTTTGGCATGTACTCCATTGTTTTTTATTTGAAACTCTCTGCACATTTTTATGTGTTTATTAGCCACTTGGATAATGCCATTTTGGAAATGTCTTTTTAGGTAACTTGAACATTTTTTTCAGTTGTTTTGTTCTCTCTAATTTATAGATCTGAGAAATTTTTATATATTCTAGATGTAATTGGTTTTGTAGTTATATTATTTGAAAATGTTCTCTCCTAGTCTGTGGCTTGCATATTTACTTTCTTCCTTGGGTCTATTAATAAAAAGAAGTTCTTAATTTTATTAACCTAATTTATCAGTCTTTTACTTCATGGTTAGTGCTCATCGTGTCCTATGTGTGAAATCATTCCCTTTTCCCAAATTGTGGAGGTGCTTTCTTGTATTAACTTCTGGAAGCTGTGAGGTGCCCATTAGAATTTAGAGAAAATACTTACGGACTGACTTTTATATATTGGATAAGGTGCATATCTGCTATGGATGATCAACTGGCCCAGCATCATTTATTCAAAAGACTATCATTTCTGCCACTGTTCTCCAATGATACCTTTTACATAAATCATGCATTTCATTCATCTTAACTCACTTACATTGGTCTATTTCATTACTTTGTGCAGATACTACACTAACTTTAAATATCACATTTTTATAATATCCAGGGAAAGCAGTCTTCCCAACTTTAATGATCAGATTCTTTTTTCTATTCTCAGTCCTTTGTATTTCATTTTCACTTTTAACATTTTAACATTTTCTAAACAACCAATTTTGAAAGGATTGACATCCTTACATTGATTCTTCTGATTCATTAATATAAAGTGTCATTGTGAGTTTTTGTATCCATTTATCTGTTGTTTTAAATTTCTCTCAATTATATTTTACAGTTTTCTGTACTGATGTCTCGTACCTATGTTATCCTGGGTTTTGGACATTTTATACTCCTGTACATGGTACCTTTCAAATAGAAGTCTCGGATTGTGGACGTTGGTCTCTGGTTACCCACTTCATTTTTATAAATTAATATTATATCTAGCAAATTTGATAAATTCTTCCATTCGTGTTAATAGTTTATGTGTAGTTCTTTTTGGGATTTTTCATGTATGATACAATTGTCTGCAAATAATAGAAGTTTCTTTCTTCTTTCCAATCCAATGTTTTTATTTCCTTCTCTTTTATTTTTCTACTTGTTTCTAACTGTATTGAACTAGCCAGGAGAGGGAAGCCAGTATGTGCATAAACAGCCTAATGAGGCTCTCCTGCAGTGGTCAGGACTTTTCTTGCTGCAGTCTTTATATTTTAAGTAGCATTTATCCTCTAAGTCCATACGTCTTTTTGTTTTGTTTTTGTGTGTTTGTTTTGGAATCCTCAGCTGCATATCACTCCATCTTTCTAATCACACTATACATCCAGGATGATGTGAACTTGAGTCGATCAGATAATGGCTCAAGGTCCCTAATACATTTGTGGCTCAGCTGATATCCCAGCCTCTACTCTTACAAGACGTTTTCTGGATTTGAGGATAGTTACTACGTTACTATGTTACCTGAGTTCACCCTACTAACGTTTTTCATTTTTACAAGCTGCTGGAGCCCCGCCTCCCCTTTTGAAATATAGGTGAAAAAAGGCTCTACCTGGTTTATGTTAAAACACCCCTCAAGTTTTCTTTATGACAGCAGCAAGCACTCTCCCTCTCTCTGCATCTGAGTTTTGCCACTTGTTTTGTCTCACAAAGTCTCTTTTATGACAGAAACTGTGTCACAAATATATTTGTAATAGGATCCCAGCTCGAGGTTTAAGTTTTTCCATCTCAGGATTCAGCTATCTCTGTCTATGTTTGGGATACTTGTAGGGTAAGTCTTTTAAGACTCTAGTTACATAATAGATTATAAGCACTCGAGAAAAGACTCATCTGTGAGGGAAGAAGAAACCAGGTTTAAGCATGGTCCAAGAACCATGGGCCTGCAGAAGAGAGAATCAGTAATTGTGAACCTAGCAGTGCTGGTCCTTTCCATTATCTACTGGCCCAGCCCTGGGACACATGCCTGAGATCAAGAGTATTCAGTGAATTCCACACATGAGTGGTATCATATGGTATTTTTCTTTCTCTTTCTGGCTTACTTCACTTAGAATGACGATCTCCAGGTCCATACACGTTGCTGCAAATGGCATTATTTTTGACACATCGTAAACTGATTATACTCCCATAAAGATCAAATAAAATTAAAAACAATTTTTAAAAGAGTATTCAGTGAAGAATGATGATATATAAAAAGAACTGTTTCAGAAAGAGTTTGTGCCAAAATCTTCGGCAGGAACATCTGCCTGGACAAGCCGTGATGGGAGGAAGTGTATATGTCACATGCGTTTGCACATTCCATGCTGAGAAGGGAGAACTTTGCTCCAGAAAGGGGTGAACAGCAGACGCAGCTGTGGCTATCCTTGGAAGGCAAGGGCGACAGTGGCACCTTTGGCGGTATTAACTCCATAACTGTGGCATTAGGTGTCATAGCTTTGGTAGATGCCACCACAGCAAGCCCGAGCAAGAAATGGGAAGAACAGTTTGTGCCATGGAATCATCAAAGCGGTGGGTCCATAAAGCATAGAGGAGACACGCCTTGGGGAATTTTCAGAACTTTCTGGGGAGAATTTAAAGGGAATAAAGTTTCTTCAGAACTAAGCCATAAAAACATAATACTATATCATGTCATATATTTTATTATGTTATACTGTATTTATTTAAGTATAAAGTTATTGTACATATTTACATATTATATACATATGTACACATTATACACACACACACACACACCAGATAGGTAGATAGATAGACATACACAGGTATAATATTTTGCATACACACTCTGTAGATAACCTCTTCTCCAACACACATGTACCCTCACATAACACACTAGGCTGGACCTTTTTGGACAGTAGTTATGTATGCTTTGGGAGATCCAGGGTAAGGGTCTAGCAGCTCGAAACAATTAAGATAAATGTCTTCTCCAGAAAGTTTAAGAACTTATGCTTTCACATTAGTATGTTAATGATGCAAAAAATCTGAATTTTCCTTAAACATAAATCATACTGATTTCCAAGTGCATGTTACCAATATTTAGATAAGACATTTCAAAAGGCATCCCCATGCTTGCTTTATAACTGGCTTCTGTAAAACACAGATTTTAAATTGAACAGAAGTATAATAAAATGAACTAATTTCTTTCTACCATTTGTCACAGTATCTTAGGATCTGAGACCATTGGGATTATAAATATCAGCCATCTACTGATAGATTCTATTTAGAAATGTAATTACTATATTGATCAAACACTACCTGGCTTATTAGACAAGATTCTATTTTTAACCACCCAAAACTGGCAAAAATTAAAAAGATTGATAACAGCTGAAGTCGACAAGCATGTGGGGAAATGGAATCTCTCATACACTGCTGATGGGTATGTAGATCAAGACCAATTTTTGGAAGATTATCTGGCAAGAAACAGAAATATTAAAATGCTCACAATCTTTGAACTCAGTATTTGTACTTTTTAAATTTTACTGTTCTAAAAAAAGTCCCAATACTTAAGAATGTAACTATAAAAACATTTGTTTCAGCACAGTTTTTAGTGTTTAAAGAGGGGGAAATCTGATTTTCCACAAATAAAGTTGTATTCAGATAAATTACAGAACATCTAGATTTTTCAATATTTTAGAGCCATTAAAACAGAAGTATTCTTGGGAAGGCTACAAAAGTTAAGTTAAAAGTGGGAAAAAATGTGTACAGTCCCTGTTGATATGATCTATGATACAATTTTGTCAAAAAAAAAAGAAGAGATAAATAAAATACCTATGTATGATTTTTCATATGTATGTGTAAGCTTAGAAGCACAAGAAAGCTAGACACCACACAGACAACATTGGCTACATTCACGAATGTATTTGGAGTGGAGACCGAGATGAAAAGGGTTGTTGGAGTCACTGTCATTTACTGTCTTTGTGACTATTTACAGGGCTAAGACTTCTTACAACAGCTGTGCTTTTCATTTGTAATTTTTAAATCAAACTAAATAAATCAAAATTAAAAAATTTATCACACCAGGTTAGAGAAATAAATCTAAGATCTTTCTAAATTTCTACATCTAATCAGGAGATAATTAAAGTGGTATTTGAATCCAAGTCTGTGTAATTCCAAAGCCATCTAAAATGTTTTACCCACACTTCCTCTGGCCTTGTGAAATGCAGTTTCAAGGGAATGGGTAGAATCAGTATTTAGTGGGGAGAGAATTCCTGGTTCCTTTGGAAATGGCATCCCATGGGAAGCCATTTGTTTCACAAGGGATTCACAGTGCCCGTTGGTAAGAAAACGGGCAGAACACACTTAGCTTGGCGCTGGTTTCTTTCTGCAACATTTAACCACAATTAGCCACGGCCAGTAACATCCAAGAGTGTTGAATAAAGCAACGGCACCATTGGGAGCAGGTATAGAAAATCATTACCCAGCACTGAGGAGATACGAGGAAGAGGCACTATTTATCGTCACTTCAATTCTCTTTTCAGGGCCAGGGCTTCCTCTTGGGCAGGAGAAAAGCCATGAGCTTGTGAGGCAGCTCAGCAGACAGAGCCATGAACTCAGGTACACGCAATATGTGAATTGCACAGTATGCAAATTGCATCTAAATGTTCACCCGTCAAACTTCCACGTGTGATGGCTAAAAGGAATGATAGTTGGTGAAGTCTTGTTTATTCAGTGGCTTGTTTTTTATGCAAATGCTATCCTGTGGGGAAAGAGGAGTCCGTGCAGAATTTATAAGCAGCCTTAGAAGCTGATGAGAAAAGCAATAAGCCTCTGTGAAAAGGCCTGCATCGTAACATATCCCCGGGGACCTCATCTTATGAGCATTACTATGCAATGTGAATTAAATCCACTGCATAGAGCAGCCGCCTGGTGCTTCGGAGTTGATTACCATCATCCCTGGAGGCTGACGCTTTCTGCATCAGAGACCTGGCATCAGGGGATCAAAACTGTGGGAACCACAGAGCTTACCGAACTCCAGTGCCAGTGGAGCTTGGCGTGCCCTTTGGGCGAAGGGTGAATGTTAGAGCACCCGGGTATTCCCTGGTTATGAAAGTCTTGGTTTAATTACGATTACATCAATTTGGGCAGTCCAGAGAGGACACAGAATGGGAAGACACAAAGAAAGGCAGTTGTCAGAAATGATTTCAAAACCATGGTAACTAAATATCAAAGCACTAAATCAAAGGCAGTAGGCAGCCCTAATGAAGTGTTCATGGAGCCAGAGACAAAAAAAAAAAAAAAAAAGCAGGCAGGTCCACGCAGTCCACTGCGGGAACCGCTGTACTGTGCACACAGAATGAGAAAGTGAAAGGAGCAAAGTAAATCTATCAGAACCGAGGGCCCTCCAGTCCAAATCTGAAATGCAAAGGGAGAGAATTTCCGATTCTCTGTGCCTTTAATCAAGCCAATTCACTTCCCCTTGAATCATCACTTTATAATACATATAGATACAGGATCAAACGCAGCTCATGAAAGTAGCAAAGTCCTGTCGCATGAAAACAAGCTTTTACAGTTTTCTTTCTCCATGTATAACCCAGAAACGGTTCTTGTTGTTAGTCAGGACACGAAATTGCTGCGAATGAGAAAGCATAGAGAAATATCAAACCCAGCTAAATATTAGGCACACTTAATTGTAATTTTTTAAAAAAATCTTAGCTTTTGTCTTTAGGATGAAGCTCTAAGTGTCAACAAACAAGTGTTACTGTCGCGAACTGAATGACTGACCTTTTCAGCCAATGTCAAGTATCCCCTGGATTCATAGCCTTGTATGATTATAGAGACAATTCTCATGAAGAAGTTTTTCTTCCTTCAAATAATTCCTACCTATAAAATTATATCACATTCACGCCTCTCATTTCATGTTTTTATTTTGCTTTGATTTGATTTTAAGCTCCTCATCCAACATTTATTTCTAATAGAGGGACTAGTCAGTGTGCATGTATTAGTTTATTTCACTTTAATTTACCTGATTTTACTTTTTAAATTTTATTTTTATTTTATTTCTTTTTGGGTGAGGGTAGATTTATCTTAAGTCACACAAAAAATAATGGAGAAATTAAAAATAGAAACAGGATGTGAGTCTTAATTTGATGCTTTTCTAACCTGTTTGCAGTGAATTCTGAATCCCCTCCCTCACTCTTCCTGAAGCTCCAAACTGATTGTTTCCGGAGTGGCCAGATTTGTGGTGTTTGATGTTTAAATAGGCACCCGATGGCAAAGAAGCCACACGGGCACATGCACACGTGCGGACAAGAAATCACCCCATGAAGACCCACTCGTGAACTGGAGCTTGAGCCATGGAAGGAAACCCATCCGAGAAGAGATGTTCTCTTGAGCACATTCATCTGGCATTCCACAGAGAACAATGGGAAGGAAGTTGCTTCTAAGAATGGCCAAGGGGCAAAACCAGGAAAAAAGGTTCAAAGCGTTGGTCACACAAAGCTTCTTACTGAAGCAGCACCATCAGTGGGATTATCCTCAAATTCAAAGAACACCCTCTCAGTCCTCTGGAGTTCAGGTCTGGCCACCAGCAGGTCAAAGAACACCAATGAGGCCCTTCAAGCTGGCTGCCTTCAGTGCAGAAAAGCAAACAGAAAGGCTAACAGGCCTAGTCCCAGAGCATGGAAGGTCGTTGCAGACCCCAGCCAGAAAGATGACATCTGTTTCTGAAGTTCTCTTTATCTCAGGGTCAAAACTCCTAAGGCAGAAATGGTGTGTGTGTGTGTGGGGGGGGGGGACAAAACAAAACAAAACTCTGTTGGTTGCCTTTGTCTCCATAAATAGATCCCAAACTTTTCAAGTATGAGAATTCTATTTTAAAATTAAAGAGTTGTGAGTTTTCCCATGATTTTAGTTATATTTGACAGTTGGTTACTTGAGAGCATTGATGGTGACCAAATAACTGTCTTAATCTGATAAAACTTTTTAAATCAATGCTGATGAAATTAATCACGAGCGCCTCTACACACAGTCGGTAGACCATGTAGCGGTGGTGTGAGAGAGCATATTTGTTCAGGCGACAAAGAATGAATGCTCAAGTCTGTTTCATTTTTCATTGAAAAGCATTTTTAAAAAGCACGTACCGTGGGAAAAAGACTTGACATCACTATCTTTGTGTTCCTGCATCCTTAACCCCAGAGACCCTGTTGGCACACAGCGCTGGTCATCATGCTGGGGGTGGGGTTGTCAGGACTAAATCTAGAATCGTTACATCGCTGTCAGATTCTTGGGTTCTAGGTTGTATTGCTTCAAATTGTCACTATGAGAGTATCTAAATCTTTACAAAAGTGATTGTCGTGTAGACTTTATCCAGCTTCAGCATCTTGACACATTTGCTCATTTTATATCATTTTTTTCTGAAACTTTTTTGCCTCATTATTTTAAAGCAAATCCTAGATATATATTTCTTCTGGAAATATTTTCACATAGTGTTTTCATTGTTGTTATTGATCATTGACTGCTGATATAAATATAATGCCATAAATGCACCTAAAATTTAATAGCAATGTCTTACTATTTCATAATACCTAATTCACAGGCAAATTTGCCTGCTTGTCTCAAAAACTTTGTTTTAACTTGGTTTGTTTAATTCAGGATTCAAACATGGCTCACATAGTGCATTCAGTTTTCTCTTGAGTCTCTTTTCATATTCTTTTCCTTTTAAGTCATCTATTTGTTGAAAAAAAAATGGGTCATCTGTCTCAGAACATTGATCACAAGCTGGATGTGGCTGGTTCTTCTCTGTGGTCTCTTTAACTGGTTCCTCTTTCCCCAGTAAGGTCTGGAAACTGGTAGTTAGCTATAGAGGCTTAAATAAGTTGTTTTCATTTTCTTTGCAAGCACAGGTGTACTTCTGTTCACAGCACACCAGAAATCATGTATATGTTGTAAGTCCTTGTTTAGAGCGCTAAGAATGAGACTTAGATTTCAGAAAGTAGTAAGAGGGACTAAAAAGAGCCTGCATCAAAAAAGATAAGTGTTTTTATTGACCAGGGAGAAGGGAGGGGAGTTAACTGAGGAAGCTAGAGTTTGATGGATGAGGACAGAGCTGATTGGAACTTGCCCCTCCCTCAGACTGAAAGTATGAGGGGAACAGTATCAAAGCTCCACATCAATTGGAGATTCTGATGCAAAAGAAGGCTTACACCTTGTTTTTCACATTGAGCTCTGAGAAGGCACTTCATCTCAGAGACAACTTCCATCACCAGACAAGTAACCTTCTGTGGCCGAGCAGCAACTTTGGAAACCAGTCTGAAGTTCACCCAGTTGGGATGCAGAAGTTAGCAGAGAGGATCAGAACATGAAAAGGGATATTTAGAGAAGTTTGCTGAGGATGTCCATCTGGACCAGGTGTTTAGAGGACAGAGGGACAGAGGTCTTAGCAGATGCTCACATGAAGAGTAGCAACAGCCAGAAGCCCAACTCGCTAATCTGACTTCTCAGTAGGCTGTCAGTACATAGTATATCAGCACCTAAGAAGCATTGCATGTGCCCAGAAACAAGGCGATCCCAATAAGGAAGAAATTTCCTTATTTCCCCAAAGAGATCATCTTTTAAATGCATTTTGGCCAAATAAATAAAGTTTTATGGAAGAAAAGAAGAAATCATCAAATATCCACTTCGAGTAATATTTAATTCATGAATTACACATGCATATTTAAAATCACATATAGTAATATTTTATTCTTCTAGATCATGAAACAATTTCTTCATATTCTTGACACACACCTTTGGCAGGAGGGATGAACTCTGGTTGCCTGTCACCATTTTTTGAGGAATCTAATATTGTGTTCCAGAGCACACCACCTTCCCTTCCATCAAGTTGTCTGAAGCACAAGTTTTGAAGCTTGTGAAACATTCTGTTACTGGAGATAAAATTTTACTCAAAGTTCCGAGTATCCTTCTGCCAACGTTTAGATTAGTTGCTTTTCTTTTCTCATTGCAATTGGAATAAATTTTTGGTCTCTTCAACATAGTCATTTAAGCTGTTGATTTTCAAAGATATTTTTAAAAGCTTACTTGTATTATAACCACTAACTTACAATTATAAGGTAATATACCCTCCCAGGAAACTAAGATAAATTTATATTAAATTAATTTGCCTATTTCTTTACCAACTCTGTTGGGTAGGTGACGTCCATAAACACCCCAAATTTTTAATTTCAGGCTTATATGTTTACTCAGTCACACTGTATGTCTAGCCGACTGCCTACTTAGTGCTATGCTGTTCAAGATAGAAGAGAGAGAGTAGGGGAGAGAAAGAGGAAGAGACAGAGAGGGGGCAATAAATTATAATACAAATATAACATTTGATTAACTACTAGATATAAAAGTAGATAATAAAACAAATCTCTTCTGTATAGCACAAAGAACTATATTCAATATCTTGTAATAACCTTTAATGAAAAAGAATATGAAAATGAATATATGTATGTATATGTATGACTAGGACATTAGGCTATATGTCAGAAATTGACACATTGTAACTGACTATACTTCAATTAAAAAAAGATAACTTTTGAATGATGCAAAATAAGATAACTTCCTCTTTTCTGCAGTAGAAGTTTGGAGGAAAAATATCTGCTTTATATTTGGGTGCGTATAAATGATGCCGTCACCCCATCAGACATGTGAAAAAATAAACCCAAGAGAGCAGAAGAGAGAAAATAATATATCTGAGAAATTTTTCACTCTGAAATAACTAAGGAGAAATCACTGAATTTGACTGATTATTCTTGGAAGTAACTGAATTTAATATCTTGCTATGAGACAGAATAGAGACGCTAGACAGAAATTAAGATATTGGAGGAAAATAAAATAAATTCCATTTTTCACAAATGAGTATATGACTGCAAATCTGCAACCACTCTATATATAGTGGGATGATTCTAATAGAGGAATTAATAAAATTCAATTTAGCACCATGAAGATGTATTGAATTTTTCTTTAGTTCCAGATACTGGGCCAGGCACTGAACACAGAAAGATGGCAAGACAGGTCCTTGCAGCCCTGACAGAACTCTTTCATTAAGGTTTTTGATATTCTAATCATGTCCTGTCTTTCCTAACAGCATCTTAACACCAGACCCTAATTCTAGATCATTTGGCTGCTTTCATGAATATTTTCAGAAGTCTCAACACCCATCCTTTAATCCCATCCCACTCTTACCCATTGTAACCATTGCTGATTAGCTAGAGGTAGTCATTAATTAAATTAAGACTTCAATCAACACAATAAATGAAATAGTTAGCTCATTGGCCCAAATTTATTAGAAATACTACCACTCCTGAAAATGATGGAAATGGAGTGCATTCAAAGATATCTTTAAAAAGTTTGGCGATGTGTTAGCTAAGCTTCAGTTTTTTCATCTTTAATTCAAGCTCATAATCATACCCAGCTTAAAGAACTGTTGAGAGGGTTGAATGAGAAAATGCATGCAAAGCAGTTAGCACAGAGCCTACCTGTCATAACTGTTCACATAGCTGTGCGTGTGGATATAAAGTCATGGGTCACTGTTAGTGCTGTCACTGCTCTTGCTGACGCTGCAATTGTTTTGTTGTCACAAAGGTTTCTATGAATCTAGAATCAAGGATACATATCAAGGACCAATTCTCTTTCCTCACTGGCATCTGGATCAGTTCACCAAACCACTGAGTTTAAGTCTGACCAACCAACTTTTCTCATTGAACCAAATCCACCATTGCTTAAAACACAGGGTATTTTTTGAAGATGAGTTAGTGAAAGCATTTCATCTGTGGTCAAAGGAAGTAGGAATGGCAGTGTGTTTACTCCAGGAATGTGAACTCAAAGTTTTGATTCTTAAGCATCTGTGGAATTAGTAAATAATTAGAGACATGATATAAAATATATCTGACCTCATCTGCTGATAATCCTAATTTTTTTAAAAAAAGAATGGTAATCAACTTAAAAAAACAAAGTTATATTAAGAAGAGTTTGTTGTAGAGAAATGTAAATTTCAGTCAAGCTCAACAAAGTTTTACTGAGCACCTGGTAAATGCCGGGCTCTGTTTCAGGAACTAGGAGTTCAGATATAAAGAAGAAAAATCCTAACATTGAACAACTTTGATGAACTGTTTGTTTAACACAGTCTACCATTAACAGTATCCATTTTTGTTGGATGATTGATTTCCACATCTCTAACTTGAGTTCACACTCATTACCCCCACCTTCCTCCAAGCCCACAAGTATAAAAACATTCTTCCTTCAAAAATGTTTTCAGAATTCTGATTACTCTATTTTTCTGTTTTAGCCACTTCTGATTTAATAGGATTCTGTTAATATAAAAATTGAATTTTGAGTAAGTAAATTATTATTGCAATAGGTCATCAGTGCTAGTTCTGTAGAGATATTATTGTTCTAGAAGATAAAGTCTACCATGCCATTTCAAAGTCATGCTAAATTTATAAAGAAATTAAGTTGGAAGTAAAATGACAAGAAAAGATGGGACAGAACAGAATAACAGATTGCAGAAAAGCATACTCTGAAATAGATACTCTTGCTTAAAAGAAAAAGAAGCAAAGAAACAAAGCACCATATTCTGAGAAACTGTCCCCACCTCTGCCAAGTCTTCATTTGTCACTTAATCTGCATAACAGTGGCATAGCCTGGAGATAGTCTACCTGTATGAAAATGAAGCTGAAGCCTAGGAAATATGTTTTAATCAAAGTCACATAATTCATAAATGGCAGAACCAGAATTTTGACCTGGTCTATCTGCTTCTAAGACTCATTCTATTTCCCATTATAGACAGATTACAAAAATGAAGTTATTTGACTGTGCAGTATAGTTTACCACGGTGAACTGTTTTTAAATCACGTGTGTTTTGAAAGTATTCAGTGAGACCACGTATGATAGTCGTATGGAATGTATCAGGCACAGGAACATTAGTTTAACCTAGATTCTCAACAGAGAAGCTTCTGGATTAATAGGAAACCATCCTCCTATCCTCAGACACTGTGAATACCAAAAAGCACATTGAGTGTCACTGCATTTGTCCTCCCAAGAACATATCATAAACATGCAGATGGAAGAACAAAGCTGAGGAACAGGTGAGCCAATCAGTCAAGTGAAAATATAAATGCTTCCACACGGAAGTTTATCATGTGCAAAGCGCTAGCCAGACCTGGGTTCTAAGTGTCAGAATCTTTCATCGAGGAAAAAACACAAGCTGATGGAGCTCTGGACCAAGACTAAAAACTCTGAATTGCAGTAGAGGGAGAAGAAAACCTTGAAGTTCAAAAGAGTAATTTGCCACAAATAAAGCAAATATTAAGTCACAAATGGGGAAGAAAATTTTTATAATAATACCTCGTGACTTAGTACAACATAAACCCACAAGGAACCATTTGAGATATTTGGAAAAGTTCATGGATAGCAGACACAGACACATTACTGGAAGAGATTTCCTGCATGGCATGACCCTGGACCCTGAAGTTAATATTATGAAGAATGAGTTTTCATTTTTCTAATACACCCTTCTGCTCCCAACTAGAGATAGAACCTAGGCATATTTGCAATGGCATTATCCTGATTCATGGCTCCTATGTTTCCATTCATTTATTCATCGATCATTTTTTGGACACCTACCCTGTGCTATTTATTCACAGATGCTGCGGGTATAGACTGTGCACCTGCTTTGTGGCCGTGCATCAAGCTAACTGGGGCACAGACAGTCCTGGAGCGTATGTCCTACTGAGGGGTTGTAGACATTTATCTACTGATTATACTGCTAATTGTTTACTATCACTCCTAGGAGAGAATACAGCTGTATTATGTGGCTTGATCTGGTCCAGGAAGCCAGGGCTCCCTGAGGATGTGAAGCTGAAATCTGAATTAACAAGTCAATGAACTGTGAATCGGAGAGGACACCAGAACACTCCAACTGGGAATGACCATGTGGAAGTTGTCACATGAAGACCAGTCTCAGTAGAGCACACAGAGAGAGGCAAAGGAAGGTGGGGCTGAAGAGAGCAGTATGCACATCCTTGTTGGCCACAGGAGGAAATTCAGAATTCATACTATGAGCAAGACAAAGCCATTGTGCTAGTCCAAGGGACATAGGGATGGACAGGTGTTTATTCTCTGTTGCATTCTTCAGTAATAAGAGAGGGAAGAAGCCATTATATGCAGACTAATATGGATAGAGTGTTTGCAATGAGTGAGGAACTCAATTTATTTTATATATCTAATCTTCACAAAAAAAATAAAGATAATTTCCCTTCTACTGAAAACTAAGGCTCAATAACTTAACATAGATCCTACTCTCTACAAAGTGGATAATATGTGATCTGTCTCTGTTCTGCTGGAAGTAACTCTAAGCTTTGCATCTCTTTCTTGTACCCATTCTTTCTTACCAAGAAATTCTACCATCTGTCCCCTGTCACTGTCCTCTCTTACCAAACCATCTTCTTCACCGCAATTTTGCACCAGCCACATCCCTCAGGAAAACACAGGACTTGCTGTACTTTGTTCACTATTGTATCCCGGGCACTGATGAGTTCCTGATACATGTCACATGTTCAATAAACGTTTGTTGAATTCCAGCATCCTGTCCTCCAGCATCTGTCCTTCTCCTGTTCCCTCCGTGGTATCTGACATTTCCATGTGAACACTTTACAAGTACACAGTGTTACCCTCAGCTTCTGACTGGAGCTCCAGATTGGTATTCCTAGACATCTTTTAATGTCCCGCCAGCACTTCTAGCTCAACACATTCCTCTTCTTTGCTTCAGTGCTTTTATCTAATCTCTCCTCATTGATTAAAAATGAGTTGCCTTTTCCCCAGGAACTTAGTCTCAAACACTGAGGTATCTTCATCGCCTTTTTGTTCCTTCCTCCTCACATCTGAATAACTCAGAAGTCAAGTGGGATTTCTCTACCTCTAGCATATCAATGTGAATGTAACCAACTCACAGGATCAAATATCTCCCAACTCTTTGTTCTAATTCCAAAGCATACTTCCTCTCGCCTTTTCAACTCTGTTTCTCGCTCTGCACGTATCATCGTGATGGCCTCCTACCCTGGTTTACTCTCTCTTCACTAATGAGGGTGGGAGGAAGCCATTAAAAAGAAAGACTACTGTGGATGGAGCGTCTGACAAGGACTGAGGTACTCAACATATTTTATTTATCTAATTCCACCCACCTACCCCCACCAAATGTTTTCAGATCAACAATCTTGTGAATACTATAACTTTCCTGAGGCTTTGGGAGTGTCACAGAGGAGAGACCATATCAGCACCAACCAGCTTCTAGACCCTGTCCTCACTCTTCCTCTCACTCAGCCCCTCCCACAGCTCACCTGCCGAGAATGGAACTTCTCCTTCACATTCAACTTCCACAGCCCACATTCCCTCCTACTGCTTCTTCTTGGTAGGCGGCTCCACCAGGGCAGTGTGCCTTCTCCTGGATTCCTGGAATTCTAATAAATGACATTTTTTTCCCCCTCCATTTTGATGCAACCTCTTGGTCTCCGGGTCCTTCCTATTCCTCCTCCATGATGTTTTCATGTTTCAGATAATCTGTTTCCCAATACTTCCACATCTCATCACTCTGTCTCCAGGTTCTACCCTCTGTAACGTGCATGCTCCTCTGTCTCAAAAACACAGATTTGCTCACACCATCCAAAAATCAGGACTGATCAGCATGATATCTAATCCCACTCACAAGTTAATACCAACCCCTATTTCCATTCTCTCCCACCCACATGTCTATGGCATGTTGCTCTTCATGTAGAACTGAGCATGGTCGTCTCAAACCCATAGTTAATTTCTGTAAAATCAATGTATTCACTGTTTTTGTTCATCTTTTTTTCCCTTACAAAACTATTTTCCTTTTATTCAGTTTATATCCAAACAACAATATTATTTGTAGTCTTTTGAAAACTCTATTTCACTCTTTAATGAAGCCTACCCTAGACCTCAGTTCCCACTTATTTTTCATTACCAGTACCTTATAATTATGCCCATTATAACAGTCCTTATAGCTGCCTTAAAGTTTACCGTGCTCTGTAATTCACACTTTGCCTTTTTCCCTCTATTTTAAGATCTGTGACATTAGGAAAGGTATCTTTTTGATTTTTTTCAACCCTCATGGTCCAAAACACATGCTAAGTGTTCAATCATTTTCAGTATTATTTGATTAAAACACATAGGGAAAATATTCATCTGAGTACTAGTAACTCACAGGAATAGTTTCAGCTCATTTACCTACCTTTAGGAGAAGATTTGTTCTCCATCAAATCAACTCCATGAAAGGTTAATTTGATGTGACTTTCGGGGTTCCTTTTTGTCACCTCTTTCTACACATCTGAGGGGACCAGAGTCCATGGGGTGCAGGGGGAGGTAACTGTGGCACAAGGACTTTGTAGTTTGAGTTGAAATGTCATGGAAGTGTCTTGGTGGTTGGAAAACCCAGCTATAAACGCTTCTCTGTAGCTCAGCCAATAACTCCAACTTGTGAAGATAGCCACTGGCAGAATTACAATGCATTACACACAAAAATATATAAATAGAAACACCCCAGGAACAAGTGAGTAGTTTGCAGTTGTTTTCTGTGCTGGACGAGTGTACTTGTACTTAACGACAGTGTGCTCATTTCACGCGATTTGCTCTTGGGTCCCCGTAGACAAGCACACTGTGTGTGTCATATGTCCACCGCTCATTGAATTACATTTAGACGTTCAATTCTCTCTAAAAGTTCATTTTACAGCCAAAACTTATAACTAACTGGATGTGTTTTGCTCAGTTCTCCCCGACCCCTGTGGTTTTCTGATTTTGCATTCCCTGTGGGTTGAGTGGATGATAAGTAGGTTTCAGAAGCTTTGATTTGAGCTTTTCAGATTTTGCTCACTCTGAATCTTGAGGATCTCTGCTAGGCAGGAGTGGGTTGGGTGGACCAAACACTCCACATTTATTTTCCATTTTACTATCTGTTGGAATGTTTCCCTTCGAGCTGAAGTTTTTAACATAGTTTGGACCACAAGGTCATTGTCATTTCCTGAGTGTCTCGGGCCCCCACATTTTTAGATGTTGTGTTATCAAGTGGTGGGAACCCACATCAGTTGCCAGAGGAGAGACTGCCCTCCCTCAGGTTGTTACTAACTACTCTTTCCACGTATCTCCCACGTTAAGATGGGAGACTAAATTACGTTAATTTATCTTATGTGAATATGGCTATTCAAAACTTATGTGTATCTTTGCATTCCCACATTTATTCCAGTACGTTCTCTCGCTTTTATTCTCAGGAGAGTAATTGGAAGACTGGAGGACAGTGTGTGAGTATTTGAGTGCTGCATTAACAGATGTGATTCTCATTCTGATATATTAAAGGAAAGCTAGAATCCAGAATAGCATATTAAACAATGACATCATAAAGTTTACACTTTCTTCTGCAAGATGCTTGATGCTTAAAGCCAAAGACAGCTTTAAGAGAGGCAGTTTGTTTTGTGAGTGATGGGGTACAGGATAAGAAAAAAGGAAGAATATCTGTCAGCTCCTAAAGGCTGATGTTATGTGCAGTATATTACCCCTTTCAACTTTCAGGTTTGAAGTATAATATGTCTGATATGGAGGTAGAAGAAGCAGGAGGCTATCACAGCTTAAACTCACTGGTGGTATCAGTCAAAGGGCTCAGGAGACATTATGAACCTGATTTTTCTTTGCCCCGGAATCAAAAGAGCACTCCAGCAGAGCAAGATAGACTCTCACCAGCTTAGAGAATAGGCGTTGCTGCTTCTCTCATCACCCACAATTGGCAGCCCCCACAGGGACCCACATGGGGGCTTTGGGGAGATTATCGTGGAAGATGATACACCATGGGAATGAAAGGCAAACACGCTCTCTGTCCCTGTCTGTCTCTGTCTCTGTCTCTCTCTCTCATGTCTGTTTGCCCTGCAATCCCTAAAAGAAAGAAACCTATCTTCAGGCTCCTTATCGTGTGAACACAGCTGCCACCTCCCCTCACCACCTTGCAGCACGCAGAGATAGCACCCGAAGGTGTATTTATCACTATGTAGCTCATGATTATCTCATGAGACTTACCTTGTAACTTTATTAGACATGCAGGTTCCAGAATCCCATGCTGTACACACTCTCTTAGAATCTTTTGTTCTCTGAAGCTGAGATCCTCTGATGTAAAAGTCACACCAATATTTTTGATCCCTGGAATTTACCAAAGAAGATATATATCTGTATGTATGTATGTGTGTGTGTGTGTGTATAAAATATTATGTGTGTGTGTGTGTATGTGTATATATATATATATATATATATATATATATATATATATATATAATATGTATATTTCTTTTAGTTAATCAAAATATTAAAAGGATCTCCCTTCCACACTTGGTAGCTTGTTCTAGACTTTAAACACCGTGTCTTTTCCTTTCATTTCTTTTTGTTCCCAAATTGATTGAATTAAGTTCCTTTGTTTTCAATAGCAATAATAATAACAGTTGGTCTCCACCAACAGTATAATAAATATCTTTTTCTGTCCTAGAAAATCCTGCATAAGTTCCATTTGAGGTCTCTGCTTCAGGAAGAGCAAACATGCGTTGGGAAAAGTTTTGTGTGATGCCACTTCATGTGCTGAAATTTTCACTCGTGTGTTAGGCACTCTGGAAGTGAGGGTCAGAGCTCACCTCACTGATCCCCATTCACTTGTTACATCTTCGAGCATTCCTTTAAAAATATCGTATCCTCCAAGTCTTTAATATTTAAATTCAAAGGAACACTGCAAAAATGTATGTAAACCGAAAAGATTGTAGATACTTACATGAAATATTGCTCAATGAAAAACATAAGTAGAGAAATATAAATAGATCTGATATACAGATTTGTGTCTACGTCTACTACACTGAATATTCAAATAATTATTCTGGAAATCAATGCATGTTCATCTAGTCACATCTGAGGGTCTTTTAGTAAAATATTGAATTAGCTGCCAGCAAAGATAAAAGGTGGAATAAAATCCAAAAGATACCCAAGGATTTTACTGAGAGACTGTTTCAATTTACAAAGAGTGAAACAATGAGGGTATAGACAGTGGAGACTTTAGACAGAGCTCCTCAGGACCAACCAGCGTTATACAGAAAGATCCTCCTTGGAGAAGAGGAGCCATGCCCAGCCCCACCAGTGCGAAAGGGCAGGATTCGACTTTTGGGAGGCTTTGAAGGTGGAAGGTGCTGTGGAGAGGCAACTCATTGAGCTTTGGTGAAGAAAGGTATGGTCTAAGCAACGTGCTTTCCAGCCGTTCCACCAGGAAGTCATAAATCCTCTGAATGACTCAGGCAAATGGAGAATCTAAGAGCTGCTGAAAATCAAATCCTCAATATACCAAGGCACATAAGCAATCTATCTCCTTTCCATCTAAAGAAATTAGAAAGCTGACATTTCAGGAGACATTCAGTAATGAACCTATAATGCAGGCAGCAGCAATTGCCAGGCAGCAGGACTAGAAAAACCATGAGAAAAGTCTCTCAGGTGAAAGAAGGTTTGGGGTATTGGTTATGATAATAACCAGGGTGAATACATTTGTCAAAACTCATTGACATGTATGCTTGAGATCTATGAATTTTACTGCATGTAATTTTACCTAGATTTTAAAAAATCCTTTTGAATATTTTTTTATAAAAAATTGATGGGCTGCTTTTAACATTTTTTATGGAAATCCAGTGGGTAAAATAGAACCCAAATACCTTGAGAAGGAACTGATTTGGGAAACTTACTTTACTGGATAAAAAGTCTTATTGTAAAGATGTAGTGATTAAAATGGCATGATTTGGTGCAAAGAAATACAAACAGAAATGGAATGCAATCAGGAGTTCAGTGGGAGACCCACACTTTTATGGACATTTGATCTCTGAAAAGGTGACACTGCAGGAGAGTGGGAAAAAGACAGGCTTAAACATAAATTACTTCTGTTTAACTGGATATCCATATGGAAAAGAATGAATCTCAAATCCTACTTCATATCATGCTAAAAAAAAAATACATTCCAGTAGGATTGTAGAACTAAATACTGTGAACAAATAAATAATAAAAGTTTCAAAAGGTGATATAAAACAATATCTCTATAACCCCATGTTTGGCAAAGATTTCTCTTTTAGGAAAGAAGACTGTATGAAAGTAATGAACTAAAAAAATCCAAGTTAAGAAGTAAGAACAAACTGAGGATAGCAAGGAGTCCAAAAGTAGCAAAAGGAAGAAAAAAAACATAAGAGCCAAAATTAATGAATTACAAAAAACGCAAGTATAAAAATTGATTCTTTCAAGAAACCAAATAAGATAAACTTATAGAAGAATTCTTTCGAAAAATAAGTAAGAGATATACAGAGAGAAATGGAGTCATCTCCCAAGGAATATAAGCAAGTAATTCAAGAAAGTTGTGAGTACAAACAGAGCAGAGTTGAAAAAGGCAATGAGAATTTATCATAAGCAACGTTCTGCCAACAAGTGCAAAGGCTTAGATGAAATGAACTAATTCCTAGAAAAATGTGGGAGAATTTTTCTTAATAAGTTCTATCACACATTCAAAGATCCTGTGAATTCTCTCTCGTAGTCAAGGAACAGACAATTCAAAAACTGGATAAGCTCCACTGTAAAAATAATAAGAGTTGAAACAATCCTCAGATAATTTTGCGAGTCTAATTTATCCTTGGTCACAAAATCAAGCAAAGATATTAATCAGAAAGGAGTCTTCTTGGCCAAGCTCACTCCTGAATATAGACAAGAAAAATTCCAAACAGAACATTAGCAAATAAAATGCAGAAGTTTGTTTCCATGAAAAAAAGAATTAAATACAATATATCTAAGTGAGTTAGTCTGTAAATATAAAACTGTTTTCAATATTACAAAATGCAGAGTAATTTGTCAAATTAGCATATTAAAAGAGGAAAATCGTATGATCATCTATTTAGACGCAAAAAGCAAACTAAAAATAGAAGGTAACTTCTTAAAATGGCCACAACAGAAGGCTTTTCAGCATCCTGGCTCTCTGTTTATCCAGGCAGAGAACAAGATTACCTCTGTAGCCTCTGTTGCCCCTGGATGTCATCATCTGACAGAATTCTGGCCGTTAGATTGAGAGAGGAAGAGACATGCATGTTTTCAGGCTTGGACCATAAAAACCTTCCTTATGATTTATGCATTGTCTTTCTCCGTTTGCTTCTAAATTGACTGGGCTCTGAGCATGAAGACCGAAAAGATGGAAGTTATTGAATGAATATGTGCGGCAAAACACCCACCACCTCAACTAGCAAGCAGAACCGGCTCTCACAAGAGGAGGAAATAAACTCTTATCCTGAAACAGTTTAAATTTTAAAGTTGTTTTAGCAACTAAGGTATCTTGACTGAAACACTCGAGAAATGATAGCTAACAACAGTTCAACGTGAGCATCTTACTACGTGTAAATACTAAAGGTCACGGTCAGCACATTAAAACAGGTAAAAGGAACAAGCAGGTACAGGGATTAGAAAGGAAGAAATGGTATTTGCTTTTTAGTCACAGAATATATAGCCCTCTACATAGAACATCCAATCAGTTTCATCAACAAAAAACAAGAACAAGTAAAAAATAGTTTAAGAAAATTTTCAGACATAAGATCAATGTAGAAGAGTCCATTGCATTCATATACACCAACAATAATCTCCTCAAAATTGAATTTAAAAAGATACCATTTATTGTTGCAACAAAATAGAAGGAACCTGAGAATAAATGCAAAACAATGACATGCGCATTGCAAAATTATGAAACCCAATTTAAAAGTATTTTTAAAGCTAAATAAATAGAAAACTATACTATGTTGATAGTTGTGAAAACCCAATGTTGTAAAAATGCCAGTTTCCCCCACGTTTTCTACAGATTCAAAGAAACCCTCAATAAAATTGCAACCTGGTGTTAGTAAGATTTGAAAAGCCAACCTCTAAAATGTACATGGAAGAAACAAAAGTATCTAAAATTGCTACTATATTTTTGGGAAAGAATAACCAGGCATGGGAAATTGCCTTGAACAATGTCACTTTACTTCAAAACTACAGTGACTGACACAGTGTGTTGGTGGCATACAGATAGACCAACTGATCAAGAAAACCAAAGAGACTCCAGAAACCGAAAAACAGTTGTCTGTAAACGAAGACAAAATTGCAGATCACTGGGTCCAGCCTACACTGATTACTCATAAGAAAGTTTATGGATCATTTGTATCACATACCTACACACACACCCCCACATATATTCCAAACATAATAAAACTTAAAAGTGAGAAGAAAAATCTGATACCCAAAAATCTTTTGGAAGAAAATCTAAAACAGTTTTGGTGCATGTGCTTAAAAAGCACAAATCATAAAGATAGAGTTTGATAACTTCAAATATATGAAAGCTGTGAGAAATTCTGTTCATCAAACAATGCCCCTCCATATATATATGTCACTATATATGTATTCTATACATAAATTTATATATAGTGAGAAAAGGATTTTAAATTCCTATGAATCAATAGTCAACTTAAATAAAAGTGGACACAAGATGTGAACAAATATTTTTACAGAAGAGAACACATGAGTAAAGACACAAATGTAAATAATCTATCTTATTATTAATCAGGGAAATGCTGACTAAAAAACAATAATTAGCAATTTTCCGATTAGACAAAAAAATAAATAAAAGTCTGCCAAAGGACACAAAGAAAAGGAACTCTTATTTGAGCCCAAAGAAAATGAAAAATTCGTAACAAGTGATTTCAAAAAGAAACGGACATTACCTAATAAGGTTAAACATACATAAACCTTACAACTCAGCCAAGCACACTCAGTGCTCATAATAGCCCTGCTTGTGGTGAAACACCACTGGAAGCCACCTAATGTTTATTAAAAGCGGCTGGACAAATAAGCTGTGATTATTCATACAGTGGAATATCCTGCAGCCATGAAACTGAGTGACCTTTGGCTGTATGCCTACCCAGCCAACTCTCAACAGCGTTACGTTCAGCAAAAAAGTGCAAAGGACCTAAGAACACCCAGAGTCAGTTCCATTTGTTTGCCTTTCAAAAGGCAGAACTAGAAGATACATATAGTTTATAAATATACATGTGGCAAAGCTATAATAAAAATGAAGGAAATTGTTCAAAGTAAAGCTGGTGGTTTCCTTTGGGAGGGATGAAGGGGGATGTGATTGGGGAGAGATATATCAGATGCCTCAAAGATGCTGGCAATGCGCTACAGGGGATAATGGGGTTGGTATTATTAATATTCTTTAAATTATGCCTGTTCTCTGTATATGCTGTTTGTGTGATATATTTTGTTAAAATACTGGTGCAAATAAAAGCTCTAAGTGTATGGAACAAAAACTATGACTCCAGTGATATCACCAGGATTTTTCTCTCTTCCTATAAATGGAAGCTCCAATTTTATTTATAAATGCTAATTAACTAAACAAATTTAAGCCCCCCCAACTTTTTTTTTGTTGCAGTATCATCAGCTTACAATGTTGTGTGTTAATTCCTTGTGTACAGCATAATAGTTCAGTCATACCTATACATGCATTTATTCGTTTTCATATTCTTTTTCATTACAGGTTACTGCAAGATATTGAATATAGTTCCCTGTGCTGTACAGTAGAAACTTGTTTGTCTATTTTATATACAGTAGTTAGTATCTGCAAATCTCAAACTCCCAATTTATCTCTTCCCACTCCCTTTCTCCTCTGGTAACCATAAGTTTGTTTTCTATGTCTGTGAGTCTGTTTCTGTTTTGTAAATAAGTTCATTTGTCTTTTTTTCAGATTCCACATATGAGTGATATCGTATGGTATTTTTCTTTCTCTTTCTGGCTTATTTCATTTAGAATGACAATCTCCAGGTCCATCTATGTTACTACCAATGGCATTATTTTATTCTTTTGAAGGCCGAGTAGTATTACATTGTATAAATATACCACAACTTCTTTATCCAGACATCTGTCAATGAACATTTAGGTTGTTTCCATGTCTCAGCTATTGTACATACTGCTGCTATAAACATTGGGGTGCATGTATCTTTTTGAATTAAGGTTCCCTCTGGATATATGCCCAGGAGTGGTGTTGCTGAATCATATGATAAGTCTATTTTTAGTATTTTGAGGAATCTCCATACTGTTTTCCATAATGTAAGTCCCCCCAAATTAAAAGAATTTTCTAGACTGGATTTTACCTCTTCTATTTGATGGTATAACTAGAAATGACAAACAAAAGTAAACATGAGGCTTACTTTGACATTCAACAGGCAGACTTTTTGAATTCTATTAAACATTTTTAAACCTCTGTTTTGGAGAGGTACTGTATAGAATATTTTTGAATTTCTACATCATTTTCATGTAGCCTGTAATCATTGTACATCCACATTTTTCCAGCCTGCTTAAAATATTCTTGCAAACCCTCATCTTTCAGAGATACATTAAATAAGACCTGCATCTGAATGTGGCCCAGGAGGGAAGAATCACCCATAATTTTTGGCCGTTGAGTGATTCTTTTCAGGCTGTACAGATTTGAAATGTTACAGTAACCATCCCCGCACTGGATGCAGGAGAAAAAAGTCCCTCAGCGCGTTCATTTATTTAATTCATCTTATGTCCAAAGGCCCCTGTGTCATCTCCTGTTCTTTGTATCCTCCAGAAACATGTGTGCCCCAGGCGTTCCTCTGTGTCTTTGTAGCTGCTCTTTCCTTTCTTAAAATTCCTCCCTTGATGTTTTATGTATCCTTTTCAGCTTGCTTGGCATCACCTCTCTTCCAGAAAGCTTACTCAGTGTGCCTAAGGATAGGCCACTGGTCCCCCAAGTGGGGCCCCTGCACCAGCAGCAGCGGGATTACCTGGGAGGGCATCAGAAATGCAAGATCTTGGGCCCAGCCCCAGCCCCGCTTGACCAGTCACTCTGTGAGTCCAGTAGCCTTTAGTCAGCTCTCTGAATGATTCTGGTACACACTAAAATTTGAGAATCATGGGGTTAGACAAAATGACTCTGGACTGTGTTTCTACACCAGCTTCTACTCACCCAAGTCACTCACCATATTATGTAACACTCACCATATTACCTAACGCTCTCCATATTATGTCAGAACTTCACGTTTGCCTGTCTGACCCTCTGTGTGCGATTCACAGGTACAGACCGTGTCTTATTCACATTAGTAACCTCAACACTTAGGGAATGTTTACTCAACTGGAAGAACTGGATAGTTTTAAGATGGCCATCAGAGGCACAAAGACCAACCAGGCTCTCAGGGCCCTGGGGCTCACACCCATCCTGCTACCAAACTCTGTCGAGAACCTCTCTCGCTGAGAAGTGATGAGTCATCCTAGGAAAACTTTCCTGTTTGAAAATGAACAATGAGTCAGTGTGTTTGGGAATGTTGCTTCTAAAGCTAAGCAAGCCTGTTTGCCCAGCCACGATGTGGCAGGAGAGTGATTATTTTATTTTACTTTCTATTTTTATTTTAAAAAATTTATTGGTTGGTTTACAATGTTGTGTTAATATCTGGTGTACAGCATAGCGTTTCAGTTATACATATTATATATGTTCTTTTTCATGTTATTTTACATTATAGGCTATTACAAGCTATTAGATAGTTCCCTGTGCTATACAGTAGGAACTTATTGTGTATCTGTTTTATATATAGTAGTTAGTATCTGCAAATCTCAAACTCCCAGTTTTTCCCTCCACTCCCCCTTCCCCTCTGGTAACCATACATTTGTTTTCTGTGTCTGTGAATCTGTTTCTGTTTTATAGATAAGTTCATTAGTGTCTTCTTATTCAATATCTTGTAGTAACCTATAATGAAAAAGAATATGAAAACAAATACATGTATGTGTATGTATGACTGAAGCATTATGCTGTACACCAGAAATTGACACATTGTAACTGACTATGTTCAGTTTTAAAAAAAAAGAAAGTTTGCTTTTCATTTCTAATATTGGAATATGTATGCTCCTAATTTTTCTTGTTCAACAAATATTTAAGAAACACCAACTATGTACCAGGTGCTGTGGTAGGCTCTGAGGTCCAAAGAACCAGATCAGATGTAGCCACTGCTCTCAAAGACATCAAAACCAAGTAGGCAGGGAAGTAGATTCCTGGCTTACCTTCATTATCTTCATAAGCATTCGTCCTTCAGCTCAAAACAGTGCTCAGGCCTCACAAACTCAGGCCTCCACTCCCCCGCCGAGACCGGTGTTCCTCAAAGTTTATTAGACTGTAGGGATTCTTGGATTCATGATATTTGAGACAAAATACCACTTATTGTTATTTCTTTTTCTTTACTTAAATTAACTCAAAGCATCACTTTACATTAATTCAAATAGCACCTCTTATTAGCATTTAATATTCATTCAATATTTATTGATTCAGTCTAAATTTATTAAAAGCTTGTCATATACCAGGCTCCATGCAAAACACCAGCAATAGGTTGGCAAACAAGACAGACACAGTCCTTGCTTTGAGTCCCACCAAATTCTGTCCCATGTAGACAAGTGGGTAGGACATGAAAAAGCACTGGACGTATGGAGGAAAGAAAAAGAATATCAACATAAAAACATGTGAGTCAGACAAACTTCTGCAAAGAGGGGATGGATGAGTTAAATCACAGAGAATGAATTTCTGCTCATTGCTCACCAGCAGACACTAGGGGCAAGAGAGTAGCACAGAAATTATTCCTGAGCTGAGAAAAAAGGCTCAGGAGAGCATCAGAGAGAAGAGCACCTCTAGACAAAACCAGTGGGTATGACTTGAAGGTACGTAGGTGGCTTGACAGCAACAGTAGGTGAGACCGGAAATGCAGGTAATGAAAAGGCCCTTGTAGTCCATGATGGGAGTCTGACGTTGATCCCGTAGGTAAGTGGGAGCCACTGAAGGTCTAATGGAGAATTGACTTGTTTGGTTTGGATTTTAGACACAGCACTTAAGCATTGGTCGTCTTGTGTGAGGAGGTTCTGAAAGCAGGCATTTGCCAGAGACCTGAAGTTGATTTAAGGCAAAGAGGGAGGTTACTGGCACTCTCCTGGGGTTCTGATGCCACAATAGAATGCTAACCCTACGTTTCTCTGGCCCCAGGTAAGGATAACCATTCAAGAGTGGGCACACACAGGAAGCCCTGACTGGCTCCCTGAGCACACCCTGGGGGACTGCGGCTGGACCACAGACCAGCAGAGTGGTAAATGGAGGACAGATCGGCTGTGAGAAGTGCCACTCTGTAGGGTGGAAAGAGAAGGTATGTCTGCATGTCATTCGTGGCTCTCTCTGTCCTGATACAGGACCTCTTCATCTACCTGGCTGTCACTCACCCACTTTTTTCATATTTATTGAGATAATTTTTCACTTTTATTGAGGTATAATTGACATACAGCTCTGAATAAGTTTAAGATATACAGCATAACGGCTTCATATACATACACTGAGAAACGATCACCACATAAGTTGAGTTAATATTCATCTTCTCATTTAGTTACAATTTTTTTTTCCTTGCAATCAGAACTTTGAGAATTTACTCACTTAGCAACTTCCAAATATTCCACACTAGTCAGCGTTAACTATAGTCATCATGTTGTACATTCCATCCCTGTTACTTAACGTAGCTTATACCTGAAAGTTTGTACCTTTTGATTACTTTCATCCAACTCTCCCACCCCCTACTCTCTACCTCCAGTAACCACAAATCTGATCTTTTTTTCAACGAGTTTATGTTTTTATTTTAATTTGGTTTTTAGATTCCACATGTTAGTGAGGTCATACAGGATTTATCTTTCTCTGTCTGACTCATTTCACTTGGCATAATTCCCTCAAGTTTCATTCAGTTTGTTGCAAATGACAAGAGTACCTTCCTTTTTAAGGTTGAATATTATTCTATTGTATATGCATATATAGACTTACCCACATTTTATTCATGTTGACAACACACCTTACTTAGCTTATGTCTGTGATTCCCTCCACCCCTCCACCCAACTGACAATCGCAATTCCCATTAGTTTCCCTTTTTTAATGGTTATGGGTAGCCAATCCATCTACCAATTTATGTCAGGAAATTACAAAGTTCTGTCAAACTTTCAAAATCAACTTGATAGCTCCCAAAAGACAGTAATAAAAAAAAAATTACAGAAGCATGCTTAGCATGCATGAGGTCCTTGGTTCAATCCCCTGTACCTCCATTAGGAAAAAAAAAAACAACATTAAATAAACCTAATTACCTCCCCCTGCAACAACAAAAATAAATAAATGAAATTGAAAAATAATTTTAATTACACAAGATACTTATACTCAAACCAACCCCCCAAAAAAGCACTTCTCACGCAAGTTCTCCTCTAGAGAATTTTTTTGGCATATTTTTCTTTTATAAGAAAAGACTCCATCTCTGACAAGAAGGAAAGGAGAGAAGAAAGAGAGAAGTAATAAAAAACAAGACAGAGAAAGTCTCTCTTTAGAGACAGAGAAATAGATGTTTGCTGACTCATCTACACTTTTTGTTGTAAGTACAATATAGTGAATATTTGAAGTATAGAATTAAGTTTCCTGAGTTTCAAATCTAAATTCAATATATTAATGAGAAGTCATGATAGCCTCAAATTATTGAGTATAAAATTAGGGGAAGAATGAAGGCTTTCAAAAGATGATAGAGCAGTGCAGATCCATAAATAATTAAAATGAATGAACAAACAAACAAGAAAAATAAATGAAACAGATGCAGCCCTAAAACTTTGGATTTTCATAAAATCAACCTGGTCCCCAAAAGAAAACATAGCATGAAGGAAGTAATCACCCAGCAAAGCTAGTTCCTTTTTCTGGAAGGTCACTTCACTAGGCCCCATGATGCTCCATTGTCATTCCTTACCAATGTAGTTTTTTTTTTTTTTATGGCTACATTCAAAAGAATTTTAACTTTATTGCCCCATATGAATATGTTCAGAAAGGAAAGGCCCTTTTCCTCGGGTCTTACATTTTTCTAGGATAAAGGAATCCTTATAATTGGCCCCTAGTTACCAGGAAACACAGATATCAAACTGGCGCAGGATACATCTTGGGTTACAGGCTACCTGGGTCACAGAAGACATAAACATTACATGTAACATACTCACTGGACATCTTACCACTGACGAGAGCCCTGCATCTTCTTCTGTAAGTTAGTGTCCCAACCGTGTGACTCTTCCTCAGGACAGCAAAAGCGGGTGAGAGCTTTTCTACAGTCCCTGGCCTGCTGCTGGCGCCTTTGCTTAGATCATGCTTATGTGTATTTAGACTTACATTTATCTCTTGCAATGTGTTTTTCACAAGAAATAACCCAAAACAAATTTTATTCTCTATTTTGTCTTTGTCCTCTTCTATTCAGTGAGACTAAGAAAACACAGTGTCTCCATCCCTCACATTTGTCACCATATATTCATATTTAAGGTTCTGAACCGCTGATTATCTGCACTTGCTTAGCAAAGCAGCAGCAATGCCTTGGGGAAATGCTTCTGTGCATTTGTTTCTACAAAAATACTAAGAACAATTTCATTATGTTTGGCATAATGTAGGGATTTGCAAAGTCATTTCCCAATGAATGGTGCTACGGTGAAGTCAGGAATTTGTAGTTATTCACAGCAACTTACCAGAAAGAATAAATAATCCTTGGAATAAAGAAGATTCTATGGTTTTATCTGTACCATAGCACTTAAGTATCTCAATTCTACAGATTAATAAGCAAATGAAACTTCTCCATTCACAGAAAAAGAAATGATATTGAACATAATTTACTGGTTCTGGTCTAGTCAAGTAAGACTAGATATTATATGATTGTAATAATATATTTTCTAGCATTGTAAATTTTCCAGATAAATTATGTATTAATTATAGCACCTATGATTTTTAATATATAGTAAAACTCCTAAGGTACAATCTGTTCTAACAGCACAGTAATGGTGAATATAAAAAGTGGAGAATGTGAAATAATTGATTTAGAACCCTCACATAACCCTTTCAGACTTCTAAAATATAAGTACCTCTGTCCTGCCTTATTTGAAACAGGTTGTTTTTTTAATTCTCTGTCCTCTGAAGACAGAACAGTATCAAAAAACCACTTCAAAGACAAAACTTGTTTTGTTGAGTATTTGGGGGGAGGATGTTTCCTATCCCACTAATCACGATTTTGCCAAATATCTATAAACCTCTATGTCTTCTCCTTAAGGCTCCTGGCTGGGATGAGGTTTTTGAAGCTATAGAGTAATGCTAGTGGGAAAAATGTTGAACCTGAGGTCAGATAAGCTAAACCTCTTAGTCCTTGTGTGGCTTTTTACATGGCCTCATGTCCTAACTGATACTACTTATCTTTCAGAATTTTGATAAGGTTTAAATAAAAGAATAGATGAGAAGGTGCTCAATCACATGTAATATGGCACACGTGGGTTTTAACATCAGTATCATCATAAGCAGCGATACCGAGAAGTTGATCATGTGTATATATATATAGATGTATGTGTATATATATATATATAGATGTATGTATATATGTGTGTGTGTGTGTATATATATATATATATATGCATCTATATGTATATATATACAGAGAGAGAGAGAGAGTTCATTGGCGTGACAAGGACCAGAGGGATGAGGAAGATGCTATTTCTCATCAACTAGTGAAAGCTACAGGTCAATGAACTATGTGAGAAACAGACACAGAGTAGTGACAATGTTCTGCAACCTTGTCCACATTGTGAGCACAATCAGTCAAAAACTTGTTGGCCAGATTTTAAATCTTGGCAGAAATTAAAGATTGTTCATTTAGCACTAGAGTCCATGAACCTACAAAGACAAAAATCTCAGTTTTCTGTGCAGTGGAGTAAATGTAGATAATCTCAGTCATCCAATGAGATTTATTGTTGGGCATTGACACAGGTGGAGAGGAGAGAGACAGCTGTAAAGCACAGAATCTCTGTCTATACAGATAGATTTACTCGGCAATGGCTGAATTTTTAGACTGAGCATTGTTTAGACTGAATGCCTTGAAAGTGATAAAAGAAAATAAAAACAGAGTACATAGTAAACTTTTTGTTTTTGTTTTTGTTTTTGTCGCTGTTGTTTTTGTCTCCCAACACTGATGGCTGTTTCTGTCTCCCAGTCTTGATTTGTGAGGACCACACTTCCCCAACTTTTAGCCCAGGAACTCAGATAAGACTAAGTCAGTCCTCAGTTCCTGGAGTGGAGCATGTAACTTAGACTTAAGCCAATCGGAATCCTTTTCCAACCTATGGTTATTGGTTCAGAGATGGACTTGTTTCCCAATAGACCCGGTCATATGCAGTGAAACTGGAGCAGAAACTTCCGGGGAAGAGCAACTTCACTGCTAGTATGTAGTATAGAGCTGCTGAGGCCATCTGGCTTCCAAAAGGGGGAAATTTTTTCCAAATGAGAATAGAATCGGGTCGACAAGATGAATATCAGGAAGGGTAAGAAAGAGAAACTTAATTCTTCCATAAACTGTCCCTGACGCCTGTCCTTACCCCTGGAATTTCCAGGTAAGCTCACCTTTTGTTTAAGCCAGTTTGCATTGGGTTTTCTTTGGTCTGCCACAGCAAGTGGTTTGAATCGTAGGGAAACAGCAAACTTGACGAAGAAAACCAGAAAGGTCTGAATAAGTTAACTTCACAGGTTTCATTGTGATCAAAATGAATTAAATGCCACGAAAAGCTACTCACAGTCAGGCAAAGCCATGGTAAGAAATTAAACTAACCGCAGCAAGTTAGAGAAGAAATCACCTGCCACCACGAATCTGAATATGCAGATGCTCAAAAATTCAGCAAGCAAGCAGATGAAAACCAGACAGATTTAGTTAGTACTGGGCAAGGCCAACCCAGAGTAGCAATTTGACAACTATTTATTTTAATAATTTTTATTAAGAGTAAAACAAGTGAACAAGAATCTATTGATTCACATGAATCAAAGTGGCATGAAAGAACTAATAAGGTAAAGATAATAAAAGTGCCACATGAAAAACAATAAAAAAGCTACCGCTGATGGAGTACAATGCCCGATGGTATTCCCTGCAGATTGTACATACAGTACCTCACTTTATATCCATGAGATAAATGCTGTCACCTACATTTTAGTGATAAAGCCAGGCCATAAGAGTGAGGGCTTTGGAGTCAATGCTAGTTTGCAGAAACTGTTTCCATGTTATTCTCGCTTCTTTATTCCCTCCCTGTGTTAGAACTATACGCCCAGGCCTTTGACATGGAGCTTTGCAGGGCCTCCGCTATGGTGCAGACTATATTTCCATGCCACTGATGGAAATTTGGTTGGCCAGTGGAATGTGGATGGAAGTGACAGGGGACCAATTCTGAATGGAAGGTGTATAAGCATTACATGAAACTGCTCTGTCTCTTGCACTCCTGAAATCCACCATGAGAGGAATCCCTTTTGGATGATGAAGACAGACACCAGAGCTCAACCAGAAGCCTAGAGTCCAGCTAGGATCCACCAAGTCCTGCCTCCATCAACCAGATCACATGCCCATCCAGAGTAAAATAAATGTTTATTGTCATAAGCCACTAAGATGTTGAGATCATATTTATCACGGAAAAATAAAAAGGACATTGATATTGAAAGACATATCTGTTCACACCAGAATGTGTCTTGATGAGGTAGCCACTAACCCAAAGTCAAAACCAAATTTGACAGACAGGTGGGATCAAACATTCCTTTGCATGTGGCTGGGAAGATCACCAGTCCTGATCCACTGACCCTTTCCATGCCATCAATAACTTGTAAATCCATCTACTATCAGGCGTGTTTCCAAGTGATTCAGTTTCCTTTTGCGAGGCATTGGAGCAAAATCCTAGACCTTATTATCCAGGCAGATTCACTATGAAATCCAGACTCTGCCCCTTGTTAGTTACACCATCCTGCCTTCCCCCCTCCTTTTTCTGCACCAACAGAATATGACAAATAGCATAACATCTAACTCATGGCATTGCTGTGAGGCGCTTTTGATGTAACATGTATCAAAATCTGGAACAGTGCCTAACTCAGAGCTAACACTTACTTAGCGAGCTCTGGTTCTTCCTGGGGTAGCTGTGTCTGTCGATACTGTGTGCCAAGACCCTTCCCAAACAATCGTACTGACCTATTTTGACAAGGGAGTCCACCAGTTCATTATAAAGTGTACTTGAGCTGGAAAATAGATTTGGCAAACCTAAGTCAATTCAAAGATTTGGTTATTAGGTCAAAAGTATGTTTCTGCCTTTTCTTCTATTTCTCCTTTCTTTAGATGTTAGCATTATTCCTAATAACCAAGCCCCACTTCCACTGCCCTCTACAAACAAAACGTGATAACAAAGGTGGAGAGAGAGTGGAAAGTTTTAAATTTTAGCTCCTAGAACTTTAACTCTGTAATTGCAGGGATATATGAACTGAAGATCACGCTGTGTTTTTCCTTTGGGAAAAAAAAAGATGCAAGATAAATGACGCAGTCACTCTTCTGGCAGCAATAATAAACATCTTCATTCCAGAAACTCTAGTGTCTCCTCGAAGATATCGACTTCAAATGGATTTTAAAGACTTATTTTCTTTTAGTTTTCTGGAGTCCCTGCTTTGATTTGATTTCAGTGGCGAAAAGTCACCAAGGTCAGAGGCTGTATCTTCATTGATTTTAATCAATGGTTTAGTAAAATGAGATGTGCATCACAGGGATAAAATATCTGACAACAGTTCTGCAACAACAAAATACTACCTTCTAAGTCCAGATGACAGCTAGTGCCACCATTAAGAAGTCTTTGGAGAAGGGAAAGAGGCAGGTGGCCGTGTCCTCATCTCCCCCTGCGAGGAGGGATCAGTGCTTGCTCCAATATTCTCAAAAGAAAATGCAAATTCAAAGAACAGCAAGGGAGGCAGCAGTAGCATCACTCTATGTGAGCATTTGCTACTGGTAGACACTTCGATCAACTCTTTACCTTATAAACCATTTAATTCGTACAACTGGCCTAGGAAATCGATATCATTGTGCCCTCTTACAGAGGAGTTCTTTTCCCATGATTACACAGCCACTCGATCCTACATAGATTTACACTAAAGACTGTTTTTAAACACTTGACTAACATCTTTCCTTTTATTTGTTCATTTATTCTTTCAATAAATATTTATTATGTTCTCTCTATGTGCTAAACACAAATCCTTGCTCTCATGGAATTTATCTTCCTGCAGGCACAAGGGAAGCAAGACAGCAAATGAATAAATAGATCTAGTTGGATAATACGTGCTGTGGGGGGATAAAGCAAAGTAAGAAGGAACAGAGGCTGTAGCAGAGGCTGAGGCTACTGCTTTAAGGAGGTAGCCACCTCAATGAAGATGCCGTCGATACTGTAACAACTGAGCAGCTCCTAAAGAAAATGTTCCCGCCAGCCACCCAAACATTAGGAATAAGATCATCCCAGGCAGAGAAAATGACACGTGGGAAGGATCTAAGGCAGGGCCACGTCTGACGTGTCCAAGAAACAGCTGAGAAGGCAGAGAGGGCAAAAGTGGAAGGAGCTAAGATTAGAGAAACAGTGGGAAAGCATATCACGTAAGGACCCATCCACCGTTGCAAGGACGTTTCCCCTGAGTGACGTGGAAGGTCACTGGCAAGTCCAAGAACAGCCGTGGCGCGATCTGACTTACATCCCAAAAGATTTGCTTTGGGCTCTGTACTAAAAATACAGGGTAAGTAAGGAAGCAGGGAAGCTAGTTAGGAGACTACTGCGATCAGCCACGTGAGAAAAAATGACAGCTTGTATCACCATGTATTGCCGTGTAAGAACCTGAAGGCAGAACCTGCGGAACTTACTGACCAATCGGACATGAGATACAAGAAAAAGAGTCGATTCAAGGATTATTCTAAGTTGTGTGGTTTAAGTAAATGAATTGAGAAGTTAGATCCAGAATAGTACGTCTTTAGTGTTAAGAGATGAACTTGTTATGAAAGCACCTAGAGAATCCAAGGGTGTAAAGAATGGACAAAGGGAGAAGGAAATGGTGGATGAGATGAAGAAGGAGAGACATATTCTGAAACCACCTAGTTATGTTGACACTGAGTTTGACGATAAGGTGGTAACATTTTGTGAGGCAACACTTAAAAATGCTGAGTAAATTCTATTTATCTGGAACTTTGTGAATCATCACAAAAAGGGACTTGAGAGATAGACATAAATAAGATGACATTATTCTGCTCAAAAGATGAATAGAATAAAGTATAAGTGAAGATTTTCATCTATTTTATGCCATTCTCAGAAGTGCTTGTAAGTGGATGGTGTGCATTTGCTTCTTGAAGACATCGTCCTACAGGTGTCTGACATGGTGAAGCTTGTGCAAAGTTGCTATGTCTTTAGAGCTTATAGACAATTATTTGCAACACGTTTCATTACAGACCATCACTGATATCACTGATTGCAAGTCTCTACTCTCATTGGTATGTATATATTTGATTTTAAAAGTATTCCAAGATGATGGAGTGTTCGCCCTCATGTCAAGGCCATTCAGATCATGATGAGGGCTGAGAATCAGAACTTGAGATGCCGTCAGAAAGCAATGGAACTACTTGCCTTGTGTGGCTCAGAAATTATTTCCACACCCATCTTGAGCAACAGAATATCAAGACAGTCAGCCAATCTCCCAATACGATTTCTTTAAATGATAGCTTTACTATGAATACATCAATTAATGTGTTATTTAATAAGCTTGACATTATAGTTCGAAGTTAAATGAAGTACTGGCACAGGAGGTGGTAAATTAATTAGTCCTCGTTCCTCTTAATTTTCTGTGGATTTATTTTGACAAGTCTCTTGTGTGGTATTTTAAGTGGACAGAGGGAATACTAAAGAGCCCTTTAGTAGCTGGGAAATCTCTGAGAGTTTAGGTTTGATCTGGGATTCAGGAGATTACTCTTCATTTACCTTAAGAAAGATTTACAAAACTAAAGATGAAGAAAAAGAAGACACATTGCCCGCCGCAGTGAGATTGGTTTTTCACTCTTTACAGAAAGGATGTTTTCTTCCTCTGTCTTGTATTTCCTCTTTATTTCCCTGGGAGAAACAGTATGAGAGAAACACATTACTCACAATAAGCCTGAGATTGAAAGAAAATAATAAAATCAAGTGATAGGTTACAAATGAGAAAAGCGTCCAGCAAATGAAATATCTAATGACAACGGAGATAAAGAGAATGTGTAGGCACAGACAAAAAAGAAGAGGGGGTGGAAGGAAAGACTTATAGATCCAATCACAGACAGGGCCTGAAAATTAAATGCCTCTAACAAAAATCGTCTTGCAGACAGATAAAAGGAAAATGGGGACCGCAGACAGGAGGGGATAAGTGATGCAGTCTATTCCTTCACAGCGTAAAGCCTGGCTTTCGAGAGAAGAGACCATTAATATAGCTTATCTACTCAACCATCGTCAAGCGAAATCAATCCAACATGACCCTTCAGTGAAAGTAAAACCCAGTATTGCTCAGCTGGCTGTGTGTCCCACAAGAAAGCTGCCATGTGGAAAGGGCTCTGGATTGACAAACAGGAGACCTAGACTCTAATTCTACATGTGTCACCACTTGCCAATGTCCCCTAGGAAGTCCCCGGGCCTCAGTGTCATAATCTATAAAATGGGAGGCTCAAACTAAATGGTTTTTAAGAGCCCCTTCTGGCTCTAGTGTTTAATGACTTACTTAGTGCCATCCATTAAATGTCTGGAATTGGACCCAAAAAATGGTTAAGAAAGAGAAAGTAATCAAATTCAGACCTCTTGATCAACCTTTTTGATTTCTCTTCATTTTTATTCCTGGAAAGCAATCTTTAAAAGCTTCCCCCCCCTCCAAAAAAAAATTGTTCATTACCTTACTAACTTGTCCACATTCCAAGTTGCATGATTTATTAAATCCCATCAGTCTGGAAATACCTGAAATGAAAATGCAATGGTTATCCCTTGTGGCTCTCTAGAACAGCATCACAAAGATGTACGGAATTGTCACTTACTAGAGCATTATCTGTGAAATGCCAGCATCCTCTATGTCTGGCACTTCTTTATTCCAAAAAAAAAAAAAAAAATGTTGGTACTGGAATAGACCTGAGGAAACATCTAGTGATCACAAAGGATTTTTTTAAATAAATTTTTTAAAGAGCCACTATCTTTGTATATTTAAAATATGCTACATTTTATAACTTAAAACTGAGTTTAGAAACAGTTAAAAATAAAATTCAGTTTACACATAACTTTTCTATTTCATCAGTTACTTTTTAAAAATCTACATTGTTCACTCACATACTTCACCAGAATTACCTATACCTGTCACTGAAAGCCATTTAACTTTAAAAGATGATGATTTGTTTATGAGACTAAAACTCTAATGGATGTGAGAAAATGCAGCAGTAGGGTAGAGCGGGTCTAGAAATAGATTTGTCATTAGTTAGCTTTGTGATCATTTGATGGAATTATTTCTGCATAAACTATTATTGCAAACCCAAGCATCCATAGAGATAACTTCCCCTTTTGTCATGCACACTGACCATCACCCTATAACTTATTGAGGTATCAGATGTGTGTGTATAAAATGTGCTACATACAGAATATAAAGAACACTTAGAATAATTGAAAGGAGCTGAATGTTTATACTGATGACTCTAAACAATGATTGACAACATGTCAGAACTTAGAAAATAAAGTTTCTGTTGCCTGGGAAATTCACCTATTACCATGCCTCATTCTAACCTCAGACCCCCACACAAGAAAGCCAGATAAATGACAATTTTTGCATTACTTCCTTTGAACTTCAAGGAAAGTTCCCCACTTTTAATAATTGTGACTTGGTAATTACATGGGTCATGGAGAAATGATTGACTTTTAAGAACGAATCAGAAATTCAATCTGTAGGAAATTGTTTTAAGGAAATAATCATAGATAACTGCAAATACTAACACGTAATGATATACACATCCTATTATTATGCACAATTAAAAAATTTTAAGTAACCTACATATCAAAAAGGAATATGCATATAGAAATAGATATAATTACATTCATACCATGTAATGCTACGTAAAAAAAATTTAACTTTGTTTTTAATAGAGATGCTCACAAGTCAAAAGATGCTCAGAAAATAAAGCTTAAGGGGGAAAATAATGTTTAAACTTGCAAATTGCAAAATAAAAACAGTATTATTCCATTGTTTTGTTAACTGCATGTAAAATAAACACATAGCACACTGTTAACAGAGGTTATCCCATTGTATCTTATCTACTTGAATGTTCCTCTTCCTTAGAAGTCATCATGCCATTCAGTTGGCCTTTCTGTTCCCCAAGACAGGTCAAGCAGCTCAAACACATCATCTGGGTACAGCAAAAGTACACCTTTCCACTTCAGCTTTAATACTTCTTATCTTCCTAAAGGAAAACGAAGTCAACTTCAGATAGATTGAAGAAATTGAGGTCGCATACCTCTCATTTGATCAGTCCTCTTTGTCTCAAACTGCTCATTGATTTTAAATCTTTAAAACCCCAAGTACTCGCTTCATACGATCAAACTAACATAAGGCAACCATTTCAGGTCCGGGGCCAATCAATTTGGGGGAGAGCATAACATAGGTCAGAGAAAGGACAGAACACTTCAATGTATCCATTGTCACAAAATTTGTACCATTTAAAGCCAATTATGTAGCTTGACTTTCTTGCCACCAACATTTCCGAACAGGGGGAGTGAAAGCATATGTAATTTCTAGAAGAGGGAGAAAAGCATTAAAAAAGTAAGCCCACACAACTTTTAGGTGCCACATTGCATGGGAAGGGCAATGGTATTTGCAATGGTACCCATGCTACTTAAATACCAGTGGACTTGAATTTTTCTAAGTCATCAGTTCCTCAATTCTTCAATGGAAATCATACTGCCAACTTCATAGGATTATGGTTAACCATAAATAAGCTAATGAGTTTACATTACTTAGTAAGTTCAAGAAAAGAGCAAGCACTCAAATGGTAGGTAAAGGCGGCAGGACTTGGAATGCTGATTTAAAGGAATGATAGCAATCCTGGCATTCCTTATTGGGATCATGGCCCTGAGGGTTAAGGGAGGTAGGAGTGGAGATTGCAGGCACAGCAGAAGAAACAGCCTTAAGCCTTAAGGCTCAGTCTTCAGACAAGTCCTACATCTTTGATCAACACTTTAGTTTACTTTATGAGATTAATAACACCTTAGTATGAGATTAGTCTTATCCCTTTAAATACTTTGTAAAAACCTCAGTGGTCAAACATGTATCACCAGTCACATCCTCTTCCATATACCTCTGATGCTTGTATCCAGCTGTCTTCTACTGGGTATCCCTACTGGCATGTCTAATAGGTACGTTAAACTAAACTCATCCGAAACAAGCTTCTTGATTCTCTGTCCGTCCCTCCCCATCTACCAATCTGTTCCTCCCGCAGTATTCTCTATCTCAGTAGAGGCAACTTGATTCTTCAAGTTGGTCAAACCAAAATCTTGGCATGATCCTGACTGCTCTCTTTTGTTACTTACACCCAGGCCATCAAAAAACCCAGTTGGCTGTATTTTCAGCTACACCCAGAATCTGAGCATGTCTCACTTGCTCCATTGCTAACCTAGTTAGAATCATCTTTATCCTTCACATGAATTATATTGAAAGCCTCCTTTCTTCCATCTTGGCCCCTTCTACTGCTTCTTTGTTCATAATGTAGTTAGTTAATCCTTTGGAAACTAGTCAGATAATGTCATTCCTCTATTCAGAATTCTCTAGTGGTGTCCCATTCTCACTCAAAGGAGAATCCAATTTCTTCATGGCCTACATGCTCCTATATAGTCTGACTTCAGTTTCATTTTCGCCTGTTACCTAACTTTTACCTTGTTCAGTTTTTTTCTAGTCATGTCGACCTACTGTCCACCTTGAACACACCAAGCCCACTCTCAACCCCAGGCCCTTTGTACTTGCCCTTCTCTCTGCTTAGAATGTTTCTACCCCAGAAAGCTACACAGCTGGCTTCCTCTTTCCCTACAAGTCTCCTATTAAAGGTCTTCCTTCACCACCCAAAAACATAGAATCCCCACTCTATCACTCTCTACCCCTTTATTTTTCATACCAAATATTTATCACTCCCTGAGATAATTTGTGGGGAATGTGCATGAGTACATGTGTGTTATTGTGCTTAGCACATTATAGGCACTCAACATATGTTAGTTTTATAACATAATGAATAAATAAATTATTAGGCTTAACCAAGAGGTTCCTGGGGAAAATTTCAATAAATTTTTAATAGATTTTTAAGTAAAATGGTATATGGTATATTTTGGATTTTAAATATAATTAATTATTGATGTATAAATATTAGAAAACACAGAGGAAACATATATTTAGGAACATGATACTAAGTCTAGCATTTAGAGAAAGTGATTATCAGCATTTTTCTATGTTTTATTCTCCTCCATTTTATTATAAATATACTTATGCATATATACACAAAACTGAGACATTTATATATACAATATGCTATCCTCCCTTTCCATCTCACATTACATCGTAAGAATTTTATCACACTGTATCATAGGAACAGCCATATAATAAGTTTGTCTTATAAGCATCATAATTTATTTAGCCATTGTCTTGCTGTTAGACATTCAAGATAGCTATTTCTAAATTTTCTCTATTTTAAAAAGTCTAAAAAACTCCTTGTACATAACCCTCTGGTTATTTATTTAAGACAAATTACAGTAGATTGAATTACTGAGTCAAAGGGAATATTTGAAAGGCCTTTGATGTATATAATCAAATTAAGCTTTATAAAATTGTGGTAACTAACATTCCTTTAAGAAGAATCTGAGAATTTAGACGTCTTTACACGCTTGATAGTCCAAAAACCCTTCATTTATTTAAAAAATTGCCAAAAAGATAGATGAAAAACGCTATCTCATTCTTTTAATGAAAATATTATATTTTAGTAATAAGATTGATCAGTTATCCACACATTTTGAGGCCAATCCTTCAGCCCATGCTTTGCCCAAGACTCCTGACTCTCAGGGAAAGCATCTGTCCTGCAAGCCTGAATCCTGTCTCTGCAGGAAGAGGGAAATCACTTTCATTTTATTTATCAGAACTGGCCTCTTGCCAAGCAACACTTCATCACTCTTTTTCTAATGTTGACCTGACCCAATGCTGTCTTGCAATCTATCCAGTCAACACCTAATTAAGGGGGTGTGTGTTGATGGTAAATAGCCTCACTATAATTTATAATGACTTTATTTCAAGAATTGTTTACCTATGGGAAAATGAGATTACTTCTCGGTGAATTCAAACAGTGTCTATCAGAATCTCCGTATCAACCCAAATGGATTTGGCGGAAGAATTTGATGTCTCAGATTTCCCTAAGGCAACAGACCAAAAGCACAATTTACGCATAGACATAATAAACTGTTACTTGTTTCAATGTGATTTGCAGGCCACTGTTAAATCTTTCTTAACCAAAATAATTTATTCAACTTAAAAACCTTCTACAGTGTCTTAAATTTTATCATTATAGAGACTCTTCGGCTAATGAATTTCAGTGCTTTCAGATGTAAATTTACGGTACCAAGATTAACACATGAGGCTCTTTTCACGCACCATCAGCCTAGTCCTTTTTGATCCATCTCCGAAGGAAATGTAGAGCTGAAGAAATTGTAGGTTGTAAGGAAGGATACTTCAGAATACAACATTATTCTAGAGAAAGTAAGTTTTAGTGAGATTCCAAGGTCGGGGATGAGAAGTTAAACCTACACTCAAAAATGAATTGGGAAATAAATTCATAGTGCCTGCCAAAGGAGCTGTAATAAAACATATGCTGGGACTAGCCACAGATAGAGTAGGAAATACTATACTCATAAATGAAAACTTCCAACATGAGTAGAGAAATAGGAAGTAATCTTACAGCTGCCCCAGATTTGACTATAGTAGGGCAGTGGTTCTCAAACTCCAGCTTGCATTAGAATTTCCAGGAGCATTTGTCAAAACACATTTCTGAGTCAGGAGGTCTGAGTAGGACTTAAATATCTTTATGTCTAACAAGTTCCCGAGTGATGCTGATGCTGCTAGTCAGGGCAACTCTTTGAGGACCGTCGGCGTAGAGTGTTAGATGCCATCCCCTTCGATTTGACTGAAAGAACCTAGAAAAGGAACGTAGGATTTGATAAGTCTATTATCTTTAATATCTTTCACCTTTGGAAGATTATACACATTCAAACTGTTCTTAGACCTGTATAGTATAAAGCCTCGTATACTACTGTTATAGCACAAGAGGTTCTTAGCGGAAGTCTTTGCTGAACTTCTCAGACTAGAGTTGTCAGATTCAGCAAAACAGAAGAAAATCATATAGAGATACAGATATATATATATTTGTATACATAAACACAAACTCACTTATGTATACATATGTATATATATCTCAAAGACATCCAATTAAATTTGAATTCCATATAAAATAATATTTTATTTTAATTTTTCCAATTTTTCCAAAGTCTGTCCCAGGCAATATTTATCTGAAATTCAAATTTAACAAGGTATTCTGTGTATTATTTGGCAACCCTCTCTCTGAAAAGCCAATGTGGGAAAACTTCTAGAAAAGTAGAATGCAATAATGCCATCTCCTAAACCAGAGGTACAGAGAAAATGTAAAAGATGACTTCAGAAACACCATAGTGCTGATTATGAGTACTTTAAGTTAATGATTCACCTTTCAAGTAGATGGTTCCCAGTTCTGCTTAGCAGGCTGCAGAAATAATCAGACAGTGAGGGACAGAGGCCTAGAACTGAGTAGAAAGGAACCAAAAAATGAGTTGGTGGGACTAAATCCGTGCCACCTCTCCCTACTCTATCACTTTGACCTTGTTCTGAGATCGTCTTAAGTACTCCAAACAGCACAGTGAGGGAATGGTGGAACACTGAAAGCCATGTGAGGCTGTGTGAGGCTAGGTCAGTCCACACCTAATAAGGAAAATTCCAGGTATTTTTAGAAACTGAATTTATTGCAAAGATTTGGGTAAAAGGAGATGGAAGATCTGGAGGGGTAAAAGAGGAAGACAAGTGTATTCCTAAATTTGTAACTGAAGGTGGCTGCTACCTCCCATAGGGCTGAGGAAACAAGGGTCTGCTGCCACCCTGAGCCCATGATCTTTGTCCCACTGAAACTGGTGTGGTTGGATGTGAGTTACCTTATATCTGGAACCAAGGCACACAGCCTGCCAATAACCATTGCTAGAGCGTCTCCACGTTTTCTGACAGTGGTACCATTGCCACTTTAGAAAGCACTGCCAGAAACTAAAAGAAAGTACCTCTTCCCTCCCTCCGTTTCTTTTAACCCCCAATCTCACTCCAACATCTCCCATTGGCTGAATTTGACAGGAAGTCAGCTGGCAAGGGAATTTGGAAAGACTTAATTTACAGTCTTCCACCTTGGTAGGCAAGGGAAAAGTAAAGAAGGGTAAATACGAAGCTGAAAGAATACAGACATCATTTGGCACAGTCCACTCCTAGCAATGCATTTTCATACCCACTAATCTTCCCCTATTTCAACTTCCAAAGAATAACCCTAACAATATCGCGTTTCCACACAACAAAAAGCAGTTAACTTTTTTTTTTTAAAGTTTAGATGAGTAAGTTAAGTTCTTTTTTTCAAGTTTTTTATTTTATTTTACTTTATTTTACTTTATTTTATTTTATTTTATTTATTTTTCTTTGGTGGGGGGAGGTAATTGGGTTAATTTATTTATTTATTCTTAGAAAAGGAAGTGGGGATTGAACCTAGGACCTTGTTCATGCTAAGCATGTGCTCTACCACTTGAGCTGTACCCTCCCCTAGCAGTTAACTTTCATAAATGTGAATATCCACTCATTCATTTCCCCACTGAGTCAAATATGTGACTAATTATAAGCCCATTTAGATATACTATTATCTACAGTGGTAATTGTAACACTTCTCACATAGTTGATATTTGTAACCTCCTTAATCTATGACCTATGCCATATTCTCTTTGCCTCAGCCAATACCTCATCTGGTTGGTGGTTGTTACCCATATGTTTGACCTAAACATTTGTTCCTGAAGGTTCTGATTACTTATTGGCCCTGCTGTTACTGGATTTCTATAATCTTGCTTTAATGTTTACTACTGTATATGGAAGTACTATGAGGTACCCCAGAGAATGCCCTGGGTTTCTTGGTTCCCCCTGACTTTATTGGCAACATTTTATTTTTATTTGATAATGATAAATCAATGCAGCCTGTATAGTAATCCTATTATTTGCCCCTTGGTTCAATGAGAAGCTCCAAATAACCATGTAGCAGTCTCAAGTTTGACTTTATTGAAAATAAGATGATGATTCTTATAAATATTTCTCCTGTGATCTAAAACTCCTAATCCAGAAAAGTCCAAAATGGTGGGAAAGGGAAGCAAACGTGTGCGAGTGTCTTGTTAGGTGTCTTAGTGACATGTTTATTTGAGATAGCCATCTTTCTCTGAAGAAGATGCCTCTTTGAAATTGATGTTTCTACAATCAAAGTTTAAGTCAAGCACTTGCATTACAAAGGAAGAAACAAAAACAAAAGAAAACAAAAAACAACCATCAGGACTTACACTGCAGTCACCCAGGTAGCAAACGGTGTGGCAAGAACAAACTCAGCCCACCTGGCTCCATAGTCCATGTGCTCAATCACCGGGACTTCCCTGTCCCTCTGACCTCATCTCACATTCACATCTTGTGCCTCTTATAACCAAGTTCACATTTTTTGGAAGTTTGCTAGGACTAAATTTACCTTAATTGTCCTTTTGAGCTTTATTATCAACATACCAAATGGATTAATGTACTATTGTTGGCCCGAAACAAATAGCCAGCTATTTCTCCAGCAAAGATGGGTTTATTTGGGATCAGCAGAAAATTGCAATTCAGGATCTAAAACCAAGCCACATATAAGCCCCCAAAGGGCAAGGGAAGGAAAACTTTTATAGAGAGGAAAAGGAAGCTGGGGCTATAGGAAACAAAAAGCCTATGGCTTCTTATTGGCTGAGTCCTTGTCAGGAAATGAGGAGTCTTTCTTCTTCCTGTTGGGCTCTGCTGTTGTCACAGTGTGTAAGAGCTCCCCCTTCGGGCCTCTCGACTCTATTTAATTGAGGTTTCTGTTTATTCTTTTTTTACATGAAACCCACAACCTCATCCTGATTTCTTCTTGTTATGTGAACTTGGATCCAAAACACAGATCAGTGAAAGAAATATGATGTCTGGCATACAGCAAGTAAACAATAAGTATACATTCTATGAATGGACTAATCATTTCTGTCTGCAAAGTCGTGCAATGTACCCACCATGTTTGATAAAAAATAAGCCCACTTTTATCTGTACCGTGTTTAAGAAACTTCTTCAAATGTGAGGTCTTAGGCAACTTCCTCTTCTGTTCTGTGTTTTAGAAGCGAGAAAGGAAAAACTTCCCAACTGCTTTAAGGAAACTAGACAAGATTATTGGGCTACAAAGCCCCAAAGATATTATACTGACATTTTCTGTGGTCAGACACCATGGAAGCAATATATCAGGGAGCCCTAAGTAAGGGTTTGACTTCTGGTGCCCTCTCTAAAGTCTTGAGCACACTTTAATTATCTTTGAGTTATGAATAATATTGAAGCCAATTAGAATAAGGTTATAGTTTCAAGGGTGGACCTATAAAACGAAGCCTCCTGTTCTTATAGCAAACGCCAAGAGAGTTTTTAGACATGAGATTTCCTGGTCCTGGACCTATATATAATCACGAGCTCTGATTCTCCTTGTCCTTAGCTAATAGAAATTGAAATTGTAATGTGGACATTACTATCACCCCATGGGAAAAAATATATATTAATGAATGTCCTGATAGTCCTTCACTCCATAAATGTACCTGGACCACAATAAAAGACAACATTGTCCTCTGACAAAATCGAGAAGATGGAAACAATGTCCCAAAGCAGCCCTTTCTCAGGTTATGTTTTTTCCTGGTGGTCATTCTTCTTTTCTGCACCATCCGTTTCCCCTTTATGCTCTTATTTCCATTTATTGCAAGACCGCTTTACTCTTGCCATTAGAAAGAAGTCACTGAGGATACTTCAGTGACTTAACTATAACTGGTTCCTTTCTCTACTATGTATGCTCCACCAGATTCCTTCAGGAAGAGCTCTTCCACTCCTCACCCTCCACCCTAACCTAGACAGCTGGGTCCTTGCGGCATTCTCTTGGAAAATGAGTCAGAATGTGCCACCCAACCCCCAATTCACTATTCTCTTTTTAGTCCTTAAGACATAAAAAGTCAGACTGGGAAAGTGTCTAAACATTCTTTCCTCTGCAGAAAAACTTTAATTTATTGACCACTTACCCAGCTGCTGATTTTCTCTTCCATTCTCTAAAGCGTCCATGTTTTGAGATTTTTTTTTTTTTAATGAAATTTTAAGACACACCCTTCACACCTAACTACCAGCTGCATCCCCACAGCAGGCATCTCCTTAATGTGACAGGCAAGCATATTATGCTAAGCAGATAATCACAACAATTAACTGAAAAGGTTATAATTTCATCCTGTTGGGTACAGTTGGCCTGTCAAAAATAATTAGGTTAAAATAAATCTCAAGCCTCTCTGCAAAACTAAGAGGGGAAAAAGTAAAAGAAAGAAAAGAAAAGAAGAAGACAGCTAAGAACTTTTAAGCTGACCAAATTAAATGTTCTGTAATTTCCCTGCTGGCTGGAACATTAGGTAGAATTTAGTAGAAGAGTCCAACTCAGTTGGAAGTGTTTGGTTTCTGTTTCAGTGATTCTCAATATAAATATTGAAAAAAAAAAATCCTACATGGCAGAATTTCAAGGCACATAGGCTGGCCAAAAAGATAATCTTTCAACATTCACAAGAAAATGAGAAAAAAACCAGAAATATGTTGAAATAGTTCTATTAACAGTTCTGAATCCTACCCTTCCATTTTGTTTGCCCTCCTGTTTGGCATTTTAATTGATCCAAAGCCAGCTATTTGCATTCTGGCCTCTTGTCTCCTCTTATAATCTAATTATCCGTGGGATCTGGAGTACCTCACTTTATCTCTTCTGTCACTGCTTTTATTACTAATAAAATTCAAAGCTCAAACTGAAGTTTTAAAGTATTACCTAGATTCAGCATTCTTAAATTCTACTAAAATTTTCTGTACCAAAGGTGAACAAACAGACATCAGTGACAAAAGTCTCATTCAACCGCAGCATTATCACTGCCACCAGAAGAGAGATTATCTGTTGATGCCATTCCTTTTTATTTCCTTCAGTTCCTACTTTATGTCCTGCTATTACAGGTAGAATATAGATCATCATTATCTTCAAATGCTTGCCCTCAGAAAAATTCCAGTATAGCTAATGAAGCAGATCCTAAACACATGACACATTCAGAGAAACAAAATAAAGAGTACGGTGGACGAAATACGTGAATACAAATCGTAACATCACAAAATCTGGCCAGGCTAGAAAAGGCAAGATCACTGTGGCTTACATCTTGGCTTGCCTGGAAATTTCATAAAATCTTTTTATATCCTAAAACAAACCACGTGTATTGTATCTAAATAATCTGGACCCTTATGTAGTGTGAAAGATCACGGAAGTACAGGAGGAGCAGTATCGATGCAAAGTAGATCACTGATGCCTCTTTCCAACATCTTTTCTTCATATGGGTTTTTTCAATCCTGTCAAAATGTACATCCTATTTTTTTTTTCTAGAAAGAATCTGAGAGTGTGCTCTCTACTCCTTGAATTTACTTATCTTCAAAAATTTCCCCATCAAATTTTTTCATTATTATTTTTTTTTACTGAATCCTGATGACAAAAACATGACCATTTTCCTGTATTCAACTCCTAAATCCATTTATATGTTGCACCTGCTTTTTTTCAACTTTTTCTCATGTTTGCAACCAAAGATGTCTATTAAAAGTACATGACACTCAAACCAACCACTTGCAATTTGTTTAATTCAACAAAAATACAAGGGATGGGAATATACCCTAAAAGTTATTCAAAGAAATGGAGAACGATGTAGATTAGAGAAACCATGGACAACATCAAGAAATAAAGCAATGAAAATCTTTATCCAAATAGAGGCGTTGGCTCTGTCTCACGACTTTAATAAGTGTTGACTTTTCTGCAATGTGCAGAGTCAAAGGAAGAAGCAACTCAGACAGTCAACTCCACCCTCAGCTAGTGAAGTTCTACTACATTTGCAAGTCCTAAGAGCTGGCTCTTGAAAAGTTACCGTTTTCTAAAGAAATGCCTACGTAAGAGATGTCTGCTTGAGTGGCTAATGCTTTCCCTTTACTCTTTTGGACCCAGTATCCTGGGATGGCTGAGTCCACACCAGCTGATAGACTGGCAGCTCTGCAGCTGCTAGTGTCACCAACAGATAGATCTGATCAGGTAAGACTTCACAGTGACCAGGTAGGAGATGGATCAGGAATGAGAAATACTAAATTTCTTTGCTTTATAACAAAAAAAAAATCTTAGCCAAGTGAACTATTATGCAAATTTAGCATATTTTGCAGACATTAAATTTTGATAATGGAAATAGTTCAAATGGCTTCAAAACTCAGTGCTTTTATTCTTTCCTTCTGAAATACTATGTTTTGTTCTATATTATATTTCTAACATAATGTTATGAAAAACATCCAGAATTGGGGCAACTGTATTGCACAATATGATTGCACTAATAGATTTTTGGAGTGCTTGATAGGAAAGAAATAGAGCACGAAAGCAAGCCCATAAAAATTTATGCCTTTAAGATATACTTTGTACTTTTTCTGTTACCAAACTTCTGTTCCAACTGCTCTCTGCTAGAAAATCAATACCTGAGAGAGATGCAAATGTTAGCATAAAGGAATATTGCTTTTAGTCAGAACGCCAGCATTCTGGGGAGATGGTGGACTCAGTGTCCCCCAAAAGCCATCTCTGAAGATTCTGCTCAGCTGTGAAAGTTTTTAAAAGGAAAAAGGCAAGTAATCTCAGTCAATCATTGAGATAGGGGATCATTGCCATCTCCCACCACACGCAGAATTTTCGACTTCTTGTGACCTTTCCTTAGATGCTATCTTGTTCATGCAGTCGGTTCGTGAGATGACTGAAGGGGAAGCTAGGGAAGAGACCTGGTCATCTGTTAATTACTTATTCTCCATATCTGTGTCTTTGATCTACGGAAAGAACCAACAGGTTAGGCAAGTTATTGTATGATCAGAAGATCTGAAAGGTGCACTAGGGCTGGGGATGAGTAGCGCATCTCCTGATTTAAGGTTAACGCCTGATTCAAGGCTAGTGACAAGGCAAAGGGGGCTTCCTGCAGAAAACTCCCTCCTGCAAAGAGCTCTATCCTGCAAAAGCTGCTTACATTACCCATTTAACTGTAAGTGATGCTTCGGAGGAAAATTATTTTGGCATTATAATATAAAATGGTCTAGCCAGAACACAGACCTACTGTTTCATTCATTTATTTCCTTTTTCCTCTTTCTTTGCTACTTCTCATTCTTTTATTCAGTGGGCACTTAAGACACTTACTCTGTGCACAGCACCATGCCTAAGTCATGGAAAAGGCAAAGTAAACACACACATTCCTTTTGAGTCAATCTTGTTTGAGATGTTAACTGAAATATTTCTCGTTGCTCCACAATTGGTGACTAGAAACCAGTGGTGAAGACAAAGTCTCATTATTCCAAAGAGAAACCCAAACACTCAGTGGGGGACATCCTCTTTAAAATATTTGAGAAGGTCATTAAACAAATCATGCTAGCCCATCTCAGTTGCAGCCCATCTTCCATTCCATTCTGTGTTTGAAGACTGGATGAGCTAGAGAGAGGATAGGAGTGTTACGGATAGGAGTGTTACAGTTAGGAGTTATTGGCTCTCTGTAACTGCTGGAGCTTTTTCCTGCCCCCAGGAAGGAGAGGAAAGGGTCCTTCCTTGACAGCAAGGTGGAGGAGGGGAGCTCCAAGAAAGGCGAAGAAAGACTTAGGAAATCTCTTAGATTTGAGGTGGCTAAGGAGACAACAATTAGATGCAATGTGGGATCTTGGACTGACTCCTAGAACTGAAAAGAATGTTAGTGGAAAAGTGGTAGGATTTGAACACGAAATGTAGTAGAGTTAACAGTATTGCACAAATGTTAATTTCCTAATTTTGAACATGGTACTATTGCTATGTAAGCTGTTAACATTAGGGGAAGGCGGGTAACATGTATACAAGAACTCTCTGTATTAACTTATATCTTTTCTAAAGTCTAAAATTAAGTCTCAAATTAATTTAAAATAAATTATAATAATGAATAAATAATAAATAAATTTCTTCCAAGTTTTGGCAGTTATGAATAAAACTGCTATAAATATCCATGTACAGGTTTTTGTGTAGATGTGTGTTTTCAGTTTATTTGGGAAAAGACAAAGGAGTGCTATTATTGCTTGCTTTTAAAAATTAAAAATATTTTATAAAAAGAATAATTGAAAACTTAATGAAAATACTTATTAAAAAGGGTTGTATCATTTACTATTTTAACTAGAGTATAGTCATTCAAGATATTTTTATTATACATGAATTAAATCATATTCATACTTTGTGGATTTTTGTCTCAAATATTGATTTGTGTGCTTCAATAAGTCTTTTCTTCCTCAGCCTAAATGGTTCCAAACTATACCAGCACCTTATACCCAATGAGCCATTTGAAGCAGAAAAGAGAGAGACAAGGTATTTTTTTAAGCGTTTGCCTCTACAAAGTATAAAACAGATGTCTTTAATTAGATTGGTCACAATAGTATCAGGTCAAATATATAAAGCAAAAATGAACTGATCTACAAGGAGAAATTGATAAATCCTTACTTCTCTCAATAATTCATAGATCAAAACTACCTTCCTCACAACAGACACAAAAAATTGAAGACATTAAAGAGGAAAGCAACATCCAGCTCTGTATTTCTTTGCACACTGTGTATTCCTGTTTTATTGGGTTTTATGTTTACAAGAGATCCAACTCACTTCTTCTGCCCTTCTGCTCCCAACTTACATTATTGCATCATTTCTGTGTTGTCCGATCAAATTACACTTTTGTTTTGTTCTGCATTCTAATCTTAGTCAGACTTCTACAGTCAAATATTTCTATGCTTGTTAGCTGTTCTTTTTCTTTTCCTGTTGTATTTCTTTCTCTTTTCTGATCTACACTTATCTTCACTCTCATTTACAGTTCACCCATATTAACTTTAATATGCCATTTTATTTATTTCAAACCAAACTACCTATTTCAGTGTTATATTTTAAAAGATTTAAAAAACTAAAAACATAACCAAATCATATTTAAACAAATTCTAAGATAATGCTAATAATATTTGACCCATAAAATACAAGTCACTTTATTTGGGGATTTAGGGAGAACAAATGGACATTCATAAAAGATTAAACAGATTAAAACTCACATGGTGATTGTGTGAAAACTATGCACTTCTTTCTTTTTGGACTAAAATTACTGAATTTAGTTTTTATAATATATTAGTCTACATGGTTCTCTCTGTTAATCGTATTTTATTGTGATACTAGTTATTTGAAAATAAAACAGGTTTCAACCTGCAGTTAGATCTCTGGAAGGAAACCTGGTATGTAGACAAAATATTACATAAATAATAAATTAGAAATTGTTCACAGGTTCTGACTAGTTTTTAACCTTCCTAACATTATCTCCAAATACAGACCTAAATTTTTTCAATATAAGCATATATTTGCTAGTGGGGTTGGGCCCCAGCATTCTGAGTTTAAACAAGCCCCCCCCCAAGTGATTTTAATTCTGACAACAGAATGAAGTGTAGAAGGATGTGAAAATTGTTTCTTGGGAAAGGAAAAAACCTTAGGTATTACAATGCTTCTATGAAAGCTCTACCCTACTGAACAAAATCGTATTCTTTTTTAAAAAAATATATTTTTATTGAAGTATAATCAGTTTACAATTTTGTGTCAATTTCTGGTGTACAGCACAATACTTCAATCATACAGGATCATACATATATTCATTTTCATATTCTTTTTCATCGTAAGTTACTACAAGATATTGAATATGGTTCCTTGTGCTATACAGTATAAACATTGTTTATCTATTTTATATATATTAGTTCATATCTGCAAATTTCAAACTCCCGATTTATCCCTTCCCATTCCCTTCCCTCCCCCCAACCCTGGTAAGAACAAGTTTCTTTTCTGTGTCTGTGAGTCTGTTTCTGTTTTGTAAATAAGTTCATTTGTCTTTCTTTTTTTTTTAAAGAAATATTGAAAGGTCTACTCTAAATAGAAAAGAAACAGGAAGCTATAGAAATGAGAAAATCATAATTAGAAGTGTGATAACTACATTGATTTGCAAGAGAATAAACATGAAGATTTTTAAAAAATAAACAAAATTGTATCCCTTAGTATTTAATTTCATGGGAGATGAGCAAATGTCTGAAAAATTTCCTTATGAGAGATGAAGGAGAAAAGTTGAGAAACCCTGGGGTTGATCATTGAGGATAAGGGAACCATGAAAGCCTTTGTAGATGAAAAGAACCCCAATCGGGGCCCTTGAAAAATGAGTATCTCTGAGAAAAGCAATGCAGATGAGGCAGTGAGTTCAATTCCAAATAGACGCCCACTTCTCCAATGCACTGACCAGAGCAACTGTAGCACAAAAACGGGGTCAGTACACGGGTAAGATCAAAAATTTTAATTCCAGAGTCACTGGGCGAGTTCATTACCTCAAAGGGATGGAAGCAGTTGTTGCCTCAGGAGTGAGTGAAATAAAATCCCAGTTAGAACAGCTAGGTGCCCAGAGCAGTAAATAGAAATGGCATTGAGCATCAGGTCCAAAGTGATTGTCTGAATCCCACTACTGGGATCGAGACACTGATAGTTTAGGATTCAGGAAAATCAGAATCAATTTGGGAAATGAGATCCAAGATACATGAAGAAAAAGGATTCAGAATATATAAGGTGAACAATAAAGGAAAAAGAAAAGTTCACTTTGGGTACTACTCGTCTGTACGATGGGGGTGTGTGTGTGTGTGATATGCACAATGATTACGCAGACCAGTGTGCAATCAGCTATTACCCGTCTAGTCCTTTCACAAGTGCAGAGATCACAATCTGCTTATTTATTACTATATTTCCATCATCAAGTGCATAATAGATGTCCAGTAAACTTTGTTGAAGGACTAAATCTAGGACTTGGTAAGATGGCCATTGCTGTCCTTGAAAATCCAGCTTTATCCCTTAGGGCTATATATATTAACATTATGAGACAAGGAGCATTTCAGAATCTAATGAAATCTGTGTCTGTTCATATATACCTGTCTGTGCACAATTTCTTGGGATCTCCAGTTGCCTAGTACCCTTTTGTGGAAGAACCACTACTGCAAGCATTGAAGGGCTTTGACAGTTTCTGAATAGTAACTTCCAGTGTGTTAACATCAAAAAATGCTTTTTGCAAAATGGGAAAATCACAGGGATCAATTCTATCTTTGTGGTGGCATAAATGGTGGCATAAACTTGATATTCCTTCAGGCCATTTCCTCGCCTTTACCTTGGCATCTTGGTTCCTATGCTACCCAAGAACTAATACCCAGAATGTCTCACTAAGAACCCAGAAGGTCAGAGAATTTGTTAGCAATTAGTGTCAGCTCACAAACTGGATCAATTTTATGGTCAGAATCATGCTCAAAATCCAAAATCAAGCCCGTCTCCCCCCCTCCCCAGATTAATCTGAAGATCTTGGAACCCTACCTGTGAAATTTCTATCCTAGAGTTTTTAAACCACACACTTTTAAATAATTTAAATGACCCCATATGAAACAGTAGAAATGTCCAGCAAAGCCACATAACCTTTCATTCTTTGTAGAAATCACAATAAAGACTTGTTTGGGGAGGAGAAGGACATAGCTCAGTGGTAGAGCCCAGGCTTAGCATGCCCAAGGTCCTAGGTTCAATCCCCAGTACCTCCTCTAAACATACATACATATATTATAATGTATACATTAACTTATATAATATTATAAACCAATGTTACTGCAATAAAAAATAAATCTAAAATTAAAAAAGAAACTTAGCACCCAACATTTCACTGATTACAGTTGCCTAATAAGGGCTTAGCGGCATTTTTAATTGGTTGGCACATCAAAAATGATGCATTTCAGGCTCAACAGTCTTTTTATATAACTCCTGAAAGGGCCACAGCAAGTTGAGAATGGAAAGCATGTAACACGAAGTTTTTCTTCTCCTTCATTTTCTCCTCCCTTTTAATTACTTCTCAGCCTGGCTAAATCTTTTCAGAAAGAGTCATTTAAGGACTTCCGGCTGCAGAGGTGTGAAGCCAACTGCACTCTGTTTAAAGAAAGAGTGAATCTAAGTGCTGCCCTCCACACGCCCAGGCACCAGGGCGGGACAGATGTTCATAAATCTCACGCTGGTCTAAGGAAGTAAGACTCTGGGGCATGATGGATGTGTAACAGGCTTCTCACCAACCTCTTTCTGGAGGCACGTGTCTACTTCTAAGCGCCAGGGGCCCAGGATTGTGCAATACAGCACTCGGTCATGCATTCAACAAGCTTATTTAGCACCATCTGTATGCAAGTCACTTTGTGTAACCTGAATGATTTAGAACATAGACTTGTTAAGAGCTGCTGCCTGGATTGCTCCTAGGTGTAGACAGAGGCAGTGACTGTTAATATATCATGACGTAAAGGATACTACAAGGTCTCCCCTGCCCCAAACCATCACTTCTCATGGCCTGGTACAGCCTGAATAAAAAACAGAGAACTCTGATTCTGAGATCTTCTGACCGGGCAAACTCCTGACTCTCTACAAAGACCTGAGCCTTAGCAGCACATTAGAAACCAGGCGGATTTTAGCAGACGACCATGTGGATTGCGTGTGTTTTCTCTTGCAGTATTATTTAATTGACTAATGAAGCAAATGAAAATAATTTCAACTAAGACCAAGTCATCATTCTCCCTAGACATTGAAGCAATGCAAGCATTCTAGTCTAGCCTAACTCAGCATTGGAAGTATGAAATCCCACTTTAGAAACCCACTCCTTTAATCAGAGCATAGTCCCTGAGTTCTTTCCAGGAAGCCATGCAGCATAATCCCCTAGGCTTTCTTCAAATGATGTGTTGTCCCCAAAGCAAAGCCATTATGAAAAATTCAAATCACTCACGATAGCTAACTTTATCACTGAGAGAGGAAGAGTGAGATCCACGAGGGGATGGAAGAAGTTGGCCAAGATACTTAATACATGATTTTATGGAAATTAAAGGAAGAAAATAACTGTAATTCAAAACTTCAGGCAGATATTTCCATGGCTTTATTGGATAGCATGTCAATTCCTGAGGCTTAAGTAATTGCATCTTGGCAGAATTCCGCAGCAGGAAGATCATGAGCTCTGGGATCTGGCAGATCCCAGTTTGACTCTTCGTAATGCGACTTAGTCTCTTACTTTCTCATTCATGCCACAGATATTTATTAGAGTTTACCTGCAACAGCTAGAAATACGGATTTAAATAAGACAAACATAGCCCCTACCTTAATAGAACACACTATCTAGTTGGGGAAGGAAAAAAAAAAAACAAAACCAAACAAGTTTTTAAACAAGACACAAATGTGCAAGCACAAACATTTCTAAGACATAGTAAAGAAAATACATGGAGCTCTATGAGTGTTAAGAGGAGCATCTGATTCAGCCTGAGTGTCAGAGATTTGAAAATTTTCCTTATGAGATTGGAAGGATAAGGAATTAATTAGGCAGCTCTGGGTGTGTGTGAAACAGTTCCAAACAGAAAGAACTATCTTTGCAAAATAACCTGGACATTTTATATCTGATTCATAAATATCACAGAGTTTGGTGACACCTTCTAGTGAGTTTATGGAGAAAAAATTTCTCTTCTATGCTGCTGGTGTAAATTGGCAAAACACTTATTAAGAGCAATTTGGAAAAATCAAAGAAAATTAACAACCCACACACCTTTTGATCCATTAATTCGCTGTCCATGACTAAAGCCTATTCGTGTACACATATGGCAATATGACAAATGTATTCTTAATGAGCTTTTAGGTTGGTAATTCAAAAAGATTGGAAACCACTTAATGTTTACCAATGAGGGGCTAGATCAATAAAATATAATACATTCATACAAAGGAATTTCATGATACAAAATGTCATGTAGTTACAGAAGGGAATGATGTAGTGCCAGAGGTGTCAATTGGTTGTTTTCTCTTTAGAAGACCCTGCCCAGAGCCTCCTCATTGGACTGGTGAACACATCCCCCAACTATGATGAGTGCTGGGTGCTAGCCAATCACAGATGTGACTTTCCTGGAGAATTAACTTCAGCCAGTGAGAGTGTCCACTTCAGAGATGCCTAGGAGACGACACACCCTCCAAGAGTTTAAGGGATAGCAGTCTACAGCCAATCTGACTGATCTGGGGGCATGGAAGTCAGCCCCCCTTCCTCAAAGAAAAATAGTCTGGGGTGTGATTACTCTTCAGAGCTTCTTGTGGGAACAGGCTGAAGCTTGACATCAGGAGAAGCCACGTGGGTGCTCGTCTTCTCCTGCTGTACCTGGTCTGTTGCTTACAGGTTTCCCGCTTGAAAGCACTTGGTCAATAACTTACTAGAACAAAAATATCCATTTCAATCTCTACTTCCAAAGAACCTGACATAAGAGTCTTTTCTTTTGGGTTTTTGTTTGTTTGTTTGTTTTGTTTTTGTTTGGTTTGGTTTGTTTGTTTGTTTGCTTGTGAGATCTCCGAAGCCATAAAACACATAAACTCATTTTTTATAAGAAGATCAAAAGTAATTGATAAGAAAGGAAATTGCTTGAGCTGTGAACAGCCAAATGAAACAAAAGATTCTTCCATTTTTCCAAAAGAGCTTCAAAAGCAACTCTGTTCTCCAAGCTGAAAAATCTATTTTAATCCTTAAATGCCCAAATCAACTAATCCCTACTACCTCAAAACAATGAGCAAATTTTCTGCAGCAGCTATTGGCAACTTGATATTTGCCTTGAGGGAAAGTGGATCCTTAGGGCCTCCCAGAGCAGATGAGCACAGCCCACATGCTCCCTAACAGAGCACACAACTGGGATATATGGGGAAAACAATCCAAAATAAACCAAAACAAAAGCAGACAAACACAAAATCTCACCCCTGGAACAATCTCCACTGGTTATTCTCAGAAACAAATGGCTAGATACACAGTGTATATTTGTTTCCATCAATTCTCTTCTGATTCCCATTCCATTGGGAAGTCATCTTCCATCCATCCTTATAAGCCTCCAAGTCACATTTCTGGAATGGTTATTTCAAGCTTTACATTAACTTTCATTATACACTCTTGCCCATTGGGAACCTGTAACTGAAATAATCATTTCAACAGCTGCCTTTAGTTTGCATTAATCCAATGGAGTTGAGCCACCATATGTATAGTTCATATTTTTAGTGCAAATTTGAGAATTACAAACCACAGCTGAGGGTGTTTGATGGTGAGCTCCGTTATCTGTGTTTGGATAACCTATTTTGTGAAAGTCGAGAAATAGCCTCTCATAGCCATTTAATGTTGTGGGTCTGTAAACAATGGTGATTGATTTTGTTTGGTCTGGCAAACACAAATTATCCCATAATCATTTTAGCCTGCCAGCCATGCTTACATTGACTTGTTTGTGTTTTAGCTAAGAAAATGCATTGACTGTCATGAAAAATGGAAAAGGTTAGAGGCAAATAAAAGATTTCTCTATGCTGAGGAAGAACACAGCTCCTTTAATTTTCTACACCAAATGGGTTTCATTTCATATGAAAGTAAAGTGAATTTGAAAATAGAAAAGAGCACTTCAGTTTTCAAGTAAACTGGTCCTATAGATATCCATTATGAATTTTTTATTCACAGGCTTGCTCCATACAGAGAGGAAAAAAGCAGATACTAAGTGGAATGACAATTTCTATCTTTCCCATTCCCCAAAACACTGCTACTTATAATGATGCTGAAAAATTCAGTAATGGGCTTAACACACACACACACACACATAATATATTCTCATAAATGCTTAGGAGCGAAGAGAAAAAAAGGAAAAAATGAGAGAACAGAGGGAAGAGAGAAAAGAAGGAAAGAAGGAATGGGAAAGTAAAGAAAGTAATCTCTGTGTTTGCATAGCCAACCCCATGTCATCCTATATGTCTTAAAGGATAGTGTAATACAGTGGGAACGTTAGGTCTTCCTTGTACCACTGACAACTTCTAAAACATTATGAAAGTCAGCATCCTTTTCTAGGTGTCCATTTCCTTCACTGAAAGTGACAAGCAGGACTGTTCCCTCTCTAAGGCTCCTCCTAGCGTTGATCTCCTATGGTTCTAAAACAATTTCTGAAACAGCAGGCATTTGATAAATTGTCTGCATAGGACCAGCTAGAAGGTTGATAAAAGTCAATGGGGTGCCAACTTTCCAGAGAACTATGCATAGTTTGAAAAGTAAGGGTTATTGAAATTTTTCAACAAAGAAAACTGTCGAGTCAGCAATTTGGAAATACCCTTTTGGGTAAAATAAGAGACAATTATCCTCTATCAGGTGTTTCCGAGCAGTTCACCTTGATGGTGTTTGCCATTTCAACTTTGTCTCTGAAGCATACACCTTCCACCTTAGATCTAATTGCTCTTCACTTTGGATACTCTAAGTTCCTCTGACTTGGCTGGAAAGTTTAAATGCAAAGTATCATCTACTTTAACAATGTTCATGTTCGTTGTTCAACTCATTCATCATTTAGAAATAGAGAAATATGGCCAGTTGTGCAATGTTCTTCTTAATAAACCCTTTATACCAAAATAAACATAACAAAAATAGTAACAGATGCCAAGTCCTTCTGTTATTTTTGGCTATTGAGGTTGTTTCAGAAACGGAATCTGAGTAGATGTCTAGGTTTCCAGTACCTCTCTCAATAGCCCTGGAAGTTTATGTGAGTATTAGTTTCAGCTTTGTTGACCCTAATAACATGAAAGACAGTGAACACCATTGGAATTTCAGTGAATTCTGTGTAAACATTCGAATTAATTCAACATGTATTGAGCACTTCATATGTATAAGGATCTCACAGGGAAATTCTGGGATAGAATGTTGTGGAGGATAACAGAATTAATTACATGGGGTTCAAGTTACAAGTCTCGGGACAGGAGCAACTGCTAGAGGGCAGTAAACTAAACAATTTCCAGAGATCTACAGAGTCCATGCAATCTCTATCAAAATTCCAAAGGCTATTTTTTTTTAGCAAAAATAGAAAAGCCAATCTTCAAATTCATATGGAATTGCAAAGATCCCTGAATAGCCAAAACCATATTTTAAAAAGAACAAAGCTGGATGACTCACAATTTCTGATTTCAAAACTTACTGCATAGCTATGATCATCAAACTAGTGTGGCAATGATATAAAGGTAGGCATATACACCAATAAAATAGAATTGAGAGTCCAAAAATAAATCTATAAATATATGTGCAACTGAATGTTTACCAAGGTGCCAAGTCCATTCAATAAGAAAATAATAGACTCTTTAAAAGATGTTTCTGAGACAACTGGATTTCCAGTCAACAGAATAAAGTTTGGCTTCTACCTTGCATCATATACAAAAATGAACTGAAAATAATCAATGACCTAAATATAAGAACTAAAACCATATAACAATATAAAGCATAGGAGTAAATCTTCGTGAACTTGGATTTGGCAATGGATTCATAGCAGGAGCAACTGACAACAAAAGTGAGGAAAAAAAATTGATAAATTTGATCTCATCAAAATTAAAAACTTTTGTGCATCAGAAGGATATTACCAAGAAAGTGAAAAGACAACCCACATAAAAGAAGAAAATATTTATTGTCTTCCAATTTTCCTCTAAGTCTCCATTCAAGTTCATGATACCTGTTTTAAAGTCTTTGTCTGACCATGTATGATCTTAAATTTATTGTATCTCCCTGGTTCATAGCAGCTTTATCTTTTCTATAGAGATAATATCCTCTTCCCTATATCACCATATTATTTTTGTAGGATCTGAGATGTTCCCATGAAAAAGTATATGGGAAAGTTAATGATAATATAGTAGAAAGCAATTTTAATATTTCAGACACCACCTTGAAAAAGTCTGAGATACTAAATCCATTCTTTCAATGTAAATAAAATAATATTTTGAGTTAATTTTATTCTAAGCAATGGAAGTGTTGATATAGCTGGAAAATGATGAGTAATTAAAGATAAATAATAATAAAAACACAAAACAGTGCAAAGAATGTTATGGAGTTATCTTGTGTTCATCCTAAATTGTCTGGGACTATTTAATTAAGGCAAAATAGAAGAATGATGATCATAATAAAAGCTTTGTTCAAAATAAAACAGTATCCAAGGAATCACTACTTAAAAAATTCAAAGCTAGCTTGAATTGTTCTTTCACATTATAATGAAAAAAGAAATAAATTAATTAACAAATCCTAAAAAGACAGAGAAATCATTAGATATAAATTACACAGGATTACTCCAAAAATTATACTCAATAAACTTTATGGTTATGAAACTATTATTTCCAAAACAATGAAGAAAATGTATCATGAACTGTATATTGGGGTCTTACTGAAGTATTTGACTGTCATTGCTCATAAAATTTTACTGGAAAAAAATTAGTCAAATTAGTTTTGTATAAGGAGAAGAACGTGGCCTGAAACCTTGGAAGAAGATAAAGGAAGTCAGAGAGAAGGATAAATTAAGACGTGTCCAGCGGCTCTCAGTTGCTGATCTCAGAATGGCTGCATAAACTCCCCTGGGCCTTTGTAAATAGATGGGACATATGGATACACATATGCCCAAAGCTTGTCTTAGGTCTCCTAATAAAGAATCTCAGGATTGGAACTGGAGAATCTATATCTTCAACAAGATTCCCCAGAAGAGGCTGATATGCATCCACGTTTGTGCATCACTAACATGGCCAATTGTTAGAAAGGGGGTGGCTTAAGCCCAACCAATAGCCAAGGTGCAGAGTTTAGTTTAAATGTTTATGCAAGTGTGCTATCTGGAAGAAACAGATAGTATAACTATCTGAGCTGCTAAAGCAAGACTGTGTTGCCAAACCAAATCCATGAGCATTGGACCCAGCTGCATTCTCCACCTGTAAACACATCCCAGGCAGATTCATACATGCATGTGAGCTTCCCATTGTCCCAGTTCCGCCGCAAGAATGCATCCTTTGTACTCCTATTACACTATTCTATCTTATCTGTCATTCTAGTCCAGTACTTCTTAAAGAAGGTCCAGATTCTATGCAATCTCTGTCAAAATTCCGAAAGCTATTTTTTTTAGCAGAAATAGAAAAGCCAATCTTCAAATTCATAAGGTTACATGAATAATAAATGTTATATGAATAAACATGTTTGGTGATTAAAATAAATATGTGTTACATGAATAAAAATGTTTGGTGATTAAAATAATAAGATAATAAGTGTTACATGAATAAAAATGTTGGGTGATTAAAATAAATATGAGAAACTTGGTTTCTTGAAGAGGGTTTCTCAGAACCTGTCATATACAAATGTACACCATGGAGCTCCAAACATAAGCTATAGGATGTAATGTTTCCAAAACATATATAGCCATGACACACTTTTAAATGGCATGGACTATCTCTTGGGTCTACTTTTCTGTGGAACACATTTTGGAATCACTGTTCATTGTGCAGGCAAAATCCTAGTTCCAGTTGTGAAGACCTCAGGCATTGAAGTCAAGAGACCTGACACTGTGTACTAGTCCTATTTCATTTTTTCTGGTTTCTGATCATCCAAGTCTTTTTTACTGGAAAAAAAAGTCTCTCACTTTGCATCTTGGTAGGAGGCAAATCCTTGATTCACAAAAGTCCTACAATTGCCTGATTTCCTGTCTTATTAATCCTTCCTTTGACCCCTGGCAGTTGGAAGATGATAATGTGTTCTAGGCTCAGCAGATTGATACTTCCATCAAGGACTTTCTAATCATGAGTCAGCTGTTCATTCATACTCACTGAGTTAAGAATTAATTCAGGACCATGACATCCAGTGTGTGACAGCAGCAGTGCTGTGAGCAGGCCCTGCAGTTTGGCCTTTGCTGTGGCCCTATTGTTTTCTCTCCATTTGTTCCTGCATCTCTTCTAAGCTTGCTTCTCCGAGTTACTGGTAACTTGATGGATCACTCAGTGAGATCCTGGAAGTAAATTTCCTTACTGTTAAAATTGTATTGTGTATAATCAAGGAATATCATTGATACATTTGAACAGTCATTTAAAGACTGTGGCAGTCTGTTTCTTCTCATAAGGCAATGGTATTAGGTCTTCTAGTTTTAATAGTTTCAGGTTACCAGTTTCTTCAATTATATTTATATATGTTGTAATTTGACTTAAAATCTTTATACCATACTTTGGTTTTCCTAGAAGTGTGTGTGTGTGTGTGTGTGTGTGTGTGTGTGTGTGTGTGTGTATGTATGTATGTATATATGAAATGATAAGAGACATTAAAAACAAAACCTCCAGATTGATATATTATTATTAAAACGATTCAAGTCAACAGACATTTAGGGCATCTACTTCCATTCAAAATGGAGTAATGGAGACCACACATCTTCCCACAAGAAAAGAACTTTAAAAAACAGACAAAATGTGTGAATCGATGTCACCAAAGATACTGGAAATCACATAATAAAGATCTCAAGTCAATTTGACCTCAGCTTCCACATTATGGAACTGGAAACAGAAGATCCGTCTGAAAGTCCATCTGTTGAAATCACACGAACTACACCACAAAGAATTAGACATTTCAAAATGAAAGAGATTAAGAGATTTGGAGGATAAGTTCTGATATGCTTCTAATCAGCTGCAATAATTTCTCACCAGTTTTCCTTAGGATAGAAAATCGTGATACTGTAGGAGAAAAACTATTCAAAGAAGTAATGACTGAAATTTTTCTATAACTGGTAAGAAGTATTTGGATTCAGAAGCACACCAAATCCCTAGAAGCACAGGTAAATCCAAGAGGTGCCACATAAAGCAGGCAACTGTAAAATACAGTACAACAGTATTAATGATAATTTTTGAATTGTTTCATAGTATTTTCTGAGGGTTTTCTCTATATGTTAACCTACTGAACCTCTCTGTGAGGAAAGACTTTGTCATTAATTTAAGAATATTTGAGAATTCATTTAGAGTACTCAGAAGTGATGTGGTACAGCAAAAAGAAAATACAACTGTCCTCAGAAGACCTAGGTGGAAACCTCACCTGTGTCACTCTCCAGCTATTTGCTGTTGCTTCCCACTTGAGCAAGAAGAAGCCAACACCCGAAGGACAGAGGTAGAGACACTTGTCCAGGTTCTACCTATAATTCATAATCCCACTGCCATAAATTCATTATTCTTTACCTAAATTTCTTTTCTGAGAAATGCATTTAAATTACTTCAGGGACATTAACAGGCAAAGTAGTATTAGGAGATAGATGCTAAAAGACTGAAAAAATAGCACAAAAATACTACCTATTATTTGAGAACTTTTTGGAGTGTTCTGTTCTTGCTAGCTCTATAGCTCTCCCTCTTAGAGACAGAAAGAACCTTATTCCTTTGCTGCTGTCTGCAGGTTGGTTATACAAGATAAGGATTTGGGAGACTGCTTCTAGGACATGCTTTCCCACTTGCTAAAAAAATGCCTTGAGTCAAGGAAGAGAATCTCAGGGTTGGAAAAGATGAAAAAGGTCATATTTAGGGCTCAATAAGTATTTATTAGTCCATCAACAGATGACTGGATAAAGAAGCTGTGGTACATATATACAATGGAATACTACTCAGCCATAAAAAATAAAATAATGCCATTTGCAGCAACATGGATGGACCTGAAGATTGTCATTCTAAGTGAAGTGAGCCAGAAAGAGAAAGAAAAATGCCATATGATATCACTTACATGTGGAATTAAAAAAAATAAGGACACAAATTAGCTACTTATTATTTATAACTTAGATGATTGATTTCTTGAGTATGTGTAAGTACATTTGACTGTCCTTTATGATTGGATCACTGCATTTTGTTGATTCTTATTTTGTGGTTGGCTTTATTCCTTTGATAACTATGTAAGTTTAAAAAGATAAAGCTCTGATATGTTCTTAGAAACAGTGATCAGTATATCTGTGTAAACTAAAAAAAAGTGCATATACTGCATATATATATTTACATGCAATATAATACATATGTGCAGTCAAACTAATAATTCTACCTAAAAACAACTGAGAAAGGAAAAAAATAAAAATTAAAAAGTTGGGCAGTAAAAAAAAGAAGAATTAGATTTAAGCTTTTGGAAATAAATAAATGTGATTGCACAGATTTTAAAAAAAAGTATTTATTAGTAAAAAAAAAAAAAACTACTCTTTACTACAGGACTGTCAGTGTGTGGTTAAACTTGTGATTGAATATGTCTCATGATAAGATACTCAATACTGCCTAAGGACGCCAATTCTGTGTGTTAAAAAGTTATTCCTTATTAGGATGCACTCAACCTATGTGAGACTTATTTTTCCCCCCAAAAATAATGGAGTGGTAATAATAGCAACCATTTATTGATTACCTACTATATGTCAAGCATGGAATTAGGCACTTTATATAGTTAAATTCTAATCATCCCAGAAGTCCTGCAAGAGAAGTATACTTAACTATCCTCCTTTGACATATGAGGAAACTGAGATTCAGATTTAAGTGGTTTGCCTAAGGCCAAGCACTACTCATTAGCAAAATCTAACTCTTACTTCTAGTCTGCCGAGATTGCTGTAAAAACCCAAATGAAATCATACATGAAAAAGAAATTTGCAAAGTGAAAAAAATTAAGTATGAGCTGCTCTTATAATTACTGGAAATGCCTATATGGTAGAACCAATGTCCAATGTCATACAGACAAGCTCAGTTCTTGGCATGACAAAGATACTCAATAACAGTTTATTTAATTTAACCTTGAAAATAGAACAGTGCCCTGTTACATATATTCAGTAATGCTGAGATCTACCAATCCTTCATTCTGGCAAGGAAATTCATAAACAAGAAAGGCAGTATTTCCATAGGAACCAAATGTTTTAACTACCTCTAAAAATGAGGAAGCACTGTTCTTTCATAATCATTCTGATGAGAGTGATCTTGGTTGTAAGTATTTTTGAGGATAATTGTTATAGTTTCTAATCTGATTTGAAATTGTTAAGAATTTAAGAAAGAGTCTAGGAAAATTAACAACTTACCCAGAAGGACACACAAATGTGGGATACCGTCAAGATTTCTGAAGTCTCTGCTTTCAACAATATGAGGAAGTGTCGAGAAGGCAGCTTTCGAATATTTCACCTTCAAAATAATTTTATCATAATATTTCCTATCTGTTACAGGGTTGACTGAATGGCTAGTCCAACAAAATTATAAAAATGCACACAGACCAAAACACATAAGATTTTGAATCCCTCAGAGAAAACACCAGGAAGGGAATAAAATGGAGTTCTCACCCTGCCTTTATTCTCCCAGGAACTCCACGTGCACCTGCAAACGTGAAGGTGGGTTGAGGGCTTCCTAATGTCGGTAGGCACACTCACCTGGTTCCCTCAGGCTACTCAGGCTCGTCCTCTCCATTCTCACCCAGACACTCACCTTTAGGCCATGATCTTTAACCTTCTTCATAGACTTCATAGTGTGTAACTTCCTGCCTGATTTCCTAGACACCTGATGCTGGCTTCCCAAGCTGAATTCACCACCTGAGTCTGTTCAGATTTGTCAGCTCATTTTAACAAATATTGGTTGAAGATCTACTATTCTCCAGACTCTTTGCTAAATCCTGGAGATAAAATGATGAACAAAACGCACAAGGTACTGAGCCTCTTGGAATCTAAAGTCTGGTGAGAAATGACCACATCAATAAAGACTAGAATAAGTGCTTTAAGTGAGAGGATCATGATACCGGAAGTACCTTCGACAAGGGGAACTGACCATTCAAGGGGGTCAGGAAAAGTTGACCCTGGAGATATGACAAATTGTGCTGAGATTAAAGCAAAGCTAAGAATTAAGTGAAAAGAAAGCCTAAATGTAAAATGATGGGAAAAAAAAACAAACAGAAAAATACATTTATGCTTTTGTTCATAGTTCCCTATTTATGTGCTTTATCAAAGTATTAGTTTCCTTTTGCTGCTGTAACAAATGACCATAGACTCGGTGGCTTAAGAAAACATGTACTTATTCTCCTACAATTCTGGAAGCCAGGTAATGTGCCACAAGCACTCCCAGTGTGTTCAATGAAAACAGCTTTCTCTTATATTTTAAAGGAGCTGGAGAGAAACTCTAAGTTCTTTACAGTTTGGTTAGAGCCCATAGCTCTCCATCCTGACTGCACATCATTATCACTGAGGGGGCTTTAAAAATGAATTATGCATTAGCCACACACTATGAACGAAATCAGAATGACTGGAGATGGGCTCAGGTATCTCGACTTTGTAAAATCCTCCAGATGCTTGTAATAGGCAGCCACTTTGAGGAATGACTGAGTTAGTCTACCCATAATGAAGTCACTCAACAGATCAAAGGAGTAAAAAGCAAGAGGGTCCCTTAGGCTGGTGAAAAGGTAAAGAAACTAAAGCCAATGATGTAACATCAAGAAGGTCCAGCATTCAAAGTTAAGACATGGATCCTGTCCACCACCTCACTGTGCACAACCACTACCTAGAACAGAGACTTACATTATTATTTGCTTGATATTCTTATTTCCAGTAAGTAAGTGTGGCAGGCTGAATATGGCCCCCAAAGATTTCTATGCCTTAGTTCTCAGATCCTATATATTATGTTCCTTTGCATGGAAAAGGGATTTTTGCATATGTGATTAAGTTAGGGATCTTGAGATGCAGAAATTACTTTAACAGTATTTACAGTCACAGGAAGAACTAATTCTCATGTCAGTTTCATCTGCCCACCACTCCTGCCCCATTCTTCCTGCTGCAGAGGATACTGGGAACCAGAAGCCTAGTCAAGCATCAAATGAAAGCTTGACTGTGTCTTGAATTATAAATGGGAGGAGATCAGGTAGGGAAGGTGAAGGAGTAGTTGAGGAAGGTTTAAAAGGGAAGTGGGATTAGGATGGACAAGTGGGGACAAGAAGGTAAGAAAAAAAGAGAGAAATGGGAAGAGGGCTTTATACAGTGACAAGATGATGCGTGAAGCAGAAAGGGAAAAAAAGGAGTTTATCCAGAGCAAAGGATATGTCAGTTGAAGGAAAACTTGAAATGATAAAGCTTAAGAATTTACTGAAAAAAACTCAATTGAAGGGTTTAATGAGCTTAGATTCGTTTTAATAGAGATGTTTCAGATCAGTGGCAAAGGGAAATAATACATCACCAAGAACACAATTGTAAACTATCCCCTGCCTATCATAACCCACTGACCAGTATAGGTGTGTATACATTTATTCTTTTTCAACAAAGAGACAACTCAGATACATGCACAGGTATGCATCCCCACAGGGCATAGAATGAGCTGGCTCTGAACCCATCTTCTCCATGTAATGTCCAGATTTCCTCTATTTCCACCTGAATCAGATTTAGATATGTTTTATGACAATCCCATGTCTTTGGGCTAAATGCTAAATTCAACCATCCCCTGGAACCAGTGACTGAAAAGGAAGAAGGAATACCCTAGGTAGATGCCTTGCCTACAGTGGGTTTGTAGGGGAACCAGTGTGTCCACAATTGCAATACAATCTGGACATCTCTGGGATGGAATTTTATACCCATGTATTCAAGTGTTAGTCCTATTCTCTACAATTAGATCGCAGCCTCCTTGAAGGTACAGTTTTCTCTCTTCTGGCATCTAGATTCAGGCTGATAATCACCTATTTAATATTTATTGAATGCACAGAGAGAAAAACAAAAAGTTTCAAGCATTTAAATTACTAAATAAGGGCAACTTGTCCTAAAGAGAACCAACTGCTCATCTTTTTAAAGAAAATCACCATTGTGAAGAGTGAGATCTTCTTCACTCTAAGCTTTAATAGTGATTAGATTCTACTCACTAATGCAGAAAAGCAAATTCAAATATACCAACACGTTTTCCACTTCAAGGTGATTAAAAAGAAATCTTCTTATGCATTTTACCCATAAAATTCAATGTTCTGTCTCCTCATTGTCTCAAAACAAGCTCTGTGGACTTTCTTAAATAGAATCTTCTGAAGTACTTGGGAAGAGTGCTGACTCCTGGATCCCACTGTGGAATTGCTGGGTGGCATTCCCCAGGGAGCTGAAGAGCAGGCTTTCGTATTTTGCAAACATACTAAGTGATTGCATTGCACATAAAGTGAGAGGGCCACTGCTGAGCATTTTATCTAATTGATGTTCATCCCTATTTGTCCAACTAGCAGTCAGCTTTAATCCACTCTGAATTGAAAGGAGATAGCCTTTCTTGTCTGAAGAACTGGAGTAGTAAATAGAAAGTTAAGACCCTGTCTTATTTTTGTTTGTCTTTGCTTACAGACTTAGTATTTACATCTAAGATATTATTCCCAACTATAAGTGTTAGAAATGACTAACTGACCAGGAAATGAAAGCTAAATGTATTAAATCACTGGTAAGTGCTAAGACTATGCTAGTTTTTTTTTTTTTTATCATGCATGATTTCTCACCAGAACCCTATGATATAAATAATATCACTTCTCTTTTGCGTATGAGAAAACTGATGTTCATATAATTTAAGGGCATGCCTAATATCATAGCATACATTTAATAACTGGAACAGTTATTCAAACTCAGTTCCAACATCTTATATATTCTCCACTTATATCATCTAGAGAGTCAGACTATCTTCTGAGATCAGTCTCAGATTGAAAAAAAAAAAAGGAAGAAAGAAAGGAAGGGAGGAAGGAAAAAACGAAGGGAGGAAGGAAAAAATGAAGGCAGGAAGGAAGAAATGAAGGAAGGAAGGAAGAAAAAGAAAGGAAAAGCTCTAACAGCCATATAGAACTTTTGTGTATTAAGAACCAGAGTATACGGCAATTCAAACTTTCCAGCCCCTGACTATTCTTTCCTTGATGCCCACCTCATCTCTAGAGCATAATTTTATTTACTTGTTATAGTCACAAATGTCCATTCTATATTTGGAAATTCTTGTCAATTAGGATGAAGTGTACCTGGAACAATAAGTTAAGAAATATATAAAGAGACTCTTAAACAGTGGACCAAAGTATCCAATAATTTTCTTAACAGATGCTTCAGTAATTGGTGTGTTGAGCTCAGCCACTGAGTTTCAATGTGACAGATTAGATTTTTTTCCTTTTAGTTTGTAGTTTTCATGAAGAAGAGGAATAGAGAAAGTTACCCAGGATGTCGTATGTGTGAAAAGAAAAGTCTGTTTGTGTAACAAAGTAGGTTAACTTTAAATTCATGCTTTTTTCTATGATCTGCAAAGTAAAATCCATACATAAATCAATGGAGAAAAAAATGCATCAAAGGGGACAAATTATATTTAAAAATAAGTCAGTTTCCATGGACCTGACTAGGATTACCAGATCAGCCTTTATGAATGTCATTGTTTGCAGACTTCATTTCCTCATTTGGTGATGAAATTCATCATATACTATTTTATTTATCCAGAAGGGAAATTATATGTTGGACCTTCATTTATAGGCTAAATCTATGCCAAGCACACACCCACCCAGAAATCATTGCACCTATCAGTCATTTCTGCAGCTCCACCCCATAACCTCTTATCTTCAGGTTTGACCCAACCAGAATCTTCTGATATCAATCAGTGCTTCCCGTGTAGACTATAGCTCTATGAGACTGAATTGCCTTCCTAGTAATTCTTTCATTAAGGATCAGAAATGTACTTGAAGCAATCAAATAAAATAATGAATGATTTTTCTTTAATCCAAAAAGCACTAGAATTTACACATCCACATTAAAGATTCACAGCAGGGGAATAAGCAATATTTTCAATCCACCAAGTGTTATGAGGAGCCTCTTTTGGAACTGGATTTAGCACTACTTCTAAACCCCACAAGAAAATTATCTTAACCATTTTATAGACACACCCAAATTTGTTCATTCATCTAGCACCACTTCTAAAATCACAAAGAAAAATAAAAATGTACCAGCACTATAGCTACTCAAAAGAAACTCTGAGAGCATTTCTAAAATTAGAGTTCCCAAAAATGCTGTGAGCAACTTATGAGCACTCAGCTGGGCAACTCTAGTTGGGAATGTAGCCATGTTCATTGGAAATAGTACTTCTCTTAACCCCCATTTACAAAAAATAAAAACAAAAATGGAGAAACTAGTTTGGCTTTAAAGACTAGTTAGGTCGAGATTAATTTGAATGGTGCCCAAATGAAATACAAAAAGAAGGTATTTTAGACAACTAACATGGCAAGAGGACTTGAAATAGATTGGGAGTGGTAATGGCATAATAGATATCAGGTAATGGTGTTGGAATGAATTAAAAGTTATACTCCCATGGTAGAAACCAACCAGTTAAGCAAGTTTTGCTTTATTCAATGAAAAGAGGGGAAGAAAATAAAGAGTTATGGGAATCCAGAGGAGGGACAGCTGACTCTGGCTTGGAAACTCAATGTCCTCTTCTCAGGGACTTACAGGCATCTGCACCACCGGATGACCATGGCTTTGGTTTCCACAAGACCTAGATCTTGCCCCAGTTCTTCCATTCACTGCTGGTGATACCCTGAGTCAGTTAACTTCTGCAGGCCGTGGTTTCCTCATCTGTACAAAGATGATAACAAAGCCTCCCATGGAATGCTGTTGAGAAGATTAAAAGAGGTAATGAAATAAAGTAATAAGACAATGGATTATGTGCTGGCTCAGCCCTATTATAAATGCTCAAGTAGATTGTTTCACCCAGCAGGCAGGAGGATGTGGCCAAAACCCAAAACTCACAGGAAACTGCAATCATTTCCACTCTTGGTCCATCAGTGCTGAATGCGAGAGGAAATGGGGTTTGACAGTAGAAAGAAAAAGGAAAGGATTGGAATAGGGAAAACCTGGATTTGCTCATCAGATTTCAGTACACTGTAGGTCGGTCCTCACACCCCTTATGGTCTTAAATATTTAGGTGATGAAAGAAAGCTTAGAATGGTTCTAGCCTCGAGAGATGGATATTCATTTGATTTCCCCCCACTCCTCTTTCCAGTTTGTGCTCAGATTTCCCCCCATGAAGCTTAATACCCTGGCTAAAATCATGCCCTTCTGTCTCCTCAAACTGCTTTCCCTTTCTCCATGGCTCCTTTCCCTCCCCTACATTATACTCTACATTTGTCAGTTTTCATTATCTTTTTCCCACTCTGGACTATAAGCTTCCTGAGGACACATAATAGTCACTTAATCATTCGCTGGCAGATGAATGAATGAATAAACCAAAAAATGAATTCCAAAGAACGATGAAGGATGATTGAAGGAAGATGAAGGATGTTTGAAATTTATCTCCAAGTTTTGAAGTGAAATAGTATAGATAGGAAAGACTATTAAATGGAGAGAAAGGAAACCCAAATGAGCTTAAGCCCGACCACTAATGAGCTGAATGTCTGGGGGCAGATTCCTCTCTAGCTTAATTCCTTAACTTGAAAAAACGAAGAGATTGGACTAGACTATCCTTTCGATGCCTTTTATTGCTGTCTTTTTCTTATTTGGGGACATCATAAGGGGAAGAAGAAAAGGATGCCAGAAGGTATACAGCCTGCAGACAGCCCAGAAGGAGCAAGGATGTTTACCAAGTGGAGAGTAAATTGATGCTCACCGGTGACTTTTCCTGAGTGGCCGAGCAGGTGAGCAGTGCCTTCCACTGAGAGAATGCCTCTGGGTGTCAGAATCGCCATGCAAGCCTGATTCCAGTGTAAAGTACTGACAGGGGCCACATCACCTAACTGCTGCAAGTCCTAGGTCTTTGCTGGGAGACATAGCCTCTTTCAAATACAAGCCAAACCCCTGTCTTCGGAGCCCATGCTGTTGCTTCTTGTCTCAACTAGCAACCAGGCAATGGCTGTTAAATGTATAATCCATCCAGCCTGGATTCGTTTCCCCTGGTGTCTCCTGTATGTTATGATCAACATCTTCATTAAGCACTCTCCAACAACGTCATTAACTCTCTCTCATCTTCCAGAAGCCTCTCATCAGCTTCCCTTACCAAAATCATTTTCTTATCTGTGCAGTGGTATCCAAACATGTTTCATTTGTTTCTAACTGGTAGGCACACATTTTCCTGTTACTTTCGCCATCTCTTAATGACAGCTTATATCTTTGCTTCATCCCCTTCCTCTTTCTACATGCACCGTCCCCCACATTAATTTCTTTCCCATGGCCGACACTGATTAGCTGATGAAGTGTCAGGTTGCACTGAATGTGTGTAACTTGCTCGTTTCCAGAGCCGCCTGGCACAGAATTGCTCCTGATCAGAGCAGTTGTGCACTCAGCAAGCCACAGGCAGTAGCAACTTCAGCAGGCAGTCCACAGCTCATGCATGCTGTCAAATTAATATTGCACTAGCATTAGGAGAGCCCAGTCTCTCCTCTTCTGGTGGCATTCTAGTGTGACTATACCATGCTGTATCCTAGCTTCTTTATTCTTCCTGTAGGACATTTGAGGAGTTCCTGGGAGAATTTCTTATCACCCTTAAAGTTGCTCTCAGCCAACCTTCCTATTGTTTCTAAACTGTGTCCTTACAAAACTCAATGCCCCTTTAAGGTATTTACAAAGCAGAGCCAAGAGTTGGAGGACAGAGGAGCCAGAAGTGATGTGACCAGACTTCCAACCCAGGCACCTGGTTTGTCAGAAGGAAACCAAGGCCCACAGAAGTCACTTAGCAAAGGACACCCCCTGAATTACTATACCTTAATTATCCCCAGTGGGCATAGGGAGAATTAAGCCAAATAAATATTTAACAGTTGATCTGAGATTACTCACTACACTGTTGACAAAATAGGGTTCAAATTTATATGAAGGTGGCGGAGTTGAAGACTACTAGCTCATCCATCAGAGCAACTCATTACGGACCCATGGAGATAAACAAAAGGAGCACGTGCAGGGAGGTAATGGCGAGAGAGTCCCACGGGAATTGCCGCTGGCATCTCAGCAGACCTGGGCTGGGTTCTGGGAGGAACCAGCCTGACAGCAGGGCTGTTAATAATTTAATGGGAATTTCTGGAGTTTCTGAGCACCACTTGGGTCAAAGTTCTCACTTTTGAGCTTAGTTTTTGTTTTTTTTTTTCTTATCCAACATATTTTTACTAATAGGAAATATGCTAATACACACATATGCCCACAGGCATCGTATTCAGACACTAGGAAGACGCAGTTCTCTTCCGCAGCTGGGTTTCTTTCACTAAGCAAGATACAGAGGCTGTCTTTTCTTACCATGAGGCGCAGCCAGATCTACGATATCCTTTTTATTTGCTGCCCAGCTCCCCCGCTTACTAGCTGATGTGACCTTGACACTTATTCTCTCTCTACTTTACTTTCCTCATCTGCCAGTTGTGGACAACCATACTACCTAATTGCAGGGTTTTGACAATTAAATTAAATTAATTACGTTTACACTTACAGCATAGACAGAGCAGCTTCACCTATGATAAGCATCCATTGGTTAAAGAAAGTTGGATATGCCTAGAATCCTCAATGATGACGAAGCCCGGGTTGACTTTATAGAACCCCTTAAGATGCCACAAAGCACAGTCATAAAGCATTGTTTTCAGCACTCTCATTTACAGATGAAGCGACTGAGATCAAAAGGAATAAAATTACTTAGCCAGGGGTCACAAGACTAATTCCAAATGAGCTGCAAGATGAACCCAGATTGCCTTACTTCACGTCGACAATTCCCCTCCACATTTTCTTTCTCTACCCCTATATGATATTATTTCTTTCATATTACATTTTTAAACAAACATGGTATATATGTATATATATGCATTTTATATACATATACACCATATGCAGAATACCTATGAGTTTTAAGCTGTTAATTCCATATGTTAAAATAAAGAAACCCAACTTATAAAAGTTGAATTCCAATAATCAAGAAAAGCCCAGGGAGTTACTAGTGTAGATGAACTCTACACCAACCCTACTCCTCAAACCTATCATGTCATTTGTCAACATTTATTCTGTTTTGAACTCTGGAAGCTATATAATTTTCTTGAAATGGTCAGACATAACACAGAAGAAGAAGAATAAAATCTTCTCTCCATCTTCATGTATCTAAACTGAGAGATGGATCACTTTAAATACTCAGTGAAAAGGTCCAGATGTCTAGGTAGTTTGAGGGATAACTTTTCGCCAAGTCATAAAAGAATAAAATGATCTTCCTTGTTTAAAAAAAAATCTATTGCAGATAATATAAAAATAAAAGACTAATCAAAGGTGAATTAAAGGATAACAAAGAGAGAAAAAAGTGTAATCTGATCTCATGTAAATATAATCATCATTTATTACCTTAGCTTTCATTATTTATATTCAAGTATTCCATGCCCTTTAAAAATATTTTATATTTTCTTCATATGTGGCTTACACGAAGTTGTAAAATTTACTTTAAAGAACTAAGTATTTTTGTTGATATTTTGAATAAAACTTTTAAAGATAAAAATCCTACAGTAAAACACTATTAAATATAATTCACCATAGTAAAAATAAAATTAATGTTTCAACATTAGAAAATTGATTAATACCACATTAAGAGAGTAAAAGGGAAAAATCATACAATCTTCCCAATAGATATAGGAAAGTATTTGATATACAGTTGTTCATAGTAAAACTCTAAGCAAACTAAGAATGGAAAAGAAATTCTAGAACCTGACAAAGGATATCAACATCGTTTAGTAGGTAGGATACATAATAGTGAAACAAAAATATCAAAACGTTCCCATTAAAATTAGAAAAGAAATAAAGATGCCCTCTATTCTCACTTAGAATCAGTATTACACCAGTGGTCCTGGCCAAGGCAAGAAAGAAAAAGGAAGGCATAAGAACTAAAAAAGAACAAAAGTGTCAAGATTTGCAAATTTACAATTATTGCAACAACAAATCCAAGAGAACCTAGAGATGAACTATTGGCATTAATAGAAATTAGCAAGATTGCTGGATGCACAAACCAATTATATCCTCATATGCCAATCCTAATCAAGTAATAATCAATTATACATAATTGACAGTAACCAACTATCAAGAACACAATGTGACAGAGTGGTGTATATAATATTTTGTCATTTTTAAAAGTTTAAAACCACGTGGCCTATTTGGGAGTACGTACCCAAGTACATAGAGGTATAAGAGCTTCATGAATATTGACAACCGACAAATTAGGCAAGGCTGGGCTACAGGAAAGGGAGAGGAAAAGAATGGGACTGGAGAGGGGTCAGCTGTTTCTGTAGAACATTGTTTGAAAAAATAAAAGCAAATGGGACAAAATGCTTAGATTTGGTAAAGCTGGGGTTAAAGCTGAGTTCATTTTATTGATCTCTATACTTTTCACACATTTATAATACAAAATGTTTTACTGCCCCATCGAAAAGCAAAGCAAAGCAAAGCAAAGCATAGAAAAGAAAAGTGCAATAAGGGAAAATACATGTTAACAAAATTTTAAACAGCATTAACCTCTCCACACAGGGGGACCTATTGCAAGTTCCTGTTAGAAGGAAGGATGTTCCTCTAGCTCTGTCAAAGCAATCTTCCTCTAGCTCTGTCAAAGCAATAACAATCTACAGCTTTAGAAACTGGCATAAAAGTAAAGAAGTGTTCCCCTCCTTTGCCCACAACTCATCTTCCAAATTTGCTGGAGAACCCTGCAGGCCAGCACACCTGCCAGAGCAAGTGATATCTACCGTGCTCCTGGGGTCCCTTTTACCTCAGGCCATGGATTATTGCTTCTCTTTTGTCCCCAGAGGTAAATAAGAGATCAATAGACACATTGCTGGATGAAGATAAACGACTTCATCGTGTAGAAAATAAATGACTTCCACCACATGTTCTTTGCTTCTCCAGCTTTGCGTTGTTGTCATTCCTCCTGTCCCTAGAACTTGCCTGTGTCACTAAACCCTGGGAGTTTCTGAAAATTTGGAGAAGATAGAGTACATGTCCTTTATCTTCCATCGTTTAATAGAAATACTGCAGCCAAATCCATTTTGTCTTTGTGGTGATCCATCATCAAGACAGAGTTACCTCCCCACCATCTTCCCTGTGTGACCCCTTTTATAACTAAAATGTCTCTGCCCTTCGAGTATAAGACAGCCTAAACAAGGCCCCCTGAAACTGGGAGATAATGTGGTGTTATCCTCAAGAGAGAGCTTGGAAAATACCCACTAGATGAAACAAGGCTCACATCAGGATGATTACAACTCACGTTGTCATGGTTTATGAATTTGCCCCACAACATTCCAATCAGTTTCACATTGAGATCTCCCTAGTCAAGGTAAGAGAAAATCCATCTCTGTCATGTTAGGGGTCTGCACCTCTTGGCTCATATAAATACCCACGAGGCTTAGGTGGGAGGGGACTGGGGTAGTCTAGCTCTTAATCCTTGGCTCTTGGCATTATCATTGGTCCTTCTGCCACCTGGGGATGCTGCTCCCAGCATGGTGTACCATCTGTTGGTCCCTGATGCTCTCGGCTGGCTCAGAGATGGCCTCACAGTGGTCTTTCTGCTGCCTTTAGATCAGGACACCCAGAGGTCCACACTGCTCTATCATACACATGCACCCTACATTTATCCCATTTCCCATCAGAAACCCTAAAACCCCAGCCCCAGAAGATGCTCTCTGTCCCTCCCATACTGAGCCACTTCTAATGCCTGATTCCCTTTTCTTCCTCATTATTTAGGTCTCCGCTACCTAAACAAAGCAGGAGATGGTGGAGGGATGGTTATCATGAATGCATGTCAAATTTTTGTGTTACTCCTGAAGCGCAGAGGCACATGAAATGGTTAGAAGCACAATGCAAATGTTGGGCATCTCTGTGCCTCAGGTACTTCCTCAGTAAAATGGGATACTTTGATAAAGTCAGTGGTTTGTAAATTGTGATCCTTGGAACATTAGTGTTCCTTGAAGTGCTTTGCACCTGCTTCAGAGATCAAGCATGGCCAAGTGGGTGGGGGTCCAAGGCCTCCTCCCCTCTTACTTTCCAGGTTCCTTTGATGTGGACAAGTTTTGTTTCATGTTTCATAACTTGTATACATTTCATTTGATATATGGAGTACATTCCTTTATCTCCCATTGTTTAACAGATGGGACATATTTGCAGACAAATCTAGATGAACTGGTCTCCATGTGTCCTGAATGTCAGAATTCTAGAGCTATGTGTTTGCTGTTAAAATCTTCCAAAGACTATAATGTCTGTAAATCTGTGCCAGTCCTGACTGTAGGACATAATACTTTTAACTCTAGCATTTTCTCTTTATCAATACCACCAAGTTAATTTGAATAAAAATCAGGTGTCACAGAAGATTATCCAATGCCTTTTTTTAAATAGTGAATTGAGATGAGAAAAAGTATGAGTATAGCCCTGCTCTCACTTACAATGCAATCAGGAGCCGAACAGGAGCTGTGACATTGTCTCTGACTCTGTATGTTCATCCCATCAAGGAAGTCGGGGGAGCAACTGTTTCCTAAAGAGCCATGTAGCCAACCACAACCATCTTCATCTGTTAACTTTGATCCACATTTATCTGATTCTTCACTTGGTGCCTGTTTTCTAGGAAACCCTAGGAAGAGGAAAAAATTCCCAACAACAGTGTCAACCAAGGGTCCTCTGGCTGGTGTAGACCTTCCCCAGTCTCTACAGCTGCCTTCCATGAAAGAGAGCGCCTCCTTTCTAAGAGTTCTAATTCTATCATCCGTCATGGATGTTGGAAGCTCATTTTTACAGACTTGCAAGAAGCAGTGGTTTGTAGATTGCACCCATTGTAAAGCCCTTTGGGATTCTCTAACAAAGGTCATGCAGCAGAAGTTTAGACATTACTTTGCCAGAGGAGTCATGACATTACTGTCATCCGTGTGCCCCCAGAGGACGCCAGGAAAAGACCTGGAAACGGAGGATGCCGCATGTCGTAGATCTGGACGTCAGAAAGTAAGAATGCAAGAACGCCCTTTTTCATATTGTGCTGATAATGTTATCTAGTTTATGTGGATATCTGGTTTCTATGCCTCTGGAAAGGGGGGCAGCCCCTGGTCTGTGCACTCAAAGCAGACACGCCCCGTGTGCTGGGTAATGAGGGAAAGCCAGTCAATTTGGAATTGTTCGAAATTGCTGCCTCCAGGCCATTTCTGTTTCCTGCACTCAAAAGACACAGCAACTTGCTGGGACCCAACTAATATGCAAATGGTTATATGGGCGTCTTAAGTCCTATCAGAATGAAGAGAAGGAAAATCATACTCAGACTCATTCCTTCTTCAAGGACCTCACACTCAAACTCATTTAATTGCAACCAGTGGATATTTCAAAACCTCGTGAGAAAAAGATTAGTTGAAAGGTGTTTGTGTATTGTTTCTTGTTTTATTTTTCACTTTCCCTGTAAATTACATTGCTAAACAGTATTTACATTTTTCATTGTGTCCAGAAGAGGTATTTGCTTGCGTAGCCAAAACATCCTCCTATCAATTATGATTATATCCACCTTTATGTCAGAGAAACTGAAGACACTGGCTTAAACAAATATGGGTTTCTATTTCTGACGTGACAAGCAGTTGAGAAGTAAGTGATTTACACAAGTGCATTGGCTTTACAACGTTACCAGGAATTCACACTCTTCTATCTTTCTTTTTCCACAGTCTTCAGTACCTCTCATCCTATAGTGACAAGATGGCTAACCTGAATATGTGTTCTAGGAGACAAGTTGGGGATAAGCACAAAAGATGAAATGTGTGTGATGGTCAAGTCATCCTTTCCCCACTCCCCTCAGGAAAATAGCAGCTCTTCTGGAATCTCCACAAAGTCATTACATCTTAGATGCTAGAACTGGGGCATAGGGCCGTGCCTAGCTGCAAGGGGAGTCTTGAAGAGTAAGTATTTGGTTTTAAACTAGACACATCACCACCCTCAACAATATCAGGGAATTTTTGTTAATAAATACAAGTTCAAACATTGGGTCAGAAAGCAGCAGTGTCTTACATAGTCTGGATTTTCTTTGGTTCTGTCTAAAACTTAATACACTTCATGCTATGTGCCTCATAGCATTGTAAACTCTCTCTTAACCTGAAGACATATCTTTTATCAACTGATTGGGGCCTCTGCTCATCTCCGTAGCCCTTGACTTAGCAACCAGCAGTTACTTTAAGGCGATTCAAAATAAGTTTCATTCAGAAATGACCCCTTTGCCTGTCAGCTTACCTCTTCGCAGAAAATACTTAATGGAAGGTATTTGAGAAAGGCTAGGGGCCACAATCTAATCTTCTACTAAGGCCCACTGCCTCATAGCAGTGCCTAAGATGGTTTATGTTTGATGCACAAGAGTAAAATTTTTCAATGCTTCAAGGATTCACATTATAGGACTTTGATCCATTTATATAGCAAGCCACGAGCAGAAAGCATCTCTCTTAGGAAAGCTATATTTTCTTCATGTCTACTAATGAAGCAGGAAGGAAGGGGGTAGGGCACAGCCAATAAAGGAATGACATAGCAATTATCACCAATATGGCAGAAAAGTCAACTCCCAATAGACTTTGAGGCCCAAAATGGTGGGAGATTCGACCTTTAGGGGACCTTGAGTCTCATGATACACATTGTAATGTATTGGCATGGTGAATGTCCTGATGCTAACCATGAAAGGTCAAGGAGAAGACAGTGGCCCAATTCCTGGGAATCCTCGCTCCTTCCCCAAAGTGGTTGTAATAGTCATCTCACTTGTTAGCATATAGAAACTAGCAATGCCCCACCTCGTGGTCTCTCCCTCTCTCTTGCCTTCCAAGATGGCCCACAGTCTGTCTATGGAGTGTGTATCTACCTTCACTTTAGGTTCATCTCCCCCTTACCCCATGTATATCTCTCTAAATAAACCTACTTTTACTCAGCTATGGCTCACTATTGAATTCTTTCCTGCATGAAGCCAAGGATCTTCATTTGGTAGGGTGCATCCCAGAGACTCAAAGGAGACGGCCATCCTCTCACCCCACCCTCATCTTTTTCCTTGCAAGTATCATTTGCAGACTGGCTAGCTCTAGCCTGAATTCATTCCACACTAGAAAAGTTTTACTAACATAGGAAAGAAATAAAAAGCATATGCCAAGGATCTGATTTTTTTTCCCCCTCAATATCCTTCAAGGCTATATGTGATAGCCTTGAAGTTTGGTCAGCATGTGATCTATATCCCATATACTATGGGTGACAAATTGACCAGAGGTTTTTCTACTACATAACTAAGATGACTAGCTTGCCCTATCTGGGTGCTCACTGCCCATAGCTTACCTTTTTCACTCAGCCAATTGTACGTTCTACATTCTGTCGCTGATGGACCCCTATCCGCTATCAAATTCTCCATTAGTTAAAATTGCATATAGCTGCATATGACAGAACAGTGACAACATTTTAATCAAAATGTCTCTCATGAGACAAGAGAGCAAAATGGAATCTTCAGGACCTTATTAGAGAAACAAGCTTCTTCTGCTATTCTGCTTGGGCATTTTAGCTAGTGGCTCTCATCCTTGTTATCAAAAGTTGGCTGTTTTACAGAACTGTGTCTTAAGGGAAGTAGGGAGGTATTTTTAATTTGCTACGTTTTTACTTCCAAGCAATGTCCATTTCTTTTCATAAGAAAGAAGGGAGAATGGATGTTTATTAGACAGATAACAGTGTTTGCCACAATTTCTGAACCTCAAGCTGGCATAACACACTTAGTAAAGTGGATGGAGAGAATTCGTATTGTGGACCACAGCCAAGTCCTGTGGGAGCATTTGAGTTCAAGTGAAGTGTATGGGAAGAGATTGTCTGATCCCTTTTGCTACATACTCTGCTGGAAAAAATATGGAATCATGATGACATCCAATTTATTTCCTTAATATTTTGATGAATTCAGCTATTTCCAGAGTAATACTGTATAACACTTCATGGCATTACCCAACAATCATCATTTGTTTTCATCCTGTATCTGTGGATTGTTCAGGACTTGGATGATCTAAGTTGGATTCAGGCAGTCTTGGCTTCAGGCTCTAAGGTCTGTGGCAGTTCCACATGCCTGTCCTCCTCCTGGTATCAGAGGACTAGCTGATATCTCTTCTTCCCAACAAAGAGACAGAAGCACAAAATGATACCCCCATCGATGCAATCACATTTCAAGCCTCTACCAGTGAAACCAAGCAGGACCCCGTGGGGCTCCCCTGGGTACAGAAGACTTTCTGTGTCCCCTGTTTCTTTTTGTAAGAAAAAGGCTTCAGCCTCCTAGGACTTCTGAGTTCCAAAGTGCAGACACAAACAGTTACTAAATGGGGAAGTGAGGGAATGCAGTGACAAAGGATGAACAATCAAGAAACAATAGTGCAGAGGCTAATAATCAGATCTATCATAAGCTGGCTCAGTGATAATGTCTAACAAAGGACTCATTTTCCATTTAAGGCAGATGGGACAACTGTTAAATATTCTGTAACAGAAATATGTAAAAACAAAGAAGCATAATTTCTAGACAAAAAGATCTCTTTGTAAGAATGCATGATATCTTTCTTCACTTTTTACAAGAGACGATGATGCTGATAGCTGGTTAATTTTATGTGCTTCCTACAAGAAAGGAAAACTACCTCGTGATTTATGTTAGGGAAATTCAGAGTAATAAAAAGATCTATCCAGGGGCACTAATCATTTGCAAATACTTTTGGAGAGTTGTGGTTTATATTTTTTAAAGATAAATTTAGAGACAATATATTTATTTATGCCACAGAATGTTACTACAGAAAGTAGTCTATGAAGCTATTTACTCTAAAATCCAACCAAGTCTAGGAATTATTTTTCTACATTTCTTATAGATGATCAATCAATCTATCTTCTACTTCCAGTGGTGGGATGGTCCCGTCTTCAGAAGGCAACTCATTCCATTGTCCCATGAGTCTAGTTGGTTAAGTTAACTTAGGGTCTTCCTCCTCTTGCCCTTAATTCTTGAAATCTGGAAAACATTTCACCAATTTCATTTGAAAACTGTTTTCATTACTAAGGCTGTCATAACAAATTACCATGAACTTAAAATATCCTAAAATAAGAGAAATGTATTGCCTCACAGTTCTGAAGGGTAGAAGCCTAAAATCAAGGTATTGGCAGAGCTATGCTTTCTCTGAAGAGACTTTCTCCAAAAAGGACTTTGCTCTCCCTAGCAAAGAATCCTTCCTTGCTTCTGGTGGCTCCTGGAAATCCTTGGCATTCCTCAAATTATAGCTAAATTGCTCGAATCTCTGCATCTGCCTTCATATGGCCTTCTCCCCTCGTGCCTTTATGTATCCTCTTCTCTTCTTATAAGGACACCAGTCATCGGATTTGGAGCCCATCTTAACCAGTATGACCTCATCTTAATTTAATGGCTCTGGAAAGACTTCATTTCCAAATAGAGTCACACTCGGGGGTTCCAGGTACACACAAAATTTGGTGGGGGACATTATTCAACCACTTAAAAGGCCATTTCAGATATTTGAACAGGGATATTAATTCCCACTCTAGTCCTCTCCTCTTTAGCCTAAAACCGTGAGTACCTTCAAATGCCCTTAAATGATGTTGTCCCCAGACCTTCACCATCTGGGTCAATTTCCTTCACTTATACACGAAGGCATCCATAAATTGATATTGTAAACTGTTAATAAGAAATTTCACTTATTTTGAGCATTACCACTAAAAAGCTTTATTAAAAGATTGTACGTTTTCATACCCAAGAAACAGTATGTAATTTTGTCCAACTAATAATTTAACCTGATGAGCAAAATAGCTGCCCTTGGATCCTGTACTTGGTGATCCAAGATGAGAGAGATATTACATCAGAAATCATCTGCGCTGTCCTGATGCTGACTTTTATACTCCACTGGGTGCTTTTTAGATTGTATTTTACTACCTATGTCAAAGACCAATACTGGTCAAAACTTATTACCCACCAATGAGCTGTAAAGAGAATGCTGAAAAGGGCATCAGAGGCCCCTGAAAGTATAGATCATACTCTGCTAGGGCGAAAACACCCCTGGCCCAGGACTTTATTAGCGTTAGAGTTTCACTACTGCCCTTTGAGCTCTGCTTCAGAGCCTCCCATTGAAACTCTGGCTTTGGAGTGTCAAAGATTACAGAAGAATGAGAATATTGAAAATATGCCTGATCTTACCATAAAATACCACAGCAGGGACCACACCTCAATTAATTTGATTCAAAGTTTTTGCAGCTGGGCCCAGGACCTTGTTCCAAACACTATGAGAGAATTAAACAATCACAATATTTATTTGGCTTCTACCATATATTCAGCAAGCTATTGTGCTGAATTGGCAGTCTGATGGTAGGTGAAAAAGAAAGAAAGAAAGAAAGAAAGAAAGAAAGAAAGAAAGAAAGAAAGAAAGAAAGAAAGAAAGAAAGAAAGAAAGAAAGAAAGAAAGAAAGAAAGAAAGAAAGGAAGAAAGAAAGAAAGGAAGAAAGAAAGGAAGGGAGGGAGGAAGGAAGGGAGGGAGGAAGGAACATAGGGAGGAAGGAAGATAGGGAGGAAGGAAGATAGGAAGGAAGGAAGATAGGGAGGAAGGAAGATAGGAAGGAAGGAAGGAAGATAGGAAGGAAGGAAGGAAGATAGGAAGGAATGTGATAAGATAAATAAGAGATGGAATAAATGCAACTTTACAGACGAATGCTCAGCCTCTGGATGGATATAGACTTCAATTCATAATCCTGGATCTTCTACTTCCTCATTAACTGTGATTCTGCTCAATGTACTAATCTTTCTAAGCCTCAAATTCTTTCATCTGGAAAATGGGAATGATAATCATTTTATAGTACCTTATGGTGTATTTTATATGTATTTTACAGGTATTTTATAGAATTGTTGCGAAGACTAAATGAACAAATGCATGCAATGTACTTGGCATGATGTCTGGCACTCAGTAAGTATTACTTGCTTTTATTATAACAGTGGGAAACAAAGGAAAACAATTTTGAAAAGGAAGAACAAAGCTGGAAACACATACTACCTGATTGCAACATTTACTACGATGCTACATTAATCAATGGTGTGTCATTGGCAAAGGATACCACAATTGGCAAAGGACAACAATAATTTGATTTGAAAATGACAGGCCAAATGGTTGAATATATACTTCACCAAAAAAACAACAAAATAAAAGACATGGATGGTAAATAAGCACATATAAAGATAGCCAACATGATTCATCATTAAGGAGATACATATTCAAGCTGCAATGAGATATATATCCACTAGAATTTTTAAAATTCAAAAGATTGAAAATACAAAGTGTGGACAAGAATGTGGAGCAACTCTAATGCTCATACACTGCTAGAGGGAATGTAAAATAGTCCAGCCAATTTGGAAGAGAGTTTGGCAGGTTCTTATAAAGATAACCACACTCTTACCATATCACCCAGTATTCTACTCCTAGTATTTCTCAAGAAAAATAAAAATGTGTGCCTACACAAAGACCTGCACATGAATTTTTATTGTTGCTTTATTTATAATCACCAAAAATTGGAAACTACCGAAATATGCATCAACTGGTGAGTAGATTAAGAATTGTGATATTCATACAATGGATTAATACTCATCAATAGAAAAAAAACAAACTACCAATACATGAAATGACCTGCGTAAGTTCCAAAAGCATTGTGCTAAGTGAAAGAAGCTAGACACAAAGCACTGCATACTATGTGATCTCATTTTATCTATAGGGACAGACTTGCAATAGATCAGTAGTTGCAATGTAAATAACCAAATGGACTGCAGTTGTGGGGAAGGGACAGACTGCAAAGGCATGTGGGAAATATTCTGGGCATAAAGAAAATATTCTATATCCTGATTGTGATATTGGTTACATAACTACATACATTTGTCAGATCTCATCAAATCCCACACTTCAAAAGAAGAAATTTTATTGTATGTAAAGTGGACTCCAACGAAAATAGTTTACTATTATAATACTTGAGACATTATAAGGCAATGTTGGATTTATCATCAAAGGAGACAGAAAACCAGAAAATCACACAATAATCAGAATATTAATACATCTTGTCCAATAACCTCATTTTTAAAAGGAACATGAGAAGCCCAGGACGTAGAACTGATTACTAATTGTTTATACACAAATTGACCTTGATCATCTAGGAGGGCTTTTAAACCCAGTGCAGTTGCTATAGAAGTACAGTGCTAACCCCCATTAATTAAATCAAATTAAATAAAATGCATGGATGTCCTTCCCATCATCACTGTTCAGTTTCAGGTAAGTATTTAAGTAAGTGACTGGTGTTGGGGAGGAAGAAATTTTCCTCTATCCATCTAGGTTCTTCCTGTTAGTCTAAGAAATAAATTGACATGAGACAGATTAACAGAAGAAAATCAAAAAAATTTTTAATAACATGCATGCATGGGAGAGACCCAAGAAAACTGACTAACTCACCAAAATGGCCAAAAGCTCCACCTTAAAGATCAACTTCAGCTAAAGACAAAAAAGGATGTTAGGGGAAGGGAGTTAGGACTTGGAAGGCAATTGACATGAAGACGGAAAAACAAATGTTCTGTAAATAAATGTTTGCTGGGCCAAACAGAGACAACAGGACACAGATCTCTAGCGATGTAATCTCTAAGAGTTTCCCCCACCACACACTTAGCCCATATTTGTCTCTGGTGACAGCTCTATTCTGGGAACAGGCCTTCTATCTAAATTCTTGTGGGCAGTTAGGGAAAAGGTCAAAGTTTCTTCCTGAGTCCTTTGGGCCTTGATTGTTTTCAGCTCAAAACAGTCTTCATGCCAGAGACATTTTGGATGGCAAGTTTTGCTTCCTTATACTGGAAAGGAACCATAGAAGAGACATGTAAACAGGGAATTGGCAAGAGGAATTCTTGACTGGGAAAATGAGATAAATTGTTGACGATGTGAGAGTATTTATTGAAGCCCCTCTGAGTGAAAGGGCTGGGGAAGAAAGTCATCAAAGGACTGAATTCTAGACCTGGCTCTGCCACCGTAATCTGTGTGAACTTCTGAGCTTCACCTCAAATTCCTCAGTGGTTAAAAAAAATGAAAACATTCTGGGGTTAGGGATGATGCTAGAGACATATAAAATAATTGACTGCTCATTTGAGCTAGAGAGTTGTTTATAAATGGTGAATTGGGATGGTGATGATGGGCTGTCTCTCTCTAAACACTTATAATCTATTCGATGCAGGAAAATATGGGCCATGAGAGGATGGTCATGCCCCAGGTCTGAGGCAAGTCCCTGGAGATGTGCCCTATCAAGTGGGGGTCCCTGGCTTCACACAGGAAAGAATTCAAGACAGAGCCGTAGTAGAGTAAAAGCAGATTTATTCAGAGAAATGCATGCTCCATAAACCAAATGTGGGCCATCTCAGAAGGCCAGAGAGGCCATGGGGCGGGGTGGGGGAGGTGGGTAAAGCAAAAGTAGAGTGCAGGCCATCTCAGTAGGCAAGAGAGAGAGGGACGTCAAGGTGTGTGGTTGGTAGTTTTTATGGGCTTGGTCATTTCATATGTTAATAAGTAAGAGGGTTATTCCAACTACTTTGGGGAAGGCTTTGGGATTCCCAGGAATTGGGCCACTGCCCACTTTTTGACCTTTTATGGTCAGCCTCAGAGCTGTCCTGGCACCTGTGGGTGTCATTTAGCCTGCTAATGTATTATAATTGTGTATAGTGAAGCTCAAGGTCTACTGGAAGTCAAATCTCCTGTCATCTCGGGCCTTAAGGTCTACTGGGAGCTGACTTTTCCACCACCTTGGTGCTAATTGCTGTGTTGTTCTCTTAAAGGTTGTGCCCTGACCCCTTCCCTCCTGTCTTACATCCTCTTTGAGAAGAATCAGTGATATCCCAGGGAATTCATATTCAAATTGATCTCTAGTTTAGTTCAAATGATTCCAAAGAGGCTATCAAAAATTAATATGTGTGTCCAGGTAATTGTCCAATGGACACTGAGGTTAAAAGGCAGTGAAGGTACAAAAGGAGGGAAAAGGTCATATAACTAGAGATCAATAGGAGACAGTAGCATGATCTATAAATACAGTGTCCAAGGGGGTAATCTCAAATTGAGCATATAAGGTTAAAGACAAGCAAATGTCACATTCATTGTAGAAAAAGATCAAAGAAATCAGAAATAAGCTCTGTGGAACCTTTAGTATAATGCTGATGTCTGGCATAGGCAAAACTGAACTGCTCACTTCCCACACGGCATCTACCCTTCTGTCAAAGGGGGAGAAAAAAAAAGATCGAATGGGCATCCATAGGAAAAAATAACTTCAGGATGGTGAAGAAGAGTTCTTCTGATCTGGAAGGCACAATCCATTAACGGTGTGGAAAGCATTGTTCCCATCATTGCAGCTGAACAGGGGAACAGACTGTAGCGCCAGAAGGAAGGCTGAATGCAGGAAAATGGTGTTCCACTACTCCACTGGAGGAAGCCACACAAATGGGGAGGTTTGTGCCATGAGCAACAGACGAAAAGTCACCCCAAATTGTTCCTCTTATTCTTTTTAATACTTCACAGAGTGTAGACAAATCACACGAACCTCGCATCAAAATGTAAGAATGCATTTTCAAAGGAGGCTCTGAAGGACTCAGAGCACGTCTCCAAAACTGAGGAGTAGCTTTGTAATTAACTACCTTTCTAATCAGAATAGTAATAAGGACAGTTACAATAATTTTCATTTAAAAAGGTGGGAAATTTCCCCATGGCCACTAATCCCATGGAGTGGCCTTTAAACCAGCACAGTTTCCCATAAAATCCACCAGGATAACATGAATTAAAACTTAAGGTGGAAACTCAAGCACATAACAACACACGCAAACAAAGGAGTAACATGGAGGTCCTCACAGATTCTAGAAGAAAGGGAATCACGGAGTACGAGTTTACCAGCACTCCCCAGATGGGACTTTCGAACAGACCAACCACAGAGAAACTTAGGTACAAAATACACCAGTGGCTGGGGGAAAACTGTTCCAATGTCAGATGTGTACAAATTTAAAATACTCCTTGGCATAATTTCCCCTGCTTGATGACAGTCTGCTTGTCAATTGTACTTTTCTATAGAAACGTGTAGTGTTCTGATTGGTCAATCAGTATCTTGTGATTTTGATCCATTTACGTCTGTTCTTTGACCTGTCATAACCCGAGGGATTTTTTTTAAGACGTTTTATTTCATGTACAACATGCTGGCAGACTCTGAGACGAGACGATTCAGCAGGGTAAAAGTGTTGCATAAGCTTCACATAAAATACTTGACAGTTTTTTCTAATACATCACAATCTTTTTCGTATTATCCCAAAGCAATTTACCATCTGTCTTAGAGTCTTTTGTTACAGATAGCAAAAACTGAGCTGGGTAGATAATCAAAACAAACAAACCAAACAAAGTGAGGAAAGTGAGGTGTGTATGATCTACTTCTTTTTAGGAACCACTGTCAGCTGCACATGGTAGAATATGACAGCCCGCAACTGTGGCTACGGAGGGGTCCACAAATTACTAACAAGGCTGTCATGAGAGGGTGAGAGGGGACAAATCCTATGGGTAGACGGGTAGAGATCTCAAGGGAAAAGTCTTCATGTTTTTGGAAGTGTACCCTGGAGAATACCCCGTCCATCAGTGCGTCACAAGCTATAATACATCTGTGAATCAGCTGGAGGACTTGCAATACTGATTCTGATTCAGTAGTTGGTGTGGGGCCTGAGAGTTTGCATCTCTAGCAAGCTCTCAAATGATTCTGATACTCTCATCTGCAGATGACACTTACCATATAACCAAAATTGCTGGCCTTCCTGTTTATACCTCAGTGGTTATCATCAACGGGCAGTCATGACAGTGCACCCCTCAGATCCTGGTTCACAGTGGAACCTGCCAGGAGGAGCACCGTTAGCTGACAGCTTCCTGCTGTGGGTGCCTTCAGGATCTGTTTAGGCTTTCAAACTGTGGCCAAATACCATCTGGACAGCTTCCCAACCATGAGTGAGCCCAGTTATGTCATAAGGACTTGTCATGTTTGGCCAGCATGGAATCCCTGTGCCAGATAATGGAGCTTGGATGATGAAGTTCAGAGAGGACAGCCTCCTGGGGCAAGAAGCAGGGCAGAAAGGCCAGAAAATGCATCGGAGGGTTGGGATGGAGAATCAGCAGCCCAGCAGGGTAAATGCTAAGTTTAAGGTCTGAACAGAGCATAGTAGTATTGGAAATGGGGAAGAATGTCTGTGCAGAAGGGTGACCTACCTTAAAAAAATAATAAAAAAAGGAAGAATCAAAACATGAGCTTGATGTCTGTCTTTAAATATTTAAGGATCATCTCACAGAAGATGGTTTTAAGCCTTCGGTGCTGATTTAAAGAACAAGATAATGTTTCTAATGGAAAGCATATTCCATTTCAAGCAAATTTAAAAAAAATCCTTTTTTTTTAACAATGGAGCTATTCTAGCATTAAATGGCTTATAAGAGAGTGAGATTTCCATTGCTGAAAAGATTGAAGGAGGGATTGTTGGAATGGGAACGTGAATGATGATGTGATCAGGTTGATGATAGTTGACTGGCACCAGAGACCAGACAAGTCTTAAGGGAACATATGAGCTACTAGGTGAGACCCCAGGTCCTGGCACTAGGAGGGGTTAGGCTAGTCATTATGTCCCAGGTCTGGCTATACTATATGCCAGACATCATAACAGGTGCTGGGGACAAAAACCCTTTCCTTGACCAAACTCTGTCAGATCCCTCTAAACTCTCTTCTCAACTAGAGCTCAATCTTTTGATTTTTGTATCAGACTTTGCATCACACAATTTTAGCAAAAATGCTGCTAAGTCAGTTTAGCAAGAACCCTGACCCTGGATATCTAATTACCCTTGATAACTCATCAAATTCCTTATCCCCCACCATTTGCTGGGACATACCTGATTACCTTGGCCTGATTTTAGCAGGAATTCAATCAGGCAGGTTTAGCCGGAATTCTCCCTTACTCCTAATGTTTCCTCTCAGGCATTTTCCATCCCCTGGCTTCCACCCTGCTCTTTGGCTATAAATGCCCTTTTTTTTTCATACTGTATTCAGACTCAAACCCAGCTCTACACACACTGAGGGCTCTTTTCTCTTTTGCAATAATTCTTGAATAAAATCTTTTTACTGCTGTTCAGCTCTGTTCTTCTCTTTAGCACTGGGGATATCATGGTTAGTAAAATTCTCCTGTCTCCAAGGAGAATATACATTAGCAGAAGGAAAGAAACATTAATAAAATAATTATAAAATGAATTCATACTTATAAACTAAGAGAAAGACTGAGGGAAAAGGACATTTTAAAATGATTTAGGCTATAAGAGATCAGAAGCAAGTTCCCTGAACATGTGACACCTGAGCTCTGATCTCAAGCGTGAGAGGCATTGGTGGGTGTGTGTGTGTATTGAAGCCAAGAGGGTGTATCCTCCAGAGTCTTGGAAGAAAAGATACGGGATTTTCAAAAAGGAGGATTGAAGAGGGTTTACTGAAGAAAGTATTTACAGAGGTGTTGTTGCCGAGCTCAGGGTGGGCTGCTTGAAAGCCAATACTCAAAGGGCAAGTATTGATAGAAAGGAATGTTTGCTTTATTTATGAGGCTGGCAACTTGAGAAGAAGGTAGACTTGTGTCCAAAGGCCAGCTACCCCCTACCCATTGGGGGGCAAGAGTTTTTAAAGGGGAGTGTCAGGGGGAGGGGGCTACTGCAGAACAGCACAGTCAGTGCCAACAATCATCTTCACTGGTCACGCAGTGGTCTGCTCAGTGTCATCTTGATTGTTTGAAGCACAGGTAATCTTTAGTTCCAGGGTCAATTTGTTTCCATTTCTTTAAGGCCAGTTCTGGGAACTGTGGCAGCTTACGTCGTGGCTACAGTCTGGCCATCATGTAGTTAACTTCTTCCACCTGGTGGGGGTCTCAGTATCCACAAAACAGCTCAGAGGACATGGCTCAGAATACTATCTGTAGCCCTTGAAGAGGAACTAAAGGTCCTTGACGTCGCTTAATGACTAAACTATTATTATTTGGTCTTGTTTGACTGCTTTCCTCTGCTTCCAAATTTTCTAACTTCTCTGATTAAATTTATTCTTTGGCTAAAGTTTTTCTGCAGGCAAGAGGCAGGCAGAGGACATGTTGGAAGTGAGGGGAAGTCTGTCTTGGGAAGGTCTCAGAGGGTCCTGCTCAGTTTCAGTGTGGACAGGGATCAGCAACAGGGGGGCTGGAATGGCTAAGATAGAGGCTGTTCCTGTAACCAAGGGCAGGATACAGATCCAGGAGAAGACTTGCCTGATGGAGATGTTGCCACAAGTAAGGTAACACAACCACTCGAACCCTAGGAAAATCCAAGTGAAGCAGTCTGCAGCGGCCAGCATCCCAGGTCACAAAACAGGACTGAGACAGATGGAGAACATATCTAGAGGGACAAGCAAAGAATAATCAGCACAAGGGAAAGACCGATGCAAGATAAGGATGGAAGGTGGGATGGGGCTTAGACCATGTCATAGAATTTGGACTTTATCAAAAACAATGGAAGTCAGAATTTCAAGGCCAACCAGCAGCTCAGGGAAGTATTTGAGACCAGGTGGTCTCAGCTAGTTTCAGGAACCCTGCTGCAGGAAGTGGGTGCTTGGTCAAGACTTTGGTCCTAGGATTCCTGCAGTGGTAGGAAACTAGACTATAATGAATCATTAAAGAATTTTTTCTTCTGGTTAATAGTGGCTACCTGAATGCTTTGTTGAAGAAGATGCTAAAGCACTAGCCAAGTTGAGCCAGAGGAATACTGCAACTGATTAGTGGTGTGCAATCCTGTTAATCCGTGTTAGCAGGAAGTGGGTAGATCCTTAGACACGTTCAAAGTGTGAGATCTTACAAATCAGTGATCACAAATTTCAAGGGTTTTTTTTTTTCCTTTTCATTATTAGTGACCTAGCAATTTTAGAATTAAGTTGACTTTAGAAATTCTGAAGCATCTAACAACTTGATCGGATAAGGCAATTGTGCTGAAAACATCGTTGATGAAGAAGGCTCTTCAAAAATTGCAAATATTAAGAGATAAAAGTTAAAAACTTGGACTAAATCAAAAAGACAGATTCACCTCCATGTTCACAGCAGCATCATTGACAAATGCCAAGATATGGAAGCAACTTAAGTGTCCATCAACAGATGAGTGGATAAAGAAGCTGTGAGAGATATACACATATACACAATGGAACACTGAGCCAAAAAAAAGAGTGAATTTTTGCCATTTACAGCAACATGAGTGGACTTGGAGAGTATTGCGCTAAGTGAAATAAGTTAAACAGAGAAACACAAATGCTGTATGATATCACTTATGTGTGGAATCTAAAAAATAAAACAAACTAGTGAATATTAAAAAAAAAGCAGACTCAGATATAGAGAACAAATCAGTGGTTACCAGTGGATACAGGGAAGGGGGATGCAATATAGGGGTAGGGAATTAATAGGTAAAAATTAATATGTATAAAATAAGCTACAAGGATATATTGTACAACAAGGAGAATATAGCCAATATTTTATAATAACTATAAATGGAGTATAACCTTTAAAATTTGGATCAATTGTACAATCAATATTGTACACCTGCAACTTATATAATATTGTACATCAACTATAGTTAAAAAAAAAAACTTGGAAAATTTTTCCTGCCCATTTAGTAAGATTTAAAGACTGTATTTTAATATAAAATTCCTCCTTGTTTGCACTTTTTAAATCTCACTTATGGGAAAAGAAAAATAACTTTGTTTTATAAGTTGTTAATCAGCTCTGAAAATTGCAAAAGAAGTGAAAGCTTGCTGTGAGATTCATTTGCCCATCACATCCAGGTGGGAAAGAATATGGCATCCTTAGGGTTTGCTTTGCACAAAGGAGTTCCTGTGTGATTTGAGGCAAGGAAATAAGGTATTAATGGTTTTTCTTTGAGGCTGAATTAATCTCTGTTTTAATTAATAATATAATTAGTGTTCATTGAGCATTTACTGCATACTGGACATTCTGTCAAGTGTTTAGATGATTTATCTCATTGAATACTTATACCCAGTAGTATGCTGGTAAAGAAGCTCTTTAAAATTAAGTTAAATTGATTTTAATTTTAATTAATTTAATTTTAAAAATGGCCTGATTTGTAATGTTTGCCAGTTTTCATGGTTGAGGCACTGCTATGAACAGTTTAGCAACCAGCACAAAAAACTCCTGAATATTGAACAGTTGTCTCTCATGAGTAAGAACAAGCTTGGTCCAGTGCAAAACTAGCGTTACAAAGAGAACTACAATAAAATGGCCCAAATAAAAAGAGTTTATTTCTCTCTCATGTAACAGTCTGGGATGAGGTAGAGATTTCTGCTTCTCAGAGTTACCCTCTAACCCAGCCTGGAGTGTCAGTCTGCCATCCTCAACCACACAGCCTCAGACAGAGTTCCGGCAACAGCCTTTGCAAACCGCAGAAGGCAGAAGAAGGAGGAAGATCATGAGAAGCACCCCGAGGATGAGCTGAACTACCCGTATCCTTTCCACTCGCATCCTTCACAGTCACTTAACCACACCTACCTACAAAAGAGGCTGGAAAATGCTTGTGTCGGTCCCTCACCCAGCTAAAACAGGCTTGTGTTCTATAAGCATGGACTGGGCTCTGGTGAGAGTCAGTCATCTCTGCCACACAGCCCTGCACAGAATGCCCACGAGGCAGCAGGGTCCTAGTGAGGACTTCAGGCCACCTTCTGAATCCCAGCTCAGCTTACCAGCTATTTGATTTTCAGATGAGTTATCTTAGTTACCTTGTCTGTAGAGTGGAGACAATAACAGTCTTTACCACATGGGGTTTTTTTTGTAAGGAATAAACAAGTTAATAACACTGAGATCTTGAAACAGTGGTACATTGCAAGCATTCATTTTAAGCTAGTGATATTCTTGTTCAGTAGACATGGGAACAGGCATATGAACATCACAAAATTGGCAAACAAGATGAGAATTCAAGTTTTCTCACTGCAACCTAACTCTAGACACCTTTGACAAATCAGGCTTCCTGTTTCGCTTCCCTATCCCTGTTGTATTCCAGGGTAAACAAAAGGATGTTCAAGAGAAGAATCAAAGTTGGATACAGCAGGAGACATATATTCTTATTTGCAACCCTGAGTCCTTTTCAGGGCAAAGTTTAAATGGCAGCTGAAACCTGTAGAAATGAAATTTTTCACTACGTGGTTTTGGCTAAACCCCATATCATATAATCTCAGCATAAAAATGTATACCAACCTTCAGTGACAATCTGCCCAGTGATGGGCAGATTGACACAGCTCTGGGAAAAGCTACTGAAATACAGTCTTTGGAATTACTCATTATCTGGATTCCTAGGATTTCCCTTCAATGAGTAGGAATAACTCAAAGTTAGTTGAGCACATATATCAAAAGTAATTTTAAAAATTAGCAGCCTATTTTTTTTTTAATTCAAAGGATGGCATGTATCTTTTCCCAAGTGAATTGCCTGCAGACTGGTTTTTGAGATCAGTTTCTTGTGATGCCATTCATTTTCCTGATGTGGCAGGTATGCTAACCTGGAACTTTGTCAATCAAAATTCAGTTTCTCTCACAAAAAAAGCACTCATTTTTTTTTTCCTAGTGGATTCTAACTTTTTCCTGGTGGATTCAAGAACTCTGTTTGACAGTATTAATAATTCCATCAAAGGTTCTGATGGAAGAAAAGAAAAGAAATAGACATCTGGGGCTTCTCTGAAACATTGTCCCCAAACTCTGTGATCATGGGATTAAGAGCATAGCAAGTTGGATTGCCTAGTGCCCTGAATAAATATAGATCACTCTACTCTCTCTCTGCCTGCATGATTTTTGTTTGTCATATTGACGTTACTTGGGTAGCCATGAGGTTATGCTGAGAAATGAGGGTAAATAGGAAGATGTTTTGTGCCAAGATATTGTGAGGTAGCACAATACAGGGAGAACCTAAATTAGGGAGGAAGAGGATCACAACGGGAGACAGCACACAAAATCTTGTGTGGATGGTTACATGGTCCGAAAACGAGAGATTGAGCATCCTGGTCAAAAACCAAAATGGAGCATGGAAGAGGAATAGATCAGGACCATTGACTCGGGCTGTAACCAGAGAGAAAGCTCAGATCCATTTGTATTTGGTGCCTGGATTGTGGTATAGGGGTGCCTGTGGCTGCAGGAATAGGAAGGAGAAATCTTATTTCTCAAGACAAAACCCCTTCCTCAAATCTGGGTCTGAGAGAGGGGACCATTTTCCCACTCTGGATCAGAGGACAGATCTATGGCAAACTACCTGTCCACTCTCCTGTTCATTCTACTCTTCTTTTTTTTTTTTTTTAACTGAAGTATAGTTGAGTTACAACGTTAGGTTAGTTTCTGGCATACAGCCTAGTGATTCACACTCTGCTCTTGAAATCTGTCTTTCCAGACTGCCATTTTGACACTAGCTAACTCTCAAGAAAACAAGTCAAATGCAGTATTTGCCTGAAGTGCCTTCTTTGATTGAGCATACTTGCGTTCTCTGCAGTGCGGCCGTGCTGTGGCACTAAGAATGAGGCCACCCGCCACTTGTGTCCTACGTGCTGTCAGCGACTTCCATCCTTTTTGTTTGTATTTTGAATACACACAAATCACAGCATATTCGCAATTTTTGTATTAGTTTTGGATGAACATTATCTTTATAATTGTAACTTTTTTAAACAGAAAACAGCACGAGCCCCACCATGTGTCCATCTTTCAGACTCAACAATAATCTATAGTCTGCTGTCCTGCTATTAATGGTGAATGTTTGCCTTGTTTCCCATACCTTGCAATTATAAACATTGCATTGTGTATATTGCATTGTATAAATATTGTGCTACCTCACAATATCTTGGGGCAAAACACCTTTCTGTTTATCCTTATTTCTCAGCGCAACCTTGTGGCTATGCACTGTAGAGAAAGGTCTGTATTGAGATCATCTCCTTGGCACAGATCCCCAGCTGTAGAATTTCAGAGAGTTGCCCATCCCACCTCTAAGAATGCCACACATCACTGGGTTAAACCAGGGACCATTGGTTCTGTTTATACTCACGCTTTGCCCGCTGAGAACAAGCCTTACTCCTTTTGGTTGCTTTGCAGATGAAGAGTGGCCCAAAGTGGGCTTCAAGCTCAGGGCTAAGGTCTGCTTTACACTATGGGCAAGTCTTTGGGGTCCACCTCATAAATGTCACAGAGGCTGCTGCTGAGTTGCAGAGAAATGTGAGGAGCGCGGATCAGAGTCACAGTCAAAGTCGCAAATGAGTTCTTTGCGCATTTTAACCAAAGAACACTCTGCACGCAAGGCCTTTCTTTCTCCCTCCCCCAAGCCCTTCTTGACAACGCAACAAACGATAATCTGAAATCAAACACGACACTCTACCTGCAGGACCCGGCGCTGACAGATGGAGCTGTGTTTAAATAGCTTCATGTTGCCAGTTCCAATAAAGAAAAAGTACACAAAAGCCCAAGCCTGATGGGAAAAGAGAAAGTGCTCTGAATGCGAAAGGGAGTCAGGTAAGCATAATGGTGATGAGAATCATCCGAGCCGTCAGCACGTGGGTAGCATGTCCTCTGATTGGCTGGGATGTCCATAGCTGTGGCCCGTGGCCGACTCAACACAGGTGGGCAGGACGGGGCAAAGTCTGGGGATGCTGAGGGCTTTCCTTTAGCTCAGATAGTGTGTGAGGGAAACCTGCCAGATTTTTGATCCGTGTTAGGCTGCGGGATGTGCAACAGCTGTTTTTGTTATCTGAGAATGAGGCATCCGGGGGCTGTGGGACTGCTCTAGGCTTAATGATTTGGGGGTTTTGTTAAATAAAGGCACTCAGATGACATTTTAGTGAAAGATAAGGCCTCAGAAGACTCCAGAAAGGAAAATAACCTTTACCTTGAATTTTTGGGTTTGGTTTCACTGGGGCTGCAGTTATGGATCAAGTCAAAAAAACCTACAAAATACTTTGTAGGGAAAAAAAAAAAAAAAAAAAAAACCTTTTGTCTTCAACCTGATTTGAATTTGTTCCAGTACCATCTGGAGAGAATGTTAAATTTGGACTCTTTGATCATATATGGCAAGGGACCTCTTTGTGGCCTTTTTAATCCTCACTTTTCAGGAACTGGTGTGTATCTGTTTCACAGCACCCGTGGCCATCTAAAGTTCTTGCCAGAGGTATCCTGGGTCCTTCAATGCTTTGGAGCTGGCTTCAACTTAATGTCCTTCAATTGTACCAGAGAGTCCTCCTGGAGCGCCGTCACTGTCTTTAAAACCCACGGATACATTGAGTTCACCAGCATTTATTGGTGAATCTTTTTGCCATGCCCTGTAGGAAATACTGAGGTTGCAAAGGTAAATTAGACAGTCACAGGAGATACAGGCATTAAATACATCACTATAAAATAATGTGCAATAATCAGGGCAAGCTGTGTAACCGTCAGAAGGGGTATGAGGATACAGTGACTCGTTCTGTTGTCGGTGGATGTAACTGGTATTCCAGGTTCTTGTCCCGTCCCAGGAAGAATTCAGAGAAAAGACGTAGTGTTTAAAAAAAGTAAAGTGAGGATTTCTTAAAGGTTGGATAGTACAGTCTCAAGAGGAGAGCGGCAGGCTCAGGTGAGCGGCTGCCCTGTGTTTCTTTGGCAAGTTAGACTCAGGGTGTAAAAATGAATGGGTGGAATATTCATTGGGGAGGAAAGGGTTTGGGGTCATATTCCCTGATTATCATCCCAACTCCACCTTCCCTAAGGGAGGAGGGATTTTTGTCCTTATTTGGTCTGGATCGGAACTGTCATGGCATAGGTGCATGATGGGTACTTCTGATCTGCAAGGCTAATTTTATTGAAATGAGGGCATAATGAGCAAAAGGTTACATTCAGACACTGGAAATTCCTGCCTTTTCTCACCTTTTATTTTGTTGGTCTCCAGGCCACTCATCACCCCAAAAGGTGTGACCACTTAGCAGCCCAAAGGTTCCTGCTTTTCTTTCTCTGCCCAGGGACCCCTGGTGCTTACATGATGCATGGTTTCCTACATTTGGCCTGTGTGCCTCCTTTCTGCCCAATTTCTGCCATTTGGTCTACATCCCCCTTTCTCTGCTCATATCTAGCTATCTGCCTGCTCTAACAATTCTACCTGGGCTTGTTGGTAAGAGTTGGGGAGAGTCATCAACTTCTCATTAAGAGAAGGGCAATCAACCAACAGCTACTATTTCATGAGAGCCCAAAATGTGCCAGGTATTGACCCAGGCAGTTTAATCTAATTTAAGTTACCCCAACATCCTGATGCATTAGATACTGTGAGTCTCAATGTACAGATTAGAGGTGATGAGCTGAAGGGACGCCCAACCAGAAAGGGTCAAAACACAAATGTGAGTTTAATTTTTTTTTCTGACTTCAAAGCCCACGCTTCTTGTTCAGCACAACACTGCTTTTGGACAGAGAGTAACAACAGAGATGTGTACCCAGGCAGAGGGGTGGAGTTACTGTCACCAACTGTCCTCATCTGTTCCTTCAGCTCTTTCCTCCAGGTGAGACTGTATCCTGACACTTTTCTCTGCCTTCTCAGTCACCCAGTTAGTGTTGTGGCACACTAAATGCATTCCCTTTGTCCACCCCTTCAAAGCATGTATTTCCTGAAGGACACCCCACATCTCAAAAATGCAGATTCCCATGAGAACAAAACCAAAAAGTGGAAAAAAAAAAAAAAAAACCTCACAAAGTCCTCCAACAACATTTGGTGGATTTCCAGCTTCCTCTGGAGTCGAGATGACTTTGCTATGTCCATGATCAGGATAGCCTGGTCTCAAAGCATGGTTTGTGCATTTTTCGAAGTGCTGGTCTCAGTTAACTAAAAGGAACACCTCTACTAGTTTGATCCTAGCCTTACAAGGGCACATGGACCATTTCTGAAGACTGGGGTGAGCCAAGACATTAGCAGCCTGTGGCAGTCATGCTAAATGCATCTCCCTTCCAACCAGGTAGAAACCCAGAAGACAGAAACTCTGACACACAGACGTGGGACCACAGCTTTTGCCTAGTTGTTGAGCAGCTGAAGTGAGCCTCTCTGCTCATCTTTGAGTGTTTCTTATGTGCTTCTATTTGTGTAGAAGGAATGAATTCCTGATCAAATTTCACTCCACCAGAGTACATGGGAATGTACTTTGGTTCAACCTAGCTTCTGAAATATTTCACAGATTTAGGGATTTTTACTTTATGTGCAGCTGCTGGGTGGTTATACTGAACAATGACTCATCACTCACCTTGTAGTTAACCTTGAGACCGAAGTGGGTAATACTGGCCCTTCTGACTGGAGGTGGGATGGCTGTCTCACTAGTCACATGTACGTCTAATAGATGCCTCAGTTCTTGCAGGTAATTGACAATCCAAACCTAGCCCAGCTGACTATTAAAGCATGGGATTTTATTTTTGACTAAATAGTTCAAGGTCATATGAATTTCCTCGGGGGATTCCCAAGCATTTTCTGATTTCATAGGTCTGAGTGGGTCAAGATTTGGTGTTTCTAGCCATCTCTTAGAAACACTGCTGATTCTCTGATGACACTGAGTAGCAAGGTTAAAGACTAACTGTGTTCTGGGTCTTGATCAGAGAGCAATCTCAAACACATGGCTGCTCAACCACTCTGGAGGTTAAGAGAAATGAATACATGATGTGTACTTTGGAAAATCTCGGGAAATGTCATCAATCTCAGTTGAGTTTTTGAGGGCTTCTCCAAACCACTAAACCATACTTCCAGTGTAAGTTAATGAATTTTCTCATTTAACTCTCACTTCAGGGCTAAGAAATAGCTTTAGTTACTGCATTTCATAGATGGGAAACTAAAGTTACCCATAGTCACTCAGCCTTTAAACAACGAAGCCAAACTTGGACCCAAATTTACTGTAATTTATTCTGCCTTTTACTTCTGATTTTATTTTATTTTCTTACTTAGTTCTGTTTTCCATTATTTTTCTGAGCTGCTTTAACTAAATCTTTATTACTCCATTGCATGGGCCCTTATGCTATCCAAAATGCTTTGTTTTTCTTATTCTTTAAGTGCCTTTATTAAAGAAATAATTCAAGTACAAAAAATTTGAGCACAGAGCAAATCATAATTAAGAAAATACAAAAGTGCTTCTATTTCCAGCCCCTGGAGATAATTCCTAAAATCTCAGTGACTCTCCTTCCAGAATTTTCCACCATGCTTTGTGTACTTTTTTTCCTTTAATAATGAAATATGACTTCATGTGTATGTTTTGTAATTGCTTTTTTTCCCCATTTAGCCACATACTTTAATCATCTGCCCATACTAATGAACATACTTCCAGAATGTTATTCTTAATGAGGACAGGACACTTGTTTAAGTGAGCAAAGACTTATTTATTTGCTCTATCTCTTGTTCTAGGGTATTTATATAGTTTCCTTGTTTGTTTGTTTGTTTGTTTGTTTGTTTTATGGATTTGAGTAACATCACAGACAATAACATCCCTTGGTATTTGTGTTTGGACACATTTTTAACTGATTGCCATTGCCATTTACTAAAGTGACATAAAATATTCCTCTTGAATGACCTTTATCTAAAGGGAAATTCTTTTTGGTCTGGATCCCACTTCTTTCCTTAGGGTCCTCTCAGTTTGGGGAGGTTCCTTCAAGACCTTTCTACTTTGATACACTGTGGACATCACATACGATGACAATGAGAGTGTCAAAGCAGCCTTTCAGCCCACCCTGCCATCACTGTTCATTGTCTTTTGTTCATCTTTGTCAGGTTGATAAGTCATAATTAGTCCTCAACAATACTTTTAAATTAATTTAAATTCTATACATATACACAAATACATTTTTCCTAACCCTTTTAAAACATCGCTTCTATCTTTAAAGTTCTCTTGGTTTGACCTTTCCCCACAATCCTTGCCCCTTCCACCAGTCTTCAGGGGTGAGCACATTGAAGAGTCTGTATGCGTTACTTTAAACCTTGTCCCAACCTTATATATGCACGCAGATAAGTGCACACACATTCAGGATATATGCTTTCCTATTTGTGTGTCTGTATGTGTCTTTTTTAAATGATATCACCTACAAGTTGCCTTGTGAAATGAACAGTATTGCTCAGAGAATGATCCACATTAAAGTAGATCAAGGTTTCACAAACTGGTTACTAGTTCTCTGTAGTGGAAGGCTTCCCTGTGCATTATAGGATGTTTAGCAGCAGCCCTGGTCTCTTCCCACCAGATACCGTTAGTACTTCTTCCTATCTCCTTGGAGTCCTGACAATCAAAACTACCTCCATATGCTGCCAAATATTCCCTAGGGAGCAAAATTGCTCCTAGTTAAGAACCAATGATATAACTGTACTTCATTCCTTTTTCATACATTACATTCCAAATCATTTAGCAACATTTTTTTTCTGTTACCTTGTAGCAATGAACATCCTTTTACAAGAGAACAAATCTCTTGAGAGAGAATACAGCGTAACAGGAAAGAATACAGTTTCTGGAGCCAGACTTCCTGAGTTCAAATTCCAGATTCTAAATTTGCAAAATAGAGATACGAATGGGAACTAATGAAGATTAAAGGCATTTAAATACGAAAAACACCAAAAACAGTGTAAGCAATTTATCAATAAATGACACCTATTATCAGTGCCTCCACAGACGTGCGTGCAAGTGTTTCTCAAGGGTAGAAAGTGAACAATTATACAGCTGGATCATATAAGAGATGCATGTTTTTAATTTGAAGAGATGTTGCAAAATCTCTCCCAGAGAAGTGTAGCAATTTATACTCTCATCAATAATATATTATAGTTAGCTCTTTATGCACTCACCAGCATTTTTTATATCATACTCTAATACTTTTTCTAGTCTTATGGAGGATAGATAGTATTTCATTTTTATTATAATTTGCATATTCCTAATTTCTGGTGAGTTTGAGCAATTTTTCATGCATTTATTGACCATTAATATTTTCTCTTCTGTGAATTGTCTCTTTGCCATTTTGTTTGTTTCTCTTTTTCTTATTGGTGTGTATTACTTCAACTATTTTGCTTGATAACCCTTTGTCTCATGTGTTACAAATATTTTTTCACAGCTTAGCACGTGATTTTTAGCTTTGTTTATGGTGGTTATCGCAATGCAGAGATATTGAATTTCAACGCAGCCAAATTTATTGATATTTTCAGTTGCACTTTTGCTTCTCTGGGTCCTGTTTGAAAGGAGGCAGGTTATGAACAGACTGTCAATTGATTGGAAACTAACTATTTTACCATTCGAGAGAAAATGAGAAGCAGAAAATAAAATGACAGAAAAGAGAATAAAAGAAAACACACCAGTATCGTGAATGAAGTGAACTGACATCGATGAATCACCAACAGGCACTAGGGCTTTCGTATAAAGTAAGTCAGTTCACTGACAGTGGATTGTCTCGCACTTGAAGGGAAGATAGAAAACCTGAAATGAAGATGGCACCAAAGAACGCTCATAGGAATTGCGGACTGTGGTGCAGTTTAGTCACTGGATTTGGCAGTAAACCCCAACATATTTTGAACATTCTGTTTGTGTACAGAATTCCCTTGAATTATATTTACATCCAAAGTGGCTGAAAGAAATGTTGGTGTCTTTTTTTTTTAATAAAATATTTCAAAAATTGCATCTCTATAAAGTTAAATGAATAAAGTGCTCCTGTTTCTGAGTCTTAATAATGTAGCATGTAAGTTTTTGTACCCGCATTACCCTTTTCTGGTTGTGGCGAATACCACAGGATCTCACTGGATCCCTGCCATGATCAGTCTAGAAATAGAGATGGTTAGGAAAGCAAAGCAAAATGAAGAAAATGGCTTGGACTCTGTGAGCATAACAAGGTACTGCAGTTGTCAGATGCTGGTCAACCTCATCGGTCTGACTTTTAACATTTAACCATAAGACTGAGTCTGAATGGAAACTGTTCTTCAATCCCTCAGGCCAGAAGGAAAACCTGAATTTATCCACCATCCCTCTTGACAACATGACCTTCGCTGGAAAAAAAAAAAAAAAAAAAAAAAAGCTGTGTGTAACCATCTAGCTTTAGTAAGATCAGAGGGCAAGAAGAGGAAGAAATGACACCCTGTGGGAAGTTAAGGATTAAAAGATCAAGAGATAAGAGAAAAAGGAAAGACATCACAGAGGACAGCTTTTTTATGCCTCTCTGAGGTGGACTAAGTGTGGATTGACAGGAGATGGAGAAGGGAAGTTAAGGACAGTTTCTATCCTCAGGATTTGGTGCACAACTCTCTACTGATAAGACCCTTCTTGTGATGGATTTGCTGCCTAGCTTGGGTTGCAATATCTTGTCAAATACTTCCAGGTACAGTGAAGTATCTACAGAGACTAGGGGAGAAATAGTAGCTGAATGCCTAAGCTACTCTGTCCTTAGGAGTCTGATAGGAGGCACAACCTGCAGGAAATGAAGGCTGTAGCCTTACCACCCAGCAGGTAGTTTCCAGAAAAGCTCTTCATTTCAAGCTCTTCATCTGGCTCCATCTGGAACTGACAGGCGCTCATGGGTCTTGCACAAAGGCAACCAGACTGATGAAGAGTAGCAAACCAACTCTTTCCGTGAGCAGTGTTAAACTTATGTATTAGAGACGATGTTGCAACTGACGAAAGGTGAACTTCAGTGAAGTAACTGTTCATAAAAAGAGAAGCATGACATGCAAGCCAGACATGTTTTTTTTTTTTTTAATGCCACCTCTGGATTCCTGTAAAGTTGGATTTAAATTAAATACATTTGAAAAGGAGGAAAGTATTTTTGTACTTTTTTCAAATGTAAACTTTTTATTGAATTACACATGTATATTTCCGAAAAAATATGCAAATAACCAGTGTTCAGCTTGATGAATCTCTCAAGCTAAGTATGCCCACATAACTGGAACCCAGGTCATGGCCAGCTCCCCAGAAGCCCCCTCATGTCTCTTCTAGTCACTACTCACTTACTCCAAAGGAAATTCATCCTATCCCAAGATCTAACAGCAGAGAGCAGTTTTCCTGGTTTTGAACCTGATAGAAATACCTAATCTAACACCACAAAAATATATTATGTTTTATTCAAAAATGACACAATTTTACATTTGGATCTGTAACCCATTTTGATTTAATTTTTACATAAGATATAAATTATAGGCTGAGGTTCTCTTTTTAAAATATATGAATGTCCAATTGTTCCAGCAAAAACTATCCATTCTCCATGGAATTTTCTTTGCACTATTGTCAAAAAATCAATTGGCTGTGTTTCTACATGTCTATCTCTACAGTCTATTCTTTCCATTTGTTTATTTGTAGATCCTTTCTCTGATACTAAACTGTTGTGATTATTATACATTTATATTAAGTCTTAAAATCAGGTAATGTAAGTCTTAAAACTTTATTCTTCTTTTTCAAAGTTGTTTTGGCTGTCTTAGGGTATTTCCCTTTTCAAACAAATTTAAAAACAAGCTTTTGATATCTACAGAAATTTCTAACAGGATTTTAATTGTATTGAATCTGTAGAACAATTTGTGAAAACTCACATCTTAAATACTCTGCATCATCCAATCCATGAACACAATATGTGTCTCCATTTACTTAGGTCTTCATTGATGACTCTCGTCAGACTTGTAGTTTCCAGCACAAAGAACTTGCACAGATTTTATTAGATTTATGCCAAAGTATTTCATTTCTTTGGTGATATTTTAAATGGTACTATGTTTTTCCTTTTGATTTCCAGTTGTTTATTGTTAGTATATAGAACTGCAACTGATTTTTGTATAGTGTCTGTGTATCCTTCAGCCTTGCTAAACTTCTTTATTCATTACAACCAAGAAAATGTGGAAAAGAGAGGATAAAGGGGCTAAAGTCTGGGGAGGGTTCTTACTTGGAATCAGGAGAAACAGAGGAGAGCAGCCCTGAGAGAGACAGCAGAGGGATGGAGATGGATTGAGGGGTGGCCAGGAGAAGGCAGCACTATTTAATACTCCTCTTACTCGAGCAGCCTTTCTTCAAACTCTTGAAAAGCTCAGAATCTACTACACAGTGCATTACTCAATTATACATTTATTTCACTCCAATTTTGTTTAATATCTTTAAATTTTACCTCCTCTACTCATTGTCCTCCCTTCAAAATTCTTAGGTGCCTTTTAAAGTCAAGGGACAAGGCTTGAATACTGACTCATAGAACAATCGTATCTCATTCTCTGTCTCTCTCCCACCCTTAACTCTATTCCTATAATTTTTCCAGTGTGGAAATAAGCTTGGATTCTTTCACTTAACGAACACATGTTCATCATATATTAGGTGTCAGCCGCTGTACAGGAGATTGTAGTCATGGAGATACAGAGCAGTAATGACATTCACAATATTTAATGACTCATACATCTAACCTGTCTGGAAGGACAAAGCCATAGCCTTGGCCAGGACCCTGGGACCCTGCTGTGCCACGTGTCGACCTTTTAGTTATTTGAATAAGGGCACATGGGTGTCCTGGGGGAGAGCGGTGAGGGATTTACCAAATGTTATGAACGAATGTCAATATTGTGATAACAGGTGCCTCCCTATCCCCTGTGGTCCCCAGAGCTGGAGAGTTTATTGCTCTTGCTAATCAGAAAGACAACAGACAAAATAACAGTGACATTATCATGAGGAATATAATAGGTTCCTCAAGTGGGCACAAGGGAAGTTTCATGGAAATTGGGAAGGTGAAGATCACTTTTCCTGAAAGGAGAATAAGGACATGTGAAATGACAAGAATAAAACAATTTAATAAAAACCTTGATGTCCCTTGTTCAGGGGACACCACCCATGGATTGGAGGAGTCCAGTGTCCCACAAGCAGTGAAGTGCTCTTCCTGAGGGATTTTGGGCAGGAGTGGGTTTTATGGAGTGTTAGGGGCAGCAACACGAAGACAGGGCACGATTGGCTGGGACTGCATATCTGACCTTATTTAGAAACATCCAGGAACAAGGAAGTAAGAATAGAGCAGAGTGGCTTGGCATTTGGGGACTGGGCTGCCTGGATCTACTGCATTTCCAGTCAAGTGGAGTATTTACAGGAACAAGAAAGCTCCATTCCCGAAGTGGCACTCTTGGCAGGAGAGACTTCATTTTGAGACTAGATGTTTATTCAAGAGGACTTTTGAGTTGAGTCCCAAAGTCGGGTGTATTTAGTTGTTAAAGCAGAAAGAGTGGAGAAAAAGACACAAATTAAGCAAAGGAAGAGAGGTAAACGTGCACTTGGTTTGCCTGTAACAAAGAGGCTCAGGAAAAGAGCAATGAGAGATAAAATGGCAATTAAAACAACAATAAAGCCACGGTGGAAAAAGAGAATGCACAAATTGTGGGATTACAAATTGATTCTTTGGACGTTACAATATATCTTAGAATTTTTGAGCTGGAGAGGGACTTAGAGGTCCTCCTGGCCAGACCCTTCAACCCCTTTGTTATACAGATGGGGAGACTGAGGCCTGGGGGCAGAAGCAAAGATTACACAGTTGCTGACCTCAGAAGCACAGGGTTCTCTATTCAGAGCTTTCTCCCCCAGGTCCCAAGGCCTCCCTCTTCTCGAGGCTTTTAAAATGCAAAATAAATAAATGCCCTGTAAGCAGCAGCTGCTGATGCAGAGCCTTTGATTTCTCCCCCAGAGGGCAGGCATCCTGCCTCACTTCCTAAGAAGGCACTGGGGCAGATTCCACTCTGCAAGTCTCTGCTGTCTCTTCAGGTGTTTGAATAAAAGCGAGCACTGTAAGTGGGTGCTCTGGTGTCTCTGCCCCTCCACACACACTGAGTCAAAACCAGCTCCTTCTTTCCTTCTCCAAGGCAACATAGAGCACGGTGCAGCTGCCTGCTGGGAGACTCTGGTGGAAAACACATGGTAGAAGCTTCCTCCTCTGCCCTCATCTTGCCAGACACAAAGCTCGCATCCTGACGGCTTTCCTCCCTTCCCCTTCCTCCCTCCCTCCCTCCTGCATTAGACTTGCTTGTTTTTAAGCTGCATTCTCTCCCAAGATGTTATTGGGATTCATTTTGCTTCCATTTCTTTCATCTCTTCTATCAGTCGAGAGGAAAATAGATTAAAAAGCTGCTCTAAGAACAAATAGGACACCTCGCAGTTTTGCACTCGCCCAGCGTTCATCTCTTCCTGGAGATTTTGGGCTTAATGGACAGTAATTGTATTCCAGGACCCAATAACAGAACTGAAAATGTTGCCTAGTCTCTCTCTAATATAACTTTACAAGTCTAACTGTCTAACATTTAACTCATCTGGGCACGCACTTTTAACCTACTTATAACCCTTCATAGCAGAGTTTTATTTCTTAAATATTATTTCCCATTAGTATTACGAATTTCAGTTAGATCCTAATGTTTTGAATAATTTCTACCGACATTGATTGCATACCAACTGTGACTACACAGTAAACGCTACCGAATGCCAAACACGCATCCGCACAGTTAGTGGCCATATAATCAACCCTCTGAGGTAGACATTTTTATTATCCTTTTATATGTATGAGGAAACTGAAACTTAGAGGATTTAATTACTCACCCACAGTCTTCTAGATAATAATTAGGAGAACCAGAACTTGACCCCAGACTGCATGGGTCTCAAACTTTCAGAAATGACCACAAATTTTATCCAACTCTACTCCAAGTGTGTCTTATCCAATCCCATTCCAAGCAGTCAATTTCAGTATAGTTCTCCAAAAATTCACTCTATAAATTTCATTAACATCAGCTTAGTGATTTCAGTAATGATTTACTCTTTAATTAAAAACAAAAAGAAAGAGAGAAACAAAACAGCAACAATGAAAAACTATGACTAGAATAACACACTGAAACATTTTTATTGATAAATATAATCATCGTAAAATAGTACTTTATTTTCCAGAAGGTAGTTTTATCGACAGTTCACCAACCTAGAACCTCATCTCAAGCAAAAAGGGGTCCCTGAAAAGCACTCAAATATTCATAAATACAATATGCCAACTTCTATGTAATTTCAATAACAAGCTAGAGACTGAGGTCATTGCCATATCATTATCAACTTGTATTTATTACACAGAGGTTACATTTGGCTATATGGCATTTTTAGCTCATAGGGTATTAAAAATAGCAAATTAGAAAATCCATAGAGAGGAGTAGATAAGAAGTACATACGCAGAGAACAGGAAATCACAATAACCAGTAAGAAAACAGGATGAGAAGAAAACCTGAATCAAAGGAATTAGCAAAGATGTAACATCCTTGAGCAATTCAAACAATTTAGAAAAGAAGAAAGTCAGCTTAAAATCCTAATGGCCACCCAAGCCTCCTACATCACTTCAACAGAACAGCACGCGATTTTGATAATGAAAAATTCAAATCATTCCCAAGAGGATTAAATACAGCTTTTAGCATTTTTATTAATTGGCCTGGGAAGATAAAATGCATGTTATGTATTTCATTTATTTTAAAATTTACATTTTTTTTCAGTGTTATTTTTCCTTTAGCGACTTCCAGTTTAATCTCTACATTTACCTCCTCACCATTTTCTACTCCCTCACCATCCAGTTGCTTCATTCCTGTGCTCGGAAATCTCTCTCTGGAGCTCCTGTTTTATAGGCATGATTGCTTTGCTAAATTTTGTAGTTATATGATAAAGTGTTTGGACAAAATTATCATCTGCTCTAGGGAAATGTTATCCCAGTGAACACTTTTCATCCCACATTTGCTTCCCCTGTTTATTTCTTTGTAATCTTCCTTTTGTACTTTTGTATAGATTCTCTGTTGTTCTTTCTGAGGGTTCAGTGCTGTATTTCAGAAAAGCAAGATGTTCATTTATAATCCAACATTCTGTGCTCACATTCTTTCAACCCCTAGTGGCTCTTAGACAAAGGAGTGAGGCAGCAGGGGGATTGCTCAGAGTGAAAGGCTCTCTCTATCCCTTTGCTGTGATGGCAAAATGTCTTATCTGTGTGATTTATTAATTAGCTCCACCTCACCTGCTTCTTGATTCCAAACTATACGTACAAAAGCTCTTGTCACCAGTTCATGCATTTGGTTTCCATTATTGCAAACAAGAGATTCGAATTTTTGTACTGCAGAGTGTGGACGTCACTTTGGAGAAAGGTACTCAGGGGGCTGCTTCAGGCATCTGCAGCCAGGGACACCCTCACTGTACACTCCTTCCTGGCCTCCTGTGCTCCTCCCACCTTTGTCATTGCTCAGAGTGTTAGCTCTCTCTGAGTTTCACTGAATTAAAAAAAAACTGTGTTTTCTCTTATGTTTCTCTGCATTTGGGTGATTCTGGAGAGGAGAAATAGTAAGGTCAGACTTTATACCACTATCTTCAAGCTGGAAGAGGCACTCATCGTTTTCTGAAGATTTGGCACTAAAAGCATTAAAAACATCTGAAACTTAAACACTTAAAAACATCTGAAACACTTGTTAAATCAAATTGCATGTTTGCATAGATTTGAGACATCGTGGTGGCTGGACCCCTCAAGTTATAGATTGTTTACCTGCTCTACAGATGGAAACCATTCACTTCAGTTAGTAATTCCCAAGAATCCCACTCTTACACTTGAAATTTTGTCAAGAAAGGGTAAGTACTAGCAACATCATTTTTAAAGTTGGGGAAACTGAAATATAGAATGTTTGGAAGCAACGCTCCAAACTACACGCAATGAACTAATATCTACTGTATACCTACTATAATTTGTTGCCTTCATATACATTATTTAATATAATTCTCAGAAGAGACTTTCCCGATAAGAATTATTGTTCTTGACTTGACAGATGAATAAATGGAGGCTCACACAAAGAAGTGATTTTCTAATGGTTGTTTGGGCAGTTTGTTGGTGATTTAGATATTGCAAAATAGTCACAACCTCTTCTCTTAAATTCTTAGGAAATTGAGAGAAGGTACTGCACACAGATGAAGATTTTCCCCAACGATACTGTGCTGAAGGTTATGCCTTAGCCCTCCTGATACTTTCCTACTGTGGATCTTGGGACCTGCTGGAGAGAACGCTGCATCTGCAAAGTGGACTCTGGGCCAAATCATCCAGCCATCTGCCGCAACACCCCATGGAGAAAGCAGGTTCAAGAAAGCGGGGATGTGGCAGTCCTTGTATTCTACCCAGAGCATGTTACTACATGGGGGTAACAACAGAGAGATGTTTCAAAGGCATATCTGAGAAGGAAAGAGAAAAGGCAGCCCCAGCTCCACCCTTTCCATGTCACTCCTGCCCCACGTGAGCAGAGGAAAGGACGGGGGACTGAGAGAGGTTGGGATGTCCCTCCATCATTATGCTCTCCTAGAGACAGGGAAGGCTCCTCTCCTTATAAAAACAGGAGGAATGAGTATTAAGTGTCTCAGCCACTTGTAAAAAAGGCCTGCTGTCCACTGCCCTCTGCCTGCCTCCAGCACCCAGTCAGCAGAGGATAGAAAATGTTTGATCCTTTTCTTTAATTTCCAGTCTTTACCACTGATTAAAAAAGGATGGCTGGAGGGCAGAAAGCCTCACTCTTGGCATGAGTTTGATTGGGTCTGTCACTTGATTCCTTACAACTCCCACTGGCACCCTGATGATGGTGTAGACAGCAGCCTCCTCCAGCGCCATTCTTCCCGTTGGGAGTCAAGCTGCCTACTCACCCTCTATCTGTTCCTTCACAGGAAGGTCAGCACATTGTTGTCGGTGAGAGGTTCTTGTCTTGTCGCAGAAAGAATTCAGAAACAAGACATTGAGGTCAAGAAAGCAGAGCAAAGCTTTGTTAAAGGGTAAGTAGTATGCTTTCAAGGGAAGAGTGGGCAGACCAGGTGGGTAGCTGCCCTGAGTTTCCTTGGCAAGCTCATTATATGGGTGTAAAATTGAATGGGCAGAATATTCATTGGCAGAGAAGGGTTTGGGGTCATCTTTCCTGAACTCAATCCCAGCTCCACCTTCCCAGGTTGGGAGAAGGGATGGTTTGTCCTTATTTAGTCTACATTGGGAAGGTGGATGAGGTCGTAATGAACAAGAGGTTACATTTGGTTGAGGGTATCAAAAGCAAAAGTTACATTTGGACAGAGGTCATAATGATCGAAAGGCTACATTCGGATGGTGGGGATTCTTGTCCTGTCCCAACCTTCTGCCTCGAGGACAATTATCAACCCAGAATGCAAGGTTTTTTATCAGTCTGGAGGATCCTGTTTTTCTTGGTCTGTCCAAGGATCCCCATTGTTCACAAGATGTATGGTTTTTCTGTCATTTGGATCATTGTCCCCTTTCTCTGCTCATATCTAGTTGCCTGCCTGCTCTAACAACATTACTACTTTTTTCCTTTTTTTCCATCTCTAGAACACATATACTGAATCTCTCCCCTTTCCCCTCTTTTTTAAACTGTTTCCTTTTGAATCTGCCTGATTTGTTTTGCTTTGCTTTCTTTCTCTAGTCTATTGTTTTCCTCCAAGTGAATTTCCTATTCAGGCCCTTGAATTCCTGCCTGTGATCATCTTGGATAAAGTTCAGCTTTCTTACTTATTAAGCCATCTAAATAGCTTGCCCTATTTACAAAGTCCTTTTAATTAGGGCCTCCTTAATAACCTTGGGAATTGGTTGGGTTGATTTTAATCTACCTTCCTGGGCCCTCCCTTTCTGCTTCTTGCAAAACTCTCTTCCCTCTTACTTTCCTCCCTGATTCACCATTATTTGCCCGTCGGTTTGTTTCTTGCAATACACCTTCTGTAGCTTTTCAGCTAGATCTTCATAGACATCTGCTCTGGGGTCAACCATGTGGAACTGTCATTTCCCCAAGCTTCACCACCCTCTGGGTCCATATGTGGGAGCACTAATATTGATACCTAATTTTTCTGGCTCATTTCCCCAAACTGCTGATGCATGAACCCCCAGTGTCCTGAAAATTTCCTCTTAAGAATGTTTAAAATCTCCATAGGCATGGGTGACATATGCTGCCCTTTCCTGGGTTCTGCACCACCTTGCCGGCCACAGCCACATCCTCGGCAGGATCTGTGTTTCTCTGCCAGGGTTCCTTATGATGCAGCAATTCCCTGTAAATGGCTCCATTCAGCACAGCAGGCACTGTCACTACACGTTGCTGCTCCTCCGGGTGCCAAGCCCCTCTTGCTGATTCTCAGCTGGGGCACCTTGAACACCCTGGAAGTCAAATTGTTACCGAGTCTAAGCTCGTTCTGCTCACCACCCTTCAGGCCAATAAATTGGGAGGCAGCATGTTGAGGCAAGGAATAACAACTAATGTCCTAGAGAACCATCTTCCCCAAGGCAGAATTCAGGCTCCTTTTATACTAAAAGGGGAGGGGGTGTGGTTGGCTGCTGTGCAAACTTCTAGGTGTCAGAATCCTTTGTTCTTGCAGCTGTCCATGTAGGTCAGGTCGCAGTGTACCTGTAAATCTCCAACAAGACAAATTCTCTGCTCTGCAACTTTTTCTCTCTCTGTGAATGGGAAAGTGTCATACCCTTAAAAGCCAGGGTCTCAACAATGGGCTACCATGTATATTTCAGGCTATTGGCAACATTATTTTACAAAAGGTGCAGAACCAGCCTGACTCAGCACGGGAAACAGAGCCCAGGGTTAGAGCTAAAGGGACAGATATAATATGGAGTCAGATTTGTTCTTCCGTAGTACAACATCTGCTCTGTGGTGTATGGCAGGGTGACAGAGAGACTCCTGACTCTCTGTTCTGGACTCAGACAAAGCTGTTCCAATGGAGGATTGCTGGGGGACTGTATTCCTTTGCTCAGGCTGCACAACAAAGTACCACGGACTGACTGGCTTAGAGAATAGACATTTATTTTCTCCCAGTTCTGGAAGCTGGAAGTCCAAGATCTAGGTGTTGGCCAGATTGATTTCTCCTGAGGCTTCTGTCCTTAGCTTGAGATGGCCTCCTTCTCTGGTTCAGCCTAGCATGGTATGTCTCTGTGCATGCCCACCCCTGGTGTCTCTCTCTAGGTCCTACTCTCCTCTTCTTACAAGGACACCATTCACATTGGATTTGGGTCCACCCTAAAACCTTCATTTTAAACTAATTCCCTCTTTGAAGGCCTTGTCTCCAAATATAGTCACATTCTAAGATACCAGGATTAGGGCTTCAACACATGTGTTTTGGGGAGACATGATTCAGCCTGCAATAGGTACCAATGTAATTCAGGTCCTAGAAAAACAATTCTTTCATTTACTGTCTCTCTCAGTGATCTGGACCTGCATTCTGAAGACTAGGGTCTGGTAAACTCTTCCACATCACTGAGAATTCCTGCTCACTTCTGGAAGCTGCCACGTGTTAATCCTGTGTTGGCCCTATTCCCAGAGACCCCACAGATCCCATGCCAAAAGCGATACTTGATGCCAAGTAAGTTCAGCACACACACCCAGATGCACCAGAACCCTCAACCAGGGAAACCACCTGGACTTAAAATGAATTACTGGTAAATGTGATGCTCAGGACACTGTTGAAGACTGTGGGCTCAACAGCCAGACTTGAGTACATCATCCTAATTCTGCCTGACTTCTTAGCTGTGTGACCATGGGCAATCCACTTCCCTGTGTCTTAGCACCCTTATATCCAACACAGAACCAACAATAATAGTACACATCTCAAAGGATTGTTGCAAGGTTTAAATTTGTCAAGACAAATAAAGCACTTAAAACATAGCAGAGTATATAGGAAATGTTCAATAAATTCTAACTCTTATTACAATATTTTAGTGCCATGGGGGAGAGAGTGGGGCCAGAGACTTAACCCAAAAAAGCTCCGTAATAAATATTCAGTAAATACCTGTGGAATAAATACATTATTATCATAACATTTATATACCCCATTTTAAAGTTTATTCAGTTCTTACATAGATTATTTCATTTAATCCACAAAAAGTAGTATTGTTCATCTCATTTTATAAATGAGAAAACTGATGGCCAGCAATTCTGAGAAATTTGACCAAAGTACCACACAACTAACAGGTAGAGTAGCTAAGATTTGAACTGCTCTCTCCCTCCCTGAAACTCCTTACCTTGCCCTGTAATTAGTACTGTAAAGTCCAAACTCCCTATCTTGCCCACCTCCCACTGCAGAGCAAAAGCAAACCCTCTCCATCTCCTGCAGGTAAAGGTGTTCTTACCTGATTGTCTTTCATGTGCCATTTAATTCTGTGCTTAAATCACAGTTGGGACGGTGCCCAAGGCCAGTTTGGCTGGAACACCTTGAACAAGTCTGTGATCAAACAAATGAGGAGGAAAATCTCCCAATATGGAGAGAATTGTCCATCACCCCATGAGTCAGGGAAGGGAAGGTGCTGTGCCGTCTGCTATGTGCCAGAACCACAGCTTTACAGCAGGAGTTAGCAAACGTTTTCTGGAAATGGGCAGATAGTAAATATTCTGGATATGGAGACCACATACCCCGAATCTCTGTCATGACTACACAGCTCTGCTATTGTAGGACAAAACCAGCCATAGATAACACATAAATTCAAGGGCATGGCAGTGTTCCAATGAAATGTTGTTTACCAAAGCAGGCAATGGACCACATTTGACCCAATTGCCAGCTCCTGCTTTATGCATGTTTCTGGGTTTAATTTTCATGACAATCCTACAAATCTGGTGCACTCATTCCTACTTGAAATTGTGGAAACAGACTCAGTGTGGACTGAGACCTACAAGCTTGGGAGGGAGGAAAACTTAAGACCATCAGCCTTAGGACTCCTTGTTGGGTTCCAGCATGTCTCATGCCTGAGTTTTCTCCTCTCCGTTCCTTGTTCGCATGAGCCTGCATATTTGTGCAGCTGCTTATGCTACATTCAAATCCCTTTGATAGGCGGCGTGATCTGACGGTCACTTTTACAGCTCCTCCTGGCAGCCAGTGACAGAGATGTTATTATTTCCCGTCACTTGTTAGATTCACAAGTTCAGTACTTAAGAATCCACTTATACCTTTCTAACTCCTTTAGCTGAACACAGGTAAAAGTTCCACAAAGACAGAGTGATTTTTCAGTCTCACTTTTTCATTTTAGATAAGAATAGGAGCTTTCGAGGGAGAGTCATATTTGGTTTTCCATAAATCAGAGATAACATGACTTGCTTTGCAGTGTTGGTGTGGAGAATCAATGAAAAGATATTGGTTAAACACTTAAGGAGGTATTTGGAATATAGTAAATAACAATTAAACGTCGCAATTGTTACTTACTTGTCTGTCTTCTCTCCTTTCTCTCGTGTTCTCCCCACACCCTTGCCAGTGCTAGGCTGGTACTCATCAATTCTAGGTTTGGGGAAGTTAGCACAGCTCAGGGTTCCTTAGTCTCAGCACTATTGGCTTATTGGGCCAGATAATTCTTTGTTGTTGTTGTTGGGGGAGGGGGCTTGGTAATCTTCGCATTTTGGAATGTTTGGCAGCGTCCAGGACCTCTGCTCGCTAGATGACAGTAGCATTCCCCCAAGTTGTATCCTCAGACAAGCCAAATTTCTCCTGGGGGACAAAATTGCGCCAGTTGAGAACTATGGACCCAGCCTATAAGGAGCCCTTTTCTCTAGTCTTCATTCCACACCGCAGGAGCCAGGTGTGGGCTACCTGACCTCCGCTTCAGTGCACACCGACTGGATCAGGAGGGAGACACCGCTCCAAGCCAAACCAGTCAAAATTTACCTCATGTGAGGATGAAATTAAAATTGAAAGCCAATCTTTCTTCCTCAGCAGGACTCCCGCCTGAAGGAGAAAAATACTCGAGGGAAACAGGACAGTATCTTAGACTGGCTTTTGCCCATGAAAGAGGAAGCCAGTCTGCAGAAGCAGCATGATGCTTAGAGAAGCAGAGAGGAGAGATGCAGGTAGAGCCCTGCATGGGGTTTCTGGCCATTTCTACTTTCAGGTTTCAGGCCTTGGAGAGGCTTGATGATCCTTCTGTCCTGAGTTTGGTGAACTAATCCGGATTCTTTCTGGTTCATTCTCAACCTGCTTCTCTTTTTTTTTTTCCTTGAATTCAATGGTGTAGCTTACTTTGCTTGCAAACAAAAGAATCTTAACTAAGACACTATTGAGAGAGTTGCTGTGGATTTAGAGGGACAGTAAGTAGCACCGCTCTCCCTCTTTCTTGAATTTGGAACTGCATCAGTTAAGGTCCAGTCAGAAAAAAAAAAAGAAAAGCCCTAGGAGTTTCAAAAAGAGAAATTTTCACAGCAAATAGGTTACAGAGGTGATGGGAAAAATGAAAAAACCCATGGTACGGTGAAAGAACCCAGAGATTAATAATTCCAGGAAATTACCTCCCTGAAGTTCATGGAGTGAATGATCTCAATTCAGTTCCTCCCTTTGTCCACACTCTTGCTATGGCCTCATCCTTTGGTTTGAGCTTCAGCATGTGACTTTCTTTGCCCAATGACATGTGGGCGGAAGTGAAATTTTAACAGGTTTGAGACTAGGTCTTAAGAGGCCTTATAAGACTTCTAGTGTCAGACCTGATGTGCAAAGAGCTTAGAAGTAGTCACTTCCGTTTTACAATAAGAAAAAGCTGGACAAACTGATAAATCACTTAATTTTTCTTAGACCAATCAGAAACCTAATGTTTCAGGACAAACTAATACCGCCAAACTTAGAGAGACAGGCATCTCCAGAGAGCCAGAGCGGAGATCTGCTCACCTAGACCAGAAGCTACTGGAACCATAGACTGGTAGCAACACTTCAGTGGTAAATTTGAGGAATTGCTGGACGCTGAGGTGGGCTAGCTTGAGAGTGAGAAACCCCTGGGGGCATACTTTTAGGAGGTCCCCACACCTGTGAGGGATTTACCTCCAAAAATCCCACCAGGTTCTCATGGTAAACTTCTGAGAAAGATCTCCTTAGGTCTCCTCTCAGTTGAAGAAGAAAAGTCATTGTGAAATACACCCAGAGCGTTCTCCATAACAAAAGAAGAGCATTCTCCAAGAAAAGACACTGCCAAAGCCTTATTCCAGGTACAGGAAAGGTATCCCTCACAGTCCAACCCCTGCAGCCTTCCTGTCTCATCTAAGGAGGAAAAAGTAATTAACAGGCATCAAGGAAACAGATGGAGAATACCATATCCAAGGAAAGAAGTAGGGGGAAGTAGAAGAAACCGTATGACTAGAGAGATACTCGTGAAGGTCACAGCTCCAAAGACTGGAATTCAGTAGGAATGCTATATAATGCTCGCCCTCTCCCACACCTTAATGCAGCATCAACAAGGCTCTCGTATAACAAAGTGAATTACAGCTGATATCTCTGCAAGACACAAGACTATTCCTGAGGAGTACTTAACAAAGCCCAAAGTCAAAAGGAAAGACAAAATCCAGGACTCTAGAGGAAACTGAAACCACTGGTATTTATAGCGATAGCAAATGTTAAACCCTGCAAATCTTAATCATATTAACATAAATCTTCACAGTAAAGATTTATTTACCTTAGTTCCTAATACCTGCTATAACATGTCTGGCTGTGAAACCAAAGATTATAAGACATGACAAAAGGCACTGAAAGAAAAAAAAAAATACAGTCTGATGAGACAAAGCAATCATCATCAGAAATATGACATAGATACTGGAAGTATCAGATGGGAAATTTAAGGTAGCTCTAAATAGTATGCTTAAGTATCTAAAGGAAAAAATATTCAAGAACAGATGGGTAACATAAGCAAAGAACTGGAAACTAGGAAAGAATCAAAAGGAAATATTAGAAGTTAAAAACACTATAACAGAAATGAAAAATGGCTTCAATGGACTGAACAGTCCAACACATCCAAGGAAAGAATCAGTGAGGTTGAAGACAGGAAAAGTATCAAACTGAAATGCCTAGAAAATAAAAGAATGAAAAAAGCCAAACATAAAATCCAAGAACTGTGAAACAACTTGAAATGATTTGATAGATGAGTACTCGAAATAACAGAAATAAAGAAAAGAAAGAACAAAGCAGAAAAATAGTTGAAGTAATAATGTCCAAGAGCTTTCCATTACCAGACACCAAAGCACAGATCCAGGAAGCTCAGAGAATAACAAGAGCAATTAATATTAAAAACAAAAGCAAAAACAACAACATAAAAAACACTTCAACATATTATATTCATACTGCATAATATCAAAGACAGAGAAAATCTTGAAAGAAGTGAGAAGAAAACAAGTAACTTTTCTATTCAGGAATAAAGGCAAGAATTGCAACAGACTTTTTTTTAACAGAACCCATGAAAGAAAAGAATGGGATGAAATATCTAAAGGGTTGAAGGAAGAAAAATTTAACAACCTAAAATTTTACATTCAGCAAAATATCTTTCAAATGTGAAGGGGAAATAAAAATTTCTCGGAAAAACAAAAAATGAAAGACTTCAACAGCAGCAAAGCTGCCTTGAAGGAAATGTTAGGAAAAGTTCTTAAAAACAACAACAACAAAAAAGGAAAACAACATGAACCAGAAAGTCAGATCTAGATAAAAACTCTCAGAGAAGACCAAAGAAAAAAGGAAAACTGAAGAGTAAATACAATGAACAGTATAGTTACAAACATGGTAGATATCAACTCGCTGTATCAATAATCATCAGCCTAAATATAAATGTATCAATTTATCAATTAAAAGTCAGACACTGCCCCAGTGGGTGGATGGCAAAATCAATCAATCGATCAGTCTCTCGATCCTTAGGTCTTTGCCGCCTTAAAGTGATTCTCAGCACGAAGGTGAGTGATGTCAGTTAGCTCACATCCCTCCTCAGCTCAAAACTGTTCAAGGCTATCCCATTTTACTCAGAGCAAATGTTAAAAGCCTTTCAGAGGTGCCTCATCTTTCTAATCTCAGTTTTATGGTCTGACTTTGTCCCTTTCCTCTCCAGCCACTCTCATCCCCCTGCTCCCTAGGCTAGTGAGGCAATCACTTACCTCCCAGATTTCCGGATGGCTAACTCCCTCACCTCCTTCATAATTTTGCTCAAATGCCTCTTTCTCTAAAGTCTACTTTAACAAAGTTCACTTATTTATTCCATTTGTCGTTCATTGTCAGCTATTACCAATTCGACATAAACTCCGTTAGGCAAGAATTTTTGTCTGCTGTGTTAGCTGACCTCCTAGGGTAGCACCAGGCTCAATAAATATTTGTTGAATGAATGGAGTTCCTAACAATGTCTACGGGCACCTTCGAACATTAAGGCTTCTGTTCTGACACACACTGTGCTCTGAACTTGCATCTTACACCATAGACCAAAATTCAGAAAACTACGGCTCTAGGGCCAAATCTGTCCTGCTGCCTGCTTTTGTAAATAAAGTCTTAGTGGAGCACAGCCACGCCCATTTGTTTAATTATCGTCTATGCTTTCAAGCTCCACACAGAGGAAGAGTTGAGTAATTGCTCCAAAAATTCTGCGGCCTTCAAAAAGTAATATATTTATTCTCTGTAACTTTACAGAAGAAATTGTGTGCTCCCTGAGACAGGTGTAGCATTTGGCCCACCAATTTCAAACAAACAAACAAAAAACTAAATAGAGATTTCGAGTCTTTTACTTTCATTCTTTCTTTCTTTCTTTCTTTCCATATCACAGATAGAAGTACATTCCCTAGCAAAGTCTTCCACTTCATTTTGTTTCTCTGATTAAGTCTATTGCATGGAGGAAAGAGGATGTAGACAACACAGGGAGGGACTATATAAGAGAGAATAGGTGATGTTTTAATAGGCATTAGCTGGAACCAGGGATAACTTCTTCTGAAAGTTGAGCCCTTTCATATGCCTTTAGTCACAGACATTTTCCTTACACAAAACTCAAGGTGTTAAAAAAAAAAAAACAAAAAGTTGAAAGGATGCCTCCTTTCCTGGCTGGTGAGCCTTATCTGGTTCTGTGTGTGACCTGGTTGGGAGACAGCAATTTAGAAAACTTCTGGCTGAGATGAGAGGATGTGGGATGCATCTATCTTGTCTGCAGAGAGGTCTGGGATATCCTGGGTGCTCTTAGTGGAATCCCAGGCCCAGGGTAGGTGCTCAAAGACACACATCAGACAGAGCAGCCAGATGAGGACAATGAGACATGGAGCAGCAAACTCTTGAAAGAACTACAAATGGATGCAGCCCCAGAACGTCACCTGGGAGCACCCCAGGTAATTTGCTCCGTCTCGCAGTCAATGTTCTTTCTGTCATGCTTCACTGAATATACGGACAACAAGCAAAAGTCCAGAGTGAGAAATTCAGTTACTGGCATGCGTGTAAATAAAGACTACTCAAATGAGGACAATAAGGGCTATTTACTCAGAACTTGTTCTAGCAAGGGAATCAGGCAACATCCTGAGTTTGGAAGAGACCCAAAGGCAGGCAGAGGAGCGGGAAAGTTTTACAGTGAGAAAAAAAGGTTGGGGGACAGGGAGCCTCAGGTATGCACTGATTGCAGGCTGTTGGCATGGGGAAATGGGAATTAATCAGACTAAAAGTGGGGCATCTCATGTGATGGTTTGGGGAACATATTGGCTTTCTCTGGTTGGCCGTGAGCTGGAAACAAGGGCAAAGCTGGGGAGGTTGGCAGTCAGTGACGAAGTGCTGACTGTTCTGGGAACTGCTGCAGGCAGTGCGGTTTGGCTTCCTGGACTGGTTGCTGCAGGTTATAGATCAAAGATCTATTGTCATAGGTGGTCTGGCCATTGTCCATTTGTATATTCAGTGTCTCAGAGAAAAAGAAAAAAATATTTTTATGGAAATTCTTTGAATAAATGCAGAGGAGAAAAAAGAAAAGGTCAAAAGGGGAGAGCTGAAGAGAACAAATGATTAAGAATAAAGAAAGGGATTGTTACATCTTTGATTGGATAACTGATATCACTTAAGTGGAGAAGAGGGTAGAAAATCTATAATATCCTTCCCACTCCTGGGAATATATTTGGAAAAGATGAAAATTCTAATTTGAAAAGATGCATGCACCCCAACGTTCATAGCAGCACTATTTACAACAGCCAAGACATGGAAGCAACCCAAATGTCCATGGACAGATGATTGGATAAAGAAGATGTGGTGTATATATACACCATGGAATACTACTCAGCCATAAAAAGGATGAAATAATTCCAGCTGCAGCAATATGGAAGAACCTAGAGATTATCATACTAAGTGAGTGAAGTTAAGTCAGAGAAAGACAAATATCATATGATAATACAAATGAACTTATTTACAAAACAGAAATAGACTCACAGACATAGAAAACAAACTTATAGTCACCAAGGGGAAAGGAGGGGAGGGATAAATTAGGAGTTTGAGATTAACAGATACACATTACTATACATAAAATAAATAAACAACAAGGACCTACTCTATAGCATAAGGAATATATTCAGTATCTTATAATAAACTGAAAAAGAATACATATATATATATATGTATAACTGAATCACTTTGCTGAATACCTGAAACTAATGCACATTGTAATCAGTTATACTTCAATAAAAAAGAAGAAAATCTACAATACCTAATACTTCCTTCATATCCCTGTAGTAAAGAACCAAAGGTTTGTGTTTTGTTAGTTCATTTGTTTGTTTTTCACTTCCACAAACTGAAATGAGACTTCTGTTAAGTTGTTCCTGCTTCTTCAGGCTGGCATTTTGATTAAAAGATCAAGTGTCTTCACACATCCTGTGAAATATTCAGGAGGCTGAGGGGACCTGGAAGGGAATATAAAAGTACAATTAGATAGATTGATAAGAACCACCTCCTAGTGATGAGTGACATCACTTCAGGGAGCACGACACTTCTGGAAGGCTTGTGACATTTTATTATCCACCCTGCAAGACAAAGTGTGAACTCAGCTATTCTAACTCCCACCAAGTGCAACTTTAGTATGCAAAATATTTCAAGTTAAGTGTACCACTCCTCCACCTTTTGAAAAGGGAATATAAAGTGTCTTTCCATTCCTGATTTTTAGGTAAAACAGATTTTTGTTGGTCTGCACTATTTTTGCTGCCAGCTTAACAGTCAATAATAATGTATGTAAGACAGAATTACAGAAATGTACACAAAGCCAGGATTTAAAGTGGGCTAATTTTTATAGTTTCCTACCCACAAAATGGTCTAATTTTTAGCAATTTTCTTCTCATGAAAAACTCTTTAAAAATCAGCTTGTCCTTGAAGCAGAACATGCATAATGGCTACTTTCGCTTACAACAGCACTGAGCTTCTAAATGTTGATTGGTATTTCATGAGAAATCCGGTTTTTTTTTTTTTTTTTTTTGCTTCACCTGCCAATGAAAGGAAATCTACTGCAAATTACACGAGTGAAATTCCTTATTATCCTTTGTTATCTAAGTCCTAGAAATAAAGACAAGGCTCTTTATAGCACATGTGAAAAGCACGGATGCTATATAAATGGATGTTTGTTGAAGAGCCGTTGCCCATGAGGGTTTGAATATTTATAAATGTCCATCAGGCATCAGTCCTTCATTTAGTTATGATTTGAATCACTTTTATCAAGGCCTCCAGATGGCATCAGCTCCTCCTTAACCTTACCTCCATACCCAACAAAGCAACAATAATATCATTTCCTCACTTTTGGCACAAGGCAAATGTCGCCCTGACCTCAGAGTCAGGAGGCCAGTGTTCTGGGCTTGTCCCTGCATGAGTAGACATGTGGTTGGTGGCAATCCCTGACCTTTCTGGACTGTAGCTGGCTCACCTGCTAAGTGAGGGATCTGCATTAGACAACCTCCGAAGAATTTGTAAAGGCAACTCTCTACGACTGTAAAAATAATGTGATTAACTGGCTAGCAGCCGGCCTTCCCTAAAGTTTATGTCTTTTAAAAAGATGAGGTACCAAGTTGATGGTCTTTGTGGCCTCTGAAAAAAAAGCACAGTGAAGTATTATTTAATTTTATAATTGTATCAAGATATCTTCACACAGTTTGTTACAAAAGCATCCATATTTTCTGCAAAATAAGTGGACAGGTAAAATACATAAATGCTTGCATGACAATGTGCAAAAGGAAGCAAAAGCAAAGAGAAAAATAAGTGATGATTTTAACATTTTTGTGTAGGGTATTCCCATCTATGGAGCTCACGGAAAATGTCATGGTCACAACATATCAGGATGAGACTGAGATCAAAGGAATCATCACCTTTTTTTTCTCAACAAGACATCCATTTCCACTCATTCATTTATCCATTCATCCAAAAATTTTTTGGCATACTATGCACCAGACATTCTTCTAGACTCTTCTAGGGATGAAAAACACAGGCAAGGTTTCTGTGTGCATGAAACATTATAGAAGAAACGACAAGGAACAAGTGAACAAAAGTTAAATAATACAATTTTCAGGGAGTAATAGTGCTATGAAGAAAACAAAATATGGAACGTGATAAAGAAAAGTGGGAGACGGGGAGTCAGAAGCATGAATTGGATGCATGATTGGATGATTAGAGAAGGAGACAATTGTTTAAAGACCAGGAAGAAGACAGTTCCAGGCGATGATATCAACAAGGGCTAAGACCCTGAGAAAGGAGAGTATTGGGGGCTGCCAAGGAAAAGCAAAGAGGCCGTGGTGGCCAGAGTCTACTGGGTAAGAAAGAAGACTTACTTGAGATGAGATCAAGGCCAGAGACAGGGTCAGACCACATAGGGCCTTGTAGGCAATGGCAAAACATATGGGTTTTTTTTTTAAGTTTCTAAAATATATTTTATTCTCAATATCCCAAATAACGCTGCGTGTACCCTTTACAGCATCTAAAAACATACATAAGATCACAAATAATTATCTCAGCAAATATCTATAATAACAATAACTACATACTTGCAAATGCCAGACATTGTGTAGAAAGCATACATGTATTAACTTAGGTATTTCTTACACAAGCCATGAGGAATTAGCACCAGACCCCTTTACGGATAAGAAATCTGAAGCTTAGAAAGTTTTCCTGTGACTGGTCCAAATCTACATGACTAGAAAGTGGAAGATCAGATTAGAACATGGGTTTCTGATTCCAAAACCCAATTTAGATTCATATAAAATGTGATGGGAGCCGTGGAGGTCAGGAAGGAGACATTTGGCTGGAATGAAATTCTGTGAAGGAAGAAATCTTTGTTGTGATGAAGTCAGAAGGACATAGAGAAGTACCTTTCACAGAGCAGACACTCAAAAAGATATTGATTGCATAAATCTGAAATGTGGCATTTTTTAGGGTTCAATGCACCTGTAAAGAAAGGAAGGAGAATGGATGTCCACTTTGTACACTTTTTTAAAATGTTCATATTTACTTTTCTCTCTATAAATTGTTCCACTTTCCTCTAAACAACTTTTCTTCTTTGTTTGAATCATTGATTCCTATGACCTGCATAGTGATCATCTCTGCCCCAATTCTTCCAGTTTCCTGTCCCACTGCCAAGCTTTGTCCCCTCTCAATGCCTCCTTCCTCTAGACACCTGTTCATTTACTCACTTCCTGATTCCGCTCTCAGTAGAATCCAGGTCCTGCTTCATTCCATCAAGATTTAATTGTGAGAAGTGTCCTCACTTTGGCTGGCATTCAACGTGTCCCTTCCTTGTGGTGGACCTTGGCACAGACACCTGCGGGGCTGGTGTTCTTGCCCATTATGCCAGAGGGTGAGTAAAAGCAAGATCGAGTTACTGGGAGAGGAAAAAGAAGTACAGAGGTTGAAAAGACACTGAAGAGGTAAAGGGTAATGGTTAAGGGGGTTATCAGAGGCCAAGTAACAAATGTAAGGATAGACTCACGGAGCAGCACAATCAAGGAAGAATTCCAAGAATAGGTGAGCCCCCATGAACTTGGGTACACGTCATCCTGGAAGTCAGGGAGCAGGGTTAGGCGGGCAAAGGGGTAGGTGGCTGACCTAAAGAGAGAGGAATGCAGCAGAAGCTGAGGACACAAATAGACAACCCTGAGGTCAGGAAAAATACACTGGCAAAAATGAGGTCAACAAAGAGTTGACCATCAGGTTGTCCCCATATTAGTTACCGTCATGTATTTTTTTGCTTGCTGAGAACCACTCCTGAGTAAGAGTGGCAGGTAGAGGGTGATAACTGGTAGGGTAAGGGTGTCAGGAAAAGACAGACTTAAGTCTTCTGTCAGAAGAAGTTCCTTGGTGAGTCTGTGCACCACATGACCCCATCTGCAAGAACTTTGGCAGAGGAGCGGGAGCAGGACCTGGGGAGGCAACATGGCACCATAGAAACCTCTCTTCATGTATTTTTCTATACTTGTTATCTCATTAATTTTATGCTACCTAGGATGGTGATTTGATCAGGTCAAGCAGATCTGTCTGTTAACACCAAAATTCTTCTAGGGCTGACCATTTGATGATCACTTTGGAATGCTATTAGCAGTAGTAGAAACTATATATTTAGTTTCCTTTTCATTTATCATTGATATGATGACTGGCACTTTCCTTCGCCAGGTCCCAAACTTCCCCTCCATTTCATCAGACATTATACTCAAGTCACTTTTCAGAGCTGTGTGTCTGCCTGTTTGCTCACACTTCTCCAAGGATTCTTGGCCTGCAGTCCATAGATCTAGGCATCCAAGGATGGGTTTCATGGAAACAATGAGTTCTTGGTAACTTCATGTAAATTATATATGCCAGTTTGCATGTGTACGTAGTCAGCTTCTTAAACGAGTTTATAACTCCCCCAAAGTTCAAAAACTATTATGCTATTCCCTCAGCCTTAAATGATTATTTTCCTATCAACATCTTTAGGTGATATTGTTTATTCTTGTTCTTTAAGTTCTGGCTGATACCATCTCCAATTCTAGATTTTCCAGGTCAAAATCAAATTAATCTTTACTCTCAACTTCCATCACATTTTGGATGAACCTCTAACAAGAACATATTTCAATTTGCCTTATGGTAAGTCCAATAATTAAATGTCTGTCTGTCCTGATGGATTGACAGCTCCTTGGGGAGAGGAAGACCCATACTGCATTGGTCTTGTGTAAGCTGCTGTAGTAATATTTTATAAATAGTAAATGTACACATGCGAAAAGTCTCTGTGTTGAACTGAACAGGTTGCTGCCCATTTTTACTGGATTTAACAGATTCTGGAAGGTGCCTGCCTGGGTCTGTGGTGTTCACTGTATTTCTCATTCCTTTCTGACCTTGACCTCTATGGACTTAACTTCCATTGGCTTGACCTCTTATTGACTTAAATTGGTAGAGTAGCTTCTGCCAAGCTGGAGCAGCCCTACTCCATGCACACACTCCCAACCTTTCTCTGACATGACATTGGCTCTACATCTAGACCCATGCCCAGATCTCTGTCCACCATTTCCCTGCAGTTCTCTGTGAACTTCAGTTTCAGGTCAGCCTTCCAACATTCATTCAGCAAATACCTTTGCAAGGGGCTTTATTATGTACCAGAGACTGAATTTAGGATTAGGAATCAAATGGTGAATAAAAAACACTGACTTGCAAGCACCACCTCTAGCTTGCAGAACTTTTGAAGGTTAATGTTGGTCCCTGATGTGATATATCAGGCTCAGACCACATTTTAATTCCTCAATGCTTATGTTCACATTACTCTACCGGGCACAAGAAGACAGTTGTGAACGCTGACTCTTGTTGGCCTTTAAAAGATCCTGGAAGGCTGTGTTGCTCTTTTCAGAATTGGATGCTACATACATAACCAAAGTTTGAAAGCCGCATTTTTTTTTCCCAGTTTTTCAATTTTGTTTTGCTGCCATCCATGGACTGCCTTGCCCTAAAGCAGAAGGATTACACATTAGGAAGAGAGATGTTTCTTGCAATCATGGAATGGTTGCAAAGCAATCATACTAATGAAATGGATTGTGGGCGTAATGTGCCTGTGTTTTCTCATTACAGCATATTTTGCTGTGATGTTCCTGTAATAAATGTATCACTTGTATGTATTAAAAATGATGTAAGTGACCATTATAGAAATATTATCTTTTTCCCATGACAGTTCTGAGGACTGTTTGTTTTTTTTTTTTTGAAAAGGGTACTATCATTTATATGTTAAAATTTTTAGTGGATTTCTTTATTTTAATGTATAAGTAATAGAAGGCAGTTTAATAGAACCCTTCCTTCACTTTTCTTTTTCTATCGTTTCTCATTTGCTCTTTGAGATTCCCAATTATACAAGGATCACTTCTACATTCAGATGAGTCTGATTAGCCAATGCTATGAAGAGCTTCTGTAAAGCTCAGACCTACCGAAGGAAAAGAAACCTTAATTTTGTCTTACATAAAAAAATAAAGGAATTTTCTAAAAGGAGTGATTGCTTCCATGTAAAGTGGATCATATAGAGTATGATCAGGTCCCCTGTATCTGCATCCTTCCCTCTCAATCTCCTTTCACTGCGCAGTGCAGGCAACAGCCACCATCTGTGTATGTGTTACGGCCATTGAGGTTTCTAGCTCCTTGATTTCCCAGGGTGTCTGTAGCTCCAGGGAGCTTGGGATGCTTGCTCACCTGGAAAGATTCTGAATGTCATTTGTGCTGATGACACACCATCCATGCCATCCATTGGTGCTTGACTTGCATTGTTGACACCACCTTCTTTTCCCCTCAGGTTTCAATGACAGCTGAGCTTTCCCTTCCTTGCTCAATGCATCCCATGTTAATCTGACTTCTCTGAACACCTTACATCTAAGTCACTCTCAAGCAGTTTAGGATTTAGTTGCTTTATGATTATCTCATGTGGACGTCAGAGTTACTAGATCTATTCCTTTGGGCAAGTTGTGCAATCATTCTCAGCATGGTCTCCTTCTGTGGAAAGTGGGAGTAATATTTCTGACATTGATGGGTTCTATAAGGAGACATCCCTCTCTTTTATGTGTCACATTCCTACCTTAGTCTCCAGAGAAATGAAATTAAGCCTTTTTTTCCCCCACTGCCAACATGCTCGAGAAGTGTCTTCTACATAACTCTCCCTCTACCTGCTGTCATCACCAAGACAGGAACTGGTTCAAAAATTGAAAAATTCACTTTCATTCGGTCGTGTTTCACCCTTGGGTAGAGTCACAATGTTCCAAGTTACTGTTCACTCATGTCGTCTTTTAGACCACGATTGCTCAGGTGAAGGAGCCCCACCTCCACTTCCTACTGCCCAACGGCTAGCACACCTGGGCAGGGTTATTGCATGGTGGAGATTGATATTTTTACTGTGCACTTTCATGAGTTTGGGAAGACATGCCTGCTCTACTTGCAGCGGGGTGGGAAAATCAGAGTCTAATCTGTAGACCTAGGACTCATTGCAGGTGTGCCCCCAACATTAGGCTAAAGAACGCCAGGGACACCGTCACTCTGACCAGATCCCAACCCCACCCCATGCTCTCCCATCCAGCTAGAGCAGAGGCCCTATTCTCTAGGGGTGGCTTGGCCCAACACTAAAACTAACACTTGGATTTCACTTTATCTCCTTGTGTTCATTCTCTTATTTTTTTTATAACCCCAAAGAGTGGAAATAAGCATGTTAATACAGTTTGCACTCAGGCTTTCCCATGCTCATCCAAACCTCAACAAATTATTGTGACAAATAAATGAGATAGCATATGTAAGAACATCAAGCATTCCTTATGTTTTTGTCTACTCTTTCATTTTGGACAGGATTTCCATTTATTTTCCTTTTATGATGAATTTTATACATGTAAAGTACACAGTGACATGTTGGACATTAAGTAGAGTGCTCAGTGAAGTTTGTTTTTAACTAACTAATTTAAAAATGCCTTTCAGGTGCTCAGACAACTCAAGATTCTTATCTCCCATAGCAATAAGAGGAGATTTTTTTTGTTCTGGTCACCGGTTTTTGTTTTTTAGTTTTTTTGCCTTGACTTTCACTTCACCTAATGGCATAATTTTACCTTTATAAATCCTCTAATTAAAAATATTTAAAGGATCCCTCCTAAACTGTTGATGGGAATGTAAATTGGTGTAGCCACTATGGAGAACAGTATGGAGGTTCCTTAAATAACTAAAAATAGACTTACCATATAGTCCAGCAAACCCACTCCTGGGCATATATCCAGAAAAGACAAAAACTCTAATTTGAAAAGATGCATGTACCCTAATGTTCATAGCAGCACTATTTACAATAGCCAAGACATGGAAGCCAACTAAATGTCCATAGACAGACAAAGAGAAAGAAGATGTGATATATAAATACAATAGAATACTACTCAGCCACAAAAAAAGAATGAAATCATGCCATTTGCAGCAACGTGGATGGACCTAGAGATTATCACACCAAGTGAGGTAAATCTGACAAAGACAAATATATGCTATCACTTATATGTGAAATCTAAAAAAAGATACAAATGAACTTATTTACAAAACAGAAAGAGACTCACAGACATAGAAAACAAACTCATGGGTACCAAAGGGGAAAGGAGGGAGGGATAAATTGGGAATTTGGGAGTAACAGGTACAAACTACTATATGTAAAATAGATAACAAGTTCCTACTGCATAGCACAAGTACCTATATTCAATATCTTGTAATAACTTATAATGAAAAAGAATCTGAAAAAGAATATATATACACATATGTGCGTATATATCTAACTGAATCATTCTGCTGTACACTTGAAGTTAACACAACATTGTAAATCAACTATATGTCAATTAAAAAATTTTAAAGTTAATTCATTTCTGCCATTCAGTATGACAGGTTTCACTTCTGACCAATACTTCTCATATTATGTACATATTTTCATACATGCTACATGAATTAATGCATATTATTTGTTTTCCTGTATCCAGCATATCCAGTATTTAAAACAGCATGTGAGTAGACAAAGTCCATTTACATTAACTCTACTTTTAAAATTATGAACATATTTCATCAATGACTCATATCTTTTTCAAATTTTCCAAGCCTCTTTGAGTATAATTTTTATTTATGCTTCAGTTTCATCTGCTCCTATTTATTTGTTGGGAACATCTGAATTTTAAGGTTAAATTTTCATTCTTTGCCAAAATCTATGGTTAACATATTTTTGGTCTTATTGTATTCATCTCTTTATTCTTTCCTTTAAATAACTTTTGCCTCAAAATAAATGAAATAGATTTCACAGATGAAGAAACTGAAGGTCAGAGGTTAAATTCCTGGCCTGAAGTCTTACTGATAGTCAGCGTCAGGACTGCGTTTAAGCTCAAATTGTTATTTTAGATTTGAACTTCAGTCCTTTTTCTACCAGACCAAGTGATCTTATCAATATAATGATTTGCTTTTCTTGAGGCCCAACTAGATTGATTTTTAGGTTTAGGGTGTGTTGTAATAGACAAGCTCAGCATTATTATTTTTTAAATATGTTACATTTAGTTAGTTGACTAGTTTATACAGGTAATGAATTCCAACTACGAATTTTGGATGAAAGATATCTTTCTCCATATAGATTATAGATAAGGGTATACACATACCTTTATTGTTCAGAAAAAGTCTTAAAACATTTTAATTTAACTTTGCCTTGTGTCCTTCCTTATGACAAATTCACATTTCAAATATACTGAGCCTTTTGTTCCCTGTATCTAATATTCTATTGGTATTAATTACTAGTATTTGGATAGGACATTAAGTTTAATAACTGTTGCATCAGAATTTCTCTTGAAATCCCCCACCTGTTTCTGCAGATGAAGAAACTGAGGCACAGAAAAACTGATACTTGTCAAAAAGCACAAAGTTAGTAGCTTAGCAGAAGCTTGGAACTAGGTCTTTAGTCTCCAAATTTCCTTTAATTTTTTTTTTTAAACTTTGCTTCTGGCCTCGTCAGAATGAATTTGAAATTTGTGTCTAAGAGGCTTATATTTTTGTCCTTGCCAGAGAGTTTTAATTTTCCTTCTAAGTCACAGTAAATGTTAGTTTTTGATCTTAAGACACACATATGTTTGTCAAATATACATGTATATTATATGTATGCTCATGTCTGTGTTTGTTGTATGTGATATATATGTATTTCTTCATCTGGATAATGTCTCTTCAAAGAGATTATTTTTGTCTCTCTTTTCTTCCAAACTCAGTATCTCAATGCTCTACCCTAATCCAACTAACAAGAATATTATGCACCATGTGTTGCGTCGTAATTTTGACCATCATGTAGAACACTAAAAACTTAAAAGTGAGCCTGCAGAAACTTACAGAGCCAGAGAGTCTGTTCTAAATAGCCTTCCTCCTTGCCCAGATCTTTAAAACTGATCCTAGCTTGTGTGAATGTAGAGGCATGTGCTACAGGACTCACTGCCTCTCTTTACCCCTCCCTGGAAGGTTCAAGTGAGCTTTCTGGTGGGTGATTGAAATAACCTAAGGCTTATTTTATCTAGTGTGTTGTAGAAGCTGAGTTAATCTATTTAAGTGAAACACAGAATTTTTTTGTACTTAGCTCTATCCAATAGAATAACTAGGGAGGTTACATTTAAGGTATTAGGGTTCAGATACCTGTGACTATAGGATGACTTACCAGAAAGTCTTCAAGCCCTAGTAAATGAAACTGGACTTAGGAACTGAGTACATTTAAAATGATTGTCTTTGCAAGTACCTGGATGAAGTGTTGATTAAAGTACAGGATTCTATGAGTTGCTTTTACCTGGTCTCTGTTTTTAGGTCAAACTCATTGGCAACCAGTGGCTGCCAACTATTAATTAATAGAAACATAACTTTTATTTTACATCAAGTCCTACTGAATAATATGTGCACTTATGGGTGGTCTCTGCTGAAGAGTTGTATTTTGGTATCACATCTTTAGCAGCCAGTTGACCCTGAGTTTGTCTATCTGTATATTTGTTTAGAAATTTACAGTTCCATAAGCTGCCTATTGATTTATTACTTCTCCTGAAAACATGAATTCCTTAAGATGATTAGAGGAAGTCATTGGTCTTGACCCCAATTACTCATTTTCCTCTTCTCTCATCTCCTGGGGCTAATTAGGAGAAGATAGCTTGAAAAGTAAAATGTATGTTGCCAAATCTATATAAATTTTTTCTCATTGGGGTCATTTTCTTATTTATTCAACAGAGTATCTGAGTCCCTCCCATGTATCAGATGTTTTGCAGGGTCCTGGTGATTCACTGGTGAATGAATGATTTATGGCCCCTTCACACTCATAAGCTTCCAGTTAGTGAAAAAGAACAACCCCAAATGGTCAAGACCAGCACAATGAGGATGAGAAAGGTAAAGTATAGAGGGCCATGGGGATATATTGTATATGAAGAAACTGAGGGCTACAGGCTGAAAGGGTCCGTTTCCACATTGTTTAGGAGAGGGAAAGAATGGAGGAGAGGTGTAGGTGGCAGGAAATTAGGAGCCAAGAGGCAGGCAGAGAGAGAGTCAGAGAAGCAGGAAAAAGAATGATACAGACATGAACAAACAAATACATAAGCCAATTGAAAAAGAAGCTGAGTGATCAAGAACTAAATGAGGTGTAACAAAGATAAAGATGAAGAGACAAGTATTAGAGAGGGCATCCTTGAACCCTTGTTTTTGTCCCTGAGAGTCCCTTCCTCCTCCTCTAGGTGGCAGCACTCTGATTTGTCTTCAGGAAGCCAGTGTTCTAGCATTGGCCCATGTGGGTTCAGGAGAATTCATCCCACACTCCAGCATCCTCAGGCTGGGGTTAGAGGCATTTTCCCAGCTAGACAGACTTCTAGCTTAGATGTGGGCATCAATCCCGTAACAGGCCAGTGAGAGTCACCCCAAGGGTTTTTGCTGGAGCAATTATAGAACAGTTCCAGTCATTCACTGGAGGGTTAAACTGATAAAGTAGATGCTTACAGTTGGGGGCAGCCATTCTTGATATTGCCTGAGTGAGCTTCCTGAAGAATAAATCCAGCCCAGAGGAAAACAGTGAATTTAAGAAAGAGATTACTGGAGTTGGTTTGAGCACCTGGATCCAGACATACCTGCTTTGTTTAGGGACAGGGCTCCTTTTAGCCAACTGTGAAATGGGTTCCTCTGACATCTAACACCGAGGGTCCTAACTTTATGTGGTTTGGGGTATTTGTTGATTGACAGGATTAGGGAAGGATAAAGAGGAAGAAAGGCACGTGCATGTAGAATTGTTTTGCTCCTCAGGACAGCAAGGTTTGGAAGATGATTGCTCTCACTGAGCACTTTCCGTGGCTGGGTCGGTGAAGCCTGGCTTGATTTCAGGCGTGTAGACTATACTTTTTAAGATTTGTTAAAGAGCAAAGACCTGCTTAGAGTTAGGGGATCTGTGGAAAAGAGTGACTTGATTTCAGGTCCAATATTAGAGGGTCTGGCCCAAACCTAAGGTATTTAGCCACAATAGAGTTGGTAAAGCAGGCATTCTGTGGAAGTGTATGGTCTTTCTCTGTGTGCATGAGAAGTAGGAGCCAGAAGTAATGAACATTGGATGAGCGCAGCATCGGCAAATAAAGCAGGGTAGACGACCAAGGGTTTCCAAGGACTTCATTGATGATACACTTGTTTCTTATTAAATACCAATTTCTATGTCATGCTTTCTCAATAATAGTGTTGTTGTTATTATTATTGTTTTTGTTGTCATTATTATTATTATTATATTGAAAAATTTAACTTGAAAGCTTCCATATAGAAAATAAGTTTTATAAAATGACTTAACAAATAAAAAGATTGTATTTTCTTATCTTTTCCCGCTGTTTTAAGCATAACACCACTTAATCCTTTTTTTTTAAAAAGCCAGTTTTATAGGCACATTATTTCATGCATAAAATGATAGTAATTCTATGTGTCACTTACCAAGAAAAAACCACCACAGGTTAAAGGCAGAGACATACGATTATTGTCACATGTCAATTTTTACCAGGTATTTCCTGCTCACGCTGTTAAATTATATTGTTTACTTGATATTAGGATATCCATTTAATGTTGATTTCAATCATACCGCAGCTCCACCCTAACTTCTCAAGGGTTTTGAGGGAATCAGAAACAGCAGTGCCTGCCGCTGAAGCTTTTGTAGAGGCACCTCTGCCTACAAATGCAAGTCTAACCACTAGGGACCAGTGCAGAGCAATGTGTCTTCAAACCTTTATCAGATTCAAGGAAAAGATATCTACAAATTGCTATGAGTAAAACAAATTCAAGGAAGAAATGTGGATGCACATCACAATAAAAATGTCATGAGTAGCAGGTACTAGTTTCGAGTGTTTAATATGAGCCATGTACTGTGCTAAACACTTTTATTTTTTTCCTTTAGATTTTTTTATTGAAGTATATTTGATTTACAATGTTGTGCTAGTTTCTGGTGTACAGCATAGTGATTCAGTCACACATATATATGTATTCTTTTTCATATTCTTTTTCATTATAGGTTATTACAAGATATTGAAAAGAATTCCCTGTGCTATACAGTAAGACTTTGTTGTGTATCTATTTTATATATAGTAGTTTGTATCTATTAATCCCAAATTTTTATTCTCATTTAATTCTAATAAGCCAATTATGAGATATGTGCTATGAATACCCCCCTTTTGTAAATGAGAAAACTGAGCTTCATAATTACTGAGGAGCTTGTCTAAGTTTGTACAGACAGAGAAAGGTGGAGCTGGGAGGCAAACCCAGTTTTTTTTCATGTCAAAGCTTCATCTAAGGGCAGGATGGGTAACCAGTGTCTCCAGAGACGGAATTGGACATTCGACAACCAGAAACAGAGTGTTTCTCCACCTCTCATATCAACTTCGCATCTCAGATTCCCCTCTCTCTTGGATTGCCTCTTCAAAATGTTTTCAATCTCTCTTTCATCCCCCAGTATTTTTATCTTGCACTTAGCCAAGAATGGCTGAGCCAACATTGACTGTATAAGAGTTTTCATCTGAAACCCCTACCAGAGACCGAGGTCCAACCTCCCAGGGAAGAAGTCTGGTTGGTACTCTGTGACCACCTAGGCCTGCCCTTCACCACAAACGATGGGCAGGGGCAGTTCTCCAAGTGGTGATCACACAGGTGTCCCGAACAAGCTACTGTGTGATCCAAAGCCTGGGCTCAGTAGGAAATCAGAGTAGGCTAAGAGCATCCTCTAAGATACTTAACCAGGAGGCCAGGAATTCTGGCCTGGATACACTGTTGGCAGATGCCAGACAGGGACATGACATGAACAATACCAGGGAGGAAGGACTGCATAGAGTAGGTTCTGGAGTGAGGAAGGAAGATGTTCTGTCTGTATCCAGAGGTTTATGGTGGGGAGCACCAGGACGTAAAATAGCGTGAGATTTTCCTCCTCCCTCTGAAGACTTTTCTCTGATACCCGCTTTCTTTTTGACTGGCAAGAATATGCCGTTTGATATTCTGGGCTTCACAGAATGTCTCCCCTTTAAGGCACCGGGCTGTGGCAGGAGGGGCAAGTGTTAGGGAATGTGGTTTCCAGTTACTGCCTCTCAGAGCAGCTAAACGACCTTACGCCAGTCACTTCACATCCTGAAGTTCATCTTTGCATCCCTCAGATCCATGCCTACCTCTCTGGGTCATTATAAGGTTTACGTTGAGTTTCATGATAACTGAATCAGAGCCATCTCATTAAATTATTTAAAGCATGATTCTCACAAATGTTTTTTCCTTGTAGTCTCGTCTTCAAAGATGGTATGAAGGCAAACAAGGAAGCCTTGCTTTGAATTACAAGCAAGACTTCCTGATTACTCTGTGTTTCACATTTTCTTTCCAGTAGAATTGAAGGTGGATATAAATCCCCTCCCATCCACCCCTTTGTAAACAGTAAATGTGAACTAACATATCATTTTGATCCAATGAATTTTGTTAATTAAATGGTATATTTTGAAATGTAGAATGACAATTTTTCTGAGGGGATTATTTTTATACCCCTTTCTTCCTTCTGACAACGTATTTGTTAAATTTATATTTGCAGATGATAAATGACCCGGTGATACTAATTAAAATATTAAAAGGCATTTCCACTTTTCCTTTCAGCCTTTGAAGTTTGAAATGTCTTATACATACATAGTTTTTCATGTCTAGCATTGCCTGTATGAATGTATATATGAGATATAATATATACATACACTCAGAAGTTACAAAGAAAGTACACTAAAGTCTGGAATGACTCTAACTTAACCAGAATCTTCAAATACCTGAAACTTTTTATATATTTAATTCTCAGTAAATAAAAAGAGGAAAATTATATATATATATATATATATATATATATATATATATATATATATACACACACACACACACACACACACACATTAATATTAGGAAATTTCTGGACAAAAACTAAAAACATTCTGTCTTACGTCCTCTAGTCAGCACAAATTCCACTCTGTCTCCTTTATTTCTTTTCTTCTAGGACTCTATAGCCAATCCAAGATTAAGAATGATGACCATGGGCTGGACAGGTTTATCAGTTTCCCATTGCCAGTGTAACATATTAACATATATTTAGTGGCTTAAAACAATGTAAATTTATTTCTTATTTTGCTGTTTTAGAGGGCAGATGTCAAAAACATGCTAAAATAAAGAGCAGAGCTATGATCCTTCTGGAAGCTCTAGAGAGAAGTCCATTTCCTTGCCTTTTCAGTTTCAAGAGGGTGCCTGAAATCTTGGGTCATGGCCCCATTTCATCTTCAAACCCAGCAACTTAGCATCTTCAAATCTTTCCTCCCTGACCTCAGCTTCCATCTCCATATCTTTTCTCTGACTCTGACCTTTCTGTCCCCTTCTTATGTTAGGACCCTTGTGATTAGATTGAACCCACCCAGAGAATCTCCCAGTCCCAAGATCCTTAACTTAATCACACCACTGCAGTCACTTTTGCCAAGTAAGATTCTGAGGATTAGGGTGCATACATCATTGGGAGCCAGTCTTCTGCCTACCGCAATGATCGGTGAAGAATAATTCAAATATTACTATTTGGCTTGGCCAGGAGACTTGGCACTTGACTCAAGTCGAGAAACCATTATGAAGCTCTGATATGTCCAACCAAATGAGAGACTGTTGGGTTATGTGGTACTCTCGTGTTACTGAGGGTGGAACACTCCCACCATCACGGAGCTTACAAGACAGACTAAAGAAAGGCAAAGTGATACACACAGCAGAATGAGTGAGGGCGCACTCATCATTCATACATGAGTGAGGGAGGTGTTTGACAACAGTGCATCCCGGGAATTCAAGGTTCTGATGGGGGTGAGATTAGGTGACCTTTCAAACCAATTTCAATCCTTCTATTTCCATGATTTCTGCTGCTGAATAGATTCTTAGTAACAAATCGAATTTAAGATTTGTACTCTGTCAACTTCTTAAAGGACTTGTGACAGTATATAGCTGAGAGCACAGTGCAGGGTAAGACATTTAAGAATGTTTCTATTTCTAAACTATTACTTATCATGCTACAGGCCCCATGTATTTTTCTAGCACATACGTAACAGCATTTTCTATTATTTGTCCTGCAAATGATTGTTTAATAAAGTTTCAAGAGAATGAAAAAAAGAAGAATGAGATAGAATGGAGTCGTGATTGTTTAATAAAATTTCAAGAGAATGGGAAAAAAAGGAATGTGATAGAATGGAGTCCATTTGACAGAATTGAGTCTTTTAAGCTTCAGAACTGAATATATTGAAATTCTTGGGCTGTAAATGGGTCTTTAATCTTTTGATTATTATGTCAAAAAAAGTATATAGTTAACCAAACTTTTGGGGCGAGTTGGGGAAAGGACAGGAAAATTTAAGCAAGGATTTATTATTCAAATCCTTGAATAATGAGCATTTGATGGCATAATTGCTAATAACTTCAGCTATATTTTTATGAAGAACACAGAGATTTTCAATAACAGTGATTGAAACACAAACAATACTCCCGTAAAAACTCAGTGACTCATCTTACCCTTCTGATGTTTCTTTCTCAAAGAATTTCCTTTTATAGAGTTTTTACTGCACGTCAAAATGTTCCAGGGATTGTTCTTTTTTCAAGGGTGTCTTTGGGCTATTATTCATTCTTTTGCATTAATCCCTTAGGATTTTTCTCTGCAAATTCAAATTTTAAGACCTTGGAGGGGAATTCCAAGCTGTCCGTCATTTACAAGATTCTGATTGACCTCTATGATTTCCTTCAAGGTAATTGGAAGCCTTGACACAGGTGGATATGATGTGTATCTCTGCCCAGAAGGAAGCCTGGATGGTCCTTGGGAAATAGGATGCCAAGACCATAGTCCTGGGTGCCTCCTGCTTTCATGCAGGAGATGATGAGAGACATCAATGAGGAAACAGCCCACCAGGAGTGACTGAATTCCTTTGCTGTGAAGGCTGTCAGCACTAGGGAGAAGCTGCAGGGCCTGGACCAGAGGAAGAACAGTTTGCCCTCCTAGAAGAGTCAAAAGACGCAGTGACTTTAGTGCTGTGTACCTTTTAGCGTTACTGTATATTATGCTCTTTGACGTTAAGATGATAATTACAGAGAAAGATTCCTATCAGACCATAAATTTAGGAGACACGCTTTCTCTGCCTGGGCTTTTTGTGCTTTATTCACATCAAAAGGCAATTACTCTTTGTGCACACATAATCCCACCAGTTTAATGGGGCATGTAAAATATGCCTTGTAAATTTGCCCTTTATTAATCTTAAGTTTGCTGAAAACGAGAGCCAGCTAAACATGTGCATTCTTAAAAACCACAGCTTGCCCTTCAATAACTTAACTTTAGTCTGGCCAAACTCAGGAGGTCCTGAGAATTGCACTCTTAGCAGAGCCTGGTTATTCTCAAGAGAGATTTCCCTTGGTCCTCAGAAGAGCCCGGGAAGGACTGGATGACATGGTAGTGCCTGAATCTTCTTCACTGGTGGATGAAGTGGGTTTGCTTCATCTGCCACCTGAGACCTGAGGCAAAGAGAATTGTACGCTTGAGAGACAGCCCAGACTGGACACCAGCCCTGCCACTTACTGAAGCATGGATGGTGTGACTTTGCCTAACTTAGTCTCATTCTCAGTGTCTTTATCAGTAAAACAGAACAATGCATTCCCTGAGCAGCAATAAGACTGACCACTAATTCAATTGTTGAAGCCCTAACCCCTGGTACCTCAGAATGTGACTGTATTTGGAAATAGATCTTTAAATAGGTAATTCCTTTAAAAACTAAAAATAAACTTACCATAAGATCCAGAAATCCCACTTCAGGACATATATCCAGAGGAAACTCTAATTCAAAAAGATACATGCACTCAATGTTCATAGCAGCACTATTTACAATAGCCAAGATAAGGAAGCAGCCTAAATGTCCATCAACAGATGACTAGATAAAGAAGGTGTGGTATATATATATATATATATATATACACACGATGTATACTACTCAGCCATAAAAGATAATAAAATAATGTCATTTGCAGTAACATAGATGGAAATGGAGATTGTCATGCTAAGTAATATAAGACAGAAAGAGAAAGAAAAGAAAAATACCATACGGTATCACATACATGTGGAATCTAAAAAAAGACACAAATGAACTTATTTACAAAACAGAAACAGATTCACAGACATAGAAAACAGATTTATGGTTATTGGTCACCAGAAGAGTGGCTGAAGGGATAAACTGGGAGATTGAGATTTGCAGATACTAACTACTGTATATAAAATAGATAAACAACAAGATCTCACTGTATAACAGAGAAAACTGTATTCAGTACCTTATAATAGCCTATAACAAAAAATATGAAAAGAAATATATATATATATATGTATAACTGAATCACTATGCTGTACACCAGAAATTAACACAACATTGTAAACTGGCTATACTTCAATAATTAATTAATTAATTAATTGGTCATTCCATTACAATGAGGTCATTAGGATGAGCCCTGAACGAATATTACTAGCATCCCTATGAGAGAAGGAAATTCGAACACAGATATGTACAGAGGGAAGGCCCTGTGGAGACCCAGGGAGAGGATGGTCATCTACAAGTCGAGGAAAAATGCCTCAGAAGGAATCAACCCCGCTGAGACCCTTGATCTTGGACTTCAAGCCTGTGAAAATTAATTCCTGTTGCGTACATCACTCAATCTGTGGTACATGTTGTGGCAGCCCTAGAAGATAAATAGAGATTCTGAGATACTTGATTCTGAACTTTAGAATTCCCAGCATTGAGATAATGACCATCGTCGACAGAGCTCCTTCCTGGGCACTTAGAAACAAAGACAGGAGGAGAAATATCCATAGTGCACCAAATGTCCTGACACAGGGGCGGATCTGAGTAAATTCAGCTTACTGTTCCTGAGGATAAACCAAATCATGGCTACTTCATTTGGTCAGAGTAATTCAACTTAGAGGGTGTCTGGAGCCTGGGGACTTGATCTGAGTATTAATTGCAAAGGTGATATTCTCGTACCAGTCTGCTTAGTGGTTTTATTCTTAATTAAAGACCATTTTATGTCTGATGTTTTCCCTCTGATTATAGCCATTGTGTTTACACATAGGGCATTTTATTTCCCTTATTTCTTAACTGATTTTTCTCTGTCTGCCTCAGAATAAACAGAAGTATTTGTCTTCAAAAATTGGTGGAGAAAAGCTTCTGTAATTATAAAACAAACCCCCAAGTCTCCCAGTGTCTTTAGAAGGCAAGAATGCCAGACTAGAAGACACTGATTCATACTCTGAAAATGGCCAGCTTTTCTCACACACCCCTCCCTGTGAGAGGCTGAGACCAAGCCATAGAGGGCTTCTGATTGGTTGGCCCTCCAGGGTCTGGAACATTTCCACTGAGAGTCAACCTCAGGGGGTTTGCATAGCAATCTTGGGTCCACCATGCCTGTGGATGTCCTTCTGCAGGCAGCTGGCAGAAGCTTTTAACATCCTCATCCTCAGTCTCTTGCATGTCACCTGCTGCTGTGCATATATAGTAATAATTCTGTCCCCTGCAAGAGAATGTAATCCTCATAATTTAATCATAGGGAACAAAATTCCAATGGGAAAAATTATGTTTGCAGAATAATGGTGGCCTTTCTTTCTTTCTTTCTTTCTTTTACTTTTTCCTTCATAAAAACAATATTGTGTTTACCAACCCATTTCTTCCTATTTCTGGGAACATTCCCCACCCTCCTTGCATTTAGGTGTGGGTCACATGACCAGTTCTGGCCAATAGAATGTAGGAGAAGTGATGTACTCCTTTCCCAGGCTGAACCCACTATAAAAGTCTCCCAGGTGTGACGCTCCCTCTTTAATGGCCACATGTGAGAATAATATAGAGTCCCAGGCTGGAAGGAGTCTGGGCTCCTAAGATCTTTGGAGAAATTCCTGTCAGGAGAGCCAGCCAACCAGGAATCTCTGCATTGTAATTAGCATCAATAAGAAAGCACACTGTACACTACTGAGATTTTTAGCATTGTTGTATATCACAGCTAATTTTTTGGACCCTATGTAATATAAAACTTTTTTGATTTGTGTAGGAATGGTGATGGTTCTCCAAGGTTGAGCACCTGTGAAGGGGTAAGGATATTATAAAGATGATTTCAATTACACAGCAGTTTAAGAAATATTATGTCCAATCAATCATGTAATCCCTCTAAATCCAATCCTTTTCTTACCCTGCCTTCTTTAACCTCCAAATCCAATCAGAAGTGTGGAAGATTATTTCTGGTTAGTCTTAGGTACCTGCCCAAAATGTCACTGAGAGTGGCAGTATCGCAGGAAGACCACTGGTCTGAAAGCTGGGAGAGCTGGGCGGAGCTTCAGCTGTGCCACTGATTAGTTCTGGGACCATAAATAAGTCATTTCCCTCTTCATGTTATACGACAAGCATAAAGAGACACTTGCCATATCAAGGGTTTAAACTATATACCTGAGCTCCTAATATTTTGAAATTTGAATGATCAACTTCAGAGCTCAAAGCCTGGCAGCCTATGAATGTACAACCTAGATCATTTGGACTTAATTGTGTCTTAAAAATAAGGATACTGCATATTCAAACCCAAGTTTCAGCTTCACTGACAACACTTGCTTACTCATATGGCAAAAAAAAAAAAAATTTGAGTTGAGTAGCAGCTGCCCTATTTAGAGGGGGTAGGTGTTTTCTATGCCACAGTCCCCACCACTCCCTAATGTTACACAGTGGCCTGATTCTATCTACCTAGTCACTGTAGACATTGGAATTTGCATCAAGGTCAGAGTGAATTGAACCTTGCTTGAATTAACCCACATGAGAGATGTATGAGGAAAGTGTATACTGAGACAGACTGAGATACAAACTTGGCAAAGACAGGAGATGCTAGGAGCTAAGGGTGGAAGCCGAGCTTAAGAGCAAACATTAGGGTCTGCAGCTGGGTCAATCTGGAGCAAGATGGTAAACTGAAATAAGATCATTGTGGTAACTCCTAGGCAGTTTCACACAATGCCTTGACTATTCCCTTGATAGGTCAAGTATCTTAAATTCTTTCTTTCTCAAGTTCTTCATCTATAAAAAAAAAAAAAAGAAAAGGAGTGACTCTGTTCCTCTCTTAGTGCTCTTTTGAGAATTAACGAAATGGTTTGTGTAGAGCACAGAGCCTTACACATAGTAAGTGCTCAGTAAATCATGTCATCAGTATCCTTACCACAACTGATAAAAGCGATTTTTCAGTATGTAGTGGTGAGACTGGATTTGGGGAGAGTTGTGAGATAGAAGTGGGGATCTGGCTTTCATTACTGGTAGGTGGTAGGGGGTACTCAGGGGAACTCCCAACAACAAAAAAAAAAAACAGAAGGTAATTTTGCCAGCTTATACTTAAGCTTGGTCTTAACACTCATGTACGGGCAACCACCTGCATCCTTCCTTCCTTCTAAAAAGAAAGTCAAATGGGTATAACTATTCTTTTCCCTTTGTTTGATGGCCTTCAGACTAGGTACTACTCTTCTGTGATCATTTCTCTTTCCAGCTTTATTACATATTGCTCTCATCCACATTATAAAAATGGGAGCGAGGAGAGAAATCATATCAAAGAGAATGCTGAAAGAAATTAATACTGATCAAGCACCCACTGTGTGCCAAGCACTGCGCTTGGAATGTCCCTCCCAAGAATCCCGCAGGTTGGATGGCATGAATTCCATTTGACAGATAATGAAACTGAGATTGACAGGAGGCAAGTGACATGTCCCTGTTTGATTTTCATCACAGCACTTACCCATATGTGAAGTACATTTTTTTAATCCGTTTGCCAGCTTGCTCTGTTGCCTGTTTGCCCTTCTCCAAAGTAAGTTCCGCAGGAGATGAGATCCTGCTGTTTTTCTTTAGTATTTCATACACGGTGCTTGTACAGTACCTGGCATATAACTGGTGACATAAATATTTTTGAATGCATGAATTAATTAATTAGTGTGAATAAAAATTGCGCAGAGCTAACTTTGATCCTGGTATGTCTGTAATTAAGTCCACATTCGCTCTGCTCTGACTCTGAAGGTGACCGTTCACAGTCTGCCTGAGCAGCATAACCACACTGGATGTGATGCACACACCATGGGCCTTCTGGTCTTCCCGTCTCCTTCTGCTGGGTATGGAACAGGTACCTTGGACAGAAGACCTAACTGGACATTTCTCCAAAAAAGACATCTAGATAGCCAAAAGGCTCATGAAAAGATGCTCAAAATTGCTAAATATTAGAGAAATTCAAATCAAAACTACAATCAACCTGGGACTTAATTCCTAGGCAGAAATCAAACCCAGGTCGACTGACCCACTGCCCAACCTCTTACCCCTATCCTATAGGCCCCCCTGCCTAGAAAGTCTGGCAAATATAAATCACGCTATCAGGTTTCCTCTGATTTCTGTTGAGCTTTGAACACAGAACTTTTGGCAGATGTGGTTTCTGTCTGAATTCAGTGCACTTTGCTGTCTTTGGAATTAGGCTCAACTTCATAATGGGTGACAATGACCCTCTGGAGGAAAAATGACTCCCCTATTTGAGCATGTCTCTTATCTTCTGTCTCCAGGACCCAGTGTCAGCATTTTCCATGTTAAATTGCACCAGAGATTTTTCCCCATTCCCTGACAGCAGGACAGAGAGCCCCAACGTGAGCTTAATTACTTCTGCAGTTATGTGGACACAGTTTTTCTGAAGATCATCTTGGGTCAATAAACCAAGGTCTGTCTTCATGCCAAAGAATGATAAAATCTTCCAGAAGAGAAACTGCTTCTTCCCTATAAATAGAGTCAGGCTTTTGTTGGTTGCAACAAGCCATTTACTTTAGAAGGGGGGAAAAAAAGGTGCAGGGAAGAATTATTAACAACGTTTGGAACAGGTACAGTTCGGGTAGCATATTTATCTTTAAAAGACACTGCACGCAAACGTTTTCATCTGGAGGGTGAAGTGACAGATAACAGCAGAAATAGACAGGAAGTCAGCTGAAAACGTATGGCTCTTCCCAGAGTTTGTAAGAAAATGGTGAATGAAGAGAAAAGTTTGTAAAGGAGCCATAGCTCAAAAAACAATTCTGAGTTGTAACCTTAAAGAGGGAAAAGGACTATTTAAGGGTAGCCATATTTTGATATTCCAGAAGTGCTTGATGGCACATAATCGCCTCCATTCCATAACACTCCTCTGTGAAGATGAAGGATAGAAAAGCACAGAGAAAGATCATAGGATAGCTCCCTATTTCTGTACCCAGGGACAGGGTATTTATGACATCAGGTGAGGGACAGAGTTAGAACTGAAGTCTCTTTTCTTCACGGACTTGAAGAGAAAAGAGTGGTTACCAGGGACATTTTCCTGGATATGATACCTTTTTGGGTCATTATATGACTTCCCTTTCATCTAAAATTGTGATTTATCTTAACAGTGTATTTGTGCTTTGGGAACCTGGAGAGTGAAAATACATTTTCTGGCTTAGAGGGAATGTCATAAATCACAAAATCTTATGTTTTTAATTTCAAAATAGGATTCAGTCATCATTTGTTAATAGTGAGCCACAGGATGAAGAATTGAAAGAGACCCATAAGTCATCTAATGCCATCGGGGCAGTGTCTGATGTACAGCTACCTTCACTAGAGGTTTTTCCAGCTTGACCTGGACCCCCGTGGGGTCAGTGAGCTCTCTCTTAGTTTCACTAAAAGGTTTTATTTAAACTGGACCTCATTGTGACATCCACCTCTTGATCCAAGGTCTTTTTTTTTTTTCCAGAATAGTATTTAAAAATAAATTGAAGGTGTTTATAGCCTCTTCATCTTTACTTCCCTGAGGGTCATCCTAACTCCTTACCATCCTGCTTACTTCCTGTGGCCTTTGTCTGGGTTCCCAACCACCATTTTAAAATGTCACATGAAGAACCAGACAGAGAAAAATCCATCAGTATTTGTACAGTGGGCCAAACAATGTGTGGCACACAGCAAGTGCTGAGCAGGTTGGGGCCTGCTTCCTCTCCAGGGCTGCTCCAACAGCAACTGGAGAACACAGAGGGAGTATCTCTTTCCTTTGTCTGAAGAATGTTTTTCTATTAGTATCCTGAAAACATGTGATATCTTTATCTGCTGTTAGACTTGAGGTCATTGGGAAACCAGAATACCTCTTACCTCTTTCAATCTAAACGTAGCATTTTACATTTAACCCCTAAAACCATCTTGGTATTCCTCTAACATTAAAGATAATCAAAATCTTTGGGCTGTTTTCCTTTATATGACAACGTTCACCTGTGGGTCAAAGATACGGACTTAATTACCTTGTCTTTTATGCTTTACACAGGTGATAGGCTTAGCATTTTGAATAAGATAAAACTTAGAACAGAGTCCTGTGTCCTACATGTAAAGATTCTCCTCCAGGTTGATGGCAATTTATTAATCAACGAGATTTTGGGAAAGTTGTTTTATCTCCTCATCTCTTTGTAATGGGCTTTCGAACTTTCCCCTTATGTCCCCATCGTATCTATGTGATCACAATGAGAAGGATCCTTTCATGCCTGGCTGAACGTAGACAGACACTGTAGAATTCCACTGATCTGCCATCTTGTGAATTATCAAGCAGGTAATGATCTTAGTCTTGCTTGACTGAGAACACATGGCTTACCCAGTAATCAATATTTGTATTCAAAAATATTCAAATGACACCCATTTATTAGTCTGCTCAAGAATTTTGAAGCACCATGTCAAAAGGAAACGTGTACCCACATTTCTTTTGTGTCACCCTTTGGTGGGCGCTAGTCTGCACACTTGGCAATGTTAATTAACTTAGTGCTCATGTCAACCAACAAAAGGTAACTGTTACCGTGTCCATCTTTCAGCTCAGGAAATAGAGGTATAGAGGTAAATCATTGCCTAAGGCCAACAGCTGGAGTGCTAGAGCCAGAATGCAAATCTGGACAAGCTAACGTAAGAATGCACTGTCCTCAGCCCTACCTTCTATCTTTCCCTGCCTCTTGGTGAGCTGCCGCCCTGATACTTTTCCTGCTCTCAGTCAGCCCCCTCCCTCCTTCTCATATCTGTCTCATATTTCATGATTTCTCAGCAGTAACTTGAAATAAATGTGCAATCCTATATCCTATCTACCTTGTGATTTCACTGATTTTAATCTGGGATCTTAAGTATTTAATACAGCTGGGTGCATTCTTACCCTCTTCCCAAGGATATCAGTGGCTGTTCAGTCTTCAGCAGTTTAAACCCAGCCTCTTAAACACAGAAGACAGGAGGGAAGAGGTCAGTCCTTTCCTTTGAAATCTTTCCTTCGTACAAACCTTAACCCTTTTTGCCAACTTTATCATTTTGCCTGAGCTGTGGCACTCTGGTTCTTACTATTAGGAGGAGATAATTGTGTTATACTGTGCAGTGGTTATAAATATTTTAGAAGACAAAGATCTGATGAAAATTTGAGATTATGATTTGGGGAAATTTAAAAGAAGTCTGTAGGAAGGAAGACTAGCAAATTAAAGATTTTATCAAATGAACTCTGCAAAAGGAAATAACCAGCATCCTTGTGGGGCACTTAGATATGTTTTGAAGGAGCAAATTTTGAGTCACGATGGGCAGGGATGTGCATCTCAGTTGGTGGGAAACAATCAAGATGGCTTTTCTGATTGGGAGGATAGCTGGTTAAGGGGTAGGAGTGAAGATGCATTAGCTGAGTAGAATGATAAATGTGAGAGAGGAGAGTGATGGAAGAAGACTTAGAAAGATGTACCATCTTTACCTGGGCCATGTCACATCACCTTTCATTATGGAGATGCAGAGAGAATCAGTGACTCGCAGAAGAACCCAAAGCTACTAGAATTCAGGTCTTCTACTTCCCAGTCGACTTAAAATGATCTGAAATTGAAGGCAGATATAATTTGTTTTAAACCTGTCCTAGGCTTAAATGTAAAGCCCTCAAACACAGAACAGATAGTGAAAAGAAAAAGAAGTAAAGTCAACACAAAACCGTAAAATAAGAGCAAAGATGTTCAATAAAATCCTGTTTTTTCCTTCTGATTTTTTTTCTTTTTCTTCTTTCTTTCTTTCTTTCTTTCTTTCTTTCTTTCTTTCTTTCTTTCTTTCTTTCTTTCTTTCATTTTGCCACCTGTAATGACTATATTGATGCCTCTTTTGCACTATCAAAACCAATTTTTCTCAAGTTGCTCTTCATGCCCTCTGTTTCCCTTCAATGAATTATAAAACTAGGTTGTGTTTATGGAATCTAGGCTGCCCAGCTTGAACTACCTGGTGTGGGAAGGAAGCACCACTGATTAGGGCCAGCGCTGCAGGGGAAGGTACCAGATTTTCTGGTTGGGGGAGGCAAATGCCACATTCAATAAGCAATGCTAGGTGGAATTTTCTCAGGAGGTAATCTGTGTGGTGCAGGCGATGATGTAATCAATTTCTGAGGTTCAGACAATAAATGGGTGCTGATAAAGCCAAGGAAAATTTATTGGAGAAAATAGAATTTAAGGAGAGTTAGGACGAAGTGGAAAGGTATCGCAGGCAGAACTAAGGGAGGAACTGAACTGTAAATTTTATGGAGTGAAAAGGTTAAGTTGGGAAGCATGAAAAAGGTGGCAAATCAGGGAGGGTGGAGCCGGACTGTGGGAAATTTTATTTCTTAAAAAAATGTTTATCATGCCTCTAATACATGCCAGGCACTGTGGGGGGTGCTAGGGAATCACTGGACCTGACAGTCTAGAAAGGAAGATGTTCTCTTCCAAAGGAATGACCCAGTAGAATAAAGGTGATGATGGAGCAAGTGTCAGGGACTGCATGGGCACATCGTGGGAGCGTCCAGCCCAGCCCGAGAGGGCTGGGAGGCAAGTCCATATGAAAGATGTGATGTTGAAGGAAATTAGCGGTTGGGTAAGAAGGAGAGGACTATTCAGGGCAGAAGAGGGAGTAGGAAGTTCAAATAAACTGAAGCAAAAATGAACCACCCAGGAGATGGTTAGTGTCACCTGACATAGACAGAGAGGTGAAAAGTGATGCAAAACGATGTTGGAGAGGAGGGTGGCAGTAGGTCATGACCCCTCCAACAAGCACCTGCTGGGTCCTTACTATGGAGAAGAACCAGGGGCACCTGAATGAACGCCTCACAGTTCCTGCCTCAAAGGTGTTTAACAGTACAGCAGGGCGACAGGTAAGTCATTAAATATTTACAAAGGCATCCGCTAAATACCATGACAGAGATAGGCACAAACAAAAGACCAACTAAGCAATACATTCATGGATTTTTTTCCCCCACAATTTATCCTCACGCATGCAGCAAACATTCATCAAGCACCTTCTATTATGTCAGGCACTGAGGATATCCAAGTACATGAAAATTGTTTCCTGTTCTTAAGGAACTCATTATATAATCTCCCGGGTGTGACAAACAAGAGTGTTAACATTTACACCCAAGCGTGCTTAGAGTCACAGCAAAGATAATCACAGGGCATAATGGGAGGACAGAGAAAGATAATGTACCCAGGATGGGGGTCAGAGAAGACAGAGAAGGCAGAGACAAAGGTCATTTATTAAAGACTGCATAAAAGCGAGCTCCATGGGCAAGACCAACTCCTCTAGGTGATGGAACTGAAACACAGGAATCTGCCGATGGGATCCCTCGTGTATCCAGCACTGCAATGCATATGGAAATGCTCTGTGATGGGGCTCATGACACAACTGCCCTACATTATGACCCAGCATAATTTCATTTTAATGGACCCCACATCAATCCTCTCGTGAGACTAGACCATATATTCAGATGGTCTCCCTGGCCATGATTTTACCACTTGCCTTCATGTTTTAATCACGCACTCTAATAAAACATGAGCCATTTAAAGGCAGTCAGTCACTCAGGGACCGAAGTCACCTGGGAGGGTTTGGTTGACTGCCAAATTAAAGCTTGGCCCCGTGTTGCTAGGCAAAGAAAGATTGTCCCTAAGATAAATATTTGGAGTTCAGAAGACATGGCCAGACTGCAATATTTTTAAGTTACGGGAGATCACATTTGGAGCTTCAATTCTCAGATATATCTATCCTCTTAATTTATTTAGTTAAATTAAAAAGTTCATGGGAAAAGAGTGAGGCTTACAAACACAGTATTACTAGGAAAATCACAGGATAAATGTGCTGAGCAAATATTAAGTTGGCAAAAGGAAACTGTAAATGTACAGTCAGAACTTTTGTTCTAGGTTTTAGTGTCCTAGTAAAGATATTTGGCTTCCAGAGGGAAGAAGAAAGTGGTTTTGACAAATTTTTTTTTCTTGGATAAGGAAGAAAGGTGAACTCCACCTTTGTCAGAAATCCAGGGCAGGCTGGCAGGTAGCTTGAGGGCCAAGACAGAAAACTGCTAGTGGCTGCTCAGAGTGATGCCAAGAAAGAAGCTACAGTGATTTCCGGGCCCAGAGGGACAGCACAATAACTCATTAACGAAGTCAGGCCGTGGGCCAGGCTGGATTTCTGCTCACTGTAATATTCATGGCCTTAAATGAGGCTCCAACTAATAAGGGAGAGAGGCAGGTAGATGGGGAGTGAGGATCTAGGACGTTATATCTGAGGTGCTTTCAGATCCAGGCAGCATCTCCATGCTGTTCTCGTATGTCCTGGAGCCCAGAGGATTTGTGCGGGTCTGGTGGAGCCATCGAGAACAGTTGATACACTTTTTAATTTTACATCCTGACCTCTCAGAGATGATTATCACTGTGTTACACACAAGGACAAAGACTCTATCAAATGTGATGGCACGTGTCAAAATACCTTATAAGCTCAGGAACAAAGAATCCAATGTAAGATAATATTACTGCCCCTACATCTCAACAGACAAATTGTTCTTATTGTTACGGCCATTGCTAAAGAGACATTTGACCTAATTTATCAAATACATTGGAATTTGTCATGGGTCATGACAATATTCTTATGCCTAGAATGGTGCCAACACAGTGAGTGGTATAATATTTATTTAGTTAATGAATGTATCTTAGTTTAATTTTATATCTGGGAGGTTATTACTGGAGATGAGAAGATGCAGACATTGTTCAAATGCTGCATATCCTCATAACTCAGCCCAATCAATTAACATTTAAAGCTGTATTATTCAAAATTCATCTAAACTATTACTTCACATCCATTAAGACAGCTATTATTAAATTTTTTAAATAACAAGTGTTGACGATCATGTGGAGAAATTGGAAAACTTATACATTGCTGGTGGGAATGTAAAATGATGCAGCAGCTGTGAAAAACAGTTTGGCAGCTCCTCATAAATTTAAACATAGAATCATATGATGCAGAAATTCCACTTTGGGGTATGCACCCAGAATATTTGAAAGCACAGACTCAAATAGATATTTGTACCACAGTGTTGATAACAGAGTTGTTCAACATAGCCAGGAGGTGGAAACAACCCAAATGTCCATTGATGGATGAACGAATAAACAAAATGTGGCACATACACACAATGCAATATTATTTAATCTTCAGAAAGGAATGAACTCTGATACAAGCTACAATATGGATGAACCTTGAAAACATTATGCTAAGAGAAATAGGCATACTGTCCTCACCCATATGAGGCACCTAGAATAGCCAAATTCATAGAGACAGAAAGGAGAATAATGATTATAAGGGACTAAGGGGAGGGGGTAGTCAGGAGTTATTCTTCAACAGGTACAGAGTTTCAGTTTAAGATGATGAAAAAGTTATGGAGGTTGGTAGTGGTGATGGTTGTGCAACAATGTGGATGTACTAATGCCTCTGAACTGCACACTTAAAAGTGGTTAAATAGTAAATTTTATGTTAGATATATTTTACCATATTAAAAAAAAAAAAAGGACAAAAGCTAACCACCCCATCAGAACAACAACAACAACAAAATCCTAAACTAATTAAATAATACAGCACTTCCAGCTTCTTCAATAATCAGGTAAATAAGCAGTCGGTTGGAATTTTTGAGAAAAATGCTTTTCAGCACTTTCTCACTTAATTCTCACTTTCTTCCTCCATAGTAAACATACTGATTTTTAACTGTGACTAAAATATGGAAGAAATGACAGAATATGGGCAGAATGCAAACAGCAGAGTACAATGAATCTAGAAACAGAAATACATTCAACAAAGTGGGATCATTTAGAGTAAGGACAAGCCGTTCTGGACGTACCTCAATAGTTCCCATATATTGCTCAGTAGTTCCTGCACTGTAATTCTATGGAGAATGAAAGCGAATATTCAACAGGGTAGACCTTGAGCTAGCATGGATCATGCTCAAGTATTTCAGTGGTTATGTATTTTCAGTACTTAAAAAATGCTAGAGGGCTATGCAGTTTTAAAGACTCCCATCCAAGAAAAGAATGGTCATTAAAAATAAAGGTTTAGACTGTTAGTGGGAATGTAATTTGGTGCAGTCATTATGGAAAACAGTATGGAGAGTCCTTAAAAACTGAAAACAGACTTACCCTATGATACAGCAATACCACTTCTGGGTATATGCCTAGAGAAAACTCTTAATTTGAAAAGACACATGCACCCCAGTGTTCACAGCAGCACTATTTACAATAGCCAAGACGTGGAAGCAACCTAAATGTCCATTGACAGATTACTGGATAAAGAAGTTGTGGTATGTTTATACAATGGAATACTACTCAGCCATAAAAAAGAATAAAATAATGCCATTTACAGCAACATGGATGGACCTGGAGATCATCATTCTAAGTAAAGTAAGGAAGATTATCATTCTAAGTAAAGTAAGATAGAAAGGAAAGAAAAAAAGATGCTACATGATATCACTTACATGTGGAATCTTTAAAAAAAAAAGATGCAGAGGATATAAATGAACTTATTTATAAGACAGAAAGACTCACACACAAAGAAAGCAAACTTATGGGTACCAGCATGGTAAGGGGGTTGGGTGGGATAAACTGGGATTTTGGGATTTGTAGGTACTAACTACTATATATAAAGTAGATAAACAACAAAATCCTACTGTATAGCACAGCGAACTATATTCAATGCCTTGTAATGGCCTATAATGAAAAAGAATATGAATATGAAAAAGAATATATGTGTGTATAAATGAATCACTATGCTATACCCCAGAAATTAATACATTATAAATTGACTATACTTCAATTAAAAAAATAAAAAATATATTAAAAAATAAAGGTTTAGTATATGAAGATGTGAGCTGACTTTACTTAGAAGCATGGCTTATCAGGAATCAAGATCCACTATCTGATGTTATTGAATAAATGAGATTATATTGCACTGAATAATGAAAAAACAGACATTGGCAAGTTTTCAGAAAAGTTAGAGGCAGAGAACAAAAGTAATTTTAATCGACCCCACTCTGTACACTATCCAATGTTTTATTCATAGATTTAAAGATATGTGGCAGCTGATTTTGATTTAAATCAAGTTCGTTTAAACTGCTAGTCAGGAAGAACCACTGAAAACAAAGTTCTTCCTCAGAAAAGTACGTTTTTGTTGTTTGACATAGCCTTAATACATACCCTTCACAACTCATGTGGGATGTAAAAGTCATTGCTGGATGTTCCAAGTACACATTTAAGTGGTGATTTATTTGATATTGTTTTTCAAGCATCATCCAAAAAATTGAATGAATGACTTTGTTGTTTTATTGATCAGATATAACTGAAACACATACTGCCAAAGCCATTAGACAAGAAACCTCTTCTTTGGAGCTGAAGAGCTTTCTCAGACCACGCCCTGATCACAGAACGTTTCAGGGCCCAAGGATTGGGTTAATATTTGTATGATCACCAATTGTTTAGTACATGCTGAAAGTTTCTTTGGCTGCACAACTCTCACAGAAGCTTAACCAGGTGTATTAGTCAGAGAAAGAGGATTTGTTACCAGGAATTGGCTCACACAATTGTAGAGGCTGAAGAAAATCCCAGTAGCTACACACAGCAAGCTGGAGGGCCAGGAGGGCCCATGATGTAGTTACAGTCCGAATCCAAAGGTCTGAAACCAGGAGTACCAATGGTGTAAGTTCCAGTCCAAATGCCAGCAAGCTCAAAACCCCCAAAGACCTGATCTTTCAGTTCATATCTGAAGACAGACAACAACAGCAGCTATCCCAGCTCAAGGCAGTTAGGCGGAGGGAGTTCCCTCTTACTAGAGGGATCATTTGCCTTTTTGTTCTATTCAGACCTTCAACTGATTGGGTGAGGGCCACCCACATTAGGGAGGGCAATCTGCTTTACTCAGTCTCCTAATGCAAATATTAATCTTCTCCAAAAACACCTTCACAGACACACCTAGAATAATGTCTGATCCCACATCTGGGCACTCTCTGGTGCAGTAAAGTGGACACACGAAATTAACCATTGCAAGCTTACTATTATATTCTAATCAGTACTGCTTGGCTGTTTTTTTTTTTTCCTAGTTATACTTCCTAGATTATGTTTTTATGTATGTGTGTGGCTTGTGTGTGTTTGTTTTCTCAACCCCGTGACTGACATTGTTGCATTCTTGATTTATTTGTGGGTACCTGAAGTACTTCAGGCTTCAGTGAAAATCCCTTGTCACCTCTTCTCTGAGTCATTTTGTTTAACTGAAGGATTCATTGGACACCACAACATTATTCTGAGACATCTTAGTTCAATTGTACTCGTGATTTGATCCTCATAATAAGACTGAGTTCTAACCAATTTTTGTTTTTCAGCAGCCCTGTTGGTTTATTGTTTTAGTTGTTAGGGTTAAGAAGCAACTGTCATTTCTAAACCTACAAATACCTGAATTTTGTAATTCTTCTATTCCTTTTCATTCATTTTTGAAAACTGGACAGTTGTCTTCTGAGCTCATTTCTTTCATGTTCAGTACTAACATTCTGCTTTCTGACTTCATCCTCCAGTTACTACAGATAACATTTTTAACCAAATGTTTTAACCAATGTTGAATAGGATAGAAAACCATCCCTCCAGCTTTTAATATCATTTTCCTTCCCATTTGCCAAGTGGCCACTAAGGAAATACACATATATTCAGTTTTGCCAACACCACCAAAAATAACAACTGAGCTTGTTGGCTTTTGGACTGGAACTTAGATCATTGCCTCCTGGTTCTCAGTGGTGCTGACACCACTACTAGGCACCAATTTCTATAGCAGCCAGGATAGGTGATAGTATGCTGCTGAAACAAACAACCTCCACCACGTTAGAAACTTGTAACAATGTAAGACCATTTCATGCTAAGGCTACATGTTTTTGCTTTGGGGTGGCTGTGGGCTCTGTTCCACATTCTTCTCTCCTGGACCCAGACTGATGAACAGTCACCATCTTAAACATTGTCATTTGTCATGACCCAGGAAAAACGAGAATGTGTCTAATTGCGCACTGGCTCTCAAATCTTCGTCGTGTGTTTAATTGGCCAAAGCAACTCACACAGATACAAAAAAAATCCAAGGGAGTGAAGAAGTGCAATTTAATTATGTGCCAGAGGAGGATATGTAGAAATATTTGCATAATAGTAGTATTGACTATCACATTCTTCCTAAATGCATACATAACCTGGATTTTCCAAATAAAATGAGTCCTTAATCTGAGTGTGAGTTTTCAGTTTCTAATCATTTGTCTAGACACACATTCACATTTTTACAAGTAGGATAACTGAGACTCCTGGAGGATTTATACAAAGAAACTCAGCAAGTGAGTTTCAGGATCCAATCCCCACTAAATTGCTCAGAGCACTGTGTTGTAGAAAAAGCCCAAGTTTTGGTTTCAGTATGAACTGGGTTCAAGTCTCAACTACATGACTATGTTTCTGAGTTTATGTGGTTAAGTTAGCTTGCCTTTCGGAACTCAGTGCTCTTCATTTGCCAAATAGATATTAGAGCTTGCTATCTTGCATGAGCTGTTGTAATGATAAAAACGATTAAAAAAAATGTTGAAGGTGCTTCAACAATTCTATTGTTAGATTAACATTTATTGCTGGAGTGTGTCATTTTGGTACAGACAAGTCATGTCCTGCTAGTTGAGCTTACACTTTCAAGGACTCCTAAGGTAAAGGTAATTGCTCTTGGTGTGTGTGTGTGTTTCAGAAGTCTCACTTTTTAGGAAGTAGCAAATTGTCTTATGAGAAGAGAGACTCAATCAGGCAGCTAAGCAATAAAGAGGATTTTTCTGTGATCAGCAGTAGAGGCTTAGTTTGAAGTCAAATGTTTGTTTGAGGAAAGAAATCAGAGAACAAGATGCCAATTGGAGCCAGAATCCTTTACTGTGGCCAAGCTCAAGGATCTCCAAAAACTGATTCTCTAAGGACCACTCCTCAGTTGGACTGAAAAATGTGCTGACTATGCTAATTCCCAAAGGAATTTACTCAACTCTTGAAATTTGATGGGTGGGAGTCAAAATGAAATGATGCTGGGTTTCATTCTGATCCCTCTTGAAAAAGACAGCTGAACATTTTTTGTTGTTGTTCACTTTTTTTTTCTTTTTTTATTGAAGTATAGTCAGATACAGTGTGTCAATTTCCGGTGTACAGCATAATGTCCCAGTCATGAATATATATATTCGTTTTCATATTCTTTTTCATTAAAGGTTATTACAAGATACTGAATTAAAAAAGGAAAAAAGAGGACACTAACGAACTCATCTGCAAAACAGAAACAGACTCACAGACATAGTAAACTTTTTAAGGGTTAAGAATGAGGTCCTTTATTCTGAATTAGCTGAGTGTTTCCATCTATAAGCAGTGGCCCTCATACCACTCCATAATTTCCCCTAAGAAATCAGTTGGGGAGCGTATAAGAGCACTATGATTCCAAGAGTCAGCAGCCAGATTCCAAGATTTTGATTTGATGGTTTGGCGATTGAGCCTGAAAAGCTGGATGCAGGTGGACTGGGATTTGAGAAACTCTGGACCAGTGTCTCCCTGCTTTGGCTGTAAATTAAAATCACCTGCCAAATTCTTACAATCAAATTGTGCCTGGGCTTCACCTCAAGCGTCTGAGAATTTCTGAAGGTGGAGCCTAGGCATGGGGCTTTTTATAAGGCCCTCAAGTGATTCTAATGTGTAGCCGAGGTCGAGAACCGCTGTATCTAGTCTAAAGAGATCTCTGTCAGGTTAAAAGATGCCATGCCAGTGTCAAGAAAGATATTTGATAGGTTTCTTTCTCTCTCTCTCTCTCTCTCTTTTTTTTTTTCCTGTATCACAGAACTAGACTAGAAGATACCTAAAAGGAATAAGGTTTTTCAACTTAGAATATCAGCATTGTTCAAACAGGTACAAGAAGGGAAATTTGTGGGTTCATCACCAGTCATGGGTTCTGGCTAGCAGAAGTCCCACCAAAATGGAATGAATTACTCAAGACTATGTGGAAAAAGTCAAGAGAGTGAGAGGGAGTTGGGAGCCAACTCCTGAACCTCTCAATTGCTCCCATATTTATTGTCTACAATCAAAGGAGAAATCATTGACCACTGTGTGATGGAATGCAGGAATTTAGGAAATCACTGACCATTGTGTGATGGAATGCAGGAATTTAGGGAAAGACAGGGTGGGATTTAGATTGTAGAGTCTGGCTCAAGATCAGAAGGCCCTCTAGGTTCTAGCAAGTCATATTTGTATTGACATCAGTGAGCCTTACAGCTTATCACGGCAAAACTTCTGAGAAGTAGCTGCTTTAACATTTTTCTTAGACTCAGGCGGCTGTGCCTTTTTTGGGTTGCCCCCCTCTGGGGGTCTTACCCGTCATTGGCTAAGCAGCCTTTTCACCTCTGAGTCTGCAGCTTTTTATAACTTGTTTATCATTCCAGCCCAAGACTCATTCCTTTGGGGGCCTACAGTTTACCTTTAGGGAAGTCATGGGGAGAGGGGAATAATATACATTCTTATAGATATGTTAAAGCAGACCACCAGCCCAGAAGTGGCTGGGGTCTGTTACAATTTGTTAACCCAATCATGAACTCCCACAGAAATTTCCAGACCAAACTCTGGAGAAAGAAGGGTGCAAAGCCAACACCCCTGCCCAGTCAGGTCCATGCAGAGCCTACCACTCTCTCAACACTAACACCTTCCTAAATCCTCCTTCCACCCTTCGATTCTGTCCTCCTGGTTCTCCAGACCTGTCTTTCTGTGTGCAACCTCCTGCCCCACCAGGGTTCTGCAAGTCTATTCTTATTTGCTTTTCACAGGCCATGTTTCTCTCAACTCACTCTTGCCCTAGCTCTCTGCACAGACTTTTACATTGTAAACTGAACTCCTGAAAGTCCACACCTTTCCACAGATGCTCTGTGGCCAGCTCATCCAAACTGCGACTTGGATTTTCCCTAGCCACTCATCTCCCTAAAAACCATCCCCAGAGGGGACCATTGCTCCTATTCTCATCCTATGAGTTACAGTTTGCATACTTACTGCTCTTGACTGAACCTTTCAGATAATTATTACAGAACTTTCATCTCTCAGTGAGTAAAACTTTTCTGGTTTAAATTGTACACCCATCACCTCAGCATTGTATTCAACTGATCTCTTCCTCCAGAACTTTATTTTTAACTAAACATCCTGAGCTTCTTTAAAAACCTGGGGACCAGGATAGGCACCAAAAATTAGCATAATAGGATTTATATTCTTAATGATAGATAAGGAGACTGAGGCTCAAGGAGGTATGATTTGTCAAGTAAATGAGATGGAGAGGTGAAACCTGAACTTAGATCCTTTCAACTGCAAAGCACAAGCTCTTGATATCAGTTTACTCTTAAATTATTTATTTACTTATCATTAATATTTTAGAAACACACAAAGATTTTGGAGGCTAATAGGGTGGGGACCCTTGGAGGAAGAGAACCAGAGATTGCTTTCTTGACCTAAGAGAAGCCATTCTGGGCGTAAGCCACTTTGTGATCCAAGCCCGACCTTGATGCTAACCCATACAGAACAGGTCTCAGTAGTTAATGATTTTAAGGAAACAAAAGAATGTAGGAACAAACAGCTATCACCAAGCCAGGAAAATAACTTAATCACAGGGGAGACAATAAATCAGTCACAAAGACTCCCAGTTCTGTTTCAAAGGTAAAAATTAGCCTGACACACATTTCTGAGTTGTTTTTGCAGGATTCAGACCCCCTTGGGCATTCAACCGCCAGATTAACTGGAACAAGGTCAGTGATGCTGACCTTTGCTGGCCCTCGTGACTTTAATCAACTGGAGCCCGGACTCTGTCAAACTGGAATGACCTCTGCCCCAATTCTATGCTGAAATCTCCTCTTCAGCACGTAAGCACACGAAGGACTCTAGTCGCTCTGCTTGAAAGACTCTACCCTCCGTTCAAGAATATGCATGCAACTTCAGCTTAAATCTTCCCCAGTTTTGCTCTTCGGCGAGACATTGCTTTGAAAAACATTCCCCATGTTCTTACGTGTTGTAGGTAATAAAATCCTTCCTTCTCCTGCTCTTTGACCTGGTTGTGTCTTTTGGCTGGACATCCAGGAAGAAGCGAACCCAGTTTTCAGGTCACAGTATAATATGTAATGTGATGAACATCTGAGTGCTGGCCACTGTGCTTAAGAAATAGAGTATTAAAAATGATAGTTGAAAATCCTGTAGGTACCAGGCTAACTGAATTCCCATCACTCCTCTTCCATTCCCCAAAGCTGACGACAGACAGAGCTGGAGCTGAAATGGCCCTTCTGAGTTGTCTCCAGTTGAGGTAAGACACCAGGCTCTTGGATCCCAGCATTTTTTCAAGTTCTTGTGAAATATGTATGCAGTCTAACTTTATGTGAGGCCTTCACGTGACCTGTGCTGTGGCTCTGTTCCATTATGCACGACAGAGTATCAACACAGGAAGTCAGTGCGGTTGGACCTTTAGAAACCTGAAGTCACATGGTTTGATGATACATTCATTTCTTTGCCTGGGGTTTTCCCAGAACACAGTAAGAGTGTAAATCTTAGGTTTAAACCTGTGTGGGGCTAGATCTTGGAGCTGTGGTGCTCTTACATGCTCTTCAACTGATTCTTAAGAATGGAGAGTTATGGAGTGGTTTGAGAAGCCACTGAAACATCCAGTTAATTTAGAAGAAAGTACCTCATTCCTAATTGTTATCAAATTTCCCAGGAGGGGTGAAAATGAAGCAGAGCATCACTTCATTGGACTCCCACGCATCCACTTCCAGGAGTTCAATACGCTCCTTTGTAAGTTAGCACAGTCAGCACACTCTTCAGTCAAATCAAGGGGTGGTCCTTGGAGACCTTGTTCTCATGCCTGAGTCACTGAGACAGAAGTCCTTCCACACCCCTTCATTGTCACCAGTCAAAGAATCACATTTCTATATATAAAATAAGCAACCAGGACCTACTGTATAGCACAAGGAACTATATTCAATTTCTTATAATAATATATCATGGAAAAGAATCTGAAAAGAAGAAACATATATGTATGTGTATGTGTAACTGAATCGCTTTGCTGTACACCTGAAACTAACATTGTAAATCAACTGCACTTAAATTAAGAAAGAAAAGAAAAGAAACAAAAGAATCCTGTTGATAAGGATCTAGCTTACTATTTGAGTAGAGAGATATAAATCTCCCTTGGAATAAAGGTGCTTGAGGAAGGACAGACTGTTAAACAAGATAATAAGGCCCCTGAGACCAGAGTCTGACAGGCTGGGCGAGACTAAGTGGCACGATCAGAAGAAGTAGCTGGCAGTTTCAGGTGTGGCTCTCTCTTATCCGGTCCACCTCCCTGCCCCAGAGCTCCCACGTGCCATGAGAAGCAGAAACCAATAGCTGGAAAGAACCATGTCCCGGGGGCCCAGCACCTTTGCGGTGGCTTATCCCTCTCAAGGAGCTGGCAGGGAAGGCAGAAGCACAGTGGAGGTGGAAGGGAGCCTGAAGAGGAGTGGTCTGGATGAGGCAGCAGTGGACCCATCAGCCTGCCATCCTGATTCACACCCAGCTGCTGCCCTTTCATTGAGGACTCACAAACCCTTCCTCCATGCTCCTGGAATAAATAACCCATGCAGACATTCCAGGAAGAGAGCAAACTTCACAGTGTTGTTTGGGGGCTCATATCATTCAGATTTTGTGGAACATTTTACTCACTAGTGAATTAAACTTAGGATATCCTGGTTAACATCTCCTATCTTGCCCAAGATTGTTCCGAATTCTTTTGCAGTTCCCCATGTATATCAAATCTGAAATCACTATTCCTAGGAAACATTAAGGCTAGTGGAAAGAGATACCATCTATTGCATTCCTTCCCAACTCACAGTTTCTCTCCATCCTCATGCACTGTCCATCTTCTATTCTTCTGTCAGATGAGAGATGAGTTTCTTCTCCTTTTCAGGGAAGAGAGTTCCTCTTGTCAAGCCTTCCCATTTGCCTCCTCTAGGATCTTTTTCTATTAATAAGTTTCCTATTCTTTTGCACAGTAAATTTTTCTCTTCTTTTCTAGCAACTTTCCTCTGCTGATATATATATCTTTGAACCTATAGATCCTAAAGGCAAACAAAAGACCAAAACTAAAGCCTTCATCCACTATAGAGTCTTCTGTTCCTTGGATACTGGTAGTCACTTTAGTCTTCATTCTCCCTGTAGTTTCTCTTCTTAAAAGCACTAGGAAGGGACTCCATCCCAGTGGTATGCCGTGGTAGTGTGAGGATTCTAGAGCATTTGTATCTTTTATCCACAGCTGTGGTGTAAGACACAGTCACCAAAGCCAAGGCTGGCCTAGGAATTAATTCAAGTGCATACTGGGAAGAAATCCAATAGCCAGGTTCCCAAATTTGAAAGAGGCCATTTTAAAGTAGAGTTAAGTTCAAATGGTACAAGCCAGAAAGCCCAGGTGGTCCTGGGAATGGAGTTTGAGGGAAGAGCAGTCATATTTCTGGAACCGGTAAGAAGTTAATGACACATGATTGGTCCCCGGTATCTAGGATTTCAGATGCGTGTCCAAGACCACTAAAGGCAAAAGAAAAAGCAGACAAGGAAAGGAATATTGGAACTTGGACTCTGGAGGTTTTTTCCTATTTTTCTGCTAGGAAAAACTCAAGTCCGAGACTCGGGTGGTCCAAATCCACATGTGCATGTCTCAGCTGATGCACCGGCGAGGCACGTGGATGGCAGGCAAGAGGTATGGCTAAAGCTTAATCCTGAAGATTAATGACTCCTACATTTTAATTTTTTCTTAACCTTTTTATCTAGCTCTCCTCTCTAGAATCAAGATAAATTTCCCTTTAACCTGCTCAGTGGCCTAATGGTTACATTTTGTCAAATTCCTCCCGTTCTTGCCCGTAAGAAGACATGAATGAAAAGGATTCACAAGTGCTAACATCACTGAAAATGTGAGATCTGAGAAAAGGAGAGGTACCAGAGGCCTGATTCTGGCACTGAAAACTATTACTTTATAAAGAGCCATAAAAATAAACACATCCAGATTGAAACAAGCAAACACATACATAGCGACAGCATCCAGGTTCTTACTCAGGCTAAGATCTTAGGTAGAAATCATTTGCATTCTCAAGGCTGGTTCAGTTTAGGACAAACAACTAAATCTACATCTCTTCTTTTTTTTTTTTTTTTTCAATTTTGAAGAGAAAATACTTTTTTCCCTCGTCAAAATTTTCAACAAGCTACTGTTCTAAGCGCACTTACCTGTCAGCAGCCAGCTTTGATTCCTGCGGTGTTGATCTTCTCAGACCTGAGCTTATTTTTGAAAAACAAAAGGACCTGTTAGTGCATTTTAGCTGCCAGTGTTTCAGCTCATTTGCTCTGAAAGCGCAGATTCCCTCACGTCCCTTGACTCGGCCTCAGTCTCATGCTCAGCGGGCCTTATTATTCAAAATGCATTATCTCCTCCTCCATTACCAGAAACTCCTTTGCAGAAAAACAGACATCTTTAACTTTGTGAGTTTCTTAGCAACCCCACTCAGCTTTCTCCACTGGTGGTGACAAACTCTCTGGGGGTCCCTTGACCCAAGTCCATTGATATCGGTGATGGAGGGGCTCCCCTGAGCACCTGCTGCCTCATGTGCTCACTGTCACTGCGCTTTTGTGAGGGGACCTGATGACAATGGTGTCTCAACACTTACTTTTCTTTGAGTGAGGGGCCGAGTGTATCTCAGGGATTCGTGTTGCCTCACAAAATTTCACAACAGGAGACTAGATGGATTGAAAAGCCAAGTGCGTCCAGAGGGGAAACTGTAGGCGTGTGGGCAGGTATGGGGAAGCACTGCAAAAAAAATGCTAGAATCAATCAATCCTCCCCTCTACTCCTCTCCTGTCTTTCATTTTCCACCTCTGCCCACCACATCCTACTTTATTCCTTTTGCTAAAATCTATCTAGCTATCGTACAGAAATGCCAGGAATGGGTCAGAAACCCAATTTACATTTTTGACCCCCCCCCTTCTCACAGCAAGAGATAAGCTGGTTTAAAATCTTTCCTTGGATCTGCCCTCAGGTCCCCTTTGGACCTTGGGACCCAACAGTTGGTACAAGTTCCTCCCCATCTCTGATTCACTAGATCTACCTAATCTCTCTGATCCTCCTCATTGTGCAAACTTCTCCCCCCAGGACCAAATCAAATGATAACCTCTGCTGACCCCGACTTTATGTCAGGCTGTGAGTGTATGTGTGTTTGTGGATGCAAAGGATTTCGCATGTATAAGAAATGGATAGGGAAATCTCTATTCCCACGCTGTTTCTGAGTTTATTGAGGAGAGATTACAGGAACTAATCCACATGTGAGCATCGTAAGAAAAGCATGGTTACCAGGCTCGATGCACTGGGTACATGAGGAACACGAGGCAACTGAGTCTCGAGCAGTTTAAGGATGTAGAGCTATTCATATTTAGAGCCATAATCGGAATTTAAGTTTGCTCGTTACAAAACACTTGCTTTCTTCCACTCCCTGTACTGTTCTCTGGAGAGATACACACTAAGCTAAAGAGCAGGGCAAGTTGAAAATCACAGTTCAAGGGAACAGCAGCCGTCACAGGGCTTCTTGTGCAGAGTTACCTGCCAGGAGACTGGTGCAAGCAACAGTCCACACGCTTCACGCGTTTAATCCCCACTGTAACATCAGCCGCTGCGGTGAAGTTGGGGAGGACAGAGGCGATGTGGAGACGTAGTCAAGGGAAGTGATCCAAGGCTGAAGAGTGCCTAGAAAGCTTTCTTCAAACACAAGTTATCCAAGAAGTTAGGGGGTTTGTTTTGTTTTGTTTTTCTGTGCCGTGCTCAGGATAAGTTGCACAGAGAATGAGACAGTCGACAGCAGAGTCGACACTAGAGAAACGTGGATTTCTGGTTTTTCTTCCAAACATGTACTATTGTTTCTAGTCGCCACTGGAAATAAGACCTACAGTTACAAAAATACCCTTGATGGAATGCCTGCTTCAACCACTGTAAATGCAAGTGACTGAGAACACTTTCCAACTGGTCTAATTTTTCTGATAAACAGAATTGAACCATCTACTCACTGGTTGGGACTCAGGAGCCCACGGGGTAAAGCAGCATCTGGCATCAGCACGGGGAGGAGACGGCTTTACCATGTTTGGGAGTAGATGAGTTGGCTTTCTTGAAATAATTTTCAAGTAAATTACATCATACCATTTATTATTCAATGCCTATGTGAGCTAGAGCTGAGTGATAAAACAGAAAGACATATGTGTGGTAGACTCACTAATGGCCTTTCAAAGACGTCTCTGATCCAAACCCTTGTGAATATGTTACATTCCATGGAAAAGGGACTTTATAGATGTAATTAGGATTGAGGGACTAGAAATGTAAATAGTCTGTCTGGGCTGCATTAACAAGATGCCATAGACCCGGTGGATCAAACAACAGAAATTAATTTTGTCACAGTTCCGAAGTCTGGAAGTCCAAAATCAAGGTGCCATTAGGGCTGGTTTCTGGTGAGACCTCTCTCCCAGGGCTGTGGGTGCCTGCTGTCTCGCTGTGTCCTCACATGGCCTCTTTGTGTGCACAAAGAGAGAGAGATCGCCGATGCCTCTTCTTCTTGTAAGGACTCCAGTCTTACCAAGTTAGGGTCCCAGCTGTATGGCATGATTTGACTTCCTTCAAGACTCTAGCTCCAAATATAGTCACGTTGGAGGTTTGGGATTCAAATACGAATTCGGGGGAAACACAGATCTGTTCCTAACAAATAGGAGCCTGAATTATCCAGGGAGAGCCCAACCTTAAGAGCAGAGACTCTTCCCTGGCTGAAGTCAGGGAAAAGGAGTAGAAAAGGAGGCAGGAGAAATTTGAAGCATCAGAGAAACTCAACCTGCTATAGTTGGCTTTGAAGCTGGAAGGGGCCACAGGCCATGGAATGCAGGTGGCTTTTAGATGATAAAAATGACCCTGGCTGACAGGAACTCAGTTCTACAACCACAAGGACCTGAATTGTACCAACACCCCGAAACTCTCCCTAAGCCTCCAGAAAGAGATACATACAGCTCTGCCGACAACCTTAATTTCAATTATTGAGACTCTGAGCAGGGAAACCAGCTGAACTCACTGGATTTCTAACATCCAGAGCTGTGAGATAAGAAATCTGTGTTGTTGTAAGCTGCAAAGTTTGTAGCAACATGTTACAGCAGCAACAGAAAACTAAGAGACGTATGTTCCCTTCTCTCCCGGAGCCTACGTTCTAGTAGGATAGATGACAATAGAGTAAGTTGACAAAATAATTGTGAAGTGTAACATAACTGCTGTGTGAAAAATAAGCAAACAGACAAAACAGAGAATGTCAGAGGGGATCTGTATATTAAGAGCTGTAGGTTAAAATGATATTTAAGTTGACCAAAAGGAAGAGAAGGAGCTGGAGGCTCAAAGAACCAGAATAAGAGCAACCCATACAGAGGGAACAGGCGTGCAAAGACCTGGAGGTGTGAAACAGCTCAGAGTATTCAAGAAAATGAAAGATGTTCATAAGGTTGAGCACAGCAAAGGACAGAATTTAGAAAAATAAAGTTATAAAGACAGGCTGAGCAGAAAGCATGCGGTGCTTTATAAAATGTGATTAGAAATTTGGATTTTATTCTCAGTACAGTAGGAAATCCTTGTAAGCTTTTAAAAGCAGCAAAGTGCTCGGAGGATGGGATTCTGAAACAGAAAAAGGACATTAGGAGAAAAACTGGAGAAATTCCAGAAATGTCTTCTGTTTAGTGAATAGTATTGTACTTAGTTAATGGCATTAATTTCTTGGTTTTGATCATCGTATTGTGCTTATGTAAGGTGTTAACATTAGAAGAAGCTTGGTGAACAATTTACGGGAACTCTCTGTACAATCAGAGATGTATATGTGTGCAACCCTTTTGCAAGTCTAAAATTATTTCAGAAGAAAAAGAATGTCATGACCTCCTTTTTAATTTAGGAAGATCATTCTCAATTCTCAGTTGGAAAAAAGATTGCAGAGGCAAAAGAGTGAGTGTGCACGTGTGAATACCAGTTAGGAAACAAATTCAGCAATCCAAGTGAGAGGCTAAGGGGCAATTTAAAATCTGTTTTGAAGCAGAATCCCCAGGACTTGATAGAGAATGAGACGTGTGTGCGTGTGCACTGGTGCACATCGCTATATTCATTATCGAGTGAGCAGTGAAAGAGGAATGGGAGAAATCAAGTTTTAGGTTTCCAGCCTGAGAAATTAGGTAATAGCCTCATTTACTAATGGGAAGTTTGCAAAGTGTGAGGAGAAAGGAATATGAGTTTTTAAGTTTAATGGATCTCAAAATGAAGATATCAAATGCACTGAAATTCAAAGGTGAGGTCTAGACTGGAGATGTGAGGTAGGTAGCTGCGAGCAAAAATATGATATTTAAATGCTGATTCTTTGTGGTAGGAGATTAGAGGCACCTGCTTCTTATAAATGACCAGGAGGACAACATCCAGGAAAGAACCTCAGAGGGTCGGACCAGCAGACCCATGCTAGAGGGTAGAGACCATCCACTGAAGAGAAAATGCTTTTAACTTTTCACTGTGCCTTTTTGCTATCTTGGTAATTTTATTATCAGAAATGCCACAATGTTACAGCTCTGCTAAGCAGAACCAAAAAAAGAAATTGTCTGTTAATGCTTGAGCCATGGTCCCATTGGGAGAATAATAGCAGATGAATCAAGACTATGGACCATCTATGGAAAGGACTCTGGGGACAGAAATTTTGTCAGCATTTTGAACCAAGGGCTTCTCTTTTCTGTGGCTATTTCTAATATATACATACAATTTATATATATGTGTGTGTGTATATATATTTATAAAATAAATATATGCATGTACATTTATATTTATCTATACCTACATAAAACAAGCCAGTTATTTCTTCTTACCAGACATTCTGGCACAGGAGTTGTGGCATCTGAAAATCATTGCTGAGTTTCTTATCAGAAAATCCATAAGGGAATTTCCGGGCAGCATGTTTGAACTTAAAGTGTAAGCAATTTTATATTAGTCCCCTAAATCTAGGTATTGAGATTGAATGCTTATTTTTTTTTTATACTTCATGCTTAAGAAATTTATTTTTTATGGGGTGGGCTTATTTTATTTTATTTTTTATTGGAATATAGTCAGTTACAATGTGTCAATTTCTGGTGTACAGCGTAATGTCCTGGTCATGCGTATATTCAATATCTTATAATAACCTCTAATGAAAAAGAGTATGAAAATGAACATATTCTGAGATTGGATGCTTCTTAATTAAGTATTGGTAGGGTCTTCATTAGAATGATAGCCACAGAAAAGGACGAGGAAATGTTCACATGGCAGATGAGTAGTGTATCAAAGTCAATGGTGAAGGGGAATTCCCACCATTACCCTCTTTTCTAAGAATTATTGTATAGAACATTCATGTCATCAATCTTCAGTCCACACTGACCAAGTTCAATTCCTATCTCTCTCCTCCAGCACAATGTGTGAGCTTAAGTTTTGATAAGAGACTAATGCAGAGGCCGGAGACAAAACCTGGCTCACCATCTCCATTGCTGCTTGTATTGTGTTGCAAAATGGATGGTCTTACCTTCTTGGTTAGTTTATCTAATTGATATATAAAAAACACATATTCCTTTTAATTAATTTTTAAAAAACTGGATTTTAGATACATTGCATAATAAAATATGCTACGAATAGTATCTATTTTGATATAACAAATACATATCTCATTAAAGAAAGAATAATTTAATTTCATCGGCGTGAATTTAATTTTCTTGTCCAAATGGTCATATTTTCCAAAAAATGTGTATTTTTCAGTTTGATTTAGACCCTTGAAGACAGAATTCCCTTTACTGCACAAATTTCTTATTTTTCATTTGAATGTATTGAAAACAATAGGGTCAGGGAATGTTAGACTGTAGTCCCTAACCCATGACTCTAAGTGGCTGCACCTGATTTTTCCAGGACTCCCTTACTATAGTGCAAAAGCTAGAGGTGATTGAATGTTCCAGTTCTCTGCAGATGCTACTGACTGCTGTTGTTCTCCACTATAGATGCCTCATTTACACTGAGCCTCGTCTAGTTTTCCGCTGTTAGGCGGTGTGCCCAACCCCAGCTGTTTACTACTCCAGGCACCAGTTCCTTTGCTGTTGACCTCAGCTGCGTGGGCAGAAAATAGTGCCCTAGCATAGGCTGCCTTTCACAAGGCAGTTACTTCAGTATCACAGTCCAGTGGGGGGGGGGGGGGGGGAGAAAGAGAAAAAGCTCTTCATTAGCTAGGGAGTTGTTGGCACTACCTGCTGGGACTGTTGAGAGGAACTCCCAGACCAAGTTGACCCTTCAAGGAAAGAGCGGAGATATCCCATGAAGCAATTGTACAAGCCTCTTAGTGGAACTTCTTTCTTAAAGCGGATCACCTGGTGGTTGACATCACTTCCTTGCTTAAAAGCATTACCGCTTTCTGTGTTTTAACATGGTTATCTTTTTGCAGACTGAACCCCCTGCTGAAATCTTCAGACATAGACTACTCGCCCCAGCATACCCTCTCTGGCAGTGGGTAAATGGCAAATAAAAAGGTTCTCTCCATCAAGTCGATTGACAAGGGCAGGTGGCAGGGTACCCGATGAAGCTTTTGCTCTCCAAGCTGCTTAATGTCTCCAAGATCAAACGCAAAGATCATGGGAGGAACGGGTGATCAGCGGGCGACAATAGATGACTGTGCCAGGTCCTGGATGAGATGTGCGACTCAGACAAAATGGACGGCCCCATTTAAAATGACTTCAGAAGTATCAAAGGAGGTCTCTGTAGTTACCGAATGTGCCTTCAGACTCGAATATTATTTTCCAGTCCTGCTGGTGCTACTATTGCAGAGTGAGAAGGAAATGTAAAAAGGGATTTCTCATCATTCAGACTTCATATTCTCTTTCCAAAGACAAAAACAAATTTTACATGTGGGTTCAGCAATGAGCCTGGGACAATATACCCCCATTCAAAGAAATATTTGTGGGGTACAAGAAAATAGGCATGCTGTAGCCCACAGGTTTTCACCAAGAAAAAAATATCAGATAATTTTTCCATTATTCATTAGGAACATTGAGTCCTGCCCTTACTAGAAAAAAGGTAATCATAAAAAAAGAGTTATTTATATATATATGTATATTTTTAGTTGTTGTATTTATTGGCCAAGTTCAATTTTCCATACTGATATTGCCTGTCAATTTCATTTATTCTGTAGTAGAGTTACAAAAAGCCCTCTAAATATATATCATATTTTTATAATGGTAAAAATAAAACCAAAAATTCTCCCAAAATTTTATACAGTAAATATGTTTTGTTTTTATTTTTAAAGTATTGATATATTTAATATCACAAAAATTCAAACAGTATGAGGGGCATCACATGAAAAGTCTGTCTCCTTCCCACTCAGAATCCCTGGTTTCCTCATTCTCTCTCTCAGAAATAATAACTATTTCTTATTTAAGGTCCCCTTCCAGAGATCATCTGCACTTTTACAAAGATGTATTTTTTCATCCTTTACACAACTTTCCATCCTTGCTGTTGTGCACCTTGCTTTTTTCCATTTAACTATTTCTAAGAAATGTTTACCTAAAGGCACACAAATGTTACCCTAATTTTCAGTGGCTACATATCATTCCATAATATATTTACTCCAAATTTTACTTTTCCTATCCCCTATTAATTGACATGTAGACTGTTTTCTATTTTGGGCTATTATAAACAGTGGAGCATTAATATTCTTATGCAGATTCTTCTGCACGTATGTTCGAATTTGTCTGTAAGATAAATCTTTCGGTCGAAAATTTGAAGAAAAAACATGCATTTCTGGTAAATATTACTGAATTGCCTTCTCAACAGCTAGTACCAATCTAAATTTTCACCAGTAATGGATATTCCCTATTTTTCCTTATAGTTGTCAACACAATGTATATTTACACTTAATTTACTTGGTCCATTTGAAAGTGCTATTTTTAAACATGACTTCCATTAATTATAAATGAGGCTTAGTTGTTTTCCATGCATTTAAATGCCTTTTTTGTGAATTGCCATCTTTTTCTCATTGATTTGAAATGCTATGTACCTATTATGTCGTGCCATATAACTCACCATTTTCATAGGTCGCAAAGGGCTGAAAATCAGCAGTTTCACATAGTACAATCAGATAGACAGACAGCTAGATGGATGGATGATACATCCCTCATCAAAATTTACTTAATATGACTTAAAAATAAATAACAAAAAATCTCTTTATTCTCCTTTTTCAGAAATGTCTTGTATATCTATCCTATTTTTCATATGAACATATAAAGATATCATCTTTTTCCAAACAAATTAATATTTCCATTTAAAAATGTGTATTAAGTTACATTTATAATTCAATTTAGAGATAATATCTTTACACTACTGCATTTTTCTATACTTTTCTTCTAGGATACAAAAATTTAATCACATAAAAATATCAAGTCCTTGATGTCTCTCAGTAGATATTTAAAGTTTTTCTTTCATACAGATCTTATACATTTTTTATTAATTTTATTCCTAGGTATTTTATAAATATCATGACCATTACAATGAAATTTTTTCTTCTATTATATTTTCTAGCTTTGGGTCTTTAGAAACAAATGGTACTCTTGAATATTAACTTTATAATCTAATAAATAATTAAATCATTTCCATTAATAATTTTACTTAATTTTATTGCATTCTCAAATATATAATCGTAACATTTGCATGTAATCATAATGTTGTCCCTGTCTCTTACCATTTAGACTTCTTTTCCTTTCTTATGTCTAATTGTATCAGCTAGCACTTACAAAACTATTATTTTGTTAAGCAAGGTTCTGGTTTCTCATTTGAAATACGTACTCTTTATGTATATTTTAGTAATTTATATATATTATCTACATTATTTTGAGGAAGTAGCCCTTTATTTCTGTGAATATTTGACTAAGTTTTTATGTAATACACCTGTTAAGTTTTATCAAATACTGTTTTGGAACACCTCTTATAGTGAAAGGATTATATGACTTTTCTCCTTTGATCTCTATTAACAGCAAATTTTATTAATAGATTTACTAAATTGAACCATCCTTACATTCCTGATGTAATTGTACTCAATTTCTTTCATGTGTTGCTGAATTACATTTGCCAGTGTAATATTTTATTTCAGAATTTCATATCAATACTCATAAGTTAGATTGTTTTATAGTTTTCTGATACAACATTATCAGTGCAATAATGGCCTCAGAGAAAGCAAATTGGAAATTTTCCATCTTTCTTAATTCTGTGAATAATTTGGCAACATTTGAGAAATTTGACCTCTGAAGATAAGCAATATCTCCCTCTGAAGTTGTCTGGGTCTGGTGGTTTAGGGGAGTAACTCTTTGGAAAATTTTTGGTTTCTTGTAAAATATGTAATATGTTTTCTTCTCTCTCAAATATTTCATGTTAATCATTCCTACTGTATCATTTTAGACTATTTTATATTTTTCTCAGTTTTTCAATGAAATAAGCTATTGAGAATATAATAGAATGACACAATGAATATATTTTGATGGGCTTTAAAAGAAGGGTTTAAGTTAATGATTGTTTATCCACAAAGCCTTTGTATTTATCCATGTGACCTCTCTTTACCAACAACTGACAGAATCAGAAGACAAAGTAGTTTTATGTTTCAATGTGTTATATATGTAAGGTGTGTTTAAGGGACTTCTGACAACATTTCTATCAATAATGAATTTCAATTCACAATTCTATATTTACTCAAAATCTTAAAATCAGAATATATGTGCAAAATCCTGAAAAATAAATAATTTGCCCAAATTTTTAAAGCTAATGAAAGGTTGAGCTAGGCCTAGAGGCTGTACCTGAGAATTCTAAGATTATTTCCACTCCACTATATTCCTTTCCTCAAAAAAGCATGAAGAATTGTAATATTACTAATTTTAATTATATAATTTGTAGTTTAAATGTATAGAAGGGTTTTAAACAATTAGCAATGATTCTTTAAATGAGAAAATACTGTCAGTAAGCCAGAAGATGTTTAAGTTCTCTTCAACACATCTGTCAGCATAGGCAAATACATTTAAAAAATAATTCATGTAAACTATAGTTAAGACAGCATTTGTCATGTACTATTCTGATTCCTATGATATGCAAAGAAATGCTTTTTAACTACCAAAGGAGTAACATATGAAACTACAAAAAAAAAAAAAAAATTAAAAGGCAGTGTCATTTTGAGCTCTGTTGTTCATCCAAGGGAAATATTAGTCAAAATGTTGAGTGATTCAGGCAGATTCATGGAGAAGGTAGGAGCCTTTTTTAAACACAATATTTTTTCACAACATTGGTGAAATTTTTGGAATCTGAAGACAATTTTTCAGTTTCAGATTCACACAGATGTGTGTGTAGTTGCCAAAATGACATTTAAATGGTATAATGATATAGAGAACAATTTTTCTCTTAAATTACTTAGAATTTTAAGCAAAGAAAAGTCTGTACTGGAGAGTGTCATTTGTATGATTATGATCAACTAAATGGGATCTAAGACTCTGTACTTGAACAGAAGTAGTCACTGTGTGCATTTTGACAATTAAGACCATTTCATTTTGTAGTAGCTATTATGGCCAATATGAGTGGTTGGAATTGGTTAGGTAAATTAAAACACATACGCTTGGGATTTGGAAAGCACAAAAAAAAAAAAAAAAAAAAAAAAACAGAATTCCATAAGATTTGGGCAATGAGCCACCCAAGACTGACCAACTTGAGATATTCATAAAAATATTTTATAAGCCAAGTTCTACCAACAACTTCCTTCAGAACTAACCACATCTTTTGATGGCTAAGAAGTGTCAAGGGAGGGGAGAAGAGATGGAAAAAATTAACCCAAGAATATCTTGACTCTATCTTTTCCAAATCTTTAATCCTTTTAATGTTCTAAATATACTATAGCCAGACATCACTATGTCTCATACCAAACATCAGAATCAGAATGATCACAATGAGTCACATGGGAGACATCTACCTTCTTCACTTTCTTTCTTTTACCTATACTCATCTAGAATCATAAATGATACTAAAGCAGGAGAACATTACCAGGGACATTCTCATGTTGTCAGTTGTGAATATGAATTTAAAAAATACAAAGGACTGGCAATTATAGACATTTTATTTTAAGAAACTTCAGTCAGTAGAAAGAGACATTCTTGAATTTTTTTGTCTGCCTGCTTGTGTTAATAACCACTTTTTAATTACTACAAATTCATGTCTGAATATTACTATTCTTCAAGAATATTAACTAGACTGTGTTAAACTTATGAAACAACACGCAGTGCAATTAATCCTACCGTGATTTTGCACTAAATCTTGATGGAGAAGAAAGGTCATAAAACACGAGTTACTACAAAAGTCACTATATCCTTCCCTTCCTTCCTTCCCTCCTTCCTTCCCTCCTTCCTTCTCAGTCTCCTCACCTGTGAAAAGAAAGTGATGGCCAGACTGACTTGAAGATCCAAAACTTCTAGCTGCTGAACTGTTCCTGAAACTCTGAAGGTTGCTTCTTTACTTATGTTTCTGCTGAAGTTAGGAATTTTTCCATGAATGTAAGTTTCAGTGACAAAGGAGAGGAAGAACACTTTCAAGATAAATAAACCATTCTTACATGATCAGTGGATTTAGAAGCATCCAGCACTGCATAACAAAGCAAGAATATCCATTATTTTGAGCACAGTTCCAAATATTCACAAATAGTTTCATAGCCTTATTCCCTGGTAATGGAAATTTATTGCCTTCCACTGAATCTACATCTTTCATTATGGGGCAGGGACTGAACCTACATTTCAACTCAGAACAACGTGGTTTAGAGATTTCTCTTTACTTTCTCTCTAGATGTCCAGATGTAAATGTATGTGGTAGGAAAAAAATATTCATTTTTACCTTGATAACCTCCATTTTTAATATATCAAACATCCTCCCTTGGTACAAAACTTAAAATCAAACACTAATTATAGATTCACTCTCATGACAGAATATTAACTAGAAGAGTCCATGTACAGAGCAAAGGAGCATATTTCTATACTATAATATATAGAATTGTGAATGCACTCAGCATTTGTCCTGTGGTGTTAACTATTATCCCTGAACCAGTTAGACAGTAATGCTGATGGTAAGAAATGCAAAAGAGATGTCGACATTCATGATGCTGAGGGAGATATAAGTATAAAATATGATTTCCTTTATTCCCCACTGGGAGCTATAAGTAAAGCTGAGTACAAAGAACTGGCATCTTGTTTGAGAACATGAGCACGGCAGCAAGTTATATGCAAAGGCAAAGTTGCAGGATTTTATGGTTCTTAATTGTTCCAGCCCTCAAGCATCACTATCTGTAAGTTGCCATGAGTGATGAGAGTCTGTTTTGTCTTCATCAACGTTTTATTGGGAGCGTTGAAAGGCACCTTGCCTACCACCTGGTGCCACGATGCACTAGAAATCTCTAGGACACTATAGCAGGGAGGCAAATGCTGCTGGTGGTCTCAGAATACTGCTGATTGTTGAGCTAAAATGGTTGTCTGAATCACAATCCTGTGCTTTCATTCAGCAAGGTGGAAAACAGCTCATTGTTCATACATCCTACAGTTATGAAGAAATCTTGAGGAAAGATTTGCTATGGAAACCCATCAGTAAAAGGTAGCTAAGTGGCATCAAATTGCAGAAACTACTTTACAATAATTAGAAGTGTTTATGAACTGGGAACGTGGTGAGGGCCTTGTACAAAAAAAAAAAGGAGTGTAAATATTCTCACATTAAATTTCCATGGCAGGAGAGACAAGAGACTAAGGCAGAGACTGTGTTTTGCAAGAGGAGGTCCTATAGCATGCTAAAAGAGCCGTATGTCAATTATATCTCAAAACTGGAAGGAAAAAATAAAATAAAAATGCTCTTGGTACCATAAATTTTATGTATTTTTTTTAAAATAATAAGACTGCTTCCACTCTTCTTTTTTCTAGTGAGGTTTATAAACATATTTGTCTAGAAAACATTCAATATTTGAAGACTATAAAGGAGTGGAGAGTGTTTTTAATGCAAAGTAGCATTCTAGAACATTCGTCCTGTAAGGTGACCTGGAGCTGCTCACTGAAATTCAGTCCATATTTATGCCTTGCTCAGAGTGGCAAATGTGGTCATAGAACTAGGACTCTGGAGACAAGCTTCTGGATTTACCATCGTGAGCTGGGTGATTCTGGGTGGTGTATTAAATCTTGAGACATAGTCTTCATTACTTACAGAATGAGCACAATAATCTGCACCACTTACCTCATAGGTTATTGGAGAGAATGATAGAAGATAATTTCTATCAAAATGTTTTGATTAAAATATGACAGAATTAGTAAAATGCTAATAATTTGTTCATCTGTTCAACAAACATTTTCCTAAATGCCTAAGGTGATGGGCACAATTTTAGAGGCAAGAAACTCAGTGGTTAGTCAAACAGTTCTTGCCTTTACAATCTTACATCTTGGTGAAGGAGAAAAACATAAATAAATGCATAAGATCAGATAGTGATAAATGCTAAGAAAAATAATGCAGCAGGGGAAGAAAATAGGCAGTGGCTGTGTTTGAGTGCAGAAACGCTTCTGGACAAGTTATCAGTGAAGACGTTTCTGATGAGGTGATATTTGAGTAGAGACCTTAATCACTTGAGAGATGAGACATGAGGATCTGGGGCATGAGAATTGGTGATTAAAGGAGCAGCAAGGACAAAGAACTAAAGCATGAACATATTTGGTGTGATTGAGGAACAGCAAGAAGACCGCTGAAGAGCAGAGATGCAAGAGGAGTAATAAAGGACATTGGAAAGGCAACCAGGGCAAATCACGCATGGGGCCATCATAGTGACTTAGGATGTTATTTCAAGTGCAGTGGAAGACTATCGAAAGGTAGGGAGCAATAGAGGCTATGCACTGATTTCTACTTTCAAAGGATTATTTTGGCTGCCAGTAAGAGTGGAAATGGAGGCTTCTGCAACAGTCCAGCCCACAGATGATGGTGGCTTGGACTAAGGTAGGTGCCACAGAGGTAACAGATTTGGAATGTGCTTTGAAGGTAGTGCCTGATGAGCTGTGAGAGAAATCCCTTATTTTAATGGAGGAGACCCTTGAGTGTTGCTGTCACTGCTCCCTGAATAAAGGTATAAAAGGCCTGTGCATTTCCGGGCTCCTCTAACCTGGTAGGGGCCTCAATCCATGCAGGTTGTTTTCAACTAAACTTAGAGTGTGTCTGAGAGGAACTAGGGAGGTCATGGACAGCTGCATCTACTCACTTGCCATCTTGACCTTGTCTACCCTTTACATGATTCGTTTGCTGGTAATAAACCAAAGTGAAAGCAACCCCCAATTCAATAAAAAATATATTTCCTCGGTGGGGGAAAAAAAAAGAAATTCCTTGAGAGGGAGGTGTAAAGCAGTTATATTGAAGAGTGGGGAAGCAAATTGACTAGGGAAATGTAGTGAGACTTACAAGCATGATAATGACCCACTGGAAATTAGTGGTCATTATTTAACATTAGGCCAGTTAGCATGGCAGTGTGTTTTCCATATCCATGTACAGCTGCCTGCAGTCAGGAGCCCAGAAGTTAGAGAGTTGGATATAACCACCTTGGGGTTTTGCCAGGAAGTGTGATGCAGGAAAAAGGGAGCTGGAGAGCCATCGGATGTAAGTTGGGTAAGAGGCATGAAAGGTTGGGCACTGAAAGCTGGTTGGGTCAATAGATGGAAGGACTATTAAAGTACACAACCCAGAGGGAATATTCTGGAAAGATAGAAAGTGTTCAGAGATGGATCCTTGAAATTGGTGGGTACCATTATTGGTAACTGACCAGGTTTGGAATGTGGCCCTGAACATGCGTGGCCATAGTGACTTGTAGCCTAAATAGGAAAGGCATTCAGCAAGTATTTTTGGCTGATGATTGGTTCTAATAGAGGCTTCCATACCAACTTTGAGATTCCAAATTCTTTGTGGAGCATTTTTATTTGCATATTGGGTCCCTTTATTAACCATGTGTTAAGTCTTAACCATTTGGGATACTTTCTTTGAGAAGATGGCATGACAGGGCAAATTCTTTTTCTGTAAAGATCATGGATAATACAGATCATTTTGGGCCTTTCTGAGACTTCAGCTTTCAAGTGTGAAAGCACTGTTTATTGGAGATCAAAATTCCATGCTCTAAGATGAAGAATTCCTTGCAGACTTTAATTCATTCATTTCTTCATCCTCTCTCTGCTCCTCTTCCTCTTTCTTCTCTTCCTCTTGCCCTCTCTCCTTTGTTTCCAGATACACAGGGAGCTAGATAGACACAAGTAATAAGTTGGGAGGTAGATATATAGATAAATAAAATATCCTTGCAATAGATCTTAATTTATCTTTTTGTGCTCAAATTCACCTGAAATACCCAGTGAATCAAGTTACGTCACTGCTGGATGGCAGTAGCGTTTTAGCATCAAAAGGGAAAACACAGCCATGAAACAAACACATTTCAAAGACTTATGAGATACCAGGCTGTGGTTCCTTAGCTCCCAGAAATTTAAGAAATACACATGGAAAGTAGAATCTAAAATAAGAAGTCACCCTGTGTTACAGATAAAGACAAATTAATATAAAATGTATGACTATATGGTAGAATGATTTAAATCTTTTTAACCAAACGCATCAGAACTTACATATCAACAGTCAGAGTTTCCCCCTTCAAAGTAGCCACCTTGGTAGGTTATATATTATATATTTATTCCAGGAATGACTTTAGCAAAGACGTAGACTGGCTTACCTGTGAGTATTGTAGACCAATTCTGAAGGCAGCGCACAAAGAAAGAAGACTAATGTTTTGAGCTGTGGCCCAACCATTGGACTAAAGCCTTGATCTTCTAAAGTGACCATTTTTGCAGTAGAGAACTCTCCTTTGGGGCCTTTGCTTCCTGACCCAAAGGAGAGCAAGAAGTAAGGATGCCTGATGTTAAAAATTCAGTTTCCCTAGTTCACAGTCCCACAGTTTGCAAAGTTACAGTTAAAAAGCATTTTATTCTTTAGCAAAATTAAAATAGTTGATACCAGAGTGAGGCCATCGGTGGAGTCCTGGAGAAGCACCTGCCTTATGAGATGCCCGAGGCAGCAGGGAAAGGCCGACGCACCGGCAGCATCAGTGCAGGTCCTTTCTCCCACAGAGTGAATGCATTTCAAGACCATTTCCCCCAGATCATGGCTGGTTCATTCCATGACCATCTGTTCTTGAAAACACAGAGGCTCAAAGGACAGCCACCTGAGTCACTTGGATGACTGAGGACTCAGTGAGCAAAGCTTGTGCTTCGGGAGCCCTCACGTTATTTTTTAACATCCTGAGCTCCTTTACCTGTGCTTCTCAGTAAAACCATTATCCGGAATGCTGTTAGAAGCTGATTTGGTAAAAATGTGGCCTCTGGAACATCAGGTGTCCTTGCTCTTTGCTCTCCTGTGGGTCAGGAGCCAGTCCCCTCTCACAATTCCTCTCGTGTCCAGTTTCTATCTGGCAGGTGAGGCCGTTTTCCTCCCCAGCTTCTCTGGTCCATTCATGCTGCTCTTTGAAAGAAATAAAAGTCCTTCCGTGTGTCATGCCTACCTAAAGGGTGACAATCCTGTTGTTAATATAAAAATGATACACACTCTGGTCAAGAGACATTTTTTGTCAAAGTTCTTTCTATTTCATTGTATGTCCATCTCTCTGAAAACATAAGAATCAATTTTTATATAATTGGGAGTAGTTTAATGTGTTTGGGGAAGGTTTTTTTCCCCCTAGTTATAAGGTCTGATTATTTTTATTTAGGAAACTGGGGGATGGCGATGACATAACCATTGGTGACAACTTTGTCAAGATTCAGAACGAAGGCCCTGGAAAAGCAGGAAATGGATCAGTAAAATAATATTTCCAATGACAAGGGATCTACTGCGGTTGCCAGGGCTGGAGGGTGGGAAAATGGGGAGATGTTTGGTCCAAAATTACAAACATCCACTTACAAGATGAGTAAGTTCCGGGAACCCAATGCACAGCATTGCAACTATAATTAATAATAACGTATTATTTAATTGAAAGTTGCTAAGAGAGTAGATTTTAATGTTTCCACCCCACACATAAAAATGGTAATTATGTAGGCTGGTGGAGGTATTTACTAACTCAACTGCAGTAATTATTTCACAATAAATTCATGTATCAAATCATCACAGTGTACACCTGAAACAATATTATTTGTCAAATATATCTTGATAAAACAGAGAAGAAGAAAAAAAGCAAAGTCTCATGTCTCACTTCATATCCACTGAAAAGTTTGGAGTTGGGGCTTGGAAATAAGTGTTTTATCAGACTTACAAGGTGATTCTGAGGACATTCAAGTTCACGGATTACTGCCCTAAAGAAATGTTCCCTGTGCCCAGACCTAATCTGCCTCCTTCTCCTGCCATCTTTGGAGCTTAGGGCAGACAGACCTAACTTCTATTTGCTTCTTGTTTCTGAATCCCTGCTTCTCTGTTCATTTGTGATTACCTGAATTCCAGATTGCTGACTGCCCATTGATAAAAATGTCTGCTCAGGCAGATCCAGCTTGCCTGCCACTGCGTGTCGAAGGCCTATAAAAACTGGGTGATGCCAGTGTTAACAGTATATGAATCACATTCTAACAAGTAACAACACTGCTGCATGCCTCCTACTATATCATGACTAATATCTGGGTAGAACCATCCTGCAGTGCAGAAGCTGACCTCACACAGCCATCTGAGTCTTGCCCAGCCTCTGAGCAATGACATCCAGGAGGATGGATATTAAAGAAGCACTGGGGTAGGTGACAACCTTTGCTTATTGCAACTTTAATCATCCCTATCCCACACCCTCAACTCCGACAAAGAATCCTAAGCATTTGAGGACCAGCTTCAGAAATAAATCAAAGCATTCTCCTGGTTAAATCAATACTAAGAGAGTTTTGAAATCTAGTGTCCTGTGGAGATATAAACTATGTCACCATCCTGGTGGTGGGTGCTTAGTTGAAGCCAATGAGAGGTATATAAAAGGTAATGGCACCCCTGATATAAACAGATGATATGACTCCAGTCATTTTGCATTTATGGTCCTGGACTTGAAAGGCCAAGGGGCATTGTGTTCCAGGGCCTGAAGGAAGTGTTTGCAGACAACACAGAGCAAGTGTTAACCTCTGTGGATCGTATATGAGGTTAACTCCAGGCAATGGGGAAAATCTATTGTAAAACCAAGTTTAACAGTTAGCTTTGATAAGAAAAATGCATCAAAGATAATTGTGTATTTTTATGTGTTTGTTTTTCTCCAGTCTTCTTCCAAGAATCCTCATTTCCTGCTAGTCAATCCTCTTCCCAATTAGCCGAGCAAAATTTATCAGTCTGGATAAGACATGAGTTTGATAAGACATGAGTTTGAGAAATGAGTGAAATGATGCTGTTAGTGACTGGCTGCCTCTTAGTCCTGCAAACCATCCATGTGTGAAACTGACTTGAGAGCGTGTTTGGAGGCACCTGACCATGGTGCCATTGGATGCAGGTACTTTCATGGTTTTACATAACTAGGACAAGGAAAGCCATGTGTTTACAAAATGTATAGGTGCAGCAGCAGAGAGAATGAGATTGTGTTTCTAATTAGGTAGAGCCTGGTGAGAAAAAACTCATCCAAGGGTTCCTCAAGGCAAACCCTGCATCCTCAGTCCTGCACTGTTACCCACCAGTACATGCACGCCTAGTCTTTGAGACGCGTCCTGCAAATACCTGTATCTGAGCACATTTGATGGACTAGTGGGCAAGGTGCCAGGACCCAACTTGCACAGGGATTTTGTGTTTTTGGCTTTGTGGATTTTACCCAAAGGATTCTGGGAGATGACTGGAATTGGAAGGCCAGATGGTATTTATGTAAGATATTGGATCTAGTCATATATCTGAGCCCTTCCCTGAGAGAAGCTGAATGTCCTGCTTTCATAAGGCACTCAGTAAGGACGTGAAGTTCAGGTGAGAAGAAGGATCAGTGGGTGGAGGTGCTGGCCTCATACCCACTTCAATGGGTGGCTTTGACATGGCAAAGGCAACAGTGCCAGCATAGCTCAGCACAGCCCTGGGGATGATACCTGATTCAGAGTCATCCTGACCACCTTATGCTGGCCCCATCAGCAGTGGAGGTGGTGAGGTGTTGCCCTTTCATAGTCACTGACCATCCAGGATAAAAGCAGAGCAAGTCACCATGAGTCCAGGAGACTCAGAAAGATTACAGAGAGATAAGGTTCTAGGGGAGAGTATCAGCATATTTGGGGTATCAGTCTTATGTGACCCATGCTTATTCAAATACTGGTAAAGGCTGAGTTATACACACACAGAAAAACTCAGGTCTATGAAGTCCATTAGCAAGTCAGTCTTGTTTCTATTTCCTCATCTCACCTCTTTGCTCCAAATCTTCCAGAAACTCCACTTCTATAGGATAAACTCCAAATGCACTATCTTGGATTTCCAGATCTTTTAAGTCTGTCCCCATCGAACTCATTAATCTTCGCACTCCACCCTCTAAACTGAACTTTGGTTACATACTGGGCTCTATGGTGACCTTTGGTGTCAATTTTTTTTTTTTTTCTCCTCTCTGTCTGCGTATTCTTTGCTTGTCAAGACCCAGGTCAAGCTCTGCCATTTTTCCAAGCTTCTTCTAATCAGGTCAGCCCACAGCAACCTTTCATGTTCAAATTCTTTCTTAGTCTCATATTTCCTCTCTATGTGATTTACTTAGCTTTCAGCATACATCACCTTGTTAGTTAGTTGTGTTTTCATGTAACATTTTGTTCATCTCCCCCGTTGCATCACAGCCTCCTGTTGGCCTGGCCCACTGCTGGGCATGTGAACTTGGTCAGGATTTTTGTGTGCCTGAGTCGCTGGGGATCTGACACAGGTGTCTTTGTGTGATTGTCTCATGCTTCATTTTCTGTTGAGCTATGGAAGCAGAAGTTCCCAGTAAATGGCTGCTCAGTACAGATGCACATTCATTAGCACTTTGGCTGTCATGGCCCCTCTGGTGTTCCCCCTGCTGACTGGGTTTCCAGACCATTCCAGAGAGTGGGTGGTTTAAACCATTTGCTGACTTTCTGAGTGGGAGGGTGGTGCCCTGGGGCAAGGATGCAATCACTGGGCTCATTTTCATCTTTGAACATAAATTCCCTGGAGCCTAGATTTGCTTTCTTGGAATAAAGTTATTTAATCATAGACTTCAGAGCGGGGAGGGAAGTTACATGTTGCACTGTTATCACTGTCATCTTTATCAATGAGCCAGATGAACGCGGGTTTCAATCATGATCTTATATTTATGATGACCATGTGACCATGTGACAGGTGAGTAACTTTCCTAAGACTCTGTTTCCTCAACTGCAAATTGAAGATACTGTTTCTCACTTAGAAAGTTTTGGGTGAAGATTAAGTGAGTTAAAATACATAAAGCATTAGAAGTCACAACTGATAGATAACAGGTTGTTACTAGATGATAACTATAATATCAATTATTATCAACCAAGTAATTATATCAAGCATATTTCTTATACAAGGTACCAGAGATACAAATACGCTATCATGCATTGTCTTTTCCCCACAAATGCTGTTAAATCCAGTTAGAGAGATTGAACATAAATGTAAAAATTTGACCAAAACTATTGAATCCCTCTTTTGTGCCAGGTACTAGGACATATCTAAGCTACACAAAAATGACACATACGCTACCTCCTCTCAAGGAGATATCAAAGCATCCAGGGAGCTATATGTAATTTGCAATGATAAAAAAGGGAAATTCGGTGCATATATGTAATGTGGATATCAGGCTTTTGTCTGCAAGTAATAACTTTGAGAAAGTGCAAACTGCCTTGAGCATTAAAGGTGATATGTTGTTTTTAATATCAGTAAGTCCTCCTAAGGACCTCAAAGCCACCAGTCACATCCTAGTCTATGTAAATTCGGATATAAAATGTGTAAACTGCATGGTGCGATGCAGTGGAGCTACACTGGGTAGGGTCTGGGGCTAGTGAATTAGTTCAATGTCACCAAGACCTAGATTGTTTTTTTGTCTTCCTGTTCTGCTATCTTCAGTGTTGGCTTCAAACTTGGGATTGCGGTTTGGTTCATGATGGTCACCGAATCTTCATGCTTTCTGTCCAGGAAGATGGGTAGATGAGATAGATAGACAGGTAGGTAGGTAGATAGGATAGATAGATAGATCAATTGATCATAGAGGAAGAGGGTAAGGGAGAGAGAATCTGAAGTCTTTCAGTCTGATCGGGTCAACATATTCACTAAGACAAGTATATCGTGTATGATTGGCTTAAGTTTGGATTCCTAAACCATTAGTGATCAGTTGCCCCAAACTAATTAGGGTACACCTTTAAAGCCAGAATCCCCATAGCTGCTGCACACATGAGAGGATGGAAATGCACTGGAATATCCAGAACTGAGCCTAAGCACAACATGGGACAAGTTGACCTTGTGGCTTTATTCATACATTGTTTCCTTTTATCAATATTCCTCATTGTATTCCAGGTTCATGATTATTTTAGTGGGCTACTTATTATATAATGCTAAAATGTACTATCTCCCATGACAATGACGATGCCTAAATTGTATAAATCCCCCAGGAGGAAAGCAGACAGTTGTCAGGTACAGAAATAATGGATGTGTTGGGTCCTCCTCACCTACTAGCTAAATGAAATTTTGTTATTTTTTCCTAGTTGTTTTTCTAAACATCTCAATATTTCATTTCACTATTCTTGTTCAGAATACAGGTAGGCCACCCATTAGATCCCTGGTCATCAATAGTGAGAAATTACCTCTCAAGAATTAGTGGGTCTTGAAAGCATGAATAGCATTTTACCAGACTAAACAGGTGACAAGAAGAATTTCCAAGGAAGAAGGAACATCATAAGCACAGATAAAGAAGCATAAAATTTTGTGATATATTTGTGAAAAGATGAACGCTCCAGGACTGTCAAAACATTAGGCTTGTAGGTAGAAAGAGTGATGAGAACTGTATTTAGAGTTTGTACCAACAGTTTTCTTGGTTGTAAGCAGTTGACACTGTGACTGGTTGACTGATGCCCCGAAAGAAGATAGAGACTTAAACAGATTAGGTTTAGGTCACAGGGTCTCCTCAGGACCTGGAAAATCAGACACAGAAGACAGGCAAGAAAAGGAGAAGCTAAGCAGCCCCAAAGTTATCTTTAAAATCATCCCCAAAATTAGTCCTGGAATGACACCACTGTCCCCACATCTTCTTCCACAGACACCACGAGTACTGGACCCTGGATGCTGGATGCCTCTGGATGCTCTATCATTGCTGCTCCTGAAAACTGCTGTCACTGCTGCTGACCCACGGCCAGTGTGAACCCTTCCCTGCTGCTCCAAGTCATTCGCTCCCAGTTCAGAGCCAGGGACGGGCACGTCTGGGAGTCAACATCAGTTACATGCCTGATACAAGAGAGGCTGGTACAATTGCAGCTCATCTTCCATCAAGACTCATATAGTAGATAAATTCCCAAACTTATAAAACATGTATAATTAATTCTTTAGGCAACGGAGGATGCTACTGCTGATGGCAAATACGATGGGAGAAATAATAATAGTGACTGTCACCATTTCATTAATGCTTAGCAACAACTTGATGAAGGGCATTATTATTCCCATTTTACAGATAACAGTTTTAGAGAAGTCAACCATATAAGGTACTTAAAGGGGAGTGGGAGGATAAATGTGCTCCAGGAAGAGCCTTTTCACAGCTATGCAGAGGAGGGCTAGGAGTAAAGAGACCCATCAGAGGATGAGAGCCCAAACAGAGGAGGAGAGGAAGGATTGGAGCGGTTGCCCTGGAACTTCAGTGCAGCGCACGTCAGAGTCACCACGAAGGCGTGTGAAACCACAGGTTGCTTGGCTCTAATCCCAGAGCTTCTTGATTCAGCAGGTCTGGCTGGGGCGCAAGAATTTGCAACTCCAACAAGCTCCGAGTTGATGATGCTGCTGCTGGTGCAGGGATCACATTTTAAATGGAATGCATTAAATGGATTTCAATTAAATAGATTAAAGAACTGTTTCTTAAACCTCGGTGATACATGGACCACTTTTAGTGAAATACATTATTGAGACCACCAACACCTCCCCTCCGTTTTTATTACAATATTACTTAAAATATACAGATGTGAAATTAACTACAAACTTCTTATGCATATAGCTCATATACAGCAATAAACCCTAAACCATGTTTAAATTAAATACAAACAAAAGCATGAAATTAATAAAATTTAAATTAAAACATTAACTTTAATGTGACATATTGTTCTCCTGAAATTAAAGGACCATTGTTGCATTTAAGAAAAAAAAAAAACATATAACCTCAAAACCAATTTTATTTTTAATCTCTTTTTGTAATGCTCATGTAAGGAGTGACTATTTGCATAAGCGTATTCTACAAAATGGTATTAATAACTTCCAGGCTCTGTTTGCAACCTTATACTCACTCAAAGCTCTGCCAGCGATCTCTACTACAGTGGCAGCTTCAATAGGATGTTTCCTAGTAGCTCTGTGAAGCGAGTTTCTTGCGCATGCTGAGAGAATTGTGGCATTACTGGAATCCGGATTAAACAGTCACTTAGTGTGTTATTACTGAGCTTGGGAACATAAAAATTTCTCAGTACATATTTACCGCTATACTTGCTGCTCATGATCTGTTACAAGGTGATGTGTGTCGTGGCCTGATCCATCCAAATCTTTAATTCACACACAGATGTGCCACAAATGGCGAGACACATGTGTCATTAGCCCTTTTAGTTCAGCATTTCTTACTACCATATGCTGCGTGATGATTTGATTCTGCTTTTGCAATTCCCTTCTCAAACAAATGCAAAACTTTTATCGTGTATTGTATAGCATCTGACTGCATTTGGATTCTCCAGGAGTAGTCCCTAAGACAAGGATTCTAACGATTGGAATTTATTAGGAAGCACCGTCAGGAAAGACCAGTAGGGGAAATGAGAGCAGCACAGAAGGAAGCCAAGTGAGGGCCTGATGCCAAGGGCAGTCCTTGCAGAGGATAACTTTGACTTAGTCCTGAAGGGGAGCTCTGCAAACAGGCCAGGTCACACCCAGAGTTCTCCTGACCAGGGACAAGGGAGCCTAAGTATTTATGCTTATGCACCCATCACACCTATCAGTCACTGTGTAAAGAGTATCCCAGGGGAGACCCAAATTACCAAGCACTTCTGCAGGTTCTGGAAACCTGAGTGCAACCCTCTACAGATAGACAGGTGCTGGCCGTTGGGTTTAAAAGCAGTGCATGAAAACCCTGGAGGGATTGAGAGGATGTGGATGGAGCACTGAGAGACTGTTCCTTAAGCCTGGAAGTGGCATGGCTTGCTCATTCGTTTTCTTCAGGTCCTTGCTCAAATGTCACCTTCCCAGTGAGGTCTTCCCTGCAACCCTATTAAAATAACACCTTCTCCATAATTCTCTGTCCCCTATGTTAATACATTTTGCATTTTCCCATATAGCAGCAATAATATACATACTGTTTATACATGTGTGTGCTTTGTATATGTATCCAATATAAATAAAAGCTCCATCAAAACAAGGAGTTTTGTTTACTAGTACATGTCCAGCAATAAGAATAGTTTCCTGATATGTAGTAGACACTTAATAAATATTTATTGAATGAGTGCATGGATGAATTAATTAAGTTGGAGAATTAGGCAAGGACCAGATCAGAGAAGGCCTTGTAGTCCAAGATAATGATTATCCTATAAGTAAATCGTTTTTAAGCTGACACAACAGACGTGTCTGTTATGAGGTCATTCTGGTCAGAGAAGGAACTATGGGATGCCGAGCAATAAGCTAAAAGGTGATAATGAAAATCACGGTGAGAGATGATACTGGCTTGGACTTGGATCATGACAGTGAAGATAAAGATGTGGATACTCCTGAGAGATACTTAAGAGGTGAAATCAATTGTGGAATGTTAGATACTGATGCATCCATCAGTATGAGGGAAAGGAGCATGTCAGATACGACCACAAAACAGGATAGATAAGAAACGTTGGAAGTAATCATATGTTGCATGGAAAGTCATGAGATCATTCCAGACATGTAGAGTTTTAAACTGAGATGTCAAGAGGGCAGATGGGTATTAATGTCTGGAGCTCAGAGAAGAAACCTGAGCTGATGATATGTTTATAAGTCCCCTACCTTTTATTATTAAAACTTTGGGCATAGATGAAATTGTTTGGGGAGAGAATAGAGGATAAAGAGAAAGAATGTCTGGTACTGAGTGAGCCTCAAAGAATGAAAATAGTAATACTTAGACAAAGGATTGGGGTTCCCTCCAAGGAGATAGAGAGAGAAGTCATTACAGAAGCAGGGTAAAACTAAGAGATTCCTGTATCATAAAAATCAAGGGGGAGAGATTGTTTCAAGAATGAGAATACCAAATTCTACACTGAATAAAACCCACCTGGACTGAACAATACAGAAGTCTCAAGAGACCTGGGGGAGAGATTTGGTAGGTCAGTGAAGCTGAACATTACTTGGAGGGAGTCAAGGACTGAGAGGAAAGGAAACAAAATCAGCAACTAGAGCCAACCTTTTCAAGAGGTTTGTCTTTTATCTATTTTTATATGTAGTGATTACCATTTGCAAATCTCAAACTCCCAAATTTATCCCTTCCCACCCTCTTCCCCCAGTTAACCATATCCCACTCCTGGACATATAGCCGGAGGGAAATCTAATTCAGAAAGATGCATGCACCCCAATGTTCATAGCAGCACTGTTTACAATAGCCAGGACATGGAAGCAACCTAAATGTCCATTGACAGATGACTGGATAAAGAAGTTGTGGTATATTCATACAATGGAATACTACTCAGCCATAAAAAAGAGTGAAATAATGCCATTTGCAGCAACAAGGATGGACCTGGAGATCATCATTCTAAGTGAAGTAAGCCAGAAAGAGAAAGAAAAATACCATATGATATCACTCATAAGTGGAATCTTAAAAAAAAAAAAAAAAAAAAAAGGAAAAAAAAAGAAGACGTTAATAAGCTCATATACAAAACAGAATCAGACTTGTAGACATAGTAAAGAATCTGACCTTTAACTCTAATCAAAGCCATTTCTTACACTCCCAAAAGGCATAGACTTTTCCTAGAGACCCAAAGCATCTGGGAGACCATATCTCATAGTCATGGAATGGCACACACTGGAGTCAGACTGCTTTGATTACAATCCTGACTCAAACTTTTAGCAGCTACCCATCAGCCCAGGGAACATGACTTAATGATTTTGACCTTCAGTTTGCACAGTTTATTACAGTGTGTATAACATTTACCTGTTGGGTGGGTTGTCGTGAAGATAAAATTGGAAAGTTCATGCATTCAGCAAACATTTAATGATGGTCAACTATGTTCTTAATGCTCTTTTGATCTCTGGATAGTGGTTCACAAAGAAGATAGAGCCTATTTTTCCCTGGGTCTGGTACACAGTAAGCACCCACTCATTCTGAAGCCAAAAGAGACTTCCTCTAGCAATTTATCACTCCCTTCTCTTACTATCCCATTTTAAGGTACTTCCAGGAAGCAGCATGGAACAGAGTGGTGAGGAGAATCAGCATGTTCCTGGGTGGGAGCAGAAGGTGTCCTCCACACCTGCACCCCAACGTTCATAGTGGCACTATTTACAATAGCCAAGACATAGAAACAGCCTAAATGTCCATCAACAGATGACTGGATAAAGAAGTGGTATATTTATACAATGGAAAACTACTCAGCCATAAAAACCAACAACATAACACCATTTGCAGCAACGTGGATGCTCCTGGAGAATGTCATTCTAAGTGAAGTAAGCCAGAAAGAGAAAGAAAAATACCATATGATATCGCTCATATGTGGAATCTAAAAAAAAAAAAACCACAAACAAAGCATAAACACAAAACAGAAATAGACTCATAGACATAGAATACAAACTTGTGGTTGCCAAGGGGGCAGAGGGTACACTGGAATTTGACACAACATTGTAAAATGATTATAGATCAATAAAAAATGTTTAAAAAAAAAAAAAAAAGGTGTCCTCCAGAGCCACCCAAGGCAACATAACCTTGAAGAAGAGCCAGAATCACTATTAAGGGAGACTCAAAGCCTCAGTCATACAACAGGCCGGCATCAGGTCTAAGGAAATGGTGGGGATGGGAATGAGGGTAACTAGGTTGGTAACTGGTAAAGCAAAGAAAGGCTAGTGATTGGGAACCAAGGCAACTGACACTTTTCAGATTATGCTCAGCAGTGACTATAGTAGATTAAAGGAAAACCTACAGAAAAATTTAAACACCTTGCAATCAGGGACTTTGTTTCATTTACTTTTGTAAAACTACCGAGTACAAAAAAAAAAGCATCATTAAAGCAACAAATAATAATAATCATAATGTCAACTGCCTTTCATTGGGAGTTTATAGTGTTCTAAGCCCTGTGAGAAACACCACAAATCTCACTTGATCTTTACCATGACCTATTATTTTCACACTTATTTATTTCATGAAAAAAGGAGATACAGACGCTTACACATTTGAAGTGACTCACACAAAGTCACTGAGCTAATTAACAGTGAAGGTGAGATTCAAACTCAGGTCCGTGATCCTGCACAGAACTGCCTCTCTAAGGAGTGTAGGTGAGCTAGCTTTGGTTACTAACCACCTGAACCTCTCTAGATCTTAGTTTATTCATGTATAAAATGGATCTAAATTGAATCTACCTCATAAGACCTCTCTGAATATTCAATGAGCTAATTCATACATTGCACTTATTACGGTGACACATAATATGTATAACAAGTAATACCTAGTACTACCATTAGGCATCTAATTCTGGCTTCCAGAAGTCTGCCGTTTAGATGACATACACATCTTTGTCACACAGTGTTGATACTAGCTTGATTCGGACAATAAAAACACAACAAAAAAGAACTACAACTGGATCGTGATGGTAGAAACTCTCAGAGTGTGTTTTTACCTTGAAGAGAATTAATCAAGTTAAATTTAGTTGTATAAGAAACCACGGATCAAAACTACAAACAGATTTAAACGAATCAATTGTGTACCTCTATGTATGAATTAGCTTCTTCATCAACATAAAAACCCACTCAGGCTTGTCTACTGCCTTACACTTTTAGAAAGTGCTTCACAGGCATCTTCTTATTTGATCCCGACCACCATCCTAGGAGTCCGTACTGTCTCATTTTTCACAAAGGAACCTGAGCCCCCAGAAAGAGAATAAGCTTGCTGCATGTGGTATGTCAAACTCAGAGATGATCTAAGGTTAACTCCAGATATACTAGCTCCCCATCTACTCTTTAAAGCAGATCACAGCTCTGAAACTGAAAAGACATCGCTGTCCTAGTTTCAACCAATAAAAGCAAGGAGATGGCAAAATGAAACTCTTGTTATATGAGGAAAATTAAAGGTGTTTAAAGTTATCCAGGTCAACTGAGTTACAAATGTTTAAATGTGCCAGCAATACCCTTGCCCTGACTTGTGTCTTGTACTACTCCTCCTGGAGGTGGTTGTCCAGACCACCCACGGCAGAGTCAAGAAGAATGAATGGAAAGCAAGAGATATAATGATTCTGGACCCAATACTACATGTCACAACCAAGGAGAGTTTCCTGCTCTGCGAAAGACAAGGTAACTCTTGTCTTTTAAAATAATAGTGACATCCCCTTCCAGTTCCCATCTATTTTTGCATAGCACTTATCAATTGTCAACACAAAGGCGCTCAGTTTGGTTAAGCTAAAATTAAACCTTGCATTGATGAAACACCCTCAAGGCACTCAGTAAGATGAGGGTGATGAAATGATGACAAAGCAGATGATTAATAAGAGTTCATGCTTTTCCCATTTGGAGAAAAGTTCTACTTATATTCAGAAAAATGATTATTTGCTAAAGAATATGTTAACCTCAATTATTATAATCAGATTATAATTGGATTAGCGTGGCTATTCATAAGAGCACAATGACCAAAACAGAGAAAAGATCAATTGAAAAATTATTCTTTTTAAGAATTCAATTTAAATGAATGTTTTCATTTATTTTAGCTCCCACTTCACCTCCCGCCCCCATATGTTCCAAAACAACGTATAAGCATATATGTCAGTGGATTAGTATGTTTCCTTGAAAAATGCAAAATGCTGTCTTTTATGCAATGGATTTCATTCGGTTTCCTATTTTTGTTGTTCAATATTGCTTTTCAATGTATTTATGTTATTATCTGAGCATCTAGTTCACAAAATATTCTTGCAAAACTAATCTATCATTTGTATTTCATCATATTTTACCGAACCATGCCCCCAGTAATGGACACCTGGGATGCCTCCAACGCCCTGCTGCCAACAAGAGTACTGTCACCAACACCTTCAAACATATCCCTCCAGGGACCTGTGTGGGTTTCTCTGAAGTGGGATTTCTGGGTCATAGACTATTATCTACTTACATCCCCCTCTTGCTGTCATTTTGGACTCTGCGGTTACTATATCATTATACCCTCTCGCTAGCTGTGTGTGAGGGATCCTGCTGCTTCCTCACATTCTCACAGTATTTGGAATTAGCCACATTTCTGACGTTTAGCAATCTGATGAAGGTAAAGTGGTATTTTGTTTTTTGTTTTGATTTGCATTTCTTTAATCACCACTGTGGCTGAGCATCCATTTGTTTTCATGATTATCATTCCAGTGTTCTCCCTCATTCATTCACTGACTCATATCCTATACTTATTTTTTTTCTAGTGCGTTTCCCATCTTTTTCTTGTTAATTTTCAGCCATTCTTTGTAATTTCTGGGTTTCGTTATGTATTGTTTTCAGATCATGCAGATGTCTTCTCCCAGACTGTCACCCTTCTGTTAAGTGTCTGGAGTGCCTTTTATTAAACAGAAGTGCTTAAGATTGATATTGACAAATCTATAAATCTTTCACTTTATGGTTGGTGTGCTTTGGGGATCACTCCAATATCATGGGGAAAAAAGTTTTAAAAGTCTTACTCTTTTTTTTTTAATTTTATAGTCTTACTTTTCAAAAGTGGGCTTTAATCTCTGGGTAGTTCATCTTCGTATATGGGGTGAATATTTTTCTACATAGTGTGAGCCTTTTTTTTTTTTTCCAGCCCAACTGTTTATTTTTGATGTTCTGATCAGCAATTTCAATGTGCGGAGGAGGGAATTCCCCACACCAACAAGCAATCATTTGGACACCAGTAGGGTATCCAGGAGCTCAATCAATTCTGATTCTACTACCTGAAGGTAGTATCAGATTTCACACGTTAAGAGTTCGGTCCTACAGGACTGCCCCCCAACAACTTCAGATGCCAGTTCACAAGCCCAGTGGTTAACCTGGGCATCTGACCTGGCTACAGCACGACCTGCTCCTTGCAGTTCAAACACCAGTCCCAAGTCCAGGTTGTTACCTCTACTTCTCTGACCAACTAGATAGAAACCAGAACTTCCCACAACCTCCTCCTCTGGTTGGAATAATTTGCTAGAGTGGCTCACAGAACTCAGAGAAACATCTCACTTCCTAGGTCAAAAGTTTATTTAAAAAGGCTACAGCTCAGGTGGAAGAGATGCATGGGGCAAGGTGTGGGGAAGGATACAGAGATCCCATGCTCTCTCTAAGCACACCACTGTCCCCACTCCCCATGTCCACCAACCAGGAAGCTCTCTGAATCCAGTCCTTTTCGGTTTTTATGAAGGTTTCATTGGCATAGTTGATTAAAACATTGACCTTTGATTTTTTTTTTTTCTAATTCTTGTTTTTTTATTGATGTGTAGTCGATTTACAATGTTAGTTTCAGGTGTATAGCAAAGTGATTCAGTTATACATATATATACATTTTTTTTCAGATTCTTTTCCATTGCAGCTCTTTAAAAGAAATTGAATATAGTTCCCTGTGCTGCAGAGTAGGTCCTTCTTGTTTATCTATTTTATATATAGTAATGTGTATCTGTTAATCCTAAACTCTTAATCCATCCCTCCCGCCTCCCTTTCCCTCTTGGTAACCACAGTTTTTTTTGCTATGTCCGTGAGTCTATTTCTGGTTTGTAAATAAAATTTGTACTTTTTTTGTGGTATATATATATATACAGTGGAATATTAATCAACCATAAAAAAAGAATGAAATAATGCCATTTGCAGCAACATGGATGGACCTAGAGATTATCATATTAAGTGAAGTAAGTCAGACAGAGAAAGATAAATAAAACAAACATTGTATGATGTCGCTTATATGTGGAATCTTAAAAAAAAAGGCCATTAGTGATTGATGCAAACTCCAGCTCTTCTTCCCCTCTCAGAGGTCAGGAGGTGGAGCTGAGAGTTCCAACCTCTAATTTCCTGGTTGGTTCTCTTGGCAACCAGCCCCAGGCTCAGACACATTCTTAAAGTCACCTCATTAACATAACAAAAGACACTTTCATCACTCTCAATACTTGGGGAATTCTAAGAGTTTGGGGAGCAGTGAGCCAGGAACCATAGTTGAAGACCCAAGGTACTTGAGACATATATAAATCACAATATTATACCAACCTACTCCTGATTTTTGATGCCACATTTATCACACATGAAGCTCCCATATACATGTGAGTCTTTTGTTATCTCTGTTTTTCCTGTTGATGCATTTTTCTGCCTCTGCGCTAGTACCATACTGTTTTGAATCGTAATAACTTATAGTTTGCCCTCACATCTGGAATAGCAAGATCGATTTTTCACTCTTCTCTTCCAAAATTGACCTTAGCTATTTGTGAACACTTATCCTCACCTAGATATAAGTTGCCCATGTTTGTTGTTACTTAGAAATTCCTCTTGGAATTTTTACTGGAATTACATTGAATTTGTAAATTACAAAAGACAAATTCCTCTTGGAATTTTTACTGGAATTACATTGAATTTGTAAATTAATTCCAAAAGACATTTTTATAGGATTAGTTCTTTCCATCATAAATCCAGTATAAATCTTTATTTTTTCAAGCCTTACTAAACACACATTTTTTCTCTTCAAAGAAAAATGATGAGTCCATAAGTTATGGCTGCTTTTGTTCTCCAGTGAGAATGTTATTTTATGGATGTTAGTGTGTGAAGATGATTTCAGGGCTGGAGGAATGCCATTGATTATTCTTAATATATCTTGGATCTAGCGACCTTTCAAGATGCTCTGATTTGTTCTCTGTTCTGTCTGTAGAATCTATTGAGTTATCTATGTAGATATATATATCCTCTTTAGGGAGCAAATTTTGCCTCTCTCCTTTCAATTTCTTACCTTTTATTTTTTTCACCTCTCATTTATTTATCCAGGACTTTTAATGCTATGGTAGTCATAGTGATAAAAGGCATTCTTGTCTTATTTCTGATCTGGTCATAAAAGCAATATATTGTTTCTCCATTACGTAAGATGTTTATACGTGGACTTTGTCAAGTTAAGGAAATTGCCTTCTGGTCATAGTTTTCTAAGTGTGTGTTTTTTTTTTCTATTACTAGTAAGTGTTGAATTTTACCAAACGCTCTTGTTTTCTATCTCTTGAGATAATCACTTTTGCCTTCTTTAGTCCATTAATGTAATGAATTATATTGATAGATTCTCCTAAAGTTAAAGCTTTCTTACATTCCTGAAATCAACCTAGTATCTTTTATTTTTATTATTCTGTTGAATGTAGTTAGCTAAGACTTCATTTTGGACTCAGACAGTTTATAAGACAGCATTTTCTGATGTACTCGAGGCAAAAAGTAAATACAAAATTCATGTGAGCATGTACGCTTTAGAAGTTGACCAGTTACTCACCATGAGAGAGGCACCAGAGCACACACTCCTTTCCTTTGTTTCCTTTCTTCCGTGTGGCAGGTTCTGCCACCTACTCTGTACCCGGGGGAGACTTGCTCTTAAATATTTAGATAGCGATTGTTAAAAAGAGAATCACATTAGCACTGGCAAGAGAAATAAATAAATAAATAAATGTGTCTAAGCATTGATTCCCTACCCTAGAAAAAATCTTAGATTTCAAGCACATTTGAACCAATGCTTAATGTTTGCAGGCAATCCCGTCAGAAACCCCGAAGCTGGGCTGCTTCCACCCCTGATGATCTATCAGCCGCAGGATTGCGGTACACAGCATACAAATTAAAAAAGGAGTCTGTTAGGAGCCTTTTCAGCCCTGCATTTACCACCACCCTCCTCAACAAGAGACTTGGATTGTTTTTGCAAAAGTCTGCCTCTCCAAATAAAAGCAGTATCATCAGTCACTGGAGAACAAAACTAAACATATGTCTGTTGAATGACTGCTGCGTATAGAATCCAGCATGCAGGGGCTGTTTATGCCATAAAAAGGTACCTGGTGGGGAACTTCAGTATGGGTTGCTGTTGCAATTACGGGTGGTGTTTGAGCAGAAAGCAAGGATCCAGGGCCTCAGGGCCCAGGAAATCCTCATTTCCTTTGAGACAGCTTTTTGTAATATACTGAGGTATAGATCAGTGTGGAAGGAAAACTCCAAGCAGGAATTAATTAATGGCTTAATCAGCTCACCCATATTTATTGAGCTCCTGCTAAGGCCTAATCGCTGACTCTACAAAGATGATGACACACAGTTTCTAAGTCCCTACTCTTAAGAATGCGGAGGGAGAGAGACCCACAGTAAACAACTAAAAATAAGCACCAGGAAGATAATGCAATGTGATGTGCTAGGAATACACGGGGTGCTGTGGGGGCAGAAGAGCTTTGCAGCCTGGACAAGGAGGCGGTCCAGTAGTCTGCTCAGAGGAGAAGATGCTTGAGCTGATTCCCGAAGAAGTAAAAGTTAGCTAGGTGTGGAGAGAGCATGTGTGTGTGTGTATATGAGTGTGTATGTGCACACGCATCTTGGTGTGGAAATAATGATGGGGAGGCAGAATGTTCCAGACAGAAGGAAAAACATATGTAAAATTCCAAGAGAAAGAGAGCTTACACGTGATTGGCCAACTGCCAATAAATTATGAGACTCAAGAATTTTAAAAGTGCCTGTATATCAGGCCAAGGTAATTGGTATTTTACTAAAGGCTAACAGAAGCCACTGGAGAAGATTAAGGCAAAGAATGACATTAGCCTTGAGAAAATGCCCACTGTAGCACTGGGTGTCTCCTTCCGACCATTACCCTAAAAACCTCTGTGCCGACTCCCTCTCTTTCCAGGAAATAGCAGGTCACAGAAAAAGCCTGCAGGAAAAAAAAAAATCCTCCACTTATGCTAATGACCCACCCTTCATCTTTCAAAATGTCCCCAAAGTGTTTGCTTGTACCCATGCAGCCATGTCTGCCAAAGGCACTGAAGGGCAATCAGAAAATCGTCCCCAAACTCCCAACGTAGGAGAATCCTTGCCAGTCAGAGACTGTCTCCGTGCTTCCTCTTTTTACTCTAGAAAACTGACTCTCCTTTCTACACCTTTGAAACTCTGCTGAAACAAAAGTGAGAGCCGACGGCTCCCTCTCCGAAAGTTTCTGATACCCAGCCTGTGTCTTGGACTTAGCTTTGTCTCTGACATCAGAGATGCTGCAGAATAAAAAGGAGGCTGAGGAGGAGGGAGTGGTTAGACTAAAGGCAAGAAAACAAATGAGGATGCTGATGCTGTGTTCCTGGAGAGGAAGGGAGGAAGGGAGGGAGGAAGGAAGATGGGGGGAGGAGCTTAACCAGGGTGTGGCAATAGAGAGCAAAAGAAACAAATGGATTCAGCATGCACTAAGGAAGAAGGATCAAATGAAGTTTCTGACTTCCAGATGGGAAGGTTAACATTCTCTGAGTGAATGTGTTAAACAGAACACTGCCTGCCCCTAACTAACCAAATTAAGGTTTTTAGAGGGGTGGCAGGATAAATTGGAAGTTCGGGATTTACACACTATTGGAAGTTCGGGATTTACACACTATTATTTATAAAATAGATAAACAAGAAGATTCTGCTCTATAGCACGGGGAGTTATATTCAATATCTTGTAATAACCTATCATGAAATATATATATACATATATATGATATATATATATATATATAATCACTTTGCTGTATGGTTGAAATTAACACACTGTAAACCAACTATACTTCAAAAAATAATTAAAATGCAAAAAAAATAAGCTTTTAAAACAATAATCGGAGGGAGGATTACAAACCACTTTCAGAAGTAAAAATACCATGAACTAAAATGGATACAAAGTAAACTCACAAGATTTTTAAAGTAGGCCCTCCAATGTGAGAACAAAAGTGAAAAAGGTGCGGGATTCCTGCCCCTAGGTCCTCACATGCAGGGAGGGCTGTCAGCTCATCACCTACAGGCACAGACGGGAGGTCCCGGGAGCAGACGGCTCTGCGGGGAAGTGTGACTCCTCCACCAGCACCTCCAGCGTCCAGGGCAGATTTCATTTACCAGCTGACACATCGTTGACTCCTCCTGACAAGTCAGAAGTGATAACACTGGGGCTTTAGCTATTGTCTCTCCTCCATCTCAGGGGTCCCCTCACAACTGCGCCCACGTGACTATTCCGCCTGTCCTTTCTCCTGCTCAGCGGGTCATTTTTTCACTCATAGGTGGTGAGCTCCCTAGAGGCAGAGCAAGGAATTTGGATTTTTCTCCAGCTCTGTCTCCCTTTCAGCTCCTCTTTTTCTATTTCTCCATTTCTCTCTGTCACTCTCTCCCTCTCTTTGCCTCTTCTTTTCTGCCTCCATTTCTGTCTCTACAGAGGCATAGAAATCATCCTTTTGGTTCCTCCTACAGTATCCTGACCAGTCTTCCTAGAATGTAAATGAAACCATGACTGAAAATGACTTCTTTTTGTTCTCATCTCTCCCCAGAGGACAAGCATATTTGTACAATCCAGCTTAGGCTCTCTTTTGGAACTTCAGGTACACAAGTGCACACACACATATACAATTGCAACATTCTATTTACTTTTCTAGCTCTTTAAGCAGAACCTTACAGACAAGAACCATGTGATTATATTTGTATCCCTAGCACCCAGCATAGGGCCAGATACCTAGGAGGTACTTACCCAGTATTTGTCAAATGAATGTTTCATAAATGTTTAATAAATGCAGAAAACCTAAGCTAATGAAGACTATGAGTCAGGCATCCTTGAAAGAGGTGGAATAATTAAGTATTAAACTGTGAAAATGATTAAAGGAGGTGTGAACAAATCGATGGACCACAAATTGTACCTCACAATGAACATGTGTAACCAGGGCAGCTCCTGGTTTGAGTTGGGAAGAGGGGAGGCAACTAGAGACAGTCTGACTCCCTGCATATGAAAAGCATCATTCCCACATAAAAATATGTCAGCTCAGTCAAAAAATACTTAGCTAATACAGTACACTCAGAGATTAAGACAGATGAAGTCCACATTCACTACCATTAATCCTGGCTGGTTAAGCTCTCTGAGTCGCAGAGAACAGACTCCTGTCTATTATAATAGTAATACAAGTGGTCACTGCTTGTGTGGGCCCCTCTGCAAGATTCGGGCTCCTTACAGAAGCAGAAATGGACTTCCTCCCCCATCCATAAAATATTCAAGCTTTTCCCAACCATCCCAGTCTAGGGAAGATTCAATAGACATATGGTAGAGCCTCCCTCAAAATTCATTCCCTGAAGAGATGAGCTCTTTGAACAATATGAGAACATGGTACAGATGGGAAAGGAGGTTGATGGATGGAAATGTAAATATGAAAGTTTAATGAGGGCTCTTCCTTCTCACCTAAAAGGAGATGGTAAATATTTCATGCCCTGCTCAGCAGGGCATCAAGCATCAGGTACCATTAGTGAGATAACCCTCATCTTCTCCAAAAAGCTAACACTGGTTTGTGATATTTCATAATACCCAAACCTAGCCCACCTCCCCTACTCCACACCGTGGACACCCAAACTTCCAGGGTCAAAAAGATGACTTAATCGTCTCAATAATGCTGCATTTTATTTCCTCCTTTGGTCTAGTATTTTGTTTTTGTTTTTCTTTTTTTTTTTTTAATTGAGTTATAGTCAGTTTACAATGTTGTGTCAGTTTCCAATGTAGAGCATATTTTTTCAGTTATACATGAACATACATCTATTCATTGTCACATGCTTTTTCACTGTGAGCTACCACAAGAACTTCTATATATTTCCCTCTGCTATTCAGTATAATCTTGTTTATCTATTCTATATATACCTGTCAGTATCTACAAATTTTGAACTCCCAGTCTGTCCCTTCCCATCTCTCTCCCCACTGGCAACCACAAGTTTGTATTCTATGTCTATGAGTCTGTTTCTGTTTTGTATTTATGTTTTTCTTTTTTAGATTCCACATATGAGTGATCTCATATGGTATTTTTTATTTCTCTTTCTGGCTTATTTCACTTAGAATGACATTCTCTAGGGACATCCATGTTGCTGAAAATGGTGTTATGTTGTCATTTTTATGGCTGAATAGTATTCCATTATATAAATAGACCACATCTTCTTTACCCAGTCATCTGTCGATGGACATTTAGGCTGCTTCCATGTCTTGGCTATTGTAAATAGTGCTGCTATGAACATTGGGGTTCAGGTGTCTTTCTGAAATAGGGTTCCTTCTGGATATATGCCCAGGAGTGGGGTTACTTGGTTATATCAGTATTTTGAACATATTAGGACAAAGCTCCAGTTGATTGCAATGTGCAGAGAATAGAAGGCAACTTTTGATGAACTAGATTGTGAGTTAATTGAAGTTTTTATTTCATCCAATGTTCTTGGAAGTCTATTTTCCTTGCAATGAGCTACTTTGATGGTAGTGACTCTTCTAAGCCCAGGGCTGGCATCGTTGTAAGAAAGAAGGGGATACAGCATGAGACAAGCATAGAAACAGAAGGAAAATCTCGGGAAATTGCAAGAGACAACAGGGAGTGGGTAAACCTTTTGCAGAGTCAAAACCAGGATCTAGAATGACAGAAACCTCGAAACGGCCATGTCAGGAAGGTGGCTTTGGAGAAGAAAAGCAAAACCAGTAGGAGTGCTAAACACCAAGTCAAGTCACCCAAAGAATTTCATTCTTCAAGGCAGGAGCAAAGAGAGTTAGGGCCCAGGGTGGGGAAATATAGAGTGAAGAGGAATAAGATGACAATAGATCTCGTTCAACTGACTGGTGTAAAGCAAGATTCAGTCCCGTACACCAGCAGCCTTGAGGGGATCAACAAATACCCAGAAACCTAAGAAACTCAAGGATAAGAGCTCCGTAGTGCTCCTAAGAACCTAAGGGCCATGTCATTGATTCCAGGGGGCAGTTAGTCAAGTAGATAAGCCCACGGTTTCTGGTCTCTAGTTGTGTGATCTTGTGGAAATTAGTTTGCCTTTCTAAACCTCGGTTATGGGATTTCATAGTACCTGCCCCATGTGCTTTTAGTCTGATTACCTCTCTAAAGTCATTCAAGGTGTTTGATACCTGATTTTTGTTTCCAGACCATTTGTAATGTTAGACCTCCACCCTGTAAATCTCCTTCATACACACACACACACACACACACACACACACACACACACACACACACACACCAGTAACAATTTTTGAAATGACTGCTTCTACTTACAAGTGTAAGAAATATCTACCTAGACCATTATCTGACTGATTCTGGCCAGAGAAACGAAAGCCAATAGACACCTGGATATTTAAAGAGAAGCTGAGAGCAAATTAGAAAATAATTGAGGGCTGAGTCAGCCTCCTTTCTGCAACTTCCTCCAATTCCCCTCTAGGGGGTGCCCTGTCCACTTCTGAGTGTCCCCTGCTTTGTATCCAACTTCCTTCCTCTTCAGCAAAACTGAAAAAAAGACCTCGTAAAGGTCATTTTTAGGAGAGTGTGCAAGTCTAGGGTTCCTTCTTTCACATCAGGCTTGAGTTCTAAGTTTTTTTTATCTCAGATGAGGAATAAAAGTCTCTCCGACTAGTTAAAGGGACATTAAACATTTAAGAAATTAAAAAGGAGATATATTACTAGAACCATGGAAGTCACAGCCAATCACCAAAGACTATTCTGCCCATTGCTAAAGCTGGTCCCAACGCAACCTATGGAAAATAATTGTCTTCCTTTAATAAATCAGAATCATTCACAGCCTCAAAAGTATCACTCGGGACTTTAGAGATTACTGTTAAAGGGAAATGAAGACTGTACCTTAATCCTAAATCACAGGCTAGAATTTCCTCTTTGGAGAAAAATCACACTTTTAAACTGCAACAGTTTCATCTGACCTTTTTCTCCGAAAACTGAAAACAAAGCCATTTAGTCAACTGAAGAATCCAGTTAAATGGTGTTTTCCTTGGTTTGGGCCTTTCCTGTGATCCACACTAAAGGGGTCTCTGTCTATTTCTTATTTACGAAACTCACTACCCAACAAAGCTAAAGGAGCCTCCCCATGCCAGCTGACCTGAAAACCTTCCTGACTTTAGCTTGATAAGAAACATTGAATTAATTAAAGGCAAGCACAGTGTCCTGAACGGAGACAAAGACTCTCTCAGTGAGAACGGCACACGCAAACCCCAGAAGCCTTTTATGGCCGGTACATGAGCAGTTCAGCCCCTCTGCTGCCTTTCAATTAGTTGGGAAGGTGGAGGCCGCCTGCTAGCTGGGCTTTGGAATGTGCTGAGTCTCCTCTGGTGGATGTGGCGTGTAATTAGCGGGCACGCTGGCGAGGAGTTGGTCCTGCAGCACACAGCCGTGGGAATCAAAACCACAGAGTTCCCACCCCCCACCTCGTCGCTCTTCTTCAGTTTGCTGCCATGGAAAGCAATTCCAGGCGGCAGGGGGAAAATGCATAATGAAAGATGGAGAGTGTGCCCGCCTGCCTTTAGTCTGGGGTTTTGTAAAGGGGTTCTTTTATGAGGAAGCCAAGGTAACAGGGAGCCACAGAGAGGTCAAGCAAGTGGAGGCCAGAGCCCTGGGGCCAGAAGGGTCCCCTCCATCGGCAATCCAGCCTTTGCAGATGACAGCCCTTCTCATTTTCTACCCTAGAAGCAGCAGGTGATGGATCAAAAGGGTAGCAAGTGACAAGTTGCTATAAGAATAGTAGTTCAAAGTTGGAGCATTTGAGCCAGGCTGCCAGTCGTGGGGGAGTTGGAGAGACAGGCTGAATCTCAACGTATGTGGCACTTAGCCCGCAACTGGCATAGATACCCTCAACTCTGTTGTAGTAAAATTGTAGTAAAAAAAATTACAATATTAGCACCAAGTATATTAAGCATCTATTATGTGCTAGGTCCTTTAAAGTCATTTAGTTGTGACTCAAGCATTTTACTGGATAAGGAAAGAAGGGTTCAGAGAGGGTGGAACCGTTGGCTCAAGATCACATGGGAAGCAAGAGCTGAAGGTGGCCCCCGGACCCAGGCCTGCCTGCATGTGCCCTTTTGTACCAGAGCCAATCATTGTCATTCTCAGGGGCTTTCTGAGGCCCAGTGGGCCCAGTGTTCTTGCCAACTCAGACTCCTAGAAGGTTCACTTTTAGGACATGTGCTTGTCAAAATGAAAACCAAAAATAAATAGATGATGGCAGTCAAAGAAGCTACACTCTCTTTGGGGCTTAACTGCAATAAGCATGTAAACTCACCCTCAAATTATCGTGCATTTAGCGCTGGAAATTAAATTCATTAATTTTTGTGCAGCTACCACTGAAATCTTACAGCAAGTCCACTCTCTGAATAAAATATTTTAAAAATAATAACATACTTATTTCTGCTTATTAACAATTTAATAGCTATATGTTAAGCATTTTTAATTAAATGAAAAAGGAAAAGGTTGGATGGAAAATTAGAAGATAATCAAATGAGCAGCACCCTCAACAGAAAAGCAACAGAATCAAGACCTCCAGGGAGAGCTGTCTTCTGTCTTCCTACCACTGTGTTGCCCCTACAATCAGTTTGGTAAACCAGATGCAGAACGATTAGACTTGGGGGAGAGTCAAGCAGAGAAGATACCATGGAGAGTCTTGCATCAATGAATGTTAATAAATCTGGACCTCACCATTTGCAGCAACATGGATGCTCCTGGAGAATGTCATTCTAAGTGAAGTAAACCAGAAAGAGAAAGAAAAATACCATATGAGATCGCTCATATGTGGAGTCTAAAAAAAACAAAACAAAAACAAACAAACAAAGCATAAATACCAAACAGAAACAGACTCATAGATATAGAATACAAACTTGCGGTTGCCAAGGGGGCGGAGGGTGGGAAGGGATAGACGGGATTTCAAAATTGTAGAACAGATAAACAAGATTATGCTGTATAGCACAGGGAAATACACACAAGAGCTTGTGGTAGCTCACAGAGAAAAAAATGTGACAATGAATATATATATGTTCATGTATAACTGAAAAATTGTGCTCTACACTGGAATTTGACACAACATTGTAAAATGATTATAAATCAATAAAAAATGTTTAAAAAACTAAAAAAGAAACAAACAAACAAACAAAAAATAAATAAATCTGGGCCTTGTCTCATCAGACAACATTTTTCCATCATCGTGCCTGCCAACCAGGAGACAAATTGGCATTTCACAACCAGGTGTGCAATAGGTCATAAGTGAGGTATTACTAATAAAAATTTAAATAACTAAGATTTTTACATGATCATTTTTATAAATTCAAAGTTAGTCCTATAATGATATTCATATTCACATTTTGATATGTTTTCTTGAGTTGGAGAGAAAAAGAGGATGTTAAACAAAGCATTCCAAACAAAGGTCATAACCAGACCAAGGTGTCTCTTGGGAAGTCTCCCATGTGAACAGCAGCTGTCAAGTGACTCTCTGTGAAGAAAAGGCCGACGGTGTCTATGGTAGGGGTGGGATGTCCCTGAGGAACTGTTACCTGAGTTTTACTACCATGCTTTCCTTGGCAAACTTGTGATCGTCTGGGTATTCCACCTCCCCCGACATAGAACTTCCTCTCTTCTCCTTGACAACTCTCATCATCAACCCTGTTCAAGGGTCAATCTCAGCATCTAGAACAAGACTTAAGACTAGGAGGGGCTCAGTATAACTTGGCTGTTGAATTAATCAAACAGGGATTCCTTGTACCAATCATCTGTCATCTGGTGCTTTGCTTGTTATGCAGCACTATATATTTGCAATAGATAACTGATACAAAGGTTGATACTAAATGTGAGTTCTGATAAAACAATAACCCAACAAATATGGAATTGGTATTGGAAATGGTTAACAGACATCAAGGAAATTGTCATAGGAGATGTTATGGACTGGATATTTGTGTCTCCCCAAAATTCATACATCAAAATCCTAACCCCCAGGTGATGGCGTTAGTAGGTGGGGCCTCTGAGGTAATCAGGTAATTAGGGTGGAGCCCTCATGAAAGGGATTAGTGCTCTTACAAGAGAAAACCCAAAGAACTCTCCTGTTCTTTCACCACATGCAGACACACTGAGAAGACAGCCATCTCTGAACCAGGAAGCAAAGCTTCACCAGACACTGGATCTTGACCTTGGCCTTCCAGCCTCCAGAGCTATGAGAAATTTCTGCTGTTTATAAGGCACCCAGCCTATGGTATTTTGTCATAGCAGCTCAAGCTGACTAAGACAGGACACTAGAAAATACTGAGAAAACGGGTTTAGAATGCTAGAAAAATCATGAGAAACTATTACACAAGTCTGGAAAAATGGCAAGAAATAAGCTAGAGGAAGCTAGATAAATTGTTCATGTTATGGTGCAGGGCAACATTTGGTAACTTCACCCCCTTGGCTAAACCATTACATTTATAAATCCAACCACAGAGACAGCATCAGTCCTAGAAGCAGATATCTACATGAAACTTTCATCTGTCTTGGATGGTTGACTAGTGTAACAAGGTCAAAGTTCTTATGAACTTTCTGACACGGTATGGTTTGTAGAGTAAACTCTGAGACAAGAGTTCATCAAAAACAACAGTCAAGACCTTACCTTACCACTGAATTTATAAACCAAGACTTACCACCTGACTTCTCTGCGCCTCAGTTACTTCGTCTGTAATGGGTGCTAGGAAGAGAGTGGACAAGGAAAGGTGGGCAAAATGCACTTGCATCTCTTTTCCCGATAAGTACAGAGAGCACTCCAAAGTCAGGAAAGAAGAGCCAGCCAAATTTGCCAGGCTGAGAAGAAGAAAGATTGAGTGTGATTGAGAAATAGTTGTTTTTTGTTTTTAGACAGATCAAGGCTTGTTTTATAGAATGAGTGATCTATGTAATTGTCAAGGCAACAATGTACAGACAGGAGGGGAAGAACTTTACTTCTTGGTCTGTTCCTCCTTGGACAGAGTCTTGATGGTTTCCTCTTTCTTGGCCCAGAGCCCTCTTCACGGCGCTTGTTGCTTCCCAGGTCTTAGACCTGGGGGCCTCAGCCTGGTCCTCCAGAAGTGTCTTCTGAGCCTTGTCTGCCTTCAGCTTGTGAATGTGTTCCATGAGGACCCACTGGTGTTTGAACACGTTACCCTTCACTTTCAGGTACAGGCTGCGATGCATATGGCGGTCAGTCTTAGATCCACAGTGTCTTCTGAACAGCCGGCACAGAATCCTCATCCAGGTTACCTTCTTGGGCATTGGAGCATTAGCAGTGCCCTTCCGCTTACCTCTGCTCATATGCCTGCCCTTCCAGTGGGCCACGGAGCTCTTCCGGCATTGAGCCTGGGAATGAACAGTCGGGATCTGCTGATGGAAGTTGGCATTGGTGATTTCATTGATCTCATTGGGGTCCAGCCAGATTTTTTTTTTTTTTTTTTGCCACAGCAAAGGACACTGGAAGCAAACTTCTTCTGAAGCCCGAGCATACTCATGGCTGAGGCTACAGCAGCAAAAGAAAACTTAGAAAGAATTGTTTTGAATGGGATAAAACACCAACAAACAAAAGTTCCATTGAGCTGAAAAAAATTACCTGCAGGCAAAGGAAAAAGATGTTTTGTTTAAACCCACATTGAATCTAGCAAAAATTACGAGACTAACACAGGAAAGAAACAAGAGAAGTCAACAAAAACATTTCTCTGGAAGATAAAGGCTAACTTAGGCAACTGACTGCTTTGAACTTCCAGAGAAATTAAAAAGAATGGAGACTTTCTTTGACAATAAAAAAAAAAAAAGATCAAATATTAGAGGCAATAGAATGGGTGAAAAGGAGTGTGAGGTTCTAAGGAAGAAAACAGGAGGAAAATAATATCACTGCAGAAATTTAAGCTAAATTAGAAGTAAAAATGTACCACATGCAATGCTAAAGGAAATGGTAAGGAAATTTTAGAAGATATAGGAAAAAAAAACAAAACAAGAAATACACAGTACAGGTAACTGGCGTTTCCTGAAAAGCTAATAAAATAAGATGAAATAAAATAAACTTCAAAAATACATTTGAATCATAACTATTTATGTATCTATAGTTAGAATCAAATGCAAAAAAAAAGCTAATTTTTATTAATTTTTTTATCACTGGGTAGTGGAATTTCATGTGATTTTCATTAGTTTTCTCCTGTTCTATATTTTATAGATTTTCTACCAGAAAACGTATTTCTTTGTGGTTATAAAAAGCAATGAGAGCTCTTACTTGAGTCCTCAGCATGTTACTCTGAGGTGTCCTGGGGGCTCAATCAAAGGCAAAACGGAGCATTGTAACATGACATGACTTCAGTGAAAGCAGTCTTTGTTCACCTCCGAGATAGCTTTCATGGTTCAGCCACACTATTTCCTCTTTAAAATCAGACAGTATTTGAAAGATTATTTCCAAGTTCTGTTTTTTCTTCCAAAACAGATGCACTTTATGGGCTTTAACTACCAACAAAGAAAAAACTCCAAAATTTCTAGAACCCAGATAAGGTTAGCATTTAGCACACATCACTCCTTAGTTTCATCTGTTTCTTCTGTCTAGAAGCTGAGACGAAAGCTTCAGAGCAAAGAGACAATGTTGTAAACCTCTCTTGCCTTTCTCACAGTGCCTCGCATAACTTAAGAAACAGAGACAGTTCTTTAAATCTTTCTGAAATAGATCCCGCGTCAGTTGGAGAAGCAAATGCCAATATCAAACCAGTTACAGGTGTCTCCATTTCAAATCCGGACCTAGAAACCAGATGCAGGACAACACAGCTCTTTTTCCTCCTAGATGGAAATAAAACGTTTGCTTTAGTTAAATCTCCAAAAAGTCAGCAGCCTCACTTTTTCACGAATCCAAAAGAGAGCAATAATAAAGGACACAGGAATACTCCATGTTCGCACTTGGCTCCTTTGTGAACTCTTAACTGGTAACGATCAATGAAAATAGAACAGGCTTGCTCTGCAAACCATCTGCTGGAATATACTGAAGTTATGAGAAATGATCATTGAGTTTCACACATGCAGAAGGTCCATCTCTATGATCCTTCCCAAAAGGAGTTCAAGGGTAATCTGACACCCTTTCTTTTTCAGTTTCAGACAGATAGGAGTTGGTGGGCTTCATTTGTCAGGGAAAGCATCTTACTTCAGTTTAGAGAAGAAAACAATTTCTTGGCTCAAGAGAAAGCCCCACAAGAAATCTACCCAACTGTCCAAGGTCAAGGTGGAGGTTCTCATCCAAATATCAGGAATGACCGTGGAATAACATGACACAAAGAAAAACTACAGGTTAGCTGCGAGTCTTAAGCATGTGACCCCAAACAGGGGATTAAAACATAATAAAGTAATATAAGCATAATTTGTAGGATGGCTTCCTCTCATGCATCCTCCTCCACCCAAACTAGTCAAGGAGATTAATAAGTGCCCATCCAGGAAGGTGAATGCATTTCCTTGAGTAGGAAAAACAGATCTGTTATGGTCTCCAACAATTTACTGAAGAAATATCTTGTGTAGATTTTTCATTTAGTTGTGAATCTAGTAGACCGCCGTGCCTAGCACTGAAAGGAAATCTTTAGTATTTCTTGAATGATGAAAGGAATAACCATATAAACTCAGCCTATTTTTCCTTCTAACCTAGCATGCCCGTCTCAAATAAGACACATTGTTAGTCTCATTTAAAATGTATTGCAAGTGGAGATTCCTCAGGAGATATCCCACATTCTTATTTCCTTTTTTTCCCTTCCGTAGCCACTCCAATCCTTCAGACACTTATAAAAATGAGGAATAAGTTGTTATGACATTTTGCATTATCTTAATGATTTAAAGTAAGAATAAGAGGAAATTTAGAATCCCCAATTCTATTTACACTTACATTTGGGAAGATAATGATTTGCGGTACAAAGTACAAAGGTCAGAACATGAGAAAAGTGACTCGATACGAGTCTTCATCAGGAAATGCAGGATGAGATGGTTGTATCAACTTAGGAAAAATGCAAACTTCGTTTTCACTTACCTGTAGACACTAGTACCTTTCATAAAAGCGTAAGAGCTTAAAACAATTCATCAATATCCAAAGACATATTTGCTTAACATTTACCTAGTTCACTTATGTATATTTCTTAATACCTGTCTTCTTTTTTTTTTAAATAGAGGTCCTGGGGATTGAACCCAGGACCTTGTACATGCTAAGCACATGCTCTACCACTGAGCTATACCCTCCCCCACTCCAATACCTGTCTTATTTAAGATTCTGTGCTAAGTGTTGAAAGAATGCAAAGATAAATAAGACCCAGTCTTGGAACTCACAATGTAAGTTAAATGGCTACAGTTCAACATAGAATTAACTCACTTGGTAAATGTGGTTTATCACAGCACTGTGACTTATCAGGCACTATGCCAAGTACTGGGATGATGTGACAAGCATGTGGAGCACCCCCTGAACTCAGGGAGTTTACTGACCAGCCTAGGACTACTAATAGGTACACAGAGAGACTCAGAGTCCAGTTGGGCTGAGTTGGGGCTGGTGGGGCGGGTAGTGCTTGGGGGAGATCAGAGAAGGCTCATTAAAGAGGTTATGATAATACTCTAACAACGAGATAGTGTAAAACAACCTTCATCACAAATTGGACACTTGCTTTCCTTTCTGCTGACATGAGCCAATTTCCAGTCTTCAGCAGTGATGACTATATCTTTGTTGGCTATGTGTTTATTCTTCAGTATGCCTGCCTGGCTTATTTCCTGCATCAGTCTGTAAGCTCCCATGGTCATATCCGCTGAAATATTTATCAAAGTCTTTTTATAAGCAGAGATCCTACTGGGAGATTTTCAGTATCAGTAGAGTGAGCAGATTATCAATTAAAATTAGGGTTTGCAAATCCATATTTGGCAGAGTTGCAGACCACATAATCTGAAGAACTATTATACTAAAACAAGTACACCCTATACAAAATATTCTGTTTAATATATGGCTAAGCCTCCAAGAAGAAATGGAAATCTCCGAGGTCCTTACCCTCCCATCAAAGCTGAAAATGTGTCTGGTAGTAGTCAGCACATTAGAGGTAGGGTTTCCTTAAGAGCAAACGTGAAAGCAATACTGAAATCTAGAGACCATTTCTGGGAACAGCAGGAAAGTGGAGGTACTGAATCTGAAACACAGCCAAGCAAGAGACCATCAAAGGAACACAGTATAACCCCAAACTGTGAGAATCCCCCAACAGAAGCCAACACATCCCTTCTCTGAAAGAAGTCATCTGTAATATAGGCGCATGGGAGTACCAAAAATCAAAATCAAACAAATTCAACACAATCGAAGGTCACAAAACAGACCAAACAAACCATCAGGAGTGAGACCCAACAGAAATAAACAACGGGTGTCGAGCTCTAAGGACTTCGAATTCTGAAATCATCAAATATAGACCATAATACAATTATGAATGTAACACATAAAGAAATACAAACTGGAGTCATAAAAATAAGGAGAATTAAGAAAATACTTAAAGTGACCAGGCACGTTTGTCATCGCTTCTAGAAATAAAAAAGTTATTTAAAAAATTAACGTTTGAGTTAAATATCAGATGATCCATAAGGAAGAGTAAAAGAGTAAAACAGATGATCCATAAGGAAGAGTAAAAGAGTAAAAAGAACTGGCCAAGAAGACAATGCAAAGAGATGGGAAGTAGCGACAAGGAGTTAAGAGAGATGGAAAACAGAATGAGCCTGTCTAACAGTCATCTCATCAGAGTCCCAAAAAGCAGAGACTAGAGAAAATGGGTCAGAGGTAATACTTGAAGAGATAACTATTGATTAACGTGAAACATAATGTGTCCTAAGCAGGGTAAATAAAGAAACCTATACCTAGGTATATTTTAGCAAAAACACAGACTATAGAGCCAAAAGAGAAGACATTTAAGAGAAAAAGAAAGATCATACAAAGCTGGCAGCTAGCTTCTCAACCAGAAAACAGTGGGATAATATCTTCAAAGAAAAATCACTAAACCTAGAATTGCATACCTAGACTTCCAATAAAAAAAAAAAAAAAACTACTAAATAAAGAAATAGAAGTGATCATAGAGATAAGAAAATTGAACAATTTATTTAAATTGTTAACGTGTATAAATCTAACCCAAAGTTATCTTATAAAATATTAAAAATAGCAATAATATCAAATGTGGGGGCTTCAAAGGACAGAAATAAAATGCTGGACAGAAATTGCAACTTGGGAGTGCCTGGGTGATCAGAGTTAAAATATTCTGAAGTTCTTGTACCAAAGGAGTTTTTAAAAAAGAGATGGCTGGAGAAAACAAAGAATTAGTGTTGGTTATGTTCTAGAACTTAGATGGTGCATTATTGTTACGCTCCTCATTTGCATACATGTTACATACCTTCTTTGGAAGTTATCGAAAACTAATTTTGAAAAAAGAGCTTTGCTAAAGAAGCGTTCTGCTTCCTGGTACACAACACAGAGAACAAACCAACCTTTTGATGTCCTCATTCTCCTTCAAGACTCCTCTAAACTCCTCCACTTAATCTATTTACTTAGAAACATGGACTAACCTTATGAATGAAAAATGGAGGAGACTCATTTAGTTATGCTTTTTTCCCCTCTTCTTACCTGATAACAGCATCCTCTAGATTAATAGGGATCAAGTGAGATTTGTGCTTGCAAAATAGAAAATTAGCTACACGAAGTGCATTAACAAGCATCCGCAGCTTCTAGGCAGAGAAGACGACTTCACAGACACGGGAATTAAAAACCCTGTTATGTCGGTGTATGAGGGAGGGAAATGTTTTTCTGCTGTGTGGATTAATCATTGAATATGTTGCATGCAAGGGTGGTCGTGCGTGTGTGGGGGAATTGCTGAGGTATATATTCCAAGGTCTGCAACTCAACATTAACCGGTGGAAGTAAGGGACGTTAGGAATTAAGTGTGATACTGAATATGTTTAAATTATGGGTGTGTTGTGGAGGCGTGTGCATCTGTGTGTCTGTGTGTAGGTATGTCTGTTTTCACACGAGGCTGATAGAATATTATACTAGAGATATATTTGTTGGGTAAAATTGTGTGTTGTAAAGGATGACAGGTGGGAGTTTATTTGTATGGGAAGATATTAGAGAGAGAGAGAGAGAGAGAGTGTGTGTGTGTGTGTGTGTGTGTGTGTGTGTGTGTGTGTGTTTAAGTATTGTAATATTTTGTATCTTCACCTAGTTTCTTGTTCTAAATGACCAAATTATGTTTTACCAGGAATTTTACTGAAGGCAGCCAACTGTTAATATCTTTATTTCTCTAAATATGAAGGAAATAAAGGTCCTTATTGGACCAATAAGCATGTTGAACCTGTCCCCAGTTGTTAATGAGAACATTAGTTCACTTAATATTCTGGGTAACTGCCCTGTCTCAGATAAATAATTTCTACAAGCTGCCAAATCCTCTTGTGTTTTTGTTGTTGTTGTTGTTTGTTTATTTGCCCCAGCACTTGGGAAAAGGGAAACATCCAAAGGCCAATTGCCTGCCCAAGAAAGCCTGACATGTTAATGTCTTTTCTATCACAAATTTGCCTTGAACTTGTATGTAATAACGGAGCAAATGTTCTGTTACTTGTCAGAGTAGAGAATGGATAATTAAATATTTTGCTTTAACACTTACTATCCATATACCATTGTATCAAAGCAATTTCAAAAATATTACATTTAATCTTAACGGTAAAATTATATGCAATTAATCTTTATTAACAGTTCAAAGGAAATTATGTAACAAAAGGAAGTTGAAACTCACAAGGTGAGTCGGAATTCCCACCCTACTACTCATTAGCAATATGACAGTGCAAGTCACTGGAAGTAGATAACTCAGATTGCTCTAAAACTAAGAAGACAAAGCCACCTAACTCACAAGGTTTTCTAAGGATCAAAAAAAAAAAAAAATACAATACATATAGCACTGGGAAACTCCAAAGATCAGTACAGATGTCAACAATTTTTATTAATTATAGTTGCTATATTTAGTTTGTAGATGCGCAAAGATGTCAACAGTTCTGGTAAATTGTATTTCAATGAACCAATCTCTGTTGTGCATAGGTATTTCACTACTGTGAATGCCTGGTTTTGACTAATGTCTAGTACAATAGCAAGGTTGCTGAACCAGAAAATCTGTGTATTCTGAAAGGCAGTCTCATTATCTATTGTGCAAGGCATAGAGATGGCTTTTCCCAGCGTAACTCCTTCCCACACATGGACAACGTTTAAGAAGCACATTTCATGACTACTGTAGAAAACTTGTTGCAACATGGTTTTATAAAGTCTTCAGTAGGAAAATCTCAATAGAAGAACTAGAATATTACCTGAAAATAGATAACCCATTTGCTGTGAAATTAAATATCACACTCTTCATACTGCAGAGCAGCAAACTGAGATTTTCTCCCATTGGTAATGAGAAAAATAGAAGAGTTTGAGATTAACTGCACTTTTAAATTTTCAGTAAAATATGTAACACATGATAAATTCTAGCAAAAGTAGCCTTTTAACCCAAGTGGTTGTAAAAGGGTCATATCTTTGTTTTCAGAGCTGTGTTGCTCATGGTCTTGTGTAACGAATGCATAAAATCAATCCCTGATTTTCTTCTCAATCACTATGACTTTTTTATTATTATTATGTCTGTCCTTTTGACCCATATGTCTCCTTCTTTCTCTGACCACTCTAAACATTTAGACACTTAAACCATCACTTGTTCCTATCAATTTTAGCCCTTAAATATCTCTTTTTTATTGAAATACCATCAGTTACAATGTGTCCATTTCCGGTATACAGCACAGTGTCCCAGTCACGCATTTATATACATATATTCGTTTTCATATTAACCCTTAAATATCTCTTAAGAGAAACCACCCACTCCTCTCCATCACCATAAGCACCCAAGTCCAGGCCACCAGAACCCCTGCCTGGATGCAGGCACGCGCTTGCCTTCCTCTGATCAAGCTTCCACACTGAAAACACAGAAATGTTTTCCAAATTCAAGTCTGATCTGTCCCCAGATTCATGTCTCTGATGTCAAAACAGTTCATCTGAAACTTAAAAAGTACCCCAATTTCTTAAATGACCTTTCCTGTTTCTGCAGACATTCTCAACTGATAGCACTTCCTGAAGGAAGTCTTCCCTGAGCCCCTCCTGGCTGAACCCCCTTCATGCACCTGCACTCAGTAACCCAGACCTCTCTTTCCCAGCATTTCTCACAGCTCAGTCAAACTCCAGGAAAGCAGGAATTTTGTCCTTTTTTTTCTTTTCTATTGCAGTATCCTTACCGCCTAGCACCTTGCTCACATATAATAGGTGTTCAGTATTTGCGTAGTTTCATGAATGATAGATAGTTATCACAAGGATTACAACAATTGATGAAATAAAAAAAGGCACAGACATAAAAGTACGGTACTCTAATGCGTATGAAAGATAAGATACTTTAACATCACCAGGACAGCCACATGGAGCTAGGCACACAGGGTACCCTGTGCATAATGAGCCTGTATCATTCAGAACTTCACCACTTTTAGCATCGCTCAGAATGGCTTCATGAAGGAAAATTTCGTGGGAGATGGGAACCCTATGTGGTACTCATTCTGCCACTATTCCACTGTGTAATTTTTGATGCAATATTTTATCTATCTGGCTCTTGATCCTCATTTCTGTTTAAAAAAAAAAAAAAAAAGCGGCTGACCAAAATGGTCTCCACATCCTCTTCCAGGTCAGAGTCCAACAGCACCCAGTGTCACTGACAGACAGGCTGCATAAGCAGAAGAGCACTGAAGGAGACACCTTTGAGTCCCAGACAAGGTGGGCTCTGAGCTGGACCATGAAGGGAAGAGTCAGAGGAGGTAAGGGCAGAAAAGGACTTTCTAGAAGAAGCACAGGGTTGGGAACACATGTGGTATTGGGGTAATAAGTAATAACACACCAAGCTTGGAAAAGAACCTCTCCCCATCGCTCCGCTCTCCTCCTTCCTTGCAGAAGCTGTTCTGGGATGCCCAGACGCGCGTCAGTCCCTCCAGCTGGGAGCAGTGCCTGGAGACTCTCTTCTCAAAGCCTCGGTTCCAGCTACTTGCAGGGCCCCACAACCGTTCCCCTGCTGGGGACCTCTGGAAAGGTGGGGAGGCCTGGGCTGCACATGAGTCATACATGTGTCAGTGATATCCACCCACAGCCGAGCTGGGCAAGGGCACAGATAACGGAGCAACTCGTCTCCAGGGTCTGGTCAAAAATGCCAGGGATTCTATTTCCTTCCCCCCAGCAGGGAAATCAGCCTGCACCTGGAGGCTCCACAGAGGCTGTTTAATAAGACATTTGCTTACATCCTTCCTGCTACCTCTGACAATATAATCCTTTCTGATTCCTTCCATGATTTGACTGTAAATGAAAAAGTATGATCTCACAGTTGGGGGCAACAAGCCTGCGACACCACTGGTAATCCACCGATGCTCCTGCATTTGATCTGTGGGATGGAATAGAGACCAAAAAAAAAAGCATGTTTCCGGCAAAAATAACTCTTCCTCCCATGTGGGACAGATTGCAGCCTTCTGGAGACAGTCAGGGGAGCAGGGAGTCACTCTTGCTCATTTTGCCTTAAAATAAAACCTAAAATCCCACTTTTATAAATGACCGCCTCCATTGGGCTTAAGATAATTTTAAAGCATCTACATCATAAAGATCTCAGGGAACTGAGTGTATATATGAAATTGGAGGGCAAGTGCAAGGTCAAGGTGGGCAAGGAAACTACGTGGGAAGCTGGGGGGGTGGGGAGAGGGGACATAATGAGCAGGAAGAAACATAGTCTTCCTAGAAGTTTGCTCACTTTGTTCCTACATCCCTAAATCCCTCTGTGTCTCTCAGAGTTGGGAAATAAAGGGATGTTGCAGAGCTGGGAGCCACACACCCCCACCCCACCCTTCACTCTTTGGAACTTTGCAGGTGCAGGGTCTTTGCTTGACCAAACTCCACTTACTTCATTCCACCTCCCAGCCCACTATGCCCCCGTGCTGGGGAGACCTGGAGGGAGGAAGGTGGGGAGGTCAGAAGCCTGCCTATCAGTTTTATTTACCATGTGGTTTCAGCATTCTCTCTTTTTTTTTTTTTAATTGAAGTATAGTTGATTTACAATGTTATGTTAATTTCTAATGTACAGCATAGTGATTCAATTTTACATCTATATATTCTTTTTCATTATAGGTTATTACAAGGTATTGAATATAGTTGAATACAGCTATAAGTAAGACCTTGTTGTCTATTTTATAGATAGTAGTTAGAATCTGCAAATCTCAAATTCCCAATTCATCCCTCCCCACTCCCTGACTATTCTAATTATGAGGGACACAGCAATCAACAAAACAAAGATCCTGGTCCACGTAGACCTTCTATTAGGGGAGGAGATGGAGTCAGACAATCAATGAGAGACACTGAACAAGTACATGACATGGTAAGTTAGAAGGTGTGATCACACAGTCTGGGAGAAGAAGTGGAGCAATTGGAGCAAAGAAACGACAGTGTTTGACTTACGTCAAGGAAGGATTGTTCTGTCTGCTCTTGTGGAGCCCCTGTGAAAGGAAATATTCCACGGAGGAGAAGGTTAACTGTTCGGACCTCTGGATAGGGTCACCAAATACTTTATCCTCCAAGCCGGGATCCTTGAGGGTGAAAGGAAGCACTATTAATAATTATACAGAAACAGCAATTATGAACTGCAATGGTCCTGAGCAAATGGGACTGCAGGGTCACACAAGCCGTGGGCAAAGGGAAAGCAGCACAATGAGGAGGGTCTGCACAGACATGGAAAACAAACTTACAGTTACCAGGGGGAAATGGGGAGGGAGGGGTAAACTGGGAGTTTGAGATTTGTAGATACTAACTACTGTATATAAAATAGATGAACAGCAAGGTCCTACTGCATAGCATAGAGAACTACATTTAATCCCTTGTAATGGCCTATAATGGAAAAGAATATGAAAAGGAATATATATATATGAATGTATATATAATATACATCTGAATATATATATAATTATATATATATATATTATATATATATATATCTGAATCACTATGCTATACACCAGAAATTAACACAACATTGCAAATCAGCTATACTTCAAGAAAAAAATGATGCTTTCATAAAATTAAAAAAAAAGAATGAGGAGAGTCTGAAATACGGGTGAAGGGAACCCTTCAGCTATTTTTAAACGTGGTCAGGGTAGACCTCATGGAGGAGGATATGCCTCACTTTTCTGAGGCCCTGTTTCCTCATCTGTAAAAGAAGGTGCTTCGCCTGACATCATTGTTAAGTACGCCCACAGTTCCGACACTCCGCCATTGATAGACCAGGACTGGGGTCTACTCTCCCCAGGTCAGCTGTAAGAACGGGAAGAGGAGGGTGCCTGGGATTGTGGAGGGCGTTCATCAGAGAGGCCCATTATTGTGTCTGCAGGCTGCAGGCTGTAATCCTCAGCCCTCTTTTCAACCACTGACTGTACATTCTCAAAGCTGCACAGGCAAAATTTGTCCTCTGCTGCTGGCAGCCTTGTTCTGACTCACAAACTCATGCGATGGCCACCATTCCTGAGGGGCAGAGCGATGTCTACTCTCTCTCAGTGATCATCATTCCTCAAATTGACCTTTTTATCCTTGTCCTGATGTGGTGTTTTCCACTGGGGGAAAAGGGGTGAGGAATAGCAGGAAGGCTGACAAAAAATGTTTATGAACTTTGGAGGTAGTTCTGGTTTTGAGAACTGAGGCAGTTCTCAGAGGAGAATATTTGGTTTTGAACAAATAAGCCAGAAATTACAGAAAACCAGCCAGGTGAAAATGTCTAGTGACAGTATGTGGGTGCTCAGGAGTGTGTAGAAAGGAGTCGATTCAGCCCAAGGATTAAGAGCAGTGCCTTCAAAGTCAGGCAAAATGAGGTTCTGATTAGCCACAGTTACTAAACTTCTGTGAGCCTCAGTTTGCATCATTTGCAAATGATGTTGATACTCTCACAGGGAGGGATGTTTTAAATGGACATGAAGTACGTAGCGTATCCAGCACAAGCTAGTGCTCAGTGTTTGGGAGACATGGCAGTTGCAACAATGTAGAAAGACAACTTGGAACTGTGCTGCTTCAGAGGACATGGCTGTCATCCTCAAATGCAGCAGACAGAAGGAACGCGGCTGAAGATCACCATTGCTATGGAAAAATTACTGCGGCTTGGCGACAGTAAGTTACCCACAAATTCAGTGGCTTAAAAACTGACAACATTTATTTTGCTCACAAACCTATAAATTGGGCAGGACTCAGCAGAGAAAATATGTCCCATTCTTCTCTGTAGCAAGTGGGGCATTTTCAAGATGGGAGCTAGAATCATCTTCTGAAAACTCACTTGACCCGTGTGTCTGGGCTGAGGAGACTCCCATAGCTGGGGGCGGACAGCTGGAGCTTTCCTAGAATTTCTATCTCTGTGTACTCTCCCCATGAGCTCTCTCTCTCTCCAGCAAGGCAGCTTCAGTGTAGTCAGACTTCTCAGAGCTCAGGGCTCCCAAGGCGCATGTTCCAAAGAATGAGTGAGCCTGGGTTCAAGGGGAAGAAAATAGACCCTATCTGTCAATGGTGAAGTTCAACATTATATTGTATGAAAAGGAAGTGGGGTGGAACAGATAGAGTGTGGCCGTGATTAGGAAATAGAACCGGCCACACTTGCCTTTTTCCTTTGGTCAGTCTTTTGACTCCTCCTCTTCTGGTTCCATCTCCATTTTGATGGCGTTCTGATCACTCCCATGTCTTGACCTTTGCTTCAGTGTCCTGTTAATAGATTTAAAGTGTAACAGCTTGAATTTGGGGTCAGACTAAAGCAAAAGCTATCCTTGTCTTGCTCCTTGTGTAACCATAGGGAAATAATTTCATCTTTCTGATCCTTAGGTCTTACCTGGACGAAAATGAGGATGAAACTAACACCCTACGTCAGGGTTCTCGATAAGTGATACTGTCTTTCTAATCCCAGTTGTTCCTGACCCTGGCCCCATGCAGACCAGAGACCTCCCTCCCATGTCTGCCCTTGTGGACAGCTCCTCACCCACCCTCTCCAGGTCTTGTGAGAAAAAAAGAACAAAAAATCAAATAAATACAAACAAGGGCATGCACTCCACAAGTACTGCCTCATATGCGACACTACTTCATCATTGCTAATGATGAACAGTCGACTTTCCCGGTGCCAGACGTTGGAAGCTGAGGGTGCCCTCTGTGCCCCAGTGTTAATTACTTCCTTGACTAACTCCGAGAGACACTTATTAATTTTGAAACTCTCTGCTTCTAAAGGGGCACACACCGATATAGCTGATGTCTCTTTCACTTTCTGAATTAAGGAACAAAAATGCCAGGCAGGGAAGAAAGGAAGAGTCTTGCTGAGGCAGAGAGAAAACAGGTGGAAATACAATCAGTTAAGACCCATCACCCAGGGACCGGTGGGGAACCGTGGAAAGAAGACAGACGCAGCGCTGCCTGACACCAAGTGACAAACAGACCTGGATTCTAATGAGTCTGCACTTTGGCACTTGAGGGTCTTGTGGTCTTAGGCTACTTTCATAGCCTCCGTGAGCCTCAGTTTCATCTGTAAAATGGGATTGTGACACCTACCTTGTAGAGTTGCTGTTAGTAATAGCGATCATCTTCCAACACAGCGCCTGATCCACAGCAATACACACAAGACACCACGCCTAACACAAGTTTTACAGCTGCTACTCCTCCTCCAGTCAAATCCAGGCTGATCATCACAGGTTCCTGGAGACTTCTATAGGAACACATGGATGGGTCCTACCACAGATCCACTGAATCAGAATATGCAGGACTGGAGTCCTGGGACCTACATTTTTTTTTAAAGATCCGTATATGATTCTAATGCTCAGTCACATTCAAGAACCACTCATTTGATTCTTGCCATCACTTTTGTACAACCTCAGGCAAATAATTTCATCTTTCTGATCTTTAGCTTCATGCTCACTTTGGATGAAATAATTAATCCATTTTATAGATGAGGAAAGTAAGGATGGGTGAGGTACAACGAAATGACAAACCAGTGAGTGGCAGAGACAGGTGTAAAATGGTTCCTTGACTCCTAGTTCATTCCTGCGGGGAGCCAGCTGTGTGACTGTGGAAAGGTCACTTAGACTCTCTGGGCTTTCATTTCCTATACAAAATCGAGATAGAACCCCAGTTTCCTTACCCCTGGAGAAATATGGGGAAAATTAACATGAGTGAAGTGTGGGAACATAATTGCACACTTCTAGTAGAAGTAGAAGATGCTGTCCTGATTTAAATCCAAGACCTAGAACCTCTCTAGCAGTTAGCCTCCCAGCTCTCTATCCAGATTACTGGACAGAGTCCTTATCTATTTCTATCTACTGGACCAGAGGGAGGACTAGATCCAGAGTCCCTTCCCAGAGGAGGCTGGAATTGGGGTGAAGAGCAGTTTATAGTTCCTTGAGGTGACGAGAACTTGGAATATGGCTACTAAGGTGGCTACCATCCCCCTGCCTTGCGGCCTGAGGCTCTGAGAAAGGCAGTCTGCTGAAAAGACGGAACACTCATGCAGAGAGAAGAGAAGATGACAGGGGCCAAATAAAAGCCCTCCCTGCCGCTCCCACGTTCTGGTGCCGTCCATCCCTGGGGCCTCTGACGTTCCTTGAAGCACTCCACTGTCCCTATGATAGAGCCCCACTTTGTGCCACAGCTAGCTTACGTGAGCTTCTGCTCCTGAAATCCAAAAAACATACAGGTACCCGCCCACTTGAATAAATGCTTTTGCTGACGATGGAGACAAGGCACAAAACAGAGGCCACATGCCTCTGCTCGCAGGAGGCCAGGGTCCTCTTGCTCCATTCGGTTACGTCCCTTGGGGTGTTTCCCAGCCCCTCAGAGGCAGACAGCGCGGAGACTTCTGATATCTTTATTCATAGTAGTGACCACCTTGCCATCTGCAGTGACGAGGACCATCATGTTCTGGAATCTTCTTTCAAAAACACCCAAGATGGCTTCTTGGCACCCTGCAGCTGTTTGTCCAGCCCAAAAGCAGGGACCAGAACTAGGAAATAACTGTGGACTTTACGTGAAAGACAAGTCTATTCGGACTTCTGTTTGGGGCCTAAAAGCCATTATTTTCCAAATCCCTGACAAGAAAGCTTAGCACTAACTATTTGGTGGTTCTGTAGTGAGTGCACTGTACTATGTAGTTGCTTTTTTTGCATTGGTCTCACTCCTGGATCCATTTTATGTCCCCAACCTTGCTTTGCCTTTTTCTTTTCCTTCTTATTTTCAATATATGTTATTTTGCTACATTTTAAGCCTTCTTAAATCCTTTCTGGAACAAGAAGCCATATAACAAAGTAAAAACAGATTTCCGCTTTGTTACCAGAAAAATTCTTTCCCTTTTATGTTACACACAGGCACGTAAAATGATGGATAGTCAGAAATAAAATATTTAGACTCAATGTTCCATCAATCACCACAAGGCATTTATTGTGCCTTCTTATGTACAAAGACCGTAAGGACTACAGATAAGTGTAACAAAACCCAGGAAGCTTCCAGGGCAGCCTAGAGACAGGGGACCTTCACACAGGAAAGAAGAAACATCCAGAAATACAGCCATCAGTGGAGGGGATCCCTGTGGGCTGAGGGGTGTGGAGAAAACTCCATGAGGGAGGAATATTTGAGTTGGGCTTGGAGGAATATAGAAAATCCTCATATGTGGGGAAAAGATAAAGATAACAGGGCACAGGAAGGAGAAAAGTACATCCCGGGAGAATGGCATAAACTTGGGGCTGTCAAATTTGAGGATTAGCAGCCCCCAGAGGGCTTGTTAAGGCACAGGCAGCTGGGTCCACCCCCAGAGTCTCTGACTCTATGGGCTTGGGGAGGGGTGGGAGAAACTGCACTCCTGACAAGTTCCCTGGTACTTCCTTACTATTGACTGGGGACTCACACCCTGAAGAACACTGATCTACACAAGAGCGCTTCACTAAAATTGTCCGGTGATTAACTTGGGAGCCATGCAGACCTGGGCTTATGTCCACTCAGCCTCTCACCACTAACTACCTGAGTGTTTTCAGAAAACCACTTGCCATCTCAGCCTCCGTTTCCCCATCTTGCAAAGAAGATGAAATGATAGCATCCTTACTGTGAGAACTGGGGATCAGTCATGGGGTCTGATCTAGCATGTGCCCAATAAGTGGAAGCAAGTTCCGTGACATTTCCACGTGTCAAGACCACGTCTTCATTATCTAACAAGTGTGTGTTAACTGCCCTCTCTGTGCCACATGCCAAGTATATATTTCAGTTGAGAAGAGAAGATACATGTGCAAATGAATGCGATAGGAGACACCATCAAGGGGGCGCCATGGGCACAGAGGGCACCCTCAGCCTTCATCTCGTCTTTCTCACCTTCTTTGTCTCTTTTGACCATTTTTAGCTTAAAATCTATTTTGCCTGCTGTAAATGTAGCTATTCTTGTTTTCTTTTGGTTGCAATTTTTTTGCAATATATTTTTTTTCATATTTTCACTTTCAGCCTATGTTTGTTCATAAAGCTAAACTGAGTCTCTTGTAGGCAGCATGTTGTTGGATTTTTTTAATTTCACCAGCCAATCTATGTCTTTTGATTAGAGACTGTAATCCACTTACATTTAAAGTAATTATTGATAGGTCAGACTTTACGATTGCCATTCTGTTAACTGTTTTCTGACAGTTTACCAGATCCTTTTTTGTTCCTTGTTTCCTCTCTTGTTATTTTCCTTTGTTAGTGGTAATCTTTGTGGTCGCATGCTTTGACCCCTTCATCATCATCTCATGTGTCAACCACAGACTTTTCCTTTTTGATTACCATGAGGTTTACATAAAATATCTTGTAGGTATAATACCCTGTTTTAAGTTGATAAGAACCTACCTTTGATAGCATACAGGAATTTATACTATTACTCCTCTCTGCCCCTTACATTTTAGGTTATTAATGTTACAGTTTATATTGTTTTTATATTGTATAGCTGATAACAAATTATAGTAGTTATAGCTATTTTTAATACTTTGGGGTTTTTTTATTTTTGAACTAAAGTTGTAAGTGATTTATAAACCACATCACAGTATTAGAGAATCTGACTTTGACTATATATTTACCTTTATTGAGTCTTACGTACACTTGTGTTTTTATGTTGTTAATTAGCATCCTTTTGGTTCTGACTGAAGAATGTCTTAGAGGGTCATCTTTTGTAAGCCTGAGCGTGTGGTCATTAGCTCCCTCAGCTTTTATTTGTTCTGTTGTTCTCTCTCTCTCATTTCTAAAGGACAGCTTTTGCCTGCTGGATTCTTGCTTGATAGTTTTTTTCTTTCGATATATTGAATACATCCTCCCACTCTCTCCTGGCCTGCAAAGTTTCCACTGAGAAACCCACTTATAGTCTCATGGGGGCTCCCTTGCACACGATGAGTGGCCTTTCTTGAAGCTTTCAAAATTCTCCTTGTCTTTGACTTTTGACAACTTAATTGTTATGTGTCTCAGTGTGGCCCTTTTCAGATTCAACCTATTTGGGAATCCTTTGGCCTCATGAATCTAGATGTCCATTTCTCTCCCCAGGTTTGAAAGCTTTTAGCCAATACTGCTTTCAATAGACTTTTTGTCCCATTATCTTTCTCTTCTCCTTCTGAGATTCCGATAATGCATACATTGTTTCTTTTAACAATATTCCATAAGTTCTGTAGTCTTTCTTTACTCTTTTTCAATCTTTTCATTTGTTCATTTTTTTTTTCTCTTCTGACTGAGTAGTTTCAAACGACCTATTATCAAGTTCACTGACTCTTTCTTCTGCTCGCTTGAGTCTGTTTTGAAGCTCTCTGTTGGATTCATCAGTTCAGCCATTGTATTCTTCTGCGCCTAGAGTTCTGTTTGGTGTTTTATTTCGATTCTTTGATGGTTTTTATTTTTTTCTTGAGGTCTCCTTTTGTTCATGTATTATTTTCCAATTTCATTTAGTTGTCTATGTGTTCTTGTAGTTCACTGAACTTCTTTTAGAGAATTATTCTGAATTATTTATCAGACAGTTTATAGATCTCTATTTCTTTAGGGTCAGTTATTAGAGCTTTATTAGTTTCCTACGGTGGTGTTATTTTTCCCTGATTCTTTGTGAATCTTCATTTGTTCCATTGGTGTCTATGCATGTAAGTAAGCAGTCTCTTCTTCCAGATTTCACAGGCTCAAATTATCAGGGACAGTCCATTGGTCAGCTCAGATTACGGTACTTGACAAGTTATCTAGTAGCATCCATGAGCAGGTGGGGCTTCCTATTAGGGTCTCTAGCTGGAAAATACCAGTGCCCCTGCCCTGAGGTGGGGGAGGTGCTGCTGACTGGGCTCTGTGGCTGTGATGACCTACTGGCTGCACTTCATAGTCCGATGGAAGCACTAGCTGGACCCTGCAAATACCTCTGGTCAGATGAGGTCACTGGTTGTGTTCAGTGATCAGACAAGGGCACAGGCTGACTTCCAAATTTTCAGGGTCACTACTCAGGGTCCCTGGTTATGTGAGGCCATAGGCAATGCTCAACAGTTGAGCCAGGCTGCAGGCTTGAATCTGTGCCCAAATAGGGCTGTAGCATGGGGTCCCTGGCTGTCCAGTCACTCTGGTGAGGGAGGACTGGTGACTATTTTTGGCTGTAAATTTGCTTCCCTCCCCAGGCAAGGCTGTAGAACAGGCTCCATGGCTATTATAGCCATTGGCAGAACTGCCAAACAAAGTTCCCTGGATAGTTGGGGCCACTGGCTTAGCTCTGCAGATGGACAGAGCCACTGTCTAGGATTTCTCCTCAGGTACCACTGAAAGCAAGAATTTGATTTGCCAGGATCTGGGCACTGGTCATTGTAAGCCCTGGCCCCCTTCATCTCTGTCTGATCCCCAGTAGATTTCCCCAGTGACCCTCATGAGGCAAGACCCAAGCGAATCTCCTGGGAAGTATCCCACAATGCTGGGGACACTGCATGGTACACACTGGGCTCTCTTTCCACTGGAGAAATGATAGGCCCATTGGGCCGTCTCGGTGCAGTGCTGTGCCAACCTGGGAAAAGAGTAACGTGGTCAAAGTGAAACTGCTCTTCTTACCCTTCTAATGCAATCCTTCTCCGTCTCTGTGGTCCAGGCATTTGCTTCGGCCTCACTCTCGGATTCTGGGATTATCACATGGTGTCTTGTTTATGGAGAGTTGCTAGTTGTGAGCAGGACTGAAGTTAGGAACAACCTACGTTGCCATCTTCTCACCTGCTCTTGAAAGAGGGTATGAATGAGGATTCAAATCTCAACATTCAATTTAAATGTAAATCTCAATGATAATGTTGCAGTTTTCCGAGTGTTTAATAAAACAATTAGGGGAAAGCTAGGAAAGTAATCTTACTGTCTTGCCTCCAAAAAAGAAGGCAGTATAATACGACCACTAGTGAGAGTAACCAATGGGATGCTGTAAGAAGATTACAGTATTTGACCATGAATGGATGTGTTGTCCACAGTAGACAGGGCATGGCTTTAAAGCTACACAAGATAATCTAATCACAGTCTCAACTTTCTTAGCTGTGTGAGCTTCAGCCAGTCATGTAACCTCTCTGAATCTCAAATTCCTTGACTGTAAAATAGTACCTATCCTCTAGATTCTCTGGGAATATTAACCAACATAAAATGTGCAAAGAGATCAGCCTGGTTCCTACCTCCGATCTGGGCATCTGGAGCCTCGCCAATCTTGAAATGCTTCTTCCACACTGAAACATCTGCTTATCCATAACAGACTCTCAAGAAACGCCAGGAACTTTTAAATCACCTACTGTGCATGCATATGTGGTCAGCACTGCAAGTGGACAAGTGGTGAATTTACAGATGAATGGATTGTCCCAGTATTTCTTTCTCAACCCTTCACTTCTTGATCTGATATTTCAGCTTAATAGGGAAAGCTAATGGAACAGCAAATTGTCACATACATAAAAATTGGCGAATATCATTTCTGATGTTCAAATGGCAAGGAGAAAAAAAAACAATATTTTAGGCATATTCGGATTTTCCCCTGAGTAAATCACTGAACAAATTCACTGTGGCTGATACTGGAGTGTCAGTTGCCCTGGGAGTGCATGCTAATTTACAATGGAGAGAAGCAGAGAGGGGCAAGTGGTGTGCACCGTCAGACTTTTGGATCTGGGAAAGCAGTGCCAATCTGACTGCACGGTAAACCCTTTGGGCAGGAATGATGTTGTTTTGAATCTATACAGCCCCAAGGATACTGTTGTTGCTCCATAGACATGAAATAAAATAGTACTAATCATAGTTTGCTATGGACATTTGTCAAACCTCTTGCGTCTGATGCATCCCACTGGGATTACTCCTGGCAGCTACCTAGAAACTAATTTCTAAGAAGACGACAGAAACTTCTTTCTTTCCAGAGCTTGTTGTTTTAATCATCCTCTAAGAGTAAAGAAATCACTTGTCATCCAGAAAGCCTTCCTGAATTGGTCAGAGAAACTGTTAATAGCCTCAATTCCACTTCTTCTGACCATGTATTTCCATTGGTTGCTCTTCTACATATCCACCCACTTCTTCTGACCATATATCTATCTCCCCTGAATGCTCTTCCAGATATCCACCCAAATTAAACCTTTACACTTATCCCTCATTCCCATAAATAAAAATTACTAAAAGTAACTTATGTTATTATAGGGTGCAATTAAGCTACTATGCAATGGCCAATTACTAGATAATGTGTAACCTTAATCAAACTACCCAGATTGAAATCCTAGTTCTTTCGTCTATGACTCGTATGACTTTGGGAAAATCATCTAACCCTCTGTGCCTCATTTCTTTATGCATAAAATTGGGATGATAATGTTACCTACTTCACAGAGTGGTTAGGAAGGAAGAGTAAATGAGTTAACATGTATAAAATATTTAGAATAGTGTCTGGCACACAGTAAGAACTAGATAAGTATTGTCTATTTTTATATAAGCTACAAAAGGCTGGCTAATGTTCAGTGCAAAGCAGGACACCTAATGCCCATTTGTAACAGAAATGTTTTCGTTAACCTCATCAGTCGCAGAAAACCAATGCAGTCCTTCCATTTGACCTCCTCATCTGCTAAGACTAAAAGCAGTTGAAGCAACTGCTATCTAAAACAAACCCAGGGATGAGCGTTGACTCTGACATAGAAATTGTCCATTCAGAAACCTGCCTTACTCTGTTTTGAAGGAACTAAACATGAACAGTTAAGTTTGTTGGGGGAAAAGAAAGAAACAAGAGCATATGTGATACTAGCGTGTGAGGTCAGTCTCCTTTGGTGAAACACAGTGAGACGCTCAAAGCATCCTACGGAAGGGATGTCATGGAAACACCGCCTCCCCCACCTCACTCTCAACCTTGTTCTTCAGTCAAATCTGACTACTCATTATCCCCTAACACTCCTGGTGTTTTGTGTCTGTGGCCCTCGTGAGTCACGCTCCATCCACCTCAAATATTTCCATCTCTCCCCACCACCCTTTCCTCACAGTAAATGCCATTCAACTGGACTCAGCCAACTTCTCCCTGAAGCAAATTTGACAGCTCTCCATGCTACACTCCACACAGACTAAACACTTGACTTTCTTTCTCACAGCTTACCCATTGGTCTCTCGTTCTATTGAATGCTGAGAATCTTGAACCAAGGATTGTCTCTGATGTTTCTCTATACCACTAACCTCCAGAAAAATGAAACATATGTAACAGAAGAGCAGTAACTGCTTAATAATTTAATTAACTCAAATATTGGTGAGAAGGGGGAGCCAGGAAAAATAAGGAAATTAGAAGCACTTCCTTATGCATAAAACACAGATCACTGCTTAACAGTTTCCTGAAGGTTAACCCTGACAAGAGATTTCCCCAAATCCTCAAATAATTTTGTGAACAAAAAAGATAAAAAGGAAACTCTTATAAAGTTAGAGTCTTGGAATCTCAATATGTTGAAATTTATCCTGGTTCTAACTTAGGAATTCCTCTCAGAAAATCAGGGATGTCCATTAAACACTGTTTTGATTCTCTCATAAGTGTCCTGATGAGGAAGGCATGTTGCCTGGAAGTGAACCCCTGCACACAGAAGGTCTCACAAGATCAGAGCTTCCAGCTGGCTTGGGTTGACAGTGGGAAGTGGAGACAAAGAAGCAAGAAAGCATTTAGCTTCTCCAAACTGCTAATCTAGGAGTTTTGAGGCAAAGTCTAAGGAATAATTCCTACATTTTAGTCCACTCTGCACTTGTAGTCATCGTCCAAAGTGATTTCTTTGCCCCAAAAGAATAGAACACTCAATTAGTTGAATTAGTTGTTCTAATTGTGCCAGGAAATCAGACTTAAGTATTATGCTTATATGAAAAAAAATTGTGGGTGTATGTGTATACACACACACACACACACACACACACACACACACACACACACACACATATATATATAACAAGAGTTAGTCAAAAGCACTATATAAAACCCATCCTGGAAGCTCTGTCTCAGATTCACGTCCATCAGCTTATTTCAGCCGTGCATCTCAACAGTGACATCTACAGATGCAAGAAGAAATGTGTTAGTCATCTTACTGGCAGAGAAGTCAGCTAAGTGACTACTTTTCAATTCCAAAGAAAATACTCCTTTGTACTTTCATTATTTAAAGTATTTATTTATCATTCATTTGCCCTTATTTAATCTGGCTGAGTTTGGTTTTTTTTTTTTTTCCCTTCTCTGAAGCTGAAGTTTAAAGTATCCCAGAAAGTCAAAAGCACACAATGCATTTACATCTGGGTCAAACTTATTTTCATAAATAAAACAAATAGCAGGAAATGAATCATGGTTTGTCCATTTTAGCACAGGAAGGATAGAACATCTGACCAAAGTTAATCTGCCTTAAGATAAACACAGTAAAGAAAATTGAGGATGAAGAGAATTAATCAACTGTGAGGTACTAGTGAATGCAGAAGATACCTGACATGTATCCTCGCCAAAGTCAAAGTCTTTAATAAGGATAAAGCAAGGTGAAGATCGCCATCTAAACTGCTTACACTTTGTCACTCAAACCACAAGGATTTATTCAATTGAATTCCAAAATAGAACATTGATTAATTTTGTGTTAGTCCTCTTGTCAGGTGCTCCAAAAACAAAACCTGGGGACCTTAAGTTCTCTGAATGAATTTGATTATGTTTATCCCTCCTGTTCAGAGCTCCTTTGTGACCTGGAGCAGACGGCATTCACCTCCCACATCACACAAGCGTTACCTCCAACCTGACAGTACAAATGGGATCAGAGTTTTGCACATAAACAGTGTCCACACAATAGCGCAATCAGTTGAAAATGGAAAGTTCAAACAGCAGTTTCAATGAAATGACACAGAACTATGGTTTTGGATAATTTTTATCTTCACTGAGCTGATTGAAATAAGCCTCTGTTTTCTTAAAAACAAACACAAAAACCCAGTCTTCATTCGAAGCGATCAAAATCAAAGCTAAAAAAGAAAGAAACTCCTACCACGTGCTGCCCCCAAGGGAAAAGAAAGAAAAAGAAATTCATTTTCTAGGGCTAACCACCCACGTTCATGCATGAGCATACAAAAGCATGAAAGTCTACAAAGGCTGGAATAAACACGCTGAAAACTAATCACTGTAGTTTCTGGCAGGCAAAGAAGCATTATAAACCAGTAATAGCATGCTGTGATGGCAAGCGACACTAACTAGAAATCTGAAGACTTGGGTTGTGGTTCATTTCCGTCTGTGGTGGATGACCTTGGGAAGAGAAGTACGTTTGAGTAAACATCTAAATTGTTATTTCCTTACATGTGACATAGAGCTCATAGCTGGCCTCACCTGACTCTGCAGGAATCAGCAGCCCTATAAAGTCATCATCGCCAATATTTTCATCACACCCACCGTCACCACCACCACCGTTACTAGAGAAACCTGTTCCACAGTCTCATTAACTGTTACTTAGTTGAACACAGATTTCAAAGATAGAAGGCTTATTTTCATCTTTTTAAAAATAACCAGTGAAAAAATAAACAATACTAAACATTTTTGATGACCTGAGATAGACTTATAAGAGCAGACACATTGAATTGCCCAGTTGACCTCTGTATCAAATTTATATAAATAAGTTTTTTTTTTCTGACTACTAAAGTGGTAGGACATGTTTATTTTTAGAAAATTTGGAAACTTTTGAAAAATATAAAGAATAAAATTAATCTCCACCCCAACTGGTAGCACTGCCCTGAAAAAAAGTGCTATTAGCAAATTGGTGTTTTTACTTACAGATTTTACTTTATTTTTGTGCAGCTTGAGGTTTTTAGGTTTTGTTTTTGTTTTTGTTTTTTTTTTTTTGGTAAGAATTATCTATGTTTTTAAAGAGCTAGTTTTTGATTGACCCATTCTATTATTATTTTATATTTCATTCAATTGTACTCATATGGCTATAAAAAATAAATGGCCTGAAGTGTCAATAAATAATGCAGAGTATATTCTTTAACAATGCAGATTATGTTCATTTCAAAATAAAAGGAAACAAAGAATTCCAAATGACTGAACCTAGTTCCATCTATCGTCTTAGTAACAAGAAGAAGAAAAAAAAGCTAGGTAGAGTTAATAAAGAGATCTGCGAGAAGTGAGAGAAGAGCGTGGTCTTCTGATAGACCTAGCTAGTCTATCAGATCTGTTTTCATGAAGGCCCTCCAAGCAAAGGGACACTAAATATTAAAGATGGTCTCTTTTTATTTATATTTGTTGATAAAATGCACCATCTCCCATCAGCAGAGAAAGTCATAAAAAGTTTGAACATCAAGCCTCCACAGGATGTGAGCAGGAACCAAAACAGGAAGAAGTGCTTTGGCAGCCAATCAAAAACACCCAAGCATAAGCTTTAGGAAGCCTGGGGCAGATTGAGCCCTCGGAGTTGTCATGGCCCCGGACTCCTCTGTGAAGCCGTCTCGGATTGTCACATCAAGGGGACACCCTCTTTGCTCCCTGTGCTGCCTTCCACTCAAGCGCCTGCAGCACTATGTGTGTGTTAGGATGGTCCCAGAACGTGACTGTGAACCCCTGAGCGGTGTTCTGGGACAAGACGGTGGGCTGGTGTGAAGGCAGTAAAAGAATTTGCCAAAGACCACGAGGAGCCAAGAACAAAGGGAAAGTTTAATAGATATGTTGTCGGTGAGAAGGTTCTTGTCTTGTCGCAGAAAGAATTCAGAAACAAGACATGGAGGTCAAGAAAGCAAAGCAAGGATTTATTAAGGAATGGATAGTACGCTCACAAGGAAAGAGCAGGCAGACCCAGGTGGGTGGCTGCCCTGAGTTTCTCTGGCATGCTGGTCATATGGGTGTAAAAATGAATGGGCAGAATTTTCATTGGCAGGGAGGGGTTTGGAGTCATCTTTCCTGATCTTCATCCCAGCTCCACCTTCTTGGGGGTGGGAGGGAGTGGGGAGGAGGAATTTCTTGTCCTTATTTAGTCTAGTCAGGAAATCTGATGAGATCATAAAGATCAAAAGGTTACATTCAGATGGTGGGGTTTCCTGTCTTGTCCCACCCTTCTTTGCCTCCAGGACACTTGTCAACGCAGAATGTATGCTTTCTTATCAGTCCGGAGAATCCTGTTTCTCTTGGTTTGTCCAAGGACCCCCATTGTTCATGAGACATATGATTTTCTGCCATTTGGCCCCTGTCCCCCTTTGTTCATATCTAGCTACCAGCCTGCTCTAATAGATATGCAGCTGCAGGCAACAGGGGGCCAGACAGACAAGAGGTACCTGTGTGAGCACCGAGGGAGAGCCTGCAGGGTCTCTTTTAGGGGGCTAGGGGCTATGCACACAAGGAGTAGGGGGGCTGCATGATCAGTCCATGCACAGGTGCCTGACTGGTTGACTTGAGTAATGAGATTTCCCACTCTGCTAAGGGCAGGATGTGAGGCTGGTCCTCCTAGGGCACTGTGAGATTAGCTATTTCCTGGGGGGCAGTTGGTTTTGTTATGGTAAATACACATCAAGGGAAGATGTTTTTTATCTTTATTATTTTATTATTTGATTATTTTATTTGGGGGGGGGGCGGGGAGGTAATTAGGTTTATTTATTTTTAGAGGAGGTGCTGGGGATTGAACCCAGGACCTCATGCATGTTAAACATGCGCTCTACCACTTGAGCTATACCCTCCCCTCCAAAGATGTTTTTTATCTTAAAGAAATGCAGGCATAGGAGGAAGTGGGGTGTGAGGGTTAAAGGTGCTAGTCCGCTCCAGGCCAGGCACAGGGAGAGCACTGGAGTGGGGGCTTTATGACTTTAGGGCAGCGCCAGACGGCTCCACAAGCAGGGGGCTCTCTACCCATCCTCTTTATGTCTCTAATAGACATTAGCACTCAAGGAAATTTAGTAATCAAATTAATGAGCAAATGCAATATGGCCATTTTCAGAGCACAACACAGCCGTTCACAAAAATCTCAGTTCTACATCCAAAAAATTATCAAAAGCACTTCAGATCTTCAAAGAAGACCCTTGAGGGGATGATGAGGGTGACTGCATAGCCGAGCTCACCACTTGCCTGACTTCCCCATGGCGCAGCTGTCACCATAGCCCCTCTCAATCCTCTTTCTTTTTCTCTCCCCTGGCTTCTCCTTTGCTCTCTCAAAATTCCTGTTTGGGCACTGCAGGAGTGGCCCCTATTTCTTCCTAACAAAAATCAGTTTAACTCTGCCAGGCCCCAATCCAAAATTACACTGATTACTCAGAGCAGCACAACAAAACTCCAAGCTTGGCAGCCTCCTGGGACCAAAGTATCCTTTCTCCTCGGAAGCAGGCTTGAGGGAAGGCCATATAAATACTTAGGCATCGATGATGTGATTATCCTTGTGACAAAAAAAAAAAAAAAAAAAAAAAAAAGAGAGACAGAGAGAGAGAATTAATGATTTCCTGGCTCCTCTCTAGGGATGACCTCAATGCCTTCATCCCTTGATCTGTTCATCTTATTACCATTTCCTCCCTAAAGTCTTCCCTTCTTAGAGTCAGGAACTGTCATCTCTAAGTAATGGGCCATGTACACAGATCCGATTCCTGCGATGAACGGGGACTATTTCCACTCCCACCCCCACGTCTCCACAGGGTGCTCAATGCCTGTGTGTCATCCCTGAGCAATTTTCATCAACTCGCTCAGAACTTGACTGAGGAGAAGGGGGGCTGGAGCGGAACCGTCTCTTTAATGGGATTTTAATGTGATCTTCAGCAAACTAATCTTATTTAGATATCATAGGAAGCCATGTAATCTCGTCTGGGCACTCTTATTTCCTACAGAAAAGGGAAAGCTTTGTAATTCATTTTCAGCAACAGGAACACTTTAATAAGATCTGCTTCCAAAGGTTAAATGATCAGACAAACAGCTGCAGCCCCGAGACCTTATATCCATCTCATTGATTGGGGCAACCATGACAGCAAAATGACCACTACAAAGGTTGTTTTTTAAAAATAATGTATGCTGAGAGCTTATGTCACTGTCGCATGCCTCAATTTTTTGCCAGTGTCTTAGAGTTGAGGGAGGGCATGATAAAACGAGCTGGGGTCTGAAAGGGTTAAGTCCCTAGAATGGTTCTGTCTGCCATTTACACACCAGATGTAAACTTGACTCTTTCTAAGCCTCAGTTTCTTTACTAAAACTGATGATGCAATGGCTGGATTAAAACAGGCTTATGAATAGATGCTCCTTAAAGCGATATTTTTTTAATGTTTGTCCAAGGCATGATGAGAGGAGGGGCTGGAGACCACCGTGAAGCAGAAGCGCAGAAGAGGAGGACTAGGGTAGCAATGCTCACACTCTCCATCATCAACTCCAGCAACAGCTCTGGCCCCAAGCATGTGAAACTCACTCGCCCCAGGAGAAGTTCCAGGAAGTGCAATCTTCTCCATCCCACCCAGGGATGTTTTAATTCCTCACAGATGGACTCCCTGGAAACCCATCGGAATACTACACCTTTAATCCAGCCCCGCCTACTTCAAAAAAAAATCATCGGAAGACCTAGAGCATTACCATCAAGTTGTACAAGATGCCATAGACTGAATGTCTGTGTCTCCCCCAAATTCACATGTTGAAATCTAACCTCTTATGCGATGGTTTTGGAGGTAGAGTCATAGGGGGTGATTAGGTTATGAAGGTGGAGCCTCAGGACGGGGAGTAGCGTCCTTGTAAAAGAGACCCCAGAGAGCTCTCTTCTCTCTTCTGCCACATGGGGACAGTGCAAGAAGACAGTTGTCTATGAAACGGTAAGTGGGATGTCACCAGACATTGAATCTGCTGCTGCCCCTGATTTTGGCCTTCCCAGCCTCCAGAATTGTGAGAAATAAATTGTTGTTTGTAAGTCATTCAGTCTATGGCATTCTACGACAGCAGCCCTAACGGGCCAAGACAATCTTTACTGCAGCTCTGTCATCTTTATGTATATGCCCCCTACCCTAAAGTGTGAACTCCTCCAAAACAGGACCTGCGCTTGGCCATTTGTCTACCCCAAGCACCTGACATAGGGCCTGGCACAAAATACATGTTTGTTGCTTAACAAAGATTTGTGCTGAATACATGTTGAGCAAAAGGATGAGCCCATGTGTCATGCTTAAAGGCTACAGACCTAGAGATTCTGTAGACATTATCTTCTTTAATTCTCACAACAACAACAACAACAACAACAACAACAAAACCATGATGTAAGTATTATTTCCTTTTTAGAGATTAACAAAACCAAAGGCCGGAAAAGATCTTTGTATAAGACATATTTTGTAAATGGCCACTTGGAACTTAAATCCTGGCTTCTCTGATTCCAACGTCAAGTTCTTTTTATGTTATCATGATTTCTCACCAACTTATATGTAAACTAGGAGTTAGAATTAATATTAATTGATTCAAAGCATGTCATTAATTTTGTTAAAATAAACATAATTCTTACACCATTTCAAGTTGATTAGTGACACAAAGTAAACATAATAATCATCACGACAATGTCCATTTGCTGAGTCGTATCTACTGAGGTGTCTTCTCTCCTAGAACTCCATCTCCATTCTCCCAAGAAAAACGTCTTCTTAAGGAAGAGCCCACCCTGTTTAAGGCAATGAAGATCCACCACCTACATATATGGTGAGATTTGAAGGAAACTTCTACTTGTTCTCAAAATATTCCTGTCACTCTGCCTTAGCTCAAGTCCCAGGAAACAGATTTTGAGGTAAAGATTTGTATGGAGGAGTTTTGTGGGGAGTATATTCAAGAATAATAGATGCAAGGGAGTAAGATGTTAGGGATAAAGGGAGGAGTTGAACCACAGTGCAATTTTGAGAGAGGTCTCTGCTGCTTTTACAGGAAGCTATGGAGCTGTGTAGCCCTTCAGAGTTGCCCCCAGTTGAGCTAAGGAAGCTGGACCTTTATGCCCCAGCATCAGCCAATATTAGATGCAGACAGCCCCCTGCAAGGGCCGTGAACTTGGCTGAGTCAGCCTCAAAGACAATGAAGACAATGCCAGGAGACGGATGTAGCTTAGAGTCATCAACAGCTGATATTCTCAGTAGCTGAGGGATGAGTGTGTCCATCATAAGCAGAGGGTGGAGTGGGGTGAGGTGGGGAGGTGGTGCCAGCGTAGTGTAGCTTCCACTGCATCAGTATTTCTGGATCTACTTGCTTCATCCATCTTGCAGCCATTCCCACTTAGGCTCCCACTTAGGCATAGCTCCAGGACCCATGGTGGGCTTGTTTCCTGGGTAAACGTCAGGTGGAAGGTCTGTGGGATGAACAGTATCTCCTGCTGCTATGCGTGTTCTCCAGACCACAAGTGATACTCATTGCCTCTCTTTTCTACTACTCACCCTAGATTTCCATCCCCATCAGTTTGGATGGCTTACATAGTGGAATGACTGAGACCCTCATCCTGAGAGGTCTGATCTCCTAATCACAACACCCTCCTCAAGCTCTGCACGTGACCATTTATGTCATGTTGGGTGAGAGATTATCAAGAGGACCCCCCCACACACAGTGGCACAGTGGATCACCTGGGTGACAAACTAATTCCCTGTCCCTATCATAAAGCAACAGGATCAATGATTCCTGCCAGCTAGTGACTCTCCTGCTGGCCTCTTGACATGAGCGGCCCAAAGTAGGTTGGTAGCAACAGCAGACCAAACATTAATGGACTCTTATTGTATCCCCTGATAGAGGCATTCTTTCTCTCAGAATAAAGTCCTCTAGACTTACAGAATAAAGTGAGGAGACAGGAAGCACAAATTCCCCAAATGGGTCACCACTCTTACTTCTTTCTACCCCTTGTTTCTCAGACCCTTGTAATATATCTAACCAACAGTTGCTGATTTAGAGTGAATACTGCATCCACCAAGCTGATGTGACAGCTGCCCCTTCCAAAAGCCATTTCATCGTTCCATCAAGCAGCATCTGGGTGGTTTTCTACAAGATACGGCCAGAGGATCTCATGATCACGTGCTCACTGCCTCACCTCCTTTACTGTGGGTCCCTTCATTTTGGATATTACACAAAATCCCTTGTCAATGAATTACACCCTGTAAATCCTTGGATACTAGTGCTGGCTGAGGCACTGGGTACAGGGAAAGAAAAATCATATCTGGAATGTTCTTTGACCTCACCCAAGACAAATCACGGTCCTTCAAATGTGGAAGGACTCCAGGGTAATCAATATACCACAAAATGGCTGGCTGTTCTCCTCAAGGGATGGTGTCACTGCAGGGGCTCAGGACTTGTCTCTGTTACAGGAAGTTTGAACACTTTGCTGCAGCACAATTATATCAGCCTTGGTAAGAGGAAACCCACGCTGCTGGCCTTATGCGTAAATTCCATCCCTACCATCGGGGCACTCATTTGTGAGCCCATTGCACCTACATTTGAGTGGTTGATGACCGAGACTGGCTGATGTAACTGGCCAAGACTATCTCTCTCTTTGACTATTTAGTGCTTTCCCCATGGTGGATGCTCACTGATGGGCATTAACTTGGCTTACAAAGATCACCCTCTGTGCCCACTCCTCTATGTCCATTTACACAATTCCATGCCCCAAATCTTTTAATATTTCTCATTCCAGACCCCTTACCAATCAGCCAAGACATTCACCAATGTCTGTGAGTTTATGTATGTTCTTACCTAGGGCCAATTCTATTTCCAAACAAAGTGGACAATTGATTACAGCACCCAAATCTTTGCCCCTGAAAAGTTTTCCCATTGCTGTTGTCTCATAAGGAAAGCCTTGAATGGGGCATAAATGTAGCATTAGTTCATTTTCAGCTTATACTTCTTGCCCCTAGGGACACCATGCTCTATTGACTATCTCTAGAACTTTCTGTGGGTTGTGCCCCAGGTTGCTATTCCACCTTGCCACTCATCACAATTTTACCCATTTTTGCTTCTGATTGTCACCGCCCAGCCTCTATTATTTCAGGATCTGGCCATCTCCATCGCAATCAGGGAGTGTGGTTCTATAACAGCCCCTCCTACCGTCAGCCCTGGACTAACCTCGGTACTGCTGGGTCCCCTCTCACCAGGGCATCCCTAATTGCTTTGGTAAACGAAGTGGCCTGCAGGCTTTCCTGAAGAACAGTCAGCTTTCTTCCTTTTCGCAGCATATCCACACTAACATGCTCTTTTTTTCTGAGACTTTTGAGCCTTTCTTCTATTGTCTGCCACAGCAGCTGCGGTGTTTCTACTTCCCATTGCTTTCTCTAAGCTTCCAAGAGTCATTCCAGCAGCTTGTTAGCACAGTCCCCCAGCGTTCTTTTCTGTATCATGGGAGAGTTAAATCCTGTATCACCGGAGAGTGCTCCCATTTTCATCAATTCTCCCTTATCCAACTTTTTGTTGCATCACCCGTTGATTCAGCACCCTCAGGAGCAATCCGACGAATGCTATCCCAGCTCTGCAGGTATGTAATGGCGAGGTCCTGCGGTGCCTTTGGCATAGAGTCTGTTTTTTCCCTGAACAGACCCAGCACCTCACTGGCCAAGTTATGTCACGATTTGACAATATTTACGGGTATGGTGGCCAAGAAGGGGGAGTAAAATTTCATCAGAAGCTCAGTACATGGTATCTTGCAGGCAGAGGTCTCGGCATTGTCTTCGAACATGGAAGAGGAGGCCAGATTTTCAAAGGAAGGACTGCAAAGAGAGGGACAGTTTCAAATTTCTTGAATGCACTGACACGGATGTCGTCGTCTCAAGATTTAACAGTCCCATTGGATCCAAACCAGGGTCCTGATTTTGGTATAGAAGATTTCACGAGGCTAAGAATTTAACCTTCTCGCAACTTCCACGACCCTGAGTCTGATCCTCCACTTTCTCTGCTCTCCAGCTGTGAAAGACTTAGCGTTTCTTTTATGCCACCAAAGAGGTTTTCTCACTGACACTGATGACTCCAAGAATCATGGGGCACATGCACACCATCCAACATCATCAGTTTTTCCTAAATTGGTAATTAATCACCTTCATCCTTTTTTTTTTTTTTTTTGTCTTTCTCCAGTGCCCTGATAGTACTTAGCAACAACTATCTGATTCCATATTCTTTCCATTCACTACCTCCCCTCTACCTTCCAAGCATGTGAATAGTACACCAGCTAGTGCATTCCCTTCTACCGACATCCCACCCCAGTTTTGATGATGGTACCTACTACTGACCATGGGGTCCTCCTTGCCAGACAGTTCCAAAATCTCATTTGAGAGACCACTTCCTTGGATCACTTCTCGTACCAAGAGTCTCAGATCGAAGATGTGCAGAGAACAGTTTCCTGGAGAAGGGCAGCTCAGCCACAAAACCTCTGAGGAAGTGGCGGAAGCCAGTTGAGCAGAGAAGCTGAGCTATGGGCGTCAGTAACACCCAGCTCAGCCAAGCCCACAGGGAGCTCCACAGCTAGGAGCACCTTTCAGGGTTGTCCCCAAAGGTGACAAGGGGGACTGGCCTATGTACTCCTGCATCACTGGTCACTGAATATGGTTGGTGTGCACATTTGGGCAAGGTAACCCTGTGATTCTTAGAGCAGGATGCCCTGTAAGTCATCAGCAGCCAACACTGAGCAGCCAGGGGAGGGAGGGTCTCTGTGCAGAAGAGGGGATCTGGATTTTGCTCCACAGCCTCCACCACACCTTCCTTTGCATTAAAGCATCAGGGATATTTTCCATGTGCAGAAGATAACAAAATAGAGAGACTTTCTAATTGATAATGATTACCATGGTCAATTACAGTACTTTATGGGATTAAACCCAGCAAAGAGCAAGGGACTCTGAGGTAGGAGATAAATCTGGCAAATATTGATGAGACGAGAGATAAGCACATGATGGGCCTTGCAGCGTTGTCTTTTGGGTACTCCAGCTTAGACAGCCCCATAGCCAGGGGACAGTAGAAGAGCTCAAGGCTTCCAAAAAGGAAAAGGCAAGGAGGAATGAGAGAGAAAGGAACAGAGAAAGGAAGGCAAGCTGCTCAGCATGGCATGCTTTGTAACAGACTTCAGTCTTTTATCGTATGTGACCTATTCTCATTTGTGGAAAAAAAATAATCAAGATGAATATCCATAAATTCAATCCTTTCCCTCGGGGGAGTCAAAAAAAAGAAAGTACATGTTTCTTGCAGACAAATGTACTTCTATGACTTACCCCCTCATTTTCTGGGTCCAAAGTTATTTAAGATAAATAATTCTTTATTTTTAATATTCTTAGGCAGTTCCTTCATTCTTTCCATCTGTCCTTAAATCAGTTTTGAGACTCCAGGAAGTGCCAGGTTTGCTACTGGCACTGGGGATGGAGGGACAGAGTCACTGGCCCTCAAAGGAAAGACTATGTGTGAACAAATAAATTAAAGTGCGGTGTGGCAGGTGCTCTAGTCGGGGAGCACACAGGACACTTTGGGAGCAGAGAGGAGGAGCAGCCTGGATATCCGCAAAGGGGGCTTAGAGAACGTCACTGAGCTACCTTGAACATGTTGACTGAACCAACCAAGTCCATAAAGAGCTTTATCATCTCATCTTCTGTTTTATTTTCCACTCTGTCACTTTGAGCCACTTCAAGGACAGTGCCTCGCTTCAAATGATGTCTCTGAATCTTCCCTCTCAATATGGGAACAAGAACTTCTGAAAAGTATGATAACCCTTGCCAAATACAAGTACCCTTCACGTGGAAGTCTAATATAAGTGGCTTACCTCTGTGTGTATTTCTACGATGACAGTAATAATTTTAGGTTAGTTACTTAGTTCAGCTCAAATCGCAGATACCTCAAGATGAGAAAATAAGAGAGAGAACCCTAGAATTGTGAAATGAAAATTGAGGAAGGTTAAATGGATAGCAGTGCTAGAGCAGACCATTTTTATGTTATAGCCTCAGAAGAATTGGAAGAAATTGAACCATAGAGTTTCACGTTTACACTCTTTAGATTGGCTGGAGTTAACATGCATATTAGGACCTAACAGAGCCAGGCCCAAGTGTTCTACCACTTTCTAATGCATTCTGGAATGAAACTTGAGAAGAGTGCTGTGGAAATTTGTAAATATGTTATTCAGAGGATAAGGTTTCAGCATTACTAAGGAAGCCGATAGTCTGCAAGTAATTGGACTACACTGATTCCAACAAAAAAGGATTTCTTTTCCTCTTAGCACGTGGGTCTAAGATGACTGCTGCAGACGCTGCCATCGGTCCTCACTCACAGCAGGGGAGAAGAGCACCGGGCTGTATTAGCCAACACATTCCTATTTTCAGAAAAGCAGATGGTTCCCCAGAAGTGCCCCCAGCAGAATTCTATGTAAGCTCATGGCCAGAACTGGGTCCTACAGCAATCTATAGCTGCAAAAAAAAAAAAAAAAAAAAAAGGCTTAGATAAAAGAATATTTCAATGATCAGCCTCTATATTGCAAAATACTATGAGAGAGAATGGGGTGGGGCGTGGGGGTGGCGAGGAGCCAATTAACAGTATTAGCCACAGTTTTCATGAGTGAGGTTAAGCCACATACCATTAGGGTAAATTTTTGAGAAACATCTGTTCAATCAGGACAGCTAAGATATTTAAATAAAAGTTATAGTGCATTTTCTATCTCAAATATTCAAGTTATTGAACATCCCTGGGAACACATGGGGAGTATGGAATTTGTAGGAAGGACTATACTTAAGGGAAAAAATTACCCATTTAATGGATCTATATATTTTCTTAAAACAAAAATTCAGTAGCTTTATGCTGAAATTTCCAAAGAGGAAGGTCCTAAAAAGTTTCTAGAGAAATGCGGAAAGCAAACGGAATTAATTGTACATAATCAAATAATGCCACTTGTACAAGGACTTTCTCTCTGGTCATTACACTCTAGCCTAATGTAACTGATGTCTGTAAGTATTAAGTTTAAGCCTTATAAGATAAACTTATTCTTGTGTTGCAGTTAAAATGTAGCTTCAGATACAATGTTTTAATTATAAGGAGGATGGTTGGCTTTTAGCAATAGACACCAAAAGGACTGATGAGTTAAGATGTGCCTAGGCTGCCCCAATGCCTATCTGCTGCTCTTGCTGAGAGCCACGACCACACTCAAGTTGCCCCATGAAAGTGAAGCTCCCTCCAGGATGCTCCAGGAAGTTTCCCCCATGACGCCCTTCAGACCAGACTTAAATGGCAAGAGGCATGCTCAGGTTTATGCAGTTGCTGTCACACCTGCTAGAATCTACAGCCAAAACTACTCTCCTTCTCTGGTTGAATGGGGCAGACTGACCACAGCAACTCAGGGTCTCATGGATGCCTCGGTAATGCCAATCCATTTCTCGCCATCGTCGGGATTTGCCATACAGCGTCTGTATTTGTGACAGCGAAAACCTTTGCCCCTCCCGCCACCAGGGGACCCCATTTTCTTCCTTCTCCACCTCTAGGGAAGTGGAAAGCAACATTAAACTCAGTAATGCCCCCACTTGTTTAGAGGCGTGCTTCCCATATTCCTTGTGGATATAGATGGATTTTTTTTTTTTTTTTTGCTTGTTTCAAATCCACCTTGGACTGATACATAATCTTACAAAACAGACACAGGACACAAAGGAACTCATCAATATCCACCAAACTAGTGTATCTCCTGTTCAGTAGGAAAAGTCCCCTGGTCATGCACATGGCTGTTACAGCAGTAGCAGGTCTCTGTGCCAGTTTCTAAATAATCTCAATTTCTGTACTCATCTCACTTGAATGAAAGTTTATACCAGGGCCCAAGGACACATTTAGAGTAGCAGTGGTTTAGAGAAGAGGAATCTGCTGTTAGATTCTCTTTGGAACCAGCATTTAGTCTTTAACCATGTAACAGCAAAAAGACTACTGATATCTCAATTTTGTCTGCTGAATTCATTCTTTCACTATGAACACTAAAATATTTATGAAGCTCTTTCTCCTGAAATTCCCAAGGTTTCCATCTTCTAATTCTCTTACTCAAGTATAACCCTTGAAGGTGACGAAAGAATCCTCTAGCTCTGTCTACACAGAGAATATTCTGGGATCACCATTAACCACCAGTCTCCTGGGGCTTCCTGTTAGCTGACTGCTTCCCAAGGGGTAAGAATCCTTACTTTAGACAACTTGTTGATACAAGCCAAAGGCTGATTGAACATTATGGGCACATAAATCATTTCATACAGCTGTAAAAAGTATTCTGATGCATATTCTGTGGATAATTTGCAATTGAAAATCCATTAACAGCGTAAATGGAGATGAATAATGCTAAGACGTACTGGCCAGGTGTGCCAAAATAAATACGTGAAATGCATCCTAAAAGTGAGGTAGGATACTTCCTGTAAAGCTGTCCAATTTTTTTCCTCCCCTCTATTAAAAAAAAAAAAATGAAGATGATTTAGATTGTTCTGGGACAAATCTGTTGACAGGGACACTAACAAGATGAATGAAAGTAAAGAAAGAAGTATTTGGCATAACAACAGAAGCTTCAAAAAAAGAAGTGTGAATTTGCCGGCTGCAAACAAACATCCAATACAATTCAGAGGTGATTTCAACCAGGACTCAAAAATTAGTAGAAACGAAATGAAATGCTGATGTTTCAAAAACCAGCTAAGCAAGAGGAATGGACAAGAATAATAGTGTCACATTACCAGAATTAGAATTCATTCAGAAAGATACTGAGCTAAATTTGTTTTCCTTCCAAAGCGCCTTATGTAATTAGAATGAGGGCATGTTTTCCATGTCTGTAAGCGTGATTGTTCTCTAGTGATCCAATCTAGGGGAAAAAAGATGCTCGATAGAACTGCAATATTATGCATCAGGGAAGTGACATTCATACTACTATTTTCATTTCCATTCATTCTGTAAGACTTACCATTCCGGGGATCCATTTTTCACATCATAATATGAATATTCAAAATTCTACTTTATGTAGCACATATGGTTTGAATTTGAGTCATTCTTTCCCCCCCAGACTGGAGGGATTTCTCTCAAGCGAATCTGTGTGTGTTCTTTCACATATTCTTACTTTTTTAAAAAAGTTTAGACAGTAACCCAAGAAAAACATTTCTTCACTCTCTCAGATTTTTTTAAAATAAACAATCTAATGTTTTCCAAACTTTGGACAGTAATTCACTTAAATTCCAAAACCGTTATAAGAAAAATAAAACTTGGATGTTGAATTAAGTTTTGGAGGAAGAACCATCACAGAAAAGAAAATAAAAGTGTAAATGACAAAAGCCACTAATACAAAGCCCATGGGCAAGATATAATGGGTTACTGAAATAATGCTAAATATTCATTTCATTAACTGGAATGCTCAGAGCTTGAGAGATTCCAGTTAACTTAAATTTTCTAGATAATTGAAACTTTCCTCAAACATCTTTTCCCTTTTTTTATACCCATCTCTTAGAGTACCTTGAAATCATAACTGAATGTTAACTCAAATTGTACAGAAACAGAAAAGTAAAAGATCTGGGTTGAATATGATGCTTTTCCATAGGGTCATACCTGTGTGTGTTTAAATCTATCCACATTATGTGCATGAAGTTATAGCAGGAAGGTCAGGAAAGAAAGACTCTACCACTGACTTGGTGCTTGTGATGTGCTGAGTACCCTGACAGATGCTTTCACGCTTCAACTCACTTATCATCCCAGACAATCTTGAGAGAGAAATTATCCCCATTTCACAAATAAGAAAGTCAAAGCTCAGACAGGTTAATAAATTTTCCCCCAAATCACACAGTCAATAATTGGAAAACTGAGATTCTAACTCAGGACTGTCTGGCTCCAAAGCCATTCTCTTTCCGTCATACCTTGTGACCCACCGAGATCTACACTGAGCTCCACCATGATTGGGCTGTAACGCATGAGACCATATAGTTCATGTCTATTGGCCTTAGTTTGTGAATCTATAAAATTAGTGTTCTTATCTGTAGGCGAAACTATTAGTTATCCTTCATTTTTTAAAAATGTATTAGAACTCCAAATTTCAGCTAGGCGCATGGCATGGACATTGTATTTCCCATGTTCCCCTGCAGCTAGACACGGCCATGTGACTAAGACATATGACTAATTACCAATGGGATGTGACCAGAAGTGATAGGTACAATTTCCAGTCACATTCTTAAAGGAATAGGTCATGCCCTTCTTGGTCCCTTTACTCATTCTTGAGAGCTACAATGCAGAGATGATGGCAAGAAATGGTGGACTTCGCAGACATGCACAACACTCTAGAATTGGTGGAGCAGTAAAAGAGGAGAAACCCTGTGCCTGAAAGCACAGAATGCCAAAGCTGTCCGTAATGCTTACCTTGAGATCAACATGTAAGAGAGAAACCTCTGGCTTGTTTAAGCTATTGTTTTGTTCTTTATTACAACTGAATCTAATCCTAATCATTACCAGTCTTCTCCAACTCTAGATCCTATAACTGCAAGTTTTTCATAGCATTTTTTTTATGAACAGGAAATATGATATCGTTTGAAAGTGAATAAGTGAACAAGAATTATTTCTGTTGGGGGTGGAGGTCATTTGATTCCTCCCCTCAAAGTGGCAAACAGAAATAAAATTTTGTGGTTTACTTTCGCTCAATCAAAAAAAATATATTTTTTTGTTAGTGGAGGTACCGGGGATTGAACTCAGGACATTGGGCATGCTAAGCACATGCCCTACCACACAGTTATACACCTCCTTCCTTTGCTTAATCAAAATTTTACTCTACTATTTTATACAATTTTCTGCAAAATAAAAATGATCAATTTTCTCTTATCTGTAATGGGTGCTTTTAAAAAGTATTAAGTAATCTAATTACTAAACTCTTTCTTATGGGTAATTTATTAAAAGGCCCAGAAAGGGCAAGGGTTTTAGATACCATCAGTCCAGAACCAAGATGGGCATGTAAATCAAACATTTTTAACTACATCTGATGTTTTTATTTCAAACATTTTACGTCTAAGTGCAAAAAAAAAAATCCCTGTTCTAGCTATTCCATGTGAATTTAAGACACACATCAACACATATATGATGAGGAAATAAAACATTTCATAACCAGAACTCCAAAGCCATGGACTTAAGGATCTAACTGGAAAGCAAAGCAAATCAATCTTCCATAATGGAGCTGAGAGAATAAGGAGAACAGGATGCAGTGGGGGGAGGATAGTTAAATTACAAGTGCAGCCTTTGATTTGACCAAGATGAGATTTGGAACAGTTGTATGGTTGCAATTGAGTTCTCAAAGACAGAGAAGATTGAGTTGGAAATCATGCCAAGAAGAAATGATTGTCTTCCTTCTGTTGGCAGAAGAAACTCCAGGGGGGAATGAATTTCCCACAAAGCATAACTTGAACCAAACCATCAGTCAAGGTAAACGCAGAGGAAAATCCCAACTCAACAGCTCTATTGAAGCAGACCGGCTCTGCTGCCCTGTTTGGCGATAAGCTACAGCTCCAAGAACTGGGGAAGCATTTTATATTAAAGGTGGAACAGATTGATAGCCCACTTCTCTGAAGGGAAGTTAAACTCTCACATTTTCATAACACCATTGCCAAGATGGTTATTCATTCATTAATTCAGTAAGTATTTACTGAGTATCTACCCTATGCCATTTGCTGTTCTGAAAGCTGGAGACACAGCGGGACATAAAACAGACGTGATCAATGTTCTCATGAAACTTACATTATTGGGAGGAGGGGGAGACAGATAATAAACAAAGAGTATGTCAGGGGCCAATAAGTAAGATTAAGAGAATTAAGCAGAGAAGAAATACAAGAACGTTATTGAGAAGGCATGGTGTGGTTTCATTTAAGGTGGTCAGAGAAGACTTCCCTAAAAGACGATATTGAAGCAGTAACTGCATAAAGATATTTGGAGAAATGATGCACTGGCAAAAGGAGAGACATAGTTCCAAGACCTTAAAGCTGCCGCATGCCTGGTGTGTTCAAGGAACAGCAAGATGACCAGAGCACCTGAAGGTGAGTGAAGAAGGTAGACAGGGAGGAGAGGTGAGAAATGAAGCCGGGTAATAAGGGACATTGTAGGCTTAGGGTAAGGACTTGGACACCACTCTGATAAGAAGACACTGGGTGGCTTTGAATAGAGAAATAAACACAATCCCCTTTATCTTCTAGAAGGATTAGTCTGGTTGTTGAGTGGAGAATAAAGTAGATTGACAAGGGTGAAAATCAATTAGGAGCTACCACCACAATCCAGGGAGGTGACAACAAATGAAATGGTGGGAAGAGGAGCTGAGGAGGTGAGCAGTAGTTGGATTGGACATCTCGTAGAGACATAAAGCAGATAACCAAATATTCAATTTTGAAGTTCAGAGGAAAGATTAAGACTGGAGAAATAATGGATGTCCCTGGAGAATGTCATTCTAAGTGAAGTAAGCCAGAAAGAGAAAGAAAAATACCATATGAGACTGCTCATATGTGAAATCTAAAAAAAAAAAAAAAAAAGAACATAAATACAAAACAGAAACAGACTCATAGACATAGAATACAAACTTGTGGTTGCCAAGGGGGCGGAGGGTGAGAAGGGACAGACTGGGATTTCAAAATTTGTAGATACTGACAGGCATATGCAGAATAGATAAACAAGATTATACTGTATAGCACAGGGAAATATATACAAGATCTTGTGGTAGCTCACAGTCAAAAAAAATGTGACAATGAATATATGTATGTTCATGTGTAACTGAAAAATTGTGTTCTACACTGGAAACTGACACAACATTGTAAAATGACTATAACTCAATAAAAAATGTAAAAAATAAAAAAGACTGGAGAGATAATTTGGGGAGTTAGGATTTTATATCTGGTGGATGAGAACACCTGAGGAGCTAGTATAGACAGAGAAGAAACACAGTTTGAAGACTTAAGTTTTAGAGGTCACAATAATGATGAATGGGCAAAGACTTCTAGTTGCCTTTCTAATGCCCCTTTACCCTTCTTCCTAATAAGAGAACCTTGATATTATTGAAAAACAGAAATGTTCCAAGATTTAAAAAAAAAAAACTACATTTCCCAGATTTCCTTGTAGAAAAGTACAGAGTATTAAGGTAACCTTGCAAAGGAAGTTGACTCAACTTGAAAGTGTGCCCTTTTGTACTTCCTCTTTCCTTTTCTTTCTCACCAGAAGTGGCTATGATGACCAGCACTGCAACAGCCATTTTAATTCTATGAGGAAATGTGGAGACTAGGAGCCATGTGCTAGGGAAAATGAAGCAGAAGGAAGGAAGCTGGGACGCTGATAATACATGAGCCACCTTACCAGGCTGGACTGTTTACCTTTAGGACTCAAGTTACATGAGAGAGAGAAACAAATACCTCATTTACGCCACTATTTTTCTGAACTCTCTTATTAGCAGCCAAACATAAACCCCAAGGATGGGCCAGCAAAGGAAGTTGAGGATTGGTCAGGGTAGCAGTATAGAAAGAAAGTGGGGTCCTAGAAGCTTAGTGTTTTCAAGGGGGAAACTGGTTCAAATCTTGATAATAGGATGAGTGCAAGGAAGACTAAGGAATAGACATTGGATTCTGTGACACAGAGGCCATTGGTATATTTGCAAGAATGATCTTATTGAGAAGTGATAGCAAAAGTCTAAACAGAGTAGATTTAAGAAAAAATAAGAGTGGAGGAAGTGGGCATAGACAGCTCTTGGGTTTGGCCATCAAGGAAGGAAAGAAATAAGATGTTACCTGGAGGAGGGGTGTGGGATTCAGAGAAGGTTAATTTTAAGATTACAGTGTTTTGGATAATGATCGTACAAAGTGCCAAGAGGTGATGCAGGAAGGGAGCAAGGACAACTGTAGATGAGCGTCCTGGATGAGGTAAGAAATGTGAACCCATAGTCCAAGCCCATGCTTGGGGATGAGGGACACCCACTCTTCTCCCTCCACTTCAATTGTTTAAGTTGAATACCTCTGATATACAGGCCAAGCACACACTCATCAGACCTCTTCAGAACATGCATTGTGTCAACAGTTACACCCTCAGGCCACAAAGTTTAGCAGACAAAGTAATCCGGAGAAAAATGTTAAGAGTCTGGAGTCAGACAGACCTGGGTTTGAATCCCTGCTCTGCCAGTAAATGGCTGCATCCCGAGATGCGTTCTCAACTTCCCCAAACCTTCTCGCCTGTATAACTCTGCCCACTGAGGTTGCTGAGAGAAAGAGATGATGCATGTGCAAAAGCACACAGTAAGTTTTCCTGCAAGGTTAGCTGCTACAATCATCAATTACTCTTCTTCACATACATTTTTAACTAGGTAACTTCTAGGCACAGTGAACAATGAGGCAAGAGCAAAAGTGGGAAAGAGCATTGCTGCCTGTGAACACGTGAAGTTTCCATGCACCAAAGAGACTTTTTTATCACTTCATGATTTTTTCAAGTGATGTGGTCAGACAAAAAATAACTCTGGTTCTTTCCCTATATGATTTTAGAGAAAGCTAGAGCAGGGACTTTGCCCTTTTAAATGTTTCACTAAGCACAATGACTGCCTGCCCTACACCACCTCTGTAATAACTGTCAAGGCGCTAGTGATGGGGGAAGAGTCTTCCCCACCTGAGCACACTTGAGTCTATGTCCAGGGCGAAGACCTGCCTGATACATTCATCACCCGAACCTGTGACAATCTATGTTCTCTGCCTATACGGTGTCACCTCCCAGCCCTGCACCACCATATGGTCTATTATGTGGAAATGATTAAACAGATTTTCTACCGTAGGTAAAAAATATATTTCCCACTAGATACAGCAAAGGCCCTGTAACTTTCTCCCAGGAGAGTGAGCCTAGAATTCTAAGTGACTCAGTGGGACAGGTAGAAGAGAAAGCCATTATGCTTATGGGTTCATAATTTGTGGTTTCTGTTAGCATAAAGAAAAATATATTCAGTGTGCTATTTCTCCTGGGCAAAATGGAGGTCAGAGGACTGCATTCAGAAATAATCTTAGACATCAGAGGCTTTGATGAACATTCGACGCACAGAGCATTCTATCCAAAAGCAACAGAATATATTCTTCTCAAGCACACGTGGACCAAGGTAAATCATATGATAGGTCATAAAAATGCATCTCAGCAGATTTCAAAAGACTGAAAATATACTGAAAGTATATTTTCCAAACAAAATAGTATGAAACCAGAAATCATAACAGAAAGAAAACTGGAAAACTCACAAATACATGGAAATTAAACAAGACACTCCTGAGCAAACAATTTGTCAGAGAAGTAACAAAAAAAATCAAAAAATATATTGAAACAAACATAACTGGAAACACAACATAACAAAACTTATGGGATACAGCAAAAGCATCACTTAGAGGGAAGTTCATAGGGATAAATACCTACATTAGCAGAAAAGAAAAATCTCAAGTAAGAACCTAACCTTATATCTTAAAGAATCTAAAAGAATTAGAAAAACAAGAGCAGACTAAACCCAATGTTAGCAGAAGAAAGGAGATAACAAAAATCAGACAAGAAATTAATGAAATGGAGATAAGAGAAACAAGAGAAAAGATCAAAAAACTAATAGTTGGGGTTTTTTTTAAGATAAGTAAAATTGACAAACTGCTAGCTAGACTTAACAAGAGGAAAAAAGAAATACCTCAATTAAATAAAATTATAAACCAAAGAGGAAACATTACAATTGATATCACAGAAATACAAAGGATTATGAGAGACTACTATGAACAATTATAAGTCAACAAATTAGACAGCCCAGAAGAAACAAGTAAATTCCTAGAAATATATAATTTAACAAGTCTGATTTACAAAGAAATAGAAAATCTGAACAGATCAATAATAAGTAAGGATATTGAGTCAGTAATCAAAAATCTACCAACAAAGACAAGCCCAGGACCAGAAGGCATCACTTGTGAATTCTGCCAAATATTTGAAGAAGAGTTAAGGCCAATTCTCCTCAAACTCTTCTAGAAAACTGAAGAGGAGACAGCACTCCCAAACTAATTTTACAAGTTACCATTACCCTGATACTGAAGCCAGGTAAGGACACTCCAAGAAAACTACAAGCCAGTATCCTTGATGAATAAAGATGCAAAAACTGTAAACAAAATACTAGTAAACTGAATTCAACGGCACATTAAAAGGATCATACACTATGATCAAATGGGATTTATCCCTGGGATGCAAGGATGGTTCAACATATACAAATCAATAAATGTGATTAAAAAAAATTAACAAAATGAAAGATAAAAATCAATCCTCTCAATAGAGACAGAAAAAAATCTGACAAAATTCAACATCCTTTCTTGAAAAAACTTTCAACACATTGGGTATAGAAGGAACATACCTCAAAATAATAAAAGCCATATTTATGACAAACTCACAACTATCATCATATTCACGAGTGAAAGGTTGAAAGCATTCTGTCTAAGATCAGGAACAATATAAGGGTGCCCCCTCTCACCATTCCCATTCAATATAGTATGCATGCTACTGGAAGTCCTCATTAGAGTAATTAGGCAAGAAAAAGAAATAAAAGGCATCTGATGAAGAAAGGAAGAAGTAAAATTGTCTCTGTTTGCTGATGACATGACCTTGTATACAGAAAACTCTGAAGACTCTGTCAAAAAAACTGTTATACCTAATAAATGAATTCTGTAAAGTTTCAGGATAAAAAAAATCAACACACAAAAATCAGTTGCACATCTGTACACTAAAATGACCTATCTGAAAAAGAAAGAAAACAATCTCATTAACAGTAAAAACATTTATTATTTAAGAATAAATTTAACCAAGGATGTAAAACATCTATATCCTGAAAAGTACAACATTGATGAAAGAAACTGAAAAAGACACAAATAAATGGAAAAATATCCCATGTTATTGATCAGAACTTAACATTGTTAAAATGTCCATACCACCCAAATCTATCTATAGATTCAAATCAATCTTTATCAAGATTCCAATAGCATTTTTCACAGAAATAGAAAAGTAATCCTAGAAGCAGTCTCGAGAAAGCACAAAGTTGGAAGCATCACACTTCCTGATTTCAAACTAAATTAAAAATCTATAGTAATTAAAACAATATAGTACCAGCATAAAAACAGACACAGAACAATGGAGCAGTACTGAGAGTATAGAAATGAATCCTTGCGTATATGGTCGACTAATACTTGACAAGGGAGCCAATAATGCTCAATAAGGAAAGGATAGTCTCTTCAATAAAGGGTATTGGGAAAACTAGATATCCACATGCAAAGAATGAATTTAAACTTCTATATTACACGACTCACAAAAATTAAGTCATAATGGACTAAAGGACATAAACGTAAGCCCTGAAAGTGTAAAAGTCCTAGTAGAAAACACAAGGGAAAAACCCTCGACATCAGCCTTAGCAAAGAGTTTTTTGGATATAATAACCAAAAGCACAAGAAGCAAAAACAAAGATAAATCAGTGGGACTACATAATACTAAAAAGCTTCGGCACAGCAAAAGAAACAATCAACCAAATGAAAAGGCAACCTGCGGAATGGGAGAAAATATTTGCAAACCGTGTATCTGATAAGGGATTAATATCCAAAATGTATTGAAAAGCTCATATAGCAACTCAATAGCAAAAAATAATAATCCAATTAAAAGATGTACAGAGGATTTGAACATACACCTTTCCAAAGAAGAATACAAATGGTCAATGAGGGCACGGAACGCTGCTCAACATCACTTACCATCAGGGAAATGCAAATCAAAACCAAAATGAGATGTCTCATACTTTTTAGAGGGGCTATTATCAAAAAAAAAAAAAAAAAAAGGAATGTACCAGGAAACCTTGGTGCAAATTGGTGGAAATTTAAATTGGTACAGCTACTATGGAAAATAGTATGGAAGTTCCTCCAAAAATTAAAAATAGAGCTACGATATGATCCAGCAATTCCACTTCTAAGTGTATATCTGAAGATGAAATTACTGTCTTAAAGAGATATATGCACTCCCATGTTCATTGCAGCATTATTCACAGTAGCCAAGACATGTGAACAACCCACATGTCCATTACTAATGAATAGACATATATATATATATGTCTATGTATATATATATGTGCAATGGAATATTATTCAGCCATAAAAAAGTAGAAAACCCCTGCCATTTGCAACAGCACAGGTGGGCCAGAACTGGCCCATGCACTGCCAGTTTTCAACCTCCAATTTAATCTGTATCTAGTTGGAGAGATTTAGATGAAACTAAACATTCTATGACTAAGCTGAACCAGATTGACTAAAAATGTTCCATTTCAGGGAGTTTCCTTGGCTCCCTGGTCAACTTCTGTTTACTCCACTTTCTCTGAGACTTCCTTGGACCCTACACAGAGGAGCAGTATGAGGCACTATATATTCTGTCTTAGGAAGGGACTGAGGCATTCACTGCACCAAATCTTCCTGGTACCCATAGGAATCCATAATCCTTTGGGAATGTCATCCTTCACATTTAGGCAAGGGTTTTCAAATTAGTTATACTTTGGAGTCACCTGAAGAGCTTTTAAAAAAAATTACTATTTCCCCAGGCCCCTTCAGGACCAATTTAATTAGAATATCTGATGATGAGGACCCCAGGCTCCTGTAGTTTGTTAAAGCTCTACAGCTAATTCTCATGTGCAGCCACAGTCTATCAAAGCTGCGTAGTACTAGAAATTCCCTTGCTGAAATGCAAAAAATTTGAGCAAAAGTGAAAAATGAAACAATTACCAGTAATCAGCATCTCTAGAATAAATTCATTTATAAGATGATTTCAGACCTGGCTAGTTAGCTGGGGTGGGCAGAGGACTTCAGAGTGTTAAGGCACTGTCCATAGAAGACCAGGAGTGAGAAGATGAGGATCCGTAAGAGAGAGGGATGGTGCTGGGTATCAGGGAGCAGTATGAGGGATTCACAGGAACATAGTAGTGTCTAAGTTCACACTTGAGTTAGCTCACCCACAAGCCAGGGGCACTGTCTTACCAGGATGAAGAAAGAGTTTACCTGCACATCAACTTTCAACCAGACAGAAATCTGGAATCAAAAGTCAACACCATTGTATAGAAACCCCACCCTACTGAAGTTGGGAGGAGACACTAGCTTCTAATGCAGTACAAACAGATACAAAAGAGACCCACAGATCTGCTTCAAAACAAAGAAAATACTGCCTTACAGGCAATGACACTTCCAATTCAGTTCTATGCGAAGTCAAAAGGACCAAGAGTTGACACTTGGGTTCCAGCCCTCTTCACTTTACCAGGTAACTGGATGCTCTTGGGCTAGACTTTCAATTTCCCTGATTTGTGTTCTGATCTCAAAGTCATCTTCTGGTACTGGCATTCTGTTGTTCTGTGGAAGATAGGTCAAGCTTAAGGGAAATGGGGTGGTGTGTTCACCCCTCAGCCCTGCCTTCCTCTGACTGCCTCTTTGGTTGCTTAGCATCGGGTCATCAAGCCAATTCAGCTTCATCCTTCCAGCTGAAAACGCTAGGTCCTGAAACCTCACTACTATATCCTTTCACCTCCCTTTGGTCAGAGGTTTCATTTCAGGTGAGTTTCAATGTGAAACAGTGATTGGAAAAAAAAATTCAAAAGAGAAGAAACCAAGCCTTCCTGAAACAAGGCAGAGATGAATAGTAACCAGAGCAAAATCTCCCCCTGAGCCTTAACCTACCCCATTCTGTTTTGCTGCTGCGCTCAAACTGTCTGATACCTCTTACCTGGTGCAGAGGCCCAGTGGAGAACCCAGGAGGTGTAGGTCTCTTATGAGAAATGGTGGGTGAGGTGGGGAGCAGACAGACCTGTCACTCACAGCTGGATGGGGACCAGCAGGCCACTGCAAGATTATTTTCAGAGGACAGTGTGAGAATTAGAGATAGGGAAGGAAAGCCAAATGGCCAAATGACTTGTCAGAGTAAGGAGAGCCTCATTCGGGGTATCAGAAGTTGATGAACAGAGTGGAGGGACCGGGGACCCAGGAGGATGAGGGCAGGGATTTATTGGTCCAATAGAGAAGTGAGAGGGTGATGTGAGCAAACACAGATGCAAACGACTGAACTCTGAAGTGCCTGAAGTGGCTTGCAATGTGAGTAGGTCACACACAAACGGCCAACACTTCTCAATAAAAACAAGGAAAAGAACTTTCTTGTTCTTTCAAATCTTTATTAAATCAAATGAAGCCAGGGTCCCGTGGCTGTGATTTATTGCACTGGGAAAAGCCAGAACAACCAAATGACACATTTTCTTTTACTCCTGGCAAGTAATTAGCCTCTGTGTTGTTAATGGGTCTGTCAGCAGCCCTGTCAAGGAGAAAGAAAACTCTACTACTTAGAGATGCCAAGCTTTTTGCATTATTCACTTTCTCCTTTGCCCTTAACAATATAGTCCTTTTTTTTTTCTGGTCCACTGTCTCAGCGTAAGACAGGAAGAGGAAGACCAGAAGTGGCACCCACTGACCACAAGGGCATGTCTCCACCCATGGGCAAATTCTACAAAATAATCACCGATAATACTCTCCATAAATCACCTCTTTAATCCCTGAAGCCGCCCTGAAAGATTAGCTCCAGTTTACAGGGGTAAAAAATAAAAATAAAACAACATAAGTTTGCAAACATTAATTCACCCAGGGCCAGGCAGATCCTGGAGGGCCAGGACTTGAACCCAGGTCTACCTGCCTCTCCACACCATTCTGGTGCCACAGCACTGTGCCTGAAAGTGGACAAGGGTTAGGTGGCATCTAACACCGTGCCTGGAATGGAAAGATGCTTCATTTATTTTTTCGCTGTCTCCCTCCCTCTCTTCTCAGTGACGACAATTGCTCAAATATCATGTGTATAAAGATTGAATATATCTGTGATGTTCAACCGGGGCAATTTTGTCCCCCAGGGGATACTTGGCAATGTCTGGAGATGTTTTTGGTTTTCACATCTGGGATGGGGAGATGCAACCGTCATCTAGAGGGTAGAGGCCAGGGACTCTGCTCACTACTCACCAGTGCACAGGATGGCCCCGCACAACAGATACATATATGATGCCAAGTGCCAAGAGTGCCAAGGGTGAGAAACCCTGGAATAAATGAAGCAAACGTGTGGTAGTATAAAATAAAACAAAAGAGTATTCACACTCTTCCTCTCTTATTCCCTGACGCAGATGTTTCTCTCACTGTCTAAATGGCAGTGGACTGACTCCCAGAAAGAGTCAACGGCTGGTGCCGGGATGGCATACTTGAGAATAAGTTAAGTCCATGGAACTTGCATATGCTCACCATATGTCTTGAGCCCTTACCCTCCAAATGCTAGGCTCCTACTGAGTTGCTCACTTCTCCCAACCACAGCTCCCTAAGCCATCCCTTGATAGGTTAAATTAAAACAAAACAAAAAAAAGACCCATTGTGCCAGGGTTCCTGAGGCACATGTGTGGTATTTGGAAGGCAGAGGGAGACGGACATTTTCTTCTGGGTACAGAGTCATAGACATGTGGGGTTCTTCTGTAGCCACGCTGCGAGCAGTCAGCAGCTCCGTGGTGTGGAGAGGCAGTCACGCAGTGGCAGTACCTGGATGGCAGCAGCAAAGCTAGTGGCAGCCTCCTGATCCCCCTTCTCCCTCGCTGGGGCAGAGGTGGGTGTGCCTTCATTGGGCCAGTGCAGACACCTCACCACAGGAGCTGTTCCCCCACCTCCAGCCCTCCCAACAGTTACATCAGCCCTTGATGCCCTGTATTGAGTCCCTTTTAAATACCTACTGTGGTTTCTAATTCAGATCCGTACACTTGTCCTGACCCAAAGCCCATCAGATCCTGAGAGCCAGCACCTACGCTCAATAAGAACATAAATAAAACAGAGATTCTCCATGTGGTCCCCAATCCATGGCATTGGTATCACTTAAGAATGTTAGAAATGCAGATTCTCAGGCACCACCCCAAACCTTCTGAATCAAACTCTGAGGGTGGGGCTCAGTGATCTGGATTGAACAAACCCTTCAGATGATTTCAGTGCACACTGAAGTTTGAGAACCACTAGATTAAAAGGAACTCCATACGCAAATATTTTTCCTTCATTTGCCGACTTAAGTGTATGCCTCTTCCTGTTGTACAGTCACACTTCAGAGACCACAAATGCAGAATCTATGATTACAAAGAAGGAGCATAAGCTGAACTTGACTGAATACTTCTCCTCCCCTGATTAAAGATGGGGTGGGAGTGGGTGAGCCCAGGTGCTCAGTCCAGAAGAATCTGAAGCAGGTCACATAGAAAAAGACTCTTCCCTGCAGTCCTCCTGGATGGAGCAAAAGGATGGGCACCATACATTATGTGCTGGAAGGGATGTCAGGTCAAGCCTGATGGTCAAACTCAAATCTGGTCAATCAGGTATTCTAGATGAACCATAGAAGCTGAGGCCCTAAACCAGAGGACCCAGGAGAGTGCAAAGTGATTATCAACAGGTTTGGCTGAGCAGCTTTCTGGAGATAAAGCACCATTTTATTCAATTACATGTGTCATGGGCTCAGGCCCTGGGTTCTCTGATGCAAGAGGAAAATTAGCAAGCAAGGTAGACATGGTCCTCCATCCCAAGGGCTCCAATTCTTCCAGGGAAGGCTGAAAATGAAACAAATGCAAAGTACATGAAGTGCAAATGCAGAGCTGTGGGTTACAGAATACTAGCTTTATAGCACCTTGAGGAAAGGATTTGCTAAACAGGTGCATGGCTGCACAGAGGCAGGGAGGGAAGAGTGGTTAACCCTCACAAGGAAACACGTTAGAACTTGCTGTTTATGAGAACACTTATGCTCTTTTTAGACCATTTTTCTCTACTCGTTATTGTAGATCCCTGAGGATTTCCTCTAGGCAACAGGTTGTCAACCTGATGTTCAATTCCACATGAGTTAAGATAATAAAACTTCATCTTTTTAAACAGAATCTGCAATTCAAACTTGCATTTTCCTGTTTGTCTAAATTGGTGGCATCTGATTACATTAGAAATTGACTCAGGCAGCGCCCCCTAATGTCAGAAAGCCTTCCCTGAAAATTAGACTTCTAAATGGAAACCAATCTAAGACCCCTGACCAATGTATTAAAGTGCAGTAAAGTGCCTGTAAATAAATAATAGACTATCAGATTTAGGTGTTAAATGTTTAAGACACTGCTTTCTGGATGACTAGACAGTTGATACGGTGTTAACCGAAATTTGCTTTGCATGTAGTTAATATTCATTCCTCTGTTGACGTCTGGTGTGCTTTGTAAAACATCAGCGTGGGATTCTACTATTTAAATTGGAATGTACCACAAGTTGAGACTTAGCATATAATTTTGTTTAAAATGCATTGCATTGAGTTTTGGGGACACAAATATGAAGTTTTCCTATATAAACCATGGTCAAAATAATTATACAAAAAGACTTGTAGGTTATTATATAAAATTTGAGTATTAAAAGTCAATGGTGGACTACTGAGAAAATTTTGACTGGGAAGATATTAGTGGAATACGCCACATCTCTCTCTACTCTCTCTCTCACATACAAACACACACACACACACACACGCACGCACATACAATTGTTTTGCCCTACCTAGATGTGTGATTTTCATGACTCTCTGTGCTAGTCTTCTCTGAATTCCCCTCCAGCTCCACTCCCTGCCATGCTACACCTGATCTCTGCCCAGCAAGCTGACCGCATCATGGACTGCATCACCCAGGACACCATGCCTTATGGCTTTTGAGTGGGCTAGCCAATAGAAGGCACCAGAAGAAAACTGGGGAGTAGGAAGAAAGAAAGATTTGAGTGTGTGTTTCCTGCCTCCCCACTTAGCCATAATCTGGCAATGGCTGAGTTTCTCTAAAGCTTTGGTACTTTGGGTGACCTACCCTTACAGCTTCTAGTTCTCGTGTAGTTCTGAAACCTTACCCCTTGCACATATCACTTTAGGCCTGGTTGCACAGAGTGGGGGGAAGTGGGTGGCAGGGGTGCATAATAGTCTTGCATTGTCACTGGTCCTTGAGTCTATCACCATTTCATGTCGATCCCTTTAATCTTGCCCACTCGCTCATAAAGTCCTTTTATTAAGCTGTCTTCAATTAAACACTTTGCCTATGCTTTCTGCTTCCTTTCAAGAATCTGACTGACATTCTTCCCAGCCACTTCATAATATACTCTGCATGGGCAAAGTAATCAATATTATTTTTATATATTTTAGCTATTTTTTTCTTTTTTTATTGAAATATAGTCAGTTTATAACATTGTGTCAATTTCTGGTGTACAGCATAATGTTTCAGTCGTACGTATACATACATATATTCCTTTTCATATTCTTTTTCATTACAGTTTACTACAAGATATTAAATACAGTTCCCTGTGTTATACAGTAGAACTTGTTGTTTATCTATTTTATGTATAGTAATTAGTACCTGCACATCTCGAACTCCCAATTTATCCCTTTCCATTCCCTTTCCTCCCTGTTAGCCATAAGTTTATTTTCTATGTCTATAAGTCTGCCTCTGTTTCTTAAATAAGTTCATTGTGTTTTGGATTTTTTTTTTAGATTCAACATATAAGTGATATCATATGGTATTTTTCTTTCTCTTTCTGGCCCACTTCACTTAGAATGATAATCTCCAGGTCCATTCATGTTGCTGCAAATGGCATTATTTTATTCTCTTTTATGGCAGAGTAGTATTCCATTGTATAAATATACCACATCTTCTTTATCCAGTCATCTGTTGATAGACATTTAGGTTATTTCCATGTCTTGGCTATTGTAAATAGTGCTGCTATGAACAGTGGGGTGCAGGTGTCTTTTTGAATTAGAGTTTCCTCTGGGTATATGCCCAGGAGTAGGATTGCTGGATTATATGGTAAGTCTATTTTTAGTTTTTTGAGGAATCTCCACATTGTTTTCCATATGCGCTGCACTGTATTTTAGCTATTTTTCTTCACGCACATAGATCAAAAAGCTGATGGGTTTATAGAGATGCCTGGCATGTAAGATTTGAATGATAAAATTTTACTTAGTGCAGTAGTAGTAGGTGGTGGTGGTAATAAAAACAATAATAGCAATAGCTCAAATATTAGTGCCTACCATGTGCAAAGAACTCTGCTGGGTCCTTTATGTTCATCGTCTTATTAACACAACCCTACAAAGTATTTATCTTCCACTGTTTACAGATGAAGAGATTGAGTCACAGGTAAAAAGTACATAACTAATAAGTGGATAAAAGCAAGATCTGGACCCAGAACTGATAGAAAAGCCCTTAATCTTTTCATTATACATCTTATCTGTATATATATATGTCTTCAGTAGACAGAACTCTTGCCATTGCAAGGGGCAGAAAACCAACTGGATCCTGCTTAAAGATAAAAGGAGGTTATAAAGGTCCTGGAGAAACTCACAGACTCAAAACAAGAGCTTGATAACCTGGGTGTGGAAATCATGCGATCTGAACATCTGAAAACTCCTCCAGCTCCATTCTCAGTTCAATTTCCAAGGAAATCAGATAAAATGCAGGTACCGCCCAGGACCACATCTGCCTCTTTTCTTCACTTCTCTGAGGCCAGCTTCCTTTGCTCTGATAGGCTTTTCCATGCAGGCATGGAAAATCTGAGATGTTTCATCAAAGTATGAGATGAAAAATCTGGTCCCAGCCAAGCAAATCTAGGGCTGATAACACAACAGTTTGGCCAGAATCTCACAGACCCATCTTTTCACATTGCCACCAGGCAAGAAAGGGCTTTTCTCCAGTAACTCAAGTTCAAAAAATTCCAGGGATAGTCTCTGGTTGGTCTATCTGGGTTGCATGCTCACCTCTTAGAAAAATTAATACAGCCAGAAGGATAATCCAATTTGGATAACATCTCCATCCCTCTGGATGGGAGAGAGGTGATGCTTTGTTTGGCAGCTTGCTTGAGAAGCACAAGAATGAAGGGAGACCAAGCCAGAAGACTGGAAAGGGGCACTGGACAAACAATCACAGTGGATACACATTATGAGATCCTTGCAAGTCAAATTTGTTAATGCCTGTCTCACTTTGGAGATTCAAAAGGATGATGATTCTGGCTGAACTCAGATAGTACTTGCTGTGGGGCCCACTGACGTCCTTCAAAGTCCAACGACTCCCATTTCTGGGCTCTCAGATGTCTGACATTCTTTACTGGATATGTTTGTGTTAACAAACTAATAACCCTAGGTAATGAATGCCTAGTCTCACAATTGCCCAGGCTGGCTTGTTTCAGCCCACCTTATCAGCATCATAAACCCCACCACCTCCACAGACCCTAAACCTCTTACCTCACCTACAACCAAGACTTGTGCACAAGCTGATCAGACACCTTGTGACCAGACCTTTTAAAAGACCCCCAAAACTGACCCTCAGGGCTCACACTGGCACCTCTAGTCTGTGTGGCCCACAGTTGCCTATAGCAGCATACCCCTGATAAACTCCTTTTCTATTCTCATCCTTCATCTCCGGTAAATTCTTTTACCAACTTCTTGTCACCATGTCACCGACCAGCCGCCATTATGTCCCACAACACTTTTCCCTCTGAAACCTTTAATTCTCTACTTTTCCTGAAAGCTATAGGAGATGAAATGTCTGGTACCAGCAAACTGGAGCACAAGATGGAATGATTAGACCATGAGCATTCTCAGTTCTTGACTTCCCAGTGGTTAAGTCCCCTAAGGTGGCATATGGCCAAGCAGACCAAGGTGATTTCAGTCTAGGCACAGAGAATCATGTAAAAAATGGCAGGTCTCATGTCTCTAGGTAGCCCCTAGGAATCCAGCCCAGGGGTAAACTGGGAAGGATAATGAGAAAACAGTGCTAACAGTAATAATAGTATATAACAATTGGCTCTCACGATGTACCAGAAACTCTTCTAAGTACTTTGCATGTAGAAACTAATTTAATCTCCACAGCAACCTCACAAGGTAGATACTATAGTTTCATCCCCAGAGTGAGTTTAAGTAACTCACCCAAAGTAAGTGGTTCAAACACAGGCAGTCTCGCTCAAGAACTCATATCTTGAAGCACTATACTATACCCTATGGTAGAAAATAATTGAAATCATTAGAGCAAACCTGAACTTGCCTAATTATTGGATTGTTGTTGTAATTAAGAATTTGGAAAGCAAAAGAAAAGCCCCTTCCCACCTCTCATATGTACCCACAGATGTCACCTTACCAATGGAGCAACGTCAGCAGTGAGAGGCAGGTGATGGATTTCTTAAACAGGACATAACACATATATCATCAGGATAACAGCTGGTAAATTTTACTACCTCAAAATTTAACACTTTTACATAACAAAAGGCATAAAAAATAAAACTCAAAGATAAGTCACAAACCAGAACAAGCACTGTTAAAGTTCAAAGCCAACAAAGGATTAAAACCCTGAATATAAAAAACTCCTATAAATTAATAACTCAAAAAAATAGACAAAAGCTATAAAAGGCACTTCACAGACACCAAGGCTTGATAAACATATGAAAAGACTGTCAAAGTCATCAGTAGTCAGGAAGATAAGAGTGAAGCCCTTCAGGGGAACAAAATTTGCCCCCCCAAAAAAAATGTTTCTTTGGTACATGAATTATTTCAAACTGAAAACCGTCAAGGCCCAAAGGACTCAGAAAGAAACTTGACCTTCCTCTAATTGCTTACAAACTTTTGCTGGAGAGACTGTTCCTGGGACAGAGCTATCACAGAGATATCTGCAAGGAATATGGGCAAGGTGTGGTTGGGGAACACTACCTAGAGCTCAGAGTCCACTCTGCCCCATTGTCTTTACGTGGCCCAGCAAACCCTTTGTTGTTTGTTTGTTTGTTTGTTTGTTTGTTTGTTTGTTTTGAATTGCTTTCCTCCCCTTTGAAATCACAAACCACTACCCCCAACACCCTCTTTTGTCTTTAGCCAAAGATGGTATTTAAAGTGAGGGCTTGAGCCATTTTGGCGAGTTTTTCAATTCTGTTTCCCTGGGTCTCTCCCATGTATACATATTATTAAACTTTGTTTGATTTTTCTCCTGTTAATCTGTCTCCTGTCAGTTTAATTCTTAGACCAGCCAGAAGAACCTAGAAGGGTAGAGGAAAGTTTCTTCCTCTCTGACAGCACCAATGAGAAATCAGTTCACACCCATACAATTGTTAATGAAATGCAAGTCTCACAAGGTCTGGTGCTGGCAAGGATGTGGAAAGTGAGGGCCTCATCTCCTTCCTCTTGGGGGTGAGGGGGTGGGACAAGCACACCTCTTCGGAGAACAATCTGACAATACCAAGCAAGCCCACATCCAGGTATTGGTCCTAAAATCATTCACATGTGTGCAGGAGGAGATATCCCCAAGAATGTGGGTGGCAGCAGTGTTTGTAATGATGAAAAATTTCAAACAACTCTACAATGCAAACCACAGGACCATCCTAAATTAATTGTGGCATATTTCTGTAATGAGCTATTCCACAGCAATTCAAAAGAATAAAAGGATGGACACAACACACATCCAAATAGACAGAAATGAAACTACAGCTTTGAATGAAGAAGCAAGTTACATCACGATATGAAGAGCTTACTACTACTCTTATAAATTTTAATTTACATACAATATATACAGTATAAATGTTAATGTCCATACAGCATTTACACATAGTAATAAACATGTTAGTTTATGTTTCTATAAATATATAGTTTAATTTTTAATTAAAATGATGATTAATTTAAGTGTAAAGTTTATACTGTATATGAATATAATTTTATATAATTAGATGTAACATATATAAATTATGTCTATATTAAATATAAAACTTAATTCCTACACAGTATGAGTTTGTCTTTTAAATTTATATTTTATGTAAATATGAGTATGAAAGGAAGCAGGACCTTCTGGGCTCCCCCATCCCACCCCCATCTCTTGTTTACGGAAAAACCAACTTCTCACAGGCCTCCCTGAGTCTTAGAAGAGCAGGCTCAAGCAGTTGATGAGGACAAGCCTGCAGGCACTGCGGGTGATGTTGATTCTGACCACCTATCTCAATGATTAGCTGAGAGATTACGCCTTCATTTTCCTTTAAAAGTTTCATGGCTGAACAGAATCTTTGGAGTTTGTTAGGTTTTTTTTTTTTTTTGGAGGGGGCAAATGCTGGGTGCACCGGGTTACAGCCATTCTGGGTAAAAACAACTTTCCTTTTTGTTCCAAGGCTGCTGCCTCCAGGATCATACCCCTCCCCTCCCACAAGTGAAAAACAATTACGCGTCTCTGTTGTGGGTCTAGTGCGGCAGCCTGTCTGTGACACGGTGAGGCACAGGTTGGTAAAAAATTTACCAGAGTTAAAGTATGGGAATAGAAAGGAGTTTATTAAGTTACACTGTCATAGGTAACAGTGGGCCACACAGAGGAGAGGTACCTGTGTGAGCAATGAGTGTTGGTTTTTGGGGTCTTTTAACAGGTCGGGTCACAAGGTGTCTGATCGGCTTGTGCACAAGTCTCTGATTGGTTGTGGGTGAGGTAAGAGGTTTAGGGTCTGTGAAGGGCAGTAGGGTTTATGACTCTGACATGGTAGGCTGAAATAAGCCAGCTTGAGCTCTTTCAAGATTAGGCATTATCTAGGGCTATTGGTTTATTAGGAGAAACGTCGAGTAAGGAATGTACTTTATCTGTTGAGGGATCACAGGCAGACCTCTGAGAGCCCAGAAATGGGGGTTGTTGGACTTTGAAGGACATCAGTTGGCCCAACATTCTCTAAGTCTCAGGAGGCAGCTGCAGAGATAAAACAAGAATTGGTTAGAACCCACCGAGTCCGAAATGGTGGAGGATTTGACTTCCAGTGGACATTGAGCTTCATTATACACTCACTGTAATGTATTAGCATGCTAAGTGACACACCCACCAGCGCCATGACAGTTGACGATTGCCATGACAATCACCAGAAAAGCCCACACAGTGACTGATTGGCTCCATCACACCCAGAACAGGGACATGATGGCAGAAGCCTCTCATAAAAGTCCACCTGGCCCGGCCTGGGCCGGAGCTGTCTCCACCGCCCATCTTGGCTGACAGCTCCCGGCTCCAGCACCTCTTCTTCACATGAGCGCTTTTTCTTCCCTTCACCCTGCTGGAGTACTTTCCTTCCATTTCCCCTTCTGAGCAATAACGCAGCTGTTCACTTCGTCCCTCTGCCTCTGCTGTGCAATTTCTTTCACAGCCGGCAATGAGGACCCACACTTTGGTGGGCTTCCAAATTTAGGGGTCCTTCCATATGCTAACAAATATATCATAAAAATGTGAAATACACATGGAATAGTTATAAACATCGCCATAGTACTTGCCTCTGGGAGAAGATGGGAATCAGAAGGGATACATAAAGAACTTCAATTATATTTGTAATGTTTCTTAAAAAAATAAATAAATCAAGGTGGAAGGTATGTGGGTGATTGTGAATATATTTATATTTCTAATGTATTTTTATTTTTTAAAATGTATGTAACAAAAATATATATTAATGTCTCCAAGATTCATTCTTACGAGAGACGCAAGGGCTGGGTTGATGCTCTGAGGGCAATACGTAGGTCCTGTCTGTACCTCAGGGCCTGGCAGAGGGCGGGTCAGCCCATGGACCTACCTGGTCAGGGATGGAATGAGGGCCAATAGGGCACTCTCAAGAGCAAAGGAGACTCAGGGCACTGGGAGGCCAGGAAACTTCAAAGCAACCAGTGCAGAGAGGCTCTTTCTGAACAATAGGAGATAATCCAAAATCCATTTCAATTTGGCTTAGGAAAATTTACCTGTGCCTTCATTTTAAGGCAGAGATATCTGATGTTCTGAAAAGTCACACTGCAGTCAGATTCTCAAGTTGAGAGCTGGTTCAGGAAGAGTTAGCAAGCTGAACAGCTCCCTGCCCTCTCATTGGGCAGCCTCTCAGTTCTAGACTGGGTTGGAGACCAACTCCATCACTCAAGTAGAGGCACTCTAGGGTCCCCCTGGCCTTGGTTCCTGAACCCTTGCGCAGATTCTTTTCTTCTCAGAGTTTCTATTTCCACGTGTGTGAAACACAACATGTGTACCTGTTTTGGTGCAAATGTACGTGTGTGTGCGTGCACACACACATATAAATAACGTTTCTCCAAACCTTCTGCCTCTCTATTTCATACAGTTATGTTAGGATCATTCCCACATGGCTTTTGCCAATAATGTTGATAAAGTAATTAAAATGAGCTAAATGATGAGGGTTGAGAATTGTGTGGGGGTGGTCATTCAAATAAATCCACCCACCATAACTACATAGAGAAGGGTCAGTGTTGATTATGTACAATGTGTGGAAAGAGCTTAACCCTTTCTAGCTTTGTGACCCCAGACAAGTTATTTAACCATTCTCAGCCTCAATTTCCTCTTGCGTAAAAACAGATTAATATCATTCATCTTTCATTGTCGAAGGGAGAAACAAAATGAGATAATATATGTGAAATTATATATAGAACCCCCCACGCTGTAATCAGTGATGGTGTCTTTATATTTATGTCTGCATGTGAGTGTTTATCTGTGTGCATTTATGTCTGTGTGCTGGTATTTATTTCTATGTATTGATATCCATTTCTCCAAGAAGTCTTGAATCTGCTCAAGAATATCCGAGGGAAAAAAAATAATGATTAGATTTATTAAGTGAAGTTTTCCAGGCTGCCTTTCTGACTCCAGGCAAGAGAGTTCTTGGCATGGCTTTCAGTTTTCACAGCCACAGCAGTTTTATCCTCCCCACCCTGACAGTGCCTGGGGATACCTCTGCATCAGAGTTCCTCTGGTTGACTTTCTTAAATGTCTGAGCCTCCCTATTATGCTTATAAGATGTTCATGGGTGGTGTGCTTGGAATCAAAATAGCCCAGGAGATGAGATCACCTACTGTGTTCCTCTCCTCCTGCCCTCATTGGCAACCGATATACACCTCAAGGGCTCCATCCTGACTTCACTGGGCCCTTGAAATCCCGTCTAAGCTATGCCCCAGACCCCAGGCCCTCCTTTAGCCTACATCTCCCTGACCCTTATGTCCACTGCTGATCGACAACATTGATTGATTTGCCCCGAGTTTTCACTTTCACTTCTCAGCATAAAGTAAATGAAAGTCTTGGCCCAGAATTGAGCTGTGCATTAAATGGAACCTTTAAAATGTTTTCTGTAACTCAACTTTATTTTTGTTTGACTCCCTAATCCACAAGAAGGGCAAAACAATTTCTGTGAGCTGGGAGTTGTTCCTCTTCAAGGGCATTATTCCATCTGGTTAGCCTTTGGTCTGTAAGATCAGGGAGATGTCAAGTCCTAACTTATTCTACCCACTGAGCCCCTGAGTTTTAGCCACACCTGGACCCCTTGGGTGTATAGGAAAGTGTCTGTTGCCTCTAGATTGACCTAGTTCCCAGGAAACACCGAGTTTCTATGTAAGACCTCTCTGCTTAGACTCATGACATGCCCTGCATCTCCTCTGGGTCTCACCTCCTCCTAGAGAACCCACTAGGGAAAGATGGCACTGGCCCTCACTGCTCTTGGATCAAAGTCTGTCTTGGGTTCTGCCCTGACCATCATCCCTCCCAACCTGTTTTAGAGACCCACCAGCTTTCCAGTTCTTATCACCTCTCTCTCTATTCTCTCCCTCAACCTACGGTATCATTTTGCAGTCTCAAAATTTGGGAAATACCAAGAAGAAACCAACTGATTGATATTCTAAACATTTTATCCCACCCAAAATGTCAGGTCCCAATATATGTGAAAGTGGAGGGGAAGGAGGTGGGCTTGTATCAGTCACATGCATGACTTGAGTTCATACAGGTTCCAGGCACTCTGCTGGGCTCTGGGGATGTAGAGAAGAGTCGGAGATGCCTCTGCTCCCCAGAAACCCCCAGTCTAGGTGAGGAGACTGTCAAGAAAACAAAAAATTGCCATGCAATATGATAAGTGCAGTACTCATTAGATCAAGGAAGGAAAGTTCAATTCACTGATGGGCAGGGATAGGGTCTTGATCAGTCTGGGCTGTAAAACAAAGTACCACATACACTAGATGGCTTATAAACAGAAATTTATTCCTCATAGTCCTGGAGGTTGGAAGTCCAAGATCAGGTTGCCAGCACGGTCTGGTTCTACTGAAGGACCTCTTCCAGGTTGTTCCAGGTTGTTCCAGTTGCAGACTGCTGACTACTCCTTGCATCCTCACTTGGTAGAGAGCAGAGAGAATTCACTGGGATCCCTTTCATAAGGTCACCAATCCCATTCTTGAGGGCTCTCCCCTCCGTCCTTTGTGACCTAATTATCTCCCAAAGTCCCCACTTCCTAATACTATCACCTTGGGGATTAAGATTTTAACATTTGAATCTGGAGAGACACAGACACTCAGTGCACTGCAGATGGTGAGGGTGATTCAGAACATCTTTCTGGAATGGATGCTAAGAGGCCCCCTGACCAAAAGCATCCCTTCCTTCTTCCTGCAGGTACTTCCTGTCAGCCACACTCGTCCAATTCCATTGGTATTTTCCCACTGGGATCACTACTTAAGCAAGTCCTAAAAATAAATTCTTAGTGATGTTATGTTATCAGGAAAGAGTAACACATTAGCCTGCAAATATACTAGGAGGGTTTATTTATGATTAATTATTAATATGACCCATCTTTACCTACCAGAGACTGGAAGTTTGAAGCTGGGCCAGGTCCTAATTGAAGAGAAAACAGAAGGAAGGCTTGAGCCTGGACACCATCTTGGCTTCCTGGAAGCACAGCCTGAGACAAGGATTCTTATTCAAATGGTTTATGAAAGAATGCTTCTGAGAAAAGGAGACAGAGGGAAGGATAGGACAGGGGGAAAAGATAAGGATGTGGTCTCAGCTGGAGATGAGCTTAAGTCTAATTTATGGTTGGTCCCACCTTGAGGCAAGAAGAGGGAAGAGGTAGGGACAGCAAGGGACCACCTCCTTTTGAGAAGCTACATTGGCCGAGGGAGACAGCCCAGAGTGGTTATCATCAGGCATCTGGGCAGGTACCAACAGCATCTGTTACAGGCCAAGGACTAGCAGGGAGCCTGGGGTTCCTGACACCGCCAGGCACTCAGTAGAAGACTTGGAAGACAAAGAGAATGAGGCCAGAGGGACAAAGGTACATCAGCCTGGGATATTCCCAAGGATGGTTCCCAATAAACTACTTCTCCTATGGCAGCTCCTGGATAGAAAGGAGTATTCCCCCAACTTATTCTGCACTCTCCCAGCATTAGGCCTAGAAAAGCCTTAGACTCTAGCAATGGGAAGCACCCTCAAAGCTCTGATCTGCCTTCCCTCAACTGTGACTACAAGATCCCAACTCCTCACTCTCCAGGTCACAAAGGGCTGTCAACAGTCCCTACACCAACTACTAGCCCTGTTACCAAGTCCAAGCTCATACTGCTCACCACTCCACAGGCCAAGAAGTCAATGGACAAATTGTTGGGGCAAGGGAAAGTGACTTTATTCAGAAAGCCAGCAGACTAAGATAGTGGACTAGTGTCCCAAAGAACCATCTTACCTGAGTTAGAATTCACGCTTCTTTTATGCTAAAGGGAGAAGGAGTAAAATCAAACATTTCCTGCTTCTGGTCAGCCTCCAGAGGGGATGTGTTAATTCCTTCCTTTCTGAAGTCATTCACAGATCGGCCTGGTCAGGATGTTAAACAAAGGTATTTTAGCTTAATGTTCATTACCTGGTAGGTAGGGTTCCCAGAGATGGGCCATTATGTATAATTTAAGTTTATATGCAGCATCCATTTAGTGTTCAACTTGTAGCAAAAGCAGTAGAATACAAAGAGTAAAGCAAAAGACAGATCCAATATGGAGTCAGATTTGTTCTTCCCTGTGACAGCCCCTGACCAGCATTTCCCCTTTAATCTCTTAGCAATGCTGGCACTGTCTGGAGCATACTTACACCAAAGCTGCACATGTGGGCAAGAGATGAGATGCCGCCAACCTTCACCTCCAAATGATTCTCTGTGGTTTCTCCTCAGCAGAGCCACCCCATGCAGAGCTGCTGAGAAACAGATCAGACAGCTCAGCTCACAGCTGGAGAGAATCACTGCCATGCTGGGGAATTGGCTTTAGCCGTGGCCAAGCTTCAGGGGGAAAAAAGCCAAAGCAAATGTGAGGATTGGCTCTTCAGGCATCTCAGGGACTAATGGATGTGCAAAAGAATCAGAAAAAAAAAAAAAAAATCTCTGTATATGTTGTTAGTAATCATGATTTATAAAGTATGTCTCACCCAGTCCTCTGGTTCCTTTAGCTAAAGTAAACCACAGTCTTTCCTTCTAAAATCAAACATTGGTCATTTTCACAATTCAAATAAACTGCCAAACTCAAATAAATTAACAAATAGAATTTCCTCTGTGTACATCTTCTTCCCAGCATAGTCTCCTATGCCTCTGTCACCACTTTGTTTGCTGGTAAATGTTCCTGAGCAACAAAACATAAAGCAAGTAGCAAACAGCTATTAATAAAAATAAAAAAACTGTGGGAAACCCAGTTATGTTTGCTTCATGCTTATTCACTATGCAATCATGGTTCTGGTTTTACAGTCCATACAGAGAATATTAAAATAACTGTTATTTTTAGCCCTACTATGTACTAGGCCTTGAGATGCTAGACATTTGAAGTCCAGAATTCTCATGTGCAATTTAGACAGTACTACCCCTGTTTTACAAATCAATACCTAAATAGGTAAACTGAGGCACAAAGAGTCTCAAAGTTAATAGAAAACACTTACACAAAAGTTAATTAATCAAATATTTACATACCAAAAATTTTATTGTGATGAGGGCATACAATAAAGAGGCCTGAACTAGTCTTGAAGGTCAGCTAAGGTTTCTCTGAGGAAGTGGTATCTGGGACAAGTTATGAAAGAGGAGGTGAGGGGAGAAAGGGTCAAAGGAAATTGCATTTGCAAATTCCTGTGTGAAACAGTGCAGCTGCTTTGAAAAACATGCTAGCAGGTCCTCAAAAGGTTAAGCATAGAGTTACCAAAGGCAAATCCTTCCCGGAGAAGGAATGAAAATGCAGTCAGCTTCTGAGTAAACTTCTGGGAAACCTCTTAAGTCTGAGGAAGGCTGGGGGAAATACCCAAGGACCAGACTTCCTCTGTCTCCCCAGTTCCCATCCTCCATGGGGGCTACACCCACACCCATGTAGAGATTGGCTACACCTGTGGTTCTCAACCAGGGGCAATTTTCTCACGGTGGGGTATTTGGTAACGCCTGGGGCCATTTTTCATTCTTGAAACTGGAAGAGCGGGTACCACCTGCTCATGGGTAGATGGCGGAAACACACTGTCCCGCATAGAGAACGGTGTCAGCGGGGCCCCAAATCAAACTACTGGCTTTGAGTCCAGCCTCTTTCTGAAAGACGATTTTATCATTTCTAGGAAGAAGTTATAGAAAGAGATAGACAGACAGTGAGAGAGGAGTAAGTAAAAGTACTGGGTGTGGACAATCCCAGCTCAACATCTTAAAACCTTTCTGGAAAACTTTACTTCCCCCACACACATTCCACCCAGGGCTCCGTCCACTCTGTGTCTTTCTCTTTTCTAAGTCAAAGAAATTCACCTTCTTGGTGTTTTCCTTAGAATGTTAGCATTTGATGGCATTTGGTTTGCCTTGAAGACTGGACCAACGGACGCCCCCAAGTAGCTTCAAGATATTTGGGACATAAAAGTAATTCCTTGACAGAAACAAGCACTATTAGACACAGAGAAGCAGGTTGCCTTTGGCTTTGAGCAAACCCAAGGAAAGGTCCAAAGGCTGGCGAGCCCTGTGGTTTTCATCCAAAAGTTTATCAACTCTCTAAAATTTCTGTCATTAGAGCCAATTTGAGGGTGACAGTTCCTTTAAACTCAATGAAAAAGAATTCACGTATTGCATTTTACTCCTCATCTGGTATGCAGACACAGAGCAGTCATTATGACTTATATTCAAATTCCTTACCACATTCCTTTCCTTAATATTCTCCGCTGCCACTGCCGTCATCACTGCCGCAGCTGCATTAGCTAAATCGAGCCGTGCACATGCAGCCTCTTGCCCAGCTCCCTCCTCGCCCAATAAAACCACCATTCACTCTGCTCACATTAAGTAATGATTTGCAATGTCCTTCTCCCTTTTCCTGCACACGACTCTGCCAACAGCATTTCTTAATGCAAACAGTAAAAACTGAATTGCAAGCGTGATCCAATTTCGCCCTGCATAATTAGTGGATTAGACATCAGAGAAAATCCACTAGTTTTCACAGCTCATCCAGCTTCCCACCTCCAGCTCCCCACCTCCCCCGCCACCCCACATTCAGAAATAAAGGCTCCAGGAGCACAAAGTGAGAAAGGGCTTCGTTGCTAACGGACAATTACAGCTATTAAATTAGTTTCCAGATGACTCCAAGTGTGACTCTTTCTCAGTTGGATGTTTTTTTTTTTCACCTGAGAAAACAAAGCTGGGGATCTGAATGACAACAGCCAAGTCAAAAGTATTCACTTGAAGCTGCACACTTTTGCAAGAAACTTTGGAACGAACTCTGTAGCTGGAAAACACCAAGCCACTGAGTTTGTCTCAGCCTGGTTTCTGGAGTCAGATAGTTTAGGTTTAATTCCTGCCTCTGCCATCTGTGTAATACTGAGCAGGTTACTTAACTTTTCTCCATCTATTTCCCTACCTCTAAAATCGGTGGGGTTGTGCGTGTTCAGTGGGAGAAAACCTACAAAGTGCTTGGAACACTGTCTGGCACGTAGGAAATGTTCAAAACGGTCTACATTGTCTTCTGTGCCTAGAGTCCAGCTAGGGACAACAGGTGTCCCCAACCCAAGCACCCAGGCCACCCTGCACATGGAGCGGGAATCAGGGGCCTGGACCGTAGCAGAGGCCCGGGTCCCATCCTGTGCAGCTCGGAAGCCTCATAAACGTGTGGTCCATCCACCCGGCACTGCCACAGATTGTCACAGATGGATGCCGGAACCAGCTTTCCCCAGTATGGCAAAGGCTTTGTTGAAGAAACAAACAGAAGAGGCTTTTGCCACTGCCCATGATGTAGGGGCAGAAGTTGGGGCAGGGAAGTGTGGGAGAGCAGGGAGGGGAACAGGACTTCTCAGATTTTCTCCTGTACCTCTTCCCTCCCAAATGTCCACACGAGCCACCCACAGAGTAAATTGAGACGTCAACAGTTGAGCTGACAAGCACGCCTGTCACGAAAAGGCAATCACAGTGGGGTAGCTCTTCTGTTGCCTTAGCATCAGGAGTGTGGTTGCTGTCTCAGAAGGGCTTTAGGTGCATTTTCTCATCTAACACTTAGGACAGTCCTCTGGGATATGTGCTGGTATTTACTCTGATTTTACAAAGGCCGAAACTGAGGTTCAGAGAACTTAAGTAAACGCCCAAGGGTGCACAGCTTGTCACGGACAGAACTGGTACTGAAAACACAGATCTATTGATTTCGGAGCTCAGACGCTTCACCGCTTGGCCTGACTCCTTGCAGCTTCCTGGAGGCTGTGGGTTGGGCATCTCTTTAACAAACACTGTCCTGGGGACAGGTAAGGGGAAGGGGCGACATAGGGGTTGGGGACTAAGTGGTACAAACTATTAAGTATAAAATAAGTTGCAAGGATATATTGTACAATAGGAGGAATATAACCTATAAATGGAGTATAACCTTTAAAAATTGTGAATCACTATTTACACACTTGTAACTTATACAATATTGTACATCAACTGTACTTCTATTTTTTTTTTTTAATGTCATTCTGTAATAGAGCAGGACCCTATGGGGCCTTCCCAGAACAGATCCCCTCACCATGTCCTCCACCTGCCTCTTGTCTGGAGAAAAACTTTAGTCCTCTAGGCCTTCCCCGAGTTCCAAAGAGTACATTTAATCAGAGAAAGGAGAAAATGCAGAAAGAAAGGGAAACAGTCAAGCAGGACAAAACAATAATAGTCTAGCCATTAAACAAAATCAAGTACCTTTAGTTCCTTCTCAAGGGCAATAGATAATACTCTGAGCCACGTCCTTGAGCTGTTTTGCTCAAGGTGGAAGAAGTTAACTGTAGGCTGCCCAAAAACGTGTGGACCCCAGACTGGTTGGAACCAAAAGGTTGATGATGTTCACTCCTGATGACCTCACCACCAACCAATCAGAACAATACCCATGAGCTGATAATGTACTCTATAACTCCCCTGTTTTTAAGAACCTTTCCTTGAAAGCCTTCAAGGAATTTGGGTCTTTTAAATCCTAGCTACCCAGACTCCTTGCTCAGTATCGGTAGATTGGCTTTACTGAGCACAGGCAAGCAGACCCAAGTTTAGCTCGATAACAGTTCCTAGATGTTATATCTCCATTCAAACCTGCCCCTTTTCTGCTGAAATAAGCATAAACAGCTTTGCATTCATTCAGTGTGTTCTTGTTGGCTTCAGCACATAGTAGGTGCTCAGAATATAGGTGATGAGGTAAATTGCTAAAACGGAATTTTTTTCCATGTAATTTTTCACCGCAAATGTCCACTGCTTTCATGAGGCACCCAGCTCAGTGCTGCAGGGACACAAAGGCCTAAGACACCATCCCTGACCTCAAGAAGCTTATGGTCCAGTGGAGCTCCAGGACAGAACATTGAGTCTAAGGAAAGGATGCACTGGGGACTTGGAAGAAGACGCATCCACTGGGATAAGAAGGTTACGACCAGACTAGACGGAGGAGGGGGCACTTGGTAACTGCATAGCACAGGGAACTACATTCAATAGCTTGTAACCATCTATAATGAAAAAAATATGAAAAGAAATATGTATATATGTATAACTGAATCACTATGATGTACACCAGAAACTAATACAATATTGTAAATCAACGATACTTTAATTTAAAAAAAAAAGAAGTTGGCAACCTTTTTCTGCAAAGATCAGAGTGTGAATGTGTTAGGCTTAGAGGATCGTAGGATGTCTGTCCCGAGCGCTCAGCTGTGCTACCGTAGTGTGAAAACAGCCATGGACAATACTGTGTCAACGGATGAGCGTGGCTGTATTGCAATAAAACTTTACAGACACTGAAACTTGAATTTTGTATGACTTTTGCATATCACAAAATATGAATCTTCTTTTGATGTTCCCCCAACCATTTAAACATGTAAAGAGTCATTCTTAATTTGCAGGGCAGGAGACCGGATCTGGTTCATGGTCCTTTGCTTGCCAATCCTGACTTAGACACTTAGGCCCTTAAAAAAAAAAACTCAGGAAATATTTCGTCCCAGCCCCACATGTTATGGTTGAGTATCGGACCCCCAGGGAAGAAGTGACTTGACCAAGGACATCTGGGACTTTCAGATTATCACCAGGAGCTCAAAACAAAGAGTATGGCTCTTCAACATCAGGCAATCACTGGCTTGAAAACAGAAAAATCAGTCTTTCAACTGCTTTGGTTTCATTCAATGTCAAACAGCCAGTTTAATGGGTCCCTCCACCCCCTAGAACTTTTTAGTTTGCTCTCTGATTTTATAACTTGGTCATGAGACGGCTGTATTAAAAATTCTTGGAAGTGAAACATGATGAGCGATTCTGTGTCACAACAAAGACCAAAATTTGTTTTCACCACTTGAATCTTACTAGGATACATTCTGAAGCACTGAAATATGTCTTCAACCTTCAGAAACGATAAAAAGATGACACTGTAAATTGACTATACTTCAATGAAAAAAAAAAGACAACACTGTAACTTCACCTTCACACAAACTGCACGAGGAGAGAAAAACTACAAAATGTAAAAGGCGATTTTCTCTTTTAAAAATTGCTTTACATATTTTAATTCCTGTATTTCCCTTGGGGGTTAGATATTTCGGTCACATAGTTATCCAATTAAAATGAAAACTCTGTGCTTTATCCTTTAGGCGAGGACAGCTGCCAGCTGCTAAGTTTTATAAAGTCTTTAATCTTGTCCATAAATATTTAACAAGAATTGGTTGGTACACAGGCTGAAGTAAAGTAAGAAATCAAAGAGAGAATCTTGGGAATAACCTCTGTGCTGTGTGAACACAGTATCACACAAAAGCCAAATGACCAGTGTCCTCCTTTTTTTAATTAAAATTACTATTAAAATATTTCTGAGTATTTTGATCACTCCTTTAGCCTGCTTGCCCTCACAAATGCACAAAAATAGGTAGAGTACAAAAAGATATTCAAGGGTGTATCCATGCCCTTTTCTCCAGGATCCTGCCATTTTTTTTCAGAGACAGAATCTCCGAAAAGACGTGTTTCCATAGAAACCCACAATGAGGATCTCTAAGCACGTTGGCAGCATTTGAAAATGTAGATCCCTCTTTTTCATTCTCATCTACACAAACACACACACACACACACACACACACACACACACACACACACACACATATCCATACAGACCCACATACATACACCACATCCTCACACCTACACATAGACCACCACCACCAGCACCACCACCACCACCATCCTACACATCATTATCCCAATATCCCAAACAGGCTAAAAACTCAGACTAATCAACTAACCACAAAAACACCAAGGATTCTTTGGTCTGCAGAAAAGAGAAGGCTGCCATTTGCCTAGACCTGGTCTTTGGACTTCAGCCCTTTCCCTCCCACCACCCAGTTCCATGTGGTAAGCCTGCAGATCTTTGAGTCATCTTTACGTTCCTCCCAGGTAGAGACCCCTCACAAGTTTTCCTTGTTCACTCCCTTCCACGTGGGATCACAGAACATTCTAGAGAATGGAGACTTTATGCTTCTGGAATAGATCTCTTAGAGCTTGAAGGTTTTCCCCACTTGCCTGTGTAACTAACAGATTTCAGGATCTAGCCCTCCTTGCTGGTAAGAAATTCTTCTTTAAAGCTACATGAAACCTCTTAACAGTTCCATAAACTCACTGATTGTGTCCTTGCTCCATCCACAGAAGAGAGAAAAATTGGGTGACAACCACCTCCTTTATGTCAGAGTACATTGGCAGATGAAAGACAGACCCAAAGGGAAGGAGGAAAGGCAGGAGGGAGGGGGAGAGAGAGAGAAAGATATTAATTGATGTTCCCCAACTTCCTTATTTTAGCTCAATGATTCTGAGCACTCAAGATATTCTTTGCTTCTCCAGAAATATTATTTTCCGCTGCTTTAATCCTATCTTGGGTCTCTCCTATTATCTCAAATTCAGGACTTTCTAAGTCTAGACACACCAAAGAGCCCAGACTCCTTGCTGTGGGAGTCACCTTGGCCTTTGCAATCACTTCCCTATAACAGTTGTCCATCCTGATTCTGTTCCTTTACACCAGGACATGCCCGCTGCCCACTCAACACTTCAATCATTTACTTAACAAATACTTAGGGAGGGCTAGCCATGTACCAGGCACTGTTCTAGGCACTGGGCTTAGAGCAATGAACAAAGTGACACAAATCACTGCCTACTCAGAGCTTACACATCGCCCCCAGTTTCATCCAGACCAGCTCTGGTTCCGTGTCTCCCCCAGTCCTCCCTTGACTCAGGGCTCAGCCACCCATCTACCATCCTGATCTTCCCCATCCCCATTGGATGCTAGGGTTGATTTCTCACTCCTTTGACTCTAGACTATTCCATAAGATGGCTCAGAGCTTCCTAGGGACATGTTTCATCACTGACATGAGCGACTATCTCAAATTGAGTCCCCAGATGCCCCCAAAACTTGGGTAGACAATTTTCATTACAACAGGTTAAAAACTTTTATACATTGCATTTTCTGGGTGCCAGGTGCTATTTAAGTGTCTTACACATATTAACTCATTTAACCCTCTTAGCAATGAGGTAGGTGCACTTGAGCCACATTCCTTTACTGACTCATGAATAGTGAAACTGTGGCTTGCCCGAAGTCACCCAGTCCAACCCTGTGGCTGCCGTCCTGCATTTGACAAACTTGGCTTTTCGTTTGCTCCAGATGCCTTTGGTTATGTTTTTGCCCACATTGCCTTTTCCCCAAGATCATTTGAAGTGTGATCCTTACCATACATCACTCAGTGTTCCTCTCTCATGACTCCAGTGAAACTGAAGTGGCCCTGGGCCAAGGGCATCACCTTGTGGGTACCACTTGTTTCATCACACAGGTTGATGAAGAGGGAGACATCAAGGACCCGTTCTGTCAAACTGCGAAGAACCAGCACTCGTGCCTGCACCCTGCATCCCCGTTCTGCTATTATAAAAGGTGTCTGGGTTTTACTATCTCCTCCCATCTGGTGCTCCGTTATATTGTCCACATGACATCCCCTACCCTTGACATCGCTCATCCCTCATGTAACGATGATTACCAGCCTTCCACTCCCCTAAATTCTCTAGGGCAGTTTCCTACAGATCTAGGTTTTGTTTTATTTATCACTTCTCTCTGCCCTTTCTTGCCTTAATTAAACTCAGCCTCGGGACATAGGAAACTGGAGAACTTTTTTCTTCTTTTTCCTTTTGATGAAAGCAATATTGTTTCCTGGGGACAGTGATATTCCCCCCGACCTCCCACCCCTCCTCAAACACTAGTTATGCCTCAAAGAGCCTTTATCCTGTTTTCCCACTTTTGCTTGAATGTTTCAAGGTTTGACTTACATGTTAATAGTTCCTGATCCAAATGGAGGAAATGAATGGGAGGTGGCCTTCATTTTCCTCTCTTTTATCATCAGCTCCTACTATCTTTCCAAAGCATTGAAAAGCAGCCACTTTCTCATTCAGGACAAGCTTTACAACTCACAATAAAGGCCCTTCTTGTTATTTACCTAGACAGATGGACGGAAAAGAATTCGTCTGATGGTAACAGCTCTCAGTTACTTGTGGTTTGTGAGAAGGAAAGGTCAGCCAGTCTCAAACCTCAGCAAATGTATACCTATATGGTATGGTTTGAGGGTTCACCCCAAAACTGAGGCCATCTTCCATTCTCCCAATCCTCATTTACAACAGTAACAACAAAAATAATGCTCTTAGGGTCATAGAAAGTCACTAATATCTTAGCACAAATGAACATACTGAATTCCTCCAAGACTGGAGTGGCCATTGATTACACTCAAGACAAAGGCACATCCTTCTCCATTCCATTTTTCTTCCACAAGACAGAGGGAGCTTTCTGGAGCATTGTGCTACTATTCTGCATAAAACCCCTTCCATGGTTGCATCGTGTCTTCAGCCTGAAATCTAGGCTCGGCAGCCTGACAATAAAGCCCTGCAACACCAAACCCCTCAACCCCTCAGCTCACCTCCTGCACATCATGCGCTTCCCACACTATGGTCCCACCATCCGGGACCACACCCCTCTGCTGCAGTGGGCAGCCTTGCACGCCTGCTCCCCCTTAACTTGGCTAACTCCTCTTCCCCGACAAGACTCAGCTCATGTGTCACACTCCTTGGGAAGCCCCTCCTCACTGTCTATTCCTAGTCTGCTCTGGACTCTGAGGCAGTCTTGTGCTTCTTCCCATCACGGCTTTAAATGGAATGGTCCATGTCGTCCCTACTCACGATCAACCTGTCAGGAAAAAAGATGTTTCTCCTTTGTGTTTCCCCTGTGCCTCCTGAAAATAACATTGTACTCTAATAAGTGGATGAACAATGGGAAAGATGTGATGAATGAATAAATGAAAGAAGGGTGAAGATGGAGTAGAATCACCCAACACCGTCAACCCAAGGGTCATAATTTTCCTGAGGGTATCCCCTGATTGGAGGGACCAGAAAGCCCAGCAGGAGGATTTATATGGAATGTATATGGAATTGCTACATATATAATGTCCCCAAAGTCACTGAGTTCCAGGAGGGTCTCAACTTTGCAGCATTGGAGTGATAAAGGGCAGGTCTCCAGTATTTTGCCAAGGGGACAAGCTTCTCATTGCAGCTCTGATAGTCCAAGACATTAAGGCATCATTAAGATTCGGCAGCAGAGCCAGCGTGGACGGCTGATAGGAACTTCCTCAGCCCAGCTGGGGGCCAGGGCTCTCCTGCTCGGTCCCCTGAAAGTCTCAGCTCTTACTTGAGGACAGGAACATGCCAAACCTTAAATCTGCTACCAAGACTTCACTCCCCTGGAGCTAATTCAAAATTATCTATGGCAACAGGAGATAGCTTAGAGAACTCAGTTTGGTCAAATACCTAAGCCCTTTATTTTAGCCTGTATTTTCGGCTTCATTATCATCATCATCACCACTATCATCAATATGAGTTTTTAAGTGACTGTAGCACAGGTCTTGAAAAAGCATACAAATAACCATAAATGGGAAAAGTTTTTGTTGTTGTTTGTTTGTTTTCACAATTCTGACAAGCAGGAGGTGGATATCTTTAACATTTGACTTGTGAAAGGTTTATAAGAAAAACAATAAAGCAAACCTAGTTTTTTAAAGGAGACAGAGAGAAACTTCCACCTGTGGGGAACATACGTGTCCCTGGTCTTCCCACTACTTACAACTAAAAGCCCAGGACATTACATGTAAAGCAAAACAAGAAGATTCTGAAACGTGGAGGGGAAAAGCGGGCCAGCTAGGAAACTTGAACCTAAGGGACGACACAGTGGGGAGACCCCTAGTTTTTTCCTTGCCCCATGTACATACCCCAGACTTGGAGCTAAATAAACTGGCAACCTGGAAATGCCAATGAATACAGACCTAAAAAAAGCCCCTCCAAAAGCCTACTGTCCCTAATAAAAGGACCATTCAAAAAGCAGCCCAGAAAGACAGATGACTTTCAGACAATCATGCTCTCCTCCAGCCAAACATCACAGATAAAACTGACCCCACCCATGCCAGTGAAGGCCAGGTGGTGAGCTTAGACATCCATCCTCTTTGGTCTGTAAGAAGTCTGAACTCTCTCAGCAGGTGATGTCAGAGGAGGCAGAGTAGGGAGCAGGGCATGCAGAGCAGTTGCCTGTCGTCACCGGCATGTAATGGGCAGTCACGCAGTCCCCCACTCCCAGTTTATGGAGACCACGTGGGAAGTCCACAGTGACGCAGCACCAAGTAAGTCACCTACCAGTAGTGACAAGGCACCACGCTGGGGATCAGAGGAGGCCTGGCATCGAGTGGGGGCTTCAACCATCACCCACTGATCATGAGGCCACGCTGCCGCTCACTGTGGAGGCCATGTGGGAGCAATGACAAGGCATCTCTGCCCTCCCAGGCAAGGAGAGGCTAAAGACCTAAAGGTGAGTCAGTTCTCTTGCCCCACCCTCGGGGATCAACAGAAGGTGCAGAGGAACTGGTATTCCCACCCCGACCCGGCAGAAGCGAGGGTGGGCTCCCCTTCCCTGATGGAGCGATGCCACAAACACCAGCTGAAACAGAAGGTCTAATTAAGACAAAGGGTCCATAACGTAATACCCCAAATGTTCAGATTTCAATCAAGAATCATTCATTATACAAAGAACTAAGAAAGTTTCAGCTAGAATGGGGAAAATAATAAATATCCACATAGAGATGCTAGAATTATCTGACAAGGATTTTAAATCAGACATCATATAATGCTTCAACGAATAATTAAGAACACATTTGGAACAAATGGTAAAGTAGAAAGACTTAGCAAAGAAACAGAACACCAAATGGAAATTTTAGAACTGGAAAATACAAAAGCTGAAATGATAAAAATCACTGGATGGACTCAAACAGCAGAATGTAGAGGACAGAAGAAAGAATTAGTGACCTTGAAGACAGGACAACAGAAAGGATCCAATCTAAACAGCAGAGAGAAAGATACTGGAAAAAATAAATAAATACACATGCACAGATGCTCAGGAGCCTGAGATAAGGGTTACATGGAGTCTCTCCGTCTTACTTTGCAATACTCCATGTGAATAGACAGTTATCTCAAAATAAAAAGTTTAATTAAAAAATAAAAAGAAAGCAGAAAACAGGAAAGGTCTTGACTGACAGTTCACCAAAGAGGAAACAAACATAGCAAAGTTGGAAAAGGGGGGATGTTCAACCTTACTAATCAACAGATTTAGGACAGATTTTTCTTTAAAACAAGAAATAAATTTCCTGCAGGTTCTCCACATAATGGAGAGGATGTCCCCTGGTAACAAAACTTTCATTTGGGCATAAGAGGAACTTCTGAGTTTTATATAGCATAATAATTTTATGGCTAACCTACGCTGGGTATCTTTGTACCAGGGGCTACATTATACAGTTCACAAGGATTATCTCATTTAATCCTCACAGAGATTCTAAGAGGAAGGTACTTAAATAAACCCTCTTTCACAGATGAGGAAATTGAGTCTTAAAGAGATTAAGCAAATTGCCCAAGATTACCCAGCTCAGAAATGGTAAAGCCAGAACTCCAAGTCCAGCAGTCAGACCCCAGAGAACACTCTCACACCTAGGCTTTAGGAAAAGCTACCCTCCCCTGGTAGATAGATCTCTTGGAAGGAAGGATCAGTTTCATTAGCAGCCCAAGAACCTTCTGAGATCACAGCCCTGTCCCCCTGCTCCCAGATTCTCAACCAGCACCTTGGCTGGACTGGGTGTTCCTGGCCCTTAAGGTCCACTGAAAGGAAAGGATGCTCAGGACACCAAAAGGTGGGAGGCGTCCGATGGCTCAGGCACAACAGGGTCCCTGAAGCTCACAGGCTATATTTGGGGTGGCAGGGGACAGTGCCATCAACATGACCCTCACCCTCAACCAAGCCAACCTGACAGAACAGCTGAGCTTGAAAACACTGAGTGAGCGTGTGGGGCACGTGGACGAGAGCTTGAACCTCACTAGCCACACCTTGGCAGCTCCAATGACCTTATTCCCGAATATTTGGAAGGCAGACAAATTCCACCCTGTGGATTCTCAGGTGAGGCAGGGATGGGGATGTCGCTGGAAGGTCTCAAGAAGGACATCCTGAACTTCCTGTTAATATTGGCTAGAAATGCTGAAATCATGCTCTGGGGGTAATTAGAACAATATAACCACATTTGTACCCTGAATAAGTAAAGCAAGCCATACAGATTCTATTTGTTATCAAAAAAAAAAATGCATGTTGAAATAACAGTAGAATGTCATTCTTTTTCCTAAAATAGGCAGTAAAATATGATACTCCATGGCGATGGAGGATGTTTGATGCGACAGGGACTCTGAGATATGGCTGAAGGAACTGTAAGTGGATACAGGTTCTCTGGAAAGCTTTTAGCACTATGTATCCCAACCTCTGTGAGGCCGAAAAAGATTTATGGGGAAAGATGTTCACTGCAGCATTGTCCACGACAGTGAAAAATTACACAGGACAACAAGGGGAAGGTTAAACAAATTAGAAAGACCCATACAGTGGAATATTATTGGCCATTCAAGTTATGAAGAAACATGTTTATCGGTATAAGGAAATGCTCCTAACATAATGCTAAGTGAAATAAAACAAGACATAAAACTCGACATGCAGTAGGATTTCAACCATAGCAGACGCACCAGGTCAAACCAAGATGGAACGCAACATTACATAAATACCTAGGACCTCTTAGCAGTGGGATTTCAGAATAGTGTTTTATTTTACTTGTTTTCAGATTTTCCAAATTGTCTAAAATTGACATGGTCCCTTTATAATGGGAGGAAAACCAAAGAAAAATAGCTGAGTCCTGTCTGTAACCTCTGGGAGGTTACTAATGATGACAATAAACACAGGGCAATAGAACAGGGGCTAAAGCAGATAAATGAGGGGTCGGGGGTGGGGGCACCGCGTGTATATCCGTCCACACATGTGACTTTCTGGCCGTTACAAAGCCGCTGGTAGGAGGAAAGGATGGTTTATGTTTATTATTCGTCACTGTCACTGTCTGAGACATAACACCCAAAGGGGAAAGCCAGATGGCACCTCGTCTAAGGAAGGACAGAGAAAAGGAAGGGTCTGCATAATGCAGAAGCCAGACAACAGCTGGATGGGGCATCGTGGGGCGCGCGTGGAGATCAGCACTTGGGGTTGCCGGGCGTTTGTGTCTCCGCTCTCTTCTTCCACCGCAAATCTCCTCCAGCAAAAGGCTGGACAGCCTTTACAGGACAACCAAGCGGCCCAGCCCCTCCCTACACACACCGCTGTCGCTGGGGATGCTCAGAGCTCTGAGCCTGGGGCCGCCTGACAGCAGGTTCAAAGCTGCAGGCAGGGTCTGACTCTGCAAGTAAGGACCCCAGACACAAACCCGGGACCCAGGGGTCAGGAGGGAACAGGCAGCGGGCTGGCTTTGTCGGATTCACAGTCGTTTCGATGGGTCAGAACAGCCAATCTCTCATCAAAGATCAAATCCCCTGCCATCTTTGTATGCAGGAGGGGAAGGGGGGAGAGAGAGAGAAATTTAAAATGTTATCTGTATTAATAGAAACAGGAGTACCTCTGGAGAATAAAATTCATGTTCAGAGAAGCACGGCCACCCCTTTCTAAGGTCTTTCAAATACAAATACAGCTCCAGCAGCGATGACACAACTGGAAGATGGTTATCAGCAAAGCCTCCCAGAATCTTATGACACGAACCAAGACGACTCCAACTAGGAAGCCAGACGAAAGCAGGTTGTGTTGACTCATCTAATGTGCAAAGCGCTCTCCGTACATCAGTGTAGGAGGAATAGTCCTAAATGGGTTAAAGGGTTATTCATTCTTCCCTGAATTTTAAAATCGAGTTTCATTGCTATGAAACAATTTGAAACAGGAAAAATGGACACCTTTGACCTGGGCCATATGCCCCTTTTGTTGTAATTGTATAAATTTTACATTGTTTTCTCATTGTCTCCTTTAACAGTTACCCCATTATCATTATCATTTCATCATTATTGTTTTATCTTTTCAGCAGCATCCATTCTTTGATAATTCTCGGTCATGTCATTGTATCCTCATCCTGAAATAAGTCTCTTTATTTTATTAGTTTTTTTCATGCTATTTACCTGGTCCTGTATTCGTGTTTTATATGTATTATATTACATTTAAACTTCAGAGTAACTGTCAGTATTATCCTGTGGAAGAAACTGAGTTTAAGGAACTTAAATGACCTGCCCAAAATTGCACAGTCGTCAGGCAGTAAGTAGAGTGGGGGCTGGTTTGGGGGCTGTCATCTTCAAAGCCATTTTCAAAGCCCTTCATTTACTCATGACCCAGCACTTCCTCCCACTTGGCTCTACTGATGAGACGAAAACCATGCTGAGATCCTCTGAAGATGCATCCTGAAGGACACTTAACCCAGTGTGACGGCCTCAGATAATAATGCTGCCCACTGACTCCAGCCATGAAAATCTCCCAGAACCTACATTGTCCATAATTACTGATTTTATCACCACGCTATTTGCTTCTCTTACAGGGGAGCGATAGATAAGGGGAAACATTTTAGAGGAGGATAAAAACACACTATTTTAAAAAAGGCTAGAAGTGCAGTTGATAAAAATGTAATTACCTGTTTCTTCACGGAACACGTTGGTAAGGTATAATCTCTAGTTTCGCTCCTTCTGTTCCTGCGGGCAATAAAAGGCATTTAGGAAAATTGTTGGTCAATGTTTCTCTGAGCTCTAACTATCAAGCAGTTTTGCATTACAATTAATAGATTTTTTTTAAGACTCTGTTTTAAATGTTTTAAGACATTGTACTGAAGGTTCATGGACCTTTGGCTCCAGGATCCTATCCCATTTTAGGAGATTATTTTCTATGATCAGAAGAATGGTGTGTTACACACAGTGTCATACTCTGCGATGGAATTCAAGAACAGACCTCTCTCTAGTGCATATTTCAGGTTGCTGTTCTGTTTTGAGTGTTTTGATGTTAATGTAATCAACAGCATCATTTGTGATGCTTGTGAACACATATCTTTCAAAGAGGAAGTGCAGCAAAACAAAAATGAAAAATAAAAAGCACACATGTTCCTCTGCTCTGTCCTTTCAAACCTGCTCTGTAGGACAAATTCCTCTTTATAATCAAAAATGTATATGTTTTCTGTCATCCTTGTGTATAAAAAAAATCCTCTACTTTTAGACTCTCAATCTTTTTTTCATAACAAAACTATTCAGTCCTAAGCAAGAGTTAGAACTCTCAAATGCATTTAATAGCAAAGCTGCTCCTTCATCCAGGAGGGGGTCAAAGCCACATTCTTCATTTCCCCACCTGGAGCATCGGCCTCTCTTTTCAACTCAAGAGGATGCCTCTGCTTCCTCTAGGCACAGGACAGAGGAGAATTCAAGGGCAGGAAAGGATGACTTCCAGCTGTAGCAGAGGGTTAACCTTGGGGCCCTTTTGGTATTTCAGAACCCAGTGGTTGGCATCTTCTTCTCCTCCGACTGGTTGATTTTGGGGTCCCTCCTCAGCCCTGCCCCTGCAGCCCCCCAGACACAGGCTACCTGTTAGGTCCTAATGCTCCTGCAAGTGGTGGGCTTGAGCCAAGTCCTTATAAGGGACCTCCAGGCCAGCTTTCTTCCACTTGGCTTGCCCTTTGTCTCCTCCATCTTTGTCCCAAACTTTGAAAGTGTAGCCGATTCCCAAAGCAGCCCATTCTCTAGCTGAGCCACAAGATCTCACCTTCAGACTTCCTGCTCTGCATCCTGCAGTCTCTGTGCCTCCTGGTCCCCAGATGAATAGGTCCAACTCTCTGCATGGTCCCTCTGAATACCCTCTCACTAGGCAGAAGTGGAAGGGAAGTACCCACCTACCTTTCACCATCAGAGCAATGGAAAGAACGTACTCCAACATCTTGAAAACTTCCTCAAAGAAATCCTCTCCTGACTTTCCACCATCTCCTTTTTTTTTAATTGATTATGTATATATTTTTTATTTGGGGGAGGTAATTAGGTTTTTATTTACTTATCTTTAATGGAGGTGCTGGGGATCGAACCCAGGACCTCGTGCATGCTAGGCACACACTCTACCACTGAGCTATACCCTCTCCCCTTCCAGCTTCTCCTTTATGTAGACAGATTAGGCAGCATTCACAAATTAACCCACCAATTGTCAGCAGCTTAGCAAAACTTTACTCTGCTCTCAGGCAAAGCCTGCTGAGAATCTGGATATGTGGCGAGGGCTGCTCTTCCCCAGGTGACCCGGCATTCCAGGCAACTTCAGGTTTGTGGCTTAGCCTCGACCACCGAGACTAGGGAAGAGAGTGCCTGCAGAAGCCACACCCACTCTTCTACTCTTTGGCCTAGAAGGGACAGGTGTCCCATCCCTTCACAGCCTATTGACCAGAACAGTCCTGGGGCCCCGCCTGCCCGCAAGGAGGCCAGGGATGAAGGAAATCTCAGAAGCAACTGGTGAGTATTCCTATCTCAGCCACATCCCCCAGCATGCCTAAGGGGCGTATGGACTTTAATTTCCTTTAAAGTCCTTCAACAATAGAGCATCTCACTTTGTTACACGAGGGTTGTTGTTGCCTAATGTCTTGGGTATCAGCCAAAATAGAGACAAAGAGAGTCCCATTAAAACATCCTATTACGCGTAGGTTAACATTTTAAAAGCTTACTGGTACAATGAAGAGAACTGACACGCATTGAGCTTCTACCAGATCATGTTGTTTATATGTGTGACCTTATTTAACCCTCACATGAATGCTAAGATATAGGTGGTAATGCTCCAATTTATTACATAATAGAACCTGAGACACAGAGACTAAATACATTGGCCAAGGTCAGTTCACTAGGGAAGGAGTCAGGTTTTTAGAATCCAGGTGTGTGTTTCACAATAGCATTCTCTTCCATGTGGCTCACATTTTGTCCGTCTCAGACAAATCCACCCTCTCAGCACTAGACATATTTAGAAAGCTAGAATAATGCATATGGGGTTAATATCAGGATTACTGTCAGAATCAATGATTTTAGCTGGATTTTAGAAATGTAGAAATATCACTAGGCTCCGAACAAAAGGTCTTTCTGTCATTTCTTCCATGGGATCTTGCCTGAGTGATGCCTTGGCACATGGAAAAACCTAAAGAGCACATGAAAAAACCAAAAGCTGTGAAGAATACAGTTCATGCACAGGTATGGATGAACAATTCGTACATTTTTCAAGTATTCACTGAATACTACCTTATATACACATATACATTAAATTTGAAAAAGATTTAATTGACGATTCCCAGATGTACTTCATTTTTGTTGATCTTTTGGAAGAGGTCGTCTAAAGAGAAGAATGTGTGGTCCTGGCTCATGAATCATGTAAGGAACCCAGCCTAGACTCTGTTGCAGTGGATGGAAAAGCTTGCTGACTCACTCATGCTTGACCTCTTCTTACTTGCCTACTGTTCTCAGCTCCATCTGGATCTCTGAGAGGTCTATTAGTCAGACATCCTCTTCCCGTTTACCTAGAATAACATAAACCTTGAGACATTCCATCCACCAATGACTCATGCAACTTATAAAATATTCACACTGTACATCAAATAAATATGTCACACCATGATTTCAACCTCCTTCATTCTTGGGGAAATTGGTGTTAATGACTTATCTGCCCGCACATAAGAGTCCCAAGTGGGAGGGAATCTAATGAACTGGACTGAAAGTGCAGAGTGTGGTTTTGACTGTGTTTTGAATGTGGTTTTGACAGTTCATCCTCAAGAACATGTAGCATATAGCAATTCAGAGAGTGAGGAAACAGGCTTAACAAGCATGTCAGCCTTGACTGCTTGCATCCTATGGGATTAAAAGAAGAAAAAAAAAAAAGCCTTTTCAAAGGATTCTCCAATCCTAGGCAATAATCATCACCCATGGCTCCAGAGATGCTGGAGTGCTTAAGGAATTAGCAGTGGAGAGGGTAGAAAAGACAAAACCAAACAAAAAGAAGTACCACGTAATAAGAGTTGAAGTTTCAAGCAATGCTGAATGGCTCCTCCAAAAGCTGGCTGAAGAATCTCCATGCAGGTGAACCATTGTGTTTTCCTCCTCTCCTGAGGAAATCCAATTCAGTGCCACAAATGTTCGCTGAGCTCTCCTGTGCAATGGTCTAGCATTATTTTCGGAGGGAATACAGACATGAGTATGACACTAAACTTGTCTGTGTGTATGCTGGGAGGGGAGGAGCATACACAAACAAGGCAAGGTCCCAAGGCTAAAAGGCGACAAAAGACCAACGCACTCGACCAGAGTTACAGGTTACAGACTATTGAAGATTCCTGCCTGACTCAGTACCTGCTCACACACATGCACATTTGCTCTAGACCCATCTGACTGGCACCAGCCACCAGCCACTCCTCCCTTCCCAGGCAGAAGCTGCCTGTAGGTGCAAAAGAGATTACTTTGCAAACCAACAGCAAGTTAGGTGCTAAATATCTGATTTTCCACCTACCAGCCATTTCCATAAAACACTTTCCTACTCTATATTTATAAGTTCTTTATTGAACTAGAACCTCATTTCTACCTCAATCTGCATGATTTTCTCATTAGATTTCTGGTCTTAGACAGTCGTTTCATTTAACAAACTTATTTTGAACAGAAGCCATCAGCCAGGATTTGTGCTCAGTACTAGAGACAAAAATGAATATGATACAATCTGCATTTTTCAAGGCTTTATGCTTTATTAAGGAAGATAGAATATGCAAATAAAGCAAAGAAAACATGTTGTAGAGGGCTGCCTCTTAACCCTTTAGAACTATCAATCAACTTAGGATTTTGACCTCTAGAAGAAAACAAAGATCAGAGGCACGAGTGGCAGGTAAGACAGGTGGACAGAAGGCAGGCAGGGAGGGCAGTGTGCTTAGGAGGCATGGCAAACGTTGCTCACAGTCAATCCAGCAGATGGTCCTCTCCATCTTCCTTCTTATGGGCAGAGACACTTTGATCACAGAGAAGGAAGCAAGCACCCCACCCCCACCTTCCAGGGTATGAATCATGATCATTCTAAGTCAATGGAGAATCCATTTCTCTTTGCCAGGGATTGGTCTTGGGGTGGGCACAGTTCTGGCCAATGATTCATAAGGGGAAGTCCATGGGAGGCTTTCATTGTAGGATAAAAGGGCAGACTCTCTGAGAAGGAAGCTCTTTGGCATCATTTTTCTTGGGGCAAGGCCTTGAGCACATGGTGCCCTGGAGTTGGAGCACCCGTCTTGTGCCATAAGGTATAAACTAAAGAAGAGCCAACACAAGATGGCAGAGTACAAAGACATAAAGAGTCTGCTGAAATTGTTGAACCATCGAAAAACCCTGGAACTGTCTACTTATAAATTGCTTTGTAAGCTAACAACAAACAACTTCATAAATCAGGCCAATGTTCATTTCATGTCTGTTACCTGCAGCCAACAGCATCCTGAGTCAGGCGGGGTAGAAAAAGTCTTAAGTACCTCTCATAATAATTCTGTAAGGTGTGAAGTATTATTATTCCCATTTTATAGATGCATAAACTGACTAGTTTAAGTAAACTTTAAATCATCGTCTCAAAGATTATAAATAAATTCCCAAATGGAGATTTGATCATGAACCTAATTCCAAAGCATGATCTCTTACCACTATCAAATCTTACTATCACACACAACAAAAGGCAGAGTTCATGACCACAAAATTATTTGCAGAATGACCAGGAGTCAAGAAAATGGGTACAAGAGACTGTTGACAACTTAGCCATAAAAAAGAATAAAATAATGCCATTTGCAGCAACATGGGTGGCCCTGGAGATCAGCATTCTAAATGAAGTAAGCCAAGAAGAGAAAGAAAAATACCATGTGATATTGCTTATATGAGGAATCTTAAAAAAGACACAAACCAACCTATTTACAAAACAGAAACAGACTCACAGACATAGAGAACAGACTTATGGTTGCCAGGGTTGGGGGAAGTGGGTGGGAAGGGTTAAGTTGGGAGTTCAAGACTAGCACCTCTTGGGGAGTGATGGAAATGTTAGCATCCTGACTGTGGTGGTGGTTTCATGGGTGTGCACATCTATCAAAATCCATCAAATGGTACATCTGAAATATGTGTAGTTTACTGTACAGAAATTATACCACAAAAAAGTTGTTAAAAATTAAAATAAAAATGAACTTTTAAAAAGACTGTTGAGAAGCCATTTGAATTTATTACCCCTTAAATTCAACAGAAATTTACTGAGGGTGTGCTCTGGATTAGGCACTGGATTACAGAAAAATCCCAACCAGGCACCTGGTCATGGTTTCAGGAAAACAGCCAAACTCATGTTCTAGAACAGCCTTACCCTGAATCAATATGTTGTCAGTCATCAGCTGGAATCGGCATGATTAGATCATGCATCTAGAAGCAAACTATCTGGAGAACAGAAAACTGTGATTCTTCATGACTGTGTAAGGGCGAATATGGTATAAAAAGGTCAATTCATCATTCAGATGGTGGCCACAATCCCCATGCTTGAGGCCACGTGGGCCAAACAGTAAAATGAGTGGTGACAGCCTTGGCCATCTCTTATTTGGCTTCTGTGGTGCTTTTCCTCCCTCTATCACCTCCCCTCCTCCAGCTCAGAGGAGACAGAGCTCCCATAAACCCACCCTCCTGATCCCTAACTCCAGCCCTACATCACCCTTCTCGGTGCTGCTGGAGGTGCGTTCAGAGCTCCCAAATTCTTCTGTGCCACTGTCGACCCTGCTTCCAAATCTCTTGCAGTCAAGGTACCAGGGAATCAGGCGCTGCCCCGACTGCAGGCTCGCAGGCTGGCTGAGTATCCAGGGATTTCGCTCTTTAACCTCATCAGCAGGGAAGGCAGATTTTCCCGTATGAAAGAGTAAGACTGTTGTACAGAGCGCCAGGCGTAGTCTATGAGAAATGCTAAAAATAAGTAGCTCATATTTATTAAGTTGGCCTTATTATAACTCTACTTTTTTTCCTAAGCCATCAATCCCCAGGAAAAAGAAATCTGTTTTTTGTCATATTCTGAGAAGTAAAGCTTGCCTCTAATAAATTTCTCTCTCCTCTTGTCTCACTAAGTCCGCCCACTCCTTCTCTATTTTAGGCCAAACAGAAGTATCGATAAATGATCAGTTTCAGAGTCAAGAAAAGCCTCTAGCAGAACTCCATGAGACTCAGCCTTCGGGCCGGTCCTAATCAACATTTTTATCATCGATTTGAATATTAGTAACAAAGCGTATTCAACAAAGTCCCAACTGAAGCAAAACATCTTAAGAAGATGCGTTGTTGCTGATGCCTGAGTTCAAAACCATAAGATAGTCAAATGCCAAATCCTGTACTTAGGTTCAAACATCAGTTTCCCTAAGGTTAAATGAGAATCTGGCTTAAAGTTGAACATGTATTTAAAGGTTCGATTTTTTGTTTTGTTTTGTGTTCCATTGCTTTTTTTTTTTGCAGACTGTCAGAGAAAGAAGGAAATTTCAGGGTATCAATTCCTTATTGAACATCCATGAGGTTCTACTCACTGTACCATTGTGGTAGGCAGAATTGTGGCCCCTAAAGATGCCCACGTCTGAATCCCCAGAGCTTGTAAATATATTATGACATTAAAAGGCAAAAGAGAATTAAGATTGCAGATGGAATGAAGTTTGCTACTCAGGTTAAGATAAAGAGATTGTCCTAGATTAATGCACACAAATCTTTTAAATGTGGATGAAGAAGGCAGAGAAGGATTTGAAAATGTTATGCTGCTGCCATTGAAGATAGAGGACGTTGCCACCAGCCCAGGGACGCAGGCAGCCCCGGGAAAAGAGAAGAGATAAGAAAGCACATCGTCCCCACAGAAGGAACACAGCCCTACTGTACCTTGATCTCAGCCCAGTAAGACCTGTTTTGGACTTTTGCATGCATAACTGTGAGATTAAAAAAAAAAAACCTTTTGTTGTTTTGAGCCATTGATTTTGTGGTAATTCACTATGACAGCAAGACAAGCTAATACACCTATGTATGTTCATACACATTTACTTTCTCTTTTTTTTATTTGTTAGTCTAACATTCATTATACGGTATTACAACTCATAATTAATATATGGTGCTCAAATGGCCCACAAACGTATACAAAACTATTCAGTTGCATTAGACATCATGGAACTGCCGACAATTAAAAAATGTGATACCAGAGATAGACTGGGATTTCAAAATTGTAGAATAGATAAACAAGATTATACTGTATAGCACAGGGAAATATATACAAGATCTTGTGGTAGCTCAGAGAGAAAAAAATGTGACAGTGAATATATATATGTTCATGTATAACTGAAAAATTGTGCTCTACACTGGAATTTGACGCAACATTGTAAAATGATTATAAATCAATAAAAAAATGTTAAAAAAAATGTGATACCAATATTCATCCTCCAGAATAGCAAAATGAAAAAATCAGACAGAACCAGCTCTTGGTAAGGTCATGAAACAACGATGACTCCCCTACAGTGCTACTGGGGAGGGGAAGGTAAAAATTGCTCCAAACATTTGGAATACTTTTTTGCCAATATCTACTAACGGTGAAGATATGCATACCTTATGACTAATTCCACTCCTAGAAATATAATCATCAGAAATGCACACAGGGGACAAGTTCCAGTGTGTCCATAGCTGTACTATTACTAACCAAAACCTGGAAACCACCCAAGAGCAGAATAAACAAATATATTATGGTACATGCCTACGATGGAATATTCTTCAATGATGATGAACTATCACAGCACACAAAATACAGGTGCATTTTACAAACACGTTCAAAAGAAGATACGTGCACAAAATTATACACCAACACATTTACTTTTTATTTGCTCTTTTAGCTCAAGCATTTGTCTCCATTTTACAGATGAGAAAATGGAAGCACAGAGAGGTTAAATGACTTGCTTAAGGCCGTACAGCTATCCAGTGACAGAGTGAAATTCAAACCCGGGCCGGCCTGACTGCAGGTTCCGGGGTCTTTAATACACTCTGTGCTCTACGTCAGTGGTTAACACGCTGCTGACAGAAGCTTACGTGTCCCGAAGGGAACATACGAAAGAGTAAGTTTTAAAAATAAAATTAGGAGAGAGAAATGAAGAGAAGAAATAAGGAGAGATAAGAGGAGAGAAGAGAGGGGAGAGGAGGAGAAAGAGAAAATGCTGATGCTCTAAGTAAATGCTTTCTAAAAAAATTTTAGGTAGATTTGAGATGTAAGATGTATTTCTGACTGTGGTTGAAGTAAAGAAATGTTGAAAGGCATTGCTCTACAACACACGCCCTGGAGAGAAAAGGAGAATGGAGCCCAGCTGCTGCCTGGGAATATCCATCATCTAAAGAGAAACTCAGCAACAGATCACTGTGACGGAGCATCTTACGGGCTGGGTGGGTCACAATTGGCCAGAGAACCACAGTGGATAGGATGGGCTCACGTCCTGCTGACCGCCCACTGGAGGTCCACGGGGACCCCTCAGGAGCTCACACACAACGTGTACAAAGCAGAATTCACCACTCTGGACACAACGCTGCTGCTCCTCTACAGCTCGAGGTTGCAGTTAACAGCATCACTCCCACTTGTTCGTTCAAAATGGAGATAATATCCTTCCATCTCTTCTGTCCCCCAGACCATTAGACTCTGCCTCCCAAGTCCCCACACCATCCCTTCCCCTCCATCCCTATTGCCACGGCCTTGAGACCCTCCTCCCCTCCCATCTGGACAAGTGTGCGTCCTCCCAGCCAGTCTCCCTGACCCAGCCCCTGCTCTCCAGTCCACACTGCAGTCTGCCACCACGGGTCCTATTGTGTCTCCTCCCTCCCTGCCGCCCCGCCTGGCTTCTCCCTTGCAAGCCATTTTGCATGTTCTACATTTAGACCCAAAAGTCTCCATTTCCACCCACTTTCCCTAGTCCCAGGGCTCTGCAACCTGCCGGCATCAGACTACTTGAAAGCCCCCGCGTGGACCATCAATGTGCATACCTTGCAAACTTTGTACATAACTTCATTCTGTCCCAAGAATGATGTTCTTTCTGGCCTCCATCTAGCAAAGCTGGGAACAACTTCTCTGATTCTCTCAGGCAAGAGAAATCACATCCTCCGCTGAGCCCCCGTGGCTGCATGAACACATTTCTTTTACAACATTAATCCAAATGTAACCTGTTTCCTTCTCCAGGGCTTCCGGGGTGGGGACCACATCACAGATGTGTTTACATTCCAACATCTCGCTCAGGGACCAGGCCGTGGTGGGCTTTTTCAAAAAAATAAGTGGACAGTGGTTGGAAGGTGAACTCCAGAGCTCCAGAACTTGGTATCTGTCTCTTTCTTTAGCATTTCCTTCTGGATGTCTCCCATGCCCTTCAGTCTAACACATTGAGAGGGAGACTCGGTATTCCCCTCCTAAACCTGATCCACCCCCAGAGCGCTCCACTTCAGTACCTGCAGCCCCCAAACCAGACATCTGGTCAGCCTCCCTCATCCCAGCAACAAGCTGGTGGTCATTTATCTCCGATGCATATCTTCTACTATCTTGTCTTTATTTTCATCGTCACCTCCCTGTGCTAACTATCATCTCCTGCTTGTTACTGCTGAAACAGTTTGTCACTACCCCCTCTATATCCATATTTGCCCATCCCACACTCCAATCCATTCTACTAGCAGCAGCCAGTGTAACTGGGAGAGCTGATCATGTCACTCTCCTATGTAATACCTTCAACCCAAATCTTGAGATGAAGTTTATTTTTTCAATGTTGCCTTCTTTCTTTCTTTCTTCCTTCCTTTTTTCTTTCTTTTTCTTTCTTTCTTTCTTTCTTTTTCTTTCTTTTTTCCTTTTTTCCTTTCTTTCTTTCTTTCTTTCTTTCTTTCTTTCTTTCTTTCATTTCTTTCTTTCTTTCATTTCTTTCTCTTCCTTCCTTTCCTTTTTCCTTCCTTTCTTTCTTTTTATGCACACAGTGACCTGCTCAGTCTAACCCCTGATGACTTCTCCAGGAACTCCCTGCCTGTCCGGCCACACCAGCTTTCTCATGGTTGCACCTTCCCCCTCAGATCTTCCATGAAGCTCCTTCTGCTCAGGACGTGAATGGTGAGCAGGGACAATTCCATCAGAGAGGACATCATTCTTGCCTCAGCTTCACAGACTTTTCCTCCCGTAGCACCACGTAGTCTTCCTTTCTATCACTTATCAAAGCTCCAGTTTTGTTTGTAGATGTCTGACTGCTAGCCTCTACGTTTGCTAAAAGCAGAGACTCCATCTGGTTCATCCTTCTTTCCATCCCAGCTACCGACCTGGCTCACTGTAAGGGTTCACCTAACATTTGATCAAGGGAAGAATTTAATCAGGGGTGTTGGCTGTTCTGCAGAGCATTAGTTTCCCAGAAAAATCCCCAGAGCCCTGGCTGGGGCCAGAGGAAGGCAGAGAAGGTGAACACAGGACTCCATGTCCCACTTTGCCAAGAGAAGATCTGCAAGGGTCTGATTTAGATACTGGGTCTTCACGTAAGAGTGTATTTTGAAAATAAGCATTGTACTTGTAAGGTGTGTAAAAGTAAACTTACAAAGCAGGAGCACAGAGGAAAGGGGACGATCACAACGGAGAGCATGAGGAAATTTGGAGGACAATAGACTGTTTTGCATCTTGATTGCAGCAGTAGTTACACGATTGTATGCATTTGGCAAAACTCATAGAATGTGCTGAATTTTACAGTGCGTAATTTTTTAAAGCAAATAAAAGTAGGAGAGACTTGATAACTTTTGGAAGTTATTTCCAGATTCAAAAGACTGAAGGAATTTCACATCATGACAAAAAAGAGTGTATGCCGTGACCAAACACACACACACACACACACACACACACACACACACACTCATATAGCTTAGGACCCTAGAATTAGATTTTCTGTTCACATCCAAATACAAGGCTAGCCTGGATACAAGGCGTGCAGCCATTTTTCCCAGTGAAAAGATCAAAATATTGTTTCAGATCCACTTCAATATATCAACCATTAGAGTGAATTACATTGCCAAGTGACTATAACATTTATTTTATTAAATTAGTTACGAGTAAATATTTTAAATCACGTGTTATATACAATAACATATTGATTTGGAAATATTGCTTTCTTCGCTCACACATTTTATGAAACAGCTTTCTTGGAACTTTGCACACATTTTGCTGACAACAGAATGTCGGCTGTCACCAAAGCCCATTTTTGGAGCCACATAACACAAAACATGGTTCTTCAAATCACATCATCTTTACTCCCATAATAGCTGCTTAAAATATAACATTTTGTGAATCCGAGTGATGCTGTCACTGGGGTGATGTTTATCACCCTTGTGATGATAGTCCTGATTTCCATAAAGCAAGGTTTCTCAGCGGTAGCACTACTGACATTTGGACAGGATCATTCTCTTTCTCTGGCCTGTCCTGTGCCTGGCAGGAGGTTTGGTGACTTCCTCGGCCTCTATCCACTAGGTGGCAGTAGCACACAAAACCCCCATCAGTCATGATGGTCAAAAATGACCCCTCCCAAGAGCTCAGCCACTGAAAAGCTACTATACTTAAAAAAAAAAAAAAAAAAGATTCCAGAAATTTCTAAATATCTCCCAAGAAGCAAAAATCACCCCCAGATTAACAGCCATTGCCAGAGAGTAACCTCTTACTGTCCTGTTGCATCACAGAATTTTTAAATTATTTATTTATAACAACCACGATATTTTGAATTGCAAAGTCAAATATCCAGAAACCATTACTAATTTTTTCAGAAATTCCTTTGCTTCATCTTTTACTGATTCTATTATCTGAATCTTAATGTATTCAAAACAGCATCAGCTGAAGTCCTTAAAATATTTCCAAACTTATGTGTCTTCACTAGAGATTTGTTGTATTTTCTGTGTAAGGAAGATATAAAAGAATTCTTGCTCTTCTGAGGATTATTTTGGAGAAAACCTCACCTAAGATTCAGGCATCCAGGATAACCCAGCCTATTCTCACCTACAACATTCTCACAAGTGAGCATCCAGCCTTTGCTTGAATACTTCAAGTGACAGAAGCCTCACTACTCACCAGTTCTGATGGAATAGTTCCTCTGTGTAAGCTCAGATCTCCCTGCCCTGAACTTCTAGACATCAGACCACGTTCTGGACAAAGTCTGCTTCTTTGCAACAGAACAACACTTTAAATATCTCCAGACAACAAATGTATTTCTCACTTTAGTCGTTTCTTTCCAAGTTACAGTTTCTTTGATCCTTTCAGCTCATCAGACATGTCTTCTCAATGTGACTTCATCCTAGGCCTTGTCGATGGCCTCTGAGTAAGTGTGGCCTAGAAGGAACCCTGTGAAGTCAGCTCAGGACAGAGAGAAGGGGAGTTTGATCATCTGTGCTCTGGACACTTTGCATGCCAGAACTGGTCAGCTTTTTGATAAAAGAGTCATTCCATTTTATAATATTTAGTTTAGGAACTGTAAAAGAATCATAAACTCCACACAAGTAACTATTTCATCTTTCATTAAATACACCAAAGAACAATAATAAATGCTTTTCTGGACCTAATTTTGCCCAATAAGGACAGATGTTTTAGTGAAATTAAAGGCTCACAGGAGAAAGTGACCATGTATTATCGAGAGAGCCCCCAACCTTCTATAAACAGGAGAGAGAGAGACAGAGACAAAGAGACAGAAAAAGACTAAAAGATGGAACTAAAAATTTCAGTATCTTATTAGTATTTTTTGAATAGTCTTCTTTAGGCGTCATTCAGTGGTCCACTGTGACTCTCAGATTCTTAACTTGTGTAACTGCACAAAACCTATCCTGCTCCACTGGTTTTTGAAGAAAAGTCACGCTGCTGTGAGAGCTGGATGCAATGATGCTCTGTATCGTTTAGCTACAGAGAATGAAAAAAATAAATAAAGGCTGAATTCTGCTAAACCTTAGGGGAGTGACTATCCAGGCGCATTTCTCCCAATGCTTCATCCCAGATAGTGCAGAGTTGTGTGACTGAGGTTCAAAGCCATCCCATACGGGGATTTAGTACCATAGAGGAGCAAGTATAGAAAAAGTGATTTGATAATGATGCCCACCACGGAACTGAATGAAGTCTGATGGAGTAACTCTACTGTCTGGCTTTCCGATTCTCATTCCTCCAAGAGTCAAGGCACCCACTAAATGCAGACTGACTAACAGCCCTTGATAAAGATGCTTTGACGAGGCCATCGCTAGTCTTGGCAACACTGAGACATAAACTGCACGTGTGTCTGAGGGCCTTTCCTCCCCACCACTGATATTCTCTTGCGGGAAATCAGCCAATGTCCTGAAGTTACTTTCCCTGTGGGATGCAATGAAAATGGGCCTTGAGCCACAACCCCTAACCTCTGGCTTATTGCCAACCTCCCTTCCTCTTGAAAACTTACCTGGCCCATGGTCCTGCTCCCCCAAGCCCAGCTTAACACCTGGATGAAGGGCATGTTAATTTCTGTCAGCAGCAGACTTCCGGTTCACACGCAGCTCCATTTCAGATGGATGCCTGAACTCCAAGGAGTGACTCACAGAGGTAGTTGAGACTGGAAGGCAGTTCTGTGACATAGACGGTAAGGACAGTGCCCTCCACTCTGCTCTAGGCAGGTGGCCCTCTGCCCTGTGATGGAAAGCAGAAGGTGAGAACTGCAGTTTGTTTGCTTTGGCTGTGAATTTTTTTTTTTTAACAACTCACAAGCCCTTTAAGGATCTTATTACCTCAGTTATTTCTTCAAGTGTTCAAATCATCGACCGCCTCATCTGAACCGGGAGATAAGCCTAATTCTCACATCTGCGGCAGCAGGCGCGGGGCAGAGGCTAAGAACCACCTAATCTGACCATCAGAGTTTTAATTTCCTCCACCAGGGAGCGGAGAAGGCAATGAAGCTGTGAGCAGGACACATGCAGCCTGTAAACAGCCATCCTTCCTGCTCCCGAGCAGAGATCCAATACCAATTTAGTCTTATCTGTCTGGAAAATCGTTATTTGAAGACTTGGAAAGGTTAAGAGAGTTCCCGCTTTCACTTCTCGTACTTTCATCTGCAGCACAGAGAGAGGAAGGAATCTGACAAGCATGGGGCTAATTTGGTTCCCTCAAGCACCCACAGGGAAAATATTCAGATTGTCTCTACCAGGGTCAAATAGAAGTCAGAATTCACCGCATGCTCTGTCCCTCTCTGTGCTGGTAAAATAGCAGCCTTCAGAATAAAAGGTGGTGAGTCCTGGGTGGAGGAGAGAGAAGAAGATGCGAAAAGCCAGCTGGGCCGCTTCCTCAATTATGCTAAGAGCAGTTTCTTAAGCACCTATTGTGTGCCAAGCTCTGCAAGTCACCTCCCTCAAGGGGCTCACAGCCTAGGGAGAGTCAGTAAACCAAAGCTTATAGAATTGACTGAGTTTTAAAGTAGTAATATAATAGGGAGGCCAGTAAAATAGTAGCAGAATGGATGTGAGACACAGGGCAGGGCACAACCATTAAAAGAAGGACACAGCAATTAGCAGCAAGATGGAGGAAGATTCAACCCTCAATAGACCTTGATGCCCAAGATGGTGAGAGATCTGACTCCCAGTAGACCTTGAGCTTCATTATATGCTCATTGTAATATATTAGCATGGTGAATGGCACCCACCCCCAGGCGCCATGACAGCTCCGAGGCTGGCCATAAAAGGTCAAAAAGTGGGCGGTGGCCCAGCTCCTCGGAATCCCAGCCCCTTCCCCAAAGTAGTTGGAATAATCCTCCTACTTGTAAACATGTGTAGTTACCAAGCCCATAAAAACTAACAACCTCAGTATCTCATGGTTGCTCTCTCTTGCCTTCTGAGATGGGCCTCACTCCATCTATGGAGTGTGTATCTACTTTTGCCTTATACTAAATACCCCCACACCTCGTGGCCTCTCTGGCCTCTGAGACAGCCTGCACTCTGTCCTACGGAGTGTGCATCTCCCTGAATAAATCTACCTTCACTCTACTGTGGCTCGCTCTTGAATTCTTTCCTGATGGAAGCCAAGGACCCTCACTTGGTGGGGCGCGTCCCAGGGACTTGCCTGGGACCTGGGACGTGGCCCTCCTCTTGTGCCAGATCTTTCCTGTATGAGAGGGAGTGTGCAAATATAGGGGACTGTGTGGGTGTAAGCACTGAATTTTGAAGCATCGGGGCATTTACAAGACCTGTTTCTCACCTGGGGCAGGAGCAAGAACATCATGCCACTGGGAGATCTATGGAGAAAAGGTGCTACCTAAACTGGGGCCACAAACATCCAACATTGACAGGGTATCCATGAAGTGGCCTCTGACCACTCAAAGCTTAGAGACCAATTTCAACAGCTAATACATGTGTAACCATTAACATTAGGTAAGGGGTTCTTATTAGGTGCTGACCCTAAGCCCAAAACTAGAGCTCAAGGCAGGCCAGAAAAATCAGAAAACAAAGTCAGAAGTGAGGACTCTAGGCCTTGCAGATTAAACATAAAAGGTATGAATGAAGAATATTGCCAGCCAAGTCAGTAAGCAAAGACTGCTGTGGCCATCATGTCATCATCTGCTACCGCCACCCCCGACAGTGAGCAGAGGGAACTCAGGATGCAGGTGAGCAGGCAGCCCGGCCTCTGCAGCCAACCCCAACCATGCGCCCTGAGGGAACTCAGGGTGTGGAAGAACAGGACACTGGCCCCAGACAGCTGGGTGCATCGCAAAGGAACGATTCCAGTGAGCCCAGAGCTTTGTAAAAGCACTGAATTCCTGGAGATACCTGGCTTTCTTTAATTAACAGTAGTCTTCTGATGCTCCCACTACCTGGTATTTGTGGCAAACTCTAATATATCCTGGATCTTCCTTTGCCACTTTTGGAACTGTCTCTTAGAGCAATCTGAGAAGCTGCCTCCTGGGCTCAGGTCTTCAGAAAGTCCGCCGAATAAAACATAGCTCTCAACTTACAGGTTGTACGTTTTATTTCAGTCGACAAAGGAAAGAAGCGGGGAGGGCAGGCAAAGCAGAGGAGGCAGGATGCGGGAAAGCGCACTGGCAGAAATAAGCAAGACAATTAACAAAGACCTGTCAGGCTGCAACTGATGATTTGTGTTGGGAAATAGCAGGTGTTAATATTGCAGGCTCTAAAATTAATCACCAGAAGGATTAATGCACAAGCAGAATCAGAGTGCTGTATATTCGACTGGGGGCAGAGAGTCCTGAAGTCTGTTCTTACTCCTTCCTTTCCTGTATGACCCAGAGCCATTCCATCACCTTGTCTCTGCTCTCCAAGGTAAACGCTTTGGTGATGGAGAACGTCCCCTGCACCTTATCTCAGAAAGAGGCCCCCTTGCAGGAGCTAGTTACAGAGTCTGAGATGAAAGGCACAGATTAGAGGAAAAAGGAAGCCTTCCACCCCCACCTCTTCCCATTGTTTAGATAAAGAAGCAGAGATACAGAGAGAAACACGAATGTGGCCAAGACCACACCTCTGTCCTGTCAGAGGCGCTGATGAAGGCCCTTAAAGTTCACGTGGGCAGCACCAGATTGAAAATCCGTTAAGAGACGATCAGGGCTTACTTAGGTCTGAATGTTGGGAGAGCCCATAATCTGGCAGCAGAGATGGGGTGGTGACATAACAAGTCGAGAACCAAGAAAGTGATGGTGGGCTGGATTCATCTTTTTTTTTTCCTGTTCCTTATGGTGTTTCAACATCTTTAATACCTTGCTGGCCAGGGAGAGACTGCCCCCAGCAGGGCTAGCAGATTCCTTAAGGTAACAAAGGGCTCCGGCAGGAACAAGTCTTCCATATGTAAAAGACCCAGTCCAGAGCCCACACTCCAAACCACCTCCTCTGTCCGGTTTGTTCCCGGAAGGAGATAATATTCCTCTGCCCTAATCACCCAGGGCCAGGGACTAGGCAGTGAGGGACAGCCCCTACGCCCCAAAGCCCCCCAAATTATTCAAACTAGCTAATCTTAAAATAGCTAGTTTGTCCTGCCCAGCCTTTCCTTTCCCATGGAAGCCCCAAAGTAAGGCTGTGGGCTGGACTTTCCCGTCACTCCTGTTTCTACCTCCTGATCGAAGCTGGCACTTGCCCACGTAGCCCCACATGGTGTGCTGTGCCCCCTTTATCTCAAGAAAAATAAGTAACAGTAACTCTCCTTTCAGTTTTCAGTTTCATTGGCTTCTCTGTGTCATCACTCAGTCACCTTTATAAATTCAGACCGGGGCACAGATCTTGAGACCAGACAACATTTTATCTTGAAATAGAAATTTACCTCCAAGGGATCCTCTCTGGAAAAAGATTACAGACAATCTCTTAGATCTGAATAGCCCCACCAGAATGACAGAGCAGGCTTACTATTTCCTGAGACCAATCATGGATTCATAATCAGCATATCAACTTTAAAATGGAAACATTAATAAAACATCTAAAATGGTATGAAAATGAGCATAATGCTCACATATATATGTACATATATATCACACTCATATATGCATATATATTTTTATATATATATTTTTATATATATATTTTTATATATATACAGTCACATTTTCTAATTAAAGCAAGTTCAAAAGACCCAAAAGGGTAGCAGACAGGCAGAAAAGTCATTTTATGTTAATTTGTTGAACATAATGACTAAACCTCTGTGGGATAACTTCAGCTTCCAAAAAAGTCAAATGTGATCAATGGTAGAAGCAGGAAAAATGTTGACTGTCAGAAATACAAAGAGAAATAAACACAATTAACATAATTCTGAAAACAAGTAGACAGTTTCAAATAGTTATGAAGTGGGTGGGATCACAGGCACGTACAGAAGCGATCACCTTGGAAAGGAAGGGGGCTCAGTTTTCTCAGGTAGAAGAATAAAGCAGAGAATGATGACAGGACAGAAATATCATGAAGTGATATTGCTCTGCCTTTTTTCCTTGGAAAAAGAAACTCTGACATTTTAGCTGGGAAAATGGCCATCTAGAGAAGACTGTATTCTTCAGACTAATGAGATCAGAGGACTAACTCCTGAGTAAATTGTAACATGATGTGTTGAATGTGATTTCTGGGGTGAGTCCTTAAACAGAAGGATATGCCTGTTTTCTTTCTTTTCCTCATCCTCCTTCTGGGAATATGAATGTGATGGTTGGATCTCAAGCAGCCATTGTGGATCCTGAGGATAGAGGCCACACCCAAGGTACAGGAGATTGCTGAGTTGGAAGGCATCTGGATTCCTGCGGATCATGAACATAGGGCCCTGACCCTCCCACTTCCTAACTATACATAAGAGAAAATAGACCTTATTCTGTTTGAGCTGCTCCCACTTGCAAGGGTGTTTCCTAACAAACACGAGGGTGAGGAATTTAATTATTTGATAGGGTTCACCTTGAAAGACTTGTCTTCTCGGCAAAGCAGAAAGTAAGATTATACACTGAGAGAAAAGAATGAGGAACTGATGAGATGAGGGCTTGTATATGGAACTAAAAGGAGTTTCCTGCTGAATGGAGTCCCCAGCTGAGAAGGAGGGCATGGATACTTATAAGACAGACCGTCTCATCTCAGTTTTCCACCAGAATGCACACCCACAATAATACTAGAAACAGGATGCAGACACTGAGGGGTTGTGTGTGCTTAGGGATGCTCGAAGCAGGCAAAACGGAAGAGTAAGGGAATAAGAAAAACTTGAGTGCCTGTAAAGGCACAGACAAAGGATAAGAGAACCCAAACAAAGAAGGAAAAAGAAGGGGAAAAATCGAAGGCTCAGGGTTACGATGAGGATAAAATCAGATACAGAGACAAAAGGAAGATGGCGTGCCAGTTGGCGGTGGTTAAAGTCATGAGCTTTCATGGTCAGGCAGGCATAAATCTGAACCCTAGGTCTTCCGTGTACTAGTTGGATTACTTTTGGAATATAATTTAACCCATCTGAGCCCCAATTCTTCATTCATAAAATGGGAATAAAAGTACCTCTGTGATAGGATTGGCCCTAGATCTTAGCATCGTGCCTGGCACAAAATAACTGCTCAAATAAAGAACAGGTATTGTGATCCAGTGAAGAGGATGTGTTTAAGGAGGAGAAGCTCAGAGTTTGAAATCTGAGAGGGTCGATAGCAGGGAACAGTAGAGGGCAGAGGAGGGAGCTCCACAGAGTCAAACTGGATCTGAGAATTCCAACTTCCTCCACCCCAGCACTTCCAGCTCTGCTAATACTCTGGTTTCCAACCTGGATTCCACACAACACTGTGATTGCTCAGATATGCCTCAAGGGATCCCACCAAGGAGAAGATGGAGACAGGGCCCTATGAGTGGGACCCCAGGACGCCGGGACCCCTGACCCCCTTCTCCACTCCAATCCGAGCCCATCTTCCTTTATAATTTTATGCATGTTTTATATTTTGGAATTCAGCACAAAATGTCATTCAGAAAGAGGTTTCCCATGCTAAAAGAAGACAGAAGAATAAGCAGGAAAAGAAGAAGAAAAAGAAGTCGAAGTGGTAATAGTAAGAGGAGGAGGAGTAATTTGCAAGCCTCAAGGCCAACACAGTTCTCTCCACTCCACGGTACATGTGCACCAGAGAACACCAAGGAAAACCCAGCTTATGGGCTCAGTCAGAGTCCCCCCAAGAAACAGACGACATACTCAAAAGGAGTACTTGAGAATTCTTTTCAGAGGTGTGACCAGAGTTCAGGGAAACCCTGAAGAGATGATGAAGTCCTCCAAGGCCAGCAATAGCGGGGAGCCCTTATCACTCCTAGACCTGAAGGGGCAAGTAGAGGGAGCGCAGAGAGATGCACGGGCCTGACTTGGCTGTGGAAGCTGCCAGCGGGCGTTCTGGCCTCCGGCGGAAGGATCCAGCCACCGCCATCCCATGGACCAGCAGGGAGGGAGCCAGGGGGTAAATTTCCTGGCCTCTCTCCCTCCCAACCCTCGGGTTTCCAGCTGGTTTGGCTTGCTGGCCAAATCCAACAGCAACCAGAGAACCAGGAGGCCCAATCAAGGCAGGTCACAGACGTCAGCCTTCCACGCAGAGCAAGGTGACACTGGAGGAAAGTGACTCTGTAGGGACGAGTGAAAAGGATCCAATACTGTGCATATTCGCTCCTTCTGCTAAAAATCCACTCTCCTGCCTCCCGATGCAAGTGCGCTCTGCTGACCCTCCCGGTGAGAAATTCTCCGTATCTGATGGCCAAACGAAAGGAAACACACGTGCACCAGGCTTCTCTTGACTTCTTGAACACTTGGACACTCACCGTGTGAGATATCCATGGCTTCATGAAAGATTCCCCCCAAAACTTAGCAGCCAAAAACGGTGAGCATTTCTCATGCCACAGTGTCTAGGAGTCAGAAATTTGGGAGCAGCTTAGAGAGGTAGTTCTGGCTCAGAGTCTCTAAGGAGGTTGCTGGGAAGTTGTCAGCGAGGGCTGAGGTCATCTGAGGGCTTGGTGAAGCTGGAGAAGCCACTTCCAAAATGAGTCATTCCCATGGCTCTTGGCAACGGACCCCTCTCTGAAGGCTAGCTTTAGTGTCCTCATGACGTGTGTCAGCTGGCAGACCCCAGAGTGAACAAATCTGAAAGACAGAGACAGACAGACAGACAGACAGACAGACAGGCAGGCAGGCAGAGGCAGAGACAGAGAGAGCAAGGGAAAAGCCACAAGACGTTTCATGATCCAGTCTCTGGAGTCTAGACTCTGGAATCAGAGCCATCATGACTCTTGACTTATTCTATTCTTTACAAGCAAGTCAGCAAGTCGAGCCCACATTCAGGAAAGGGCGTAGGGGAGGATGGTGGAGACGAGGCTCTACCTCTTGAAAAGAGGAGAATTAGAACTTGTGCACATACTTTTAAACCACCACACCCACGTTGACCTGTCCCCATGAGCCTTCATGTTGTACATCTTGCTAATCCCACCTGCCACAGATCATGGTGTTCACGCACCTTCCACGTGGAGAGGTAAGAGGCATGGTCCCCCTGGTCCCTCTGCAGCAGGTGACCTAGAGGCACCCAGCAAGACTCCACAAAGAAATGGGGACTCCAAGAACTGCAAGAAAATAAAAGCCAGTGGCACAGCCGTCTGCCCTGACTGGTTAAAAAAAAAATTATAATGAAAAGTGTGCTTGATTTCTGCTCCTCCCCTTTCTCAAAAAAAAAAAAAAGCATTGCTAAACATAATAGCTGGACAGTAAAACAAAACATGTTGAAAATGATTCTGCTAAGAAGTTCAGACAACTTTTGAGTCAGAGCCCGCACAGCACCATGAACCCTACAGGCTTGCGGTGATTTGGGTTTGTTTGTCTGATGGTTTGTTATAGAAAGGGGTAAGGGAGCAAGAGAGTCGTCTGCCCAAAGGAAAACACAACATTTTGAAAAATAAAATGTCAGAGCTTTTTTGTGGAACAAAGAGATTTAGATTTATTGATAAAGACTGAAGTTTAAAACATTTCCAAACAGGAACATACTTGGTATTTGTCTTCAAATCTCACGTTATTTGCAGTTACAACGGAAATGCTGATAGCACTCCCAAGCACTCAGAAACTGATTCTCACACGTTTACTTACAGCTTCTGGTAGTTTTATGAGTTTCTGGTAAATACGATGTCTGTCTTTTCTCCAGCTTCTACACATTTATTTGCCAGACTGAAATAAAGATAATCACAGGCTTCATTCTTTCCTTGTGACAGATGTATAAAACAGACATCACACAAGCATAACGATGCAATCTATACATTCAGCAGGGTCTGTGTTCCTGCCATATGTTCGTGTATCGCCTGGTGTCGGGCATAAATGGTTCTGATCACACTTACGTGGAATCTCAGTGTTGTTGTGGTGTCATCCTAGCATAGGAGCGACCTTGTAAGGTCATTCCCTTCCCATCCCATTTGAGATACACTCCCATGCCCCCACATACCTCCTTGTTAAAAACCTAAAAAAAAAGAAAGAAAACCTCCAACCTCTTCTAGTAAACCTTTTTTTTTTTTTCAATCAGTTTACGGAGGAAGATTCTTATTTTTGGTACCTTGGAAACTGTTTCCAAGAATGCTGGCATTTAACCTTTCAGCTTCAGTCAAGGCTTTTGTAATGTGACTAGACATACCCTAATTTGTCTTTGTGGGCATTTAGCCATCTGCATGTCAGATTTTATTTAAGGAGAGGCCACTTAGAGTTTGATATAACTCTCATGCTAAGAGTGCCCGGAAGCAGGTGGACAATTCCCTGACACCGGACTCAGAAGTCGCAAGTGCCGATATCATAGCATCATCTTTCATTGTGACTGCCTTCCTGATGAGTGGAAGGTCATTTTGTGCCTCCATGTCTCCCTGTCTGTCACTGTCACACATAAATGGGGAGGCCAATCTTTGATTTCCCCCTGGCAGATGTCTAAGCAAAGAGAGGTTAAAAGAGGCCAAAGCTAAGAAATGTCCCCAAATTAATTCTTTCTGTGCATACCCTCCCTCCCTCCATTAGTGTATCTTCTTTGAGAATGCTCTTGGCCTCCTAGGAGGCCAGTTCCCAAGGTTTATTATCCTGCCTTCTTGAAAGCTGTTAAGTAAGGAAGCAGGGAAGCCAAACTCCTCTGCTCCCAGTGAGACAACACTAAGGTGTAACTTACCTTTCCCTGGAAATCTTGCTGAAGACTCCAGCCTGAGACCACATGCTCCCTTAGCTTCCTCCCTTTCCTTGTCCTACTCCCCCACTCTCTCCCTCATCTCCCTGGGAAGCCTTACTGAATAAAACGCTTGTACAGGAATTCCCATTTCTGGGTCTGTTTCTGGGGGACCCAACCTAAGAAATAGCCAAATCCAGAAAAGCAATCATACTAACAAAACTCTCAGAAAGAGTTATATCTTCCTTAAAAAACTAAAAATAGAGTTACCATATGATCCAGCAATCCCACTCCTGGTCATGTATCTGGAGAAAATTCTCATTCAAAAGGATACATGCACCCCAATGTTCATAGCAGCACTATATACAACAGGCAAGACATGGAAGTAACCTAAATGTCCATCGACAGAGGACTGGATGAAGAAGTTGTGGTATATATCTACAATGGAATACTACTCGGCCATAAAAAAGAATAAAATAATGCCATCTGCAGTGACATAGATGGACCTGGAAATCATCATTCTAAGTGAAGTAAGCCAGAAAGAGAAATAAATATACCATGTGATATCACTTACATGTGGAATCTAAAAAAATGACACAAATAACTTACTTACAAAACAGAAACAGACTCACAGACATGGAGAACAAACTTACTGTTACCAGGGGAGAAAGGGGAGAAAAGTGGGGAAGTGAGGGATAAAATGGGAGTCTGGGATTAGAGGATACAAACTACTATATATAAAATAGATAAACAGCAAGGTCCTACTGTATAGCACACAGAACTATATTCAATAGCTTATAATAACCTATAATGAAAAAGAATATAAAAAGTATATATATATACACATACATATATTTAACTGAATCACTTTGCTGTACACCAGAAATTAACACAACATTGTAAACCTACTACACTTCAATAAAAAAAAAAAAGTGTTCTATCCAGTAGGTACCATCAAGAGTTTCCAAGTTAAGACAGAACTTTTAGCCTTCGAAGTCTAAAAGGAGCTGGTAGAAGAAATCATTTAATATTTGTTGAATTTCCAGGGCTCTTCCAAAGACCTCTTGTACTGTGACCATCACTGCCAGTGATGTCCAGATGGTTTAAAGGAGAGAAAAGCAGTAATTTGATATGCCCTATGGGTTTCAGTCAAGATAGGTGAGGTTATGCAATAGTTACAAGCACAACCCACTGTCACTGGCTAACAACAAAAAACGGTTTATTTCTCCCTGACACTCTGCAAAACCAACATGGGTTATCAAAGAACTCTGTTATTGAGGTCACTCAGGGACCCAAGCTGAGAACAGTACCATCCTGGCCTTTACGGCCACGTTCAGCGCAGCAGGGGAAAGAGTACATGGTGAAGCACACCTTGGTCCTCAAAGCTTCTGCCTAGAAGCGACATGGATCACTTCTGCTCATATTTCATGGGCTAAGGCAAGTCACATATCCACGACTAACAGGAAGTGACAGGAAAGTGAATTCTGCTGTGTGCCTGGAAGGACAAGAACCAAAATATTTGTGCCAGCCCTCACGATTGATCATGAGATCAATTTCTTAAATATCAACCAGCAGCACCTTGAGAAACAAGGCATGGACTGCTTCTAAAAAACAAGCCAGGCACATGACAACTTTGAGCTGCTCGAGTTCCTAGGAGATTCATTCATTCGATAAACATTTGCTAATATCTTCTCTAGACAAGGGATTTGCTTAGGCTTGGAGGCAGTAGAACGTCATGGCACTGGCCACATGCTCTGGAATTAACAAAGTGTGTGTCCCAGTCCCAGATCTGCCACTTTCTAGCTGCACAAGCTCAAAGAAATTACCTTCCTGACTCAGTTTTGCTATCTGAAGAATGGAGACAATAACAGAAGATATCTTACAGAATTAAGAAGGCAATTAGAAATTATAATGTATGCAAATAGCCAAGAAATGTTATCTTTTTTTTATTATTTAGCATTTCTTTTTTCTTCTTTTTAACTGAAGCACCATCAGTTACAATGTGTCAGTTTCTGGTGCACAGCACAATGTCCCAGTCATGCATATACATACATATACTCATTTTCATATTTTTTCTCAAGAAATATAAACTCTTATCTTCATTATTATTCCAAAGATAAATGAAAAATGGTACCCACCCTGGAGACGCTCGCTCCTAGTAATAGGATATGGCTTTCAACTCATTTCAGCTCTGTTTGAAAGATATTAGTGAGGACCTACTATGTGAGGGGCACTGGACTGGACACTGTGGCATAAGAATGAATCAGGTCCTGTCCCTGCCCTTTAAAAGTGTGGTGGGTGGGATTTGGTGGGTGAGACAGAAACAGAAACAGATCATTTCAGTGTTCTTTGAATGACAAGATGGAACGCAAAAGAGGAACATTTAGCCTAAGCAAGAATAAACAGGCAGCTTTTTGAAGGAGACCTTTTCCTGGGGTGCATTTTAAATGTGCAAAATCAGTTACACTTTAACTCAAGCTTAGCAAAGAAAGCTTCCAAGCCCCAGGTCTCCCAGAATGCCTCCCTCCCGCTGTCGGTGTTTGGCAGGTGTAGCTGACGGCAAGAGCGACTCCCAGCCACCCTGCTCTCATCCTCGATTCAGACTCTCAGATGCCCTGTTCCACGGGACTGCCAGTCAAAATCTGAGAAGGATACGCCAAGGGCAAACATCCACTGAAGGCGGCCCTCGTCTGCCCTAATGAAATCCTGGATTCTCCCCACAAAGTGAATTGTCATTAACAGATGAAACATCTCAAAACAGCCACAGCCTTCATGTCGCCGGAGTTCTGTGAGCAATTCTGCACAGATCTACGACCCTGTTTTAGCCATGCTGGGGGAGACTTTTTTTAAATTTCTTTTCCGTGATTCATCTGCTCTGGGGAACACAAAACCTCTGACTACATTAAAATGAATATTGGTCACTTTCAGTTCCGTGGATGGCTTATCTCTTAACCCAGAAAGACTAACTTCAGTTTTCCCAATGACAACAGTCAGACAGAATGAGATTAAGATCAACAGACGAGACACCTCCGAGAGAAATGAGGCATACTTTTCCATATTTAAAAGAGAAGACACATATGTTATAAACGTAAAGCCAGAGGGCCCTGTTTATATTTGCAATCCACTTGAAAAAGATGGTTTCTGTGGCAGCGGGAAATGTCAGGGTTTTTTCAAAGGAGCTACTGAATTTACAAAGATTCGCTCACTGCATTAGAAGTCTCTCTTCTTCTTTGATAATACGCCAGCTTTGATGAATTTGGGGTGATTTATGCCACAAAGCTTGTTCTACCATGTTCAAGAAGACACATGGAAGGGGTTTGCACTTTCTTCGCAACAAGTGGGTTCCTTACCAGGGCACTCGCCTGGAGATGTGTAGACATCCGTATGGAAAGGAAGGGACAGGATTAATTAATTCCATTAGACAAGAAACAGTCAGCATTTGTGAGCGACAAGGGGCAACAATCTGCCATTGATGTTTTGAAAGGATGCAGTTTAAGAATTTCTACTCAGGAGGCCTGCTGATATGCTGATAAAATGAACACCTGCATAATTGATCATTATTCTTGTAATCAAAAGAGGAAAGAAACATTTACTCTATCTTTTCATTGTTTGTGATTGTAGCTAGTGGACTTGGCATCCATCAGAGGCTAGAAATGCTAACTTATTACCTTCAAATGTGTACTGTTTCAGCAAGCAGGTGATTATAGTCACTAAGGGTCCATTAGCTGAGAAACAGCATCCTAGGAGCATGAGATCTTGGGTGGAGCAGTCTCCACTGGAAGGGAAAGGCAGTTTTGAGGAGGTGGGAGAGGATGCAGACAGGGGAGAAAGAAAAGAGCATTCTCAGAAAAATAAATAACCGTGAGTGGCCAAAAAATGGAGAGGAGACAAATCTAAGCAATTGCCAGATCTCTCTCCCAACCCAGACTTAAATGTCAAACTGCCTGTAGGAATTCTCCATTGAGATGTCCTTTCAGCAACTCAGGCTCACGGCCAAACAGAGCTTTTCAGCCCTCAGGCAGCACTGGCTTCTTTCCCTGTGCGTGCAGCTCAATGAAGGCACCACCATCCACATGGCCAACAGAGCTGGAAACCGGGTGGTCGTCCCAGACCCCGCCCTGTGCCCTCTCCTGCTCCTCACTGTTTCTAACGCTCTGCACTCCCCAGTGGGCACAGCCTGCAGTCCCACGTCCTGCCTTAGAAGATGCCACCCCGGTGCTCCCACGCATGGTCTTCCCCTTCCATCCATGTCCACACTGGTGCCAGAGTGCCCTTACTACATGCAAATGCAAACGCCTTTGAGGTTCCGCTCTTACTTCCCCAGTGGAGCCCCGTGGTTTTTGGAATAGTTTAAAATCTTGACGTTAGTAATCAAGGCTTGTCACAGTCCAGTCCCTGCCTGGCTCTCCATCCTCCCTTCTCAGCAACTACCTCTGTCCCTCTCTACAAGCACCATTTCCTCTGCACAGTGACTGCTCCACATCACCCTGAACACGCTCTTCTGTTTCACAGTGGCTGCCTTCGGACAAAACCCGATGGCCAGTGACTGAGCAGGTTGTGCTCCGCTGCTGGGGGCGGGGTGAGCTGTCCCAGCATCAAGCATGCTTACCTGACACCCACTGAGACAGCTCAGAAGTGGAGTCATTGGGCCTCTGAGACCACAAACTCTGAACGAGAGCCATACACATACGGTTTCGTTCAGCTCCTGCTCCTCTGTGTTTCACTTTGTCGTGGTGAATTGCGTGGAGCCAGGGGCCATCAATCATTCTGTGGACAGAGCAGCCGCGTGGCTACCAGTTAGACAGCGTGCATGTGCTCGGTTCCATTCTCACTTCAGCCTCACGACAACTCCGTGGGTTATTATTCCCATACCTTGGATGAGAAAAATGCTCTGAAATACGGAAAGGAAGCAATATTGGTCCCTTTTCCCTAGGAGCAGCTCATCGTGTCCTGAGGAGAGAACGCCAACTCCAGACCAAGCCTCTCTGCTTGCCTTTTCTCCCTCAAATTTAAAAATTACAAAGAATTGGCCTCAGGCACGATCCAGCCTTGTCCAGGGCAAAACAATCAGCGCTTGGTGAGAGCTACAGAAAGAGAGCACTATCTTAGATTTCCTATTCTAACCAGGGCACCTGCACCAACAAAGAAAGGAAAAGTCTTTCCTCTTTAAGAGAGAAATTTCATTATATAAACGTGCGAGCGCACACGTTGCCTCTTTGCAGACTTACCTGCAATAGAAACATGTTGAAAACAACCCAGATGTGTATTAATAGAAGACTCACTAAATCAGCTGTTAAAAAAAGAATGAGCTATATATTGATAGAGAAACAAATTCAATAGAAGGAGGACAAAAGCAAGTTGCAGAAGAAAAATGCTACCTTTGAGTCAAATGAGGGAGAAATATAAGAATGTATGTTGATGTTTGTTTGAATACGCATAAAGAAACTAACAACAGTGGACACCTGGAAGAGACTGGGTTGAGAACTGGGTGTTTGAGGGACAGAAGTAAGAGGGAATTTCCTTTTTATATCTTTTAAAATATTTCACTTAAACCACATGTCTTATAAATGTATTATCCATTCAAAAATTAAATGAAAAAGAAAGATCTTTCCCATTAGTACACCCTTTTAGTTTGAAAAGCTATTTCATATGTGTCACCTCACTGAATTCTCACAATTCTGTGAGATGTTACTATTCCCACTTTACAGATAAGAAAACCAGTCTTAGATTTTACTAAGGACTTACTTAGTCATTAAATAACCTGGAATGGGGTCAATATTAAAGTCGTAAAGACAGGGCCACAGCTGACCGTGATGGTGGACCTTCCCATCAGGCCCTCTGTTTGGCAGCATCCAGCAAGGACCCGGCAGCCTAAGCCCGGGGGAACCCACAGTGTTTCGTTTTGTGAGAGAGTTTACCATTCTCCTCCTCCCACACTGCTACCTGCAAAGGATGCCAGAGAAATCTAACCTTGAATTTAAAGAGTTACCTTGCACTGCAGCATAAACACCTCTGAGAAGCTCGATCCACTTGTATTGGGTACCGTGCTTTGGTTTCAAGTGTGGGAAACCAACTCTGGTAGCTCACTCTGGGTAACTTAAGTGAAACCAGTTTAATCATTGGTAGGGTGCAACAGACATCCTTGATCAGGGCTTCTGGCCTCATTCCTGGCCACCACCTGAGCAGATCAGATCCTGTAACTTTCCTGTCTTTGTCAAGCACTGATGAACAGTGTTTTCTTCAGGCATAAGCAGTGCAGTCAATTCTCTAGCGTCAAGGAAGGGGGTCTCCCATCCCTATTTGAGCTTCTGTGCACCCACACTCAGGGCAGGCCCACAGATCTATAGGCAGCTGTAGGGTGCGGTGAGGAGGGTGTGCTCTGTTCTCCCACCTTCCTCCGCCCTCTTCCTGTCCACACTGCTCTGCTTCTGGTTCTCCAGGTCAACACAGCAAGGAAAGACAAGTAAAAGGGCAGAGGTCCGTGTGGCAGATATTCAAATGTGCCCCTCTTGCTGGGGGGGAGCTTTTGAGGGTGTCCTGATGACCCTCCCGCAGGTACCTCCATGCAGCTCAGTCCCATGATTCCTGTTAGCCCTACCAGACTCCCCACAATGCTCGATTTTGTTGTGTCTCCTGGTCCAAGCAGATAGCCGTCTGGGATGGAGGAACTCCAGGAAGGCTCTGACCCAGCTACTCACAAGGACCGATGGCCTCCTGAAACCATGATGTGTCAACCCCAGGGAGCCCTCTCCTTACCCTGCTGCCAGCCCAGCTCCACCCAGTCACTGTCTCTGTCACTTCCACCCCAAATCCTAAGGGGCACCTCAGGCTCTCCTGGGGACTCTTTCATACCCTCCCTTTAGGAGGAACAAGGGGCGGGCTTATGACATCCTATACTATGGCTGTATCTAAAGGAGTTTTCTTGACTTCTCTCATGACGCAGCAGGCAGGAGGAGAGGTTAGGAAGTCTCATAACCACAAACACTCAGGATCCACAAATCCACAAACTATATTTATTTCTGTTTTTAAAAATTGGGCCATTAGAACATCATTTTGTAACCACCCTGCAAGCTCCAGTGAATTGATTAGTCTGGGCATTGAGCAACAACAGTGCTGACATCACACACACACACACACACACACACACACACACAAAGAGCTAAACACAGACATTATGTGGCTCTTGGTGATGAAACACACCACCACCTATAGCCTTGCCAAAGGAATTGAAGCTGCATCCAACCAAGCCTCTGGGTCCAGCTGCCAATTTGCTGGAAACCAGAAGAACATGTCGAACTGTGCCTTGAAAATGCAATCAGCAAAATCCAGACTATGGGAAATTCTGCAGATTAAGTAGTCCAACAGATAAAGTGTAAGAATAAAAGAGATGGAGAAGAAACCTCTAAATTTAAAGAGATGTAAAGACTTATCAATTTTTCTTATTGGCCAAGACTAAACTACAGTGTCTGCAGATGCACACTTAGGTGATAAAACAATTTTAAAAAAAAAAGCAAAAACCTGATTACTCTAAAGTTAGGCTTCATTTAGAGGAAGAAGCCTGCATTGGGATGGGAACATATGGAGGACTTCTTGATTATCTGGCAGAATTCTACTTCTTGATCTGGGTCGTGGTTAAAGGGATGTTTGCCTTATAATAATTCACTAAGCTTAAAGTTTTGGTTTGCTGGATCTATGTCTTATTTTATAACAAAAAAAAAGTGTGCAAAGAAAGAAGACTAGAAAGAGCATATAGGAAAGAAATTTTAAAACAATTTCTGTCCCTTTTGTGGTCGGCAGAATAATGCTACCTCAAAGATGTCCACATCTTTGCACCCAGAACCTGTGAATATGCCACCTAACATGGCAAAATAGACTTTGCACATGTAATTAAGTTACAGATCTTGTCATGGAGAGACTGTCTTTGATTATCCAGGTGGACTTAATATAATCACGGGGTCATCATTCACTTAGAAGTGAAAATGGGAGACAGTAAATCCACAATCAGATGTGATGTGAAGATGAAAGCAGAGGTTGGAATGATGCAGTTGATGGCTTTGAAGATGGAAAGGGTCATGAACCAAGGAATGTGGGCAACACATAAAGGCTGGAAAAAGCAAAGAAACAGATTCTTTTTAGGGCCTTGGGAAGGAACACAGCTCTGCTGACACCTTGGTTTTGGCCAAGTGAGACCCACTGGACTTCAGGAGACCTTCAGGACTATAAGATGATAAATGTGCAACGTCTCAAGCTACTAAATGTGTGATAATTGGGCACAGCAGAAAAAGAAAAGCAGTACTGTCTTTCTTCCCAAGGCAGGAGGTAGTAGAAGGGCTCAAGTTCATGAAACTAGTGTGGCTTTGTGGAGTGTGTGTGTAAATATTGTTTCTCAGCATTGTCTTCAGCCAACACTCTCAGATAACAGGAAAAGTCTCCTTGAAATCTGTTTTATTAGGCAAAAAGAAAAACAAAAATTCTTAGAAATGTTAGGGTGGGGGAAGCACAACCTAATAGCTGTGAGTTATGTTTTATTCAGGGGACTTACTGAGAACTACAGCCCAGGAGACAGCCACTCAGATAGATCTGTTCCAGACAGGTAAGGAACTCTACCAAAGAGGTAAAGGAGGAGCCAGGATACACAGGAGTTTTGCGGGGGGAAAAAAATGTGGTTGAACATCAAAAGACTACTGCTAATCATAAAAAATAAATAAAATAAATAAAATAAAATAAAATAAAATAAACCAAACACCTCAAGTTAATGATTTTAGTGCTTTTCTATATGAGAAGATGCAAGAGTCTGGGCTCATTCAAATTATTCCTTTGATACGCATCTTAACTATCCAGGGCCAGAATCCTGTTTCTCTCCATCCTGAATTCCCCTTCAGGGGCACCATCAAGGTGGCTACAGTGGCTGATGGCTTGATGGTGGGCAACATTTATTTCTTGGAATGGCAGGCAACATTCCCTCTCCACAGCACCTCGTTTCGGAGGCATTTTATGACCAATTTGTCCCATGTCCCTGGGAAGTCTCATTCCTAAATCAGGCAAGGATCCTGTTGCTAGCAGAACAAGGGTGGAGACCAGCTCTCTCTGCTGGGAATGGGGTGCATGGCAGGCAAAGGTGGTAGAGCGGTCCAGCCAAGGCATTTCCCAGGAGAGGAGAGCAGGGTGGACTATGGAAGTGAGGGGGATGGAAACCTCAGAAGGGAGACAGTGAAGTCCCCCAACCTCTCCTGCTCGCTTCCGGCTAGTGTAGGCAGGACTCACCTCTATAGTTCACCTTTGCAACAATTCAACCCAAGGATGTAGATTTCTGACCAGAGTTGGGGGTGGGGGGAAGCAACTTTCTTAATATAGTAATTACACTAATACAATAAAAATATATATGGTTGCTTCTCTCTCCTAGGTAGGGCCATTAGCTTTTCACTGTCTCTTGCAAGTTGCCACTCCTAGTCCTTCGCAGCACCACCTAGAAAAACTGAATGATGTATTTTAATATTGCTCTAGGCACAGTTTGACCTTTAAATCGCATTATTTAAATATTAATGACATAGCAGGAAAGCAGCCTACTGACAGGTGTTATACAAGTCAGACAAAATAGGACACTAAATCTGCGAGCGCCTTTGAAACGCCCATTAGAGATAATGAGATCTAGGCTTGGATTTCCACACAGTGTCCAGTACTGGTTGGCTCCACATCCAGCCAGAATAAATTAACTGAACTCTGGGTTTGAAGGGAAAGAAATCGTCCTTCTTCCCTCAAAATGCCGTTTAATAACTTGTGCAGCTCCACGGGAGGATAATGGGAAAGAAACTATTTGTTTCTCAGACCTGAAATGAATGCCGCATTCTTCCAAGAGCTGAGTTCCACACTGCTGGACGAGAGTTGCTGCCTTGTGTTGCAAAACATTTCAAATAGACTCTCCCCTCTGTCCACATCTTCCTCCTGGCTGGCTTGACAGCACCAGGCACTCCCAAGTTATATTATAGGGTTTGGGAGATCTTTTAGTAGGAAATTGAGGCATCACAGGGTGTAAGGACTTATCCTTCTAAAGTACCCAATAAACCAAGGGCATCTCAGCTCCCCTCTCTTTTACCCCAGGCCAGCATTTCCTCAACCTCAGCACAATCATCATTTGGAGCTCGATAATTTGGTGCTGTGAGGGGCTGTCCTGTGCACTGTAGGATATTTACCAGCAATCTTGGCCTCTTTCCACTAGAATCCAGTGGCACTCCCCAGCTGTAGTTCCCACAACTGTTTCCCAAAGTTGCCAAATGTCCCCAGCAGAGGGGCAAAATTGGCCCCAGTTGAGAACCACCGGCCTCGGCAAATATATTAAATATATACCTCAGTGTCTTTTTTTTCTTGGAAAATATTTTTATTTTGAGTAAGATGTCTTCACTGAAATTTCTTTCTTTTTTTTTTTAATTGAAGTACAGTCAGTTACAAAGTGTCAGTTTCTGGTGTACAGCACAGTGTCCCAGTCATGCATATACATACAGACATTCATTTTCATATTCTTTTTCATTATAGGTTATTACAAGATATTGAATCTAGTTCCCTGTACTATACAGAAGAAATTTGGGGCTTTTTGTTGTTGTTTTTAAATCCATTTTTATATATAGTGGCTAACATTTGCAAATCTCAAACTTCCAAATTTATCCCTTCCCACCCCCTTTCCCCTGGTGACCATGAGATTGTTTACTGTGTCTGTGAGTCTGTTTCTGTTTCGTAGATGAGTTCTTTAGTGTCTTCATGTTGCTCCACGGCTGTTCAAAACCCTCACTTCAGAATCCAACAGCCTGGACAATTCACCTGCTGATTAAAGTTGACATATTCTTCACGGTGCTCTAGACCAGAAAAGGGAATTAAAATTGCAATGGAACATAAGAGACCAGGAGGATGACTCTGAGTTAATCACCTTAGACTGAAATAAGAGAAGAAGTTCCTGAGTTCTAGGGGACTTCTGTCTGGAGCCATGCTGGATCCGACATGCTGTAGTTTTAACACCCATTTAAAACTGAGTCTGACTCTACTTATTTTAGAAATCGTATTTGTTGATCATGGGACACATGCAGTGAGCCATGGTAAAGACAATCTGGTGGGCGTATCTTCATATTTGATTTGGCTCAAGTTAGATATTTCCTAATACTTGTAACTGTGCTAGGATACTAATAATATCACTCAGAATAATCCAAAAAGCCATGCAATGGTCCCAGCCTTCTGGAGTATATAGCCTGAGAACTTAAATCTATAAGAAGCTGCAGAGAAAAGTCCTGCTGAGTGCAGAAAGTAGCATCACCAATGAATCAACCAGGGACTGAGAACTTGAGCACCCACTGGGCACTGTGATGCCCACAGACAGGCATCTTTCCAGTGATGCTCAAAGGGGTGCTCAAAATTGTAAGCCGGACCCTCATTATAAACTTGCAAGTTATTTTTCTTGCTGTCGCCATTAGCAGAATATATTCAGGAATACACACAAAAACAGCGTCAGCTGAAGATCTACTAATGGTGACAGCAAGAAAAATAACTTGTAGGTTCATAATGAGGATCCGGTTTACAATTTTGGCTAACCCAAGTGGAGTTTTATGCCAGACACCATTTCATTAAACCACTGGTACATTTGATAAAAAGAAAATGTATGTGACTCTCTCAGAGCACAGCGGAACAGACAAGACTTGACCATCACAGTGAGATCTCGGTCAACCTATGTTCCTGGGCTGCTTCACACAATCTAACCTCCAACTCGAATCTCAGAATGTGGCCCCCAGACCAGCAGCACCAGCAGCACCTGGGAGCTTGTTAGACATGAAGATTCTCAGGCGCTGCCCCAGGCGCACTGACTCAGAGACTCTGGGTGGAGCCGAGAAATCTGCCTAACAAGCCCACTAGGTAACGCTGATGCAGCTACTGTTTGAGACCCGCTGACCTAGACAATGAGTCTCATGGAGAAATGAAATCAAAGCCTAAGTCGCAAAATTGCTCATTTTTCTTACTACTAACAAACTTTTTCCAGGGCTCTTTGCATGGAGTATTACCCAACATTATTAGCATAGACTGTGTTGTCTGTAGGTGGATTAGGCAAAGAACAAAGCATAATCCACAGAATCCTAGTCTCTCCTTCCCCCGTGAAGGTCCTGAATGACATGAGAATCTGGCTAACACCCACCAAATCTAGGAAATTCTGAGCATCTTGGCACCTTCCTCTTTATCCCTCATACGCATTATTAGAGACCATATGTTATTTAATCAAAAGATCACATTACCCTGGGTAATGTTCATGAGCACCAGCAAATATTTCACTTACAAGCTGCCACAGTTAATTATCTGGAAAAATATAAATACTCGCATTTGGCCAAATTCCTTGTACCTCCTCCCTCTGTGTCTCTTCTGCAAACAGCAGCCCCAGCCAGCTGTCCCATTGCTTTTGCAAACAAAGCTCTTAAAACGCAGACCTACTGGCTTTTAGAAGAAAAAAAAAAAAGTCTGTTTCTAGTTGGCAATACATCATTGTGAATGAATATGGGAAATAAGGCCAGGGCTCATCGGGGAGGCTGCAGGTTTCTGACTGAGGTGAGAAAGAACGCAGGCTGGCATCGGGTGCAAACACCCCAGGAAGGCTCGGAGGTTCCGTGCAGGTAGGCTCTGCAGCCAGACTGATAGTGTCAAATCCCAGCTCTGCCCCTCAGGCCCCCTCCTTGTCAGATGAGGAAAACAGAGTCATTGAGGATTACATGAGATAATCCAAGTAAAGCTCTTAGCCTGGCATATAATAAGTCCTCAGTACATTTCAGCTATTTTATTACAGTTTTGTGATTGCCAAAAAAACCATTTCTGACTTAGCCAAACTGATATCATTAGAGAGCTGAGTTGAGCCCACGCGACTCTGGGCATCCCTTGTACCTGGTACAGAATTTGTCGGATGCTGTATCACTCTCTGCCTGTCAGAGAACATTTTGAGCCCTCACTAAGTGCCAGGGTCTGTTCTAAGAGTTTGATGTGATTTCTGTTATTTAATTCTCACAATAATTGTATTGTTAAAATGAGGCAGAGTGGCTGAGCAACTTAACCAAGTTACACAGCTAGTGAAGACTCAAACCCAGTCTGTCATCACACAGCCCATACCTAACAGCTAGGCTATGCCTCCTCTCTGTAAATATTTAAATATGAAATATTTTTGATTAGGTGAATGAGCTCTTAAAATGCAAATACGCCTGAGAAAGGTAAAATCAGTCATTAACACCTTAGCAAAAAAAAAAAAAAAAAAAAAAACCTTAGCATGAACATCTCAGCATTATGGGCATAGAAGATTAAGAGTACAGTCCAAGACAGTTGGGCAGTGATTTAGGCAAAATTTATTGTGTTTAAAGAGGAAAGTGTAACATATACAGTTTTTGGATGTATTAGAAGAAACAGACTTAGGAATCAGACTGAGCTGAACAAGCTATTTAAAAATCTCTGAGCTTCAGTTTCCCCTTTTTTAAGTTGGATTAAATGATCCCTACTTCATGGGCTTGCCATGAGCATCGAATGTAGAAACTCCACAGTGTTTAGCATATAGTAGCCATTCAATTAATGTTGGTCCCCGAAAAGCATTCTTTCCAAAGAAGGTGACCTTTGTGGTGCCGCAGTGGTGATTGGCATCATCCAGAAGACATGGAGTGTCTCTCTCCAATGTAGGGGTAATAACAGCCTCGAAGAGATTGAATATTGAAACCATTCTTGGAATCAGCCTTCTGGAGCAATTCATAGTCTGGATTAATGTACTCCAAGAGCTAAATTTATGGCAGAAGTAGATCTTGCTTTCTCAAAACCACATGGGAAAAAGGATGATTTTTTATAAAGTAAACAACTGGATGATGTTATTTGGGGATGAATGACCAGGGCTGGAAGAATTGTTTTCTGGCCTGCTGTAGACACAAGACATAACTCTTTAGCAGTACAGATTGTCAACAGGAGTTTCTCCATAGAAAGCCATGAAAACACATGTCAAGTGTGGTTTGTTCATTGCTCGTGTAACGCATAGCAGGACCAGGCAGAAATAAATCTCGTTAAGTTGGAATCCTGTAGGAAGCTTGCTTATCTGCACTGGGGACACCAAGATCCTGGCTATAAAAAATCAGGGGAAGGTCACCTAATCAAGGCACCTGGATATAGCCACATATGTAATGCCTAGAGATTTTTGTTGATAAATAATGCTACAAAGACTACAAAAGAACTTGTTGAATGGCTGGTCCAACACGCCATAGGGAAAACAAATATAATTTACTATGCACACAAGTATCTAAATATCACAAAGAGGAATGGGTTCCGATATCCTTCTTCATTTCATTCTTACCAAGAAACTAGGACATAATTATTCTGGGGCACAGTATTCACTCGATAGTAGTTGTCAAATATCTAACAAAACCAGTGTGGCTAAAGAAGTAATTCTGGTCTAGACTATTTTCTGCTTCCAGGTCCCAGGGGCCTTTTCTGTCCCAATGTGATGGTATTAGGAAGTGGGGTCTTTGGGAGGTAATTAGGGTCAGATGAGGTCATGACGATGGAGCCCCAGTGTCCGTGTAAGAGTCTCTTTGACAACTTCATCATTAAGATCCTCAGGTTTGAGCCCAGCATCTTATATTCCCACTGATATGATGTCTAGAGGAAGAGAGAGAGGCCCCGTTTCCCACAGTCCCTGAGTGGAGCCTTTTTGACTGCAACAGATCTGACATGGGTCTTGGGGCTTTTCCTGAGCCAGTCACCACAGCCAGGAAGACAGAATGCACTGATTGGCTAGCTTGCGTCATGTGATCCATCCTGAAACCTGGAGCAGATGCATTTCCTCAAAGCACATGGGCTAAGAACGGAGGATCAGGGCACACCTGCCACAAAAAAAGAACATTTCTGCTGGGCCCAAAAACCACACACTTTCCCTGTAATAGTGTAATCATCTTTCAGGCAAGCAGAACGTGTCTTTAAAATTTTGGGAATTGCACATAATAAACACGGGATAGTCACTGAGAAAAAAAATTATTTGACGGGAACATAGTTGTTAGAGAAAGTAAAGAATATGAAAAGTTAAAATGATGTTAGTAACCGCACGCTAATATTTGAAGTTCATAATGACTTTTTTATGAGGGCCAATGGTAGGTCAATGAAATGACAAAGCTTTTTTATTATCTTAATCATTTTAAGGTCAGGAGGGATTCAGAAGTGAGATTATTGAAGAAAAAAAGCATTGTATGGCGAATTTATCTCCCTCACACATTTCCTCTCAAGAATATCCTTCCTGGTGGGAAAGGATAAATTGGGAGTTCGAGATTTGCAGATACACACTACCGTATATAAAATAGATAAACAACAAGGTCCTACTGTGTAGCGCAGGGAACTATATTCAATATCTTGTAGTAACCTATAATGAAAAATTATATGAAAAGGAATATATGTATGACTATATATGACTGAAGCATTGTGCTGTACACCAGAAATTGACACAAAATTGTAAACTGACTATACTTCAATAAAAAAAAAAAAGAAAGAAAGAAATACTTGTTCTTGCTCTTTGCTGCTGAGAGACTTTGAGACGTTTAGAAGACACAGATTCTAGAAAAACCACTGAGCAGCCCTAGAGAAGCAGGTAGTATTTGGTCTGCTGGTGAAGATTTTATCCATGATCCAGCCGTTCCCAAGGTCAATTCCACACACCGATCACGGAGGTAAGCACCAACCTACAGGCCCAGGTTACAGGTACAGGTTTACATGGCTCCCTCTGCTCCCTGATAACCCATGCTCAAGACTAGTGGTTTTTACCATTGCCTAATTTACCTAATCAAAATGTATTGCACTCAGCACCCTTCTGGGTGTACCAGTAATCAGAAGCTTTGAAATACCTCTGCTGAAGAAGAAGAAAATCTGAAAAGAAACAGTCTAGAATCAGTCATTCCATTTTCATTTGTTGGTATCTAGGAGTCCTCCAGTAAATTATGACCTACTCCTAAATTCTACTTTTCTGTGGAAATCATTCTATGCAGCAGAAAGGAAGGAGCAAGCCAGAGATTCACAGAAGAATGTGGGTTCCTCATTCTGGATTCTTCAAGAGGATTGTTCGTTCTGGAGCTTTACATATGTAGGCTCTTTTAATTCTCACAACAATCCTGAGATGTGCACTACTAAACCCATTTTACAGATGAGGACAGTAACTTCCCCAGAGACTCAGCCTGCAGTGAGCAGTGCTTTAAGCCCATGCCCATCTGATTTCAAAGAACAGATTTCCCTTTAGTATATCGCCTTCTAATTTTTTTTCCTATTTACAGGTAAGAAGAGAGCCATAGAAATGACTAACTTCTTGGCTTTCTTTGTTTCCAAGCAGAGTAGTTAACAGTCTTTCGAAGCCATTTCTTCCACTACCAATGGGAGGTGCAGAGTGCCCTTTCAAAAAAGGCTAGTGGAAAAGAAGGGGTATCGCAAGGAATAAGAGGGGTGACTGAAGCCACAAAGCCCTAGTGTGGGCTCTGTCCCTTCTTGGCTGTGTGTCTTTGAACAAGTTACTTAACTCCTCTGTGCCTTACTTTCCTCATCTGTAAGGTGCAGAAAATAATACCTACATCATAGGATTGTTGTGAGAAATAAATGAGTTATCATATAACAACTTAGAGCAGTGCCCAGCACATAGTAAGTTCCCAGTAAATGTTATCTCCTCGCCTGGCATGACCCACAAGGCCCTCAGACTCCCTACACTTATCAGCCCTGTAGGAGGAATGTAGTGTTTTGCATGTACTTGAATTAGTTCCTAATCTGTTGGCATACGTGGCCAGAGTTCTCTGCCCGGACAAAAGACTTTAAGCCCATCTGTTAGCTCAGTGGTTCTTAAGTTTGAGTGTAAATCAGAATCACCTGGAGGGCATGTGACCCCAGAGACTGCTGGAGCCACCCTTAGACTCTCTGACTCAGTAGGTCTAAGATGGGGCCAGAGGATTCTCATCTCTAACAAGTTCCCAGATGGTACTGTTGATCCAGGAACAATACTTGGAGACCTCCCATAACAGACACATCCTAGCACGTAAGTCTGCTTAGCTCGACTAAGTAAGACTTGTGATGCAGTGAAGGGATGCTAGTAATCAAAAGGGGAAAAAATGACCAAAACCAAATGGACTGCAGAGGCTTCTGCCTTCTGAGGAGGGAGCTGGGGGAGTGTCATAAACCAGATCAGTGAGCCCTAATTTTTCTCTCCTCCTTTTCCCTTTCAGCAGTCACCAGTGGGAGGGAGAAGGACTGAGGCCGTTGCTCATGGTCCACTGAGCTGCAGGACACTTTTGTGTGCCCTTGGATGCACAGAGAGACCTGTAGCTGAGCTTTCTCCTGTTGTTGTTCCTTAGTGGGAGGAGGTTGAGGGTAGAGGAGGGAAGGCGAACAAACAGGATAAAAGAGAGGAGCAGAAAAGCACGGGACGAGTGCCAAGCAACACGGCAAGACGCTGGAGCTCGGGCTGGTGGAGGTGGTGAAGGGGTTTAAAGAATGTTGTCCAATTTTAGGTTGTTTGGATTTTTGGAATAGCAGTTCTTTCTGTTTGCCCAAATCTTCACCAAAGCCAATTACCACGTCAAGGCCTTGGGGTTTCGGGGCACAGGGAAGAGGTTGTAAAGCCAGGAAGGGGGCCGAGTTCTGCTGCTCAGATGATGCATTTTGGAACATGACAACATGAGGGGGACCGCAACGTACCCTGAGAACTGAATTACTCTGGGAAACAGAGGCTCGAAGCCAGAGGCAACCAGCAGAAGCGTAAGCCGCGCTCTCCCAGGATCCCTTGAGAGACTGGGAATGACTCTGACTTCCTACTGACTCTGGAACAGGATCAGAGCCAACCTCATTTGAATCTTGGTGGTCAGGAGACCTCCGCTGACATCTGGTTAACACAGAACTCCTCTGAGCCGTTTGTAGGAGTGAGCAGAGCTTAGCTTTCTAGGTTAGGAACCACCAGAGAGCTGTCAATGTAACCCTGAGCCCTCCTTTCTGCAGTCACCTTTCACAGGTGGCCTAGGAAGTGTGGGGTCCCTAGCTCTGCACACATTCAGCATCTTTAAGAGGGTAGCTCACGCCCAGGGGTTTGGGAGGCATCATGCTTTGAGAAGGAATATATTTTGTGCCTTCCCAGGCTGGCTCAAAAGCCCTGGAGAAGGGGAGTACAAAATTCTAAGTAACGGGGACACAGCAAAACACCGTTTGGGAAAAGAACATTCCTTGGTTGGTGGCAGTTCAAAAGTAATGAGTAATCTGTATTAGCTTTCTGCTCTAATTTACATGGTAACCTTTTTTCTCCTCCACAATAAAATTCACAAACAACAGAGACATCTGTTTATTGGTCCCCTGTCTCCCATCCGCATTCATGAGACATCTGGGTTGGGGTGGCAGGAACTTCTAACTCGTCTACCCCTCCCCTGGCCGAACATCTGATTCCATTTCCCCTGGTGCACCCAGAGGGGCCCTTTACCAAGCTGTAACTAAAACCAGTTTCCTTGGGTGGGTTTTAAGTATGAATGGCATACCCCATTTGCAGATGGAATCATCCTGCTGGTGGATGAAAAGCCAAAGAGTTCCTGAAAATATCCTCCAGTGTCTGCCCCCTGCCTCCCGCCAGGTATGCGCCCTAAGGGGTGTGGAGAAGGGAGCTTTAGGTCAGGCTTTGACACCTGGGATCCAAGGGTATCAGGTCCCTAAGGATGCATGAGTGACAGAAGGAGAAAAAATTTTTTTAATGGAGGTAATAGACATTGAACCCAGGACCTCGCTCATGCTAACTAAGCATGCGCTCTACCACTGAGCTGTACCCACCCACCCACCTCCAAGAAGGGGGAGTTTTTATAACATGCCACAAGATATGATACAATCAGGTCCTGTCAGAGACACACTTCAAAAGAACATTATCTTCTGTTGTTATCACTTCTCTCCACTCCGGGGCTGCTGTTCCAACACAGTGCCCTATCACCCCACCTGAATGTCAAATTGCTGCAGGAATAAGTCCATAAAAGGACTGTGTGGAGTCATGTGACTGAGCTGGAAACTCAAGAAGAAATGCACTCAATTGTGCATGAAGGGAGAAAATGTCTGGAACTTAGTGCTCCTTTTGCTCCATTTTTTTTTTTTCCTTTTGAAAGTTTAAGAACGGTTTCTTTCTTTCTTTTTTCTTATTTCTTTTTTTTTTTTTTTTTTTTTTTGACCCTCTGTCTCAAGATGTCAGGTTTTGGTGGTGGCAGATCCCAGTAGCAAATGCATTTAGCAACAGTTGGGTTGCCACAGTCTACTTGTCCCTTCCAAGAACCTAGAGTCCTTCAGCTAGGTCCACCTCTTCCTAAACAACCGTTGGCCATTTTTCTCTAACTCAACTACAGCTGAAACTGAAGAAGGCGAAATTTCAGATCAGACACTTTCTACGTGCAAAACTAGAGCTACATGCTGGCTGCTAAATTTTGTCCTAACAAACGGTTTGCCTTAGAAGGTGTTAGTGGAACTGTTTACCCAGAACAGTTCCCCCAGGTGCTTCCATCAGTCTCCTCCTTGGCTTTACCCAATGAAGAAGTGGTACAGTTAAAAGATCTTGGTATCCGTCTCAATTCTGACTCCTACTAGCTGAATAACTGAAGAGCCCTGGTCAGTTCACTCAGTCCCTCTGAAACCCAGCTTCTCCTTCATCAGAACGGGAATCACTACATTTACCTTGTAGTATCTGTACTTAGGAAGTACTTAGGAAGTACTCAGAACACAGTAGACTTAATTTTCCTTTCACCATTGTTGCTGCTGTTGAGATAGGACTGAAGGAAGGATAGAATCCCGGTGGTGAGAAATTATTTCTTGAGGAATTGCATTCTTGGAAATGATTAAAACACATTCTTGCACAAAGGAAAGCAGCCTTGCCTGGTGTCTGCCAGGCCCAGTGTGTGGCTGAACCACTGTGGCTCCATCTTGTCAGCTCCATCTTAGGCCCCTAGTCCTACCCCCTCCCTTTCTGCATGAGTGAGCTTTACCCTGCTCACAAGGAATGTGCCCAAGGCAGATGAGCCCCCTATCAGATTTTACCCTTCCCTTCCTCTGGTATAAAAACCAGAAGAGCGAATGCTTTTTGCTGATGCAGATGGTCAATGGTCCAGGAAGAATATTGGTCATGAGACGCCCCCCTCCCCAGGGGTGGAGGAGGTAAAACCCCAGGTCCTGTCGGAGTGGACAAGCTTCTCCCTTAGTAGTCAGGCTCTATTTTGAGCTTTGGCCCCTTTAAATCCCTCTGTACCCTTTTGGGTGGTGTGGCATGCAGGCACGAGTGCATCCAGATGACCACCTGCCCAGTACTGCCTGTATGTGAGCTACCCACAGTAAACTTCATGATTACATTTGGTGGAGTTGCCTGCTTCATTTCTCAGTCGCAAAGTCCCTTCTCAGTTCAGAGGATGTTATTCAATATCCCCACCCTCCAACACCCAGTTATCCCACCTTGCCCTCCAGAGTTAAGAAATAGCTTAAGATAGACCTGGAAAGGCTGAAAAGCCCTCCCCATTCTGCCCCTCGTGAAAAACTCCTCAGTCACGTAAAAAATGGACAGTGATCTATTTAAAGGCTACCAAATATACTTGAAGGCCAATCAGAAAGCCACCTTGGTTGATGCTCACCTATCAGAGACTGTCACAGGACTTCCTCTTTTTATTCTATAAAACTTTCCCAGCCCATTCAAACCTCTGCTGAAAGGAAAGTGACATTGGGTGGCTCCCTGGCAGCTATAGGCTTGTGAATAAAGGGCCTTTACTAATTAGTTGGGTCTCTGATTTGTTTTGGTCTTTGACAGCAGGGTAACGTATTAATTCCCCACACGTCATGAATTCATCCCCCATGACTTGTTTCCAGAGGGTCGGTTTGGAAGAGATGTGTCCCAGGACACATATGCTTAGACAGAGTCAGGAGTGAGGCAAGAAGGAGACTGGGGCGCCTCCTGCAAGAAGAGGGACCTGTGGCAGCAAACATGCTCCAGATACATGCTGGGATCCTGGGATGAAGAAGCCAATGCAGCTAAATGAGAAAGGGTATTTTTTAAAGAAAGAGACAACGTGATACAGACAGACTTAACCGAAGTAACACTTGCTTTCAGGGACTGGCACTAGGGATCTGCTTTGGAAATATTGTGATTCTGAGCTAAATGCACTATTTGTCTTCAGGTGTACAGAATATAAATCTCCGCCACTGGACTTGGGTACAAGAAACATCACATTGCTGTATTTTTTGTTTAGATTTAATTTGGTAAGACGCCTAATATCATGTGAACTCATACGGAAGTCCTACAGAGGGAGGAATGGCTTACATGAACCAGAACATTTGAGGAATGGATCCATGTTCTTACTTCCCTATTGGCTGCTGCTGTTAAAAAAAAAAAAAATCAGAAGAAGGAGGAGGAGTGGGGGAGGAAAGAAGGAAGGAAGGGAGGAGGGAGGGAGGGAGGAAGGGAGGAAGGGAAGAAGGGAAGAAAGAAAGAAAGAAGGGAAGAAAGAAAGAAAGAAAGAAAGAAAGAAAGAAAGAAAGAAAGAAAGAAAGAAAGAAAGAAAGAAAGAAAGAAAGAAAGAAAAGGAAGGAAAGGAAGGAAGGAAGGAAGGAAGGAAGGAAGGAAGGAAGGTAGGAAGGAAGGAAGGAAGGAAGGAAGGAAAGAAAAGAAAAGAAAGAAAAGAAAAGAAAAGAAAAGAAAGAAACAAAGAAAGGAAAGAAAGGAAAGAAAGAAAGAAAAGAAAGAAAGAATCCAAGATGGAGCCACTCACCCCCAGTACAGCAAACAAAGACATAATTACAGCTTCGACCTCTCCTAGGTGTGGAATTTCCAGAATTTCCTGGGCATCACTAGTGAGGTAAACTTGCCAAAAACAATCCTTTCTTTTCTTCTGCTAATAACCTCCTTCTCCCTCCCATTTTTATAAAATCCTCCTATTCTGTACAGCTCCTCAGAGTGTCTTTTCTGTTTACTCGATGGAATGCTGCCTAATTCATGAATTGTCAAATAAAGCCAATTAGACCTTCAAATTCCCTGGGTGGAATTTTGATTTTTTTTAACACTGCTAAGATGCTGACTGCTCAGGTTGGGCAGACTTGTTTAGGAGCTGGAATGCCCCTGGCCTATATCCAGCTGGGACTCGGAGATCTTTTGCCAAGACTTCCAAGCGGATCCACTCTCCCTTGGCTATGTGGAGCCACCATTCCATCCAGGGTACTGTGGACAAGCAGGGCTTGGGTCTCCACTTCTCATGGAGACCACCATCCACTCCCAATCTCTCCCTGATCACAGAGAAGCCATCCCAATTTCTGGAGAACAAGAAAGCCAAACCAGCACTGCCTCCTCCCCAACTTCTATTCAAAGTACCTCCATCCATCTGCTAGAGGAGCTTCTATCTCCCAGGTAACATCTAGGGCCACATAGACCCTTGGCTACCTTCATATATTGATGCAAGGGGGAAAAAACCTTAGTCTTTCAGGTTATCTGAAGTTTGCTCATCAGTGGCCATTGCACAAATGAGGAAAAGGTACCCCTTTCTCAAGACACATTGCTGCCATTTGTGAGAACATTTTCCATATTTGTTAGAACAAGATACTTATTGCCATCTTCCAGAGGATTTTAATAATACATACACAAAGCCATGATGTGTACAGCATAATGGAGCCTCCCTAGACAAGGTGCCTTTTTGCAGTGCACAACCTGCACAACTGATAAACCTAGCTTATGGCTGCACGTGGAGGCTCTGAAAGCAGAGAGCAAACAGCAAAAAGCAGGATGCAAAATAAAACCCATACAAAAGGATGAGGATGCAGAATGGTCCACCTGCTTAGACAACGCATGCATTCTGTATGGCTTTCACAGTGCCTGTTTCCAAATTTGAATTATGCACCAGGCAGTCTTCTATGAGATACATCCATCAGAATGTGAACCACAAGCCTCCAATGTGAATATGAAAAATAACAGAATTCCTCTTCTCTTAATCTCTAAAAGTATGCAGGTCCTTACCTTATGGGGAGAAAAGAAGCCAATCATCAACACTCAAATGCCAGCTTTCCACTTAAACCAGGGACAAGCCACCTTTACGGCTCAGTGACAAGGAAAACAGCCCACACATTGTGCTCAGACAATGGCTCCTACGCCGAGTCAACACAGCACTGAAAGAACCACATTTGGCCTCATTCGCTGAGTGATGTTTGGCAGAGGGTTAAGGAGGCACGGTCTGTGGACGAGGATGATAAAAAGACTATTCAAATGCCCAGGGAGGGGGTATGTGGTGAAGCCAAGGTACATTTAATCATACCAGCTTCCTCAGAGCTAGAAAAAAGGAATCCAGGGAAACTGGCAAGGAGAGTGGATGATACACATTTGTGCTGTCAACCAACTAAGACTCATAGAGAACATCTTTTGGTGGATGCTCCATGATGACACTCCACCCCAAGGAAACAGGACCAATGCTACTACCTGCTTCAACATCCCTCCTGTGAGCCAGGGTATTGCTCACACGCTCAGCACAGCTCACGAGGGCCGTAGAACCGGAGGCCCGGCATAGCCACCACTTACACACTGCTTCCTGGCCCTCTCTCTACGTTTAATCACAGGTGTGCTGACTTGCGCTCCATCCTCATCTTGTTCTTCAGCCTTGGCACTGTCTCCAGGTATAACCTTGGTTCCTCTAGACACTGATCCTGCTGAGCCACAACTCCAGCTGTTTCTACCCGACCTCCCCAGCTCAGGCAGCCTGCTCTGGGCACCTGCTCCCTGAGGGTGATGCTCAGCCCTAATCTCCCCACTCCCCTTCCCCACAACCTGGAAGCAGGCAGCCAAAGCTCTCGGCAGAGAGATGGCTGAGAGCACCATCTTCCAAGACCCTTTGACTCTTCAGCCCCAAGGACTTGCTGGGAGAGGTATGTGGACCTCAACTTATACTAAATTCTACTATGTGGGGAGTAAGGTTTCAGCAACATTTCAGTGAAAAAAAATCACAAATTTTGCACAAGAGCACCCATGGAAATAGAAGAAATGGAAAGTGGTAATGCACCCAGTACCCCGTATGGTATGGTTCAAGTCATACTCTCGCCCCACTCACTCTCATCATATTTTTAAATAATATCAACAAGTAATAATTCATTGACCAGAACAGTGTCTTGGGGGCAATTCTAGCTGCTTTAGCCTTTAGCATTTATAGCCTCTGATACCAGACTAAGACAAAGGAGAAGATGTTTTGGAGACAGAAATTGAGGGAGCCAGGCTGCAGTGTCTACCACAGCAAAGGCAGGATTTGAACCTGGGTCTGACTCCAAGGCCTATTCTCTTAGTCACTATTTCTACAGACTCTGCTTTATTGCAAACAAAACAAAACTCTCAACCACGGAAACTTTAAAGGAGTTAAACGACGAGTGAAGCTGAGAAATGAATGAACTATTCAAACTGGTTAAGGGAGAAAACTTTATAAGGAGGCAAATGGGGGCCTAGAATGAGAAAGGAACCATCTCTTTCATTAAATGAGCCAATTAGAGAAGAGAAAAAGGAAAAAGGTGAGGTGGGGAGGGAGAGGAGAAGGAGGAAAAAGAGAGAAAAAGAGAGAAGGAGAAAGAAGGAGGGTGAGAGAGAGGAGGGAAAGAGGGAGGGAGGGAGAAAGGAAGTAAAAGTTGGGTTTAGTATATAATTCTATTTGGAATCTATTCCACATAAGTAGTATTAGGATTCACAGTTTGCAAAAACAAAAACAAAAACAAAAACAAAAAACTCTGAAACAAGTTAATAACTGTCCGTGGCTTGAAGCAGAGCAGGTTTTGCCACCCCAAAATGTGCCCCTTGGACATGAGGCTTATTTCGAGCAACTAAAGGCAATCAAAACCCAGCAGATTCAGGGAAAGCTCCCTACCTCCCCATCAACTGCCTGCATTTGCAATGGAAAAGGGGGCTGTACCAGGAAGAGAGCCATTGCCTCAGAGACCTTTTTATGAGAACCGTATCTGCATAACAAAGCAACCCTGATTTTCTAAACCTCCCCTCTGCCTTCCTGTGAAAGGCCTTCCTCCCCTTTGAAACCACAGACTCCTCCCCTTGCCTTCACTCAGGATGTCATGAAGCTTCAGTTACCTGGTTGCCTTTTGAGTCTTCAGATCTTTATAGGGCTCACGCACATACTACATATAATGTCATTTGTTTTTCTTCTATTAAGCTGTATTATATTAACTTAATTATAGACCAACCAGAGAACCTAGAAGGGAGGAAGCAGAAATTTTTTCCACTCCTACAGGCCAAACCCAAGTTTTCTTGAAGTTAATACAAACTTTGGGCCAATATTTAAAAGAGAGGAGGTTCTCTTCTTGCTCATCAATTAACCAGAGCTCTCTGAGCTCTTCAGTCACCACCAAAACAGTCACCTCCCTTGGGGCAAACTCCAGGTTTGTTCCTTTCTTAATGCCTGCCCTCCACTGGTCCTGAACTCTCCGACTTGCAAGAGTGACTGGAGAAAATAAGGAACTAATTCCACCAGGTTGTTGGTAAATACCACTGAACATATTCTCTGAGAACACTGATCCCTCAAGATGATGAACACGTTTCCCTGAAAATTGTGTATTGTGGAAAACACCTATTTAAATAAATTTAAACAACTTTATTTCCTTGGAAATTCCTAAACCTTTGCTGTGCAGATCTATGTTATTAATATCTGATAGGTGATCGCTGATATCTCTCAGGCTTTTTTCATTTTTTCCTTTTTTCCAAGAATATTTTGGGAGTTCGTATTACACAAACTTTTTGTTTGAGGATTTCTGACTTCATCAGTTTCCCTTCCTAGACCATCTGAAACCTAGCAGGACCCTGTGGGAACTTCCGGGACAGAATCCTCTGCCATATCCTCTGCTGTGGCTCCTGCCCAAAGTACCAAGTTACTAGTACCTGATACACATGTCCTGGGTTGTTTTACAGATGCTAAATCCACCACCAAATGGAAGATGTTAACTATTTGGTGACTATGAGCAAGTAGCCCCCAGACCTACTGGTGCCTAAGGCTTGATAATGTTAACCCCGCCCTGTTACCTCCCCATCAACCAATCAGAGAATTGCACATGAGCTGATCACACACCCTAAGACACCCGTCCCTCATCTGGCCTTTAAGAACGCTTTGCTGAAACCAGTCAGGGAGTTCGGGTGTTCTGAACACTAGCTGTCCTGGACTCCTTGGTAAAGTGCCTGTAATAAACACTGCACTTTCTTTCACCACAACCCAGTGTCAGTGGACTGGTTTTACTGCACACAGGCGAGTGGACCCAGGTTTGGTTTGGTAACACATCTTGCATTTTACTGGAACCACTCCTGGGTAAGACTCATAATGTTAGAGCAGGCAGATAGCTAGATATGAGCAGAGAAAGGGGGACACAGACCAAATGGCAGGAATTGGGCAGAAAGGAGGGGCACGGGCCAAATGTAGGAAACCACACACCATGTAAGCAGCAGGGATCCTTGGGCAGAGAAAGAAAAGCAGGAACCTTGGGGCTGATAAGGGATCATGCTTTTTGGGATGACAAGTGGCCTGGAGAAGAACAAAGAAAGGTGTGAAAAGGCAGGAATTTCTAGTGTCCGAATATAATCCTTTGCTCATTATGCCCTCATTTCAATAAAATTAGCCTTGCAGATCAGAAGTACCCATCATGCACTGATGCCATGACACTTCCGATCCAGACTAAATAAGGACAAAAATCCCTCCTCCCTTTGGGAAGGTGGAGTTGGGATGATAATCAGGGAATACGACCCCAAACCCTTCCCTCCCCAGTGAATATTCCGCCCATTCATTTTTACACCCTATGGAGCTAACTTGCCAAAGAAACTCAGGGCAGCCGCTCACCTGAGCCTGCCCGCTCTCCCAGGAGAATGTACTATCCATCCTTTAATAAATCCTCACTTTACCTTTTTTTAACCTCTAAGTCTTATCTCTGAATTCTTTCTGGGACGGGACAAGAACCTGGAACACTGGTTGCATCTACCGGCAACATTAACAGTGGAAATTTCAGGTAATAGGGTAAAAGAATGAGGAAGAAAGGCTGATTCCTGAACAAAGAGGCCAGATTTTCTACACTCTCACTCTTCTGCAGCAGATGGACCATTTGTGGGTGAAGCCAATCCTTCCAGAAGTCAGTGCAGACACTTCCTCAGGCTGAGTGTTCATCTTTCCAAAGGCATCCACAGAAAAGCCTTCATCTCCATTAGCAAGAGGAAATTCACATTCTTCATATTATAAACAAGAAATAAGCATAAAAGGAACCTGGGTCTCAAACACACTTTGTAAACCAACAAGCATATAGCGAAATCATTCTACTGTCTGTGTGTTATGGGGTGAAAAACAAAAGGAATTAAAAACCCACATTTCCCATCATCCTGGAAAGCTCCAAAGGGAAAAGACTTTGTAAAACAACAAAATATGTCTAAAGGAGGGAACTAAAGTGTTCTTGTCTCATGCAAACCCTCCACTGACCCTCGAATGTTCAAACTTAGGAGTCTCCCTTCTCTCCCAGGGAGAGGCAGCGGGCCCACTCCTGCTCAAAGTAATCATGGCCAACTTACCCCAGAAGAGGCTGCCTTTTTTGCACCAGATCCCAACAAATCTGCAGGCACTGCTGGCTCTCTTTTTGCTGTTTGCTCTCAGGCAAAACTGCCATTGATTTACAAATGCCCACTTTCCACACAAAGAACAACTGGCAGAGAATTAAGCTCCAGAATGTGCCAAGAACTGAAAACATCCCTCTGTGTTAATGAATGAGAATCTAAATGACAAAGGATGCCATTGTGTGAGGCTACTGTCTCCATCCCATGGAGGTAATGACCCTGCAGGTAGAATTTTAGAGGACCTTCCATCTGAGGCACTGAAAACACATAAACAATAGGAGACTCCAAGTGGATATTAACCCTAAAAAGTCCCAGGCCAGTAATGAAGCTGGGATCACGAAGCCAGGACCCAAAATACATGAGCAGGAAGAAAAAGAACCTGGTGCTTTTCATAAATTATCAAACATCATTCTCATAAGAATCCTGCAAGGTGGTGGTTACTGGGCTCAGAGAGTTAAGTGACTTGCTAAATTAACACAGCTGTGAGCAGGAGAACCAGAGTTTGAGGGGGTCTCAGCTTTTCCCCTGTTAAAAGATAAGATATATTTAAAATCTTAATATTTTATTGAAGCTTAAATCAATTCATATTGGGCAGTGCCAAACCAGAAGTGGTTAAGAGAGCTCCACCAACAAGAGCCAGGGGAAAGCTCTTAACAGAGAAAGTACAGAAGCAAGGAAAGGAAATTATTTGATTGGCTGAAGCTTACAGACTAGCTAGTTGTTTGTGACTGGTTGTCTTTAAGTGTCTTGATTTTGTAACCTAGAGGCATTTACAAGCTCAGATTTTGGTTTGCCCCTGAAGGGGAGCAAAACTCGCCACCCCAAAATGTCTCTGGCATGTAGATGGATTATTTTGAGCTGAAAAAAATCAAGGCTCAAAAGACTGAGGAAGAAACTTTGATCTTCCCCCTAACTGCCTAAAAGAATTTAGATAGAGGGCCTATTCCCAGAATAGAGCTGTCACCAGAGACATCTGCAAGAAATATGCATGAGCTGTGTTGGGGAAACTCACAGGGCTTATAGCTCAGAGTCCACTCTGTGCCCCATTGTCTCTGCACATCCCCTCTCCAGCAAATATTTGCTTTGCCATCTTTAGATGAATTACCTTCCTCCCCTTTGAAGTCCCAAACCACTACCCCCAACATCCTCTTTTGTCTTTAGCTGAAGATGGCACTCAAGGTGAAGGTTTCAGCCATTTGGAAGTGTTACTCAGTTTTCCTGATTCTCTCTCATGTCTACATGTTATTAAGCTTTGGTTTGATCTTCTCCTGTTACTCTGTCTCATGTCAACTTAATTCTTAGACCAATCAGAAGAACCTAAAAGGACAGAGGAAAATTTCTTCCTCCCTGACACCTCCACAGCAGAAGAGCCGTATCTGTCTAGTGGCTTCCTTGTTTAGTTAACTTCACCACCACCACCACCACCACCACCCACTCCTGCTCCATGGCAACTGTCTCCCTGTGGTCCAGAACCACTGCCTAGAACAGTCACTTGTTTACTGACTTCTGTTTAGTTTTTAAAGTCATGTGGGTAATACATGAGTATGGTCTCTTCTCTATTAACAACAAAAAGACAAGTAATGAAATCTCTCAACTATTACAGATAAGCTCCAACTCCTACTGGGCCATCACCCTCAATCCTTTCTTCTAAAGAGAAAACCAATGCCACCCTTTGGTGTCTCTGCTTCCAGTGGTTCTCCTTGTATTTACATCCAGATACATGGACCCATGAAATATATAGTACTGTTTTATGGGAGGAACTCTCCCACAAACATATATTGCTCTGCAGCTCACTTGTTTTACTCAACAGTACGTCTTCGAGACCTTTCTCTGATAGAACACTCAGAGTTACCTCATTAGGTTTAACAACAGCAATGCATTCAACAGCAGGGCTGTGCTGTAACTTACGTAGACATTCCACTCTTGTTGGACATTTAAGTTGTGACTGGTTTTCTTTATGTCTCAGTCTTGCCATGACATGTGGTGATGGCCCAGGCACATTTAAGAACCTGAGATAGGACGGACCTCTGAGAATTATCTCAGAAAGCATCTCAGGAGAGAGAGATCCAAAGCCTATAACTGAAGTTTAGGCTCTGGAATTTCTGTCTGAAGATCCTCGACTCTGCTTTCTCCAGTGGCCACAAATCAAACTTGCTTGAAACTGAGAAATTACTGTTAAAGCAAGACACAGCCCATCAACCAGTTTAAGGAGGAGACTACAAAGAGAAACACATTTAAAAGTGGAATCAAATCCTCTCTGGAATAACCAAGGCAATTAGTCCTTAAAGATTGAGTACTCCGTGGATCCAAAACCCAAACCAACTGGAAAGGTTAATATTGATCAACTATGGGAATTTCAGCTCTAAAAACTAAACAAGTTTAAAATACAGTTAATACTACTCATTTCTTGTATTCATGTTTTCACCATTTTAAGCAAATGAGAAAACAGATTAGCTCTATATCCAATCCAAAAACATACAGGGTAACACTGGCTAAGAAAATCCACTGATGTGGACAAATGAATCTACTGCACCAGAAGAAGGAGAGGAAATTAATTTTATTCGCAACTCTTGCCATTCCAGGTATTCTTGGTTTGCATGAAGTTTCAAAAGATTAAGCTGTATTCTACTTGTTTCCCACCAGCTATGCCTGGGGAACTCCTACCCATCCTTCCCAACTCTGCCTAGCATCCCTGACTGTAGAACTGCCCCTTCCTCCCAAACCAATTTCAGTACCAGCCCAGGAGTACGTACATAACTAAATATCATAGCACTTCTTGTTTGACATTCAAATTAACTATGTGTAAGCTTTTTCAGAGGAAATACTACGGTGTGTGCATTGTGTTCCCCCAACACATAACAGAATTTCCAACACAGAGAAATTACTCAATAAACATTTATTGACCTGAAGATCTCTAAGGAAAAAGAGTACTCTTCTCATTCAATACTTGCTAAAGGTTTACAGAAATCAGACACAAGGGGAAAGCAGTAAGTCACTAAACTCATTTCGTCAAGTCACCTGGTAACTCCTTAAGGAATTAACTCTAAGAAGTAAAGGTTTTTCTTTCCCTCATTAAATTCAAATATACTTCCTAGAGTCTCCAGTATCTGGGATTTTATATTAAGGATTCTTGGTTAATTGAACAGATCTTAGAATCAAAGAACTCAACAAAAGGGTCTACAATTCATTGCAGCAGTTAGACCTAATATGGCATTTTTCACCTTTTCTAAAAAGCATCTTTCCATTTGATAAATAAAGCTCTCAGGTCCCACTCTCGAAGATTCTGCTGTGCCTCCTGGAGGAAGTTGAGGAAGTGCCTCACACCTGGGTGAGAACCTCTGGGCTATCTTAAGAGCTGAGCTGAAGTTCAGGAAACCACTTCCAGCATTTCCTTTATGAAAGCTCATGACCTTCAGGGTATTTACCAACTCCGGTGCTTCAGTTTCCCCCATATACAACATGGGAATAATAAACATGTCCCACCTTCCTAAAGCAGACTGTCAGCTTCCATCCTTCCTTACATCATGGCCAACCATCACCTCAGCTGTTGGAGGCTTCCTCAACACTGCTCCTGTACACATTCTCATTAAGAAAAATGCTAGATTCTGCTGTGGTCAGCTGCATATTCTAAAAACGACCACAGCAGTATCACTGGTTTCACATACTCTTCCAGGATGTTGACACTTCCCCTCATCAAGCAGTGGAATCTATTTCCACTCCCCTTGACCTTGAGCAAGTCTTTGTGACAGCTTCCACAAACAGAATGCATGAGAGCCGTGCTGCATAAGATCTGAGGCTACGTGACAAAAGGTGACAGATCTGTCCATCCTTTTAGCCTTCTATCCACTCATAAATTTTTTTTTTTAATTTTTGGATGCATTTCCAAGTAAGTCACAGACATCAATACACATCATCCTTAAATACTTCAACATGCATATCACTAAGTACAGCCCAATATTTGTTTGCAGTTCTTTTAGGCAAAATTTACATAAAGTGAAATACATAGATCTTATATGCCCATTTGATGAGTTTTATTTCTTGGTTTAAGTTATTGATATTTGGGGTTATTTGTTACCACAGCATAGCCCAGCCTATCCTGACTGATTCATTCCATTGCATGCTGTACTGCTCTGTGATGCCACTCCCCAGGAGTCCTAAATCTTCCATTCAGTCTACCACACATCCAGCCTAGAGCTGGCAAACTGGGAAAAGGGGGTGGTCTAGGAGGTCTCCAGTATAGTGATGTGGTAGCAAAATGGGACAGTGCACAGAGGAGTCAAAAGGCAAATAGAGATTAAGAACTCTAAACAAGCAAGTCTTGGAGTCAGAGGCCACTTGTACAAATTCAAGTACTCTTTCCCCTCTCCATCCGCTACCCCCGCCAAGACTACTAGAAAATATTGGAAGGAGACCTTGAGTATCCCCTTATGCCCTGGCTGGGGATTTGAGCCAACTTGACTTTGTTGGCACATTGATTACTCCTTCCTCCTTGAATGCTTTGTTTGGCCTCAGGGATCACCCTCTCTCCTGATTTTCCTCTTAGCTTCCTGATTACTCATTCTCAGACTCCAGTCTCTCCTCCCCTCTAAATGTTGGAGCATCCCAGACATCAATGTCTGCATCTCTTCTCTTTCCCATCCATCCTTATCCCCTTGCAGATCACACCTAGCTTCATGGCTTTAAATACAATCGATTTGATAAAATTTCTCAAATTTACATCTCCAGCATGGATTTCTCCCCTGAAGTCCAGACTTCATGATCTGATGGCCAACTTAACTTCTCGCTAATATGCACCTCAAACTTCACACGTCCAGAACAAAACTCCTGATCTTGCCCCTGAAACTTCTATTCTTCTTGATGTCTTCCCCGTCTACTTCATGTTCATGGCAACCCCATCCTTCCCATCACTCAAGCCAAAATCTTATAGTCAGCTGAACATTCTCTCTCCCTCTCTCTCTCTTTCCTTTTATCTGTCTCTCTATCTCTTTATCTTTCTCTCTCTCTCTATTGCTCTCCTCTTATTATATCAAGATTCATTCTTTTCTTTACCTTTAAAATATATCCAGAATCTGCTGACTTATAGACACTTTATCACTACTATCCTGGCCGAAGCTACTTCCATCATTTCCCTGGATTATGACAATAGAGTCCTGATAGGTTTCCCTGATTCTAACTTTGACCTCCCACAGTCTGTACATATCAGCCTGAGTGATCTGGTTACACATAAGTCAGAACATACCATGCTTCTGCTCACACATTTCCAAGGGTTTCCCATTCACTGAGCTAAAAATCCTTACCATGCTGCAAAACCTCCCTGATCCAGTCTCCTGGTACTTCCTATCCCCATCTCCTTCCATACTGCCTCATTCACTGCTCTCCAAACACATGGGCCCCTTGTTTATTCTGGGATATACCAAGCACCCTCCTGCCTGGACTAAAGCAAAGGAGTGTTCTGCTAACCTAATTAAAAGATGTAGTCAGTCACAAGCTTGCTCGGAAAATCAATTATGTCCACAAGGATTAGACTAATTTTCTCTTTCTAGTCTACGGACTCCAGTACAATGGCAACAACCTCCTTTTATGGTCACAAGTGGAGCTGTCACAGCTTCTAAGCCTTGCTCCTTCCCATGAGAGAGTCCAAAAGAGAAAGCAAGAGAGGTATTAGCATGAGGGCTCTCATCTCAAGTGCCGCATCTTGTCAGGGAGGTGAAACTTTTCCAACGGGCACTAGCAAAGCTCCTCTTACATATCAGAGTCCGCAGCATACCCGTTAGCAAAGAGGCACGTGATTACCACGACAGCCACCATCTGTCCCCCTGGGGCTGCGCACACTATGGCAACATCAAAGTAGATGTGACTGGAGAACTCTGCACGGTCTACAAGTTGAGAAGTATGTTTTATTTGGTGGATTTTTCTGAAGAATTCAAGTCTGGGAGACAGCCTCTCAGATAGCTCTAAGGGACTGCTCCAAAGTCTGGCAAGGAGGAGCCAGGATATACAGGAGTTTTTGCAACAAAGACCAGGTAATTGGAACAGCAAAAGATTACTTTTAATTAAAGAAAACCAGATATTTCAAGTTAAGGAATTTAGCGCTCTTCTATGTATGGGGAGATGTAAGAGTCTAGGCTCATTGAAATCATTCCTTTGAGATGCACCTTAGCCATCTAGGGCCAATATCCTGTTTTTTCCCATCCTGAGTTCCCTCGGGGCTCACCGTCAGGGTTGGCTGCAGTGGCTGAAGGCTGCAACGTCCTTTGCTTACTGATGTGGCAGGGTACATTTTTCATTCACATGGACAGTATAGGAGCAAGGAGGAATGGGGCAACTGGCATCTACTAGACACCGCTGACAGGCTTTGCGATTCAGAAGGAGGAGGAGCCCTGAACTCAGTACTTGGTCTGCCATTAAGTGTGTGACATTTATAAGTCATGCCCCTCTTTTAGATCACAGGTTCCTCATCTGCAAAATGAGGAGGCTGGGCTAGACTTCCTTGCCTTCCAGCTTGAATTTTCTCTTATTCTGTGGACTTCCACATGCCACTGTAAAGATCTGAGTCTCCCTGTGTGCCATTCCTCATATATGTACACATCTCCTAAAATGATGGAAGCACTGGGATGTCTTTGATCATCTATTTTTAAAAGAGAAGGGAAATTTTAATGAGAACATTTTGTACTGCTCATCCCTGCTGGTCCTTAAGAATAAAGGATCTTTTTCTACCATTACTGACATTTAAAAAACAGCCTTTCAGAGTTAGTAATTAGGTCTCAAAATCATTCAGCATAAAACTATGGGTTCCCAACAATTATTCTAGTGAGAATGACCCTTTCATATCTGTGTTGCTAACAGTAATTCCTAACCATCACCTTGTTACTCAATTTTAAAACAAAAAAAATGGAAACAATGCTCTCCTTAACACCGGCACCTCTGTCATCACCCTAACATACAATTGAAGTCTGTATGCGACCACACAAGTAGGCTTGGCCCCCTGCTCTCTGAGGGTCATTGGTGCTGAGAAGCTAGAAAACAAATTGTGCGCTCCAAGACTTCCAGTGGAAGGTACAGGGAGATCGATCTATCTGTGGAAGGTGAGAATTTAAAAAATAGACAGAGAGAACCAAACCATGTGTCTTTCCTATTGGCATGTCCAGTACCTAGGACAATGCTTACCATGTGCTAGTGCTCAAGGGCTTTGTATTGTAGGAACAGAGGGACAAGTAAGCCAATTGCTTTGCCAGAAAGCTCCATTTACATGTATCTTAGCATCTGCACAGATCAGCCATCATCCTGCCTCCCTCACTCTGCCTCCGGCCGTGACTCACCTTGACTGTTACCATTTGTCAGCCGGACTTCTTTGATTCTCCTGTTCCTGTGACAGTAATTGCAAAAATGCTTAGAGATGGTAAAACAAAGTTCAGCCCTCTACCCTTACACACAGATTCTTTCAGCTCCCCCCTTCCAGACTGAAGTGGGCATTGATTCAGGTAAGCCCTCTCTGAGCACCTGTTTTCACAGGGTATGTCAACCTTACCCCCAGCTACTGCCTGTTAGGGTCTCTGGGTCCATACTTAACTGGTGACACAAATGCCCACGACCTCAAGCATCTGCACAGAAGTGTAACCTCAAACATGCTGCCGCTTTCTGGTATTTACCAAAACCTCAATTTAGAGGACAAAAAAAAGTTGTTTTGCAGAATGGGTAAAATCTATCCTTTTTATCCTTCTACCCAGATATTCTAAAGTCTGCTCTTCAATTAAGGCAGCCCAGCAGAAACTTGTGAATTAAGACTGTCTTTGCCCCCTTTTCCCTTTCATGCTCTCAGAGGCTTTCACTGACTTGGGCTTTGGTGTGACACCATCAGTCTACACTGTGAAATACAAGAAGAGACCAGCAGAACCCCAGGTCTCTACGCGGAGAAGGCTGAGGACAGTGTTGCACGACACAGTGTGCTCATCAGGGAGAATCCCAGGAGGAACGTTACTCTTGCCATAATAACGGAATGAATTGTGCGTCTCCTTTGGGATGGGTTTGTTTTTATTCTCATGAACTCTGAATAGTATAACCCATCAAATGTTCTTTTCATTTAGTTTCTAGAATACTTACAGGGCAATTTGAGGCCCATCTGTTCCAAGAGTAACAGATCGTATGGTCTGCATTTTTGTTTTGCCTTCATTCCTGGTTCCTTCATATATCCACCAGTAATTGTTCTTCTTGTTTCCTCACTTAATTCTATTTATGGTGTTTTAAAAAAAAAATTACATGAATCCTTAGAAGGGCTTTAAATCATTCATGGGCAATGTGTTCATTTGTTCAAGGCAAATTACTGTGAAAGTTAATCTTACCAAATTTTAAGAGGCATTTTAAACATGGTCCTCCTTCCCAAACCCTTAGGGAGACATGGTAACATACACAAGACACTCTGATGATCTTCCTCGTAAGCGGCAACTAAGAAGAGCTTCAACCCACAATGAGTCAAAGGTCTGTGGGTACCGTTGTGTTTAACAGCAGTGCAGAGAGATTACTAACAGCAGGAAGGAATGTGGCTGCTGATTATTGGCCCAGAATTGGAAGGATGAGCACCCAAGGCAAATATTGTGTGTCTTGTATTTTTTGCCAAAGCCCAGCCTTAACATGGTAAGAAGCAAGGTCTGAAAGACTCTAAGAGTTTGACCAAAGGAATGTTGGTGGCGCCGAATGTCACATCAGGCCAAAACAGATGGCATGTGAGACCCATCACGATTCCACACAACCTTGAACTACCCCCTTGGTGACTGGCTCATGCAAATGTCACATGTTTAGATCAGGAAGCTTCGCTTTTACTCAGCATGAAGAAAGTTTAAGGTTGAAAATGAAAAATAAGAAGAGTTGATATCATTTCAGCTGCTGTAAAGACAAATACAGCCAGTAAATTTTTTAAAGGCTAAAATTTTAAATTCTCTAGGCTGAATATTGGGAGACACCGGGGAAGGGGGGTGGAATTTACAACAGATGTAATTCAATTCTTTCATTATATGTTGCAAAAATGACATTGCCTGATATTAAAAGTTCTTATGAAATAAAAAAAAACCCTCACGAACAGCATCAGAAATACAACCCAAGTCCTGAAAAAAATGAGATTGTGCCGTCCATCCCAGCCTCATTCCAAATCAAAATATGTATGTCTTTTATTCATAAAATGATACATATACTTACGAATAAAAGCCCAAAGCTGGGCATTTTGAAATGAGGTATCTAACCTCCGAAAGCAAATAAGATCATTTCCTTTCACATCTCTTCACTCCTAGCAATTACCTGACTGAATTTTAACCTGACTCGAAACAGGGAGGGAGCGTCTGTTTTCCCTGGCTGAATATCACAGCATCCATATGCATGTTTTCTTCCCTTCTAAAAGCCTATCACTCAATAAGATTTTTTATTAATTTCCTCAAGCAGACTTCCACTATCAGATGTGCTGGTCGTGCATCAGAAATGACCTGCGTTCAGTGGTTACTGGTCATTATGTAAGTGAAGGGGGGACCATCGCCTTCCGTGCAACTCAATGATTTAATAATTATTAATGAGACATTATGCCTTTGTACATTTCTGACAGATGATTAAGTGTGCTATAAATGTTTAACATCGCTCTCTGAGGTCTGGAAATGTGATGCCAGACGCCTACCCATGCTTTACACAATCAGAAGAGACAAATTAGATGATCAAAGTTTGGAGGCAATATTGATTTTTTTTTTTTTTGGTAATATTTACAAACTGCAGGTAAAATGTGAAATGAGAAAAAGCGTGTATGATGGTGGCAGGCCAGTTTCCTGGAAAGTTTTTCCCTTCTGCTCTTTGGGAAGCAATTTATCTTGTAGGCAGTGGTGTCGGAATAACTCCTGGGTCAACTTCTTGAGCTGTGTCTCCTCACATCAGGCTCCGGATGGCCGGAGGAGCCTCATTCTCACCCTTAGGCTCAAGGCTCATTTTTGTTAATCCCTGGACACAGGGACTTTGGCCCACAGACCAAAGCTGCATGTCATAATCACTTTGAATTTGTTTTAATATAAATTCCCAGGCCTCTCCCAGTCCAATTAAACCAGAATCTCTTGAGTTGGTCACAAGCATTGGTATGTTATTTTTAACTTCAAAATGTTTGTAAAATACAGCCAGGATTTGAGAACCTCTGATATAGACTAACTGTCGTGCCAGATTTAAAACATGGACCCGAAATCCTCTGACGTGCCTCCCATTTAGAGGAGAGGTCTAGGGCCCCTCCATGACAACTTGACCGATAAGTTAAGGCAAAAGTGATGCTGTGCCAGTTTCCAAGACTCGTCCTCAACAACAGGCAGCTTCCACCTCCTTCTTGTCTCTTAAGACCTCATTCTTGGAATCCAGCTGCCTTACTGTGAGAAAGCTCAAGCAGCCTTTGGGGAGGCCCATATGGAGAAACCAAGGCTCTGACCCAGAGTTCAGCTGAGCATCCAGACTTGCCAGCCGTGTGAATGAGCCACCGTGGAAGTGGCTCCTCCAGCCCATGGTGGACGTGGCCCCGTTCCCTTCACAGAGACGTGCTGTCTCTTCCAAGCCCTGGCCAGACTTCATGGGCAAAATAAATAATCATTGTTATTGTAAGCCATTAAATTATGTGTTGGCTTGTTAGGCAACAAATAACTGGAACATCTACTCACCCAAATGAGGTCAAGGAAAGGGACTGACTCTTTCAAAAGTTGAATTACAAATACTAATGTCTCAAAAAATGCTGCCGTCCACCTTCTCTTTGGCCAAAATAAGGAAACTCCTCTCCATTCTTAGCACAAGATATAGCACCTCCTAATCTGTACTAATTCTCTGTACTTTTTTCTAACCATCCCAAGCTTTGTTTACAAAATTAATTAGTCCCTTGATCACATAAAATTATAAACTCAAAATATTGGATACGAATTTTCCTTTGAAAGACAGCTTAGCTTGATGAGAAAATAATCATAGTCTTTGAAAAGCCAAATTCTGGAAGAGGGTATAAAGGCTTGGATGGAACTGATAAAAAAAAAAAAAAAAAAAAACCAGATTGAGTAAGTAAAGAATGCAGTGATGGATGGAGAAATTACCCTATGATGGGGAAAGGAGGGTTGTTTACACAGTGGGGAGCTGGGTGTCAGCAGGGGGCTTAGAATGGTCACTAGTTAGCTCCTGCCACCATAACAAAATACCACCAACTAGGAGGTTTAAACAACAGGAATGTGTTTTCTCACAGTGCTGGAAGCTGGTAGTCCAAGATCAAGGTGCCAAGGTTGGTTTCTGGTGAAACTTCTCTCCTTGGCTTGTAGACAGCCACCTTCTCATGGTGTCCTCACATGGCCAAGTTGTGGGGGCAGAGGGTTGGCATCTCTCTGGTGTCTCTTGCTCTTCTAATAAAGACATCACTCCTATCAGATTAGCCCTGGTCCTTATAACCTCATTTAACCTTAACTACCTCCTTAAAGACCCTATTTCTAAATACAGTCAGAGTGTGGGTTGGGCTTCAACAAATGGATTTGGGGTGGGGGGACACAATTTTGTCCATTACAGAATGGGAACTCCTTGGGAGACGTGGAGACGTTTTAGGCAGAACCACACCTTTCCTGCATGTCCCAGGCTGGGTGGTCATTTTGCCATCGTTGTTACTAATAGCAACAGCAATGATAACCATTGTTGATCAAAACCCAAGTTCCTGACATTTCACATTATCTCATTTGCTCCTCATTCCTGACAGCTGAGGAAGTGGAACACAAGGAATTTCAATGGTTTATCTGTGATCTCATAGCTGGTAAATATCAGAATAGGAATTTGAACATAGGTCTGTGGGTTTCAAAGCCCCTGTTTGCAAGGCTACATCAGGCTACCTATTTCTTTCATTCCTTTGCCTCTTCAAAAATTATGAATGGAGCACCCACTATGGTTCAGGTCTCGTGTTAGATTCTAGGGAGGCAAAGTCAAGCTGGCCCTTTTCAAAAAATGAATTATTCTGACATTAGTTAAGACAGTAAGGAAGGCTTTATTCAAGGCAATGAGGGTGGGAGTTGCTTTGCAACAGGGGAACGAGGTCAGGTTCAACCCTTAATATAACAAAGACAAGTGGGGATTTATAGCCAAAGAGCAGGGTGGAGATCAGTGGATGAAAAAGTACTAAGAGGAAATAGTAAGGATAAGGGGAATTCTTGCTAAGCCAACTCAACAATATTCTTGCTGAAGGAAGACCAGGGTGGTAAGATATTGAGGGTGGAGGATAAGGAATTTGACTGGATATCAAGGGTAGGGGATTTTCCCTAAATGGACTCAGCAGGACTTTTGCTTAAACCATGAACCAATCGGGCTAGGTACAAGGTCTAAATTGGGGTCTAGCCAAGAAGAGGGTTCAGAGGACTAGTCAAAGAGAGAGTCTTTGCCACCCTGCTTGCAAGGAGCTTATAGTTCAATGAAGAGAAAGACAAGAGTCAGCAACCGCAGTGTGGCAAGATGTATCTGTGGGTTTCCTACCACGCAAATTACTAGGCTTCCTCCAGTTCTCAGAAATGAGTCTTTGGGTCCGTAAACTCACAGAGAAAGTAGCCAAGAAAAGTGTAAGAGGTGTTGTGGGAGTCACTGCTGAAACCAAACCAGAGAGGCAGAGATCATGAGACAGTGCTCCAGAGAGGCTGCTGGGAAGTGATCCAACCACATACCAGACTTCACTTATTTTTGACACTCAGTAGCAGGTTATCCCTAGAGCCCTCCTACACAGGTTTCCTCAGAGCAAATCAGTCATCTCTTCATGACACAGTCTTTGTTTCTCTTCTCATCTATTTCTGTGGTGCCACTAACCAAATTCTTGACTTGTGCCCAGCCAGCCCTAAAACACAGAGTGCTACTGGGCCATCCCTGCCTCTTGATTCAATTCTTATTTTAAAAGCTGGATTCCTCTGAAGTGCAAAAAAAAAAAAAAAAAAAAAAAAAAGCAATCTGTCTCTAAATTGATTGGGAGGCTTGAAGAACTCCAGCAGAATGAATGGCCCTGGTTTACCCCAGTTCCCATCACAGACCTAGATGTACTGCCGAATTGACTGGAAATGGCCCGGATTGATTCTGAAATTGCTCCTAGAGATTGCAGGCACACAGACGTTGTCTGGGATAGTTTAAGCATTGACCACCGTTGCCAAGAACATCCCGAGGGTAGAAGCCCCGAGAGGTTCCCATCGTCCACACCTCGCCTTCTCTGCTTTCCCCCAACCCCCAACCAGTTCTATACACTTGTATCTCTTTCAATCTTCTCTGTCCCAGAGCCCTCATCTCTCTGCCTCCAACCTGCCAAGCAGCAAGGGCACAGAAACTATTCCTTTTTTTTTTTAATTTTTAATAATTTGAGACTGCTTTTTACCTTACGCTTTCCAAAACACAGCACTGTTGGAAACATTTCAATGTACCGTATAAAACAAGAAAATTGTAATAATTTGTCCCAAAGATTTTCGGAAAAGTATGTAAAACACTGGCATAATCATACAGTCTTTAGCTGAGGGTGTTATATTTCTATTATACAGTTATGGACTTGCCTTTTCTTTTATGCCCATTGGATAGAACAGTTTGTTTCAAAACCTTTTAAGTTCTGTTTTAAACAGCAAAACATTTGGGTAGTGACAAACTTGTATTTTCAAATTCTAAGCTATTTCCAGAAGACAGCAGCCCAGGGGTATGTGTCCTGGTTGATAAAGGATTTAGCTATCTGGGGATGTCAGGCAAAACTCCAGCGAAGAAGGAGCGTGAGATGACCTTAAAAAAAAAAAAAAAAAGAGTCAGGATGGGGAGACATTGCATCGGGCGAAAACCCTCTTTCCTGATGGACAACAGATTAAAATGCCCTGGGGTTCACCCTGGCAAGCAGGGTGTGAATGACTGAAATCCTCTACTTTCCACAGACAGCAGTCAGGAAGTGAGGTCTTTTCTCAAGACAGAGGACAGGGAAGAAGCCAGGTGGTTGCATAGTCAAATTGCTGAATTCTTTCAGCTGTTCAGTAATATTGCCAGTGCAAGTTGGAAATGTGTTTAGATTTTCTCAGCGATGTAAGTAAGCCATGAGTAACCAAACTCTGCTATACTCTGTCAGGATCAATGGGAAAGAGGTCACATGTTCAGTGACCTCCTACCTAGTCATGACCTAGAAAAAGTGATCAGGCAGGTAACACACAGAGTGAAGCTCAGCGGATGTAATATCACTGGGCGTAACATAGGCGTGAAAATGGGATACCAACAGGACACGCCTGAGAGCCGGATCTGACCCTCTGCCAGCCAGTTTAAGACTTCGGTAACCCAGAAATTCTAGGGTGGTGAACATACGGACTTCTATGGTGTGATAGTTAATTTCAACTACATCAAGCCATAAGATGTCTAACATTTGATCAAACATTATTCTAGGTGTGTCAGTGAGGGTGTTTCTGGATGAGATTAACATCAGTAGATCGCCCTCCCTAGTGTGGGGGGTGGGGAGCATGGAATCAGTTGAAGGCTTGAATAGAACTGAAATGTTGAGTAAGGGAGAATTTGCTCTCTTCCTGACCACCGTTGGATGGGGCTGCCAGTCTTTGCCTGCCTTTAGACTTGGACTGAGCCTGAAACTTACACATTGGATCTCCCAGGTCTCCTGCCTGCTGACTACAGATCTTGGGACCTGTCAGCTTCCATGATCCCTTATAATAAATCTCTTTATATATATTTATGATCATATATATGAGCTCCTATTGGTTCTGTTTCTCTGCAGAATACTCGGTAACCCTGGGGTGCATAAATGCCTAGACCCTGCCAGGACAGAGGAATCAAGACAGAGACACACAGACAGAGAGACAGAAAGACAGAAACAGATGCAGACAGGCACAGAGCAGAGACACACAGACAGAGGCAGACAGAAAGAAAAGGAACAAACAAACACACAAGACGGGAAGAGCAGACAGGCATGCACACAGACATGTGCACACAGAGGCAGAAGCACAAAGACAGAAAAAGGGAGAGGAAAAAAGATGTTGCTCTCTGCAGTTCGCTCGTGGAGCTTCATTTCTCTCTCTCCGGGAGCACATCTGAGGGGAAAACATGCTCCTTACATCCCAACTGCTCCTCTGCCCAGTCAGAACCGGCTGTCTAAGAGACCTGTGAGCCGGCTGCCCGAGCAGCCTGCAAAGCGCCCAGAAGGAAAGGAGGGGCTGCAACACCTCCCAGACATACACGTGCCAACCTGCAAGCACACTCCAAGCCTGAGGCCAGGTCTCACCTCTGCAGGTGACCCCATGTAAAGATGGCACGCTGTAAACCGAGCATCTCAATGTCACTGCCAGCTAGGGTCACCTCAGATCTGACACACCCTGGACCAGTTAAATCAGAATCCCTAGGGCTGGGGCATGGATGCTCTTTGCAAGCTCCTCAGGGGAACCAGGAAGCAAAGGGGTCTGGATCCTGCTGTTTAAGGCCATATGTCTGGGCTGCAGAGTTCAAACCTGAGAGCAGGAGGAAGGTATAGCTCAGAGGTAGAGTGTGCACTTAGCATGCTTAAGGTTCTGGGCCCAATCCCCAGGACTTCCATTAAACAAACAAACAAACAAACAAATAAACCTAATTACACTCCCCCCAAAAATACAAATAAAAAATTTTTTTTAAAAACCTGAGAGTAATACAAGTATCCAGGTTCGATGACATGTGTCACCAGGGCACATGACAGTTACCACTTACACCCACGAGGTCTACTTTCAGTGCCACTTTCAAAGCTCCAAAGAGCATAGACTAATCCCAACAATAGGACACTGTCATTCCTTGGTGCCAGGTTAGGAGCTCTGCGGATGTTGCCTCATTTAGTCTCACAACACCCTGTGTCCTGGAGATATTTTCTCCGTTTTTCAGGTAAGGACACTGGGGTCAGAGAGATTAAACTGTTTGATGAGATCAAACAGCTAGGATGCGTTAGAGGCAGGATTTGCAACCAAATCGTTGACTCTCCCAAAGGGAGGGGAGGCTTTGGGTTCCATTCCTTTCCTGTTGCCTGCTGTCTCCCACACAGATGGTTCTGAAAGTGAAAGCCAGCGCTGCTTTCTGTGAGGAGCACAGGGCCACACACAGGAGGGCACCCGGGGCTTCCACCTGGGTGATTTCATTCTGGCCACACCAACTGCCCACGATGCTGTCGCCTACTTCAGCCTGGCCTGGGGAAAGGCACGGAGCAGCAGCCACCACGAGGGAGGGGCTGAGAGCGCTCGAGTTCCTTCACTGACTTTAGTTAAGCTCACCAAAGAAGTAGATCACAGGGGATCCTGCAGAACTTCCTCTGGTTTTATTTATCTTATGCCTCATTCTAATTTAACAACAACAAAAAGGAAACACCCATGTTCCTCTAACCTGCTCCACCCCGTTTGGGCTTCCTTTCTCCATCTGTTAAGAAACAGCGCCATCTACTGACACATCTCCACACTGTCCTTGTGAACCATGAAAAAAATCATCGCTGTGGTTGATGCCTTAATTACCAACGCGTTTCAAGGTGCGGCCCTCCCTTCCAGATGTCTGTTCTGTACTTAAAATCACGTATATGGCTTCCTTTATTGCACAAATGACAAATGGTTGTGAAATTACACTAGGACTTTCAAGTATATGTCTTGAACCATGGAGCCTACAAATCGAGGGGCGATGAGGTGGCGAGGCCAGGTGGCCAGCACGTGGGTGCGGAGCAAAGAGGCCAAGGTGCCCGGCACAGCGGTGACCACACCTGTTCAGCTGAGCCTGCAGGAGCTGCACAGCCAACCCAGAAGGGCATGAACCCTACATTCCAAAATATCAAACAACTAAAAATAAGTCTGCTTGACTGCTGCACAGAAAATTAGAAAATATTGCTAACAGAAACCAAAGTACATCTAAATAAATGGAAAGCTATACTGTGGATTCAGGTACGTATTCACAATGGTGGGTGATCTCCCCCAGAAGGGGTAAAAATCGGTTCTAGGGGGATGAAAAATCTAACTGTCCTTATGTACAAGCACAGATAAACGGTATATCTTGTGGCATTAAAATTTCATGGAGGTGAGGGTGGGTAATTGGGGGAAATGTTTAAAAAAGACTCTTTAGGAGAAATATTGGGGGGGGGGGAGTTCGAGAAACACTGAATTAGTTAATATATCAATTCTTCCAAACCAATTTATAGATTTAATTCGTTTCTAAGCAAAATTCCAATAGATTGTGTGTGTGTGGGTGTGGATGGGGTGGGGTGTGTGTGTATGTAAACTGACAAGCTGGTCATCAATGTATATTGAAGGAAAAGGAAGGATGGAATGTTACTGTACCGTGTATCCAGACTTATGATAAGGCTACAAGAATAAGCCAGGGTGGTACTGGCCCAGAGGAGGCAAAGAGATGTGTGTCTTTAGAAATTAGACAAATAAAAATAAAAATTACAATGCAACATAATTACAGATCCATCAGAATAGCTAAAATTAAAAAGACTGGCAACATCCAATGTTGGTTGGTGAGACCGCAGAATAGAAGTTGGCAAACTTTCCCTGTAAAGGGCCAGATATTAAATTTTTTAGGCTGTGATGTCAAGAGACAAAACCAAGGAGATACACACACACACACGCACACACACACGAATGTACATGTGGCGTTTACATACACACGTGTACTATTTTACAATTTTAACTATACATAGTAAAAATTTAACATAGTTAAAATTGTAAAATACATATATATTTATGTATATATATGTGTGTCTATATATGTATAATATATGTATATTCCATGTTTAACTCTGCCTTATTCTTGGCAAGAGACACTCAATGCACAAAATAATGAATGAATCAATTACCTTTAAGAAAACAAGCACCTTTCTCTTTAGTTAAATACATTAATTAAATAGACAAACTTTTCTTCCTCTAGAGCTGACATTAGTCTCAATTTCCACATTTGCAAGAGAATGGGTCATCAGCTCTCACCCCAAATACTTTGATGATGTATTTCTTAAAGACGGTTTAAAGATTGCAAGATGATACTTGAGGGCACTGTGAGCAATTGCCTTGCCAGATGTTGTCACTTCCCTCTGAGTTGTTCTTAGAAGACTGAACCCAAGTATCTACAAACACAACAAAATTCAACAAAGGAGCCATGTTCGGTCCTGATTTATTTATTCAGTGTGTGAGGGAAGACAGAATTTTCAAAACATTGAGTTTCTCTCTTGGCATTTAGTAATTCATCGATTCAACAAATATTTAATTAGAGCTTACCATGCCAAAACTTTTATTTTTACCATTTTAATGCAAATATTTCTGAAATATTTTTTATCTTTCTCTGCCTTGTACACACAGAATGCTGAGCATAATTTAATCTTTTCTTTATGATTCAGCCTCATTATGGAAACAAACTATACTCTAAAATGTTGGCTTTCAAATACTGTATATTTTAGCTGAGAAGCCTTGTTATACAATTTAACATACAAAAAAGATTTTTTAAAAAGAGTTGAAGTGAGAGATGAGGATATGGCCCAATCCCACCCACTTGGCACCCCTGGGAGAGCACGGGACACCAAGACTCCAGGAATCATCACAAGAAACCTCTGGAGCCGCATTGTAACACTCTCAAGGGCTGCTGAGAGACAGACGGCTGCTCCCATGCTCAATGATCCTAAAACATGATCCAAAATTGCTGTTGTTTTTTTAAGTCTGAATGTGTTTCATAGCGTCCTTCTCAAGATCAGCAATTGCTTCTTGCCGCCTATCTCGTGGCTCCCTGTATCTGCCCTCCTCCACCCACCCACCACCCCACATCTGTGGTTTCTGCAGATGAGAAATCAAAGGCACCACTCTTCATAGGCGTGTGGGTAGACCAAGAGTCCAAAGGCTGGTAAGGACTGGAGAAGCTCTTTCTTGAATAAAAGACATGGGCTTTAGGTTCTGGACCTTGAGTATTTATTTTGACAGTCACACATTAGCTTTTCTGTCTAATTTCTGTATTGTCAAATGTATATTAAAAGATTGGGATGTTTAGATATGTCAGGAAATTCTCTACCATCAAGGTGAGCCTGAATTAGCATTGTAGGTAGTGATTCTGTTTTCTCAACTAAGGAAATATTTCTAGGATCTCACACACTAAGAACTGTATCTACTAGTAACCTTTAAATGCAAATATTTGGGTTGACTCCTGTACATTTAAATATACTTTTATAAAATACTGGTGGAGAAGTTATTCTCCACCTCGCACACACACATATAAACATGAAATCTGTGCCCTTCATCTAATCCAAAATTGTTGGAATTCACTGAGTGAAAGTTGTCCCCAGAAATCAAATTGTTAAATCCATTCAAAGATGATATGTTCATCTCTGGCATTTCGGAGCCCTAATAATGGTGGCCATCTTAGTCAATTGACATCATTTCCTGATATTACGAGAGCATTGGGTAAAAGAATGCATTAAATACACTTCTAAGAGGAAAATCTAAAAGATACTGGCAGGACAGAGCAAGCAAAACATAAAGGCACTTGGACTCAGTTACATCCAATGACCAGTTATAGAAATAAAGTCAGTTCAGTTACTTAACCCTGACTGTATATTTCTCTGTGGGCCTTAAGCATCCTGCAAATTCAACTTCAGGTTTATTTCACATCACAAAAAAACATTTTGTCTATAACAAAACTATTGAGTTTGGGGAAACCACAATTTTAATGAAACTGAATATAGTATCTAATTTCACATATGTATAAAATCTACAGAAATCAATTCAAAATATAAGCAGAATAAACAGATAATCTTCCATTTCTTCACAGTAATAGAGCCTTACTTCCTGTATCTCATTTTAAATAGTGTGAATCCCTCCTCCTGAAAAGAGATCAGTTAAAAAAAAATAACAATATTTTGCCACTGATACATAATCTTTTAAGACCTATCAGAATGTGAGAAATATTTCCCTAAAAATTTAAATGAACTGCTGAGATTAATAAAAATACTTTATGGCTACAAATCATATCCTCTTTGAGCAATTAACAGTTGCCTTGTAGGTACCACAAGTAATTATTCATTTGAAAATAATTCAAGGTTCTTGAAATAGACCTATAGGAAAATTCAGGCTATCTGGTGCAAAGAATGGAGTGTTAAGAAAACTCACCACACACTCAGCCCAGACGTTGCAAATCCTGTTATTCTAACTCAGTAAAAAGGTAGAAAAACAAAGTTAACTTTTTTCTTTTTGCCTTTAATTGAAGAAAAAAAAAATAAACCTTTTTTTTCTTACCACAACAAGTATCAAATTTATACAAAACTTTAGCTCATCAAAAAGAAGCCAAGGCATAAAAGATTATTCAACATTAACAGTAAAAAAAAAAAAAAAAAAAAAAAAAGATAAAAGCCAGAGTCCATCAAAGCCATTTCAGCAGCTGCTGCTACATTCTGCACGAAAGAGTCCACGGGAGAAAGCTAAACTTTAAACAGGGACCAAGGCACCCCTCCAATCTGCACTGGGGATATTTTATCAGCTTTACTCATTCAAAGAGACTATGAGCCTTGAAATCAGATAGAAACGCTTTCAGGGCCCCCTGGTGGTGATTTATAGACCTTGGACACCAGATAAAAAATGATCATGAATCAAATAAACCAAAGCAGCCAGGACCTAAGACCAGGCTCTACAAACTAATATCCCCTCGACGTGACTCTCAGCGTTTTCAGCGTGTTTAGTTTGTCCACCTCAACCGGAGCTGATTCAATCTCTCTACATGCAGCCTCCCGCAACAAAATGTTTGTTCGTGCCTCTCAATTTGCTACAACTTAAAAAAAAATGAACAGTTAGCACCTTGACACAAACAAATCTCCCTGTCTCCCTCTTGCGATAATTTTAACCAAAAGCATATTGTACAACACTGTGCTAAATGTTCTGCAATACAAACTCATAAATCTGCGTGGAATCTGCTTATTTACTCACTCGCAGCACGGGCAAATGAATTACTCTTCGCTTAAATATTTCAAGTGTCGATATGTTGCCAAGAGTGGTGGATTTAACAGGATAGAAAAGCGTATGCAACTGATTGTCAACAGGAATTACAACCCCAAAGAAGGAGCTAATCAATGGCCTATTAAATCTGGCATGCTCTACCTAGCCGGGTGAGGTTGATCCCATAAACCACTCCTCTAAATCTACCTGAGAGGTAGATGGTCCAATTAGTAGACACCGAATTCACCAAAGAACCTGCACAAGGTGTTCAAACCTTGGCTGAATATCATAATCAACTGGGAAGTGTTTTTAACATGAGGAAGCCAGCCTACTCCTAGAGGTTCTGATTTGACTGGCCTGGAGTGAGGCCTTGACTTGAGTACTTTGTAAAAGTCCCCAGATCATTCTTAAAGAGAGTCAGGGCTGGGAACCCCCACACTAGTCCCAGGGGCCCTAAGCTAGGCCGTCAGTCAGGCTGTTCCCATGTCTGGATGTGGCTGAGTCCGTACTTCAAAGGGTCACTTTCTTTTTTATCTTTCTCATTTTTTAATATATATTTTTATTGAAGTTTAGTCAGTTTACAATGTTGTGTCAGTTTCTGGTGTACAGCACAATACTTCAGTCACACAGGAACATACTTACATTCATTTTCATAATCTTTTCCACCATAAGTTACTACAGGATATTTAACATAGTTGGGAGTTAGAGATTTGCAGATACTAGCTAACATATATAAAATAGATAAAGGGTCACTTTCTATGTCCATCTTCCCCTGCTTTTGCCATCCCCTCCTCTTTGTGATTACATGCAGGACTGTAACACAGCCAACCATAAACGCTACCCACCATTTAATATGTTGGGTTGCAGCCAGTCATAAATTTTGAAATCTCATGCTCACAAGAATTATGAAACCTGAGCTCACAGGGTAACTTTGAAGTTATAAAGTTGCTGAGTTATATTTTTTGTTGTTACTCAACCCTCAAAGGTGTCAAATTTACTGGTGGGCCTCTCAGCAGGATTTTGCTGTGGACTCACACCTTCTGGACTCATCTTTTATCCTTGGCTTCTGTGCTATCGCATTCTCTTCTTTCCTCTCCTAACCTCCCTGGCTGCTCCTTCCCATTCTTACACCAGTGGTGTAAACTGTGAGAACACAGCGAGCTGGGCCCCACCCTCAGAGTTTCTGATTCAGCAAGTCTGGCGCGGGGTGGTCCAAGAATTTGCATGTGGAACAAGTTCCCAGGTGATCCTGCTGCCACTGGTCTGAGGACCACACTCTGGGAACCACCATTCTCCACTGCGTTGTGAGGTCCCTCAAGGCTGTCCCCTCATTTTACTCTGCACCCTCCTCCTATACAGTTACAACAAATCCTTCCCCTTAAATTGCACAAATGACCCCAAGTTTATCTCAAGGTCAGACCCCTTGTAAGCTTCCTTTATGCTCCATTGCCTACTCAGCTTCTCCACTTCATGGTTTCAGTGGCATCGTCGTCTCTACCACACTCGGGATCTTGACCCTACTCATATCAGGTCCACTGCCTTCCAGGGCTCCGTCACTCAGCGAATGGCTTCCCTGCCCAACTGCACAGGCCGAAGTCCTATAAGTCACAAGTGACACCGTCCCCTCCCTTCTGCCCATAACTAACAATCAATTCATTCCAAAGTCTATTTGTTTACCTCCCAAATATTTCTCACAACCACCACCTCCCTACTATTCCAGGCTACCGTTATCTCCCACCTGGACTATCATTCTCCCCAATTCACCCTGCATCTCAACGCCTCCAACTCTTCTAGTTTCCTCTCCACACTACAGGCAGTTTAGGTTTGTTTGTTTGTTTGTTTAACAAAAATCTGATGACCTCACCCTCTGCCTTTCAATGGCTTTAATCTAATTTAACTTAGTTTACAAGTCCTAGAAGGCCCCAGCCTCCACCAGCCTTGCCTAATGCTACTTTCTGTCCTGCTCTCTGAGCACCAACCCCACGAGCATTCTCTCAGTTTCCTGCCTCCATCCCCCGGAGAGATCCGGCCCATGTTGTCTGACACTGCGCACCATCCCGCCCTCCACTCACCCTTGCCTAGTTAACCCCTAACCCCTGTTTATCATTCAACCTTCCAGTGAAGTGTTACTTATTCTGAAAAGTTCTTTGTTACACACGTGCACTTCTCAACTCTGTAAGACCCAACACTTTCTTTATGACAAATATTTTATGTCTCCTTTACTGTCTTAAAATTAAATTTACAAATCCTATAATCTCCCTATACATAAAATTTTAAAAACAATCAATGCAGTGCCCAAGCCACGCTATAGAGCAGAAAGAAAAGTAATATAATAAAAAGCAGTATGTATTTCCATGTGTAAATGATGAGTTGTGACCACAAGAAAAAGTCTAGTAAATTAATACTTTATATTGCATGTGATTCCATACATATAACATTGTGAATGAAAGTGCCCCAAAGGAAGGAAGAAAGGAAGAAAGGAAGGAAGAAAAGAAAGAGAGAGAGAGAGAGAGAAAGGAAGGAAGGAAGGAAGGAAGGAAGGAAGGAAGGAAGGAAGGGAGAGAGGGAGGGAGGGAGGGAGGGAGGAAGGGAACAATGATAAACGAAAAAAAGAAAAAAAAAAAAAAAAGAGCCCCAAATGCAGACCAAGACATGTTTGTTGTCCTGGTGACATCAGCAGCTTTGCCACCAGAAGCACCATTTTCCAAAGTGGTGAACAACTTCCACTCAAGTTGCAAACAAATAAAGTATATATTCTTATAACAATTTACACTGAAGTAACATTCTTGGGAAATTCTACGTTATGTTAAAATCATGCAAAAATACGTTTTATTGCTGTGTAAAGTGGAGTTCAGTTCCAAGCTCAGATAATTAGACACAGAAGTATCCAGAAGGATATTTGAAAGTCATGTGTGAAGTGAGACGATACTTCATGTAGAGGGCTGTCCTGGGTGCTGTAGGCCGTCTAACACTCTTTCTCTCCCACAAAATGCCTCCAGTCATTTTTAGATGCAAACAATCAAGCTCCTGCAGATTTCCAAAGTTCCTCTTAGGCGCCAGCCCTGCCCCCATGAGCAGGTAAGAGTAGCCTTTGCCCTTTGGTACTTACACATCCCATGTGTACTCACAGAACCCTGCTTTTCCTTTGTAATGATACATCCACATGTAAATATTCAACTAATATCTGGCACCTCCAGGGCACCAGGAAAGCAGAGTCTGTCTGTGCTTTGCTCCCCACTGTATACGAGTGCTTTGCATGGTACCAGCACACAGTGGGCACTCCATTTTGCTGAACAAATGATTGGACAGAACTCCTGTGGTGCTGTGTGCTGAAGGAGCAGACAGCTCTGTGCCTGGCTGTGCACTAGTGCCAGAGAAGGCACCAGCCAGCGTCCAGGACAGCCAACACAGACCACTGCCTTAACCATTAGAGTTCATGTGTATCTGTCCTGTTGTCTTCGAGCGGGTTGCTGTAACAAAATCCCACAGATGAGGTGGCTTATAAACCATGGAAATTTATTTCTCACAGCTCTAGGGGCTGAAAGTCCAAGGTCAGGGTGCCAGCAAGGTGAAGGCCATCTCTGGCTACAGGTAACTGACTTACTGCATTCTCACATGGCAGGCAGGAGAGAGGGAAAGTAAGCTCAAATAGTTATTAGGGCACTAGTCCCATTCATGAGGGCTGCACCCTCGTGACCCAATCTAATCCCAACCACGTCCCAAAGACCCATCTCCTAATACCATCACATGAAGAGGGCAGAGTTTCAACACAAGAATTTGTGGGCAAACATTCAGTCCATAACGTCTGTTACATTTAATACATTTCCTTTTTCCTTGAGAATTGCCAAGTTAAGCTTGTGCTTTCATTTACAGCAATGCCAAGGTAGAAGCCCAACCTCACTATCCGTAATAATCCCTCAAATGTGGTTGAAAGGACCAGAACACAAGTGTGCCATAAAAGCCAATCTGGAGGAGGAAACAAAAGAGCTTCCGGTTCAGTTTGCTGACTTCAAGTTATTCACAAGGACTACGAGTACCCAGGGTCATGGGGCACCTGGAAATCATTCAGATCACTACTGCTTTATGTCACATGTGATTATCAGGACCAGAAAGAGTGCCCAGGTTACTGCAAGTTACACGCATTGAGAACTAGCCAGAACCACGCTAGGTTCATGATGGGCTGAGCGCAAGTCACACATGAGAAAAAAGATACACATTTTTGGTGTCCTCATTAAAACTGATATATGTTTAAGTTTCTCCTCTCAACATATTTCTTATGATTTAGAAGGTGATATCGTCAAGCCATATAAATCTGCCCCAATTTATTGAAAATTGTGGCATTAGATAACAGGTTCGAAGGACAAACAGGCAAGACTGAAACAACATGACAGAGAAGAGATGGCTCTGGGTGAAAATATAATTCCATGGTTATGAAATGTGCATGATGACACATCTTTTTAAAATTAAAAATAGGTAGACAGTCAATTACTTAAGTGAGAAACAGGACAAGTGAAATGTCTAAGAAAGATAAAACTACCTGTGTCTGTCAAACAACATTTGCATGTGTACAATGAGTGAAGCATTAATCAGCAGTTAAGAAAGATAGCATAACTGTATGAAGAATTAAGAAACGATTGTACTTAATACAGGAAAAAGCTCTTATCATAAAAGCCACAAAAGCCTAGAAGTTTTAGATTAAGACATGGCAATATATAAGTTATTTAGAAACATCATAATATCTACCAGAAGAGAGAGATGGGAAAGGTAAAGGAAGTCGCCACTGGAATAAAGATTGGAGTGGGAGACTTATTTTTTTGTTGTAAATGTCACAATACTTTTTTCTTTCCATTATATATAACTATTATCTTGATAACTTCTTAATACTTAAGCTTCTAAGAAGGTCCATAATCAAAGACTATGAGCCACATGAACTCTTAAAGGATGCATTTATCTTATTCTAAGCCCTGTTTAAAAATGGTATAATTTAGTATGCTGTTTCAGTCAAAAAAAAATCCAAGTTCTCAAGATCTTAAACACAAGTGCAGAACTTCAGCAGTTAGGGCTGTATTTTATCAGACAATGGTTTTGGAGCAGACTGTGAACTAAAAACTTCAAACCCACAACCATAGTGACTTAAGGCTAAACTGCACATTTTTGGGTAACTTCGTGACCATAAGTTATTTTATGAACTGAAAACAGTGAGCTAAGTCTACAGGTTTAGCCCCTGTGTCTCCTTGTGGGTGTACATGCATGAATTCATCTCTCACCGTGACTTCTTAAAACACATATTTTTTTAGCTGAATAGGTATACAGAACTGAAGCGCACCCTACTGAAGAAAAAGAGATTGTAGAGATTGTGTTTCTTTTATAGACTTCATGTTAAAAAAAAGAAAAAAAGAATAGTTTACTATAAAAAAGTTCTGTACCCTAGGGAAAATTATGGTGTTCAGGATTATGAACCTGTCAGGCTATAAGTAATGAGTTAGAAGCAGCATCTGAAATTGTGATTAATCTGCTCATGATTCAGTTGACCCTACTTGGCAGCCTTGACAGCAAGTGGAAAGATCTTCAGTCCTAACGTTGCTTTGAGTAGAAACCCACGGAAGCAGGTTCTCAACGACAAAATTCTTTGAAGCTTTCCAAGTAAATGGTGAGGTCGGCGGAGAGGTAATCTAGCACAACAGGTCGATATAAAGAAACAGGTTTATATAGCCTGACCCTAAGATTTTGCAGGTGCTTAATGGTTTAAATCCTGTGCCCAGAAGAGGCTTCACTCTTCCCCTCCCCAGGGTGTCTGAGCTGTACCGCATGACTCACGTGTGTGTGCCTAAGAGGGCACGCCAAGGAGGAAAGGAGGACTCGGAGCATGTTTGTTCATTCAGTCACTTCCCACTGAGTACTGACTACGTGCCAAGCACCACACTGCGTGCTGGAAGACAAACAGAACATGTGCCAAGAGCTCAGAGTACAGGAAGCACATTTTTGATGAGCTCTCTGGCTACTTCCAGCCTGCATGAGGGTTTCTTTAAAGACACAAAATAGCAAGCCAAAGGAACACCTTATTGACATTATACGCTATTTATTGATAGCACTGTTTCAAGCCCTCGACACGTATTTACTGACTTCATTCCCTGAACAACCTTACGAGGTAATTACTAACATCATCTTCATTTTGCAGATAAGGAAACGAAGCAGAAAAATGTAAGTAACTGGCCCCAAGTTTATACAGCCTGACTCTAAGACGCTGTCGGATTAGGGGATGCCAGCTGGTTATCCCTCTCTCACAGACATGAGGCAGATTAGAAGAAAAGGGTGGAGGACAATAAAGAGACAGTCTTACTGTACAGTCACAGAGAATTTCCCCAAACATAGGGGCACAACAACACCAACACAGCTACCCTAATAGGCACTGAGCCAACATACCACACTCAGAGCTCAGGCCTCCCTTGTCTACACCTGCCCTCTTCCTTCAGGAAGTCTTATGCTTGGAAATGCATAGCCAGCTACTTGCAAAAAGTTGCGCATGATAATGAAGCACTAAGTATAAGGCTTGTTCATACAAGGGTGAGCAGAGAGGACTTTAAAAAAAAGAGGGGGAAAAAGGCAAGAGGAAATAACTAACAATGTACACTTCTTTAGCACCTTTAGCTCCACTGCAGTGCCTTATCTAAGAAAATGGGTGGAAGATAAACCACTGCAGGAACTAAAGGGCCCAGAAAACATAGATGAGATTGATGCCGTCGACGCGCTGGAGAGATGTCTACTGCAGGGGATAATGAGGCATGTGCATGATAGGGAGATGCACTGAGGCTGCCACCTCGGGATCCACTGGAAGATACAGGTGCATCACAGAAGGACCTCCAATGCCTATGGGAACTTCTTAGGCAGTTCCTTGCCCGTGGAAATGCCTGGGGCCTCCCCCTGTTCCAACCTTGAGGCAAGGAGCTAGATAAGGGGTGACGACTAGGAAAACAGGTAGGGTAACCGCCCATCACCAATAAGTGATTGTTTGCCTGGGAAGAAAGCACTTCCAACCAACAACAAAACGAAGCAGAACCAGCTCACCAAGGAAAATCAAGACAGTCAATGACTTTTTACTTTTTTTTTTCCTCTTCCTCCTCCTCACTGCAATGTCCAAGGAACAAGCACAAGAAGGAGGAAGGAAGAAGAAAGTAGCAGACAAATGCCTCATTCCTCCCCTTCAGATCTTTGCCGAGGACCACCTAGACTGCTCTAGAGGGAGGAGGGAGATCTGAGCTGAATAAGAGATTGACAGATTCAATAGGTAGATTTTTTTTTAATAACTTAAGATGAAAAATTACAAAAATCAAACTGAAATATTTTTAAGGGGCCCCACAACACAGCAGATCCAGAGATCTGACAGGACAAGGTAAGAGTTAAAAAGCCAAATTCTACCATGCTTGCAGCCCAGTGAGCCTGAGATCCCTCCATCAAACCAGTTACGGTGGATTTGGTGTATGGGGGGGAAAATTATTCAATGAATATGGAAATAATCTCAAGATGTATCTTCAAATCCCGACTATGAGGCATTTTTGTAAAATCCTAAGCTGGATAATTCAAGTTTGAGGCTAACTCAACTTCTAATTATCAATGTTCTAATACCATTAATGATACTGGATATAAAACTTGCAATTTATTAATGCCATTAATAAATACCTGATATAAAATATATCCTGGGTGTCCTGGACAGAAACGAGCAATTAAGACCCATGTGACAGATGGGATTAAAACCCATGTGACAGATGACATTGGCAATAAACATTGTGATTTCAAAGAAAAAGAAAACGATTTCCACTTGGATCTGCACCTAAACCCTGGGCCAGACTGGCCACTGAGCCAGCATCAGTATTTTGTTATTTCCCAGTTCATATTAATTGTAGATAGTAAGAAACAACTTTTAAAGGACAACTAGATTGCTATATTAAATTATCTAAAGAAAATGTAGAGGGTGGTTAGCTCAGTGGTAGAGTGCACGTTTAGCATGCATGAAGTCCTGGGTTCAATTCCCAGACCTCCATTAATAAATAAATGAATAAATATATAAATAAATAAACCTAATTACTTCCCCCCAAAAAAATAATTAAAAGAAACTTTTAAAAACGATGCTAACTGATGCAGAAAAAAATTTAAAAATAAAGAAAATGTACCTTCATGTTTCTTTTTGCCTTAAAAAAAATATATTTTAACCTGAAGGTGCAGGCTAAGGTGAAGATCTAACCAATACTGGGCCTAATTCTTCCTTTGAGCTACCCAGGGCACTGGGCCCCCTTGTTTTAGCAGAATTGTTTTCCTGGTCTAAAGCCAGATGTGTGACCCCCATTTCACTATCTCCTTCCAGTGTGTGTGGAATACGTAAGAACACAGAATCAAATTTTTCTGCAATCATCAAGCTGGATGATTGCATCAGAGGGAACCCTGCTCCATCTTCTCCCAGGAGAAAGGACTCTACAGATGCCCCCCGAGGCTCTGCTCTGAGGAGCTGATGCCACACCCTTCCGTCCAGCCCTGGCATTCCACGGGTCCTCCCGGACACCATACCCCTGGCTTTCTCATCCCAGATTGGGCTCCCAGGCCCCCCATTTGGGGAAACAAGTTAGAAATTCTGGCAAACAGGATGAGTTAGTCTCTGCACATCCTTACATAAACCTAAGCAAGGGAACCTATGGAAGTTTGCAACAGACTGTTCCGGGTCATCAGCTGGAGAATCAAACCAGCTACTCATAAATTTCATATTTTCAGTATAATGTTCAATTAAGGTATATGAAGATGCACTCCTCTCAGGTTTCAGGAACCAGATTTTTCCCCCCTGTATTCTAAAAATGGATAAGCAGTGTCAGTTTTCAGCATGGGGTTTCAAGAAAATCTCATCTCAATAATCATAACTCTCTACCCAGGGCTAACACACTCTCTTTGCTCTGATGCAGAAAGGTGACCTTGGCTTGGATATACTCTTCCCAATTAGTCACATGAACGTAGTTAGAATTTCAACCCGAATTTCTGGTACAAAATACAGAAATTCTTCCACCAGATGCTTTGATAAGTGCAGTTTAATTACATTCACTCAATGAATGATTACATGAATTTATTTTAAATTTTTTTAATTAAATTCTTTGGAGGGGAATTAATTAGGTCTATTTATTTATTTATTTATTTAATGGAAGTCCTGGGGATTGAACCCAGGACCTCATGAATGCTAAGCATGTGCTCTACCACTGAGCTCTTCCCTTCCCCTTTGATTACATGAATTTATAAGAGATTTATTTCCCTCATCCCTCATTTTCTCTCCCTAGAAGAAATTCCAGTCCTCAGCTCGAGGGCTTCCCCACAGTTGTTAGTTGTAACGGGCTGACCCTGTTCCTACCTAACTCTCTTTTTAATTCTGCTCCATGTGCATGAACGATAATGACAGCTGTCACTTAAAACGCTGAGCATCATAGTAAATGTGCCTAGCCGATATAATCTCACTGAAGCCCCACAAAGCTCTATGTCCCTTCTACAGATAGAGAAATTGAGGCCAAAAATGAATAAATATTTGCCCAAAGTAACATAGCCAGTAAATGCCAGAGCTGGAATTCAAGCTTATAGCTATCTTACTCCAAGCCTGAGTCCTTAGCCACTAAATTTAATTTTCTTCTCTTGGAATCAAAACATTTAGTTTGGCAACTATAAAATACTATTTATACTAAATATGCATTATATATACAGCATTTTATGGATATAATTTACATGTATAATAATTGTTCATATTTATGTGTACTATATTTATTATTTTAATATATCTATGTATTATATATTACTATACATTTGTACATATATGGTACCTTTTCAGAACAATATCATATATGTACTATGAATAGCAGGAATTTTTACTCCCAGACAGCTCACCACCTGCACTCTACCTTCAATGAATACATCAACTCTACAGGTCTTCTCTTAATTAAATTAATCACTAAATCTTACCAGTTTTATCCTCCAAATACACCCTTGATTCATTCTTTTCTTTCCATTTTCCCTGTCATTAATTTATCCAATATAATTTAAATCAATTGATTGAGTGCCTACTATGTGCTAGGCAGAGTTCTGGAACCCAAGGATGGTATGTCTGTCTCTTAAGTAGCTCACAGTGTACTAGAAAGTAAGATAATCAAGAGAACACTTTACCACCCAGTGTGAGAGGAGCATAGAAACACAGCGCAGGGGCAGCGCCAAGGAGGGAGGGAGCAGTCCTGCCCCGGGGTTTTGGGGAGCTCCCCGAGGGGGCTGCACTGAAGCTGAGTCTTAAGGGATGATGAGAAGGAGGCTGACCCTCGCAGGCAGGCGCAAAACTAAAAGGAGGCAGGGAAGTGGGGGAGGGTGTGCCAAGCAACGGAGACCACAAGGGGGCATGAAACAAGCACCATGAAATCCCTTCCCTTTATTCCTGGACTAACCAAACAGCCCCCAGATCCCCTTGTCCAAGTATATCTGAACATCGCTGATCAAAAAAAAAAAAAAAAAAAGTCCTCCAAATGCATAATTTTGACTACCCTCACCGCTCTTCTCAAAAGCCTATATTCTCAGAAATTATGCCCAAACTTCAGCCTCTTACGTAAGGACCTTGTGATCTGTTCCCACATTTCCTTATCTTCACTAGTACTTACCCAACTCTCCCTCAAAAACTTCTGATGAGTCCACTCCCTTGCAGACAGGAGGCTCCAGCCCACCTTACACCTCTGTTAAATCACCCCCCAACCAAACTCCATCCATGCTTAGGGCCCAGCTCCTGTGCCACCTGTCCTTGCCCCTCCTTTACCTGCTCCAGCTGCCAAAACTGCTGGGCCACTGGCACCATAAACTCAGAATTTTACACCCAAAAAAAAAAAAATTCTCCCCATTTAGTCCATCCTCCCCATCTGCCCACTGATACTCAAGTAACAATCCATTCCTACCTTCACTCATCCAAGAGGTATTTGCAGATCATCTATGATATGGAATTCTTCTCAAACTAAATGTTCCCTGCTAAACTCATTTTCCCCATCTCCCTTCGTCCTCTCCACCACCGTTCTCCAAGCTTTCTTCCTCTTCCTGTATCCCAGACAACATATCTCACGCTGGAAATTTCAGAAGCATACTTCCTCCTCCCTCTCTCTTAACTCCCCCATCCCATTGGTCACCCAGCTATGCTAATTCTTTCTCACACAGTATATCAAAACTCACTCTGTCCTAGTCCCATGACCTTCATAATGACCCTACTGAACCACTGAATCAGACACCTGAGCATCTTGCCTGTTCTCTCCACTGCTGTCAGGTCTTCTCAAACATTCACGGAGCACCTACTTAACTCCAGGTGCCGTGCTGGTGTGGGAAGTCTAAATGGGAATAAAGACATCTCTGACTTCCACCAAAAGCACGAGCATTTTGGCGGTGGGAGCTTTGACTAATCCAACTCTATTTTGCCAGCACCCAGCCCATTACCTGGCACATCCCCGTGGATTACTAGGTACCAGTTTGAAAGAATCAGTGAATAAATGGAACGTTCTAAGTGTAGGCGGTCTCTAAAGATGAATAAAATAACATTCCTGTCTTCAAGAGAGGGAAATTAGCTGTGAAGTAAAGACCCAGACAACAGGTGTGATACGGGTAGGTAGTTTGATAAACTGCATAAAACCAGGTGATGAAGAGTCAGACTTCTCACAGGTTTTGCTGGAGTGAAATAGCCAGATAAAGGGTTGGGAGGCAGCGGTTGCTTCCCTAAAACTCATTCTGCAAAAGTAGTCCATTTTTTTAAAACTTTTAAGGAAATAAGTTGACCCAGTGGTTGTTAAAATCACTATGAAAGGACCATTAAGTGAATCCCAACACTACGCTGGGAAAGTATGGGGTGAGCAAACACAAGGGAGGGGAGACGTGGCTTGTACTCACGTGAAATAAAGCAGCAGTAAAAATGAACCGCTAGGAAGTAAGTTGTAGAACTTACCAGCTTGCAGCTGGTAGCCACTACCCACATTTACTCACACAGGTTGTTCAGGAAATGGCAAAAGTCGTATTTCGGAAAATTCTCTATCCGCGATATGGCATCTTGGATTAGATCCCGAGATAGAAAACAGACATTTGTGGGAAAACTGGTGAAATCTGAGTAAATCTGTAATTTAGTCAATAGTAATGAACCAAAGTTAATGTTTTAATTTTCACAAAGGGCTCATAGCTACACGAGTTGTTAACACCAGGGGAGCCTGGGTGCAGAGTACCATCATTGCAGCATTTTTGTAAGTCCAAAGTCATGCCGAATAAAAAGTGCATTAAAAATAAATCCCGGTTCCGAACTCTTATTTCCACAAGGTACTAGATGAACAAGGGTCAGTCTGTGATCCAAGAATCCGTGGTCAGGCTGGAGGGTTCACTGTCCCGACCACCAGCCCCTACTAATATTCAAGCCTCACTCCCCAAGCCTGGCCCAAGCCCTGCACTCACCCCTGCACAGCTGCTCTTGTCCTCCTTAGTTAATTTACTAATTAAATTTTATTTTATTTATTAGGGGGGAGGTGATTAGGTTTGCTTATTTATTTATTTACTTATCTATTTATTTATTTACTTTAATGGAGGTGCTGGGGATTGAACCCAGCACCTCATGCATGCTAGGTACGTGCTCTATCACTGAGCCATACCCTCCCCACTCCCAGTCCTGTATTGTTATTTTGAAATATTGAGGCTTATCTTTGCCGGCCCTTTCTCTGGCCTCAGGTCTTTGCCTGGCTGAGTTTGTCTCCACAAAAACACCTTCTATCCTGAGTAGCATGCTGTCTGCGCCCCTTACAAATCTCTCTATTATATGACAGCATCTTGTTTCAACGTCTTTCTGAATTTAGCTCTGTGTAAAGTTACCTTGTTCATTCACGTGTTTCCCTTGTTAATATCTGTCTCCCGTCTCCAGGCAGGAAGCTCCCTGGAATCAAGAATCTTGCCTGTCTTGTTCACTGCTGATCCCCAGGGCTCAAAATAGTATCTGGCACAGAGTAGATCTTTCAGTAATAAATGAATACACTTATTGAGAGAAAGATTTCTGTTGAGTCTGTCACTCCCATTCTAGCCTCTAAAACTACTGTGGCAATAATCACTTGGAGAAGTGCGGTAATACTCCCCAATATGCTCCTCTCATTTTCAGATCCATCAGCTCTTTGAAGAGACGTTTGTGAAGCACCCGCTGCCTGCTTAGTACAACGCAGACCTGCAGAGAACCAGGGTCAAGACACGTGAAGGATGCAACTCCCTGCTTACTTACAGTAAGGCTGCACTTTCCTACACACTAGCGGGTGGTTAAACTTCTAGAAAATAGCATTTGAGAGTTTCCAGAAAAGTCATTTCATGTGTCCAAATGCAATGATTGGAGAGAGTGGATCAATTATTTCTGACTCACATTCTAAGGGGTTTGTGAAATAGACTGATTTCTTTTCCCAGTGAGATGAGGCTTTTCCCTTTTTTATTTGAAATGAAAAGAAACCATGCGCGCACAAACCTGCTTTTCATTTTACAAACACTTGTCTGAGGTTTAAGGATCACAAATGAAATTGAAAGAACGTTACGGGTAAGGCATGGTCCATGTTAAATTTAAGAATTTCTAGCAGGCAGGTAAAAGGCAGCATCTCTGCTCCCTGCTCTGTCTGCCGCTAGCCCAGTGCACGTGCACAGCGGGTACTGAACCAGGAACTCATTCCCAACCCCACTCCCAGATGAGGGTGTTGCCCTGTCACAGGCTTCCCTTATCACCAGCCTCCCTTGGTTGTTTAACTGTCTATCTTTTCCACGGAAGCCCTGTAAGCTCCAAGAAGATGGCCATGTCGATCCTGGCCCACAATGCTCTTCCTGGAACTTAGCACACAGCAATCACATACTCCTAGCACCAACATGTCAGGAAATAAGTGTTCAATAAGTGAATAATAGAGAAAGGAATATATTCTGGGGAGGGAGATATCTGAAATGGGAAGCCCAAGCAAAAAGTTTTAAGGACTTAAACCTATAATGAACAGGTACTAAAACAGACTCTAGCAGTGAGGGGCCAAAGGATTTTCAGAGGCATGTGATTACTTGCCACTTCCCCAAACTTCACAGGTAATTTTCTTAAGTCCATTCCAATGATACTTACTTGTTGACCAGACCTGGTCTGGGAAATGCACTCTATTAAAACTCCCACCCCCGGTTTTGAGAGAAGATGCAAGGTTATCATTTCCTATCCCTTTCCTAAAATCTGGGAGGGGTGGGGAGGGGATGGAATCACTAGCCTTTTATCTGTCAACTGAAAGGTTGTCAATCCCTAAAATTTAGCATTTCCAAGCACCTTCAGGGAACATGGGAGATACGCTAATTGTTGCACCTAAGAGTGATGGTTGTGAATTTCAAAGTCACAGACCCAACACTCAGATGTGCAATCATGTGAAAATGTTACCAAGTCCAAGCTGGTTCTGCACACTGCAGGACAGGTCAATAAAACGGGAGACGAAATGTTGGGGCAAGGAATACCAACTTTACTGGGAAAGCTGGCAGCCTGAGAAAACCATCTTCCCCAAGTCAGAATTCAGGCTCCTTTTATACTAAAAAGTGGTGGGAGTGTGGTTGTTTGTTGCAAACTTTCTGGTGTCGGAACCCTTTGTTCTTGCAGATGGCTCAGGTCAGGGTGTCCCTGTAAATCTATAATGAAACAAATGTTATTTTCTGTCCTGCAACTTTTTATCTTTCTATGAATGGGAAAGTGTTATACCGCTCAGGGCCTTGAGAATAGGTGATCCTGTATGTTTCAGACTCCAGGCAACATTCTTTTATGAAAGGTGCAGAACCAGTACAGAAAACAGAGCACAGTGTTAGAGCCAAAGGAACAGATCTAATATGAAGTCAGATTTGTTCTTTTCTTTGCAAAAATATATTATGTAAAATGGAGACACAAACAGATACGTATGCATATTCTGTGCTCTTGTATGTGACAGTCAGGTGTGGCCACAAGAGTTGAACAGGAGAGACTCAAGAAAACATAGTCTATTATACTCACGGGTCCTAGAAATAGAAGGCATGTCAAACCATGCAAGGCCACCGGGAAAAGCACCAGCATCTGATAAAGGCAGAAGGGGCAGAACCACAGGGAGAGACTAGGTCAAGACTTGTTTGGTGTGTCCTCAAGAAAAGCGAGGCAAGGCAAAATAAACACTTTGGGGTTGACTGGTTTGGATAATTTAGATGGATTCTAAGTTGCTTGGTACCTGGCCTTGGGATGATTAAGGCAGAGGAACGTTGTCTCCGGGTACACAGGCCAGATGCAGGAGGTGTGGCTCTGGATTAGTTAGTTTGCATATTTAAAGGCGCACTCCTGACTGAGTCTTTTGCTGGCTCTAAAAACTGGCTAATCCCTGGAGGGGCAATCTCTTTTCAGCCAGAAAGGGTTTTTTTATTTAAGATGTCAAAACTTCATAATATATAAAAAAATTAATATAAACAATACAATGTACATAAACACATATATAAAGACTGATACATATCAATTTAAACAGACACATATATACTTGAACTGAGATGTGTGTTTCTGTGTTATATGCCAGTTTAAATTTCTTTCTCATCCCTTAGCCTGCCTAATCATTAACAACTTAAGCACATCATGGTTTGTTTGTCTCAGTTTTCTAGTCCAATTCAGTGTTTTCTCAGTCGCTTTATTTATGTTCTGTTTAACCTCCCTCCCCAGTTTTCTCCCCCTCCCCTCTTCTCTGCGATTGTGTCTAATCCCCACAGGCTCATGCCCTGACACTCCAGGTGAACAAATCAGCTTTCATTGACTCTTTCAATTATTGTTCAGCTCGAATTGATTATTGCCAAAGGTAACTTGAGCCCATTGGGACCAATTTTGAAAGAAAAATACGAATTTCTGCAAGAACTATCCCAATTTTTTAACGTTGGCAACAATCTTTTTTTTTTTTTTTTTTTAATATACCCTCTCACACACACACAACAATGTCTACTAGCCAGTTAGACTAATTTCTGACCTGGACTCCTACAGGAGCCGTGGGTGACAGCTCTGGGGATTATGAACCTCTGTTTTTCAAACTGCAGCCAATCTATTAATAGTGTAGTAAAATTAATCTAAATGCATGCTAATCAGAACTTTTAATGGACTTGGAATTTAGGAGGAAATGAGTGACATCCATCAAAGGAAAAACATCAGTGTGAAACAAGAGTAAGAATATTGCTTTGAGAAATGTTATATTTAGTGTGGATTACCAAGTACCAAGTGACAGGGAAAGTGTATTTCTCACGAAAGAGAGAGGTCACACAAATTTAGAAACACATATATGTATGAAATTTAGGTATTACTCAATTTAAATCATCCAGGATCCAAAGAGGGTAGGAACATAAAAATGGAGACTCCCTAAGGCTCTGTGTTCAGCCTTGATTCTTCACTATTTCCACTGGGGAAACTCAAACGGCCAAATCGCCCCAGTACGCGGACAGCTCAGGCGCGATGGGAACCCGGTGCAGGGCCGGGCCTCCGCTCCCCTAGAGGGCGTTCCAAAGAATCCGTTCTCCAAGGGTACGACGCGCAGGCGCCCGGAAGCATTTCCGACCGGACACATTTCCTTTCTGCCTACCGTAAGCGTTTCTGCGATACATTTCCTGTTGGCTCAACTGCGCACGTGCGGTCTGGAAGGAAGTGACGTCACTCCAGAGCGCTGAGGAGCCAGGTTGTGGCCCCACCGTGAAGGCGCTTCACCGACAACATGTCTCATTTACCGATGAAACTTTTACGCAAGAAGATCGAGAAGCGGAACCTCAAATTGCGACAGCGAAACCTGAAGCTACAGGGTGAGATACGCGCGCGGAGTGTGGCGGCGGCCAGGGTTGCGGAGGGAGCCCGCACGTGGGCCGTGACGCGCGGCGGCTGCTGCGGGCGCCGCGGCGCGGGTGGCGGAGCCCTGCGGCCCCGGTGGAGCGCCGGCAGCTTCCCCCGGAGCACGCACGCTTGCGGGGCGCGGAAGGCAGCCCGGGCGGCCTCGAGTCGGGTCCGGTGCAGGCGCCCACTCTCCGCGTGGCCCCAGATGCGCCCCTGACCTTTCTGAGCGGCGGTTCCTCCTTAGAGTTTGTGCAGGAGGCTTCTTGAGGTCCTTCCCAGGCTTCCAGCAGCAATTCCGATTAAACCTGCCTGCTCCACTTCCACCCTCCCCTTTCTGCCTCCCTCACCAGCTTCAGGCACCACCTCATTCCCCCCAGCCCCCAGTTCTCATTTCCAGTCAGACACGTGGGACTTTCTCACCTCTACGCCTGTCCCTTTCTCCCCATCTAGTTCATGTCTATATCGCTTGGAAACAAGCCAAGCATCATTTTTCACAAAGCGTTCCTGATCCCGTTGCTTTCCTCTGCTCTCCACTCTATCCAAACTCCTGTAGAACTTCCTCACGTTCAGCTCCCCAATTGCTTTCTATGCTCTCTTGCCCTGCCTTCCCGTCACTTCTAATTTTACGTTATGAATTTCTTGAGAGCTTCTACAAATTTGCATCCTTAGCACATACTGACATGAAAAGGATTTTACATGAACGTCACTTTTTTCTCCTACCTCATTTGCAGTCCTAGTTTCCTGATAGTGAACCAGACGTCCTGAAGTTGTTCATGTTAACCTTTTTAGGTTCTGTGTAACGGGTAAACCCCTAGGTCAGTGTTGGAGGCATAATGCCTTACCCTAGTCAATTTCAATAGATCAGTTGACTGAAAAAAAAATCTTGGAGGAGAAAAGAGATGTGTGGGTTTTAAGAATAATGTTTTTGAAATTCCCTTAGATTTTCATTTCCTACAGAATAATAAAGCATTACTAACTATTTCTGGGTATTTAAAGGTGAGAATTAAAAGATGCCACTAACTTTTTCTATATATAAACAGAAACTTCGGTAAAGACATTTTTAGTTATTTATATATGATAAACATTGGGACAGATAAGTGGTTTCATAGGCAGAATTTTCAGTTTATTGATGCCTAGGAAAGTATATTTATCAAATACCTAACATTACAATGTATATTTTGTAACTACCATTTTCTGGCCTTATCTGTTTAAATATTTCACCTCATTGAAGTTTTCTTGTTCTGGACTCTTAACTCCTTACAGACAGAGATGTGGTTTTTTGAAGTTAAGAAATCAATGCAGCTTTCCCTTTTTCAGCATTGTTACTTAAAAAAAATTTTGTACCTGTCCTGTAGTAGAACACTGTAAAATTGGAAGTGGTTTTAACGTACGTGACAAGGAAGTAAAAAGTTAAATCATTTCAGTCCTGGTAGCCATGAAATTTCTCATTTGGGATTCTAGTGTTTTTAAGTAAATCTCTCCTTTGTCACAGTGTGTGTTCTGTTTCTTAACAGGGGCCTCCAGTGTGAGCCTTTCAGAAACTCAAAATGGAGATGTGTCTGAAGAAACAGTGGGAGGTGGAAAAGTTAAGAAGTCTTTAAAACAGTCTATGAATGTGGGCTTGTCAGAAGCTCAAAATGGAGATGTATCTAAAGAAACAGTAGGTGGTAGAAAAGTTAAAAAATCCCTGAAACAGTCTATGAATGAGGGCTTGACAGTAACCCCAAATGGAGACATATCTAAAGAAGCAGTAGGAGTTGGAAAAGTTAAAAAATCCATGAAATCGTCTGTGAATGCAGGCTTGTCAGAAGCCCAAAATGGAGATGTAGCTAAAGAAACAGTGGGAAAAGTAAAAGTTAAAAAATCCTCCAAGGAATCTACCATACTGACCAGTGAGGAAGCAGCGATGCAGTCTCCCAATTCAGATTCAAAAAAGAAGAAGAAGAAAAAGAGAAAAATGGTGGATGATGCTGGCCCTGGTACGTGCTTTGTTTGCTTTGAACTTAAGCCATTCAGTGTTTTATACTTATCTTTCTGCCTTTCCTCTGTTACTTTGTCCAGATCACGTGCAAGACTCCGCCATACTCACGGGCGTACTGGAAACTAGTCTGGTAGCTAAAGGAAGCGTTGGTGGGGGTGCATTTTAAGTTTTCTCAAGTTACCTAGTGACATGTCATGTCTAACAACCTTGAAGAAAACCTCGCTCTTAAATAAGAATCTCCTTAGAATGACAGAAATGTGCTCTTTTTGGCAGTTAACTGGGCTTTTGTGATGAACAGCACATACTATGATGTAGGATTTTAGGTTTACGTATTTGCAGAGAGAGTTGTGGGTTGCTGTCATGGAAGAAATCTTGGTTGATGGTAAGATCTATCTTCTTGGGTCCTTATGGATCAAAGGACTTTGCATTTACCTGTATTTTGCCCCATTTCTTTTTCCTATAAATTTCTGCCTTTGAAAGGAGACTTTGTTTTAATTTGGATACGCAAGATGTATAACTAGCAGTTAGAAGACGTCTGAATAAACGGAACTTTAATTTCCAAGCGAGTAGAATGGCCAGGATAGTGTTGGGGCTGAGTGGGGGGCAGCGGCGCTGTATTGTTTCGGAAGATGTTTGGATATGAATAAGCTTAGGTGAAAGAGTAGGCATCTTAACTGAGATGTGAGCAAGCAGAGATTTCCAGAGAGGATAGAACAGGTGTCAGCAGACTAGTCCGCCTTTTTGGCTGTTTTTGCAAATAAAGCTTTATTGGAACACCGCAGTGCCCATTTGTCTACTTGTCCTTTGTGGTGACAGAGACCCCATGGCCTGCAAAGACTAAAATGGTTATTTGGCCCCTTAAAGAAAAAGTTTGCCAGCACCTGGGTTAGCATATCTATTCAGCTCCTATCTGAAATAAAGGTTTCATTTAGAAAAGAGCTCTGAATTTTCCAAACATGCATGGCTGTCTGTTTGCTGCCTATATGCTATAGCACACCTGGAAGTTATGAGAAATTGTTTAAAGAAACAGTGAAACAAGATAGAGAAAAGCATAAGGATTTGTCATTACGGTTTTGATTTAAAGTGATTGTAACCCTATTCTAGAATTATTAGTGCCTTTAAGAATCTTGTTCTGAGTGTGCCTAAGGGAATGATAGTACAGGGCTGGGAGTTTAACTCCTATTGGGAACCTTTGAGTGACCAGCTGATGATACCTGTGGCCTTTGAACGTGTGGGTCTCGCAGAGTTGACCATCTCCCAGGAGGGTGGTGGTAAGGCCCAAGGAAGAGGCCAGTCCTGGGCTACGGAGAGTCCTGAGTTCTGGTGTAAGTCAGTTCTCTTCTGACTAACATCACTAATGCCGTAAAGGTATGGAAGCCCCAGCATGGTGGCTGACCCATTTGACCCAGAGTGGAACACTTAAGAGTGTGACGGTTTGTCTCTGGAAAGGTAACTTAGACGACTATGTCATGAAAGTTGTGAATGTCCAAATAAAAAGCCATCCGGCCTTCCCTTTCCTCCCCCCAACTGCTGACATTCGGGGAACAGGCCAGTTTCTGTCCAGCTAAGTAGATTGTCGTGCTTGGCTTTGAGGTTTATCTCTGGTAACATGAAGAGTCTTTGGTGTTTCTGTTCATCTTTTTTTAAAAATTAGCTTTTATAGAAACTATGTTTAATAGAGTAGGAGGAAAAATTGATGCTTGTTATGAGTTTTTTAAAAAAAATTAATCACATACCCTTGAATTTTTTCCTCAGTGAAGTTTATAGACTTGGGTGTGATGAGTATACTTAAATAGTTTAGTTCAGCTTATGAAAGAATTTCTTGGTTGCTTAAGATGGTGTAATATATTAAGAAGCCTTAAAAATAAAGTTTTGTTGGCAAGCCTACATGTCCCCCCAGGTTTTTTAATGTAACCAAATTTTTAATCATGAAGAAGAGATTCTTGGCAAATTAAAACTGGAAATGTGTTAAGCTTTTGCATATCCGGCTGTTTGCATCATACATCTTTTATTCTGTGATCTCATTTGGTATTTTTATTTTAAGAAAAAATGGGGGGGGGGCTTTGTCTTTTAAACCAAAGATACTAAAAAAGCAAAAACTGAAGACAAAGGAGACTCTGAAGACAATGGCCAGGCTCCTGAGGAAACAGAAGACAGTGTGGAGAAGCCAGAGGACGGGGACAATGGCAGCGAGGTGCCCAGCCTGCCCCTGGGACTGACAGGTAACTTTCAGGGCATTTTCTAGAGTGTCACGCCTCCCTGGGTTGTGCAGTTTGGAGGTTCAGTGGTGATATTTGATTTACCTGGAAAAAACAAGCATTGACAGGAAATGATTTTACATCCAAGTGCTGCTTTTTGTCTTCCATTCTGTGTGCCTTTGTTCTGATGGTTTCTTTCTCTATTTTTCCTTTTTCTTTATTCCTAACACTAAATATTTTAACATACGCCCAAACAGCTCTTGGGGTCCTTCCTCTGTTCCTTTGGTTTGCCACTTTCTCAGGCTCATTCCACGCTGTAGTGGGAAGATCACTGGCCTGGAAGCTGGAGAGCAGAGGTTTAACACTGGTTCGGTTAGTAAAGAGAGGGATGGAATTAACGTCACGGAGGGGCTTGTGCCAGGGTCACCTCCTTTGGCCTCTGTTTCTTTACAATAAAAAGTCAAGAGTTTAGACCAGAATCAGTTGCTCCAACCAGGAATGTCTGGACTTTACTCAAGTTGTTTGGTTGGAGTTTTTGGTTTGTTGAAATATTGAGACTTGCTTTAATCGCAGTTGCAGAGGTTATGGCAGTGGTTCTCAACCAGGGCAGTTTTGCCTCCCAGGTAGGGTGACCAGCTCATCTCAGTTAAGCATTCAAAGTCCTGCATCCTGTAAACCTCCTCTGTCCCCGGCAAACTGAGGGTTGGCAGCCAGCATGTCTGGTTGTCAGAACTGGAGGCGGGTTTCTGGCATCTAGTGGGTAGAGGTCAGAGATGCCACAGAACATAAACATATCATTCCTCTCTGAACTCTCCCCCTGCACTCCCATCCCCACCCCCACCCCGCCTTGACATGTTCATTCCATGCAAGTCCCTTGATGGTACCTCCTCTCCTTCCCTTATGATTTTGTTACAGTGTGGGCTCTGGGCTTTGAGTCCCACAGCCATCAGCAGTGGAGAGGCTTCGAAAGTGTGGGGTCTTTATCTTGGTGCTATATGGTAATGGCTGGGGTTTTGTCTTTTCTTACTGGAAGAAGCTTTTCTAAGCTAGACACCAGCCCAGCAAGGCTTTCCCCTCAGCAGAACTCGTGTGGGTAACTAGAGCAGGCTCGCTATGGAGAGAAGCTAAATTTGCTAATGAGAAATGATCTTTTTAGGAGCTTTTGAGGATACTTCATTTGCTTCGCTATCTAATCTTGTTAATGAGAACACTCTGAAGGCAATAAAAGAAATGGGCTTCACAAACATGACTGAAATTCAACATAAAAGTATCAGACCGCTTCTGGAAGGCAGGTATGATTAACATTGAGGTTCAGCCATTAGTGTCTGTTTTTAGTGCTCGTACTTTGGAAAGAAAATACCAGTGTGTTCTGTTGGTTTTGGACTGTGTTGGGTAATATATCCAGCCTTCATTATAGGTTTTAGGTTATTTACCGAGATTTGGAGATAAGTGTTGACTTTTGCTTTTAGCACAATTCTTACTTCTGAGTTAAGTGTTTGACCTACATATTTGATTTCAGCAATTGAGAAGTTAGGGACTTTGTTCTTGTTACGATCTAGGCTTGGTGCCTGCTGCGTGTGTGACGGCACGTGGTGGGCAGTCAGTAAATACTTGTAAGTAGACTGAGCGTCTCTCTCCTTTTCCTTTTTAACGTGTAGGGATCTTCTAGCAGCTGCAAAAACAGGCAGTGGCAAAACTCTGGCATTTCTTATCCCCGCAGTTGAACTCATTGTGAAGTTGAAGTTCATGCCCAGGAATGGTAAGCCCGTGGTCCGATTGTCTCTGCCAGTGTCTCACTGGAGCTCTTAATGGACTCATGGTGATGACCGCAGTTTGACTTTCACCGGAATCATTGTTTGCTTTCTAGGAACAGGAGTCCTGATTCTCTCACCTACCAGGGAGCTGGCCATGCAGACTTTCGGTGTTCTTAAAGAGCTGATGACACACCACGTTCACACATACGGGTTAATAATGGGCGGCAGTAACAGGTCTGCCGAAGCACAGAAACTTGCCAATGGGATCAACATCATTGTGGCCACGCCAGGCCGTCTGCTGGACCACATGCAGGTGAGAGGACGCTGTCTGTAGTGCCCGTCTTTTGTCTCGTGTGAAACATACACTTGACGGCTAACAGTTGTTCCTTGTCCTTTGTCTTGTTAGAACACCCCGGGGTTTATGTATAAAAACCTACAGTGTCTGGTTATTGATGAGGCTGATCGTATCTTGGATGTTGGGTTCGAAGAGGAATTAAAGCAAATTATTAAACTTCTGCCAAGTAAGTAGGTAGCATCTGCACGTGGGTTGCAAATAGCTGTTGGCAATAGGTGAGAGTTTTTCCTATATGAGAACTATTAATGCCAGAATTCTAATATAGCCGAGTAGTGGTGCCAGTCAACCTTAGAGGTAGTTTGCAATTCAAGCGCCAGTCTTATTAGCAACTTAATACAGCGGTTTTGCTCTATGAACGGTTACAGTGCAAGTCAAGCAGTCCTAACGTACGTCTCATTCCACTCTCATCTTACTTTCTCTTCCCTCATCTCCCAGGTGGCTGTTGACCATTGCCTTCTGTTACGTTTGCATTATACCGTGGCTATAGCCCTTGCAGCATTATAAGCTGCTTATAGCTGTAATAAGACCATGGTTCAGTGCAGTATGTGGTTTTAATGCTTTATTGAGGTATGATTGACTGTATAATCCGTACCTACTTTAAATACACGATTTTGTGGGTGTTGGCCTGTTTACTCCTTGAAACCATCACCGCAGTCAGTTCAGCAGACTTTTCCATTCCCCTGCGAAGTTTCTTTGTGTGCCTTCTTAACTCCTCCCTGTGACTCTCAGCGGCAGCGCCGTCACCGCTTCCGACAGCTCCTCGTGTCTCTCCCACAGGAGACCGTCCATCTGCTTTCTGTCAGCCTGGGTCACGGTGTCCAGGGATTTCTGTGGATGGACCCATACAGTATGACTCTCCTTTTGTCTGGCTCCTTGTGCTCAGCTAATGCTTCTGTGACTGACCCGTGCCATTCCACGTATGAGTGGTTCTTTGCTTTATTCCTCAGTGCGTTCTAGTACATAAATGTGCCACAGCTTGTTTATTGATCCATTTAACTGCTGATGTACGGTTGTGTCATTTACAGTTTTAGCTGCTGTAAGGAAAGTTGCTGTGAACATTCATCTACAGCTCTTCTCACGGGCATGTGTTCCCCGTACTGTAGGGTAATTACCTAGGAGTGGAGGGGCTGGTGTGTGTTTGTCTGGTGCCGTTCTCCATTCCTGTCAGCGGTGTATAGAAGCTCTGGTTCTTCCTAGTATGTCTTGAAATTAGGCAATGTGACCCCCCAGCTTTGTTCATTTTCAAAATTATGTTGGCTGTTCTTATCTTCTGCATATCTGTGTGAATTTCAGAGCCAGTGCGTCAGTCTCTGCACTTTCAGGGGCTCGGTTGGGATTGTGCTGAATGCAGATCATCGTTAAGAGACAGCATTGACCCATTCAGCACATGGATGAGGTGTATCTTCATTTGTTAGCTCCCTGATTTCGCTCAGCAGTGGTCCAGAGTTTTCAGTGTACAGATTTTTTCATGTCTTTTGTTAGATTTATCCCTAAATCTTTCATTAAAATTTTAATTTCAAAATGTTCGTGGCTTATATATACAAATACAGTTGATTTTCGCATATTGTTTTTTATCCAGGAAGTTACTTACTGCTATATCCAACTGGGTTGTCCAGTAGGACCCTCCAAATGCAGCTAGTTGTTAGATTTTCTGTAGAGACAATCATGTCATCTACAAATAAAAAAATAAATAAAATTCTCCACTTAATTGTCTCCTTGCCTGACTGCACTGGCCAGAACCCCCCGAACAGTACTGAATAGAACTGGCAAGAGAAGACAGTGTTGTCTTATTCCCAGTCTTAGGCGGGAAAGCATTTGGTCTTCACCGTTAAGGGTGACATTAGCTGTAGGTTTTTGGTAGATGCTCTTTCTCAGACTGAGGATGATCCTTTCTATTCCTAGTTTTGCTGAGACTTTTCTTAAATGAGAAATAAATGTTAAATTTCTAGTCTGTTAATATGGCAGATTATACTGGTTAATTTTTAAACCTGTAACCAACCTGCATTCCTGAATAAACTCCTCTTGGTCATGATGCATTATCCTTTATATGTATTTCTGGACTCGCTTCGCTAAAATTGTGTTAAAAGTGTGAGTTGGTGAGTTAGCACTTTACAGTGTCCTGGAGAGTTTATGAAGTACTGGAAATATTTCTTCCTAAAATGTTTGATAGAATTCACCAGCAGAGGCCATTGGGGCTGGAGTCTTTATGTGAAGATTTTAACCATAATTTCTTTAATAAGATACAAGGCTGTTCAGGCTGTTTGTTTTTGAGTGAGCTTTAACAGTTTCTTTTTCAAGGAAATTGTCCATTTTATCTCAGTTGTCAGATTTATAGCCAGAAAGTTGTTGGTGATATTTTTTCTTACTATCTGCAATGATACCACATCTCTCGTCCCTGATGATTCTTGGAACATTTTGGTTATGAATCGATTCTAAAGAGACCCTGAAAGATTGAGGTTATTTTTATACGGGTGTGTTTCAGCACGCAGACAGACCATGCTCTTTTCTGCCACACAAACGCGGAAGGTTGAAGACCTGGCGAGGATTTCTCTGAAAAAGGAGCCCTTGTACGTTGGTGTTGATGATGACAAAGCTAACGCCACAGTGGATGGTCTTGAGCAGGTACTTGTCAGCACCTTCAGTTTTAAGGCTCTTTGGTGTTTCCCAGCAGATCTGGAGGACCATCTAGAAAGCAAACGGTTAATAAACTTTTAATTCCAATGTGTGAACTTGGGTATTGGGTCTCTGACTCTCCTGGTGTATAGTGTCTTTAACTCTAATTTGATCAGCTCTTTGTCTCTTAACACTGCTTGCCACAGGGTTGGTATTAATACATCACTACCCATTGTAGACAAGTTAAAAGAAAACATGTATTGTTTAATAATCTCTTGCTCTGAGCCATTAGGTGAGTTAGAAGATGGAGAGGCTGCTTTCAAGCATGTAGCTGTGGGAGTGAGGTGATGAAGACCCAAACGAGTTTGCTTAAAAATAGAGCTTTGAGATTGACTCTCTTGATGAATAAAGTATTTTCTGTAACAGTTTAGCTTTAAAGGATTTTGTGGATTTTTTAATTTTTTAAAAATATATTCATCCAGCTTTGTTGTTCTGTTTAGGACAACACACTTAGGCTGTGGTTATGTGACATCTTGCTGGACCTTCCAAGAATGGGTCATTGATACACTCTGAGGGTTCCAGTTAATAGAGACGTTGGTCTTTGATGGCCACAAGAACTTGATAACCAGTGGTCTCAGTAATGTGAAAAGTGCTTCGTATCCAGTGATTGCAGCCGTTACAAGGACTCAAAAGAGCCCAAATGAGTCTTACTTTAGGGATGCTTTGTTACAGCGAAGACAGTAGTTCTGCTGTAGGTGAGGCCTGGCAGTGTGTGCGGTATTCACCTGTGCTCTCCGTCAGATCCTGTTGGTTCGTGAAGCTGCAAGTGTCTGTTGTTTTGTGTCTGTTCTCTTGCACCTCTCGTAGGGATATGTTATTTGTCCCTCGGAAAAGAGATTCCTCCTGCTCTTTACGTTCCTTAAGAAGAACCGGAAGAAGAAGCTCATGGTCTTCTTTTCATCCTGTATGTCTGTGAAATACCACTACGAGTTGCTAAACTACATCGATTTGCCTGTCTTGGCCATTCATGTAAGTGACTGTGATCAGTTTACTAAAACAGGTTGTGTCTATCACATTATATAGATGTTGGGGTTTGAGGCTTCCAGCGTAGTTCTGAGAAGTTTGGGCGGTACTGGGTGGTGGATCCTGTGTGGAGGGAGCTGGGCTGGGGGTGGAGGGAGAGGACCAGAAAGGAGGAAGAGACGCTGTCCCTTGGGGGTGAACCTGAAATAAAGCAGGTTAGTAGTGCCGAGTGCAGGGGTTCCTCATCGAGACCTCCCAGAAGCAGCCCCAAGGTTCCTGTTGTAATGGGTGTCTCACTTTGACTCTAGGGAAGGCAGAAACAAAACAAGCGCACGACCACCTTCTTCCAGTTCTGCAATGCGGATTCGGGGACACTGCTGTGTACAGACGTGGCAGCTAGAGGGCTGGACATTCCTGAAGTCGACTGGATTGTTCAGTATGACCCTCCAGATGACCCCAAGGTAACTGGCATCCTCGGGGTGTCCGAGAATGGCTCTCCGTCAGGGAGTGAACCACCCCGCAGGTTCCCTGACAAGTACCACGTTCCACATTCAAAGGTTTATCCTGTCGTTGTTTGAGTCATGCTTCACTGTACAGGGGCTGCAGTATTTCTCTGCTGCTGATGCCTGTTTAGGGCCTTGGCAGGACCCAGAGAGGGTGTGTGCAGGGAGATCTGAGAGGCGTGGTGGGACCTAGGAATGTTACGGGCTTGGAAGGATCTGTGAAGAGCAGTGGGCCTCAGAAGGATATAAAACTGGCTTACAGAGCCAGATATGATTCTGTAGTACATGTAGTAAAATAAGTTCTGTTGGGTGTTTTCAACAAACAATAGATTATATCGCTGACAGTCAGCCTTAAACATGTTTCCAAAAGCCATTTCGAAGATGAAGCCCACTTAATAGTCATTTGATTAGTTCGTAGAGCTGATGTGAATATCTTGTCCAGCTTTCCTTGGCCCCAGTCATTGCCTTGTTCCCTCTTTGGGGTGTTGCCTGCAGAAGGGGTGGAGGACCAGCTTCGGGGAACGTGGTGACCGGCCATTGCCGGGTCGGGGTCGGGAGCCGTCTCACACCTACTTGCTGACACGCTTGCTCCGCCACCAAGCAAGCTCTGGGGAGGCAGACGGCCCCCGGGCCCAGTGTGCTACCTCAGGTTTTCTGTCCTCCAAAGGAGTACATCCACCGTGTGGGTAGAACAGCCCGGGGCCTGAATGGAAGAGGGCACGCTCTGCTCATCCTGCGCCCGGAAGAACTGGGTTTCCTCCGCTACTTGAAGCAATCCAAGGTAAAGGGCTTTGCTTGGAAAACCTTACACTGGGGGCTGATTCCTGCCGATAGGGGTTGTTTGCCAGGGCAGCTGGCCTTGGGCCCCATTTCTAGGTGTGTCCGAGGAGTCCAGAGTGTCGGGGTGCTGAGGATGGCTGGTCCAGCCGTTCAGCAGATGAGACTGACATGGTTGAAAATGACCCCCATGGCTCGGTGTCTGTGTCCCCCCGTCTCCCGCCTCACTCCCTGCAGCCCTGTCGGAAACCTCCACGCCGAGGCCCCCTCACAGCCGGTGAGGGTGTGCCTCCCGCTCCCTTCTTCTCCACCTGTCTCCCTGCTGGCCCTTTACCTCCCCGAGGCCATGGGGAGCCTGGCCACTCCTGCCTGTTCCTCCTCCTGTCCCTTACTCATCAATTCTGTTTGGCCTTGTGTCTCCCCTGTGTTAACTCTTCACCGTCTCAAGTCTCAGCAGAAAAATAACTTCAGACCTAAACCCACTCCCCCGCCACTCCCTCCAGCGTGGCTCCAGCTTGTCACCATCTTCAATCTGCCATTTTGAAATGTGGTTCACATTTTTTCCATTTACTTTCCACTCATTCTGGTCTCCAGCCCGCCCTAATGTGGCTTCAGCCCCTTTCTTGCTCGGGCTTGTGGACGCTTGTCAGGCCTTCTCTTACGTGGCATTTGCCTCATTGGCCTCCCTGGCAGTGTCCTGCCTGGTGGAGTCTCCTCTGCCAGCCAGCTGGGAACTGTTCCTAGAAACTGCCCTGTGGCCGGGGTGCTTTTGTCCTAGATGTCCTTTCCTGCCTTTCCTGATGGCCCCTGGTTTCAGCTGGCCGCCGTCTCCCCTGGACGGCCACCTCCGGTCTCCTGCCCTCCTTCCCGTGCCTCCAGCATGAGTGCTCGCCGAGCTGTCGTCACTGTCTCCCCCCCGAGGCTGCAGGCTCTCTGAGGGCCGCAGGGCTGTGACGGGGCAGCTGCTCTGTGCCCCCAGCACCTGCACGGGTCTGGCACTCTTGTAGTTACCTAAGAAGTGATGGCTGGTGAGAAATCCTTCCTGAAGGGGTTTGTGGACGGTGGCCTCTGCTGTCACAGGGCCGCTTTCCTGACACGGAGAGAAGGGCTTGTGGTTCGTCTTAACTGGAAGCATCAGGCTTATTGTTCACGTTGTGGTGAGGTCCTTATTTAGAGAAAAGGGCTTCGATGACTCCTTGTCCTTGTCCAGTTTCTCCCCCTTTCTTCCAGGAAGGTCCGTAGCACGGTCACGTGCAATGAGCAGAGGTAAGGTAAGGCTTCTCCACAAGAGGGAGCAAGTGTCTGGCCCAAGGAACCCCCGTCTTCAGTGCCTGGTGAGCAGTGGTGCCGTCCTGGTTACTGATCTTCATGCTTTTGTTTTCTAGGTTCCATTAAGTGAATTTGAGTTTTCTTGGTCCAAAATTTCAGACATTCAGTCTCAGGTATGCAGTGGGCGGGCGGGGGAGGTCACTCCAGCGCCACCTCTGTAGTGTCTCATTGCCCGTGTCCTCTGGGTCTCCCTCTTCATAAAGCGAGCAGTTCGGCCTGTGTGAGGGGTGGGTTCCTGGCTGCACTGCCCACCACGCCCCTTGCTGTCTGCCTCATTTCAGTCCATATCTTGCGAGAACTTTGTCACCATTCTCACTTGATTTTGCAAATATTACAAAGCTTGGAGCAAGTGTAGTGGAAGAAGTGTTTTATATGAAATGTGCTTTTTTATTTTATTAAAACCAGTATGTCTTCCTGTTTCAGCTTGAAAAACTGATAGAAAAGAACTACTTCCTTCACAAGTCAGCCCAAGAGGCGTATAAGTCATACATCCGAGCGTATGATTCCCACTCTCTGAAGCAGATCTTTAACGTTAATAACTTAAATTTGCCTCAAGTTGCTCTGTCATTCGGTTTCAAGGTGCCTCCTTTTGTTGACCTGAGTATCCTTTTCTTTGTGGTTGTGAATTCATCCAGGAACTCGGGGACAGAAGCTTGACAGGGGCACTGGGGCTTAGCACTTGGGTGGGTGTGCGCTCTGGCTGAGGCCTGGGGGCCCAGGCGTTCATCCTGCTCACTGCCCGTGTGTCAGTGCCCGCCTGGGGTGGGCAGGGATTCAGGTCAGGGTGGAGACTGCAGAAACAAGACCATTCATGATTTAGACTTTAAAAAAGGCAAAGGAATTGAAGTGGAAGATTGCGGAGGGGGGAGTTGTACATTCTGGAGAGAGGCTTGGGGTAAAATGGCAGGGCCAGGCGGGTGTTAGCTTCCCTGTACAGGGCACACAGGAGCAGGACACCCTGAAGAAGCTGAAGGAGTTTATCCTCGCAGAGCCACTGGAGCATTTCCTACAAGGAAGTTGCAGGATCAGCAAAAGAGAGTAAAAGAAGTGCTACTCAAGATAAAAGGCAGAGGACTCCCCTCTGGCTGCTTTGTTGGGGTTTAGAACGCGTGCTTCACTGCACACAAGCCAGAGCGAGGCCTGCTCGTGAACACGATGGTCGTAACTGCCGAGGGGACCAGAGGACCAAGTTTGGGGTGGCTGTCCCCATCGTGGGCTTGGAGTGAGCTTCCAGTCCCGTAAAGGGAAGAACAGCTCCTTCCCTTGGCAAAGCCCTCCTGATCAGCTCTGAGCAGGGGCAAAGGTCATTTGGACACTGAGGGTAATTTTTAATGTGTCCCTACAAACTTGCTGATTAACCTCATAACTCCCTATAAGTAAGTGTCTTCTGCTTCCTTGCGGGGAGAAAATAACTAATCTAACTAGTACTGGGCTTAAAAATCACACCTGTTTCAGTCCAGGGTCACATGGCCACTCCTGATTGTCGGGAATGTCACCCATGTTCGTGGTTCAGGGAGGTCGGGGGGGGGGCCAGTGGTACACAGCCGGCGGTTCTCCTGTGGGTGGTACCTCGGAGCTCATTGCCTGTGTGTTGCTTGATTTCCTTAACGTTCACCTTCAGACGTGAACAGCAATGACGGCAAACTTAAAAAGAGAGGAGGCGGCGGTGGGTTCGGCTACCAGAAAGCCAAGAAAGTGGAGAAGTCCAAGATCTTCAAACACATTAGCAAGAAACCTTCCGACAGGAGGCAGTTCTCCCACTGAAGGCACACTCCCCCTCCCATCGTGCAGAGCTCTGTCCTGAAGTGGATTTTTTTCCCTTGCTCTGACGAGGGAATTTTGTTGCTCTGGGATTTGGACTGACCTACATGACTGTAAATTGACTTGGGTTGCAGGCGCTGAGCACTGGTATTTCCAGCAGGTCTCCTATTTGGGGATATAAAACATTTGGATATTTCTTGATTGCCCAAGAGCAAGGCAAGGGACCTTTTTAGTCTTTGTGATGACAGAATATTTTTAAGTTTAAATCTTTTTCCCCGAAATTATTATTGTTTTAGTATAACTCTTTTTGTATCTCTCCTCCCTGGTGTCTGAAGACTTGTGGCACGGCTTGCTGTGCCAACCTGCCTTCAAAGGCAAATGACCTAGCACCCTGGACAGGCAGTGGTAGTGGTGGTGGTAATGCAGAAAATTGTCTCGAGTTTGGTTTTTGTTGTTTTTTTTTTTCTTCTGATTTTGGTTGTTTCTTGGACCTTGACCGTGATTCTTGACCCCTCCTGAAAATGCTTCCCTGTAAAAAGGCAGAGGCTCTGGGAAGTACCTTCAGTTAAAGGTGGCACTGATTTTTATAAACACCGGCTTTTAGAACAGTGAATCTTTCTCCTTTTTATGTTTTCAAGAGTAAAAATAGGGGTTGTCTTTATCACTTGAATAAAGTATCCCTAGCAGTCCCAGCATTGGAGGTAGGGCTGAGGGAGAGCTGAGAGTTCTGAGCCTCATTTACAGGTACAATACTCTGCTGTTCTCCATTTGATAACTTGGCAGAATTTTGCTTTTTGTTTTGTTTTTTCTGTTTGTTTTAAGGCATAAAGGGTGGTGACAGTCCTCAGGCAGATTTGTTTGAAGTGTTAGAAGTTTGGTGAGCCCTTCCAAATCTGCAGAGCGCTTAGAGGGCAGAACATCCTTTTGAGAAAAACTGCCTCTTCCAGATCCATGAAAGAAAAATAGATCTATGGTGAAAACTGAAAAGGAACAGAGCAGCAGAGGCAGTGTTTTAGTCAGGTGGGGTTTTTGCTGTAGGAACCCCTGATTTTCTAGTGTGTTTTGTGTCCTGTTTCTAGTGTTTGTAATAATGTAATAACCATTTTGTAGCAATTTAAAACCAAAGCTGCTAGCATCATTTTGCTGTCGTGCAAGTTAATATTCATAGATTCCTATTAAATGTAAGTACACTGAGTATGAAATGTGGAAGAAACTGTCCGGTCAACCGCATTCCGGGAGGAGAAGAAAGGAACGATGCTCTGCATCTGGGCCCCACCACTGTCTCCCCAGCTGCACGTGTCCTGGGTTCAGACCTTGACTGCTGGACTCCTGGCTTCTAATAACTAGTTCTCTTTCCAGTAATTTGGTTTTCTTTTTTGTTTCAGAAATCATGTTTCAAAAAAATACACAAAAGCAAAGAGAAGAGTATTTAATCACTGAACAGAAGTAAATACTGTCAATATTTTGGTACATAACCTTCCAGTGTTTTGTATACATACTTTTAATTTTTTTACCGAAAGTGAAGTAAGGCATCCTCTACTCACTGTTTGTAACCAGGTCATTTCCTAACATGTCATTCTCCTGCGTCATTAAATAATGACATCCGTTTTGTATCTGGTGTGTCCCGTGGTCTGCCTGCACTTGAGTTGTGGACGGTGCGTATCCCAGGCCGGCCCTCCTTGTCTCAGCGTGTCGGTGCCCCCGTCTTGCCATTGTTGACCTCTGCTGTGAGTCAGTCTGGAGATTTTTTGAGAAAAGTATACAGAGAGGAGGTGGAAGGACTGACTGTAATAACGGCAGCTTTCAGGACTTGCCAGGAGCCCCGTGTGATTCTGCGATTCTGCGGGCAGGCCGGTCCAGCCAGGGAACATCCAGACAGCCAACCAGACCTGACCCACCAGGCCCGGGTTCGGGTGCGAGGGAGCCCGTCACGAGAGTCAGATACGAGGGCAGGGCGGCACCACCTGCAAGGCTCACGTGGGCAAGGAGAAGGCGGCCTCAGGTCCCCGCGCTGAGGGCATAGCTGCTGGTGGCATGTGGGGGCCGTTCCCCTGACAAAGGAGGTTAAGCAGCTTCCTCAGGAAGGCCAGGCAGCGTGGGCCAGGAGCCACGCAGACCACTACGTGCAGATAGAAACCTCTGGGTCCTCTGAGCTGCTGGTGGTAAGTCATTCCTATACGTTTATTTTGAGCTTAACTGGCCAGGTTAGTTAAGTAATGCTGAATTCAAAATAACCAGAAAATGATTGTGTTTATTCAGAAATGCAAAATGATTAGAAGTGAGTTCTTTGGGACCGCAGTGCCTGGATTCAGATTCCAACTCTCCCTCTTTTCTGGGCCTATTAAATGAGCAGAACAAAGAAAGTAATAAAACCTACCTCTTGGGCTGGTAAGAACTGAACAAGCTTGCGTGTGGTGTTCAGGCAGGCCCCGGCGTGAAGTGCGTTGTGCCCGTTAGCTGTCTTTACTGGTAACCTGGATCCCGCATGAAAGGCTTGCTGCCGACGGCGTCAGGCACAGGGGCTCACCAGAAATCTGAGCCAGGTTGGGCCTTGTGGAGTACAGACCAAGCGTTCCTGACAGTTTGAATCCCCTGGAATTCTGAAGATGAGACCCAGGTTTTGGGAGGTTCTCCAGCCCTGTGGTACTTTCCTGAGGCCACTGTCCACATAGGTTCATGCAGTTTTCAAGGCTGCTCTGGTTTGTACTGGGTGTTTGGTGGAGGGAACAGTGACTCTGGATAAACCTAAATCTTCGTGAACTACAAGCCTGCTAGGTGCCGGTTACGGCTGAGGACACGGATGTCTGTGGCTGAGTGCCTCTCGGGAGCCTGGTTAGTCTAGAGAAGACAGGTGTCATGGACAATTGTGATGTTGTTTTCCAAATCATGTGACAGATGCAGATACAGAGAGAAATGTTCCAGCTGTTTCTAAGCCTGGAAATTCTGCATCCTTGAGTTCTGGTGGATTTCAGCTGTTGAGAGGGTGGGACCTCTGCCTATGGAAGACTGGCTTTTGTTCTGGGAGGTGAGTTCCCAAATGCCACCCAAAAAAATGTGTCACACAGGAAGCCCCTAACTTAAGATTTTCTTGCCTGATGCCCAAGGCATGGTCATGGAGGCCTGTAGCAGGACGGAGGAGTCTCCGGATGATTCTCGTGCACAGCTGGGTTTGGAAATGTTGAACCGGGCTCTTGCTAAATCTTTGAATGTTCTCATCTTGCGAAGTAAAAATACCCAGCACAGGAAGTGGTGTTAGTGTGTGTAGTCACCCACAGAGCAGGGCGGCCAGGGGAGGCACTTAAGACTTGGGCTTTCCAGAAGGTAATGGCTGTGCTGCTGTTTGCCTTACGCAGGCAGAAGCACAATGCGGGACAGTAACACGCTCGGCCCCCGCGCCTCCCCCAGCCAGACGAAGCCTCAAGATCCCCAGCAGTGCTCCATTCCTTTGGGATCCAGTTGGCTGGTGTTGGCACAGAAGATGTCTCTGAGAAGAAAGCCATTATCCCCTCTAGGACTCTGTCTTCTCTGTAATTGAAGGGAGGGGAGGTGGGATGTGAAAAATGTTAAACTGGATGACCACTAGTGGGCGTTGTTTGAAGGGATGCCTAACATCCACCCCTTCCTGTGTTTGGAGACCATGCCGTTTAAGTCCCAGAGGGTCGTCAGGATCACTTCCCATCAGAAAAGCCTCCCCTGTAGCCAGGATGAGGCTGAGACCCAGGTTTACCCAGATACCTGCCCCAGATGGTGAATCAGGTACTAAAACAGGAGCAGAAGCAAGAGGTGGCTGGGTCAGGGGCAGAGGGTTGTGGCTGTCGCATCCAGGCAGCAGCAGGACTTAACACCAGGCTGGCTGTGGCACATGACGGGCTGTGGTCCTGGGGGTTATCCACCTACCCCTATTCCTGAGGTCTTCAGCCATCCACTGTCATTTCAGTTAATTTCTTTCCAGTTTAAATCGTTCAGGACGGCTCTTTGTTTCTTGTAAGTAAGACCCTAAAGAAGTAACCTCTAAGGATTGGTCTTTGTTGGCAGAGGAAGACGATAAGGGGTTTCTTCCCCCTGCCTTTTGGCCAGAGGAAACGGGGTGGGGAGGGGCGAGTAGAGGGAGCTCCGGGGGGCACACTCCCTAGGCTCCATCATCCCCACCCCCGGGTGTCCTCAGATGCAGGCAGGAGACAGCAGTGGACTGAGCATCTGAGCCCTGACAGCTGATGGTGCCGGGCGAGGGCACAGGAGTTTTGGCTGGAAGCCCTGATGCTCCCATCCATACGGCTACCAGGGCAGCTGTGATTGAGAACAATTTAAAAGTTTCGTTTGTTCAAACGTGTATTTGAGCATCTCCTAAGAGTGGGACCACAGTGGTGTAGAGGTGATTCCAGCTCCCTTCTAGAAGCTTGCTGTGAGAGGCATATGGGACGAGTGCTAGGACAATACACTCTAAAGAGAAGATCCCCGTCTCCAAGCGCTAACTGATCTCCAGCAGCTCTGGGAGGGCGTGACGTCGGAGCTGAGTCCTGCAGGTGCTCTGCCTGAGCAAAGGGGTGCAGGAAAGGAGAAACGAGGTGTCCAGGCAAGTGAGCAGCGTGAGCAAAGGGAAAGAGGAAGCAACTTGGGGTCGTTAGTAAAGTAAGAATAGCACCATCCACCTCACTGGGCTGCTGTGAGGAGTCTATGAACCAGTATAATCAGCCCGTCAGAAATACTAACTGTTAGCAGAGCACGATGTATGCCTGAGGAAGGCAGTGAGAGACAGGGCTAGGAAACGAGGTGGAACTCAGAAAGGAGACTAGAAAGCCAAGCCATGAAGTTTGCCTTGAATTTGGCTTGCAGTGAAGAGAAAGCAGGTGCAATATCCAGTTGTGCATTAGGATTCATTCTGGCTACTGTTTAGGGTGGAGACGACCAGGGGAAGCTGGAGGCGGGGAGAGTGGGGACTTGGAGAGGCAAAGAACAGATGTGAGACACTGTGACACTGCAGTCCTCCAGATACGATGCTGATTGATGCTGAGGTGACTCAAAGGAGGCAGAGTGATGACCACAAGGACAGGTGACGGAGAGACGGGGTACCATTCGCAAATACAAACAAGCCGATGTGTAGCCTTAAACCCGTAACCTTAACTCCTAAGCTCACTTTCCTCCCCTCGCTAGTGGGAAATACTCCCTGCCTTGCAGGATTATTGTGAGAATAAAATCAGTGAATGCATAGCATTTTCTCCTTAACAAAGGCTAAGTAAGTTTTAACGCCCTCACCTCCCATTATGAAAATGCTGTCTTGTGTTGTCTTTTTTCTTTTTTTTCTTTTTTATTGAGGTATAGTTGACTTACAATGTTGTGTTAGTTTCTAGTATACAGCATAGCTTGCCTGGAAGCAACCTAAATGTCAATCCACAGATGACTGGATAAAGAAGATGTGTATACACATACACTCACATACACACAATGGAATACTTAGCCATAAAAAAGAGTGAAATAAGGCCATCTGTGTTGCCTTTTAGCTGTTTCACGTGACAAAGCGTTAGCTTCTTGGCCAGCTCGTCAGGGTAGACACAGGTATTTTCAGTCTCCCATGTAATTTCCTCACAGATCATGCTTGTCCTTGGTGCCTACATCTACCTCTTACTGAAATATATGTCTCTGAGCCTAGACCACTGGTCGTCAACTGAGGTTGATTTTGTGTCACAGGGACACTTGGCAGGGTGTGGAGACGCTTTGGATTGTCACACTTGGGAGGAGGATGCTGTTAGCTCTTAGCAGACAGAGGCCAGAGACGCTGCCAACCATCCTGCAGGGCCCAGGACAGACAGCTCCCCAGCCCCAAATGTCAACAGCATCGAGAATGGGAAACCCTGCCCTAGACCTTCCTTGTGGGAGTGGCTGGATCTTATTTCTCTTTGAACCAGCCCTTGTGTCCAGCACACAGAGTATGAGTTTAATAAATAGGGGTCGAACAGAAAAGAAATCAGGCAGAGGTGCTGACTTATGAGGAAGAAGAGGGCCTTCACTTGGAACCAAGCGACTTTGAGAATTCAGCTGTATATGCAGGGGAATGGCCTGGAGAACTAGAAGCTGGAGGAGAGGACATTTGGAGCCATTCCATCATCCATGAGAACTTCACTGAGTGTGAGAGGCACTGTACTCAACGCTGCGGCTGCAGAGTGAACCACTCGATCCCTACCCATAAGGAGCTTGTGGTCTATGGGAGAGGGAGATGTGGGGAAGTAAATCCATCGTGAGCAGAGCCTGTGGGAGCCCAGAGGATGGGCAGCATGCATGGATGACATGAGCGTTGTCCAGAGACAGGAAGGGTTAGGAGAGATGTCTTGGGTGAAGGAGAAGAGTGAGAACTGGAAGGGTATTCCAGGCAGTGGGAACAGCATGTGCCAAGAGAAAATGGTGGAAATGCCTGGCTGGGCTGCATGAGAGGATGGTGAGGGGTGTAGCTGGGGACGGCAGGTGAGGCAGGGCAGTAAAAATAGCCATGGCTCTGTATTTGGAGAAGGGTGGGAAGCATCCGTAGGCTGACACAAAGACAAAGGGCGGTGAAGAGTCCTGGACAGCAGACCCATGGTGTCCTGTGTAGTGAGCACTGATCTATTAAATAAAATGGTTCTTTGTCTAGGTAAAGGGCTGCTGTCGTGTCCTGGAAAGGCAGTGCGCTCTGCCTTTGCCGGGTAGAACAGACAAAGGCATGTCCTTGGGCAAAGGAGAGAGATTGCAGGTGGAAAAGAGAAAATGAGGGTAGTTGATGGAATGATGCCTCAGAGGAGCCTGGCAAGAGGGTTAAATATGACACTTTCCTGTGGACCTCTTCCCCACTCTGAATGATACTTAGGAGGTGTTGGATTCCTAAGAGCATCCCTGGGCACCCTTGCTGTGGGGTGTAAGGTGGCGTCCTAGCTCTCCTGGCACCAGAGCCCGGAAGCTTTTCCAGGAACCTAGGCGAAAAGACCAGGTTCTGGTTAGGACAGGGGTGCCTAAGATGTGTTGGGGTCTGTGGCAGCCAGAATAACAGCCCCGCAATGATGCCCACACCCTAATCCCCAGAAACTGTGAATGTCTTTCCTTAAATGACAGAAGGGACTTTGTGGATGTAATTAAGTGATGATCTTGAGATGGGAAGTTTTCCTAGATGATCCAGATGGGCCCACTGTGATCACAGGGGTCAGTATAAGAGGAAGGCATGAGGGTGAGAGTTAGAAGGTGATGTAACAACAGAAGTAGAGGTCAGAGAGTCAGGGAGAGGTTGGAAGACACTACCCAGCTGGCTTTGAAGGTGAGGAAAGGCTGAGCCAAGAAATACAAGCAGACTCTAAAAGCTGGAAAAGGCAAGGAAACATCCTTCCTGGAGCCTCCAAAAGGCTCTGCTCACGCTGACTTAGGTTAAGGCAGGACCAGTTTGGACTTCTGATTGCACCACCATGTGGTGGCAATTTACACCACCGTGTGTGGCAATTCGTCACAGCAGCCATAGGAGACTAATTTTGCATCTTTCCCCTGCTGCCGGTTGAAAGGCTTACTCATATGTGTGCACGTTTCCCAGGATTCTTGGCAACTGTTCGGAAGAGAAGCTGTAAAAAAAAAAACAAAAAAAAAAAACGGACCTCTGCATTCAACCTTGGGACAGGGTTCACAGCTGCAAAAACTGGAGTTTAAATCCTAACAGAACGCCATAGGACAAGAAGACACTTTAAACAAGCTGTATTTTGACCCCAAATTAGACATCTGGCAGTCTCATTACAGACTATTCTGCAAACCCCCACATGGCCAGGATTAAATTCACCACCATCCCCTTCTTCAGAGAAGTGTCCTCTGCTAATTCTGGTTGGATTGACCCCTTTCTCATCTGTGATGGAGCAGGGCAGCGACATCCCTACGTGTATTTGTCTCCCTTAATTCTTTTAAGTGCCTTTGGGGAATAAACGGAATGCTTGGAGTCCTCAGTTTTCGAGTCCGCCTTCATTTTCATCAACTCTAACTGCTTTACATGCCAGGATGGGTTACCATAGCGATATGCTCTGAGCAATAAGTGGGCTGAATCGCACGGTTGAAGATGCGCAAGAGAAAAGACAGGTAACAACCTGAGAAAGTCCAGTCTGAACACAAAGCCTCGAGGCTGTTCAAACAAGGGGTAGATGAATTCCATGGTGATCAGTCGGGAAGTGCCACCCCCAGCTCGTACGGAATGCACTGTGGGAAGCCACAGATCACCTCCAAAGCCCCCACCTCCTCATCTCCAAGTCACCCATCCACCAAGCTCAAGTGAAAAAAAGACCAGTATCAACCTGGATGGGGGAGTGTGTGGAAGGATCTTTGAAATTCATATCAAAAAGGGGCATTTAACAAACTCCTACAGGAATCCTGGGAAGATGTTTGGTGGCAACCATGCCAGGGTAATTTTTGGATTTTTCTGAGGCCCCACATAAAAATAGAGGAACCAGAGAGAAAAATGAAAAAGCCACAGATAACATTTACAACAAACACTGGGTTTCAGAGTCTCCTGTTGAATCCTAAAACACAGGTGGGTGGGACAAAGCCGCGAGCAGCCACAGACCTGCTGGTTATTGGCAAAGTGCAGGAGGAAACAGTGCAAAATGATGTAGCAGCCAATGGACCTAAAAATAGGAAAAGCCCGAAGATAACAGGGGGCCAGTCGGAGACCAGCAGCTGAAACTGGGAGGTTGCCCCTGTTCTATCATGAGCGAGGGCAAGGTCTTAAGGGCTGGAGAAGTCTAGTCCCTTTCAATTCTTTTTTAGTAGTTTTATTGAGATATAATATGTATTATTATGTAATTCACATACCATACAGTTCACCCTTTGAAAGTGTTTTTCACATATTCAAGGAGTTATGCAACCACCACCACAATCAATTTTAGAACATTTTTAAGCAGGAAGCCTGGGGTGGGTGGGGTTACAGCTCAGTAGTAGAGCGAGAGCTTAGCATGCGTGAGGTCCTGGGTTCAATCCCCAGTACCTCCAGTAACAAATAAATAATTTTTTCAAATTTTTTTAAAAAGAAGAAAACTTGTATCCATTAGCAGTCTCCTCATTTCCCCCGCCTCCAGCTCCTGGCAACCACTAACCTGCTTTCTGTTTTTATAAATATGCCTATTCTGTATCTTTTCTATAAATGGAATCATACGATATGAGGTCTTTTGTGGTTTCTTTCACTTGGGATGCTTTCAAAATTTATCTGTGTTGTAACATGAACTAGTACTTCATTCCTTTTCATGGCCAAAGAATAATCCATTGTATGAATATACCACACTTTATTTATATATGTGTCCATTGATGGACATTTGGATTGTTTCCATTTGGGGGTGTTATAAACAACACTGTGATGAACATTTGCATACAAGCTTTTGTGTGGATATAGATTTTCATTTCACTTGGAATATCCCTAGGAGGAGAATTGCTGGGCCAAATTGTAACTCATATTTAACTTTTCTGAGGAACTGCCAAACTCTTTTCCAAGGTGTCTGCACCACTTACATTTTCAACAACAGGGTGTGAGGTTCTAATTTCTTCACATCCTTGACAACACTTGTTATTGTCTGACTTTTGATGATAACCATCCTAGTAAATGTGATGTGGTGTCTCATTGTGGTTTTGATTTTCATGTCTCTGATGACAATTATGTCACGAAGATTTTCCTCCATGCTGTCTTCTAAGGATTTTGTAGTTTTAGCTTTTACATTTGGTCTTTGATTTATTTTTGTGAATGTGGGTATATGGTGTGAGGTAAGGGTCTAACATCATTCTTTTACCAGCATTGTGGATATCCAGTTGTCCCAGCATTGATTTTTTTTTTCTTTTTTTTTCTTTTTTTGAAGAGGATGTCCTTTCCTCCATTGAATGGTCTTGGCATCAATGTCAAAAATTAACTGGCTATAAATATATGGGGTTATTTTGGGACTCTGTTCCCGAGGTCTATTTTGTCTATTCTTATGCCAGCACCACACTATTTTGATTACTGTGACTCTGTAGTAACTTTTGAATTTGGACATTATGAGTCCTACAGCTTTGCTCTTCTTTTATGAAATTATTTGGGCTATTTGGGTTGCCTTGAAATTCTGTATAAATTTTAGGATCAGGTTTTTCATTCTGCAGGAAGGCCATGGTGATTTTAATTGGGATTATGTTGAATCTGTAGATGATGTTGGGGAGTATTTTTGTCTAAACAATATTGTCTTCCAATCCATGAACACAGGATGTCTCTCTCTTTATCTAGATCTTTTAAACTTTTTTCCAGCAATGTTTTGTAGTTTTAATTTATAAGTCTTGATCCTCTTTGGTTGACTTTATGCCTAAGTATTTTGATTTTCTTTGATGACATTGTAATGAAGTTGGTTTTTTTTTTTTAACTTCCTTTTGGGATTACTCATTGCTTGTTTATGGAAATATAATTCATTTTTGTATGTTTGATGGATCTATAACCTGCAACTATGATGGATTTGTTTATTAGCTCTAACAGGTTGTAGGGGTGTGTATGTGTGTTCTTTAGGCTTTCCTTCATATAACATCATGTTATCTGTCACATTTTTAACTTCTTCCTTTCCAATTTGGATACTTCTCATTTCTTTTTCTTGCCTAATTGCTCTGGCTATAACTATGGTGAACAGAAGTGGTAAAAGTGGACATCCTTGTCTTGTTCCTAATCTTAGGGGGAACACTTTCAGACTTTCACCATTGAACATGATATTAACTATGGGTTTTTTTATATACATCGTTTATCATGTTGAGGGAGTTTCCTTCTAACCCTAGTTTATCTAGTGTTTTGAATGGGTGATAGAGTCATCAAATGCTTTTTTTTTTTCTGTATGAGGGCATAATTTTTTAAAGATTGGAAATAACACTCAGAGGTTACCCTGTACCTTTCCTCTATTTCATGTTCAAAACATACAAGAAAAAGAAAGAAAAGAAAATCTTATTTTTCCACTGTGATTGATTGCCATTAGCCCTTCCTAATAAAGTCATTAAGAAAACTAATGGCTAGTATTAGGCTGGGGAAGTTTTTAAAGAAAGACAGTCTGAGAACTTCCAGAATGTGTCATGGAGTCAGTCATGTCAGGGGAAGGGGTGGGTCCGGTTGTAGTGACTTCCATGGTCCTGTATTATTTCACCCTCAATCAAGAACACTGTGATACTAGGAGTCTCGTATCTTGCTAACAGAATATAAATGTTACTCAAAAGAGACAACCAGGAGGCCTTTTGACTAGATGAGTTCAATTGTCAGATTGCTCAGGAAACGGGGAAGTCTCCACTGGACCATACAGGCATAACACAAGAGACTTGAAAAAGATAAACAAAAAGAGAGAAAACCCTCCATGACAAGATCATCTGGGAAGTGAAAAGGAATTTGAATGGAGAGCTTCATGACACAAAGTTTGAGCTCCTTTAAGGCAGCTTAAGTCCAGTTTATCTAAGATTTACAATAAAAATCCAGGAAATGGAGTTAATTCATGACAGTTGTTACAAAGGGAGGGAAAAGAAAGAAGCCGAAAATAATTTCTACAATGAAGAATGAAATAGGAACCACAGTGAGATACCACTTCGCACCTACAAGGAGGTCTGTCATTTTAAAAATGGAAAATTAGTACCTGTCAGTGACGATGTGGCGAAATGGTAACTCTCACGTTGCTGGTGGAATCTAAAATGATGCAGCTGCTGTGGAAAACAGTCTGGTGGCTCCCCAGGAAGTTAAACATAGAGTTACCATAAGACCCCGAAATTTCACTCCTAGGTACATACTGTTCGTAGCCAAAGGAATCAAAAACAGAGACTCGGGCAGGCGGTGGGGTGCATGTGGCTCAGTGGTAGAGCACATGTTTAGCATGCACGAGGTCCTGGGTTCATTCCCCGGTACCTCAAAAGAAAAAAAAAACAAAAACAAACAAACAAACAAACAAAACACAGCCTGGCTATCAACGTTCTTCCAAATCTAATACTTAACCACAATTTCGAGTGTCCAAACCACATCTCCAGCTCTTTCCTACTCCCCCAGCAAGTGTCTGCTTTGCCCCCATGAAACTCTTGTGTCACAAACTAGGGATGTTTATTCTCAAATCGCTTGAGTGATTCACTCTATCAAAAAGCATCCTGTGTTTTCCCCCCTCCTCTTCAGAGCCTACGCATCGACAAGTCCCAGCGCTTACAACTCCTCCCCCAGGAAGCCTCCCCTCACTCCTCCCACCCCATTGAAGTTTCTGAGAGATTGTGTCATTTGAATGGTAAGTTACAATTCTTCATTAGCCATCATCTTGTATTACTCTCAGCCTGTTTAAGGGGCACTTCTTTTGTCCACCAAATCGTGTCTCCTGCGTCCTACTCATCGCGGCTGTTGCAGGTGGGGTTCCCTAGGACACAGATACTGAGATGGAGATGCTGAGTGTGCAGGAAGTTTGTTGGGGTGTGGCTCAGGGGAAAACGTCACCTTCAAGGGCTGAAGGAAGGTTTGGGCTGAGGGAGAGACTGAGCTGTGATGCGATCTTCACGGAAGTCTCAGCCAAGCCTGTGGGGGGTTCTAAAGCTGAAATGACCCTTTTTAGGTCTCAAGCTGGGAAAGGGGACTGAGACCTTATGCTCTGTGTTGATGCGACTAAGGGGTCCTGGGAGGGGCTGCCGCCTGGGCCAGGGACTCCCTCAGTGGAGACAATACCAGAAGGAGCCGGGGGTGGAGGACCTCCAGCAGCCAGGGGAGCAAGTCCTCAGTCCTAAAGGGGGAGCTGAGTGTCAACTCTGGGGGCTTGAAAAGTGAGGAAAGTAAAGAGGGAATAAGGGAGAAGAGGGACGGAGGGGAGGGGTCCACTGTGTTGGGTCTTGTTTGGAGCAGGATGTGACAAAGTAGTCACTCCCTTATTAGAGCGATAAACTGAAGGGAGGCATGAGGACCACCGTGCAGAGCAACGGAGTGACCCTGCAGAGGGGCTCTGCCGGCCACTGGCTGAGCTGGCATTTGCACCCACGAGTGTCAGTCTCCATCCAGAGACCCCCTTCACTGCCCTCTCCGTTGGCAAACTGAGCGCTGGGTCACTTCGTTGTTTGGGAAGTCTTTGGAGACGCTGAAGGAAAACTAGGCGCAAAATGAAGAAAGAGGACCTCGAAAGTCCTCTGGTCTCCATTTAACCCTTAGAGACTGAAAGAAAAATTTCTTAGATGGAAAATAATTCCATGCACAATAAAGCCGTATTTTTGAAGGTAAAAATTACGTTTGCCTAAACTAAGAGCATCCCAGAGACCAGACTTTCTGTAAAGCCCCCCAAAGAGTTCCGACTTCTGGAGATAAAAGAGTGTGCCTGGAATGTGTTGGAATCTGAAGTGATAAACATCAAAGCAAATCCGTGGCGGAGGCGTGATAATGACGCTGTCCTACCACCTGCAGGGAATCAAATCCCAGGAAGAGAAAGATCAAAACGACAGGGAGGCAGGGAGGAGAGGGCAGGAGGCAGAGGTGAGCCCAGCTGGCAGGATTTGGGCAGCTTCAAAGTGTTATTCTCCACTTCCCACTTCTGAAGTTCATTTAGCGGCCGGGCATCACACCAGGGAAACAGGCACCACGGGGGTCTCCCCTGCAGCTCAAGAACCTGAGTTCATCTCAGAACACCACCTCCCCCCAACACACAAGGAATAAGTCTAGAGCTTCTCGAAATCATAATACCTTCTGCCCCCAAGGATCTTGGGCAAAATTAGTTTTCATCCAAGAGGACAGGGAGTGAGGGATTTTTTTCCTATAATCTGTACACAAATCTATGCCTTTTTCAAAATGTGTCATGCTTTTCTCTAACACTTTCCCACTAAAATTCACCAACAAGCAACACATTGCTAGGCTATTTCTTTATGGCTCTCTGTATTCAACCTAATAATCTATGCATTAAATTTACCAAGTACTAGGGGAGGGTACAGCTTAGTGATGGAGTGCAAGCTTAGCATGCAGGACGTCCTGGATTTAATCCCCAGTACCATTATTAAAATAAAGGAATAAATAAATTAAAGAAAAACCCTAATTACTCCCCCCCAAAAAAAATTAAAAAGAAAAAAAAACTCGTTCATTAAAAAAAAAGCAGTCAAAAGGTACAAACTTCCAGTTTTAAGATAAATAAATGCTAAGGATGTAATGTACACACACTGTCATAGATATAATTAACAATGCTGTATGTTACATATGAAAGTGTTAAGACATCAAATCCTAAGAGGACTTATCACAAGGAAAACAATTTTTACCAAGTATCATCTGGTTTTGGTCTATTTTTTCTAATTCGTGCTTCTCTCAATGGCTTGTTTCCTAACTGATGTTTTCATATTGAGGCTTGCTTCTGTTTTCTCGATTTTGTTTTCTCAGCACATTTCTCTTTTGTTCTTCTGGAGTTAGAAATTGCAACTAGTGGTCATTCTAGGGCTGCTGGTCCAGTTATAGGATCTGGGGCTGAATCCCCTGGTACTTGCAGCTCAGATAGGGTACAGGATGCAAATTAGCCTGCAGGGGGAATGTGGGTAATTCTGGATCTCATTACAGCCCTCCTTCCCAGTTTCGCCTTCCTGAGTACTGAGAACCATTTAAAATGCAGACAACGTCCACTGAGACACACTCTCTTCCATGCGCCCCTCGTCTTCCTCACCTTATTCTGCTTCTGACTCCTTCTGATGGGAGACGGGGGCAACCAGTGGGAAGATAAACCAGAGAGAATTAGACTAGGGTTGGAACAGACCACTGAGCCTGGAGAACACTGAACTGGGCAGAGTCCTCAGTCCGATGGAACCCCTGCCAGGATAGGACCTGTTGGTGCCCTGGCAGCTCTTGGATGGTCTTTATTATTGTCATTGATACTGAATAACTTTCAGCTCTAGACTAAGAGTCTTTGCTTAGAGGTCTTTGTTTTAGTGATCAAGGAAGGATTTTCAAGGGTTGAAGTTTGAATGCATGGGGGGAAAAATTACCTTTGGTCATGTAAAGAAGAAAGCAGCTGAGGGTGGGGGGGTGTAAGTGGAGCCCATCTGCTAATTAAAACTCTAAGAGTAGTAGGAGGAACAATTACTCTAAGGCACTCTCTCCCCACATTCCTGCAAACAAATTAGCTCCAACACCCCCGCAGTGGAAAAACAAACACCAATCATGCCTAGCTGTTTCCTTGAACATGTTTTCCCTTCCTCATCACCATCTGATGGACGTTAACGTTACTGTGATGGTGGACTGGAGATAAGTCCATTGCTCATCTGGAAGAATTATTTTCACCCACTTTTATTCTAAGACAAAGCCACAGCAGTGGGGAGGCTGGGACCAGCACCAAACCCAGATTAATTCGTTCATGTGTGCGAGGTGGGAAAGACCCCAGACAGAACGCAAATCTCTGGATGGCTGAGGACCAGTGATCACCATTCACAGCATAGGGGAGGGATGTGCTTTTAATTGTTAAATTTCAGTGTAAAACATACTGGAAGAAAATGTGTTTAAAAATAGTTTTATAAAGGCAGGTGACACTGGCATATGTTAATGGATAGAGGATGTTGTTTTTATGTTTATTTCCAACTGTAGATATAATGGGGTACTTGGCTGGGGTACTTTTTAAAACCTTGATGAAGACAAGCGGGAGGTGCGAGGAGGCGAGATGGCTATTTTAAAGTTGCAGGCAGCCTTCGGTTTCTCTGGAGGTGGAGGCCTGAATCTCACCTTTACTGGGAAGCAGTTCCTTTTGTTACCTCAAAAGGGGAAGGGAAAAGACTCCAGTTCTTGTCTTGCCAAAAAGATACGAATTCAAATGGGAGATGGAAGTGTTGTGTAGCGAACGGTTTTTAAAGTTTTATTAGCAAAGGGAAAGCACACCTCCCGGAACGCGAGGCGGCTGATCCAAGGGCGGACAGCAGTGGTCTCGGCCCCTTCTCTTACACCCGCTGAGAGGTGGTCTCTAGACTGATGGACGGCTCTAGCCCCTGAGTGCTTAGTCATGCTTGTCCCCTTTTGGGCATGTCCTCACCCATGATGCATACAGGAAAACCCGTGGGGGAGGGGGCCTAAACCACAATGCTAATTGTATTACAATAAGCATTGGGTCATGTCTGGTCTGGTCCTTGTCGCTACCACACACTTGTGGCCATTGGGTTCCAGTTTCTTGCTGGCGCTCGTTTAGAGGAAGTAAAGCTGCTTTACACTGAAGGTGGGCACACCGCCATCTTCCAGACCATCCTCCCTCTCCCCCACCTTATCTGCTTGGTGTCCCCAGTTATCTAACTACTTAGCACTTTGAGCATCTTGGTTATGCCAGGGCAGGGGTGCAATCCCTTCTGGAACAGAGAAGCTCAGGAACCACAAGGAGGGAAACTGGTCCACACAGCTCCGTAAAAGCACTTCCACTGTGTGTGGAGTACTGGTCAGGTTCCCTTTAGGCGAAACAAATTCCTCCAAATGTGCATTTAGGCATGCTGTCCTTGAATTTTTTGTTTGTTTATTCTTGAGGGATGTGTGTGTGTGTGTGTTTATGCAGACACATTCTGGTTCAAGAATTTAATCGTCTGTGTCAGGAGCTGGGACAGTAGCAGGAAGGATGCAGTGACACATCTTCATTTCATGCTTGCTTGTAAAGCTCTATGCCAAGCGCCACTGCAGGTTTAAGAACTCTGCTTTCAGAAAAGGTACTACAACAGGTTTTGGTGTTGTCCAGGTGAAGGACTTGGGGACTAAGGAAAGGCCTTAGAAGGAACATTTGTTTTGGATGAGAGTAGACATTCTATGGGCCAGACACCGCAGAAGCGGGCAGGGCGTGAGGATGAAGGGATTGAGGCTGGAACTCCAGACAGGCGACCACGCCTCACGGGCCCTCCCTTGGAGGGACCTTATCACCTTACAATATGGTGATTCCAAACCGCTGTCTCCAGCCCCCAGTGGTTCTCCCTGTGTGATTCCTTGTAAAGAAGAGTGGTTATCACATGGCGAACTAAGGCAGGGGACCACGCCAATGGTGAGGAACTTTTTCTGGGAAGCTGTAGGAGCAGAAGCTGGACAGGACTAAGACTTCTTCAGTCAAGCAGGACATTTGAGAAGGGAGATGCCGGCCAGAGAGACACATCTGAATTACCTGAGTTGGTGGTTCTCAACTGCGGCAGTTTGACCCCTAGGGGACATCTGGTAATGTCTGGAGACATTTTTGGTTGTCACAGCTGGGGAGGAACTGCTAGCATCTAGTTGGTAGACGTGAAAATGCTGCTAAACATCCAGCAACAGCAGTCCCCTCCCCACACAGCAAAGAATCATCTAGCCCAAATGTCAACAGAGCTTAGGTTGAGGAATTCTGACCTTGATGGAGGTAGTAAATTTATTTAGAAGCTTATATGCAAATATCATAAAAGCTGAATCTCAAAAATACTAATAATGTTGATTTAGAAAGAAAAGAGCTGGTAAAAGACGATACCACAAGATGCATTTATGAAGGTCTAGTGTGTGTCAGGTTTTATTCTGGGTTCTGGGGTCCCAGCAACCAATGGGACAAACTTTTTGTCTTCATGGAATTTCTGTTCTAGTTGGGAAAGTAGACCCTTAAGAATCATGCACATTTCAGGTCATAATTATAATACCAGCTCTTGTGAATTAATGTTTAATTTCCCCAACTGCCCTATGAGATATGAGCTAGTATGTCCTCATTTAATAAGACACACAAACGCCTATAGAGGTAAGTAACTGTCAACACCTGACAGTTACATCAGTCCCAGTCTGACCCCTTCAGAACACTTACAATTGCTCTCATCGTCAAAAAGACTTCAGAGCTTCACTAGCTGCATGGCTTTGGTACCGTAATTTAATTTCTCTTGCTTCTTCCTTTATGTGCACAGTGGAGATAATAAAAGTATCCCACAAGGTTGTTGGGAAAATGAACTGCATTGATTGACAGGAAGCGCGTGCACACGGTGAGGGTTAACAAGTTACGTAAGGAAAGTGGAAAGTGGAGAGAGAAGAGCTGGAAACCTGCTGTCGACCTGGGGTCCTCCAAGCGTGGCCCCAGGACCGGCAGCAGCAGCAGCAGCAGCAGCAGCAGCAGCAGCTGGGAGCTTGTTAGAAGTGCAAACTCTTGGCCCCCGGCTCAGAACCAGCTCTGGGGCTGGGCCCCTGCAACCCGAGTTTCAACAGGCCCTCTGGTGACTGTGATGCACGTTGACGTTTGAGAACCGATGCCTGAGTGCATTTGCAGGCGGCGGCTTGGGCTGTGACACAGGAGTGCCTCTCGACCCTGTCCTCACTTCCTCCCTGACCATAAATATGTTATTTTTCCTATTTGAGGGGGAGACTCTTTATATTTCTTTTTTGCTGTTTCTTTACTTCTGCTTGGCTTCATGCTTAACCAATCCTTTCTCTTCACTTTCTCCTGCCAGATCTCTTCCCTCATATCCTTCCACACCCACAGCTGCTCTCCGCCTTGGGTGAATTGGTTCTTGGCTCTCTTCATTCATTCATTCATTCACTCATTCATTAATTCATGCATGCATGCATGTTCACCAAGCCACACCAGGTACAATGTAGATGCAGGGAGGAAGGGCTGGGAGAGACCCAGCCGTATCCTCAGGGACCCTGCTGCCCTCTAGTGGAGAGGCAGAAACATGCCCTGTCCTAGGACTGACCACAGGGTATGGCCAGAGCCAGGGCATCGCTGAGACTGGGGGTGGGACAGAGGTGGGGACAGGAGCCAGCTTCTCAAAGGAGGTAGCACACTTATTCTGAGAGTTAACCAACAAATAGGAAAAGAGGTGGATAAAATGATATTAAAAATCATCTGGAAGAAGGAAGGGCAATGATATCAAAGAACAAATGCTTTTTAATAACAGCAGAGAAAGGTAGTGATGGGAGATGCATGGAAGCACTAAAGAGAGAGATCACCTGACTAAAGATGATAGAAATGCTCTACCTCTGTTTTCTTTAAAAGCAAAATCTGGCAAACCAGAAGTGAAGGAAGATGGCTCAGTCCATGTCTGGCACCTCCTGACCATTCTCTGCTGGTGCCCGTGCTTTGTTGCTGTTCTTCTTTTGCCCCCAGGTCTTTGCTCACCCTCTTCCTCCCTCTGGCTATGCTCCATCCTCCTTTTCCCCTACTTGCCTTGGGGAAAATTCTCCCATTTTATAACGTCCAGGTCAGGGACGGCCTCCTTCTCTTCTCCTTCTCATCGGAGGTGATTCCTCTCCCCCAACAAGACCAGAAGCCTTTGTTTATATGTCTGCTCACATACTTCACTGCATTCTGGTCATCCAACAGGTAGATTTCATTCTCTGCCGAGGGTCAGGACAGCATCTCACCCCCTGCCTCTCTTCCACCTCAATGTCTTGCACTCAACAGTCAGAGCTGGGCTTCACTGGACGGGATGACACACGGCCTGGGGGCGAAGGCCCCCTCCTCATAGCCTGCTGCGTCACACAGAGCAATGACTACAGAGGAATCAATGAGGTAAGTTCCCAAACCTGGCCATAAACTTCAGTGACAGAAATAAAGGACAGGAAAGCAATTTGCGATTACCAAGAAAATGAGGGGCAGTAATGAAGACAAGGTTAATGAATCCTGCTGTAATAAAAGAAAAAAATTATTCAACAAAATGTAATAGAATTACAAATGCCGAGAGAGGAATGACAGGGAAAAAATACGTGGCAACAACATGGATGAAAATCCGTTCTCTAATTACACTGAAATTGATCAATGGTCATAAAGTCAGTACCCAGACTCCTGTATAAAGTAGTTCAAAGGGGATGGATAATTTCCACACAAGGATATATAGATAATAAATTACTATGTGGAAAAATGCAGGATTTTTGAGCCATGGAAGAAATGCAAATTAAAACAATTAAAAGATATCATTGTGCACCAATTAAACATGCTTTCCCAATGATAACAAATGGATTTTGGCAAGGCTGTTGGTCTCTCTCTTGTTTCTCCAAAGGCAGAGCCAACAGAACGGTGAATCCATGAAATCTCTCTGAGGTATAATTTGAAAATATGTAAAAAGAACAAGCACCCTGTTGCCACAATTCAACTCAGTTATTAGATTTGGGAGAAAACGTAGCAAAGATATAATCTCTAAAGGGCAAAAGAGTTCTGCTAATCGGAATGTAAAAGTCAGCAAACCAAACGCTTGTCAAGTCTTGTGCAGGGTTTGGGAGTTTACCCTGCTCGCGAGCGAACACGCTGCCCTGTAACTGTCTCATAGATACTGTCGGAGGATAGGAGACTCCTGGGTCAGAGACAAAGGACGGTATTCCTCTGGGCAGCAGCTGGAGCTGGAGATCCGCGTTCATTTGGGCTGTCTCCCCACATTTCCTGAGTCCCATGGTGGACCCTGCCCTGGCAGCGGGCTGTGTTAAGGAAAGGAACACTGAGCTTGGGGGATTCACCACATCCATAGTAACTGGAAGCAAGCTGGCCCTTGGCCCAGGGGAAGAGGTTACTCATCCTTTAAGGTGGCTTGCTGCAAACACAACTCTGAGAGGTGGCCTGGATAATGAGCAGTCAGGGCCTTGTAACCTTGACCTGCCCTAAGTGACCTTGCAGTGGGGCTCGGGGCCCCAGAATCACCGCTCCCAGCAGTGCCTCTTTCATTCACTCAACATAGCCGTGCAGATTTATGAAGCCACCTTTTGTGCACCTGGCCCTGAAATGCAGTTGACCCTTGAACCACAGGGCTTTGACCTGCACATGTCCACTTATACCCAGGTTTTTTTTCTATGAATACCTACGACAGTACCACACATCCCCTGTTGGTTGCATCCATGAATATGGAACCTCAGGTAGAAGGGCTGACTGTAGAGTTAGAGGCAGATTTTCCACAGCGTGGCAGTCAGCACCCAAAACCCCTGGCATCACCCGAGGGTCACCTCTGGAGGCTAAGGATACCACATGGAATACATCTCCTGCGTAAGAAAAGCTTACATAGTAGGGGAGGCAAGTGCAAAAAGGAAGCCAATAAATAACATGATGGCGTTTTCTGTGAAGTGTCGTGAAGACAAAGCAGAGGAGTGGGACGGAGACGCCTTTAGACAGAGTGATTGGCTGTGGGTCCGATGGTCAGGGAAGGCCTGAGATGGTGACACGGCCAGAGACCAGAAGGAAGTCTCCCTTGAGGGCAGGGCGCCCCAGGCACACCGCAAAGCCCTGGGAATGGAGTGAGCGTGTCGCATCCCAAGGAGCGGGAGCCAGGTGGCTGCAGGGCAATGACCAGGGAGAGGGGTCTGGGATGAGGGTTAAAAAGCCCAAGAAGACATGTAATGGAGACAGTATAGATTTTTAATTTATTATTTATTTTTTAGTTTTCCTTAATAGAGGCACTGGGGATTGAATCCAGGACCTTGTGCACACCAAGCACACGCTCTACCACTGAGCTATATACCCTCCACCCTCAAGAGATGTATTTTTCTAAAATGACAAACAGACTTCGTATGTTAAAACACTTTGTATGAAAGAGTTAAATGGAAACCATCAGGCTGGAGCCCCAGTCCAGTGTATGGAGGGCAGCTTGGTGTCATAGATCAAGGTGGGGCGGGGGTCGTTGGAAGAGCCGAGCCACAAAACCCTCGGTGTCTCTTCATCTGCACGTGGGAAAGATGCCTAAGAAGCTTGTGGGTGAGATCAAGTGAAATAAAATGTGTGAACGTGTTGTGTGGTTACAAATATTTGAGAGATTAAAACTGTAAAGCCACAATCTCCAGAAAAAGATCCCAAGGGGATGGAATCTTAGCTTTGAACTAGAAGTTAAAAATAGTAGCAGTAGTCCTTACAATGGAGCACGCAGTCAAGTATAAAACTAGAGTTTGCTAATAATCTCCTGACAGGTATAATTAGCCTCATTTTTAAAATGAGGAAACTGAGTCTCAGACAGCTTAAGTTGCTCAAAGTCTCTCATCTTATCAATGGAACCGCATAAAAAAGAGAAACTATAGCAACAGGAACAATGTTGAGAGAAATCTGCAAAATAAAGAGTTGATTTTTTTAGCCATGAACAAGGTATGTGGATAGAAGCCAAGACGGGAAAATAGAAGCGTGCCCAGCATCTGACTGGGGCAAGATGAGTGCTTTTACACTTTTGATATTCTTTGCTTTCGTCATGTTTGCCCAATAAAATGGGGAGAAAATTATTACAAAACTATTTCAAAGGTGAGTCACCATTTCCTTCTAAAGGATAGTCTTTGTAACGCCAATTTTCTCAAAATTGTCCCAAATTTGGCTTTTTCCACGATTAGGTCCAAACCCTGCTGCTTGGCATTTACAGCCTGCGTGTGCATCTCCCGCCCGTTTGACCCCAGCCACTCACACTCCTGGCCAGGTCCCACCCTCCATTCAACTTGTCCGACATCTAAATCCCTTCCCTGCAGCTCAGCAACTGACCACACCCCCCATCCCTGTGGTCCCCGAAACAGCCCGCCATTTCCGGTGTTTTTATCAACCACTTGACACTGACTGCAGAAAGTCCAAGTATCTTTATTTTGATTCCTTTGCATGTTGCTTTTTATGCCCCAGGAGTGTGCTGTCAAGTCTGTGCGTGGAAACAAGAGAAGTCCTACACAGGAGGCAGGGAGCAAAAGCCCCCGCTCCATGAGAGGTTGAGGAAGGGGAAGAAAAGGAGGATATTTTGGGTGTCCTTCCTGCAGGATCCAGATCCCTAAAGATGCCAGAGGTGACTGTTCAGAGGACCAGAGACGGAACGCCTCCACCTGCTGCAGCCTCGGGGACCTTCCCGGAAAGAGCCTCTTCTGGGCGCTCTGCTCAGGCTGAGGCTGTTCCCAGAGTGTTTGCAGGAAGCCGGTGGATGACGGCTGGTCGCGCTGCTGAGACAAGAGAAGGGGCAGTTTGGGCTCTGGATTCTACGCTTCTGTTCTACTCTCAGGAACTAGAGTAATGCAGCTTTAAGTTGACTTCGTTATGACTGATCTATTTTTTAACATGTTAAGAGACTGAAAATGGGGCCACAGATGCAGGCTCAGGGAATTTCAACTTTCGCGTGGTTTCTACCTTTGCTCAAGGGTCAACAAAAATAACTCCCTCCTTACCCTGCATATGAAGAACTGGAAGACGAAAGACGGATACTAGGGTCAGGAATGTTAGCAGCTCGAAGGGGAGGGCAGCGTGGGAATGCGGGTAGGGATGTGACGGGACGGGTCAGGGATGGAGAGGAAGTTGTGAGCGCTCTCTCCTCCGGGCTTCTGCCAAACTGCTTAGAAGCCGTGTTCTTTCAACAAAGGGAGTGAACTTCTCAAGGCACCGTGAAGCTGGGTGAAAGCGTTGCGAGTGAAGCAGCAGGCAGGATGGAGCCGGGTTTCGGAGCTTCCTGTTTGATTTGCCCCAATACCAGATCCTCCTAGTTCCCTCATACTTAGGATGGAGATCCAGGAAACCAGAACCTCTTGGTCCGGGAGAGGGCGGGCCCTTCTGTGTCTGGATGTCACTCTGTGCCCCAGGCCGGTCACAGGGATCCGCGGAGGTGGCGGCTACGGAATTCCTCCGCGACTGTGAACCTTCTCCTGGAACTCGGTATTAAGATGCTCTCCGCGCGGCGAGGGCGGGGAGACCTGAGGGACGTGGCAAAGCCCTGGCTCCTGTTAGCGGCTTCTCCAGACCACCCGGCCCCCTCCCACCCGGGGTGCCGCTCTGCCCCAGGTGCTGCCAGTGTCAGGGTTGTGGGGCCACTCTCCAAGCCCGCCCCTGCGAGCAGAAACTCGCGGCACTGTCGGATTCTCAGCCCTACGACAGCTGGTTGCCCGGGGACGGCGAGGAGAGGCGGGAGGGACTGGCGCGCCCAGAGTATCTGGTCGCTTGAGGGGTCCCACTTTTTTCTCCCTCCACTGGGAAAGAGGTCTACGAGGGCTCCATGCAGAGGCGCCAAAGGAGGGCTGCAGTCCAAGGAGGGACCAGAGTAGGGGCGAACTGGACCCCACTCTGCCCTCCCCGAGCACACAGTGCCCCCTTCCACGCCCCACCCGCCAGGTCCACGCAGAGCCCCGGGCGCGCGTGCGTCCCCGCCGAGGAGCCGGGATCCCCCGCATCGCGCGCCATGGAAGCGGCTAACCTCTCTGTGGCCACTACCGGCGTCGCTCTTCCCCTGGGACCCGAGGCCTGCAGCAGCAGCAGCAGCCCAAGCCCGGGCGGGGTGGCGGGATCAACCCCAGGCGGCCCCTCCCTGCCTGGCCGAGAGCCTCCCTTCTCCGTCTTCACCGTGCTGGTGGTGACGCTGCTGGTGCTGCTGATCGCTGCCACTTTCCTGTGGAACCTGCTGGTTCTGGCCACCATCCTGCGAGTCCGCGCCTTCCACCGTGTGCCGCATAACTTGGTGGCCTCGACGGCCGTGTCGGACGTGCTAGTGGCCGCGCTGGTGATGCCCCTGAGCCTGGTGAGCGAGCTGTCTGCTGGGCGACGGTGGCGGCTGGGCCGGAGCCTGTGCCACGTGTGGATCTCCTTCGACGTGCTGTGCTGCACCGCCAGCATCTGGAACGTGGCGGCCATCGCCTTGGACCGCTACTGGACCATCACGCGCCACCTGCAGTACACGCTGCGCACCCGCCGCCGCGCCTCGGTGCTCATGATCGCGCTCACCTGGGCGCTTTCCGCGCTCATCGCCCTCGCGCCGCTGCTCTTTGGCTGGGGCGAGGCGTACGACGCTCGGCTCCAGCGCTGCCAGGTGAGCCAGGAACCCTCCTACGCCATCTTCTCCACCTGCGGCGCCTTCTACCTGCCGCTGGGCGTGGTGCTATTTGTCTACTGGAAGATATACAAGGCGGCCAAGTTTCGCTTCGGTCGCCGCCGCAGGGCTGTGCTGCCGCTGCCCGCCACCGTGCAGGTGAGGGGAGGGCTGCGGAAGGGGGTCTCGGGGAGGCGGTGGGGGGGGAGGGGTGCTGGGGGAGGAGGAAGCCTGGCGGAAGTGAGAGCTGGGGGTGGAAGCTGGTACACTCGGCGCACGCGCGGAAAGGTGGGCCACCAGCGCACCGAGAGGGCACGCGGAATTTGCCCTCTGCTCTCCCGGGGCGCACACGGAGGGGCTCATCACCCGTGCCCGGCGCGCAAGCGGAGGGCTCGCCGCCCGCGTCCCCGGTGCGCGCGGGGGAAGGGGCTTGGGCTCCTGCACACGGAGCCGCAGCGGGAGCAGGCACCGCCGCACCACGCCGCTGAGGCGGCGACGGGGCAGCGTTGCTCGTTAGTCGGGAGGGCACGTCTGAGCCGCTGCGCCCTCTGTGGTTTTTCCACTGGAGCGTTGATATCCGTGGGAGTGCTCGGACTTCCCAGGCCCTGCTAGACTAAGCGGGACTGCAGGCGGCTGGGAATTTGTCCCGCAGATGAGCGAATCCTCGACCAGCTCCCTGCCAAGTGTCACTTTCCTTTCACTGTCCCATCCTCAGTACTATCCTTAGTAACTCGGGAAGGAGAGAGAACCCTGGGTTCAAATCTCAGCTCGGGACCCTGGGGCAGTTGCTTCATCCCCAAGCTTTGCTTCCTCATCTTTAAACAAGTGAATTCCTACTTTAAAGGGCTGTTGGCGAGGGTTATGGTGAGATGAAGAATTCCAGGCACCTAGTACGGTACCTGGCACGGGGGGAGGGTGGTGGGGTGGAGCTGGCTGGAGCAAGAACATCAACAGGGGATGTTGATTGGCAATCTACAAGAGCCGGAACATAACCCGGGAAATTAATGAGATTCAGGAACCTGCATTTAGCAGAGCTTCTCTCCACTGTATTGAGAATCCAGGCTTTCTGCCTTCTGGCCAGGCCCTAATAGATATCAGCTCCCTCCTCTCTCTGGAAACTCCAAACTTTCCTTTTACCGGTGTGAGGGTGTGAGATCTTGAGAGCTCTCAGTCCTGGAGAGTGACAGGACTTACTGTCCCTTTCCTAATACAATATAGGGACCACAGAAAGGGGGCATGGTAGCAGGGGAGAGACAGGGTAAGTTTTGTGTTGTTAGTTCTGTTTTAATTTTGAAAATTAACTCAGCTACTTGGGCTACTCAAATATGTGTGTTTTAAAAAGCAGACCTTTTTTTCTCTATTACATAGACAAGGAATTTTGTAGGATAGAATAGGAAAGTCAAGTCTATACTTGGAAAGTGTTGTTTGGGGAGAGCTTTATTCAGAATTAATGATGTACTTTGAAAGGTCCCTTGGAAATGCTGGGGGAGGTGATTACGGCTTTTCTATCTGATTGCTGAGGATGGGGTGACTTAATAGCTACATTGATCCAGGGTGCACCCAAAGAAATTGTGGTGAAATGGGTTCCAGAAAGCCTGAGTTCAGTGTTCATTTTTAACAGACCCCATTCGAACAGGTGAAACAAAGCACGTGTGCCTGGGTAGGAGCCTGGCCAATCGGGGTGGCCACTGATGGGGAGAAAGAGCTCTGGGAGTCAGAGGCTGTGTGGTGATTTAGCCACAGGCTGCCAGTGGGACTTGGGGCAAGTCCCTCCCACTCTTTGGGCTACAAATTCTCTTCTCTAATACACAGCATTGGTCTAAGTCATGGCTAAGAGTCTTGAATCATGTGATACGATGCTGAGGTTGTAGATGAGATGGGATTCGAGAGCATCCTGGATCTTTAGGCTCCAGAAAGCTGCCCCATTTGGGTAACATTGCTAAGTCTGCCAGTGCAAGCTTGCCAACCACAGGACGCCTAAACAGAAGTTTTAAATAATGTGCCAGGAATACGTTCTCAATGCCTTTCCTCACCTGTTTTTGTCTACACTCTGGAGGAAATGAGTCGAGTTGAATTTGGGTCCTGCAAAGTGTCTGTACTGCTTTCTGTGGGCGACAGGAGTCAAGGTAGCCGGAAGGCCTCTGATGACGAGGCTGTTCACATCCTTCACCTTTCTCAGGCTTCTGTGGCTAGGTCCCAACACTCAAATAGTATCAGAAAGGGATCAGAAACAGTTCCTCCCTTTTTGAAAGTAGAGAAGGAGAGAATTGCTGACTGAGTGTGTTCCCCCTTCCAGGCACTGTTTGATGCTTTTCATTCATCCTTCTATTGAATCCTCATGATCCAGACAAACTGACGTTACAGCCTCTGGTAGTCAGGATAAACTAAAATACACTGAGTAACAAAGAGCCCCAAGACTAACGGTTTATCTCCCTCTCATTCAGCATTCAACATGGGTCAGGTGGCCCTCCTGCTCAGCTCTCCTCCAGGCAGTAGCTCATGAATCTGAGCCCCTTGTCATTTTCTAGCTATGCTGTCCTGAACATGTGGCTTCCAAGGTTGCTGTGGAAGAGGAAGTGAGATCTGGACATAGAGCAGCTTCTACCTGCCTTGCCCTGGAGTGTCCCTTCTGCTCACACTCCCCTGGCCAGACCCTGGCTCTGAAATCATGGGGAGCCTGTGGCTATCTGGTGAGCACTGATCATCTTTGCTCTCCTTCTAAAGATGATAAAACTCAGGTGCTATAAAGTTAGTTCATCTACAACCACACAGTTCCTGGGTGCAGAAGTTGAAGTTTGCCCCAGATTTAAAAGTCACTGTGTTTTACCTTCCTGTTTCATTGTGTCGTGCTCTCTCCCAGAACTTAACCTCTGAGCCCTGTCACAAGTATCTCACAAGCATCTCGAACTTCACGGGAGGGAGGCAGTCATATCCTAGTCAAGATGGGTCACGGGGATGTCGACAGGAAAAAAAATGCACAGCATAAAAGTTGAGAATTATGTTTTGTTCGGCTGACTTGCTGAGGATGTACACCTGGAAGACAGCCTCTCAGACAGCTCTGCTCTGAAGAGGTAAGGGAGGAGCAGGATATATAGGAGTTCTGCAACACAACCCAGGTAACTGGAACATCAAAAGATTACATTAAAGAAAACCAGACATCTCACGTTAGTGAACTTAGTGCTTTTCTATGTATGGGAAGATGCCAGAGTCTGGGCTTATTGAAATCATTCCTTTGATCTGCACCTTAACTCTCTAGGGCCAATATCCTGCTTATCTCCATCCTGAATCCCCTCAGGGTGCACGGTACAGTGGCTGATGGCCACAACATCCTTTGTTTACTGATATGGCCGGTGACATTTTTCATCCACAGGGAGCAGGATCTCAAAGCTATGCCCATGAACTCCTTTCCAGGAGAGCTGAACACAGCTGACAGAGGCACCGCCAGCTTCTCTCAGGAGGTGGGGTTAATTCCCCCCCGCAGTCTTCCTTTCAGCTTCATGGACAGACCACTGCACATACAGTACACTCTGCTCTACCCAAAGCACCCCAAATGGGTTCTGATCGTTTTCCCCTTGCCCTGTGCCCTCTACTGCTTAGAAGAAGGAAAAAGCAAAATCAATAGAGAGCGTTCATTTGGCTTTTAAAATACGACATCAAATATTTTCTTCTTCTCAATTGTTTGTCTGATGGCTGTGCACCCGTTGCTCCCAGGACCTGTCTATCCATTATCGTGGCAGGGTCACCAACAAGAGCCACCCTTCTTTTAGGGGTCTATGGAAATGGTTTAATTTTAATTTCCTTTAAAGTTAGAAAAAAATGAATATCATATTAATGAATATACAATAATGAACCCAGCTTTGATTATGTTCATCTTTATAATAATATGGCCACAAAATATAATTTTTAATATTTTTAATGGAGGAAGGGCCCACAGAGGCCAGGATGCCTCAGGCTCGTGAACGTTATAAGGCAGCCCTGGTTGGTACCGTTTGCTCATCCACTCAATCAATAAACATGTGTTGGGAGATGGTGTGCACAGTGGTTCAGAGCATGGGAATTGGAAACAAGGAGACTTGGATTTCAGTTCTTTCTGTGCCACTCATTAGCACGTTCGCCAAGTGAGTTCATTTCCGTCGGCTTTTCCCCGTAGGTAAAATAGAAATATTGCCATCTGCCTTTTAATAGTCTTGTGGAGAGTAAATGAGCTAATAGCAGAAATGGAGTAACTAACATAGTAAACCACACATGATAGCTGCTGAGCTCTTTGCATTGTTTTTTTGAAATTCATCTTATAAATTATAAATCATGAATTATTATTTTATACCTCTTACTGCTATTACTCACCAATAGGGGTGGATTAGTTATTTATTTCTTAACAATTACATATTCAATATCTTGTAGCAACCTATAGTGAAAAAGAATATGAAAATGAATATATGTTTGTATATGGATGACTGAAACATTATGCTGTGAATATACCAGAAATTGACACATTGTAACTGACTATACTTCAAAAAAAAAAAAAACTAAAAAAAAAAGCCCAGCAAAGATGTATGAAGTCTTAGTTTCTGTGGGTTGGGCAATGGGAAGGGCTTAGCAGGGTGGTCCCTGTCCACGGTGTCTTGTGGTTGTGACTGTGACTCACTCACATGGCTGTTAGCAGGAGGTCTCCACAGAGCAGCTTGAATGTATCACCACGTGGTAGCTGGCTTCCCCTCATCCAAGAGGGTGAAGCAAGAAGGAAGTGGCAGTGCCTTTTACAATCTGGCCTCAGAAGTTACATTCCATCACTTCCCTTATATTCCACTCATTAGAAGTGAGTCATTAACTCCAGCCCACACTCAAGGGAAGGAGAATTAGGCTCCACCTTTGGGAGATGGTTCAGTGAACCGATGGGACATATTTAAAAAACCGCCACCACAAGACACGCAGGTAGTGTTCAGAATTACTTGACTGACCTTTTCTGACCTATGCACCAGGCAATGTGGTAGACTCTGAGGTTTCATAGAAGTGGTCTCTGCTCTCAAGGGATTAATTTTAGTAAACCACAATTACAGAATTACACATGCAGTAAAGTCTTACAGGTGCTCTGCTAGAAGTCTTTTCAGATTGGGGTGATCCTGAAAGACGGCATAGTGGATGGAAAACCACTTCGTAAACTAGAAAGGGCAAAATAAATGCGTGGTATTGAGTTACAGGGTTTGTGACAACTTGGGTCTGAACTTGAGATAATGTTATATTACAAAATATTTGGCTCTCTATGCCAATCCGCTACACTCACATTAGTAAGTCTGTGTTGTCAGCATACAGTCTGTAACTCCTAAGTGACCTGAAATCTACACAGAGCCCTTGATGATTTTGTCACTTGTCCAAGGTCACCTGGACCACCCTAAAAGACTAAGTTGTTGGTGGGCTTATGGTTGGAACAGCATGTGGGACCTGGGTTCCATCAGAGCTCAGATGTGAGAAGAAGGTAGTGAAAAATCACCACCCTTGTTCTGCTTCTATGAAAAGCAATATGACACTCAAACACATTCCCATGCCAGACTGCAAGGTTATTTTCACTTTAGAAAAGTGAATTTTATTCATCAAATTGTACCAGGGGTGACAATACATCTATCTGGTTTATGGTTTGATTCTTTTAAGACTGGCATCTAATTGTCTGAAAGTTTCCAGAACTACTTGGGTGAACGAAGGAGTGTTTTCTCTATCCATTTAGAAATCTCTGTAGCCTTCCCCTCTCTATAAACTTCCACCTTGTTCCCTTACATCATTACGTTCATTCTGCCTCTTTACCTTTACTTCCATTTCTCCTTCCTCTGATTGGATTTTTGGGGAAGATTGGAAAGCAGGAGGAACAGAGGGGGATGTAGACAGTATGGTGCAGCGATCATGAATTTTCACCAGTGACCTTGCAATAAGCTACTTCTTAAATCCGTGTCGTTCTTGGAGAAGATTGAGCTTCTCAGTGAAAGAATGAGATCCAAATGCCAGCATCCTTCACCTTTTGGTAGGTCACCGAGTTCCTTGAAAATGAAAGAAAGCTTTGGACTTGCTGCCCAGAAAGGCACATAGGTGCTTGCTTGCCCAGCGTGCACTCCCTGACGCCCATCTCTGGAGAGAGGTGCTCAGCCTTTCCTCCCATCTGGCTCTCCTGAGGGATGGATCCCTCAGTGCAGTGGCAACTTGGACTCTCTGAGGCAGGGAAGTGGTTGTCAGGGGAGCCATGGCCTCCTAGGAAGGCATAACAGAACACTGAGGCTGGACAACACATGTGCAAAAGTCAAGATCTCTCCTCTCTCCATCCCAGTCTCCCCTGTGCCCAGGATCTCTGGCCTGGGAGGCTAGGGACTTCGGGGTCAGGACTCTTGCCTCAATGAATACCTTCCGATGGCACCTGGATGTACTGGGGGATGACTAGATTAGATGGTATTAGAGCAGAAACAAATGCAGTCTAATTTTAATTAACATACTTGATTATAATTTTCCCTGCTCAGCATTGACTCCAGTGGGTCCTTAATCATTCCAGGCTGACTAACCAGTCCCCCTACCCCCCCCCCCCAAATAATCCATATTTTCCAAATATAAGAATGATAGAGTTGTACCTAATGTTATGATCATACCCAAGAACTCAGCCGAACTGTACTCTGTTGTGTGTGTAATTACACTGAAGGGAAAGTTAATTTTTTTTCAAGCCCAGCAGTGCTCTATTTTAATTTTTTTTAACAAGAAAGCTTCCTTAATTTACTTTCTGCTTTCTTTTGCACAAGAGAAGCAGCCGAGAAAATTTCCTGTCCTCGTTTGCCAGACAAGCTAGACAGCTCCTGTTTACTCTGAGGGGCTATTTTGGTTTGTTATCGCTTTAAAGTGCCTTCAAGACATGCAGCTTGGAGCTTGGCTATCTCGGTGCACCTTGGACGGAGAGGATGGGGCCCCAGGTATGCCAAGTCCTGACCTGCTGAACTTCGGTTAGACATGGGGGATTCCAGTTACAATCCAGATGGCCTTCAACCAAAATTGGAAATAATTTCAGTGTCCTCTCCCCTCTCTCGGAGGTCATAGAGCTCGGTGAGTCACTAGGGTTAGCTTGGTCCCCCCACACTAGCCTTGCGAGGAGCCTCACCATGCTGGATGCCTGACTTATGTGTCACAACACACACACTGGTTGGTTCCACAAGTGATTAGGAACCTTCCTTCTTTCTGCTTTCCTTTTTTTTTGGGGGGGGGTGAGTAATTACGTATGTATGTATGTATGTATGTATGTATGTATTCATGTATGTATTTTTAAATGGAGGCCCTGGGGATTGAACCCAGGACCTCGTGCATGCTAAGCATGTGCTCTACCACTGAGCTACACCCTCCCCCACTGCACTTCTTATTAGGGTGTTTATCTGACAACATTAGAGGCTGACAAATATTTGTGGGTGCTTTCTGCAGCAGCTGGACTTCTTTTTTTAATTAGAGAGGGGAGGGATAAGGGGACATGACGCTGACATGCGTGAGGTCCTGCCATGTGCTGCTGTCTCACTGTCTACCTCCAGTAAGCCCACCATATAGGTAAGGGGCCTCATGGTTGGACAGGTAGAAATGGGGGCTCAGACTGGAATCCTAGCCAAACACTAACTTGCTCTGAGCCTGGGTCTCCTCGTTCCTTCTTAACTGCTTGTTGTCATCACTAAGACGGTGTGTGGACTCACATGGCCAACTCCTACACAACTGTCAGGAGCCATGAGGTCTGAGATTGTCCCCTGCTTGCAGGCTAGCAAGTCGGCCTCCCAAAGTTTACTGGATGCTAGCAGAAGACACAAGACTCCCAGATCAGAGTTAAAAGACTATTACTCACGGGACAGAGGCAGCATGAGCTTCTCCAGTGCATCCATTCCCTGTTCCCTCAAAGCCTTGTGGGAGTTACACAGAGTGGCCCACTGGATTCGCATCACACATAGTAGAGAAGCTCCCAGATGAGGGAACTCAAGTCTTCACTGTCAGGGCTGGACAATGAATAAACCGGCCTTTTGCTGTTAGGAAAACTGAATCTTTTATAATAGGTTGCAAGTGAACCTGCCCTGTTTTCTAGTTGGGAGACACCGTCTGTATCTTCCAAGGCTGTTTGCTATCCAGACATCCTTGACAGGCCAGTCTGAAACAAGGGCTGTCAGTGCCTTCGCTAGCAAAATGTGCAGAAACACAAGGGACTTAAGAGTCGTCTCTGCAAATATCTGTTTATTCAGTAAACGTTTATTGAGCTTTTGCTATATGCCATCCATTACACTGGGGTTCTTCAGTGAACAGGACACTCGTGGCCCCTGCCCTCCTGGAGTGCTGATGCCAACACGGCATTCAGAATGATGACTCTGAATCCATGCCCTGGTATCAGAGTGCGTGTGGGAATCTTGGGACGGAATATTTGAAACTGGGACTTGATGGGAAATTCCAGAGCACAGTCCCCAATATACACAGTAGAAGATTAATGTCTGAGTGTATGTTGTCTGGCAGATTTGGTCCTTAATTAATTTTAGATGGAAAAACTTCAAACTCTGCAGAGATGTTTAGGTGAACTCATGTTTTAGGTCATGTCTCAGAGCGGCAGAGAGAGATCACACAGGCCTGGAACCAGACAGACCGAGCAGGCACGTTGGTTCTGCTTGGCCCGGCTTGTGTGGCCTTGGCTGGGCCATCGGATGTCTCCAAACTTCTGTGCATCCAGGGCACCTGTGCTTTGGTCCTACAGCAGGACCAAAAAGCGCCGGGTGCTGTTGGTTGTCGGCATTCAACAGTCCGTATTTCTGCGTTCTAGCCCGGGGCTGGAGGGCTCTTAAGCCTGAACAGTCATTTTCCAACAGGTGCACAGAGGGCAGTCAGGGCAAAGAGGCTGAGAAGACATCCAAGATGGAGAAGCTCGGGGATGGCCCCAGAGATGGCTGCTAGAGGCCCTAGGAACTTCCCAGGAAGCCACAGATGTCCATTCTGAAAGCAACCCGAGCATAAATGGGATCCTGAAATAGGTTCTGTGGGGACCTATTCTGATCACTCACTTTTATTCAAAGTGCAGAATAACAGGTAGGAGTTAAGAGGGTTGCCTCCCACCCAGAACACCCGAGTTTGACTTCCAGCTCTAATGATAAGCAACTGTGCGACCTTGGACAAGGCAGAGAAGCTCTCGGAGTGCCTTCTCGACTGTAAAATGGAGATAATGCCTGGAAGGTTTGGCGTGAGGATGAATGAATTAGAGTCATTCATGACAAGTGTGTAGCGTAGTGTCTGTTTCACAGGAGCTTTTCCGGAGTCATTCCTTGTGTCTTTCGGCTTTGTATTGGACATTACATTTCAAACAAACAAGCAAACAAAGCCAAGCTTGTCAGCCTCCCTGCAAATCGGGGTCATCCCGGATTGACTGGTTTTCTCTGAGACTGTTTCTGGAAAGATTCCACGCCTTCCGCCATCACTGCGCACCGGGTTTGGCAGGCTCAGGCGCAAGCCGTGACCACAGGCTTCCAGCAAACGAATACTTCAGCAGAGCAACGGGGGACTCTGCAAAATGCTGCAGTGATGGAAGCCGGGTGTTTTAAACCTATTTAATCAGTGGACTCCCCTTCTCTGTTTCTCTTCCCCCAGGATCCCTTTGAACTGAACTGACCCCATGTCTTTATCTCAGTAGCATAAAAAGGATTTGGAGTTGCATTACCCTGTGGAAGAACTCAAGTGCCTGGCAGGTCACTGAGGTCAGCGGAGGAATGGGTGGGGAAGTGCCCGTTAATGAGCTGAGTGGGAGGGAAACAAGTCACCTGCCACTTCCTCTCGGGCTCGGGTCATATTCTTCTGCCCCGACGATGGGCTGCTGGATGTTCACGGGGGGATTTCAGGGTGCTCAGACTTTTTTTGGTGACTTGAGGGTGGTCTACTATGATCCCTGGACAGTGCTACCTCTTCTAAAGGGGAGAGGTGACCTGCAGCTCCCACCTGCCTCGGAGAGGATGAGGATGGGAAACCTGGGGCCGGCTGGACCCCAAGCCAGGCCTTTGTAAGGGACAGAGGAGGGGGGAGGAGGGAAATGCCGGCTGTTCTCTTGTGAAGTTGCTTGCCTTTTCTTTCTTTCTCCCTGAGTGGCAGGCAGGAGAATGCAGGTGTGCATTCACAAAGGAAGGGACTCTTCTGTGTCCACATCGCCAGGATCTGTTTTGAGGCTGATGTAGTGGTTTTCCAAACAAATAAACATGGGGGTGGGGGAGAGTGGCAGAGACCGAGAATTTGAAGGTAGAGCTGAGAGCGGGGAGGCCTGGGTTTACACAGGTCAGGCCACCAGGGGGCTTCTCCGCTGTCTAAGCTCCGCCATCCTGCCCCGAGTGAGGGGGGCAAGGACACTGTACAGTGCCCCGTGGCTGTGTGGCTCTCCTGCAGGCCGTCTCCAGGAGAGAAACTAGACACAGCCTTTGTCTGGGAGCCTCTTGCGTCTGTGTTTCCTCTGGCATCGTGACTGGCAGCATTCGGGGCGGGGGCGGGAAGAGATATCAGGTGTGGACCGTGCTGTTGAAGTGCTCTGTCAATCTGGCAGCTGTCTCCTGGGCAGCTATCAGGCGCCAGGTGGTGCTGCCAGGCAGGTGCTATTCATTCAGCTTGGACCAGAGGGGCGCCAGAGACTACACCTGTGACTGATCACACACACTGTTGCAAAGGAGGGGAACAGGGTGCCCCATCACAGGGAGCGGTGACTGAGTCTGGAGGAGTGGGAAGGCCACTCTGAGAGGGCTGGTGGCCTTTACTCAAGACGTAAATAGGAAATGATCGAAGGATGGAGGTCAAGGGTGGAGAGCGTGCCCGAGTCTCCATAAATGGCAGCTGATTATGACCACGAAGGTATCTACAGTTTGTTTAAGCCAGGCGATACAAAATTATCCCAGTGTTTAAATCGGTTTAGCACAGTCATTGTGTAACTCCTTGCAATGTGGATGTTTACGGGCTGCCTCTCCAGCTGTGGGCACTGTGAGGGGCGGGATTGGGTCTGTTCTGTGCAGGGTCCTGGTCCCAGCCCCAAGCCCCCTCTGTGAGTGATGAATGGTGAGTGCCTGTTCCAGGGGGTGTGCCGGGGGCCCCCAACACACATTCCCAGTTCACGTCCATGACGGCTTTATGGTGGCGGGAGGGGACTTGGTCACCCAGCTTCACAGACGGGGAAACGGGCTCCTCCTGGGTCCAACACCGACTCCTGCTTGTAACTGCCTCCCTCCCTTTCTTGATCATATTATTTGACACAGGGGGGACCACCGCTCTCACTCCCGGAAGAACCTTCAAAACTTAAAAAAGGTATGGTTTCATGAGCTTTCCTCCCTCATCTTTCTTGATGGATTTTGGTATCAATGCATCTTGAATGAGGCTGGAGGGGAGGTGTTGGCCAAGGATGGAGTAGCCTCCTTGCTTTATCATCCAGCGTTAACATTTTATTTTAACGCCATGTTTCCTTTGCTCCCAGGTGAAGGCGGCACCTCAGGAGGCAGAGAGGATGTTCACGGTGCGTGGGCCCCAGGGGTCCTTGCAGACGAGCGGAGACTCGGGGCGGGAGCAGAAGGAGAAGCGGGCGGCGGTGATGGTGGGTGTTCTCATCGGCGTGTTTGTGCTGTGCTGGATCCCCTTCTTCCTGACGGCGCTCATCAGCCCCCTCTGTGCCTGCAGCCTGCCCCCCATCTGGAAGAGCATATTCCTGTGGCTTGGCTACTCCAATTCCTTCTTCAACCCCCTGATTTACACAGCATTTAACAAGAACTACAACAATGCCTTCAGGAGCCTTTTCACCAAGCAGAGATAAACCCAGGGCTTGGAGAGACACGTGGGTAGGGTCGTCGGGAGGGAACCGGAACTCTTCCCCTTCACCAGTGGTCTGGGCAGGAACCTTCCCCCGACAGCTGAGCATCAGTGGTGTTTGGGAACCATCCCATCTCGGCCTGGAGTGAAGGAGCCAAAGGCACATCTTTTCTCTCTGGCCCAGATTAACCTGACACCACCGAAATATTCTAAGAGATAACTGTATTAAAATTGTGCAAAGAAACATTTCCCGTAGCATTTACATCCTGAAACCGGTACCTGGTTTGTACACGATAAAAATCAAACAAGAGCATGTAAAGTAGCGTGCACAGAGTTCAGAGAAAATCAGGGTGACTAAAAGGGGAAAGAAAGGCAATTAGGGACAGGAGACATTGTGTAAAGCAGGACACTCCAACGACGTCTCCTGCAAGCCTGGACGAAACCAGGAGGCTCTGAACGCTGAGTCACTGGTAGGATGGATACAGCGCGGCATCTCGGATAGGTTGCAAGGTTAACTGCTGCTCTAGTAAATTTCCAGAATATAATGTGAGGTGGTAGTTTTCAGTGAAGAATGTAAAGCAGTGGTCCCTGACTACTCATCATAAAACTGCAGCCATCACCACCAAACCAGACATTCCAGATCCTTCTGCGATATAGTTTAAGCATTTACCTGTTTGCTTTCCCCACTGGAGTGTAGCTTTAGGAAGAAAGGTCCCTTTGCCTGCCGAGGACGCTGATGTATCACCAGGGCCTGACCCAGAGCAGGAGCTCAAACATTTGTTGGTTGAATGAACGCGTGAACAGAGATCTAGTTTTCTCATGGAATAAGAAATATGGAGGCAAGCAGTGCCCAGGTTGGTTCGGAAGCTCGTCCTGCCTTCAGGGAGCCAGAATTTTTCCAGCCTTTCACTCTGCTGAACTCTGTGTGCTGGGATGTCACTCCTCATCGGCTCAAAATGGTGAAGGCTGCTCCGGCCATCTTGTCCTTCCCCGTCCAACCTGTGACAACCTGCTCTCTTCATGCATCTCGTGTTGATTACCAGCAGGAAGGTGTCCTCCCTACTGGCCATGACTGGGCTGTGCACCCATCTGTAAATTGATTCTTGAACAGAAATGAGTTCTCATGGCTGTTTTAGAATAGCGGACATGAGTTCTGCTGGTCAGGAAAGGGGTGGGGAGAGGATCATGCACACACAGCGGGTTTCCACACAAGACAGGCATGGCTTGCCTTGGACCCTGGCCCAGGGGTACCACCTCCATCTTTTGCAGCCCAACAGCCAGGGGCAAGGGGTTGTGTGGTGAATCTCCCAAGACACAGGCACCCTTGAGCAGCCCTGGTCTGTTCCCAGGACACAGCCACATCACCGTCCACTTCCACACCCCTGTCCCCCTCATGGCCACCCCGACCCTCACACAGTCAGAGCAGAACCACACTCACTGCTTCGTCCCCCCAGAGCTGCTCCTCCAGAAGAGCAGAGCCCCTCTTTTTGCTTCCCTATTTCCCCGGACACTCAAGAAGAGGAGAGCTTACCTACTTTTGGCTCAAGGATTTTCAATTCCTCAGGAAAGCAGATTTACTGAGCGAGAATCTGATGTCACGTTTCCATTTTTTAAGAAAAGTAAGCAACGTTAAAATCAAAAAACTTTATTTTGTTGAATCCACAATACATGTACATGGTACAAAAGTCAAAAGGTACAAAAGGTCGACAGTGAAGAGTAATTCCCAGCCCTCTTCCCAGGAGCCAGAGGCGCCATGTGCACATGCAGTTATATATACATACAGCCACAGACACACTTTTCTCCACCTCCTTTCTCTTTTTAGAAGCAAACACTGGTCTACAAGAGCCTCTTTCCCCCAACTCAGCCATGCATCGTAGCGACCATTCCCTGGCAGTCCATACAGACAGGCTTAACAGTCCATTGTATGCATTTGCCATCATTTATTTAACCATTGTCCTATGTTGGTGGTAGTTTCCAGCTTTTTGCTGTTACCAATAAAATTGTCTACAGGAAAAATCCTTAGCAGTAGCATTGCTGGCTCAGAAGGTTGTGCAGAAGTGCATTGTGCATTGCGTTTTGACAGATACTGTCTGACTGCCCTCCCTGGGGGCTGGACGGTTCATATCTCTGTCAACACTGTATCCAGGCGCTGTTTCCCACTCCTCGGTTTCATGTGGCTCAGTCATTTCAACCAGTCAGGTTACCCTCAGCTGCATGGCATACTATGAGCCAAAACATACTCACCATCTAATCTCTGACATCAGTGTGCTCCCTAACCCGCCCCCCGACCCGACATGGGGAGAAGGAACATCTGTAGAACGTCATTCCTCTGACACCTTTCCCATCCCCACCATCAAGGGTAGAAGTAACAAATACTCTAAGGTCCCCCAAAGCTGCCTAATTGTTCTCAAGCTAAGCTAATAAATTAGCTGAAAGGTTCAATCCAAACTTCGCTCATGCGGGAATGCAGAGCTGCAGTGTGGAGATGCTCTTTTATCAGCCTCATGAGATGCTGAGGAGACCGAGGTGAACAACGCAGGCAGGCAAGGTCCCTGCTTTTGCTGGTCTTACACCCCCGAGGGGAGGGTGGCCAACAGACGTGGCAAAGGACTGAGACTCAGACAGTGATGTGTGCCGTTAAGACAGAGAACGGGGAGAGGGCGGCGTGCGGCCGGGCTGCAGGCTGACGCTGACGGGTCTGGACGGGGCCAGGGGGTCAGGGAGAGCCCTCGCCCACGAGCCTGGGGGGAGAGCGGTCCAGGCAGAGGAGCAGCAGGTGTGAGCTGGAAGGCTGCCGTGGAGAGCCGAGAGCATTCCCCACATAGTCAGACAGGCCGCGGACCAGCTACTATATCCACCCCGCCGCCCAGTGTTTTTACACATTTATTGTGACAAGAGGAGACCGTGACAACGTTATTCTTTAGCAGCGCCTTCAGCCTGTCACCATGCGCTGCAGGAAGGAACGCCGTGACTGGGGGAGAGGACCAGGAGAGGACCTTGGGATTCTGAAGGTGCATCACATGAGCCAGGGCCTGGCCACCTGGACAGCGGGCAGGCCCCACACCCCACGGGGGCGCTCTGCTGGACGGCTCTGCTGCGAGTTGGGCTTTTCCCTCGAGGCCACCGCTAGCCAGGAGTGAATCATAAAGCACTTCCTGAAGTGTCCTTCCTCAGAGCGTCTTCCAAGCCAGCTGACTGCACCTCGGGCTCCGCCAAAGTTAACTGGTAACACTTCCTGCTGAAAGGCCTACCTCCCTCTTACACTGGTCACCGCTCACCTGCAGGGAGGGCGAGACAAGGCCGTGCCGAGGCGATGGAGCCCGGGGTGGCACAGGCTTCAGGCCGCTGCGGACTGCGCACAGCGTGCTCCAGGCAGGGCTGCTTTGGTCACTGCAGACGTGATCGGGGCCATCGACGGGGCAGCCCGAGGTCTCGGAGGAGGGCTGTGCGAGGCCTTCCCCGAGCCCGGCTCCCGGTTTCAGGCCCGGGAGCTGCAGCGTTTGTCAGGGGGGGTTCCTCCGCCTGGGAAAGGCCTCCTGCCTACTGGCCCCTCCGCCTTCTGGTTCCGCTGCCAGGGCCGGTGGACGTGGCAGGACCTGGGTCTCCACAGAACGTGGGCAACGAACCGGCACCCAGTTAGAACCATCGCTTCTAATGAGAGCTCAGGCCTGACGACCTCGGGATGTGCACTGAGATAAAAGGGGACAGGCCCCTGACGTGCAGCCTCACAGCTGCTCCCCAGAGCTCGGTGCCTCCCTCTAGTGTGACCACCTGACCCCCGTGACCTGTGAGCCTGAACCCAGGCCAAGGACAGCAAAAACTACATCCCGGGTGTCTCCCCAGACGCCTTGTGATCATCTCTCCTGTCCTGCCTGCTCACGGCAGCTCTGAGTTCATTTACACCAGAGCAGCCCCCTGTACTCCCTGAGGCGCACGTGGACAGAGGGGAGCCCCGGGACCCAGAAGCACCCCGAGCTCCCGGGACACCGGCCTGTCAGCAAGCTCTCTGACCAGCAGGCACAACGCTCCCTGGGGAAACCTCGTTCCTCCTGAAGAACACAGTCCACAAAAGTAGCTTAGGGACGTTTCCCCCTTATTTTTCGGCTCCAGAAAAGCCTGGGGGCTTAGCAGGACACACAGCCCTGCTCTGTGGGTACACAAAGGGCAGTCCTGGGAGGGCCGCCCTGGAGGGCTTCTGAAATGATTGTGGCCTCGGGGCCTCTCCTCTGCCTCGAAGGCCTGACGGTAAAGCACATTTAATGTCCTCATCGCTCACAAAGGCACCATCTGCTCTGTGGGTTATCTGCGGCAAACAGGATTCTCAAGACCCGCTTCTGCAGTTTAATTCAAAATGCATTCAAGAAACAGAAACTAAATCATTATCTGCCTTAGGCCTTGGGGATTCAAGAAACGGAAGATACCTGCCCAGACCTCCCTATACCAAAACCAAACCGAATGCAACTCTAGAAATACGGTCCCCAGGTAGCACTTCCACGTTAAAAAGAATGATCGGTGGCTTTGGATGAGTCGTGCCAGCGTTTCCCCAATCATGCAGAGAGGAGGGGACCCGTAACCCCGGACGTGATCACCCATCCCTCCTCCCTACCACGTGAAGACAGACACGAGAACAATCTACCTGCTCAAACGCTGTTGTGAGGGAGGGCGTCCATGTGCTTCTCAACAGGATCCCCTAGATGCTTCCCTGAGTCTGAAACAACTTAAGAGTCAAACCATCACCTCCTCCTGGGGCCCTGGGAGCGCCACGCGCTCTTTGGCAATCCCTCCCTTCAGCGTCATTGATCCCTTACAAAATCCACACAGATCGGGGCCCAGGGCCCAGGCCAGGGGACACGCATGGCCCAGGAGCAGTGCCTGAGCACGTGGGGCAGCAGCCTCCTCACCAGGCAGGCCTGGCAGGGCAGCACTGACACCCGGGGATGCGGTCACTCCAGCACGAGTGTCTCTAAGTCTGCCCACGGCAGGCTTCTTTGGGAACTCAGATGAGCCGGATGTTCCTGGCACCGCACAGGGCGCCCTATCTGCCTGTTGAAGCTTTTATGTTTCGTGGTCCAAGCCCGCTGACTGGTGCGCATGCCAGGTCCGTGTGGAATGCAGTGCAGGCCTGGTGCTGGGGCGCACTGACCCTGCGCCCAGGTTCCCGCGGGCCCTCCGAAGGCGGATCCAGCCCACCTTTCTGGACTGGTCTCTAAAGCCTCCTGCAGAGACCGGCGCGCCCGCCCTCTCCCACCAAGTGTTGTACCTTCCCCTCCTGGGTTTTCATCACAGTTGTACTTCACCCAAAACGGCCTTCCCACCAATCTCTGCTATTAAGTTGCTCCCCCTTCAGGCCCAGACCCTGCCTGCTCAAGAAGCTTCCTGGGTCTTTGCACACCGTGCTGCTCTTCCTGCTGGGACGCCCTCTGGCACCTGCTCTTGGCCGTCCCTCCGGGACTTACACCCTGGCAGGGACTGCAGTGACTGGTGTGTGTGTCCCCGCCAGGCCCAGGCCTGACCTGTGCTCGGAGTGATGTGCTTGGCGGGGGGGACGCACAGGACCACCCCCTGGCTGGCTGGGACTCGCAGGTGGACAGGGTGAGGGAAGGTGTTGTTCTGACTTAAGTGTCCTCATGCCGAGGCCCCGTGTTCAATTTTTGGTGAGATGCCCGTGAGTGGGGTGTGAGGCTGAAGCCGAGGGCAGACGTTGTGCTTCCGTTGGAGCTGCTGCACCAGGAAGGAAGCCTGCTGGATGGGCCTGAGCACCAGGGACAAAAGGCACCGTGGGCAAGGGAAAGGTCCAAGTGATCAGCACTCATGTCGGCTGGTCATGCAGCTGAGAGCTTCTGTTCACTTAAAGAAAAAAATATCCCAGCGGTCAGGCTCCGGGGCCTTGTGCTGGGAGCCTGAGGTGCAGGGCCTTACTCCTCAGCGTTTGCTCAATTAACATCTACCGAACAAGTGGATTCCTCTTTATTCTGAGTCCATACAAATACAGGGCACTTCAAATGTGCAACGTTACCGGAGAAATAAAAGCTGAATTGACACAGAGAACAAATACTGCCCGTACTTCTTCCTCGGATGATGGGGTGTCATCCAAGCCGCGGCGTCTACACCATCTGATTCCACCGACGACAACCGACACAGAGGTGAACGGAAGCAAAGAGGAGAAAGAAAGTACCCGGGGCGTGCAGAGCGTCACCTGCATCTTCCCTCTGCGACCTTCAGAACCTGCTCACCACCTGTAGCTGACGCGTGGCGCTCAGGAGAAAACACCGATGACAAGGACGCCGCCTGGGGCCGTCAGGAGGCCTTGGTTTTCACCTGGGACAGCAGCACCTCGTTCTTGCGGCCCTCCTGGAGGGGAAGCGGAGAGGGTGGGACTGGCGAGGGCCGCTTCAGCGCCGCCTGAGGCGCTGGTGGCCTCACTCTCCCGCCCTCGGCCCCGAGAAGCAGCCTCCCAGCGCACTGCCCCCCGCACGGCCACTGCCTGGCCACACGCTGGCCTTCAGTGCCCCAACAGCTACAGTGACAACTCGCTTCTGGCCTGGCAGACTCAGAACAGGAGAGGAGTAGGCACTGTCATTCCAAAAGACGTCCTGAAGCCTCTAAAATCTTCAGGGGGCAGGAGCAGAAAGCAGGCGCTTTCTGTGCCAGTTTGGGCCCCTGCAGTGAGGAAGGCTCTGTAAAGCAGCCCGAGGGGTCGTAAGAGGCAGCCCCAGGTCACACAGCAGGCAGAGCGCGTAGGGAAGCTCCTACTCTGGTGAGACTGGAGTTAAGACTACCCTCAGCTGGGGGAGGGGAGGGCTCGGTGGTGGAGCACGTGCTCAGCAGGCACAAGGTCCCAGGCTCAATCCCCAGTACCTCCATTGAAATAAGTAAGTAAAAATCTAATTACCACCCCCCCATCAAAAAAAAGAACATCATTGGCTTCTAGGGGGAAACCCACAGAAGACAGGGTGAAAGATAAGCATCAAGGGACATGAAATGAGCTGTAGGAACGCATTACTGGATGTGCTGAGGCACACTACTGAGGGAGGTCACTGGCCCTGTGCCCTGCATGCGGAACCTGACGTCCACGGTGCAAGGCCGCCATCACTTTGTAGTCCCTTCTTCCAAAGCTGCTCACTGTGCCTGCTCCTTCCCCCGTGTTTGGAGTGGCCCTGACAGCTCAGGATACCTCCAGCTGCTAGCAAACCAGCTCCACTCCTTCCTGGGGCGTGCCACATGGAGCCCTGTTTACAGTGAGGGGTGAGTGTGATGGTGAGAAGGGCCTGAAGGGGTGGTCACAGCCTCTGGTCGTCATACTTCCCTAGAGATCCATTTAGTGTGGAAGAAAGGTTTTCTGTCACCCTTGAAGCCTCTGCACCCAAGACCCCTCAAGTCGGTGTTTCCCGCTCCCTGGGCTGGGCCAGGTGCCCACCCCTTGCTTTCTGATGCAGAGACCCGGGTTTCACTGACGTGCCGCTCACCCGGGGGGTTTATGCTCACTGCCCACTCAGAGCTGGGGAGGCAGCTCGGCTCCGGGCTGGGCGTAAAGCTGAATTATTCTGCCAGAAGCAACATACTCTGACACTTTTTAAGCACATGTTTTTCGAGGGGGAGATAGTTCAATTTTTCCTGGGGGTGGGAAGAGAACAAAGGTGAAGAGGGGTAACATCTGTTGTGTTAGAAAAGTGAACTAGGGAGTTTTATTTAAAATGAGTTATTGAGATTTGCTTGGGGGGGAAGAAACTTCCACCCCACCCAGTCCAAAAAAAGTGGGGAGGGGTAAGAATGGGAGAAGAACAGGCAGAGAGTCACACTATTATGTTGTTATACTATTTCCTCTACTTTTGTGTATTTTTGACAATTTCCATAATAAAGAGATAAAACCATAAAACAATGAATAAAGAAATAAATTAGTTTCAACTGTCACCCACCTCACCTTTTCAATGAAAAAAAAAAAAAAAAAAAAAAAAAACAACCCAAAACAAAACCCTCAGAAGCATCAAGACAGTGCTGCGAGAGAGTCCCCACCAGGGGCGATTCTGTTCACCGCACCACACTCAGGTGATGCTTGAGCTTTTCAGTAAAGACATCCGAGGCTGTCACCCGGGGTGTGTGAGCGCTGATTAAATTTCATGTGATCTCCTGGAGGCCTTTTGGGAGACCACCGAGTGATACTGGCTGTCTGCTCAAAGCAAATACAGAAAGGGCCCTTTAGGTATTTCTTTCTAGAAGAAAAGGGAAAAACGTCTCCTAGTCTCTGCTTCTTCCCCTGCTGAAGACCGCGTGGGGCTCGCGATGTGCCGGACGCAGTGAGTTCGGCTTGCTCAAGGTTACGTGCCCAAAGCAGCTTCATAAGCACCTATGCCTGGCAGCTGTCAGTGCTAGGCTTGACTTTCAGTCTTGCTTTGGTGACCTTGTGAGAGGCTGTGCTTTACAAACACAATCAGTGATACTGCAGTTGAGGTGGTTCCAGAATATGTGCAGTCTGGCAGTTTCCGGCAGACATGTTATTAACAGCCCCTCCCAGGGCAAGCCGGCGGGGGGTTTAGAGATAACCCAGTGTCTCTAATTAAAGAGGCCTGGATCCCAGGGGAGGCTGGAGTCAGGGCAAGACCAAGATCCGGTGCCTGCAGGAGCCTGTGGGCGTCGTGGGGGCTCAACTCACGCATGGTCAGCTGAGCCCGTAAAGGGAAGAACGTGGTGGCCAAGACCATGCTGTGGATGACAGTGTGCTCTGCGTGGAGAATAGTCATTGCCTAGCACGGTGCTGGGGACCAGGACGCAGCGAGAATTCACAACTTGGGAGCAGATAACCGAGCAGGTTGGGGAGGCAGATAAAGGAGGCAGAACAGAGCGTTCCGGGAGGAGACGCCATCCTGGGGTGAACGTCTGACTTGCCAGTCTGTTTTTCTTCTACATGCAGTTCCATACTGCATATGTAAAACAGCAGAATTACTGGAGCTGAAGGGATGGGGTGGAAACTAGGGGGCAGCAAGCAAGCCTCTGCCACCACCTTCTCCTCAACACCTGGCCCCACATTACCTTGGAGGAGCTCGAGAAAAGATTCAGGATTTGGGAACGCTAACACGTGGCTGCTAATTTCAAATTTTTGCCAAGTAAAGTGGTAAAAAAAAAAAAAAAAAGTACACACTATCACCATCATTTTATAAGAGAAAGGCAATTTTAACATCAAAGAACAAGAGGACAGGCTGTTTTTTCTTTTAAAGGTGAGTCCTTTCAATGAAATGTATTTAGCTGTCTGAAGGGCATAGTACACTCGCCCTCCCTTTTTTTCCTGACTTGCTTTGGACTGAAGAAAACTGAGGCCAGCCCCCTGGTCCTGGGTGCTTCACGGGCTCCGAGGGACGCCCCCGCACCCCCCCCCCCTTTCTGGTCTCTGACTGGGAGCAGCTGTGCCCAAGGCAGTGGTAATACAGAAATCTTGATCTTCATGCATCTGAGGGACCCGTTTGCTTCACAGGTCAACCAAGCCTTTAGCCCCAAGAGCCTGCAGTGCAAGAATGAGCTTTTCCATTTCACTTTTATTTGCTTTGATTCTGACAGCTTATCCTTACCCTGCCCAACTCACTTGCTTTTTGTTTTTGCTGTCAAAAGAGCAGAGCAACATCAGAGGTGTAATTCCCCTAATTCCCCTCCCCTGGGTCTTCTCTCTTTACGCATTATTTGGGGGGAAAGAGAGCTCTGGTGGGGAGTAGCGGGTTGCCGTTTGCTCCCTGCCTTGGGCCTTCCTGCGTGCTGCTCCCTGGCCGAAGCACTCGGGCTCTGCCCAAGGCCAAGTCCTTCTCACCGGAGAGTGGTCTCCCGACCACACTCTCTACCTTAGTCCCCCCAGGGCAAAGCCTGGAATTACTTCTGACTTGTGATTACTTGTTTTTGGGGGTTTGTTTCCTAGCTTCTTATCTATCTCCCCCGCCCACCCTGGACACAGGGACCTGGTCTCTCTTATCACCTGTGTATTCCCAGGGCCACGGCAGGAGCTGGAGGAACATTTATTGAAAGGGTGAGAGGTTGATTTTGAAGTGCCTATGGTTGTGGCTCCCAAAAGTTATGTCACTAAAAAGGGAAGGAGAAGTAGAGAAGGAAAAGACGGGGAAGGGAGGGAGGGAGGGAGAGAGGAGAGTCTTAAAAACATGCAAGGACAAAATGATTGGGATGGAAAGACTATTTTCTGTTCTGCAGCCCACATACCAGGATATAACTATCTTTAGCACCCCTGTATTTTCACCAATCCCCAAATTCACTAAAGCCACATGGGTTTACATTAGAAAGGGGGAAGGAATTCCCAAAAATGAAGCTGCTGTGATCTCGGCAACTGACAGAATGAAATCTTCCTTCTGGAAAAGCTCTTAAGAAAAGGGCACTTTTCTTTCTGGAATGACAGAGAGGAACTGTGCCGAAATGCAGGGAGAGAAGACGGCGCAAACGGCACTCAGCCGAGCGTGGGGGTCCCGGGTGCCAGGCCCAGTGCTGGAGCTCTCCTCTCTCCCCTGCCCACAGACCCCACCCTGCCAGGGAGCTGAGGGCTGAGTCCTGACGCAGGTGCACAGCCGGTGGGCGGCAGGTCTGACCCCAAGGCAGCCGTCCTCCCCGTCCACTTTCCTCCCACGCGGCTGCTCCCTCCCCAGCCTAAGACTGGAGGGACAATTGTAGCTCTTTCCGGGTGGTCCCTGAATGTGAGCTGATGGTGCCCTTTACCTGTGAGTCTAATGTGCTTACTGAGTTAGGAAGACGAAGTGATGCTGCCTAGAACTTCAACCAGGGCCTCAGGATGGGCCACAGAACAAGGCGATCGTGAGCTCCTCACGCACCTGGACTGTAAGATCTCACCGCCAACCCGCTGTTTCCCAGAATAGACCAGCAGAAAACCAGAGAACTGTCTGATTTTCAAATGCTGCTCTGGAGGTGAGCACAGTTCTCTCCTCAGCCTTGCAGGCCCCGCCCAGCCTCCCTCTTACCTCCTTGAACTCTTTCACGGTCTTAAAGTACAGCCTTTGTTTTTCTAACAGTTCCAAGTACTGGTCGTTCAACTGGTCTCTTCTCATTTTGTTCTCTTGCTTCTTCTTTTCCATCTGTTGAGACATTTCGGGAACACTGATGAAAAGGCACACTCTGACCAAAGGCGGCTGGCAACCCCCAACCGACCACTGTTACTGACGTTTTCATGGATCTCCTTTCATGCATCACTTTTGACGTTAACTTATTTGCGTGATATTGCAGACAGACTGTAATTTATTCAGCAGTTCTATCACTGGGCTAACCGTTCCATTTAATTATTACCATTCTGTGTGTGTGAGTACAAACAATTTCACAAGAAACGGATCGGTGGTTCCCTTTGCTCAGGACCCTCCCACGGACCGGACACCTATACTATTACTTGTACTCACTGCTGGTCTGTTTCGCATACACGCTGACCTGCCAGTTCTGGAGCCACCTGTGCTCTGGGGGACACACACTCCCCTGCCATACCTATCTGAGCAGGAGCCAGCATGGCACTTGGGCACAGAGGGCTCTGTTTTTGTTTTTGTTTTTGTTTTTAAACAAACACAACAAAGACATCCATCCACGTAAGTGCTGTTGTGCGCAGCGGACACACTTACTCCATCCAGGGGCCAGTCAATATTCAAACCCCACGTGGAGCCTGTGTTGAGAACTGCTTTTGGAGTGGACTGAATGAATTCACTCGTTTAACAAATAGTTCTTGGGTGCCTGCCACGGGTCAGGTGCTGTGTTGGCCACCAGCCACACAAACGAGAGAAGACAGCCCCCTCTGCCGGGGGACCTGACCACCCATCTGGTGCCCGGCCACCTTGTCAGGGAGACAAGACAGCAGTGAGGTGCCTACAGCATGAAGCCAGGGGGAGGATGGAGAGAATGAAGGGGTCAGGCCCATGTCCTTCCCCAGGAATGCATCTGCTAGTAATCAGGGAGGACAACTTCCTGTTGTTCTTTACTGTGGGCGAGAGCGGCTCCCCAAGGACCAGCGCGGCAGGGCGGGAAGACCTCCATGCTGAGGTTTGGGTTGGCCAGGCTCCCTGCCCTCCACCTCCACCTCCCTCAGACCCCAGATCATCAAGAAGGGACCCCATTCCCTCTTGCATGAGAGCTTGTCCCGCCCTGGGTGAGCATCCACGCACATGGACAGGAGCTGCCTCACCTCTGCCCTCTCTTCTGTGGCTGAACAGTCTTGCCATCAGTGATACACACACACACACATATATATATATTTGCTCCTCTGACATCATTTTACTGAAGTCCTTAATGGGGAGATTAATATTTAGCTACAAAGAAAAGGGTCTGGTGAGCTTTTGCCTTAGTTCACCTCTTGTAGACGGGATTACAGGCAGCTTGAATGCCTCTTTCTACGTAGGTTTTCATGACAGATCCTCCAGGCAATCCTTTCTCTCATGTGCTGACATTCTGGCCTCACTCACTGGACTACTTTGCTCCAAGTTTGTGAGAGGAGACGCCCCAGGTCCCCAGAAGGTTTCACCACTGCGCCTGAGGACCAGGTGTGTGACAGGTTTTTTAAGCAGGACGGAGAGCAAGAGACACTGGCAGTACTGGTTAGGATTTACCCGGTCGTAGTAGTGGGGGACTGCGGCTGTGTGAATGGCTTCCAGACCGGCAGCAAGTCTGCCTTCCCACTGACGGACCATGCGCGTGTAGTGCCCGAAGCAGCCAGCCCCCGTGCCGCCCCAAGGCCGGGCGACTCCCCGCTAAGCCAGCTCATCCTGGGAGCTCCCACACCACTTCCCAGCTCCTCACTTTCCTCTTCTAACTACTGAGGCTCAATATCCTCTCACTTCAGCAGAATTCAGCAATTATTTGCATTTTTATAGTGGGTTCCTGAAAACTAAAATGCTCTTGAGCTGCTAAGAAACAAATGCCTCACAGCAGAAGGTCGGGAACCGAAGACCCAGTGAGGAAACGGTTCTGGGCGGGAAGGAAAGCCTGGCTGGTGAAACGGGGGGTAATGCTCACTTCAGAGGGCTTTTAGGGGGATTTGCACAGTGCGTGGCACACGGTGGGTGTTCAGTCCTTCCTTGGGAGCTGTTGCCAAAAGCGGCGTCTGAATGACCAGGGCAGGCAGCCTGTGGAGCTGGCCTGCCCACTGCAGGGCCAGAGGCAAGCTGGGAGCCTCTGCAGACACTGAGATGTGTCCTCAGAACTGAGAGCACATTCTCAGAACACCCAGAAGAGGCCTGTTTCCCCAGGGCCTTCTCCATCACCAGTGTGCAACCCGGGCCACATTACAGAAAAGAAGCCATCTGACCTTCATCCGACTTTGCTTAATTCCTTCTACGATCTGCTCCATCTGCCGTAAAAACTGGTCCCGGGCAGCAGGGGAGGCCATGGCTCTGAAAGAAAGACAAGCAGAGGTATGAACAGCAAACAGGACTCTGAGAAAAGCGGGAGGCCCCAAGGGGTCAGCCCTGTTCCCAGATGATGCCCCAGAGCAAGCAGGCCCTCGCAGGACAGGATGGACTTGTGGGGCCCCTGCGATCCCAGAAGCCAATGACTCCCAACTCTGAGGAAGGCGTGAAAACCAACCTGGTCTTGTAACTGAATATTAATCTTTGCCTCCCCATCTCCACTCTCCCTACAGTTTTCTTAAACATGTATTTTCTTAAATAAAATCAAATATGGCTAAAATAACAAAAAATATATTTTTTACTTTGAGGTACTGCTTAAGAAATGAATACCACCTGGTTTTTAAACATCTGTGGATTTAGAAGCACTGCTCAAGATTGGTAGATGTTTTCTGAGGTTTTCCTAAAACCAGGCTGGGAAACCTGGTCCTGTTTCCAGGAGCAGTGGCTAAATGAGTGAATTTCCTGATGTCCTAAAACGTTCCCCTTCCCCTCCCGTTCTGCAGAGGGAATGACACCAGGAGGATCCGAGCACACAGGGACACGGACTGAGAGTTCCTCCACACATGCGCTGCCAGAGAGGAGAATTCGCCACAAAAGCACCCAAACATCAGCCCCTCTCAATGATAGGGCATAAAGATGAAGGCCCAATTCTAGAAATGTCACAAGGTTGTTAAGGCACTAACTGAATCTGAATATTAAAGGGAGCTGTTGGATTTTTGTTTGTTTTTAATTAGAAAGGAAGCTTAAAATCTAGTGCTTGTAGTCCACTGAGATCCTGGTTGCTGGTCACCTGCCAGGGGCTGGAGGAGATCACTGCTGCAGGGAGAGGAAGCTGGCTGGACAGCCAGCCAGCCCTGGGGCTGCCCAGATGGTGGGTGGTTCAATGGGCAGGCTCGAGGGCTGGTATAATGTGGGTACAGATGGGCCTTGCCATCCAAGTTTTGGAGAAAACACTGATACCTGAACAAAGCAGTTGAGAGGATGCACATTAACTTAAAAGCAAAATTTACCATGAGATTTGAAAAGCATTAAAAAAAAATTATATAGATTATTTCATTATCTAAATTTCAAATCATCTCTCTGTGCCCAAGAACAAGGGGCAGTAATCTAATTTTAGCAGGACAAAAGTCATCTACAAAGAGATTCCAGTAGTTAGGCATTTCAACATTAGTTGAAAGTTCACGTTTTCCCTAAGCTATTCCTTGGGGTTTTAAGAATTCGCTCTTCCATCACTGCGTTTTTGCAAGAACTCAAGGAGTGTGTCAGCCAGGACTCATCTGAACGTGGCAGCAGGGGTGAAGTGCGAGAACCCCGCCCCAAGCACTGAGTCTTGCTCGATCACACCCCGCAGGATGGAGGTGAGCGGGCACCAACGGGGCACTCGTGGTACCCACGAAGGGGGACAGCCAGCACTTACTGTGAGAAGTTCTCATGGATTGAGTTCAGCAGGCTGATCTGGGGAGGACAGGAAAAAACAGAAAGAACAGAACAATAAGCAAAGGCTGACAGATCCCTGTGCTACCCTGACCCCTGAAAGCTTGTCTTGTGTCTGTGGACACCGCTTCTGAAAGGACCACATCTTGTTCACGTGGATGGAAAGTAACGTGGGGGAAAAAAAGCAACATGTTCTTAGCCCCGTAGTTTTCCCCAAGTGCCTATCTTCTGACAACCTTGACCACAGGATGTAGGAAGCGGCTCCCTGATGGGCCCTAAACCCCAGCTGAGAAGCCCACGCCCACATCTGGGGTATTTAGGGGAAGCTGTATCACAGCCCCTTCTATCTGGCCAAACCCTGCACTTTATTTTCAGGGCTGTCAGCTTAGCAGAGACGGTCCTGGTGGAGAGTGAGAACTGTGCCCACCCTACCCCCTCCCACAGAATCTCTGCCAGCACAGCCAGCTGCCGGGTGGCTGAGAGCCTCCTCTGTGGGCTCGCACCACTCAAGGCTCCTCTCCCATGGAAATGCTTAGCCCGCACTGTGGGACCCTCCATCTGCCCTGGTGACAGTCGGGGCAGGGCTCTGAGTCTGGAGTCCAGAAACCTAGGTCCCCTTTCTGGCTGCATCAGTGACTCAGCTTGTGAGCTCAGGACCAGGCATTTCCTCTACTGGGACTCAGGTTCGTGGTCTGTAACACGGAGATGATATTCTTGTCCTTGTGACTTCACCGGCATGTTGAAAGCGAAAATACCACAGGCATAAATAGACTGGGAATAAACTATACGTGCAAGCAAATGCAAAGTTCTGAGTTAATGTGGCTTGGAACGAACCCCCAAACCCTCCTAGTTTTTAAAAGAATGCAACAACTTCAAACTGCTGATGAAGGGAGGTCAATGGGGTTCCAGGCTTTCTCAGGAGGGGCTGGCTTGTCCCTGAGTGAGGGTTGGCAAGTCTTCCCCTCACTGGGTGGGGGGACCCCAAGGCCAGGGTGTGCAGCACATCTAGCCCCCAGGCCTGAGGTAAATCCCCCCAGATGCACTCATCTATTCAAGCATTAACTAAGTGCCTGTTACGTGCCCATCACCATGTAAGGCGCTGGACACAGAGGAAAGAGAACCCCACCCCTCCTCAAGGAGGGCCTCCGGGAGGGCAGAGGCTGATCTGGTTTGACTGACAACAAGCAGTAGAGGTGACAATACTGATGCCTCCGTTTGGGTCCAGGTGGAAGATACACCTGTAATACTGCTATTAAAGTGGTAATTAGTGCAGGTTGCAGGGTGATGATAAAACGGAAACAGCTTCTGCCACCCTCGAGGTGCGGGGGAGGCCGCGGCGCCCAGCTGGCACTGTGTGCAAGGAGCTTCGTCGGCATTTTCTCATGCTGTCTCCATCACAGCAGGAGTTGCCCCCACTTTACAGGGGAGGAAAACGAGGCTGGACTGAAGCCCACGCCTGGGGGACCCCACAGCTCCTGCTCTCGCCTCCACGCCGAGCTGCTGCCATGAATACAGAGCCGCTCTTTGTTCTAAACACAGCTGTACACCTGCCCCGGTCAGGTGCCTTCCATCGCGGGAGCCCCGAGTCACCAGCGGATCTGACCCGTGACAGTCAGAGTGATGTGGGGGGGCTGCCCACTGCCAGCCCTCTCACCCCTGCCTTCAAGTTTACAATTTTAGTTCACACCTCCGTCTGCTACTAACGATTAAACAGCTATTTCCCCACGTCCGCTCCGACGTTCCGCCCTCCCCATTGCATTTAGCTGGTTCTCTCCTTCCTTTCAAACCCAAACTAAAGTTTCACCACCTCCAGGCCCCTCTCCGTCGGTACCTGTCGAGCTCCCACTGTTGCTTTTTATGATGGCGCCTCTCACCCAGCGCTCACGACCGCTGCCCACCATCCCCCCAACCTTGCCTGGCAGTGTGAGCTCTCGACCCCGCACCCCAGCCCCGGGCATGTGACAGGTGCTCCTCCCACGTACGCTCGGCGCGCCCCAACACCAGGTTCACGTGAACTGCCAGGGCCCACGGCACTGGGAGCAGCTCATCCGATGAAGCTGTCTTCTTTTTATAAAGGCTCTTACCTCTTTTTCCAAATAAACCTTCTTGTCGTCCAGGGTGTTATATAAAGTGAAGAATTGCTTGGTTTCTTTGTGCACTGCTGAAACTGTAAAGGCAAGGACATCGGCATGTGAGGAAGAAAACGCATCAAAACGACCCCGGCGCCCTCTCCGTGCTGGGGCACACCGCCGGACGCAGACTGGACTGGCCAGGGGTGGCATGCGCGCCTGACTGTGCGGAACCCCGAAGGGCGGGCGCGGGGGCAGGGCTGCTGCAGGCCGATGGCTTGTGGCAGCCGTGACAGGCCAGCCAGGACGAGCGGTGGGAGGTGCTCCCTGTCAGCGAGTGGGCCAGGTGGGCTTCCCAGCAGTCCTCCTGAGGGGTCGGAGGGGGAAGGTGGTGGGAGTGCGGAAGCCACCGCGCCACCTCTTCCTGTCTGTGCGGCTCCCTCCCTTCCCACCGCCCGTCACTTCTGTAACCCCGTGCTTAGCACAGGCCTAGGCAGCAGGCCCTCCAGAACACCCACTGGGCGAATGGCACTCCCACCCTAGGGCAGAACACACGCCTAATACGTGTGGATTCTCCCCGCATCCCCATGCACATGGCGAAGGGGGCCTTACTTACCAGGCTCCCACATCTTTACCCATAAAACCGCTCTTCTCTCTGCCCACCTCCCCTTCTCTCTCTGGAGCACCATGATCACCAGGGAACTGGTCACGGGGGTGAAGGGTTCCTGCCCAGACACAGCCCTTCTGCTCTGAGCCTGTGGGACTTCCTCCCTGTTCTGAATTCCCATAACGATAGCCAGAGGGAGACAAAATCCCAAGCCCTGGGCTCACTGTCGGGCTTCAGGCCTAAGTTGCCAGCTTCAGTTTAGCTGCAGCTAATGCTCCCGACGCCTAGCGGCAGTCAGGCGCGGCCAGCACCACGATGGGGTCTGTTCCCACTAGCTCTTGCTCCCTGAACGCAGGCTGCCTCTGGGGCAGCACAGGTCGGGGAGCAGAGAGAGGCAGCGCAGGCTCTGGGCACTCTCGGGTTCCTTGGGCAACTGCCACTAATGTTTAAGACCTGATTCTTTAAACCAGTCAACTTTGAACTTTATTGCCCAGTAACAACTGTGCCAACTGGGAACTGCAGGGCCCAGACGAGGCAGGGACTTTAGTTAGTGTGTTGAGGATTCTGAAGATTGTCCATCTAGTTGTGGGCAGCTATTAAATATTAAAGTTTTAAAGCAAGAGTGAAAATTGATCAAATTTCTGTGTGAGTAAAGACCTCCCAGACAAGAGTACGGAGAAGGGGTTAGACTCTGGGCAGTGATGAGAAGGCAGCCACAGAAGTCCAGGAGAAATGGACGTGACCATTACTCCGAAACAAGACTGTCAGAGCAGCAGGAGTCAGAGAAGACTAAGATGGGGGGGTCTGGCTGGGCTCGACAGCGACCCCAGAGACCAAGAGGAAAGAGGGGTTGGGGAGGCTGAATTCAGTTCTGCACCTGCTGAGTCTGAAGACCCAGGAGACAAGCCAGCGTGGGAGCCTAGAGGAAGGGGGATGGTCCAGGACCTGTTTTCAGGGATACCTGAGCTGGGTCTTGAAGGATTTTGGCTAACAGAGTTGAGAAGGGGTCCCAGGCACAGGGAAGAGGAGTCATCAGGGCCTAGGACGTCCAAGTACATGGTGTGTTCAGAGGCAGCGTGTGGGCAGGGGCGGCCAGAGCGGGGACTGAGAGCAGGGATGGGGCCCTCCAGGCAGGCCACTTAGACAGGGAGGTTCCCAGGCAGAAGGAGAGAGGTTTTTTTCAGTGAGTCCTGGGAGCTCCTGAGGATCTGTCCCTGGAGAGAAGTGATATGATCAGATAGGTGGATGAGGGACTCAGAGAAGGGGCTGCAGGCCAGCTAAGGTCGCTGGGCTGAGCTATGATGCAAGGAAGGACAGACAGGGTCGCAGCACCGGGAACAGAAAGGCAGTGACAGCTTTGAGGGCCACCCTGAGCCGGATGACGTGTGAGCACTGATTCAGGCTGAGAGAGACCCGGTCTGGATCCCTGGGTGAGCACAACATAGTTAAAGACAAGGACCACTTGAACAAGAAAGCCTGCACAGAAGAACAAGCCAGGACTGATCTAGAGATGCAGGGGTCACGAGGTTCCCTGTGAAGCTGGCAGATGGAGCCTGATGGCTGATGGGGAGGAGGGTGGGCTGGAAGCACGACTCTAAGAGCTACTGACCAGGGAGGGCAGTCAGAGCACCACGGTGCTGCTCCTGGGATCCAGGCTACGTGGAGTGAGTGCCGAGTGGGCCTGACTAGGAGAGGGAGCCCTTCCCGGGGGTGGCTTGCACGGACGGCGCTGTGACGCACGCTCCACTGCACTCAAGCAGGACGGAGCCCCTCGCTTCCAGCACCACCCCTCCTCCCCACCCAGGGCAGCCTCGGGAGCCCGTGTGTGGTGGAGGCACCTACTCTGGCGGTAGAGTTCAATAAATCTCTTCTGATACTGTATCAGCTCGGCTCGGCTGGGCACTTCATCAATCTTGCGATGCAAAATTGCTATTTCTCGGTTTCTTCGAGCCTAAGTGCAAAAGGGAAGGGAGACAGCACTACTTGGTGAAAAGGCCACATGTGGCCCTCTAGGAAGCCGAAACAGCACCCCCACCCGCCCTATGCCAGACACATGCCCTGGTACGCTGGCCCACAACCCTGCGGTGGCTTGTCTTCCCCATCCCAGATTCCAGTTCTGACCTGGCAACACGTGGAGAAGGCGTGGCAGTGAGCTGGAGCCCCAGGAGGTGTCAAATTAATGGATCGGGAAGGAAGATTCTGAATGGGGAGGGCATTTGTGGATGGTGCCCCCAGCCAGCCCACCGCCCGGGAAGACTCTAGAGCAGCTGATTCCGGCAGCGCCAGGTGGGAAACAGGCGATGGGGGTCTTCCCAGATGATGGGGACTGAATGATGCCCCTATTGCCTCCTTAAAGTCCACACCCCTCAGCCTGCTTGAAGAGATCCCATCACTTACTCCTGAAGTACCTTGCTGGCAACTCCCTCCACTGTGAAATGAACTGGGGTCTGCATCAGCCAAACCGTCCCTGACTGCATCTGTAACCTCTCCTTTGCTACTGGCTTCTTCACGTCAGCATTTAAGTATGTTCAAGTCCCTCACCCCTTAAAAGGCCCCTCTTTAAACCCTGATCACCTTTCAGCCATCATCCTTCTCCTCCCTTTAACGGCACAGTTCCTGAAAGCCAGGGACCCTCGGTGCCTCTGAGCCCCTCACTCTCCTCCAGGCACCCTTCCACTCACTGCCGCTGGCTGCTCCCAGCACCCACTGAAACCACTCTCGCCAGGCTCACCACAGACCTTCTCTGTGCATCTATGGCTATTCTCAGCTTCCAGCTTTCCTGACTTCTGGCAACGTCTACCCCTTTCTCTGCTGAGCTCCCCACGAGACCCTGGGCTCTGGCTTCCGGAGGCCTCCGGCTGCCTGCTGGGTCTCCACCAGTGGATTCCTTCTCTTCCTCTGCTGTTCTCACCCAGGCTTCAGTCTAGAGCCTCTTCTCACTGACACAGTGCTGACACCCAGATCTCCAGCCCAGACTAGTCTTGGTTGCACATGCCTACTTGGCTAAGTACCCCAACTTTTCAAAGCCCCAAACAGGCCTCATTAACACTTCTATTCACGTTCCCACCCCCCTTCCCCTTTATGCGTCTCCTCAACAAATAACACAAGGATCTGGATCCACCTGGGGCCCCTGTTAGAAATTCTCCCACCATCCCGCCTCTGCTTCTTCTCTCATCCAGCTGATGCTAAATTCCATCAGAAGTAGCTTCTCAGTCTCTCGCCTGCCAGTTCATTTCCATCCATCCCACGGACCCTGTCCTGCCCGGCCTGGGCCTTCGGCAGGCTCGTGGTTTTACTGTGGCTTCGCTCCAGCCAGTCTGAAGCTGCCCGCGGTGTGAAATGTGCATGTGAACTCCCTTGTCCTTTGATGTACATGGACACGTCTTGGTTCTCCAACAGCCAGTCAGCTCCCAGCAGATGGGCCACCCACTTACTATTCCTGGGACCTCACGTAACACTGAATACAGAGCAAGCACACAGTCAGAAAGTTTCCAAGTACGTAGCTGTACTGTCCTGACTTTATTAATTCTGTTGTCTTTCTGAGATTGGTACAGTGTCCTTGTATTGAGGGCAAAGCTGGCCCACCCAAGTTGAACTTAAGAGCTCAGCAGGAGAAACAAGAGCCAGAGGAAGGAGAAACAGGGTCCCGCTGGCCCCTGCGGCCCTTTGGGGGCTCCTGCCGGAACCTGACCTTCCCTCCCAGAGAACAAGAGGAGTTTAAGGCCAAAGTGCAACGCAAGTTAATTCCTGGCTTTTGAGCTTCCACGAGCCAGATCCTGGCAACACAAGGGATTTTAGGATGTAATTTTAACTCTCTGGAAGTAGAGCCAACTTCAAAACCTACCTCCCCATATTTGACGGCCTTCTCACCAACCCCCAAGGTGAACAACCAGGAGAGCTAAACAGGCACTTTAACTTCAGAGAGGAAAAGTTCTAGACAAGAACATTAGACCTTGAATCCTGGCTCTGGCACTTAGCGCTGCTTGTCCTCAACAGACTGGAGTCATTTCTTTATGTGAAAATGAGGCTAATAGCTGCTCCGCACCCAGGGTGATGACAGTGAAACAACACACCAATGTGAGGTGTTAGCATCCAGCATCTTAACCCCCTGAGTTACACTCCAGGCGGAAGAGCAGCCAGCAGCCCCAGGACTGGGTCTCCTAGCTCTCAGACACCGCGACCCTCTGTTCTGCTGCAGGACACAAACTTGGTTAGACGGATTCGCTGGCTCTGGCTTTTACTCACCTGTAGTAAACGGATCTTGTAAAGTTTCTCTTTCTCCATATTATACCGTCTGTCTAGGTCTTCCTGAAATTGGAAAAAAAAAAAAACACACCCCACAATTATACGGGAGTAAGAAATTTTCATTTTTTGATGAAGTCTTTTAAAGTGGAATTTTTTTATAACTCCCCTACCCTGGGGCCCCAAATTTTTTTCCCAAATGGTGGAGTTCAGGGTCGGGTCCCACGTCCTGTGAGACCCTTGAATATTCTTTCACTTCACTTTATAACAACTCCTCCTTCTTCCAGGATCCAGGCTGAATCCAGGGTTCTTAAGTGAAGTATCCCCCAGACCCACGTGCCCTTCCCTCTGCCACCAAAGAAAACCATGAGGAGGAGGAGACAATCGCTGCTTCAAGCGCCGTCCTCCTTCGTTTGTGTTGAGGGTGATGCGGGCTCGCCATCTACATTTCTACTTAGGCTGCACCGTCCAGCATGACAGCCACCAGCCACATGTGCCTATTTTAATTTACACTAACTAAAATTTAAAAAAATTCAGTTTCTCAGTTGCCTTAGCCACATTTCAAGTGCTCAGTAGCCACATGGAGCTAGTGGCTGTTGCACTGGACAGGGCAGACACAGAACATTCCCACCACTGCAGGAAGCTCTTTTGGACAGCGCTGAATTAAAAGAGAGAAACCAGCCCCTCACTGAACCTAGAGACGTAAGAGGCAAGCCGGAGGGAAGAGGAAGCCCAAGGACGTGAGCATGAGAGGCTTTCCTGCTTCTCTCTTTCTCCTCCCCTGCCTTTTCTAGTCCTTTCTCCTGGAGGCACTGGTTTAACTCAGAACAGGGCAGCCTCATCCTTTCATTTACGTACTACGACAGCGCAGCAGAGCTGGCCCGCAGAGCTGACGACGTTTACCCCCCGGCTCCTCACGGCCTGCTGAACCCTGGACGCCGCACCGGTGGGACAGCTCTGCCCTCTGCACCGCCCGCCCTTGCAGCCTGTGGGCTGTGATGGCACGTGAGGCCCAGGCCAGCCTCTCCCCTTCTCAGCTCAGGTGCCAGAGTGGAGGCAGAACGAGGTGCTGGGGGTAAGCCCGTGGGAAAAGCGGCCTCAGGGCCATCCCTGGGGCAGGTATGCACGATGCCTGCAGAGGAGGAGGTGGCGTTAGAGGGGACGTGGGAAGCTGTCACAGGGAGGACACAGAGCTGGCTGCCACACCCACAGACGACAGTGGCAGACCTGAGAGCGGGCAGGTACTCACGTTGTGAGTCATCACAGGGGCCAGGGTACCGTGTGGCTCTCCTTTAGAGACAGTCTGAAATGAGGAAAAGTGATAAACACCATTTCTGAGTAAAAGGCTGGAATAGAAGCTGAGGGTCTAGATGTGGGAAGGGGTGGGGGTGGGCAGTTTACTGACCACGTTTGAATGGGGAGCAGCCTGCACACAGCCCCAGATTTTAAATTGTTCTCAAATGTCCGTCAGTCACATACTAATAGGCCAAACGGGTAACTGTCTCTGAACGTTGAGTCATAATTTCTCTAACAGGATGCAAAGAAGGAAACTGTGATGGTGAAAGTCTGTGATCTGTGCAAACCCAGGGGCTGGCTGAGCTGACGACATGAGCATCAGCGCGTCAGTGTTTCAGAAACACCTGGGAAGCCTGGACCCCGCTACCCTCTGTACCAGTCCTCATGGCTGGGGCTGTGACGAGGTTGCAGCCTGGCTGAGGTGACACAACCCATCAGGACAGGGTGGCGGCACCTCCACGGCCTCTCTCCTGCCCTGAGCACGGCAGCGTCCAGGCCGGCCCTCCACGAGGCCCCGGCAGGTCGTCCCTGGCCTCATGCTGGCTGATTGGGCAAGTCTCCTCCCCTCCCATTTCTACAAGGGGGAGGGTGCAGTTGATGGGTCCCGAGGCCACATCCTGCTCTCCACATCCTTGGCAGACAGATCCCTAGAAAACGAGCTTTGAATGGAGCGTGAGGAAGGAAAACAAAAACACAGTGAGCCCTACAATCTCATTTGGTGAGAGTAACAGACTTGTTTGTCCTCGGCCACAGTGGCTCCTTGGAAGATCAAGGCCTCTGCTCCAAGAGCCAGCAGGGATGTGTCCTCAGCCCGGGCTGCCGGAGCTCTAATGTCACACCCAGCGGGGCTGCCTGCCGCATTCCTGGCTGGCACGCAGCGCAGGGAGAAGTGAGCAAACTGGCCCAGGATTTAGGGGCACACAGGATGGGTGGGAACAGAGCTCAGGGGGCTTCTGGAAACACTGCCTCCCTAACGGAGGGGGAGGCCAGACTCCTAAGCTGGTAATTTCTGCCCTGGGGCTGCTGCTGTCCACACCCATGGCTGCTTTTACCAACAGAAGGAACACAAGGATGTGGATGGAAATCTAAGAAAACCCTATGATAAAAACAGTCAAGGACTGGGCTGAGCAAACTGGCCCGTCTCTCACAGCACCAGAGCCTCTGCCGGTTAGCCCTCCAGCAGACCTTTCATGGTGGAGGCCACAGTGGCCCCCAGCAGTCCGGAGGACTCCTCCGGAGCCCCCACCTTTTCATCTCCATCTGGCACCCTCTCGGCCTTCAAGTGTTCAATTTCCTGCTGCAGTCGCGCCATCTCCTCCTTTAAAAGCAACATGGACGTTGTTAATGTAAGACTTGGACAGGCTAGTAATTGGATACAATTATTTACCTTGATCTAGAGTCTTATTTTCACGTTTTGTGAGTTCATGCTAGGACAAAAAGTCCATTAGAAGGTAGCTGCCCAGACTCCCACTTTTCAGCCTGGGAAGGTTTTTTCAGGAGGATACTGGCAGCTGGACCTCAGTCAGAGGGGGCCTTTCTTCCTGAAGGGCAGGCGAGGCTCGCAGTAACCCCTGGGACATGGGACGAAGGAGTGGCCTGAGCCTAGTCCCAAGCAGCCTCCTCTGCTTCATCTCTTCTCCACAGGCCTGTCCACCCTTCCTGGGACCCTCTGGCCCACAACCCTGCCTCACCAAGGCCCCCTCCACTGGCCACCCTCACTCCTGGAGTCAGATCCAGCTCCCAGAGGGCTCCTGTGCCACGTGGCCTCCCCTCCCCTGGACTCACCCAGAACTTGTCTTCTGCTGCTGCCCCTGCCATGGTCACCTGTGTGCAAGCCCCACCCCCACTGCTGGATTGCGAGTTCCCAGGCGGCAGAGCGGAGGCTTGGACACATATGACACACGGACACCCCAGGTTTTCAGGGCGGCCCTGGTTCATAGATGATATTCCTTTCACACTTTGTAAGACTTTCTTAAGTGCATCTGCACATCAGAAAACACTGTTCGACTGTGCTCTCAGCTTTGGGGTCTGGCACACACAGTGACTCTTCTGACTCACTCCAGTGTCCTCGGAGGACGCAGGACCTACCACAGTACCCTGTTCCTCTCGCACTCTGACATGGACCTGCCTGGTGAGTCTACCTTCCTGGCTGCTCCTGGATGGGGTGCCTCAGCAGCACGAAGGCGGGTAAAGCAGGTTTTATGGGAATCCTGGTTAATGTCTGCTAACACCAAGCAACACTTACACGACAATGTGCTTTAAACTCCTGTTCTTGACTTTTCAGATTTTCATTCATGGCTACCAGGGCTCTCAAGTTCTGTAGGATGCTGAAAAGGCAAAAAAACAAAAAAAACTGGTGACTTCCGACAAGCCATTGTGATTTTATGAATCACAGCTAAAACCAATACCCTGGTGAAAACCGAGATCCCAGGTAAAAAGGGACTTCTTTTAAAATGTCCTTTATCTCTCCCAAGAGTGTCAACTAGGTTGGTTTCCCATAAACGATGGCGACTACTGTTTAACTGACAGTATTACTCATTTAATAAGTTGAGTCCATCAGGCTGCATCCAAACAAACAGGACAGAATCTAGAATTAAAATGTCCACTGCAGAAACATCAATGAGTTTCAAGATCACTGGATATTTTTAATGATACCAATTATTCAACAGACTCAGAGCATAAACAGTACCGTCATTTGAATTCCCATTTTTAATTTTCATTCCAAAGGGAAACAAGTTGTTCAAGGTCATTAAAAACACTAATTTTAAATGAAAAATGTCATGTCTGATAGAACTTTGCTCCAAAAGAGCATTTCTAATCATAAAGCAAATAATCTGTAGGTACTTCTTTCCTAAATCTGCCCATCAAATCCAGAAGTGCTCACTCTGTGCCTGCAGGGTTTTAGAATTTCACGATCTCACTCAAATGAGTGACATTTGGGAGATTTCCCCACCCAGTTTGGTGCTAAAATGGTTAAATGTAAGTAACTGTTTCTTATAATTAAATTATCTAAAGACAGTTAATTAAAAAAATAAAAATCCAAAAACCCAGCAGCTGTGTCTTAGCAAAAAAATAATGTACCTTCACTCCCAAGGAGTCAGGGCTTAAATATGCGCTGTTAAACATTGGTAACACCAGTTGGCTCCAAGGAGAACCGGGTGGCTGAGGGACTGGGGCAGCAGGAAGACTTTTCAGCGTATGCCTTATTGAACCCTGAGTGTATGACTTAGTTTTTAAAAACAGAAAACAAAACAAAATAAAATACAAAGAAGTGCTGCCTCTGACCCCCAGGGGACTGGGAGGAGGCGGCGGCTGGCTCAGTGCAGACGGAGCCCTCCTGAGCCCGTGCCTGGGCGCTGGACACGCTCTGGATCCACAGTGAAGGGAGTGGCCAGCCAGCAGCAATGACCCCGGGGACCCCAGTCCTGTGCTCAAACCCAGGAACCAGCGAAGCTACCTTCTCCACAGAGAAAACAGGCACACACAGAGACCCCTTACCTCGGATCAGCTTTGGATTCTATCCTCTCGAGGGCTGCTTGCTCTTGGTCCAATTTCTCACTGTAACTCTTCAGCTGCAAGAGAGGAGGAGGCAGGCTGCTGGAGACCTGCTAGAGCAGACGGTGAGGGTTTCCACTCTCCTCCCCGGCTCCCACCTGCACTCTTGCCCCACAGGTGGCCATGCCCACTGGACTTGGCTGCACACTGAGAAAATCGGAGTTCAAGAGGAACAGGACGGGGGTGGAGGGACAGCACGTGAAGGTCAAAATTGGACCCTTCTCGACACATTCTGTTGGTAAAAGGAACATTGGTGATATCTTTAAATCACAGCAGCAAACGGGCAGAAAGCCAAAAGTAATGCTGACAGCAGGTGCCTTTCGGTAGGAAGAGGTAAATAAAAACAGAGGCTGTGACAGACAGACCTGGGTTGTAACTGCCGAATACCACTGTCATGGGCAGTGTTAAGTCTCCTATTTTCTTGAAAAACTTCATTTTTTTTCTGAGTCAGATAGTGAGGATTTGAAAAAAAATCTTAAGGAACTCAGGTTTTAATTTATAAAGTATGTAGACACATCTATAATAGAATACTAAGCTGTAAGAAAAGAAAGAATAAACAGCTTGTTTATGATAATCTCTAATGTCTACTGTTAGTTGAAGAAAACAACATAAACCCATGACTCTAACGTGCTTGCAGTGAGTATAAAGGAATGCATACACTGAATGGACATGCATATAAAAGAATTTCCATGTTATCTGTATGTGCATGAAATATTTCCGCGAAGATTCACAAGGAACTGGTTACCCTTTGGAGAGAGTAACTGTGGTTGGGTTTCAGAGGGACACCGTTTGAGCTCTTTGAATTCTGAACCATGTGAATGTGTGACCTATTAAAAAAAAATACAGGTAAGAAAGTTCCAAGGTTTCCAGCTGAAAACAGAAGAGCAAGTACAAGTTGCAGCAAGCCCTTCCTGCCTGAAGTCCTAGAAAGTCCAGGTGATTATGGTGAATCCTGGGAGGGGGTCCCTCGTGGGGAGTGGGGCAAGGAAGACGGCCAGTAGAGAGGCAGGGCCTGGGGAGGACTGTAGCGTGGACCCAGTGTCGGGGAAGGACTGTCTGCAGGCTGGGGTCTGCACAAGGAACAGCCGGTCGGGCTACGCGGTGAAGCCCAGCTCCCTTAACCCAAGAGCTGGCACACGTGTCCCAGGGGCAGGCGAGACTCGGGAGGAAGGGGGAAGACCCCGACCCCCAGTATCAGTTACTACTGGCTGACTGCACCCAAGAGTAGGACCCCCTCCTAGAATAATTGCACGAAGCAGGCTGCCTAAAATGGATACAGGATCTATACAGTTGGTAGCAGAAATTTCAGAATCAAAATTAAGCACACCATCAGGAATTATCAAACATGTGAAGACGGATAAAACCATAAAAAACAAAGGTATCAACTCAACAAATGCATTTTCATCTGAAGGAAGAGTTTACAAACCAAGAAAATCTTTAGACACAGTTACTGCCCTTAGAGAGACAGGAGAGGATACTGTGTATATAAAAAGAATCAACGTGACACACAGGAAATGAAAGTTGTGATTGCCGAAGTTTAAAGTGGACAAGCTGGAACCTGGGGCCCCGCCAATACAGGGACCTGCAGCCCCACCACGTGTCAGGTGCCGTCCTCCGTCCTGCATCCTCCACGCCCTGCTTTACCTTTCCCTAAATTTACTGGAAAGACAGGTCTTCCCTGGCGTTCAGTGCCACCAGGTTACCCTGGAAGGCCAGGCTGTGCTGGAAAGGTGCATCTGGGCACACCAGCACGGAAGGGCTCAGCGTGCGCATTCTCCCCAGTCCTCGCCTTGAAGAGATACGGAGACTGGAGCCCAACGGCAGAGCTCATTACTCATTCAGGGTCCTGGTCTTCAGCATTCCGACCCAATCAGGCTTCTTCTTGAGTCATTCAGCACTAGGTTTTGGAGCCTCCCACTTTTCTAGACGGGAATGCGTTTGACTGTCCTAGTGGACAGTCAGCTCTCTGAGAGGTCTTTGGTGCCAGGCTGTCAGCACTGGAGTCTGCACGGCCTCTCTGCTTTAGCTTCTCCAGCTGCAGACCAGGGATGTTAACAGTGCGTCGTGAGGGTTGTTAGGAAGAGTCAATGGACGGATACAAGCGACATGCCCAGGGCACACCCGGCACGTTGTACTGCTGGCTGCTGTTTTTATGTGAGGACAGGAAGATGATCTCCTGTTACTGACTTCACTCCCACCTTCTACCTTCCCAGCACATGAAAGGGACTCAAAAATATCTGACTTGGTGTTTAATCCCCAAAGCGACTTGACAGCCACATAGGATTTACATCCTAAGGCATGTGAGTGTCTTGGGAAACTGCTATCAAGATGTTTTGCCTTTAATCTCCTCCAGGTTGTTATACAAAGATGGGTCCGTGACTTGGCCAACTTCAAGCCAGGGACTCTGCAGCATGGACAACTGGACGACAACAGGGATTCTGCCCCAGGAGTCTGCCACCTACTGTGCAGGAATATCGTCTGAGGGCAGTAGGAAGCAAGCTGATGTCTCCAAATGGAACAAAGGCGTCTTTAGGAAGAATTAAAAAAAAAAATTCCTCTAATTGTCATTCTTGTGCCTGCCCTTTTCAAACATTCTGACAATAATTGAAGAGACTAGTCCAGGTCAGAATTAAAAAGGTTTGCCAGGTTTACAGCAAGGCAGCAAACTGAGTGCTGCATATTGTTAGAGAAATGACAATTTTAAATGTGCATATTTCATGTGAAATAAAAAAATAAATTAGGGAGGGGCTGCCTTGGCTTCAGAGATGTCTTTCAAGACCAGCCCTGCTTCCACGTGGTCCGGAAAGTACTAGGTGGGGCCCTCGCAGTGAGGCCTGGGTGCGGTAAAGCATTAGTCCTCCATGGAGACAGAGACAGGAACAGAAATACCTCAGCTCCCCTCACCACAGAGCTGGCATCATGGGTGCTTGTTTTCCTGGCCTGGTTTCCTAGGCAATCAGAAGTGGGAGGTAAGCAACGCAATGATGTGGACGGAAGACGGCACACTCGCAATGTGGATTAGGAAATGGATCGCAGGGTCAAAACAGACCCACCACCTGGGTCTTCCTCCTGGGACCCTCCTCCCTCATGCCACCTGGGAGCTCACCAGCAACTCTGCACATATTACACCCCTCTGTCGTCGTGTCACCTTACAGAAAGAAACCTGCTCACTCTTGAGGAATCCAGGATCTGGGTGCAGCTTGGGAAGCAGGGGCCCTTGACTGTGAATGACTGCCCCTCCGCGTTCTTCCACGTGGCCGGCCCCACCTGTCAGGCCTGCCGTCCTCGGGGAGCTTTCCTGACCCCGCAGCCGCGGCGATCTCTCCCCCCAGATCCTGATGGTTTAGAGCTCGGCCGCGTGGATAAATGATGGTTTGGGTCACACACTCCACGTGACTGTCCTCTGTCCCCAGATGGACCTGAGCCCCAGAGCAGGGGATCATGACCCCTCCGCAGGACTGATGCGAGCAGTGCAGTTGAAAATGATTCTCGACGGGCCCTGCGGGGGAAGGAGCTCTGCTCACCTCTGTCAGCGTTTTCTTTTTCTCCTCGTATCTGGCTTGCAGGCTGCCGTGACTTGCCTGCAGCTGCAAAAGAAAAGATAAAAGGCATGTGCTTTCATTTGAGCCCCACAGCAGCATAGACATGGGTTACACGGGTGGTCTCCACATTTCAGAGATGAGAAATGGAAGCCCGGAGAGAAACTGAGCACATGTGGGGATTTCAGACTCAGTCAGCACCGACTACACGTCAGGTGAGGGAGGCACTAGGTGTTCTGCATAAACCCTAACCGTGAATGGAGGACATTATTCTTACTCTACAGATGAGGAGATAAACGCTCCAGGGGTTAAGGTACTTTACCGAGGTTCCATAGCTGATAACTGATAAAGCCTGGATTCAAATTCAGGTCTGACTTCTCTGTATGCTACAGTCAACTCAGTGAACCAACTTGCCCGTTCACAGCACACAAACTGCACCACCGGGGCACCCAGAATCCAGCACAGGCTGCGCTGGATGGCAAGCGGGGCCAGGTAGACATGAAAAAGGAGGCAGGACGACAGTACTCAGTACAAGAAAGCGCATCTCCTTCACTGTCCGAAGTCCCACGGCCATAGACTTACACCTCAAAGCCACGTCCCTTTTCCTCACTAAAAACGTGTATCCTTGTGCTGTCTGTGATCCTGCCGCTTTCTGAAAACATTCCATTCAAAGCTCAAAGGGTTTGTCCATTTCTACTTTTGCAAAAAGGAAGTGGAAAAAGACCACCGTCAGGCTCATCAGACTCTTTGGTTGTTACCTGCTTACAAAGTAACAGTGAGAAAACTTGCCTCTCAGAGATTATTTCAAAGTAACTCGCCCCATCCTTGAACCGGTAAGCAACCTGTTGAGAGTTATGTCACCTTCAGAGAACTTTACTCCTACACGGTGCTTCTAGCCACCGGTTTTTGTGACTGATGAATCTCCAAGGAGGCCTCTCGGGAAGCCACCTCAAGTGGAGGTAGAGGAGACACTGGAGGGGAGCAGGGGTGCTCTCACTCCTTGCTTTTCACAGGGAGCCTTGTCTGGCAAGGACTTTCATTAACCCATCTGTGTCACTGGTAGGTGGGGAAAGTTTCTCCTCTTGACATCCTAGGGATGTACCCTTGAAGCTCCAGGAAGAGGTCCTGGCATCTTCCCACCTGCTTCACCCACTGTCCTGCTCACCTGCACCCCTGCACCCACCACCCACCCAACATTTACCCAAGGCTCTGCTCAGTGAGGTGTGTGATGGAAGAGGAAGACCATGGCCCAGTCCTTGCCCTCAAGGAGCCGGACCAGGAATCTGGGGATGGATGTGTAAGATGAGCTGGCTCAGAGCCAGGCTCTGGGGAGGCCAAGGAAAGCGGCACCCTGCTTACCAGGGAGGTCGAGGAAGGCTTTGCCCACAGAGACTCATGGGGGCTGGCTCTTGGCAGGGAAGCTGGAACTTGCTAACGAAGGGAAGACTCACCTCTTCTCCTTAATTAATAAGAGCCTTCTTCATCTTCTCACCTGACCACCTCTTCTTTAACAGGGAATGTTCTGGTTACTTGGCTAAGTTTTCGTCTTGCCAGAGTCTCAGCCATGATTCTCCTATCTCCGTGTCCTTCTTCATCACTAACCCCTAGACTTACCCCCCAGTTCATCAGCTGGTTAACACTGCCTTTCTGGATTCCTCTTCCTCAATCTCAGGCTCCTTCCCAGCTGTGTACTAGCTGAACTGCAGTCTATGCCTTCACCACATATTCCCCTGTTGGATCATGAGATGTTCTTTACTCCTCCTCCCCCTTTCCCTCCTCCTCCCTTCTTTCTGTTGGGCTAAGCCTCTCTCCATGGTTCCCACCCTCCAGGCCACACGTACATCCTGAGGCAGTTCAGGGGGTGAGAGTGGAAGGGCCGGGACAGATGCCCCAGAGGCCCGGATTCTTACACAAAAGGCTTGCTGTTGGTCCCTGCACCCCGTGACTTCTGAGCCTATTAGGTGATGAAGGAATTCTGTACACCGGCTAGCCTGGAGGCGAACCACCTTCTACAGGAGGGCAAATTTAGGGACAGTAACAAAGTTCAGTGGCTGCAGATCTTCCTGTGGGACGTTCCGGATGAAGTGGACTGAGTAAGTCACCGGCAAGGATGGTGCGTATTCTTATAGCTCAAATCATCTTTTGAGAAAAACTGTTTATGAACATGTTGATGTTGGCTTTTAATCTTTACCAAACATTCAGATCTAGGCTTATTTGAGAAACATACATGCTAATCTTTTGTTCCTTATATTTGCATAAAGCTTGTCTTCATAAAAAAGTGAATCCCTGCCTGTATCCTCACTTCATCCTTGAAGCAATCTCTCCAGACACATGTTGAGCATCACTTGAGACCCCCAACTCCTATGTGATATGTGGCCCTGGGTTAATCTCCCTTTCTACCTCATTTTCATCACCCAGTTGGCCCAGCCCCTGGCCAGGGGCTGCTGGGCGTGATGGTCATCTGCAGTAACCCGAGCCACAGCAAAGACTGCCGTCCTTTAATGACAGCCTGCAATACATCAGCCAGTGTGGCTGGAAACTAACGGGCTCTTGGTAAAAACTACTGCAAAACAGACTGATCAGAGAGGACCACCCTTTCAGCTGGACTAAGACTGTGCCTGAATTGCATCTGAGAGGCTTACCATTCCTTCTTCCCAAGTCTGGATGGGAGATGAAGCAACATCCACTCGTGCCGAGCTACTCTGGCTCGTGGGGTCTGCAGTTCCCTCAAAACCATCCTCCCTCAGGGGATGAAGACATTAAGACAAAGAAGCCTCATCCTTGATTCGGGGTCACGTTGATTCTGTGATGAGTTCTTTGTGAACCAATCACTTTCAGGTTCCCACCACTGGCAAGGGTCAGCAGTAGAGGTGACACTCTCTGAGCTAAGCATTAAAATGTCCAAACAAATCATCAAACGGAAACCAAATCACAGTCAAAATTTACATCCCTGTTTGCTTATGATCCAGAGCATTTTGGTAAAGCCAACCTGTTGTTTGTTCAGCTATGGCAGAGTAAATTCTAATAGAACAAATTCAAACAGAGGAATGACTAAGTAAGGACCATTTGATATAATAATATCTTTTGAATATGTGGGACTTGAAAGGATGAAAAACGTACAAGTTCAAAATGCCAACTGGCACCCATTTTTGGAAAATCAATTGTCGTATGAACTACTGGTGAACTGTTCTTTAGAGAGCCACATTCATTCCCAAAATCTTCTGCTGTTTGTGTATTTGTCTAATTAATTAAATCTTATTGCCAATGCAACTGAGGCATATAACGATTTTTTGTCTTCTTATGACTGATCCTGAGTCAAACTCCACAACTTCCTCTAATGTCTACTTCCCAAGGCAAATACATGAAAGTCTCCACAACAGTCCCACCCATGGCTCAGGATGCCAGAAAGCCAGCTCCCAAAGCTCTTTTAAAAATGACCTGGTTTCCTCCACTCCCCTACTGCCACTAGTCAAAGCCACTCACAGCTCACGTCTGGACTACTGGGCCAGACTCCTAATGTGTTTCACGAATCCCTTCTCATCCGAGTCCAGTCAGTTTCTGTTCCCACGGTGAACAGAATGGTCTCTGAAACATGCAAATCTGATCAGGCCCCTCCCCTACTTAAACCCTCGAACGGCTTCCACCGTCTGTATCATGACCTCTCTGACTGGACTCTGCGACCACCTGCCTTATTCGTGACTCTCCAGGCACAAAACAGAAATTGGCCAAGACCCTTCCTCTCGCAGGTCTGAGTTCATGTTCTGTCCTAAGTCGCCACCCTGCCCACACAGACATCCTGCTTGGCCAGCACCTACTCAGTTGCTGTCCTCTGGTCCCACGCTCTTGGCTCTCCTTCACAGCTCTAACGAAATGATGCTGCAGGACGTCTTTGTCAGTGTGTGTCTCCCCACTGCTACCTTCAGACCCCTGAGAGGAGAGATCGTAACTCGTTCATCCACCAGCACAGCCTAGCTCAGTGCCCAGCACGCAGCAGTGCTTGGCTAATCTCTGCAAATTAACAGACGCTCCTCTTGCCCTGTGATCCTCTAGAACAGAGGCTGGCAAACGTCCCCTCCCTGTAAGGGCCAGACAGTACATATTTTAGGTTCTGTTGGCCATATGGTCTCAATTCTGCCACTAGAGCTTGAAAGCAGCTGCAGAAAATACGTAAACGAATGGAGTGCATGCATTCCAGTGTAACTATTTCCAAAGACAGGCGGCACTGGACCCCCAAGGGCCTGAGTGTGCCGACCCCTGTTCTGGAACCTCCCTTGGCCCTTCTGCCACAAAGACCTTAACTCCATCCTTGGATTCTCCCTTTTGGAAGAATGGTTTCATGTTACTTGAACGAAATTACGAAAAGAAAACACCAACCTCTTCCAGACGTTTGGTCTTCTGCAGAATCTGCTTGTTCAAGGAAAGGACTTTCCGACGATGTAGCTGGGAGGTTCCTAACTTTTCTGGACTTTCTTCAGCTGATAGCTCAGACTGCTGTGGGAAACAGAGGGCACACCCAAAAAGGATTTAATTAGTCTGCCTCGGTTCACTGAGACAGCCCATCCCAGCTCAGTCTGGGCAGAACACTCCTGGGCAGACGGTCACACCAAGCCAGCGGAGCACGGGGTCCTGTGCAAAACCCAGTCCAGAGAAAAAGATTCTTCTGACACAAAGACCAAAAGCCCTTTCAAGAGAATCTACATTCCCAGCAGAGTGAACAGCACGTGCAGAAGCCCGGGGATATGTAACTGCCGTTAGTTAGGTTGACAGCACATAAGCAATAGGGTCTCATTAAAGGGTCTCACAGGGAGGAATGACATGGTCATCCCAGAATCTTCCTAAGGTCATTCTGGAGTTATCAAGAATGATTGTGAGGGGGAGGGTATAGCTCAAGTGGTAGAGTGCATGCTTAGCATGCACAGGGTCCTGGGTTCAATCCCCAGTACCTCCTCTAAAAAGAGATAAACAAATAAACCTAATTACCACACCCCTCTCCGGAAAAAGACTAAAAAAAAGGAAAAGAATGTGAATTGATTCACTTTAAAAGTATTGTACATATATAGTTACAAAATTTAATCATTCAGAAGCACTTACAATGAAAAGAAAAAGTCTCTCAACTTGTTTCTCCCCATCCATGGGCCCATTCTCTTTTAATCATTTCTTATTTCTATCCTTCTGGTGTTGGCAGATGGTAGATTTGAGAGGGATGAGAGATGCTGAGAGAGGCCAGCAGGAAGTTCCTGAAGTTGTGTAAGTGACAAGGGGATGGAGGAGGAGGACTGGGCAGGATGCGGAGCCTGTCGGGACGGGAAGTAGGTAAGGGAGAGACTTCTAGATGGGGTAATGAGGTGAATGCAGCAACGTTATCAAGAAACCATGTAAAGAAGGAGGCAGCTTGGTGTAGTTACTGAATACAAACACTGGCCTCAAGACACCAGGGAGGGAAGCCCCAGGGAAAAGAAACAAGGAGGCCAGCCCTATTCCAACAGGTGCCCTTAAAACACTTCTTGGATGATCACAGGATAGATAGCTTTATTACACAGTCAATGAATACCCATTATAACCGCACTTCCTTTTTTTCACTGGAAATATCCCAATTCCAAGCTGTTCATTAACTTTAAGCCCAAGTGCAAGAAAACTAGTTGAATATTTGATTTTCCCTGTATGCTTTGACAGTGATCATGTGCTTGAAAGTTTGGGAAGATTTACCTGTGGGGAAAAGAGACAGAAAAGTGAGAAGGAGGAGAAATGGGATGGTATAGTCATTGTTTAGATTGGTTAAGGATTACCCTGAATAATCCAGAGGTGTTTTTAATGGCTGATGAGTTTTTTGCTGCTTAAAGATGAAGATGGGAGACCACCAGCAGGATACGGCTGCATAAAATGCCAGACAAGCATCATTTTCTATCTCATGGGCTGGTAGGCCACAAAGGAGACAGAGCACCATCCCTCTTGATTTTCAAATCACTCGTCAGAAACATAATTATAATTAACTAATTATATCTCCTCCACTCTGCATCACCCTGTACTATGTTATCAATTTGGCCACTTTTGTCTGTTACATATTTAGCAGCTTTTTTCTTATAGTTAATTTCAGATTTGGGTTTTAATATGCAGCTTAGATCCCTTGATACTGATTTCCAAAATGTCACCAGCATCCCCTCAGAGCGTTTCACTTTACTAGCAGAATTACACAAACCTTCTACCTCATGACTTATTGATGTCTGAAATGGAAGTAATTCCCCAGTCACTGGAACCACGCCACATGGTGTGTCTCTGTGTTTGATGGCAGGATTATCTAGAGTGCCCGACCTCCTCTGGCTGTCTCTCTGGCTTTGGACCAGGCTGAGCTGTGGGCCAGCAGGCACCAGGAGATCCACGCCTGCCTCACCTCCCAGTCAGACTTCCTCCAGTCTGCGGGGGTAAGAGGGTCGGCGCATACTCACTCAGTGCTGTCCTGCACCTTTGGCATGATTTGGAAAACATCTCCAACTCTGAGCATGCTTTCCTGCTGATAAACTGCTTTCAGGGCCAAAGTTCCAAGAGAATGAAAACTGCATTTCCCACCCAGATTCCACACCCTCTTATCAGTGTACCTGGCAACAGGCATGGCTTTGTTTAAAACTATGACCTTTGATTTCACTTCCAAGAACCCTTCTTGCATGAAAACCAGTAGCTATCTTGGTATCTGCAAAGAGGATCTCCAGGCTAGCTGGCTATCCCTGCCTCCTGCCCTTTCCCTCTTGATTTATTTTTAGCCACATGGTCCCTTAAGACCCTTTAGGGGGGCTTTGAGGTCAAAATCCTTTTCAAAATGATATTAAGATATGATTTTTTTCCTCTCAATCCTCTGTGACTGTACAGTAAAATTTTCCAGCGGTTATAAGGCATGTGATGATATGATTGCTCTGATGTTAATGTGTAATATGTATATGATTGTTATTTGTAAGTGAATTAATATGTAAGCTTTTAGGACCTCAGGAATTTTTAAGAGTTCTTATAGGGTCCTAAAACTAAAACTTTTGAGAATCATTACTTTATTCTAAGGAGCCAGGCTCACTTGGGAATCTACCCAGTGATTGGGACAGCCTCAGTAACACTGAGCTCCAACCAACGGGGTGGGCCCACCCGTAACACTGAGCGGGGGAAGTTCTTTCTGATTCCACACTCTTACTAGACAGCAGCTTCAACCAACTGGAGAGAAAATACCTGTAGTGCACAGAAAGGATACTGAAGTCTCTAGACAAACTTACTATTACATTTCTGTTACCACAGTTAATGTTCCAAGCAAACATGGGCTTTCAAAATCCTTTCTCTTATTGCTAGGGAGCAATTCTCACTGCTCTGTGCAGTCCCCTAAATCTGCATCTGCAAAATATTAATGTACATTGATATCAGGATATTAAGTGCCATTTCCATATCTGACATCTCTCCAGTGCAATTAAAGTGAATAACATGCACATGAACAGCCCACAGTACACACACATTTGTGAGTTCCTTCATCTGCCTGAGTCTAGAGATGGTGTTAAGCAAACTGCTTTGTTTAATGGGAAGTTATTTTTGTACAGAAAAAAATAATTTATTCCAGAGCTGAACCGAACAGAAAGCTGACTGCTGTACATTTCAAACATACTTTTTATTAAGCAACTGAAAACCTTCACTTCTTTCAAACACCCTCCTCAAAGCCAAAAGAACTAGACAGAGGAAGGCAGAAACAGGTCTTTGAAACAGTATGGCTTATTTCACATTCTGTTCACTGACAGTCACCGTGGAAAGAAAACAAGATGACCACGTTAGATCTTAAAGGATGAGACAAAGTTGGACAGATGGAGAATAGGAGAGGGGGCTTTACATTAAATCCTTGACAGGAAAAAGAAAAATTAAGTCCTTGGGGATATCTTAACTGATTTCTACTTGGAAAGTACAACACCCATCAAAGAATGCCAACCATCTCTAAATATTCCATTTGTATTTACATTAGAGCGAGGGCTACAGTGCCAATCTAATTTTGTTCAACAATTTCAGATTAAGAACGTGCTTTCAAAACCACTCAGTGGATTAAGAAGGCTTCTAGTGCAGATTCGATGTTTTCTAACAACTGACAGACATCTGCAACTTCTGTTCTTCTGGGAACCAGATATAAATGTCACTGGGTAATATTAGTCCTGTTCAAAATAGTAAATTCCTAAGAGAAACGAAAATGATTACTTTAGCTAAAACTATATACCTTTATAATGAAAGAGACCCAAAAGGTTATCTACATATCAATCTTCCTAATACAGGAATCTTTCCTTTGTCATCCCCCCTCTCGTCCCCCATCAAAGCACGGCCACTAAGCTGTCAATAATAAAGGATCCCTAAGTCATGAGGGTGCCATATGTTCTCCATGCTGAACTGAAGAGGGACTTCAGTTTCTGGACCTGGATGAACCCTCTTACTGAAAACAAGTAAATAGACAATATAAATTTTTTTAATGTAAAAAAGGCTATGAGCTAGCAAGAATGTAAGAACTCCTGGAAGGCCAAAGAGGTAGCGAAAGTGGGCGCCGAGGAGGTACGTGTACCCGGGGAAGTTGGCTTTTTTCTGGAGAGTCTCTGCCAAAGCCAGCTGATCTCAAGCTCTGATTTTTACAATTTAACAACTGCTTTGCTTAATCCTTGACACAGATGTAAGAGTGAAAAATAGCTGCAATGAGATTGTGTAACAAAAGATTTGCCCTCACGCAGTTCTGCAGTCTGAATTCACACACTATATGGATGGCCCCAAAAATGGACACATCAAGACCACGTGCACAAGGGGCCAGAGCTGGGGGGTGCCCGGGTGCGTGGCAGAGCAAAAGCAAATCCTCTCTGGAAGAGCATGGCTTCAATTTGAGGCCTCAAAGAATTTCCACAGATAAATTTCCAAGCAATATGAACTTACAGTCAAAAATCAAAAGTGCACATGAAGTCAAAGCATCATGAGCAAAAGCCAGCAAAAACTAATGGCAGAAAGGGACCTGCAAACTCAAACACACATGTGCCCATTCCTCCCTGAAGCCACAGAGACTGTGTGTAATCACTGTCATGTAACAGTTCAAATTTTCTTACACAGAAGCAACCACAGCCCTGTCCTCTCTCCTTTCTACGCCAAGACATCAGCTCCTTTCACCACCTTGGCTTTTATCCTTTGGACACATCCCAGCTCATAATCCTTTCCAAGCATTCCCGATGGCATCTGAGCACTGCAGACAGGATGGGATCATCCACTTTCCCTGCTCTACACTCTGCTTCCATGAATGAAGCCAGATACATAAATGTTCTTTTCAATCTTCTTGACTCCCACTCATGAAACCCCATGGATTTCGAAGACCCATATGCATGTAACCTTGCTGAGTCTAAGATGCAGCTCTGAGTCCAGAGGTGAGCAACAGTCTCCCCACCCAGAATGCAACTACCATTCAGGAGGCATGAACAAAACCCCAGACCTCCCACTTTTACCCCAGGAACTAATGTCAGGTCAGGTGTCATCCTCACCAAATCCTGAGTTGGTACAACTGATTTTTCTGAAATAAAATAGCCTACATTTACCTTCTTTACAAAATGAATTTATCTGTTTGGGCTTATCATTTCAATCCAAGGTATTTTTGAAGGTTGATTCTATTCTCCAATGTATCAGCTGCCTTTTCTTTGCTAGCTTTAAACGACAACTCAAATCTGATGAAGCTAATTCCTATGTCTTTATCCAAACTGATAAAGCCCCTGGAAGGTACAGGTTAGGCTGCGTGGCTTGAGACAACCCCACCAAACCAACAACTCATTAGCTAACGCCATTCTCTTTGCTGTTAGTTTCTGTGTATTACACAACTCAGTCACTCAGACTGTACGAAATCCTGGAACAGCTTTAAGACACAAACATATTATTAGCATTTTCCTCTCCAGATTTACAGGGCTCCTTCATCTCTAAATTCTGATTCGGTTTTAAATCTCTCTCCCCACCTTCTTTTGTCGTTCAACTAACCTTTACTCAGACCCTATTATCTATGGGGCACAGGATTAGGTCCTGGGGACACAGAAAAAGATGGAGACCTCACCCTGGGCCTTCACAGCCTAGTCAGGTAACACTGGCTCACTCACTAATGCAGGTGTTGTAGCTCCACACTCTCCCCAAGCCTCTGTGCCGCAGAGGATGAGGGTTCTGAAAACTCATCTTGTTCCTCCTTCCCCCCTCTTCTTCTGTCCTTCCACAAACGTTTATGAAAACCCCATTATGTTAGGTACTGCGGATGCACAACGCTGCCAGCCCTCGCTGACAGCAAGCATTCTAGTTCCAGGAGGCAGGCAGAGAAGAATGAAATAGCGCCCTGTTCGCAGTGCTACAAAGGAGACAAGGAGCCCACCCACATATTAGAGAAAAGCCCTTCTTAGGAAGGAGAGTGACCCGTAATGACCACAGGGTGGGTCTCTGCAGGGCCCTCCAGCCACCCACCAGCCTCTACTCAGTGCTGCCATGTGCCAGGCAACAGGGGTACAGAGAAGAGAGATGAGATCTTGGCCCTCCAGAAGTTTACAGATTTAGGACATGACTTATCTAATGCCTGTGACCGTAGGTGAAGAAACAGAGCCTAGAAAGAAGGGGTACAAAAACCCACCTCGCCCTCACACACCGATCTCAACCTGGGTTTTTCTATCTGGGCCACAGCAGGAGGGTCCCAGGAGGGTGACGCCTCCCTTGAGTCACACTTCTTCCTCAGCCCCACACACCAATGCTGCTAGAAAACGTGTGTTTTGGGGTGAGGCCGGATGATGAGATTAGAGACATTCATACTTAAGCTTTTTAGAAACCACCCTGGTCCCATCTTAGGAGAGATTCTCTGACAATTTGAGTCAGGGTCTCCTGGATGCTAAGTGGTCCTGAGGGGCGGTAATTCACTCAGTCCCCAGCCCTCCTAAACTATTCTTTTCCATTTCCCCTCAACGAGTACAGTTTTAAAGTCACCCATTCTGCCTAACTATTCACAGGAAAAGAAGTTTAATATCAAATACACCAAATGCTTTGCTCTGGGCAGATACTGACATTTCAAATGGCAACACCAACCAAGTAGCAACTGGCATCCCCTTGAGAACACAGATGACATTATTCTGTAATTTTATCTTTTTACAGGTTGATGGACACCTAACCAGGAGCTCCGCAGGGCAGCAGCCATGTCTTACTAGTAACTCTATCCCCGCCCCAAGCCTGACACAGCCTGGGACACAGCACGCGCTCAAAAGGTGTTGCTGAGAAAAGAAATCATGCCACATAGGGAGTCAATTCTGTCAGCTGCCTGGCAGAAAAGAAATCAAGCTAAAGACTTAAAAATATCTCAAAAAAATTATACCAGTTGTCTTTACTTGGAGAAGACCTCATAACGCTAACTGGAATCTCAAAACCAGGGTATAGAAATAACAACATGAAGAAGGCAGGTGATACAGCAGCAACTGACCCTCTTAAGTCAGTTCCATCCACTGCAGTCTGACAGATTCCCGAGGGCCTTCTGTGACCAAAGGCTTATGGTGATACGGCTGTCACATGCGCCCAGAACCCTTGGGTTTGTAACCGCAATGCCTTCCTCTGGGGAATCGCTCCCACTCTCTTGTGCCAATCAACAAGCCAGCCTCCTGGCCAGAATGACTGGCCAAGGGAGGAATATGTGACCTGAGCTGCGCCTAAAGGAGGAGGATCCTTCGTTAGGCTCTTACACATGGATGTGGGGAGGGTGCCGGGGATTGAAACAGTCTGTGGTGAGGCCTCCAAGGTGTAAGAGAGGGAGAGAGTGAAGTAAGGGCACAGAGATCCAACAAGGTGGTCCGAGCCCCTAGGACCCCTGCATTCACAGACCCCCCCCCAACCCCACCCCACAGTTATCAGAACTATAAAAGACTCGCTTTTGCTTATACCATCATTTTAGCAGAATTTCTACCACTCAGCCAAAAGGCTCCTATGAAGCTGCTGTCCAGTGAGCAACAGAACTTAAGGAGCAATTTTTTCTGCCGGTTGCAGCATAAAGTAGAGTAAAGATGATCATGGTAGAAGGCAGACAAAACCGACTCTAATGGAGACAAAAGACACAAACGTGGTTATCTGCATTCTCTAGAGGAGAGTTTCTTCCCATTGTGTTTTCATATGTGCATCTCTCACCAGATGGCCACTACCTCTCTGTGCCTACAGCCAGGTCCTAATCACCTAAGGAGATTCCCAGATGCTTGTGAGAGATATAATTTCAAGACAGAATAAGGGCTTCTGATGAACTGCCAGAGAATGGTTCTTGGAATCAAAAGGTCAGAAGCAGTGGGAGCCAGAATTTCTTAATTGCTGTTCAGGAAAATTTCCAAAACCTATTGAGAAAAAGAATTACTCCCACAAATAAGTCCCCTGATGACTCATCTGAGAATAAGATCAAGATGTTGACAGTCTTCTGGCTAGGAGGTTATACTCTAGAGAGCTGGATGAGAACATTTTAATGTGGTATTTTCCAGTGATATGAAAAGCCACTCACGTACCCCAAACAGAAAAGAATCCCACAGATTTCAGCAGTTTAGGTGTGACTCTGTAAGAGTGGGTGGGCTGTGTCGTTTTCATTTTTACTTGTTTCTGTGGTTAGTTCCCAACATGACGTGGTCTCTTTTCTCCACTCAGCCCAAGGTGGGCAGTTAGATAGTGGGAGAGTCTAGAGAGGCCATGGAAGGCAGACACTAAGGACGGCCAAGGAGGCCATCACCACTAGGAAAGGCAAATAGATATGAGGGCTGAGGATCAACCACTTAAATAAGCTACTGTTAAGAATAAAATATAAAAAATTGTAAAAGCAACTATGACTACAATAAACCATGAAGGGATAGACATGAAGATGTAAAATACAACGTCAAAAGCACAAAGTGTGCAGGAGGGCAATAAAAATTTTAGAATGTGTTTGAACTGAAATGACTACCAGTTTAAAACAAGTAGATACAGTCATAAATCAACATATTGGGTCCCATGGTAACCACGTATCATAAAACTACACAGATACACAAAAAACTAGAAGGAAACAGAAGCATACAACTAAAGAAAATAAACCACAAAGGAAGAAACAAAAAGAAAAAACAGACATAGAAGAACTACAAAAACAACAGGAAAACAAGCAATAAAGTGGTAATAAGTACATACTCATCACTAATTATTTTAATGTCAATGGACTAAATGCTCTCATCAAAAGACACAGGGTCAATGACTGGATGAAAAATAAGACCCATCTATATATTGTTTATAAGAGACTCACTTCAGAGCTAAAGACACATACAGTGAGGGGATGGAAAAAAATACTTCATGCAATTGGAAATGACAAGAAAGCAGGTGTAACACTATTCATTTCAGACAAAAAGACTTTAAAACACAGTCTATAACAAAAACCAAAGGGCCATATATAATGATAAAGGAATCAATACCAGAAGAGGATATTACACTTGTTAACATATATATACTCAATACTGAAGCACCTAAATATATATATACCTGTTAATATATATGCACCCAATACAGAAGCACCTAAATATATACACTTGTTAACATATAGGCATCCAATATAGGAGTAGAGACATAAGTGAAGAAACTGACAATAAAACAATAATAGTAGGGACTTTCAATACCCAACTTACATCAATGGACAGATCACCCAGGCAGAAAATCAATAAGGCAATAGTGGTCTTAAATGATACAATTGACCAGGCGGACTTAAAAGATATCTATAGAACACTCCATTCAAAAACAGCAGAATACACATTCTTTTCAAGTGCACATGCAACGTTCCGCTAGGCCACAAAATAAGTCTCAACAAATTTAAGAGAACAGAATTTTCAGACTTCAACAGTACAAAACTAGAAATCAACTACAGAAAGAAAAATGGGAAAAGCAGAAACATGGAGACTAAATAACATGCTACTAAAAAAGCAATGGGTCAATGAAGAAATCAAAGAGGAAATAAAAAAATACTTTAAGACAAATGAAAATGGGAACACAACTTTACAAAATCTATGAGATGCAACAAAAGCAGTTCTAAGAGGGAAGTTTATAGTGATACAGGCTTTCTACAAGAAACAAGAAAAATCTCAAATAAATAACCTAACCTAATATCTAAAAGAATAAAAAAAGAGCAAACAGAGCCTAAAGTCACTAGAGGAAAGAAAATAATAAAAATCAGAGAAAATAAATAAAATAGAGACTAAAAAAACAATAGAACAGATCAATGAAATCAAGAGCTATTTTTTGAAAAGATTAACAAAATTGATAAACCTTTAGCCAGGCTCACCAAAGAAGAAAAGAAAGAAAACTCAAATAAACAAAATAAGAAATGAAAGAGAAGAAATGACAAATGATGCTACAGAGGAACAAAAATCTTAAGAGAATACTATGGACAGTTATGTGCCATAGAATTATACAACCTGTCAAAACTGAATCAAGAAGAAACAGGTAATTTGAACGGACAGATCTCTAGAAGTTAAACAGAATCGGTAAAAACAAAACAAAACGAAACAAAAATAAAAACAAAAACAAAACCGAAAAAACCAACTCCCTGCAAACAAAAGTCCAGGACTGGATAGCTTCACTGGGGAATTTTACCACACAAACAAAGAACTTATACCTATCTTTTTCAAACTATTCCAAAAAACTGAAGAGGATAGAACACTCCCAAATTCATTCTGTGAGTCTATCAATTTCCTGATACCAAAACCAGACAAAGACACTACCAAAAAAAAAAAAAAAAAAAAAGAGAGAGAGAGAGAAAATTACAGGTTAATATCTTTGATGAATGTATACGCAAAAACCCCTCAATGAAACATAAGGAACCTGAAAACAACAATACATACAAAGAGTCATATACCATGATCAAGTGGGATTTATTCTAGGAATTCAAGGATGGTTCAATATTCACAAATAAATCAATGTGATACACCACATTAACAAAAGGAAAGATAAAAATCACATGATCATAGATGTAGAAAAAGCATCTGACAAAATTCAACATCCATTCATGATTAAAACTCTCAAAGTTGATGTAGAGGGAACATATATCAACATAATAAAGGCCATTCATGACAAACCCACAGCTAACATCATAGTCAACAGGCAAAAGCTGAAAACTCTTCCTCTAAAACCAGGACTAAGACAAGAATGCTTACTCTTGCCACTTCTATTTAACATAGCATTGCAAGTCCTAACAATAGCAATCAGACAGAAAGAAGGGAAGAAAGAAAGAGAGAGAAAGAAAGGTATCCAACTGGAAAGGAAGATGTAAAACTGTTGCTATTTGCAGATGACATGGTACTATATATAGAAAATCCTAAAGTCTCCACCAAAAAACTATTAGAACTAATAAATGAATTCAGCAAGGCTGCAGGATAACAAGATTAATATACAGAAATCTGTTGTGTTTCTACACACTAATAATGAATTGCCAGAAAGAAAAAAATTCTGTTTAAAATCTCATTAAAAATACCTAGAAATAAACTTAACCAAAGAGGTGTAAGACCTATATGCTGAAAACTGTAACACATTGATAAAGGAAACTGAAGGTGATTCAAAGAAATCAAAAGATTATCACCTGCTCTTGGACTGAAAGAATTAATATTATTCAAATGGCCATACTACCCAAAGCAATTTACAGATTTAATGTAATCCCTATCAAAATACCCATGACATTTCTCACAGAACTAAAACCAATAACCCTAAGATCTATATGGAACCATAAAAGACCCCAAATTGCCAAACAATACTGAGAAAAAAGAACAAAGCTGGAAGTAATATGCTCTCTAACTTCAGGGTATGCTACAAAGCTACAGAAACCAAAATAGCATGGTACTGGCACAAAAAGAGATACACAGATCAGCGCAACAGAATAGAAAGCCCAGAAATAAATCCATGCACCTATGGTCAATTTATTTACGACAAAGGAGGCAAGAATATATGATGGAAAAAAGTCTCTTCAACAAGTGGTACTGGGAAAACTGGACAGTTACATGTAAAAGAATCAAATTAGAACATTTCCTCACACTATATACAAAGAAACCCCTCAAAATAGATTAAAGATCTAAATGTAAGACCTACCACTACAAAATCCTAGAAGAGAATATAGGCAGAACACTCTTTTTTTTTTTTATTGAGTTATGGTCAGTTTACTATGTTGTGTCAATTTCTGGTGTACATCACAATTCTTCAGTCATACATGAATATACATATATTCATTTTCACATTCTTTTTCACTGTGAGCTACTACAAGGTATTGAATATATTTCCCTGTGCTATACAGTATAAACTTGTTTGTCTATTTTATATACACCTGTGAATATCTGCAAATCTCGAACCCCCTGTTTATCCCTTCCCACCTTCCTGCCCCTTGGCAGAACACTCTTTGACATAAATCACAGCAATATTTTCTTGGATCTGTTTCCAAAGGCAAGAGAAATAAAATAAAAAATAAACAAATGGGACCTAAAAGCTTTTGCACAGTGAAGGAAACCACTTACAAAATGCAAGGACAATCTATGGAATGGGAGAAAATATTTGTAAATGATATGACCAGTAAGGGGTTAATATCCAAAATACAAAAACAGCTCATACAACTCAGTATCAAAAAAACAAAGAACCCAATTAAAAAATTGTCAGAAGACCTGAATAGACATTTTTCCAAAGAAGACATACAGGTGGCTAATAGGCACATGAAAAGATGTTCAACATTGCCAATTATTAGAGAAATGCAAATCAAAACCACAATGAGTTGTTATATCTGTTAGAAAAGCTATCATCAGAAAGTCTACAAATAACAAATTTTGGTGAGGATGTGGAGAAAAGGGAACCCTTATATACTACTGGTGAGAATGTAAATTTGTGCAGCCACTGTGGAAAACAATATGTAGGTTCCTCAAAAGATTAAAAACAGAGCTACCCTATAATACAGTAATTCCTCTCATGGGTATATATCCCCCCAAAATGAAAACAGTAATTCAAAAAGATACATGTACCCTAATGTTCACAGCAAAATTATTTACAATTGTCAAGACACAGAAGTAAACTGAGTGTCCATCAAAATACAATTTATATGGAACCACGAAAGACCTAGAATTGCCAAAGCATTACTGAAGAAAAAGAAAGAGGCTGGAGGAATAACTCTCCCAGGCTTCAGACAATACTATAGAGCTATAGTAATCAAAACAGCATGGTACTGGTACAAAACCAGACATATGGACCAATGGAACAGAATAGAGAGCCCAGAAATGAACCCACAAATTTTTGGTCAACTAATCTTCAACAAAGGAGGCAAGAATATACAATGGAATAAAGACAGTCTCTTCAGCAAATGGTGTTAGGAAAACTGGACAGCAGCATGTAAATCAGTGAAGCTAGAACACTCCCTTACACCATACACAAAAATAAACTCAAAATGCATCAAAGACTTAAACATAAGACAAGATACAATAAACCTCCTAGAAGAAAATACAGGCAAAATATTATCTGACATACATCTCAAAAATGTCTCCTAGAACAGTCTACCCAAGCAATAGAAATAAAATCAAGAATAAACAAATGGGACCTTACAAGCTTCTGCATAGCAAAGGAAACCATAAGCAAAACAAAACAACAGCCTATGGAATGGGAGAAAATTCTTGCAAATGATGAAACTGACAAAGGCTTGATTCTAGAATATATAAGCAGCTCATATGAATTAATAAGAAAAAAACAAACAACCCAATCCAAAAATGGGCAGAAGACCTAAACAAGCAATTCTCCAAGGAAAAAATACAAATGATCAATAGGCACATGAAAAAATGCTCGATATCACTACATATATACACGATATATCACATATAGAGAGACACAATGGAATATTACTCGGCCATAAAAAGGAATGAAATTCTACTATTTGCAATAATTTGGATGGACCCAGAGAGTATTATGCTCATTGAAATAAGACAGAGAAAGGCAAATATTGTATGTTACCATGTATATGTAGAATCTAAGAAGTAAAACAAACAAATATATATATCAAAACAGAAACAAACTCATAGATACAGAAAACAAACTAGTGGATGCCAGTGCGGAGAATAAAGAGGGGAAGGGCAAGATAGAGGTATGGGATTAAGAGGATATATTGCACAGCACAGGGAAATACAGGCATTATTTTGTAATAACTTTAAATGGAGTATACTCTATAAAGATACTGAATCATTATGCTGGACACCTGAAAGTAATATAGTATTGTGAATCAACTATATTTATTTATTTTTAATTGAAGTATAATAAGTTACAATGTGTCAATTTCTGGTGTACAACATGATGTCCCAGTCATGCATCTATATACATATATTCATTTTCATATTCTTTTTCATTAAAGGTTACTATAAGACATTGAATATAATTTAATTTAAAAAAATACTAAAAAAAAAAGTACCTGACACAGAGAAGGCATTCAGGGTAGAGTCTTCTGATTCCCCAAGACAGATCTGTGCCTCTAGATCTATAAAATGTTTTCAGATCCTGTTTCAGGGAGATGCTGACCAAAAAATGATTTAGTTACAGAAGAGTCACAATGCAGTATGGTTGGTTACTACGTGGCACTGAGGAGAGTCCCTTCCTTCCCTTCCAGGGAACTTGCACCTTCCTTGTCCAGCCTTGCTTGGCTCAGCTTCCTTCCTTTCCCTCTGGGATAGCAGAGTGGAAGCATCTGGGCAACAGTCAAGCTTTTAGTTTTCTGCAGATCACATCAATAGAATGCCAAAATGCAGTGAGCACGTTAGACACCAACATCACAGAGCACGCTGGTGCCTCACCAAGCACATTCTGGGAAGGGTGTGGCCCTCTGGAAACACAGGGAGATGGTGCTCCTTGGCGGGAGCCTGCCGACACTCATGAATCATACAGCTGGAAGCTTCTTCACATTCTTCTTCCCTGCTGCTTTATAGGAACCACATTCGATTGAGTTACGTATCTCAGTGATTTGCTGTGAAACACATGGACTGTATACCATGGTACACTGTCATAAGAACTTGTGAATTTTACAATGAAAAGGAAGCCTGCATATGTTTTTTTTTTAACTTAATTTGTATTTCTCAGTGCCTGTTGACTTTCCAACCACCTACATCAGGCAAGCTGTCTGATTCATTCCTCAGTCACACAGAATCATTTTCACACTTTAATCCACCAAAAATGATCATGTCTCCTTTCTTTACTAAGCAAAAATCTCATCCTAATTTGACTTCCCCTCCTGAGCATTCCTCGATCCCATCTCTACTCTCAAGGGTTTCATTACTGAGCTCCTGAAGGGAAGAGCATGAATTTCAGGTGAACTGCCAGTGTCTGGTTTCAGCCCAACTGATGCAGTAAGCTTAAAGAGAAAAGCACACAATGGTGGGCAGCCCTATCAGGGCCCCACATTCTCTGCAAAGGCGGTGGGATGTATGTGTCTGCATATACGTAATTACGTTATGTGAAACTGTAACGTTTGTCTTGTGAGGAGATGTTTGTCTCGGGAGGAGTGTTTCCTTTGCTGGCTTTGATGAAACAAGTGGCAATCTTAGGGCGGCCACCTGGCAAGGAACTGAGGGCAGCCTCCAGCTGAGAGCCAGCCAGAACTGCTGACCTCAGCCAGCAGGTGCCAACAAACTGAATGCTGTCAACAGCCATGTGAGCTGAGAAATGGATCCTTCCACAGTTGAGCCTCAGATGAGACTGCAGCCCAGATCAGCACCTTCACTGCAACTTTGTGAGAGCCTGAAACAAAGGGCCCTGCTACACTGTGCCCAACTGCTGACTCACAGAGACTGTGAGATATAAATGTATGTTGTTTTAGGCCACTGCATTTGTGGTAATATTGCTACATAGCAATACATAACTAGATACACAAACAGACAAAGAGAAAAGCACCCCTGACATCTGAGAGCTAATACGGTACTCTCAGCAAAGCCCTGATGTTGCTGAGAGCCGGACTGCATGCATAGCAGGCTTTGGTGTTAAATACAAACAATTCCAAAGAACCTTAACATCAGACAGGCCACAAAGAGCAAAGCAAAACCATGACCACTACTCTGTAACCATGTTTCTACATGGACGAAAACCTGAACACTGATCAAATCCCCCAAATGAGCAAACAATCCCTTATACTGGCTAATATGAGCTCATAGTTTTAACTTTGATTCAGTCCTCCTGTCTTAGAGAGATTTATTTAGATACCCATTTATTGAACTGCCCTTCTTTAAAGCATCCAATACAGAGCAAGGCCCCACTTTCTTGTACCTTCCCCCAAATGGCCTAACACAAGTCTGAAACCCACAGTAAGTCTTTTCTGACGTCTCCTTACTGAGATGCCGTATGGTTCCCATTGGTACGTGGTCGCCCTCACTACAACCAGCAAGGCACCCAGCCTGTTCAGCTCAGGTGTGTTCCTAATGGTCTTTGGCTGGAAGGCATTGTCAAAACAAAAGCAAACAAAGAAAGCAAATAACAAGAAGAAAAGCAAACATGACTTTATCACGGAACTTGCATAAAAACAGAAGTATGAACCAATAAAGCAAGAACGACTACGCAGACAGTTTGAGTCAGATACAGAACACACATACATAACAGAGTACCTCTAAAAGAGTATAAATAAATAATTTGATGAACGGTATTAGGATGAGTGGAAAGGAGCAGGAAAGCTGAGCCAGATTCACATTTTAGACTAAATAAAAATGAACTCTAGGTTAAAAGATTAAACACAATTTATGAAAAATGAGATGAAATGTAATGAATTATTTTATCAGATCTATGCAAAAATGACAACTCTTTCATTTGGAAACAAAACCAAAAAGATTGATCAATTTAGGGACAAATACCTTGCATATAATGAAAAGCAACAGACAAATAAAAGAACAGCCCGAGAATACTTGCATCATTGTGACAAAATATTTAAATCTAGAATAGACTTTATTCACATTTTCAAGGAACACATCATAAATCCAAAAGATAAATGAGTAAAGGACATAGAAAACAGAGCAAACAAAAACACAGAGCCACGTTCAGTCCTCTCAGTGGTCCAAAGATGTGCCATTTTACAGCTACTAACGTGGCAAGTCAGACAAACGAGCACTCAAAGCTGGAAATGCTGGGGTCATGCTGGGAAGCCCCTTCACGGAGACAGTACTTTACACTGTTACAAATTATTTGTAAAGCAACATAAAGGAGTCACAACCCAATCATCCAAGTCCCAGGAAATCTTTTTGCAGAAACTATCTGCTCAGATTTCACAACAGCATTACCAACGATGGTAAACAGAAACAACTTAAAAATCTAACAAGAGGGAAATGTCTAATGAATTGTGCTGTGTTAACACGTTTATTTAGTGTACAAGTAACTATGAAGGCTAGAAACATGGAAACTGTTTAGGATTTAATGTGACAAAAAAATTCTGACAATCAAAGTGCAGATAAAGGCTGCCATTAGCTACATAGCTATAATTTGCAAGGCATTATTTTATACATGTTGGTCACATTTCATTTAATCTTTACAACACCTTGCCAGGAAAGTAGTAGTATTCTGATTTTATAGATGAAGATACTAGAGCAAAGAGGTTAAATAAACTGCCCAAGGTCACATAGCTGGGGAGTCAAGGAGACAGACATGAACCAAGACAGGACCCCAAATGCTGTGTTTTTAATTACACTGTTCTGTGTCTTTTATAGACACACAGGATGACTGCAACTAGGTACCACCGTGGGTATCTGGGGGCAAACACTGAAATACAATGTGCAAACGTGAAATAACTGTGATTTGGGAACAGGATTAAAGGCAACTAAATTTTAAAAACCATCGTCTTTAGTAATATATGATCTACCCAACGCAAGCAACAATCAGGCAGTGCACTTGCGAACTCCAATCCTCCGTAGGAAGTTTTAATTAGACACGGCCTTGGAAAAACACCTGTCCAAAACGACTTCCAATTTCACTCTTTTTCTGGCAGAACGGAATGGAGGTAGAGAATGAAGAACATCAGCGTGCAGCCACCAGAGGGTGAGGAGGTGAAAACTCAGGGGAGAAAGAGACCCGGAAGGAAACATGGAATTGCCGAGCTGACTGGGAAGACAGGGAAGCTTCAAGACTCCCAGACAAGGAGAAGTGGACTAGGGAGGGTCTGCCTGCGTGCTCCCTCTCGTATAATAATCTGAGCTCCTATCTGCTTGCGGTGGGCAAGTATGAAGATAAATCAGAGTCCCTGTGGAAACAGCAGTGGGTGCCCCAACCTTCCAACTTTTTGTCAACACTGGACTCAGCAGTGTCACGTGGCAACCAAAGGGCAGGTGCAGACTCACACCTGCATGCAGGTGTGCATGCCGACAGCAAGCCAAGACGCTGTCTTCTTGGGCAGTGAATTAATCACTCTTTCCACAGCTACCTCCTCAAGTCTTTTGACTTTATTGGTACTTTTAGGATGACCCAAATCTTTTTCTGGTCAAATCTCAGGTGGTAAATGAAAAGAGAGGTTACTCTGGATTCTATGAAAGTTGGATTAGAAAGCCCATGTTAAGAAGCACTGACTTGGGGGCTGGGGGAACCAGAGAACCCCAACCCCAGACATTCTGTGTCATTTGTAAAATTTAGTTTATGACATTACGTAAGTTTCAAGTGCACATTTTGACTTCTGTGTACACTACAGTGTGCTCCCCATCGAAAGTTTACTTTCCGTCTGTCACTGTACTGTAGACCCCCTTTGCCATTTCGCCCTCCTTCAGCCCCCTTCCCCTTGGGTAACCACTGCTCTACACCATTTTACTCCGTCTTGCTCAGAAGGCCCCCCGCTTGGTGGGAAACGACCACATGCTGTGTTTACAGTAGATTATAACCTACAGATTACAGGTGACACCTGTTTCCCAACTACATGAAGTGTGCAACCGTTTCAGAAGAATACTGCACAGAGGGTCAGGGCAGAGCTAATCTGTCATCAAGGCTTCTGAGACAGGGTGAGCAGAGCTGAGTGCTTCACAGACATCAACATTTCAGGGGGCCACACTGAGTAGGGCTGGAGAAGGAAGGATGTGAGACAACGCCCTGTAAATCTGACTTCACCCACACTCCATGTCAGCCCAGCCGGAATCAGTTATGTGCAAAATGATTAATCACTGTCTCCCTGAAATAGTCAAGGTCCTGCTGCCTATTCTTAGGATGGAAAAAAAAATGTCTAATGCTGAAATATGACTTTCAGGCTTTTGTTCATTCCATACCCTTTTAATAAAGTAGAACACACAATTTTGCCTTGGGCTTGGCTGAGTTATGGGGTTCATTTCCTAAGCGGCACAGCTGCGTCCCTCAGCCCCATTACCAAATTGAGCCCAAGACACAGGAAGGCTAGTAGAGAAGGAAAAATTTGGGGCCGTAACTAAGGCATCCATTTATCAGATGCAGTAACAGCTCTGAGACAGTTTTTCTCTTTATAATTATAGAAAAACAGGTGCTGCAGAAGAAAATGAATCTAGCTAATGTGCAAACGTGGAGGGCGCTGCACGGCATGTGTTTCTGACAAACATGGCTGATGAATTACACCCGGCCTCCATCACTGCTGGGAGGAGGTAGGGAAGCAGGAGAGCCAATCCTGGAGGGACTGTCCGAGGCACCCGCTCCAGTGGGGTCCCCACGTACCTTCTCTGCGTACTCAGACACAATCTGCTTGATCTCGGCTGAGCAAAGACCCACGATCTGGCCCACGGAGCTGGCGGTCAGACGGCTCTGCAATCACAGGGAGGGGTGCTCTTAAGGCCAGGCACTGTGCCAAGCAGCTGGAGCCCCTGGGCACTCTGAGTGTTGCAGCAAAACTGATAAACTTCCCAGGGAAAAGTAATTGGGCTTTTGCTCATGTGTTCGTCAGTGAGGAAGGGAGAAGACAAGCCTCAGGACGAACGTCTCTTCCTCCTGGGTCACTCAGCTGACTGTGTGAGTCTCCTCGGCCCCCGGGGCATCTTTGGAAAATCACTCTTCACCATTTACACCCCATCCCAAGGTCTTTACTCTGAGAGCCACTAGAGAGAGTCTGAAGGGAACTTGGCGGGCATAGGACTCAAAGAAAAAAAGAAGTACCAATGGGAGAGGATGAGGGATCTCCAAATTCCTGAACTCTCTCTTGATTGCCACAGGTCTTTCCTGCCCTAAAAAGGAGTTCTCCTTTCAAAGCACTTGGTTGATACTTTTGGACAGTCCCTGCACTCTGGGAGCAGCAACTCTAAATTGGGTATTCTATCTTCTGCCTGGATGGTGTAGGAGGGAAACAGAAGATAAGGGCTCCTGTGGCATGGGATGAGCTCGTGGTGATGGAGAGGCGGTGCCGAACCACGGCTCTCCCACAGACGCCCTTGAGATGCCACCCTAGCTGGGCCCTCCTGTCTTCACAAGGGGCCTTCAAGTCTCCCTCCTGGAGGTTCCCACAGACGGTAACACTATGCACGTATGAAAAGCTTCCCAGACGATCCCGAGGAAACAGGGAGCACTGAGTGCTGAAAAGGGCTCTGAAGGCGGTCACAGGGAGGAGGTCCCCCTAAAACAGAGCGGGGTGGTTCCAAGTGTGCATCTCCGCCCCATGCCCTCCCACACGACCAGCCCCGCCTCACCTCCTCGTTGGCCATGGCAGTCATCGTGGTCATCAGCGACTGAATACGCTGCTGAAAGAGGAACAGGGAGAAGCAGCAGTGAGCAGGTCTGACCACGCAGGACTTAAGTAGTATGTCCAAATGGGTTTTCACAGCAGAATCCAAGGGCTGTTTCACCCCATCTCGTTTTAAGGTGAGCCTCACGAGAGGTGATGAAAGGAAACCGGGAAGGGTGGGGAAGGCCAGCCCACAGCTGTGGGAAGCAGCTGGCCATTCTGGAAAGCTGGTGATGAAAGTGAAATTTCTCCCCAAACAATTTACACAGAGACCTGGGGGTGGGGGGCTCCATGGACCACCCACCTCTTCAGCAGCCTGCAGCTCGTCTTCCTCATGGGTGTCCTCTTTTTCTGCAACCGACAGCCCTGTGGGTAGCGCTGTTTTCTTGTCCTCAGCCTGGAAGGGAAGATGTGGAAACAGCTAAGCACTGAAGTTAGAGAACCAGCAGAGAAAGGACAACACTGTAAAAGGGAAGGAGTCTGTGAAAGAAGACACAGATATCTGGAGAAGTGACCCAGTCCCCAGGAAAGAAGGCAAAATCCAGAGACCTGAGCTCCCCCTCCAACCACAGGCCGAGCGGGTGGAGCCGTGCGCCTTGCCCAATGCTGTCTCCACTCCTGAACTGCAAGCAGGTTAAATTCCTATCAGGTCACACGCCTCTGCCAGACTTATCCTAACCCTTTGATTGGGTCTTACCCTACCTTAATACCTTTAAGAGCAGATCACTGGCTTAAGAGTGTTTTTTTTTCAGTTGAGACCAACTGGTGGGATGTGAAAGTAATTTAGCAGGTATGACTGGCGTCAGAGTAAATTAAACAAAAATAACCGAACAGATCAGCATGCATAACAGGTAGTAAAGGGTTAAGTCCTGCTTCATGAAACTTTTGTTTTGGGGACCATGTCTGCGTGTGTGTGTGTGTGTGTGTGTGTACGCAAGCAAGCGTGTGTGCATGCATGTATGTACTGAGTCATGATGAAAAACAGAATTCCTACTTTCAAGGGGGGTCATCAAGCTTTGAAAACCACTGGTCTAAAGGATAAAAACTGAAACAGCCTGACCTGGTGATCAAGCTATGCTTCGGACCCAAGCTCAGGCTCTAAACATACCACACCGCACTCATGACACCTGGACTAATGACTGCTCCCCAAACCTGGCCTGCAGGTCCGGAGTCCTTGGTTTTAGCTCCATCTCTGCATGTACCCGCTGGAGACCTCAGGCTTACCTTCTCTGGGTACCAGGGTCTTCTAGGGTTGAATGAAAGGACTGGCCTCAGATCCTCTTCCCAGACCATCCCGATTCTGGGCTGCCTTTCTAGGGCAAGCCTATGACTGACCCTGGGGAACAGTCTGAGCTCCAACATATATTTACAGGTGACAAGACTTCCAGTTCAAATGTGCCATTGGACGTAAGAATGGTAAGACCAGCCCAATGTCAATACTATTTCCTGGGCATCTCATGAGTTCTCCAATCTAACCAAATAGCCTATTTCAGAGCATGGTCACATACACAGACGTTCTCTCACCGTGTGAGGAGTGCTCAGGGAGTGGACTTCATCTTTACAGTTTTAGCGTTATTACAGCCTACATGTTTGACCCTGGGGCCATGACTTTCAATCACCCTTCACTTCCAGGCCCACGATGAGGTGCGGAGCTGGGGACATCAGGAGAAAACTGCAGTGGCCAAAGGCAGCCTGCACAGCCCCGCTGCCCAGGGTCACCCGCGGACCAGAGTCAGTGTCAGACAGGGGCAAAGGAGAGGGGCATGTCCATCTCTCAAACATTCTCTCCCATTCTCCAGGCTTTTCTTACCTTCTCTGTTTTGCTCTGGCGGCTAAATCCATATCTCCTGAAAGCCAGAAAAGAGAAGTTCAATTACTATTCAAAAAACAAATTTGATCAAACGCATTTTGGTTGGATTTCTACATGAAAAGCATCAAAGAGAATTTAGACTATTTGCTGCCTGGAGAATCTGCTTCAAGTGCCGTGACCACAAACCTATTCCAATGCTTTCAAATAAAGGTCCAGCCATTCTATTTACCATGTAAATACTGTAAATGGGGACTCTCAGCGCAGAGAACGACATTCTCTTTAAGTGCAATCATCACTCTGAAACAGGAACTGCATTTCAGATGCACAAGTTTAAGCTAAAAGCCTTAAAAATATCTGTATAAATAAATGAGAATGTGTTTGCTCAGGCTAAACATGCTTTCTAATGACTACTTCCATAGCCTCATTCCAGGCCAATTTTTATTCTCAAACACAACCCAAGCACGATGCCAACAGAATGTTGTCTGTTCACTTCATGCAACTTTAAATTCAAAGAAACTCACAAATGCACTTTAGTTTAAATTAGTTTATTTTCAGGTTCTAATTCATAACTATTTTTTTTAAAGCAATGCAAAACCCATTCAACCTAAAACTAAAACCATAATGCAAAGCACCCAAACTCACTTACCTTTAAAGAGTTTATAAGGAAATAAAATTGCAACCATTTAGGAAAGAACAAGCTAGGGAACCCGCTCTGCCCCCATTCACAGCACGACGCCTCACTGGCCGGGTCGGTGTGCCAGCCTCTCACCTGGTCTCGGCTCCCATCCCTTCTTCAACTTCCCGCTGGGCTGACCCGCCCCTGTCAAGGGCAGGAGGAAGCAGGCCCTCCTCGGCCCTGTCACGAAGGCCTCCCTGCCACGGTCCTCCTTAACAAACTGTTTGGCCTCACCTCCACCCTCCTGCACGCCCGCCACCTGAGCACACTGGGCTGTTCTCTGCCTCCTTCAGTTGTTCCAGTCCCTCCTCACACTTCAGCTCTAGGGCCATCTCTTCTTTGGAGCAGTTCCAGACTTCGCTTTGGGTGTCTTTGGTTATTTCCAAAAGTCAATTCCACTCTCAGTCTGAAAAATCTCAATCTGGGCCCCGTGCTTGGCCTGCCAGGTGATGAGTGTGAAGGGAACCACACACCGGGACACAAAAGTTCTTAGGACTTTGCTGACAAATCCCAGGCTTATAGCTGAATCTGGCGTACAGGGTGGGCTGGGCAATACAAAGTCTGGACACTAGAGTCTTCGCTCTGCTGCCAGCCAGCTGTATGACATGGGGAAACTGCTTCGCCTCTCTGAGCTTTGTATCGCCGAAGTGGGAATGCAAACATGACCCCAAGCCCTGTTTAAACAGCTCACGCAGGATTTCTATAAATCACCCCTGACAGCAGGGAAGGCTGGGAGGATACACAAAGGAGAGGCTGGGCATTTCAGCTGGACACTTCTCTGAAGCTTCCCCCATGCACAAACACTCTGCCCTGGCTGATCCATCCCTGCATCTGTACGTATTCCTCCTACTTCCTGGGCAGCAATCATGTCTAACTGACTGTTGGCATGTCTGCATCCTTCTCTAAGAAAATACAGAAATCAAGAAGCCAAAAGTATCACCTGACCTTGTAATAGGCTGTCATATAACTGGAGAGACCAAAAATCACTGCTGGGTACAGTGTGCCCAACCACCAGGCATAAATCCATAGGCCCAAAGTGCAGCAGACCAAAGGGAAATTCTGAGTACCCGTGCACATTCAGGAAAGGACCTACGGCGTCTTCCTACACTGCAGAGGCAGGAAAACAGACAACTCTATTTCCCACGCTCCTTCGCACCTGGGGTTCTGAGTACCGTTTGGGATCCGTCAGTGAGACGCATTTGCTGGGCTCTGAACCTGCAGCAGTTAGACGAGGAGAGAGCGAGAGCTCAGTGGCCCCAGCCGGTTCTGGGGCCAGGAGCCGTCACGGCGGTTTCTGACCTGGGCAGCAGTGGTGCGGTTTCTTGGTCAGTGGCTGCAGCACCAGCTTCCCAATTCCACGGGCTGTTAGCTACCTGCTCGATTACAGAGGCGGAAGCAGCATCCGTGGGGGCCCAGTTCTAATGGGATGTGTGGGAAGTGGCCCTGCCCAGCCTAGATTCCATCTCCTAACTCTTCCCATCCATCTCTCCAATCAGTCCCTTCTGCTGAAACGAGTGGGAGGGTCTTGCGTCCTGGACCAGGAACCCTGACCAACAGAAGGTCTCACCAGAGTGTCCCGCTCCTAGACATGTCCTTGCACCCTGGGAATTCTTCTGTTTTCCAGGCCTTTGGTCTGCAGAGACCTTTAGGGCAGAAGACCCCCTCAGGCAGATAGCCCTCATCTAAGGCCCAGGCACTCTGTGGATTTCCCAAATAAAGCAGTAAACAACCAAATCTGAGTAATTCAATTCCTAGCTCCCATCTACTCTTCCTTAAAGACAGAGGCTCTGGGAAGACTTTCCTGACCACCTAAAACTAGGTTAGGCCCCCTAGACATGCGCTTCGCTTCCGTGCTGACAACACCAAAGCACTCACCTCAGTGTACAACAGTTCTGTGCTTTGTGCAGTCTGTCTGCCGAGCTCCGGGAGGGGAGGAAATTTGCTTCATTCACTTTTTTCTTTACATTTTGAAATATGAGGTATAATTCATGTAGCATGAAATTCACCATTTTAGAATGTATACACAGTACAGGTTTTTAGTGTATTCATTATTTTGTGCAACCATCACTACTGTCTAATCCTAGAACAGTCCCATCACCCTAAGAAATCCACACCTGACAGATATAAATAGCACTCAGTCCCATTTTCCCCTCTCCTCTTCCCCTGGCAACCACTGATCTACTTCCTGTCTCTCTGGATCTGCCTATTCTGGGCATTCCCTGTAAATGGAATTATGTAATAGGTGGCCTTTTGTGCTTGGTTTGTTTCACTTAGCATGCCTTCAAGGTTCATCAATATTATGGCATGAATTGGTACCTAATTCCTTTTTATGGCTAAGGAATACCCCATTTGCATGCATACATCACATTCTATCTATCCTTTCCTCAGCTGGTAGACATCTGAGTTGCTTCCACTTTTTGGTGATTATGAATAGTGCTACTATGAATATTCACTTCTCTATCCCCAGTGCCCAGTCGCGCCTAGCACACAGTAGGTACTCAATTAATGCTTGCTGAATGAATGAAGAGCCCAGGTGATTTTCCTAAAGAACCCTTTTCTCCATGTGGCATGGCGGCAATGCTTCCCTGACAAAGAAGAGCTGTCCTCGGCTGCCTGTCAACGCTGCCTCATCTGCTCACGGGCCCCGGTGTCTCTGGCAGGGACTCTTCCACGTAGTTTGAGCTTCATCAGGAGAACGTGATATCCCTTTAGGCCTATCATCCCTCACAAAGAGCAAGGAGATCCTTCAACTTACTTCTCCTGCAAATGCATTTACTTCCCTTTTATCCTTCCTAGGTACACTGCTCTATCCTGCATCCTCCCTTCCCTCTTGCCCCGTCAGCCAGGCCCCTTCCTCCCAAGTGCCAGCCTGAGACGCAGGGTCATGTGCTCAGACATGTTCCTGCCTTTCCCCTGCCTTTCCCCCTGCCTTTCCCCCTGTTAGCGCCGACTCACCAAGCCGGCTGATGTCTACACTGTCGGCCCTCTCACCACCCAGTCATGTACTTACACCCTAGACCCAGGACTCAGTCTTCAGCATCAAGGATGTACACCTTCCAGAACAGAACAGTCCGAAAGAAACAGCATGAGAGCCACACATGTAACTTTAAATTAGTAGACTCACATGCCCCAGTTATTCCCAACATACTTAAACATACTGCGATAACTAAATAAAGCATGCATTTAAAAACTAAATTTAACTTCATTAAAATTAAAATTCTGTTCCTGAGCCACACTAGTCTTATTGTAAGTGCTCAGCAGCCACATGTGGCTTGTGGCTACCGCACCAGACATCACAGTTCCAGAAAACTAGCCTTCAAGAACAGCTGGCCCAGGGCAAATTCAGGCAGATGTCAAACTGCCTGGAATCCAGAACAAAACAGGGGCACTGCAGTCCTAAATACCGAGGGCTGCGGGCTCTGCTCATTCAGCAAGCACTTACTAAACCCCTTCTGTGAGCATGTCATAGGCCTTCAGAGGGGACACAGGTGGAGAGACATGTCACACGCACTTAAAGTGGCAGTTTTACAGTCTGGTTATGTGTTTAAGTTAGCTTCTAAAAGTTAATTAGACCCATAATGTAATTGAAATATTATAAAGTTACAATTGTGTTTAAGCCTAAAATCAAAACTATGAGTCTTATTTTTCCAACAACATAACATTTAAACAAATATACCCAAATGTGTTTTTAACAGACACACAGTCCTTAAGGCCCTCAGCATAGTTGACCAGACTCAAAGTCTAGCCTTATGTGAGCAATTGAAAGTCCAGAAAAAAGGGGAAGAAACTGGAATGCTGGCTTCAAAGCCAGATACACTGTGCACTGAGGCTGATGAGTGACCTTCAAACCCAAACAGGAATCACTGTTTTCAGACCTTCTTACTCTAGGAGTCAAAATACTCTCTCTCTTATCAAGAAGTGAGAAGAAGAAAAAAACAAACACTGACAACAGATGTGGATTCTGATTTCTAGATGGGGATGAGCAACTAAGGGGTGAAGGAGAGGCAGGGAGGAGCACAGTGAGTCCCAGAGCCTTGCCTGAATGGGGAAGGGGACTGGGAAGGACGGGTGAGACTTATCATCAAGGGGCTGGAGGGAGGGCTGCAGCCGGGGGTAATGAGAGCATAGGGACAAGGAGAATGGAAAGGAGAGGCTCAGGATAGGCTCCTCACTGAATCTAAAGATCATCCTATTTAAGGGCATTTGAGAACTGAAAACTGCTGCTGCTAAAGATGATGTGGTGATGATGATGATGGAGATGACGGTAACGCTATGGATGGTGATGATGATGATGAAAGTGAGGCTGAGGATGATGGTGATGGTGAGGATGGTGATGATGTGGTGATGATGATGGAGATGATGATGAAGGTGATGATGGTGATGGAGACAGCACCTAACAGTTGACATTTATTGTTTCCTACATGGAAGAAACTGTTCAAAGTCCTTCATCCAGACATTGTTAGGTAATCCTCATTTAATGGGAAAGATCTCCATGCAGTGGAGAGTACTGAACACAACCCTGAGGAAAGAGTCTGACAGCCAGAAAGGAGGGGAGAGACCTTCCCAAGGACAGGGAATAAAAGAAACACTTCTTGGGGCTCTAAGTTTTATCCAATTTGCTCTGTCAGTTTCAATAACTACTCTCTTCTTGTTCAGTCTCAGACCAAACAACAAAGACTGGGCCTGTCTTCCTAAAACCAAGAACCAAACTCTCACTGGAGGTTCAAATTAACATTTGTAGCTAATGGTAATGACATGCTTCTGGAGTCCAACAAACCTGAGTTCAAGTCCCAGTTTGAGGCTCTTACTAGTTCTTAACAGTTAAGAGTTGGCCTTGGGCAGATTATTTTTTTAATCTTTTGGAATGCTGTCTTTATTATTCTCAAAAAGGAGAATGATCCGAATAAACCATGAGACTTTCCCATTTTTCACAAGCTTACCCTCTCCTTACCAGAGAAGCTAAAAAAGAAGAAAAATAGCAAAATTACCCCATTTCCTAAAAAACAAAGGGGAAAAGTCTTCCATCAAACACCTACCCTGGGCTTAGAAATCAGCAGGAGTCAGCACGCCCCCACCAACAGGAACAAGACTGGGGTTGAGACACGTCACTTTCTCACTCTCCAAATGTGGGAGGAGCCCCCAACTCCCCTCCCTAAAGAAAGCCAAGCCAGGCACAGGCCTCAAACTGCACCAGCTGTTCCTGAAGATAAGCAGGGAGGTCCTAAATTCACCCAGCACCTCATGGTCACAACAACTACCAGCTATGGCTCATGGAAAAGATCCCATCTGAAACAATTTCAAGACAAAATACTGAGATATTGTCAGCATGGCCTCTGTGAGGTGGGCAATTTACTGAATCTGACCCCTTTTCAACCCCCAGGAACATTTGAGTACATCTATGATGTTGGGGAAAAAAAAAATGGAGGGGGAAGGTATAGCTCAGTGGTAAAAGTGCATGCCTAGCATGCACAAGGTCCTGGGTTCAATCCCCAGTACCTCCATTAAAATAAATAAGTAAATAAATAAACTTAGTTACCTCCTCCCCCCCAAAAAATGGAGGCACGAACAATACAAACTAACAAAACCCATGGCACTTCCCTAAGTACTCTTTGGCTCTGAAACATGTGACACTCACAGGGGCTGTTCCTCCAGCTCTGGCTTGCTCAGGGCAGTGCATCCTCACCGGTCCACTTGCAGTGGGGGTGTGGCTAGAAAGACCCCATCACAGTGCCCAGGGCATGTGTCCGTCCACACTCAGAAGGGCCCCACCCTTGGTTGTTACCGCCATCATGAAATTCTTAATGATTAATCATTATTCATGATTCTTAACCAGGGGCCCTGCATTTTCATTTTATAGTGGGCCCTGAAAATTATGCAGAGGGTCTGGTGATGCCGACTCAGAAGAGGGGCTCAATTCACAGCCACAAGTGGGGAGCTGTGGCGTGGCCCTCACACCCAGGTCAGGGCCAGAACTCACAACTTCCTTGGAAGGAATCGGACTAGTTTTCATTCTTAGGAAGAAAGGATCTGACCTCACACTACCTCCTTAAAAACAAAAACAAACAAAAAAGGCAACTGCAATTCCATTTGAAAGATGGAAGAAGTATGCCAAGAAAGCGTTAATTTCCCTCTGGTTCTCGCCAGCCCCCAGGGGCAGAAGCTGTTAAATGCTCACTCGGAAATGCTAGGGGCAGTGCTGTTAGTTCCAGAAACCCAGCAAGGGCTGGGCCGTGGGGCGGAGCAGCACACAGCAACCACTCGGACCAGAGGGCAAGGAAGCATGAAGAGACATACTCACATCAAGGAATCAGTTATCCTAAGTAGAAAATGCAGGACACAAATGAAGGTTAACGGGTGGAGTGTAGCAAAAATTCAGGGAGAAGAGCTTCCCTGTGTGTTTGTGTGTGTCTGTGTGTGGGGAGGGGGTTTAAGTAAAAACTAAGGCTACAGGAATTTTTTTTTTAAATTAGAGATGTTTTTAAGAAGTGACAAAAACCACTTCTAAATTCTTCATTTTCCTGGTCAGGACAATTTTTCACAGGGAACCAAAGCTTACTGTAACACAAAATCAAACTGCTGTAACGGCTTTCAGTCCTTCAGTTTACTGGAAGATGTTAACAGACCACAGGGGCACGAAGGGCCGACCACCTGAGGTTCTGCAAACACCCCACACTCCCCAGCTCCCTGGGGAGGGCAGAGTCAGGGCAGGGTAGGAATTTCAAAGCTCAGCCTTCTACCCCCATCAGGGAGGCTACCCACAGAAACTGGGCCAGTTCAAGAGTGTGGGGAATCACAGGCCAAAACCCACAAACTCAATCAGGTGAAAGCCAGCCAGGGCAATCCCAAAGAAGCGATTTAAAGGAGCTTTTCTCTTCAATGGTTTGATCAACCAGACACTTGAGACTGGGTTCTGCTCGTTACCTGCCATATTCCAAAAGCGTGGCGTGGATTCGCGATTCTTCATCCAGCAGCTCCTCTGCTCCCTGCTGGCGTTTGTATTTTCGACGGGGCTGGTAAGCATCCTGAGAAGCGGATGAGACAGAGAGTTACTGAGCTGTGAGGAGGCTCTCCTCCTGAACCGGCTGCTGGGTGGTCCAGCCGGTGAGGTGCAAGAGTCCTTCCCGGTCACGGTGAGTACACAGCTCTCCGGCAGAACACCCGGCACAGGGGGCTGCCTTCAAGGAGTCTGCCCCTTTGATTTTCACATCCGTAGCAAACATTTCTCCCCATCTATCGCTGTCAACTCTGTTTCAACTTGATGCTTTTTTGTCCAATGACATTTTAACATTTCATGCAGTCAAACATGTCATCTTACTTCCTAACCCAGGGATTGCCAAAAAAAAAAGCTCCTGTATGTTGCTTTTATAGATTATACATAGCTTTTTAATCTAGTTAGGATTTTTTTTTGGTATAGTGAAAAGTAAGTATCTATTGATATCTATTTTTTTTAATGGAAAACAAAGGATCCCAACATCATCAGCTTAATAGTCCACCCTCCCCTTGATTTAAAAAACACACATAAAAACGTGCACCAGTATTATACTCTTCCATTCCTCCTGCTTTGTGAGTCTTCATCCTGTCTCCACTGTTCTTTTCCAAATTTCCTGGCTCCTCTTACACATTTTCTCTTCCAAATGAATTCTAGTTATCAGCTTGCCAAGTTCATCATGGAAAGCTGTTGAGCTTTTATTAGAATCACACCAAATTTATAGATTGCTTTGGGAGGAACCAACATCTTTATAATATTGAATCTTGCCTTGAAAAGCAAGGTTTAGGTTTATCTCTCTATTCAAATCTTTTTTTTTATTCCTTAATAAAACTTTCCAGAAAAAAATGCATATTTTCTGCAATCACTACATATCCCGACTGTTTTACCATCCAGAGCCACAAACTGTGCAACAATCACAGATATATATGTTAACTCAGACTCTTAAAAAAAAAATCCTCTCATAGCAAAGGAAATCTCAATTCTTAAACTGTAATATCAGAAAAGACTAGATATAAACCCTTCAGAGATACGTATCTTTTTTTACAAAAGTGTTTTGAGGTTTATCCTCAAAAAAAGTTATGAAAACATAAAACACACCATCAGCTTTCTCTGACTTTTAAAATTATTAGAGTATGATTTAGTTACAAATGTAGAAACAAATACAGATTACTCTGTGTAGGACACATTCCAAAATTGTGTGTGTGTGTGTACACACACACACACACACACACACTCCTAAATAAAGTATATGGCATGTAGCAGGTGCTCAATTAATGTAGATCCTCACCCCCAGATTACCTGGTTTGTCATTCTGCCCCAAATGAAAGTCCTTTCTGGCTGCCAAACTGACATCATGTAACACCTCAGTAATATTTGCTCAGGGCTCTGGTGCAAGCAGGGAGCTGTTCATGCGGGGTATTCTAGCTCGTCCCTGGACCTTTTCTCTGCCACTAGACGTCACCACACCCACTCACTACCTGGACATCACCGGGACCAGCACTATCATCAGGTTTCTCCAGACAGTGGCATTTTAATGCTAATTAGAATTCTTCCCCTCTTGATAATCCTGGTTAACTTCATTACTATCTCATTTTTTCTAAATGAAAAGTTTCAAACATACAGAAAAAAAAATCCTTTCTGTAACATATATATAATCTCTACAATTTTGAGGAAGAGGAATGAGACAGGTTCTGGGACGATACTGGAGGGCTGTTCTTATAATTTGCTGCCACAAATACGCCTCGTTTGCTGCTGGTGCCTACGTGGATAGCAAGCTATAAATAGCGTAAAACAGATTTATGGGGAAATGAGAAGCATCATAAACCCATATGACGTCAGTTACTGTGTACGATCTAATTGCCACTGAGCCTCACTGTTACAGCAGCACTGTATAATTGAGCTTAACTACTATCTTCCCTACTTACTACTCACAGAGTCAGTGACCCCAGACAGGAAACTGGGATCTTCTAAAAACGGACTGATTCCAAAACAACAGCACACTGAAACCAACAGCCACAAGGACCTTTTACTCTGCCAAATGACGACAATGTTGGCCTTTTGTGTAATTATTCCTTATACTTTAAAGTAGCTTCCAAGCACCTTGCTTTTTGAATTTTATAACCACATCACGAGGCAGAGCCAAGGCGGATGCTGTCACCTCCACTCTGTTACTCAGTCTGTCCAGGATTGCTAGGATAGGTACCCTGGCTGCGAGTCCCAGGGGTTCCTCCTACACTAACTTGCCCCTGGGGGGCATTCCAGTCACCCACCTGTCACTTAAGCTGAGCCCTCTCACGAGACATCATACAATCTGAGGCTGCCACCTGCATCGTTACAATGGTTTGCTTAAGTAAAGGATCTAAATGTCAGAGGTTTCCATACCAACTACAAAGAACTATTGCTAAGTCACCCTTTAAAGCAATAAGAGTCAGGAACACCGACATCTAGTCCCACCTCTGCCATCCTGACCCAGGGAAAGGCAGTTCCCCTCAATGAGCCTGTTTCCTTGTCTATAAAATGCAGGTTGGATCTTGAAGGAGACTCCTAGTCTGTCATTCTTTGTGTTCTTTTAACCCTGCAAAGATAATGACTTGGTAGCATGATTCCATCAACAATTTAAAGTCTGACATTAATTTTTTTGAAGACCTATGCTTTTATGTATGACTGCACTCTTCAGAAGGCATGCAAAATCAGTTCCTCCTGTTGGTAATAGTGGCAGCAGCAGAGCGGCTGTCCTTTACTGAATGCGAGGCACGTGCCAGGTATGTGCTGCTCTACACGTGCTGCCCACCTGACCCTCACACGTACGAGGGCACCATCCTTGTTCACGTACACGGATGACGGCACAGCACAGGGTAACAACGTGCCCCTGGTCACCAAGGCTGTAAATGACAGACACAGAACGACTCCAGAACTGAGACTCTTAAGCACCCTGCAAAGTGTGTTCTACCTCAACTTGGATCACCTCCATGGTGGGCTCAGATCACTTGCTCAGCAGATGCCAAAGGATACACGAGTGGGGTTAAAAAAAATCGGTGATCCTTTTATAAAGCAGAGGCCCCTGTGCTGAGGGTCACAGATCTCAACTTCGCAGGCCCAGCCACCAGTCAGGTTCCCTCTGAGTCACGTCCCAAATGGCAGGAAAGGGAGGCAAACACGAGCACCAGGATCGCATCTGCAGCAATGTCCTCACCACGGCCACCAACAGCCACTCCCTTGTGGACTCCAGGAGCCAGCGAAGCCCGGCCCAGCAGGAAGCGGAGTCCTGGGGGCTGCCTGCGCTGACTGAGAAGCTCACCCTCAGGGCCCACCCGACACCCCAGCCCACAAGTCCCTGAACAAACACCGCTTTCCACCCAAAGGGGCGCCACAGGTGTTCCCACCACTGCATGCGGGGCCCTGAAAGATCCCACAAGAAAAAGTGATCATAACTGGGATAAGTATGCCTGTTTTCTTCATGTCCACATTAATAAAATCACCACCACCACCACCATGGAGGCCCCGGGTGCTGAGTGAGGATTTTCTTTAAAAACTCCATCGCAAATGAGAGGAAGAAAAAAAATGTGTCTCTAGAGGCCTGAAATGTCTAATAAACACAGAGGTGTCAGGCTCAGTTTCACTGACAGGCTGACCAACAGCTACACGGGCCTTTCATTCTCGGTGATACAGCCCCAAAACGTATTGTTTCTCACTCTCTACCCAGGGCTCCGAGTGAGATTTACATCTGAAGATAGTCGATTAAGCATTATATATTTTTACTTCATTGTTTTTGAGCCAGTAATACACAGACTCAGTATAAAATTCAAACAGCGCCGGGTTTACAGGGGAAAGAGAATTTCCTTTCCCCTCTGCCCCTGGTTCCCTGGCTCCCTGTATCAGAGGTAACCCTGCCACCTAGTTCTCAGATCTCTGCAGAAAAAATGAAGCACATTTAAACAAGGAAAGCAACTAATTGGTTATTATCTGTCCTGAAAATGCAACTAGGAAGAATCTTTAATAGCATACAAGACTCCATGCTGGTAAGTGGAAAAAAAAACTTACAAACTTATAGTCAAAGTAAAATTCTAGTTTGGTATAAAAATGCACATTAAAAACACGGAAGAGGTAGGTACAAGCATCAAAAGTGGCTGCTTCTGTGTTGTTGGATTAAGGTTGATTTTCTCCCTCTGTATCTATCAACCTTTAAAAAAAAAAAACTTTACGGATGTTATAAACTGTACACCAATTTCATAACCAGGGAAACAATTACTCTGCTGTCCTATCACATCCTCTTATTATTACTATTTAGTACTGCCACCAAATCTGAAACCAGTATCTGGCTTCAGAGTGGACTCTCTTAGAGGTTTTCCATTCCTGCCATTTCCAAAATGGAACCGTGGAAAAGATGAAAAGTACAACTATAAAGTGACAAAGATTCTTTTGTTCTGTTTTAAATGAGCATTCTAAGCCTTTCACCACGTCACAGTTACTGCTCTTTTCAGAGTAATCACCTTGAGAGACCACATATTTATTCTTACAGTAAAAAAAAAAAAAAAAAAAAAAAAAAAAGAGCAAAATAACTCTATATATTATTTCCTGAAGAAAGAGAACTTACACCCAGGCACTGAGGCTCCATTCCCGTCAGCTCAGGTAGGAAGGCCGGAGGGTGGTGTGGGGAGGGTGCTGACCAAGTTCTGCTGGGCTCTGGCCCAGAGGGTTCTGAAAAGGCCCCGAGCTCTTCCCTGGGCCTTGTGCTGGGGAAGACCCCGTGGTTCAGGTGCACCGTGCATGGTGACAAAGGCCATCCCAGAGTTTCCCACGCAAAGCTCAGAAGCTGCTCTGCCTGTCCACAGCCATCATGAGAGTGGGAGCCTCACCAGATCAGCTCCAGTTCATCATCTGCCCTTGGGAGCTCCCTGAAGTTCACACCTGCCACTGGCACAAACGAGGAAGGGCTTTGGGTTTAGAAAACTGGAACTAAGGAAAACACAGGGCTGTGGTTGTGGCACGTTCAACCCGTGGACACTGGCATGGGATACTGGGCGGGGACGCAGGCAGGCCTCCCTCACACGCACATGTGAGGTCAGCTTCTGGGCAAGCCTGGCAGATAGAAACCTCAAAGGAGCAGGGGTTTCTATGATTTAAATCAAAGGGCTATTTGGAGGCTATGACCCTACGTTCTTCCCTTGCAGAAGAGCTCAGGCAGGGAGCTTACCGAGAGGTCAACGACTGTTTTGATGGCCCTTTCTCTTCTCTTGATGAAGTCATCATCCTGCAAGACAGAACCCAGGGATTAAACAAAGCCTGCGTGAAGACTGAGACAACTGGACTGCCCAGCAACCCGTCTTACAAACTGACTTCTCTTCACAACTTTGCCTGAAGAAGTCTCAATATTCTAACACACTGGAATATATTCTGCATGGGAAAAAGCCAGGGCCTCTGCAGACGGCTTCAAAGCAGATCCCTACAGCCGGTCAGAAAAAGGGGGGCTACAGAGTGTGGCGGTGAAGACAGGTATTCTCACTTCAAATCCTCATGAGCTCTGAAACCTCAAGCAAGTTATTGAACCTCTGAGCCTCAGTTTCTCCATCTGTAAAATGGGGCCATCTATCTCAGCGAGCAGTCGCGAGGATTAAAAAGTAGAAGGCACATGATGTGCTGGGACTGGGATTTAGTATCTGATAATGAGCAGCTTTTATTGTTGCTGTTGTGATTATTATTAAACTGTTACTACTGGAGTGTCCTAAGCAGGTGGTCTCCCGAAAAGCTTTATATGACTGTACAAAAACATACTCATGCTCTTGAAATTTAGTGAAAGCTTTGGATCAAGTGCCAAAATTGAGAGAAAAGGACAAAATTGTAGGGCTTAACATGGAGTGCCTATTTAAAGAGGCAACTCTAATGAAGCAGGAGGCCCAGTTTCAGTGCTGACCAGGTAGAGGCAGAGATGCCAAGACCAGGTCGGGGCAGAGATGCCACACAGGTGGGTGGCAGTGCAGGGAGCCTGAGCTCACCCTGCCCCTTCCCAGGGGGCCCCCAGCTGTGCACTCACGTTCTCAGTTGGACAAGAACAGAACAGAATGCTGACCTCGGGGAGGCGGTAGGTCTTCTGGAACTGGGATATGGAGTAGGAGCGGATGTAGTCACCCATCTCTTCTTTTGTTTCGATAGCCCGCTTCACCAGCCACTGGGGAAGGAAGCGGGGAGACGGGGGCTGACGGGGATGGAACACCACCGCGGTAAAGGCCGACTCCGGGACAGGGCAAGTCATGAACCCAAGTCACAGAATGTGCACTGAGCAGGCGACAAGAGACTCAGCACACTCTGCCCTACAGGAAAGGCCACCGCTGGGCGTCTGGATGCTGGGGTCCAGTGGGACCTAGAGTTGGCAGCCGTGCAGGAGCCTGGGAGCCTCACTCCAGGTGCCCAGGCCTCAGATTCCCCCTCCACACCTACGGCGGAGGCGAGAGTATCAGTTCCTTTCACTGTACAGAGGGACGGTGGGAGCAAATGAACACAAGTACTAGAGAGCCCTGGACATGCCTGGCGCACAGCTGGTCCCCACCTCCCTGCTCCTAGAGGCAGATCGCACTGGAACTCACTCCTGCCGGTGCTGCTGCTGCCAGAGAACCACTGAGAACACCTAGTCTAACCTCTTGCGATAGGTGAAAAAATCCCCCCAGTATTCAGACTTGGGAGCAGGTGTGCTGAGTACACAGCCCCCGGCTCAGATGGGCCTGGTGCTCACCGCACCTGCCCTCTGAATCCACACAACACTATAAGCTAACAGAATCGGAAGCTCAGAGACCACACAGTCCGTCCCCTGATCCACAGCCCGCGGGCCCCAGAGCTGTGGGCCCCAAATCGGGGGCTTTTTAGCGCATCTGAGCCGCATGAAGTTTCCCAGCTCCAAGGGGCTGATGTGCAGAAGGGGCTGCTCTTCGTGTCTGCCTACTGACAACTCCAGGTACCTGAAACACACACACACATCCCGCAGCCTGCGCAAGACCCAGGTGCTCTGAAGGTGAGAGTGCAAATGCAGAAAGCGCCTCCGCTTCTCCTCCCCGGCCCTTCCTCCATTCCTGTTGTTACTCAAGAACATACGGAGGGGCTGCCATCTGTCAGGGTCGCCATCTCTCTCCAGAGAGCACTCCTAATGCCTTTGGGTGGTTTGGGACAGTAGCTCTGTTTCCCCGAGAGCACAGCCAGGTGCGAGAGCACAGCCAGGTGCGGCAAGGTTTACACACGCACGGGGCACTGGGCTCCTGCAGGGACGGCAGGAATGCAGCCAGCTCAAGGAAAGGACGCGCTTAGGAAGCAGGTACCCAGGGCAGGGGGGCTGCCAACAACTATTCTTTTAGTTTTAGGGGATCATTTTCTTGTTGCTGGTATCCTTCATTCATCTCCATCACTCCACTCCACCCCACCTCCGAACAATGACCTCAGGCACCCACTAAAACCCAGAAGGGCGGGGCAGACGATCAGACAGCACTGGGAACCACTCTAGGCCCTTACCGGCACCCCCACCCCAGCACTGCCCCTCAACTCAGGAGGCTGACTCACTGCTCAGCTCAGTTTCACTCTGCTTTCCTCTGCATCTGGAGACCCAGTTTCTGGCCTTTCATAGTTGTTTCCTTCTCAGCTCTGCCTCCATTAATTAGATCTACACTGAGTCATTGCGGCTGGATCCCAGCGCTCAGAGGAGAAAGGCAAAGCTGTCTGAGTCACAGGATTTCCTTTGAGACTTGGCTGCTCTGTTTTGGAGTTCCCAGCGTGACAGGCTGCAGAGGGGAACTCTAGGAGAGCTGAGCTCCGCCACGGGCCCCTAGCATGCGACACAAATGACTACCCTCACCGGCTTCACGTGTCCCGTGTGGGAGAAAATGATGAGACCTGGAACTCCCAGGAGCTGCAAGTTAGCTCCGCTTTTCTCCTGGCCGCATTCAGGGTCACTGCAGCTGCGCTAACGGCGGGAACGAGGGTGGCGAGCCTCTAGAAGCACACCGCGCGACCAGCTCAGTGGTGCCCGGTGGCTGGTCCGTGACTGCCCTTTCACTGGTGTCCAGCACGACAGGAAGCACCTCCAGGCGCGTGGTGAGTTCTTTATAAGATTAAACATATTCCATTTGAAGGACTGTCCTTTAATCTAAAAGTGGGGGTTGAATGGCCTTTCTCTGGGGGGAAGGGCATAGCTCAGTGGTAGACAGCGTGTTCGGTGTGCACAAGGTCCTGGGTTCCAACCCCAGTACCTCCATTGAAAAAAAAAGGGTCTTTCTTTCAGGATATTATAGAGAAAGATACTGGTTACTTAAAAAAAAAAGATGTCCATACGGGCCAAAATACAGGTGGTGACCACAGGTCAACCAGCATGTTTGCTTTAAAATTTTACAGGTCCGTGAAGTGAAGTCTGGTAACCATTAGCTGAGGCGCTCACACCCAGACGGGAAGCCCTCCAGCGCTGCACTCACAGCACAGAACATCAGGCACTCAGAATTCCCAAACCAACTATGGAAAACCACTCCGCCTTCATCGCCTTCTCACATCTAGACTCGATTTTTGGCCCTCAAAGTTCTAGCACAGGACTGAGCATGGTCTGGTCACTAGAGATCCAGGCAACAACGCCAGCCTGGTGGTGCTGGAGGTGTCAGTGACAACCCGCACAAGGAGGACCAGCTACCATCCCCGCAGCAGACATCCAAATGGCATCCTGAGTCAAAGTCTCAGCCTCAGATGTATAAACACCATTTACAAATTTCATCACACGTGATTTGAAGTCTAGAGCAGGGGGAGACTCCCAGTCACAGGAACAGCCCCAGAAACAACCACGTAGCACTTACGAAGCACTAAACGGGCCAATCCCTCAGCCAGGTGCTTCACACACATTAACCTTCTCAGTTTTCATCCATAGTGGATTTTCCTCCAGAAAGGGGGAAGGAATGAACGGGCAGGTGTTTTCTCCGGACAGAAACTAGAAGGCAGGAAATCCTCTGCAGTGTCACCAGCAGAACCTCCAGCTGTGTTAGAGCCATCGGAATCACAAATTTGATACGGTGGTGGAAAAAAATCATAGCATCCTGTCAGGTAGCCGCTATCATAATTTCTATTTAACAGGTAAGTTACGTTGTTTGTCTGAGGTCACAGAGCTAGAAAGTGGCAGAGTGAAGATCTGAACCCAAGAAGTCTCGAGAGTCCAGGCTGTTCACTCCTATACTATATAAACTTAACAGAAGCACGAGACTTCTCCAGAGAGCGCTGTGCAGCTTAACTCGTGGTGGCCGCTTGCTGGCGGAGTGGGAAAAGCACAAGGTGTGAAGACAGGACTTTACGCTGGAATCTGCCTCTGTCCTCCCTGGTTCTCTGCTCTCAAATCGATTGTCCTCTCTGAGTCTCACTTTGCTCAGATGTAAGACGGGGATTATACTAGATGCTTCAAAGAACGCTGCTAGGATCAGAAGCAGAGCACTGAGCACACAGCAGGCAACAAAGGTGAGTCCCTTCGCTCCTCCTCTTCTGTGGTGCCTGGAGGAGGGGCTGACACAGCAAGAGCCACGGGGCCCTGGGGGAAAGCTGTGCTGGAGATAAGTCCCTCATTAGATATTTAGTCCTCAAATAAGACCTGAATGCCTACAAAGTGCCAGACACTCTAGGAGATGCCGGAGACACAACAGGGAGCAGCTTACGGTCTGACGGGAGAGACACAAAACCACCCAGACGCTTGCATGTACACGTCCACACACCGCAGTAAGGAAGTGCAGTGAAGGCAGGGATGCGGCCATGTGAGAGGACACAGCAAAGGAACCTGTTCTGGATTCGGGGGGCAGGGGAAGCTTTCCTGAGGAAGCTTCGTGGACATGAGAGCTGAAGGATGAACATGAATTAGGCAGGTAAGGAGAGAAGGGAAGAGCTTCCCAGCCGGAGAGGAAGGGATCGTGGCAGGAGGAGGCATAGTACATGTGAGGACATTTGAAGACGAGTCAGAGGGGCTAGAACAGAAAGCACCCGGAGAAGCAAGAACTCACACGGGGCTGGACAGGCCGAGGGGACCAGAGCCTGGGGGGCAATGAAAAGCTACTAACAGGTACAAAGATCGGAGCAGGTGACGGTGTGAACGAGGGCAGAGCGGGTACTGAGGACCTCTCGAGGATGACACCAGAGGGGGTCATGTTCTGCTGTCACCAAGTAGACACGAGGCCCAGCAGATCCAGGATCCCGGCCAGACGACCCCAGAGCCAGACCCCGTCAGAATTCAGAGGGCGAGAAACCCCGCAGACGCTCTCACCTGAACGACAGGAAATATGTGAATGAAGTCCATCCCCTGGATCTGGTGCGGCTCCAGCTGGTGTGGACACTTCATTCTTGGCAGGACGGAGACGATTTTTTCTGACAGAGCTCTGTTGGGAGAAAGCAGCGAGCAGGAGTGAGAACGCAGTAAGCGTCCCTTAGGCATCTCCCTCGGCTGGGCTGCACCCCAGAGGAACCTGGGGCTTCTCAGTACCAGACCACCACCGAGCTTCTCCTGGCTGGCGGCAAAGGGAGAAAAACAAGCACCATTTAGATGTGTGTGAGCACGGAAGGCCGCAAAGCCGCCTTCACCCTTCATTCTAAGATTGGGTTCTTCCTACTTTTTGTATTAAAATATTCTGTTTCTTTATGATGTTACAATCACACTTGAGGTACAACAGTTGAGTAAGTTTTTAACACCCCTACATGGTAAAATAAAAGTTATCAGTGCCCTGTATTCTTTTACATTTCACTTGCTGCTCTACTTTTTCCACAAGTCTGGGAACCACTAGGCTAAACATTCGAAACTGCTCTAAATATCATTTGGGCAACAAATACTTACCAGACCCTGTGCTGGGTGCCCAGAGTATTAAGACAAAACATGGGACCTCGTGCTTAAAAAAAAAATTTTTTTTGAAGTTCTCTACTCTGGTACAAAGTATTTTTGAAATAAAAAATAGCCCTTACTTTTTTTTTGATACTCTAAAATTAATCCTGGATTTGAGGGAAACTCGTGTCCTCACTCGATTTTCCAGAGAGGAGTTTTCCACTTCTCACGAGGGACACTCAGCTCTCTCTCCCACACCTTGCTCCCGGTCCTCCCTGAACTGCTGGGGGAGGAGAGGAGGGGCCCCGCTCCTTGAGGTCCCTGAGCCCACTCCTGTCTCAGCTGGGAGATAAGCACCCTGGCATGGCTGGATGCTCAGCTGAGCCCTGGCCTGGAGAGGGCGGGGAAGTTTTATGGCAGGAGTGACAGACGCACCTGTGTGCGAGTCCATTTCACCACAGACTTAAATCTCCTTCTCTAATCAGCTGCTGTTTGATCTCCAACTGCCTGGTTCCTATTTCTTTGATCTGAATTGGATCAGATTCAAGAGAAGAGAATGGAGATTATTTAGCAGGTCCACTAACCCCCCAAACCATAGCATGTGGACCTGGAACCTTGAGAAACAGTCACAAGCCATGACCCTGAGGGGCCACACGGAGAAATGGGGGCTTCTGGCTCAGCCTACTTGGGTAGTTTAGATTACATTCCATCTAAGACCCTTAAAAAATCATAGCCAGTAGCAGCTGCTGGGCCTCATTTACAAGAGTCAGACTGTTTTCTAATAGATGGAGGCCCTGGTGAACAAGATCACCAGGTTCTTACTAGATGCTTCAAATGCAGCAAGTTTGGGGTCTACCAAAAGTATTACTTATTCAAAGAAATCTTGTACACCTTTGTCTTTCTGCGGTTCCATAATCCTTCCCAGGAGACAGACACCCTTAATACCAACTTCTAACCTGGGCCTGGATGAGAGCAGTTATCTTACCAACATTGCCCTTAGAAGGTTTGATGCCCTCAGTCTTGGGAGGAATGAAGTAATCTAAGGACAAAAGTCAAACGGCTCCCAGGGAACAGTCCTCGGAAAACACTCTACAAAACCATGTTCATAACAGTTAAAGCTGCAGAGGGAAACAGTCACACTCCCAGCTCCACTGATCATAGTATCAGTGTCAAGTCCAGTATGTTAAGAGAAAAGAATGCGAAGGGAAGACTGGTCCCTACCGCACACATTCACAGAAGGAAGGACACCCACTGCCCAGGGAAGAAGCATAGGGGAGGACATTTCCAGCCCAAACAGAAGGGGGGGGGGTGTGATTTACCCAAAAGACCTGAGAAGTGTCGGAGGGAAAGTGTCACATGGCCCCTGGGTGCTCCTACAGGCCCCTCCCTGAGCAGCCTGTCCTCGGCCACGTGTGACTTCTCTGCCACGAGATACAGGGCCTGCCCTGGTGGGGAAGCCTGTGGTTGTCCAGCTCTTCCTGGGGCCCAAATGGGACAGTTTGGTAGGATTACCAAACTCATTTGTCCACATATCTAAGGCTCTCTCTGATCAGCTTTATTTTCTAATTTGATTTCTCTAAGACTCCCATGCCTTGTTCCTTAATTTCCTTGTAACTTGTGAGGAGTAGAGATAGGTGCTTAATTGGCCCTGCTCCCTAGACTCCAAGCTTAACAAATGAAGATGATCAACTCTGGCTTTGCACCCTTGCTCAGGGCGGGTCTTAACTGTTCAGAAGGGGCCCCCTGTCCAGCAGGAGGAGAGCGCCCTCTAGCGGCCACAGATCTGTGGGTCGGCCTAGGGTTACTGATTGCCTACAACCACTCAGCAGCTTGAGAACCAGAAGCTGGGACCCCCAACCCTAGGCAGCCAACCCTCTTTCAGACAAGGCTCTCCTGGCCACTCCTCAGAGACAGCCCTCTTTCCCCGTTCCCTGAGGCCCTGAGGGAAGGACGCCCAGGGTCATCCCAGGGTTTACAACCCTCTTAAACCCGCCTCCTAGAAATTACTGCCAAGTCTGCACAGTGTCAGCAGCGTGTGGAAGCAGCTGAAGGCACTAATGCTGCTGGGAGGGTGGACGTGGGGGACACAGAAGTTACCTGGAGGCAAGGGGCATAGGGCAGGGAGACTTCTTGCAGAAACCTACCAGTCTCCATTCGTTCGGACTCTCCCTGTCGATCCTCTGACTTTCTGAAAATGGGAAAACGATCATTGCAGAGCTCACCAGGCAGGCTTCCTAGTCTAAGATTTTAACATGCCTACTTTTCATCACAGGAGACTGGTTTGACTCCTTTAGGTTTTAAGAGTGTTCAGTGCACTGTTTCCTCCTCCACTGCAAGCAGTTTACAAGAGGGGGAATTAAACCAGGGTCTAAATTCCAAGCTCCATCACCTACTCTGGGACTTCTGGCAAGCCGCCCGGTCCCTCTGGTCCAATACTCCCATCACAGAGCGAGGGATAATCCCTGTCCTGCCTCTTCAAGAGTGGTTGTGAAGGTTCAACAGTAAAACGCACGTGCAAGTGCTCTGCACACAGGTGCCTAGTAAATGTGCTGTAGAACGGAACTCAGTTATAAACCTAAAATCTCATTTATGGGCCTCGGGGCCGAGCACCCTGTGGTGACAGCGCTTTAGGACAGGCTGGGGCTGGAGGGCGGAAGCTCTTGGAACCCACGTGAAAGAAGGACCAAGGAGGACAAGGCCCCCGCGGAGGACACAGGGAAGACAGCCGGAAAGGTAATCACGCCCTGCGCTGCCAGCGTGCTCCTCAGAGGTGCTACTGGCCACCTCTCAGGTCCGCTGGGACACGCCGGGGGGCTGCAGACACCTGGCAGTATCAGTCTAAGTTGCACCCGACCAGAAACTTTGTGGGGAGGCCCCCAGACACAGAACACATTCCAAAACCAAACAGAAAAGATTTCTGGATAATTCAGTGCCCTGTGGCTATGGCGTTTCTCCTACAGATAATAAAGACTCAATTCCCTGATGTACTGCTAGGAGTCTGGTGGGGCTTTCTAGGCAAACCTCTCTCCCCAGCTTTGCCTTCAATTGCAGTTCATGGCTCTGCACTTAAAAGTCACACACCAAGCACTTATCAGAGAATACAGTACATCCTCAACCCCTATCCAAACCCTTTAGGGGCAGATGTTTCAGAGCTCAGAACTCTTTAGATGTCCGCAACTTTGTATACCTAAGGGGCATATACCATGCATTACGTAAGACCCAGTAAAAGCCAGAGCAGCACCCTATAATCAAAGAAATAAACATTTCCACCGCAAAGCGTATCAATATTCACGTAAGTGGGATCAAAAAAGACCGTAAACAGCCTCAAGTCAGGTCAGGTCAAGTTTCGCTTGCAAGTAAGTTCTGTACCCACACTTAGAACAAAAACCCATTTTCAGTGTTTTTTTGGAGTTCAGAAATACAGATAAGGGATTGGGAACCTGTGTGAAAAACACGATGCTCCAATATCTATTAAGAGAACTGTCACTGATGGGAAAGTATCACAAACCCCAGAGACACCAGCATGAAAAAGGGGCTAAAACCCACTGAAAACTCCAGAGGAATTTAGGAAGGCAGGCTTTGTAGAATCAAAAAATAGTAAGACTAGCCCAGAAAGAATGCAATGGAAAGGAATCCGAGAAGATCAGGGGTGTCACAGATGTAAGAAGCCATCAGTTCAAACTGGAACAGAAAGAGGCTTCAGTCTGGAGTGCGCTCAAATTTGCACATACTAACTACTAAATATACAATAAATAAACAACAAGTTTCTTCTGTATAGCATGGGGAACTACCTTCAATATCTTGTAGTAACCTATAATGAAAAAGAATATGAAAACAAATATATGTATGTATATGTATGGCTGAAACATTACGCTGTACTCCAGAAACTGACACAACACTGTAAACTGACTATACTTCAGACAAACGAAAACTCACTAAAAAAAAAAAGTGTATTCAAGAAGGCAGTGCATGCATGTCGTCAACTGAGAAGCTGGCTGGTCAGCTATACTTCAATTAAAAGAAATGTTTAACAATATGTTAAAATCCTCCAAAACTCTTCTTTGTGTAAGTAGAAACCAACATCTGAAAAAGACGCATGTGAAGCTGGCCAAATCACAGACAGAATTCACTGAGCACCATTAGTTGCTTCTGTGTTAAATGCTGGGGGGAAATACCAAATAAATTTGGTTTCCAGGTCATCAAATTATATAATCTAACTGATGAACCAAGTAGGACACTTGTGAAAAAATGCTTAAAAATGTAAAATTGTTTATAAATAAGTCCTAAATTCTGTGCTAGAAATTCTGTAATTTAGGCCTATAGAAAAGAGGATTTGGGTGATTAAGTGAAGAAGTTGAGGGAGTGAGATTTCCCAGAGAGGCCTGCCTGCCTGGTGGGACGGCAATGCTGAGTCCTGTTGGAGTGGAGGGTTTGGGTTTTCTTTTAGCCCAGGGTGTTTCGATGGAGACACCGTAGCCAACGGAGTAAACACAGCAGACAGGGATGAAGGGCTGAAGTTCAATGAGAATTTTAAACTGGAGGTTTAGAACCTGGGAGTCATTGACAATGAGTTTGAAAGATGAACATTAATGTAGTTTCAATAAAAATAAATTAAATTAAAAAAAAAAGAAACCGGCTGATCTTATTAGCTACAGGGAAAAGCATGTGCTTCTTTGTCCACAAGAAAAAGACGAGGCAAACAGAAACACAAGGAAAAAAGCTGTATGCCTATGACGCAAACTGCAGTGTGCCTGACTCTCCGTGACTTGCAGAGACCACCCCCACGGGCTGGGGGCAAACGCGTCAGAATCATCCTTGACCACTGCCCCGCCTCTTACACTCCAAATCCAATCTGTCATCAAATCCTGTTGGTTCTGCCTTCAAAACAGGTCCAGAAGGCCACCACGGCTAGCCCACTGTCCAGGCCCCCACCATCTCCTGTGTCTCCCTGCTTCCACCCTCACTCCCTTCATTCAGTCATCAGATGTGGGTTCCTTCCAAGACACACAACAGATTTCATCCCTCCTCTGCTCAAAGCCCTCCAAGGATTTCCTGTCTCACAGAGTACACCTGAGGTGCTTACTCTGACCTAGGAGACCCTACCTGCTCTGGCTCCACGGCCTCTCTGCACTTATGTCCTATATCCCCCCACCTCCCCCAGGTAAACTTCTGCTCTGGGCCTTCCCTTGGCATTTCCGTCTTAGCTCCAGCATCTCCTTCTCAATGAGGCCTACGTGAACTTAAAGCCACAACTGCCTCCCACCCCACGTCCCTCCTCATACCCCTCCCCAGCTTTAATTTTTTCTGGGGCACACACTAATACTACATACAACTTACATATTTATTAAATTAGTTCCTGGTCTGTCTCCCCCATACACTACAAGCTCTGTGAGGGCAGGACATTTTTCACTATGTATCCAAAGTGTCCAGATCAATGCCTGACCAATAGCAGGGGTTCGATAAATATCCACTGAGTCAATGATGAGCACACGAAAAGAGATCGCTTTTCACTGTGACAGTCTGAATATTCCCGTTTAAACAGCGTCATTATGGTCCAGAAGAGTGCATCTCCTTTTTTCTGACCCCATTATAATACTTCTTATTGTAAATAGTTTTTAGATTTACTTTTAGAATTTACTTTTAGATTATACTGTTAGAATTTACCTGTAGTTAAAGCATGGATAATTTAACTGCTATTATGGAACAGACTATAAACATTATGCCCTAATCATATAAAAGTGATGCTATGATGGTACCCGGAGGCTGAAAGGGAGAAGAAAAGACAGAGGGACTAAAATGTTTACCCTACATAGTTAGGACCCAGGAGAAGCTAGTTTATGTTAATGGGTCAAGAAATAGAAACATAAGTAGATTAAAATTACGCCAGTGATCACAGAACAACAGATAATTAAAAGACTGGAGCATGGGAGACCAAAGGGATGTAGCGAGTGGTACAGGTGAGCCAGCTTCCTCCTCGTGTTAGATGTAAGTGAAACAGAGCATATACGTAGTCGGAGATGTAGACGTGCCCACTCTGAAGGATCTAAACTACACTGTCAAAGAGGACTCCTTCCAGGGAATAAAACTGGGGTGTAGAATGGGAAGAGGGGAGACATCAGCTGTATGTTTTGCTCCCTTAGGTGGCATCTGAATTTTTTTTAACCTTTGTGTATGTAACACCTAAATAAAAATAAACAATAGGACAAGAACACAAATCCACCTCCGGACTGAGCTGGCCCAGCAGGGAGCAGAGCCCCCCCCCTGGACTCCATCACGTCGCCTCCCACGGGAGGACTTCTCCCTACGGGTGGCTGGATGGGATGCCGCGGTCCCACACGCAGCTGTTAGGATGCAGAGCACCAATGACAGTACCACCGTGTCAAACTGCACGGCCTCCTTAACGAGGAGCCTAGAGATGCCTTTGCTCTTAGTGTTAAGAATTTTTGATTCTTAGGGACCGATTTTTCTTCTACTGTATGGAAACTGTATATTGGATACTTTAGCACGTTCTCCTCTTTTTGCTGGCTGCCAGGAAGCTTAGAGCCAAATCTGTGTTCCACCCTTAGGAAAACGAGCCTTGTGGCCGGCCCCTTACAGGTGTATTCCTTACCCCAACCCTGCCTTTTGTTTCCATTTTTTTTTTTTCCCTTTAGCTTTGCTTTGTCTTTGCTTCACTCTTCCACTATTACTGCTTCCCAGGCATATCTGTAAATCATCTTTAATCCATCTGGAGGAGGAGGAGGCTTCAGAAAAATGACTAAGTCAGTCACAGAAGCACACAGATCTGGGATCACAAACCCTCCTTCTTACAGATAAGGGAACCGAGGCTTGTCCCAGGTCACACAGCTGCCCATTGGTAGGGCTGGGCAGAACTGAGGATCCCCAGTGGCCTCATGAAATCACCAAGGCTCTGGTGAGCAAGGGAAGACCAGCCGGGGTGCCCTCCGGTGACATCTTGTGCAAGGAGTTCAGGCTGCCTACACTTGATGGGAGACAAAGTGAGGCTCTGCCTTAAGCAGAGGGAAGGATTCCCGTCCCCTCAGCTACTTAACTTCCATCCAAACTCGCTACCTTTGGAAAGAGACACACCAAGCAGTCACTGGAAACTCTGATCAAGAAAAAGCACTGGAAGTAGCGTATGTAACGTTATAATAACATCAGGTGACTCTTGCATGCTAGCTGTGTGGCCCTGGCTTCTTTCTGTCTCAGCTTCGCAATCTGTTAAACCGCAGTCATATCCCTTGTAATGAAAACTGAAACAAAATACGCACAGTGTCTACCACCACTTCTGGCGCACAGCACGTGCTCAGGAGTTAGCTCTTTCTCCCCCTTGAGGCTCTTCCGGGCAAACGCGGATAACTTACATTTTCTGACCTATCGTAGAGTTCTCCTGAAAAAGCAAGTCAACGTCCACGTCAAAGTTGCAAGTGGTGATGCACCAGGTCATTCCTCCTACCACCTGCAAGACACACACACAAAATACCCGTTCGCTCTTCCTGGTTTGGGAAGAGGGGAAGAAGCAAAAGGCACATAAAATATAAATAGTTCTGACAGATTCAGTGAACATACAAAATCATGTGTCTGCAGAGAGGGACAATATGTGTCCTGGCTCCGTCTACCACAGTTCACCTACACAGCCCTGCTGAACAAAACTTCCTGCAGAGATGGGAACGCTCTGTCTCTGCAGTGCCCCGGCCAGTACTGCGAGTCACACGTGATTGCGGAGCACCTGGAATGTGGCCAGTGGGCTGAGAAGCTGACTTTTATGACGAAATGGACATATGATGCATGGATCCTCCTGATGCCGATGGGGACAGACATTAATTCTCAGCTGAGACAAGTCTGAATCCAGTTACAGGCAAGTGCCAAATTCCAGAGGAATTCTGTGTTTTATGGACCGGATACGTGAGTGGCAAGGGTGACATTTTGTGGCTCGTTACTTAATTCCCATACATCTCATTTTTTTCCCTCTACCTAAAGGAGATGAGAATCCCTGCTCTAGTTTGTCACAGGATCTCCCTGAGATGCCAACGAGGCTAAGGCTAAAAATCCATGTTGAAACAAAACCTTTTCAGGTACAGCTTGATATTAGAAGACAACAGTGAATCTTACCCCTGGCTATACTGCAGACTTAGGTGAGATGCCCCATAAAATACAGATTCCAGTCCCCGGTCCAGACCTAACTAACCAGAATTCCAGTGGGAGAGGCCTAGACGTATGTATTACAAAATCTGGGATGCACAGCCGGGGCTGCGGCCCACTGGAGGACTCAACGCTTTCCTCCACCAGGAAGCTTTCCAGGCCTGCCCTGTCCGATCTGGACAGTTCACTAATGTGCATGGTCGCCGTGGCACTTAGCGAATTGTGCCATTTATTCTACGTGGGCTGGCTTACCTGTCTCTCTTCCCTACTCTTTAGAAGCCAGGCTCTTTGAGTACAAGGCCTTTGTTCTTACCTCTGTGCCCTTGGCACCTACTACTCTGCTTGTGCATAACAGTCGTTCCAGGTTCTGCTGAAATAAAGGACTTCATCCCATGGTGACTTCTCCCTCCTCCAAACTCAGCATTTACCATCCATCCAGAGAGGATCTGGCAGCCATCTGTGAGCACCTTGACTTGGGACAGCTCCCTATTAACTCGGATTATTTTATCTGACATAAGCTGTATCTCCCCTTGAAAGGAGGAACTATTTATTTTGCTTATTTGTATTTCCCAACGCGTCGGGCACAAAGAAGGGACCTCAAGGTGCATCTACTGATACATGATTATTTTAATAGGAAATTTTAAAGCTTCCCTAATGAATCTGAATTAGGGAGAAACGACAACATGGGCATAAAGTAAAAACACAATCTCTTCTTCCTTTCCACGGTAAACCATGCCATCCTGACAAACGACAGTCTTCTGGTTAGAAAGACCTCTTACCTTGTCAAAAGGTGACAAGCCTTTAATTCTTGCCCTGAAATACCCAGCTGCAACCAAAAGCTCCAGAATTTCAGTCAACTTGACATTTTGTTCTTCATCTTCTCTTGTTTCCACCTAAAACAAAAGGTAACAGTTAGGCTGGTAAAAGCTACCCTGAATAAAGGGACACCAGGTGTATTCCCCGATGCCACAACCTCACTGCCAAGGAGCAGGTGACACTGGTTGCATCACTGCGTTCACACAGGGGCCTGGGGACACAGTGCTGTGGGAGTCGCGTGGAACAGGGTCCCTGGGCCTCAACAAGCTGTTACTCGTTAGAGGTGGGGGCAGAAGACACTTACAGGTAGTCTGGGCTGTCCATCTGGTGCTGAACGAGGAGGAGTCCCGGGAAAGGAGGATTACAGGACATTACCTCTCTGTTCTCGAACACACGGCTTACATGACAGGCTTCCTGACGCGATTATAAACTTTCAGATGGAACAGCTGGTTTATTTTTTTCTTTTTTTATATTCATCTTAATCCTAGAAGTTACTGACAAGAGGGGCAAGAATAAAGAATTCAAACACGGGTCCCTCTGCACTTTTTGCTCAGAAGCAAACAAGGAAGGCTTTCAACCAAGATATATTACAGGGCAATTACTGCCATGTAACAGAATTGCCTTAAAAATAACAAATTCATTCAATATATTCAAATAGGGATTTGATTTAAACATTTTAATTTATATCTTAACTTCACTCCCTGGTTTTATCGATACTTTCATCTAAATATCCCAGTACTTTTGCCTCCATTTACTTTCCTGAATTGTGCCTTTCTCTCTCCCATTATTACAGAAAATCAAAAACCACCTTTCTGCCTAAAACACCACCAAGGTATCCTGGTTCAAATCCTTGTACCCACCTCTAACTACTCCCTGATCCAACGACACCTGCTGAAGCTTCCTTAACTACAGATCTCACGATTCCCCTCCCTTCCCTTCTCTTTACATGTCATGCCAGGACTACTGCAACTGCCTCTCAGTTTGTCTTGCTCATTCTCTCCTAAATGACAGCCTTCTCATTGTCCCTCTACAGCTCCGCACACAGCCCCCCTCATTAAGGCATCATACAATGTCTACCAGATAAATTCCAAATGTCTTACTTTGGTATTTGGCGCTTTGGCCGAAACCTATCTTTTCAGCTGCATCCTTTACCTGCCCCCAAAATGATCCACACATGGCGGTGGCCAATCTAAACAAACACTGCTCATTCCCACTCTACATGGCTCTCCTGGTGTTCTCTAAGCGCCCAGAAACCATCTTCACGTTCGAGCACCAATTCAAGGTCAACCCTGCAGCTTCACATGGTCACTCCTCAGCATTTCTAGTTTCTTTATCGTCCAGGTCATTCATACAATTAAATCTCACCCTCTTCTGAGTGACATGGTCTGGTGTTAACCTGCATGCCTGTCTTTCCAAATGGACTATTAGCTGGTTCATACAGTCCATACGTTATCCACCCACGTTTACTCCTCTCATCTGAAACAGCATTAGGCTCCAACGACACTCTTATTCAACATGGAATAACATGCTCAATTATTACCTAAAGTGCATGACCTAAGCCAGTCAGGTGTTAACAAAATGTTCTCATAGTCATGACACTGATAATGGAGACTCAAGTTTATTTTAAAGCACAAACTGCCAGGGGATGGAGTATACCTGTCAACACACAGCTGAACGTGGAATTATTAAAGTGACTGTTAACTCTTTTCAATGGGGGTGTGGTGGTGGCAGTGAAGGGGACAGCCTTGTGACACTGCTCATTTCACTTCCCTCTCAAATGACCCTAGTCTGACCTATCAAAGATTCTGAAGGTTAGCATTCACTAGTTCCCAGGAGACATGCAAAAATAAATATTAATTTTCACACCTTCTCTTCCTTGGCAAAAGACCTGCAGTGGTTGAAAAACATCTATAAGTAGTCTCTAGAAAGACGCTCAAAGAAATGAGAAAATAAAGAACAGTTACAGTTCACAAAAATGGAATAGAAAAGGAGAGTGGGACAACATAAGTGTTTCCTTAAAACACCTGGGAAGTAAAACAGGACCCCTTCACTTGTTGTTAAATCATTTATCATGAAAACAGTTCCAAGAAGAGGACAAGACCGCCCAGGAGGACCATCCCTGCCTCACCTTGTACCTACTGGGCACCTATGGACCACCCATGGCAGATGCAGGACCCAGGCTTCCCACCTGCTCACCCCCAGAATGGAGAAGTGTACTTTTGCAATACACTTTGCGAAATAACTTTTTGGCACAAGACACTGAATGGAGAATGTTAACGCGACTCCAACTTCGCTTCACAGATTAAAACTAAAAATGTGGAAGGGTCATTGGCTAATACACAGGGAATGAAAGAATATCCTCTTTTGAAGCTAGAAAATGTCACCAGCCTGCGTAATACAGGCAACTGTTAAAACTAAAATTCTCATACAGATGAATGACTGTGAGCTCTTACATCAGGCACATTAAATTGTCAATTGTCTTGTACTGCAGTTCATGTAGGCTGGAAGGCAGGGCCAGGTCTAGCTACCTTTCTATCCTTCACAAATCTAAAGGGTTTAAAAGTTGAATTTAATGAATTAACCGGACTAGTGACAGCTTAATAGACCATCCATATTCATATGAACTGGTCTTTGAACTAAAAAATAAGTGGATTATATTCACCTTGTCTGCCTCCTAATTGCCAGGAACTTAGAAAAGTGACAAATCAGACCCAGTCTCCTGACAGTGAAGGGTTAAACAAAGGACAAACCAGAGCAAGTTGCTTTTTATTTTAGAAAGTACTGTGGGACAATGAATCGAAGAGATTTAAGGTAGAATCTGGGAGGCCAGACAGTAGTCCACAGCAAAAGGCCAGGCAAAAACCTGATGAGAGAGCTTAGAATAAAGAAGGCAAAAAAGAAATAACACATCAAATCACAGTACAGATCCTAGTCTTCACAGTTCCTGGTCCCATCAAAGCAACCTGAATGTCAGGTTTCACCTAACACAAGGGTTCTGACATTACACTAGCTAGGCTTTCTTAAGATAACAACAAAATGGATTTGCATTCTGGGAGTACACACTGACAGACTTTCTATCCTCCCATCACTATAGCCCCAGCCTTTATGCACATAACAGTGATCCCTCAATGAGTGGGTACTTGCGGGATTTAAGAACTGAGGATTTGGGGAGGGGGGCAAAGAAGCAAGATTGGCCACAGGCATCTAAGTGTGAAGGAACCATGCACCATGTCCAGGAATCAGTCCCTCTGCCAAATGTGTGCTTCAGAACCTTCGGAGGGGGACAAAGGTGCAGCACGGATTCCTTTTCTTTCAAGAATCCAGTAAGATAAACTAGCTTTGGAGTAAATCAACTGGAAGAGTAGATAGATACAAAGCACCTAAGTGATACTTGAAGCCAAAAGGAAATGCACTTTCCCCTTCCAGCCAATTTGCAAATTCAGAAACCACGATCATCCGGTAGCCTAGGATCGAGTGAGGACTTAATAACAAACACCTCTGAAAGGAAGGCACCGCTACCTTCTGGAGAAACAGTAACATTTCCGCCTGGCCACCCCGCGCCGCCGGAGAGAGCGGCGCGCTGACCCGGCCCGACACGACCCGGGGCGCGCACGGCTCCCAAACTTCCTCCCGCCGGCCCGGCCGGGCGCCGGGGTATACGCAGGGCGGCATTCCCTGCAAGGCGGCGGGTGCCGGCCACCAGGACCCTGTGGGCCCCGAAAGGCCGCGGCAGGCGCCGCAAGGTCACCGCCCTTCGCACAACCCAAGCCCGGACCATCTCACAGCGCGTGTCTCGTGACCACTGGGGGCAGCAGCCTGGGTCCTCGGGGAGAGGCGTGCGGCGCCGGGGACCGGGGAGACTGCCGGGGAGGGCCGGAGAGGTGGGACCCCGGGCCCCGCGGCTGCGACGGGGCAGGTACTGGGCTGGGAAGGCTCCCTCCGTCCCGGGAGACTGGCACCGGCTGAAGTTCGTCCCCGTCCACGCCCACGCGGCTGGGAGGGGGGCTGCTGGGCCCCCAGCGACTGGGCGGTGGACACGCTTGAGGAAAGGAGCGGGGCGCCCTAAACGCAGCCGGATCCCCTTGCGCCCGAGGCCCCGCAGGCTCGGCCCTCCTTCAGGAACCCCGACGTGTCAGGGAGTGGGGGCGGGGGGAGTCCTTACCTCCGGGAGACCCTGGCCCTCCGGCCCCTTGGGCAACCCCATGATCCTGTCCGACTGCCGCGCGGCGGCAGCGAAGCCCCCGGAGCGTCCAGAGGAAGCTGTCCCCGGCCCCGAAGCTGCTACCGGGGTGGAGTGCAAAGCGGGAACTTCCTCGGCCGCGGCCGCCGCCGCCGCCACCACCGCGGCCTCGGAGCACAGCGGCCCGGCGGAGCATGCGCACTGCGGCGGAAGCGCGGCGCGACTACGCCTGCGCGAGGGCAGCCCGGGAGAGGCCCGGACCTCGCCGGCTGAGGAGCTGCAGCGCAGCTTGCCTGCCCGGGCCGACGTTCTCCCGTAGCTTCGCGCCGGGGATCTGCATTTTCCTCCAAGGTGCTTTATAAAAGGGACTGTTCTTGTATTTTGGGGAAATATTGCATCTTGGCTCCCGTCTCCACTTCTCACGGGAATCGGATGCCCCAAATGGGTCCGGTCCTCTCTGCGAGCCGGACTTCGGAAGTCCCCTTGCTCCAGGGTCAAAGTCAGAGCGCTGATGAGCTTGGCGATTCAGACCCTGGCCCTGTTCTGGCTCAGAATCGCGATGTCCCCTGATTAACGCGCACTTGGGCAGACTTCTAGATGTACGGACCGGGGAACCAAGTCCCCCCAAAAGGATTCTTCACCCTCGCTGCCTCCCTGGTGCCCGAGTGTCACCGTGTCCCCTGGGAACCGTGGTTTGTGATAATGTCCTCCCACCCCCACCCCATCATCCTCAGTGTCTGGGTCTTCCTGAGGGGAAGGCCATCTCTGAGAATGCGACTCCGGTATTTATTTTAGCTACATCATTTACGTGAAGCACCCCTGGTCTGTCCCAGAGGATGGCAGCTGTATAGGAGTTGTGTCCCTGGCCAGAAGCCCCTCGCACCCGCTCCATGGCTTCTCCAGGCTTTTTTTTTTTTTTTTAACGATGAAGAAAGAGGTGACTCGAAAACTTTTGCTGTTAAGAAGATCCTCCTCTCTGTGTGTAGGGTGGGAGGGGGGGTGTGTGAGGCTATGAGCTCTTTGAGATCAAGGGGGCTGTGTGTGTGTGTGTGTGTGTGTGTGTGTGTGTGTGTGTGTGCAAGCGTGTGTTCATGTGTTTCTCTCTGCATCTTAATAGGTACTCAGTCAATGTTTATCCTTGAAGAAGTTCTTTGTGCCTTTTATACTCTTCCTGGAGTTTATCCGGACAGAACAGAGATTTTTCTGGAATGAGAGTATACAAGTGGTTGAAAGAGTTCTAAGAATGACCATGTCCTTTTAAAATGTAGTTAGTAAATATTGCTAATAAAACTGTGTGCCACGCCCCTAAAACTCCAATAATTTTAGAAATTTGAATATTCAAATTAAGCTGTTAAATGAGACCTCTCTTGCCTACCTCCGGTGGCATGTGCTCTCACCCACTGTGAAACCAATGAAACGCAATTTCTAAGGTGTCCACCCTCATAACTCCCCACACGCATTATTTTTGCAATCTTAAAACTGTCCTTCCCTGAGATGATATGGGATGAAGGGGAATAAAGGGGGGATAATTTGTAAGCACTGTTGGATACCCAGGCAGGTGTTGATGCCTAAGGGACAAACAGCACAATCTTGCCTAGCTGTGACCTAAATAGCTGTATTTAAAGCAGCCTGGGCAGTAAGGCCTGGAGAGTAATAGGACTCAGGTAGGCCACATGGGAATTCCCTGTTGTAAATGTCTTTGCAGTGTTTTAAATAAATATGAGCAGCTATCTTTCCCAGAAAGAGACTGTCCTAGTTTACTGTCTCTGTCAGGTGACAGTAGCAGAGTTGGGTTGGCAGCATGTTTTTTTTCTTTACTCTCTTTTCTTTCTTTTCTTTTCTTTTTTTTTTTTTTCAAGATCCTAGCAAAACAGCTGTGACAGCAGTCAAGAAAACTTGAATAGCCCACATTTGAGAGAAGGACCCCTGCTCGGCCATGGAGAACACCTCAAACACACAATGTCAGAAAAGGTTTGTAGGACTCCGATAAAAGTCTCTCTCTCCCCTTCCCTGCCTCAGGATACCCATACACACATTTTGTCTCCCTAGTGGGATATTTGGGGATTAGGGATCACTCTGTCCCTCCTGTGCACACAGAGGTGTGTGATGTTTGTCTCAGTGCAAGATTTCAGGAACTCACAAATACTTTCCTTCTCCCAGTAGAAGGCGTCAAAGTGAAGAGCTTCCTGTAAGGGTCACCTTTATCCTGGGTGATGTTTTTATGATGCCTCGATCATCCTGTCCTCATGCTTCTCCTCGCCCTTCCACTCCGGGGCTCTTGCCGTAACCAAGAGGGGAATCCTGAAGTCTTGAAGCAGAAAGGGACCTTAGAAGGAAACTATGGGTGTTTAGGAAAGTAGAGTGACAATTTAGGTCACTTAGCATGTTAGTGGCAATGCTGGGACTAGAGCCCCATATTTCTGATTCACATGTCCTTTTATTCATCCATCAACCAGCCATCCATCCAACAAATATTCCTGAGCTCTTTTATGTCAGTGGCTGTCAAACTTGGCTGCACGTTGGAATCACCAAGGGAGTTTTTAAAAGGTACCAGTGCCTTGGGTTCCACCTCCAGAGATTCTGATGTAATTGAGCTGCGGGGAAAACATGAATATTGAATTTTTCTCTTGGAATATATTGTTTCTATATAAAGTGATACAGGTATATGCGGGGGGAAGGATATAGCTCAAGTGGTAGAGTGCATGCTTAGCATGCACAAGGTCCTAGGTTCAATCCCAGTACCTCCATTGAAAATAATTAAATAAATAAACCTAATTACCTACCCCCTCTAAAAAAAAAAGATACAGGTATATATACTTGGGCAACACAGTAATGACTAAAGTGACTCTATTATTGTTATGTTTCTTTATAGATTGCAGTGACACACAAAATTTAAGGCCCATAGACAAACTAAGAGTCTTTAGCTTAAATGAATTCTTCCTGAAAATTCTTAATTGTACGCTGATCTGTTCTCAGGCAGTAAAGTTTTACAAGACACCATCCTACATTCAGCATGTCACATTCCTGTAGTGAAAAATAGAGGCGCAGATGGTACAAGTAAATCTAATCCCCCCTCTGCTTCTGGACACAACTCAACACACACACACACACACACACACGGACACACACACTTGGATGAGTTCTTCCAGTACATTTTTTCCAAACAGATGATAGTTTTATTAAAGAATTCCAACAGTTTCCATAATTGTCACAACCACATGCTGTTAGCTATGCTAGAAAAGACTTGACAAGGATCCAGCTACACAGCAACAAATAAGGAAGTACTTGAGAACATCTACTCCCTTCTGGATTTCTCGTGTAGAAAATACTGTCTCAGAGTTTCTTGGTAAAATGATGTAATAACTAAGCATTTCTTATTATGGAGGTCGGGTGGACTTTTTAAATTTCCCAGGTGATTCCAACGAGCAGCCAGTTTGAGAACCACTCTGAACCAGAGCCTGGTTCTTAGTGCTGGAGATACCGAAGTTAGCAAATCAGACAAGATAATTACTGACAGAAATTAAACCAGTAAATTAGTAAGATAGTATTGGGTAGAAGTAAGTGCTCTTCAAGAACAAGAAACAGTGCAATGTGATAGGAAATCATGTGTTGGAGTCAGAAGCTCTTTTGGATCTGACATCATGTACATCTTTGAGATGAAGGGGTCAGGATAGGGCTCTCAAGTGCCAGTTGAGGGGAGATCCATATCTTAAGAAGGTGCTGTGGGAGGATCTCAGGGAAGAGCATTCCAGGCAGGAGGAGCATCTAGGGTGGCCTGGACAACCTCCCTGTGCCCCTCCAGGCTCACTCTTGGCTGTCTCACTTTGCTTGCTGCTGTACAGGGTTGGCTTATAAGGGCTTCATCAGCAGGGCCTGGGGTGTTATGATAGAAAAGAACAACTCTTAACTCCATATAGATCTGTTACTTTGACTTTAACCGTGGGCTGTTTCCCATGCTGAGTCATGCTGGTTCTGCACCTTTTGTAAAAGGATGTCACCTTTAGCCTGAAATATACAGGAGAGCCCTTTCTCAAGGCTCTGACCATTAAGGGTGTAACACTTTCGCATTCATATAAAGATAAAAAGTTGCAGAATAGAAAATAACAGTAGTCTTGTTGGAGGTTTGCAAGCTACATGGACAGCTGCAAGAACAAAGGATTCCAACACCAAGAAGTTTGCAACAACCAACCACACCCTCTTCCCTTTTTTGTATAAAAGGAGACTGAATTCTGACTTAGGGAACATGGTTCTCCAGGGCATTAGTCTGCCATCTTCTCGATCTGCCAGCTTTCCGAATAAAGTCGCTATTCCTTGTCCCAACACTTCATCTCCCAATTTATTGGCCTGTCATGCGGCCAGAAGAATGAATTTGGACTCGGTAACAGTTTGGGATCTGAAAAGTAGACTCAAAAGCAATTTGGCAAACTGTATCAAGAACTTAAAAAGCAGCCTTGAATATACTTTCACTTTTAGGGCTTATGGACAGAGCTCTTCATCCTAACATTATTTACAAGAGAAAAACCTGGAAACCATGTAAATAGCCTACGAAAAGAGAATGGGTAGATACTAACTACTATGTATATATAAAATAGATAAACGACAAGTTTCTTCTGTAGTGCACAGGGAACTATATTCAACATCCCCTATAATGAAAAAGAATATGAAAATGAATGTGTATATATGCATGACTGGGATGAAACTGACACGTTGTAACTGACTATACTTCAATAATGAAAAAAAATGTCAGAACAAAGTAAAAGTGATGGACAATCATTAAAAAAAAGAGAGAGCATGGGTAAATACATCATAGGATGTCCTTTTCGTGCAACATCATGTTGCCAGTAAAAATGTTCACTGCAGGAAAGAGAAGGGTAAGAGATGAGGCTATATAAATATTAGCGAAAATCTGTCCTGTCCAAAAATCATTAAAACATTTAAAAGGTAAACTGGAAAAATATTCATTACCTGTGACAAGAGTTCTTGCAAATGAGGAAGAAAAATTTAATAGAAAAATGAGCGAAAGGCTTGACTAGAGAATTACGTGAAGAATTGTCACTAAATGGATGAAAAGAAATTCTCAGCCTCGTGTTAAAAAGTAAAGATGAGGTACCTTTGCATGGAAGAAATGATCAATGTTTTGAGGACATTAAACTAACACTTAACACTCCTACTCGTTGAGTAAGGTTTTGCAAGGGTTTTGGAGGGCAATTTGGAAAAGTTGATTTTTCACCAAATATCCGTTGAGGGCCTACTGTGTGCCAAACACTGAGAAGGGTTCTCAGTGGGGGTGGGGGGAGTGACTCAGCACCCAAGGGGCATTTGCAGTTTTCACAGTGACCAACCATTTAGCACCCAGCCATTGAGGATGTCAAGTGTTCCATCTTGACTGAGTCACAAGAATTGCTTTGGCCAGAGGAATGTTGGGAGATATGAGATTGTGCCAGTTCTGGATGGAGGTGTTCGGAACCCTCCTGTCCATTCCATCCATCATGAAAACAGCTCCCTCTGCCTGGGCCCTTGAATGAGAAACAGACGTGAACTAGTATGCAGAATGGATATATATTATTTGGGGTATCTTTATGCAGTGGTTTAATATCCAGTGGCGAAAATGAACTAAAGTTATGTGTTTGAATATGGATAATTAGGAAAAACGGAAAGTTGAGTCTTCAAGAAAAATCAAATTCATAATGATTTGCTAAGTTTTCAGACGTTCAAAATAATATTATTCAATGCTTAGGGATATGTAAATGTGTAGTGAAAGTGTGAGAGCATGCATGGGAATTATGCCTATGATTGTGATTCTTCTGGGGAGAGGGAAGGGGATGGAGCAGGAAGGAGGAAGAGGACCACAGAGCATCTGTTCTATGTATAACGCTTTATTTCTTGAGGGAAAGAAGATTTCAGGCAAATATGATATAATGTCAATATTTGATAAAGGTGGTCATAAATACATGGGAATTATATTATTCTTATTTTCTGCATATTTTAATTATTTTATAACAAAATATATTGAAAATGAAATAAAGGAAAACAACTACTAAAGTGAATTAGCAGTGAGAACAAGGGGACAGAGGATGTAGACTCCTCTTGGGAGAAGCTTGCCTATGAACTGAAGGAAAGAAATAAGATGGTTAGGAGTCTGATTGATGGAGAGTTTGTTTCTTGGGCTTTTTTTTAAAGATGGAAGAGACTTGAGTATCTTTGATGAAATTGCAGAGAAGAAGCCAGCTGAGAAAAAAAAAGTTGAATATACAGACTTGAACCTTAGAGCCTTAGCTCTTACAGATCTCCCTTAAAGATTCATGTTTTTCACCCCAGTAGATTGTCAGCTCCTCAAGGATAGACAGGGGCTATGTGTGTTCTGTTTACCTACATACCCAGAACCTGCCTGGAACAAGTACATCATGGATGGATGGATGGATGAGTAGGTGGATGGATGGAAGTATGGGAACATTAGCGTTGTGTGTGCATCAGAATGGCCACTAGGTGGCAGATGTGACAGTCAGTGATTATCCTTTCAGAGAAAAGGGTTCAGATGCCCCCTATAATGGACCACAGTTAGAACGCTTCCCTTAAGTAAGTTAATGTAATATATGTGAAAGACACCCACTATTTACATGGAAATTTGAAACTATCTTCTCATCTATTGATGTCTCACTTCAAATATCAGTAGGTTAACTTAGTCATTCTTGAAAAAGAGCTCTTGTTGTGAAAGAAAATGCAGTTGCATCGACTTGTGGTTAGAAAAGGGACCGAACACATGTTTCCATCTTCTGTCCTAAAATCCAAATAAAATGATAGCAAAGTATCACAAGATTCCACAAGGGCCAAGAGAATGGAAGAAAATGGAAGAGGGAACAAAAATGCTATTATAACCAGTTTGTAAATGAGTTATACTTGGTAAGCTGCAAGCAGAACACCACCTGGCTTTCCTCCCATCCATCTTCCTTAAAGTTGCTCTGTTAGATTTCCTTTCCCCGCTGCCTGGATGACTGGGTGTGCGGATTCTAAGCCTCTTACAGGCACTTTAGGAGGTTATGATAATCTCCGTTTCAGGTATTAAAAAGTCCAGTCTAATCTAATCTTCAGTCTTTCATCCAATTCATAGCTTCCCCCATTCCTAGCTTGGGCCTGACCTGGAATTCTGCAAAATAGAAGTGCGGGTTCATGGACTATTCCTTCATCTCTCTCTTACCCCAGTTCTCCCTCATCCACTGACTGATGCTTCTGCCCCTCCCAGTGCCACGCCCAAGGGGAGCTGGCGTTAGAAGAGGAAGGTTGCATTTGACTGGGCAGTTGTGCTGTCACTGGGGCTCCTGCCTGACAGGTGCCCCAAGCTGACCCTTTCTGGTGGGGATGCTTTTGTAGGAATTTTCACCTACTGTTTCCTAGGACTTTCAAACTTGCTCTGTTCTCCCCACACTTCTCTGGGCAAAACCCCATGACACTGACTACTCGTGATGGTCCCTTAATTCCCCTTCTGTCTTCCCTGAGGCGAGCTCATTCTTCTGGTGCAGATTTACGAGGTGGGGGTCCTTTCAAGCTCACTCTCACTTTGCTGCTTTTCCACTTAGTTCCTGGAACTCGTGAATCTCCGTCCACTCCAACTATAATGGTTTAGACTGTTCCTACTCTAGTCTCCTCTTTGTTCTACACAGGTATCTCCAGACAGCCTCGGGTGATTAGAAGGCACTAATCTCTCTGCCCCCCACCCATCTGACCCCCGTAGGTCCGGAGGACATGGGTCTGGTTTTCTCCCAAAGCATTCTCTCCCCAGCACGTTGCCTGGGTTGCAGCATAGAGCAGCTCTACAGGTGTCTGCAGCGTGGCAGGAGCTGGCTGGGGCCAAAGACGTTGGTCTCCAGCCATGGCAGATAGTCCCAGGATCTTGAGTGTGTGTTAAGAAGCCTCCCCCTGCTTGGCCTGAGGGGTGGAGAGAAGCATCCATTTTAAATGTTCCCACTCCCACATATAACTCTAAAAAAATCTGGACTTGTGCCTCCAGCCTTTCTTTCTTCTTCTTTTGTTTGTTTTTTAATAAACATGATTTTTATTTTTCAATGGAGGTACTGGGGATTGAACCCAGGATCTCGTGTGTGCTAAACACGTGCTCTACCACTGTGATATTTCCCTCCCCCACTTCCTTCCTTCCTCTTCCGATTCCTTCTTCCCTTTCTTCCTTCTTCCCCCATCTGTCTCCCTCCCTCCCTCTTTCTTACTTTCTCTTCATATGTGTACTAGAGGGGGGAGGTAGGCTAAGGGCACAGGACCTGTTTTACTGTCTCCTAGTGGGACCTATATGAATGGTCTAGCATCCTTTTTTGGAATATGGGGGTACATTACATTCTGGCTTTTGAGCTTCAGCCAAAACTCCAAATTTATTTTTAAAAACCTCACTTACTAGCCTTGTATGCTATAATTATATAATTATAATTCTAGATAACTACTAATTAGAATTAATAATGATTCGAATAGAAAAAGGAACTCTTGGAATTTTTTTTTAAAAATAGCTAAAATTAAAAATTCAATAGAAGAGTAGGAAGAGAGAGCCAAGGAAATGTCCAGGAGGTCAGGCATCATAATAGAAGATGGTAGGAGAGGGGACTTACAGAGAAATAATAAAGACGTTTCCAGATTGGAAAGACCCTCCAAATGCCATGCATAATGAGTGGAAGAGTGGTCCACACCAAAACACAGTACAATGACATTTCAGAACACTAGTGATAAAGAGAGGATGCCAAGATTTTACAGAGTGAAGGACCAGGTCACAGAGAAGTGAGAATTAAAATGGCATGGTTTTTCAAGGGTCACACCAGAAGCTAGAACACAATGGAGCAACGCACTCAAAATTCTAAAGAAAAATTATTTTTACCCTAGAATTCTGTACTCCAGTGAGATTTTAATCAACCAGAGGAATAGTATAAAAATACACATAAACGTGCAAAATCTACTTGCTAGGTAGGTGCCTGTGACGTCCATTCTCCCTTGCTTCCTTTCTAATAGAACCTGCTGAATGTAAAAATATGCTGAGTTAAGTTCTCCGTTTCCCAGCCTCCCATTGGGATTAGCAGTAGACAGGTGACCCACTTCTGAGAAATAGAAAGTAAGTGGATGTTTTCTAGGAAGATTCCTTCAAAGGGGATAAGACACAGCATACAAATTATTTGTCCTTTTCCGTTCTTGTTTTCCTGCCTGGAAAAGTGATAGGAACCTGAGATTGTACCAGCATTTTTTTCCCGTTTCTTTACAGAGTCTTATTGCCCTGAACACTTTCTAGTTCGGTTAACTAACTTTGAAGACAGTAAGTTCCCCTTTTGATCAAAGCTGCTGACTTAATGTGCTTTATTGGTGTCTGTAGTCCCAAAGCCCAGTGGAGTAGATTTCAATAACAGGCTTTTTTTTTTTAATGAATAAATGAGTCAAAGAGTGAAGAAATATCACAAAATAATCTGAAAAGAAAAAACATGAATATATGTATATACATAACTGAAGCCCTTTGCTGTACACCTGAAACTAACATTGTAAATCAACTATACACTTCAATAAAATTTTTTTTTAAAAGAGTGAAAAAATATCCTTCTCTATCACCCACCAAGACTTGCCCACTCTCCTTTTAGACTTGAGCATTTAATTCACACTTTATTTTCCTCACCATCTTTGACTCACAACTTCCGTAATTTCAGTGCCTTCAAGATCCTTCCAACCTCTGACCTCACTGTGTCTTGACTTCTACGGGGATGAACGAAATGATTCCCGGGTCTGGTTCCTTCTTGCCTCTTTATTTCCCTCTCTCGTGATTTTTTATTGCCTCCCAGCAGAACGGTTACCGTACCCTACAGCGCTGTTTCATCCGGTGACACTGCCGCCAGCTTTATCATCAGAACAACGCAGCCCTCTGATTTAAAACCTCAATATTGGGGGAAGGGTATAGCTTAAGTGGTAGAGCGCATGCTTAGCGTGCATGAGGTCCGATCCCCGGGACTTCTTCTAAACAGAAATAAGCCTAATTACCTCCCCCTCTGCCAAAATTAAATAATTTAATAATATAATAAATAAAACATTTTAAAAAATTCACTTATTAGAAATATTCTGTAGGCTTTAAGTTTCTCCTTTATAATCTCGTCCCAGAGTGTCCTCCTCTCCTACCTCCACATAGCCACCCTGGATTTCTCGCCTCTTCTCAAACCCACCTGGAATCTTACCAGCTCTTTGCAATTGTATATTCTTTTCTCTCTGCCTGGAGTTGAACTTGCATTCTCTCAAGCCTGCAGCCCTTCATCTCAGCCAATTAAAAATGAACCCATTGTCTTAGATCTGTTCCAATGCTACTTTTCTCTCATGAAGCATTCCCCAATGATTCAATCAGAATTAGTCCCTGGAGCCTCTATGGCTGCAAAACACTTTGCTATAATGTCGATGACAGCATTTATTAGGACAGCTAATACTGTATGTGGCTACCTGCGCATGTCCACTCTTGGAGGATGCTCCAATTCTGTGATGCTCCTAGACTTAGCGTACAGCGCTGGGCATGTAGTGCATACCAAGAAACTGTTAGATGAACCGTGTTGAGATTCAGGGAGCTGCCTCTGATGGTGATTTGAGTGTAGTGACTTGTGGAAATAGACAAGGGCAATGCATATCTACTCCCTTAGGAACACTGCCTCATAATTATTTTAAAAGTTTTCTGTTTTATCAAAGGGCCTTAGAAACTGCTTCTTTTTAAAGCTCCACCAAGTATTATTTTCTTAATTAATTATTGCAGAAGGATAACTATTGCATAAATCAATTCTCAACTTAGTTTGATCATGACCGCTAATGAAATAGATTGGAGATCTGGAGCCCAAAGAGAATGTTTTCAGATGAATAATATATTTTATTTGTCAGCAGTCCTCAGGCTCAATTTATGGTGAAATTAACTGAAAGTGGATTGCATATAATTGTCAGCTCATTGTCAGTCTGCATTTCTAAGGCCCTGAGTAGATAGAATGACGAAAGGTAATTTCGTTTTTCTTCGTAATTGCTTCTGGATAATACCAGAGCCTTTGAAGGAGAGCGTGAGGCTCTGCATTTTGAAGATTGCAAAGAAAATGCAAAGCTTGGGTTGAATACCAAAAGTTCTCAGTATATCAGCTGTAGCAGGATTAACATTTCTAGGGTTTTCTTTTTTCTTTTTTTTGGCAGTCTGTTCCACTAAAATTGTCTATACCAGATAACGTGATTTTGGGCTTGAGAGATGAAAAACACTATTTTGTGTGTCATCAGCGATAAAATGGGGATCTGAGTCCAGTTTGATATACGGTAATTTCTAAGAAGTGTTAAAAAGTGATAAAGTTTCTTTCAAATGATACAAGGGGTTAGTGGACATTTTTTAGGTAATTAAAATTACTAGGGAAGAGAATAATCTACAGCCAACAGAGATGGGTGAGCTTCTAAAGAACAAACGCAGACAATGGGCAGATAATGGTGGAGGAAGAAGGAGAACTTGGTGAAATGCACAAATAATATAGTAACCTCGGCTTCCTGTCATTTATTTACGTTTATTCTAAAAGTGAATTAGGATAAAGGAGGCTATTCCCAGTTGTCATGTCTTACATCACTAACTAGTAAAAAGTACCCAAGAACTGCACAGTCAGACCTCAGATCACTGCTTCCCACGGTGTGTTTCACTGAATAACATCTTGGCTTGCTAATCTTGTTCGCTCCACCAAAGGGCTCCATGATTCAAGTGAGTCTGGAAGTGTTGCATGTTGTTCCCCTGCCCTTAGGAAATCGTAATACAGTTCACACCCTGAGAAGCCCTGCAGTAGAACAGCTGTGTACTTGTGTATTTCACAAGTGTGATGCTGATTAATGCTGACTGATGCTTCACGGGGCGCTGGTGTCCCCGGGGAAGCCTGGCTGAGCAATGGTGCTCTGGGGGGCCATGCTGGCCGGCGATGCAAGGTCTTGGTCTGCACATTGAGGTGTAGTCCTTCCGTAGAGATTGTATCTGGGAGAGGAGTACCTGCACAATCCTGTGTGTCTATCAGAGCCTGACTCAGTGGCGCTGCTGTCTTGGGCAGAATGAGCAGGAGAAGTGGAGAGAAGTTATGGTCTAAATTAAATGAGGGGACACCCCCACCCAGGCGTGCAATAGGACAATAAAGCAGTGCTGCAGGGAGACCTTCAGTTGTCAACTCAGCCTGTAGAAAAAATACCTGAATTGAACATCCATTGTTTGCTAAGTAACCTACGATGTGTCTCTTCCTTAGAAGCCCCTCCTTAGGGCACAGAGCTGAGTGCAGCATCTTAACACGGGCTACATTGCCTCACACCACTCCCTTTCTGTTGCTTCTGGTCTCCCAGCCTTTCTGACACTCTTTCTCACCTTCCAGAGGCCAAGCTCTTCTCCCCTCAGTGCCTCCTTCAGGCTCATCTCTGTGAACCCCTTTTCCACTTCCAATTTCCTTGGAGAAGCCATCCGGGACTCCCCCTCCAACCACGCAGATCAGATCGAGTCTTCTTGGAGAACACTATAGTTTTTCTTGGTAGTACTTACTGCAAATGATTATATGTGGGGACATTGTATTGGGGTGTCACAGACACCCAGCAAAGTGCCCAATCTTGAAGAATTTTTACAGGCATATAAATCCAAGCAACCACCACTCAGATTAAGCAGAAGACATTTCAAACATCCCGAATGACCATGCTCTCCCTCTCCCATAAATGGTTCTCTTTTCTAACTTTTATCACCACCATCCAAGGAACTCCTGGTTTCCAACATCCTCCAAACTGGTAGGTCCCTGGAATCTCTGACAGGGGAAGGATTCAGGGAGTTCAGGAAGACTCCAAGTGCGACAGGTCAGCGTCTACAACTGACTTTCCTTTTGAACCAAAACTTGCTTTCAAGGAGGAAAGAAGGCAGTCTGAGAAACATGAATGACAAGGAATCCTACCACACACTTCCTCTATTATTTCTCTGTGTTAGCCAACCACTTATGCCATAAATGATGACATAGAAGGGAAAAGAATTACAATTCCTTTTCCTTTCAGTCCTTCCTTACTCATCAGCAAGCCCAAGGTAGAGAGTGCTGGGAGAATGTGCACATATCAAGTGAAATAAAACAGTTGAGTTAGCAGCCATTATGGAAAACAGGATGGAGATTCCTCAAACAACTAAAAATAGACTTACCATATGATCCAGCAATCCCACTCTTGGGCATATACCTGGAGGGAACTCTAATTTGAAAAGATACATGCACCCCAGTGTTCATAGCAGCACTATATACAATAGTCAAGACATGGAAGCCACCTAAATGTCCATGGACAGATGACTGAAGAAAGAAGTTGTGGTATATTTATATAACAGAATACTTCCCAGCCATAAAAAAGAATAAAACAATGCCATTTGCAGCAACATGGATGGACCTGGACATCATCATTCTAAATGCAGTAAGCCAGAAAGAGAAAGAAAAATACCATATGATATCACTCATATGTGGAGCCTAAAAAAAGAAAAGAGAGGACACTAATGAACTCATCTACAAAACAGAAAGACTCACACACACAGTAAACAATCTTATGGTTACTTAGGGAAAGGGGGTGGGAAGGGATAAATTTGGGAGTTTGAGATTTGCAAATATTAACTGTTATACATAAAAATAGATAAAAAAAAAACCAAATTTCTTCTGTATAGTACAGGGAACTATATTCAGTATCTTGAAATAACCCTTAATGAAAAAGAATGTGAAAACAAATATATGTGTATGTATGCATGACTGGGACATTATGCTGTACACCAGAAATTGACACGTTGTAACTGACTATACTTCAAAAACAAAAACAAAAAAAACAAAACAAAACAGTTGAGTTAGTTTTGTGCAGCCTTCCCACCATTCTGGTAAGAGCAAGATACATACCACAGGTATAAGCTACCAAATAATGAATTGTGTAATTTTGGTCACTTTGCACATGAGTTAAACGCTCTTAAATTTAAAACTGATATTGCACAATATAAAAATGAATGGCAAAGTTCATACTAATAACTAAAAATGAAATTTTTCTTTGCTTAGAATGACATTAAATAGCAAATAAAAAATCGTATGTTGAGAGAGAGCCAGGAAGGAAAGGAAAAGGCTTCATATTTTAATACTTTTAATGGCACTTTTTTCCTGCTTTTGTAACAAGAAAGATATTCTCAGTTTGCACTGGACCCTGCAAATTATGTAGCTGACCCTTCGCCAGAAAATCACTTTACCTCTTGTTGCCTCAGTTTCCTTATTTGTAAAATGGGCACCATAATATTGGGTTGTTGCAAAAATGAAGAATGGTGGGTACTTAGCAGTCAACGAATGTGAGCTGTCATTATAAAGATGAGTTGGTACAGAGTAGATGTGTAGGTGATTTGGTGATCAACCTTAAATTCCCCTCAAGAGTGACTTTATGTAAACCAAACAGTTAATTAGCTAACTCCCTCTCTTATTTTACCTGTGTTGACTTAGTTTGATGATTTCCTTGTGATTTGTTAAGGGGGTCACTTAATTTACCACCTAGATGATGCTACTGAAATTCGTCAGCAGAATACTTTAGTCAGTGGCAGGACGAGGAAAGTCTAGAAAAACCTTTCAGGAAGAGAACAGTGTGGCTCAAACTTCTTCAATTCCATATAAAAGTGGCGAGATCAGGATGAAGCTATTGTTTCTGTGAAAAACCAGAAAGGGGCATTTTCCACTTCCCAACAACAGATGGCGATGTCGCTAAGCGAATGGAGGATGTTCCTTGTTCGAGAAATTCCGTGATCGAGTGAGAGGAAGCAACGCTATAAACAACATATGGAAAGCAAAGCATATTTTAATTGGGTGTTAATAACTGCGTATTGAATCCTTGTCTTCTTCCTAATTCACAACAGTGTTATGACAGCTAATTAATAAGTAATTGTAAAGAAAAGGATTAATTATTTACAATAATATTTAGAACAGCTTGCATGCTTGTAATCATAAAACAGTTTTCAAAATAGATGAAGGCAAAGCAAGTTATTGTTCTGCTGTTGGAGGCACACGGTAGTGTCTCTTTTGGAATGACTTCTATTATCATTCCGCACCGTCTGGGTTTATTAAACAGGTACCATTATGCATTTGTTCCATCAAGTTTCATTCCAGCCATGGAATATAAAATTCTGTGTGTATTTTTTAAAAAAGGATTCCCTTGTCATCCTTATTTGAAATTATGTACATAGGGGTAAATGTGAAAGATTCCTTGTAGGGGAGAACTCTTTGGAAAGATACCAACCATAGAACAAACCTAAAATAAAATCCTGGGCCAAAGAATAAAGCTTCCCCCTAGAGTCTCTGTTTCTAGTGTCTGATTCTCATATATAAAAACAAAACTAAAAAAGCAAGTGTATAAGCCCAAACTTCTCCTCCTCCTCTTCTCGTTCCATATTTCCAATCTCTTCGAACTGCCTCATGTCTTCAGGATATAATGAAATCCCTTGCTCTGGAAGGAAGCCACAAAAGGTAGATTTCAAGACCTTTCCCTTTCCTCTCTGCTAGTAGCAGAGCTAACGCAGTTTACTTATTAGAGGAATCACCATGGATACTGGTACTCTCCCGCCAAGTCTACCCGAGTGAGGGGAATTGGAGGATTGAGGCAATTATCCTCATCATTTAAATAAACAAAGTCCCCCTCATTTTTGTTTTGGTTACCTGAGTTTTTCAGGTGAATGTCTAATTGTAGCTTTGAATGATCAGAGGGGGCTCTTGCTTCCACTCTCATATTAAATTTGCCAGCAGAGCTCTGGGCTCCTTTGCCGTGAAGCTCTTGAAGGAAGCGTCCCCAAGGCAGATGTATTCCTGTGCTCTCTGTTTTATCATCTCAAGCACTTCTACCCAGCATTTGGGTAAACAATGGGGGATAATTCAAGTCTAGGAGGAAATGTTTCTGAGAGGTAGATAACACTGAGATCTGGAAAGGGTGGATTGGAGAGACTGGACATTTTCAATCGGACAAAGACCTTCATCAAACCATGTCTTTCTTGGCAATGTGATGCCCAATATGTCCTGAATGGACCGCGTGTTTCTCCACTGGCCTGAGTCTAAGCCACAACCGGCTCTGACACTTTGGGATTTTATGGCTGGTCTTGGCTGCCTCCCTGAATCCCTTTTTTCTTCTCAGGCCATGTCTCAACGTTGCCCATGTGAATTCCCCCACGTTATTGCCCCTAACTTAATGCTGATGAGTATTTCAGGGAGACAGAGGGGCTTTGTAAGTGAAAGGCGTGACTGTTATTTCCAAGTAATGAAGCATCATATTACTGTTATTTAATATCTATGTTCACTGTCTTTTTTTTTAATTGAAGTATAGTCAGCTACAGTGTATCAATTTCTGGTGTACAGCACAATGTCCCAGTGATGCACATATGTACATATATTTGTTTTCATATTGTTTTTTCATGTTCACTGTGTGAATTATTCATCACCTTTTGTCTTTAAGTCACCAGCGTTAGGGTTCACAGGGGACCCTGGTGATGATGATGGCTATGGCGTGAGTCCCAAATGACTGTGATCTGCATTGCTTTTCATACTGTGCCTTTTGGAAGGCTGATTCTCAACTTCTAGCTGTTGCTACTGCCTCCCGTGTGTTTTGTTCTGTGACTCAGCATTGAGGGTCCCGATGGCTCCCTCATCTCTGATTCCTTCCCACCACACAGCAGCAGGAGATAGCCATGTTGCACATTCAGAAGCTGAGTATCTGTCTGATTGGACAGGATTTTGTGGCGGAAGGGCTGTATAATAGACGTGGACATTGGCAACCGACTGACCTGGGCTTGAATCTCATCTTTTTTTTTTCTCTTCCGTGACGTATCCCTTGTGAATCTTACCTTCTCAGAACTTCAGGTTTTGTTTCTGTGAAACAAGGATGCTAATACAGATCGTGGAGGGTAGGGACTGGGAATAATTTATGGAGGGGGGCTGGCAGGAGGGGAGTGTGAACTACAGCAGTCAGCGTCAGAACCGCACTTCAAGCCGCAGGAGCGCAGGTTTTTATTTTGCTGTTGGTGCGCTTCATTCTCCTTTCTCTACTTCATGAGGACTTCATCCATCAGTGCTTATTTTCTGAAAACATAATGTGAGCCAAACCCTGTAGGGAACACAAATGACACGTGCTTGCCGTGACTCTGCCTTTAATGAATTGCTCTCTTGTTGAGAAAATGCATGAACATTATTATTACTCTTAATAATAATCATGCCACTAATAAGACCTAATACTCATTGAGAATGTTACTCTGTCATGCTTGGTGTTAAATGCTTTACAAATTGGATCTCATTTCATCATCCCAATAATCCATTAGACAAACACTATTACTGTCATCCTTCTTTTACCAAAGAGGAAAGCGGGGCTCAGAGAGGTTAGGAGGGTTGCCCAAGGGCAAGATCCCACAGCTGAGAGTGGCAGAACCAGGCATGTAACTCTAGAACCTGGTACAAAGAACCGTCCACCGTCAGAGACCGGAGAGGCCGGCATGGGGTGAACTCACCTAGAGGGTTTTTTGGAGGGGAGTACCATTATCTGAGTGCCACAAGGTAATCTTTGCAAAGGAATTGTTAACAGCAAAATGTAGCAGCCACAAAGAAGGCGAATTAGAAGTTCCCCGTGAAACCACACGTCCATCATTTTTCTGTTTGGCTTTACGCAAGCACCTGAATCTTCCCAAGTAATTCATTGTTGGTTGAGGTGGCCCCTGCATCCTGTGATCTCATTTGTTTTACATCAATCATTTGGACCTCATTGTTCCAAGAATCAAGGGATTTTTATGCCGGAAGGGATGCCCGGAGTCCCGTTGTGAGCTCCAGAGAGAGAGGGTGTGAGTTACCCAAGATGATACGGCTGGTCCAGCTCGAAATCAGGCCTCCTGAATGCCACAATGGTCCTCTTTCCATTTTGCCACATGGGGCCCCTGCCTTTTATGACATCAGAGATGGGGGTCTAGGTTTTACCAGAATTCTTCCATCTCTTTTCCAAGGGCTTCATGTATGGCTCTATTTGACACCCATTCCCTCCACACCCTTCCCTTCTCTTAATCAGGGCAGGATGCATTTACCAAAAGGTGTTCTTAGTCAGTCTGCATCTCCCTCATCAAAATGCCACTCCATTGTCTTGCTTCCAACCAGACACAATGTACTGGGGGCCCCCTTCCTCCTGCCGAGGAGTCATGCTCCCCCTCTGACTAGAAGCAAAGAGTGTTCACACTCAAAATGCTGAGGATTTGATTAGATTTTAAAGTTGGCCACACACCCTCTTCCCGCCACCCAATATATTATGTGTTCGGCTGGAGACGCTTTTGTTTTGAAATAATGTCTTTATTTCAAACAAAAATTCAGAGCCTGGTTGGACAAACGCATAAACAGGACAAACGCATAAACGATTCAGAATGACTTCTTCGAAGAGGCCGCCTCTCGTCCGCTGTCAGTCGGTCCCTGCTGAGTTGTTTGATGCATTCACTGCATTTTATATTGCTTAATGTGGCTTATGTATCTGCCAATAAATCTGAAATACAGGTCACAGAATATGCAGCTCAAGGAAATCCATAAAAGTAGTCGAGAGAGGCTTCACTAACTGCATCAGATGGCCAAAAGCTGAGGTCATTTCCTCTTGCTAAAAATGTAGAGCTTCATAAATTATTTTTATCACCTCCAGAGCCAAGCAAACAGTTTTGCACAGATGCCAAAGGGATTGCATTGCTTTTGTTTCTCTTTAAGCTGAAAACGTTTTTCTCAAGTCTTCTCCAAAATGACTGCGCTTTTATTTAAAAAAAAAAATTGTTTTGGCATTATTTACATCCTAGCAGTTTGCACGTAAATCTAGGAACAGAAACACAATAGCATCTGATCAGAGTCTTCAGTGACAGTGACGCAAGGACCCGGCTCGGAAGATGGTTGTGACCGAGGCTTAATTACTTGCCATCATCGCGAGTTGACGTTGTTTCCTTTGAAACATTTTTTAAGGAGACGTTAGGTATGCATAGACAGTCAAAACGAGCAGCGAACGTTCAGTGAGGAACTTTATAGAAAACACTACTGAATTAACTTACAGTACATTTGTTAAACATGAGCACCTCTAATAATGACATTTCATTTAACAATGCCCTTTGTCTTTTCAGTTCATCAGTTACCTATTTCAGTAATGAACTGCAGTCATACCATTCTGATTTTCTCCTAATGTAAAGGCTCAGCTCACTTCACTGCCAGTGAAGCGTGTTGCTATTATTCAGTTCCTGGCTTAGGAAAAAAGCTATAGAATATATCACAATTCTAATTGGCTAACAAATATTAAATCCTATGATTGTTAAGGGCACCCAGTGATTCTGTTTAGCTTTTGATGGGGATAAGTAAAATAAAGAAAGGGAAACGGTTTGAAGGGGGAAAAAAAAAGGTTAGTGTGTCTACTTTACGAGCAGTAACCCAAGTATCCATTGAAAAAATACGAGCACACATTATATTTAATAGCTCAAGTGTTATCTTAATTCTTTATCAACAATTCATGCAGAGAGCTTAATACCAAATATTTTAGTTAGGATTAACAATCTGTGAAACAGAAGGTTTAGCAAATGAGAGATGGAATTTGTTCTACCTGCAGTCATACTGGGAGGCAAATATAAGCTCCTGGAAGGCTGGGTTGTTCACGAGACATTCTTCTTCTGCCAAGTAAATGCAGGCAGATTTGGAAAATATCATGTCTCTTGTAGCCCTGATTTATACCTTCCAGGGAAGGCAATGAAGCCTGTGTCCAGACTTATTTTTCGTCCCTTTTGCAAAGCTTTCCTGGGAATGAAAGATAGGTGTCTTCCTTGTTTTCCTTTTTTTCCACGTGGCAGAATTCCCTAAAGCATCTCATACACAACCCAGTCCCCCCCTCTGCCGCCCCCGCCAACCTCTCTTTTGAACTCACCAAAACATCTCATTAGTAAAGGCAAGATTCAGCTCACCATAATCTTTCCCCAGCTGAGGCAAAGCTGCACAATTTACAATAGATCTCTGGAAAACTGCTTTTTACCGAGTGCGGCTGCATCTATAGATCTCTCTCAATTACCCACAGTAAATTTAGGCATTGTACAAGAGCAAATTTTACAGTCCATGAAGAGATGAAGTGAAATCTAGATGAAATTCATTGTGACAGATTCCCAGTTAGTGCTCTGATGTGTCTGTATTACAGAAGATAGACATTCTATTAGCATGGAAGCTCCCATAATGGACTGTGAATCATCTCAGGTAATAGAGATGCCAAGCAGAATGACTGAAAAGCACTATTGAATTCCATTAGAGCTCTTTGTTTTTAAATCAGTCATTTCTCGTGAATAACCAACTATACACTTCTTGACCCTATCTCCAAGTGATAATTGTGGACTAATATTACAATACATTAATCTGAGTTACTGTGCAATTAGCATTTCCGTCGTAGGCTGATTTGGGGGTTCTTCAATGCAAAGGCCCACTCCTTTGGAGGCGGGAACTTGTGTTACAAATACACTGTTTCAGAAATAGGCTCTTCCACGATCCTGTCTTTAGTTCTGTTTCAGCATCACTGGACTCGTTCCTCAGTCCTACTGTGTACAAGGATTTTTTTGCATTGTGACTTTGTGACTCTTCCCCCACCTCTTTTTCCTTTAAAGACTCCCCCTGCACCAGATCAGACATCCGGGGCCAAATAATTATCACAGAGGGAAGTCTGAAAGGAAACCACGTTAAAGAAGCCAGGCTAGCAAGACGTTATTTTAAATGTGTAGTTAATCATCGGGAAAATAAAGAACATCACATTCTGTTGCGTAAACAGTCCCACCTAATCTGTCGGTCAAATATGATTGATCAGGCTTAGTCACTACTCAGATGTTGAGTACAGAGTGAACAGTTCGTGCAATGCTGTGACGCCTTCGGGATGCCTGCATGATCACCACTCGTACAACAGCTCGAGTTATGTGAGTTATTCTATTCAATTACAGCATAAACGCACAGCGCTTAGACCACCTGAACAGAAGGTGTTTCTTAATTCATTGCATTTGATACAAATGCAATAACAGCTTGTCATGAGGCAAAGCTGTCTTTGGCAAAGGCTCTGAAGTTAACATATATACATTAAAGACCTAACAAATCTCTTCCTGTGTCCGATGTCTTCCTCCTGATTTACAAGGCAGGAGAGAGGTCATTTTGAAAGGGGACTGTGGATCCAAAGCGCGGCAGCGTGTTGAGTCACTCGGTAGTCTCCCATAAATCCCTGGGGACAACTTTAGAAAGAGTCGACTTTACCTCTTCTGTCTACGATCATCTATTTTCACATCAGGATGAACAACATTATCCTCGTCGTGGGAGAACCCGAGACTAGCGCCTCGACGCGAGGCTCTCTCCTTAACGTTGTAATGACAGGTGTAAGATTAACTTTGTTAGGTGTCTAGCCACTCATGCAAACTAAATTAAATTAATGGAACAAATTTCTCTCATAATTAAGATAAAAATTCATGTCAGCTGTAACCTTGCTGTACACTAATTATATACAAATGATTTATCATCTGCTTCGCCCAGAATATTAATCCTTACCTCATTGATAACTGCAGCCAGTGTTAAGAGATGAGAGTTGATTAACTATGACAGATTGAGCAACCACAGCCCTCAGTGCCGCACACACGGTGAAACCAGTCACACTCAAGGAGCCCTCCGCATTTCAAACGCATTCCCATGGAAACAGATGCATGCTTAATGAAGGATACTGAGATTATTTTCAATAATGACTGATATTGGAACAGTGGGCAGAGCTGATCAATAACAATTAACCACTTAGTCTGCTAAAGACATGGTTAGAGAAAGCAGGTTATTTACACATTAGTGGGACCTTATTCGAAGACGAGGACTCCATAATGTCTCTATGCTGTACTGTTTCTCGTTTCTCTGTTCTCCTGCCGGGGAGGGGTTGCGTGGTGCAGAGATGGTAATGTGCCAAGCGCCCTCCTGTCGCCTCTGAGGGCCTGCTTATGAAATGAGTGATTGATGTTGCCAGAGGTTCTTTGGATGCTCTCAAGATAGCTGCCAAATGTATCAAGGAATGTCCAAAAGCAACTGTGACCATGAAACTCATATTGCTTTGTAGGGATTTGGTTTGGTGGAAAACTGTACTGCCAAGGCGTAACTCAATTGTACAGCAAATTCTTTTGATCTTTCATTGTGTGCTCTTTTATTTAATTTTAAAGAGTCCAAGGCGAGTGGTGCAGATATTTAAGGAAACTCTGCCCCGTACTCCTGTCATACTGGCTGCAAAGGGCTTTAATAACATAAATTTAATAATGGCTTTCAAAGCTATTTGGAAATTTGCACTTTTATTTTGTATTAATTTGAATCACCCCAGGAGTCGAGATCTTGTAATGCTAATTACTAATATAGACTCCCAGCATCCCTGCCCTGACAGTCAGCTTGGAGAAATCCCAACTCCCTGCGCCAAAAAGTGTTAATAAAAAGTGATTAGCTACTTAGGCCAAGTCATATTATAAGAATGCATTATATTTCCCTTGAATGGGTTTTCGTGCATTCTCATTTCTCTGAATGAAGAAAATCGTGGAGGGAGATGAAAATCAGGCATTTTCAGCTGGCATTGTTACTAAAAGAATCACGCTTTTAAAAAAAAAAATCAGAATATGTATGACTGAAACATTATGCTGGACAACAGAAATTGACACAAGATTGTAAACTGACTATACTTCAATAAAAAAGAATGCAAATAAAAAAATGGGAGAATGCCTCTTTCTCCACACTTCTTAGACTTTAAACTCTAGATCTGAAAAATGCAAATAAAGAGAAACATATTCTGCATATTTACCGGTCTAGTCCATTTTTTTTTCTTTCTTTCTTTCTTTTTTTTTTTTTTTTTGGTTATGCAGACCTATGTGTGAACCAGTGCCAACAGCTGTCACCAACTCCAACATGCTACATGCCTGTGAGAAGATTTAAGTTTAGGTAAAGAAAAGAACGTAGCATTTTTATTGTCTTTTCGCCCTGTGGGATGGATGTTCCCCACTTAAATCATCAGCCACAGGGTATCTGTGGCTGGGACTCCACACAGATGCTAATGAACTTGGAACAACATTTATGTGGCTGAACAAAAATTGATCCTAAACACCCCAAGTCAAGCACAGCCAACAAAAAATAGGCTGACACATTTCTATCAGGAAGGCAACCGGAATGTCAAACTCTTGAATGATATTAGGTGAACTCAGCTCTGTTTTACCATCTCAGTAAATAAATCTAGAGATGATAAACAATCATAAATAGCTGTAAAGAGTATTCCATAAAAATCAAATCTTAAGTGTACCTACATACCACTCCCATGTAACTACCCTCCTAGCCACCAAAAAGAACCATTTGCTAAATCTCCAGGTGGAAATAGATTTACATTTAACACAAAGGTAGTGTTAATTTTATATATATATATAAAATATGTATATAACATACATGTATATTTTTTATAAGTCTTCAGAAACTAGAGTATTGGAAGGAAATAAAACAACATTCTTAGGATGCAGGCTCATTGGAGTATCTGTTTATTATCTTTCCCAAAGCACCATGATCTTACTCCAATGCTGAGGACTTCAATCCTTACTACGGTGAAAACCCTGCACCCCTATACCCTGGCTAGAAAGGCGGTGGAGGCAGTCACCCTTTGCCTATCATCTGAACAACACAATTATTGGGAAGATAATAAGATTATCCAGGCTTTTGCTTCTCAAAATTATACTGAGGAACACCGACTGAGTCCTGTTTCTTGTGCATCCATCTTTAAAACAAATAAGGGAAGTGAGAATGTGCCGCTAAGCTAATGAGGACTGTGAGACAGAGCCATAGATACATTTTCTCACTTGCCTAATGAGCAAAGTGACAGACAGTGAAACAGTTCACACTTGAGTAATTCTCTAGTCATCAGCAACTGTGGCGGGGCCCATCTTGCCCGGACTTTGGAGGAGGCTGGTAGGGAGATGTAATAAAGAATTGCACCGCCCCTCCTCACCCTGCTGGCCAGAATAAGTTATCACAAAGAGAAAGGTCTTGGGGTACACTCCCCGAGGAAATTCAACCAGGAAAAAAAAAAAGTCCATTTAAGGCCTCTCCAGCCATAGATTCAGTTAGAATTAAATTAAAACAATGGAAAAAAGAATCACCTCATCAGGCCAGCTGCCTGAGGGGGTGGGGTAGCTAAGAATCTGAAAGGTGATGACCCCTCACTATCCAGCTATGAACACTGCTTTTATTTATTAAAAAGATTTTAATTGAAGTATAACAATGTTGTGTTATTTTCTGGTGTACAGCATGGTGATATATATATTCCTTTTCATATTCTTTTTCATTATAGGCCATTACAAGGTATGGAATATAATTTCCTGTGCTATACAGTAAGACCTTGCTGTTTATCTATTTTATATACGGTAGTTAGTATCTGCACATCTCAAACTCCCAATTCATCGCTCCACGCCCCCTTTTCTCCCTGGGAACCATAAGCTTGTTCTCTATGTCTGTGAGTCTGTTTCTGTTTAGTAAATAAGTTCATTTGTGTCACTATTTTAGATTCCACATATAAGTGATATCATATGATTTTTTTCTTTCTCTTTCTGGCTTACTTCACTTAGAATAATGATCTCCCAGGTCCACCCATGTTGCTGCAAATAGCATTATTTTATTCTTTTTTATGGCTGAGTAGTATTCCATTGTATAAATATACCACAATTTCTTTATCCAGTCATCTGGATGTCGATGGACACTTAGGTTGTTTCCATGTCTTGGCTATTGTATATAGTGCTGCTGTGAACATTGGGGTGCATGTATCTTTTTGAATTAGAGTTTCCTCCAGATATATGCCCAGGAGTGGGATTGCTAGATCATATGGTAAGCCTATTTTTAGTTTTTTTAATTTTCTTATTGAAGTATGGTCAGTTACAATGTGTCAATTTCTGGCATATAGCATAATGTCTCAGTCATACTTAGCGTCTAGAAAAACACTTCTTTGACTCATGGATTGGGACTTTTAATTATTTCATTTAAATTATTTTATTTACTTAATAAAGATAGTCTGTATTTTATGGAGGTGAATCAGATGTTTGGAGAGTCTGAAAGCTAGCCACAGGCTGTGCAAGCAGGGCATGACGAGACCAGGACCAGACCAAGTTTCCCTGGGCTCTTTTCACTCACCTGTCTGTATGTAGAGGATGAAGGCCTGTGGATGTGCTAGGAAGGCCTACGGTGGATGCAAAGTGACAGAAGCAAACGATGTCCTGCAGACTGTGGTAAAGACTTTCTGTTGCCTACATGTTTGTGTGTTGAAAATTACCAGTAAAGAAACAGTACTTGGAACTCTTTCGGCTGGATTAGCATTAAGGGGAACTATATACTAAGAAGGTTCACCTTGTTTGCATGCGATGGTCTGGATGGGTTAAAAGGAGGAAGACAAGTCATGCCTAAAAGGTTGGATATGGTCCAACAAAGGAGGGATGGTTTCGATCTTATAACAGTGTTGATTATTAACTTATTGGCACCTAATATTCTTTTGGTAAATACATATATTATCTCTAATCATAATGGCAACACTAAGAGGGTGTGTGTTAATATTATTCCCATTGTATAAGTGAGGAACCTGAAACTCAAAACGGGATGTTTCTTGCCCATCACTGCCACCTTTCCCCTGGGGCCCGGCAAGCTGGTGTGACCCAAGGGCCAAAGCTCAATATCCAATATGTTCGGTTTTCAGTTATTTGCTTTGATGTCACTTATATCACGTGTACCTATGGCATAAAACCTGTTTAAAATATTTAGCGCAGTCTGTATCTTTTTATCTGAATGCTTCAGTGACCACAATATCTTAGAAGCTAAGTGGGCTGGTGCTAGTGCTTAGAAGAGAGTCTGGTTACCACGTGCCCAGGCTCCATCTTTTAGAGGTTCTTGACTTTATTCAAATTACTAATCACTTAGAGCATCACTAAAAGCCTTTCTCCCTTGCTCCCCATGCATGCTTAACCTAATTAACTATAAATGAGGAAAATGCTCTCCACATTAAAAGAAAATGTTAACCTATAAATTATCCTCCTCTTTCGGGTGAGGCTAAGAACTCCTTTATAAAGCTCAGCTATGGGGGCAGACTCTCTGTTTATGTGCCTCCCATGCCTGCCCTCCCTCCCTAGAATGGGCCACAGAATCTTTGGTCCATCTTGGTCTCTTCCTCTGTATTGATTAAGATGCTAAGTGTATTTTCTCAGGTGGTTCCCCTTCGTGTTTGCTTAAATATTCTCAGGAAACTAGAGTAATAGAGTGGAGAGCCTCTAACATGCCCTCAGGAGCTCATTGGGGTAGAAAAATAGCAAGTGACTTCCTAGACTCATCCCTCAGTCCAGGAAATTCTGATCATCACCCACCTCTACAGACAGATCCAGCCACAGAGAAGCAGAAGTCTTGGAAGCCTCAGTCTCCCTCTAGTTGACCCCACCGAGCCCTACCCCACTCTGCCTTCCTTTCAAGCCACTCCATTAGATGGGTCAACACATACAGGGAAGGGTCTTCTGAAGACTCTTGTTAGAAGGAGTGCCCATTGACACATTAATCTGAAAGCCCACATTAATCTATCAAATGACCCTAACCTTAACCTTTGACAGCTGAGGCAGAACAGGAAATTGGTTCTGGGGCAGGAGGAGAGGCCGGGAGTGTCGATCATCCCCAGGGGGAAGCTGTCAGGGAAAGACCTTGAGCAGCTCGTGGACTCAAGTGGAAGCCAGTTGCCAGGGACAAAGCAGTGATGATGAGGGGAAACAGAGCCCAAATTCCCCAGTCTTCCACTGTGTTCACAGTTGTCCCCACTTTTAATGCACATGATGTATTAGGAGGTTGCAATGAGTTAGGAAAATGCAACGGGCATGGACGATTTCTGATTCTCTTTTCTACGATGCCCTCACTCCTGTTAACCTTTGTTCTAGTTGCAGAGTTCTTCACAAACCCCAGTTTATTCCTGAAGCTCTGGGGGAAACTCCAGTCTTTGGGGACATTAGTAGGAGGTCCCTGTCCTCAGTCTTGCTATGGACTTACACCCCCAAGTCTACCCTGGGCTCTATGTGGCGGGGAGTGGAGGAGGCTGTGATCAGGCCACTGGGGGTTGCCTGAGTCCAGGCAGGCTTAACCTCCACATGTGCAGTCAATTCTTGATTATCCACACCAATGGTCTGTGACCCAAGCTCAGGTAATCCCAAATAATTGACGATCCAAAAGGAATTTCTTCTTGGCTTTGGAATACTTTCTAATTTTTCCAGCTGCGGATTTCCTTTCTCCCACGTATGCTTTCCTTGGTAGGATATTAAAAATCATTTATGTTCCTTTTAGCTGGGCACTTGGTCTGAGCAATGGCTTGAAGTCAGCTTCAGACTGAAGATTTGCCTACTCCATAGACAAATGATTCCCTTGCAGGCAGTTGAATTTGACAGCATCATATATTGCATAAAGAGTAATCTGTCCAGGCTCGGGTTGTTCATTCATTCATTCATTCACCCATTTGACACCCATGCATTGAGCGCCTACTGTGTTCTAGCCATTATACTATGAATTAGGGATTTAGGGATGAAAGATTGAGCCCCAGCTCTTGAGGGATATACCTTCTACTGGGGCTCAATGGAATAGATTTTAGTATCACCCTCTGCATCTGCCTGTACCCACTACATATTCACTTATCACTCGCATTTGCAGCTTAGTGTCTGTCTAGGCTTTCATTTGAGAAGTTTCAACATTTGCGAGGAAGAGCTGTAGGTGACTACTGGGTTGGGCAGGGCCTCCCAGAGAAAGAAAAAACACAGATTGCTCCCATTTTTGAGGCTCCAAATTTACCAAAAATGAAGAGATGTCAAAACACAGGTATACATACATGATAGATTTTGAATGTTTGCATTTTAGGGGGAGAGCATAGCTCAAATGGTAGAGCGCTTGCTTAGCATGCATGAGGTCCTGGGTTCAATCCCCAGTACCTCCAAAAAAAAAAAAAAAAAGTAAGTAAACCTAACTACCTCCCTACCAAAGAAATACAATAAAATAAATGTTTGCGTTTAAAAAAATTAATATTTGAACACTCCAAAAGTAGAGATAGCATTTATATAACTTTATTTGGAGAAAATGACAAATGTCTAAATTTCAGGCTATTTATGAACGTGAGATCTGGTCCATCTCCCTCCCACTGCCCCCTCACACTCGACCCCTGCCAAGAAAAGCCCTGATTGACAGGAGGGAGGTCTAAATGGGGCTGAGTGGAGTCATTTCAATGCTCACAGGAACCACTGCAAATATGAAGCAGTTGGTTTGTGGCTCTGTGCCCTGTGGTCACAAGGAATAGTTCTCAGAAAGGCAGATGCCTCCTAAGTACTTTGAATCAAAGGGCATCAAATCAGTTGATTTCTACAAAGTCAGCGTGTTCCCACCCAGGGCACCGGAAGGATCCTGATGGAATTTCTGGGCACCGGAAGGATCCTGATGGAATTTCTGGGCACCAGAAGTTGTGTTTAAGTCCAGCCCTTTCTAGTGTCGTCCCTTCCCCCCTCCACACACATTGAGATTAATACTCAGTTTTCTTCTCAAAAAGCCCTTGGAAGATGAGGACATTTTGACAGTGTGAAAATTTGGAGTTAAGGGCCAGAGGGTGTCACTCACCTTATTTCTTTATGTTTGTGAACGTAAAACAGTAAAGAGCACCCTAACCTTTCTGGTGACATTTCACCCATTTAAATTTGTTATGATGGATGCTGTATAATTAATTTTTATCTTAACACCCATTGCTATTCATAGGAATTCTTTCCTGGAGCAGATCAATGAGATGTTTGTAAATTGTTTTTTCAGATCCTATGAGTGCTAGGAGGCATTTTCTCTCTGTGTCGACTTTTTCAGTGTTTGTTAATGTTATGACTTAGAATTATTAACTCCCACCTCCAAGATCTTGGGTCCCCTGTGGGTTCAGAACTGCAGAGTAGTTGGATACCTGAGATGGAAGAAGCCTTGGGCGACCTTCATGGCTCATTTGGTGTATTTGAAATGTCTGTCCGGTAGCCAGGACTCCAGCCTCCGCTCTGCTATTGGTCCTGTTCATACACAGCTTAGCCCTTTGCTTTCCCACAGAAATAGGTGTCTCTTTCTTTGTTTCAATTTCCTTCAGAATTCCTAATGTTTCACTACCTAACTTCTACTCTTCCTTTGCCTTGAGTCTTTCTTTGCTATTCCCCCCACCTAGTTCTCTCTTTCTTTCTAGTTATTTCCAACTGGAATGATTCATGTGTCACACAAATTGGAACTGAAATTTTCGTGGTTGCCAAAAAGACATTCAGAAGTCGATCCTTTAATACTCACATTTCCCGCAGGAGAACTTGTGGGTTAGAGGCATTCTCGTGTGGGTGTGTGTGCGTGTGAGTGTGCGTGTGTGTGAAGGTTTGTCAGTCAAACAGTGAGAATTGGAGGAAGCCACGAGAAGACCAACAGTAATAGACTTGTGGTTGTGGTTGTGGTTGTGAAAAAGCAGAAGATGAGGGAAGACGGTCCCCTTAGGGAAGAAGGTAAGGGATGAAGTGAGTGCAAACTTTCATGAAGTCAAAGTCAGGCTCATTTTATAACGAATGTGATGATTTGCTATCCTTTGATGGAAAAAAACCTCACTGTTTAAATAGGAGCTAACATTTAGCAAGTGTTTATTGTGCCAGGCACTGTGCAAGTTTAAGTACATGTAATGTTATATAAATGCACCTCACCAAATCTTTTTTTTAAATTGAAGTATAGTCAATTTCATTATAGGTTACCACAGGACACTTGACAACATTTCTATGCGTAGGACTTTTTATTGCCCCTACTTTGCACAACGAGGAAGCAGAAAGGTTAAGAATTATTCAATATCTTGTAGCAAACTTTAATGAAAAAGAATATGAAAACAAATATACAGATGTATATGCATGACTGGGACATTGTGCTGTGCACCAGAAATTGACACATCAGAATGGACTGTACTTCAGTATAAACAAACAAACAAACAAACAAACAAACTTGAGTCTCTGTGGCTTTAGAGTCTGAAGTGTTTGGCTATCATCTGCCAATGGCACAAAACTTATCTTTTGAAGTTACTCTCAAAGCATTGGGGACACAAGGACAGTTAGTTTAACAGCCCTTTTCCTTAAATCTATCTCATGACTGGAAGAAGGCAACTGGGATTAACACTGCGCTCTGGTCCAGGTACATGTTGCTGGGTGAGAACCATCCTAAAACTTCCCATTCTGTAGTATCTCATGAGCTTATGGCTCGGGAATTTAGGCAGGACTCAGCTGGGCAGTTCTGCTCCAACTAGCTTTGATGTAGATCACTCACTGGTATTTAGCTGGTGAGTGGGCTGCCCTAGAGGCCCCAAGATGACTTTGATTGCATGTCTGCACTTGGCAGGGATGGGTGGAAGGCTGGGTTCAGTTGACACTATGATCATAGCGTGGTAACTGGACTACTTACACAGCTGCTCGGGGCTCCCAGACAGAGTATTCCAAGACACAGAAAATAAAAGATTCTATTCTTTTAAGTTCTGGGCTCAGAGTTTGCACAGCATCACTTGTACAGAATTTTCAAGCTTACTGAAAGAAGGGGCCACTCTCACTAACTCTGCCCCGTGCATTCCACTTATATCCCAGGCCCCTGCCCCCTCCTCTCCAAGTCTCCTGAAACTTATCTGCCTGAGGTCACCAAGATCCTCCTCATCACCAAATTCAGAGATTTTTTTTTTCTATACAAATTTTATGTAAATTCTCTGGACCGGTGGACCTTGTCAACCATTTCTTTCCTGCAACTCTCCTCTCTGGGTTATTCACAATAGCTTCTTTTCCTCTTCCATCCTTTTAAATGTTGGCAGACCTCAGGGTTCTGTCCTTTGGCTTCTTGCCTTCCCCACTAGTGTTTCTCTACCAGGGACGATTGGGCCCCCCAGGGATGTTTAGCAATGTCCAGAGACAGTTTTGGTCATCACGAGTGGAACGCTACTGGCATCTGGAAGGCAGAGGCCAGGGACGTCGCCAAACACATGCACAGGACAGCTCCATGCCACAAATAATTATCCAGTCCTAAATGTCAAAAGTGCTGAAATTCAGAAATGCTGCTGTGGTTTTAAAAAAGAGGGTACTGGAGAGAAGATGAATCTTGCCAGCTTCCCCCTTTTCGGGAGCTGTATCTGAAAAGAGGTCTCCCTGGTGAACAGCATGGTGTGATGGAAGGGCAAGGGCTTCATGGTAAAGGGGTCTGGGTTTAAATCCCAACTCTCCCAACGTGGAGATCATAACTCTATCTTGTAGAGTTATCTTGCTGCCAAATCAGATAATCTAGATAAAATAACAAGTCCATAGCAGGTTCATAAATGTCAGCCCTTTCCTTTAAACCACATGACACAGCAGATGTCCTCATCACGGCTGGACTTAGGTCACCATTTAAAACTTAGGAGGTACTTACTACACGATAGGAGTTGAGTAAATATTTGCAGAAGGAAATACAAACAAATGAGCCACCTTACCTCTTTAAGGGGTTGGTTGCCCTGGGAGCTCTCTAGCTAAGTAGGTTTTCTTTCTTCTGTCCTTGTGGGACCGAGGGTTGAGAGGTAAATTGCATAGCTCTAATTGCACTGAAGGAACAGCCGTGAGGTTTTATGAGGCTGGGTGGTTGACTCGACATGCCATCCTCCAATTAGAGGGCAGGCGACTGCCCATCCTCTAAGGCAGTAAACGTAGCCTTTCTCTTGCAGTCCCAGCAAGTGGTTGGAATAAATTCAGAGGCCTCTGTGGGCGCCTCTTGGTCCTGAGTCTTGGCACTAATTACAAAAAAAATAGCTTTACCTATTTGGCGGGCGGTGGGGTGGGTGGGACTTTCTCCCTCTGCATTTTTGATGCCTATGCAGAAGCCATCAACACCTAACTTTTTTCTGAGATTCAAAGAAAGAATCATGATGGGGACTGCCCTTTGGGATTTTATACAGTGTAAATCATTGACACTCAACATCTCCCTTCATGTCCTTGTCTCCTTCTGATTCACTTTCCATGTGGTCGTCAAGGTAAGGAAGTTTTGGAAACACAAAAAGCATCATGCACTCTCCCCTACTGCGCATGACATTTAAGATGAGAGCAAAAATATCCCAGCATGTCATACAAACTTGCCTGTGGTTAAGCGTCTTTCCTCTGCGACTCCTCTTTCAGATCTCCCTCACTTCTGACTGGGTCAAAGACCCCTCACAGAGATGTGGGCCTCTCCTTCATGGTCCTTGGCAAAGTGAGACAATTTTTCAGTTATTAGTGTCCTTCTTTGATTAATATCAGTTTCTCTCTCATAAACTCTTTGCTCCCAGGCAGCAGAGGTCGTGTGTCTTTTGGCTTTCCATTGGGTCCCCAGAGCCTGACACATAACATCGGCTCAGTAAATACTTCTTAAAGCAAAATGGATGACATCATTAGTAAGTATCACTTCCCCACTTCAGCCTGGGACCCAACCCAAACCCACTTTTGTTAAAATATGTAGCAACCACTTTTAGCCAAAGAAGAAGTGAGACAGAAATAAAACAAGTTCATTGATGACGATGATGGTGACAGATAATATGCACGCAATATTAATAAATAATTAAATAATAGAATAATTATACCTAGAAGTTAAATCTTAGTATTTATTGAGTGCTTACTGCACGCCAGGTATTGTGCTAGGTAATGAGGGTAAAATATGGAGCAAAATTAGATATGGTGCCTTCCATGTATTATCTCATTCAGCAGGTCCATTAATTAGGTACAATTATTTTCTCATTTTGTAGATGAGAAATTGTGGAAGCTTAAGTAAATTGTTCACGATCATATAGCCAGTAAATTGCTGACAGAGCAGGTATTTGGACCCAGGAGTGACTCCAAAGCTATTAACCATTCACTTGCATAATTTTAGAAGAAAAGGGATTAGGTTAGGTTAATGCGTCGACCTAAGAGGTAATATCTATCAGTGAATGCCGCAGATACTAACAGACCCACTGCTATCCACAATGGATTGAGCATGACTGCGTGGCAGACACCATTTTAGGTACTCTATGCACATTTTCTCTAATCTTCAAAGCAATTCTACTGGTCGATATTATCATCTTCACTTTGCAGGTGAGTCAACAAAGGCCCGGGTAGGAGGAAGAGGCAGGCAAGAGGGCAAAGACAGGTGGGACACTTGAAAACCTTCCAGCTTTTAAAGTCTTTAATACAACTTTTAAATTATACTTTAAAAGCAAGAAAACCTTTGAATTCAGTCAGACACACCAAACCCAGACTGTGCAACGTTGAGACACTGAATCATGGACTTTTACAACTGAAAAAGACCTGAGAGATCATCTAATCTAAACCCTTCACGGGCCTTCTGGCTGAGTATAAAATTAGCTGACTCTTAGGCAGCTCAGAACTTTCATTTTATTCAGATAACATTATGATTTATAGGCCAATCACAACTTGCCATTTTAAACCACCTACTCAATTTAAATGAATTAGTAACCACTTCAATCAATTTATCACTACATTTGCATATAAGAAAAGTATATTCCTTTATAAATATTTTGCATTTGTTAAGAGTTACTAATTTAGGTGGGCGGTCACCAACAGGGTTCCTCTTCATGGAGGAATGAGATATGAATGCGATTTTTTTATCCAAAGAAGTCCCAGGATCTGAGGCACACATGTATTCCAGGGGAGGAAATCATATTCCCAAATTCCTTGCTCCTTCCCTCCCTCCCTCCTTCTCTTCCACCTCCTTTTTCTCTCTTTTAACCCCATGCCGCAGCTGCTTTCTCATCTTGAACAAGTGAGGATAGGTCATATTTCAAAGCTTTTGCCCTCTGGTCATTCACAGAATCTAGAATGCTTCTGACTCCCCATGCCATTCAAAAGGGGTACCTTAGAGAAGAAAAGATGACATTATCGGTGAAATTGAAGGCTCACCTGAAATTACTTTAACAGGAAAACCCCAACTCCCCAGGGAGAAATGTCTGCAAAGATACTGCTGGGAGCTCAGAAGAAAATATTATGTTCTAACCTTTTAAAAATTAATCCAACTATTAGCAGGGATCCCAACTGTATTTCATTCAGGCCATAATATGAAAGATACGATGATTAAACCAAGACAAATGTAGTGTCATAAGCAAATGTCACGCCATAGATTTACCTACCAACAAGACATTGGCATGGTTCAGGTCAGAGGTTAATTAAAGACATCGAAAGGTCATTCTGTGATTAGGTGAAAGCAGACTTTTAATAGGGCATCAGTCCGACCCACACTGACAGAAGATTTATGCCAGCCGCGATGACACCGCCACGAATCCTGCTGATAACGAGAGCCTCAATATTGGACTGAACAGAATGATGAATGGAGCACATATCTCCTCACGCTTCTCATTACAAGCTCTTTCACTCCTGGTGGCACTTAGCAGCGTTTATTTACTGGGGTTTGAAGGTGCGGGACAGCGGAACAGTATATCTAATACTTTTAAATGTAGACTTGAAATATAAAAATGAAACGAGATAAGATTAGCTCTTTGAATAATTGCACAGCTTTCCTTCCAAGATTATATTCACTAGTACTAACATTATTTTGCCCCCCTAATGTTCTCCTAGTGTGTGAGCAGTTCAAGAAAATTAATTGTCTGAGGCAGAAGGTCAGAGGGAAAAAATTACTGATAAGCATTCAACATGATATAACATAGCACCTCACCACATTTTGCCTTCCAAAGCCCTCAGTATATGAACAAAGGATAATATAAAGACACGGATATACACATTCTCCCCAATGCCATATTTAGGGGTGCTTAAATGCTGTTCTTCTTCGGATTCGATTAGGTAGAGGATCTAGAAAGGAAGCCAAATAAATGAAAAATAAATAAAAGTCAAACAAACAACTTATAATATTGCTCAGCTGAAGGCAAATGTAAGAGAAACAAAAGTTCTGATAAACAACGTTTACTTTCCCATGAAACTCCTTTTCAACATGTTATATATTTATCAAACCACCAGAGTGTAAATTCTATGAATAAGTCCCAACACCTCTCAATTGGTAGACGTCATGAAAATTCTAACTACAGAAAATTGTTAGTATTATCAAAGGGCTCCTTTCTGTAGATTCAAACCTACCTGCTGCTGCAATTTCACAATAGAAAAATCAGACCCTTTCTGCTTGGGCCACCAACCAGGGGAAGATCACATCACATCTCACCCCAAGCCATGGCTTACATGTATTCAGGAATAAAGATGAGTCAGTCTGAATGGAAGTGGAGGAGCTGGAGACCTGCTGTAGGAGAACCCTGAGAATGTTTCCTTTCCTTTTTGCAGGCAATTGTATTCAAGGGTAGAGAACAAATCGTAGGTGGATTTATACAAATGAGTTACTCAGCCCACCATTTACAAACCCTTGGAGCCATGAGAATGCAATTATCTGTGTGTGTCAACCAAGCACACCCCATGGGGACCCACTTTTTAGCACTGAACAAAGTAAATGAGCACTTTGAGTGGCTGATTTAACCCCATCTGAGTGTATAAAACCTGCTAATAGTGAGGAGGATTTCCTTGTTGGCATTTTTAAAAATTGAAGTATAGTTGATTTACAATGTTGTGTTAGTTTCTGGTGTATAGCATAGTGATTCAATTTTTACATATATATGTAAAAAATGTATATATATTCTCTTTTTCATATTCTTTTCCATTATGGTTTATTGTACGATATTGAATGTAGTTCCATGTGCTATGCAATAGGACCTTGTTGTTTATCTATCTTATGTATGGTAGTTTGTTATCTATTAATCCCAAATTCCTAACTTATCCTTCACCCAACTCCTTTCCCCTTTGGTAACCATAAGCTTGTTTTCTATGTCTGTGAGTCTGTTTCTGTTTCAGAAATAAGTTCATTTGTGCCATATTTCAGATTCCATATATGTGATGCCAAGTGGCATTTGTCTTTCTCTTTTTGACTTACTTCACTTAGTATGATCATCTCTAGGTCCATCCACATTGCTTCAAGTGGCATTATTTTATTCTTTTTATGACTGAATAGTATTCCATTGTGTGTATATACCACATCTTCATCTAATCATCTGTTGATGGACATTTAGGTTGCTTCCATATCTTGGCTATTGTAAATAGTGCTGCTGCGAACATTGGGGTGTGTGTGCCTTTTCAAGTTTTCTCCAGATATATGTAAGGGCTTCTGTTACCACTTCTAGCTTAGGATTTCCATAGGCCCTGACTAGTGTTCCCTGGACAAATCTTCAGAATAGATGACATAGCCATGCAAAGAGTTTCTTGTCTCCTCTATTCTGATCCATCAGAAGCTCATCATATAGACAACCTCCAGTATTAAAATGACAGGCCATTGCAAAGCCACCCTGCCTGTGACCATAGGTCTCAGCCAGGCCACTCATTCCACCAAGTAGCCATTAGGAAGCCCAGAGTAATGGCCATCAGAGAACTGTATTGTTAGAATAAAAATTTAACTCAGTAAATTTTAAAGATCTTATTAGCTTTATTTAGTGAATCATGAATTAGGCAGCATCACATCTAGGACACAGAGAGAAACTCCAAAGAGCTGTACAAAATGAAAGGCTTTGTAGGCAGAAGGGAATAGTACAAGGAAGTTATGGCAGCAAAGAGCAGGTTGGTTGTAGCAAAGTCACCTTCCTTTAGGGGACAGCAGGTTCTACTGGGCAATCTCCTCACTAGTGTGGTCCAGGTGATTCCAGGCTGACTGGTTTAATGTTCCATTCATGGGAGAGGATGAAACTGCAATTAGGTTAGGTATTAAGTCTTGGTTTGGTGACAATGAACTTAGCACAAGCAACTCCAGTTGGGGCCTGTTTTATCTTTTTAAACAATTCTCTGTTGATCAGACTCTCAACCTGAGAGGTGTGATGGGAACTTAAGGCATTACCACCATTCCCAGATACTGCTCTAAATTTCTTGTAGTTTTGGCTGATCCTTTGTGTGGTATTTACAGATCACTACTTCAGGTGGACATTTTTTATCTTGATCATTCTCTTCTTTCCTTTTCTGACATTATAGTTTTAGGGACATCATGTGCTTGCTTTGCAGAGGCTGTGAACATACATTTAAAGCTTTTGAGAGAATACAGGACACTAGGGAGATGACGATGGTTATTTATAAACAGGATAATTCCCACTATCTGGAGGGCACTTAGAAGTGATGGTCTCTAAGACCCAAACCAGTCTAAATCAAATAAATCAGAGAAAGACTCCATTGAAGGAACAAGTGGCTTGTTCAGTGATCTTATTTATGCAGCTGAGTTTCACCTTCCCTAGGAGTGTTAATCCAAGTGCAGCATGTGGTGTTGGCCACAGCCCAGACACCTCCTTGCTCAGCTCAAAGATAATCAAGGGATTATTAGCAAGAGCAACTTTGACCAGAAAGCCTAAGGATTTTTGCTGGATAGCTATTGTCTTAGCAGTGGGTTCTGCAATATCTTCAACAGTTAAGGAGAGATTGCTGATCCCAGCTTCATTCATACTCACTCCTAACCAGGCAAGAAGGGATCTGCCAAAGGAAGTGAATTCTGAATCAACCTGACAATATAAGTTCGGGGGAGTTGACCAATGAGTTGTTTCAGTTTGATTGTGGACAGTTAAGGACACAGATAACCTACAAGGCATTGCTCGGTTATGCACCAACCATCTAGGCATTCACAGGCTCAAGGAGAATGATAACCAACACAAACAAAGAAATTTTATTCGGGCACAAACCACTCCCACGAAGGTGACACCGTTGATGGGTTCATTTGCAAGGATTGTCGAATTTGCCTATTCAAGCCAGGAGTCATTTAGGCTTTCAGGACTCTTGGGAAATAAAGCTCCTAGCCTGAAATAAAAAGTTGTTCTAAATTCTTTGCAAAGATGAATAATGCTGGTGATATCTTTTCATGATTGAGGGCAGATCTAAATCAGATCATATAAGAATATCAGATAATAAGAATGTGGAGATGCAGATGTTCTATGATTTGCATAATTATTTGTGTCAAATTGGGCAAGTACAGTTATAACAGGGGGAAGGTCAAAACAAGGCTCTGGATGTTCTGGCTAGAAAAGTCAGACTGTAAGTGACTTCTTAAGAGGCTCAGTTGTAGTTTATGGTGACATTGGGAATAGAAGAAAAATTAGTCACAGGAAGGACCACGGGGTCTCTAGCATAATGGACAGATCAGAGTTTTTGATGACAAATCCAGCAGGCTGAAAGGTTGCCCTCCCTTAGTAATGGCCTGGGAGATAAGGATGCCAGAATAAAGGAAAGGGAGAGAAGAAAGGGTTTCATGTTTAGGTAAAGTAGGAAGTCTTGATCTAGTATCGTGGGTGGAAGCAATCTACCTTCATATCAGCTACTTCTTTTCCTACTCAACTTGATTTAGGACCAGATAACATGTAGAGCCCTCCTCAGCTGTGCAATGTGTATCCAGGGTTCAAGGCCATCTTGTTTCACCATCGTGTCAATGGTTAGGAGCACTTGGTAAAGCTCTTTTTCATGAGTGTCACTTTTCAAAAACATCAGAGTAAAACAATAACTATCTATTAATGTAAAAGACTTAAAAATGCCCATTGTTAAAGATCTGATGAGAGTTTACTTGATAAGTAAATGTAGTTATTTCTGGGATATACAGCATTTTAAGATAATAACTGAAATCATGACTGATAATATTATACCAGACATATCAAATTTCCAGAAATTTCATACAATTTGGGAACGTATAACATATACCTATGCAAATATAACTTAAAGAAGGCTTCGTATTACTTCTTATTTGACGATACTTCTCATGTATTTAATATATCAAATAATTAGCCTAATTAGTTTAATCTGTCTCTCTCTTTCTCTGTCGCCTTCTCTTTCTCTCTCTCTCTCAACATCTCTCTTTTTACAATAAGAGAGAACAATTCTTTTGAGATGTCCCAGGGGTCTTCTGGAAAATCCCAAAGTTAGTTTCAAATAAAATAGACTTCATTCATAATTTGATTTTGGGAAGTGTGTCAGAAATATCAAAAATTTTGGATACTTGACTAAAAAGATCACAGATCATTATGAAACAATGCTCAATTATCCATTTAACTAAAGTGACAGTAAAAGATGTTAAAGGCAAACACATAAAGTCACACAGCTAGGAACACAACTTAAATCTGTTAATATTAAGAAGATTAAATTTTCTTAATTAATCAAAGTGTTGATAAAGACAATATGGAGCACAGTAAATTATTTTGATAAGATACAGAATCTTTGCTGTCTAGACAGATTACTTAAAAGGTAAAGAAACTGTCCCAATTTTCTTATCAAAATAGAACAAAAATCCAATAAAAACTTTGTCCTTGTAACACAGAGGAATTTAACTCTAATTTTGCATTAGTGTACTATTGATATTAAAATTCATTTTTTGACTTAAATAAATTCATTCCAATCTTAGCCAGCTTGACCACATATAAAATTCCTTTCCAAAGATTCTTTTTCACAAATCTACAACTTATAAAATGTCTCTTCAAATTTTTTAATATGTCTTTTCCGCTTTATCATTCTGGAACAATCAATCATTTTACTTTCCTTACCTACTTTTCATACACAGCTGTTTTCTTTCACACTTATTACTTCTAAGTAGTTTTAATTACATGTATTAATTAAAAATTTGAATCCTTAGAGTCCTTAATTCCTAGTGAAGGCTAAGCTGTAAGCAGTTGTGGACTGTCTATTACAGTAGCATTCTGCTGTGAACAAAAAATACTTCAAACCATATCAATAAACAAAGAATGCTGAAGCCATCAAGTCATCAGCCGCTGCCTCCACCTCCCCCCCGCCCCCAGTGAAGACAAGCCTGCAGCCCAGCCTCTGCAGCCACTCACAATGGTGCACCCAGAGGGGACTCAGAACAAGAAAGGACAGGATACTGGCCCTAGATAGCTAGGTGCTTGTCAAAGGAATGATTTCAATAAGCCCAAATGTTTGCTTCCTCCCATACATAGAAAAGCGCTAAATTCTTTAACTTGAGATGCCTGGTTTTCTTTAGATAACAAGTAATCTTTTATTGTTCCAACTACCTGGTCTTTGTTGTAAAGCTCCTATATATCCTAGCTCCTCTTCTACCTCTTGGGAGCAGTCCCTCAGAGCGATCTGAGAGGCTGTCGTCCCTGGCTCGAGTCCTCCAGCCAAATAAAACATAACTCTCAACTTTTAGGCTGCACATTTATTTCAGTCGACACTGAATTGGCAAACTTATAAAGACATTTTATAATTTCTAGAGACATACTTCTTCATAGCACAATTTTTCAACGTGGCACAAAACATGTTCACCAATAGAACCAAATATCTTAAGTTTCCTGGTAATAAGAAGCCAAAAGTAGATAAACTTGTGTTTGGTAATTAATGTTTCAATGTTTTATTTTATTTGGAAATGATCTTGATATTTAGACTACCCATAATTTAATTAACTTAGCAAAACTCTTAAGTTTCAAGTTATCAGAAAGATTTGGGGAAACTATTTAAGTAGACATACCACAAAACACAATTATTGCTAAAAAGTCACATAAAAATTCTTATCTCAATCACATCTATTTAATTCACTTATTCCTAACAATTATGTTTAGACTACTCCCCAAAAAAAACTTCATGAGGCAGAAGACAAAGTCTGCCATCACCCCAAACTATTTTTCCTGCTGAAAAATTCTGTAACAGAGATAACATGAAATTATTTGGTTAGTAAACCCAGGTTGAATATGAATTGCATATCTGCATTATTTTCAATAATATCAATGTTGATAACTCTAAAGACATGTCTATTTTAATTAAACCAACAAACGTAAACTAGCTTTTATTTACTGAATATTATCCTAGATCATAATGTACTTGAAAAATAGTTAGAGGAGTTTTTTTTTTAATTTCTGAGAGTATATGTAATTTATATAGTGCTTGCTTGTTTTTAAGCCAACTAAATAGAGTGCTTTACAAATTAATTTTAGCAATACCATCTGAAAGTAGAAAAAAATCACGCATCTTTAACATACATTCATAAACGCACATAAATGTACAGACAGACACAGAGATCTTATAGCTTTCATTTTAAAATTGTAGCCTCATGGATATGGTAATATAAAACTCACTAGTTTATAAAAGAAGTTGGATTTAAATTGTGTTTTGGCAAACGGAGTAAGTTAAGTTTACTTGCCCAGATGGTAAACTTTTTACTAATAGTTTTGAGGAAGACACTTACAATTTGTCATTTGCCTGAGTTCCAAATAACTTTTCCCCCTTTTGTTTTTCTTCTGATAAGAATTATTTTCCTAATGTTTGTATTCCAAAGGGATGGCCTAGATGAGAGTCCCTGGAGAAGGCCAGGTAGAACATTTACATCTCAAAGGCACAGAGAAAGAATGCAAATTTCTCCAAGAAGGACTTTTGTTTTCCAAGGCCAGAGTTTTTATCAGTCTTTTAAAATAAATATGGGAGATTAGGGCTTTGCAAAAAAGGTAGGTGAATTTTGAGTTGTTTCTGGAGCCAAGTTTCTGGTCTTACAAAGATTTGTTAAGATAAGGACAGTTGCTCTTAATTCCTCAAAGAATTGGTTTGCAGCCTAGATGATATCAAAGGGCTGATCCTTCCACCCAACCACATTATCTTCAATTTGCTTTTTTATGTCAGGGAGGAGATTTCCAACTAAGACAGAAATCAAAAGATTTTTATGTTCTGGATTTAGAACCGTTTGTCTTTGGAATGTTTTAGTAAATTCTTTCACAAAGGCCTCAGAAGGTTTCTCTGTCCCTCTGGGTGCACAGTTTTAGTTTAGTTTAGGGAAGGAGGCTGAAAATATTTCTAGCAGTATTGAACAATCCCATGGACACAAGAGGTGTTTCCAAAGAAGGTGCAAAAATATTACTCTCCCAAGATGCAGAGCACTCCCCAAGACAGCCAAATAGACAGTCCCCCTGAATGCTGGCAATAGAGTAGCTGCAGATGGAGTTCTGCCCACATTGCTGATGGTTACCAAGCTGAATCCTCAGGACACAAAACAAGACACACAAGAGGGGAGCACCTGTCACCGGGAGAGGAAGGATCAATAATCAATGGGTCTGAATTTGGAAAGAATAGGACCACATGAAATTTTATTTTTCTCTTTCAACAGGGTGTTACTGAACTCAGGTCCAGCTGCTCACCACTCAGAAACCAAGACTTGGGAGAGACAATTGTGATAGAAAGGAAAGTTGCTTTTAATCAGAATGCCGGCAATCCAGGGCGACGGTGAACTCAGTGTCTGCAAAAACCAACTCCAAAGATTCTGTTCAGCCATGAAAGTTTTAAAGGGAAAAAGGGGGTATTTTAAAGGGAAAAATCTCAGTTAATCACTGAGACAAGGGATCAGATTTGTCACCATCCTCCCTTCCTTTAGGGGTTCTGTTAGACAGATTACCTCACTAGTGCTGACCCAAGTAATTCCTGATTGACTGGTTTAAGATTCCATTCCATTCCTGAGAGAGGCTGAAACTGTAATTAAGTGAGGTATTAAGTCTTGGTTTAATGATATGGGACATATCAAAAGTGACTCAATTTGGGTGTTTTGTCTCTTTTTTAACACCACTGATCAATTTCTGCCAGTCCACATTCTGCCTGCTAGTACCCATGGAACCCTTCAGTAGTTTGTCTGTGTGTGTGTGAGTGTGTGTGTGTGTATTTTGCAGCTGTTTTGGGGTTGTTGGAATCAGTATATAGTAGATGGGGAAGTATTAAAGTTATGCAATTTGTATACAGAAATGATAATATTTTCCGGGCTTCCAGGAAGAAATACATAGCTATCCTTTTGAGGTTTATTTTACGTTCAGAGAAAATTTGAAACTAATCAAAGTAAATAGCCTGTGTCCACTTCCCATCACAAACCACTAGACTGAAATGGTATGAAAATAACAAGATATCATTTACTCTTTCTTTTTGGGTACCAGGAACATCTTACAGAGAATTTGGGTAAATTGTGCTCTTTCCAAAAAAAAAAAAAAAACCATGAAAAAATTGATTGATAAGTTAATATTTATTGATAGCCTATTCTGAGCTAGGAGTTACAAAGTATTCAAAATAAGTCATAGACCCTGCCCTCAGGGGGCTTAACCATCATTGAGAAGACACACAGAAACATCAAAGTGTGAGTCCCAACATAAAGCATTTGCTAAGTACTAAAGAAGTGGTGTAGACCAGAGTTGGGCAATTTTTTTCTGTAAAGAACAGATAGTAATTATATTAGGCGTGCATTTCTTATGGTCATTGGGCTAGCTCCACTACTCAGGTCTGCCCTTGCAGAGAGAAAGCAGCTCCAGACAGCACATAAGCACATAAATGAATGGGCGGGACTGTGTTCCAATAAAACCGTATTTACGAAAATAGACGGCAGGCTGGATTTGGAAGGAGGACCATGCTTTGTGGAGCTCTGGTTTAGACATTAAGTAGTGTGCATATTTAGAGAATTGAGAGAGTTTAACAGTGGGTAGAAAGGGAAGTCTTCGTGCAGTAGGAGGAGATTGAAGACTAAGCAGGAATTAGGTAGAGAGGTGATCTTCTGGGTGGGAACACTGTGAATAAAAGCTATGTATAATTGCAAGGCTTTGTGAGAAAATGGGTGGGAGTAAAATTAGAAAAAATGGGCTTCTCTGTGAAAGCACCCCAAGAGGGAAGGGCATTTGCACTTCTGACAAGCACTTGCTGAGAGATTAAATACACAATTTAGGTCCTGAGATGCATATTCCTAGAGCCATGGGGCCCAGTTCAGTTCCTTTTGCCCTTCCACCACGCTGCTTTTCTAGCCTATCTCTTTCTGTAGGATTGGCATTTCCCGCCCCAGGGCACAGAGATGTCAGCCTACAGGAAGAATGAAATTTGCTGTTGAGTACTGGGGTGAGTCACTTTGTGATGATTTTTCTATATGGTCAAGAGTGGCACACCAATCCAAGTGACGGAGGTACTTCTGAATGTCTGTGTCTCTGGTGACAAGAGCTCTCAGTTTAAGCAAACCCTTATGTCAAAGGGTGGCATTTCTTAAAGTGTATTAATCAGAACACTAGTCTGGCCAAATGATTCCAGGAAAAGGGGGTTCTATGGTATAAACAATGCTTTCTTTTGGATGTTGACCAGGTACATTGGTAAATTAAAGGGCATGAGAAGATCTGTTGCAAAGAAGTCTGTTTAACTTGTATAACCGTAAATTTCCCAAACACTTGACCACAGAACCGTTTCCCATGGAGCATCTGTGACCATCTCGTGGCACCCGTTTCGAAAAACAATGCTTTAAGGAAACTGATGTGAATATAAATATTGCTAACAGGTACTAGTTGTGGCTTCAAGTTAACATGAAAGACAAAATGGGGGAGAGAGAATATAAAAAAATTCAGATAACTCAAGCATGGATTGGAATACAACCTTCTTATTTGTTGCACCCATTTGAATTCTGTTTGTCCCAACCTACCCCCAGCATTCTAGTTTCAGGTGAACAGGAGTACTAGAGTGCTGAGATAGGAAAGCAAAAAATGGGGAGCAGGAAATTTAAATTTATTTTCTTCTTCTTTTTTCTTGTTGTTGATGTTAAACTTCTGTCTTTGTCCCCTTCTTCCAAGTCCTTCTGGAGCCTTTGTTTGACTGAAAGCATGAAAATGATTGTCATCTGGAGCTATTCACGGCAGGCGGAACTGAGCTTAGAGGGAAAACAAATGTATAATTAGCAAGAACGTAAACATCCCCATCCAAGCCCAACTCTCCTTCTCTGTAGGGCAGACGAAGAGATGTGCAGAGGAGCTAGGCAACCCAGAGTCTCATTGAAGTATCTGGAGGATTCAACTGGGAAATTCTGTGCAATTTGCTGCAAACAAGTCAGACATTACAATCTAATTAAGTATAACCCTATGTTGAAGAGGATCTACTTAGCATTTCATAGCATTTCCTTTTCCTTCTCTATTTTCATTTCTTCTATGTGCTTCTGAAACATCCTTTCTAATTTTTATGCACTGTCCTGCTGTCTGGTTTTGTCAGCTTCTTCACTTGGCACGTAAGGATCTACTGTGTAACAAGTATCAGCGAGTCAGTGAAGACTTCGACATGATCCTCACTGTTGAGAGGCTGATATTCAATATGGCCAGAGAGACACAGAGGTAATAAATGCAGTCAAATGTTTAGATGTTATGTTCAATATCTGCATAGGGGTAAGAATGATGCAGGAAAAATGGATGTGGAGTGTGAGGAGGGCCGTGTCCCAAGTCTCAGCTGAGTCCCTGGGATGTCAAGTGTGGATCCTTGGCTTCAAACAGGAAAGAATTCAAGAGCAAGCCACAGCTGAGTAAACGTAGATTTATTCAGAGAGATGCATATTCCACAGGCAGAGTACAGGCTGTTTCAGAAGGCAAGATCAAGGCCACGAGGTGTGGGGGCTGGGTGCTCAGATTAGAGTAAAAGTAGGTACACACTCCATAGACAGAGTGTGAGCCATCTCCGAAGATGAGGGAGAGAGAGAGGCGGCCACGAGGCACAGTGTTGCTAGTTTTCATGGGCTCGGTAGCTTCATATGCTAACAAGTGGGAGGACTGTTCCAACTACCCTGGAGAAGGGGCTGGGATTCCCAGGAATTTGGCCACTGCCCATTTTTTGACCTTTTATGGTCAGCCTTGGAACTGTCATGGCGCCTGTGGGAGTGTCATTTACCATGCTAATATATTACAGTGAACGTACAATGAAGCTCAAGTTCTACTAGAAGTCAAATCTCCCGCCATCTTGAGCTTCAAGGCCTACTGGGGGTTGAATCTTCCACCATTTGGTTGTTAATTGTGTCATTCCTTGAATGGTTGTGCCCTGCCCCCTTCCCTCCTGTCTCGGGAGGATCCAGGGGAAGCAGTTGCGGTTCTACCTGGATATGCCAGGGGAAGTTTCATGCCGAAGATGACCTTAGAACCAAATCTTTAAGAATGAGCAAGGAGGGTGTAGATCAAACAGAAAGGTACTCACATCCTTCAAATATGTGTTGCTGGTTAGTTCCATGTGCAGTTGGATGATCAGCAAAACCTCAAGCCCACCCCATCCCTTTACTACCTTGTAGATAAGGGAACTTTATCATCAGGGACCTTCAGAGTGAAGTGTGTGAACCCAGGATGAGGGATGTTCAAGATGATCCACTAGAGTGTAGAAAGGAAATGTCCGAACTTTAAAGATGTTATCTCATCTCTTCGAAACTTCTGTTTTTGAAATTTCTATTTTTGAGTTTTATGATGTGTCTATGAATATCATTGTCTATGTTTATGACTTATAAATAAATATAAATTTATTGAGGGGTGCAGGGTGCATTTTTTTACTGATGCGGTGCAGGATCCAAGAGCTTGTAGACCACCTGTATGTATTATTCATCTAGGAAGTGGTTGCAAATATCTTAGATTTTATCTTTATTCAATAGACTATTCCTGAGAGTTTTCTTAGACATTATTTTTTTTTCTTTTAGTAACAGTAACACACTATTTTATGCCTCTAATATGTTCCAGGTTCTGAACTAGGCAATTTGCATAAAGTACCTCAGTTAACCTTATAATAGTACTAATAGTATAGGAAAACTAGCCCAGGATGTGATTGAAAAACTGAGGACCATAAAAGTTTAGTAATTTCCTCTAGATTAAAAGAGGCAGAGCCAGGGTTGAAATTACACGTAGTCTGACTTAAATGCCCATGTGTTGAACGATTAACAGTCGTCTTTTTAAGGTCAACAAAAATAAGTTACTAACATGCTTGCTTTGTTTTGTTGGAGGTGGTAGAAATTAAGTATTCATAGCCTTTTGCACCTATAATTTTTCTATGAAAATGCATATTCCTGTAAGCAAAAGTGAACTCTGATGCTTATTAGGTTATTCATCCTTTTATAATTGCATTTGGTTTTTGAAAATGTGTCTCTTCTTTGACTAGAAAGAATTACCCATCTGTGGTAATTTATCATTAATAGAACACTTATTTAGTACTTATTATGTGTCAGAGATTAAGTCCCCAGTTAAGTAAGAACTCAGAGTAATAGCTAGCAGGTCATGAAGTAAGAATTCTAACCCAGGCAGTCTCTTTGGCTTTGGAACCCATGCTATTAACCATTAAGCTATGATCCCGCCCCATAGAAGGGCACCCAGTTTTCTCAACAAGAATGCTTATTGCAGCATTGTTTGTAATAATGAAAACCTGAAAGCAAACTAAATAGCCATCAATAGCAGCCATCATTATATTCCATTCCCTGTGGCAATCCATGTGGAATGGAATACAGTAAACACGATGCAGCCAGTAGAAATGCTAACTGTTTTGGTTTCTTGGGGCTGTCATAGCAAATTAACCCTTACTTGGTGGCTTAAAACAAAGGAATTTATTCTTTCACTGATCTGCAGGTCAGAAATCCAAAATCAAGGTATCATCAGCGTCAGACTGCTTCTGAAGGCCCTAGGAAAGAATCCTTCCTCTCATCTTCCACCTTCTCGTGGCCCCAGGCGTTGCTTGTAGCTACGTCCATCCAATCTTTATCTCATCTTCATATGATCCTCTCTCTGTGTCTGCGTCCAAATCTCCCTCTCCTTTTCCTTAAAAGGACACCAGTCATTGGATTTAGGGCCCATCCTAAATCCAGGATGATTTTATCTGTGGACCCTTAATTAATTAAATTTGCAAAGACACTCTCTTTCCCAGTAAGGTCACATTCTGAAGTTCTGGGTGGACATAAATTTGGGGGGACCCTATTCAACTCACTATATTAGTTGAAACCTATATTTATTGAAATGAAAAATGATATATTATTAAGTAAAAAATCCACGAAATTGCAGTATGCTTAGCATGATTTCATTTTTATAAAGAAGTATATGTTAACCTGTGTGTATACAACACACAGAAACATGTTTAGAAGAGCGTACACCAAAATGGTAATACTGATTATCTCTGTGTAGTAGCATTATGTGTGATTTTTGCTTGTCTATCATTTTGTATACAATCTGAGTGTTTTGCTGTGAAGAAAAAAATCATCAGAAAAACACTTTCTATTTTTTTTTAAACAAATCTATATTTGACTCAAAAATTCCCAAACAGTATAATGACAAGAGTTTGAAACCCTGTTGGTCTAAAACTTTTGATGCTTACAGAACATCACCTGGGGGGAAGTCATTAGAAAGGATTTTGCTTTTTGTTTGCATGGAAAACCACTTTATCTGCTGTGTTCCTAATCGCAAGTCTTTTGTCATCCCCACCCTCATCCCAGTGCAATGACTACAAAAAGCCTCTAAACTCAATTTTTTACCTCTTGGTTAGAATCATACATCTTTTCCTCCACAGAATTTTCAGATATTAGGCAAAGGGTTTTAAAAGATTTCTACAGTATGAATCAATATCCCTTTAATCTTTTTTTTTTTTTTTTTTTTTTGGTTTCTCACTTTTTAAAAACTTTATTTAGTTTTTGAAGTACAGTCAATTACAATGTGTCAACTTCTGGAGTACAGCAAATTGTCCCAGTCATGCATATCCATACATATATTTGTTTTCATATTCTTTTTCAACATCCCTTTAGTTTTTCCATGTGCAAAACCTCAACTTCCAATATTGTGACTCAAAGAAAATACTGTCACACTTCTTTGCCTTCTCTTATGGTGGTTGCCCATCTCTGAATGCATAGAAGTTAGCCAAGAAAACATGTGGTTATCTGAAAGACAAATTTCTCTATACCTTTTGAAAATAAATTATTTCGTTCCCATAATTGCCTAATGTTTTATGAGAAATTGAAATGCTTTTCCCAGTATGTCTGTTTTGTATTTGCGGCCAATCTGCTGCTTTTCTCGACCCACTTAGCATTGATCCATTACCATCAGCTGTCTGGTTGGGATTGCTTCGCTACTTGCTATCTCTGCAGTCAGAGTTCCAGTCCTTTGGGAGGTTCTGACTATTTTTGTCATCACCTTCGCAATTTAGTTTCATGTTTTGCAACATGAAAAATACTTTGGGAGGCTCTTCAAATTGCGAACAGTGTTGAGAATGTTAACAGACCCAGACGGTCAGATTTACCATGAGGTCCTTACCAGGCTGAGCACTCTCGGAGGGCGCGCACTGCGTTTGTCTTCCTTCTTATACCCCTATGCTTGTACCCAGTCTGGCCCACAGCTCTCACTCAATGAGCTTGCTTATTTGGCTTCCAAAACTCTAGACTTCCTATCAGCCTCATTAGGCTGAAACTCAGAATCTTTTTCCACCAGGGATGGGTAGTGACAGTGCCTAGCGGAGCCAGAGGAGAGAAAAGGCCGGCAGATTCTCCTTTCCTTGCTTCTGAGTATGCAAATTTGTCCCTGGGATAGAGGTCCAGTCTTGGCCCTCAGCTCTGGGCACACGCGCTTTTAGGCTATGATTTAAAGATGCAAGGAGACCAGCAATAGGAGAAGGAGTTTCTTCAGTGAATATGAAAAGGATTAAAAATCCAGGATATAGTGCCAGTCCCCAAGCCATCCCGCCCTAGTCATCAGCCAGGCAAAGCGGGCAGAACCACCTCTCTCCCTCTGCCCCCACCCCGTGCTGTGCACATTCTTCAGAAGGATGCTGTATGTGGACCTTGGGGTTGGCCAGTCCGCCACAGACCATGTCCACAAGCTCCCCCACCCCCCAATCTCTGGGAGCCGTGTTGTGATTGATTGCATTTAACCATTATCTTGCGAGTGTGCGGTGAGGTGGTTGAGGATAACGGGAGCCTAATGATCGCAGGTTTTCTTGAAAGCAGGCACAAACACTGGATCCCATTTGTCCTGCAGGGACTGCGAGAAGCCCAGAGGAACTTTGGCTTATACAATGGGGGCAGCTGCTGCCTCAGTGCCAGGGGTAATTCCTTCCACAGAGGTAGTAAGACAGAGTTTTAAGTGTAGGGGAAAAGCCCTATCTCTTTCCCTGGCCATATAAAAGATGGGGAGTGCCAAAGCTGGCTGAATGCTCATTTTGTGACTGCTGGCATGACTGAACTTGGCATTGTTTTAGCAATCGTCTCTCAGAAAAAGGAGGTAACCTTGGTTAGAAAGGAGTACCCATCCTTGGGCAGCTCCATCCAGAAGCATCCTTAGACTGTTAATGTCAGGAGTAGAACCCACCTCCCTGCTGGAAGAATAAAAAAGAAAAGACAGCAGCTGAGTCCATTGGGATGCTGAATTACTGAACAACATTCTGCAGAACTATTGGAGCAGGAAAGAAACGCCTGTGTTGTTTGCATCATTTCTTGCTTCAAAAGAAGAGAAGCTAAAAAACAAAAACAATAAAGACAGATGTAAAATTTCTGTTTCCAGACTCCCAGTTGACACAGATAGAATCTGAAAAATAAAATAAAATCTTATTGCAAAAACAGCAAAACTGCCAAAGAGGGGAGAAAAGTAACCTCAGATCTGCAAGAAATATCAATCTTCAAAGTCCATTATCCAAAGACCTTTGTACATCAATACTTGATTTGAATTATGGAGCTGGGTTGTACCTTCATTTACATGGCATTTCCCCGAGTAGCTAGATAATATCAATACCTTGCATTTATACGGCGATCATCTTCCCAGATGGCTTCATTAAATTGTATGTTTTATGAGACCCACTGAAATGTGGTCATCTCTGAATGAGAATGATGCTCCCGGGTAACTCGGGGCAAGGGGAAAATCGTGTTTTGCATTTATGGTGTCTTTCTATCAGTGATCGTAAAAATCTTCAGTTAGCAAGCCTTGCCTGAGCATCTGTGTGGGCAGAGCCTGAGACAAGGCTCCGCATGGTGACATACGGAAGATTACAAGGCGTGGTCCCAGCCCTCCAATACCTCAGTCTCCATTAAGAACTGTTTTTCCTTTTCACCAATGTGAAAACTTGAGGCCAGAGAAACTTAGGGAATTGGTGGAGATCTGATGGTATATTTTTCCAGAAATGAGAATCCTTATTTCCAGGTTTGGATGTGAGTGATTTTTGATAATAACACCTAAACATGTTTAAAGTATTTCAAACATGTATTTAAGTGGAATGGTCAAGGCTTTGGTTTTACTTAAAGAAGAAAAGACCAACCCCAAAAAAGGAAAATGAAGAAGTGTCTCTTATGTTGTCAACCTAGATTATAAATATTACTAAATATCTAAGGCCGTGATAACTGCCTTTAGGGACAGAGGAAACGCAGGATTCCAACTCCGAAGAGCTTGGCTGACTTGGGAAGTAAACGACTGCATATCCGTGGCGATTTCAAGGAAACAGGAAACCTCACTCATCTCTTGGATAAAGATTCAGTTTGTTGGCTTATCTCTCTACCTTGTACAATTGCAAGTGCCCCCAGGAGAAGTAACACATTAAGCCATGCCCAGCACAATGCTGGGCACACGACACTCACTCTGTGAGGATTATGAGGAATTTACATTGTGCGGATAAATTTATCATAGCCTTCCTTGAGAACTTAGTTTTAATGAGTTTGGAGGGGGAGTTGGGTGGAGAGGGTAGGAGTAACAGATGCCAAAAAAGGGAAGAAGAAATAGTTAAGGGTGAAAAGAAAGCAGAAAAGAGAGCCTGTGGGACTGGGAAAACCTCGTCTTATGATCTCTCTTAGGGACTGCAGCGATGTGTCATGTACTATATATTTTGAGATATGGGGATATGAGATTCTTATACTTAAAATACCTATGAGATTATACATCGTGGTAGAAGTCCCAGCTCTAATACTGACCTGCTTGGGATTTGGGGCAAGTCTCCCTTACCTGGGTCTTAGACATCCCATCTATTAAGGGGATACACTGAATGATGCCTAACATAACTTTCTATACATGGCATTCTGCTTTTCGATTTAAGTGAGAATATGGGACTATTTAGAACAAGAACTAGAGAAGCAATTATCCTGATGTTTGCTTAGCTTGGTGAAGAGACGGGATAATGTTAAAAATCAAAGGTTTCGTGAACCTTTCTTAATGTACTACTATAGCATTTGCAGCCCCTCAGTCTACTGATCAAAATATATTGGGTTCTATCCTGTCAGCGTTACGAGACCTTAGCCAACTTCAGATGCATTTAGAACAATGGGTGATTCATCTCCCGTCTACGTTTCTGTATATTTCTTCTTTCCTAAGCTGAATCTTCTTCAGGGCTGTCTAACTTGTGGTTCTCTCAGTTGGTAAGGACTTTAAAAAATTTGTAGTTAAAAATGAAACTGTTACCCGCAAAGCATTTTAAATTCCCAAAACTTTCCCCACAAAGTAAAAGTGCTAAATTATATATTAAAATTGGAAGTGCTAAAAGAATTCAGAGAGTAGAAAAATCATAATAGTCATGCGGAATCCAGGGAAAGCTTGAAAGTAGAAATGGGGCTAAAAGTTTGGCCTTGAGGACATTTTAGACTGGAATTGTTGGAGAAAGGCTTTCTACTCTAAGGGTATCTTACAAAGAGCAGGACTTCCAAATGTAGGTCTAAGGGCCATGCTGGCCCAAGGGGAAGTTTTCAATGATCCATGACTGTTAAGAAAAGTCATAGTGAGTACGTCTGAAAATGAAATGTAGCAATTTAAAGGACTGTTCTTTATTTTGAGATAGTATCCTTCTTTCGCTTTAGTGGTAACATACCCTTTTGTAAAATGATACAGGTCGTGGGTAGCAGATGTTTTTATATTGTGGCGTAATGGCATCAAATTTGGTCTCCGTTTGATGGTCTCTCTCATTCCCTTTGAAATTTTACTAGCCCGTGACATCCAAGATTTGGGCACCACCAGTTAGGTGACCGTTCCTGATATGTGACCTTTATCGCAGCCCTCCCTTATGTAGGCCAAGAGGCCGAGTACGGCTTTCTAGCCGGAGAGAGGACCACTGTGTTTTAAGATTTTCTTTCCCTGTTCCTGTGACTGGCAAGGCTTAGCCACGATGTGGACAGAGTTAAGCTTGCTCTGCTGGACCTACAACGTGTCCCGGGTCTCTGAACGACCTCGCACCCTAGACAACACCATGTGCTCTGTTGACTTTGACTGTATTTTTGAGCTCTATGCCACATTGGCAGCAGGAGAGCTGCCAACCTGTTTACCCAAGTCCCTGCTTTGTATTGATTACATAAATCAATACTATTTCACAACCCTTCCTCACTCTGTTGATGGAGAATGCTTTGATCGTTGGATCTTTACTTTAGTAAAGGCATGAAGAATTCTTTCTCACAAGCCAGTCTTGAGTATTTCAAGTGCTTCTTCACTCTGACATATGGGGTGGGACCACCCCTCGAAGCCACCATGTAAACATTCACGTCTCTCTGGAGGAAACATGTGTGGGGACACAGTTTTTCAGTAGAAAACTTTATGGTTTTCTCTTTGTCCTCGTGTCTTCTGGCCCCTTACTAAGGAATCCATATAAGAAAATTTTATTTGCTTTTTATGGGGGGGGTGGTAATTAGGTTTATTTATTCATTTATTTTTAATAGAAGTAATGGGGATTGAACACAGGACCTCGTGAATGCTAGGCATGTGCTCCACCACTGAGCTATACCCTCCCCTCCATATAAGGAAACTGTAATGATGATGCTAGGACTCGAACTGTGAAAAAAGTAGTGAATTTTCTATATTTTAATTGATGTTTTGCTAAATATTTTAGTATTTATATTTTATTACGTATTTTAATAGATGACAAATTTTCTACCTTTTTAATCAGCTCAGTATAATCTTTGAGCTGATATGGGGTAAAAAAAGATTTTAGAAACACAAACTCTGGTTTCACATTTCTCAATTCAAAGATGAAGGACACTAAGGCCCAGGGCAGGTAGTGACCAGCTCAAGGTCACCCAGCCGCTTAGCCCAAGTGCAAGGACTTGAAGTTGATCTAGTGCTCTCTCTCCTACCTCCCTCCAAAACCCCAGTGGAATTGAAATCATTGCAATAGCCACTGCCAAGTACTTAACAATGGATATTTGATGGTGGTCCTTTAAGTCTGTACCAGGGTGGTTTTCAGTTTTTCCCTTCATCAGCACAGGAAGGCAAGGACATCACACTGACTCTAATATTTCATGCTTAGCTCTGGATTCCCTTGGTTTTATATTTCTGACTCTTCCCTCCGTTTCTCGTAGGGCTTTATGATTTAATTTAATTTCAGCTTATGGCTGGCTTTGGTACCCAGAAAGAGTGGTAATTTGTCCTTTAAATTATTCACCCAGGGGAGTCAGTGTTCTTCGAAAGCGAGGGCGGGGAGAACCCAGAAGCTTCGTCCCCTCAGAGGGATACATGACACACACTGACACCTCATTCACTTGTTCTCCTGCCACCACACCTTATCTCCTGTGTTCAGCCCTGGTTCCTATAATACCTTGTTTTTCTGCCGAGCATTTCACATTCACAAATAAAGCAATTTACAGAGTATTTACACACTGACTGGTGACTAATTATATACGTGCAAACACTGCAATCATTCTGGACAAACAGCATTCCTCTACATTAGGTTCTCTGTAGGAAAGTGTCTGAGAGTTATTTGCAGAGAGAAATTTGGGGCAACAGTCTTGGCTCTGACATTCAATTTTTCAACGTCCGGGAGTTTATATAATCCAGGAAGCACCTCTGGACTGTGGCGCTCAGGTCTGAGCTCGGGGCTGGAAGGGTTATAAAAGGAAGGGGAAAAAAAAAAAGGGTGATGATGACCCTGGTGGATCTTAACGAAAATTGCTAATAAAACCAGGCAATGATGCGTGCAACCACTCACAAAGAACACAGGATGTTATAAAGTCACCTGCCGAGGTGTTTGGTACAGATGGACAGGTGCTGTTTTATGCAGAACTGGAGTACAGGATGGAGGAGACTGTAGCCTTTTTTAAGCTAAAAGGATAAGAGATGAATAATGTTCAGAGCTAATTTCTGAGCGCCTACCCTGTGCTAAATTCTTCACATATTCTCTCATTTAATCCTACTGTCATTTACTCCCACTGTCATTTCCACTTAGCAAATACATGTACTAAGTTTTACTAAGAAGTAAAAAAATGTTCTCCAGATTACCTGGATAGCTAGTAAGGGAGAGTAGGAATTACACCCAGGTCTGTCTGACACTGAACCACGCCGTTACACCTTCCCCACCCTAAGAGAAGGGTGACAAGCATTGTTAAAAGGCAACTATCTAGTACATAGACACGCACTATACACACACACACACATAAATATATGATTGGCAAATCAGAGGAAATTCTCTGCTACTTTTTTCAGCCCCTTATAAAAGCAATATACACTTTTAGACAACTAGATGTCTAGCTTAAGTTCAATTAGAGCTTCGAATACACGTATTACCTCTGGGAGACTGAAAGCTCTGTGAGCCCCTCATGTGTGAATTCAATTTGAATGGAGGAGTGTGCAGATCTGGAAGCACAGTGCGGTGAATGAGCAGGAGAGAAATCTCTTAGAGAGCACCTTGCTATGTTTTTTGACCTCAAATTGTGTGGGCCCTTGTCATAATTAATAGCGAGTGTTGCCACTTTCTTCTTGGTCTTTATCATTGCCTCCCTGACAAATAGTTTATAGTCTGTAATCTTCCCAGCGGTCTTCTCCCCCTGATGTTTTATACCTCTGTGACTTTGTCTCAGAGTTTTGTTTTGCATTTGCCTGCTCATCCATGGTGACCTTGTTTGGGCTTTGTTTAGTTTATTTGTTGCCTGATGATACATACCGAGCCTTACAGGGACCATTGGACTTTATATACATTCAATTTATTGACTGCAGTCATCACTGCTTCCCAACAGGCCCCAGGCCAAAACTAAACGATGAATGCCCTTCTCACTCAGAGGTTCCACCTATCCTGGTTCCCATCTGCTCTCCTCTTGGGCCATATGTTTTTTGTTTTGTTTTGTTTTGTTTTGTTTTGTTTTGTTTTGCAGCCAGCAGTGATCTTACTAATCGTCACAGCTTGAAGCAATGTGACCATGAGAATGCAGGTTAGTTTGCCTGCTTGTGACTGGATTGCTTCATAAGCACTTCTGTCACTCCTTTTTGTTTTTTCTTTTTCTTTCCAGTTTGTTTGAATGTGATATAAGAGCTCGCCAACAATTAAAACTTAAAATCAAGCTAAGGTCAGTAGTGGCAGAAGACATTTAATGAGTTTGTATCAAGAACATAAGCATCCTTATTATGAAATCACCCCACATTTGTAGCTACTACTGAATAGTGGGTGACCTCAGTGCAGAGTTAGAAAATGATAAAGAACTTATATTGACTATTCTGGGCATATTATCAAGGAGATGTAACAAAAGCTTTTTCTACAAATATACCAAGAATTATCTATTAAGGTCTCAGAGCCTGTCAAGCTCAGACAGCAGAAAAGTTTTCTTCTACATAATCTAAAAGATTTAGAGCATGGTCCTGCTCTAGGTCAAGATGAATTCTATGGAAAAAAAAAAAAAAAAAAGCACCGGGTTGGAATCAGAAAATCTGATTTCTATTTTGACCCAACCGTTAGTAAACTTCCACAAGTCCTTTACCATTGTTAGCCTTCCCTCTCCTCACAGCACTGACAAAGGGCATACAAAGATGCTGCACTCTGGGTAAAACAAAAGCCTCCTTTCCTTGATAGAACTTACTTCATTCTCATGGACCACTGCCCCAGGCTCTTCCAACCCCAGCAATTAGGTTGTGTGTTCACCAAGAGTCCTCTGTGATTGTTACCAGTTGTGTTGCTGAAATTACATAAAGTGAATGCAAAAATTCATAGTCAGACAAAGTGAAAATATAAAAAGGATGGTTTTTGTTCCTACAACAGATAAGTTAAAAGCTCTGGATTCTTGGTTAAGGTTACTGTTACTAAAGAAACTTCCAGATGTGTTAGAGGTGGGCTGGATATTTGGAAATGACTGGACAAACATTGAGAAGGGTTCAGCTCACCAGCATTTTGGACCCTACCAGTCTCTGACCGCTATAAACAAAATCAAAGACATAAAGTTTTTGTATTTATGGAGCTGGATGAATTTGGAATGCAAATTTACCCGAGAGCCAGGGTTTGGCTACATTTGCACATTTTGTATGTTTTGCTTTTGTACTTTTTTATTTCCCAATGCGCCACTCATCTCCCCCTTGAGCGAGGGGTGGTATTATGTCACATCATTCTTATGTCAAAGCTGCTGTTCTCTGGGGTCCTACTTTTTACATTTGAGGTCTCTGCCTCTTAAATTTAGCAGACTCTAAGATTTCACATTGTCTCTCATCTGAAAAGTCTGTCGAAACAGAATTTCAGTTTTCCCAATCAGTAATCAGCCGCTTCCTTGCTCTGCTTAGCTTTCTGGGGTCCCATTTTCCCTTAGTTTTTGGTCTGCCAATCCCTCTTTTTCTTTTCAACTCTTTGATGCTTTTAAGGTGATACTTAAAATACATCTGTATAATCACGGCTTTCAGCTGGAGGCTTTTTCTGTACAACCTGGCCCACAGTACATGCTATAGACTTCCTACAAGTCACCTATCTATGATTCTTGCTGAGAAACCCAGCTGCCTTCTGAAATTGGCACGTCCCGCTGGAAGAGGCTGGTGCCAAGTCTGACAGCTTAGAAAGCCATAATTCAATTTTTTTTCTAAAGTAAAACTAAAACCTCAGGGTTCCTTTGCATTACATAATTCAGTCTCCAATATGCCAAAACAGCTAATACATTTTAGGTGGACAAATTGGTGGTAGGTAATGATTTGGCCTCCATTTCTTGATTTTTTTTTTTTCCTTACCTTAGTATTCTGAGGAAGCTAAATTTATGTAAATCATCGAATACAGTGCTTTCTAGTAAAACTTCATGTGGTGATACAAATGTTCTATAAACCGCACCGCCCACCCTGGGCCTTTTGCTCTCTTGAGGTGTGGCTGGTGTAACGGAGGATCTGAATTTTTACGTTATTTTATTTTAATTGCTGTAAATAGCTGCATGTGTCTAGTGCCCGCTGTATTAGTGCAGATTCTTTTTTTTTTCATTCTTCAATTTTATTAGGTAGAATTGTTACAATTTGACTGCACATATATAATATATTGCATGTAAATACCTATATACAATATACTGCACTTTTTTTTTAAAGTTTACATATATGTACTGACCATTGTTTCTAAGAACGGTTTAGAGCTTTAGCTTTTTAAACTTACATAGTTATCAAAGGAATAAAGCCAACCACAAAATAAGAACCAACAGAATGCGGTAATCCAATCATAAAGGACAGTCATATGTGCTTACACATATTCAAGAAGTCAATCATCCACGTTATAAATAATAAGTAGTTCATTTTCGACAGTGCAGATTCTAAGACAGATTTCTTTCTGCTATTTCAGGATAAACCCCTGTTATATAAGAATGCTACATAAAAATAATTTTGTGACCACGGTCTTCTCTTCAGAAGCTATGTAGTTCATGAAACTAAAATAACAGCAACCACTATTGCCACGAAATAACAACAACAGCAAAATGTTAATTAACCCAGCAAATATTTATTGAGCTCATATTATGAACCAGGCACCACGCTGCAAAGGGTGTCCTATACCTGATGATCCCTCTGCTTTCTGTGTAGATGAGGATTAAGTGGTTGATGATAGAAGACTTTATAAACAACTTTCAGTGTAAAATACAACTTCATTACTTCAAGTTCCCATTAGCATATTAGGGAGGAATGTTTATTTGACAGTATACAGTGTAGCCAACTGCTAGCTCTGTGAGATGATCTGAAACGGGGAAGAAACCAAACATTCCATGGGGCAAACTGTGTCCTGGAGTATCACAGGGTCTCAGAATTCCCACACTGACAATATCTGTTTAATTTGTTCTAATCCAATGCTTACCAACTATGAGCATTGAATCCCCACAAAATACCTGTTAATATTAATTCCATGGAATACATTTTGGGAATTGGAGATTTATACTAAGGAATTTTACAAGGCATAGGTAAGCAGAAACACTGGGTAACCTACATCATGGTTTTTTTTCCAAGTGGTGTTTGCGGATCTTCAGTGGGGGCTTGGATATATTCTCAGGAGCCCCTAATTTTACTGGAGAATTCTGAAATGATGTGATTTTAATTACACGATAACGTCCAAATATTAACACAAGCATATTTTGAATCATGTTGGTAAACATATTCTAACAGAGTAATCTACATGATTTCTCTTAAGATTGGCTTCTAATTGTCTCATACTGATTAAAAAAAACAACAGAGATGGATTTAAATGATCACTTGCCCCAAATGAAGACCAAACAACGGTAGGGTTAATTGTACAAATAAAGGTTTAATAAATGGAAGTAGTGAAAGAATTGAGCCATCACATGATAAACAGTAATAATAGCATGTTATATCTCAAAATAATTTGTTCTGTAGCAACTATTTCAATATATTTGAAACGTTTCAGTTTCAAAAAAAGCACCTTTTACATTACTGTAATTTGAAGCTTGCTTATTTTATGCTTTTGTTCATATTTACTTTGCAAATGTTTTGGTTTATAGATGTTTATGAGTTAAGTCTAAGAATTTTCTATCTAGTTTCATGTTTAGAACATTATAATTTTTGTTGGCTTGAGTAATATTATGATCAAAATAACTGAAGTCAAAACTAGGGTTACATACAAATTATTTTTGTGTGGAAGCACTGTGCTGGGATATTTCTGTTACATTTCTCAATGCACTGTATAGCATTCTTAAATATTTAGCCAATATTTAAAATTGGTTTGCATTCCATGTCTCTGCATCATCTGTTAAATTTGCTGTGTGGCCAGGGAAGTTCTGGAAAGTATTAAAATCTCATCACGGATAATCATGAGTTGACTGTGTTTCATATCACTGCAGATAAAAATAGCTTTATTGAACTACTCAAATACGGCAATGTCAGGTTTTGTGGATTTTTTTCCCTCTTGATCTCTATTGTCTTTTAAAAAAATTCCATACACAGCACACGCACTATGCAAAGCATGCTTTCAACGACCGCCTGGAAGTCAATGTTTCCAGATCTCTATTACTAGACCCATTTGCTCACTTGAATTCCAGATGCACATTTCCAGCACTCTCTTAGACATTTTAACCTAGATGTTCAACAAGTAGTTCAAACTCATTCAACCCCAGGTTCAATTCTTCTGTTCTCGTTCCAGATCAGTGATGACTTCCACTGGGCTCATCAAACTTGAAACCCTGAAGTCAGCTTCCACTCCTTTCCTGTCCTCACCCTCACAAGAGCGGTCAGCAAGTCCTGACGATTCCCTCCGTGCCCTCGCCATTGCCTTATTTCAGGCTTGTACCATCTCTCAGCTGATGACCGTGACAGCCGCCTACCTAGATTCCCTGACACACCAGTTACCTTCAATGCCAATCTTCAAACAGGAAGAACTTAGCTGATCTCACTGAGAGTTCTCAGCTGATTTGCTTCTGCCTATGGGAGCTGGCCTAATTTCATTTACAGAAACTTCTGCCTTATGAGGCTGTGAATTTGTTGAAGGTGAGGGCTCTGCCTTGCTCATTTTTTTTTTCTTACTTAAGTACAGTAAGTTACAACGTGTCAATTTCTGGTGTACAGCATAATGTTTCAGTCATATGTATACCTACATATATTCATTTCCATATTCTTTTTTATCCTGTTCATTATTTTTGTCTCAGTGTTTTATGAAGTTCTTTGCAAGCAACTGGTGCTACGTGTAGCTGAACGTTGACAGGGCACTAGTGAGGTGCTAAGAGCACATGTTTTAGACTCAGATCTAGGTTTAACTTCTGCTTCCTCTGCTACTTTGTTACTAAGTGACCCTGGGCAGATGGACTTTAAGATAGTGATTCTCAACTCTAGCATCTCATTAGAGTTATGCAAGGGATTTATTAAAAGGGCCCAGGCCCATTCTTCACCCCCAATTAAATTAGAATATATGGAGGGTGAGGCTCATGCACTAGAAATTTTAATAGACCCACAGGTGGTTTAATAGATCCACAGGTTAATATGCAGCTAGGGTTGTGAATCACTGCCCTTGGCTTTCATTTCTCATCCACTATATGGGATCTACTTTAAAGGGGTTGTGAGCATGTGAAATGAAAGGAATTTAGCATAATGTCTGGCATCTAGTAAGTCATGAAGTTAATACAAAACCTCAATTTGTAAACTTCCTCTTCTCAATTGCTAACCACTGGGTGCTTTGCCTTCCTTTCAATGCCTGGAACATATCAAACTTTTTTGCTTGTAATGCCTTTGTATTTGCAATTCACCCTGCTCTTAGCAGATCCCTCTTTAAGTCACACCTGAAGTCACGCATGGTCTCCAGGGATTCTCCTTTATGCTCCATCACAGTACGCAGATGTTCATCATCTTCGTAGCACTTGTCTCAATTCGAAATTAGGTATTAATTTAACTCTGTACTGTCTGTTTCCCCAACTATACTGCAAGCTTCACAAAGGCAGGGACCTCGTCTGTTTTGCTTTCTTCCTCAGGTCTGGCACCAAGTCCCCGGGATGTGCCAGATGTTCAGGTGATAGTTGTTGAGGGATGAATGGATTAATAATTGATCCATCCCATGATCTCAAAAAGGCAAAAATCCTTGACTTTTTCTATCCCACGACTCTATGCATTCCCACATTAAAACACCACAACCAAAACCCAAACTAGTCCTAGAAATGACAGCCTCTAGTGTTTTGGGTTCTAGCTATTGACTAGAAAAACTGCAATCCTTTTTTTTTTTGAGGGGGATGTTTTTAATTTGGGTAAGGCTTCCAAGTCCAAGGTTCTCAGAGGCTTATTCATCAACTCTTGGGCAATAATTAATGTTAGTCTAAAAATATCTTGCTTCAACAAGGCAAATAAACTTTTGTGGGTGTTTGTGCTAGCTAAATAAAGAGGTTTTTGTTTTCAAGTTTACCTTTTGTTCCATCCAGTTGAGAAACCAAACAACACGTAAGGTTAATAGACGAAATTTTTCTCTCAAGTCATAGAATTATCAAATCATTGATACTTTGGCCTGTGAAAAGGACCTCAGAAATAAACTAGACCAATCCCTCATTTTACAAATGACAAAAAAGCCTAGAAATATGAATTTATTGGACATGTTTATGCACTTGCTGTCACAGTATCAGGTTTCAAGAATCCTTGATCAGTGTCCTGTCAGCCATGTTACACCAACTTCAAATTAACCCAAAGTTATTCTGATTTTTCAGAGTTCATAATTTATATTCTGGCATCAAGTAATTTGAGATTTTGATATTTCTGTAATAAAAAGTACCTATTCCAAATTCATGAGCATGACATTAATATCTAATGTCTCAAATACCTGTCCACACTCCAGGCTCTACCATCTATTTCATATTTTTCCAACTCTGAGCTCTTCAAACCTTATTGGAAGAAGACAGTGGTTCTCTGTATTTCTCCTAAGGAATTTGTACTTTGCCTTATGCTGCAGTAGGGATGACTGTATTGGATGTAAGAACCTTAGGAGCTGGTGTCACCTGGTCCCTGATTTTTAGGTCTTGTCTCTCCTTGTAATCAATAAATATTTAAACCAAAACAAAGATCTTTCCAGGTTAGAAATTTTCCATAAGGATTTTCTTGGTGGCAATTTTTAAGTGTTTGAAAAAGCTAGGTAGAGAACGCATGGCTTGGGTGAACAGGACTTATGTTGCTTTAACGTGAGCATTATGTCAGGACATTCTGCAAAAATTGGCTCTTTTCTGGATGCTTTCCTCCTTTTTAAAGTTCCTCATCCATTCAGTACAATACACCCACAGCTTTTTTCTTCTTTTTTAACTGTAGTGTAAAAACGTACCGGAGGCAGATTTAAGAGCTATAAGAAACACCAGAGAAGACAAGAAAGTTTATATAAATACACACTTAGATGCATTTTGTTGCAAATTTAATTACTCCTTCAATTTTCAGAAATAAATGTAGCAATAAAAAGGTCAGAAACAAAAAAAGCCATCGTTTACCAGTTCAAAGTAGAAAAACAGAAAGGAATTTCACCAACTAACATTTCTTTGCAACACTCTTAAGCAACTAATCTAAGCCCAAACTTCATCTAAAACCTTCCTCAAGACCACTGTAACCTGAGTACAACCATGTTACGGTACTTCTGACAAATAAGGGGTTATAATTTTCTCTACTTTGTATTTCCCTCTTTGTATTGTACTTTGCATTTTCTCTACTTCGCTGTAAACCTCTATGGCTCTTCCTATAAAAATAACTCTCCCCAAACCGCTTTACCTGGTCAAACTTGGGGAATGATTACTAATGAAAGCCACATAAATTACTGTGGGATGGAGAAGAGAGAAATATTAATTATGCTCTTTTCCCCAAATAGCTTATGACTTAGGAAGGAAGGAAAAAGGTAATGAGTAAAGGCTGGCAAAACACAAAGGTACTGAGAGTCAACAACCTTAGCTGGAGGACCGGCGACCTGCGCTCCAGAGCCCTGATTTCGGCTCAGATAAGAGGGCCGCGCCTCCCGGAGGGTGTGCGTGTGTCGCTGCGCGATTCTCTGACACCGCCCACAGGGTCTGGGTATACGTCACAAGCCAGGACTGCTAGGTCAGCAAACAACAGTTGATCTGGCCGCCTCCCACCACTAGCCAGCCCACGCCTACAGCCAGCCGCTACCCTCGCAGAGACCGGAAGTCCTTTTGCCCCGGCTCGCAGGCCCACCCCCGCGCACCGGTGGGAACCGGAAGTTCTCCTGCCCCTATCGGCGGAGCGTGGACGCGTCAGCCGCACAGGCGCAGTAGCGCTCGGGCGGAGTTGTGGGAGGGGAGGAGGAAGCCGAGGAGGAAGCGGCAGAGGGGGGCGGGGGCCGGTCCCAGAAGATGGCGGAGGCGGGGGTGAGTTGGGGTCCCCCGGGGAAGCTCGGGTGACTTGGTGCTGAGGGAAGGGGCCTTGAAGAAGGGAGTGTTCCTCGGGAAGAGGAAGCATTTGCGTTTCTGCAGCCTGGGAACCCTGCTGGCAAGTGCGAGGAGCCAGGACACCAGATGGGGCCTGAAGCGCGAGGGTCTCAGCTTACTGGAGAGGGGTCGGTGAGATCCGGAAGGGAACGGCGGGGAGAGGTCCTAGGAGAGGCGCAGGCTCCCCGGACAGTGGAAGAGTGTCCGGAAGGACAGAAGGCTGGAGGCCGGCGAGAAGGGCGACCCCGGAGATCTGATGGGGTGGAGGTCGGCGAGCTGTCAGCTGTCAGGACTTGGGAGGCTCGTAGCCAGGGAAACCAGACTCAGGCTTGCGAGGGGGATGGATCCGAAAGGGTAGGTATGTGTAATAAGTTTAGAATCTGCCAAAAGGTATGCTGATACTGGGTTGAGGAGTAGGACTTTGGCATTGTGAATTGGAATAGAAACCTTTGGAATCGGCGTTTGGATTAAGCCAAAGAGAACTCTTGCCAGGACCTAGAAGTCGGTTGGTGATAGTTTCTGCGATTTTAGGGTTGGTCAGTGGAGACTGGCAATCCGGAAAAAGAAAGCAGTGTGAGTATGATGGGGGACGAGGGCAAGGGTGCTAAAACTTAAGTGATGACCCATGTCCAGTTAGCTTTGTCAGAGAGTAAAGTATGGTGTTAGCTAGTCTAAGAAAATGTACCAGGAATAGCTTACTGTTTTGTAGGATTTATGAGGAGATGCTTCAAGGAGGAATGAATAGATTTGACAGCTGGGCCACTGAGACTGGCCGGCGTCAGTATTGCAATGGAGCTTTGCGTTGCAGGGGAAAACGCGCTTTAGTCTTGAGTGCGGGAGGAATGAAGGCGGCCAAGCAGTGGCTGGATTGTGTCTCCCAACTTTGGGGTTTGGCCCTGATAGGGAACCACTGAGTGAAAATGAATCCATAGGTGTCTCTACTAATAGGGATCCCACGGAGAAAAAAGAGCCACATACTCTTCCTGTTTCCTCCTTTCGCTGGACGTTATATCCAGTAGTGTGTTTTGTTATAGTTCTCAGTACATACCTGATAGAAAACAACCAAGCTGTGAATCACATCCATTTAGGAAAGAAGTTGATTCTTTTTAAACTGACAGCTGTGGTTTAGGTATGGTGGGTTGAAAAAGCAAGGATAAAATGAAATTAAGTAATTTAAGGACAGCTTGTTTTCATTGTTACCAGAAAATTATTCCCAAATGCTGGAGGAGTAACCTTTTTAGGGATTGAGATTTGACGTTTAAAAGCAGTAATGGGATGCGAATATGGCTTGCCTGATGGTTTCTGTGTTTGGGTTTTAATGTTGACAGGAAAGATGAGTTGCAGGGTCTTCAATGTAAACGTGTTTTTCTTCTGAGAAGTTTTTAGTGTCCATAGCCTGTGATTCACATGTGTGTGCTTTTATTTAAGGAGAGTTTCATTGATTTAAGTGTATTTTTCCCAATTGTAATGCGTGTTCTATTTTGAGAATGCCATTCTAATTACAAGAGCATAGAATAAAAAAGAAGTGAGGCAGTAATTAAACGTTATTATTTAGTGACTTTTCTGACCTAAGCAACAGGATAATCTGAGGGCATAAACATAACTTCTGTGACTGCTGTTCCTTTGAAGATGAAGGATCTTGTTTGCTTTTGAGGTTGTTGCAATTGTTAAAATTAAGGTTACAGGAAATTTTGTTCGTATGTTTGTTTTCAAATGCTTGTTGCCTGGAAGTTGTTTCAGTGGCCAAAGTAGACTTTGATTTTCATTCACAAAGTCCAGAATCCCTTATAATCCTCTTTTATTTATCTAAAAGTAATACCATCAATCCATTGACAAGCAGCCATAAGCTGGGAGTAGTATTTTTCCAGTTTTGATGATTTGTCATTGATCTGTCCAAATTGTTTGAACTAGTTGTCTTTTTGTTCAGTAATGTACTTTATAGAAATTGTAGGTCAGGGCTCAAGGTGGAATTTTTCTTGTCCTGTAGAAGTTTTTTCTTTGTCAATTTTTTGGGGGAAAAAAGTGTTATTTTGGTATTAACAATAGTTTATCAACATGGCTTTACAGGCTGTTTGTTGTGTGGCACTTAAATTATTTTTGTGTGGTGTTTGTAGAAAAGGCAATTGTGGTGAGAGGGGAAGTCCTCTGGGCACGGAGTCAGAGTGCTTGAGGCTGGTCCTGGTACTACCTGGTAACAGTTTTATAATCTCAGAAAGTTACTTAACCTATTTTACTTTGTAAAATGAGGATTAAAAATACCCGCCTACTTCCTAGGATTATTACTGAGGATCTATTGCGATATTGTCTTTTAAATGATATCTTTATACCAGGGACTGCTTTCCTGATCAGAAAGTTATTTCTTGGGTAATCTAAAATTTTCAAATATATGTATATTTTTTCTTAAATTTTGGAGACTCAAATCTGTCATTGATGTAAGAGTAACATTGAAAGTTAAAGAAATGCTTTGTTTTAAGAAGCTCTTAGCCATACATAATCAGAAAACCAAACTTTAAAACAAACCAATTAGGGATACTTATTCCAAGAGCTTTCACTTTAAAATAACCTACTCCCCAGTGTGTGACTATTATAAACAACAAGCTTTTTTAGGAACTTACTTATTACCTAGTAGGGAGTGAATGATGGCCCTGTGGAATTTCTTGTCCCTTTGATGAGTCAGTCTGGCCATTTCCAGGAGTTCACTTTACATTTGGATAGTATACATTCTGGATCTTGGCACCTCATTTCACCACTTTGGGTCTCATTAGCTTTGCCAGTAAACTTTTAGATCATTGGTTCTTAACTTCTTTTGGATCACGGACTTTTTGAGTACTTAATATAACAATGTCCAGCTCTTCCCAGAAAAATGCCCATATGCACAACGTTTTTGTTTTTTGTTTGCATCAGACTCAGATACCCCCTGGAACAGATGAACTCCCAATTCCCTTCCATTTCTTAAATTTTAGGATACTGTGATTCTAAAGCATTAAAACTTTTTGTCTCTAGTAATTACGTACTATTGTATTATTATGCAGTCACAGAGTTAGCTTTTTGGACTTATAAAAATTGCTTTAAAAATTCTCATTCAAATAAACAGCAAACAAATGTTGTGTTATTTTTAAAAGCAGCTTTTGGGGTGAAGTAGGAACCTATAAAACAAACACTCTTAGGAAAGGCTGAGTAAACCGCTTCAGCAGAGTAACACGAACAATGTTGAAAGCCTCTAGCAGCCTTGAAACAGAATGAAGGAAGAGCCGAGCCATCCGTGGTTATCTCAGTGGGAGAGCGTCGCCTCTCTGGGGCATTTGGAAGTATGTAGGGATATTTTTGGTTGTCTCAAAGCGGGAAGGGGCTGTGCACTGGCATTTAATGGGTACGAGCCAGGGATGCTAAATGTTTTGCAACATAATTGCTTAGGACAGTTCCAGACAACAAGGAATTGTCCTGCCCAAAACGTCAGTGCCCTTTGACAAACACTGGTGAGCGACTGTGACGTGGGGCTACCACAACTGAGATAGCTTTTTCAAACTGAAGCTATTTTGTTCTTTTAAAAATATTATTCAACACGCAAGTTCCCTTTTGGAAGAATTCACCAACAGAAACAAATGATTTACTAGAGAAATTTGGGTTCCTTAAAATGCATATTTACTCTCTGTCCTCTAATAGCTGTTTTAACAGCAGAAGGTGGGGGATACTGCTGTGTCTACTGGAAGTTTGGGAAATGAGAAGTCGAATATTGGTCTAATACAGTATGTAAATTGGCCATATGATTTTTTTTTCTTTAATGAATCTTTTTACTCCTTGATCTAGCTCAGTGAAAGAAAATTTCAAGGGGTTCATACATTTATTCTTATGGTCTTTCTGCTTGGACTTTAGTTGGCATTAATACCTTGAGAATGTATTACTGCTGAGGTTGTTTTCCAGTGTCTACCCATCTTTTCAGTAACCAGATCCTCTTCTGTAGACCCATGTGCCAAAAAAGAAGTCTGAGGAGTTGGGCTGAAATGGGACTCAAGGTTTAGAGGAAAAGAGGATGGGTTTTAGAACCAGTCAGATGGAAGGCAAAGTTCCAGTGCTAATACTGCATGTCATGTGACCCCAGGCAAGTTCCTAAGTCTCTTTGACTTTATCTCTTTGTATGTAAAATGCAGCTGGCAATACCTACCTTTGGGATGATTCAGAGGATTAGAGTTACTCTGTGTCTGGCACGGAGTAGACCCTCTGTAAATGGCTGCTAGATCAATAGTCATGATGCTGCTGATGGTGATGAATTCTGTAGCTATTAAACAGCAGAACGTGTGACCTGCTGACAATGCTGGATCCCACGGCAAGGAATCGTCTGCAAGACCAGGTCAGGAGGGGATGTTTTCTAGGTTTTCTGGGATTTTTCAGTTGGTGTTTAGAGTCCATTTTCCCATGAGTCAGCTGTAATTTGTACTGTTTTCTCCAGGCTGCTAAACTGTAGATCTAGACTAAGTATTTTTGTGAGGACTCACTGGAGGATAGAATTCCCACCTTGGGTGTTGGGCACAGGGCTCTGTGTGTGATAGAGGCGCAAGAAAAAAAATAAGTCTGTTGTCTGTGTTTACCACATGGAACTGATAGGCTGTGAAAGTCTCCAGGACTTACAGATGTGAATCATTTTCATGCTGTTTTATGTCTAAAGTTACTACCCCACCAGTTTACATACAGATTTTGTTCCAAAATTCATTTGTAAGGTAGTTTGAAACTTGGAAACTCAAGAGAAAATGTACGTTAAATGATAATTAAGTGCTAGGTTAGGTCCTCCTTCCAAAAGGCTGCTTAACCCAATATAGTTTGCTTCAAAAAGAGTTAACCCAGTTTAATTAAACAAATATGACTGTGTAGAGCTCCCACTGTGGGCTAGGAAGGTAACTTTCTCAGTACTTAGATACAACATTTCACAACTTGATAGTGAATAAGACCTACGTGAAAAGTTTATCATCTATAAAACAACTATACGTATCTTAAGGTAGCTATTAGGATCATACTAAAATTATAAACAAACTGCTTTGAGATTCAAAGGAAATATCTATGTACTGACTGTGACAGTGCTCAAGATATATTGTTGTAGGTGGGATAATAGTAAGTTATAAAAACAGTCTGTATAGTACTTTCCCGTTAAAAAAAGTTAGTATTCATAGAAAAAACATCGAGGAATACACAACAGTTTGGGGGAGCTGAACATAGCAGTTACAGATGACGGCTTTGGAGCCAGACAGATGACATGGCTTTGAGTCCCAGCTTTACTCTCTTTCTGAGGGTAGAAACTTGGTTAAGTGACTTATCCTTTTATTGCTTTTTTGCCTCACCTGTAAAATGGACAGAACAATTGCATTTAGCTTCTAGGGTTATTGCGAGAGTTAAATGAGTTGCCATATGTCAGGTGCTTAGAGCAGCTCGTAGGAAGCCTCAAATGTTATTTGTCTTAAACAAACGTGTACAAAGGAAAGATCACTTTGGTTTTGCAGGGTGAGCTAACACCTGGAATGATTGTGTTTACAAAGCCCTAGGTCTTAGGAGGCAGGAGCCATGTGGATCAGACTCCTTAGAATCTAGCCAAGAGGTTATTCTTTTTTTTTCTTGGCTTCCTTTCTTCTGCTGCCTACTCCAGCCTTCTCACAGTAGCTCCCGTGACTGAAACGGGGGTGGACTGGGTCAACGTGGTGGTGGGGACACAGCTGGGGCTCCGGGGAGAGCCGGTCAGGTGTGATCTCTGTGCTTGGTGTGTGTGTGAGTGAGTGGGTGGTGGGCTGTTTTTTCTAAGGTAACTTTTGTGCAGAAATTTGAATATATAAGCATTAAACATTAAAACAGGTCATTTTGTTCCCCTGTGTAGATTGTCCTCATGAGCAAGTTACATTTTATAGAGAATAGTACAACATTTTCAGCTGCAGTATGTTGATTTTCTGAAAATATAAATTTATTTGTTTTCTGTAAAGTATAAAAAAATTCTGCGTGGATCTCCAAGCCCATCAGTTACTTGGGCTTGGAGATTTGAGTAGAAGAAACAGAAAGCTGGATTTTGATCTTCCAGTTTCTAGTGGAAGTGTCTCAGACAACCTACCCTGCTTTTTCCCTGATGTGAAGCAAACTGTCTTAGCTATTCTTCTAAACTTTAAGTCTCTTAGGTCACTAATTCTGTCCTAGTGAACGTAACTGTAGCACTTAATTTTTTATTACATCATGTATATGAAAATGCTTTTTAGATCTTTTCTTATTCAGTAAATAACTAATTTAAATATATGTAAAAGCTTGTCATTTCATTATTTGGCCTTTTAAATTAATTAAGTATTGAAATCAGGATAATTGTATAGTCATTTATTAGGCGCACATTGATTTCCTTTTTCTTATTTCTTGCAGGATTTCTGGTAGGTCCTGTTTTAGGACGAGATGCAGTACTGTTGAAACGCCAATCTGCTTTGGTTCAGGCCGTTGGCTTTTCAGCTGGGAAGCCATTTCTTCTTCTTCTTCTTTTTTTTTTTTTTTTCCGACTTACTGAACTTATGAAACCATGGCGGAAGGAGAGAGAGAGTCATCTGGGCCCAAAAAGCGTGGTCCCTACATCTCATCTGTCACTAGCCGGAGTGTGAACTTGATGATTCGAGGAGTAGTGTTGTTTTTTATTGGAGTGTTTCTTGCATTAGTGTTAAATTTGCTTCAGATTCAGAGAAACGTGACACTCTTTCCACCTGATGTGATTGCAAGCATCTTTTCTTCGGCATGGTGGGTACCACCCTGCTGTGGCACAGCTTCAGGTATGTGTAGGCTGTTTCTGGAACGCTTAGAAAGGAAATAGGGTAAATGATTGTGGATATTGGCTGAGTAGTACTTTAAAAAAAAATTCAGCTTTTTTTTTTTTTTTTTGAGGTATAATTTAAATACAGTACAATGACCCTGTTTTAAATGAGCGAACATTTTGATGCGCTTAGACAGATGCATGTATTCATGTAACCACCATCATGGTCCAGCTGTAGAACAGTCCTGTCACCCCCCTGAATTCTCCTGTGCCCTTCTGTAGTCCACTTCCTACCCCCAGCCCAGACTTCCACTGATCTTTCTGTCACTGGATTATTTTTGCCTGTTCTAGGATGTGAGATAAATGGAATCATAGAGTATAATAGATTTCTATCTGACTGACCTATATGACCTTTAAAAATGTAATCTTAAAAACAATCTTGATTCCCTCAGGAATGAGGCTTTGAACCTCTTCATTTTGTTCTTTCTTTCAACCCATTTTGTATAAAATTATTTTAAGTTATTTTGATTATCACTGTTTGGTTTTAAGGTTTTGATGTGTGTGTTATCATCGTGTTTTTGAAGTAGATAAAAACTTGAAAGATGGAAGACAGTTGACCCTTGAACAAAACAAGTTTGAATTTATATGTGGGGTTTTTTTCCCAAGAAATGCCTACCACAGTGCTACACCATCTGAGTTTGGTCAAATCCATGGATGCAGAACTGCGGATACAGAGGACTGACTGTAAAGTTATATAGTTATATTCAGATTTTTGATTGTACAGAGGATTGGTGCCCCTAACGTTGTTCAAGGGTCAACTGTAGTTCTATTCAAGTTTAAATCTTCATTTTGTTAATTTTTAGATTTTTGTGTCTGCTTTTTTCCTTGGTATCTTATTTTTAAATATACCTTCAGAATGGTAAATTCTTAATGAGATCGATAAAGTAGATTCTCTTTGCTTAAAATCATCATTATCCTACTAGTTTCTTTAGATCTTTTTTTGGCGGACAGCGTGCAGTGGATAAAGTGGAGCATCTCAGAGTGCATTATTGATGCTGGGCTTCCAAATGGGGTAGCTCTTCAGCTTTTTCTAATGAGACCAATAGAATAATGCTATTTTATATAATCAAATAATAGAAGGAAGCCATAACCGTGCTAGAAAAGAATTCTGATTGAGAGAGAAAATTGCATTATGAATGCTCATACTTAATATACGTAAATACTTTGCAATGTGACATAGCTCCCTCCTGGCTTACATCCTAGAGCTGGAGGGCCAAGGGGAAGGAGTTAGGTGTGAAATGTCTTAAAATGACCTCGTGAAACTTACTGGACAATTACACAGTCCCACTGAGTGGACGGAAGGGCCTGGTTGTGGTAAGGTTTCAGCATGGTTTATATACTGATGTCTCACTGTTACAGTATTCACATTAAAAGAGACTTGTAAGGCGATGATTCTTTGTTTCCCCAGGGTTATTATTATTCTCTGAGAGAACAGGCCAAGCAGTCCAAACAGAGAAGAAAGCATAAATCATATTTTATTATTCTCTGTTGTATCTACTATCCCTCACGTATTTTCCTTTCTTTCATTTAAGTTCAGAAGAGAAAAAGTTTTCCCAACAACTTTTTCTACTTCTTTGTTTAGTTTCTCCTGTGGTAGAGCTGCTGTCTGGCCGCTAATAGAAGGTTTTTAGGACTCAGAAGAACATGTCTTTTCAGAATCGATGAAAGGAAGTTCAGGGAAGGGAAACTCTTACTTGCTGAATGTCTTCTAGTGTTCCGTACATATCCCCTAACCCCAGGGATCTGTAGGGCAACCTTGGGAATGAGATGTTTGGCATTGTGCCTGTTTTGGGGGGATGAGGGAACCGATGAGTAGAGGATAGCAATAAGCCGGGGGTCCTAGAGACAGTGAGGGGTGTGGCTGGGTGAAGTGTCCCATGCTGGGGGAGGGCAAAGAGGGGGGTACTCATCCTTCCCTCTACTCAGGGTGCCTCTTTTGAACCTTCCAGACTCAGTGCCAGGCTTGGATGGAGCACACTGGCCTGTGCTGCACACTTTGGGCTGGGGCAGGAGACCCTGACTGAGGTTTCATTGTCCCTCTGTTATGGAGAGGGGTGTGGGGTGCATCTGTCCCTGTGATGCGGGCACTTTGGCCACAAACACACATGTAGGAAGGAAAACTTCAACTGTTAATGCTACATGTCCGTCACTCTGTCCCACTTTCTTCCTTTTTCCCAGCCACTAGGCTTGTCACACAAACTTAACCTCATGTGGAGGATTTGCATGCACGTTTCTCGCCTGTGTTTCTCTTGAAAGCAGTGCATTCTACGAGGTACCCGGGCAAATGAGAGTCGAGAGGCCTTGGGAAAGTGAGGTTCCACTTGATTCTCCCCATGATGTTGTTGGGTCAGTCGTGATGTTTATTAGATGAGGGTGAGATTTGTGGAAGCTGCCAAAGATGAAAAATGGATTCTTGTATAATCCCTGCCTTCCTCTAGTTTTAGGGAAAATATTAAGAAAAAAAAACCTAAATGATGTGAAAAACAGTATGTACAGTTTACGTGTGTATATGGCATGCATATGGTTTTGTGTATATGTGTTGGTGTGCATTTTCAAAGCTCTCTCAGCGCTTACCATCTGAAATCAGAAAAACTGATCATTGCCCTTTGCTTTTCCTGTCCAGTTAATATTTAGGCACTGAGCAACCAACTTCTGGAGGGTCTCCAAAATGACCACTTTCTACATGTAAACCCCGTGCTGGAACACTTGCTAGTGGTGCTTCTGGAGGGGCAGCTGGTAGGGAACCCAGGGAAACTCCGTTTGATCTCATCTTCCTTCTCCTGCTTCTCTATTTTTGGTTTCACAGTGGGTGGTGTTTCAAGTTGATTCACTTCTTTACGTGCGCAGTGCATTAGAGCTGGAGTTAAGAACCTCTTGAGCGCGATGGAGAGCTGCAGAGGCATCTTTCTGAAGAGTAACTAGGAGGGAAAAGACAGCTATCATGTGGCTAAAATAACTGGAGAAGCTGACTGGCAGATCACAAGTAACCAGACAGTATCCATGCCTATGAAATTACTGTCTAATTTTAAAAGGAAAGGCAAACAGATCTTTCCTGTTGAGCCGTGCAGTCAGCCAGCCACCCAGTTCCTGGAGAGCCTTCGAGGCTCCTCCCTCTCTCTCACCGCCACACCCAGTTCCCAGGTTTCACATCTCTCCCCGGTCTCTTTCCTGGTCTGGGCCGTCACGGCCCTGCTTGGAATCTTCAGTCTTGTCCTTTTCCACCTCTGATTCGGTACCCCCCCCCCCCCCGTCCTGCATTGAATACTCACTGCTCTGAGAGCGACTGGCCCTCTGTCTTGCACAGTGTGATGGTGTTACTTTCCCAGTGTCTGCAGGGAACGTCTCTGTGATGCGGCCCCCACCGACTTGTGTCTTTCTCAGAATCTTTCTGGACCCCGAAGCTCCCTTTCAGTTTCCAGATGACCCAGGTATTTTCCCTAGTCCGTACTTTCCCTCAAATGCTTCCCTTTGATTAGAAAGGCCTTTCCAGACCACTCACCTGCTGAACACTTACTCCTCGAGGGTCACCTCTTCTGTGAAGCTTTCCCGACACCCTTGCATCTTGCCTCCCCTCGAGCCCTGTTAGTGCTCCCCCTAACGCATTACTCCATTTAATTGTTTCTCTTGTCACTTTGGGCCCAGGATCACATCTTACTCATTTTTCTTTTTTAAACCCCCAGTCCCCAGCAGATACCAAGAAGCAGACACATTATAAGGGCTTAAGGATTTGTTAGATGAACACATTACCTGTCCTGTCCTAGTTTTCCACTTTTGTATATATCATTCAGTGGTTTTGTTTTTTCAGCCCCTTTTCTTTGGAAAATGTTTGATTTAATGGTTTCTTTTAGTACAGCACTGTTAAATACATGACCATAAAAAAATCATGACTCCATATTAACGTTTGACAAACTTCTCGCTTTTCGTCTTGGTAGCCTGACACTAGTCACTGGGAAATAACCAAAATAGATCCTAAGAAATGTGATTTTTGCATCAGAGGACCATCTGATTAAGCAGGACCGTGTTTGTGTATGATTCTACACAGGCGTGATTTTAACGGTCTCTCTTGTTAAAACAAGAAAGTGGAGGAAAGGAAGGCCAGACACCCCTCTGGGAGCTCTCAGCAGTGCAGCCTCCCTGTGCTGTGGATGTTGCTCTCAGACTCTGCCAGGCCCTTATTTAAAGGAAAGAAAGAAGACATTTAATGGGAAGTGACAAGCTCCTTCGAATGCTCCCTCTCGGTGAGCAACTGAGAACCACGCACACTCAACGGATTTGATTTTTATTGGCAAACCCCGAGGTTGGCAGCGTGGCAGTTTAAATTTCTGTGTTTTTGCTTTCTCTCCTCAGTTGTCTCTCATTTGCGAGTCTGACATCACATACATAAAAAATAGAGTCAGTTTTACTTATTTATACGTTTGCACACACGTCAGTATCCTCTATGTGATAATTCTTTACCTGTGGCATCAGCTGCTGCGGAAAATTGACTTGGAATGCCCGGTCTTAGTTGATTTCCTCAGCAAGAGGCAAAGGTGGGGAGAGAGAGAGCAAGTGAGCGAGCGAGCGAGGAGTGACACATGAGCTGCTAGTTTCATGACCCCTTGAGAACAGAAATACTCATTTAGATATTTGAACTGTAAGGCATGCCTGTTGCCACTTTAATTTTGTAGAAACTTGGAAATGCTGTCAGTTAATCGCGCAGGATTTTAGAGCAGAACCTTTTAAGTAGGAATGTAATGTGAAACTTTCGGATTTATGAGTGGTTATTAGAGCTTTGCAATGCTGAAATTTGTTGTTAATCTCCTGATGGTGTGTGAACCATCTATCCTCAGCAAAAGCCCAGTTCAAAGGAGCATTTTCAGTTTTGTGGATTGTGTGAATGATGCACACATCATTACAGCATCTCCACTCCAGGTAGAAGGGTGGCCGTGCAGCCTTTTTTTTTTTTTTTAATTGAAGTACAATCAGTTTACAATGTTGTGTCAATTTCTGGTGTACAGCATAATACTTCAGTCATACATGAACATACATATATACATTTTCATATTCTTTTTCACCATAAATTACTACTAGATACTGAATTTAGTTCCCTGTGCTATACAGTATGAACTTGTTGTTTATCTGTTTTATATGTAGTAGTTGATATCTGCAAATCTCGAACTTCCAATTTATCCCTTCCTACCCCTTTTTCCCCCTGGTAACCATAAGTTTGTTCTCTATGTTTGTGAGTCTGCCTCTATTTTGTAAGTAAGTTTGTCTTTTTTTAAAGATTCCACATATATGTGATATATGATATTTTTCTTTCTCCTTCTGGCTTACTTCACTTAGAATGACATTCTCCAGGTCCATTCATGTTGCTGGGAATGGCATTATTCTTTTTTATGGCTGAGTAGTATTCCATCGTATAAATATACCACGACTTCTTTATCTGGTCATCTGTCGATGGACATTTAGTTCTCTTCCATGTCTTGGCTATTGTAAATAGTGTGTGCAGCCTCTTTTTAATGCTGCTCCACTGGCCTGCTAGCCTGTGATTCTTGATATTAATCAATTTCTGTTTTTCCTTGAGACTGAGCACACTGTTTGTGAGACAGAGCTGGCCAACCCCAGGCCAAGCAGGGGCTTCTGACCCTTCAAGCACTTAGATTTTGGTACAATAATTTCACGATACATCTTTGGTAATATCGGCCATTTTAAACATACTTTTCAAGTGATGTGACAGTTGTGTTTTTATTACCAAATGACAGCATAAACATTCTGTTTTTAGGAAGATTAACAAATTGAAGCCATCCAGCTATTTGTCTTAAATTTAATCTGTAGATTTCCCTTATAACTTGTTGAAGGATGTTTTGGTTGATGAAATACTTTTTTTTAAATGACTAACTTAGCATTTAAAATCTTGTCCCACTAAATGAATAAAATATTAAGGTTTGACAAGTATTTAAGTTAAAAACTGGGTGAGAATGACTATTTTGAGTCTCAATCACAGGCATTTTGCATACAGTTGTTCATAGTTAATTACACAGTTAGCATTCAAGGTGTGTTCTTTCCAAAAACTGAGAAAGACACCAAAATGATTTCTTATCTTTTAACAGTGAATTTATTTATTTATTTTTGACACCTTTATTGTGGTATTAACAGTGAACTTAAATTTTAACCGAAGATTTATAGTTCTATAGATCATATCTCCTCCATTTTTTCCTCTGTGCAGAATGAGTCTTACCTGTAGATTCCTGTTGACAGTTTCCTTGCTTTGACAATCTGACGTAGAGTCTCATTAGAGGGCCAGGTTGGAAGGGAGTGTCAGGACAAGGCATTAGACTCAGGAGACAGATCAGAAGCTGCTGGAGTTGGAGGGTGGGAGTGGGGCGGCGGGGGGTGGCAAGGATCATTTCTGTAACAGGACAGCCGCAGCCATCTAACATTATTACGTTAGAACATTATGGTGAGCTTGTATGTGCTTATGCTCTGAGCTTCTCTTTATTTTGGTGCTGTTTGATAGCATGTTTCATGGTTACGTAGCTTAGAGAGAACACTGCTTAGCTGCCAACTGGCCTGATGCTCTTCAAGTCCGAGAGGCAGTAGTAGAAAAGCAGCGTGAGTCACCCAGTGCAGTCTGCGAAGCTGTGAAGCACACCCCCAAGTGGTGTCTTGCCTGTTAGAGTTTAAAATACCCTTGTCATCGTTTACGGTGCTGCCCTCGGTGATGCTATCCTCACATTTTTTCTTTTGGAAGGTAAGTTTAAAATATCAGTGATTAATACTAGTTAAGCAAGTAGAAAAGCTTTTCTAGAGAAGCTTTCGAATGCTTATTTATGACGGTTGTAGAGACTCTTTCAGCTTAAGTTTTGCCTGCACACCATCGAGGCTGACTTAATTTTTTCCCTTTTTTCCCCACAGCTGTGATTGGGTTATTATACCCCTGCATTGACAGGCATCTAGGAGAACCACATAAATTTAAAAGAGAGTGGTCCAGTGTAATGCGGTGCGTAGCCGTCTTTGTTGGTATAAATCACGCCAGCGCTGTATCCTTTCCGCTGTAATGAAATGCGTAATAACAGAGCCGCTTCCGACAAACCAAAGGTTAAACAGCCCCTCGTGGCTTCACCGTCGCCACGTTGTGATACGCCCCTTAGTGGGGAAAGCATGCGCGCGTCGCGGTTGAAGCCTCCGGGGAGCCGCTCTGCAGTGACAGGGTGGGGTTCAGCCTTCATCTCCGTCCGTTTCCCAACATCACTTAGAAACTTTGCAGGTTTGAACGTTTTACAGGTTCTTCTTAAATTAGGTTACTTAATTACTTCCACGTAGTTTTGGTAACTCTAACATTGAAACAGGTACATTTTCAAAGGCATTTCTTTTCTAAGATTTGCCAGTAAGGAAACGTGGTGGCTTCAGGTGCTGGTTGATTTGTTTGTTTTGTTTTTAATTTGAAGAAACCCCCCCCCCCCATATATATATATTTTTTAAGACTGTCATCTGTTGGTTTTAATCAACACCAACAAACCACACAAATGCTATTAAAGGTGGCATTAGTGTAAGTAACCAACTTAGACTGTGGCCAAAAAGAACTTTTTTCCTAAGCAACGTATTTTTAAAGTTTGATCACTGAAAGATTCTTACGTTTTAATTTAGTGACTAGTGGGTATTTTCAGAGTGTCCCAGCTAGAAGGGTAAGGTGGCCTCTATTTCCCTTCTCTCCTCTGCCTTCTACCCCTCAGAAAAAAATACCCACCAGCGGAACAGAAGTTTTTGCCTTCATATGGTTTGTCTCCTTTCATCCTCCCTACTTCCTCCCTGTCCCCCTGCCCTCACCCCGCCATCTTCCCTTTGTAGAAGAACATCTGGAAATTGCTAGTTCGGTCTTCCCTTTTCTAGAAGATAAGGCTTAGAGAGTGGAGGTGGCAGGAGCCTTCGGGGAAGAGAAGACGTGTGACTCAGGCTGCCCAAGGTTTCCCCTCATAACTCTGCCCTGGGCTTGGGGCTGACAGTGAGCTGGAGAGAGGGTGGGTCCCGGGGCAGGGAGATTCCCGTGTCTCTTACAGAAAGTGCTGAGGGGTTTTGGAGCAGCTGGGGAAGAGGAAGCAAGGAAAGAAGCAGGGTCCTAGATTCTGAAGACCACCTGCCTTTCAGTTCCCGTGGAGATCTGAGAATTCGGAAGTCCTTCAGTGGCTCTTATTATTTGTTTGTTTTTCCCTTTTCTTCTGTATTAAAGAATTTCCCAGCATGGTTAGTTTGGTGAAATCTTTGAGATTTAGGATTTTACAACAAATCTAGTGTTTAGGAGGGCTTAAAAAGATAGACTCATAGAATTTTAGGCCTAGAAGAAAACTTTGAAATCACCTAGTTCCACATTTTCTTTATAAAGATAGTAAGACAAATGAAAGCTTTAGAGTTCCTGTACTTTGCTAAGTCATTTGTACTGCGAGACTGTGCGGGAGCTGAGACCAGACCCCAGAGATCCTGACCTGAGTCTGGGAACATGCATTCTCCTACCCAGGAGCCCCACAAGTGTGTAACGTCCTCTCTGTCTGGTGGGTTAGACCTTCCTATCCTAGACAGTTCCACTGTTTCTCAGTTGAGAAATTTAAATAACGTTTTCTGGTTAATTCTAGAGCTGAAAGAATGAACTGATTAAATTCTTTGATCATTCTTTTCCTTAAATATAGTAATCTTAGCTATTCTGTCCATCCTTTAAGCGAAACCCAAAATGTTTATAAAATTTATAACATAGACTTAATATTAGGTTACTTAGACTTTAGAAAATCATATTGCACTATTTTTAAGATTGATGCTTTACCTGTTTACCCTGGAAGCCTCCTTATTTTGCTTTGACTCTTACTGAAGTTCATTTAGTTAGCAAAGATAGAAGTCACTTAATGTCAGATTCCACTCTTTAAAAGAATGTTTATTGCAAAGAGAAATCAGAGCTCGCAAGTGTTTCTTTTGAGTTTGAGGTATAATGCCCACTGAAGAATAAAAGCTTTTTCAGAAAGCATACCCATAAACTATAGGTTCTTGATAAATCAAGCCTAAACCAGAACTGACCTTGAGGGGAGGGGCTCAACCGCTGAGAAGTGAGCAGGCTGGGTGTTAGGAGACCTGCTGGTTGGGTGGGAGAGGGGAATGGTGGTAAACAACGGGGGGTTAAAGGAAGTGGAAAATGGTTTTATATGCATTTTTTGAACTCTCCTCTTTTCTCTGTAGTTGCAGCATGGCCAGTTAGTTTGGCAAGATATGTAGTCTCCCCTGGGGAGATGGATATAGAGCCAAGATGTGGCTTTTGGGACATAGATAATGCCCTTTTAATGATACTTGAAATTAATTCCTTTAGTGTAATCCTCAAGCAAAGAAATGAGAAAATTGAATTTACAAAGCTTTGTTTTACCTAGAGATTTTGGAGTAGAAAAGGGCTGTCCATTTGTGAATGGATGCTTAAGAGGGTGACGGAAATAAAATATCATTTGAGCAAAACTGTCCTGTACCAGAAAGTCCGAGGCACCAAAATAGCTGGGCAGGTTGCGAGATAATGTTCACTTCAAGGCTTTATCTGCAACAAATTAAAACTGGAACAGTTGACATAATAGACAGGGATACTGTGTCCTTGGTCCTCTTGTTTCTGAACTGCATTAGTATAAAATGTGTCTGTCAGTAAATCATACACAGACTGTGGTACCCTGTTAAATAGCTGTCAGCGCTTCTATTTTCAAGTTCCTGTATTTTTCTCAAGTAATTCTAAACCTGTTTGAGAAGTAATACTGGTTTCCTTTTCAGCGAAAGTGTGTTCCTTTCACAACACTGTGTTCTGAGGCTTCCAGTTTTTTTTTTTTTTTTTTTTTTTGCAAAGGAAGCATTTCTTAAATAATGGGTCTTATCTGATAACTGGAAATGTATGTAGGATGCTGTTATTTTTGGAGCGATTACAGGTTGGTAAATTCTATTAGTGAAGCGTCATGCCCTCTGTGTATCTTTAGTAAATACTGGAGATCGTTTTAATCCCCCCTACTCTCCTACATTGTATTAAAAGACTGAATGCACTCTAGACTGAGCAATCAATTCCCTTCTCAACATTAACATCTCTTATTTTAGAAAAATGAACAGGTGATATTATTTGGTTACAAGTTTTAAGATGACTCTTTAACACTGACCTCAGAAAGTGGATTTTGATAACAACATACAGTTGTCCCTCACACTGGCTGCACTATCCATCGGACTGTGGTGGACTTTTGATAGATCTAGAAGTGGTTTTGGCCTTGGAGTAGGAATTGCTTTCTTGGCAACTTTGGTCACTCAACTGCTAGTCTATAATGGTGTTTATCAGTAAGTATTCTTTTTGGTGCTTGTTTGCTAAAATAAGTAAATGATAACCGAATTCAGAATTGAGATTTTCAAATTGCATTAGCCACTTTAATCGGCAGAGTAATTTATTACCATTGTAATTATCTTAATAAGTGCCATTGTACGTACTTTGTGGGTTGTTAAAGGTATTTCTGTTATTCCAGATACACATCTCCAGATTTTCTCTATGTTCGTTCTTGGTTGCCGTGTATATTTTTTGCTGGAGGCATTACAATGGGAAACATTGGTCGACAACTGGCAATGGTAAGCTCACTGTGCTCATTTAGTCACTTTTCTGTTACTGAGAGGTACCGGCAAGTTTTCTCCAGTCGGCAGTGGCATAAATCATTTGGAAGAATTTAATCACAAGTGTATTAAAAGTGGAAGGAACCACTGGATAGAAAAGCTAAAATGTGTTACAGACAGGGTGATATGATTTATTGTCCCATTTTTATTAATTAATTAATTTCACTAATCTGTATATTTCTACTCCATGAAAAAGGGACAGTTTAGTTTTAAAAGTGAGAAGAGGCGCTCCCAGTAGCTATGTTGCTATGATAGATAGAAATTAGGATGAGCTCCAGCAAATCAAGATGTTCGATCAGTTAGTAAGAAGGTAAAGGACCTGGTTGATGAGCCCGGTCGTAGATAGCAAGGGTCAGGGGGCGGCATTCGGATGTGCTGTCACTTTACCAGTGCAGCCGGCTGGGAGAACTGACTGGGTCACATTGCTGTCTGTTTATAATCTGGCCACCCAGTTAGCCTGAGTTCATTGGTGTACCTTATTTTGAATTATGGGTGTACATTTTTATAGCTGCACTTTAAAAATAGTTTAGATCAGGAGCTTTTACTAACATAATAGATTTTTTTCCTTTAAATTTCAAAGTTATTTGAAAAGATGTTATCTGAGTTCATGATATCAGTCCTGTCCTTAAGATCATGAGCGTTCCTTTGCTGATTTGCCTCAGCAAGCACTCAAAGGAATTTGTTTTGCTCCCTTTGATATTCTGGGATGGATCCGAATCATTTACTGTTCTCGTGTGCTTGTAATGTGGAAACCTCGCTTTCTCCTGCTTTTGGCTATGCCTCGTTCAGTTTTAGAATGTGAACTTTCTTTTACCCAATCACACTTGTCATTTAATCCTAATAGTTGTGTAACTCTCAGAATCTTTGAGGAATAAAGTGAGCATATATTAATAAACTGTTAAGTTTTAGACCTTTTTTAAATTTACATGAAAATTGCTATTCAGAATAAACGTTAACCTGTTAACCTTTTAATTTTTACAGTATGAATGTAAAGTTATTGCAGAAAAATCTCATCAAGAATGAAGAAAGCAAAAATATATCTTTTGTACAGAAAAATAAGATGGAAAGAGCATGTAAATGATAGATACACTAACAAAACTTCGGACTATAAAATTGCCAGGATGCAGTTTTTCCCTTGATCGGTGTATATATAGAGACAGACATATACGTATATATACACACACACATATTACTGCAATCTGTGATTGCTTCATCTGTAAATCAAGTACAAACCTTTATGTATTTGACTTAAATAACTGTAAAATATATATGCACTACATTAAAAAAAAACATGTTGATTCATAGATGAAATTTTTAAATTAATTTTTTAAACATACCATATACTGTATCACAATGTTGATGTGCCAAAATATTCTCTTGTCATCCTGCAGAGTCTAAGAATGCTTTGAACAATTTATAAACTTAGTGAAATAAAATATGAGGAAAGCCCCCCCCCCCAATCAAATGGAAAGCTGGCATATTCTCTTTTGCTTACTGTTGTGCCTTTTTGTTTTTCCAATTACAGCAGTGTGAGTCAGGGTGCCCTAATGTGTGGTTAGTTTCTATTTTAATGTTGTCTTGGAGAGCTTTGGTGTTTTACTATATGATGAAAAAGAACTTCCATAGAACATTTCAAACCTGTGTCACTGGAAAGAGTCCAAAGAGTAATTTTTTATTTTAACTTATTTTCCTGGAGGTGAAAGTGACGAGCAGGAGAGTTTATCAGCATTAAATTGTTTTGAGTCTAAATCTGGAAGAATACATACAATTAAAAGTAAGGGCCATTAAAAATTTTATCTAGAATGAATATGTTTTAGAAATACATAATGACCTTCTGCAGTGCCACAAAGTGTTCAGTGATATTAACTGTCATTTGTAATACAGTGTTCCACTGCTTTTGCACATGGAACACATAAGGAACCCCAAACAGGTCATCACGAAGTTTCTGATTTTCTTGGGTCCTATAATCTATTGGGTTCTGTAAAGTAAACCGCTTTAGCGTGGCTTTGTTATATGACTGATGTCAGTGGGTTGCCGTCTGGGGAATGGATGGGCTTATAATTTCTTACATATTCACATGCCCATTTGTGCATAGTTCTGGAGTTAATTGTTTAAGAATATATTGGTATATTGTGCATGTTAAAGACCTTGATAACAGTTTTATACATATCTAGAGCCAACAACTAGAGCCATTAAAGTATGATTTAAACATATTCTTCGTTAACTTCCCCCCGTTGAAATTGATGGCAATTGTCTGATACACAAGGGTGGAATCTCTGCTCCTCTGGAGATGTGTGTTTGTGTGAGTGTGTGTGTGTGTGTGGGATTGAGTGAGAGGGAGGACGGATGTACGTGTGTATGTATGTGCATGTGCTCACGCTCTCTATGTCAACTAGATATTTTTCAATTTTTGATTTGCAAACCATTGCTGTCTGACTGAGATCTTGTATGCCAGACTTTAATCTGCTCCTATATTTTAAGGCTGAAAGTGTGGACATCCTAAAAGGATTTCAAACTAAATATATGTACACAATCTTAACTGTAGTGGTGGTAAACATACTACTGTAATTTATTATTCTATCTTCCAGATAATGTTATTCATTTAGAACAAATAAGGTATATTTTTAGAATCAACTTTGTAAGCGCTATAAATCTTTAATAAATTATAAGGCCTCTGATGTGTTTACTTTGAAAATTGCTGTTTAAAGCAAGAAGTATTAAATGTATAATTATCATCTTGGTTAAGAGTTTTTTTTTCTTCTTTATGGTTAATCTTAGAATTGTATTACTGAGGATTAATTTAATAAAATTAACATGTATGGTTAAATTTATTAAGAAATAATGAAGGAAACTAAGTTTAGTATTAAAGGAATTGAATGATTGTCATTTTGGAGTTCTTACATTATTTTCATATCACCCAAAGAAAATAAGATATTTATGACAAAATTGTTTTGATATTTTGATAAGTATATAAATATATTACATCTTTTTTTTTTTTTTGCAAAGAAAGAAAGTGATAAACATCTTTTAACACTGATATTGGCAGTGCTTCCTTGCTTTGATTATTTAAAGTTTTAAAAATTGGATAGTTGAAAACTGAAACTTAAATTCTATGAAAGGACAAGCAAATAATTAAACTAGCAAGAATCCTGCTGGTACTCTTGTTATAAACTTCATTTGTTTTCATCGAGCTGCTTTGCCTTCATTAAGGTCCTTGGAACCTCTCAGTGTGCCTGTATCTCACACATCCCTTTTCTAGGTGGAATCCAGACTTAGTATCATTAAATACTTCCCTAATCTTTTGGCTCACTTACCTGCGTACTGGCATCTTTTCTTTTTAAGGTTAATTCTACCAGTGATGATCTGTGAATAGTAGTAGAGTCTTGTCTTTGTGTGTCTGCACACGTCTCTTTCATTCTTAAAGAACAGTTTAGCAGGCCACAGAATTCTAGGCTCACATTTTCCCATCACTTTGAAGATTTTTTACTTCTTGTCTTCTGTCATCTGATGTTGCAGATGACAAGTCTGCTGTTGGTGTAATTTTCTTTCCTTGGTAGACAGTCTGCGTTTTCTCTCCAGGAGCTTTTTCGTAATTTTTTCTTGATCCTCAAGGTTATTCAGTTTCACATTCACTTGGTTAGTTTTAAGATGTGTTTTTATTTTTCTTGCTTAGTATTCAATACACACTTTTGGTCTGTGGGTTCGTGTCTTCAGTTCTGCAAAATTTTAAAACGTGGCAGTGTATTGGGAGAGTTATATGGAGTCTTGCAAAAATATGCTGATGTCTGGATCCCAATCCCAGAGACTCTAATATAATTGACCTAAAGTGTGCTCTGAGCATTAGGAGTTTAATAAGTTCCCCAGGTGATTCTAATGTACAGCCCAGGCTGCCTCTCACAAGTGTAGGTACACGTAATTTATAGTGGAGGGTCCAGGTGAGAGATGTAGTGACTTTGGAAATGAAGAGTGAGGGACACATGACCTGGGTCCCTGGTGACCTGGGTGTGAAGGCTAAGTAAAAGGAAGTGTCAAAGGTGACTTAACATTTTTCTTCCTTGGAAAACTTTTAAGTGGATGGCATTTCCATAAACCAAAAGAGAAATGCAGAGAAGTAGGTGAATAGAAAAAGAATTTGGTTTGATATGTTGAGTTTGAAGGGGGTGAAGATGAATCATAAGCAGCTGGACATTTAAGCCTGGGTTATTAGGTGTAAATGAGGGCGTCACCCGCATACGACAGTGATAAATGCAGCCGTGGGAGTGGATGAGATCACCTCGTGAGCATGTTATAGTGAAAAGGCAGAGGTCTGAGGCATACTGGTATGTTGGCAGAGAAGCTGGTGGAGATAAAGGAGGTGTGGCCAGAAGTAGGAGGAAAAACAGAAGAGTAATGTGTTCAAAGCCAAAACAGGAGGGAGTTTCAGGCAGAGGGTAACTGGGAGTATGAAGCACAGTTGGAAGGAATAATTGGCCTTAGAAATAAAGGGGATGATACCTGATTTTTGTATGTGGAATAATGTTTTTTCTAACCTATTTTATCTTAACATTTAAAATATATCACTGTATATTAATAGCTCAAAGCTTTTTTTTTCTTTTTTTGAGTGAAAGTATATATTCAGGGAGATACAGGCCATCTCAAAAGGCAAGAGAGAGACAAGAGAGACAGAGACACAGAGAGAGGGATGGCTCATAAAATACATTTGAAGAAAGCTTGATCATATACTAAGTCATGCATTGTGAGCCAGGGGAACTGGGGGCAGCTAGAGAACTTTGATGAAAGAATGGAGATTTGGACAGTATCTATAAAGAATGGACTGGGGAACTGACTAGGGGCAAAGAGAGGATTTTGAGACAGCTTTGAGGCCACCAAGGACCCAGGTGAGGCTAGAGCTGGGCATTTGCAGTGGAGCCAGGTGATGTGGTTGCGCCATGCCTAAGAGGCTCAGTAGCCCAGGTTAGGCCAACTGTGACGGAGTAGATTGTCTAGTGGGGAGTTCATTGGTTGACATGGCACAAGGAATTGTGAAAAATTAATGGAGGCTCCTAACTCAAGAGCAAGAGATTTATCCCAGGATCTAGGCAAATGGGGGAAGGAGGTTGAGTCAGCAGTGCTAACATGACGGCGTGGGAGGACAGTGAGGGGTGAAGGGACAGTAGTTCTAAGGAGGCCAAAGACCCTGTTTGATGGGAAGGGTGATCGGTTTGGGGTTTGTAGTCAGGGATTTAGTGGCACGTTTCCACATCTTGAGGTCCAGGGTGTGAGCTGAACAACTGTGTTTCTGTAGCTCACATAAGTGGGTGGAAATCCAAGGCTGGGTGACCAGCTGTTAGTACCGGTACCAGTGGTCCTGGGATGATCCCAATGGTCGGGTGAAAGGAAGATCTCTGTTGTCCTCATGACCATTTGAGTGAAACACTTACCAGATGCCTTTGATTGTATTGGAATTTTAATTAGAGTCCCTTCTCCCCTTTTATATGCTTATTTTTACTTGTTTCATTGTCCTGGGTGTTTTAAAAACTCACTGCACAATCTTTGGGAGTAGGTCTTCTCTCATCATGTTCAATCGGAGACATCATCTCTTTAATTCTGGGCAATTTTTTTCCCTGTCTTTGCTGTTATTATTCCTTTGTTCAACTTCTCTGTTCTTTTCTTCTAAAACTCCTCTTTTCAGATCTCTGACCTTTTGTTCCTGTTTTCTGTATATCCCTTAGCTTTTCTCTGTTGTGCTACACTCTAGAAGAATTACTTAACTGGATCTTCCAGCTCAATGAGTTGTGCTTCAACTGACCCATTTAGCTGTCAGCCCATCAGTTGACTTTTTAATTTGTGATCACAATTTTCATTTCCAAGATCCCTTATTTTGTGTGTGAGTATGTGCGGAAGTGCGTTGTCATCCTTGTGTTTTCTGAGGCTATTAATGAATCTTCTGAAGTTCTAAGCTCTTCTAAAGAGCCGTCGCAGGGAAGAGCAGGATGAGCCGGCACCAGCCTGCCTGGGTGTGAGCAGAGCGCTCCCCGGTTGGCCTTGGGCACGTTGCTAAGCCTCTCTGAACTTAGTGCTCACACCGCTTGCATCTTGTCGCTGCCCGGTCCAGGGTGATGAGTGGAAGTGTGGAGGGACTGGCCAGTTGGCTGCTTAAGCAGGAGCCTGCTCTAACCCAGGAGATCTGTTGCCCTTTGGTATTACTGGCTCCAAGCATTAGCCACCTCTGAGCTTTGAATGTCCCTGGTGTCATTTTTAGGAGGTCTTAGGAGTCTGAGCTTTGGATTCTCTCCACCTATCCGCTCTCCATCACTTTCTTGCTTTCAGGGATTCCTTGTAGCGGCTGGTCCGTGGAGGATGCTTCTCCTTATCCAGCAGTATAGTTACGGGTTCCTTTTCTTTTAAAAAAATCTTCTGTTGTTACTTCTGTGGATTCAGGATAGGAGGGAGAAGCTACAGCCTGACTGGTCTGCCGCCCTGATTCAGTCTTCCTCACCACTTTTTTAGACCATAAAATCTTGCCATCTGCCTGATCGTTTGTCTCTCCATTTCAAAAACTCAATTTAGTTGGGAACTGAGATAAATAGGTTAAGTCAGTGGTTTCTTACTTGGTTTCAATAAAAATTGGGGTATGGAGTTTTTTTTCTCCCCTTTCGAAAAACATGTCGTTCACTGAGATCACTGTGCCAGGAAGTGCAAGCAGAGTGGTATCTGTTCCTCTTTACCGCCTTTCTTTTTATCTCTGATGAACTCGGTGAAACCTGTCATCTCTCTTTGTGATTTACAAGACAGACTTTCCCAGGGTATGTCAGCTGTTCTGGAGACAATGTTGTTAAGGATCAGATTTGGCAGATCAGATAGATAATGATGTGCTGGGAAAGCCTGGGCTATTGATGGGCCTCGTGTCAAAACTGATTGCCACGTACAGGCCATTTTTCCCTTTCACCATTGCCCTGGTCGCAGTCTTTTATGAGGATTTTCATGAATGAGGGGCAGTTTTGATTCTAAATTGAAATGTGTGCTGGTGTGAGCACATTCTTCTGTCCCACTTTGTCACGGCAGGGTTTGTAACTGCTAATTGTTCTGTGGCACCCGCAAAGGAGGGCTTGAAAAGTCATGAGCAGTTAGGAAATTATTTCCGTGTAATATTTTTTTGTCTTCCTGTTCTGAAACTAATAAATTCACTTAGTACTAGTGTGTTTCCATGAGTCCCATTCATAAGATTGGTCTCTCTTTTAGAAACATGTTTTAAGGAAACTGGTACCAAATGGGATCATGGACCAATTCACTGTGATGAGCAATCGAGCAGACAAGAGAGAGAACCCAAGCGCTGAATCTGTTTGCTTTAAGAAGGAAAGTTCTAAAATGCATTCCCTGGGAATTTCTGCCATTGACTGAAACTCATTTCTATGTCCTTTATAGTCATCACATGTCACTCCTAGATCTTCTGGGTTAATGTCTGCTCAACCAAGGTCTGATGGTGGCAGTTCTGTTGTGAAATAATTCTTTCTGCTTTGACGAAAGCTTGAGATTTTGCAGCAGGACATTACAGGAAGACAGAGTGCTGCACCATCATCTTAGCATCAGCTGCCGTGCATGGTCTCCACACACTTGGCTTGGGAAGCCTGCATGCAGACTGACACGTGGAAGATGGGGTTTCAAGGTGTTTGTCAAGACCAATCTCTGGATTTTCTATGCTACAGACTCGTGTGGGTCAATATCATGCCTGTCTGAGAGAGACAAGGGGGTCAGTATGTGTTGAAGCCCATCTTTCCAAAATGCATGTAAAATTCCTAACAGAGTCAGATTCAACTTTTTTTCCCCTAGGAAAAATAAATTAGTGATCGTTAAATCTTTGTTAGGATTAGTTCTGGTCTCATGGCACCAACTGACTGCAAGGGGGCCAGGATGCCATCCCTCCCCTCATGGACGGGAGAACCAGTATGGGTGGGTGATCACTGGTAACGTCCAGCACAGTTGGTTTAAAGCATTTTGTGGCTCTGTCTTCCCATGGGAATATATTCTTTCCTAAGCAATTCAGAGTGAACACAAAAGAAAATGAAAAAAAACTTGGTGGTAAAATTAAAATTATAGTCTTTAAAATACATAAAGTATAAACATTGTATCCAAGTCCTGGAAAGGTGGGAGAGAAGGAAGGAGTTCACGTTTGTCTTTTCCAATCACCTAAAGAAGAAGTGAGCGGGAGGGAATGAATCAGGCATTGCCTTGGTGCTTCCTAGGAACGTCCCTACACCGCCCTGCAGGTAGGACGATCCTTTTATAGCTGCCAACGTCCAGGTTTTTCTAAGTGGCAGAACAGGGTTTCAAACTCTGATCTCCCTTTGCGCCAACAGCCAAGGCTTCTCACCACCACCACCACCACCACACTGTACTGTCCCTGCAAGTCCCTGCAAATCGTTTTGCATGTGCATTTCCAGCAGATTCTCCAGACCATCACTGAGAGTAGGGGACGCTGGGCACTGAGGCATTGCCCACGTGAATGTGACCTTGACTTCCTAGACATAGGTTGAATATGTTACTGCACTCTGGGATCTGGGCTCTTTAGGAAGTTGACACAAGCATTCTTAGAACGTCTGATGACTTCAGCCCTCAGTGAATCCCACGACTCAGACCGCAAGCCCCTCTCGGTAGCAGGTGTCCCACCTCAGCTTCCACAGACACAGTCCCATGTGGAAGTGTGACTGCATATAAAGGAGATACAATTTTTTTTTTTTAACAGGTTTTGACTTCTGACCTTTTAAAAAGCTCAGTCTGAGAGAAGTGTGTGTGAGTGATGGTGCTGGGTGGTCTGGTTTTTGATGTGCCCTGTAACAGCTAAGCACTGGCCTTGTGGGATCCACGCACATGGCTTGTGTAGACGGCAAGTTCTGTTGGAGTCTAAGAACAGGATGTGAAGTCAGTGGCCAGGAAAGGCCTCTGGAAGGTGGGGGGCACCAGTACGGATGGGGTTTGAAGGGAGGGTCAGATCAGATTGGGGCGGGGGGAGAAGCATTCCTCTTTTCTGGAGAATCCAAAATCCAGTCTGAATGTAGTGAAGATTGCAGGTAGAGGAAGTGGCAGGACTTCAAGTTCTGATTAAGCCTGGACTTAAAACAAGGCTTTAGTTCACTCTGGGGATTTATTTATTTATTTTTGTTTTGTTTTTGGTGGGGGGAGGGGGGAGGTAATTAGATTTATTTATTCATTTTTCTAATGGAGGTCCTGGGAATTGCACCCCGGACCACATGCATGCAAGGCATGCGCTTTACTACTGAGCTACACCCTCCCTCCGCTTTGGGGATTTAAATGACTCCCAAATAGCCTACAAGCAGGGCATCTCTGCTTAGGCAGCGTCCCCAGCTGCCCATGGCCGTGACTCTTAGGAGCCTTCCAAGTTGAGACTGCGCCGTCTGGCACAGCTCAGAGAGTTCCCATTTTTATCAGACTTCTACAGAAAAAGAAGGTTCTATGGCTGATCAAGGTGTGATCCTGAAGTTTGACAGAGTCAGGAAAAGTCAGCCTTGGGGATCAGACAAATTCAGGCTTAACTGGAGGGGTTATTTACTGACTGGGACCCTGGGCAAGTCCTCCAGGCCTTCGAAACTTCAGCTTTTCATCTATAAAATGGAGATAAACGACCTTCCCTTGAGGGCTGTTAACATTAAATGCAAAAATAAGTAAACAGGCGTCCAATTATGTATTATTCCCTTTCCTTTCCCTTCTGTCTACTCCCTTCAAAGTCTGGGTGCTGATCCAGCATGTTAACATCAGAATAACCTCGCTAATGTTTCCATGAGAATGGAAGGAAGCAGCATGTGGGAATCCACGACTCCAATGACCGCCTTCCACAGCTCCCCTCTCCAGGTTAGTCAACAGGGAACAGGTTCCTAAGGAGGCAGCACAGAAAACTGGATGGTTGGCACATTGACTAATTATTCGGCTGGAGGTTTGGCCAGGTGAGTCTAGGATGTCATCTGGGGAGGGGAGCTGAGGTGCGGCGCCACAGGATGGCATGAGGACACCAGAGGGAAGGAAGGATGTGGGAAACAGGAGATGATAGGTTTTGTCAGCATCTTACTTTTGCCGAGGGATGATGGCTCTGTCCTCACACTTTACAGTGTCACCACTGTGAGAGCGCAGTTTCCCGGAGAGGGAGTTACATTTTAATTAGCCATCCAGCACCTGATTTCAAACATATCAGTCCTTTTCTCCAGGTCTCATCGTCTCGGATTATTTTTGTCCATGACCGCCACGTGCCTACTCCTTTCGTGTGTATCAGAAGGGAACCACCAAGCAGCCTGAGAATCCTATTACCAGACCTCAGGATATTAAATGTCGAGTTCTCCCCCACGGTTACACAAGTGCTGAAAAAGTGGTTCCCTTTCAATGGTGTCTTGTCAAAACGCCAGGCACAGTTTGTTTTTGACATTTGCCGGTCCTGTTAAATAATAGTCTTGCTTCTGTCATAGCTAATGTTGACTTGAAGGCATTTGGAGGGCATTTCTCAACTCCAGCCTTAACGGTGAGACCTGGGTCTTGACAGATATTCCTCTTGCTTGCCCAAGGCAAATGCATGTAAGGGTTGCAACCTTTGCTTTTCTAAACTCAAGAAAATCTCAAGATGGTCACGCACCACTTAAAACTTTAGATCTAATTGCACACACGCGTGTGCTCACAGCCGTGAAGACAGACGTGTGCAACGTACAAGTTGGAGTTTTTGAAGTGTTGCCATCCTGGGAATGACATTTGCATCAATTAAACAGTATCACGTTTTAAGCCCCCTGAAATCCTGGCTGTTCTGCCTTGGTAAACGTTTATCTGTTAGAATGTCACACTTAACTACAGATCTCTTTAAAATCAATAAGCAGTTTTATTGTTTCTGTATTTGCAAGGGAGCAAGCCCCAAGCACTGCCAAGCTAGCAGCAAACAACCACATGCCATCTGTCGGAGAGAACCCGGGCTCTTTTCACACACAGCTCTTTCTGCTGCTGCTACGTCCCTTTGAAATATAGTTTATCGGACTTTCCCCACTTTTGTGCGAAGGCATCTTTTGAATTTCCCTCTAGTGTCTTAAAGATGAATATGTAGAGATATCCTTCTAATGGGATGCCAAGTTCTGAAATGTTCACCATTTATGAGGTAAAAGAAGGGAGGGTAAGAAAAAAATTAGGCGGAGCAAGTGGGAATGATACAGATTTACTGTATGATCCAGCAGTCCTGTATGATCCACTCCTGGGCATATATCCAGAAGGGACTCTAATTCAAAAAGATACATGCACCCCAATGTTCATAGCAACACTATTTACAATAGCTGAGACATGGAAACAAACTAAATGTTCATCAACAGATGACTGGATAAAGAAGATGTGGTATATTTGTACAATGGGATACTACTCAGCCATAAGAAAAGAATAAAATAATGCCATTTGCAGCAACATGGATGTCCCTCGAGAATGTCATTCTAAGTGAAGTAAGCCAGAAAGAGAAAGAAAAATACCATATGAGATCACTCATATGTGGAATCTAAAAAAAGAAAAAAGAAGACACTAATGAACTTATCTACAGAACAGAAACAGATTCACAGACATAGTAAACAATCTTATGATTACTAGGAGGAAGGGAGTGGGAAGGGAAAAATTTGGGAGTTTGAGATTTGCAAATATTAACTACTGTATATAAAATACATTAAAAAATTTCTTCTGTATAGTACAGAGAACTATATTCAGCATCTTGTAATAACCTTTAAATGAAAAAATATGAAAACGAATATATGTATGTATATGCATGACTGGGACATTGTGCTGTACACCAGAAACTGACACATTATAACTGACTATACTTCAATAAAAATATGATAATTCTGTGGAATTGTGTATGAGTTGGCATCGTTTAATATGTGAAGAGGCCAAGAAATGCACAGTTGGTTTAAAATAAATACCAAAGGAATGGTTAATTAGACAAGTCTGTTTTGCAGTTTCAGAAAATGGAAGCACACCAGCCCAGTCAGCAGGGTTTCCAATAAACAAGACATCCTGGGTTTGGAACTTTATGTTTGGGGTGGTAGGTTGTAAATCTAATGGATAAGTGTCCATCACGTCCTGCTACACCCTTTTCTTTCACTACACTTGTGTCACAAAATTCATCTTCAAATTTCGAGAAATCATTTTTAGAGATTTCCAAAATTACAAAATCTGAACCTATGAATTACTGTATTGTCATCTCACTCAACCCTTTCTTTCCCTCTTTCATTGTCTCCCGAGGCTGATTTTTTTGGGGAGACTAGTCTTAGATGACAACAGGTTTTCTTCTTCAGACAGGGATATGAGTTCATCGAAAATCAAGATGTAATTATCCCATGATGAATCGTGTACCTCACACAGCAACTTAACCAAATTCTAAGGTTCACAGAGAAGAATGGTAAGAGCAGCAAGAGATCCTAAACTTCATCGAGGGTGGTCCAATCTTGTCATTTTACAAGTGCGAAGGCAAAACTCACATTGGTTAAGTGCTTGTCCCTGGTCCCAGAGCCAATCAGTGGCAGCATGAGACATTTCAGTAGCTTTAACAGAGAATTAGCATTTCAATTCATGAAAAATCTAGATTTAATTGCGTAACACTGCGAGATCCATGGCGATGTTGACAACTGGTAGGAAGTGGACATTCATGAATTATGAATGTTTCTATTGTGAAGGGCAATTATTTGTTACCTTAAGTAATAGCTGGTACATTGAATATCTATTATATGCTTTAGATGTAATAGATTTAATTACCCCATTAACGCTATGACATAAATATTATTGTTTACAATATAATATGAAAAAACAAAGGCGTACAGAGATCGTACATAACCTGCCAACATCATGCAAGTAGACGCTATAGCTGAGGGTGAGCCCAGGCCCTCATTCTGCCCAGGCAGCATCGGTCCTGCCTGTGATGTCCACACTGGGAATATGTTGGTGGAACCTGGTTTATTTGAAATGTTAGATGTGAAACTTAAAACATATATGGGAAAGTCATACCCTTACCCTTCCTAAACAATTTTAAATTTCATTTGAAGCAATGAACAACTTCACTGGTACCATCTTGATTAAGAAATGGATTCTGAGCCCAAGATTGATTATTTTGTAATGAAATAAATTAGATGTCTTGAAAGAGGAGTTGTGGGGAAAGATGATTTGCACTATGACTTATTAAAATGATGAGATATTATTAAATCAAAGAATTGGATTAAATAATCTCATAATGAAGAAATAGGATGTAAAGCACTTCTTACCAGCTATGTTTTCATTTGTGGCTTAAATATGAACCTCTAAGCCACTCTAGTGTCTTCAATTTTAAGATTAAAGTTGGCATACTGAAAAAATTCAAAATGATGTTGGCATGTTCACAAAAGGGTAACAATGAAATGGAAATTTTCTAAATTTTCATTGGAATTGCATGTAAAAAGAAAAATCACAGGCACTGTTTATGACGTTGGAAGTGATTTCTGTATGCTGTCTCTTCTGTTTGCACATTCACGACCTTAATGAAGACAGGACAGAAAAAATAGGATTAGGCTAATTGTCAGATCAAGGACTCTGCTTAATGAATATAAATGCAAGAGGTTAAGGATTTCATCTCCCTCTGCCCCATCTTTAGCTCTGAAAAGGATCGTCCCACATACCACAGTGAACTCCACTCCTTCCGTAACACACCCTTCCTAACGAGGCCAACCAGGAAACTGGAGCCACTAGGTCACGTCATAGAATCGGGGTTGGCTCTGTGGAGATCCAGGGCAGATGGCTACATCAGCTGGGACCTTCGGGGTGATGCACAACAGATTACCTGATTCAACACGACTTAAGCAAGACAGAAAGCGATTGGCTCATGAAAGTGACAAGCGGAACTGGCTTCACATGCAGCCAGGATTCAGGTTTCAAAAATTGCTATCAGGGCCCAGCTTCTTCCCATCCTTCTGTGTTGGCTGTGTTGGCATTAGGCTGGGGTTTTACAAGGCTGGATGGTGTTGGCAGCTCCAGCCTCAAGTCCTCCCCGATTCACGTCCATCTCTCAGGAGCCTCTGCTAAAGTCTCATCGTACCTTTTGGCTCTGGTCAGGTCAGGTGTCCCTCGCCACACCAGTCCCCATGGCTGGTTCTGCACAGACAAAATGCGACATGATGACAAAAATAAATGTAACTAAAAAGACAGGTGTTGTGTATCAGAGCCCAGAAGTCATAATGAACTGGAAGTTGCAAAGGCGAGAGAAAGTTGCTAATTGTGGAGGGAAACAGACAGAAGATGAAGGAAAAAGAGAGAAAAATCATCTGGTGTCTTTCTACTTCCCATGAAACCTACACTTTCCGTCTGATAAACTCTTTTAAAAAGGATTTAAACTGAGTGGTTTTCTGGTCTTTGTAACTGACCAACCATGGCTAAAATAACGTGCTGGAGTTCCCTTTACTGATTAACATTCTCAGTAATATGTAGGTAATACATGCCCTATAGATCATGTGCACATAGGAACTTGTGGGCTGTCCCATAATTCCATATGCTGTTTCTAAGTCCCGCAAGTACCCCAGCTCTGCTTGCTGGAACTGGAAGTTATTTATTTTTTAATGACCCTTGAAAATCATGAACACCTCATCTATCAAAGGAAGGAACAAGGCTGATTCTTGCTGATACTACAGAAAAAAAAAATCAAGACTTGGAACACCTTTTTACTGAACTTGACAAAGGTTCAGAAAAATCTTATCATCAAATGGATGGGGTATTATTTATAAATCAAGTTTGACGAAGTGATCATTGTCTATGGTGGTTCAACTGTCTCAGTGGGAAGAGAAGCCTGCCCACCAAACAGATCATCCAAAGAGTATTTGGAGGGAATTAGATGTGTCTTGGAGACGCCCATGAAACTGAGGTTCTGAGGTCATCTGGTTCTCTGAAAATACCTATACTTAGTTTCATGAAAAACTCATCTTTTTGCAGCTCTTTTCCTACTTTTGCCAGATACATTTTCATTTATGACTTAAAGTGGAACCAGGTGTGAAAATCCCCAGCTCGGCTGTCTTACTGGGTGTCACGGAAGCCCTCCTGATAAGGAGTTGGCCATACTTCCTTTTAAATAAAACCTTTTGCAAATAAGAACATTTAGGGCAATGGGGCTGGAGAAACCATTGAAGCGATTCCCTCAGATCTGACCTTGACCACGTGTAAACCATGTCATTCTTTTGTCTGAAATGAAAACTGGGAAAACTGGGAAAGGAGAGTCTAGAAATTTCTAGTCTTTCCAAGAAATCAATCCTATATTTTTAGCTGCTCTCACCTTTATTTGACATTTATCAAACGCTAGGTTAGAAGGCGTGGGAGGTGAATTTGCTCTGTAAGATGCTAGGAAGACATTGGATTCAGTTTCTGTTGGAGGGCACAGAGGAGGCAGGTTGTGGGACTAGCTTTGGACAAATCCTTTTATGATGCCATGGTTTGAGAAAGATCATAGTTTCTATTCTCATACTTTGTAGAGATTCTGTACAACTGGAGGACAGGCTTCCAGGGCTTGTAGTTGGTCCTATCTTGCTGGCTTATTATGAGTGAATCCAAGGGGAGCACCACCACCAACAGCGTCAGGTTCCCTAATCAGAGCTTTGAAAGCCTCCGTGTGTGGCGTTGCACACGACTATTGCCTCTAGTCATTTGGCCCAGGTCCCTACCCTAGCCAGCTTAACAGCTTTGAGTTTTGGTAAGCCAAATCATTCTGCTGGGTAGGATGTTGTTACAATTTCAGAATGAAATTCTCTTATCTGGCCAAAGCGATTATGTCCTTTCTTAGTAAAGTTGATACAGAGGATCCGTTTCTGTCCCAATGTCATCAAACTCCTTTCTCTTTTCATAATTTTTGGAATAAGTATGGAATGGAGGTGGGGAAATCTCGCCATCTCAAGCCAAGCTATGTAGGGAGATGTTAGATCACTTTTGGCAACAGAGAAAGACTCTAAGGGCTGGACTTGGATGTAAGAAATACACGAAACTCATCCATTTATGCGCTGGTTTCAATGATCACCCTCTCCCCTGAGAACTGATTAGTCTTCTTTTTCCCATTGGCTATCTTTAGTTCCTACTTGCCCTGAGAAAGTGCCCGTTTTTAAGCCTGACACCCACAATCCATAAACAAAAGCATAAAGGTCATGTGCATGGGAATTGGAGAGTAGGGGAGATGCTTATTGAAAATACAAGCCTCACTCGGAAGGATTTATCCCTTGTAGAATTTTACTGTTTTGTTATTTTATATATCCTAATCATATTAAAAGTGAATTTATTCCAGCTGCGTGATTTGTACAGGAACCAAAAATACACATTATTTAGGTAGCAGTAGATCAAAACATCTTTCCATCTACTATGGTGTTACCCTGTGGCCCTGTGAGGTGGGCAGGCGGGGGTTGCTTTAAAGGATTAACCTGTATCTTCCAGCAAATTACAGATTCTTTCTATTACGAAGCACTGCTTCTATGCAGTGCTGTATAGTGGGAAAGCTTTGGATGAAGGTTCAAATATTAGGGGTCTAGTTTTAGCTCTGCTAATAGTTTGCTAACTGACTCAACAACTTTTGAGTCTATTCCTTCACCTACAGAATGAAGCCACTGGACGAGCTGGTCTCTAAAAGAGGCAAGAGAGCATAATGACTAAGGGTGGGGTCCTCGCTCTGCCACACACTAGCAGTTTGAACGTGGACAAGTTATTTCACTTCCACTTGCCTTGTTTTCCAGTCTGTAAAATGGGGATATTGTGAGTCAATGTGAGGATTAAATAGCCGAAGACACACAAAGTGCCTGGAAGAGAGTTTGGCTCATAGTAAGTGTTCAACTGCTATTATTAGTGACATTGTCTTGTAACATCCCTCCAAATCGCGAAAGGGCCTTGTCTTACCCACCATGGAAATACCAAAGGAGAACTGAATTTTCCAACTTGGCTTGGTAAACAAAACCTGTGTACGAAAAAGTTAGAAAACCCTACAAAAATCAACCTAATTAAATAAAAGGTTAATTCTTCCTCCTTCCAAGAATACTAATAGAAATTAGAAAATATAGACCTTGGTCAATTTTAGGGGGACTTTCCTCAATGGCAAGAGTGATTTTTGGTTGGACATGATCTGACAGATGTCTCCAATAAACCTATGATTTCTTCACACTCTAACTCCCCCACCCCACCAACTGCCCTGCCAGGAACTGGCTTCTCAGCCTTTTCACATCTCAGGAAGCACATCCACTCAGCTCAAATGGACCAAAAGTGAATAAGGATACAAAAGACATAAGCCACGCAATCTTAAAGGTAGAGATGTGCACAGCTTCATCCAGAGCCCAGCACTTAGGTTTTGTTTACCAAACCAGTTGGAAAATTCAGTTCTCCTTTGATATTTCCATGGTGGGTAAGACAAGGCCCTTTCATGACTTGGAGGGATGTTACAAGACGATGCTGCTAATAATAACATTTGAGTAATTTACTATGAGCCCAACTTTCTTCCTCTCTGAAGGAAGGAATAGATTTTTGCTTCGAGTGCCCAGGAAACAGCCACAATAGCTGACCACATCATTCACCACCATGAAGGAAGCCACAATACATTTCAGAAAGCAGAGATAACGTAGACAACATTTTTTTGTTCACAATGCAGTAAACATAAAAATTAATTTTAAAAAAATCAGAGAATTTTAAGAAAGTTGTCATTTAAACAACCTTTGGGTTAAAGGAAAAAGTAAAAATCCAAATTGCAGAATTTCTAAAAACCAGCGATAGTTAAAGTACTACCTATTAGCTTCTGAATCTAGAGGATGGACTAAAGCAGTGCTCACAGGAAATATAGAAGAAGTTCCTATAAAAATATAAAGGGGAAGAAATGGAAAGAATTAAGAATCAAAAAGTTAGAAAAAAGAAAGCACAACAAAATAAACCAAAAGAAAGCAGAAGGAATAAGATAAAAATAAAAGAAATCAATGAGTTAGGTAACAGGGCTGGGGGAGACGAAGTAAATAAGTGAACACCTGGATCACTGGGGCAAAGTCAATAAAATAGATAGGCCTTCTCAGAAATCAAGGAAGAGTGAACAATGTGAAAAATAATGAATGACAAGAAGACAGTAATGAAGAAAGCAAGGAAATTTAAAAAAAAACAACAACAACAATTTTGCACATGATGTCTCCAAATTTGCAAATCTGAAAGAACTGAATATTTTTCTAGCAGAATATCGTTTACTGAAACCAGCTCTAAATAGACCAATTTTCATAGAAAAAGTCGGAGAAAGTTATAAAAGAGTTAATTTTTATAAAGTACTAGGGGTAGAAAGTTTCCCAGGCGAATTTAACCAAACCTTTAAAGGGTGGCTGATGCCAACACTATTTAAATTGTTCCAGAGCATATATAAAAAAGGATAACTTATAAATGATTTTTATCCAGCAAAGATAACATTGAATACCGTGGCTATACAGAGAAGAAATGATAAACGAATCTCACATGTGAATATTGATGCATAAATCCTAAGTAGAATATTAGTAATTGGAATGCAGCAGCATACGAAAAGAATAGTAATGCTTCATAACCAGCGCAGCTTATTCTAACAACACAAAGACAGTTCATCAAAATAGACCTAAGAGGAAAAGTCAGATGATCGTCTCTGTAGATATTGAAGGTGTATTTGACAAAATTCCACACATGCTTGTATTTGCATAAGGAATCACTGGAAGGGCAGGTAAGAAACCAATGAAACTGGTGGCCCATGGGGGCAGAGAGCAGGGTTATCGAACAGGGCAGGTACCAGCATGGGCGAAGGCGAGGTTTTCCGTGTTCATCTTTTTATATCACTTTTATTTTGGAGCCATGTGATCATTTTACCTGTTCAAAAATGGGAGCTTCCCCTAAATGTTAAATAGTATTATTTTAGCTACCGTTGTATTTGATGGCAGGCGCTTGAGCTGTGCTCTTGTTGAAAACTCAAGCTTCAAGTGAATCACAGACAAGAGCAGTACTTTGTCACAGAGTTGTAGGTCAGAGGGAACTGAAGGAAAGAACAGATGTGCTCATTACCTTCTTTCCAGACACTCTCTCTTTGCTCCATCTTGACCACAGGATGTAGGCTAATTTTGGACTTGCTGTAGCACAAACAACCCTACTCCTGGGCTTTGGTAAGTCCTGCATTGTCCCAAGTCCACCATGCTGGCCGCACTCTGTCCTTTGATGAGGGCGGAAAACCAAAAATTAAGTGGTGTTTTCAGGTCATTTTGGCAGAGCCTGAGCCTCCAATCTTTCTATTATCAGCAACTCCCTTCCTCGAAAAGGAACTATAAAGCGGTTAAATGGGAAGTATGGCCCAGGACTACCCATAGGGTCCCGATGCATCTTAGAAACCTACTCACATGCTGCGGCTATCCCACTGTGTTTACTGAGGACCCGCTCTGTGCCGACACCAGGGACCCGGAGCTGAAAGTCTCCTCCCTTCCTGCAGAGAGCTCAGCCCAGAGGGGACACAGGCTGGTTTATCTACTAAAACCTGCTCCTACAGACGTGAGCAAAGGGTGCAGGAGAACCCCACAGAAAAGCTCCACAACCCAGCCAGCCTAAGTTTGAAGGGATGAGTTGGAGCTTGCAAGACACAGGGAGGGCGCGAGGAGTGGTGAAAACATAACTTGAGCGCAAGAGACCTGCACTCAAGCAGCCCCTCCGCCCAAAGGGTCCTGTACCTCCCCTCTCTTCCACCGCCCTCAACCTTCAGGTCTCCTCCACAAAGACGGTTCCAGAAAGGCACCCACTGTTCCTCTCTCTCACGTCCTGGTGTGGTTGATATGTTGGCCACTGGATCCCTAGGACCCAGTCCAATGCTTGGCATCCAGTAAGTGCTGGGTAAATGTTTGTTAAATGAATATTTAACACGATTGGTTAAGTGGTGTTCTTCAAACAAAACTGGCCCAGAATTTTACCATGAGTGTATTCTGTTTCTTTGGATAAATCTCTATGGCAAATAAAAAACAAACAAACAAACAACCTCATTCATTTCTGGAAGAGACTGAGGGACCGAGTGTTTGAACCCACAGCCAACAACTTGCAACATTCGGCTTGGGAACAGTAAATTCCTGATCTGAGTCCACTTAATTCTGTTTCCTTTGCTCTGTTCCCTCCCCACTCTCTACTTCCCACACAATATTCCTCCTCTCCCCACAAATCACGTCCAGGAAATCAAGGAAGTCAGTCATGTAGGGACACAAATGTAATAAAGAGCTCTAACCTTGATGTATATTATGCATAAATCCCAACGCTTTTTATTATTCACTGCATGATCTGCTGCTGCTCTCCAAGCCTTAGTTTTTCCCACTGTAAAAGAGAAATGTTACTTCTCCTCTGTTTATTGGCTATATTTGTAGAACTCATAATTGAACACCTCATACATAATAGATGCTCAATAAACAGGAGATGAGACTTCCGTTTAATAATAAGAATTGCTATTATTATTGGTGATGGCGCAGGTGTGTGTGCGTCAGTTCATCCATCAGTCTCAGCACATTACAAATACCAATCAGCAGGACCTCCTCCTTCATCCCATTATGTCTGTGTGTGCAGAGAGCAGTAACGCGTCAACAAATATATTGAGAAATTAATTAAACGTACTAAATGAGTGGGGCAGCGAAATGTGAAATCTTGGAAAATGAAGGCTGGGGAAAAATAAGACTTTCTGAAAAGAAGGTCTTCTTGAATTGCAAGGAAAAGCTCTGTGTTTTGGATATCTAAGCCTGGGTTTAAGCACTCAGATATCTGTTGGAAGTAAATTCTTGGTGTCTAAGCCAGATCCTTCAGGCTGTGACTTTCCTTGGCTCCTTGGGCAGGCACCTGCTTGTTCGTCTCCTTCCCCACTGCTCACTCTTCATCGCTTTTCTCCAGGCTCTGCTTCCTAGGCCCTTCCTTAACTAGTGCTTTCTGAGTCTTCCTCCTCAGGTCCCAGTGCACGCGCCACCCTGACTCTCCAATCATCCAGGCCAGGACCCAGCAATCACCCTTGATTCCTCTCCCTCTTTCTTTCATCAATCTCTGTATCTTTATTTTTTATTTTTGCTGAAGTATAGTCAGTTTACAAATGTTGTGTTAATTTCCAGTGTACAGCATAGTGATTCATTTATACACATACATATATTCCTTTTCATATTTTTTTCATTATGGGCTATTACAAGGTATTAAATATAATGCCCTGTGCTATGAAACTTGTTGTTTACCTATTTTATATGTTTATCTCTCTTATATTTTATATGTAGTGCTTGGTATCTGCAAAAGACAACCTTCAGAGTGGGACCATCTCCCCTCAGAAGTCTTTATGGACAACTCCTACCCCTCACTCAACTTGCACTCACAATATTTATGACATCGTATTATGGTTGTCTCTTAACTGTCCATCTCCCTGCGTGGCATAGTGATAAAAAGTGGATACTCAAGAGCCACCTTATCTGGGTTCGCATCTGGGTGCTCCCACCCAGGAGCTGTGGGATCTTGCATAAGTCACTTAACCCCTCTGTGCTTCAGTTTCCCCATCTGCACAATGAGAGTAATCATTGCAGGATGACTGTGGGAATGAAATGAGCTAATACACGTACAGGGCTGGGAACAGAGCATGGCACGTAATAAGCTCTGTGTGAGCGTGAGTTATTATAATTAGGTTGTGATTGCTTTGAGGGCAGGGCTCTGTTTTATTCATCCCTGAGTCCTCAGTGTCCAGCTGAGTCCCTGGCTTTGCATTAATGACTAATAATAGTAGCGCCAACAATGAAGATAAGAGCAATGGGTGTCTATCGACAACACTTCACAGAGCCTGTAAAATGTGTTCGCCTGCTGCCAGATACCTATGGTTACGCTCATTTCACAGGTGATGACACTAAGCCTCAGAGAGTGCTGGATTAATCCAATTTATTGGAAGAGAAAACAATAGAGATGGTATGCAAACTAGCCATTCTGACTTCTGTACTCATGCTTTTAGAATCTGGGGATTTTAATAGCTGACACTTGGTCAGCATCCTCTCTGTCTGGAAGTCTCTTTTCCATAATTCATCTGGCCGACTCCCATTTGCCCTTCAACTCTTGTTTCAGAGTCACTACTCCCAGGGGGGCCTCGCTGACCCTTACATGCTGCTTTGACTGTGTGCTACCAATGGTCTCTGTCTTTCTTCCCTTTTTCTGATGCCTCCATGAATCAGCGAGCTCTTCAAAGGCAAGAATCATTTACAATTCATCTCAGTACTTTTTTGTGTGTGACATGGCACTGGCAGATGAAAGTCTGGGACCAAAACCAACTGAAACTTGGTTCCTTCAGTGTGTGATGTGCTCACGTGGTGGTATATGGTATGGATCGCAGACAGGGGTGCACTGTGTGTGGGGCTGGCCAAGACTCCTCCCTCCTGCCTGATTCCAGCATCAAATTTCCTGGGCATTGTTCTTCCATTCTCCCTGTAGTTTCTCAACCCCAGGGAGGCCACAATAGCACCTCTGTTGGAGAGCTGGACACGGTTCCCAAATCACACCTTCCAGCACCCATCCTAACCTCCTCCATAGAAAGATCCTCAAAATCTGAAGTGATTTTGCTGTAGAGAGCCAAGAGTGGCTGCCAATGCAATTTCTCAACCCCCAACTTTCTAAAAAAAAAAAAAAAAAAGAAAAAGAAAAGAAAAGAAAAGGAAAGGAAAGTCTGTTTTGCCCTCTGTAAAGGCTGCAAAGGTTTTCAAGCCCTCGTAGTAAGTGCATATTCCCAAACTCTAGGGTATCTATTGCTATAAGCCAAGAACAGTGCCTTGTATTTAAAACATTGTTTTTTCTCCTCAAAGTCTGGTTCTCTATAGAGTACAAGTCTCAGTGACCTAAGCCAGGAATGATTCACTCTACAATCATGAGGATAATGTGTGGTGAGAATTTGGACCACTAATGAGGCACTGGTCCTTTTCCAAAGTAGAGCACTTTAGCAGTTGATACTCGTGTTAAGAGTTCAGATTCCAGGGCTATATATTGTAAAATGACAGATGCTTTTAAGCAGTTTTGGAAATTTTATTAACTGTTTGAACCTTGATATCTTTATCTATAAAATAAGGATCCCGTTAATGTTTTGCAAAGTAGTTGTGAAGATAAAATGATGATAAACGTACATGGTTATTGCCCTCAAGGAACCTCTTTCCAGCTAAACCGGGGAGGTAGATCTTTGGCAGATTAGGTGAGAGCCCTGCAAACATGTGAGAAATAAGTGTTGGTTGTTTTAGCTTCTGAAGTTTTGTGGGTTTTTTGTTCTACAGCAAGAGTTCCCTGATACCTGATACCACATGCCTTATCACTTGGGAGGATAATGGGAGTGGGAACCCACAGGCTGGTTGGCGCATGAGTGCTCCAGAAGACCCATGGGGTTTTATGAACAGTTCACCACAAATGTGTTTCTAGGTTTAGCTCCTCTTGATATGAGCTCTTGCCTATATTTAGACAAATTTTCAGATAAGCTTTATGACTGTAGAAGTTTTCCTAAGTGATAGGTAGGAAGTGCATGCAAAAGACTTCCTCCTTTTAACAAATTACCTCCTAATCAGGACTTTTCTTGTCTCTGTCCTCTCCTCCCCTTCCCTGCTTTGTTATTGGTATTTGAAGGATTATCATATAATCAATGCTAAAAAAACAAAACAAAACAGTGTTAACTGAAAAGTTAAGGGATTGTATATTTCTCTTATCTAGCATGCACATATCATGTATCTCACTCTTCATTAAAAAGAAATTATTTTGAATTCTTTGGTGATTTGTTTTCAGCAAATGAAACTTCATATTCATTTAGTTACTGTCTTCCTTTGAAGTTTTGTGGAAATATTGTTATGATTGGAATCATGCCATGTCCCAGTCTTTTTGTGTGTGTGTGTGTGTGTGTGTGTGTGTGTGTGTGTATATATATTACTGAAGTATAGTCAGTTTACAATGTTGTGTCAATTTCTGGTGTACAGCATAATGCTTTAGTAATACATGAACATACATATATTCATTTTTATATTCTTTTTCACCATAAGTTACTATAAGATATTGAATATAGTTCTCTGTGCTATACAGTATGAACTTATTGTTTATCTATTTTATATATACCAGTATCTGCAAATCTCGAACTCCCAATTTATCCCTTCCCACCCTCTTCCCCTCATGGTAACCATAAGTTTGTTTTCTATGTCTGTGAGTCTGTTTCTGTTTTGTAAATAAGTTCATTTATCTTTTTTCTTAGATCCACATATAGGTGATATCATATGGTATTTTTCTTTCTCTTTCTGGCTTATTCCACTTAGAATGACAATCTCCAGGTCCATCCATGTTGCTGCAAATGGCATTATTTTATTCTTTTTTATGGCTGAGTAGTATTCCATTGTGTATATATACCACATCTTCTTTATCCAGTCATCTGTTGATGGACATTTAGATTGTATGGACATTTAGACTGATGGACATTTAGATTGTATTCTATGTCTTGGCTATTGTAAATAGTACTGCTGTGAACATTGGGGTGCAGGTGTCTTTTTGAATTAGGGTTCCCTCTGAATATATGCCCAGGAGTGGGATTGCTGGATCATAAGGTAAGTCTATTTTTAGTCTTTTAAGGAATCTCCATACTGTTTTCCATAACGGCTGCACCAAACTACATTCCCACCAGCAGTGTAGGAGGGTTCCCCTTTCTCCACACCATCTCCAGCATTTGTCATTTGTGGACTTTTTAATGATGCCTGTTCTGACTGGTGTGAGGTGATACTTCACTAAAGTTTTGACTTGCATTTCTCTGATAACTAGTGATATTGAGCATTTTTTCATGTGCCTATTGGCCATTTGAATGTCTTCATTGGAGAATTACTTGCTTAGGTCTTCTGCCCATTTTTGGATTGGCATTTCCCAATCTCTGGCTACATAATCCTCCTTGGCTTATACATTCCTCTAGAATGCCCTTTATGGCACCTAAAACTTTATAAACCATGTTTACATTGATGTTCTTCTCCTATTTCACCACTGATTGCTATTCTAGCCACCTAACAACGTGAATCTGGCAATCAGTCAACCTAGATATTAGCATGACCCGGCTAATTGCTGAGTCACCTTAATGAAGTTAAACTCTCTAAACCTATGTTGTCTAATTTCCAATGGGAGTAAAAGGTACTTACCCCATAGGCTGTTGTAAGTATCAAGTATGACGACAGGTATAAAGCATCCAACACAGTTCCTGGCACATAGTCACGCTGAAGAAATATTAATTTTCTCTCCCCCAGTGGAAATCTGCCAGTGGAAATGATTAAGTCCGAGAAGCAGAAACTAAAATGATTGGAGAAGACTGAACAGAGCCTAAGGGGTATGTGGGACACCAACAAACAGACCAACATGTGCATTGTGGGAGTCTCAGAAGAAGAGAGAGAAAAAGGGCAGAGAGACTATTTAAAAAAAAATAATGGCTAAAAAATCCCCAAATTTTATGTAAAAAATGAATATAAATATCTGAGGAGCTCAGTGAACTCCAAGATTGAACTCAAAGAGAGTCACACTGAGACCCATTATAATCAAACTTTCTAAAGACAAAGACAAAGGCAGAACCTTGAAAGCAGCAAAACAGAAGTGACTCATCACATACAAGTTATTCTCATAAGATTATTGTCACATACAAATTGCTCTCATAAGATAAGTTTGGAGGCCAGAAGGCAGTGGGCCAATATATTCAAAGTGAAAAAAAAAAAAAAACCCAAAAAACAACAAACCAATCAAACAAACAAACCCCCACCCCCCAAACCCACTAACAACCAAGAATTCTGATCCAACAAAATTGTCCTTTAAAAGTGAGGGAGAAATTAAGACATTCCCAGGTAAGCAAAAGCTGAGAGTTTATTATCACAAGATCTCCCTGCAAGACATGCCCAAGGGAATCCTGCAGGGTGAAATGAAAGGACACTGACTTGAAAAAGCAGTAACTTGAAGCCATATGAAGAAATAAAGATCTCAATAAAAGTAAATACATAGATAATGATAAAAGCTAGTATTATTGTAATAATGGTTTGTGATTATACTTTTTGTTTTGACTTAACAGAATATTACATTGAGGGAAATTATTAGTCCAAAAGCTAATATTATTGTCACTTTGGTTTATAACTCCACATTTTGTTTTCTGCATAATTTAAGAGGCTAATGCATTTAAAATAATCATTAGTTTGTTTTAGGGTACCCAAAGTATAAAGTTGCACTTTTGTGGTATCAATAACTGAATGGGGTGGGGACAGAGCTATAAAGAAGCAGAGTTCTTGTATGTTATTAAAGTTACACTGATAAAATTTAGCATGGTATAACTTTAAGATGTTAAGTGAAATCCCCATAGCAATGACAAAGAACTTACCTATAGAACATACACAAAAGGAAATGAGAAAAGAATTTACATATTTGACTAAAAAAATCAACTAAACACAGAAAACAACAAAGGTAATGAAGGAAATGAAGAACAAAAAAGCTATAAGGGCATAGAAAAAAATAGCAAAATAACAGAAGTCAGTCCTTTCTGATCAATAATTACTTTAAATGTATATAGATTAAAATCTCCAATAAAAAGACAGAAATTAGCGGAATGGAAAAAAAATACATAACCCAACTATATGCAGTATACAAGAGATTTATATTTTATGTCTAAAGATACAAATAGTTTGAAAATGAAAGAATGAGGCATGATATTTCATGCAAATAATAACTGAAAGAAAAAACCAGGGATTGCTACACTAGTATCAGATAAAATAGACTTTAAATAAACAGGTTACAAGAGACAAAAAGGACATAATATGCTGATAAAAGTTTCAATACAGCAAGAAGATATAACATTTGTAAACATTTATGCACTTAATAATAGACCATCAAAATATATGAAGCAAAAGCTGATACAGCTGAAGGGAGAAATAGGCAGTTCTATAGTAAGAGAGAATTCATGACCTCATTCTCATTAATGGATAGAATAACCAAATAGAATTTAAGTAAGGAAATAGAGAACTTAACACATTCAGACAACTGAACCTAACACATGTATGCAGAACATTCTACCCAACAAAAACAGCATACACATTCTTCACATGCGCAAGTGGGACATTTCATGATATACCATATATTAGGCCACAAATTAAGTCTCAACAGATTTTAAAATATATATATATATATATCATACAAAGTCTTTTCTCTGACCACAGTGGGATGAAGTTAGAATTCAATAGCATAAAAAAAGAACCCTGGAAAATTCACAAAATTTTGGAAAATAAATAACACATTTTAAAACAATGAATGGATCAGAGAATAAATCACAAAGGAAATTAGAAGATATTAGAAGATACTTAGAGATGAAAATACAACATATGAAAGTCTGCAAGACACAGTGAAAGCAGTGCTGGGGGGAAATTTATAGCTATAAAGATTTACCTTAAAAACCAAGAAAGATCTCAAATTAGTGACCTAATTTTGCAACTTAAAGAACCAGAATAAATAAAGAACAAATTATACCAAAAGATAGTAGAAGGAAGGAAATAAGAAAGGTTTGAACAAAGATCAATGAAATATAGAATCAAAATATAGAGAAAATCAAAACCAGAAATTGATTCTTCGAAAAGATCAACAAAATTGACAAACATTTAGCTAGACGGATTAAGAAAAAAAGAGAGAAGACTCAAATGACGAAAATCAAAAATGAAACTGACATTATTACTGATTCTACAGAAATAAAAAGGATTATAAGAGAGTGCTATGAACAATTGCACTCCAATAATTTGGAAACCTAGATGAAATGGACAAATTCCTAGAAACATAAAACCTACAAAGACTAAATCATGAAGAGATAGAAAATCTGAATAGAGTTATAATCACTAAGGTGATTGAGTCGGTAATCAGAATCTCCCAATAAATAAAAGCCTTGGGCCTGATAGTATCATTGGTGAATTCTACCAAACAGTTAAAAAATGAATGCCAATATTTCTCAAACTTTTCCAGAAATTGAAGAGGTGGTAACACTCCCTAACTCATTCTATATGGCCAGGATTACCCTGACACTAAAGAAATAAATATATATATTTATGAATGAAACATTATGCTGTACACCAGAAACTGACATAACATTGTAAACTGGCTATATTTAAACTAAAAAAAATTTAAAAAAAATTTTTAAAAGCCAGACAGAGACAATGAAAGAAACAAAAACTTCAAACCAATAACCCTTATGAACACTGATACAGAAATCCTTAACAAAATACTAGTAAGTTGAATTCAGCAATATATTAAAAGGATTATATAGCATGACCAAGTGGGATATATTCCTGGAATGCAAAGATGCTTCAAAATATGAAAATTGATCAATATAATATGCCACATCAACAACATGAAGAGAAAAAAAAAAACAACACATGAACTTCTCAATTGATGCAGGAAAAGCATTTGACAAGATTCAATACCCTTTCATGATGAAAACACTCAACAAAACAGGAACAGATGTAAACTAGCACCACATAATAAAAGCCATATATGAAAAACCCACAGCAAACATAATACTCAATGGTGAAAGACTGAAAGCTTTTCCTCTAAGAACAGGAACAAGACAAGGATGCTTGCTTTTGTCACTTCTATTCAGCATAGTACTGGAAGTTCTGGTCAGAGCAATTAGGCAAGAAAAAGAAATAAAAAGCATCCAATTGAAAAAGAAGTAAAATTATCTCTGTTCACAGATGATATGATGTTATATGTAAAGAGCCCTAAAGATTCCTCTGTTAGAACTAATAAATGAATTCAGCAAAGTACCAGGAAACTGTCCCTCTCCAAAAATAAAAAAAAAAAAGAAACAGAAGAAAATTTTAGTTAAAGGAAATCCGGTATCTCTTGCCATAAGGAGGTAATGTCAAAAATAAGTATGATACAAATGACTAAATTCTGACCATTGTTGTTGACCCAAGGCTCTGAGTCTGAGGCCAACTTGTTTTTTATTGAAAAGGAAAATTAGAAATAAAGTGGTATTCCAACCACCAAACTAACACCAAACTAAAACTTTATCTTCGGGATAATCAAAATTGAAAAAGAAAATATTTTCTCACTGTATCATTGATTCAGTGTTGTTTAATATGATATCCAAAGTCTACCTAAATTTTACCACAAGTAAATTCAACCCTGTACAAGTCCATAAAAATCACACACAGTGATGTAAGAATGCAGAAAGATTGTTTGGATTTACACGAAGGGTGGAAGTGGTTCAAGATGTCCATGGTGAGTGGGGTTAATTGGCAAGTGCTTCTTGATGGGCCAATTTAAGGCAGGCAGGTGGATGGGATGTGATGGGAAAAGGGAGGGAATCACGCATCTAGAGCTTGGAGACTGGAAAGCTGTGCACTGGGGGATTAGGTTCTGAGGGGCATAACTTGGTAAGGGCAGGGGGCACAGAGAAATATCTCAGCAGAGAATCTCTGATATGGCAAAAGAGCTGAAAGCTCGGTCCAATGAAGTGAGCAAAGGGAAACGGGGCTATTGTGTCTCCTAAAACATACTGGCCTCTAAGTCACTAGGACAAAGTTTAGGAGTTGATGGGCCCCTGAACTAGGATTCAGAAGAGTTGTAATTGCTCTGGTGTGATTTTCACCACCTAGGCAAGTATATGCACTAACTCAGAGATTCCATGTTCAAATTTCTGCATGGGCCAGGCAGTTTATGCCCATACAACTAATTTGGTACAGGCATAAGGTAATAGGGAACAGTGAGGTGGCATAGAACACACAGGGCAATTAGAGGCACTCAGATTCAGATCAAACAAAGCACTGGGCCTATCAGACAAAATGTGTCCATGTCGTTGGACTCCACGTTGTTGGATGCAGCCTTGAATTATTTCTATGTGTTCCCACCACTCTGAGACATTCCTCAAAATTCAGATCTTGTATTGTGTTCGTTCAGGTTTCTAAGAAGCAGGCTCCAAGATGATATTAGACATGCAAGATATTTCTTTTTTTTTAATTGAAATATAGTCGATTTACAATGTATTAATTTCTGGTGTACAGTGTAGTGATTCAGTTATGCATATATGTATTCCTCTTCATATTCTTTTTCATTTGAAATCTAAACAAGGTATTGAATGTAGTTCCCTGTGCTATACAGTAGGACAAGCAAGATATTTCTTGTTAGGGAAAACAATAAATGTCTTTTGTGAAGGACAAGGGGCAGGACGTCAGACTAGATAGGCAGGCGGAGTCTTCAGACTGAAATTCAGGTCTGACAGCTTTGAAATGAGTAGCGGGGAAGGGAGAGAGGGTAGGAGGAACGCCAGGATGTAGGGCAGTCCTGAGAAAGTCTTGGCCAGACCGAGGAGGAGTCCTCATGCGAAAGGTGTCTATAAAGGAGTCCATGTCTGCAGGAGGAATGGCATGTGTCAATACCCCTGCCACACGCAGACTTTGGCTGGGAGCAGCCCAGGGGAGGTGTGGATAAACACAAGGGTGGATCACAAGGCAGAAGCTGGAGCTGTCAGTTAGTCTCCCCAAAGCAGGAGATGTGAGCGAGGCTTTTTCACAGCCACCACGTGGCTGGGGCTGTCTGCTTCTCCGCGGTCACGTGGTGGAAGCTCCCGCAGCCGCTGTTCAGCTTCTGTGTTGGGCAGAAGAATCCAATAGCCTTTCCTCTTTGGGATCTCCCACACCAAATAGGTCTTGGAAGTCTGAAAATGACAAATGTCCACTACAAAAAGAACTTTGTGAAAGGTGTTATAACGTTTCCCATTTAAAAAAAAAAAAGTTTTCTTAGCCAACAGTTTGAAAAACACTTACTTTAAACAAAGTTAAACAGACTTCCAGGATTTCCCAGAGCTGTTACTAGGGTGGTGTATATAGTGAGACTCCAAAGGAATGAAACAGGGTGCAGAGTTTGTCAGATTTATTTGACTGTTGTCTGCCCCCATCCCAACACTTGTATTATATTTTTTACAGGGCATCATACAGCACACCTTTTGGAAATGCTGAACAAGCTGTGTATCTCCTGTTTGTCCCCCAGAGCCATGCCCCAACCTTCTCCACCTTGCTCCCTGCCCAGGAGGCTGACCCTCATGGACGGTGGTCCTCCCTTCCCCCTTATCGACCTTGTCCGAATAGAACATTGCAGGGGCTGGAAATGCTCTATTATCTGTGCCGTCCAGTATGGGAGCCAAAGTCTCAGTAGCTTCATGTGGCTACTGAGCATTTGAAGAGTGACTAATATGACTGAGGACCTAAATTTTTAATTTTAATTAATTAAAATATCTCCATATGCCTATAGCTCCTGTGCTGGGCAGCGCAGTTCTGGATTCTGGCTGGGTTTGGTCAGTAAGAGGCACTAGCAGGAGACAGGGGTCGGAGGAGAGTAAAGAGGGTTATTGATTTCTCTGGCTCCCTCCTATGGTCGTCACGATTGGCTGTGTCTTCAACCAAAGATCTCGGCTCTTGTCAGGCAGCCCGAAGATTCTATACCAGTTCTAATGTGTGGGTTTTCTCCCCACATGAAGCAATTCTCTGACACCAGCTGGGTGTCCTACAATTCAACTCAGTTCTGACACTACCCAGAGAGAGCATCAGATCCCACAGGTGAAGGGGATAGTCCTACAAGACTGCTGCCCTTCCCACTTCAGAAGCCAATTGAAATTTCAGTTTGTTACTGGTACTTCTGACCAACTGTTAGGCAGTTAGATAGAGGTGAGCACTGGGCAGGGGGCGAGGAAGGGGAAAGGAACAACCCCGAAAGTGGCAGTGTGTCTGCATTCGGGAAAACGGACTCCAGAAATTTTTACTTTCTCTAAATGGGGGCCAGCAAAAGAAGCCAGTTGTCAACTGACATAAATGCACAGCCTAAAAGTTGAGAGTTATGTTTTATTCGGTGGACAATTCTGAGGACTCAGCCTGGGATGACAGCCTCTCAGTTTGCTCTGAGGGACTGCTCCTAAGAGGTAGGGGAGGAGCCAGCATATACTGGAGCTTCACAGCAAAGGCCAGGTAGTTGGAACAATAAAAGATTACTTGTTAACTAAAGAAAACCATGCATCTCAAGTTAAAGAATATAGTGCTTTTCTATGTGTGGGAGGAAGTAAACATTTGGGCTCATTGAATTCATTCCTCTGACAAGCACCTAGCCATCTAGGGCCAGTATCCTGTCCTTTCTTATTCTGAGTCCCCTCAGGGTGCACCATTGTGAGTGGCTGCAGAGGCCGGGCTGCAGGCTTGTCTTCCCTGGGGGGCAGCGGCAGCCACTGATGACTTGATGTCTTGAGCGTTCTTTGTTTACCGATATGGTTTGCAGTATTTTTCATTCACACAGTTAAAATCAAAGCGCTGCAGCTGCACATGGGAGGGGGACCTGGTATAATCTGACCCAATGAACCTGCCCCAAAGGGGATGGGCGTGCCAGAGCGCAGGGAACCTGAGTTGTCAATCAGTCAATCAATCATGAAAATGCCTGTAAGACGGGATATAAAACCAGGAGAAACAAAGGAACGGCGCCCTTTTTTCCTGTCTTGGATTGGCCCGCTCCCGGTTCTCAGGAGGGTACCATCTTTCATTATGTTTTTAACTTCACTAATAAAAATTTTGCTTATATCACACTTTTTGTCTCTTGTCAAAACTCTTGTTTTTTGAGTGACTAAGAACTGAGGTAATTTCTTATTTCCCTTTTCCTGGTAACACAACCAACTCTAGATCAGAGGTTTCAGTGACCTTTTCTTTGGATTCAATTCATTTGCTAGGGAGACTCACAGAACTCAGAAAAGCATTGTACTTACTAGATTGCTAGTTCATTATGAAAGTGAGACAGGAAGAGGGCAGGGCACAGCCATTCCAGGAATAACACAACAATAAACACCAGAATGGGAACATTCAACCCCCATAGGCCTTGAGGCTCAAGTTGGTGAGAGATTTGACCTCCAGTAGACCTTGAACTTCATTATACGCCCATTGCAATATATTAACATGGTAAATAACATGCCCACAGGAACCATGGCAGTCCCAAGGCTAGCCACAAAAGGTCAAAGAGTGGGAAATGGCCAACTTCCTGGGAATCCCAGCCCCTTCCCCAGGCTAGTTAGACTGGTCCTTCCACTTATTAGCATATGAAGCCACTAAGCCCATGAAAACTGGTAAAACTGTGCCTTGTGGCCACCTGCTCTCTCTCCCTCTTTGAAGATGGCTGCACTCTGTCTATGGAGTGTGAACCTATTTTTACCCTAATCTGAGCACCTAATCCTCACACCTCGTGGCTTTTCTCTTGCCTTTTGATGTATCTCTAAATAAATCTACTTTACTCAACTGGGTCTCACTCTTGAATTCTCTCCTGCACGAAACCAAGCATCCACACTTGGCGGGGCATGTCCCAGGGGCTCAACCGAATCCTGGGACATGGCCTTCCTCATGCCCCACATCTGTTTTTCCTGCATCAAAAAGATGTAACTCAAGAAGAGCCAGATGGAAGAGATGCACAGGGCAAAGTATTTAGGAAGGGACTTGGAGCTTCCATGCTCTCTCCAGCTCCTCCACCCTCCCTGTACCTCCACATGTTTACCAGCCCATAAGCTCTCTGAACCCTGTCCTTTTGGGGCTTTATGAAGACTTAATTACATAGAAAAGATTGAATCTTTGGCCATTAGCAATCAACCTCAATACGTCTCCTCTCTCCAGAAGTCAGGGAGTGGGACAACCCTCTAATCTATTGTTGGTTCCCCTGGCAACCAGCCCCCATCCTTAGCCACTTTCCAAAAGTTACCTTATTAACATAAACACAGGGTGGTTGAAAAGGGTTTGTTATGAATATCGACAACCTTATCGCTCTCATCACTTAGGAAATTCAAAGGTTTCAGGAATTCCATGCCAGAAACAAGGATGGAGACCAAATCTATACTTCTGATTTTAAGTCACAATATGAGTCCTATCCACGCAGCCACCATCTCCCAGCTTCTGCAGGCACTTCCTTCCCCTGCCCCCTGGGATTGAAGAGTGGTAATGAAGGAGGATTAATAAAATAGCCACACTTAGGCTAACAGATTGCTTATTCTTCTGCTTGCCCTTAAAATGGTCAACTGACGTGACTGACCGGTTGCTACTCACAGCTCCAGGCCCATTGTTAAAACTAAAGCTATTGATTTTACTGTTTCTACTTTATTCCAGTAATTGAAAGTAATAATCATGCTAGGTCTCTGAGTCCTTCTCCAAGGAGAAGGTCACAGGACTGTAACCTTACAAAATAGCCTGAATTACCAAGAAGACCACACCTTGAGTGCTTATGAGATAAAGAGATCTAACCACTAGTCTCTGTAGAATTGGTGGCCTGGAGGCATCATGACGCCATTCTAAGTCTTCTGATGAGAAAATGATTCTGTTGATTGTTATCAATGCTTTATCGTTTGAGCTAAGGCTATATAACCACCCCACCCTACCCCCAAGGTGGGCTCACAGTTTTGAAGGCACTGGCCTGCTGTGAGTTCCCTTTGCCCAGCAAAGCAATAAAATTGCCTCTTTTCTTCTAAGCCCCAAGACCTTGTCTCTGGGTTATTTGGCTCGTTGGGGACGGGAACCAATCTTTTGGCAACAGTAAGTGCAACCCACTCTCAGTGGGCTCCTGTCCAACTGTAAATGTCTTGACCCTTCCCTGCCCACACATCACAAATAGTCCTATGCAATTCTGCTCCATGACTCAGGCTGAGCATGCCATCTGTTTCTTACCAGGACTCAGCCTGAAGCACCGAAATAAAACTTGTTTTTTAATTTTGCAAAATATTTTTCATGTAGTAATAGTGAAAAGAGCAGAAAGGCAGAAAGAGAGAATCAACCATTCTTTTCCCCAAACACTCCTTGCCCCTCCCCTTCTGGTTTTCCTTCTAATGGTTACCTCTATACACCAGAATACCGCGCGACTAAGGCCGTCATTAGTGCTGTATTGACAGGATCTATGCCTCCTGTTGGGTGAGATGAGATTTCTCTCACTCGCATCATCCCTACCTCCCCTTTCTCTCTCCTTCCAATGTTTGATGGTTATACTAACATTTTTAACATCTTCTACTGGTTACCGTACAGCTTTGAATAATACATACATAAACTTCTATTTCTTGTTCCACTGTTTTCAGCTGTGTCCCTTAACCTTTCATTTTGCAAGATGAATGTATTATCTTCCCAAGCCTTCCCTTTCTTTTCCTCCTCCCTTTTTAGCTCCTTATTTCTGTCTGGCTAAATCTTTTTTACATTATCAGTGTGGATAACATTTACATTCTGTTTTGTAGCTGCTCGGTTTTCTATGCTTTGTCTACGAATGCTTCTGAAAACTGAAGGCCAGTAATCAGCATTTACATTATGGTGATATTGTTTAGTGCAAAACTATGTAGCGTGGATTTTCTTTTTTTCAGGTCCAATATCACAGTCCTTTTACTTAGTCCAAAGAGAACATTCTTAGTATCAGGGTCAAATGTACTTACTGCCTCCACTCTAGATTGCTTAAATTTATGCCATATTTTGGTTTGGTTTCTATTTTGGCCATGACTGTGTCATACAAATTTTATTTCCTTGAGTTTTGATTTTTTTTTCCTTATAGGGAGGGGAAAAAACCCCCCACATATGTTCTTATTATACTATAAATATCATCTGGTTCAGTGGTCATTTTATTAATTTCTTGGAATTCTTTTTCTTTTTCTTCTTTAAGACAATCTTCTTGAAACTTAGTAGTTTTCATAACTGCTTTCAAGACTGGTGGCAGACTTACTACCAGGGGCTTCTTTTCATTGGAATCCTGGTGAGTGATTCAATTTCCTACATTCCACAGTTCTCCCTTTCTTGGTTTGGCCATCCTTCCCTCACCTATTTCCTCTTTTGGGAGTACGACTCTAGTAAATTCTTTGGAAAATGTATGAGTGAGGCAAAATATTATGAATACTTGCATGTCTGAAAAGGAAGTTGTCTTTTTCTTATTCTTAAGCTGGACATAGAACTCCAGCTCCAAAATAATTTTACCTTCATAGTTCGAAGCCTCGATTCTGGTGTGTTCTAGCATCCTTCATGGCTGATGAGAAGTCTGATCCGTTTTGATTCAAATTCCCTCACTACCTGTTTACATTTCCCTCCCCTCACCATCCCACAATCTCAAGAATGCTATCCTGGTTGATTTGATGTTTCGTCTTCTTTGAATTAATTCTGATCAATATTTGTGTTTCTCTTCAACCCTTGGAATTTCTTTTACTGTTTTTTTTTTTTTCAGTGTCTGTCAATTTTTTTTAACATTTTTTATTGATTTATAATCATTTTACAATGTTGTGTCAAATTCCAGTGTAGAGCACAATTTTTCAGTTATACATGAACATATATATATTCATTGTCACATTTTTTTCTCTGTGAGCTACCATAAGATCTTTTATATATTTCCCTGTGCTATACAGTATAATCTTGTTTATCTATTCTACAATTTTGAAATCCCAGTCTATCTCTTCCCACCCTCTGCCCCCTACTTTTACTGTTTCTTTGCTAACTTCTTTCCCTAGTTTTTCCTCTTACTCTTTCTGAACTTCTCTTAATTGGCCATCAGACCTCCTGGATTTATCCTTCATGCCTCTTTTTCAATCTTTTATTATCCTTCCTTTGTTGTTTTGCTCAGTGGTACAGGAAGTTTCCTCAAGTAATCTTTCTATGAAATTACAAGTTTAAAAAAATTTTTAACAATTTGATTTCCCAGAAATATTTACTGTTCTCATTGTCATTAAAAAAAAAATAATCCTGGTTTTTCTGCTTTCACCTTATGGATATAAAGTCTTTTCAAATCTCTTGCTCCTTGAATTCTCTTTATTTCGTATGTCTGTTTTTCTATTTTTCCCTTAAATGTCTGTTTATCCTTAGTTGTCCACTGACTTTCAAAAAACGAATGCATAGAAATGATGCTTTATGAATTGCTTGTTTATCTTTTCCCATCCAATGTTTGTTCATGTTTAGCTGTCAACTTATTTGCAAGGATGAGGAATAGAAAAGCTATCAGTTTCTGTGTGTGGGAGCAGATCATTTCAAGAGGCAAGCCACTCTCCACGATATTCCTAAATAAGAAAGCCTGACTTTGGGATGCCAACATACACACCACCTGTCCTGTTCTTCCCCAAATGAAATAATTAAATTTCTTTAGGGGCAAAATTGCTTTTTGAGGGGGCGGGGTTAAGCCTGGAGTCCTGCCTAGAAGACGCACAGTTTCTTCCCTGTCCTCTACTATCACCCACCCTGTGTACTTTCGGCTGTGGACACCTCCTCTCAGATCTGCCATTAATATACTAACATTTGCCATACATATTTTGTCTTCCTGAAATCTGTCAAAATTTCTTCTTCAAAAATGGCACCCCTATTCTTCTCTCCATTATTATTTATTTTATCATTAATTTTTTTTTCTGTCATTTTGAAAGGATCTTTGGAAGGAGCCAAGTCAAATTCTTGACCTTGGTTCACCATCTTGAAATAGAAGCCTCTGAAATGTCAGTGTGGCAGTCCACGGTCCGCACTCTGAGAGCGTCATCTTAAGGCTTTGCCTGTCATGCCTCTAAAACTTCTCTAGAGTTATTTATAAAAAACAAACAAACAAATAAAAAGCTAACCCCCTCCCCCTAAAACCTCAGATAATTTGATGGAGAAATCGTCCCAGCTGGAAGTTTTATCTTTGCAGATGAAATAACCAAATGTTTATCTGAGTTTTCACTTTGCACTGTTGTGTTACAGGTGACGTAGTAGGTCTTCAACAGACACCCGTTGAACAAATAAATGAACGAACGAATGAACAAGTGATGACTAACTACTGATTACAGTGAAACAGTATAAGGAAGTGGGTAATATGTATGTTCAGTTAAAAATAAGTGGAATGGTTTATACATTTGTAAATTCTATTTTTGATACATTTCTCTTAGCAGTGCAGATATTAATGCAAATTGATTCTTAAAATGAATGTAAATAAGTCCATATGTTTAAATAACTTTGACTGGAAACAGTTGTCTTGAAAGTTACACATTTATTCTTACTGATGAACATTTTTGGATGTTCTCTTTTAAACTTTCCTATACACTCTGAGCACATTTTGTAAAAGTTTCCTCAGTGGGGACAAACCTTTAGTCTTTGAAGGCATATTTTATCTTTTAAAATAGCCCAAGACTAGTCCAAATATATTCTTTAGGGCACAGTGAAGGATACAGTATTTTTGTGGTCAAAACCAGGTGATAAGGCAGATGTTAAATGGAGCTGTAAACTGATGATGAATAAAAACTCCCAAAGAGGAAGTCTTTTTTTTTGTTTGTTTGTTTGCTTTTTGGTGAGAAATAGCAGCAGCTTTTGAAGAAGCATACACTTCTCCCAGGCGTCCACTGTAAAGAGGGTGGCACATCAATGAGTCTCCAAAGTGAGACTCATTGCTTCGTAAGCACCTGCCATGTGTTATCTTCTCTATGGCCTATGATAATAATCACTGGGAAGTCGGTAACAACGGCAGCTGCCATGAATAAGTAAGTGCCTACCACGTGAAGACGGCGACTTCATAGATACCAATCATTGTGTTTGGTTATGACCTCCATTTTCACAGATGAGGAAACCACCACTTGGAATTAAATGTCCACGATACCCAGGTAGGAAATGGCAGTGCTAACTTGAAATATCAGGTCCGTCAAGCCTCAGAGCTGAGTTCTTCCATTTTACAGTCCTACCCGCACAGGTCTTTCATATATGAGAAAATGAAGCTTCTTGATCAGGGTGATTGAGTAAGTGATTGGTTTTCTGAGGCTAGCCTAGCGGCCTCTCCATAGCGCTCTCCTCACCCTTGTTTGATGAAATCCTTCTAAGCCAAAGGGTGGGGCGGGAGGGTGTCTCCAGCCAGTGTCTGTGTGCAGGAAACAACTCTCATGCACGACCTTGAATGGAGACGCAGGGTGAGTCTTCTCCTGTCTATGACCTGCTGACACGCCAGCCTCTTTAAAAAAAAATTTTTTTTATTTTAATTTTCATTCATTCCTTTCTGTTTTCTTGCCTCGGTTTATTTTGCTTTTTGATTTCTAACTGGGAGGTGGTAGATAGGTTTATGTATTTATTTATTTTTAATGGAAGTACTGGGGATTGAGCACAGGAGTTCGTGCATGCTAAGCATGCACTCGACCACTGAGCTATACCCTCCCTGGCTCGCCAGCCTCTTGAAGGAAGGAAAGAGGTAGGGAGCTTCAAGGTCATCTTTTCTTAGGAGGTGCAGGTTTTCAAGTGTCCTAGTCTTTCCCATGTGGTTTGGATCCTTGGACCTGTTCTAACTGGAGCTATCGGTTAAGCCTCTGACTCTAGCATTTATCTCTTTGGCTACTGAATTAGACTTTCCCCTCCCTACTGAGGCCCAGCCAGGACAAAGTCTTTCCAGATTTTCTTCTTTCAGGAGGTTTGGGTATCACTTTGAGGCTGTCAAAACTTTGGGCAAGAAGGATGTGGAAGTAGAGAGCCTTCTCCCACTAACTATGCATTGGCCGTCATTCAAGCAGTCTGGTTCCTAAAATGTGGGGCTTAGGGTCATACCTAAGGGGATATGTGATCAGTGAGGGAAACAAGGGGCCACATTTCTGAACACACTGTGTGTGTGTGTGTGTGTGTGTGTGTCTGTGTGTGTGTGTGTGTGTGTGTGTGTGTGTGTGTGCAGGCATTGGGATAGTGTGTGGTGGTCTTAATAATTAGGAACCAAGACTGGTAAATATCAAAGGGCCCAACTGTGTAAAAATAATTCTTATATCCAGGGGTAACCAATGCCCTGAATGTTGTATCTGTGAGACCCAAGAGATCAGAGGCTGGCTACAACCCGACATTACTGCAGGGGTGTCTGGTGCCTCAGGCCTTGGGCACAGGAAAATCAAAATGTATTTGAAAACCCTGTTGGTTTGTGCACTCAAAGCTCTTCATAGACAGACCTATTGCTTTCCATTGGTTCCAGAAGAGAATTGAGGCAATCTTCAGATGGTAAGATGTTAATTCTGAACATTAGGAACAGTGCTGGCCCAGAGAGGGGTTGAAGCAGATTATTCCTATCAAATGTCTGAAAAAGTCCAAACTACCTCATTCAGTGGACAGCTAAGTGTTCGGCTAAAGTTGGTTACGCATAACTCTTTTTGAGGTGGGAGAATGTAAATCTCTATAAATACAGAAATAGATCTATGATTTTCTGTGTGATCAGACAAGGAAACCAAGGGACTACAAATCAGTTGCAGATTTGTAGATTTTCTTAGGAGATCTATTCTCTTTTCCAGAGAGTCCTCCTCCTGCTCTCAGACTCAGCAATAGGTCTCATTTAGGCTGCATTCTTCTATACAATGTCTGTGTACCTGAGCTGTGTGTTTCCTGATTGTGGTTTTCACCTGGACTGTGGGCCAGAAGTTTTTCTTTCACTGCGTCCAAAAGGCTTCTCTTCTGAGGACTTCATAAAGTCAAGAGATATTGAGTTGAGTGTAGAGTGCTCAAGCACAATGAGTGCTTGAGACAGGTATGTGTGTGCAGTAACTAGATACAAATATAACCACAGCAGGGTCCCAGGGTTAACTACCCATGATGTTTAACTAGATCCTCTGTTACTCTTCAGGAATGTGCCTCTCCTGAAATTTCTTCCACATCTCACAATGATCCAGGTCGGTTTCCAGTGGGCCGGCTGCATCCTTCTGTAAAGGTTGATATGCTAGCTGCCGACTCTCTGACTGCAATTGCTTGCAATCAGTGTTGAGACAACATCGCAGGCAGCCACGGTTCTAGAGCTCTAGCTGCGATTGCTCCGGTCATGCACAGAGCTGAGCAGATTCTGTAACTGCAGGTGCCAGCTGTCCAGAGGAGTCTCCGTGTGCATGGGTCTGCTGCAGTAAGATTTGTATAGACTTTCCTAACTTTTGGCAGGAACAACTCCTATGTTCAGTGCCACTTTGGAAAAAAAAAAAGTTTTTTTTTTTTTTTTTTTTCTGGTGATGTCCTGTATTTCATTGCTAAATGTTACTTGTGACTATAGCCGTTCTATAATATCAGATCCTTTTGTGACATTGACTACTTGGCCATATTGTGCCCAACTGTCAGTGAATCCCCTGGAGGAAATTACTCCCATGTTATTGTGCAAATGATGGCATTACTGCATTCTGCAATACATTCTTTGTCTCTTCATAACTTCTGGTGGTTGCTGGAAGTCCTTGGAATTCCTTGGCTTGCAGCTGAATCACTCTAACTTCTGCCTCTGTCTTCTCGCTTCTGTCTTCCCACTGTATTGTGTCTGTATGTTTGTGTCTTCACGTGGCCTTCTTATAAGGGCACTAGCCATTGGATGTAAGGCCCACTCTAATCTAGTCTGAACTCATCTTGACTAATTACATCTGCAAAGACCTTATTTCCAAGTAAGTCACATGTTGAGATTCTGGGGGGACATAAATTTTTGGGGAGGACACTAGTCAACGCAGTGTAATTCCAGATCTCTGGACAATGGATCCACTCCCTTTTCCAGGCACTCACATCTCTGCTCCCTAACTCAAGTTTTGCAAGAATAAAATCCCACAGAATGCACAGATAATTTGCCTAGTCTGAAATTTGGAAGAGTTCAGAATTTTAATGCAGTAACTAACTGGGTTCTGTCCTGGTAATGCTATAATTAGGTTACCTTTATTCCTTTATGAATCATTAACTTTGAAAACTGCTGGTTCAATCTGTGACAACCAGTGATACATCATCTTTAACCAGTCTGCACCATCATAAAAAAAAAAAATGCTGCTCAAATACTAATTTATTGCTCCGTGACACAAATGGTGCATCTTAAACAAACTCGGCCAATTTTAAGGATGATTTCTGGGCTGTTTAAAAAGGCTGCTTTTGCCAGCTTTTGGAAAATGTTGCTTTAAAGATGATTATTTTCTGTTTCAGGACAAATCCATGAATTCGGTCCATTCATCTTAGCCATAGTGAACTCATGCATCTCTTGTCCATAAAACTTGAATACTCGGGTGTCAGAAGTGATTTTTCTGAAGTTAACTTTTCCCATACTTTGAGTTATCAGTTTCTGTCTTGCTGGTGTGCATTTCAGTGGAGGTTTTATTACATTGTGTTGGCAGCACATTATGTTTTTTACACATGGATTTGATTGAGAAATGAAACTGGAATAAGAATGAGGTAGCAGCAGAATCTGCTGCAAGACTGAACTATTGCTGTTGTCAATCAGCCTGATTGATTAAATATGTTGGTACACATTTTTATTAAAATGAAATGCTTCTCTTGAAAAAAGGACCATTATGCCAATAGATTATATGACTCTCCTGAAGCGTGTGCCTGAGGAAAAGTCCTCTTGGCAGAGAACAATAACTGTAGATAGCTGGAACCAATAGGAGAGTTCAGATTAGATCTGGCTGGTTTTATAATGGAATTTTTTTTTTTTTAATGTTTGTAAGATGGGAACCAGCATTTTGGGGGAACTACACTCTGTCCAAGGATTTGAGTTTGACTGGATTCTCAAACACTGTCCCTTCAACTGCTGATGTCCTGTGGTCTACTTGGCTTTAAGGCATCCAGTATGATTCAGACCTTTTTAAAAATAAGAGCAAACATTCCTCTCAACTGATGTTCCATTTCTCTCATTTTCTACTCACACCCATTTTTCACTTGCTGCTGTTATAAATCTGAAAAACTGACATCCAAACAGAGATGAGAACGGAGATTCTTGAGAATGAGAGTAGACGGGTTATCCCATTGACCTGGATCAGAATCCAACATTCTTGTCTGCAAAACTCTGAAATTTGGAGGAACTTCAAAGAGGAAGTGAGGAAGGGTTGGATATTAGACCATTACAAACCCAAAGAGATGGAATTAAGGAAATCAGGACTGCTCCCCAAAGGAGGAAATAATGATTTGATTGATTCTATTCAATCTGACTGTGGGTGATGTTTTTGTCTTGCTGTGTTCACTCAAGTCTCCTCGGCTGGTGCTGAGAATTCCTGGAGCGTTGATGCTCCGTGCTGGCTCGGGTCAGCCTAAATTCCAGGAAGCCTCTTTATTCATGGCCTCCAGGAAACTGTCTCTTGTTGGAATCCGTGTAGGATGATAACCCCAAAAGTCTCATGCATTAGTGTAAAACACAGAGTTTCAGAAGAGAGCTTTTCAGAAAAATAAGAGGGCAATAAGAAAAGAAAAATCTTTGGAGTAATTCCTTTAACACAGAGAATGCTTCTGCTGCAGGGCTTGTGTCAAGACTCATCTTGCAGGATTGAGATATTTTCAGCTGTATCCAATTTAGGGCTCGGCTTTTCCTTTCAGAGGGATTGCTCCTGAAACAATCTTCCTCACTGGTCTCCCCGCCCCCATCCTCTAAAGCTTGTTTGTAGATTTGGGGATTGCTAACAGATTTTAAGAAGAACAAGAAATCTCTGAAATACTGCATAGCTCAAAGCCCCAAACAGGAACACTTGAGAACTTGCCTTTAAAAGATTTTTTTTTTTTTTTTTTTTGTCAAGGGGTGGTCTCCAGCTGTCAGTCAGCTTTCTTCTCCAGATTCAGCCATCAGGGATGAGGATCCCACAGAGATTTGCAGATTTAAGCTTGGAACTTCCTGTAGGCTCCATAGACCTTCTTTAAGGGTATGACCTTCTCTTTCTATTTGATTTCTTTCTTAGCATGTTGGATCTTGTCAATGCCAGATCCATGAACAGAGGCTACCAGATAGATGTCAAGAGCAGAATATCCAATAAATTATTGGGAAGTAAACAGTCATCCTGCTTGTCCAGCCAAGAGCCTGCAGTTTTGCCATTGCGAGAGGTTGGGAACAGATAGGGTCATTAGTAACAGTACACATGTTGGGGGTCAGGCTGAAAAGCAAACCAAATTTCGGAATTCCTAGAAGGCGCAAAAGTGAAGTCTACATAACATCAACCCAACATTCAGAGACAAAGTCGAGTAATTGAGAATATGATTGTCAGTCCGACCTCTAATCCAGACCTAAATCTATTATCTATACTTTTGGGCAGATGGTTTAATCTTTCTGTATATGACTTTCCTCATCTGTAAAGTAGGAGGTTAAGTGACTTTCTTATAGAGTTCTTGGGTAGATTCAATAAAATAATGTTAACTGAATCTCTTGTCTGGCACAACAGTAAATGCTTAATATGTTGGAGTGATTTTGCTTTCCAGTTTCTAATGTGGTCCCTTCAGAGGCAGAGCAGGCATGAATCGGAGAGGGTCTGAGCCCCCAAAGCAGGTGCAGAAGGGACCAGACTGGGAGTGGAACGTGATAAGGAAGAGGTGGTCCGCTGGGACCTGGCTCTGGGCGGGCCCATGCTCTTATAGCAGAACACTGAGTGCACTTGCCCTCGCTGTTCTTTATCCCCTCTTCAATTTCTGGTAGTTTTGAAGAAGTTTCAGCTGCCCTGATTTTGTTGTTATTGTTGTTATTATGGTGTCCTTTAGTTAATATGTGGTTAAGGTATAACAAACTTAGAGAAAAGTGCAAAATCATAAGCAGACAGCTCAATGAATTCTCACAACCTGAGCACACTCACGTAAGCAACTCAAGGTCAGAACAGTTCTAGAGATCCCACAGCCACCTTCTTGCTCCTTTCCAGTCACTATTCCTGCCCCACAGGGTGCCATTATTCTGACTTTTATCAGTAGACATCAGTTTTGTCCATTTTTGGACTGCATATAAATAAAATCATATACTATGTGCTCTTTTCTATCTGGCTTCTTTAGTGTAGCATTTGTTTACCAGATCAACCCATCCATATGGTGGCTTGGATTTGGACTTTGTTCGTTCTGAATACATGTCCATAGCATTTTGTACTGTGAATGTGTGACCCTGTTCATTCTGTGTTGGTCGGTATTTGGAATGTTCCCAATTTAGGGGGATACTGGATAGCATTTCTCTGAGTATTCTTGGGCATGTCTTTTGTTGAACCTGTGCACTCGTTTCTCTTGAGTTTATCTCTAAAGATGGAATTACTGGGTCAGCTACCAAATAGTTTTCCAAAGTGGTTGCATCACTTTACTCTCCCTAGTAATGTATGTAAATTCTGGCTGCTCCGCATCTTCCCCATCTCTTGGTCTTATCTCTTTGTCATTTTAACTTTTCTGGTGGGTCTAGTGTACTGCACTGTGGGTTCAAGTTTTCATTTCCCTGGTGACAAACGCAGCTGGGCATCTTTTTTGATTGGAAATCTGTGACTTGGAGGAGCTAGAAGTTCTCTTCAAAGACATACAACTAATAGGTGATTATAAATGATGGGTCTCATGACACTCTGTGTCAACACTGCTTCTCCAAACTAAGGTGTGGATTTAGGCAGCAGTGATCAGAACAGGGGAGGCAAGATTGAAGCATCTTGAGTAGTACATTCTGTTCTGGGCACTCCACTCTAAGAAGGATGAAGATGAATGAGGGTATGTTTAGAGGAGAGTGACCAGGTCAGCAATCAGACCAGTAAGGGGAACAGTAAGAGTAACTGGGATTGTTTGACCTATAGGGAGAAGTCAAAGGGGAATGGAAAAACTGCTATTTAGTTTATGGAAACACACACACACACACACACACACACACACCCCTTGTAAACCACGCATTTATAAAACAAGCTAATCAGTGTTGGAACAGGCAAGCAACCAAACAAAAAGAGACATTTTAAGGGAGGTTCCTATTTTCTCCCTGACAGGACACACATTAACTAGACTTAGCAACAGCTTCTCTGGTGGGGAGATAGTTTTCTTTGGGCTGTCAGCAAGTTTTGATTTTTTCTCTCTCATCCTCCCAGAAAATTCCAATGTGATAGCACTGTTTCGAGTAGGTAGCGAAATAGCTAGTATAATGCAGAAAGCACCCTCCAGTCCCTTTCTGAGTGGAAGGATGGGGTCACCTCACTTTTCCAACAAGACTATGAACTCTGGATACACTATCATCCTCCCAAATACCACCCCCCCAAATCCTCCCAAATACCATCCCCCAAAATAACAGCCCTAGAAAGACATTTTCTAAAGGTGCATAGATTAGCAGTCCATATGTGATTATTGACTGATTAAATTAATACATCCCCAAAAGTCATACACATTTATATTTAGCAGAAAGAGAATGCCCTGCATATATGAAAATGAAAGGAAACACACAAGGGATATACAAAGTTGGTAGCAGGACTAGAAATGCTTCACACTGCATAAGCCAAGGAAGGTAAGGAGTTAAACTGGCCTCAGAGGATCAAAAGGCCAGATGTGTTGGGATGGATCCAAAAGTTATTCCACAGGATTGGAGTGGGAGAAAGAGAGCTATTGCTTGGGAACAGTGAGGGCTGAGGAGCAAGCAGTATGCTATTCAAAATCACGCATTCAAACACAAGATGCAACAAAAAGTGAAACAGTCCCTATCTGTAAGAAACTCACAGCACACAGATTAGAATATAGTGAGTTAAGTGATCAAATAGGGCGGATGTGATGTTTCATAGGCTTACGTAGAATGGCCACTAATCCCATCTGCCCTTGGTAAGGAAAGTCTTCCTCTAGAGGATCTCCAGGTAGGGAATGTGAGATAAAGTTCACATTCTGGTAGAGGAGGTTACATGTGCATGAGCGAGTATGATAAATTAGGACAGTGGTTCTTAACTATGACCACATATTAGAGCCACCTGGGGGACTTTAAAAACAACCAATCAACTTCCACTTCTGGCTATGAGTCTATGAGAATATGCCTGTATATGAATATATTTCCCAGTCAAGATAATAAAAGCTCTATAAAAGGAAAAAAGCAAACAGTTCCATGAAGGCATTGGAGAATAATTGAAGCAGCCAAGCATTGTGGGGCCAAGATCCTAGAAAAAAATCAGGCTCAATATTCTCTGATGCTTTTATTCTCGAAGTATTTGTTGATTTATAAGCATAATGGGACTGAGAGACTGAGCAGAAAGCAGTGAATCAGAGCTTTTGGCAGTCTCATGGGGCTAACAAGACAAAAATTGGAGTTCATGGCAAAGCAGCTGGAACAGGATAGACCAAGATCCCAGAGAAAAAAGAACCTCAGAGAAGTGAGTCCAATATTCTGTCTTGCTTTCACCTTGAGGCATTTGCCAATTTCTAAGTTGCATGGGTCAGCGTAGAGGCTATAAAGCAATGCAGAACTTTCTGTAGTCTCACAGTGCTGGAGGCCAATTATTGGAGTTCAGGACACAATACAGATGAAGGCCTTATAAACATTGAATCTTACAATTGAGATCCATATAGGCTATATCCTGAGATTAAGGGAAAATCTAAAAAAGATCAGCTCTTATGAAAACCAAAATCAAGTGTTTAGTCATCTCAATTATTACTCAAAGTAGTCTTTTCAATTTAATTACAAGCCAGAAGGAAATTAAAATTCTTGTAGAGGAAGATAACATCACTCAAGACCTCTACAATTTATTATACATAATGTTCAGCATTCAATTAAAAATCACTCAGCATTCTAGAAGGAGAAACAAGAGAAAGAAACAAACAATAGAAGCAGACCATTACATAATTCAGATATCATTATTTGGCACAGTTTTTATTGGTAATAAATATGTGCAAAAGTAGACAACAAGAAAGAGAATTTCATCAGAGAACTTGAATCTATAAATAGGAATTGAAAGAAATTTATCAAAATGAAAACTACAATAACTGAAATAAAAAGTCAATAGAGGAACTTAAGAGAACAATAGACATATCAAAAGAAATGATTAGGAAAGGTAAGTGTAAGCTAGCTGAAAATATCAGAATGAAGCACAAAGAGAAAAACGGTTGGAAAATGCCCCCCAAAAAGGTGTAAGAGTCATATGGAACATGGTAAACAGTTCTAACAACCTGTAAGTGTAGACTCAGGAATAGAAGAGAAAGAGAATGGAATGAAAGCATTGAGGAGATATTCTGTAAGAAATTTTCAGAACTGATAGAAATTGTCCAGTTGCAAATTTAATAAGCACTATGAACATCAAATAAAGTAAATAGAAATAAACCATACCTAGGAACATCAGAGTCAAACTGCTTAAAATCAAAGATGAAGAGAAAATCTTCAAAAAAGGCCATATTAAAAAGGCACATTATCCTCAAGGGAGCAGCAATGAAACTGACATTTAACTTCCCAACAGAAATGCTGGAAGCAAACTAGACAATGGGATGCCATATTTACCATGCTGAAAGAAAGTATCTCCCATTCTAGAATTCTATACCCAGTGAAAATATCCTTCAAAAGCGAAGATAGAATGAAAACATTTTAGACAACCAAAAGTTGAGGGAATTTGCTACCACATGTAAATCAAAATATATTTATTGTATATAACAGCAACAACAAAATCATGTCTTTAGGATTCAAAAGAACATAGAATTAAAATGCATGAATATTACAACATAAATGTAGAAATAAGAGTAAATGTAGTTACAGAGTTCTAATATTTGCATTATCTGGGAAATAGTAAAAGTATCAGTTTATGACAGATTCTAAGACAGCAAAATCTCTAGGACAATGTTTCCTGAAGTGTGATTCCTGGAACACCTGGAAATTTGATAGAAATACAGTTTCTTGGGTTTCCTCCTTGACCTGTTGGAGAAGAAAATCTGAGGTGAGGCCCAGGAACCTGAATTTTCAAATGCTTTGCAGGTGGTCCTGATGAATGCTAAGGTTTGAGAATCACTAGTTTAGAATAACCACTGAAAGAAGAATAAAAGAATTTACAACTAATAAGCTAATATTAATATAGGGGGAGGATGGAATAATAGAAATGATTGATTAGTCTATAAGGAGCCAAGAATGGGAAAATAATGAACGGAGAAGAAATGGGACAACTAGAAAACAAATAAGGTGAAATACTTTAAAACCAAATGTATCAGTAATTAGTTTAAATATAAATTCATTAAACACTCCAGTTAAAAAATAAAAAATGTCTTAATGGATAAAAGTACAAAATTCAACAAAATGCTACTTATATGAAAGATACATGTTAAATGTAAGGGCACAGAGAGATTGAAAGCAAAATGATGAAACAAGATACACAAGAAAATGTTAACCAAAGTAACTGGTATAGTTATATTAATATCAAACAAAGCAGACTTTAGAAGAAGCAATTCCAGAGATAAATAGGAATATTTCAAAATGTTAAAAGGGTCAACCTATGAGGAAGTTACAGTAATTATACACTTAAAATAGCCCCCAAATAAATAAAGCAAAAAATGACAGAATTAAAGAAAAAATAGGAAATTCTACTAACAAAGTGTGAGATTTTAACATAACTCTCAGAAAATACATGAAATGTCAGTAGAATTACAGAAAATTTAACAACCCAATTAACAAACCACCTAAGTGACAATCTATAGAACACTGAAACTTATAACAGCAGAACACATTTTCTTTTCAAGTGCTCATAAAGTAATTACCAGAATAAACTGTAGACTGAGCGGTAAAGTAAGTTTCCAAAAACTTCAAAGGATTGACATCATATATGGAATAGATTCTCTGACTATAATGAAGTATACCTGTATATAAATTAGACCTATGACTCAAAAAAGAAATCAAAATTGACTCCAAAGACCTAAACAAATTCAAATCTAGTCATATACAACTAAGAGACTACATCATGACCAAATGGGGATTATGTCAAGAATGTAAGGTTAGCTTGACTTTAGAGAATCAATCTTTATAACTCACCGAATTAACAGAATAAAAGAGGAAATATATCATATAATCTCAAGAGGTGCAGAAAAAGTACTTCATAAAAATTAAAACTGTTTATTATTAAAACTCTCAACCAAGTAAGATTAGAAGGGATCTTAATTTGCAAAGGGTTTGCATTTAATGCTGAAATATTGAAAGCTTTCCCTTTGACACTGGAAATGAGACAAGTATGTTCACTATTTAGACATTTAGACATATCACAAGTATGTATTTACAATATCCCGAAAGACTATATTGATAAATGTTTAGAACTAAGAACTTAATTCAGCAAAGACACTGGATACAAGGATAAAATTAATTGTGTTTCTGTATACTACTCACAAATAATATAAAAATAAAGTTTTAAAGATGATAAACTTTACAATAGAAAAAAATTACCAAATACCTAGAACTATGTCTGAAGAAACAGGTAGACTTCCACACTTTCAACTGGACAACATTTTTGAGAGAAATTAAAGAAGACCTAAATGAATAGAAAGATAGACAATGTTTATGGATCAGAAGGCTTAATTTTATAAAGATGTCCATTTTCTCAGAATTGATCTCTTGAGTCAACGCAATTCCATTCAAAATCCCATGGCTCTTTTAAAATTGACAAGCTGATTCTTAGCTGTGTGTGACATGCTATGGGAACAAGAGTATCTAAGAACATCTAGGGGAAGAAGCACAAAGCTGGAAGACTTGCACTATATAAATACTTACTATGAAGTTATATTAATTGTTAGGTGGAATGGGTGCAAAGATAGACAGACAATGGAACAGAATAAAGAATTCAGATGCAGACCTACACATATATGGTGGTTTGACTTGTAAGTCGCTACTTCAGTGCAGTAAAAAGTATAGTCTTGTCAATAACCGGTTCAAGGTTAATTTGATACCCATTTGAAGAGGAAAAAGAATTAACTCCTTCCTTACATCATACACACAAATGTTTTTCATGTGGATTGTAAATCCAACTGTGGAAGGGAAACAATAAATATTCAAAAGAATAACATAGGAGAATATCAACTTGGGCAGCCAATATTTTTAAAATTCTATATACAACCATAGCAAAAGGATTGAAAATTGGACTTTATTAAAATGATTAAAATTAAGAATGAAAAGGCACTAAAAAGAGTGACTAGACAAGCCACAGCATGAGAGAAGGTATTTATAATATGAGCATCCACAAAAGAATTAATGTACAGAGTATATAAAGATCTACAAACCAACATAGAAAAACAGACTTCACAAAAGAGGAAATGGACAAAATGGCCAATAAATATATGGAAAGATCTTTAAATTTATTAGTTATCAAGGAAATTATAAGCACAATGTGATACAACTACACAGACATCAGAATGTTAAAAAATTTTTTTATTGAAATATAGTTGATTTACAATGTTGTGTTAACTTCAGGTGTACAAAAAAGTGATTCAGTTATACATATGCATATACATATATATCTAGTCTTTTCCAGATTCTTTTCCAGTATAGGTTATCACAAGATAATAGAGTTCCTTGTGCTATACAGTAGGTCTTTGATGTTCATCTATTTTATATATAGTAGTGTGTATATGTTAATCCCAAATTCCTAATTTATCTCTCCTCGCCTTTGCCCTTCTCGTAACCATAAATTTGTTTTCTATGTCTGTGAGTTTATTTCTGGGTTGTAAACAAGTTCATTTGTATCATTTTTTTTTTAGATTCCACATATAAGTGATATCATATGATATTTTGTCTTTCTCTGTCTGATTTACTTCACTGAATATGGTCATCCCTAGGTCCATCCATGTTGCTGCAAATGGTATTATTTCATTCTTTTTCATGACTGAGTAGTATTTCATTGTATATATATCACATCTTTTTTAATCCCAGAATGGTTAAAATTTTAATAGAAACTCAAATACCAAGTTTTGGAGAATGTGGAGCAAATGGAAAATTTGTAGCAGCATTACTCATACATAATATTCCTTGATGGAACAAGCTAAATGCCAAAGAACAACAGAATGGGTAAATAAAAAACAATATATTTACACAGTAGCATCCTATAATATTGGGAATCAGCAAGTTACTTTTACCACAAAAACATGGATGAATCTCACAAATAAATTATTGAGTGAAAGGAGTGAGCTATCAAAGAACACACGCTACATGATTCAATTTATATGTAGTTCAAAAATGGACAAAATTTAATCTATGGTACCAGGAGCAAGAAGGGTTTACCTGGAGAAGGTGGGTAATGACTTGGAGGAGGTGCAAAGGAGATTTCTGGGCCGTGAGCAGTATTCTATGGTCTCGATAGGGTGGTAACACAGAAATGTTCACTTTGGGGTTGGCAGATCTGAGCTTGAATTCTGGATTATTGGGAGTATAACCCCGACAAATATCTTAACCTTTCTAAACTCTCAGTTTCTTCATTTGTAAAGCTTAGTTACTAAGACCTAGTAAGGATCAATGAGGTGCTGAAGGTAAAGCTTCTAGCTCAGGGCCTGACCTGAGCTGGATTCTGGACAGATGTTAGTTCCTTTTATCTCACTTGGTATGCACTGCCTGACTCAGCTGGACAGGACGCCACCTCCAGCCCCTCTTCTCCCCTACCTCCCATGTCCATCAGTGAGGCATTCTTTGTGAAAGGACTTATCCTTTAATGGGGTCAGTGGCCATTTCTGCAATAGGGATGCAGCCAATGGCTATTCAACAGACTAAAGATACCTGACTTGACTGGGAACCAAACCTATAACCTTGACTTTATTGGGCTGGGGTGCAGGCTGTATGTACAGCACCTGTGCCTCAAGTGTGCAGGGTCATTTCTAGTTCCAACTCTTCACGGCGAGAGCATGGCCTCTCTGATGCTGATAGATGCCTGTTCCTCTTCTTCGTTCGGTCTCTTGGAGTGAGGGATGAAGCGATGATGGAGAGGGTGCTTTATGTATTTGGCTGAATCCCAGTTTGCAGGATTGGATTTTACCTCCCTGGATTCTCCCTGCAATTCCTCTTGGATCGAGTGTCCTCGGCTTCCTGTCCTAAACTGCTGGAGGGTGAGTGGCGGGCAGCTGTAAAACATCTGCCACTGCATTCCACCTTCATTAGAGAGGTGGGCAAAGTGATATACGTGTGAATTCTTCCAACAGTGTGTGTCTGTGTGCACTTGTATGAAATTTCTTTTTTAAGGATTTTCTTGGAGTTTTGGGGATGAAAGTCAGCATGGAGTTGGCGCTATCATGATTACAGTGAGACCTTCGTCTTGCTTGGGCAGATATAATGTTTCCCAGGCATATAACTTATTTTTTTTTTTCATTTAAAGAGGCAGCCTAGAGCACATTCCAACTTGAAAGATTTTCCTTTCTGGATAGTGGTTTTCTCCTCCAAGTCCTTGGGAAAATGTGGCCACATTTTTTATTGGAATGGTTGACTTCTTAGAAAAGAGCATATAGAGTTCTCATAAAGATTTAACTTTTATGGGTTCTCTAATTATTTCTGGAAAAAGAGATCACTGCTCAAACTGTGGCTCTATGGGGTGTGAAACCCTGGTGGGATGGCTGAGGCCAGAACCAAAGGTACTGAGTTCCCACTGGGTGGTGATGGTGGTGGTGGTGCAAACTGTGGATGGAGCTCAGGGCCAGAGGAAGACTGTCTCCCATAGAGTCGGTTTGAATCCATCTCTTTTGAGTTGTGTGTCCTTGGGTACTTAATCTCATCCCTGAAACCAGGACTGCAGTCCCTGCACTAGGGATTAAATGAGATAGTGGTCATCAGTGGTTCTCACCTGGGACCACTTTGCCCCCCAGGGGACATGCTTGGCTGTCGCAGCTGAAGAGGGTGTGTGAGTGCTGCTGGCATCTGGTGGACAGAGGCCAGGGTGCTGCTAGACATCCTACAATGCACAGGATAACCATCCCCCCCCCCCCCCCACCAAAAAAAACCCCAAAGAACTAATAACCCCAGAATGCAAATAGTGCCGAGGTTAGGAGACCCTGGTACACATGACCACTTGGGCACAGCTTCCCTCTCTCTCCTCTTTCCTTTACGATACAATTTCCTCCCCAAACATTCTCCCTGCTGAGGACCTCCTTGGGATTTTAGATGTTTCCTTGGCTGGTTTGCTCTCCCATTCTTCACAGTGGTTGTTTTGGAGATCTTCACGTCTGTCAAACCTCATGTGCCACCAACTCTTCCCTCTTACTCTTAGCAGATGACAGGCTGACAGAGAAAAGAGACATTGATGAAAGTTCATTCAACTTTCTGCTCCCAAACCCACTGACCTACCTTATCTGGCTGAGGCAGATGCTACTGTTTCCAATCAAAAGCCACCCATTGCTTCTTTGCCACTGGCATCTTAATTTCCTTTGGGTGCGAGGTGGAGGTGGCTTCATCCCAGAGAAGTGAGCTTAGCCTTAGTCTAGGAATGATTCTTTAGCCCCAATTTTAGATAATGTGATATATCAAGAAGTCTTCTAGAGGCCTTCTGGAAACTATTTTTTCTCTCATTTAAGAGGGAGCTATATGAGGAAAAACTCTCTACCCTGTGCCAACTCATGCTTCCTGATTATGAATTGGTCATCAAAGGAGTGATCTTAAGAGCTGCTGCAGCCATCTTGTAACCATGAGGCAAATGTAAAGCAAATCACAGGGTTGTCATTTCTGAACTCCACCAACACTGAGCTGCTTAACTTATAGTAGCCAAAAGCTACCCCCTGACTTTGAAATCTGTGTTCAAGTCACCATCTTAGAGGATTTGAGCCTAAAAGAGTTTCTAACAGATATAACATCTTTGTTCATTCTTGTTCCAGTGAAGTGCCTCCTGGATACTGTCTTCCTCCATTTCCGTCAGGATTCTCCTCTATCATTGTTTCTTCTCTCTCTTCTATACATTTTTAACTTTTTCTTCCTATTGGCTTCTTATGAGTATTAAAACATGCCCAAGGCTCTCCCACCTTAAAAAAACAACATCATTTCAAAAACTCTTCCCAGGCTCATCCCCTTCCAGGTACTTTCCTATCTTTCATCTTGACTCTTACAGTAAGCTTCTGGTACTTTTTGCCTGTACTTGCTATCTCCTCCTCCCCACCTCCCACTCACCTTTCAACATTGGCAATCTGGATTCCCCTGGAGCTTGCCCAAGTCACCAAGACCTTCACTGCCCTATCCAGTAAATACTTCTCAAATCTTATCCCATGTGGCAACACCCTCTCTTTCCTTGGCTTCTGCAACATTTTGTTCTCTGTGTGATCTCCTCCCACCTCTCCAGCTGACTTTCAGTCTCTTATGTTGAGTCCCTTTATCCTGCCCACACCTTGGAGGGCTCTCTGCCAGCTCTTCTCTCTTCTTCTTTACTCCTACTCTCTGGAAAATCTCATCGACAGCCCAGCAGGCATTTATCTTCCATACACTCCTAAACTGCTACCTGTAGTCCAGAATTTTCCTGACCTGAAATCCACATATTCATCTGCTTTTGCCCAACTGCACTTGGATACCCCCCAAGAACCTCAATCTTGACATACCCCACATTAATTTCAACATCTTTCCTCAAAACCTTGTATCAGGTATCAGTCAGTGGTGGCACATTTTCCTAGATGCCTAAGTCAGAAGATCAGAAGTCAGATACCTGGGAACCACTGTTCACTTCTTCCTTTCCTCACCTTTACTCCAATTTTTCATGAATGCTTTGAGTCATGTTCTCTAAAGTCTTCTTGTTTTCTCTGGTCCCTATAATCTCTTCATTCATTAATTTCCTACAACTCTTTCCTCATTTATCTCCCTATGTCTATCTTGCCCTGTTCCAACCCATTCTGCTTTCAAAAATGCAAATCTGATCAGGAGTGGCATCTCCTGCTTAAATTTCTTCCCTGGCTCATATGATATGGACCAAGCTCATTACTGTGATTTATGAGATTCTGTCTTCTGGTCATATCTTCCCTTGTACTCTCTGAGAGGGTATAGGTGTCAGCCTCAACTTGTCCCAGACTCTTCCATTCCACCTCCTCTGCCCCATCCCACCCCAGCCTGGACAACTCTACTTGTCTCTGAAAGCTGAGATGTCACCTGCCTTGAACAAGCCCTCCTCACTCACCTGCCTGGATTGGAAGCCACTCTCATGTCTCCCTCCCACTTTGGAGCATTGAATCCACTGAATGCAAATCCTTTATGTGTCTGTATCCCTGGTAAACTGCAAGCTTCTTGAGGCCAGTCTTTGTGTCTAACTTACTTACCATTTGTAGATGTTCACTGAATATTTGTGGAGTGACAAGAATAACAGGATGAACGAGCAATTATGGACATGTCAAGAGCCCCCCAATCACACCATGCCGATAACGTCTCCCTCTGCCAGTGGCAGACACCCTCCCTCCTTCTCCATGTCTCTCTTCTGTGTCCCACTTTCAACCCAACACCTTCTAAAGTCCGCATGCAGTTTCTGCCCACCTTCACCTATGTAATCTTTTCAAATTTCGTTTAATCCCTAGGACAGTTGTGAGGCGGCATTATTACTTTCATTGTAGAGACAAAGTTCAGAGAGGTGAAGTAAACTTCCTAAGATCACACAGCTGAGAAGTAGCAAAGCCAGGATTCAAATGTTTGTCCTTCAAGCCCTGTGCTCCTCCCACCACAATAATGAATGTTTTATAGAGGTGTTTTGTGTATGTGAATTCGTTGTATATGAACACTCATGTCTCAACACTACCTCGAGTTGAGTTCTGTGGTTGAGACAACAGCATCGATCTTTTCTTAACCAGGATGTTCTCAGGAAATGCTTGTTGGTAGGTAACTGACAATTCCAACTTAGACTGCGTGCAGTTTCTGGGCGGAGGCTTAGGAAAGAGGAGTGTTCTTTGGGGCTGATTCCAGGACCTCACCCTTCATCCCTGCAAGAGGAAAGGTTGTTTCTAACTTCAAACTCCATTGCTAGCACAAAATGGGAGCATAATGAATGTTCCTTCTCTTCCCTCTGGCCCATAATAACTTCAGTGAAATCTCTCTGGGAACCTCGGAGGGACCTGGTTTCCTGAAGTGTGCATGGCTTGGAAGGTTTGTGTTTTGAAGGTTTGGTCATGATTAGGTGCTTTGTAAATGGAGCTCTAGGGCTGTTAAACATGGCAAATTATAGCCCTGTTAGTACCCAGGGGGTCCTGGAGGAGAAAAACCTCTAGCATTTGGACTCCACAAGACCCCCTTGAGAAATTTGATACTACCTCATCTCTCATCGCTGTCTTTCAAGAAAAAGCCACAGTTCACCTCCCTTTTGGTCTTCATTTGTCCCTTTATTTATTCACCAAATATATATATTTAAAAAGCAAATACAAGCTTTGCATTATCCACTGGGAATGCCGATCATAAATGATTACAATGACTGAGCAGATTCTGGGGGTGGAGTGTTAGGAACAGCTGTCTCAGGGAAGTGATGACCTAATGAGATCAGGAAGATACAAAGGCGTTACCCAGGTGCGGTGTGGGAAGCAGTGTGGCAGCCACTGGAAGGGGCTGCAGGAGAAACTCAAGCCTTGGTCCCTGCCTTTTGGTCACTTTAAGTTAAAAGGTCAAGGCAGCCTCCTCTGATATGGTTAAGAAACACTGACAAGTAGTACCTGTTAAGTGTCCAAATGGGTGAAGTAGATTTTTAATGCTAAAGAATTCCTATGGGGTGAGGTCATTGGATTTAAGCAGCCTGGGAAACTGGAGAGATTTCAGTTCAATGAAGAGGAGAAGGCTCAGGATGAGAGCCTCACCACCTAAGGCTACCTCCTGAGGAAGTGAGTTCCCCATCAATGGAGGTATTCAAGCTGGTCCACAGGGCCACGTACAGATAAGGTTGGTGGTCAGGGGAGGTGGCAGAATTCTTACACAGAGGAGAGCAGTGTGTTCTGAAACTTCAGTTGCTCAAATACCTCTCTCTTTCTTTTTGTTGTACCTCAACCCCAACTGTGCTATTATTTATTTAGTCACTGTTTTAATTCATGAGATATATTTTAAAAAGAAGCCAATGCAAACTTGCATTTATGGTGTAAGTTATCACTAACATTTTAATATTTATTAAGCAAAATTAGCAAGATGTAAAAGAGCACGATGGATCCCATCATTTGTGTAAGAGGAGATATATGTGTGAAAAGGTTTTATATATTTAGATATATTTGTCACCTATTGCTAGAAAGTTTAAAATGATAAAATAGCTGGTAATGCTGATTGCCTCTAGAATGGGATGCTGACAGGTCAGAGCACATACTACCTACTCAAAAAAAAATTAAAGAATGTGAAACATTTAAAAAAATCAGCATCAGTCACGTGTTGTATTGTATTTCATATATTAGAATGTATGGCATAGGTCCACAGAAGGGAGGTTTGAGAAACAAACACCATGAGGTTGCCTTTCCTTGTTTTCCTATATTTTCTAAAATTTCTCCAGGGAACATAGACATGATTATTTATTTGTTTGTTTATTTATTTAAAAAATTTTTTAAAAATTGAAGTATAGTCAGTTTACAATATTGTGTCAATTTCTGGTGTACAGCACAATGCTTCAGTCATACATGAATGTACGTATATTCATTTTCATAGTCTTTTATTTTAATATTGTGTTAAATGACACTGCTGGATAACGCAGAATAAAGCAGATAAGTGTAAGAGGTGGGAGGGCTTAGCAAAAGCTCCGCACAGACGTGGGGAGCAGAGATGGGATGAACCCTGACCTTGAGGGACCTTTGTGATCCAAGAGGGAGTTTTAGCCTGACTGGAAAAGGTTGGACCAGGGATTGGGGGTGGGGGATCCAAGCCTGGGATCAGAGTCTGACCTCGATGTCCTACAATGGGGCTGGAGGGATGGTGAATGGCTTTGGCTGGAGAAGAGTCCTGGAGGCTGAAAGCGAGCAGCACCTGTGGAAAGACAATGGGGAGGCTGGGGTAAGCACAGGGGGGAGTCAAGCCTGAGGCAAGATTGTGGCAACAGGGAGCCACATGTTTTCCAAGGCGGATGCATGGTTCTAAGAGGCACTTTTCAGCTTGCAATTATAGGCACAACCTCAAAAGCTGGACATGGCGGCCTTGGCTGGGTTGCAGGAGGGGTGCTAGATGGAGGGAGGGAAGGCTTGGGGGTACCCTGGGCAAGGGGGCAGGCACGGGCTTAGGAAGGGTCCTGCACTGGGGTGAGCTGGCACCTAGATGATGAGGGGGGTAAGTGGCCAGTCTGGGAAGATCTGTGTCCCCACTGCAGAGGTGGCAGGAGCTGTCCCCCTGATGTGGCGTGTGACCACGGTGTGCCTGCTGATCAGCACCAGGCAGATGGAGCCACCGTGTAATTGGCATATGGTTCAGTCACTCCTGTTCCAGTGGGGGCAGGCGTCCCACACTTTAGGAAGCGCTGGCTGGGTGGGAGGTGGGACTAGAGGACCTCAGAGGTCATAGAATACCAGTAGGTGTATGATTCTAGGCACCTAAGAAAACCCCTAACTAATAGGAGTAGTTGAGGTGGTGAGAGAGCCTGTGATTTCTCAAGATGGATATGACAGGAGTGAAAGCGATCTGTGGAAAGCAGGGCAGCTCCTAAAGCTTGATTTGGTGACTAAATGCACGATGCCCTGATAGAAAGGGCCGTGGGCGGCCGAGAGGAAGACAACACAGTCACCCATCCCTTTCTCTAGTGGTTGATGGATGGAAGGGGTCCCACTTCAGTGGGATTTAATAAAACCAACTTGGCCTTGCACCCTGATCCAGACTACTGAAAATTCCAGTAAATATAAGGCATCCTTCTCAGATGGCCTTTCAAGTCTCCTTGGACATGAAGTTAAAGCCTCTTAGAATCCTTAAATCTGAGGCTCTAAAAACATCCTTTCCCATAGTTCTGAAACCTAACACTGTGTTCCTCTCTCTGTCTGGGATTCCATCAGAGACGGCTGTTTTTACTCTCCTTTCAGACAAGGCAACAGGAAAACACATTTTCTTTTTTCCTAATTTCCTTTAGAAGAAAATGACATTTGCCTATACAGTTCTATTTTTTTCCCCTTTTGGTTTTTAATTATAAAAAGCTTCTAGCAGCTGATTTATTATATAGGGAACAAATTGTGTCTTTGAGACCCACTGCACTGTAATTACTTGAGTTAGCACTGCAGATATCTACGCAGGGGCCAGCAGTCAATTTTGACTCCGAATAGATAATACACGGACTGCTATTAAGTTTAATGTAGATTAATGTGAGTTGCTTCCCTTTGCACGTATGTGTGCAGGTACCAATAATTAAGATTAATTTCCACTAGGTAGAATGGCCTTCACTGTGCACAGTGCCAGAAAATGCTTCTTTAATAGCTGTTAATTGGATATATTTGCTTTGATGGTGAAATCCTGATTAGTCTTGTTACCCTGAAAACTCCTCTCCTTGCTCCCCCCACCCCTGCCCACTCTTCAGGAGAAAAATAAATTGACGGTAGCAGAATCAGAGCTTTGGAGGTGATGAGCTCTTCCGCGCCCTCTTACTCAAATCCATCCCACTCACTGCATTTTCGAGGGACGCAGCCCTCGCTGCTTCTACTGACTGAGTGCCTACTAGGTGTTTTATGTCCAGGTTCGTTCCCAGGGACGACACCGTGAGATGGAAATGACGCCCCTGTTTCTACAAATGAGGAACTGGAGGTTCAGCCAAGTTAAGGCATTTACTATTTAAGATCACAAGCTAGAAAGGCATCGTAGGCGGGTCATTTTCTGAGTAAATACATAAGGATTTTAAACATTGCCAAGATGGGCGGTTATCTGATTGGCAGTGTTGTTCTTTCCCATTTTCCTGATCCTCTGAAGGTCGTAGCTCCCTCACCTTCTCTGTGTCTCCCTGAACTATTATCTCCTCTCCTCCCCGTACGGAATGGTTCAAGGCCAGTGAGAGAGAGAGAGAGAGAAAAGCAAACCCTCAGAGCTGGTCAGAAGCACCAGCACAAAGTCCATTTATTTCTTCAAAAGTTCTCAAAGGCTGGTTCATATCAGGCAAAGTTGGAACACGGTAACAGTTCTAGAAGGATGCTCCACTTCTTAGCACGAATGACCCTCCCCATTCCTGTTCTACAATGGGAGCTCCCTTCCTTGTATTTTCATATTTTTTTGAGTAGCATAGGCACTCTTATAAAAAGCAAAGTTTCCTGGCAACAGGAACCCATAACCAGCTTCTACAGGCTACCTCTGCTGAAGATGGAACTTGGCTGAGGGAACCACAAGAGGAGGAGAAAAGGCACCAAGATGAACTCTGCTTTTTCTCTATTTTGCTCCAGGAAATTGGAGGCTCCCGAAGTCCTGAGGTGTGATTTGGGGGATCAGAGAGCAGGATGATTTGGGATACCCAGCTTGCTGCTCTCCTGCGGCTCTGTGGAAGGACTTTGCTGCCTGGGACAGTTGAAGTGAATCTTGCCTCTGGCACCAGTGACCTGTGTGACCTTGGTCAGCTTCCTTAATGAGCTGATGACCAATTGAACCTCAGTCTCCTTTCCTCCGATATCACCAGATTCCCAGGTTTTCTCCATCTCTCAGAGAGGAAGTGATAACGTCTGTGTGAAGTATTGCACTTCATGCAGGAGAGGCATGTTCAATGACTATCACTTCCTTTCCCATTTCTAAGGACCGTGGCCCCACTGATGAGTGTAAGAGGAAGCAAGAACCTTCATGAAACTTTTTTCCTGGGGAAGCTGAATATACACTGACATCACTGGACAGAAACAAAAATTCTCCCTATGTCTCTTTGGAAGGAAATCATTCAAATCCTTCCTCATCTGTAAAATGAGGAAGTTGGACTCTGTTGGTGGAGTGCCACTGGCATTTTGAATGGGCAGTTTGCCAGTGCGTGCGACTGTCTCATAGATAAGAGCACGTGTAGCATAGCTGTCCTGCCTGCTAATGGCCCAAGCACCCGCAGCCTTTGCAACAGCTCACTGTCACACTCTGAGTGGCCCCCGGGGACACTGTGCTCCTATTCTGGTTGAGGACCCCTTGTGGGGTTCCCAGTTCTTGCAGTCTTCATGGCTCCCTGCCACCCTTTCCCCAGAGCATGGGACACCATGAGTCAGGCGTCCTGCCTGCAAACAGCCTCTGTGATCGAGGCTCTGCTGTGAGGCCCACAGTCCCTTGTCAGCCCCAGGCTTCCAGGACTGGTCCAGCAGGCCACCATTCTTCCTCACCGCTGGTGGCCGATACCAGCCTGGCTCCCGCAACCTCACCTGGCATGTGCTGGCCGAGGAGCTGCATGGTTGGGAAGAGGTGACGCGTCTTGGCTTCTCCTTGGTGTTCTGTCCCCACGTGGCTCCAAGTTGAAAGGTGCAGTTTAAGTCTTGTGTCCCATCTACCCAAGGTCAGGCCCCTTTGGCCAGGAGTTGAAAGTAAAATTTAAAAAAATTATTACTGTCGTTTAGATGTCAGGACACGATTTCAGGGACAGGAGACGCTGCATTCAGAGGTCTGCAGACACACTAAGAATCTGGCGCAATACTGGCGTTTCGTGATGTTAATAATTGGGACATGACACTTTAGCGAGGAGTGGGACTTGGAGGAGTGGGACTTGAGTGGGGCCCGCAAGATTAACCTCAATAATGCAGGTAATCGTAAACTGGGCAACCTACCTGGCAGAGTAAAGCACTGGGGGCTTAGATGACGGTCGCTCTGGCTTGAATGACCTGAACAGACCAGGAGGGTTCAGCGTGGCTTTCTGAAGAATGCACAGTATAGAATCCTTGAATTTAATTCTGTGATTTTGGAGTGTGAAAATGGTGGGAAGAACGGACAGCAAGTGACATGCCCTGAGGCCCTGGCAGGGATGTAGCCTGCCCACCTGGGACTTATGCCGTGGTCTGCAATCATCGGGGGAGGCGGGCAATAGACGCTTCAAGAGCTACTGAGGTTGGCGTTGCTGTCAGGACTGCAGTTTATTGCATTCCATTACCAAGGGGTATTGTTCAGACCCATTCCTGCTTTGACTGGGATGTTTGAGATGAGGAGATGGGTGGATAGGAGGACAGATGAATGGAGGGAAGGTGGATGGAAGGAAGGAAGGAAGTATAAAACTGGAGTGTTTTGTGCAGTACCGGGTTTCATATTCCAGAAAGGAACTGTGAAACAGAGAAAAGCCAGAGAGTGAAAACAATCAAGAAAGATTCATAAAAGAAAAAGGAAAAAACAAAAAACAAAAAACAAAACAAACCTCTTCACTCCACCCTGTATGAGCTGGGATGTGCTCAGAGCTAACATTGAAGGATGTGCATAAAGCCAGCTCTGGCACAGCCACAAACCTTTTGGATTTCAGTCGGAAAATCAAAATGTTTCAAGAAGGTAGTTTTAACACAAATTAAAAGGAACATTTCTTTTCATTCTATTAAATTATTATACGGAACATGAGGTAGTTATGGGTCGGAATTATTACTGGGACTAATGGATGAGATTCACACGGAGGCAGGTTTAGCAGGAAATTTATCATTAAAAGACTGTCCAGTGATGAGGTGGACTTGGTGGTGACGTCTTGAACTCCTGGTCATTGATAATGAATTGTTAGGCAGTGAAAGTGATTCCTGCATTGGGTCAACGTTGGGCCAAAGATCTCTCAATTCTCATTTTAATTCCCAGGTTTTATGTTTCTAGAATCAAGAAGGACTTAGATAAATTCTTATGTGGCAGATCCCATTATAAGTCCTTACTGGAGGCTGAAAGATAGTATAACACAGATTTCTGGAGTAACGTCAAGGAGGAAGGATGGGGAGAAGAACGGGGTAAAAGGATGCTCACTAACATGTCCTGTGCGAGGACTTGTGCTGAGGTTCACATGGTCTCGTTCAGTCCTCACAGTCACCCTGTGACTTGGGTGTGATTGGCATCCCTCTTACAGATGAGGAAACAGATGCTCAGAGAGGCGAAGTAACTTATCTGAGGGGACACAGTCAGTTAGCAGCACAGATGGGGCTTTTGCCAAGCCTTTTTGAAGCCGAAATCCAAGCTCCCTCTGCCATGCCACACGCCTCTGGAAAGTGCCCTAGTCTGGAAATTCCCTGGGTGCTGCTGTCCACTTAGCTCTGGCCAGGTGGTCCTTGGGTCATAAGTGATGCGACCTGCCTTATCTTCTGCTGTCGTCACCTTGAGGCAGGAGGGCATATGGTTAGCATGCTGAGATGTTCGAGGTGTTCCCTCGCTGCTGCACTGCAGAATAGGTACCCCCCGCAACCGTCCCCTCAACAAATATATCACCTAAAAGTTATAATTGGGTAACATCCTATTACTTATAAATTTTTGATACCCTATTTTGACTTGGAAGTCAGGAAACCAGTTTCCTGTCCCTGGGCCAGCTTTTATTCTTTCTGAGACCCAGTTACTTTATTTTAAAAGGAAAAGAAAGAAGAAAAAGCTAAATTATCTCTAAAGTTTTAAAACTTATATACATATTTATTATGTAATATAGAATTACACACAAATTATATATCTATATATGTATATATTCATATATACATTCTTCTATTAATAATTAATATTTAAATCAACATCTGCTTATCTACACTAAGATCAGCTACAGTGATATAATTATCCAATAATCCAAAGATAGAAAATAGTTTAATAGCAACTGTTAGGCATTATTTAGCGATCTGGCTACAGTTTTGCTTAAAATAGTGATAAAATGAAATTTTACTTCCTAATAGCACCCTGACTGGGTCGTACAATCCTAGGAGGTTTGAAGGAAATTCCCTCGATTTGAAACAAAATCATGTGCAAAGTATGGCCACCAAGCACGAGTGGCCCACAGTCACGTGGGCTCTGGGGTCAGACTGGCCCGGGTCTGGGTCCTGACTCCTGACATTCCCTGGCTGGAGTCATCTCAGGCAGGATATTTAACTTCTCTGAGCCTCAGTTTCCTCACTGGGAAATGGGGAGAATAGGACCTATCTCGTAGGATGGTTGGGGACGAGACTTGTGCACAACAGTGCTCCGCAGAGGGCGGCTGTCATTGTCATTCAGGTCCTTATGTTTGTCCATAGCAAGGAATCAGGGGCGTGGTCAGAGTCTCGTCTCTTGCGGGGTTACAGAGGAACCCTTGCCAATCATTTGAGGAAGAGGCAGATCATCTTGACAGTAGAAACGAAGGTCTCAACCTCTGGAAAAGCCATGTCCATTGCTTTTAGCCATTCCAAGGAGGGTCCAGGGCTTCCCCTGCCTCTGGAAATTAGCCCCCAGTCACCAGAGCCATCCATCTCTTCCCGCCCTGTTCCCAGAGCGCCTCGGAGACCAGCGCTCCAGCCAGGAGGGGGTTAAAATCAACATTTGCAGATAAAGAGGTAAACATATTTACATTCCTCTCTTCACACTTTATGCATATGTCATGCAGTGAATAGTTTTAGAGGTCTGTTTGCACTATCTCTCCAGAATTTTTACAGTCTGGAGGACACAAAATCTCTATAAAGTGACTTATTGAAATAGAAGCAGATTGGTAAAACCGTTTCCCTCTTATGAACTGTGAAGAATGATCCTCTAAATGAAATCAGGAAGGAACTGGACAGAATCTTGTTTAATGGTCTGACAAAATGAATCACAACGATTCCAGACATCCATCACTGCTAAAAGGGAACCACAAATGATCTGTGAACCACTATATATTGATTACCCATGTAGTACAAGTGTCGGATTTAATGTTCACACACCATAGAGAGGCGGCAGGGACAGATGGTGCCTTAACTCTTCTTTGATAGATTTTAATGGTGAAATATTGATTTCTATCTGGCCAAGGCCTGCTGTTAGGGGCCAAAGTCATTTGTTGGGTATTGCCGGACACCCAGTCGGCCCGGCATAATCAATCATTTTTGGCAAGGCAGGTGAAAATTCAGAGGGAAGCACCTTGGAACCCAAACTGGTGTGTGATGTGTCTGAATCCAGCCACCTAGAGAAAGAGAAAGAGCGAGCGAGAGAGAGAAGGATGGGAGAGAGAGAGAGAGAGATGAGAGAGAGGAGTCTTGGAAATGGTGCTTGTAAAGAATTATTAATGATAAGACATGTTTACTGAGGAGAGTCGCAGCGAATCAGAGCTAACATGAAATAGTCCGGGAGCCTCGTGGAGAAAATGAGCCTCTTGCTAAGAGGGACTATATTTTATTTAAACATCCTTCTAAGGCTGAGAACTCAGGTAATCTGTTGTGTTACAAGCCACTGGCTGTTCTTGCCATCCAGAGAGATAACACTGAGACGCTAATAGGAACACATCAATCACAATCAGGCTGCAATTCCAGTGGTGTCTCTCCTCCCAGCTCCTCTTTAAGCTCCTTAATATCGGTGATAACATAGTTCGGGGGCTGCTGAGAGGGGCTCTCCCCTCTGAGGGTCATATTCATAAAGTGAAGAGCTTGCCAAGTCAGCACCCAGGGAAACGGATTCGTGACGGGGACTTCGGCACAGGGAGGGAGGGAGGAGCGTGGAGGACCCCCGAGGGCTGGAACCCAACAGGAGAATTTTCTGTCATCTGTTGCCCCCATCCCTAGTTTTATGATGTCGCTCCTACATCCTTCCTAAGAAAGGGGTGTGAGTATGTGTGTTACGTGTAATAATCAAGTAACAAGACTCATTCTCTCGGGCAGCTTCTAAATATGGTCTAGAAGGCAGTCCCCACGTGGTGCGCTCCACATTTTAAGTGATGGCAACCTCCTGGAAATGGGTGTATGGCTTCCCGAGGAAAACCTGGGCGGGGGACATGTGAGATGGGTGGGGGCAGGGGGATGTCTTCAGAGTTTCCGCAGCTTTGTATCAGTCTCTAACCTATCACCTGCAAGGTCAAGCAGCTGGTTTGTCTTTCCCAGAGGCTACGCGCTCCTGGGGGTGGCAGGTGTCTAATTAATTGTTGTATCATCAGTACTAACACATGATCTTGGGAATCACAAGATGTCCAATATGTAATTATGGCTGAATACATAAATGCAGGTGTTTTGTGGTGAAAAGCAGTCAGTCACACTGCTTTGCACCTTTTGAGTGTCCATCTAAATGTATGTGTTGGGTATGCAAACATACACACTCAGGAAGGAACGCACTGACCATATAAAGCCGTGTAGCACATTTTATATTTATTGGTGTGATTTACTTTCTACGGGACAGCATAGGACAGGATGACAGCCTGTACTCTAGAGCCAGACTGCTTGGATTCAAACCCTGGTACCACCACTTCCTAGACGATGACTTTGGACAAATTGCTTCAACTATGTGTGCCTCAGTTACCTCATCTGTGAAATGGGGATAATAGTACATATGTTTCAAGGATTCAATGAATTAATGGATGTGAAACATCTATAATAGTACCTTGCATACAGTAGGCATAAATGTCTTATATATTTATGTTTAAATGATATATTTAACCAGGCAATATATTCAAAATCTTTAAATAAATGAATATGTATGTATGCATGGAAATGCATCAGCCTTTGGATGGTTGATATTAGGAATTCCAGCCAGTAGTTGCCTCTTTCTCAGTGATACAGGAACGCCAATCCTGAGAGCAGTAAGCTGAATTTGGTGATGGTTTGGAAGGGTGGCAGGTATTTTGATTCATTGTAAATTCACATACTCTCTAGCTACTTCACATTGGGGCTTCAATGAGCCTGTACTTGCCTGAGTGTGTCTCCTAAAATCTGTTCGCAGGGGTGCGTGTCTCTAAGCTGAACAAGTGTATATGTCGGAGCAGACATACAAAGCTCTTCAGGGCAAGATGAGGCCAGCTATGCCGACTGCCACAGCTGTGCAACCTGCCCCAGATGTGCGCGCCGCAGGCGGCAGATCCCGCTTAGATTATCTTGCTTACCTAATGATTTTTGCTTCACTGCCTTGCTCGATTGTGTTCACCAGGATGGCAGGCTATTAAAATGTCAAGGCACATTGAATTGTTGTTATCCAGGAGAGAGACCTTTCCAATCAACCTGTGTTCTAGGGGGTTGCATAAACTCCAAGAAGGCGATTGGAGAAAGGCTTTATGGCTTTTTTACATAAGACGGGGGTGACGGGGGCGACGGGGGCAGCTTGCGAGAGGGCCCTGGGAAGGGAAGGAGACGTGGGACACCAGTCTGGGTCTATGGCAGCTGGAGTGTGCTATTGAAAATGCCAGCTCCTCAAACGGGCTGGTGGCTCCTCGCTTTTGCCACCAACAGGGCTGTGCTGTGCGATGTCCTGGTTCAAAGAAGGGAGAGGGGGGAGCTGACTCACAGTGGGCTGTGGGGATGGGGCTGAGAGCCTGCAGTGCAGCGAATCAGGCGTGGGGTTCAAGGAGTTACATTATATGGCAGAATTACCAAAGGGTTATATCTCCGGTTGGCAGGAAGGGCTGGAAAGAAAAACCAAGGTTTCCCTGTAGCTATGCCTGTCCCAGCTCTGTGGTGGGCCGCGTTCTCTGCACCACGGGAGGTGGTGGGAGCTGCCGAGGGTGGTGGTGTCAGTGCTGAGCCACCAACCACAGTGTTACCCACGCGGCACCTCTGGCCCGGTCCCGGCTGCGCCAGCTGGGACAGTCTGCAGACAGTCTTCTCTTCATGCCGTCAAATCTCATTTGGCCAAGGATTTATTTTCCTTCAGGGAGAAGGGGAGAGAAGGGGCAAAGGACGTTCTCATATTGTATCCAGCGATCAGAGCCGCCGAAGTCTCCAAGCGGACACTCAAACTTGCCTGGATTGACTTTTCCCCTTTGTTCACATTTGTTAGCTTTCCCCGGCCACGTTTGTTTCATTTCTGTTTTAGAGGGAGGGCTTTGTTTTTGCTTGGGTCTGGCTCTGCTCGGAGCTCCATTGGTCCCTCCCCCTCGTCTGGGGCATCATTGGCTGCACCCGCTCGGTGGCAGCAGGGAGACACACACACACACACACACACACACACACACACACACACACACACACACACACACACACACACACACACACACACACACACACGCATGCGCCCACCCATTCCTCCGCCAGTCTCCCTGCCTCCATCCCAGTAAGTCACGCCCGCCCGCCCTCATTCTCAGTTTCCTTGCCCTTCCTCTCCGGTGGTGCCCTCCCGAGCTGTCCCCTTCAGTTTAGTTTCTGGTCCCTGGGGCAGCCCATTTCTCTGGCTTAAACCAAATCACCCTCGCACGTTTCCCGCTTCCCATCCTGCTGGCTTCTCTCTCACCTGTCTGGACACGTGCAGAGCATCTGTGTAAGGCTGCGGTCTGACTTCCCTGCCCTTGGGTCCTCCTTCCTGAAGGTGGATGATGGGGCCCCGGGAGTGTCTCTGGCCCACCAGGCCTGCTTCGGTCTGTTCCCCCCAACTCCTCCCTCTTGGCGCACTCCACCCGGAGCCCCTCCTAATGCTCTCTCCTTCCTTCTTCCCAGTGGGGTGAGGTGCCCTGCACTGGAGTTCCCAGCCCCCCTTTATCAAACCCTTAGCTTTGTCACGCTTTATTGATATGTCTTGAACCCCTACAAAGTTGGTAGTTCATTCATTAAATCAACAAATATTTATTGAGTATGCGCTCTAAGTATTAACTCTGATAAGTACTGCTGGGATGTAATGGGAGGAAAACCAGATATACATCTCCTCCCCTGGCATATAACAAATCCTCTCTGGGTTAGGCACCGTGTGATATTTATTTCTGTAACCCGGGACATACAGGTGCTCAGTAGATTTGAAATGGATGGGTGAACGAGAGAGTCAGTCCTCTCCCTGCCCACCTGAGCGACCTCACCAGTGTTTCCTGTTTGCTGTTTCATTATGCAAAACACAAGCTCACGGTGACAAACTAGACGAAAGATTCTACCTTCTCAAATTCCTGTGTATTTATAATCTCCTCGGGTCTCCGCAGCCACCCTAGGCGGTGGCTTTGGTCCATTTCTAGCGTTCTGTTTTAAGGCTCACTGAGTACAAAGCTGAAGGTCAAGTGCCCACAAGTGATGGAGCCCAGACCAAACTTGACCCTGGGCCCCGCACTCCTGGCCCTGCAGTCTCTACCAGACACACAGGCCTGCATGTCCCCGTCTCCTGTGCCTGCCACGTGTCTCCCAACCAGAATTTCAGGAAAATGGTTGAAGGGGGAGTTGGCTGATACCCAGTTTCCATTTATTTCTCTTTCAGATTCCTCTTGGACTCTCCCTGGCACAAGAGTTCTTGCTTAAGAGGAAGGTTGGTTTAATGGCTATTAAAATATGATTTCTTTTCTGAGTGTCTCTTTAGCTCCTACCCTGGCCCCCAGTTATCTTTCTGAAACATGGTTGGCTCAGCTTTCTCTTAATTGGATTTTCTGATGGCCACCACGAACCTGAGGCTGAGTGCCATGTCCATCACCAGGGCCAGGTTGTCTCTGTGATTCGATTTGTTTAATTAGTATAACTGGAAGGCCCCCTGTACCTGGGCTGGGAGGGACAGACAGCTCGCCAGGTGCTTTCTGGACACTGTGCTAATGGCAGCTCCGGTTCCATGTCAGGGACCTTAACCTCATCTACTTGTGGCGTTTGAGACCCTCGCTGTGTGGGCGAGGCCAGAGCTTCTGGGCCCCCGGGTAGCCTGTCACATGGGGAAGATGGAGAGGGGTCATGGGAGGGACGGAGTCACATGAGCAGATGGCATCGGCTCTGTTGTGTATCAGCTAGGCCTACCTGGGTTTCATCTCCATGAGTTGCAAGTGTCTTAGCTGTAAAATGGGAATAACAAAGACCACCTTCCAGGATTGCCACAAAAATTCAAGGAGACAACGTCTGTAAGGTGACCATCTTGATGTCTTGCATGGAGTGCCCCCCACCCCAATGTGTCTCTGATGTAAACACACACAAACGCAGACCCGTGTACACACACGCACACACACACACAGTCACAAGCTGCTTCACCCCAGCCGGGCACTCTTGTTCTTTTACCTCCATCCCACCCTCTTCTAATATTCCTTTAATTCCCTCCCTCCTGCCCCTGCCTGTCTTCCCTCCTGCGCCCCCTTTCCAACGTCCTCTTTGTGTTGGGCTCGTGTCCTGTCCTTCTCATGAAGTTTTCTCATCATGTGGGCTCTCCCTGATGACAGCGAGTCATGGGATCTGGACCTCTTTGGGCAGATGCTCCTTCTCTGTCACCAGGAGCAGCTTTCCTAGCTGCGTGGTCCCATCCTGTCGTCATTCACCTCCATGTCTGACCCCATCAGACCCTGGGCCCCTTGAAGCAGGGACTGTGGTTCGGGAGTGAACAAACAGGGGAGACTTGAAAAGGTCTGGCAGAAGGAAGGAGAAAAGGAAGGACTCTTTATGATCTGAGCTCAGTCTTATGAACCCCAAGGAGGCACATGGCCACCATGGCCCCTATGCACCTGGATGCAAATTCAGAAGAGGTGCTTCCTTCAGCCAGGGGACTGGCTTGCCCAGTGGGCTGGGTTTCAGACCTCACTTGTCTCCCTGGCTCTGGTGCAGGGCACAGTGCACAGCGTATGTGTTACGCTGTGAAAGGAGATGAGGATTCAGTGCAAGCTGCCTGGGCAATGGTCTGACTCATGTTATCCATCGAAGTCACCCAGGCCTCTCACGTTAAAGAAGGCCCTGCCCTTGGCCTGCTCCATGGCCATGGAGCTGCAGCAAGGCACCCATAGCTCCTCTTTGGGGTAACAGAGCTGCCTGCAAACCCTGGGAGACACGCAGTCCTCTGACAATGGCTGCCACCTTCATGGCAGTGGGAGGAAAGAGCGCCACCTCCCAGCATGTACCCTGAAGGTTCCCCTCATTGGATGACCTTTCTGCTTTAATATTATTGTAGAGGATGGCAGTCGTACATATGGCTGTGTTAATGCTAGCTTATATGAATTAAAACTAGTGCCTCTTTAAAACACCATGCAGTGCTTTTGGCTCCCCACAAATCTCCATGGAGGAGCAAAAGTCTCCCATTTCACAGATAGGGAAGTTGAGGCTCAGAGAAGTGAGAGTGATTTGAAGACCCTTTCCAGCGCTCTGTGGTCTCCCCTCTCAGGGATGGGACCCGAGCTCTGCAGTCTCGCTCTGAGGATTCTCTTAGTGTCAGATGTCTTGGAAGGACCTAGTGGTTAGGTGGGAAAGGGCATCTCTGGGTTGGGGCAGCAGATACGGTTTGAGGGACAGGCCGGGTTACAGCTTTGCTTGGCCAGCGCTCGGCCCATATCAAAACCATATGGACACTCCTGTGCTAGAACAGCATCTCTTTTCTTCTTGCCAAAGAACAAAAAAAGAGATTGGACCTTCGAGTTCCCAGGAGGCAGCACACACTTGAAGGGATTTTTCCCAATATAGCTTGTAGAAATATGAAACACTTTTGTCACTTTTTAGAAGCAGGGGAGGCAGAAAAAGGTCATATTTTCATCTCTTCAAGTTTCCAATAATAAAATGAAAATTTTTTTTTTCTTAATAGCTCCTGCTCTTTCAATAAGTCTCAGTGCTCTCAAGTTACTAATTTTTCCATGCTTTCCTGAAATTGCAAGTCTCTTTCCTCCACTGAGAGCCGGTGTTTGCCACAGCCTCAGGCTGAGTCTACTGGCAAGTGACTTTTTAGATAACTTTTAAAAAATCCATTAAGAGTGACAGCATCGTAGGGACAGGGGTTGGGGAGAGGTGAACATATTCCACAAATCTAAGCAGAAAACACAAAGCAGACTTGAGTTCAAAAGACAGTTCTGCCACTTGTGCATCAATTTTTGGATTTCCATGAGCCTCAGTTTTTGCTGCAAGTCTAAGCGCATCAGAGGGACACCTTGGGGAATGAATGAAATGACACGAGCGAAGGCACAGGACAAGATCTGGTCCACACTGGGCTCTCCCTAGACTCTTACCTCCCCCCCCCCCAAGTCATTCTCGCCACCTTGATCCCCATTATGGGCTGCTCCCAAGGAACACTTGCATGATTTAACTCCAAGTAGCTGTTATGGGTTCTCTGCCTAATTACTACCTTTTTACTTCGATTGGTTCATCTCATACTCCCAGTTACAAGTGGGGTCTCTCAAGGATAAATTTGCTTTGTGTCTCTCCAGTTAACGTGGCCATCTGGGGTGTTGCATCGGTCTTTAAGCTGACAGCTCACAGAGAATGGAGGCTCTGTTCCACTTTCTTTGTATCTATGCCACGTGGACACTTTGAATCACTTCTGTGTCTTAGAATCACTTCTGACCACTATGCACATTTGACAGTGGCAGTCTCGCCCCGGGGTTCTGAGCAGTGAAAGAAGACTCTGACACTAAGTGCACCCACTGATGAGTTACTCAGTCCCTCTGAGCCTCAGTATTCCTGTCAGTACAATGGGGATAGTGGAGAGTATCTCCCAGGGTTAGGTTGAGGATCACATGAAATCACAGATGTGAAGAGTGAGCCCTGTGCTTGGTACAGAGTAAGTGTTAATTTTACTTTTGATGTTATGTGAAAGCTTCTATCTGTCTGTCTGTCTATCTATCTATCTATCCGTCTATCAGCACATATTCCTTGTGATTTCCATTATAATATCTGAATAAACCACTCTTCACAAAACAATGGCTCCAAGACAGAATCAAAATTGGGCCACAGTCATTTCAAGGAACACTAACCCCTGTGCAGGTTATGAACTAAATACATTTAATTTGCTCACTCCACCCTAAAAGAAATTGTTTAAATGCCGGTTGGCATTTAGAATTTTTACCTGAACTTTGCAAAGCCAGTGACAGAGTCAAATAGATTAATATAAGCAAACATCTCATTAGCCTTGTAAAGTTAGTTTATACACGCAGAAATGATTTGCATTCCTAAAAGCAGAGAAGCTATTGCTCCTTCTAGAAATTCTATTAACTGTTGTCCTCTGTGGGTCAAAGAATTCTTCAAAGAGGTTCTCATCTGTTCATTCCATAAATATTTGCTGAGTCACAGAGGATGTGAAGAGTAGCAAGACACAGCTGGTCCCTGCCCTCTAAAAAGTCTCAGTCTGGTGGGGAGACTAAACTGCATCAATACACACCCGGGCTCTGGTACCCAGAGGGTGTGATGGAGTCAGAGGGAAGGGGCTTTCCATCAGGCTTGGGGACATGGCGGAGGAAGAAAAGGGAGGTCAGGGGAGGCTTTGTGGAAGAAGAGAGGTAACTGCGCCACACAGAAGAGGGAGAAACACTCTGACCATCACCGGCACCGCCACCACCGTCATTACTGTGGGTACTCATATATGATCTCTCACTTTGCCTTTATTCTTGTGAGAGATACAGAAGAAATACGAAGCATGCATTCTCAGGTCTCAAGAAATTTCCTACCTAGTTGGAGAAAGAGTGCACATCCACAGGAGATGGAAAGCCTCCAGCTTGTTTTGTGTTCTGAGGCGTAGAGGCAGGTCCTAGTGACTCGTGTTTACCAACGTTCACCCAGTGGGCTCTGCTGGGCAACAGGCCAGGCGTTCGGTGTGGGCACAGACACACAGGGGTGGGGGGTACACGCACTGCCCCTGGCCTCATGAGCTTTCAGCAGTTGGGAAGACAGATACTAAAGACATGACTACCCAAGTCATTCTTTAATTACAGTAATATTTAGATTCAACCGCTCTTAAGAACCGAGGAGCCATCTTGAATGCCTGTCTCCTTCTCATCTGCCACATGTGAGCTGGACCAGGTCCTGGGCTTCTTTCTTGGGAGTGAGTCTCATGTGACTTTCCCCTCTCCCCTCTCATCACCGCTGCACTGGTTCAGGCCCATGTGACTTCTTATGACTGGTGGGTTCGTGTGAAGGTTGAATGTGTAGGCTTTGGAGGGAGGCCACCTGCCCCAACTCCAGGCCCCACCACTTGCTAATTTAGTGTGACCTGAGGGTTCCTTGACCTCTGGGTCTCATCTCCCTCCTTCGAAAGTGGGGTGATAACAGATTGAACTCATTTGCTGGGGCTTCTGGAACAAAGTCCCACAAACTGAGCGGCTTAAGCCACAGAAATGTATAGTCTCTTAGTGCTGGAGGCCAGAAGTCTGAGATCATGATGTCACCAGGTTGGTTCCTTCTAAAAACGCTGAGAGTCAACCTGTTCCAGGCCTCTCCCTGAGATTCTGCTCGTTTGCTGGTGATCTGTGGCATTTCCTGGCTTGTAGATACATTGGCCTAATCTCTGCCTTCATCTTCACATGGCCTTTTCCCTGTCTGTGTGTCTGGGTCCAAATTTCCCCTTTCTATTCCACTATGACCTCACCTTAATTTATGGCATCTGCAAAGAACTTGTCTCCAAATAAGATCACATTCTGGGATCTGGGGTTTTGGACTTCAACGTGTGGAAATTTGAGGGATACAACTGAACTCACAACACGACTGCACATTATTGTGGGCACAAATGTGGGATATACATACAGCACTTAGAACGGAGCCTGGCACAAAGGACGTGCTCAGGATTATGAACTGCTTTTATTTTTCAGTTGAAGTATAGTCCGTTTACAATGCTGTATCAATTTCTGGTGTCCAGCATAATGTCCTAGTCGTACATATACATACAGATACTGCTTTTCATATTTTTTCATTATAGGTTACTACAAGATATTGAATATAGTTTCCTGTGCTATAAAGTATAAACTTGTTGTTTGTCTATTTTATATATAGTGGTTAGTATCTACAAATCTCAAACTCCTAATTTATCCCTTCCCACCCCTTTTCCCCCTTGGTAACTATAAGTTTGTTTTCTAAGTCTGTGAGGCTGTTTCTGTTTTGTAAATAAGTTCATTTGTCTTTTTTTTTTTTTTTATAGATTCCACATATAGTGATATCATATGATACTTTCCTTTCTCTTTCTGGCTTACTTCACTTAGAATGACGATCTCCAGGTCAATCCATGTTGCTGCAATTGGCATTATTTTATTTTTTATGGCTGTGTAGTATTCCATTGTATAAATATACCACAACATTTTTATCCAGTCATCTGTTGATGGACATTTAGGCTGCTTCCATGTCTTGGCTGTTGTAAATAGTGCTGCTGTGAACACTGGGGTGCATGTCTCTTTTCAAATTAGAAGGAACTGTTATTTTTAATTGCAATTTCTTTCTAACTAGTCTTCCAGCTCTGATTTCTGTCTGCCAGTCACTGAAATCATAGCTGTTTCTTGAACACACAGTAATCACACTACATCTCTGTTCAGACCACAGGACTTACCTTGCGTTCATGCTTCTATATAATCTGGCAGAAATCCACCAGGCTTTTCTCCAGATTCCCACATTACATTATTTATAGCTTTGTCATATAATTTATGATCTCTTTTGCATTGTGATTTTCTGTGAATGCTAACAGCCTCCCAGGTGAGCCCTTTAAAGCAAGAACATTACTATTTAACTGATTCTTAAATATAGATCTATTCACATTCACTTTTGTAGCTCCCATCCATGTCCACCACAATGCCAGGTTCCCCCCAGATTTTGTGCAGGGCTGACTAGTGCTCTGTGTTTTTGTGTGTGTGTTTGCATGTGTGTGCGCGCACATGCATTTTTGCCTAGACATTCTCCCAGGAAGAGCAGCAACATGTGGTAAGAGAGTCCAGCTCTGCCTGCTGTCTTAGCTTGAGCTGCTATAACAAATTATCATAGACAAGGTGACTTAAACAATGAACGTTTATGTCACAGATCAGGAGGCTGGGCAGTCCGAGATCAAGGTGCTAGTTGATTGGGTCCCTGGTGAGAGCTTTCTTGCAGACAGCTGCCTTCTTGCTGTATCATCACATGTCAGAGAGAGAGAGAGATCATCTCTCTTGTGGCTTTTCTTATAAAGGGCACTAATCCCATTTATAAAGGCCCCACCCTCATGATCTAATCACCTCCCAAGGCCCCACCACCACATATCATCACACTGGGGATTGGTGCTTCCACATGTGAATTGTGGGGAGACACAAAAATTCAGTCCACAGCATCTGCTCTGCAAGGCTTTGCTTTTTCCATTACGCCCCACCTCTGCTCTGTATCCAGCAAACTGACCCTCATCACACCAGCCTCCGCTCCTGGCCTCCTTTCTTAACCCTGGACCCAGCTAGTTCTCATCCTGTCTTCTCCCAGAATCTCCTTCTCCTCAAGCCGAAGTCTGAAGTTGTTTGTGCCGAGTGAAGAAGTGAACTGGCTGGAGTAGCTGATGTCTGGAAGAGGAGGAGACCGAGTGCCAGTGCTGAGAGTGGGGAACAGGGGTGGGACAGTGGCTGGGAGGAGCTGGTCCCACCGCACTTCCAGGCTGCCGTTCTGATTGCTGCTCCTCGTGTGCTGGTTCAGGCTCTGTGCCTTATTTATTTATTCTTAATACCTTTTCCTGTCAGTGGTGCCCCTCTCTCTGCTTAGGTACATCATCCTCTTAGGTACCTCATGTCTTCATGCTCCCTGGCCTGTATCAAGCCTCTCTTGAGAAAGAAGATGCTATCAATTCTCTGCCCCTTCATGCAAATGGAAGTCACAGGGTTCTGCTCCTCAGTCTGGTCCCTGACTAGGCACTGGAGGGCTCTTTCCTGGTGCAAGTGTCTCTGGTGAGGAGCTGGAGTAGCAGGGAGGGTTCCTACTCTGTGTAGCCAAAAGCTCTCCTTGAAGAGGGCTCTCCCATCTACCCTACGACTGCTTATCCGGAGATTTATTTCCTTTTTTTGTGAATCAGAGGTGGTCTCTATTTGCTATTCCAGCCATGTGGAATTGTAAAGGGGCAAATGATATGGTCCCTGAAATGAAGGCATGTCCATGAGATTGATGGGCTGAGCAGACACGAGGAACACAAATGACTGAGAAGCAGGGATGCAAATGCCCCCTGCATGTAGAAGTGGATAAGTGCAGACCTGCCTGGGACAGGAGAGGGACTGACTAAAAGGAAGTGATTAGTCCTTCTGGGACAGTCTGGGAAGACTGTCTGGAGGAGGTGGTCTTCTAGGAGGATGGTCAGGAGTGGTCCAAGGAGAAGTTAAGTATCTGCAGTAGAGCTAAGAGTATGGGTCCTGAAGTCAGGACGAGTCCTGAAACCGACACCAAGGAGAATTGACGATGAAGCTGCTTTCATTCACTTTGCTGCTCAGGTGAATTTCCTTTACCCTCGTGATCTCATCTGCCTTCCTCGGGAGTCCTGCCAATGCGGGCCTTCTCTAGCCCTTACAGAACCTTCATGCAAATTAGAAAAATATAAGCCCGGCCCTGTAGGCACACAGTTTGGCCAGCAGATGGCGCCTCGGTGTGAATTGGGAAAGCCGTGGCATAGGGCTGGTTGCACCCAGCACTTACTGAATCACTAGATTCCCTTCCTGCCTTCAGCAGAGCATCCCTGTGCAGGGTATCCTGTGCAAAATTGTACAGGACAGGCTCATCTACACCCGCTGAGCCCCAGTCTCCATTCTCTGCGCATATCAACCCCTTTCACAACTCTGTTAACCCTCACATGCCATTCCTTCTGCCTGGAATTCCTCTCTCCTTCTTTATAAATTCCAATTTATCTCTCTTGAGACTCAACCCAAGTATCCTGCCATGGGTGACACTTTTTGACTTTCTGAGGCAGAGTGGGTGATCTGTTCTTTGAGTTCCTGAGTGCACCCCAGGGCTGGGCACTGCTCGTCCATCAACATATTCCAGACCGACCCTGGCCACCCAGCAGGGCTCAGGAATGCCTGTTGAGTGAGTGGATAAATTGGGCAAGATTTTTCAATGCATCTTCCCATTTCTTCTTTCTTTTTAATATTCTGTGCCACTAGAGAGGTGAGCAGGGTAAGTATCATTAACTCCGCTGGGTAGTGAAGAAATTGATGGTTAAGGATGGTCAGTGCCTGATGGAGGTCCCAGGCCAGCTCTGCAGCGTTACTTCCCGCAGAAACCCTACCTTCCCTTATTCATAATGTGCTCAGTCAAATAAGATTACTTCCTGCTTCTTGGAGAGGCTCTGTACTTTCCTGCCCCTCTTCCTGAATGCCTTTCACGTATCTCACTTAATTAAAAACGAACCCAAGTTTAAGGGACAGCTCCAGTACCCTCTTCCCCATGAAGGTGTCTACAGTTTTCGTGCCGGGACGTCTTCAAGGCACCTGATCAGTGCTTGCATTGCATCTTGCCCAGGATCAGTAGTAAGCGTGCTCCTGACTCTCCTCTTCTGAGAGGTGGAAGTGTTGGATCCAGGACTCAGCTGGAAGTGCTGAGTGTTGGATCTTGTTTTGTTATGGTGTCTTTCAGGCCACCGGGGACTGTGATGTCTACACAGGAAGGTGCACAGTGTGTACTTCCTGGGTTGGAGATGGCTTGTGTAAGCTCAGTTATGCCTACCTGTTCTTTCATTTAAGTATTTGTTACCATCACTCACCCCTCCTTTTCCAGAATGGGATAGGGCAGCTCATCTCATTTTGAAGTAATTAAATCAGTGACTCTCAGACTATTTCATCCAAGACTCATCATAACAAATACTTTTTGCATCATGATCCTGTGTGTATATACGTATTTATTTATTTTTTTTCCTGAAACTAAACTTTTCCAAATTGGCATCTCCACTGACAGGGTGCAACACACTCTGAAGTTTCCTATTCAAATTCACCCTGCTTTTAAAAATGCTGGTTTGACCTATTAAATTGATTTCACAACCCACTCATGGGTCATGGCCCTCAGCTTGAAAAACACTAACCAAGAGACAGGATTCTGAGGAAGAGTAGGCCAGTGGCTTAACCTGAGGGTTCTGTCCTTGGGTAGAGAAGTGGTGGAGGCTGGGGTCAGTGAGGAGGTGTCCGGACCTGGAGTCAGATTTGTTGCCCAGCCACAGCCATAGGCAGTGATATGGGCAGATGCCCTGGAGTATTTCCACCTCCCGTTCTGTCCCCTGTCTGGCACCCACGACCCCCCGGCTGCCCCCCGGGAGCCCCCTTGTGATGCTCAGCCATGGCGAGGACCTACTCCTCCACCTCCCCACGTCTGCGGCACTCCCTCCCCCAGCCCGGGGCTGCTACACCTATTTGTCTCCCGAGACTGACGAGGGGAGGGATGTGGTTTGTTGAGTCTTACATCCCCAGCACTTGTGGAGTACCTGCCCTGTGGGGAGTCAATGAACATCAGCTGAATAAATGAGTGAGTGAATAAACAAACTGGTGGCAATAACATCAGAGTCCCACTGAATGAGGAGTTCCAGGAGTTGCCAACTCAGACGCCCTCGGGGGTCAGGCAGGTAACGTTACTGGGGGGCAATGGGCATCACATCCATGAAGCCCCTTGGAAGGCCAGTATCTACATGTGTACTCCTTTCCTGTTGCTGTTGTAATAAATCACCACACACTTAATGGCTTGAAACCACAGAAATGTATCCTCTTAGAGCTGTGGTGGCCAGATGTCTGAACAGAGCCTTCAGCGCTAAAATCCAGGGGTCAACAGGGCTGGCTGCTTCTTGAGGCCCTGAGAAGAATCTGTTCCTTCCCTCTTCCAGCCACTTAGCTATGTAGTCACACAGCCTTCTCCTCTTTTGTGTTCAGTCTGTTTCAGTCTCCCCCTTGTAAGGACCCTCGGGCTCACAATTAAGGCCCACTCAAGTCATCAGGGATCATTTCTCATCTCAGTATCCCTCTTTATATCTTCAAGGTCCTTTTTGCTATGTAAAGTAGCCTTCTCAGGGTCAGGGTTTAGGACCAGGCTCTCTTTGGGGATCATTCTCCAGTCTACCGTCCTGTGATTGGGCCAGGTCCGAGGGAGGGTGGAGCTCGGAGGACCCCAGGACTCTTCTGGTCCAATCTTCTTACTGTGGACACGGTAAGTGAAGCCCGAGGAGAGGAAGCGACTTGCCTGCGGCACTGGCTGGTTAGGAGCCCTCGCTCCGCAGTTGCATTTCAGGTCGCTGCCATTTCCCCAACAGCTGCTTCTCCGAGGAGTGCTGTGGTTCAGATATATATATTTTCTGCAGTGTATCCTCAACAGTGGTATCTAAAATGCCAGACAAAGATTTAGCACTTGCATTTTCCACCCTAAAAATCAGACATGTTGTCAGTTAGTTCGGGACTTTTGGAGTTGAACTAATACACTAAAAGCTGGTGTTACTTTCTATAGAGACGGTGCATCCTTGAAGTACTGAGGATTTTTAAAGCTCCCGGGAGCTGCCAGGGGCACCTTAAAATAAATGTAGGTACTCCTTTTTCTTAATCCCATTAATTATTCATGTCTTACTTTCCATTCAAGCTACTCATCTTTCAAGTACTCTATACATTATTTCCCCCCTGGCTGTAATCATGCAGTTCAATAAATCCAAAGAAGGCTACAGCCCTTCCGTTCAGAGAACCCAGATCCTTTCAGTTCTGCATAGGAAGGGATTAGGGGGTTTAACCTTCTCCTTCTAAGTTGAACCAGTGTCCGAGAAGAAATATATAAGAAGCAACTTGAGAAAAAGCACCAGGAAAGATGTGATTGATCAGTCCCATGGGACAGCCAGCCCAGTGTGTCCCTGGATATTAGCAAGGGGCAGGTCCTCCCTAATGGTCTCTCTGAACATGCCCCAGTACCGTAACCTACATGGCTTTGATATTTATTTATTTAGATAGATTGATAGAACTCTTTATACACACATATATACATCTGTATAAATACACATGCGTATACACACACGCTTCTGTGTGTACATGTGTGTGTTCTTGTATGACCCTTTTAGAAGAATACATTCCATAGCTTTACCCGAATCACTGCTGTGTAGAGTAGAACTTGATGATACTGGTTTCCAATACTCAAAGGCGAGTGAGGCAAGTGGGAAGAAGCCACTGTGATATTCTGGATGCGGGGAACTGTCCCTGTTCTGCTTTGTGATTCTTTTCTTAGGTCCATCCGTTGACAAGGCAGATGAAGGCTGGATATATGTCTTGGACAAAGTCTGGATGGGGAAGCGAACATCTTCGCCAAGAGCTGCGGGTTTACTCAGGTGGCCGGGCAGCCAATTGACATGACACCCAGAGGAGGACCTAAGATGTCCGGGCTGTGCTCCCGCAGACAGCAGGACAGTCATGGCTGCAATGGTGTGGATATTCCTTTGTGCACATCGTGCAGCCCTGATCACTTGGAACATTTGTGGTGATTGTTTACGCACGTCTCTCTTCTGTCCTGCTGCACCGGAAGTTCCGCGCCTGACTGCCATCTGTTCCTCCAGTCTGAGTACCTGACACCCAGCACTCTCCAAATACTTGTTAAATGCATGCTTTGCATGGGATTTTCCTATTGTCAGGTTTTCATGTTTTTATCTTTTACAGCAGACAAACTTTGGAGCTCTCTGTAGCAGAAAATGCTAAATGGATCTCCAATGAGCCAGTAGGGTGGTGATTGAACCTCTGTGAAGGAAGACAGCTGGAAGCACTGGGCTCTGGGGCACAGAGCACTCAGCTCATCAGTCCTCACAGGCAGGGCTACTCAGCTCCAGCCGCTGGGAACATTTGTGAATATTGATTTGGTATTTCTAGATCATTCCATTTTTTCAGAAGAGGCTAGAAAGTATCTGTTTTAATGTGAAACTCTCTGGCTAGATTAGACCTGCCAGCCACCAGCTTAAGAACTTTCTTGTCTAGAGCAACTCTCTGACTAACCAGACGATCAAGTTTGTGCATCAAATAGGCTAGTGCAACAGGCAGTTGGGTCGCTCTTTGTCTTTCTCCTTCAAAAACACTTAATTTTGTTCCAGGAATATTAGATTATCAAATATTTACCTTCCATTGTGCTACATTCACGAACAGCTCCAGGATGACTTGCTTTCCTGTGAAGTGATCACATGAAATAAAATTAGAAAGAACTCTTATTACTTTGCAATTAACTTTGTCAGATCAGACAAATATTAATCGCTTGCTAAGTGGACAGTGGATTCTACACTGGACCCAAAGATGAGTTAAAGCATCATTCTCACCCTCCAGGACTAGTGCTGCCCTCAGCCCTGGGGGGAGGGGCCTTGCCTTGGTCCTGTGCCCAGACCAGCGCTGCTTGGATATCATGTACTCACAGACGTCCCAGGGACTCTTGCTAAAGTGCTGATTCCGATTCAGGAGGTCTGTGGGGAGGCCTCAGATCCTGCATTTCGGGCAAGTTCCAGGGTAATGCCTGTGCTGGTGGGTGGGGCTGTACTTTGAGCAGCAGAGTTTAGAGACCCTGAGCTGGCCCTCTGGCTAGAGCCTTCCCCATGGGGAGGAGTCTTGGAGGGCTCAAAGGGTGGTGCCCACGTGGAGGCCATGCCACCCGACTTCTTGGCCATACTCTGGGTGCTGGGACCCCTTCTTGAATGGCTCCAAGCTTTCATTTAAGACCTGTATGGTCCTCTTTTCTGAATCATCCTCTCAAGGGTAGACTGTGCCACCCAGATGCTCACCCCTAGGCCTGAGTTGTTTATGGGAGGTGCAGAAGGGACGGACATGAGGCCTGAGGTATCCACATACATGGACACACGGTCAAGCAATCTGATTCTCCTACACACTGAGGCTGAGAAACACTGCTCGAGAAGAAGTGGGACCAGAGGTGAATTGACAAGCTTCTTAGAAATCCTCCAAATGACATGAGATCGTAACCCAAGGACCACATCATCCCACTTTCTCTGGCTACACTGCCAGGATGCCTTCTCTCTCTCTCTTCTTTTTAGCTCTACTACGAGCTTTTCTTGTGCATGTGAAATACATAGTATTGTTTTATTTATTTTTTTAAGTTTAATTTTTTGTACTGTTTTATTGTGTGCATGTTTTAATAGCTTCACTGAGGTATAATTCACGTAAAAGAAAATACATCTATTGAAAACTTACAATTCAATAACTTTAAATAAATTTTCAGGCTTGTGCAACCCCATCCCTGTAATCCAATTTTAGAACATTTTGGAACATTTCCTGACCACTAGCTTTTGATTTTGGACAAGATCATGTCCCCCAGTCTGAGCTTCCAAGTTTTCGGTTACAAAATCAGAGCTTGACCATAAGTCATTAGAGAATTTCCAGATCTAATTTCAGAATTTAGAGCTTTGAGAGCTAACAGAGAGGGACTCTGAAAATAACTCTCTTAAACCCTGTGAGATGTCCTCAGCTTCGCTGATTAACTTTGAAATCTGTCTGATCAGTTTTGTAAAACTTTCTCTTTAAAAATATATATCCTCCTGGGTGAGATGAGGGACAAAGAACATTTGGGACCAGTACTCTGTAGCAGCCCATCTTAAACTCCAGTGTGCGTGTGAATGCACCAGGGATCTTGTCAAAAATGCAGGTTCTGGTTCAGTACCTCTGAGGTGGGGCCTGGGATTCTGAATTCATAGCAAACTTCCAGGTCTTGCTTAGGCTGCTGGTTTGAGGAACACACTTTAATAGCAAGTTTCTGTAGCCTTAGTAAGTTTAATCAGATTGCTTCCCTCTGAAGACCTGGGGTCAGTCTGGAAGAGAAATGGTGTTTTATGGAGGGAGGGTAATTTATAGCAGAGCACACACAAGCATGCTATTTAGTAAAGGTAATGTAATCAGCGAACTGTGACAAGTCATAAACTGGAGAGAATGTGTCCCTGTGACACGGGGTGGCCTCTATTCAGCTCTAGCCTGTTGGCCTGTAGAGTGATGTGGTCAAACATGGCCAGATTTTCCAACTGTTTTTCCAGCGCAGGCAAGTGGCTTAACTTCTCTGAACTTGTCTCCTGACCTCTAAGATAGGGGCAGGCAAAGCTTACCACACAGAGGTCCGGATTAAATATGACAATGCACATAAACCATCTAGTGTTTTATCTGCGACATAATAGCAGTTGCTCAGTTAATAGTAGCTCAATTAATAGTAGCTCATTATTATTCTTAATACATTCAGATGATTCAAAATTCCTCTTTATGCTTTGAAATTCATTACCAATTTAAGTAATGATCATGTTACAAATCAAAAACTACTGACAAATAAAGAGGAAAAACTCAGTGACAATCCCTACGTTTGGAGGTTAATCACTGATACCAAATCTAGGCACCCTTCTAGACTTTTGCATTTATAATTCTATTTGTGAAAATACAACTATTGTGTTTTTCAGCTTGCTTCTTCATGAACTCAACAACATATTGTGAGGAAATTTCTGTCAATAACTACATTTTTATATCATTTAAAAGGACTTCAGAGCACTTCTATTTTTGAGAAGATGGAGTAGATAAACTTTTTTTTTTTTTTTTTTAAGTAGGGCAGATTCTTCTGAATCCAGGGCTAGACAAAGTGTTCTTAGACTTGACATCCAAAGCATGATACCTCAAAAAAAAAAAAAAAAAAAAAAAAAAGATAAACTGTACCTACTCATCAAAATTTAAAACTTCGGTTCTCTGAAAGATCTTAAGAGGATGGAAAAACAGGCTACAGAGTGAGAGAAAATATTTGCAAACCACAAATCCAAAAGTATGTAGGATACAGAAAGGATTCTTAAAGCTCAACAGTAAAACACAAGCAATCCAATTAGAAAATGGGCAAAAGACCTGAAAAGACATCTCACTAAGGAAAATACACAGAGAGCAAATAAGCGTATGAAAAGATGCTCACACCCTATGCCCCTGAGGAAATGCAAATTAAAACAAAGAGCTACCCCTTCACACTGATTAGAACGTCCAAAATCTAAAACGCTGACATCATCAAATGCAGGTGAAAATATGGAGCAACAAGAACTCTCATTCATTGCTGGTGGGAAAATGGTGCAGCCACTTCAGAAGACAGTTTGCCAGTTTCTTAAAGACTAGACATACTCTTGGTATATGATCCAGCAATCAAGCTCCTTGGTGTTTACCTAAATGAGCTGAAAATTTACTGCATAAAAAAACCCATAAATACATGTTTACAGTAGCTTTACTCTAATTGCTGAAACTTGGAAGTAATGATGATGTCCTTCAGTAGATGATATATCCATACAATAGAATATTATTCAGCACTTAAAAAAAAAAAAGAGCTATTAAGCCATGAAAAGACAAAGAAGAAACTCCAATGCATGTTGCTAAGTGCAAGAAGCCAACCTGAAAAGCCTGCATACTGTTTGATTCCAACTCTGTGACCTGAAAAAGGCAAAACTATGGAGAGAGTCAAAAGATTGTTTTCCAGGGCTTAGTGGGGAGAGAGAGACTAGGCAGAGCACAGAGAATGTTTAGGGCAATGAAACTATTCTGTACAAATCTATAATGGTGGCTACATGTCGTTATATATTTGTCAAAACCCATAAAATGTGCAACAACAAGAGTGGTCGATGGGCTTTGGGTATAAGTCATGTAATGTAAACTGTGGGTCTGGGGTGGTGATGTATCAGTGTAGGTTCATAGACTGTAGCAAACGTACCATTCTGCTGTAGGATGTATGCCTCGGGGCAGGGGGCCTGTGGGGACTCTGTACTTTCTTCTCAATTTTTATGTGAGCCCCTAATGCTCTAAAAATAGTCTATTTAAAGTTAAACAATATATATTCAACATCTAAGTTAGTCACTGGGGAATACAAATTAAAACTACAATGGCATATCACTACACCCCTATCAGAATGGCTAAGATAAAAATCAGTGACAACATTGAATTCTGCCAAAGATGTGGAGAAAATGAATCCTCCATTGCTGGTGGGAACATAAAATGGTACAGCCACTTTGGAAAACAGTGTGACTGTTCTTAACAAAACTAAGTGAAACTACTATATAATCCAACAATTTACTCCCGAGCATTTATCCCAGAGAAATGAAGACCTATATGTTCACACAAAATCCTGCAGAGGAATGATATATAGCAGCATGTAATAGCGCCTAATTGGGATACAACCCAGCTGTTCTTCAGTGGGTGAATGGGTAAATACATTGTGGTACGTCTGTACCATGGAATACTATTCAGCAATAAAAAAGGAACAAACTCCTATACATGCAACAACCTGGATGCAATTTAAGAGTATTAAGCTTAGTGAAACAAATCCACTCCCAATAGGTTGTATACTGTATATTTCCATTTGTATAATATTCTTAAAGTGACAAAATTATAGAAATGGAGAAACAGATTAGTGGTTGCCAGAGATTAAGGAAGGAGAAGAAATGGGAGGGCAGCAGGCGTGGCTGTAAAAGGGCAGTATGAGCATCCGTGTGGTGTTGGAAAGGTTCTGTCTTGTGATATTGTTCTATTAATGCAAGGCATTCCATTGAGGGAAACTGGGTAAACTGTTTATGAGCTCTTTTCATATTATTTCTTACAACTGCTTGTGAATCTACCATTATCTCAAAATAAAGAGTTTAATTAAAAATACAATTTGATAGGTTACAAAAAGGACTGTGGACTATTGCACCCTATGAATGTACTGCAATTTATTCAGCCAATTTCTTGATGTCTTACATTTAGGTCGTTATAATTTTCTTACTCAGAAAGCGCTGGTATTAATGCCCTTCTGGTGAAATTTTGGCACCTTGTCCTTACACATTTTGTTATAATATATCCCTAGAAATGGAACTGCTGGTCAAAGTCTATGTCTTTTTTCACATATTCAGAACCCCTTTGCATCCAAAGTGAAAAAAGATTCAATACTGGGAAGTAATGAACTGTGAGCCTTCAAGATGTGAACAGAAAAAAAAAAAAGTTCAAAAGATGCCAGTCCTCTCTATTTTTATCTTGAGCAATTTAAGCTTGGGAGGTTGCTAATACAGCAAACATTTTAAAGACTTTGATACACATTTCAAAACTTTTTAACTTAAAATATGTGGATAATATTGGTACCTACATTCTGGGGTGGTTGTGGGAATTAAACACATGGCAAGCACTTGATAGAGGATTTGGCACATACTGCAGACTCAATAAATGTTAGGTGTCATTATGATTATGATTATGTCTGGAATCCACAAACGATGCAGTGATTTATACCCACCTGTAGGAGAAACTCATTGCCTCGCATCCTTGCCAACACCAGGCATTATCAACAATTTCCATCTTTGCCACGTTTCTTGTTATTTTAATTTGCATTTCTTAGATTACTAATGTGTTGGAACACATTTTTCATGTATTTATTGGCCATTCATATATATCCTTTTGTGTTCCCACTGTTTATATTCCTCATCCATTTCCCAGTAAGAATATTTCTTTGTTGCTGGAAGGAATTTTTACATAGTAAGATCATTAACTGTTTTTCACATGAAATATTTTTATTGACTTGTTCTGCTTCTAACTCTTTAAACTATGTTCCGTTTGTGTTTTTTTTTCTTCCAGTTTTATTGAGATGTAATTGGCACACAGCACTGTGTAAGTTTAAGGTATCCGGCACAGTGATTTGACTTACATACCTCATGAAATGATGATCACAGTAAGTTTAGTGAACATCCATCATATCATATAGATACATTAAAGAAATAGAAAAAAAATTTTCTTGGGATGAAAATTCTTAGGATTTACACTCTTAACAACTTTTATACGTAACATATAGCAGTGTTAACTTTTATTTCTGATAGTTTCATCTTATCTACATGCTTTCTGAAGAAGTATATATTGTATATAAATTGCTTGAATTCTTATAAAAAAGAGCATATTATGCTACATGTAATTGTCTGGCACTATCTTTTCCCTTTTAATATTACACTGCTCAAATTAATCATTATACCTGTGTCTCACTGTGTTTTATTTTGACTGTTGTTATTATATGTAATTGTGTCCACATACAATTGTGTTTTCCCCACACTCCTCCATTTATGAACATTCAGGTCACTAGTATGCCTAGAGCTGTTCTGAATACACTTACGCATTTTTGTTTCTAGTGGAGCAGTGAATAGGTTTCTGTTGGGCATACACCAAGAAGTGGAATTGCTGAGTGATACAGTATGTGTGTGCCAAACTGTTTTCCAGGGTGATTACATTATTTTCCTTCCAGAAGCATTGTTTTTAAGAGATCATGAAACCACATCTTCTCCAACGTTTGGGATCGCTAGACTTTTAAAGGTTTTTGCCAAGTGAAGAGTGTTATGGAATCTGTAAAACAGTGTCAGCGTGGGTCTTAGATGTAAAAATAACATCTCATTAGTGCCTGCTTTGCGTGTCCTGATCAGTTCTTGTATTAATGGCTTCTGTGTTTTCTCTGCTGGAAGATGCTCACTTGCTTTCTCTCTTGTTGTTTTCATGATTTAATCTTTGCATATAAATCCTTAGCAAGATGCAATTCACTTTTGACTAAAAGGTATGTGAACTTAACCTTTTGTGATCGATGGATAGTACATTTCCCCACCAACAATCTTATTTTGGAATATCCCTCAAGGAGGTTTGTAGTTTTCTCTGTATACATTCTTGGAAAACTTCTTAAGTTTGTAATAAAGAGATTATGCCGACGACAAAATAGTTGTTGGTCTTCCTTGATGGGGCTGTCTTAATGTTGTGCAGAGAACCAAACAGCCTTGTCTGGGAGGACGCCTCAAACTCATTTTAGCCCCTGCTAATTCAGGCGAAGACAATTTTACCTGCTGGGTGCCTAGCCCATGACAGCCAGCCACGGTGTTCTCAGCTCACGGACCTGGCACGTACCAGAGGCTCAGTAAGTGCTTGTTGGTTAACATAAGATGAATAATTCAGCAATAATTTCACTAATGTCACCTAATTACGCACCTTGCTCTCTATGAACTCAGTTACACGTGCAAAACACTTTGGCTCTTCCTCATGGGAACATAGTCTTAATTTTCTCCCATACTCTTAAAAGCTCACCATCAAGTTCATTTTCTCCTTGAAGAAGACTTCCACATAAGAAGAGAGCTGCAACACACCTATGCATATGCATAGAATTGGACAGATGCTCTATTTTCCACAATCTAGCTTAGATTTGAGGAAAAAGTATCAACCTTTGGACCCTGTGGTCGTTATCACCAGGCAGGAAGGCCATAAAAAAAAAATGCTCCCTATGTGAAGGCCATGAAACCGTCGGCACCCTAGTGCTGACTAGCACCTTTGAGAGAAACAGCAGACCTCGGGAGCTGGTAATGTGTACTAACGAGCTTTGTATCCTGAAATCCATATTGCAGAAGGGATTGAAATCTACAGAAAGCCACATCTGTGTGCTCCTCGCCAGACCCCGGCAAGAAGCCTGAATACGGCATGTCATTATGATTAATTGTGGGTAATGAGGGTCTTATGAACCCAAGAAAGAGAAGTGCTTGTTTCTCTGCTGTTACAGTTAGAGCCTCTAATTTGTTTTCAAGCACTCTGCAGAGGAAAGCCAAAATAGAATAGGACTCTTCTATAGCCATCCTTTACTTCCCTGCCAGGCATTTCGGTAAATTAACATGCAGGGGCCAGTAAGGGAATTTGTGAGCTCTTTCAAGAATGTGATTTAAAAAAAAAAAAAGTTTCCTGGTTCAAAGAATCTGTATAAAATCAGGCTGTAGGAGATCTGCTGCGAGTTCGCCGAGAAGCGCTCTGGTGCTCTTGAGTTCAGATACGAACAAGACAACGTTCACAGAAGCAGGGCGAATAAAAGAATTCTTTTATGGAAGCGGCCGTGTTTTCGTCATTCTCTAACCTACCAGAAGGTGGCGCAAATTCACTGCCGATACGGTAAAGGAGGACGTGGCTTTCTTTTCTTGAGCCCTGCTCTGTACAAGTACAGTAAAACGAAAAAAAAAAAAAAAAAAAAAGAAAGAAAAAAGAGAAAACCCTCCCATATTTAAAAATAAATTAAACAGACTCAAGATTTCATCTTAAAAACAGCCCCAAATAACTGGCGTAACATCTGTCAACACATTTTTTGCCAGACTTAGTTTTATGTGGGTCAAATTAAGGAACAAAACAAAACAAAACAAACATGGGATGAAGATTTAAGGAAGGTAATTTTCAATATCCTAATGTAAAAAAATTTAACAAAATGAGGTTTGTAGGGGCTTCAGACTAATGCTCCATGAAGGAAGCGCAGTGGAAATGGTAACAAACAGCCAAGAAGTGGTTAATGGGACATACATTTCACTCCATTTGAAAATATTCATTATTGTATTTTAATATTTGGGCATTTAAAATATCTTCAGGAGGAAGCACCGTGATTCCCCTTTTGTGTAGAAGCTTGTGCTTTGTTGAAATAAAAATCAAAACTTCCCCCCAGGAAGATAACACAGGATTTAGAAGACCCAAAAGGAGTGTTTAAAAAACAAACAAAAATAAAAATGAAAACAAAAATCCATCATTAACAGCAGAAATAACAAAATCCTCCTTATTTGGCGTGAAGGGAGCCACTGGAAGCAAGCCCTGGTTTACAGCAACTATGAGATGTGAGGCTGGTGCCCACTTTTCCAATCGTCAAGAACATTTTTAGAGATGTGACAACCACCTGAAAGGGAGAAAGTTTTTATTTTGTTTTTAAAAAATTATGATTTCAGTAAAATATCAATTGGGGCACTTTCAAAAAATCCCTTCCTAAACCATCCCAGTTTCCAAGACCACTCGTTCTAAACAGAGAGGAAGTATTTTTTGAATTCAATCAAAACAAAACAAACAAAACAACCCCCCCAAACCTTTCCACATAGAAAACAAAACAAAAGCCCAAAAGAAGGCTTGAACATTTTCAAATTAGAATTTCTAAAGACAACGCACCCAGAGAGTGACCTCAGAGTTCTGGGTTAGTACTGATTTTTCAGCCCGAAATCGAGCCTACTTTGAACAAATGTGACCAGGGAAAGCAATGTATTTTTCTTTTCCTAACTAAAATCTATCTTTTTAAAAAATTAATTTGCTCTCCGAAATTGCCCGATTACATTTTCATTTAACTTCGGTGCCGTGCCTTGTAATTAGCTTCTCTTGGAAGAAAAGAAAAAAAAAAAAACAAACCAATAGAAAGAAAGGGGGAAAAAAAAAGAATTAAAAACAAGCTTGTAGGACGCAGTTAAAATGTTTTCCTTTATCACGCCTGGCGGGAAAAGAACCAACAACATTGAACCCAGGGCGGCGACGAGTCCCACGTCCCGCTCTTCCAGTCCCTTAAACCTCAACACCTTTTCTTAAAAATCTTCGGGGCTTATTGTGAAGCCAAGGGAGTCGCTTGTAATTTATTTGGGAGAGGGACGGGGTCTTGGAAAGGAAACTGGAGAGTTTACGAGGGGGAAAGGGTGGGTTTTATTTCCCAAATTATTTGCCTGGACCGGAGGGGAGTCGCTAACCCTTCCCCGGCTCACCTGGAAAGGCCCCCTCCTGGCACCCGCTTTGTTTGGCGTTCCTTTAAAAGCTCTCCTGTTGGCAGAGAGACCCACAATGAAACAAATTCTCATTTTATGACGTCTTTCCCCCTGTAGGAGTCCGAACAATGTTTGGGGGGCTCGGCAAGCCTGAAGATAAAAGAGTTTTATTTTAAATGCGATACGTGTCAGGATCAGACAGCGTTTCCTTTCAGCTGAACTACAGAGCGGATCTTCATTTCCTAATCCACTGCTTCCCCCGAAAGAAACTTTTCTTTTTCTTTTCTCTTTTCTTTTCCTTTTCCTTTTCTCCCTCCTCTCCCCCATCAAAGAGGCAGGGAGACGGGTAAGGGGCACAAACCTTCTCCCTCTCGCCCCCGGAAGTCACCTTGGACTCCCAATCGGTGTGCATTTCGGGGCAACCCGGGGCCTCGGCGACGGTTCTGGGTTTAGTTTGCCCGGATGAGGCTGCAAACCGGTTGGGGCTGGAGGGAGCGGCCGAGGCGGCCCGGGGCGGGCGGCGAGCCCAGCGAGGCGACCCTGCGGGCGGGACGTGGCCGCGGAACCCGCGCCCGGGCTGCGGGGGCGCACGGGCGGTGCCCGGGCGGGGCCGCGTCGGGCCCCGGGCGCCCACTCCTAGGAAGGGACAGGCCGGACCCCGATGCCTTCGCTTCTGGGGTCAGCTGGCTTCCCTCCTGCCACCCTGGTCCCCGATGGGCCGCGGAGGCGGGCAAGGCTCTCGGCCCTTTGTCCGCGCGGGTCTTAGGGCCACCGGCCTGGTGCCCGCCCCCTGGCAGACCGCGGAGAACCCGGGCGCGGACGGCCTTTTGCACTTTTCCGCCGCTTGAGTGGGAATCGAAGGAGCCTGGCATGAAACCCCGAAAAGGGAGGCCGTGATTTATGGCCGGCGAGCCGGAGTCTCGCACCATATGGTGGGATTTATCAGGCCCGGGCCGCCTTCAGCCCCTGAGCCCCCACAACGTCGGGCAAACAGCGCCCGGTCCTGGCGGACAATGTCGCCGGTCCAGATCGTGGGCTGGGAACTCCTCGTCCGCTCCTTTCCTCGTTTCCAGAAGAAGCTGACAGAAGACAGCCTTTCATGTATTTCTTTATCTTATGGTATTACTCGTGATTACACAAAAAAGTGTAACTAGTGTAGTTACTAGCGTTCAAGGGTAACTAGTGATCTTTGGACATCGGCACTTAACGTGAGGCCATGAGGCCTGTGGGACCCCTCCCTCCCGCACCCCCCTCACCCCCCCGCAACCCCCTCACCCCCCCTCAACCCCCCGCCCCGCTTCCTCTTGGAGGAGGCGGGTGGGGGCGCCTTGGGCCAGGTGGAAGGTGGTGTAGGGTTAAGAAGCATCAGACCTCGAAGAAGGGCCTCACTTCCTCTTCGTTTTGTCGTCCTTTGTGTTACATACGGGGGCAAGCAAAGTCTGCCAATCACGACCATTTCTCTTTCTTGTTCTATAAAGACAGGGTCGTCACAGCAACAGGGACATGACAGGCTGGTATCTCTCTCGAGCTCCAGGGGGCCCTTAATAGGATTGAAGCAAAAGATCAAGCGAATGGTTTCCTATTTTAGGCCCGTAATAACTCCCAACTGCTTGCATATACATGGGCCTTACAGTATTATCAGGCGGTTTTTAATCCCAGAAAAGAGTAACCTGTTTTCTAGCAGAGTCTTGTTTTAAAGAACCCTGTGGGATGCATCCTCCCTCACCATCCTCCAGCCTCATCTGCCCATCTTCCCCTTTATTTGAGGGGAGGGAAATCTCCCCTTCGTCCTGATTTCACTTACCACCCACCCCTCCCCCAGAAGCTGAAGGTGTCATTTCCTTTCATTAATTCATGTTACCAGCTCAAAGTAAATACTCCGTTTAGAGGGAACAAAGACACCCCTTTTTGGTATTCAGTTGAAGTCCTTGGTGGGATCAGAACTTTGCGCATCTTTTGGAGAAGCTGGCCTTGGGTAACATTTAGCCAGACATCCCCACCCCCAACACCCTCCCCTCCAACCCACACACCTACAAAAGCACAAAGCAACCTAGGCAAGAATGAAAAGGTTTCTCTCCCCCAGGCAGCTGCTTCTGTTCCAAATGAAGTCACGTGGGCGTGCGGAGCACGCATGGTGGGTGGATGTCCCTCGTCTGTGCTGGTGGAGGAGAGAGAGGAAACAAATGAAATGCATGGGGCAAGGGGGTAGTTTGTTTTCACCCCCCAAGACCTGGGGAAACCCGTCAAAGGAGACTGACTTCAAAAAACTCAGACTGTCTGGGAAATCTGAACGCAAACAGCCCTGGAATAATCAGCACCATCAACATCTGTCACCACAGCTGTTTCCTTTCTGGTTGGTGAGAGAGCCTGTGTGGGCTGGCATTGAACTCCAAGCAACCGATCCAGCGTCTTTCTCTTCTAAACAGAACTCTCCAGGTCTTAGCCTGCCAAAAAATAAAACACAACACAAAACAAAACAAGCATGACATTGTCACCTTTCAGGTGAAAATCAATCTCCTGGTTAAAGTAGGTGAAGAAGAAGTGTTTTTGTAATGGGGATCACAGATGGGGAAACCGAGGCACAGGGGCAGCCAGTGAACTTTCCTGTTAATATCCAGAGAAGGAATCAGAATGGATGAATTCAATTCTCAGCCTACTGGATTCTGCCAGGTGTCTTAGAAGGCACTGGGTTACAAAAAAAGTGAGTGCTTTTTGGTTTATTTTCCCTTTCATTCAATCCAAAGATAATTGTTGAGCATCCAGGATGTGGAAGACAGAATGTTTTGTGTTGTGAAGGGTAAAGAATGAAATGTGGTCCCAAGCCTAAGAGAATATGTCAATCAAGGGCATGGATACAGCAACATGGCAGCTTGGTCCGAGGTTATGGGAGGGAGGTCTGACAAGGAAATATGGGGTGTCTGGCCAGAGTCACCAGCAGAGACTTCATGGAAAAAGTAAAGGTGAGAGAGGACATGGAAGATGTAGAGAACAGCATGCATTCATGATCAGAAGGGAACAGCAGATTCAATTTTCAGGGGATGGAGGGAGATAGGGCAGGAATGAAAGAGGAGAGAGCTAGTGCCTGACTCAGGCTTTTGGACTTGAGCCTGTGGACGAGGGGAGCTCTGAAGTGATGGATCTGGGGGGCATTTGCAGAGAGCTGAATCTAGGGCTGATGTCAGGCAAGGTCTGGGGCTGTGGAGGAAGCATGGATTCTGAGATCACGGTGGGGAGACTGTGGTAGGCTTGGGGGTGAGGGCTGCTGCAGGCCAGCGGCAGGAGGATGGAAAGAAAAAATGATTGTGTGAGCATCGGATGGATGTAGAGCTCGAAGCAGAGACACAGGTCAGAGGTGATGGGGCCTTCAAGCCTGGATGACCAGGGAAAAAAGGCAGCCTCGTTATGTGCAAAGAATTAAAATAACATTTAAATCCAGCGTTACACGCAGAGTGTTTCAAATATCGAGAGCTTCATGGCAGCAGAGAAACTCAGAGACCAACATTGATGAGCTTTTTCCAATGCTGAAGAGCTTTCTTTGTCAACGCCAAACACTTGGCCTCATGGCTGAGCCTCAGTGAACCGGAGAGCCAGGATCCCAAGCTTGCTGTCTTTGTGGGGTGGACAGAGAAGCCCATTGTAGGAAGCGTATATTCCCCAAGACGCATTAGTCTTCCTTAGCACCTATTTCAATTTTTATACCGTTATTGAGAAAGCAAGTGAGAGAAAGATATCTCAGAGGCATATTCTCTGCAACTCTCAGGCAAGAGGAAATGTTCAGGTGTGAAGACTGACATTTAGTTCCTTATTTTTCAGTTGCATCCACTAGTGGCTTGAGAATGTTCCAGAAAGCAGAGACCTGGATGATCACACAGCCAGTGCAGGCCAGACAGATGGAAAAGAGTGAAAGGGCCCTGGACTGGGCATTTGAGTCCAGAGTTCCCTACTCAGTGATGCTGACTAGGTTGGGCACCCTCTGGGCCTGGTTTCCCCAACGGAAAAAAGGGGTGGGTAGAATGATCTCGAAGGTCCTTTTCAGCTCCAGGCCAGTGGATCATTGTTTTTTTGATGTGGCTTTTTCTCCAAATTCTCCCAGCAGTTTCTTCTTGATATTCTGTATCCCGTTTTGCATGTGCAAACAGAAAAAATATTTATATTGGATGATTTAGACTTTATTCTGGATGTTAATAACTTCATTTGCATTGAACTTTATAAATACTTTGAAAGCGTGATGCCAGCTAGTCTCCCTTGATCCACAGAATGGCCATGTCAAGTGAGTCATCCAAGGTTGATATCCCCAAATGCACAGCTCCTGATAATCATTTCCTTCCATGGAGTCTACACATGCCAACATGCCTTAACACGAAATGTCTCATTTAGTCACCATGGTAGGTGCTGTTGGCCCCACTTTCCAGATCAGAAAGCTGAGACTGACAGGGCTGGAGACTCACTGAATGCTTCCTGCTCGTGGGTGGCTGAGTTAGGATTTGAATCCATGTCTGTCAACTGCAGCTCTGTGTTCTCTAAGGCCTGGGGAAATCATACAGGCGTGGCCGACTGTCTCCCTCTCCTGCACAACATTTCTTGTTTGCTTTTACCACCTCTGTCATCAAAGGAAACTTTTGGCCTGTGTGGCCTTCCATGGTTTTTGTGACCTTCCGTGATCTTGCCGTATGACATATAAGGACCGAGATTTAAACCAGGAGAGCTGTTGACTTGCCTGGTTTCCATGTTTACCAAGCACCCCGTACAGGTTTAATACTGTACCACAGGCTTCGGGTCCCCAGAGAAATATTAGAAATGTCTCATTTTACAATCTGAGATGAGGAAACCAGCTAAGCCAGTAAAAACATCAGTGAGCGCTCAGTCTTCTAGAACACGATGGAAACAGCCACACTTACAGAATGCTCACTCTGTTCCCACTGTAGCCTGGACTCTTGGCCTTAATTCTTATGACCAGCCTGTGCAATGGGCACTGTCTGTACCTCTTTTAAGGAGGAGGATGTTGGTCCAGAAAGGGTGTTGCAGCCGCTGCCCGGAGGTCCCACACCTCACAAGTGGCAAGGCCAGGATTTTAATCAGGGGCCCTGAGCACGAGGCCCTGACCTTCTTCCCTGGACCACGTAGCTTCCTGTTTTTAAAAGCATTATGCATAGGTTAGAGTGTGGTGCACAGACCTCTGAAAATGGGAGAGTGCAGGGTCTGGAGGTGTGGTGAGACCTCCTGTGACATGCTGAACAGAAAAAGCTTCTTGTTTTATAGTCTTGCCTCACAGCGGAAAGTGCTAATTCTGTGGGGGATGCTTAAAGGACCACAGGAGAAGAGAAGAAATCAATGGGCAGACAGCTTGGAATTCTGGGAAGGTGGGCTTTGGGCTCAAGTCTTGGCTCCATCATTTACCAGCTTTGCTTAATCTCTTTCCCCTCAGTTTTCCTCTTGGTAAACAGGATAATGATAGGTCTCAGTTTAGACTTAAGATACAGCATTTGAAACTTCTGACGGGATGGCCCCGTGGCAGATGCTTAAGAAAATGACGGTTACCCAAGGCAGCTATGCACTGAGAGCTCGTGGACAAAACCTACAAATAACATGTTGGTTTAAAGTGAAGACAGTTGGAGAATTTATTTGTCCAGTGGCTTCCTTGCCCTGCGTTTTGATTCATTTCCTGGTGTTTTTAGCCCTGGAATTAATAGATATGGCAAGTAGACCCAGTTCTGGCTATCTATTGCTGCATAGCAAACCACCCCAAACCGTGGCTTAAAGCAACACTCATTTATTTTGCTTACGAGTCTGAGGGTTAACTGGGCTTGGCTTGGCATTTCTTGCTTGGGGTTCCTCAGAGAGCTGTAGCCAGAAGGTTCTGGGGCTGCGGGCAGCTTCCCTGGAGACTGAGCTGAGAAGACACCAAAGCTGGGGCTCTGTGGCATCTCCCTCTAGGTGGTCTCCCCACATGTTCTTTCTGTAAAACTAGCAGAAGACTGGGGGAGCTATCAGTGGCCCGCTTGGGTCCTGTGCCCATTCTGGAAACAATCACCATGGCCAGAGGGAGACTGTGCTTTCATTAGCCAGGCCTGGATTGTGTACTTGTCCAAGCCAGCCTCACTCAGCTACTCAAACTGACTGTGGAAAAATGATGCTCAAGGGAAAACTGAAATGGGGCAGATGATGGAAAAGCATCAGTGTCCACTGGAGTTCCTTGCTTCTCATTGGTGCCCTGTAGACATGTCCTGGTGATAATGATGGATGGGAGTAGGTCTAACACCCCTGACACTGAGATGCCAAGGCCAGTAGCTTCTTTGCCTGGACCAGAGGCTGTGCACAGTGCTGTAGCCTTGGGGTTGGAGTACTGGGCAGCCTGAAGGTTTTATGGACCCTATGCTTTTGCTAAACTTGCATTTTCCTACAACTGCACCTTTCCATTCACTTGGAATGACCTTCCTACCTGTTCCCACCATCTGGAATGATCTTGCCCAATTTGAAAGACACAATTTATGGTCACTTTAGTCAAAGGTGAACTTTTCTTTGATTTTTATGGCTTTGTTGCTCAAAGCGGGTCCAAGTGCTGCAGCATCAACATCTAGTGGGGACTTGTCAGCCAAGTCCCCACCTCAGAACTATTGATCAGAGTCTGCAGTTGACTTCCTAATGTTCACAGCAGCACTATTTTCTACAGCCAAGACATGGAAGCAACCTAAGTGTCTATCAACAGAGGAATGGATAGAGAAGATGTGGTGTATACATACAATGGAATATTAGTCAGCCATAAAAAAGAATGAAATAATACCATTTGCAACAACATGGATACTAAGTGAAGTAAGTCAGACAAAGACAAATATCATATGCTGTCACTTACTTGTGGAGTCTAAAAAATAATACAAATGAACTTATTTACAAAACAGAAACAGACTCACAGACATAGAAAACAATCTTATGGTTACCAAAGGAGAAAGGGGTCGGGAGGATAAATTAGGAGTTTGGGATTAATAGATACACACTACTATAAAAATAAATAAACAACAAAGACCTACTGTAGAATACAGGGAACTATATTTATCTTGTAGTAACCTATAATGGAAAACAATAATCTCTAATGGAAAAGAATCTGAAAAAGAATATATATATTACAGAATCTGAAATTTAACATGATGCCCAGGTGGTGTGTAGGCACATTGAAGTTTGAGCAGCATCACTCCAGAGCAGTGGTCTGTGCAGTGAGGTCCAGGGCTTCTGGAGAGCCCCAAAATTCTTTCAGTGAGTCTGAGAAGGTGAAACGATTTCCATACTAATACTGAGACTGTATTTCCATTATCACTCCCCGTCTCCCATGAGTGAATAGAAGAATGTTCCAGAAGCCCCATGACCTGTGAAGATGGAATCCTTCTGATGGGTGTTGAAATGTGTACTTGTGTGTTCTTGTGTTTTAAAGACTTGTTTTAACTTACAATATGATGGGGGTGGGTGGGTAGAGCTCAGTGGTAGAGCGCATGCTAAGCATGCATGAGGTTCTGGGTTCGATCCCCAATACTTTCATTAAAAAAAATATAAAAAAAACTATGATATGATAAGTGTAAACGTACATGAGCACGTTTGTAATTTTTAGGCATCTAAAGGAATCCTGAGACCAGAAAGTTTGAGAACTGCAGCTTTTGACCCTTCCGTCTTTAGGTAGGAAAGGTGTGGACTTGACCTCCACATCTCTGGCTTCCGGCACTGAGCTAAGCCCGCTGTTGGTGCTGGGTTAGTGGGTGTCCTGGGAGCACTACCTGTAACTCCTTGTCTCTAGTGGGGAGGAGAGGGTCTTGGGGTTACTCCCTGGGCATCTGGCTTCATGGAACCCTTTTGTTTTCCTCATGCCTATTCACACAGCCTCAGAATATAAATATTTGCTAAAATCTTTGAAAGTTAGGAAATCCTTTTGGGTAACTAAAAAAAAAAAATATTTACCAACCCTCTGCATCATTTTTGAATTTTTTACTCTTCAACCCATGCTGTTCAATTCTCATGGATAGAGAGGGAAATCCTTTTCCCATTTAAAGAAAAGCAGCCCAGATTAAGAGAGAATGTGTAGCTTTCCAATATCACAGGACAAGCCAGTATATTCCAGGTCTTGGATCTCAAATGCCTAGACCAGACTCCCTGTCACTAGTCTGTGGGTCTCAGACAATCCATAAATGAGCCCAGTGGTGTCCTGGATGCCTTATGACCATCAGCAGCTGAATCACCACGGGGTGGTGGAGCCAGACACACACTCAGGTGCCAGGAACAGGATGCGGGAGATGAGGATGTGGGCATCTCTGCAAGGGCTGAAGCTCACTGCCCCTTCTGGAACTCCATTCATCCATCCAGTGCTTTCGACATGCCCCCTGCTAGGCTGGTACCCTCCCTGTACCTGGAGATCTCAATTCTTTCTTTCAGCAGTATGGAGAAATTTGCACTTGTACTATCCTGACTTTTCACACATGGAAACTGAGACTTCAAGGGTAACTCACCCAGAGATACGATGGCTAAATGGCAGATCTCGCCTTTGAAGACCTGCCTCTCTGCTTCTGCCAAATCCCGTTGACCATCTTTCCTGATGGCTTGACTTGCTGAGGGGCTGGATTTATGATCCCCACGGTGCTTGTTTATCAGTCTAATCTGGTCCTTGAGAAGGTTTGTCCTAGGACGTTCAGAGTCAAAACCCCTTCAGGCGAGACTGCAGTTTCTCCCATTCCCCTCTCCTTTCCTTCTTCCCTTACATCCATCCTTCTCTCTTTAATTCTTCTCCTTCTTCCTCCCTCCTCCTTTTTCTCTTTCCCTCTCCTCCCACCGTAGACGCTTTTGGAATCCTAGAAAGTGCTTTGTAAGAGGATGAACTCTCCCTCTTCAAAGGTTAAAAGCATTGCTGTTCCGGTGCAAAAATGTCCTGTGTAAAAGCCAGCACCGCCACCTCCCCATGGCTGCCCTGAAATGGTAAGGAGCCTGAGTCCCTGAGGCTCTCCCACGCTGTAAAGGGCACTGAAATAGCACTTTTGGAATCCATTGGGCTGTTTCTATGCTCCACTCTATCCAAGGTAAACTGTCCATTACCCAGAGCTAGGGATTCAGGTGGGGGGCCAGGGAGCTATGGAGAAACCAGCTCGTTGAAATCCGGATAATCCCTAAACCTCATTTTCCCCCTTGCATATGACTGCCTCTCTGCCCTGCCCCCTTTTACAGGATCCGCCAAGAAGCCACTGGACCGCTTTGCCTGGCACTCCTTTTATCTTCCTGGCCCGAGGGGTCCATGGGCTAATGATCAGTGAAATCAGGAAAGGCCAAGAGGCTCAGCTAATCCACAAATTGGATCAACCGCCCCTGAATAATCAAGAGTTGCTGGCACAAAAGTTGGTTTCTCTCTTTGATCATCAGCATGCTCAGAACACACCTACGTTTTTTTTTCCTGTGGGAGCCCTCTGGAGAATTAAGGGCTGCTTCTGTTTTGGCCAAATAAAATTCAGATATGGGACTAAAAGAATCCAGTGTTCCAGTGTCCCAGGGGGACTGCTTTAATATGACAGTGAGGAGAGGATTGGAATTCTGAAGAGGTTGTGTAAATTCACTAGACTTGATGGGCAAGTTCCAGTCCGTGAAGATCAATCTCCACCAAGAGGAGAGGGGTTTAGTCATATGCAAACCTTACCATGCTGTATCCAATGCCATAGATCTTAGTAACAGCCCTACAGTGCAGTGATGCTGGCATCAGTAACTCAGCCATCCACCTCTTTAAGAAAATTCCATCGATGGAAACCATAATTTGGAAAAGAAAGAAGGTAGGAAGTCATAATTTGCATTACAAGATGCTTCTGTTTTTCTCAACTAAGGCTGTCAAGTTCTTTTCAGTAGCAAGCATATCAGTGGTTTTTCAAGTGATTTAATTGACAAAAACTGCATTTACCCACAAGTCGTCATGAATGGGTCCATGTGAACACACTCCTGGTGTGACTAATATTTTTTAATTGAAGTATAGTTGATTTACCATATTGTGTTAGTTTCAGGCATACAGTAAAGTAATTTGGTTATACATAAATATATATATATATTCTTTTTCTCAATTCTTTTCAATTATAGTTTATTACAAGATATCAAATATAGTCCCCTGTGCTATACAGGAAGTCCTTGTTGTTTATCTACTTTATATGTAGTACTGTGAATCTGTTAATCCCATATTCCTAATTTATCCCTTCCCCCTTCTCCTTTGGTAACTATAAGTTTGTTTTCCATGTCTAGAGTCTGTTTCTGTTTTATAAATAAATTCATTTGTATCATTTTTCAGAGTCCACAAACAAGTGATTTCATGTGATATTTGTCTTTCTTTGACTTACTTCACTCAGTATGATAATCTCTAGGTCTACCCATGTTGCCGCAAATGTCATTATTTCATTCTTTTCATGGCTGAGTAGTATTCCATTATATATAAATACCACATATTTTTTATCCATTCCTCTGTTAATGGGCACTTAGGTCACTTCCATATCTTGGCTATTGTAAATAGTGTGTTACTAATTTTTAACGGTCATTAAGAAACATCCATACAAACACTTGAACTTGGCCAAAAAGCTGAATGTAACAGATGCCCCTTTCTTAGTCTAGGAAGTTACTGTGCACTGTGAGTATATGAAGGTGGGTTTCAGAGCAAAGGGAAGCTGAGTTTTGTTGCATTTTCAGTTCTCTGAGAGCTTTCTGAGAAAGAGATGTTCCCATGGAAGACCTTTGAGATGGCGTGGACCCTAGACTCTACTTGCAATCAGATAGATGTGAGATTGAATTTCAACTCTTGCTACTTATGGGCAATGTTATTTACTGTCTCTGACCTTCAGTTTTCCTTTATGTCCACATCCTAGACAAAAACTCCAAGATATTCCTATCTCACTTAGAATAACATCCAAAGGTCCTTCTACAGACCCTCATAATGTGGCTACTGCTGACCTCTTTGATCTCTTGCCGTCCAAGCTCTAAGAACTCAGATGGGCCAAATTCATTTGTGCCTCAGGACATTTGCACATGCTCTTTCTGATCCTGGGAAGCTATTCCCCCAGGCCCACACACTCTCACTCATACCTCATTCAAGTTCTTGCTCAAATATTATGTCCTCAGAAAGGTCTTTCCTAGCTACACATCCTCAAATCCCTCTCTCTGGCCCTTCTACTGGCTTGATTTGACTTCTTGGTACTTATCTCCCAACACATACAATATTTATTCATTTGTTAACTAATTTGCTTTCTGTCTTTACTGATAAAAATGTAAGGCTGTGCAAGCAAGGACTTTGTCTTAATCACCCTTAAGTTTCCATTGCCTAGGAATTGATCTGCATATGGTCTAGACACCCAGCGATCACAGAACAAATGACCTTGGAAATGGCCATCAGAAGATCTACCTTGCAGGGGTCGTCAGGACTAGGAATGATGTAGGTAAAGCCTGGAACAGAATGAGTAAATGGTAAGTATTATTATTGTTGTTACTGTTATTAGCACTAGCTGTGAACTCTAAGTCCTTTGTAAATATTTGCTAAATCTATTGGACTTGAAGGGCCTGATGGACCTTTAATGGACAGTGAGTCAGTGCCTCTTAATCAACACACCTCAGGATCCTGGTTTCTGAGACAGCTGTCAAAACTCCCTCCTTCTGTTCCAGGATGTAAAACTCAAATGCTGGCAGAGGCAAGCCGGAAACGATAAACACGCGAGGCTGTCCATGTGGGAGCTATAGAGTTGGAGAAACCATGCTCCACTTCTGGCGAAGATCCAGGATTTTCAGGGTTTTTGTTTTTGTTTTTTTTTTTGCTTTTCCAAGAGAAACTGGAAATCCAAACTTTTCTGTAAAATGTCTTTATTTTAAAATGGTAGTGACTGTGTCGGCGTCCCTAAGACCACCCTCAAGTTTGGAGATCCCTGGAGGGACACACAGAACTCAGCATAGAGTCGTGCTCAAGACTCATTTTCCCGCACTCAAGTTGTAGGAGACGTGGATGGATCACAGGGCAAAAAGCCCAGGCTCCTTCTGCTCTGGCTTCCTTCTGGTCCCTCCCTCCCACGAAGGGTCGCATGGAGCCCGCCCTTCTCCCAGCAATAGTATGCAGTGCCGTGCATGTGACGCTTCTGTGCAGGGAAGCCTGTTAGGGACTCAGCGCCCAAGTTGTTACTGGGAGCTGGTCCCTCTGCTGAGCACGTACCAATATTCCAGACTCTCAGGGGAAAGCCAGTGTCCAGCCTAAACCACGTTGTTTCCCAGTCGATGTACAGCGAGCCACTCTTCTCGGCTGGGAAATGTTTCCTATCCACGTAAAGAACTGTTTACCAGCCAAGTTCCCAGATGCCAGTCAAGGGCCTTGCTGAGGGTAGCAGTTTCAGACCTGCTCTGTTAACTCTTGCACAATTACCAAGTAAAAAATGTTACATTTTGTAGTATGGAACATTCCAAACATAAACACACAACAAGAAAATCATTATCATAAAGCCCCTTGGACCCACCACCCGGCTGCAGCCGTTAACACATCCCCATGTTGACTCTCCTGTGTCTCCACCCACTTATCTTCCTGGCTTGAATTATTCTGAAGCAAACCTCAGACATCCTGTTCATCTGTAAGACTTCAATAGATATCGCTACGTGATGAGGACACTTCGAAAATGATCTGGAGTGTAAGCTGCCTGTTTGCAACCTCCACCCCAGCCCCATGCCAGGAATCACTTCAAAATGATGACTGGCAGTTGACTGGCTGCCTTGCCAGACCCTCCCCTGCCAACATCACTATCATCAGGACTTGGGCCAGAGCGGAGGATAAGAGGGCACCTTTATGGAGTCCCCGTGCCCTGCATGGTCAGGGCCAGGCAGCCCGGCACTGAGTTCCTATAGAATATTTGTTTTGCCAAAAGGATTGCAGCGGCTGTTTGTGTGTGTGACGTGGGCTCCTTTTGGCTTGATTGTGCGCTGTCCAAGGGCAGGAGCTGGACCCGCTCTTAGTCTCGCTGTCTTCAGTGAGACCTGCTAGATGCTCTGTGTTTGCAGAACCCAGACAAGATGTGACTCGGAACCTCAGCAGAGGAGGGAGAACAGGAGAGTGAAAGCAACCACTTCCTGTGTGCTAAGGGAATTTATTTCTGAATAGTCCGGCTGTCAGTGCTGAGAGAGACGACAGAGAGAGAGGAGAGGCACTGGACAGGGTCAGGAATCTGGGATGCTCCTGAAGGCTCAGTCACTGACTAGCTGGGGTCCCTGGCCAAGTCCCGTCACTCCTCCAGCCTTAGTTCTCTCGTTCATAAAAGTGTACACCAAAAATTGACACAATAAAAAATAAATACATTAATTAATAATTTAAAAATTAAATTTTAAAAACAAAAAAAAGTATCAGGATTTTCATTCACTTATTCATCCACCCACTAATTCACTCATTCATTCATTCATTCCACAAGCATTATACGGTATGTATGTACTGAGCTCGGCACTGTGGATATGAAGATGAAAAAAGTCTTTAAAAGACAACCTTCCTGACATTGTTTTCTTTCTTTCTTTCTCTTTCTTTCCAAACAGCGGTACTGGGGATCAAACCCAGGACCGCGTGCATGCTAAGCATGCGCTCTACCACTGAGCTATACCCTCCCCCGGCACTGTTTTGTTTTGAAGAAAGTGTCCTAGAACTGAAGGAACAGTTTGAAAGCTGCTGATCATATTGATTCCTTCATGCTGGAAACGGGCACAAACTTGCTCGCGTCGTTCAGCTGCTGCCCGAGTCTGCACGGGAACCCAGGCCGGATTCCGTGTGCAGCTCTGACTGCAGTTCTGTGGGGCCTCAGTTCCATCCACCCCAGAATGACCCAGAGAGGGCCATTTCAACCAGAGGAGCGTGGCTTTGCAGCCACAACTGGGAAGGAGGGAGCAACCCCTGGTCTGAATGTGTTTGTAAATCGGCGTATCCTCAACCTGGTACCCAAACTGTGAAAATCATGTACTTTTGCCTCCTGGAGAAATATTCATGAAATTGCTTTATGGTTGTCTTCCTGTGGGGACAGGGCATTTAAAAGAGGCTCCCTGAGCATCGCAGAAGCCCAAGCTGACTCAGCAAGGAATTCTCTCAGGTGCCACAATCCGTCTTCCTAGAATCCTGGGCTGACAACGAAAATGGCCACCAAAGGATTTGACATAATGGTGGAGCTGACAAGTTTTTGGATCTTGAACAAGAAGGCACGCTCCTGCCCGGGTGATGTGGGTCCTGGGGCTGCACTGATTGGTTAGGTTTCAGATCATGTTTTACAGTGACTGTTGCTGAAACTAAACAGGCGAGGAATTAGGGGACCAGTCTGAGTCTGGCTTGTCTCTTGCTAACCTCGTAATCTGGAGCAATTGTCTTAACTTCTGAGCCAAGACAGCAAGCTCCACTAGGCAAGGACTAAATTTTATCTGCAGCAGGGAGCACGGTGCCTAGTATGTTGAGCGTTCGAAATGTCAAGAGAGATGGGTTTCGGGGTCCTCTTGGGCCACTGCTTAGAGTAGGAATAATTCCCTGCTTTTCGCCTTGGAGAATAGTCTCCCAGTCACTAGTACTGTAGCTTCACCCTTTCCTCGGCAACGTCCCTTCTCTCTTCTTATCCGTTCATTCAAAACGTACCTTCTCTCCCACCCATTCAGCTCCATCCTTCTCTCCACTGAGCATGGGATCCTTTGGCAATGAGAGGAGCAGGGGGTATGGGAGGCGAGAGGAAGGCTGTGTGGGTTTCTTCCAGGTAAAGGGATGCTGATGGAAGAACATGGTCAGGTGGTCCCCTGGGTGAGTCCTGCATGTTCACTGGTGGATTGTGGCTGGAAGAAGATGTGAAAACTCTAGTCAGAGGGCCACACAATCACTCAACAGACCCATGCGCTGATGTACTAGACACCCTGGGGCAAGGGACAGAAAAATGTGACATATCTTCCCCGCAAAGGAATTCAGGCAGAAACAGTGAAATATACTAGAAGAACTTGCTATCATAGAAAGCAACAGTACAGGAGATGCGCGTGGCAGAGCCCAAATTATTAGGAACACAGAGGATCTGAGACAGAAGATACAGGCAGTACCTTCCAGGCAGTATCATCCTGGGAAAGGAGATGCATCCACTCTTTGGTTAGGTTGGAAGTGAAAATGCAACTTCCCAGGGCTGTTATGCACAGTCGAGCAGGTTGTTCATTGCACATGTTGTCCAACTACGGGGATAGTGGAGGTGGCAATGCAGCCCATAACCCTTTCCCATGGTTGCTCACTGTGCACACTAGCAGGGTTGCATGAATGCACTATGTGGGCTCCCCGGACACTGGTCGTCAGCCACACTTCATATCCAATTTCCTGCAACCTGGAGAGGCAGAGCTGTCTCTAGCTTTTCATCCACCATACTCCCCAACTCCTGGGCATATATTAGGGGCAGCTGCCTTTCCAGTGGCTCACGTTTCCATGCAGACTGGCTCTAAAACATTTGGGGTCATGAATCCTTTTGAGAATCAACTGAATCACGTTGCTGTACACCTGAAACTAACACAACATTGTAAATTAACTATACTCCAATTTAAAAAATGGAAAAAAAATCTCAGAGTGTGGAAGTAGGGTGAGGAGGGAGGCTCAGCATAGACACAGCATCATGTTATCTAAGTAGATTTACAGGTGGGCACATGTGGGAGGATGTACAGATGAGGAGCAGATAGGCATGGTGTTGTCAATGTCAGTTCCTGGTTGGGTGTGAGTTTCTATTACAGATAAATAAGTGAAAATACAGAAAGGTCACACATAGACCAATGCTGATCTTGTGACATGATTAGTCTAAACCTGTTTATTGAGGCTGGACAAGGGGCAGGGTCTAGGTCAGGGAGAGCCCCCAGGGAAACATAACGGAAGATGGTCTTGAAAGTAATGGAAGAACCAGGCGTAAACTGGGGAGTAACGAGTTAGATTTGCCTGTTTCTCTCCTCGGCCCTCCTCTCCTCTCCTCTTCCCTTTCCTTCCCTTCCCTTTTTATTTTATTTTTCAAATTTACTTTGACATAGGCCATTATGATCATGTGCAGGGGGATGACTGGAGGCAGAGGACTGAAGTTAGGAAGCTTTCATTGTAGGCTCTAAACTAGTGTGGTGACAGTAAGGATGGAAGGAGGGAGACATACCTGAGACTTAAAAAGAAAATTATTGGCAGGGCTTTGCACTTTGTAATTGATTGGATGTAAGAAGTTAAAGGGAGGGTAGAGTTCAAGGCTGACTCCTAGTTTTTTTTTTTTTTTTTTCAGTTCCTCCTTGAGCTTTTATTCACTCTCCTAGTAGGAATTATTAACAGATAAAAGCTCTAGTTTCATATAAACAGTGTGGACGAAAAAGATCTTGTTTCTCTAGGGGGCAGGGAAAGTACAAAATTCTGCATTTTCACTTTGAACATGGCTTGAGTTAGAGGAACTCAGTCACCTGCAAACCTGAGCCTCCTTCTCCTTTAAGGCCCTTACTAACCTTACTTCCTGGGTAACCAGGAGCCCTGGGGAAAGACCAGAGCTTCCCATTTTGCACAAGCTCTGGGGTTTTAGGGTGATTTGGGCTTCTTTTTCTGCTTTTCCCCTGATGGAAAAAGAAAGCATGGGGTCTTTGTGCTCCAGGCCAAGGACAAGATGCAGCCACATGAGGCTTGCTAGGGTACCTGTCCCAGCCAGAACAAGCACCATGTATCCTGGAGAGAAGCCCAGTCCCCAAGGTTGTCATGGGGCTGGTCGAGGCCCTTGCTCAAGTGTGTGGTCCAGGGAGCTGAGGAGACAGTAGAGATGCTGTGGTCAAAGGCCCAGGCTGAGCATGATGCTGACCTTGAATGGACAGGCAGGTGAATGTGTAGCTCCTTGACCCTGGCACACTGAGGACCCCTTAGGCTCCTCAGAAATAGACCTGCCTTCCAGAAATTGCCTGGTTAAGGCAGAGCCTCTTCATGACATCTCAGCCAACTTACCTCCTACTAGGACTCAAACACTAGCTTAGATGAAGGGGTAGATTTTAAGGCCACCAACGGACCTAGGAAAATAAGAAGAGAAACCAGATTAATCTTAATAGACAATATTTATTGAGCACTAATTCCTTGCCAGGCACTGAACTCAAGAGGTAAAATTATATTTAATTCCCATGAGAATTCTGTGCTATCTTATCGCCATTTTACAGATGGGAAAACTGAGGCTCCAAAAATCATCACTGGTTCAAAACCACTATGACTACACATGGTTGTGGTGGCTTCACAATGTTTCAATTTGACTGGGATTAAGGGAATTTCTCAAAATTCTCTTTCTTAGATGTTGGGTTAAGGTGGGCCACAAGAGAGAGTCTTGTGGGAGATTTAGAGGGCAGGAGGGAAGACACGGCCCTTTCATAGCCCACACACATTGTCGCCGACCTGCTGGTTCACCTCGTCAGTGGGAGGTGGTTGTTGGACCAGCAACTACTTCACCTTCCCTTGAATCCTTCTCTAATTTCCTGACTCCTGGGCAGATGTGTGTTTAGGTCCATTACAAAGGGCTCCGTCTTCTGCCAGACACCCACACACTAGGGTCGGAGGAAGAGTAGAACTGGTGTGGGCTTAGTCCATCCTGGGGGCTCCAGGCTCCAGCTGTACTTGCGGGATGCACTTTATTGCTCTTGTTGACTGAAAAACAGTGAAAAAAGTGCACAACGTGAGAGTTGTGAGTCAAGTTTTATTTGGGGCAAAATGAGGACTATAGCCCAGGAGACAGCCTCTCAGATAGCTCTGAGGAACTGCTCTGAAGAGGTAGGGAGAGGTCGGTATCTGTGTGATTTTGGTGAATGGGGTACGAGCAGTCAGGCACACATTTTGGCAGAGGGTTCCTGCTGGTCCCAGGAAAGGACCTGCTGATCGCAAGAGCAGATGTCTCCATTCATGATTTTAGCGCTTTCCTAGATGCGAGGACACCCGAGAATTTGGGTTCATACAGTTTTCTCTTGAAAATATCTAACTATCTGAAGGCCTGTTCAGCAGTTTTCCCAGAGCACACAGCGCCTCATTCCTGATCTCCATCCTGGACTCCTTTCAGGGTGTGCTGAAAATCAGCAGTGCAGTGGCTAGTGACCTAATCCTTGTAGAGGCAGATGGCGAGTGATGAGCTATAGCTGGCACCTTCATCCTCCCTTCCCAACTGCCTGCCCTGCAGACTTTATGCTCCAGCATCAGATGCAAAGACTAATCTTAGGGAGGCCAGTGCCCATGATTGTGTAAGGTCAAATCTCTGTTAAAAACTTTTACATAAACATATAGAGATGCACATACATATATGGACATGCACATCGTATATCTCTATTCTTTATTTATTATCCCAGTGATTCTGCTTCTCTGATTGAATCCTGACCAGTGATCAATACCAACATAGTGGTGCAGCCGGGATCTGATCACTTCTCTGGTAGTTTCATCACAGGGCCTGCACACATACACACATGCACCAACTCAGATTACACAGTAGATGGAGTAGGAGGAGGTTCATTCCACTTTGGACACTGAAGTTGAGGTGCCCATGGGACGTTGAGCTGGATGAGTCATGGGCCATGGGAGGTCTCTGAGAAGCCTCGTGAGCAGCAGATGATCAGAGAAGGGGCAATCAGTGTGGGATGGCTGGAACTGGAAACAAGTTTTATGGTGGTGAGGCTTGATTTAAGTCTCAGAGGCTGGTAGGAGCTGGTTAAATGAGTGGGAGTAAGGTGGGCACTGTGGATGGGGAAATAGCATGAGAAAGGCCTGCAGCAGGAATGAGCGGGATCTGAGGCCATTGGCCTGAATGGTCGAGGAGGGGGCTATTGATTATATGGCCACTGTGATCTATTCAGGTTTGTGAATTATATCTCCCCAAGGATGTGGTGGACTCTGGGCTTGTGTATTGCATCTGATAGAGTACGTTTCTGGTTTAATTGAATTCAAACATTTTGTGAGCACCGACTATATGGTGGCACTGTGCTAGATAAAAACACTAATGAACAGAACACCAACTGTATCCTGGAAAAACTTGTGTTCAGGTTATAGATATTCAATATATTTTTGTTAAGTTGGATTGAATGGAAATCTTGGGCCAATAACAGTGCTGGCTCTGGACTCCTGATTCCATTTTGGGCCAATTGTGTGACAGAAATGGTGAAACTCAAGTCAATCTATCCATACACCCATCCCCTACATCCATTCACCCAAAGCTAGCTTGATCTACTTATCTGTTCCTATTTATCTATCTCTGTCTATCAATCATCTATTCTTTCTTCTTTTCTTAAATGGTGGGGGTGGCGTGGGGCAGGGCTGGGGGGAGGATTTGAGCAGCCTGCAAAATTAGACATACATAAGATGACCATTAAAAGATAAAAGCAGATAAAAAGAAAGCTGAGAAAAGCAGGTGTGGGCAGAGACAGGGACAAAATCAATTATTGGAGCTGAGCGTTGAATTTAGTGCCAGTTCAGTAGAAACGATGGCAAAAAGAAAAGAAGAAAAAAAAAAAAAGAAAAGGGACGCATGCTTGGTTATCCAGTCAGTAATCTCTGAAGAGAGAAGGAATACAAGTTGGAGAGAGACTTTCCTGGCATCGTGTGGAAGGAGGATTTGTTTTGTCAAGGCTACGTAAGGACACTGGTAGCATAATCGCCACCGTCTTGTGCTGTAGTTCTGCAAAGTTCCTCAAATGCTTCTCCTGTCGACCCTCTATAAAGGCTAAGGGCATAACTTTAAATCTTACCTCAGCACAGGCTTTTCTGTGGGAAACTAAGATAATGTCCAGCTACATTACATTCTGATGATTGGACCCCGAACAGGACTTGAGCCTTGAGAACTGAGAGAAAGGGTGAGGGATCTGGCTGCCAGGCTCTGCTTTTCCCATTGAACCACCAGAGAGCCTTTGGCTTAGGGACTTGTAGTCGCCATATGCCAGAAATTTCTCTTCATATTTCTAAAATATGGAATTCAGGCCTTGCTGTGTTCCAGGGGAAGGAGAGCTGGACCCTTGGCCGTGTTTCTGTCCTTTCTTTCCCAAATCCAGGAGCAGAATCACTGCTCCAAGGATGCACCTTGGCTTAAAAAGGATTCAGACAATCATACCCTTCCCCTGGTCATAGAATAACTTGGAAGTCCCTTGGGGAATTGTGCCTCAAGGTACAGTGCCCAGGGATGACACATTTCCTTATCACGAGTAGCTTATTTGCAGTGGGGCTGGTTCAAGGCAGAGCTACTTACCAGGTTGGCATCAGCCTCGTTTTGGTCAGCGGCTCCACTGTATCGAGTGTCACAGCATTAGCTTCACTGGTCCCCAGAATCCATCCCACACTCAGGGCAAACCCTTGACGACATGAGGTCAGCCTTCAGGGCCTGCTGGAGTTGTGAATGATGAAGCAAGTGCCCCAGCAGGAAGGCCATTGGATCCACGGTTCCATCAGGATTCATTAAGCATCTGCTAGATAAAGCATCGAGAGGGGCTCCAGTGTGTTTCCGGGAAGGGAATTGAGAGAAGGAATTTGAACTTTGCAAAAGAAATAAAAGAGATAGACTTGGGCATTCAGGATTCTTCAAAAGGGTCTAGAGAAAGACCAGACAGCATCCAAAATGGGACCACCCATTGAGAAGACCACCTAAGTACAAGGGCACAGCACGGTGCCTCTGACTGCATGTGTGGCTTTGGACCGCCCTAGAACCATTTGCCCTCAGGTTTCCCATCTTCATAAAGTCAGAAAAGCAATACAGCTGCAGCTTTACTGGATTGAGTTTGGGGAAAAAGGAAGACCATAGTATAAGCGTCCGTCAAGGAAGTAGAAAAGGGCCACATGAAGATACAAGCTGATGTTGTCATTAACACAATCATTACTGATTTAAAATAGGACCTGTGAAATCAACCTGCTTTGGTTTCCTGGTCAAGAACGCCAGGCTTACTGTGGAGGTCTCTCCAGCGACACGAGCATTTATCTACCTACCTTTCCTCCTCAGCGGGCTCCATCAGGCAGCCTCCGTCTCCTGCCACCCTTTGCACCTCCATACACAGTTTGTCTGATTCTGATGTTTAGGCCCGTACAGAAGAGTTGTCTGACTGCCTGCCTTCTTGCTGGGTGGCTTGCTGCTACTTCTGCATGGATTAGAGGTCCCAGCTCCTTCCCTCCCTTTCCTATTTCATGAATGCTGCTCAGCCCTTGCTGCTTCCGGCCAGAAAAAACCCACTTGTCTCAGCTCTTTCCAGACCTCTTCTTCATTTCACTATACAAGCTATTCCCTTTTACATTCAACACTGCAGTTAATATATCATAACAGTATATTAATAGTATATAACATATATGCTCTATTTATACTATATATCGTATTATATGTATATAACACACACATGCTATATATACTACATACATACCACTATTATATTCACTCCCCCGCCCAGGAATCACTTCCCCATCTTGAACAGAAATCCCTCTTTTGACCTGGTGGTATTTTATATGTTACCTCTCATGGCCTCTTTAGTTTGTTTAGTTTTATTAAAGTTACATGACATTGTTATTCCAACAACCCCAACTCTAAGATTGACTCGTTAGTCTTTCTTCAGCAGACAACTTTATAGCACTGTTCTGATGATGTTTGAATTAATTGCTTTGTCTTATATCACGCAAGAGAAGACCAGGAGCTGCTGGGATGGATTTGAATGAAAGATGGAACCAGGTTGACTGAGCCTGTGACTAGTGTATCCAGATAGCTCAGAACCTGGGCCTTGCTGGGCTGAGGTTTTGGATGGTCATTGTGTGGCCCAAGGGCCTTGGACATGTGCTCTGGTCTCAGTCTGAGTCCCGACCTCCAATATCCATCTTTCATCTGTGAGCCCTTGGTAAGCAAGCCTTCCATCTGTAGGAGAATGCAGAAGCTGCAAAAGTACTAAATGGGAGGGTGGGGAGGCATCAGGGTCGGGAAACTGGATTCCAGTGCCACCTTGTCACTTACAATTAAGTGACCAAGAGCAAGTCACATCATAGATCTGTGCCTTGGTTTCCTAAAGATCAGCATTGGATTTAGGGATTTTTCCAACTCAAAATTGCGAACTATGGTGGAAACAGAGCTGCAATCACTCCTTTTTTATGTGGGGTGGACAAAGAGTGTAAATCCCAATTTGAAAAGAGCCTGCCCCTGTGGTGACATGGCCTAGCCCAGCTTTCTCCATCCTTTGATTCAAACTGGAAATATCTTCTCACTTGTTGACAGGAAGTGGTGATCTTTTGGTCAGAAGCTGAGAGAACGTCAATATGAAATACTACATTTTATGGCTTCGATGATTTTACTGAAAGATCATCCCTGCCCGCTGGGCATCTGGCACTGGGAACAGGCCATAAAAGTCTTCAGTTCCATCTATTTCAGGCTATTTTACCCAGAAAGATTTTGTAAGCAGGGAAGACATGCATTTTGAAGAGCATTAAGAGCTTCTGAAATTGTCATTACCAGTTCTCTGTCTTTCTCCCTTTAATGACATGAGTGGCAGTGACATAAGAAAAAAAATAACAGCCCAATCTTTGTGCTTTGTAATGAATAATAAAGTATTTTAACCTCTTTAGGGACTTAACACCACATTAATCTTTTAATCCCTAGAAAAACCAATTTTGTTGACTTGAAAAGGGGATATTTAACTTCATCCAATTAATTTTCGACCTAAGAGATGCCATGATTATGAAGATTAGATTGAATAGATTCATTGGCACTACCATATTGGGTATCAAGTAGCGACTTCGACACCAAAACGTAGCATCAAAAAAAGAATTTTTTTGGCCACAATTTTGTTTAAATTTACTCACTTTGAACTCATCAGGGCTTGGAGGCCTTCACATCCAAGCACTGTTGCCTGCACTGAAGGACTCACATCTGCAACTACTCAGCCAGCCCACAGCCATTAAACGAGGAACTTGGCTGACACTTCTGCAATACCCACTCCTTTCTCTGTTTGAGCTCCAAATTAGAACTGTTCCAGTGACGAGGCTGAAAAGCCTGCTGCAGGAACATTCCTAACAGTACAAAGTTAGCTAAGTGAGAACCCAATTTTAAATGACACCGCGGGGGAAGCACACCACTCAGATTGTTCTCAGAACAATGGATTAGAATTGGAAATGGAAGATAAATGGATGGAGATTTATTATTTTTGCATCGGACTCCCGCATGCAGACAGGGAAAGGTTTTAATTCCAACTTCCCCCATCCAGCCCAACCCCCAGGCAGAACTGAATTTACAGAGATGGAAGAAAAGAGATGACAAGAAGTGAGGGTTATGACACTGCCACAAATATCCAAATGAGGCAATCAAAAGCCCCCAGGTTCTTCTGGCTGAGGATAGTTCCCTTAAGGATGAAAAGTGGGACTTGGGAGATGTCAGAATGACCCTTCAGTCTCACCCCAGCAGCCACTTTCAGTAGATGTCATTTACCACCAGCCTGTCACCCAAGCAGGGAAGCAGGAACGCAGATTCTATGTACTGGCATCCCCTCTGTGTCCTGCTCAGTGCTTGGCATGCAGACAGTGTTGTCCAGCACAGGAATTTCTCCTGAGGAATAACATGGCGGGACTACAAAGAAGGGACACTGACGTTCTTTACGTGACTTGTGAGGGAGCGCAGACTCAGGGAGGAATGGGAGGTTTTAGAAACAGATACTGAGACTTTGTCCTATCGTTGGCTATCTCGTAGCCTGAGCCTGACTGCTTGACTAATTTAAGATCTCATCCACTGAATGGCGAGAGCGGTACCCATCCCTTAGCGATGTTGCAGGCTTCCATAAAGTGAAGTCAGGAAAATCCCAGCACAGGTACCAGGAGATGTTAGTTTCCTTCTCTCCAACCATGTGGAAATTAACCTCATTGTCTGATTAGCTTTGAAAGAAGTAATAGAAGTTTAAGGGATGGCTGAGGTCACCTAGTTTCCCCCATTAATTTTGCACATGAGAAGTGAATTGTCTTGCTCAAGATCCGATGGCTAATTGATCATGGAATGATCTAGGACCACAAATTCTGACTCTCCTGCATCAGAGGTGTTTCCACAACCTCATGTGGTTTGGTTTCCCTAACTTGCTTGAGAGGATGCATTTCTTTCTTTCTTTCTTTTTTTTTTTTTTTTTTAACACTTTTATTGTTGTATAATTCCTGCATATAAACTACACGTATTTCAGATGCACCATATGATGAATTTTGATAGACGTAGCCGCCTCCACGATCAAGACAGCTAACAGTTCCATCACGAGGGGATGCATTTCTTATTGGGTTCATCTTGTCCCAGGTGAGTGAACCCAGCTGCTCTTTCTTTTTAGATGGGGAGAGTGGTGTCCTTCTGCTTCTGATCGCAAATATTCCTAACTTTTTCAACTTCCCATTTGGGTGCCTTGTTGAATGTGCCTCAATCCTGAAATTGCCAATAAGTCTTCCATTTAGTTCCAGGGAAGAATTTGGTGTTCTCTTAGAAGCTGTTTTTTGGCTGAACTTTTGCCCCTAAGTGCCACAGCCTGGCAACTTGATACCTGCAGCTAGACCTGAGCACGAGTCCAGGCATCATTAGGTTTGCTACAAGTGAATCAAGGGGGTGGGTTTGCATCCTCAGATGCAACTCTGGGCTGAGCGCTGCAGGGGCCAGGTCCAGCTACGTGGGGCAGTGGCCTTGGACCCTCCTGCTTTTAAGTTTCCCTGACCATTTCTTGGATATGAGTGGTGAGACTGAAATGGGGTCGCCTTAGGGCTGGGAGCAGGGACAGAGGCCAAAGCAGGGACTCGGGGGCCTCATGGTTCAGGTAAGGGCGTCAGTCACCAAGCTCCACTGCACTTCTTGGGAGAGAATTGCGCTTCTTCCTGACAAGGACCGGCCTCTGAGCTTGGCCTTCCTGAGGCTCCATGATCTTCAGAAATGGTGGCATTTAAAAGGAACCATTTGTTTGAGTGGAAGTTTCCAGAAAGATCCTGGCAACAGGCAAACCCTGAAAGGCTCAAGGAAAGGAAAAGAGAAACATTTGGCACCAACGGAAAGGCGGTCCACATAATGTGGGCCCGTTGCTTCTTCTGCGACTTTCTTCATTCATTCAGCAAATATTTTACTATGCAACTTTTCCATACCAGACATTAAGGATACCATCGGGAACAAATCAGAAATTAGACCTGCCTTTACAGAGCCTCTGTTGTCCTTCCTTTTTCCTAAATGTACTTTTTTAGAGCCCTAAGTTTGCACAGTGAGCAATTTCCTTACTCTTTGTAAAACACTTTATAACTGATTAACCATGGGTAAACTGCTTTGTTGACATGCCCATGAATATATTCAAATTCTCAGTTTATTATAGAAGCAACTAGAATCTGGCGAGATTAAATGCCTTGGCTTGAATTGTATAATAGTTGATTCTCAGATTCCCATCTTCTAAGAGTAAGTTTGCCCAAAACTAGGACATCAGTCCAGGAGCCCCTAGCTTTTCATAAGGATACGAGCTGGTACATTGGTTCCTGACTAGCAATCTCAGGAGAGGTAACATAGCTCAGCAAAGACCTCCTTGCAAGCTAACATGCTCCCAGCTGCATACAGCTGGAGCAATCCCCATCCTTGGTCTCTCCAAGTAAGCATTGCTTTTAACAGACCCTCTTTGGCCAGCGCATTATCTTTTCAGGGTGATCGAAGTTCGCGGTCTTCTACTGCAAAATGGGCCAACACAAAGCCAGGTTATACTCTAGACTGATTTTAGGTGCCAGTGCTGTTTGAAATGGAAGTTGATTTTAGCTGTGTATTTTAAAGGGGTTGACGTGCTTTATTGGCTGGGATGCTCCAATCCTTGAATGCCTGGCCACCTTGACGTACTTGAGGAGGACTTGAACTCCACTGCTCTGTTCATTCCCATAAAACTAGGAGATGCCTGGTCTCCAGCTCTGGTCTAGCTGCCCAGGAAGCCTGAAGGATGAAAGAAGAGCACACTGAGACACTCTTAAATGTGGTCACCCTTGGTGCGACTAGGTGACCCTCCCCTCCCCAACACACACACACACACACACACACACACACACACACACACACACACAGTCAGGACCTACTGACTCTGTAAGAAAAGAGCCAGTGGGACAGCCCGAGGGAACAAGCCTCACCTGGCCTGTGCTGTTGCTGCACTGCAGGGACCCCCTGATGGCTGTGTTGCCCTTTCTCAGCTGGCTGTCAAAGGACCACTCTCTCTAAGAACCAAGCTCTCGGGCAACACTGTGTCCTTGGTCCCACCAGTAGTATGAGTGTGATCTGATCATAGTGAGGGAGAACTCTAACCCTAACTGCCTTCCTTGGCTGGGCTTGTCTGTTTTCTTGCCCCCTGGGTCTCAAGAGGAAGGGAGACAACTTCCAAGCTTACTTATGTTTTACTCCATCTCTGTGTAATGATCCATCCAGCTGGAGGACAAAGAATCTGCTTTGCTGAGCCCTGGAATGAGGAAAACCCTCCAGTGGGCCTGCCGAACTATTCTCTGATATGACAGCAGTGTCCCATCTCTGCCCATATGCATTTTAGAAACAGAGGAGAAAGACCTGAATATTTAAGTAAAAAGCATCCCGCACAAAGAGTCAAACAAAAGCCAGGCTGTGGGTCTTTAAATAAAGAATCACACAGAATTGCCTCTCCCTCAGTCCCCACGTCCACTTGTAAATGTGCCACATTATCCCATCAGCTTTTCCTCTTTGGAGTTTCCATGAGAGACTGGTACCCAGAGTTGCTCTGAGGCAAATTCTCTGTGCATCAGTAGAGGGGTTCCTTGCTGGGCCTCTTCCTTCAGAATCTGCCTCCCCTCTATTCCTTGCTCTTGCCTGGTTCCCAGAGCCAGACGATGCAACTGTAGGGGAGGCTGTCCTCTCCCAGAAAGGCTCCAGGGAAGCCATCCAGCAGGTATGGAAAATACAAAAGGCCAAAAGGAAAAACGACTTGTAAATCCTCACCTGCTCCTGGCCCTTAGCTGGGGACCAGTTCCTGAGCCTCACCAGATTAAAAAAATACTAGTTATAATACCAGTGGTTAGATTTCCTCTGCCCCAGCTCTTCCTCTCCCTCCCCTCCTGCCTAATAATAGTAGAATTTAAGATATGAAAGGCTGAGAGCATAGGCTGCAGGCATGAGAGCAGCACGCGCTGGAGGCCCGAGGGTGGGTCTGGGAGGAACACGGAGTGCTCAGCCTTGAAAGGACTGGTCCAGCTGAGTAGGAGGAAACAGGGCCATCTTCAGGCTGGTTCTCCTGGCCCTGACCCAGTACCACGTAAGGGCTTTGGAGGGGCCAGTATCCTCCACCCTGTCTATCATTTGCAGATTAAATCTCCCTAAATAGGCCCTCACACTGCAGACTGTCAGCACTCACCCCTTGCTCGCTCTGTCAATAATCCATCAATTAAAGGCGGCTAATAATATGCATTGACACAACAGATTAGTGCGACGCAGAGGCCCTGGTGGTGAGCTCTTCCAGTCAATGGTGGTAAGATTATCAACCCGGCCATTGACGTTGGCTTCATTCTTCCCTCTCCGGTCCCTTGTGAGAGGCCAGAGAGCTCCATTCAAAGCCAGAGGCTCAAAAAACAAAAGCGTAATCTCAGCATGAGGGCCTGAAAAAGCAATTCGGATCAAGGGAAATTGGAGGCAACCCATGGCTTTCCTCTCTCTCACCACTGCTTTCTGCCTTCTTTGTGCTAAAATTGTCACTTGTGCGGAGTTTAGCTCAGAGGACAGGAACTTCGAAACCTTCTGATCCTTTCAACCCAAGGGGCGCACACAGGGCGCAGGGCAGGCTGCTGTCCACCACAGCCTTAATTTCCAGGCGCAAGACAAGGCTGTGGGGCCACACTGCCTCTCTCCCCATCTGGGCAGTGGACACGTGGCTGCAGCTGGCCTTGCCATAGATCTGGGCTTTGGGGAACAGGGGCTACGTGCTTGTCTAGGGGGACAGTCAAGAGCCCGCCCGGCCCTTTCCTCTTAATGCTCTCCTCTTTAGAGGCAGCTCTGGCGTTGTTGGTTTGTGATGCTCTAAGCAGAACGGTGAGTCCACGGCCATGCAGATGGGAGGCGGGGCAAACCTAGTGCCTGAGGCCGTGGTGATGCCACTTAGGGAGCCAGCCCCACCCAAGACAGAAAGGAAAGGCATGTCCATCACGTAATTGGGGAAGCCTGGGGGTGGGGCGGGGAGGAGAGAGAGGGAGAGCACCGGGATCCAGTAGATGCAGACACTCAGGGAACTAGAGGCTAAAGGAGGTAGGAGGATTGAAAGGCTCAGAGGGGCTTCAACGCCCACCTGCGGCATCTCCGGCCGCAGAGCATGGTGTGCCTGCTATTGTATGCATGATAATGTGATTCCATCTGGCAGGTGAGGTGGGAGGGGCGAAGACGCCCCCTTTACAAAGTGCTAATCATCATTGTATTCATTTTCTAGGGCTGCCACAACACATACCACAGAATCAGGGGCTTAAACAAACAGAGATCTGTTTCTCAGAGTTCTGGAGGCTGGACGTCCAAGATCAAGGGGTCAGCGGGGCTGGTTCCTTCTGGGGCCTCTCTCCTTGGCTTGCAGGTGGCTGCCTTCTGGCTGGGTCCTTTCGCTGCTTTTCTTTATACTCGTGAACCCCTGGTGTATCTTTGTGTGCTCAGATTTCCTTTTCTTCCCAGTCAGATTGGATTAGGACCCACCCTAATGGCCTCATTTCAGCTTAATTGCCACACTACAGGTCCTATCTCCAAATAGAGTCCTCTTCTGAGGTCCTGGGGGTTAGGACTTCAATATATGACTTTTTGGAGGGACAGAATTTAGGCTAAAATGATCTCCAAGGATAGCTCTAGTGTGACTTGGGAGAATTTAGGCCTCAAAGGATGTTTTGCCCCAAGTGGACGCCTGCCTTCAGGAAGGGGGCGGTTCAGACAGCAAGCATTTTTTCTGGAACAGCCACTATACACAACAAGGAACTCATATCCCCCAAGAGGTGAAAAAAAGAAATTTCAATAGATTAAATTTCCTAAATTTAATTAAAGAGACTAATTTTCTTGGATACCATCTCTCTGGATGTTTTCAATACTTGCCAACAGTCTGACAGTGGTGGGGAGGCCACTTCTGGGAAGATCTGCTGTGTCCTGCAGTGCAGACTGGAACTCTCTTTATAAGAACCCCAGGGACAGTGTCCATGACTGTACAATCCTCCCCCAGGTCCATGGCCACCGGGCTTTGCATCCTTCCCAATGGAGTTGGCAGGAGATCACTTCCCTGTTCCATTGATGTTGGGCTGGACCAGGTGAGCTGGCCAGGTGACATGCTGGAGCATCAGGTGTGTTGCTGCATGGCCCTGACTTGGCTGGCCCCTTTGTGCACTTGTGGTTTGCTGAGAGAAGATCATGGTTCCAGAATGAAGACACATGGGACAGATCTGCAGGGCCGATCCAGCTGATCTACAGACCCATGTGAGAGGAAAATATACGTGTGCTTCTGTTAGCCATTGAGACTTTGTAGTTGTTTGTTACTCAGCAAAAACTGACTGCTACTGATAGTGATGATAGGAACCGGCCCTGCCCTACAGTGGTCAGTCCTTCCTGGAAGGCTGATCTACTCTTCTAGCCCCTTGCATTTGAAGGTCACTCCCCTCCCCTGCTGGCTGGTACCATTGCTGCTCTGCCCTCTGGCCCCTAGGCTGGTCCAGCTCCCCCTCCACCTTTGTGGCAAGAAGAGTAGCTTGGCATTTATCACTGGGATTCCACTTGTGAGGAAAGGGTTTTGCTGCTAAGTGAGTTTGAAGACCACCAATCGAGTTTAATCATCTTGACACTTGGACCATGAGACTTCCCTGGTAATAGTGGATGAGCCAAAACTAAAAATCGCAGTCTCATTTCATGCCCTTCCCCAACCCCTGAAGGTTCAGATGCTCTCAGCTGACATCTCCAGGAGAAATTCCTTAGAGAAGTTAGGCACTTTGGGTATGCACCACTTTTCTAAATTTAAAATTACATATGCAAATGTTAAAAGATTATTTTTGGACTTAAGGTTGGACAGAAGTGGACTAATTATAATCTTCAGTACATAACCCCCTGTTGTCTTTGGTCCCTTAGTGGCTTTCTTTTATTTATTTGTTGAATTTAGCAATATCACGGTCACTGTATTTATTTCCTATTGCTGTTGTATTGTTGCTAACTTACCACAAACTTAGTGGGTTAAAGAACAGATTTTTTCACCTTGCGGTTCTGGAAGTTAGAATTTGAAATTTGAAATGAGTCTCACTGAGCGAAAATCAAGGTGTTGGCAAGGCTGTTTCTTTCTGGAAGCTCTAGGCTCTAGGGAGTAATCTGTTTCCTTGCCCTTTTCCAGCTTCTAGGGCTGCACACGATCCTTAGCTCGTGGCCTCTTCCATTTCCAAGGCCACAAGCACTCGTGTCACATCACCCTGACTCTGACCCTGCTCCCTCCCCGTTTCACATTTAAGGACCCCTGTGATCACAGCAGGCTTACCTGGACCATCCAGGATCATCTCCCCACCGCCGTGTCCTTATAACTTCATCACCTGCAAAGTTCCTTTTGCAACATAAGGTAGCAAATTCACAGGTGCTGGGGATTAGGACATGGATGTCTTGGGAGGGGGCCCATTATTCTACCCATCACAGCAACCCAAGAACAGAACGTCACCTATGTGCTCAGCCCCTCTGCCAAGTTCCTGCCTCCTCCAATCAACGTAACCATTATTCCGAATAACTTTATCATTCCTTTGCTTTGTTTTATAGTTTTATCATATATATCGGTGCATATATTTGTATATCATACATATGGGTATACCAACTCATGTGTTGATATATGTATCACATATACATATATGTACAGACATATGTATATCAACACATGTGTAGAGATATGTGTAGGTGTGTATATACGTGTATGTGTATACATCCCATGTCTGTGTATGCTGAACAAAAAGTTGTTTCATTATGCTTGTTTTTACAAGTTTTTTAAAAGGGCATCTTACTTAATCTAGTGTTTTTAGACTTGCTTTTATCCCTCAACATTTGTTGAAACATTTATCCATATTGTCACACGTAGCTGGAGTTCACTCATTTCTCTTGCTCTATCACATGCAATTGTGTGAATAGACAGGTTATCTATTCTTAGGATTGTTTTCAGTTTTTTTTGTTGTTACATGAACAGGTGTTGCTAAGAAGGGTACTACACATTCTTGTTTGGGGCACATGTGCAAGTTTTTCTCTTGTATGCCCAGGGGAGGCACTCTTGGTTCATGAGGAATATGAGTATTCAGTTTTATGTGACAGTGCCAACTCCCACTGCCATCTGCAGTGTTTCCGAGAGCCTGTTCATCCAGCCTCGGTAGTTTCCACCTTCTTGTTTTTGCTCGTTGTGGTATTGATTTGTAGCTCCCTGGTTGTCAGTGATGGTGACCATCTCCTCATATGTTAAATGTCCACTTGTATTTTTTTGCTGTGAAATATTTGTATATCATCCATTTTCCAATGGATTATTTGTCTTTTCCTTAATATTTTTGTCTGCTCTGGGAAATAATCCTGTGCTAGCTAAATATGTGGTGAATATCTTCTCTCATTGGGTGACTTGTCCTCCCACTTTTTAAAATTTCCTTTATAAGTTGAAATGTTTTATTTGAATGTGGTCTATGTTTCCTTTTAAAGTTTAGGATTTTTGTGTCTTGCCTAAGAAATCCTTCTTCCACTCCCAAGGTCAGGAAGATACTGACTTATCTGAAACTTTAAAATTTCACTTTTGACATCTAAGTCCTTCAATCATCTGGACCCAATTTTTGCAAGTGGTGTAGGGTAAGGATTCAATTTTTTTCTGCAATGTGGATGACCACTTTTCCCATTTATTGAGTGGTCCCTCCATCCCTTCCTGATCTGTGCTGCCACTCCATCATATATCAAAATCCCATATATGCATGGATCTGTTCCAGGGCTCTGTTTTTGTCCCACTGGTCAGCTAGTCTATCCTCTGCCAATACCACACTGTTTTGATTATCCTGGCTTCACAACAAGTCTTGATATTTGTCATGGTAAGTACCTCCTCCCTCACTCTTTTTCTTGTCTTATTGTACTACCATCTTAAAATAACTCTGTTAAGTTTCATAAAAACTTCTGTTGGAATTTTGATTGGAATTACCTTGAATTATTGATCGATTAAGGAAGATTGGACATTTTTATAGTGTTAAGTTTTTCTACTCATAAACACAGCATTTATTTAGATCTTCAATGTCATCTTTCTGGAAATTTTGAGAAATTCCTGTGTACAGGTCTTGCACATCTTAAGTTAACATAATTCTCAGGTACTTTAAGGACATTATTATTATTAAAAAAGATCTTTCAAAAAACCAGTTTTCCAATTATTTGTTGTAAAGAATGGAGTTAACTTTTGAAACTTGATCTATTATGCAGTCATCTTGCTAATATTTTCTTTTATTTCTAACTATTTACCAGTGGATTCCTTTATGGCATTTTCAGATAATGGCAGTATTTTTCCTACTTTCTAGTATATTTTCATTCCACTTTTTTTATTATAATTTATATACAATAAAATGCACATATTTTAGGTGTATAGCTTTGACAAATGAAGATACCTATGTAATCATCACTCCAATCAAGATAAAGAGCATTTTTTCATGTGCCTATTGATCATTTGTATTTCTTCCTTGGAGAATTGCTGCCTATTTTTGGATTGGGTTGTTTGTTTTTTTCTTATTATGTTGTATGAGCTGCTTATGTATTCTGGAGATCAAGCCTTTGTTGGTTTCATCGTTTGAAAATTTTTTCTCCCATTCCATAGGTTGTCATTTTATTTTACTTCTGGTTTCCTTTGCTGTGCAGAAGCTTGTAAGTTTCATTAGGTCCTATTTGTTTATTCTTGCTTTTATGTCAATTGCTTGGGTAGACTGCCCTAGGAGAACATTTTTGAGATGTATGTGAGATAATGTTTTGCCTGTATTTTCTTCTAGGAGGTTTATTGTATCTTGTCTTATGTTTAAGTCTTTGATCCATTTTGAGTTTATTTTTGTGTATGATGTAAGGGAGTGTTCTAGCTTCATTGATTTACCTGCTGCTGTCCAGTTTTCCCAATAACATTTGCTGAAGAGACTGTCATTTCTATTCAGGGTAAAGTGTCCTGCCCATTTGCATCTACTATCCCTTGTTCCTGTGCCTGGCCACCCCTAATTTCAGCTCCATAACCATAAATCATTTGCTAGTTCTAAAACTTCATATAAAGGAAATCATATCATACATACTCTTTCTGTTTAACTTCTTTTACTCAGTATTAATTACTGTGAGATTAATTCATAATTCTGTGTATTTGCTACTGGTGCACTTTTATCACTGAGTAGTATTTCATTGAACGACTATATCACTGTTTACTCATTCATCTGTTGATGAACTTTTGAGTTGTTTCTAATCTGGAGCAAGTATTTTTGAAGATGGCTATTTTAAAATTTTGTAGATAAATACCTGGGAGTGGTCTTGCTGAGTCAGAGTATCTTTAGGTTTAGTTTTATAACGATAATAAAAAAAGGTTTTTCAAGGCAGTTATTCCACCAACAAAGTAGGAGTCTTTCAGTTATTTTATATCCAACACTTGGTATGGTCAATTTGGCATTTTTTTAAACAACTTTAATGCAGTGTATTATATACAGTAAAATGCATCCATTTAGGTGAACGGTTTTGATGAGTTTTCACAAATGTATACATACATGTAATAATCAAGATACAGAGCATTTTCATCAGCCCAAAAAGTTAAAATCATATGTCCCCTTTACATATGTCAATCCCTCACCCCCAGCTCTAAGAAGTTATTATTTTGCTTTCTTTTATTATAGATTAGTTTTGCCTTTTATCTTTCTATTTTTAGTCACTCTAGTGAATGTGAAATCATATCTAATTATAGCTTTAATTTGCATTTTCCTGATGAGTAATGATGTGACCATCTATTTTTTCTTTGCACTTATTGGACATTTGTATATCTTCTTTGGAAGTGTCTGTTCAAGTATTTTACCCATTTAAAGAAATTGAAATATTTGTCTTCTTTTTAAAAATATTTTCAGCTATTCTAGATCCTTGGTATTTTTGCATAAGTTTTATAATCAGCTTATTGATTTCTGAAAAACCCTGCTGGAATTTTGATTGGGATTGTGAATTGTAGATCAGTTTGGGGAGAACTGACACATTAACAGTATCGAGGCTTCCAATCCATGAATATAGCATATTGTCTTTTGATTTTTCTCATCAGTGTTTTCATATTTAGTCTATAGGCTTTTAGTCTTACAGATTTTTTTTTATAAATTTTGTTTCCAAGTATATTTTGTGCTGTTATAAATGACATTATTTTAAATTTTTTATTTTCTAAATATTTATTGTTAGTACAAAGAAATAGTTTGTGTGTGTGTGTGTGTGCATTGGATTTATATCCCACAACCTTGCTAAATTAGCTTGTTAATTCTAGATTTTCCATTGATCTCTAGGATTTTCTATGTCGTTAACTGCATCTTTAAATAAACATAGTTTTACACTTTTCTTCAAATATTAATGTCTTTTGAGTTCTGTAATATGCTAGCTCTCTGTCTTGCAAAAATATTGGATAGATTTGAAAGTGGGCACCTTTGTCTTGTTCCAGATATTAAAGAGGGATGTTTGTAATGTTTTCCCATGTAAGGTGATGTTTTTTGTACAGCTATCCTTTTGTAGATAGCCTTTGCCTGTTTAGTGATGTTTAATTCTATTCTTAATTTATTGAGAGTTTTATCAATAATGAGAATTTTTATTTTCAATGCTTTTCTGGATCAAGGGATGTTATTTTTTTTCCCCTTTGGTCTGTCAATGAAATGAATGATATTACAGATATTAAAATATTAAGCCAACTTTGCATTTAAGCAATAAATCCAATTTGATCATAATGTATTATCATTTTTTTACAGTGTTGGATTTGGTTTGTTAATAGTTAATCTGTGGGGCATAGATTTGGACTCAGCACAACTTCTGAAACTACCCAAGGAAAGCATCAGTTGTTTTATAGATAATTAGTTCATTGTCACTGGAATTATTTAAGCAGAGACTTAAGGACTCATTGTCAGGTTTACTTATTCATTTTCGAAACATTTCTTGAAGATCCACTATGTGCCTAGAATCTTGTTAGGTACTGGGAACATAAACATTCACAGGAGATAGTTCCTGTTCTAGGGTGTTCCTGAGCTAGAGTTCTCACGGGCAATGACAGTCATACAGTTGAGAAATGATGTGTTCCAAGCTATCGATGAATTTGCAGCTTGGTTCACAGGAGCTGATTAAATATATACAACTGTATGATCTTTCTATGTATTTTTCATGTCATATACCTATACACATGTGCATATATCTGCTTATGTCAGGAAGTGTCAGGATCTGGCTGGATCTAAGAGTCAAGATAAAAAATGGATTGTTAGTAGGAATATTGGATTGGAACTCAGAGACCTGAGTTCCAGGTTTAGTTCTGATACTATCTATCCTTGTGACCTTAAACAAGGAACTTACTTACTTTCTCTGTGTTTCTGCTTTTCTATCTATAAAAAGAGAACATTGGACAATAATGGTGCATTTTAAACATCAACATTCATTAATATTTTTTTACTCTCAGCTGCAGAACTCCTTTTCAAGTGAAATTTTGTGAAAGAAACTCAACATGTAAAGTGTAAACATGTAACAAGTACCTATAAAGCGCTGTAGCCTTGTATGGGGGTCTGAATCCCCAGTCCTTAGGCAACTGTTCACTCATTCACAGCCACCTACCCTACTGACTCCTAAGGACACTTAGTAGAACCTCTAGGATTCCTCAAACCATAGTTGAAAGCCAGTGAATAAAAGGATCTATAAGGTTTGAATGAGTGCTAACATTTTAATTCTGTAAGTCTGTTCTTTTGTTTTGTCTAGTCCAGGAAGCCTCCCTGGAAGCAGAGGTTTCTGAGCTGAACTCTGACAGATGAAATAAACACAACCTACCTGGCAACCAAAAACAGGATAGTCATTCCAGCAATGAGATGTAGCCTATTTGTCTCTGCTCTATAAGTACATGGCTTCCAGTGGGTGCTGGACGACCCTGTTGGAAATCACATGTGGGTTTACATGTCAGTCTTTACTGCTTAGTAATTATAGGACTTTCAGTAAATTACTTAACCTCTCAGAGCCTCAGTTTTCTTTTCTGTAAAACAGAACTATTGATACCATGATGGATTGCTGTGTGGGGAGGGCGAGGGAATACGCTATTTATTAAATCTCAGAGTTCAGTTCCAATGAGCCTGGAATGTAATAACTGATAATATATATCAGTTCTTCCTGAGGACCTCCTTGAAGGCCTATTTCTCCTGATATTTCCCAATGAGAGGATCTCTTTCAGCATTTCCACAGCCTTTGAAGTTCCCATACTAACTGCCACCTGCCCTTTGCCTCTGCTGTATTTGACAAACACACATACTTACACAATGTGCCTTCTGCTTTAACGTATAAACACTTCTACATTATTCATCAAAAGTATCATCTCGCAAGATCGGCCATAAAAAGTTCTTCACATTCATTCACACAAACAGGTTTTTGAACCCTTTCCAGAAATAGAAATTGCAGAAGCAGAGGCAAAGGCGTGTTTGTTTGTAGGCCTTTAAATATTGCCTCACAAAACCACTTTTCATCTTGTTCTCAAAGGGATAAACTTCTGAGCAGTGGGGATTAACTGATGTCAGGTTAGAAAAGCAGTCAACACCAGGGTCGAGCAGCCTGACAAGATTAGTCCCCAAATAAAGAATTTACAATCTGTTTTAAGACTGTAACTGTAACTTCCTCTGAAAGCTTTCAGTACCTTGAGAAAGGAAGCAAGTTCTTGAGGCCTGGGGCCATATGGCTCAAAGGCAGGCCTTGAAGTGAGGCAGGAGAGGCAGTAGGATGGGTGGTCCTTCTCCTCCTTGGGAGCCATAAGGAGGAGGCCACAGTTGGGTACCACATCCATGAGGAGCCCCAGCAAGATGCAGAAGCGGCCATCCATAGGGGCGACCGAACAACACCCTGGAAGCATCCAGTGGGACCTGATAAGATGTCACGATGAAACCATGCCTATCTCCTGTCCCCTCATACTAACACTTCCCCACACTTTCCATCTTCCAGTTTCGATTCCCTTCTTCTGGATGCCCAGTTTCAGAAACCTCCTTATCTGCAGTGCAATGCTTCCTCCTAAGCCTTTTCTATGGGCCATTCTAGGATGGTGACTTTGGCCAGAGGGCTCCCTGAATGTTCCCTGGCTCCTGTCGCTACATGTCCCAGTACCATGTTGGGTTTGGCAAGGCTCAGCTCGGGGCTCAGCATGCAGGTCCTGGGGTCGTCTGACTGCCTGAGCTTGGGTTCCCACCAGTCTAAGCCTCAGTCTCCTCATATGTAAAATGAGGATTATAATAGTACCAACTTCATAAAGTTGTTAAAGACTGAAATGAGACAATGTCTGCCATGCACATAATCAGTGCTCAATTAAGAGAAAAAAATTGGGAAAATTATCACACACCAGGCACACAGTAGACACTAAATACATGTACATCTAGTATACGTGTGAGTTAAAGGTCCCTGTTGCGGGTTGAATTGTGTCCCCTCAAAAAAGATAGGTTAAGGTCTTAGCTCCCAGTACCTCAGGAGGTGACCTCATTTGGAAATATGGTCACTGTAGATATCATGAGTTAAGACGAAGTCATATGGGAGGAGGATGAGTCCCTGATACAATGACTGATGTCTACGTAAAGAGGAGGCCATGTGAAGAGACAGGAACACAGGGAGAACGGCACCCGAAGACAGAGGCAGAGACTGGAGTTGTGCAGCTGCAGCCAAGAAAGCCAAAGGTTGCCAGCAAACCACCAGAAGATAGGAAGAGGCCAGGAAGCATTCCTCCCTGGAGCCTTCAGAGGGAGCGTGGCTCTGATTTTGAACTTCGAGCTTCCAGAATGATGTGATGGTAGGTTTCTGTTGTTCTAAGCCTCCTTGTTTGTGCAATTTTGTTATGGCAGCCCTAGGGCATCCATATAGCCTCCCAACCAAGCTGCGCAGAGAGCATTCCCACCAATGCCTGTTGCCATGTTTGTTTACCCCATTCTTCTCGGTCTTCTTTGCCTGGCTTCTCTGTAAGGCCCAGAGCTCGTCTTGCATCTACTGTAAAAGGACCATAGTAGACGTAGCAGTGCATGGTCATTTAATTGGTCTGAGTCAGATGGTTGCCTACCGTCCCAGGTGTGTGCAGACGTACCAGAGAGGCTGGTGGCTGAGATGCTTTATAAGAGCTGGCTTGTCTTCATCCTCCAAGTCCCACTGCACAGGTGCTTACCTGCAGAGACTGCTGACAGCTATCTCGACTCCTTCTTCTGACTTGCCCTTGTAGTAGGTCCTTCAGTTGGCCAATCCAGAGCCAGCATGGGTGACCATGGGCTCCAAATCTTGACTGACCAATGAGCACGTACTTCATCATCGAAACAGATGGCCACAACGCTGAGGGCCATCTCTAAGCCCCCCTGACTTGTCATACCCACAGCTGGGGAGAATACATATCTCCTACTCTTTGTGTGTATATTTTCCTCCTGAACACAAATAACAATCCACTTGCCCCATAATTAGATTGGATTATGGAATAATTACAACCTTGTTTGCTCTCGGCAGATTACATGGTAATTATACTTGGCATTACCATGAAGAACCAAGAAATTCCAACGATGTCATTACATGGTTATTTGTACAGTACAATGCAACAGTGTAATTATACATGCAACATTTGCTTTCCAATAAGAGAATGATTAAAACAATGCTAATGCCTCAAAGTGTTGATTAAGCGCCAACATGATATGACATTCACAACATTGGGGGGGATGTCTGTTTTTTAATTTTTTCTTTAACACAGCAACTTCTACCTTCCCCTAGGCTCTCCGACAAACCTCCTTAGTGGGCTGTGCTGTGGTCAAGAAGGTTTGTGTGACCGTTCATGGCGCTCTCTGCCCTCAGAGGTCACGCGTGCTCACAGCAGCTAGGGCATTGCCGTCCACAATAAAAACCAGAGGGAGCTGGGCATTTATCGCTCAACACAACTGATAATCATTTTTTCACTGCTTTGTGAGGTCACCTTTATGGCAGAGAGAGCACGGGACATGGAGCAGGGAGAGAGCTTGACACGTCAGAACCCAGAGTCCTGTTTAGAAACTGCCTTCAACCCTCTGTGTAACTTTGGACAAGCCCTTTCTCACGCTGGACCCCAAGTGCTTCATCTTTAAAACCAGGGCCTTGGAGATGACCTTGAAGGGTCCTTGTGAGCCTTGGAATGTGTGACAAGATGTGGCATGGTAGTCCTTGTTAGTTCAGTTTCATATATATTAGGATTCCTAATGGATAATGATCTTCTTTTGGGAAGGGTCTTCTCTTGCTCTCTCTCTCTCTTTTCTTTTTTTAATTCCCATAGCGCTCAACAAATGCTGACTGAAAGCATGAAAGCGTGGCTTTTCCCTCTGGTGCAGATGCCACTGAGAGTATATCACTTTATTGGCAGGTTGGATTCCAGTGTCGTCCTTGGGGGTAAGGTGAACTTGGTGTCACGGGAAGATGGAGACTGGAATACTGACCACCTAGATTTGAATCCCACCTTTAAGACCTTGAGTGCTTCTTTTTTTATACCTCCTTGAGCCTCAGTTTCCTCATTACTAGTATGATATGAGGACAGTAATGCTTACCCTCGAGTTCTGTGATGCTTAGAGATAAAAATATTCAGGTACCCAAAGTCCCTAGCACTGTGTCCTGCCCAAGGTAGACAATATTTAGTAAATAGTGGTGGTTTTGTATGAGCATCATAAATTAAAGTTGCTTTGAGGATGCAAACCATGGTGCTCCTGTCTCTGAGATATTGTCCCAGCATGAAGAGGGGTTGCCATGGGTGATACACCCATCGGGTCAAGTCAAACTTAGGGCCCAGGGCCAGCCTGCAATGCCTGTGTGGCTGCAGGAGCTAATCTCTGTGGCATCCACGTGTGTCTGCGGCATCCATGTGTGTCTGCTGCTTCCCACCAGGTCCTGCATTCATCGCTCCAAATAACTTTCTAAGGATCTCCACCTGTGTCCTTGCCAGCGAGATACAGAGCTGTGATCTCCACAAGAACTTGACTCTGGTCAAATCCATTGTGTCCTCCTCTGGTCGATGTGGGTCCTGCAACCAGAAATGAGGGTAAGGGGACTGAAATTCAGACACCCACCTTCTAGTAAATGAAGACCGGTCTACACTCTCCTCCATCTTTCTGGATTGGCGTGGAAATCAGTGTGTGTGTGTGTGTGTGTGTGAACCCTGCATACCCATGCAGAAAAAGACTCATTCCTCAGGCTGATGCCGGGTGCCACTGGGTCTGCTGAGGGAGGCGGGCTGAGTGGAGGTGGGGGGAGGGGCGGCAGAGAGGACTCTGGGAAAGGCAACCAGTTGTATGAGCAGTTTATAGGCCAAATGATATTTCTGCAACCCTAGTGATCGCTGAAAGCTGTTTGGAAGCCTGCCAAAATCCCAGTCCTGGCAGATGCAAACATCACTTATCGAAAACCTGGGAAACCAGAGAAGTTGGATCAGTCCGGAGCGTGGAGGGTTACATGAGAAGGTTGGCCTTACCCAGAAACACAGGCAGACCTCGTTTTACTGCACTTTACTTTATTGCATTTCACAGATATTGCATTTTTTTTTTCCTACAAACTGAAGGTTTGTGGTAACCCTGCGTGGAGCAAGTCTATTAGCATCATTTTTTTTTCCCAACAGTATTTATTTGCTCGCTTTGTGTCTTTGTATCACATTTGGTAACGCTCACAATATTTGCATTATTATTATATTTGTTATGGTGACCAGTGATCTTTAATGTGACTATTGCAAAAAGATTCCGACTTGCGGAAAGCTCAGTTGATAGTCATCATTTTTCAGCAGTAAACTTTTTTTAGGGTATGTACACAAATTTTTTTTTTTTAAGCCATAAAGCTATCGCACACTTAATAGACTACAGCATAGCATAAACATAACTTTTATATGCACAAGGAAACCAAAAAATTCGTGGGGCTCTCTTGAACGCGATTGTTGCTTTATTGCGGTGGTCTGGAATTGAACTTGCAGTATCTCCGAGGTCTGCCTGTACTGGGTAAGTGGGGAGCCCACAGCAGAAGGGCCACTGCCCAAGGGAGTAAAGCGTTCAGGACAACAAGCCTATGATCTGGAGAAGACAAAACTCCCATTTGACTCACGCACATGCTGCTGTAGGAAACCAAAAATCCCGGTGGGGAGAGCAGACGCTTCTCCGGTCTTCAGATATTTTAGAAAAATACTTTTCTGGACAACTTTGGGAAAAAATATAAATATTTTTTATACTGCCTTTTCAAGCACTGTGCTACGCACCGTGCAGCAGGAAATAAAAATGAGACAGTCCTGTTTTACATCCAGGCAGCGTGAAGGATGTGGAGAAAGGATGTGGGTGGGAGGTGTAGATCCACTGATGGTTTCCAGGGCTGGGGAGTTACTGAGTCTAAACTCCGGGTGGACATTTCCAGAGCTGGCATTTCAACCGGAATATTATACACTCTGTGGTTGGCCTGGGCTGGATGGATTGGTCAATGGAATAGAGTCCCACCAGGACCGGGGAAAGGAGCGCAGGCAGGGAGGAGAGCTAGCCTTAGAGCCCACCTCCACCTGGGTGGGGAAGGGCACATGCAGATGTGAGTCAGCAGTGCCAGGAAGACACCTCGCCCAAGATGCTAGCCCTGGCATCTCCGTGGTGACTCGTTGTCCATCCTTTATTCTCAAGTCTTCTGTTTGAGAGGCAACACCACTGTGGCAAGGTGGATCTATGGGCCCTGGAAGCTGACAGACAGGGCTCGAATTCCAGCTCTGTCACCTCGATTGTGTGATCTTGCGTAAGTTACATAGCTTCTCTGAGTCTTAGTATCTTTGGCTACAAAACAGAGCAAACTATACTTACTGGTTTCTGGAACACACTCCAATGCTCACAAAATGCTGACTGTAATCATTTTACAGGCAGTTTCCAGCGGGGTTAAGCTGGATTTAGATGGACTCAGGGGAAGACCCAGAGCAGAGGAGGTTGGATGTGGGCCCAGGGTCAGCATGAGAGGCTGTTGTGACTGCCGGATGCCCTGCCGACCGCTGGGGACAGAACCCTTGCATGCCCACGTCCTGAGGTCACTCACCAGGCGTGCCTCAAAGTCTGACGCCTTGGCCAGTAGGTAATGAACACTGGCCTCATAATTTCATCTCGCTTTGCCTACAAATAAAGTCCTAAATGTTTAAAAACCATCAAGGGCACTGGAGCAAGGATCTGGAAAGCAGCCCGACTCTGTAATGGGAAGCTGTTGCACCCAGAGCACGTTTCTAGGCTGTTCTGGTCTCAGTTTCTCCAGCTGTAAAATCAGGGGTTTAAACTGCATAGTTCCTAAGGTGACTTCCAGCTATAAAATGTTATCATCCTGAGGAATTTTTTTTCCCTTCCAGGATATGTGCCCACATTGTATATTTGAGATGGGTTTAGTTTTAGTGAGACAGGCTTCATTCTACACATACATAGGCGTTCTATAAATATACACACACGCATGTGTCTACACAGGCATTGAAAGGGGAAATTGTCCCCACACCTCAGCGCTTTCAATTGAGCCATCAAGTCACTCAAGGATTTATGATGGCGAGAAAAATGTGTGCGCTGTTTTCTTCTCTCCGGGGGACCATGCCAGGATGTAAGACTCAGGTTGAGATAAAGAAACAAGACTTTAATGAGTAAGTGATGGCTGTATGGAGAATGATAGAAACTCTCCTCTCTGGTTCTACATTTCCGTGGACCAGCTGGGCTTGTCCTCTTGGAGTATCTGATGGGCGTCACTAAAAGACATCCCTCTTCTCTCAGGCACAGCTGTTCTCAAAACTCTCCCGATATTTGGAATTGGTTTGACTCCCCCCAAGCCTGCATCCCCCAATACTATCTGTTTCCTTGGCTTGTCAGTTTCTTTCTCTGTCATTCATGCAACAAATGCTTCTTGGGCCCTTACAACTACATGCTCATTGTGTCCGGATATGTGCTATGTGCTGGGGCTGCAGCCATGACTGGGACAGACTCATGTTCTCCCTCTGGGCTCTAGCAGGACTGTGCTCTCTAAGATAAAGCTGGCTACCCCAAATGTCAGTGTTTTAATATTATAAAGGTTTATTCTTGGCTTCTGTAATATCAATTCAATGTTGTTGGCAGGCAGCCTTCAACACGGGCATTTGAGGACCCCAAGCTCCTTCCACCTTATGGTCCTGCCACACCAGACAGCTGCCAAAGTCCCTGACTTCCTCCTGATAGATGGATAGCGTGTGAGCCTGGAGAAGGCCCGTCCATGTCTGAATCATTTTAACTCCGAAGTCTGACTCTCTTCACTTGTGTGAACATGAGTCCACATCTGCATCCAGATTCAGGGGTGGTGGGAAGGGCAGACAGGATGGAAGGAAGGAGGGCACAGGTGTTTAGCGAACAGATGTTAAACAGGCTCTTCCCATATGAGCTTTGGGGACAATGAAAGAGGAGGGTTGGAGCACGATAGCAGATCCAGTCTTGCCCCGGGGACAGAGATGGCCTCCCAAGGGAACAAATAGGAGTTCACAGGACACACAAAGGTGGACAGTTGGAGGCTTGGAGGTACTGGTTGGGTGTCTTCAAAGGTGGCAGGGCAGGGGAAGGTGAGGACAGAGGAGTGAAGTGTGGGTCATGTGCACTGTGTCAGAGGGAGCAGTGGGAGGGGAGGAGGCTGCAGATCTTGAAGGCTCTTACAGGCCATGATAGGACATTCTGACTTGGTGCTAAAGACAAAGGAAGGTGTGGGAAACTTTTCAGCAGGGAAGTGAGCTGGTGCCACTTGGAAGGCTCACCTTAGCTGCAGGCGAGCGGGAAGCAGGCAGGTCAGTTGGGGTCTATTGTAGGTAGAGATGGTGGACCACAGCCTAAGATGCTGGAGGCAGGAAGGAGAGAAGAGGGAAGATGCAAGAAGTGGTCAATGACCTGTTGGATTTCCCTGGTCCGCGCCCTCTACCCTCCAGCTTGGATCCCGACAGCAGTCCTCTTGCCACCACTTCCTCCACTTCTACTACACACTTCAATGGTGCCACTGTGTCACCCCCTCTGTGGGTCCAGACTCTGCATTGCAGGTAACACAGTCCACTCTGGCAGGTTTCCATGGAAGTGAGATATTTACTGGTACAGAAAACGCACAGAATCACTGAGAGGACTGAAGAAACAGATTCTAGAAGGGCCTTTCTGGAGGACCTCTCAGCATCCCACTTCAGAACAGTCGGCCGAAGGAGGGGACACCTCTGCCATCATCAGGAGATGGCCACCTGGCCATCACCTCCTTAGTCACACTGCCACCCTCTACCAGCAACACACATGAGCCTGACCCCGCCTCTTCCACCTTAAAACTGCTCAGATCAAAGCCCCAGGGCAGGGGCATCCGAGCAGTAAAATCAAATCACATGTTTGCCTCCTAATGGCAACAAAAGCTGGGAAATGTAGTTTTGGGGAGTCTCTGATGGGAAGGTAGGTTTTACACAATGCAGAATAATGCAGATGCAAAGAGCGTGTTGGAAAGATTATGGGCAGCCACAAATCTTAAGAGTCTTCACCCTGTGTCTCTTACATCATTTACGGCTCCTGACAGCCACTGGAGGCTTTTCCTGCTCCCACACAGAGGAAGAAACTGACTCAGAGAGGCCAACAAGCTTGTCTAAGAGCACACAGCCTGCAGCTGGTGGAGTCTCACCTGAAGCCTGCTCTGTCTGTCACCAAAGCCTGCACTGTCCCCACTGCGAATGTGAAATTAACAGTTGTTTATTACAGGAAACTCTCCTCAATCTGACCACCCCAGCCAATTCGGTTTATTTTGCCCAGTGCCACTGGGCAGGTGGGCAGACAGACAGCAGCCACCTGTGAAGCAGGCGGTACCCTCTTGCGTGCCTGGGCTGGCCTGATCTGAGCTGTCTGCGAGATCCAGCCCTGACTTTCAGAGCTGGCCTTGTTCACACACAGCCTACCCTGCTGCTCTGGGCAACAGTGGCAGAAACACAGTCGTTAAATTTTAATTACGGATAAAAGGGGTTCATTATTCGTTGCCATTCCTCATTGTTCCTAATTATGCTCTTTGCGTGATAAAATAAAAGACTCCATTTCCCGTGCTTTGTTCTCACTAGGGGCTGATGGAGAAGAAAGGCTGCCCTGCCTCTCCCCTCGTCTGAGCTGCGCCTCTGTAACCTCCAGCCAACCGAGGAGCCAGAGGTTAAGAGGGAAGTTTCTGGGTCGGAGTAGCCTGGTTTTGAACTCTGCTCCCTAAGTTCCAGAGGTCAGGCTTTTTTTTCTTTTTTTCTTTTTTCTTTTTCTTTTTTCTTTCTTTCTTTTTTTTTTTTAACCACGTTAGGCTTGGTAATGTCATAGAACCTTCTTCTGGGGGTGATGGTGAGGATAATGTCACCTAAGATGACATTCATCAAGTGCCTGGCACAAGAGGAACATTTCAGTAAGTGCTAGCTACTTTTATTACCATTTTCAGGGTTATTATCAACTGGAGACTCACATACCAAGCTAAGAAGTCTAGACGGCTCATCTAAGCAGTGGGACATCCCTGAACGGGAAGTAGGGAGCGCCATGATGGAGGGCAGGTGCTTAGTCATTTGTCCTGTCTCTGTGCAGTAATGAAGCAACTGGAGGTGTGAGAGGAGGAACATTTGTAGTCAGTCCCCCGTTCAAAGTCACTTTAACAAGAAAAATGTGACATTTGACTTGTTTCTCTCGTTCTAGGGATGGGTTTGTCCTGAGCCCATGGTACCACGCAGCTGCTGTCATCCTTGGCAGGAAAAGGCAGGCTGGCTTTGGGGCTGCCCTAGTGGGTGAGAGCAACAGGAATGGATTGGGGGGCGTAAGCCTGCACCTTCGTGTCATGTACAGGCCTCTGCAGCACCCAGACAGGCCAAAGACTTGAACTTTCTACTTCCCTCAAAGTTAATATCCAGTCATTTCTCAGTATCTCAGTGGGAATGGTTCCAGGACCCTCCCTCAGAAACCAAAATCCCCTGATGCTCAAGCCCATTATGTGTAATGGGACAGTCGGCCCTCCGCATTCCAAGGGCCGACTGCATCTCTGCTTGTTTAATTATTCGAGGACTCTGAAATTAAATTCTCCTAAGGTTGGGAGTTTTGCATTTAGTAAATGCCCTTTTTCTGCTTGTGGAGTTTATTTGCTCCTGTAGAAAAAAAGAAAGAAATGAAACACTTAAAAAGATTATTTTTCCCATTTGACACCGAATTGAATATATTTATTTGGGTTAAAATGCGTATCTCCAGAACTGACAGAACATTCACAGGGGTGAGCACACCTCCTGCCTGGCTTGCTGTGGAAATACTAACACTGAAGGAAACCAGTTCCCCGGATTAATTCTCTTTCCAAGAGCAGTTACTGTTGAAGGAAGTGGGTGATTAGCGCCTCTGTAGTGAAGACGTTTCTTTCACATTCAGAAAGAGATGTATTAGAATTCAGCTGGTCAAGGAACAGAGGATAAAAGAAGACAAACAGTTCTTTGGATAAAATTAAGGGTTTTTTCAAAAGCCCTGCTAGTCCGAATGTTGGGATGTTACTGAAAACCAGAGGCGTGGCCAGAAGCTCCTAGCGGTCAGCGCTTACCATCCAGGGTTGGGACAAGATTGGGCCGTTACATGCTTGCTCTCCAGACTGTAGCCAGTGATTTTAGGTTCAGATGGAGATGGTTCAGCCTTTGACTCCCAGGGGTCAAGTAGTGAGTGGTCTGGCAGGTGCTTCCCTAAGACTTCAGGAGGTGGCTTTGTTCTGGGGAAGTCGCTGCTGGTCTGTGTTGGTCCTCAGCTATGTAGTGTCTGAGTCCGTCCTGGTCTGTCACACCCAAGGAACTCAGCCACATTAGCTAAAGATCCCAGAGACAGAAACAGACACAGCGGCCTTCCTGGAGACAATACCAGCTGGTTACAGAACTGGGAACTGCCTGCCTTCACTGCTGGTTTTTCTATTATACCCTGAGGATGCCTCTGGCTTCCCCAGAGGTGGCTAGGCTGAGGGACGTGGCTTCTGGGCCCCCCACACCTACTTGATCCAGAACTGCTTTCCTTTTATCTGCTTTACCTGCTGGAATTCTGTCTGAGATTTTGTTAACAATTTTTTGAAAATCATTTTCTTCACTCACATTAGGAAATGTATGCCATGAAAGTTTTCCCAATTTGGAAATACATTTATTCTTTCCAATTATAAAGATAGTAGATTATGACATGGAATATTTGAAAGACGTTGAAGAATAGGAGAAGAAAAAAAAAAGCCCAATTACCCCAGCACTGCAATGTTTTTATATCTTTCCTTCTGACTTTTTTTCTGTTTATGTTCTTATATAGTTCAGACAGTACTGTTTTGCCAGTGTTTTCATTTATGATTATTTTTGCTCTTGAGATGATTTCAAACGCATCTGTGACAAGGGTATTTTTTACTTCACTCTTGTTTTTCTTGTTATTACTTCCACTATTATTTTTATAAATTATTTCATACATAAATCTTTTGTAAATTTTGGGTTTTTTTTCTAAAGATCAAATCTCAGCAGTAGCATTATAGGTTTAAAACATCTGGCTGTTTTAAAGGCTTCTGGAGTGTCACACAAGCTTGTTTTTCAAAATACTCTGACTTGACTGATTGTCTTGTCCACAAGTCAAAAGAAGCTGTCTTTTGGAGCATACTTTCATCCGTGCTGGGTATTTTTATTTTTAAAAAATGGCAGCTGGTTTCTTTGGTTATCAGTGAATTTGGATATTTTAGTATTTGTTGTCTGGTTGTATTTCAGGTGTTCGTTCTAAAAAACAAATCTGAGACTTTGCTTTCCTAGTTAGAAAGGCCCCGCCCCCTCTGGGCTTACACGTAGGGCAGAGTTTCGTGGAGCATATGGGTGTGAGCACACACATGTGACACACACTTGAACTAGAGAAATATTTTCCAGCCTGCTGTCCATTCAGTACCTATGTGACCTTGGACAAGTCCCTGGATTTTTTTTTTTATTGAAATATAGTCAGTTACAATGTGTCCATTTCTGGTGTACAGCACAATGTCCCAGTCATACATATACACACGTATATTCATTTTCAGATTCTTTTACATTAAAGGTTATTACAAGATACTGAATATAGTTCCATGTGCTAGACAGAAGAAATTTTTTTTACTCTATTTTTGTATATTGTGGTTAACATTTGCAGATCTCAAACTCCCAAATTTATCCCTTCCCACCCTCTTTCCCCCGGTAACCATAAGATTTTTACTATGTCTGCAAGTCTGTTGTGACCTGGAGATTGTCATTCTAAGTGAAGTAAGCCAGAAAAGAGAAAGAAAAATACCATATGATATCATTCATATGTGGAATCTTAAAAAAAAAAAAAAAGAAAGAAGACACTAATGAACTCATCTGCAAAACAGAAACAGACTCGCAGACATAGGAAACAATTTGATAGTTACCGGGGTAAGGGGTGAGAAGGGATAAATTTGGGATTTCGAGATTTGCAAATATTAACTACTATATATAAAAATAGATGAAAATCAAATTTCTTCTGTATAACACAGGGACCTATATTCAATATCTTATAATAAGTTTAATGAAAATGAATATATGTATGTATATTCATGGCTGGGACATTGTGCTGTACACCAGAAATTGACACATTGTAACTGACTATACTTCAATTTAAAAAAAAAGTTGCTATCACTGCCATACAGTTTAGCACTGGGTACATCTACCTTTGCATCCATTCTTGATTGATTTAGGAAGCTAGTTTCTTCCTCTGCTCGTGAACCACTTAAGGGCAGAGCTCTCTCTCGTTGTCTCTCTTTTTTTGGTTTATGACATTATGTAAGTTTCATGCATATAACGTTATATTTTGACTTCTGTATACGCTACAGCTTGCTCCCTACTGAAAGTTTAGTTTCCATCTGTCACCATACTGCTGACTCCCTTACCCATTTCACGCTCCCCTTCACTTCCTTTCCTCTCTTGTAACCACTACTCTGTTTTCCGTATCTATGTGTCTGCTTTTGTTTGGTTTGGTTTGTTCATGTATTTTGTGGGTTTCTTGTTTTGTTTTGTTTTGTTTGTTTTTATATTCCACATGTGGCTGAAATCATATTGTATTTGTTTTTCTCCACCTGACTTATTTGACTTAATGTCATACCCTCAAGGTCTATCCATGCTGTCCCAAATGGCAAGATTTCAAATTTTTTTAAATGGCTGAGTTTCTTAGAATTATATTCCATTGTAATGTCAGGTAAATTACTGGACAAAGATAACAAACATGTCAAAAATTCCATCCTTGTCCACGTGTTTAATGGGTGTTGGAGGAGCCTGTGACTTCACTTTTAGTTTTATTTCACCAATAGGGATGTTGTTTTTCGAACCTGTTAGAAAGGATTTCCAGCTTCTTGACTTTGGGAGGCCAGAGCTGGCCAAGACAACCTCCATTTCCCTGAGGCAGTGTGTATAATTTCTAATTCAGCAAAAAGATCAATGATGGAGATATAATTTTCCCCAGGCCTTCTCATTGGCCTTCGGGTATAGAAGCTGTTCCATTATTAATAACAGTCCAGGTTCTACCCTGTGCTCCTACTTGCAGAGGGCAGGTCTTCACTAGTCCCCTCTCACTGTCTCTGGGCATCTCCAAGCATCTCACAGGTCTTCATTAATAAGTCTCTTGTAGTTTTCACAGGGTTCAAGTTCCTGCGTAGCCCTGTCAGGATGGAATCTTGCCCCTAGCCCTTGGTACTGCTGCCCTCCTGGGAACACTGATCTCCTGCTTAGAATGCTGCTGTCTCCTAGGCTTCCAAGCTGTACACCCCCGAGACACTGGGACTTATCTGAGCTTCCTCCAGCTCCCAGTGTTTCCAAGCACCCATGGACCATGCAGATGATGCTCCCATGTGCCTACCTTGGGACCACCCTGGGTCCCATCCAGCTGTCTCGTGGCCTTGCTGCTCATGAGAGCATCTCTTCACTTTCTGCCTTCAGTTCTTCTTCCCGTGTGACTGGTCAGGAGATGGGTACCATCTCTCTCTCTCTCTTTCTCTCTGTCTCTCTTTGTCTCTCCTTCCAGGTGTGATTGCACTAAGCCTGCTTGACATTGGTTCCTCAGGATCCTGCCTCCAGGTTCCTCATAGATGCTCGTTAATGTTTGAGTCCCTGCAGACAGCTCAGGCTGCATGCAGCCAAGAGCTCAGGTCTGCAGGCTTTGTGGAGTGATGCCGCTGAAAAGCTCACAGGCAAATTTCCGTAGAGATGATGAGTATCAGATAATGAGGCTCGAGGAAGGCAAGGGCCAGAGTTGAACAAGTGTACAACATTGACCTTGTGGAGGGACACGTCTCCTCCCCCCAACATTATTTTACCTGCTGAATTAACTACATGGGGGTGTGGAGCCCTGACAATTCAGACCTATCAGGGAGGATGGGGTGAGGACATTCCCAGAAGCTGGATGTCAGGGGAGAGTGCAGGCTCTTGGGTTAGAACCCACCACAGAGGGAGGGAAGAGTCTGATTCAGGAAGTCTCAGAGCCTTGGAACCTATGAGCTGGAGGGGAGCAGTGGTTCCTGGGACAGTGGGTGCCTGTCTGTTGAACTCACCCTTGAGCCATCCACCTTGTCGGTGATGTTTGTTATACAGCAGAACAAGATGTGTACAAATTAAAAAATAAATCAACAAATAAAGATGTAGCTTCAAGGGACCCAAACAGCGAGATGTGGGGTCCCCTCTAAAAGTGCAGAATACAGGGAAGGGGAGAAGGGAGTGAGACGGGAACCTGAAGACTGAAGATGGGGAGACTAGGCAGCAGGCAGGGGTCCAAGGCAGGGTGGGAGCGAGTGAGGGGTGAAGAGGGCAGGTGGGGAGGGAGACGGCCAGTGGGGAGGGCAGACCCCAGCTCCCAGATGGGTGGGAGGGATGGTGAGGGCAACCAGGAGGCAGCCTTTCTAAACTCTCCCCTGTCCCTCCCTGGATCCTCACTTCTCCCCAGGCCACCCTTACTTCTTAAATGGGGATTATTTGGTTCTACCTGTGTCAAGGGGCTGTTATGAGAATCAAATGAAATAAAGGTGAAGGTGTTTGGAAACTTTCAGGTGCTAAGCACGTGTAAAGCAAATGGGCATTAGTAAGGGATTGTAATAGGGTATCACATTTTCAGTTTAGTAGAGAAAGTGGTAGGAAATACAATTTGCTTTGAGGATGAAAGCTTTCCTTTTTCAGGTTTTCATCCAGAAACACTGGAAACGTTGATGGGATCCATGTCTCCATGCCACCATCCATGCATCCATCCATCCATTCATTCACTTGTTCAACACCTGCACGCGGCTCCCACTGAGCGACAGGCTCTGGGCTGGTTGTGAAGCTGCAGCAGAGAATGAGGCCACGTGGTGTCTGCCCCCCAAGGATCTCCTCTCAGCAGGGCAGCGGGAGACAAGAGGAGGCCGGGCCCCAGCCTAAGAGGGTATCACGGAAAGAGGGTCTCTTTCAGGCAAGATTTCAAACCCACTGAAACCCATGTGGTGCTGCACTGCGCTTTGTAAGAGCTGCTGACAGCTGTCATCAGCCCAGCCTTAGGAAGAGAGCTGTGATAATCACTGCTGAGTGACTGTAAACATCGCCTGTCCCCGAAGAGTGGAAGGATATTGAGAGTATCAGGCAACTTGTTAGCTTTTGTCTGGACTGGGGAGAGGGAAGGGAAGTCCTGTCCGGGAGAGCATTTGCTATAGTAAAAACATAAAATCAATCGTATGGTTCTAATTTAATTTTAATTCACATTTTTATACTTGGAGTTCCTTAGAAGGGCTGACATGTCGCTGTGAAAATCTATAAGGGCTGAATTGTCCTCGAATTAGAAGATTTTTAAAGGAAGTTCTTTGCCACTGGGTTGCAATTTGTTAAAACAAACAATAGCATAACCACGGGTGCAATTGGACGCCGGGATATTACTGGACTCAGCGAAAATCAAGTAATCTTTTCTCGGTTCTGTTCTCTCCCAACTAAGCTCCCCAGCAATGTCAGAACATGACAAATTGCAGGATGAATCTAAGAGCAGTGCCTTCAAAAATACAATAGTTATACAAGCCATCTATTGTTAATGAAGAATATAATGCAATTTGCCTGTCTGTAATACAATTATGCAAATCAAAGGAGGAACTATCCCGAAATCTCTTTACGTTCCGATTAAAATGAGATAATTTATCAAACAGAATATTACTGATTATGTTTATGTGTTGCACATTAATCCTGTTACAATAAGGTATCCTTCTCTCTAATGTAATGGATTTGTGCAATCTAACAGAAAATGACTTTTATACTACCCACAATTATAAAAATATTCAAAGCATATCCATCCCAGTGTAATAGCACATGTCTGCAACTGTGCAATAAACCTATTAAAACAAGCAGAGATTGTGAATGTAACCTTCATCCCAGCAAAGATGACAGTGCCTTCGATTTTATTGTGCTCATTAAATGAACAACTCCATAGGTAATAAATATTAGGAGTGAATCAGTTTAACCTTTTTTTCTTTTTCTTTTTTTTTAATCAATGGCATTAAAGTCCCCACTCCCCTCCCTATCCAGATTGAAATCATTCATAAATGAGTTACTCCTGTTCTGCTCTTGTTTTCACAGTCAGGACATTGACACAATACATCATGTCCTATGTTTCTGTGTTCATGTGTATTGGGAAACACGGATGCTTTGGAGGGAATATGACTTGCACCGCAGCTATCCAGAGGGGCACGTGAATCTCCATTCTAACATGTATGTCAGAGCCAAAAACTAATGAGGAGTATTGTCAGGAAAAACAAGAGCCCAAATAATTGGCTAAGATCTCACTTGCGCTTCTCTTGCCAAGGATAATCATTTTTGCGTTTAAACGAATCTCTTCCACCTTGAGGAGAGTCATTAGCATCTGACAGTGAGCGATAATGTGCTTAAATTTCACACCTCTTGGCCTTGTTTGCACTGTCAACATTTCCCATATGCATACCTTCACACCAGGCAGACAGGTCGACTTAAACAAATGTTTATCTTTTGTGGTAAAATTGTAAACCCCAGTGTATTGCAAGTTCTCAAATTGTTTTCCATGCCTTTAAATACCTTGAAGCTAGTTTTGCTTCAGATTATGCCTGAAGTATTATTTTTCCCGTAATGCCTGGGGTTCCCTTCCCCATTTGATTGGATTGACCTGCCAAATCCAGAAAACACAAAAACCCTGTGAAAAGTAGCAATTTTTTCACTTCTAAACAGTTGAGTGTGCACTGATATTCACATACATGAACACAAGGTACAGCGGACAAGTCCATCAGCCCTTATCTCAATTAGCCAGCATTTTTTGCAACTGTAAGAGTATTTGTTCTCTTGGAGATTTGTATGAGGAAGGAAGGGACGGAAGGAAGTAAGAAAGAAAGGGAGGAAGGAAAGGAGGAGGGGATGGAAGGAAGGGAGGAAGGAGGAAAGGAAGGAAGGATGTCATTCATTGTTTAATAAACAGTGGTTTCATAGAATCTCTTGTCACCCAGTTTTTGAATGGCTTTTCCATGGAGATTATTTAGAAGTGAAATCCTGGCTGCTAGCCACCATTCCCACAGGGCAGAATCCTTACAGTAAAGGAGAGGCAGAGTTGGAACACGGCTGGTGGTGGCTAGTGGGTATGCTGACCACTTCATGGCTGACCAATTGGTTTGGAGAGCTGTTGACTTTTCCCCTCTGCTCAAGTGTAGACTGTCCAAAGTAAAGGCATTTGATGAAGAAAGAATGCGTATCACCCTTGGGCTTTCTGGACAGACTTTCCATCCCTGATCAGGATGTGTAGCAAAGGAGCATCGTTCACTCAGTAAGATTCCCTACGCTAGAGCAAAGCTTTGACCATCAAAAATGGGGGCATTATAAATGTAGCCGTAACAGTGGGAGTGGGAAGTCTGAGGAGACAGCACATATGGAAGAGATCAATCTCCCTGCTGCTGGCCCAGAAGGAGACCACGCCTCCCTTTCAGACCCGAATGCAGTTGAGGGTGTACTTAAAGCTTGGGGTTGGAAGACGACAGCAGTGAGAGTCAGGGTTTTGATGGGTGATCTAGGCTCATCAGAGCTGTGCTGGGCTGTCTGACGGTGTTGTAGGCACTGGGACAGGGATTCCTAGACATGACGATGAGCTGGAGAGAATGGATGATTATCTTTTAGAGTCATCGAAACCGGGCTGAGAACAAACACGTGTTTGGTGGGAGATAGAATGATGACATTCTGGACAAGATGAACAATTGCAGAGAGATCATTTTTGTGTTCCATGAATGTGAGCTGAGTGCCGACTGTGTGTTGGGCAACATTTGGTAGGTATTAGCGAACAAATAAACATATCTACCTTCACGAAGATTATAATTTTAAAAAGCAAAACAGAGAGTAAATAAGTAAACCAGGTAGTATGTTATTAGGTGACAAATGCTGGATAAAAAAAAGTAGAGCAGAGTGAGAGAGATCAGTCAAGAGTGTAGGGGAGTAAGATTTGTAATTTTAAAAAGAAATTAGACTTTTGTTGTCAAACTTAGACAAAGGTTGCTTTAAATAAAGCATTTTGCCTGGCTGAGGACTCTGTTGCCGTGAGAATAGGCAACCAGTTAGCGTGTCCAGAAATAAGTGTGAATTTTGACACACAAGTCTTTTAGGGGCCTTTGTTAACTGGCAACATCCTAGAGTTTACATCTGAAATTAAAATATAATGAGAAAATCTTTTTTTCCCGTAAATTGACGTATAGTCAGTTTACAATGTTGTGCCAATTTCTGGTGTGCAGCATAATGTTTCAGTCATACATGTACATTCATACATTCATTTTCACATTCTTCTTCATTATAGGTTATTATAAGGTATTGAGTATAGTTCCCTGTGCTGTACAGTAGGACCTTGTTGTTTATCTATTTTATATACAATAGATATAATGTATCTGCAAATCTCAGACTCCCAATTTATCCTTCCTCATCCCCTCCCTGCTGGGTAACCATAAATTTGTTTTCTATGTCTGTGAGTCTGTCTCTGTTTTGTAAATAAGTTCATTTGTGTCATTTTTTAAAGACTCCACATGTAAATGATATCATGTGGTATTTTTCTTTCTCTTTCTGGCTTACTTCACTAAGAATGACAGTCTCCAGTTCCATCCATGTTGCTGCAAATGGCATTATTTTATTCTTTTTTATGGTTGAGTAGTATTCCATCATAAGAAGAAAATCTTGATTCATTTTTTACTAGTTATTCTCTTCTGCTTTGGACACTAATCAATAGTTTAAATTGGAATAAAATATCCATAATTGATTTTAGCCTGATTAGACTTAGTTAAGGCAGTTTAGCTAGGATTCTTTAGAGGGAAAACGGTTTAGGGAGCCCAGAAGAAAACATTAGAGACTGTGTATGTACATGTATGTGTTCAGTTTCTTGGTGGAATTTTCCATCTTAGCTGAGGATGTTGACTTTACCCTGTGCCCTTGAACCAGACCAATTATCCAAATATGTATATCACTGATGACCAATCACATTGGACCCAGGGTATAACCCCAAATCTGCAGTGGGCCACCCAGATCCACCCAGATCTGGGTTTGTGATGAGGGCATTCATTTCTGACATTGCTGGGAGGACTGGCAGTGCTAAAAGTCACAGCCCCTTCTGGGGGCAGCCCTCTTCAGTGGTTGGTCAGCCAATGGGGATCCTAAATGCCTGGTTCCCTTGCCTCAAGGAAGGATAGCTCTGAAAGGCCCTCTGGGCTCCAGAGCTCCCTGTGGGTCGGTTCAGGTTGGGACTCTCTGATAGTTCAACCCCTCCCTCTGCCCAACTCTGCTTCCTTCACTCCCCCGTCAGCCTCATGCCTGCAAATTGCCTTCTCAGGGTCTGTTTCCCAGGGTACTTGATCTAAGAAACTCTATTTCAGTTCTGTATGGAGAGATCAAGTGGAGAATCAGCAGTTTATAGTGGTGATGACCTTGTTCTTACACGCAATTCAATTAAATTTCCATCAATTTCCCATCTTCGGCTCTCTCTCCAGTATGCAGTTTCACTCTCTCCTTTTAAACCACATGATAGCTTCGGCTCCCTGGGTTTTAACCTCTGCTCCTACTAATTCTGGCTTTTCCTCTGCAAACCCCATCCATTCAAACCTCAGTTACCAGGACCCAAGCCTGAGGGCCTGCCTTTCCTTCTCCTCTGACCCTGAGCATCTCACTTCAGGAACTCCCTTCCCTTACAGGTCACACAGCACTCTCTTCATCCAGGCGTGAGGCTCTTGCAAGCTGGAGGAGAAAAACACTGCAAGATTAGGACACAATGACCATACAATTATGGGCTCTTCCCAACAGCAATGGGGTCATTTCCTTACAGACACTGGTCGGGTTTATGTGTACATACTGGCCATCAAAGCACAACGTCCTCTAAAGGAAAGTGCAACAATTGTGGCTTTCAATAATAATATTTTCACGATGATGGGTTTGAATTTGAACTCCTGGCTTAGAGGGTCATAACTGACTTAAAAACACACTTTGATTTTTCTGTAAACTATCCCTTTCTTGGTATAATATTACCAAGGAGGTTTGCAGGCACCATTTTTCTTGTTGTGTTATTTATTCTGAGGGAAACACCACCCCTCTGTAAGTGACTGTCGGTGCCCCTTAATAGCTCAGGAATTTTTTTTTCAGTGCCTGTCTGTCTAAAATTATCCATGGCTCCTGCACGGGTGGGTAAAGTTAGTGTCTCTAAAGAGTTATAAATCCTGTGTCCCCACTGAGCCCATTGTTTTTGGTCCAAAAGTGTATGAATTGCAGCCCCAAGATTTTTCTTTATTCTTTGTTATGAAATAGGTAACCAGATCTCGCTGAATGGAAATCCTCCTTGGAAGACTTTCTGGCATCCAGCTCCACTTTAAACTCTTGCAAACCTTATTTTGGAAAAATGGTCATTTATAATATCAACATTTCTAGCTCATGTTTTAAAGACGGTTACAGGCGTTTGGAGTAACCACATGCCAAAGCTGTCTACTTCTAATCTAACAACCCCCTAGGTTGAAACCAGAGCGAAACTTAGAGACAGGAGGCCAAGAGCTGAAAAACTCTTGGGGAATATTTTTAATCCCCAAATTCAACCAAAATTGTTTCCACTCAAAATTAATACTTGGAAACAGATTTTGAAGCCCAAATTTAGTCTCTGCCTTCAGTTTCTTGGTTTGTCGTGGAGCCAACTGTTTGAAATAAATGTATTTGAAACTGATTGAACATTAAAATGATTGTCTGTTACATCTAAAAGACAAATAACCCCAAATATTTAGAGAGATAACCCCCTTTATCCCAGAGCTCTCCTAGTCAAGGACGAAGGGTTGGACGAAGTCCACAGTGAGAAAGGGTGGTTACCAAGTGTGCGGACGCACTTCTGTTTACACGTGTGATTCCTCCGTAGCCCGACTAAGAGTCTGTTTGGTGAATGTAGTTGCAGCTCATATTTATGAAGGGAATGCGATACGCTAGAGAGCATCTTGGCCTTGGGGTTAGAAAGTCTAGGTTTAAAGCACTGCTTTATCAGTTCCAAGCTGTGTGATTGTAACAAATCATTTAGGTGCTTGGAATCTCAGTTTCTCTCTATGTAAAATGAAGCCAGCCAGCCCTGCTCTGCCCCTCTTTTAGAGCGGTTACAGGCTCAAATGAAGAAATACGTGTAAAAGTGCTTTATCACTCTTACAAATGGCTGGTGTTACTCTGTGGTTCTGTATTTTTGTTTGTTTTGTTTTGCTCTGTTTTCTTGTTTACCAATGTTTGCCATCTCAAATCAGAGTATCGAGTAGACCTTATCAGAGTCTCAAATCAGACCTTATTTAACTAGTAAGTTGCTGTGGAAAAAAGCATAGATATAAAGGAAATGGACTTGTCAAAGTTGATCTCCTAGATGGACATTAATTTGGGCATTGTGACCTGTATATCTAGAGGGACCTTTTTTTTTTTTTTTACCCCCAGAGTTTGAAAGCTGTTTCCTGGCCACTCATCACAATTGATCTGAAAAGTCCTAAATTTTAGTTATTCATTTGTTTCTGTATTCATGCACTGCACATTCTTGTTAGAATTCAGATTGTTTTTCAGAAGGTATGGAGGAAAGATTCTGAATTTCTAAGAATCTTTCAATGCCACCTCTACAGCTGGTTGCAGATAATACTGTGAGTAGCAAGGTGTTAAGGCATTATTCTAATAATATTGGTGAGAGATGATGGTGGCTTGGACCTTGGAGGTGGCAATGGGCACAGAGAGAAATGGGCAGATTTGAGATGTAATTTGGAGGCAGAATTGACAGCAGAGTTGATGGAGGACATACATGTAAGTGAGGGTTAAGGAAGAAAGAAGCAAAGGTTACTTAGAGCTCTAGCTTGAATAACTGAATGCCTGTTAAATGTCACTTACTAAAGTGCGCAAAATGGGTGGTGCAGGGTTTTTTTGGTGGGAGCAGGAAGAATGAGGAGCCCTGCTTTGGACATATTAGAGAGAGAATGCCTATGAGACAGTCCTATTGACTTGCTAAGTAAGGAGCTGCATATATGAGTTTGGAGCTCAGAGTCAGTCTCTAGGCTTGAGCATCATTTTGTGAGTCAGAAACACACACAGAGTATTGAAAGCCATGGGACTAAATGTGCTAATCTACAGAGAGAGTGCAAAAAGTGAAGCGAATATGGCCCAGAATTGAGCTGAATGCAAGTAGGTGTGTATATCATACCTAGGAAAGCTCTAGATAAACTATAGGTCAGGGGTCAAAATCTTAAAAGCCCACCAATGCCAGGCGTGTCAGATAAATGAGAGAAGAGGGCTGGCTATCAGACAATAGGGAGTAGTGAGGACTGTGGATTCCAGGGATGAGTAAGACTCATGTAAATGGGTAGCTACTATCCCACTCCTCTGGCTGATTGATGTGAAGCAGTAGGGCTAGATCCTCCTCAAAAGAAGGCAGAAATCCAGATAACTTATGGCAAACCCTTCATATATTGGCAACCAAGCCAATGGTTTCAAATACTATGTTGGCCTAACACAACACGTCAGTGGGATGGACCTGGCCCATGAGCTCCTGGTTCGCAGCCTCTGACGTAGACCAGATTTAACATTAGCTGTTTTGATGACTTTGTGGGGGAGGGGAATGGCCCAAAAGGTCTAGAACATGGAGGAATTTCTAATTGTCCTGAGATACAAAGTTGAATCACAGTCACCGACTGGCAGAGTCAGTGAGTGACTGAGGCTGAGCACGGAGCATCGCACCAGAGCTTTGTAGCTCTCTACTCATCACAATGCATAATCCTTGGGATGCAGAAAAAGCAGACTCAGTGCTTTTGTGATGAATAGTTGCCTGTAGTTTCAGTTTAAGCTGTCAAATGGTGAACATTTGGTGGAGACTATGTATAGGCAACATGTGGTTCTAGTTGGAAATGTAATTCAGGAAAAAGCCAACAGCCTAGATAGAATTTCCACAGCCACAAATTTGAAGGTTTGGGAAGGTCTCTAGATGTTTCTTTGGCGAATGCTCAGGAAGATTTCTGAATATGAAATAGAGATAAAGTGTGGCTTAATTGAACACCAGGACAAATGAAGGAATCAGGCAGGAATCTACTTGCTTCCTAACAACAGCACAAATTTCCTCTAAACTCTGTGCTCCGGTGAAAAGAATGACATTCTCTGAAAGAGGAGGCTTGTATTTGATGATGAGATGCCTGTTCATAGGTACGTAAAACTTTACTCCTCTAGGTCACAGTAGTCTTGAGACACAATTAAGGGTGTGGGTAATCAACTCAACTTGTTTTGATCCCATTGGTTCTTTATTCCCTCTTCCAAGTTCTCCAAGCATGTCACACACTGGTGCACAGACAGCTCCTCTAGTTAGCATCAGCACTCCTGTTCTTTGCTTTTCAATATGGTGGTTCCAGCCTGTGATTTAATGGCCAACACCCTTGGCAAAATGAAGAAGAATGAGCTTGCCATTGGCAAGAGGAGGCCAGTGCAAATCACTTCTGCCCATTTCACTAAGGAGAAGTTATTCTCTCAGCCACGTTTTCCTCATCTGCAAACAAAAATAATAATACAAGTTTCACCGGGACAAGATTGCCCAGTGTAGTGACTGGCATTCAGTAGGTGTTCAAACAGTTTTTCTCCTCCCATTGTCCCCTGTTCATTTTCAAATTTTAACCAAATCTCAAAGCCTTGGAATCTAAATAGTACATCTTCAAACCCTCCCTCATTTGGTCCAGGAAGCCAAGGGTAGGCTAGAGATTGACCTATGTCCTGCTCCAATATCCCAGGATTCTCTAGATGGGAATGCACATTGAGTGTGTGTGTGTGTGTGTGTTTTTTTCCTGGAAACCTTGACCCTTGCTACACTTAATAAATCAATTAGTAAGCATGGCCCATTTATTCTACAAACTTTTACTTACTTACCATATGCTCAGTGTAAGATATGATCTTGGCCCATGAGGGTCTAGCCCTCCAATGGGGAAGATCTGACTTGTAAACAAAACGTGCCATGAAGCATTGCAAATATATACTGAGTGGCAGATGTTGGAGGCAGATCACCCTCACATCTGGAAAAAATATGGCTTGCAACATTCTATGAACAGTGTCTTCCCCCCAAACTCTGCAAAAGTACTCAGCATTCTGGGCATGCAGGGCATGATGGTGTCCCTGTGTTGCCTTCAAACTTGTTGAGCACATCTTCCTTCCAGCTTGGCGAGTCCCTCTCCTCCTGTAACTACAAGGCAGGAGATTCTGGAGATCATTAGGCCCAGTCTCTCCATGGTCACCTCTGTGAATGGCATCAACCTATGGGAATCTGGTCTCAAAGTGGGACCAAGCCACCCCCGTGAGAAGGAGTCAGGGCTGGGGACATGGTACCATTTGGCGAACTGACTTTTCTCGTGATGGTTCCTGAGGGAAACACCGCTTTCCCAGCTGACAGGGCTGGGAATGAATGGCCTGCAGACTCCTGTTTTCACACAGTACATCAGGTCTAAGTGAAAGGTTTGTGCTGCTGCCAAGAGCAGAAAATGATGGCTCGGCGTCACTGTTGGAGGAGAGGATGCTTTAAAGCAGACCCTGGCTCCCAGAGAGCTTTTCAGGCTGAGACGCTCACCCAGGGCCTCCCAAGACATCTGGCCTGTGACGCCCACCCAGTGTCACTCCTTCCAGACAACTCTCAAGGCTGGGGGATGCCTCGCGTGCTTCAGACATCTGGGATGTTACTCAGATCCTTGCTTGCTACCTCTTCGTGAAGAGAAATGTGGTCTAGAAATGAAGATGAAATAAAAATACAAGCTGGTCATTTATCCAAGCAAGCATAGCATGGGCTTCTTTTTCTTTGGAGCTTCCAGAATCTTAATACAATTGACCATTGTCTGACCTGGTCATTAAACAGGTTACCCTGGCTTGTGTCATGGTGCAGCAGCCAAGGGGGCAAATGCTCAGCATTCTCTTCTGGACCAGAGCCTGCATCCTGGACTGCTCCGCTTTGCCAGGCTTGAGCTCTTCTCCAGACCTGCTGCTAGTTGTCTTGGGTTCTAGGACCCACACTTGGCCCTTGCTTTTCACTCTCCATTCTGCTAGCCCTGGTACAAGCTTTGTTTTCTTCCTTGGATGTCCTTCATCTCCAGGTCTCTTTTACTCATTGGCTGTCTTCCTTTCTAGCCTCCTCCAGTGATATTTTCCTTTCCTGACAGAGCCCCAGGATTTCCTTGTCATCTGCCTGGACTAGCTTGTTGAGGTTGCCTCATTTTTCTAGATCTTTTTCTTTCTTCCTCCTTGAGTAATATTATGGATATGTCTTTATTTCTAGGTTCAACAGACCCTAAATTAGACTACTAAGATCTTGGACAGCAACTAGGCAGGCATGTGGGAGTGGTGAGGATTGGGGCAAATTTAAGGGCACATCAACTCCAGAAATTGTTGCCTTCAGGAATACATTCCCTGTGATGCCAGTGTTTCAGATTTTCCAAAAAAAAAAAAAAAAAAAAATCAGAAATCTGAATTTTTCATTAAACTATTTTATTAAGTTAATATTTATACATGCTAAAAAACTCCTATTAGTGTTAAAGATTTATGATAAAAACATAATGCAATTCTGCTCCACTCTTCCCTACCACTATTTTTAATTTATCAATTTTCAACATTATCTGTCAACCTCTAACTTTTTTATGGTAGTTACATGAACTTCCTTTCTTATCATCATAATACTATTATGTCCTCTTTGCTGGTTAAATCAATCATCAAAATTTATATCATTATCACTGTACAAAAACCAATGGGTTAAGTAGTTTACTATGATTATACTTCCTTTTCCAAACAATTTTTATTCTTTTCTTCCTTGGTATTAGCTATTGCCTTATAATTCAATTTCAACTATTGCCTTATAATTTAATTTCTTTGATTTTCTATGTACTTTTTGAGGATAATTCTTTTCTCATTTCTCCCCAAATGTTCCAACAGCTCTCAAATACCCATCAATATTTTTATATTTTGTATTTTTTTATATTTACAGAAGTGTTGATTCCACTTTTTCTTTGAAGAACTGTATACTCTCCTGCTCCCCAATCATATGAATTACTCTTTAGCTCTGCAATAGAACTGTCATCTTGAGAACTCCCTTTGTGACTTTAAAGTTATACCCTTGTATGCTTTCTTCATTTAGTCCCTATTTTGTTTTCCTGGAGTACAGACTCCAGTAACTTTTCCAGAAAGAGTGCATGAGAAGTACATTTTTCATCCTTACTTCTCTAAAAATGCCTTTATTCTAGCTATTCACTTGAATATTTTGACGAGGCATAGAATTCCAAGTTGAAAATTCAAGATAATTTCCCTCTGAATATTGAAGGCATTGCTCCATTGTCTTTGAATTTCAGTTTCCAGCCTTCATTATGTAATTTGGTATTTTGTTTTCCTATAGACTTTTGGTATCTTCATCCAGGATATTCTGAAAGTTCAGTTATGAGTCTTGGTTATCTTACATTCATTGCGTTTTGTACCAGATGAGCCCTTTCAATTTGGAGACTAGCTCTCTTTACTTCTGGGGCATTTTCTTAATTTCTTTGATAATTTTCTTTCCTCTGGTTTATTTGTTCTGTTTTTCGAGAATTTCTATAATTTGAATACTGGACCTCTTGGACTAAATCTCAAACTTTCTTTGCTCTGTTTTCTCTTTACCTTTTTGTTCTACTCTCTGCACAATTCCCTCATCTCTATGCCAGTTTTGTACTGGCATCAGCTTGGTTAATGATCTATGTTAGTGATTTATATTTTCTAGAATCTCCTACCATAAGTGGCCCCACAGTGTTGATTTTCTACTGTGTCAACTTGGCTAGCCTGGAACTGCATTTCCCCCCAGGTCAACTTCTCAGTATGGGCTGGAGTTTTGGCTTGCAGAGAGAGAAGTTTGTGCATGATTTGGGAAGTCGACAGAAAGCAGCAGCCATCACTGCTGGAAGGCATCATGGTTAGAGCTGGTGAGTGCTGAGACACAGACAGAAGTGCCAGAAGGTTCCAACTTGTCTTCTTTCCCACTCAACATACTCTTCCCCTCCCTGATCCAGCTCTTTTCCCTAGTGCGGGCTCTGCCACAGTGACTTCAAGCCCCAGCCAGATGCTTGGCTAAAAGTTGACTGCAGCAGGGGCTATAAAGAAGAAGCGGTTTCCGTGGGCTTAGACCCAGCAACACTTCACAGCTTCACTCCAGAAGCTGATTGTGCCTGACGCCTCCAACTCGTCCCCCTGCACCTGTGCTTCATGAGGTTAGGGCTGTTTCCAGATCCTATGCTTTCCCTTTCAAGATCTTACTTCCCCAGCTCTTTCCACAATGTGTAAAGTCCAAATTCCTACAAAAATACTCTCATTCCACAGTATTCATAGTTGTTCAGCTTCTCTGTGCGAACCCTGACTAATAGACCGTTTTACGGAATTTTTCACTTTGGCTAGTCTAGGTTCAGTTTCCAGGTGTGCTTTCCTATTCTGTTTCCTTGCTGTCATTGCTGTTTCGGTACAGTGCCTGTACTGGGTTGAAGAGTGTCCCCACCAAGTTCGGGTCTACCTGGAATCTCAGAAGAGAAGCTCATTTGTAAATATCATCTTTGCAGATGTAATTAGCTAAGTTAAGATGAGCCCATATTGGATCAGAGTGGGTCCCAAATCTAACAACTGGTGTTTTTAGAAGAAGGCCACGTGAAGATGCAGAGAGAGACAAAAGGAGGAAGGCCATATTACAGCAGAGACAGAGATTTGAGTGATGCAGCTACAAACCAAGTGATACCAAGGACTGTCAGGAACCACCAGAAGCTAGGGGACTGGCATGGACCACATTCCTCCCCACAGCTGACAAAAGAACCAGCCCTACTGACATCTTGATTTCAGACTTCTGACTCCTGAACTGTGAGATAATAAATGTCTATATTTCAAACCACCCAATTTGTGATAATTTCTTGGTAGCAGCCTTGAAAAACTAATATGGTGTCTTTTCTTGTTTCAGACTATTGATTACATTTTCAAGTTTACTTTTGATTCCTTTCTTCTGTTGTGTGTGTATGTGTGTGTGTTTGGCTCTTATTTTTTGGTCTCTGATTTTTTTGGTCAGTAATTTCCTCAGATTACTGGGGATCTTTGGCTGTTCACATTTAGGAATGGGGCACTGAATGTTAGCTGGAAGCTCTCTGCATTAGAGACATGTTAGCTGGTGGGCTTCTCTGTAGAGCAGTTAAGCAGTGAGCCACCATTTTCACTGAGGGGGAACCCTTAATGTCCACCTATCAACATGGTATTTCCATGAGACCACTCAGTTTATCTCAAGAATTATCCCCAAACCTCTTACTGGTAATCATAAACAAGCTATTGGGATTTTTAAGTGGAAAGCATGGAGAGAAATTTCATTAGCCCTATGTCCCCATGTCTCCTACACCAAACTTGGCTTGTGTCTCCAAGTCTGGAGATTCTCAGATTCGATTTCCCCAAAGAGAAAGCCACAGTCCCCTTTGGAGGCCAAGGCTCTTTACAAGGAGAGGGAGTTAGTTGTCAGGTTCCTTAGGTGTCTGCAAGGAGGACATCCAACACGCCCATATACAGGTATCTAACCAATTATCCGGTTTTTGGCCTTACACCTCATGTCTTCTTTATGAGGTCTCGTGTTCAGAAGCTCTGAGCCTTTCCAAGGGTGTTCAGGACAAACTGGGTCACGATTAATGAATATACTCCTCCGCAGGTCCCCGAGGCTAGCTTCCTGCACTCAAAATCCATTGTTACTCTTCCAACTGCCTCTAAAGAGATTTCAGATTGAAATTTCTTGTCTGCTATTGTCTCTTCTCCATGTCTTTTGGCCTTTGTAGCCCGAAACCTTAAAACGTTTTCTTTTGCTGTGACTTTTAACGTGTGGGAGAGAAACCAAATATGTATGGGTCAGTTCATCATGTTAACTGAAAGTACCCTTTCAATTTTCAAACAATAGCTCACATCTTTAAATCAAAATGCAACTCAAACAAAGAACAGTTAGGGCCCTATTTGGCCTGTCGACATTTTGGTCTCTGCCAAGGGCTTTCTTTGGAGACAAAAGCAGAGACAGCGGTCTAAAGCTGCCATGGCAAAGACAACTGGAGTTGCCAACATCAGTAAAGCCCTGGAAGGAGGGGCTGATGTGCCAGTCTGCAGGAGAAAGAGGGAAGATGGGTGCGTCTCTGTCCAGGACCTGACACCAGCAGACCTAGGACTTAACCTGCCAAGAAAGTGAGGGAGTTCTGGGCCCAGGAGTGCTGGACAGGCCTCTTGGCAAGAGGTTTTACAGGGCTGTATCAGTTGTCTATTTCTGTATTACAAATTATTCCAAAATTTAGTAACTTAAAGCAACAACCATGAATTATCTCAGAGTCTGTGGGCCAGGAATTCAGAAGCAATTTAGTTGAGTGGCTCTGGCTCAAACCAGCAATCACCCAGGGCTGTGGTCATCAGAAGGCTTTCTTGGGGGAGTTGGAGGGTCCACTTCCCAGCACATTCGCAAGGCTGCTTGTGTGAGAAATGAGCTCCTCTCTGGCTGTTGGCTGGAGGCCTCAGTTTCTCACCTGTGAGCCTGTCTCTGTGATGTGACAGCCGGTTTCTTCGTGATGATCCAGGAAAGCAAGCAGGAGCCGCAGTAACTTTTATGACCTAGTCTCCAAAGTCAAACATCGTCACTTCTGATTTATTTGTTAGAAATGAGTCACTAAGTTCAGATTATTCACGAGGAAGGAAATTAGACTCCACTTTTGAAGGAAGGAAAACAGAAAAGAATTTGTGTACATTTCAAAACTACCACACGGGCCTATTTCTATACCTTTTCTTTTTAAACGTCTTCTCTTTCCCACACTCACTTTAAATTGATGGGATATGTGTTTTCTGCTTAGAAGTCATCATTAACTTTAAGAGATGGAAACAAACTCATGGTAAGCAGATTTTCTTATTTAATCGTTACACAGCAATCCCTTCAAAACTCCCAGTGGGGGGTCCTGTCCTCGTTCACAAAGCTCATTTGTTCCTTTGACAAGAATGTTTTGAATGCATGGGATATTTCAGGCTCTGTGCTGGGTGCTGGAGTACAGGGCTGAACAAGACCTTGTGTCTGAGCTCATCTATGTCATGTTCTCACAGGGTTTCCATTCTTGGGGTGGGCGGGGTCCTGGGGGCACTTCAAGACATGTGCCCAAGATCCGGCAGCCGATAAGCCACCAGTACTGCCCTCTTCAAAAGAGGAGTCATGGAGGCAAGGACTGAGGGAAAGGGGGTAAGGAGAAAGGGGCTTCTTGCTTGCCCAGCACTGCTAAGAGCCAAGGAGAGGAGGTAGAGATGGGAGGAGAATCTGCAGCCAGGAAGGAGGCTGTGCATCTCTCTGAGTGCCCACTGGGTTGAGGCTCCCTGAAGCAGAGAGACCAGGGCCCTGACTCCACTGCCTTCAGTCCAAGGAGCCAGCAGTCTGGGTGTCCTGGGAGGGAGCAACTGCCAGATGTCTGAGGACAAGGGTGTCCTTCCGCCTTCCCCACACCACCTGTGCAGACAGCTGTCCCTTCTGCCTCCCCTGGGACTTGGCCTGGCCTTTTTCTAGCTGCTACATTGAAGGACTAAGCATCCTATGACCTGGGGTGTCAGACAACAACCCAAGGTCAGTCCAGATGCTAACACGCACAGATATTCCGGGAGAAGCTCATGACATCATGACATGTTTGGAAAGAAAACCTGCATTGTATCAGGGCTTCAGAACTTGGACTCAAGCAGAAGGGAGCGGTTTTGAAAGCCAGAAGTGGAAGGGAGGAAGGACACTTGAATTTCCAGATGGGGTGGGCTAATTCTGGAGCTGCTGGAGCCTGGGTGGCTGTCGGGAGCTTTTCTGCTCTGATGCGGTTGTAATTACAGCGTCTGAAAGCTTGCGTGACATTGCTAATTTTAGAGAAAATGGGACACTGATATCTGTACGAACAGTCGGGCTCAGGTTGCTGATTAGGGCTCCCACGTATCGCGGAATCAAACCCAGAAATAGTATAGGCATTAGGAAATATCATTAGAAGAATGTTTGTAACGATGGAAATGAAAAATGTAAATGCCAACCCTTTAGAGAGGTTTAAAGAGATTAATTGGAATAAAACAACTGGAAGTCAAATTGGTTATGGAACTGTGCTTCAAAATGATGAATTCTATTTGAAGTCTGTTTTTCTTTGGCACATTCTTTTTTGGTTAAAATGTAAAAATAAATTAGTAAAACATAGCTGTGTAAGTGAGCTTCTCAAATCCGTGAGGGACTATATAATATGTGATACGCTGACCAAGTATTTCCCGTTTGGTATAGGAAAACAAATTTTAAAAAGAGAAAGAAAGCTGTAATTGGAAGAGTGAAGGGTAGACATAGAGGTAAACTTGTGGGCAGAAAGTGAAAGACAGGAATTTGTTATCAAAGATCAACTGGAGATACTTTCATTTGGAAACAGGAACAATGGAATGGTTTTAAGACCACAACTAGGAATAGTCTAAACCGGAATAGGGCAAAGAGACCAAAAAGATGAAATGCCATAGTTGGAAATAGGAAGTGAACAATGTTTGGACACACAGTGAATAATGCAAAGATTTATTTGCTTGTTTTGACTAAGACAGAGAACAATTCGCATGCAAAGCGCTGAAATTAATCATTATTCTTAAGCATAATAGCCTGAAACAAATCTGACAAAAAAAAATGTGTGACATCACATAGAAGCAGGCTAAAATCGTATCAAGTTCTCTGACACTTTATTGTTTTTTTATAGTTTTATAGTCTTTTTTCGTTTTTATAGTTTTATAGTTTATACACTTAACTTCCAAAAGGGCTGAAAAAAATATGAACTTTGAAGCCAAACAGAGCCGGGTTTGCTCTGTGTGACTGTGCACACTTTGCAGAGGAACCGTGAGCCTGGTTCCTCTGAGTAAATTAGTAATAGTGTTAACCTTTCAGGATTGCCATGATTAATGAGGCCACGTGCGCAAAGCATCTTGGCACACATCACACCCCTGCGAGCGCCTCTTCCTTCCCTTTAGTTGAACAGAAACTATTTAGAGAAGGGAATCTGCCACGTGCTGTGTTGCCATCACCTTAACCACCTGGACCACAAGCCTCACCTCTGACCTCTAAGGTTGACGCCTCGAGTATGGTCCTCAAGGATCGCAGTTTCCCTGAATGGTCTGTGGACTCAGGAAAATTTTACGTGGAATCCTGAAAAAATGTTTTGGGTTCCATGCAGAATGTATTAAAGGGAAATCATTGAAGCAGTTAGGCTAAAATAGAAGTATGTGTTTAATACCTGTGATTCTTAGACAATAAATCAAAGTCACTGATTAGGTCATATTAATCATATTTTAGGGAGAGGGCATAGCTCAAGTGGTAGAGCACACGCTTAGTGTGCACGAGGTCCTAAGTTCAATTCCCAGCACCTCCTCTAAAAATAAATAAACTTAACTACTTTCCCCAGCCAAAAAATATTAATTAGTCATATTTTATAAAATATTTGCAGACAGCCTGGCTCCAGGCCTTGCTAGCTGTGTGACCTTGGGAAAGTCACTTACTCTCTTCTCTTACTCTCTGTTTTCTCAGCTCTAAAACGGGAATCATAATAGTACCCACCACGAGACGATGTATTGAAGACTGCCTAGTGGAGTGCCTGGCGCAGATCAGGCACTTAATCAATACCAGATCAAGTTAAACAATGAAACAAGTGAACAAATAAAATCCTCATCCCTCTTTAAGTGTAAAGGGTGAGCAGGGTCTGTGCCTGAAACTCCTGGCACTTTGGTGACTGCTGGCTCTCAGCCCTGGCCATATAATTAATCACAGCACAGTGCACTCTCGATTATCTGCACTAGTGAAGGGCAGAGGCGTGGATAATACAAAACAAGGGGCAATCAAAAAGTCATTTATAACTTTGGCTTTGGAATCAAGTCAGAGAAAGACACACACCATGCACGCATGTGCGGGCACACGCGCACACACACGCACACTCACACACACACACACACACACACACACATTTTCTCTCCTGGCAAAGGCTTCCCAGTTGAAATTGCTGTCAGCCCCTGGAGGCTTTCTAGGGACAGATTGTAGGGGAAGCCACATTTGGCACTTAACAGAGGAGATCAAGGATATATAAAGCACTTTGAAGATATTTTAAAATATACAGTATATACGAATGTAAGTGTTATTACTGTTATTAGTAAGAGGCGACTTGCAGATTTTTGACAGTTGACCAAAGGCATAAATCAGAATCCAGGAGGCAGGGTGTTGTCATTCATGACTACCTGTGACAAACCGCATGCTGTCAGCTGCCCCACACCACCCAAATGACATAAAATTTTGAGCTGATTGAAGACAGAATATGATTCACTCTTCTAATCCTCAGAAGCATTTAACAGATTGCTGTCACATCCTAAGAGTTCAGAAAGCATTCAAAGTGCAAATTGATGTCTTTTAGGGAGATATCTGTTGCAGCAAGTGTTGCCTGTAAACCTGAGAGGGATCCTTCAGAGAATGCTCAGAACAGCCCCACTCATCTGGGCTGGTTTTCAGCTTTACCTTCTTAAGGCTCATGGCGCCTTCTGGAGAGGTTCCTCTAGTTCTTTTGCTGAAATACTTGTCAGAGATGGTGAGGATGGAATGGGTTAGAGACCAAGAAGGGGATGGAGAAAGACGTCTCACAGCTGTAACGTTAAAGAATGTTCAGACTCTCCCAGGCTAATTTCCCACATCTCATCAAAACGTCATTCATCTCCTGCGGGTCAAGTCTTGTGCTCAATACCAGGAGGACAGACAGGCGCCCATTGTGTTACAGTTGCTCACACATCTGTCTCACCTCCTGCGCTCAGCCCTTCCGGGGCAAGAACTGCGAGCCGTCCATCCCTAGCACTCAGTACTGTACTTAACACTGCACTCAGTACTCGATGAATGAAAGGATAAAGAAATGAATGAATGAGGGAGGGAGATTTAGGGTCTTTCTCAAGGCACCCAGTGCAAGGTGACATGTCAGTAAATGTTTGCAAAGCCATTCACTCAGTGCTGTTATCAGAGGATGCTGAGGGGAAGTCTTCATTGCTTTGTGGGGGCTGCACAAGGCTCACAGAGGAGAAAATGCACGATGAGGGGCTTGCAAAAAGCTGGGGTTTAGCCAGGCAAAGGAAGAAGAGGAAGGCTTCCCAGAAAGGAGGCACAGCCGGTGCTGATGTGGGGTGTGTTGAGGTAGATCTTTAGAGGAGGATTAGGAGTAGAGGGTGGGAGGTTAAGCAGGAACCAGAGAGCCATTTAGCCCCTGATTCTTACCTATGTATCACCGTAGATTCCTTTATTAAAGGCTGGTTGCTCAAACATGTTTTCCTGCTCCTCTCCTAAGTTTTACATAACTAATCTTTTCAAGGACAGTCTTTTATGCCTTTCCTTTTTTTTTTTTTTGCTGTGCCAACCAGAACAGGTCAGGGCAAGGAGCACAGTCAAGTTGTTTGGCTGGACTCCTGGCTCCCCTCAGGAGTGGGTCATCTATACCTCGGGCTGTGCTTTTTTAGCTACCAGTTTGACAAGATTTTGACTATCAGCTTATGCCCTTTGTCTCTTTCTCTCACTCACTCATCCATCCAACCGTCCAACCATCCATCCATGCACCCATCCATCTATGCACCCATAAGAACAGCAGTCACACAGATTACCTATTAAAAATATATATATGTTCATTAGTCAGTAGAGAAGATAGCAAAGCTGGGGTCTCCTAAGATATGACTTGCACTGGGCTCCTGTAAAGGTTTAACTGATCGATTTCTGCTCTTTCCTTGATTTTTATTCCCCCCGCCCACCTCTTTGAATAAATAAAGATGTTGACATCAGGTCGGTCTTCTATGAGCCCACTCGTCGATGCCAGATACCCAAACGTTTCATTCAGAGATGTCATCTTCCTGGGCAACCACCAGGGTGGGAGAGAGGAAGAGGGCGTGCAGGAAGTTGAACCCTTCTGTTTATCGGAGACCTGCCTGACATCTGAGGCGTCCCCCGTCTCGCCGTTGGGGTCTTGAGGCTTTCTTAATATCCGCCCTCGAAACTAAATATTTAACGCTGGGCATTCAGAGGCCGGGAGGGAGGGAGTGGCGAGGTCCACGGCTGTGTTGGAGGGTTTGCCTCCCACAATGGGAGGGATTGGAATAGAAAAGACTCAGGCACGACATAAATATTTCCTATTATGGAGAAACTAAAGTCACAATGGAATCTGTCATGCTTGTGATATGAGAGATGGACAATATTTCGGGGCTGCTGCCATGCTGGCACCTGAATGGAGTTTATATTTTGTTTATGGAGCTGAAGCCGAAGCCTTTTATTTTTTTTGGCCCAGCCTGTGTAATTCTTCTTCATGGGAGCTCGAAATGGCCGCGGAGCAGCTCAATATTCCATTTATTTTATTTATAAAAGAAATTCAAAGGCTGAAAAGATGAAGTAATTGACTTACTGGGATGACAGTTAAACCCACTAAATTTAATCTTATCCTCTCAAGTACAACATATCGCGCTTACAAATTATCGCCAGGCACCAGGCAGCCCCGCGCTCCTCACCTAATGCAAATGGCAGGAGGCCTCTGTTATTGTATTATCTGACTTTACTATCAGCATTAATCCGGCTTAGCTCACTTAATGATGCCACTTGTGGCACGCTGAAGGCAGCGGAGAAGTCTATAAACTACTTCCATTAAAATGCAAATCGGGCCCCGCCGAGAAAATAAGTGACACAAAAAAGTGGGAGAATTGGGCCCTGCGCAGCCGGGCCGCCGGCGCCCGCGTGATCCGAGGATAATGACTGATGCTGCGATTATCCGGGACCGCGGCGTCCCTGAGAAAGGGAGCCAGCCTTGCACGCAGCGCCACAAAAGTGCTCCAACAAGCTGGGCCGTTTAATTTCTGAAGAGATTTCTATTTTTTTGTTGTCAGGAAATGAACAAATACTTATCAATGTAGAAATTGCTATCTCCCATCTCGCTGCCAGGTTTTTTATCCTGATATTATTTCACCCCGTAAGACAGGAAATGAAAATCTTCTCTGCATTTCTCATCGCCCCTGTATCTTCAAATCCGCGGCTCCCAGACTTGCCTGCCCGGTTCGGTCTCCCCCTCCCCGGTAAACAGAAGAGAAAACTTTTGTGGGCTAAGGATGGAGAAATTCCAAGGCAAGGATTTTCCAGCCCTGACTTGGATTTCAAGGACAGCAGGAAGCTCCCTTCTGTCCGGGGCAGGGAGAGAGGCTGGGCTGGGGGAGGGCTGGGAACCGTGGCGCTCGACGGTAACATCTGTTTTACTTAAGCAGCCTGACTCAGTTTTGGGATGAAAAAGTACTCCCTTTCAGCATGAGGAATTGTGGGCCCTGGGTCTTGTATTGATGCAGGACAAGGCCTCATAAAACACAAGCAGGTGATTTCATTTCATATTTTGATTCCTGTGTTTAAGCAGTTTCTCTCAAGTTCTCCTGTGTCAGCTCAGGGATCGTGGCATCTCCACTCTGATGTGGGAAGGAATGCAAGGGCCAGCCCGGCTTGGTCCCCCTCCACTCTTGAGGGTGGCGGCGGAGCCCAAGGGTGATGTGTTTCTCACAGTCTCCCAGCAGCTGGCCAATCCTCGGTGGTCAGGCTCTCACATCGGCCAGGATTTATGGTCCTCGCAGAGGGATCGATGCTACATTTTAAATATTACAATGCTTTTGATCGAGACAATATTACAACAGAAACATTTTATCCTGTCATGGGACCCAATTAAAATTGATTTCGGCCCTCTCATTGGTGGAATCCCTGCCACTCTGTGGTTGCTACATTGGAGGGCATGAGTGAGCTCACGGGGCTGGCTGGTCCTGCCTGGGAGGCCTGGGGACTGAAGAGTACGGATGCAGTTTGTGAGGGATTCAGGGGACCCTGGGAAGGCTGTGGAAACTGGCTCTTGACCCAGGGGCCTTCTTTGGGGGGCCTCCTTCTCAGCCCCACTCACTCTTTCTGGATGAGAAATAATCTCAGGGGAAAGCAGGCTTGAGTGGGGAGAAGCAAGAGCCTGGCTGTGTGGGAGAGGCTGAGGTTACAGTGAAGCCTTTGGACAGGGCCACAGAGCATCCTTCATGCATTCTTCCATCTTCTCTACACGTCCACTATGTGTTTCCATGTTTCCTTGTAACGGCCCATGCCTGCGTCTGCTTCCTTTCCTTGATGGACAAGGTCCTTCCCGAGGGCAGGAGCTGTTTCTGTTTGTTTTCTTAGGCGCTGGCCTCTGCAGTGGATGTGCCCAGGGAGGGTTTGTTGAATGACTAAAAGAACGAAGGGAGGATCAGTGTTACTCTTTTACACCCATCCCTGCCTACACTCAAGAATTGCCTATGAGCAGATGAAGCACATCCATGGATTGCCCTCACACAGCAAGAAAGATCCTCTCAGGCTTTCTTGGTCTACTTGAATTTTTTCTAGCCCCACAGAATGCAAGGATGGAGTCACACCTAAGTTTGTTCCCTGGTTTCTTCACTTCATAGCCGTGTATCTCGAGAGTTTCTGAATTGTTCCAAGCCTCTGCTTTCTCATCCCTTAATTGGGAAAGGGAACATCTGCCGCATCACACTGCCGAGAGCCTGCTAAGATGCTGTGTGTTCATGGTTCTCAGAGGAAGCATCAAAGGTGACGCTTCTTCTGCGAGCTGGGTGCAGTGTGTGTAGTAACAGTGGGTCATTGGCTGCCTGCTATCAATTCATAAGAGAAAAAATTAATGCAAATCATTTCAATTTAAAATTCTAGATTGCATAGATTTTTTTTTCTTCTCTTAAAACGTTGGCACGTGTCTTTTGTAAGCAGTTCCAGTGTAATGGAATTTGAATGTATCCAAATTTCATGGTGTTGACCTGATTATCATTATTCCGCAGGTATTTTTAGCATGCTCACCCTGTGCCAGGCACTGAGCTGGGTGATGGGATACAGCAAGAAAGAGAAGATCAGGGTACCCATGGAGTTTCTATTCTAGGGGACAGACAGAAAGAAAGAAAGAAAGAGAGAGAGAGAAAAAGAAAGAAAAAGAAAGAAAGAAAGAAAGAAAGAAAGAAAGAGGCAAATAAATTGCAAATTGTGACAAATGTCATGAAAGAAATGGAGAGGGTGATGTGATGGGGAACAGTCCATCAAAAATACTATTATTTCTGGATAACTGACCTTCTGAGCAAACGTGAGAGCAGGCGTGTGTGTGACACCTGGCCAGCACCTAAAACAGCTGGTTCCAGTTATCTATTGCTGAGTAACAAAGCACCCCCAAACTTAATGGAATCAAAGATCAACAACATTTATTTTGCTCACAGATCAACAGTTTGGGCGGGGCTCAGTGAGGATGGCTCCTCTACTCAGCATGGGCTGAGGGGATCAAAGGCTGGGCTGGGCCACCTGGAAGCTCTCCCATTTGCACGTGCGTGCGGAGGCTCCCGCAGGCTGTCAGCTGGGACCTCAGCTGGGGCTGGGGCTGGGGCTGCACATGGCCTTTTCACAGGGCTGCTTGGCTTCTTCAGTCTGGGGACTGGGTTCCCAGGGCAGGCATCCTAAGAGAAGGAATCCAGTAGAAAGCTGTAGTGCTTCTTATGACCCAGCCCTTGAAGTCCCACTCTGTCACTTTGCTGCATTCTGTTGATTAGAGGTTAGTCCTTGAGGTAGACCCATATTCAGTGGCATAGAAATAGATCCTGTCTTTTCATAGGAGGGGTGTCAAGACATTGGTGGACATATTTCTAAATCAGCCATCTCCTCTTTGGAAGAGGTATGAAGCATGAGTTGGGAAGATGCTCTTAAATGCACTGTAACACCCTTTCCCCTCCCAACAGGCTTTCCTCCTTCTGATCTTTCTAGTCCTGCCACCCTACCTCGGCCAGGAAGGGTTTAAATCTTCCTCTGATTGATTGTTTTTTGTTTTGTGACCCTCTCCTCTCCTTATCCAGTCAAAACCCTAGTGTATCTGGCCTCAGCCTCCTTCTCTACTTTATTTCCTAAACCAATGAGCAGAGGCTGAATCTAAGGATGTGACCACTCAGCTGGGTTGGGGCAGTTATTTTTACCTGAATGAGTCGCATCGTGTGTTTTTTGGCTGATACTTTCTCTGTCAGGTTCCTCCCCAACACCGGAAATCTGTTTACTCATTCTTCGAATCTCAGCCCAATTCTGCCTCTTTAGAAGGTCTTCCTGGACCAAACCTGGTGAACAATTGGGATAGCAGCATTTATTGAGTCCCCTCTGTATGTTAGCAAGTTCATCGCAAGCTTTGCATTTATTTTCCATTAATCCTCCCAGTAACGTTGCAAGTTACTGTTGGTTCATTTAGCAGATGAGGAAGTAATGGCAACCCAGGCTACCCAGCTAGTATGAGGTGCATTGAGGGTACAAATTGTCTAACTGCCCTGAGTTCAAGATCTTCCTACTATGATATCTACAAATATCTCTACAAGGTAGAGAGTGACATGTAGATAAGTCATAAAGGAGAAGTCCCAGGTGGTTCAGAGGTGAGTGATGTCTCTCCCTCTCCAGGAAGGAGCTAGTTGGGAACTCCCTGGTCAACGATACGGTCACTATAGCAAAAAACAGATCTATTCTAGATTGAAAGTTTTTGTTCATCTTTAGCTACCTGAGGCTCAAGGCCAGCCACACTTTTCAGAATTATTAGCATGATTTCTTTGGCCTCCCAGTTACCTACAGGGAAGTCATGCCTTAAGGCCTGAGAGCGTTGAGGGGGAGAGAGATTAACAGATTAGGATTTAGGCAGCCTGGCTGTTTGTTCCACCTCTGCAATTTTGAAATAAAGTTTTGTAGGGCTGGATAAAAGCATATGGTCACAAATTCTCCCCTTTCCTGTGTAGATGCCCGTTTCCAATGGGTCTTTGATGTTTCCCACATAAAAAAAGGAGGGGGCTTGAATATAGACTGACCTTGTGACTTGCTTTGACCAATAGGAAGCAGTGACATGATGGAAATTTTGAGACTAGGACTTAAGAGATCCTGAAGCATCTGCTTCTGCTTCTTATGACCCTACTGCAGTCTGCCATGCCAGGAAGAAGCAAGAGCAAGCAGAGAGAGACGCCCAGCCATCTCTGCTTCCTCAACTGTCCTGGCTGCGCCCAGCCCCCATCTGACTGCTGCTGTGGGGAAGCGAACTGCCCAGCCAACCCACAGAACCTTGGGGAAAGGTAAATTGTTAGTTTCAGTCACTAGGTTTTGATGTGACTGGTTGCACAGCAACAGGTAACTGATACCCATGGGCGAGCGTCCACCAGGGAAAGGGAATTTGAAGATCTTTTGGAAAAAAGGCTTAGAAAGGGTCTTTGGCTATAGGGATTGAATAGAATGGGATGAGACAGAGAAGGCTCATTATTGCTAGGAAGTTAATAAAGTTGGAAGAAAACAGGCACATGAAAAATGCTTAGGCCAAGGGTTAGCAACCAAGCACTGATTGAAATGAGAATCAGAGCATCAGAAAATTCCAGGGCTGGGAGGACTCCCCAGAACCATGCGATCCAGGGGATGACAAATGGGTTTCATCATTCATCAACTCCAGTTGATTAGTACTGGCTGCCTGGAATGCTGGGTTGAGAATTCTGAGGCTTTGTCTGTTTTCAACAGAAAAGAGGGCTGTGATCGACTAGTAATGCCTGGGTGAGTACAGGTCGTACTCCAGGTGCTCTACTGTGCAAAGCTCTTTCCTGCCTCCACACCCTTCCCCATCCTGCACGGTCTACCTCACCTCCAATCCATGGTTTTTCTAGCTGGCCCATCCTTCAAGATTCATCTTTAATACCCCTTCCTTGGAGAGTCCTTCCCTGCCTAAAGTCGACCCCTCCCAGTTAATGTCTCTTCATTGCTCTTGTCATAATGTGTCATTACATATTTCTGTGTGTGTGTGTGTGTGTGTGTGCGTTTAATTATCCTCCCTCACCCCCTCTTACAATACATTTTTGTAACAGCACACTTCCTGAGGGCAGGGCCGTGTCTGTTTTTTTTCCCAGCTGTTTTCCTGGCACCTGGCACAGTACTGGGGCACAGTGGGTGCTCAGGACTATTTGTTGAAATGGTGATTGAGAAGTGATACAGATACCAAGTGTGGACAGCCTACATTGATGGAATTTCCTCCTCCACCATGGAGTGGTTAGGCCACACCACTTACTTACATGGTCTGTCAAACTGCAAACTTCTAGTCCAGTGCTCCTTCCAAACCACCAGGTGTACGATGCTGGGAATGTAAGAGATTATAAGCTGCAGGAGGAAAGGGGCTGAGTCTGTGCCATGAGACTGAGATTGTGCTGGTGCAATTCAAACTCATAATCAAGTTAGTGATGTGGAAAAATAGTGATCAATTTACATAAAAATAGTGCTTTTGAAATTTGTGGCTTTAAGCTGATATTTGGCCAGGCTGGGATAGAAGCCATTGGGTGGTACCAAGTTGTGGATAGGAGCAGGCTGTTCTTTCTTGGGCTTTGTCTCTGTCCCCATCAAAGTGACACATTTTGTATGTTCTGGAGTTAAACTGATGTGTGGTTGTAGCACCCTCTATCCCAAAGGGGAACATATTAAATATAATAAGAAATTTTCAAGGCACCAAAAATCTTTTAGACATTAACATTTTGTAAATAAGAAAATTAATAAATGAAAACTAAAGACAAGGAAAGACACTTTGTCTCATTCTCAAAATTAGAAACAATGAAAATAAATTAATTGACATGCCTAAAGCAATCACCCTATTTGACATAGGAAACCTGTGTTCACCTGGATCTTCTATGGAGAGCAGACACATCTCATTCTTTGCAAAACCTTGTCTTGTGAGGAATGACCAGTGTTTCCCTGAGGTGAGTCACCTGCTCATTGGGCTACAGAACTGGTCAAAGAAAGCAACCCCCGCTCGCATGTAAATTGAACACATTTTACGACATTGGGCAAATTTTATGGCAGCTGGATTGACAATGACCATTTGTGGGCTTTAAGTAGTGGTAGGACACATTAAAATAATTTTATCTTTTCTCAGTTAAAAACCTTTCTTCTCTCTTGAGGATAAGTGTTCTCTCTTCAGCCCTACCTTCTCAGACAGGGGTTGGCAAATTTTTCTGTAAGCGTCTGATTGTTTAATATTTCAAGCTTTGCCGGCCACAAGATCAGTGTTGGCACCTCTTTTCCGTAGAGGTGTCAGCGCAGGAAAAGACAGCATGCAGAGGAATGGGTGTAGCTGTGTTTGGATGAACCCTTTATTTACAAACACAGGCAAACTGGATTTGGTCTGCAGGCTGTCCTTTGTCAATACCTGCTTTATCAAAAGGGAGTCGAGCCATCCTTCTTTTTTCAGCTCTGAAAGATGAATATTTCAGTTGCTGATTTCCAAAAACTGCCTCTAGCTTCCTAATATGTATTGAATACAAGCGGCAAAGATGAGCTGAGTTTCTGTGATTTTTCAAGTTATTAAAACAAAAAGACTAAGTTGATCGTGCCTCTAAAATGGAGGAACGGTGTCTAATTTAAGAAACTGTTTGAAAAAATTCAAACGATGAATACTTTTCAAATTCTACTTCTATGCAGCAACCATCCTGCATTGGAAATTTTCAAGTAGAATAGCTATTATTTCCCACTGATGAAGCACAACTGGGCTGCAGATATTTGCATTTCTTTTTTTTTTTCACACAATATACACCAGTACGCTAACCTCTGATTCTTCTTACTAAATTCCATTTAATTTGTCATTAATTAGTAAATTGTTATGTGAAATGCTGCAAAGCATCTTGGGTGAAACAGCCCATCTGATGATTATTCTTCTGGAAGCTATCTGAAATTGTTACTACTGAGCAATTTCCATGAAAATAGAAGGGTCTTTGGAGCTGTTCTTTTAAAATAAGAATAAAACGAACCAAGTGGGGGAGGACAAATAAAGGCAATAATAAATCAAGGACAAAAGACAGGAAACTAGTCCCTAAAAAAGTACCTGGGAAGAGACTGTATTAGCTTCCTTTTGCAAAGAGTAGCTGCTTCTTGACTTTCCTTTGAAGGTGAAGTAAAAACAGTACAAGCAAAAAACAGGTCCGAAAGTAAATCTACCCAACTCCAGCCTGCAGCTGCCTGAAGAATTGTCCTGCCTCTGAAAGCCTCTACTGAGGTGGGGGTGGGGGAGTCTCAGCAGAGTGTAGGCAAGTTCAAGTTCCTTCCTTTTCTCTGTTACATCCATCATATTATGTATTTGCATTATTTTGCCAATTTTCACTGCTATCATTGCTTACCTTTCTTTCTTTCCTTCCTTCCTGTCCTTCCTTCCTGTTCTTTTTCTTCTTTCTTTCTTTCTTTCTTTCTTTCTTTCTTTCTTTCTTTCTTTCTTTCTTTCTTTCTTTCTTTCTTTCTTTCTTTCTTTCTTTCTTTCTTTCTTTCTTTCTTCTTTCTTTCTTTCTTTCTTTCTTTCTTTCTTTCTTTCTTTCTTTCTTTCTTTCTTTCTTTCTTTCTTTCTTTCTTTCTTTCTTTCTTTCTTTCTTTCCTTTCTCTCTCTTTCTTCTCTCTCTCTCTCTCTGTCTCTGTCTCTGTCTCTCTCTCTCCCCACCCCCTCTGTCTGTCTGTCTGTCTGTCTGTCTGTCTGTCTCTCTCTCTCTCTCTCTCTCTCTCTCTCTCGGCTTGCTTGCTTGCTTCCCTGTATTTCCTTCTCTCCTTTTCTCTCACTTAAAGCCCAGCTGAACACATCCTCCGGATGGACAGGATTTTGCCTTCAAGTTGTTTCCAGTGTTTAATTCCTCCTACTGCCACCTCCATAACCAAGTCCAAATGAAAGGGAGCCTCTTTGACCCTCTGCCCTCCCTTTCCTGCCTTCTCTTCTCCTGGGTTTCAATGGTTGATTGAACGGTGTGTTAGGTTCACTGAACTTGGTCTTGGCTTCAGTTCCACTCAGAGACAATGTCAGCTTCCAGGCCAATTTCCATATGAAAGCAGCTGAGGTCTCTTTCCTCAGTTTGGAATTCCAGGCAGCACCCTGAGCTCTGATCTCTCAGACTCAAAGTCTTTGCCCAACTTTCTCCCACCCCCACATCCCAGCCCACCCCTAATCTCCTCCCATTCCCGTCTCCCTGGCTGCCGGATTTCCAGTTTGTCCAGTGCACTCCCGTGGCCCCGAGAAAGCATCTGTGAACTCAGCTCCAGAACAACTGGCTTTACATTTCTCTGAGGCTGATGGTGTAAGAGAGGTATTTGTTCATTAGCAAGCGAGATGGGCAGTGGGGGTGGGGGGTCCCACATAGGATGGGGAGGGAGGGAGGGGCCAATGCTCCTTAAGGCTGAGTCTACGAAGATCATAATTCCTATTGCCAGCTATTTAGGAACAAATATAGCTCCATTAAAGAATTTCTCTGGTTGTAAATTTGGAATCTTAGGCAAACTGTGTCCAGAATTTCTACTTTACTTCCAAGATGCGGTTTTGCCAAACTGAAAAATGATGACAAAAAGGGTGTTGCGCCTCTCCAGGACATTTCTTGTGTAAGCAGATGGTTTGTTTGGACTCCTGAAATGCCATTAGCAAAAATACTATCTCCAAGCCGGAAGGAACGCAGGAAGCTTGTCCCTATTTGAGAGACACAGAGATATGTATGGGTTCACAAATGAGAACATTACCCTTAGGTCCTCATCCATTTCAAATCAGCATTGTTTCAGAAGTTGCTGGTGGCCAAATCAGCCCTTATTTATTTGTTGGCTTGTGTTAATATCGACACCTTAATGTTGCCACTCAAAGGTGTGTCCAGCATTAATACCTGATCACATTTCCGTCCTGTTCCTGAACAATGCTTTGCTTCTTCCTTTTGTTGAATGTAAGGTGCTGTGATTTCTAGGTTTCTCGTGGTGGAGCAAATACTGTAATTGTTTTCATTGCATCTCCTAAAATATGTCACTTTTATAAGGGTGTGTGCAATCGTCTGGAAGACTATAAATACGGCTATAATTTGGAGACCATAAGATTGTCACAGAGTCCCTGCCATGGGGATGTGGAACTTCATGCCCATATGCATGAAGAGAATGTGTGTGCATGTGTGTGCATACGCATGCATGTGTACATCTGTGGGTTTTCCAGGGTGCTCATACATACAAGCGATGCACATGTGTGCATGTGTATGTTTTCAACTATGAGTGCACAAGCATACTTGTGTCTGTACGTGTAAGTGTGTGAGATGCGTACACACATGGGATACACATGCCGATGTGCACATGAATGTACAGACCTAAGTTTGCATGAGTAAGTAGGTTTGTGTGTCAGGGAGCCCATCCAATAAGAATCCCGGTATCTTCCGAGCAGCCGAAGGCTCTCAAGGCTCCTTGTTAATAGTCACATTCCAGGCAGGCTCCAGACCTCAGCCTCTGCCTTGAGGTGCAGTATGCTCCCTCTCCTGAAAGGAGAAATTTTTGAAATGCAGAATGTCTGCTGCTGTGAGCCCAAACTCACTAAGTTGTGTTGGCCAGGTCCCAGAGAAACAGCCCGGACATCACTAGAGATGTGGACCCTAAGCAAAAACATATGTGCACGCCTCTGCCTTGGAATCCAATGGCCTTTAAGAAAATGGATCTATCTCTGTGGAAGAGTGGAGGAGGGAAAAAAGGCACTGGCCCCACCGTTAGCAGGGAAGGTGCCTGGTATCATTTATTATGCTGACCAGGTACTTTCTGTATGGATTATAATAAAATAATGGCCCCTTGTTTGCCTTGTTTTATCATGCAGACTCTATTGTCCTGCAGCTGGCCTTGGTAATGAATTCACACGTAGATGAGTGACAACAAGGGAGAAGGGTTTAAGTATTATGATAGTGCTAGTATTGATCACAGAATAGATTAAGAGACAGCTAGGAGGAATTTCTTCGTGGGATCAAATTCTCTCCTCCTCCCTCACCCCCACCCCGAGATAGCCAGCAGCAGTGGACAACCCACATTTGTCAATACAACAATTTTAACTCTTGAGCAAAACGCCTCCCATCCCAGAAGTTTTGCATCTAACAAATCACCATGTTTTGCCCTTAAATTTATCCTGTGGCAATATTTTGGCAGGATTGTTGGACTGTGGGATGAGAATTTGCAAGAAAGGATTTCCCACCCCCAACTGCTGTGCACCGAGCAGCATTGTCCAGGGAGAGATGGTGGTGATTAATTATGCCCAGTTCTCAAGAACCCATTCTCCACTTCCCCCTCTCCCTTTCCACCCTGCCCCTTCACCCTGGCTTCTGTGACAGGGAGAATGATTTACTGACTAGTTGAGAATAACAGATATCAGATCTCAGGTCCAATCTAGTTTAATGTCTTTTCAGTAAACAGGTCTGGCCTTGCCTTGGGCCCTAACACCATTGCTTTTTCATGGCCTTTATCCTGGACAGTGTGTCTCAGCTTCCACATCTTGTTTGCTTGGACCCCAACCCCTTGAGTTACTCTGAGGCCAGGCTCAGAGTCTTCAGACTCTGCTGAGACTCAGTTCTGGGGCTTGCATCCCCAGTGCTGGCCTCTGGTTTCCCTTCTTGACTGTAATTCTCACCTGCCTTTCTGGTTATTCTGTTTTGGGGTTCTCTGTGGAAGCGCTTTGGATGATCCCACCCCGCATCCTTGCCGGGGTCTCATTAGTTCCAGGGATGGAGCCCTCACTCCTGGCCAACTCCAGCTGTGTTCTGAGAATTACGACAGGAATAAGATTTAATAGGAACTAAAGAGGAAGGGGATCGAGGCTTATTGAGCGTCTATGCCATGCCAAGTGCTGTGCAAGGGGACTTTATATACGTTACCTGATACTCACAACAAGATGGGCAGTATTGTGGCTCCCAATTAAACTTCGCAGAACCTGGATCAAAGAGAGCTGACATCACTTGCCCAGGGTTACTTAGCACAGCTAGTGAGTGGAAGAACTAGGGTTTAAACCCACGTCTAACTTTTTTCAGTTATCATACTCTTTCCAATAATCTGCATCCGAATCACAGCAGCATTTGCTGAGCCTTTGGATCGGCCAGGCTCCCTGCCAAACCGGTTGTCTGTATTGTTTTTCTGCACTTAAAAAAATTGAGATATAATTCACAGATCATAAAATTCACCCTTTTTATGTTTAAGGTACAACACAGGGTTTTGAGTATATTTTCAAGGTTATGCAGCTATCACCACTGGCTAATTCCACAATATTTTCATCTCCCCCTGAAGAAACCCCATACTCCTTAGCAGTCACCCTGCATTCCTCCCTCTCTCCCTGGCCTCTGACAACCACTAATCTGCTTTGTTTTTCCATGGATTTGCTCATTGTAAACATTTCATACAATTGGAAGCATACAGTATGTGGCATATTTTTCCCATCTTCGCATCTGGCCTCTTGCACTCAGCATAATGTTTTCAAGGTTCATCCAGGTTGTAGCATTTATCAGAACTTTGTTCATTTTTATGGCTGAATCATATTCCCCTGTGAGGATAGATTACATTTTGTTTTTTGAAGATGACCTTCACAGTTACCCTGTGAGGTAGGTGAAATGACCATCTCCATAGGGAAACACAGGTAAAGCCACAGAGAGATTCAACGACTTGCTTTAGATCCTATTCGGGGAAAAGTCTGCAAAATGAATCATTTCGCATGAGTACCTTCAGTTTACGTTGATTATTGTCCATCCGTAGCAGATGACGGACCAGACCTGTAACAACCATGTGACACGAATACAATGTGTGGTACATTAGCGTGTCACACAGGTGGTCCCCACCCAGAGCCCTCCCTTGTCTCCATCTCAGGATTCTACTCCACAATCTCCCATCAGGAGGCATCCTGGGCTCACCCCAGGCCCTGAGCCCTGCGGTTTTGCAGCACAGCCTGGGACCACGGTCTGGAGAGGAGGGTCGATGAAGAGAAGGAGCATTCTTCCAACAGGACGTTTGGTTCTGCTTCTCAGAGGCCATGTGTGTCTGTGTGTCTCCTCACAGCTTCCACCTTAGAGCTGAGGGCATTGCAGCTTTTCCTTGCCTGGTAAGGATTCCAAAGGCCATGTTATTTTTAGAAAATAAAAGGATAATACCTAAAAACAGATTGTATATTACAGAAGGAAATAAACACCTTTTCAGTCCACAAAATTCTACTGCATGTCAACCTCTATGTGCTCCAGGCTGTCTTTATGATAATAAAATCCTGACTAATCGCCCATGGCAGAGCCTGTACAGGGAGGCACAGTTCCTGACCTCCAGGGGTTTTTACCCAGAGTAGGGAGCTATGATGTGCATGAAAAAAGTCACTGCCATAGCCGGCTGTGCACGCGGGGTCACATGCTGGCATGGGAGGTGGATGTGCTGGGGAGAGGAAGGTCATGTGGGCTGGAGCAGGCAGGGAAGACTCCCTGCGCTGGAGGGAGAGGATGTGGACTGGGGGCCTGGAGGGCCTTCAAGGAAGACTGGAATTTAGACAAACATCCAGAAGAGGACAGAGGAAGGGAACACTTCCCAAGGCAAGACACAGAGCTAGGTATGAGCTGGTTGGGGTTGGAAGGTAAACACTTCTGGCTGGCGTTTAAAGGATGTTGGGATGGAGCTGAAGAAGGAGACAGGTGTGAGACTGTGGCAGGACAGAGAATTTGGATTTTATTTGGGAAGCAAACAAAAATCAGGGTGGGGAAACGGAGGCAGGGTCAACATGAATATGGTGCAGTCAGCTGGCAGGACAGGAAGTGTTAAGTAGCTGGGGATAAGTTTCCCAACTTTCTTGTTCCTTGAAAAATAATGGCAGAGAGTCAAGGCTTAGACCCAGCGGAGAGGGGAGCGCTGAGAGTGGCGTGTTCACAGGCCCCTGGAGGCTAGTAGGAGCATAATGCAGATAAGAAGCAATGTGGGCTAGTGCAATGAAGGAAACCAGAGTGAGTACTCCAAACGTGTCCACGCAGTAGAACGTCGCTACCTTGAATTGTCCAATTTGGTTGGCAAGTCAAAGAGGTGGGCTCAGGAGCAGAGAATGAAAAATTAAGCTAGCATCTGGGATCATGCCAACACCTGAGTTTAACTAATATGTCAATCCTTCAGCTCAAAATCTGGTTGATTCTGAAGGTCTAGTTTTAAAATGTAGAAACTTCATTCTTTTCTTTTTATTGAAGTATAGCTGATTTACAATATTGTGTTAATTTCTGATGTACAGCATAGTGATTTAATTATACAGACATATATTCTTTTTCATTATAAGTTATTACAAATTACTGAGTATAGTTCCCTGAGCTATATAGTAGGACCTTGCTGTTTGTCTATTTTATATACAGTAGTTTGTATCTGCTAATACCAAACTCCCAATTTATCCCTCTCCCCTTCCCCCTTTGGTAACCGTAAGTTTGTTTTCTGTCTGTGAGTCTGTTTCTATTTTGTAAATAAGTTTATTTGTGTCAATTTTTAAGATTCTGCATATAAGTGATATCATACAATACATGTCTTTCTCTGTCTGACTTACTTCACTAAGTATAATAATTTCCAGGTCCATCCATGTTGCTGCAAATGGCATTATTTTATTCTTTTTTATGGCTGAGTAGTATTCCATTATATACACATGTATATATATTTATGTCCATATATATATACACACCACATCTTCTTTATCCAGTCATCAGTTGATGGACATTTAGATTGTTTTCATGTCTTGGCTATTGTAAACAGTGTTGCTATGAACACTGAGGTCCATGTATCTTTTTGAATTGAAGTTTTCTCTGGATATATACCCAGGAGTGGGATTGCTAGATCATACGGTAACTCTATTTTTAGTTTTTTAAAGGAAACTCCATACTGTTTTTCATAGTGGCTACACCAAATTACATCCCCACCAACAGTGTAGGAGTGTTCCCCTTTCTCCACACCCTCCCTAGGATTTGCTGTTTGTGGACTTTTCAATGATGGCTATTCTGACCCATGTGAGATGATACCTCATTGTAGTTTTGATTTGCATTTCTCTGATAATTAGCTATGTTGAGCATCTTTTCATGTGCCTGTTGGTCATCTGTGCGTCTTTACTGGAGAAATGTCTGTTTAGGTCTTATGACCATCTTTTGATTGAGTTGTTTATTTTTGTGATATTGAACTGTATGAGCTGTTCATATATTCTTGAATTTAAGCCTTGTCAGCTGCATCCTTTGCAAATATTGAGAGACTTCATTCTGATGAGAGCTATTATTTATTGAACTCTAAAGTTTAGGGTATGTTATATCACATAAGGAAACTGCTCAGAAAGGTTGAGTGACTTGCCCAATGTCAAACAGCTAGCAAATTACAAGGTTAGGGTTCAGCCTTTGCGCAGCGGCACCAGAACCCATGCTTGGTCACTCACTCAGCTTATATCCACATAGGTTTTCAGGCATTGTGTTGACAGAGAGGCATCTGTGCATATTTTCAATCTAGCCAGTCTGACTTGTGACTTTTTAATCCACCCACGAGGAATACAACCCAGCCTGGTTTTGTTTCCTGCTGTGGCCTGAAATGTAGATGCTGAACACAAAGCCAGATTCAAAAACTTGGGAGATTGGTGTCTCTTCTCAAGGCTTTAAATGTAATTCAATGAATGTTCTTTGTTCATTTCTATGAATTTTTATGCGCCAGTCACATGACTGAATTTTCCTGCAATTGCTCAGCGATCGAGTGCTAGCATTTGTCCCTCTGTTCAAGAAGTTACTCATCCTGTTGGAAGATTTCATCCTTTAAACAGAAATATACTGTTATTTCACAGCTTTGTGTATCTCCTGGCCTCTTAGTTCATAATATTTGTTGAGGGAGTGAAAACGAGTGTGCGCACATGTATGTAACGTGTGTGTGTGCACACAGCCTCGAGAGGGAGCACGTTAGGGGATGGGCAATGGTCTGCCATAGGGCCTCTCTTGTTGGTCTGGTGAGGTCCAGCTGTAACGGTCTGAGCTGCAGGGCTGGGGTACAAGGGTGGGGGGGTCCTCCCCTGACCTTTCCACCTGGGATTCTGGCACCGACACTGACATTCCAAGCATCCTCTCTGAGGGCACTGCCTGGGGCATGAGGCTGCTCCCATCAAGCCAGAAAATTTCATCCATATGTTTCTAATTCATTTACACTCATAAAAATGTGATTTTTAAGAGCAACATGACATGCAATAAGCTTTCTAGGCCCTCTCTCCTGCTCTGTGTCTCTGCTCAGAGGAGCAGACAGATTGGTTTTGCCAAGAGAAAACGAATTCAGACTGCAGGATCCTCAACCCCAGAGGCAGGAACGCCAGCGAGGCTCACACAGATGGTCCTCGGCCAGAGTAAGGCGACTCCCAACAACAAACACCATCAGGCTGAAACTGCCCGAGCTCCGGCTTCTGCCCTTCCCCAGGGAGCACTGGTCCAAAAACCCGATGATAATGATGGTTTTTTCCCTTGTTATTTTTATTTTCTCAATTTCTCATCCTTTCATTTGCTCTTGTAACCCTAGGAGCATTGATTCTCCTGCTCTGCTTACGGCTCGAAATATTTGCCTCTCCTCTTGCATCTTTGTTCCTTCAGATGAACTCACCACGAGCCAATCCATTGACTCTCTTTGGTTTTTGTTTTTATTAACTAAGACATTGCAAATTGCCTGAAAATAGCGGAACTCTGTTTCATTCTCAAATCCAAACTGCCTTTTAGGCCATTTGGCTCCAGAACTGTGTTTCTTGGCCTCTAATGAGTTTACCTAGCTCTGCCATCATGCTATGCTATACCAGTCTGTTCTTGCCTGGTTTTCCTCTCTGCTGCTGCTGGAGACGGTGGGTAGGGTCTGCTTCTATTCCAAGTGATGGAGAACAGCTAAATGCTTCTGCTCCCAATTAAGGGAAGGATAGGAGTTTTGGAAAACCCCACAGATTGGTAAATTAATCCTGATCCTACCACTTCCTAGTTGTCTGTCCTTGGGTCTCAGTTTCCTCCTCTGTATAGTGAAGATGACAAAACTCATGTCACAGAGCAGCTGTAAGGATGTAATAAAGCCGTGCTGTGTTTGTCCTTGTATCCACATGGCCTAGAACAGGGCCTGGCACACAGGAGGGGCCATTTCAGGTTGGTGAGACTCAATGTCCTTAAGCCAAAGCCCACCAAGGACAAGCCTGCAGTTAAGAAAGTTGGGTTAATTACTGCTTGTAATGAGAGAGAACACAGACCCTGGGAATTGTGGAACATCTCAGTGAGGAGTTGTTTGAAGGAAACTACTATAGGATTTGGGCTTTAGTTGAGTGATTTGGCGGAGAGTCAGAGATAGTAGGGGCTTGATGCAGTCAGAAAATGAGGGTAATTCTGTAATTGGCTATCCTGACAGACCTGATCTCTAAGGATGGGAAACTAGACTAAAGATAAAGCTATAATTGGTAAGTAGCAGCAGCCACCCATTCTGCCCAGAGACGGGAATGCTGGGGGGTCGTGAGTGGCACCATGACCCCATCTTTGTCTTTGCTTAGATGCAGTTATGATTTGGCCTTGTTTGGTCTCATTTCATCGCCATCTCAGAGTCGCCTTGTCTGAGGTTGGCATTCTGTGAGTTGTTTACATCTGGTGGGGGAACAACAATGTTTAGCTGTGAGTGCCAGGTCAACTTCTCAGTGTAAGGGGCTGCTTTTTTTTTTTTTTTTTTTCTCCCTTGCTTACTATCTTCCTCCTTTTTCTCTCTCAGAGGGACAGCAGCCTGGCCAGTGTTTCTGCAAGAAAGTCGAATTAGGGATGAGTAGCCCCATGTTCTGCGTGAGCAGTTCAGAGGAGAGAAAGTAAAGGCACTGGGGAGGGGACTGAATATTATCTGAATTCTTGTCCTGGATAAGTAGGGGGTGAGGGGCTCCTGGAGCTGGGGCTGGACATACAGAGGAGGAGGACATCCCCGGAGGCTGCAGAACATGGGACAATCAGGTGGCTGGAGGCAAAGCCAAACACAGTGCGCACACAGTGGATCCAAGCACAACTGTGAGAACGAGTACAGGAAACCAGAGAAACACTAGACGTGAGATGAAATAAGAGGCTCAGACATCAGAACTTGAAAAATCTTTATAAAACCCCGGAGTGGAGAGGCAAGGAGTATATGAGATGTCTTGTTCCTCACCTACTCATAAAGCAGAACTCTCATAGAGACTGGACCAGTTCACGTAAGTATGGCATATTAGGAAACCATGGAGGAAAGCATTTGTCTGAAAGTTGGGAAGGTGGGACGTGACCAGACTATTGATATTCTTAAAGTCAGTCTCCCTGTCGTCTCCTCTCCCACTTCAAATACATTTATTTGTTAGGATTAATGAATTATGATGGTTAGACTTCTGAGATACTATGCTGATGTTCCTGGAAGACTGGTATTGCCTAGAAATCTCTCCCACCCTGAGCCACAAAGGTGATTTGCCTCCATCTTTAGCAAGTCCTAGAGTCTGCTGGCAAACTCCTTTACCTGAAATGTTTATGGCCCCTAAATTCATACGTTGAAACCTAACCCCCAGTGTGGTGGTATTCAGGTGCTGAGGGTGGAGCCTGCATGAGCAGTTTTAGTGCCATTACAGAAGAGACCCTGGCAAGACCCCTTTGCCCCTTCTGCTGTGTGAGGACAAAGGAAGAAGACGGCCACGTGTGAACCGGGAAGCAGGCTCTCACCAGGCACTGAACTTGCCAGCAACTTGACCTTGGACTTCCCAGCCTCCGGGACTGAGAGGCATAAGTATCAGTTGGTTATAAGCCACCCTGTTCATGGTATTTTGTTACAGCAGCCTGAACAGACTCGGTAACAACCCTACCATGTCCACAAAGATGCAGTGCTTTCTGCTCCACGTGCCTCATAATTTACCTCCTGGCTGGTACGCCTGCAACTGGGATGTTTTCCTTAGCAAAGTCAATGCCAGATGCTGCCTTTTCCTTGGCTGGGCTCTAGGCAGTGCTCTGGGCAGAGAGGACAGTGAGTAGACAACTCCTGGCTCTGACAGGAGCCTTTTAATTCCTCTGCCAGTTTTCTAGATTCTTTTCTAGATTCTTTGTCTTATTTCAGACAAATTAGCCTCCTTGATTTTCTGGATTCTTACTACTAGACGACCTGGAATTCTATGTGCTTAATTCTTCAAGTCTTTTTTGCCCATCAGATTTCTTACCTACCAGGAGGAAACTGGCCATTGGTCCCAAATCCTTGGGTTGTAGTGACTACCAGCTTCCAGGTCCAGCCTCCACTCAACTCAGTTCCATGCCTTCCCTAGTTTAGGCCCTGTGTCTCTTCCTTCAGTCCCTAACACCCATCAACACCCTCTTTTTGGCTGTGAGGCCTGCCATTCAAAATGAGGATGGTGGAGATAACATATCCAGTAGAGAATAATCTGGACTGGAGAATCACCTGGTAAGTTCTGAGGAAGATCTGTTGATGGAGAGATCAGTTCTGCTGGAGGTTCGCATGGTTTGATGAAGGAAACTGTCCGAGTTCTCAAACAGGTTGTATTGATATGGTGGTGCCAGAGTAGGTCTGCACTGCTGCCCTGGAGCTCCAGGGAGTGTATTTACTTCTTCTGCCCTGGATAGGAGGTGCATAGCTCTGTTTGGCCCATGGTCTGCAGAGCTGTGGAGTCATTTTCACCCCTTTGAACTCAACCCACCATCTATCCTGCAAATTTTCAGCCTGGCCCCACTTCCATGCTCTCATTCAATTACCCCAAATGAACAGTCCCCAGCTTCATTCATTATGATCTCTTTTCACTTTTCCCCTATCTCATCCAGGTTCCTAATTTTCCCTTTACTCTCAGCATAAGATACTGGATTCTATATCACAAAGACAAGAGAGGAGCCAATGGGTGGTACGTCTCCCTCTGTGCTCCCCCACCACATAAACATTCCTGCATTGTACTCACCCATCTCTTCTTCTCCAGTGAAAATATAAGAGGTGACCTTCTTTATATTTAAAGCTACCTTTCCTCTGCTTCCCAAATGACCATTTTTTCATTTAATTTCCCCCAAATTATTCAATTTTCTTAACACCATTTATTAAATTTGTCCACTCTTTCCCCAATGACTTATAATGTCATCCTTATCATATACTAAATTCCATATATTTACAGAGTTTAGACTCTTTATTTTGTTTGATTGTCGAGGATGAACAAAGCTGGAGACTAGTTAGAGCAGTAAGGATGGTTTTAATCAGGAATATACTATTTCAATAGAGAGAACAGTCCAGCATGAACTGAGCTCAACTTTGGTTTATACAGAGGTGACGGGGTGTTTTTAAGGAAGACGGATGGAATAAAGTTCCAGATGTGTGGGACTCAGTAGAGTCAGGGAAGTGAAAAATCACAAAATAGAGGAAGAAGTCTATGTCCACATGAAACCCTCTGGGTTTGCTAGCTGGTATTTTTGAAGTTTAGCTCCTCCCCGCCCACAAGGGCTGGGCGAAGGGGCTCTAGCTTCAGGTGTTGGCTAGAACAAACAGTAGAGTCTTGGATTTTAGCAGCCTGGGATTTTCTTAGGCAGGTACTCTAAGGGGGGCTCAGGTCATACCAGGAATGTGGCTTTGAGCTGTTAAAAAGTATGTCACATTTTGTTCAAGTCATTATAGGCCAAGGTTGAGGTTTAATGGAGAAGAGGGCTCAGAGGGGTCAGGCTAGAGTTGGGCAAGACAAGTCTTTCTCACTATGCGTCCCTAGTCTGTTCTTGTTTCAGTGCCGTAGGGTTTTAACCACTATAGCTTTATATTGCAGTTTACACATAATGGAAACAATTCGTGCATGTTTGTTTCTTTTTAAGTCTTGTATTCTTACCAGAATGTAATTTCCACAAAGTGGGAATGTTGTCAGCTTTTCATGCTGTTGGGTTACCAGCACACAATAGGGGTCCAGTAGCTCTTTGTTCACAAAATGAAATTCCTGTGCTTTTAATCTCTCCCTCTCAATTGCTTCCTTCTTATCAACATTGAAACAAATTCTTTTATTAAAAACACACACAAACACACAACACACACAACTCTCCCTGTACCCCATGCTGCCTCCACCGATGCTCCATCCTTTTCTGTTTCTTCAGTGATACTTTGTTTCAGAATGCTGTCTACCCTAGATCCTCAGCTCACTCACTGCCCACATCCTACAGTCTGACTTCTGCCTCCATCACTCCATGTACGTTCTCCTGCTCTGAGCACCTGGGATCTCCATTCCTAGACTATTCCATGCCCCCAAATCTCAGCCTAAGCAAGATGCCTCCTCTGAGCTTCAAAGTCATGTACCCGCTTTTGGCAAACTATTTCACTTGCTTCCTCCAACTATGCACAATAGAGCTTACGATCATCCCTTTCTTTTCCTAACCTGCTCCTCTTCCCATGTCCCCAGTCTCAGGGGATGACATTGCCATGGATCTGATAATTCAGATGCCAGACCCAAGACAGCCTCGATAGCTCCTACTTCCTCACCTTCCAATTTCCAACATCCAGTTAGTCATTCAGCACTTCCTAAATACACCTGTCACGGGTTCTCTTTTACTAGTTCAGGTCACCATCACTGTTTGCCTGGATGATCACAAAAGCTCCCAGCCTTCTTGCCTCTCTGAGCCTCATTCTCCATTCCACAGCCAGAGTGAGCTGTTGAAATGAAACTTCACTCCTGTATTCCCACTTTAAGTCCACCACTGGCCCCAACTGACTATGGAACAAGATTCGAACTCCAAAGCATGAGCTCGTCTCTCTGATCTCTTTAATAGCTATGTAAATACACACAAGTCATTCTGAGGCTGAGTTTCTTCATTTGTAAAATGGGAAGGATAATGCATACCCTTCCTGTTTTGTACTGACGGTGAAGTGTCATCAGATACATACAGTGCAAAGTGCTTTATGAAGTACAGGATGTTAATTCACTGCTCAGCGCATCTCTGTTGAGCGGATGAATGAATTGCTTCTGTCACCCTGTTCCCCAATCAGACCCACTGGATGGGGAGGGGAAGCAAAGCAGTAGGAGAGACAATTTCTAGCTCCTTAATTTGAAGGGGCTGCTGCTTCACAATCTGGGACCAGCATATTTAGTGCTGACTGTCCTTCTCCTCAAGTGTCTTTATTGTAAAGACATCCGTAAATCCAGCTGTGGAAGAACCACTTCAAATAAACTCTCTTCAGCATACATCACCACCCCCTGAGGAGGGTATGTTCTGTGAAGTTAAGGAAATAAATATAGATTTTTATAAAAGAGGAGAAAAAGAGAAGACTTTCACTTCTGTTCAGAATGATCACTGCAGCTGTCTACATGACTTAGAAAATTCCTCTCACATCTCTCGATGGATTCTCCATTGTCAGAATCCCCTTTCTCACTGGCTGACAGACTGGTTTTTGGTGCCAACAATATTTGATGTCAAAAGGCAAAGGGAGGTGACACCAGGATCTCTTACTACACATTAATCTCTTCATTATTTCTGACACAGATATTATAATGTCGTCACAGATTTAATAGAGGATAATGGTAATACAATTCTAATGCATTAGGTGTGATCTGAGGTGACTACAGTCTAAACTTTTAATATAAAATAGATATTCTGAATGTGAAGGTAAATGAGCTTGAACACAGACTCATACAATGGCTATCACAAAGGCATTGCCTTCACAATAGGGAGTGAGAAATGAACTTTTCGTTATTGGATATGATTGACATCTTTTTGTGTCCATTCATGCCTGCAAAAATTCCAGTGTCACAGCAAAGAACGCGAAGAATTTCTCCGCAGCTGTGATGGAGACTTTAAGGCACAAAATTAGGAAGGTTTGAAGTCAATTATTTTCAAAAATGCAGAGCGAAATGAAATAATTTTACACCTTGCTGTTAGTCAAGATGTTTCCTTCTGAGGAATTTTTTCTCACCCAGTAGTGTCTAAATGACATATATCTTTTCAATAGCCACAGGTGGTAGGTGTCTGTTCCAAGGATTTTCCTTTAAATGTTTCCAGCAGGCCCCCACAAAACTAAAGAAACAGGAGAAAAATCACTGTTCAGTCCTTCAGCTCCAGGACTTTCTGGTTTCTTAGAACTAACTTATCTTTCCTCTTTTTCCCCGCCTTTTCTTTCTTGTTATCTTTTATGTGGATTTTGCATCTGGACTTCCCCTCTTTTCCCCACGTCCCCAAAGATTAGAAACTCAGTTCCATTAATCTTTAACTTGATACTTACTCCCTTGAGCTGATTTTTTTTTTTTTCAAAATTAGCTGACCACAAAATCTCTCTGACCACAGTTAAAAGGGACACAGCACCCTCTTTCCACTGCTGGGTCCTTAGGGGCCCCTCCCAGGTGGGTCTAGAGCACTGCCCAGGCCCTGCTTGTCCTGCAAAGGATTAAGTGACAGGTCATGAGGATAGGCTCATGAGGCCCATTCTATGGATGGGAAACTGGGGCTTGGAAAGGTCCTGTGAGTGGACCATTCTAATTTCCCAAGTCAACACTCTGATTCACAAGAGATTAGGAAGAAGAATTGGCATGAAGATAATTTCCTATATGTTTCATAACCAAAATGTTTTGAAACACATAGGAATGGATTCACGCAGTTGGTGGGAGTTTCCTTAAACTTTGGCTGGAAGAATTTCTTCCTTTAGAAGTGCATTTCTCAAGAATTTCTCCTAACCCTAACAAGGGAAAACTATTGAAGCTTTACAGGAAAATTTACTGCTGTAACAGAAAAAAAAAAAAAAAAGAAGAAGAAAGGAAGAAAGGAAGGAAGAAAGAAAGAAAGAGAAAGAAAGAACAAAACAACCTATATGAAAACAAATACATGTATGTATATGTATGGCTGAACTATCATGCTGTACACCAGAAATTGATACAAGATTGTAAACTGACTATACTTAAATTAAAAAAAAAGACAAAACAAAACCTAGCAAAAACCTCTTAATTATGAAATATAATACTGTATCTTGCAAAACCAAGTGCTCTCTAGCAGATTTATAATAGGTCACTTTCTCACCTAAGTTTACAAAAAAAGTAAAGAGCATTCGGGTTTGTAAATCAATATTTCCTGGGGTGCTAGTGGATTTGGCTTATCTTTCTCTGAAGGTATTGGATTCAAATAAGAAGTCATGAAAAGAGTCAACTAATTTTGTAAAACTGAACTGGTGAATCCACATTGTGAAAACATATTTTATTGTAGAAATTGCCCTATCACACTGGTTGCTTGAGGCACGTTGTTAACAAAATATTAGGGAGGGAAAGAAGTGGAGACATTTCGGTCCTAAGGAGCAGAAGCACAAGGAGTAAAGACTTAGTAGAAGGATAAAAGAGTTGTAGCTGGCCAGGCAGCACTGTTACTATTATGGTGATTATCATATATGGAGCTCTTATTAGTGGCAAGTGATTTCTATGTATTATTTTTGGCTTCTCACAATAACACCACAATGTTGCTTTTATTATTCCCATATTTCAGGCAAAGAAAGAGAGCTGGAGTAATTTGCCAAAGGTTAAGAAGTTTTTGTGGCGGGCAGCTTCTGACATGCCTCCTGGTGCACAGGTCCTTGGCAATTTCATCCACCTGATTATGGACTGGACCAGTAACTTTCTCCTAAGGAACATAACATGGCAAAAGTGATGGGCTAACACTTCAGATTAGGTTATAAAAGACTGTGATTTTCACCTTCTCTCTCTGGTACTTCCTCTTGCCTTCCTTTTGCTAGCTCTGATGAAGCTACTGTCATGTTGTGAAATACTCTGTGGAGAAGCCCCTATGACAGGGAACGGAGGGAAGTCTCTAGCTAACAGCACATGAGAAATTGAGGCCTCAGTCCAACAACCACAAGGAATAGAACTCATTCCACAACCACAGGAGTGAAGTAGAAAGTGGATTCCCCAGTTGAGCCTTTAGATGAGGCCACAGCTCCAGCCAACACCTTGACTGCAGCCTGTGAGAGATCCTGCCAGGGGCACCCAGCTAAGTTGTGCCAGGTTCCTGACCCACATAAACTGTAGGATAATAAATGTATGTCACTTTTATCTTTTGTGTTTGGGGCCAATTTGTTACACAGCAATAGGTAACTAATGTGGTTACAAAGTGATTAAGCTAGAATTTGAACTGAGAACTTACCTGACCTCTAAACCCATCTTTTTTCTACCCAACTCTTAGGTCATCCTCAACATTTGCTGAGCACTTTCTACGTGCTGGCCATCATATTAGACATTGGGAATCCACAGGCACAGTTCCCTGTGGAAAGAAGCCTAGGCAAATAAATCTTTATGAGGAGTTAGGATTTGAACTTGGCCTTGCCTCAAATGGAAAGTCAATGAAGAAGAGGACCACATGCCAAGCATGAGGAACAGTGTGAGAATAGATACAATAGAGGCCAGAAATAGCTTGGCCTATAAGAAGTAGAGCAGCCAGAGTGGAGGGTCAGAGTGGAGGATTCTTATCTGGGGCTTAAGAAAAAATGGTTCCAATGAAAAACCTTATGTGGATATATGTTTAGGACACAACTAAAAAGGGCCTGGACTATTTCGTTACATATATGTATACTAGCATTAAAAAATAAAAGTAATATCACTATAGAAAAGAATCTGGGGTGTAATCTCCCAAGATCTCTTTGAATTGGTATCAACTGATTTCCATGGTACATTGTTAAATGAATAAAGCAAAGTCCAGGATAGAAGAATTCTAGCTATTTAATAAGAAACACTGAAAGAATAAATCAGAAAGTAACCAGAATAAAGGTTATCTTTGGGACAGGGTGGAGAAGTGAGAAATAGAGGGTAGAGAATGGGAACTAGGCCACTCCAAATGTGCATTTCTGTATGGTTTTGCTTTTTAATTTTACAAATGTCTTGAATTAAGGAAAAGTGAACATTAAAGTTAAAAATTAAGGAAACAAGTCAATCTAATGGTACCTAAAAATTACAGAAAAGAACGATCCCAAAGGATAGTTGAACACTGTCCTCTGAGAATGCATAGAGTATATATTCTAAGAACAAATAGAATTGACTCTATTCAGTATTTGCACATTAGAAGTAATACTGATGCTATATTTTCGAAGACTATTTAACAGATACCATAGGGTAAACCAAATGATTGATGTCAGTGTTATCAGGAAGTAAGATTTTCCATGTAAGAGAGAAGAAATGTGATATGATACCATGTGCCTGGTTCACTTTTTCCACTTTTTTTTACTAAACCTGGAATCAGACATTTCTCCAAGAAGCTCTGATTCCTCATAGTGGAAAGTGGTATTTAAAAAAATGTAATCTAGGCACCGAGAATTCTTTAAAAATAATGGTCTCACTTGTGTTCTTTTTTTTGCCCCAGGCTTTGGATGCAGCAGTTTTGGACTAGCTTTACCTCCAGCTCACAATGGGAATAGTAGGAGATGAGTTTGGAGGGGGTGAGTGCTGTCAGGTGGTAAAGGGCATTAAATGCATCTTGTATAAATGTGGACGTGATCAGTGGAGGGGAACAGTTGAAGGTTACTGGGACGGAAGTGCCTGTTGTCGATGGCAACAAAAAATAATGCTCAGCCTGATATACTTTATGTACATAAGCTATGTCTTCTGAATTTAATTATTTAATTATTAACACTGGGTTCATAATTTCTTGTTTGCCAGTGTTCCATAACCCAGTTATAGAATGAACACAAAACCTCTTACGTGAATTTGCAAAGCTTGGTATTACTGTTTGTTACGCAGTTGTACCTACTTGAGCTACTGGGCTTAGCCCAGCAGGATTTTAGTTTCATCTTCTTATAAAATTATTACCACAAGTTTAATCAAATATATATTGACCTTTAAATATGTGGGTAAAAGCTATGCTAGGCAGCCCAACAGTTGTACTAATGCAGAATGTCTCCGCATTTACTTCTTAGGAAAAGTGCTGCCTTTGTTGTTACTCTCTATAAATCATAGAAAGAATACATCTTGAAAAAAAGAATAATTGGTACAGTATAGAATATTAATGATTGAGAAAGTAATAGTCTTCCAATCCTTACTCTAATTTCCTAGAGGTTTTTGATTTTCCCATTGGTTAGCAACACAATTCTAAATAACAGATCAGAAATTTTTTGATTTACAGACTTCCTTGTTTGGACGAAGAGAAATTTAACTCATCTACATATAATAACTTTATCTTTCTTTCTATGTGTCTTCTGAATTTGTTGGTTAAATTGCTATTTTTAAGTTGTACTGGTAACTTTTAAAATGTGATATATTGAAGCCTCTACTTTTGGTTCTATCTGTTTTAGACATTCTTGATATATCATTATTCAGAAATAAACTGCATCTGTGTTACTTTCCATTTTTTCTCCCTGATCCACTTCCTGACCTCCATCAATTTTTTTTTTTAAATATCATCAAGGTTTTGGCATTGATATTCTGTTCTATAATTACAATTGTGTGTTAAGTGCTTTTTCCATAGGTTTATTATAAATATTAAAACAATAAATAAAATTTATATCATAATACATAAATATTTTTACTATAGAACTAAATAGTGTGATTAGATCCATAGAAAAAAGAAAAGTAATTTCTTTTTTTAATTGAAGTATAGTTGATCTACAATATTGTGTTAGTTTCAGGTATACAGTAAAGTGTTCAGTTATTTTTATATATACATATATATATTCTTTCAGATTATTTATATAATTATATATAAGTAACTTTATATATAATAATATATATACTCTTATATATAATAATATATATATACTCTTTCACATTATTTTCCATTATACGTTATTACAAGATATAGTTCCCTGTGCTATACAGTAGGTCCTTATTGTTTATCTATTTTGCGCATAGTAGTTTGTATCTGCTAATCCCAAACTCCCAATGTATCCTTCTCCCCACCTTCTTCTTTGGTACCATAAGTTTGTTTTCTATGTCTGTGAGTCTATTTCTGTTTTGTAAATAAGTTCATTTGTGCCTTTTTTTGATTTCACATATAAGTGATATGATATTTGTCCTTCTCTGTCTGACTTACTTCACTTGTTACGATAATCTCTTGGTCCATCCATGTTGCAGAAAATGGCCTTATTACATTCCTTTTTTATGGCTGAATAGTATTCTATTTTGTGTGTGTGTGCATACAAACACACACACACACAACATCTTCTTTATGCAATCATCTTTTGATGGACATTTAAATTGTTTCCATGTCTTGGCTATTGTAAATAGTGGTGCTATGAACATTGGGGTGCATGTATCTTTTTGAGTTACAGTTTTCTCTGGGAACATGCCCAGAAGTAGGATTGCTGGATCATATGCCAATTCTATTCTTAGTTTTTTAAGGAACCTCCATACTGTTCTCCATAGTTGCTGCACTAATTTCCATTTCTACTAACAGTGTAGGAAGAGTCTTTTTTCTCCATACCCTCTCCAGCATTTATTATTTGTAGACTTTTTGTTGATTGCCATTCTGACTGGTGTGAAGTGATACTTCATTGTAGTTTTGATTTGCTTTTCTCTAATTATTAGCAATGTTGAGCATCTTTTCATGTGCCTGTTGGTCATCTGTGTGTCTTCTTTGGAGAACTGTCTATTTAGGTCTCCTGCCAATTTTTTGATGGGGTTGTATATTTTTGTGATATTGAGCTGTATGAGCTGTTAGTATATTTGGAAAATTAATCCCTTGTTGATTACATGGTTTGCAAATATTTTCTTCCATTCTGCAGGTTATCTAAAAGTAATTTATACCATCAAAAATGTGCTGCTTATAAGAGAATGTTCCAAGTGTCAAGGCCAATGGTATTCTCTTTTTTTAATATACCATAAAGTGCTTAAATTAATGCCACAATTTAATGTGCTCTGTCTATGATTCATGCCTTTCTTGTGCTTTTTCATTTTTACTGGAGTTTATATGTATTTTTCCTCTTTGAGAAGAAAGCTGTACCAGTTTAGCATGGTACTTTGATCTTTCAGCTTCTACTTAAATCATAATTTTTGTTGAATAAAATATATTTCTTTTGAAAAAACTTTCCTTGGGACCCTCCAACTGCTGTTCTAATTCACATCATGTAGGTATTGCTTTCACTGCTCTCCATAGCAGTTTCCTTGTTTCTTACAGACCATGACTTCTTATTTCCTAGATTCCTTTTCCATGTACTGAAGAACATCCTCATGTAATTTTTTTTTTCATAAATGCTATGTGGTGGATAAAACTCGATGGCCTTGTATGATTGAGAATATCTATCCTCACTCTTTTTTGTTAGTTTTTCTGGGTATAGAATTATAATTTCAATGTCATTTTCATTTGGATCATTGAGGGAATTGCTCCATTGTTTTCCGGCATCCTGTCAATCTTGACTCAGTATTTTTCTTTAGTTCTGAAAAATTCATCTTTTACTTTTTCATTGATTATTTGCTCCCCTCCACGTTCCCTTTCCTTTTCCACCTGGAATACCTAGTTGGTAGATGTTGATCTCTTGGATTATCCCTCTATGTTTCTTGCCTTTTTAAAATTGCAGATTTCTATTTCTTTGTTCGATTACTGTACTTTTTTAGTGGCTTTCCCTGATAAATTCTTGTAACATTTTGGATTTGTTTTTATTTAGACCATTTTTTTTTTTTTTTTTAGTGGTGCTTTCACAAGTTTTTTTTTTAATTGAAGTATAGTTAGTTCACAAGTTTATGTTAATTTCTGGTGAACAGCATAGTGATTTAGTTATACATATATTCCTTTTACCTCATCTTATTTTTAATTTCTAATATTTATTTGAAAAAATATTTTATGGCTTCTATTTAGTTGTAACACACTGTTGTTTTGTAAATTTCTTTCAGCATGTTAGTCTTCTTTTTTTATTTACATATTTTTTGTTTATTGATTCATCATTCATTTTGTAAGGCTAGTCACTGTGATACCAAAGCCAGGTAAAAATATCACAAGAAAAGAAAATTACATATCAATGTCCCTCATTAATATAGATTTATAATCATTTTACAATGTTGTGTTAAATTCCAGTATAGAGCACAATTTTTCAGTTATACATGAGCATATATATATATATTCATTGTCACATTTTTTTTTCTCTGTGAGCTACCATAAGATCTTGTATATATTTCCCTGTGCTATACAGTATAATCTTGCTTATCTATTCTACATTTTGAAGTCCCAGTCTATCCCTTCCCACCCCCCCACCCTTGGCAACCACAAGTTTGTATTCTATGTCTATGAGTCTGTTTCTGTTTTGTATTTATGCTTACAATAGCCAAGACATGGAAACAGCCTAAATGTCCATCATCATATGACTGGATAAAGAAGATGTGGTATCTTTGTACAATGGGATACTGTTCAGCCATAAAAAAAGAATAAAATAATGCCACTTGCAGCAACATGGATGCTCCTGGAGAATGTCATTCTAAGCGATGTAAGCCAGAAAGAGAAAGAAAAATACCATATGAGATCACTCATATGTGGAATCTAAAAAAAAAAAAAGAAAGAAAGAAAACAGCACGTTATTCTTAAAATCTCCCTTTCCTCTGAAGCTAGGTATTTGCTGGTCCTTCCCATCTGTGTTGCTGGTTTCCTCAAATATCTGCTGATCCTTGGTTATTTTTTCGTATTTGTGAATTACGCACAGAGGTGTGTAGTAAAAGACTGGATGATTACGGTGTAGGTGAGAAAAGCCGGGACCATCCAAGGAAGGGGAAGAGTTGAGGAGTGTATCAGAGTTGAACGGAGGAGAAAGGCCCCGGTGAATTCTTCCTCCCTTAACTGGAGGCCAATTGTGATGCTCTGATTATCCCAGAGCCAAAGCTGTTCTGTTTTGCTAGAAATAATATGGCCAAGGCAATAGATTTAACTTTGTAAAGTGTCAAGACTTGGGGCAGAAAGAGAAATAAAAAAGGCAAGGAAATAAAAAAAGACAAAGCCCGCTGGTTAAAAAAGGGAGAGAGTGTCCTGTCTGCTGATGTGCTGTGAAGTTCCGCTCCAAGGGCAGCGGCCTCCGCATCTCCAGCTGCCTGGTGCGTTTATGCCTTAACTCTGAAAATGTGATTGTGTTCTCCCGTCAGGAGAAAACTTTCTTGACAGTTGCGAGTGCTCGGCGGGAGTGTTTGGAGCAGGGCTGTGCAGGCGCGGCGATTAGGCCATGCGCTTTGCTGGCTGACAGTCTGCCACCCCGGGTTTAATCCCCGCCCCAGCAGCTCCGCAGGAGGAAGCGCTGGACAGACAGAGGGAAGGCCCTCGGCAGAAAGCAGCCTTCTCCTTACTCCAGAGCCCGCTTTAAGAAAGGGGTCCTGCCATGGGGCGAAAAAGCCACATTCTCCCCGGGGCTGAAATGCACAAGAAGATTCGCTCACATTTCAGCAGAGAAATGGTAATCCCATGGTAATCCCCCTTCCCCTCCCCCTCATTTCAGCACTCAGAAGTTTAGCATGTGGCTAGATGACGTGGTTTCCAGATGTCCACGACATTCACACGAAGGACTGGAAATGAATAATTGGAGCTATTTGGGTTGCACCCACCATCACAGGCTCTGTCCTAGAGTGCTGTCTGCACCTTATTTCAATCCTTGCAACTCCTTCAGAGAAGGTATCCTTGTCTCCACTTCACATACAAGTAAGAAGGAGAGCCAGCACTTGAATACAGGTCTGACTGGCTCCCCGGTGCTACTTTTGTCATTAACATCCATGTGTATGAAAGTATAGAGTACTTGTCAAGCACTGTGTTAAAATCCCTTTTCACTGCTAATTAGACGATTTTAGGTAAACTAAATTTTCTGGACTTCAGATGTTCTATCTGTAAAATGGGGATAATAATTGTATCAAGTTTGTGATCTGCTGTGTGGGTTAAATGCTTATTTCTACATGCCTAGTACATAGTGCACATTCAATAAATACTGGTTGAAGAAGTGAATAAAAACCAAAAAGAGTCTTAATTTTCATTCAATCCCTTAGAGCAGGGTTTCTCAACTTTGGCACTACTGACATTTTAGACTGGATAATTCTTTGCTATAGCATGGGCCGGGGGTGAGGGCTGGCCTGTGCATCGTGGAACAATTAGCAGCATTCCTGACCACTACCCACTAGATGCTCTAACAACCCCCCGCCCCTCCCTGCAAATTGTTTTAACCAAAAATGTCTTTAGACATTGCCAACTATTCCCTGGGGAGGGGTGCAAATTAGCCCCATTGAAAACCACAGCCTTAGGTGAAACCAGTTCTGCCTTGGACCCCATAGAGGAGAAATCTGTAAATAGTAAACAGTTTAGTCAGTAGTCAATATTTTAGACTTTGAGGGGGCCACACTGTCTCTGTTGCAGCCACTCACACCTGCCATTGTAGCACAAAAGCAGCCCTATACAACACGTAAGTAAGTGAATATTACTGTGCTCCACCAAAATTTTATTTACAAACCAGGTTGGCCCTTGGGCTATTGTTTGCTGTCCCCTGCCAATGCAGAATGCACAGCAGTGCAGCATCCTCACCAGACAGGCCCCACTGATACTGTGTCGAATGTGTGGCCCAAACCTGGCCTTATGCAGAGGCAGAGGGGCTTTGCCCACAAGGAGTCTATGAGAAAGGGCCCTGTACAGCCCTCTGTCTCATAGGCTAGGTGTGGTGCCTACAATGTCACAAGGGAAGGGTCATCGCGTGGAGAGCCAAACAGGGCTTTGACCAGTATCCTTTTCATAAGTGCATGTTCCTAGAAGATGACTAGACAATAAAGCTGTTTTCAAAGAGTACCACGTACATGTGAATGAATTCCTCCATTCAGAGGGATTCTTGATCCTCTGTAGCCACAGAACCTGGAAAGATAAGGGGATGAGGCAGCAGAACAGACTTGGAAAGAAAGCATAAGTGTATAAAATTGTGCATCAGGAGCCTTGAACACAGACTTGGCTGATTTCTCAAACCTACCAATGAAGAACATGTCCATTTTGGATTAAAGAGTAAATGACACAATAGACAACTCTATTATTTGGCAAGGGTATAATTAGGCTTAGAAATGGACCTTTATTAATAAGGAGCACTGAAATCCTTCCGTAAATAGTACCCTACAACCTGGTGTCAGTGCCTGCAGGTTAATGCATGTCCCATGTTATCATGGTGATGCTCTACACATCTGTCTCAATAGAACACAAACATCAACCTGGACAGATATACTCTCACAGTGTCACAGGTAGAATCCTTGCCAAGAGCAAGTAAGAGAGTGGTAGATGGAAAGCAAGGAGTTTGAGTTACATTTGTTTGGGACCCACTGCCTTAGTTCATTTAGCTCATATCTACCTCCTGTTAAACCATGAAACACTGAAAAATATCTCCGACATGAGGGTACACTTTCGTTCTGAAATTACTGTTCTAACTTCCAGTGCACATGGGGAAGTCAACAATGTGTAAGCAGTAGTCATGGGAGAAATCAAGAGAAGCTCTTATAGGGACTGACTTGGCCATTAGTTCTCATTTGCCTATCTGCTCTATCCCTTTATTTCTGCCTGAAACTTGATTATAATGGCTGAAGTGTTTGCAGCCCCCTTATAATCAGGAGTCAGGTTTGCTAGTGACAATTTAAAGTTGTCATTAAGTCCTGGTTAGCCTATTCTTGGATCTATCCTTTAAAGAATAAAAACCAAATTTCTTCAAGAAGTTATTTTGGGAGTTTTTGCTGTAACAACTGCAGTAGCTTAAAGATGACCACAAATTATTATTTTCCAGTAAGGTAGAATCTGTTTCCCTTAACTTTTTAATTTTATTTTTATTTTTAAAATTTTTTTGTACAATTTATTTTTATCTATGTACTTTGGGGGGAGGTAATTAGGTTTATTTATTTATTTATTTTTAGAGGAGGTGCTGGGGATTGAACCAAGGACCTCATGCATGTTGAGCATGTGCTCTACCACTTGAGCTAAACCTTCTCCTCTCCCTTGCCTTTAAATCTGGGCTAGACCTATGGCCTGTTTTGCTTAACAGAAAGTGGTAATAGTGTATGTTCTGGGATTGGGCTCTAAGGGAGCTACAGCTTCCACTCTTGCCTCTTAGAATAACCCTTCTCGGAACCTGGCCGCCATGATGTCACAAGTCTAAGCTGCATGGTGATGTCGCATGGAGGAAAACTGAGACATTCTGTTAAACAGCCCAGCTCAACCCCCTGCTGGTACCCAGCACTGACATTCAGCTAAGGAACTGAGCCTTCTAGGATGTTGCAACCCAGTCAAGTCCATGTAACTGCAGCCCTTCCTAATACCACACTGAGCCCAAGAAACACTCAGCTGAGCCCAGTCTTCCATACGACACCACAAAAGCATCAGATATGTGAGTGAGTCCTCTCAGATGATCTCAGTGAGTCCCCTCAGCCCATCAAATCTCCAGATAACTCCAGCCCCAGCTGACACTGCCTGGAGCAGAAGGACCACCTGGCTAAGCCAAATCAACTCTCAGACTCATGAGAGATAATAAATGCTTGGGTTTTTTTTTTATTTGTTTGTTTTTAAGGCTCACCAATATGGTGACTGAAAATAGAATGAAGATTGCAGCCTTGTGCAAGTATGGAATCTAGAAAACATCAAAAAACTTCAAGTTTCAAGCATACATTAATAATATAAATGTGTGGGGCCCTACTTCTTGGCCTAATGGCATATTCTGAAAGTCCCTGAACTAAGAAATAAACATAAAAACTGGCCTAGGAGTGGCAAATCTTTAGATCTCTGGGCTAATCAACAGTGAAACCATATTGCAGTTCTGCTAACATGATCCTGAGAACACATGACACCGCTCCATCCCCTGAAGATCATTCCTGTTGTTGAACAGATGGATGAGAATTACAAAGCAGTCAAAGAAATAGAATGGATGACTTGCAGTGCCTACAGAGAATGAACAAAGGTCACAGGCCAAAGTGTGAGGCAATAGGGAAAGAAGAAAGGGACTTTAAAATTAATGTTTAAAATATTTTAAAAAATTAAGAAAGGATTAGATCTACAAGGTAATAAGGGGATATTAGTTTTTTAAAAAGAGGAGGAATAATTGAACAAAAATCTGAACTGAAATTCTAGAAATGAAAAATAAAGTAATTGAAATTTAACACCTCAATGGATGTACTAAACAATAGGCTGCATATATTTGACATAAACATACAGAGGATTACTGAATTTGAAGCTAGATCTGAGAAATTACTTAAAATGCAGCACAAATTACTAAAAAGATATAAAGTAGAATGAAGACGTTAAAAGACACAGGGGCTTTACTGAGACTTTCCAACACTGGTCTAAAGGGAATTCTAGGGAGGGAATATAAAGTGAATGTGGTGGGTTGTATAATTTGCCCAGAAATAAATATCTAATTCCCTGAGTTGAGAAGTTATCGAGTTCCTAATAATAGCATTTGCTGCAAAACTGAATTGCTGATTGAGGAAAAAAAAAATGTGCCAGCGACTTTATTAGAAAAGAGAGCTCATTTTCATAACCGATCTTTCACAATTTCCACTAATGATGAGGCTCGATCTGGAGCCTGTCTTTCTTCTTCATTTTCCCTGAGCCTTTTCCCCATATCTGTGCCTTTCCACACTGTGTTCCCCTTGTCAGGAATGCCTGATCCCATCTCAGTGCTTAGCAGAGCTCTACACCTCCTAGCCACCTGCTCTGTATCGACCTGCTCTAAAATTTTATGGCACTGATGTCTGTTCACTTATTGGGGTCTTAGTCCATTGGCTTTTTAATAAACTCTTTGGGAACTCCTTCTGGTTGGAGGCCTCAGTTTCTATTTTTCTGGGCTCCCCAGTGACTTAATTTGTTCTCAGTAAATTTTGGTTCATTCCTTGATGGATAACCCTCTAAAGATTTGTGAGAACAGCTCTGGGGAAAATCAAAGGGACAACAATGGGAAAGTGTGTTGAAAGCTTTTACAAGAGCATGATCTTACCATTGCTGCACCTCTATAAAAATAATGAATACCAAGCTATTGCTCGCATACACCGTTACTACTTCTACTACTGCAATTTTAGTCCTACTGTTACTACTAATGTTTAACAGAGGCCTCAAAGTGAAACACAGAAGGCTTGAGAAGAATTTTCCAATGAAACTGTGGAGCAAGAGGACTACTGAGTGGTATAGGGGAGCAGGGAAAGGGGAGAATTCTGAACAGGCAGGAGAAAAGTGGAAGAGTAGGGCTGGAGGAGAAAGCATACGGTGAGAAGGAAAGAAAGGAGGTCTGAGATTCACTACCTGATGGGTTAGAATGCTGAGAATTAAAAAAATAAATGAAATGAGATAATCATACAAATGGTGTAATACAATTTAATCCCATGAGAGGAAAGACATTTAAGCCTCTCGGTCTTGTATAAGATGCAGAGACTACTTGCCCAAGAGCAAGCCTAATGAATGGCTCAGAGAAGCAGAGTTATCGAGTCCATACAACCACTTCCTTGGAGATGTAGCTTCATTCTTTCAGTGGTCCAGGTTCAATGGAATAATTGGGAACTATTTTAGAGATTGTGGAGACCAAGAGCTTCTTAGGGTAAAGCCTCACATTGATCCGGCTTGCATGGGAGCTAGAGCTTTGTGAATTTGGTAGTTTGGGCTCAGCCAAGAGCTGAGTAGTTTGACTTTTCCCCCAGAATGACAAAGGTAGAGAAATACCTGGATCAACATCACCAAAACCACCAGCAGATTTGTCATAACCTTCAGTCTTCAATCAACTGCCTAACTGGGTTCATTTTCACAGCCTTTATTTAAATAATTAATTTATTTTACCATTTTAAAATACCTTTAATCCCAAATTTGTCTAATATCTTGGTTGAAGTTCCTATCATTTTATCCCTCCAAAGTCAGATCATACTTTTCTTCATTAATTTATTAACTGAGCTTCCTACATTGTGTGTGATGGCTCTTGATTCAAAATGTCCTTCTGAACACATCAATCTGTCTAGTTGCTGACTTTCAACTTCTTGGCTCAATCAATCACAAAGCACCCTAATCCTTCTTGGCTTGTCCTGAATTACATTTGATACCAGTCCAACCTTATCTTTAATAAGCTAACCTAGCAATTTGCATACAACAAACAAATCAGGTCTTCCAATGATTATTTATAGGGTACCAAAGCCATAAATCAATCTAGAAATAACCTGCTACTAAAGGCCTTCTGGCTAGATGAGGGGCAGAACCCAATAAAGAAATTAATTTCTTCTCTCAAATTCAATATGTTCTTTACAACTATACAGTTTCATATGCCATCTACAATGAACTGTTATATTTAGATCAGGAATGAATCTCATGGTACGGTTTTGGATGGTTTGGAACCTTTGATTATTCTGAGCATGTGATCATAATTTCTGATGTTTCTTTGTTCCACTTTAATGGCCCAACTGTGAATATGCATGTGGAATGGTACAAATCAGAGACCTAGGAGACCTGGATTCTTTTCTCGGCTCTGACATATAATACCCATTAGCTTTCAGGTAATACGCTACTATTCTCCCAATTTCCCCACTCTAAATTGAGGGGGAAGGGGCCCATGAGCAAGTTCCAACTTGTCCATGAACTCTTGAAATTACATGCAACATTTTTAATGTTGTGTATTTTTCTTCCTTTTAGAGAAATGTTTATAGCTTTAATTAGAATTTATTTCTGACTTTCAAAGATTAAGAAATACCAGATTATATTCCACTCCTTTTTCAGTAACTACATAATGTAATTTGATTATGATTTTATTTTCAAGGGAGAATTCTATTTTTCAGAAAGTTAGAGTTTTATGCACTCAGCTGTGCTATCTGAATTGAATGCACCTACAAATTAGGCATGTGAAGAAGGATGGACTTTTGATAAACTATCCTGAGATAACTGGTCATTCATATGGAGAAAATTAAATCCTTACTTCACACCATACAGAAAAGCCAAATTCTGGATATTAAAAACCTAAATGTGAAAAGTCAAAATTAAAAACTTTGAGAAGACATGAGAGGATATCTTGTAGTGAAGCATTTCTAAAATAAGATAAAATTATATGTCATAGAAGAAAACATGAATAAATTTTATCCATGTTTATAATATGCTATAGTTGCAAATTTCTGTATGGTCAAAGACTTCTAAACAAATTTTAGAAACAGACCACAAACTAGAACACTGTATTTCAAAAACCTATAACTCACAAAGTATTAATATTTTAAATAAAATTTCCTTTCTTTACATAAATGAGAAAAAGATCAAAATATAGAAAACGGGAAAAAGATATGAGGAGGTAATAAAAGGTAGCCAGACATGATGAATGGCCTCTACTATTCACATTCTTTCAGACTCTAACACGTCCTGCTCTTTACTTTAAAATTTATTCTATACCATTTGTCATGGTTATCTATTTCATCTAAACAACTCTTGTTAAATTTCTTGAGACAAGCACTGTATTTTAAACTTTTAAATATACCCATCAGACAGCCTATAGCACATCACTTGATACACAGGAGAAACTCAATAAATATCATATATAGTTTTTAACATTTAAATATTTCTGAAATTGAGATGCACATTACAATTTATGGCTTTTGACACCATCAACCAAGTAGCATTCAAGACATGATTGTCTTTAACTGCACAAGCATGAACTTGGTTATCACTCTTCATCGCTATCATCACTTCAATTGAGAAGGGTTGGCACTACATTTATTGAGTTTAATTGTAATTTAAATATATTTTAAAAGGTTATACTATGATTTGACACTGATACAAAATGTTATAGTGAAGGCAGAAGATATGGAAAGAAAGTAGTGGAGCAAAAAGCAAATGCTTTTGGAAAATGGCCACAATTCCACATTTTCTGCAATGTGAAGACCAAGTACTTTAAAAGGGCTCAAAAAAGAAGGGATCCATAAGTATATGAAGCTGTGAATAATTCTGTCCTTGAGGTATGTGCAAAAGGATCGCCTATCATAGTCCAAACAATGCAACCCAAGGTAAGAAGAACTGTCAAGTCTCAAAAGAAAACTCTTTTTTTTAAACATTTTTAATTGATTTATAATCATTTTACAATGTTGTGTTAAATTCCAGTGTAGAGCACAATTTTTCAATTATACATGAACATATATATATATTCATTGTCACATTCCTTTCTCTGTGAGCTACCATAAGATCTTGTATATATTTCCCTGTGCTATAGAGTATTTATCTATCCTACAATTTTGAAATCCCAGTCTATCTCTTTCCACCCACCCACCCCCTTGGCAACCACAAGTCTGTATTCTATGTCTATGAGTCTATTTGTGTTCTGTATTTATACTTTGTTTGTTTGTTTATTTTTTTAGATTCCACATATGAGCGATCTCATATGGTATTTTTTTTCCTGAAGAAAATGGAAATACTAATTTGAAAAAGAAATGTGCACTTCTATGTTCATTGCAGCATTATTTACAATAGCCAAGATATAGAAGTAATCTAAGTATCCATTGATAGATGAATAGATAAAGAAGATGTGGTGTATGCATATGTGATGGAATATTCTCAGCCATGAAAAATAATAAAATCTTGACATTTGCAACAACATGGATAGACCTATCATGCAAGTCAGACAGAGAAAGACAAGTACAGTATGACTTCACTTATACATGGAATCTAAAAAAACATACCAAATGAACAAACATAACAAAACAGAAATAGACTCATAGATACAGAGAGCAAACTGGTGGTTGCCAGAGAGGAGAGGGGTTGGGGGTGAGTGAAATAGGCAAGGGAGATTAAGAGGTAAAATTTTTCCTTTATAAAGTAAGTAAGTCATGGGGCTGTATTGTACAGCATAGGGAGTACAGTCAATAATATTGTAACAACTTTGTATATTGACAGTAACTAGACCGATCACAGTAATCATTTTGTAACACATAAAAATATTGAATCACTATGTTGTACACTTGAAACTAATACAATATTTTAAGTCAATTGGACTTAAATTAAAAAAAGAAAATAATCTTAAGGAAGTGTCTGTAAGCAGAGATGTCTGTATTAGAATGAATTAGGGATGTGACTTGGAAACTTAGGATAAACTCAATAAAATATTTAGAAAATTTACAGAGTTTTTAAGGAGATTATATAAAATTGTGTGACAATATTGGCAGCTCAGGCTAAAGGAGACAGAGCAATTCATAAAGAAAAGAAGCTTACGGATTTTCAATTTTCTGAAAGCAGGTTGAAAGAGCTACTTTGATGTAAATATGAGCTATTTCTTGTGAGGGTGCAGCCAAGGACCCAGATGGATTAGAGAACCAAACCCAAGGGACAGACCTGGTAACTAATCAAGGAATATCCTCTGCCTCAGGTTGGAGAATTGACAACGTGTACTCAGTTGGATTTCAGAATTAATAAGGATTAGTTGATGTTATATGTCCTTCATAGGTATAATTGTGGTAAAATATACATAACATAAAATTTACCATTTAGCCATTTTAAGTGTATAATCCAGTGGCATTAAATCTGTTCACACGGTTGTGCAACCATCAGCACTATTCATCTTCAAAACTATCTCCTTATCCCAAACTGAAACTCTGTATTCATTAAAGAATAACTCCCTTTTCCCTGTCTCCATCCAGCCCCTGATAGTCAATAGTCTACTTTTTGTGTCTATGAATTTGGCTGTTTTAGTACTTTATATAAATGGAATCAAACAATATTTGTCCTTTGTATCTGGCTTATTTTGCTTGGCATAATGTTTTCAAGGTTCATCCATGTTGTAGCTCATATCAGAGTTTTATTTCTTTTTAAGGCTGAAGAGCATTCCACCATATGTATATACTTAATTTTGCATATACATTCATCCTTTATAGACATTGAGTTGTTTTCATCTTTTGGCTATGTGAATAACATTGCTGTGAAAATTGGCATGTAAATATCTGTTTGAGTCTCTGCTTCACGAGTCTTTGTATAGATACCTAAAGGTGGAATTGCTTGATAATATGATAATCCCATGTCTAACTTTTTGGCAAACTCCCATACTATTTTCTGCAGTGACTGTACCACATATTTGTGAGTTTTCTAGTTTCTATTCTGCTATTGATTTTGTTTCATTCCATTGTGATCAGAAAAGATACATTGTATAATTACAACCTTCAAAATTTAGTAAGATTTGTTTTATGACCTAATATATGATCTATCTTGGAGAATGTTCCATGTATATTTGAGAAAAATGTGTATTCTGTTGTTGGATATAGTGTTCTGAATATGTCCATTAGGTTCAATTGGCTTAAAGTGTTCTCATGTCCTCTACTTCTTTTATGATCTTCTGTCTAGTTTTTCTATCAAATTGAGAGAGGGGTATTGAAACCTCCAGCTATTATTGTAGGCCTGCATATTTTTCCCTTCAATTTTGCCAGTGTTTGCTTCAAATTTTTAGAGCTCATAGATTTCGCACATGTATGTTTATAATTATTGTATTTTCTTGGTGTATCGACACTTTAATCAAAATATACTGTTCTTTTTTGTCCATGTAATAGTTTTTGACTTAAAATTTATTTTATCTAATATTAGTGTAGTCATCCTAGTCCTCTTTCAGTGACTATATCATAAAATATACTTTGCCATCATTTCATTTCTAATTTACTTGTGTCTGTAGATTTAACATGAGTCTCTTATAGACAGCATATATTTGGATCTTTTTTTTTTAAACCTATACTGCCAATCTATGCCTTTTAATTGGAGACTTGAATCCATTTTAGTTAAAGTAATTACTGATAAAGAGTGACTTATGCTTGTTATTTTGTTATTTGTTTTCTGTATGTCTGATAGCTTTTTTGTCCTCATTTTCTCCATTACTGCTTTCTTTTCTGTTTAGTTGATTTTTGTAATGTCACATTTTAATTTTCTTCTCATACTCTTTGTGTATATTCCCTCTCTCTCTCTCTATATATATATATATATATACACACACATACACACCAATATATATTTGGTGGTTATCATGGCAACTACATATGATGTCCTAGGTTACGATAATATAATTTAAATTGACATCAGCTTAACTTTAATTATATACAAAAACTCTACTCCTATATTGCTCCTCCCTTTACCATTTATATTACTGATGTTACAAATTTATGTCCACTGTCATAATTTATAATTTTTTGCATTTGTCTTTTAAACCTTGAAGAATATAAAAAGTGGAGTTACAAAACAAAATTACAATAATACCAATTTTCATATTTGCCTGTGTATTTACCTTGACTGAAAATCATTGTATCTTCATGACTTTGAGGTACTGCATAGTATCTTTTTTCTTTTTTCAACCTGAAGGATTCCCTTTAGCATTTTTTATTGTCAGGCCTAATGTTAATGAACTTTCTTAGTTTTTATCTACCTGGGAATGTCTTAATTTTTATCCTTTAAGTTTCTCTCAAAACTGAAGGGCAGTTTTGCTTTATATAATTTTTGGTTGACAGTTTTTTTTTCTTCTTTCAGCGTATATCATCCCACTGCCTTCTGGCTTTCAAGATTTCTTCTGATAAGTCAGCTGTTAATATTATTGAGGATCTCTTGTATTTGACAAACTGCTTCTCTGTAGCTGCTTTTAAGATTCTTAATTTTCTTTGTCTTTTGACAGTTTGATTATAAAGTGGCTTGATGTAGGTCTCTGGGAGTTATTCTACTTTGAGCTTATTGAGCTTCTAATACTTGTAGATTCATGTATTTAATCAAATTTAGGACTTTTTGGTCATTATTTCTTCACATAACCTCTCTTCTCCCTTTCTCTGTCTCTGCTTCTTCTTCTTCTGAACTTCCTATAATGCATATGTTGTTCTTCTTGATAGTGTCCCACATGCCCCTTTAGGTCTATTCATTTCTCTTCGTTCTTTTATCTTTTTGTTCTTCAGACCTGATCATTTTAATTTTCCTGTTCTATGTTTTCTTATTCTTTCTTCTGCCTTTTCTAATCTGCTACTGAACCACTCTAGTTATATTGCAATTCAGTTATCACCTTTTTTCAGCTCCAGAATCTGGTTCCTTTTAATAATTTCTGTCTCTTTGTTTATATTCTCATTGTGTTTATACATTGTTTTACTGAATTAATTAGTTCTTTGTGCTTTTCTTTAGCTCTCTGAACATATTTAAGACTACTGTTTTAAACTATTTGTCAAGTAAGTCTGATGTCTGTGCTTCTTCAGGGATGATAATTACCAGATGATAATTATCAATTAATTTTGTTTTGTTTTGGTTTTGAGTGGACCCTGATTTGCTATTTTGTTGTATGCCTTGTGATTTTGTGTTGAAAATTGGGCATCTATAAAAAATTGCCACTTCTCCTATTTTTTGCAGACTGATTTTGTGCCTAGGAAGTCATTCATTAAGTAGCTGGGCATGCCCTGCCCTGAGCCTAGGAATAAGACTGAGGTAAGATCTTAAGGTCTTCTCAGTTCTTTTTTAGCATGCATCTTGCCTGGGCTTACATATGGCTTTCTCAATTCCCTTTATACACATTTGTTTTTGAATGCCCTAGTTTCCCAAACAGTCTCACCCCGATTCTCCTTGGGGCCTTGCATGGTCTATTGTATGTCTCCATACACAATTTCTTGCCCAGGTATATGTGGTTTTATAGTCCCCTTGTGCTTTCACAAGCAGGGACCATTATTCTTTTCCATCCAAAATCTAAATTAGACAATACAAAGATCAGTTCTTAAGGCAGCTTCCAGACAGGTTAGAAAATTTAAATATGAACTACTCTGCTCCCTCCATTTCAAGGGTGGAAATTGGGGATTATGCCATTACTTCCTTCAGACCAAGACCACACCATGCAGAGAAAAGGTGAGGGAAGTTTGAGTAATAACAACACAGAGTTTCCTACCATTTTGAAAATGGATTTTATTGGGCATTTGTTTGGTTGCTGCAGATGTTTCACTCTTTTCTGAAGCTCCTATAAGGCTAGTTTAACCAGTTTTTGTTTTATTTTACTTTAATTTGTTTATTAAGATAAATATTTCCATGGGGAAAACAAAGGCTTGGAAGTTCCTAGTTTGCCATTTTGCTGGCATCACTTCATTTTTCCCATTTTTGAATGAAAGCTTCTAGTGTAGTTATTCAATCTATGTCTTACCACTGCATGTTGAACATTTGAAGGCAGGTAACTTTTTTTAGTCTGTAAATCTCCAGACCAGGAGTGTTGTACTCAGGATGGGTATAGGTCAATGATAGGGAGCATGCTTAGCATGCACAAGATCCTGGGTTCAACCCCCACTACATCCACTTAAAAAAATAATAAAATAAAATAAACCTATTTTTTAAAAAAAGATCATTGTACCAAGGAGCCTCATACACATCAAGATCCAATGCAAATGATGAGATTTAAACTTCAAGCTGGTGCCACTTTCAACCTCTAATTTAGCCATCATGTAAAGAATCTTAGGTTGAGTCACTGAATTGTGATAGACCACATGGAGAGACAGACTTCAGAGAAGAGCACCAAGGCTCCCCAGCTTAACCTTCGCTAAGTGCCATCTCATGCATGATACCATGAGCATGAGCAAAGAGCCACCCAGCTGAGCCCAACTAACACCACATAGTAGCCTTCCCTGAGCCCTATCCAAAATTGTAGAATCATAAGCAAACAAAAATGGTTGTTGTTTCAAGTCACAATTTCTGTGGGGGGTGGTTGTTGAGGGAGAATTGTTATAAAGAATTGCCATATTATTCGTCTGAGATAACTATTTAATATATTTTTGTGAATCTGTTTAATTCAAGCTACAAGGAATTATAGAAACTAGCCCTTATTTAATATGAGACTCATATATGTCATGTCCTTTTCTTGTTAAATCTACATGCTAGAAAGAAAAGGGCATATGTTTTGGGGGTACAGATTATGAATATTAAATTCTATTTCTGTCATTTATAAGCTCTGAGGTCATATTAAGTGATTTCACCTTTCTGAGCTAAGGTTTACTGTTCTGTAAAATTAAGAGAATAATTCTGACAGGTCTTTGGGAGTATAAGATGTGCTAATATGTGGAGTTGGGCCCATATGGTGCACAGCCCACACAATTGCACATGGTGATGCTGTTGTGTAAAACATAAAGCATAATTCCTGGCACACAGCAGGCATGTGAACAACGGTCATGGTAAAGCAGTCCTCTCCTGTTATAAAAGGGGTATTCTTAGACATTGAAATGCAATCAGACTTTAGAGGAAGGAGGATAGATAGACAGATATTTAGGTTATTAAGTTAATTAAATTAATAACAAGTTTAACTTGTAAGAGAACTGGAACTGTGCTTGTGCACGTAGTGAGCATTAAACAAATGCTAGCTAATATTATTATTGTAGTTGTTGCTGTTATTATTTGGACAGGTGTCTTCACCTAACATCCCTTCTAGTCACACCTGGAAGAAAGTGTTTCCATCAGGTCTTGCTTTAGGTCCTGGTGCTCTCATGCTGGTAAACCATCTTTGGGACTTGCCTCTCTCCCCCAGAGGAAAGCAGTCACACCACAGTTTGTATCCCACACCCAACAGATGTATCTATTTCATCCCAACAGCTTCAATTAGTCATAAGCCCTCTCTACCCTAGAAATGTTTGGTCTTTGCACTAACTTTATGGCTTTATTATTATTACTGTTATCTGAAGAACATAGACTTGAAGAAATGTTTGATTGCTAAAATTAAAATGCTCCTAAGAATATCCTTTTTCTTCCCTTCTCTTTCTCTATTTTTACTAACTTGGTAACCTACCATATTTCAAGGAGTATTTGGAAAACAAAATAGTTTTCAGTTTGCTTTACATTAATTTAGTCACTTACTTTTTAGTTCAGCCATTTTTTAGCATTAGTTTTGTGCTAACATGTGATTTTTGACCTGGAGGGTTTTGTCTACAGCCTTCAGGACATCCTTTACTTTATTTCTTTGCTCTAAAGTTTACTCTTTTGCTCTAGGGTTGGAGTCCCACATATCTTAAGTCTCCCAACAAAGAACCTTCTGCTAAGCAACCTGGATCCCTTTAGCGCAGTGATAGCCTCAGATCGTTTGTATTTCTGACCAAGTTTTCAGGCTTACTGACAAAATTCATGATCTAATGCCATATAACAAGTCACTGTAATGCTTAGTAACTTGAAACAACAATAATTGTTATTTCTCAGTTTCTGCGGATTAGACATCCAGGAGCAGCATGATGAGGCTGTTAGGACTTGGGATTGCTCATGAGAGTACAGTCAGGTGCCAGCCAGGGCTGTAATTATATGAAGGCTTAATGGGCTGGAGGTGCCTCTTCCAAGGTGGCTCACTAACCTGGTTGACAAGTGATAGTGGTCGTGGGCAGGAAGCCTCCGTTCCTTTCCATGTGGTCTTTCCAGGATCTCTTCAATCTCCTAAAAGCATGGTGATTGACTTCTCTCAGAGCAAAAGATCTGGGAGAGCAAGTCAGAAGCTTCAACGTCTGTTGTGACTTGGCCTAGGAAGTCAAACCATCACTTCCCCCATATTCTGTGTGTCACACCAGCAGGCCTCTAGGGAGACTATGCAAAGGAGAGAATACTAAAAGGTACTAATTATTGGAGGCCATACCAAAGATTAACAACCACAATAACACCATGCTTCATTGAGATTTCAAGAGTGGGTCCAAATCTAAAATTCTGATCAGTGCAGCTATTAACTCTACATCCCAGGAAAAAGGGTCTCCTGTACTTCATGAAAGTACCTTCTTCCTTAACTTTCTTCAGAGCTGTCTCCTAACCAGTGGTTCTAGAATTGAGCATTTTACTTATGCAACCCTTTTTTAAAAACATTTTTTATTGAGTAATAGTCATTTTATAGTGTTGTGTCAAATTCCAGTGTAGAGCACAATTTTTCAGTTATTCATGAACATATATATATTCATTGTCACATTTTTTTTCTCTGTGAGCTACCACAAGATCTTATATATATATATTCTGCTATACAGAATAATCTTGTTTATCTATTCTACATTTTAAAATCTCAGTCTGTCCCTTCCCACCCCCCCCACCCCCTTGGCAACCACAAGTTTGTATTCTATGTCTATGAGTCTGTTTCTGATTTTTATTTATTTATTTATTTATTTATTTATTTATTTATTTATTTATTTAGATTCCACATATGAGTGATCTCATATGGTATTTTTTTTTTCTCTTCTGGCTTACTTCACTTAGAATGACATTCTCCAGGAATATCCATGTTGCTGCAAATGGCATTATGTTGTTGGTTTTTGTGGCTGATAGTATTCCATTGTATAAATATACCACTTCTTCTTTATCCAGTCATCTGTTGATGGACATTTAGGCTGTTTCCATGTCTTGGCTATTGTAAAAAGTGCTGCTATGAACCTTCGGGTGCAGGTGTCATTTTGAAGTAGGGTTCCTTCTGGATATATGCCCAGGAGTGGGATTCCTGGGTCATATGGTAAGTCTATTCCTAGTCTTTTGAGGAATCTCCATACTGTTTCCCACAGTGGCTTTCCTTGTTTCCCTCTCCCACTCTTAATGATTTAGATGTCTTCTTGTATAATTTTGTGTTTATTCTATTTGTAATTCATGGTAGTTATCACCTTTCCAGTTATGAGTTTCTCATTTTTGTAGCATCCTGCTGCTTTTCTATTTAGGGTAGACTTGTCAATATTTCATTCAGCATGGGTTTAGTGTTGCTAAATTCTTTTAGTTTTTGCTTGTCTGTGAAGTTCTTTATCTCGCCTTCTATTCTAAAGGATAGCCTTGCTGGATAGAGTATCCTAGGCTGCATCTTTTTTTCATTCAGGACTTTGAATATATCTTGCCACTCCCTTCTGGCCTGTAGTGTTTGTGTAGAGAAATCAGCTTAGAGCCTTATGGGGGTTCCCTTGTAACTCACACTTTGTTTTTCTCTTGCTGCCTTTAGGATCATTTCTTTATCCTTGACTCTGGCCATCTTGATTATGATATGTCCTGGTGTGGGTCTTTTTGGGTTCTTCCTGTTTGGGACCTTCTGGGCCTCCTGTACTTGGATATCTGATTCCTTCTTTAGGTTTGGGAAGTTTTCAGTCATGATTTCTTCAAATACCTTTTCAATCCCCTTTGTTCTTTCTTCCTCTTCTGGAATCCCTATTATGCATAGATTGGCATGCTTTATGTTATCCCATAGGTCCCTTATGTTGTTTTCATTTGTTTTTATTTGTTTATCTCTCAGTTGTTCTGATTGGGTGCTTTCAGTTGTCCTGTCTTCTAGGTCACTTATTCGTTCCTCTGCACTATCTAGCCTGCTTGGCACAGCCTTTAGGTCAGCTTTCATCTCAGCAAATGTGTTTACTAATTCTACTTGGTTCTTCTTTATAGCTTCTATTTCATTTTTGACATATTTTATATCTCTAAACCCTATTTCTTTAGTTCCTTCAGTACTTTGATCACTCCTTTTTTGAAATCTTGATCTAGTAGGCCATCAATGTCTATTTCCTTGATCGTGCTTTCAGGGGATTTCCCTTGATCTTTTAATTGGGAGTGGTTCCTCTGCTTCTTCATATTGCTCATATCTCTCTGGCACTGTGGCTGGTGGGTGGGCGGATCACTCCCCCTCCTGATGCCACAGTCAGATGCTGTGCTCAGGGGAGGCAGGTGGGCAGATTGTGCCCCCTCCCTGCACCATGGTCAGGTGCTGCATTCCTGCCAGGAAGGCAGGTGGTCACCTGCCCTCTCCCGGCACTGGTTGCTCCATTGCTCTGTGCACCTGCCAGCTCTGCCTCAGGTCAGCACTCCGTAGGCGGGCTCAGGGAAGACCACGGAACAGCCCTGCCCCTGCTCTGTGTCAGCTCTTGTTTGTCTTGGTGGCGTGAGTTCTCTGAGGTGCCAGGGCAGAAAGATCCTATCTGCCTCAGGTTGTAAAACAAGTCTCAGTCCTGCCTAGGAGGTTGCGGAGCTCCCAGGTGCAGATTCAGGTCTCAGCCCCACCCCTACCCGGGTGCTGAGCTCAGGAGGAGATGGTGGCTGTGGCTACGCCCCGCCTCTCTTCTTGCAAGGTGCACCAGTAATGGCCCCACAGGTCCGAAGAGACAAAGGCTACGGTGCCCCTCCCCCCAGGGCACACCAGCATTGTTGCTTTGCTTTTTTTCCCAATTTATGGGGGACCAAGGTTGTTCTGCTCTGTATCCCCTCCCAGCCATGGCACGCAGCACCCTGCAGTCCCCTGCGGCTGCCTCAGTGCAGCTGCCGCAGTCCTCCTCCCGGCTTGGGCAGCCTATCCCAGCCCCCAGCTGCCAGCTCACTTCTCCGGCTGGGTGTTGCGAGGACCCTTTGTGCCCATTTAACTTAGTTCTGTCAGTCAAGGGGTGCTCCATACAGATCTGAGCCTTGGAGGCTCCCCCTCCGTCCCACTGGCCTCTCCATTGGAGGGGGGAGACCCAATGAAAGAGTGCTATTCCTCCTTTGCCGCTCCCTCCCCATGGGACTGGTACAGCACTGTTTTTTTTTTTTTCTTCTTCTTTCTTTTTTCCTTTTCTCCTACCATATTTTTGGCGTCTTTGTCTTTTGAAGAGGGCGATGTTCTGCCAGAGTTCGGCAGATGCTCTGGTTGGCTGAGTGGGTCTGTAGATGTGAGTTTTGGTGTATTTGTGGGAGAGGGTGAGCTACAAGCGTCCTTCTACTGCACCATCTTGCTTCTCTCTCCACTTATGCAACCCTTAATATCCTCCCTTATTTCAGAAAGAAGGAAGGGAGAAAGGAAAGGAAAGAAAGAGGAACATAAATAAGGAAGAAGGGAGGAAAATCCTACCCAATGTTTTTGATCTTTGTTCTAAAAATGTTCTGGAGTTCCAACTGTCATACTGAAGATAGTGTTTTCCAATATTTCACTTTGAAGGATCAGGCCCATTAATGATTTCCAAACTTACAAACTTACACTTCTTCCTCTACTGGTTGTATCAACTTGTTCCTTGGTGTTGTTTGACAGACACTCACACTGCCTTTATGATGTGAAAAGTGATCTCTTCACAAATACGGTCTTCTTTGTTTAGACCTTCTATGTATATACAGAGACAGAGAATATTTAGTATTTCCCATCAAACACACAGAATGTATAGCAATTAAATTTTTTGCTAGTGTCTTCCCTGCAGACACATTGCTTTGGAAAAAAAGCATTTATTTGTATTTTAAAACAAAGATCTACATTGACAGTGCTGTCCACAATTTGGTTTTCCTTTTGCTAAACTGGGCAAGTTTTTCTCTAAACAGTGTAGACACAGGCTTCCTCATAAAGCACATAGATGTTTTTAAGCATGATAATCTAATGAATTCTTGTGTCTCAGCCTGGGTGTGAACCATGGGTTCTGTCAATTACAAATTAAGAGGAATTTGACAGGTTATTTAAATTATCTAAGATTCAATTTTCTTATCTATAAAATGGGATTAACAATAGAACTTTATAAGAGTTATCCATTCACCGCTGGTCCTTTTAGCCATACTCAGAACCTGGTTTTGAAATGGAATCTAAAATAGCAATCATCATCATGTTAATGTGTAAAGTGGAATAGTGTAGGAGAAAGTGCTCTGAAAAGCTCTGACTTCTCTGACAATATTCTGAAAACACACATATAAGTATTCTTTCTGCAGATGAATTCAGACAACTGCTACTCTGGGAAAACACCCAATTTGTCACACTAGTAGATATATCCAGTACAAAATAACATAGGTAAACCTCAGCATAGACATAGCTCAGACTTTTTAAACATCAAATTCAATATTGACTAGAAATCAAGCTTCACTTTTTGCAAGAAATATTAGGTCTCTGTCTTTGATATCTTCATAGATTCAGGGTTCTCTATGGCAGTGGGGTCTTCTTTTAATGGAACACTTCTGTCAATTAAAAAAATGGAGGGGCATGAATCTCAACAAGATAAGTATTTTTAATTTATAAAAATTAAATTTCCATGACAATAATATATTCTATACATTAAGCATATACACAAATAATAGAGAGTGTCATGTAATGAACAACAACAAAAAAAAAGCAGTTGCCATTTTTTTCTCTGCATATTTCAATGGGTTATCTTGTCCACATAATGGGATGTACACATCCTACTTTGAAGATGGCTGCTGACTCTTAGCTGAACAAGAACAAATGGCTAATTAAGGCAACAAAGAGATACTACTGCACACCTATTAGAATGGCTGAAACCCTAAACAATAAAAAATGAAATGCTGGTGAAAGACATAGAGCAAAGGAACTTTCATTCATTGCTGGTAGGAATGCAAAATGGTGACACCGCTTTGGAAGACAGTTTGACATTTTTTAACAAAACTAAAAATAGATTTATCATAGGATCAAGCAATCAGGTTCCCAAGTATTAACTCAAATGAGGTGAAAATTTATGTCCACATAAGAACATGCACATGAATATTTATAGCAACTTTGTTCATCATTGCCAAAGCTTGGAAGCAACCACGATGTTCTTTGATAGGTGAGTGGATAGTCTGTGGTACATCTATACAATGGAATATTATTGAGCAATAAAAATAAATGAGCCATGAAAAGACATAGAGGAGATGACTAGATAAAGAAGTTATGGTATATTTATATAATGGAATACTACTCAGCCATAAAAAATACAATAATGCCATTTGCAGCAACATGGATGGAACTGGAGATTGTCATTCTAAGTGAAGTAAGCCAGAAAGAGAAAGAAAAATACCATATGATATCACTTATATGTAGAATCTGAAAAAAAGACAAATGAACTTATTTACGAAATAGAAACAGACTCACAGACTTAGAAAACAAACTTATGGTCACCAGGGGGTGGTAAGGGATAAATTGGGAGTTTGGGATTTGCAGATACTAACTACTGTATATAAAATAGATTAACAACAAGTTTCTACTGTATATCCAGTATCTTGTAGTAACCTCTAATGAAAAAGAATATTAAAAAGGAATATATGTATGTATATGTATTAGTGGACTATTATGCTTTATACCAGAAACTGACACAACATTGTAAACTGACTATACGTCAATAAAATAATAATAAAAAACATACATGGAGGAAACTTAAATGCATTTTGCTAAATGAAAAAAGACGATCGGAAAAGGTTGCCTACATTATGATTCCAACTGACATCCTGGAGAAGGCAAAACTAGAGAGGCAGTAAAAGGATCAGGGGTTGCCCGGGTTTCAGATGAGGGGTTGTGAGGAAGGTGGGGGGAGGAGTGAATAGGTGGAGCTCCCGGCAATTTTGGAAAAGCAGCGTAACTATTCCCTATGATGCCATGTGGTGGATACATGACATCATTTGTCAAAACCCATAGAATACACAAGGCTGAGTGAACTCTCAACTATGGATGTTACTTCATGATAATATATCAATAGTGGTTCACCAACTATAATAGATACACCACAGGAGTGCGACGTGTTAATACAGGAGAAACTGTGTGTGGAAAAAGGCAGTCTATGAGAACTTTCTGTACTTTCTGTGCATTTTTTTTGTAAACCTGAAACTGTTATAAAATTTTTTTAAAGCCTATTTAAAAATTATAGACTCAAAAAATTAGTCTCTTTGACTTAGGTGGCTATTTGAGAATGATGACAGGAATCAAGTTGAAGGACTGGTGGACCTTAACGCTTAACCTTAACCTTAATGGTCTGCAACATGTTAAGGAGAGGACTGTGCTTTCCAAACATTCTATTCCAAGCAAAAGTCTGATTTCCCTTTCTGGAAAGATTTATGACTTTGAAGCAGGCCAAATTTGAATCTGTGTTCTGATACTTATAGCCAGGTAACCATGAGCAGTTCATTTAACCGTTGTCTCAGTTTCTGCATCTGTAAAATGGAGATAATTGTGCAATATCTAACCTTATGTGGTTAGTGTGAGGATTAGATCAGATGTATGTAAAAAAACGAGCTGGAAATAGGCACCAATGAGCAATTGCTTTTGTTAGGGAAATTCAAGTAACTATGTTCTGAGAACCATCGTTACATATTCTACCTTGGCTAATACATTTATTAAAATTAAGACTCATGATGTCTATTAAAAATTCTCTCAGTGACACTCAACTCTACTGAAGCATAGGAAATAACTGGGAACTATAATAGTCCTAAGAAGTGAAATAAAATGAGGTTAACGTAAATAAAAAGGAGTTACCTCCTGGCTTTTCCCAATTAATTAGCATATGCACATTCAATTATTTATACCTTAGGGAATTCATTTAGGCAATCAGGTATCCCATAAATATTCATCTTATTCACCTTCAATGTCTCTGCCATTAGGATTGGAAATTGGCAGTGTGTTCTCAAGACATTTCACAACCGGTTGCTTTGAAAAAAATTACCTGGGACTCAACTCGTATGTCATTAACAGTGAAAACGAGCCACCACATGCATGCTGAATCAACAAAGGGATGCTCTTTCCTCATTGTCTTCTCCTGCCTCAGGACTCCAGCCTCTACTTGAGAGGCAGGAGCTCTCCCAGTGGGCCTGCGATGGGACTGCAGAGGTGTCATTCTGACCTTCGGCCACTAGCATGTGCTCTTGAATAGTTTTTCGTGGCCGTCAGGCCCTGGGCCAGTAGGAAGGGAGAGGCTACACCTCTGGTTCTCATTTGTGGGAGAGGCAGAAAGAATGCAACGTCTAAGTGTGAAAGCCGTGTGCCACAAACACAGACATGACCTCACAGGAGGAGGCTCTTCAAGATACCAAGGAGGGCAGGGCAGCATTTGCAGAGGGCGATGTGCCCTCGGGATGAGCCACATCATTTGTGGGACCCAGTGCAAAATGAAAATCCAGGGTCCTCTGTTCAAAAATGAAGAATTTCAAGACATCCACAGTGGGATCCTTCTAAGCGTCAGGCCCTGTGCCGCTGCTCAGGATTGTACACCCGCGAAGCAGGCCCTGTGTCCAACACACTGACACCTTCTCCAGACCTGTCCAGCCTCAGACAACAAAACAAGGATAACTGACCCTCCCTGGTTATTAGGAGGCCCGTTCTGCATTATAGATGCTATTTTTTGAGTGCGTATTAAAACTAAGCCTTATGCGAGGCTCTGACATTGTCTCTAACCCTTAAGCTATGCCTCCAAAATCAACTTTAGTGCCTCCATTTTACAGGTAAGGAGACTGAGTTTTAGAGAGAGCAAGTGACTTAGAGCACAAAAGTGACCGAATCAGGATAGAAACCCAGGTCTGTCCGTCGGCCTCCAAAGCCCGAGTGCTTCTTGCGTGGACCGCGTTGCTTTGTCAAGTTGGAACTTAGGAACATCTCAAATAGAGCATGTGCAGTCTGGAGGGGGTGACTTTTCTATTTGTGAACATCTTATTTACCTTTAAAGATTTTTTTGCAAGGCTCCTCGGTTCCCCTTGCTGGGCCACGTGCTCCCTTCTTCCTGCAATAGGAAACACTGTAAAATAAAATTTACAGAGCAAATTACAAGTGTTGCTTCCACTCTTGCCCTCCTGGCTGCAGACAAAAGCTCTTTTCATTGTGCCAAAGGGATACAGTCAGCCATATAGTATAAACTCAGAGGACGATTTAGTTTCCAAGAGGAGCCCTAGTCTAAACTTTTTTGATCCACGTTCGAAATAAATCAATATGGTGCAGGACGAGGCATGAAAGACCCTTTGAGAAGGGAAAGGTCTTCAGAATATAGAGTGGGGCCAAGTCTTTCCCTAACTTTCCCACTCACAAGTTGTGTAAAAACCAGGGGCGGGTTGGGCGTGGCAGTGGGGGTGGCAGTGTATCATGGAATGGCCTCTTGAAAGTCTTTTCTTGCTTAATGATAAGGAAACAATCCCAGAATGTCCCCACCTTCGGAAAGGAAGGCTCCTTTTGTTTGAAGCTTAGCAAAGCTACTTTGGTTGCCATGAAGACAGAATCAGTACGAAGGACCTTTTTAGGCTGTGCTCCTGTTGGAAGCCACGGTCCCCTTGCAGCCAACAAACAGCGTGAGTGGCCCCGCTTTCCCAAAGCTCCGCTGCTCATTAGAGCCATCAGTTAACCCCCTGCCCCTGCCCGTTGCCTACTTATTGTAATTAATTTTATGGCCCCTTAAAAAAAAAAGAGAGAAAAGAAAAGGGAGACCTCTACATTTTATGCTACATTGCACAAGCAATTGAAAGTTGCAGGGAAAGAAGAAAAAAAAAAAATCCAAGCACCAAATGTTTAGCAGGCTTTTCTTCTATTTTAAATGAGCACCCTATTTAAATCAATTATCAGCTCAAAATGAGCAGGCTGATCTAATTAGTCTTGGCCCCTGGTGAGTTAATGAATGAAAGGGAGGTGCTGGGTAGATGTGGGCTTTCTCTGGAGTCTTCAGAACTGACCACACTAACACAGACCCCTTCTGGGTTTCTAAGTCTTACTGGGCAGAATTACAGAACGAAATACAGAGAGGCAGGGAGTGAGAGAGCAGAATGAGAAAACGAATTATTAGTGCCATCAGCAGAATGACTAAGCATTGCGTGGCATATTTTCAGCCTGTGTTTTACCAGGCACTGATCATTACTGTTTGATGAATAGTTCAGAATTGTAAATAAATCAATGCGTGTTTTCCTTAAGTGTGTTTGAAATGGAACAACCTATTGACTTCAGGAGAAAACACGCTGGTAAGTGATGACAGCGCAAGTCCTGAATCTTGGCACATATAACCTCCTTTGCCTTCCCGCCCCACTCATGTCTAAGCCCTTATTTAATCACAATGGCCCCTGGACATTAATATATGGTTAATTAAGGAACTCATATAAGGAGGCAGGAGTGGGAAATATTATGAACAGTAAGTTTGTGACTGCTGGACTGGAAGGTCTCAAGTTTCCCCCCATTTTTTTTCAATACATCTTTACAAGTATTCCTCAGTTCAAGGAAGTACATAGATATTTGCTTTTTGGGTTATGACATTTCTTACCCCAAATGTTAACTCTCCGGTAAATGTTACAAGTGTTTACAGTTTGGGAATCTGATGTCTGTTCCTTTTTGGGTTACTCTTTTCTAATGGAAATTACATGGGCTTTGAGGTCAGGTAGATCAAAACTCTGCTTCTGAAGTGTGTGACCTTAAGTCACTTCCTTCCTGTCTCTGAGCCTCAATTGTTTCATCTTTAATATGGGGACAATCTCACGTGGTTGTTCTGAGACTTGAGATGGTGTGTGTTAAGTCACCACTCTACGTAACCTGCCTCTCTCCTTCCTCCCTCGAAGAGTACTTGAGGATGTTTTGGCAAAAGGCAGATGTGTCCTTGTGCCTTTCAAAATCGTGCTACAGGGTGTGAATCTTTTAATGTTGATTATCACTTGAATGGGATCACTTTTTCAGGACCCTGCTTAAAGGAGGGATAAAAGTGAGTCTCAGGTAACCAAGCTCTTGCCTCCCACTGAGGATAGGGAATAAACAGGGAGACTCCATAAATGCTCTGCTGTTTAATGAGGATACCCAACAGGTATTTCTGGATTAGAAAAGCATCAGTGAAAAGCTGAAAAGAAACTTCACAGTCATTAGATTTTCAGGAGGCCAGTCATCATGGGATAGAGTAGTAGGTAGGGGAGGTTGAGTTAAGATATCCAGCTTGCCTGAGCCAAGCCTGTGAAGGAAGGAGGTGAAGGCCTGAGGAACTGGTCCAAGACATCCTACTAGGTGTGGAAGAACCACGCTTCATGACTCCTCTACCTAGTCCTCCTCCCCTATGGTTTTTATTTCATCAGAGTCAGAGAGATTTAAGACATACTGGATCATCTTTGAACTACAAAATTAGTATGTTGGCTTTGGGGCAAGATTCTTCTTTGCTGCAAAACAGCTATATCCTTTAAGACATCTCAGAACTTCATCTTTAATCAATGAAGCATCCAGAAACATTGGCCTCTGTAGAAATCAAAACCCCACTGTTTTATGACCACTTGGAGACACCATGGTTCCTCTCACCCAACACCCAATCTCGGTGAGGACAGAAGTACAGTTCACCTTATCATCCATTGTTTCAGGCCGAGAAATCTCATGCTGAAACTACAAAACGCCTTGTGGGAGATGAAAATGGTAAAGTTTGGAAGATGAAGAAAATTTTTGCAGAATCTCATGTGAATTGGATTTTGGCTTTGTGGGGCAAAGAGTGGGCGTGGGAGCATTCAGGAGCGCATATAAAGGAATGGAAATAATTTGCTATTTTTAGAGACACAGAAAGACAGAGTGAAAAAAGGGAAGAAAAATCTTTTGCAGTCAGGAAATGCAAACTTTGTAGTTCATCATAGTTTCAACATGGGTTCTTACAATGATTTATTCAATTAACCTCTTGCCTGTAACCCCCGTCTTTAAATAAGCAGAATCTGAGAACAACAATTATAACTTTGCTAACGAGAAACTGGGTAAGTATTAAGTGTTTAAAAATCCCACTGTTGGAGCCTGGTAATTTTTAAACATATAATTACCTCTTTTATTATACTTTGATTAGATTAAAATTAATGCATTATTAAGTCATGATATGTTCAACCATCTAGACCTCTGTATAGACACAGATAGCAATTCCTTTCTTTCCCCTTCCCCAGGTCTAAGTTAATTAAATTCCCTTTAATTATAATTTACTAAAAAGCTTCACTTTTGCCACTATTATGTCTTTTGAACTTTGAAATTTGAAAAAAAAAAAAAAAAGGACCTTAAAATGGTCTTTTACAGGAGAAATGAACTGTCAGCGAATTCAGGCAAAATTAATTATTTCAGCTTGATAAACCTTTTCATCTATTTGACTCCTTATACAGAAAAGCCAATTAATAATGTCAAACATGCTTTGCCTCCAGGGACCTGCGAGTTCTAATGAGTCTGTTTACTGTGGAGTGGCTAGCAGAATGAGCTTCATGTAGAAATTTTCTAATCGCGCCACACCTGTCAAGCTCAGTCTCATTATCTGTGTACCAAGGGCAAACCTCATTTTGTCAGTAGTGGTTTTCGAAGAACTAACAGATGCCTGGGGGAACATGCAGGACTGTCCGCCAGTAGACGAGTCACTTAATTACTAATCAGAGCAGCCGGGGGTGAATGCCTAATGCTCCAGTCGCGACCTGCCTCATCCCAACTCCACGCGCGCATCTTATCGGAGACCCAGAGCCTCGGTCCTTCTCAGCGCTGAGTGCTCGCCTACCAGGACCCCCTTCTCCTGGGTGCTTGGTGGTGATGATTGATGAGGCGCCTGTGGTAACAGTGATTAATCATGTGTCGAACCGCCAAGTGGGCCAGTCTGGAGGCTCGGCTCCACCTGCCCGGGAGCTGATAATTGTTTGGTTGGTGAGGGCGGAGCCTGTGGCGGAGGGCGTTGACACAGCCACCCCTAAATGAGACCACATGTCCCCTCCCGCCGTCCATTTGCCTCTTTGGCTTTCAAGAAGCCCAAATATGTGACAGCAGGCAAAGGCCCAGCATTCTGGAAAGTGCACATACTTTAGAACTGTGCTTCTCAAGTTTGATGCACCTTCGAGTCACCTGGGGATGTTGCTCAAACTAGTTTCTGCTTCAGTGGGTCTGGGCCTGAGATGCTGCTTTTCTGACCGGTTGATGCTGATGCTGCAGGGAGTGTGGACCATATACTGAGGCCAGAGTTGAGACCAGCCATCTTGGACAAGACGCTAAGCCTTTCTGGACCTTAGATAACCACCTCCGTAAAATGTTACAGAAGATTCAGTTCCTCCCCATTTCCTGTAGAATAACAAACTCCTTAATGCTTAAGTGGACCACAGTCTTCCTCCAATACCTGGAAAGCTTAAACTTGCCAGTCTCCCCACCCCTGAGAAGGGTTCAGACAGGCTGTCCACTCTGAGTTCTGAAGATCAATGCACTTCTCCAGTCTCTCGTTAGAAGAGAATTTGTCTTGGTGAGGACCAGATCCATGGCTCTAGAGGTAATTTTATAATATTGCATCATGCCTGAGAAGGACTGAGATTTGAAAAGCAACATGGAGGGGCAGTCAGACTCAGGGATTAGAAGTCTAAGGGTCTTGAATTGAAAGTGGAAGTGTGACATTTATGGACAAGTCCCTTATTCTTGCTCTGGCTCAGTTTCCACTTCTGCAAAAGTGAGGGATGTCTAATTCACCTATCATAATAAGGACTAGAGATAGAATTTAATGAATGGTAGATGTGCATAACTATGTATTGAAATAATCTGTGGAAAGGCTTGACATTAGATGAGTACCATCCATGTGCAAGGCATCAATCCTGTGACTTTTCGATTTATTTACAAATGTTTTTCTCTCTCTTCTCTGAGCAGTGCAATGTCACTAAGCCATGGACTTCAGGTCTAAAAGAAATCAGAGTTCACATACAATCAGGCAGTGGGCTTTGAGGAAATCAAACATAGTTAACCTCTCTTTTCATTAGCTTTATTTCCCCAGGAAAACTGTGTTTCTGGGGAAATCTCAAAATGTATCTGATTCACCTAGAGCCTTCTAATTTCTTAGCCCAGGGAGCAAAAGAAAGGAGGAAAATGGAGCCTGATTAATTCTGTCAACACTCTACTCGATTGCTTTCTATGCTGCCCTCCTGTTGAATGTTGGGCCGAGAGATGGCTAGATGCCAAGGGACTCTTCTGTCCTCTGTGTATGTTTCAGCCAAGATGACATTGTTGTGTCTCCCATAGACCTTCAGACTGTTGGCCACCAGAAAACATCCCCAGGCACTTTGCAATGATTAAAAAAAAATTTTGATCAGGATTTCACATTGTCCTCTTTCAATACATGGAAAAGGCTTAGTCCATTCTTAACTATGATGTTTTTCCATGTTGATATTAATTTGTTTACCAAAACAATAAAATTACCATCTCTAATTTTATGACAATCAAAAGAAAATTAGGTATTGATATGGAAAAAAAAAGTCACTTTAGAGGTGTGTCTTATGGGCCAGAGATTTTCATACTGAGTTCTATGAAGCCCAAGGTTTCCAGGGAAGTGTCTTATGCTGTCTCGGAAGGGAGGGAACAAATGAGGAGGCAGAACCACATGTTCCCCATCCTAATCTCAATCAGGTCTGCATATATCTATTTTATATATTGGGATCCCATTAAGATTTTATTTGAAAAAAGGGCACCATGACTTCTAAAATGTGGAAACTTTTGTTCTAGGTCAAATATCAGTGCTAACAAGGATGCTTAGATCTCATAATTTTACAGTCGTGATACCTAAACACCATGACCTTGCTTACCATGTCCTAATGCGGAGCCTTCATGTGCATCCCACCAGTAGCCTCCCCATTATCCTAATGAGCTGTATCCTTGCAGAAAAGCAACAGAGTCCACAGTTCATTATGGTGACATCATTATTGATAAATAGCTATTGGGAACGCTGTCCATCTGGTCTTCCCCTTTGTATCATAAGGGAGACTAGAGAAAGTGTAGAACATATGTATAGGAGATGGCTGGCCCATTTTACTCACATTGAGAGCAGCCAAGAAAGTTCTTCCAGGCTCCAAGTTTCTGTTCCCCATCATCTTTTGAGTATTGTCAAATGCCCTTCTACACTTTGATGGAGAAATCTTTCATAGGGTCACTCAAGTATGAAGCATCTTCTAACTGTGTCTGTACTTTATTCACACACAGAACACTGGACTTTCTAGGACTGTGGGAGAATATCTCCCTTGTATAGCAGAAAACCACAGATATCAGAGTCTGACAAGACTTGTATCTTTTGTTGTACCATTTACGAAGGAGATATCTTAGGTAAGCTAGCTATGCTTAATGCTCCATTTCTCCTTATGTTTTTGGGAAAACGGATCCCTCTCCATCTTTTCCCATCTAATTCATCTCATAATTGAGAGCCAGCTTACATTGGCTAGTAAGTGTATTTTGGGTCCATCTGAAATGCAGTGGGGTCTTTGATAGGAAAAAGCTTTTCAAAGTAGATTTCACTTCAATCTAATGCAATTAACTATTCATCTACTAAGCACCTATCTTATGTCAAGTATTGTTCAAGGTGCAGTGAGGACTACATGCAGAGGTGAGTCAAACATACATCCTGGGGCAGCAAGATGCTGATCATAGCCAAGCTGGGGAAAGGGCTACAGTAGAAATTACACTCTGACATCATGAATGACTGGCTTCACATTCTACAGACTCTCACTAAGATTGGGATGTTTCCTCATATGCTCCACTCTCTTTGTTTTACAGAGAGGAAATCAAGGTCCTGAAATGAGGAGACCTTAAGAAAGGTCACATCTCTTTTCCCCTAGATTACAGCATTTTAAAATTTCACATAGATGTCAGCTTAAAGGACACCATATCATGCCACCTGATGGCCCATCCTGGGCAGGTTGGCACTAATTCCGTATTCATTTATGCTTTAAGTCTACCTACTTTTTGTAAGTCTGGAAGCTTTCCCCACTTTTTAAAAGAATGGAACTCTCACCCTTCACAGCTTTCCCATTGCATTACCATGTCTGTCCAACTCATCCAGCAAACCCGTGAGCACTTCCGAGCCCCTCAGAGCCCTGTGGTTACAAAGAGCTGGTGGAAGTTGATGCTGATTTCTTGCTGCAGTGTCAGTTGTGTGACCTCCCAAAGAGAGCTTCTCTAAGCCTCCTTTTTCTAGAAGGGCTGGAGGCAGGGGATTTATAAACTCAGTAGTGGAGAAACTCTGCCTGGGGATGCCATGGTGAGTAGTATTTAAATACAGTGTCTCAGTTCCTTACTAGGACAGAGCTGGAATGCCCACACTCATTCTCTAGGCTGTGACTACCCATGAAGTGCACTTCTAGAGAAGATTTCAGTGCCGCATTTCCTGGGAAGCCATCATTTGCTCAACTTCTTCAGTTTGATGTAGTAACAGTCCCCACTGAAGACCATAATATCCAGTTAATAAACAATGTATAACTTAGCCAATCTTTTGAGAAATGCTAGGTTTTGAAAATTGGCCTAGGAAAGCATATTGTGGAAGTAGAGACGTTATTTATTTATTTACCCAGTTGGTCGTAGTCCAGACACTCTTCTGAACAGCGAGGACTGAGAAATGAGAAAGTTATGCAGTCATGATGCAGTGAAGAAGACCTACAAGAAAACACAGGCTTGCATTTCAAGTTTGTAAGTGAAATAATAGTATGACGTCCAGCAATGCCAGCATAAATGTATCAATGAAAACTTCACAAATATGTTAAGAAGCAAATTGGATTTCTAAGGATGAGTGAGTGTTCTCCAGGGGCAATTTCAGACAGAAGAAATTTCCTGAGGACTCTCATTTAGGCCTGACAACTAGACATTTATTCCCAAGACCCCATGAAGCCAGTTGGTCACTGAAGACCTTGAGGCAGTATCACAATGATTAAAGGGAAGATTCCAAATCCAATTACCTGAATTTGGACTAGTTGCCAATTCTTAGCTAAATGACCCTGTGTAAGTTATTTATCTCTTTAAGCCCCAGTTTCTTCATTTGTAAAATGGGTATAATAACATATTATTATAACTTCCTAGTAGATGGTCGTGAAGACTAAATACTAGAGGTAAACCATATTAATTGCTTAAGACCAACACTTGGTGTGTGGTATTTAGTATATGTGTCCTGTATAGTTTTATTTGTCCCTTCCCTATTCAAATATCTCCATGTCACAGTGTTTGCTACTAGAGTTAACAGTGTGTTAAGCAACAGAGACCAATTATCTTCTTAGCAAACTGTTATTAGCTCCTTGGTCCAGGTATAGCCAGAGATGGCCTGATTACAAGCAATGTTTGCCATGGGTATGGGTGGAGGAGCAGGGACATTGTTAGCCTTTTCTGTAGGCCTTTAGGAGGTGAGGCACAGAATAAGGAAGCCTCAACAATGCAGAAGTCAGGGGAAGGCACCTGGGGAAAAGGCAAGTTTGGAACATATTGAGAAGGCAAAGCACTAGAAGGAGCAGGGAAGGCAAGAAGGGCTCAGGAGGCGGGGGTGGGAGGGATGTAAGGCAAGAAGATGGCATTTGGAAAGCTAGATTCATCAGTTTTAGAAGGATTTACAAGCTAGGGTGGTGGCACTGAAGAGAGAATTGTTGATTTGTCCGTGGGTGATATGAACAGCCCTGCAATGAAAGTATCAGAAGTGTCAGGTGATGTCATGCCTTATTCATTCATTTACTGAACTTCTCCTGGATACCAGGAGGGAACATGGTGAGGCTTTCATGATGTTTATATTCTACTGGGCCAGGAGCAGGGGGAGGAGAGTGATCGGGAACAGATTGCAAACATATAGTATGTAACATGTTGGATGTTATACGTACTCTGAGGAAAAACAGGACAGGGTGAGAGGAGAGAGAGTGAGAATGGGGAGAGGGATTCCATTCTGGGATAGAGTTCAGGGAACGCCTCCCCGGCAAGATGACTATTGTGCAGAGACATAGAGGGAGTGAGGGTGTGAGCTGTGCTGACATCAGGGGAAGAATGTTCCAAGCAGAGGATCTAGAAGGGTAATCGTAGTAGCCAACCTCCAAAGTGGCCCGGAAGACTTTCACCTTCTATAATCCATGCCCCAGTGTGGTCCCTTTCCCCCCTGAGTGGATCTGACTGGTATAAACGCTGGAACATTGTGGAACTAGAGTGCGACTTCCAGGGTTAGGTCATGAAAGGCATGGCAGCTCCCTCCTTGCTCTTTCTTTGGACACTCGCTCTAGGGGAATCCCACTGCCATATCATGAGGACACACAAGCAACTTTGTGGAGGGGTCCACATGGTAAGGAGCTGGGTCTTCCAATTAAAAGCCAGTACCAACTTGCCAACCATATGCTGGAGCCATTGTGGAATTCAGAGACTGCAGCCCTGGTTTACATTCTTGACTGCGACCTCATGAGAGATTCCCATGCCAGAACCATCCAGCTAAGCTACTCGCTCATTTCCAACCCACAGAAACTATATGAGATAATAAATACTGATTGCCATTTTAAGCCATTAAATCTTGGAGTAATTTGTTACACAGATAACACGTATAGCGGTGAAAAAAATTCTTTAATCAGAATGGCTAAGGATGAGGAGTCGGCATGATGTCCCCTAGGACCCGCTCAATGACGCGGCAGGAGAAGCAGAGCAGAGACAGGGTGCCTGGGTGACGTGTTGTGTGTGTTTCCATGCCTTTTCTGATGCTCTCTCATCACACACTTTCCTCTCACCTATCATCACACCTGGGTTAGCTTCAGGCCTAAACTAAGGTCCTACCTAATCTCTGATCCTACTTCTTGTATTAAGCATTAAACATCGTATTAGTGAACTCATGGAGGAAGAAGTGAGAGGAACATGAATTTACTGAGTTCATGTTATATGCACAACCCTTTATATGAATTTTCTAATATAACCTCCTACAACCTTTTGAGGTAGGTATTATTACTTACTTTCTATAGATAGAAAAAAAGTAAAGTTCAGAATAGTTAAGGCGTTTATCCTAGGACACATAGCAAAGGGACCATTTGAATTTAAATCTCTCTAAATTTAAGCTTTAGCTTTTAAGTTTTCTATTTTTCTCTTTCACACTGCACAAGACATTGGTTATGGAAAATTTGGAAACCTTAGGAATGTACAGACACAAATTATTAGTAATCCCACAATTAGGAGACAATTACTGCAAATACTGGGGATTAAGTATGTCTAGTTTCTTATTTAAGCATTTTTTAAATGACAAAATTAGATTAGATTATACAGTTTTCAAACTATTTTTCATCTTCTAATATGTTATAAATATTTTTTGTGTTGTTACCTACTCCTGTACAGGTAATTTTTAATGGTTACAAGTACATTTTATTTTTTATTAAATCAGTGTATTTAATGAGACTTTATTATTGTACATTTATGTTGTTTGCAAGTTTTCTCTATTATAAAGGATCACGCAATAAGCATACCTGAAAACAAATCTTTGTGCACTTGCGTGATTATTAGGATAAAATTTTACAAATAATATCACTTCTAAAATTTAGTTTATTATCAAGATTTAAAATTTAATTTATTAAATTTAGGGCAAAAACTTAAGTAAGGCTTTTGACACACGTCACCAACTTGCCCTCCAGAAAGCTACCAAACCTCCTCCCACCAGCAGTACACGAGAATGCTCAGTTCTCCACACATTCATCAACATTAGAATTTGTATTATAATTTTTAAAATGCTGTTAGTCCTTTTATTTTGAATTAAACTCAGATTTTAATTTTGGATTTATGGGACTCTATTGATGAGTCGCTAAAAGCTTCCCCGGGAAATCTTGCTGGAGAACATGCCCACACTCATTAGAAACATTTACAATGTTCTTGAATCCAAGGACACACAAGTAATGTAAACGTTTGTGCAGGCACTGTATTGGTGAAGTATAGAGAAGTAGGAGACACTTGCCTCCAAATATCAGTTTATAACTATTGAGGGGGATGTGGCTAAGGAGCGGTATCCCTGCCTTTCTACTATTATTACCACCTTTCGTGGTGGTGACAGTGCTAGAGGTCAGGTCATATAAATCGAGTCCAATCTAACGTAGGGTGGTCCAATTGCAAGGTTTGTGAAAAGACCAGAGCAAGCCTATGGGGCTGTGAGGAGCCAGTCACAGTCACATGACTCTGAATCTGCGTTCACACGGTGTACCGCCCGGGTGTCACTATCTGGGCAGGTGTTGGTGTTGCTGTGCTGTGTGAGGCACTGAGTGTTTTAGGCTCTTTGCAACAGTGTCATAACCCTCATGTCACTGTTGTGGTCACTGAGGCCTGGGCCACATAGAAATTGAGTGGGCAGACCCAAGACTTAAATCCTGTGAATGTGACCAGATGCTTGCATTTGCTTGCCCCTAGTTTTGCACCTTACTCCACAAAGTTATTGAGAACCCCTCTTGCCGCACTGGCTGGCTTGCACAGCGCCTCCTTCTGTTCATATTGCATTTGGCACCTGCCATTGTGATGACAACAAAGTCACTGCATGGTATCATGTGTCTGCATGTTGGTCTCCACGCTAGTCTGTGAATGCCTTGAGCGTTATAAGGTACTTGACTCATCTGTGCCCAGCATCTGGTATTATAATTATAATGATATGTTTTCATTAAATGTTGCCAACTAACAAAAGAGAAGGAGAGAGGGAGGGAAGGGGTGAGGGAAGAAATGAATGAGGGAAAGAAGGAAAAATGGACTTGAATCTTGTCCAGTAATTTGGCTCAGGGCCCTGAAGACGACTGTGTTTCGAGGTGTTAGTTCTCCCAAGTAACGGTCCAGGAGAAGCAGATGCTCCACCACAGTTCTGAGTTAATAGTGGTAGCTGTGTCGAGTAGAGTGAATCTCCAGGAGAGACTGGCCTGAACCTGGTGGGGAGTGACTTCTTCTATGGGTGGACGACCATCCTTTCTGGAGTCTGGAGCTTGCAGTGGATCCCAGGATCTCCTGATGACTCTAGGACAGTAGTCAGTGGTCCTATCCCCTCTGGGTAGTGGTGAGCCCTCCTTCCTGTGGGGTGCTCCCTGAGTGCCTTAGTCTCTAAGGTGTGCCTCCTTTCGCTTCCCGTTGGAATCACCTCACCCTGGGGCCACGGCTTGCTTCCATGCTCCTGATGAGAAACAATTGTGGAAAGCATTTTCACTTAAAATCCTTCTCATGCAGAAGCAGATCTTACCCTAATGTTCAAGGTGTCATCCTTCCAAACTTTCTCTTTTAAAAGTGAAAAACAAAGGCAGCACATTCTGCTCAACATGCCAGAACATTACAGCTTTGTTGATTTCTTTTTTAACATTTTTTTTTTTTTTGAGAAATGATTACTTCACAGATCCTGCTAAAGAAGTCAGTGAAAGAACATTCTCTTCTCTGGTGTGGTTTAGTATAATAATTATTACTAATCACAACAATGATGAACCACATTCACTTTGAGTTATAAAAATTAAATAATAGCCATCATAGGACTCTGTAAGGGTGTGCTGCTTCTGTAATTCCCAGAGCATGCCCGCAAACATGATCTCATTGCATTGCCACAGCAGCCAGGTGAGATGACAAAGTGTTGGTGCAATTGGTTCTATTTTCAGGCAAGATGGAAAGAGGCCAAGAGTCTTGCTCAATGTCACACAGCCTATTAGTGTCTGGTGGAGAAGAAGAGTCTGGGTCCCAGCTTTAAGAGCCCCAGATCTTTTCCAGAACAGTTAGGACAACCTGGTCTGTCCCTGTGCCTGGCTGTGGAATTCTAAAGTCGGATCTCTGAGCTTTTCTCTCCTGCCGATGCCACCAACCATGGCAAAAGCATAACTCTACAGCACTCTCCTATTCCATCTAGCCCTCCCAGTCTTTACCAGGAAGACTTGCAGGTTGTAGGCTATCAGACCAGTGGGAGACATCTTTCCACACATGGGCAAGTTTAACAAACTGTTCAACCTGAGACCTCATGAGAACATACTCTCTCTTCCATTGGCCATAAGGCAGAACCTGGGCTCTGGGGACAGTAAAATTGCCCTTAAATACAGACTCTGATTCTTACTGTGTGTGACCTTGGAGAAGGGACCTCTCCTAGCCTGTTGCTCCATGTAAAATTTGTTTGATAATGCAATGCATTGCAGAGATAGTTTTTGACAATTAAACAGGATAAAAAGCCCTCAGTATCTAGCAAGCACTCAACACATCTTAGCCATTACTATTGTTATTATTACCAGGTAGGATGGAAATTCATCCAGAGACCCCATTTGTGTCTTTGGGCCTCAGTCATTTGGACCCCAAAGATGATAAAACACTGATGCCACCACAAAGTCATAAAGCCCCTAAACATGGAACTGAGTGAGGTTTCCAGAACTTGCCAGCCCAGTCTTTGGTACTACATTAGCTTCCAATTGCTGCTGTAACAGATTACCACAAACTTAGTGGCTCAGAACAACACAGAGTTATTATCATACTGTTTTATAGGTCAGAAATCTGACATGGGTCCCACTGGGTTTAATTCTAGGTGTTATCCAGGCTGTACTCTTTCCTGAAGGCTCCAGTGAGAATTGGTTTCCTTGCCTTTTCCAGTTTTTAGAGTCTTCTGCATCCCCTGGCTCCTAGTCACCTTCTTCCACTTTTAAGGACCCTGTGACTACATTGGGCCCACCCAGATAGTCCAGGATAATTTTGTATCTCAAGTTCAGCTGATTAGCCACCTTAATTCCACTTGCACCCATAATTCCCTCAGTTCTGTGAATTAGGACATGGGCATTTGGGGAGGGGGCATTATTCTGTCTACCACAGATATATGAGCTCTTCTCACTGTGTTACAATGCGGAAGCAGAGCCCAGCACCTGGGAGCCACTGCAAGGACAAGGGGATGGGGAAGGGCACTGGGCCAGGAAAACTGGTCCTCAGATCAGGATTGTTGTTTCTTGCCAACTATCTGCTGGACACTTTACATGCATATTCCCTCTAATCCACACAATCATATAAAGTAAATATTATTAGCTTTATTTTATGCAAGGAAACTGAGACTCAGAGGGACTCATTTATCCAAGGGTTTGAAGTGAAGTTTGAGTCCCAAAGCCTACAAAGGTGTTTCTCAAAGAATGCTCTAAGCATCTGCATCACACCTCTTGATGAGGGCACTTGTTAAAATGCAGATTCCTGGAATCCATTCCCTATCTGCATGTCCTGGTTTAGTGAGTGTAGAAAGACTCAAGGATCTGCATTTAACAAACCCCCCTGGGAGAGCAGGCGATTCGACATCCACTAAATCATAATTTCTAACCTTTTAAATTTGTTGGGGTTTGTTTTGTGGCCTAGAATGTGATCTATCTTGGAGAAAGTTCTATGTGCACTTGAAAAGAGTGTGTATTCTGCTGGTTTTGGATGTAGTGTCCTGTGGATATCTGTTAAGTCCACCTAGTCTATTGTGTCATCTAAGACTATTGTTGCATTATTGATTTTCTGTCTGAATGATCTGCCCATTGATGTCAGTGGGAATGTGTTAAAGTCCCCTCCTGGCATTGTATCATTGTCAATTTCTCCCTTTACATCTGTTAGAATTTTCTTTCTATATTTAGATGCTCCTGTACTGGGTGTGTATATGCTGACAAGTGTAACATCTTCTTCTTGTACTGATCCTTTTATCATTATGTAATGCCCTTCGTAAGACCTACCTCTCTAAAACGCACAGCCCTGTGGTGAGCACGGACCCTATAGACAAACGTGATCCAGAGTTTGGGATAAAGAGGTCAGGGAATCTGTGACTAGAGAGGAAATAAGAAGGCCCCATGAAGTGTATCCTGGTGGATGGCCTGGGCCAGGCCAGAAATAAAAGATGAGATCAAGGCCGAGTTCTAGCCTGGTTTCTCAGGTTCTGCCAGCAGGGAGTTAGAGGACTGGTCTGAGTTCAGATAGCATGTATCTGACCAGCTTTTGCACTACTTAGGCTACTTGGAGAGAGGGGTGGAGAAAGGAAGGAAGAGCTCCCTGTGATGTGATGTCGCTGGAAAGAGAGACATACTGAAGTAGGAAATACCTGCTTGCTTCCCTGGTGTGGAGTTTGCAGGGCAAGGGTGCCTCCCCGGACTTTGCTTACTGCTGAGGAATGTGCAGGATCCCAGGACACTGGGCCCCTCCCTGCCCACCATGCTTCACTCCTTTCAGGACCAGTACCCGTTCTCCAGAGGTCAGGCAGAGGCCACAGAGGAAGGATGGGGACCTAGGCTGAATCATCTTGGAGGAGAGTTGGGATGACTTCATGTGGAGTTAGTACCTCCTTCGCAGACTTGTTCTCACATCAGGAGGTACTATCCTCACCTTGGGCAGGTTCCTCTGCCAAAGATGTTTATGGGATTCTTGTTTTGCAGCAAGTTCAGATTCTTATCACTTGAGGTGGGCTCTGGTTCCACAGTCTCACTTGTCCCCTTGTAAAGTAATCCCTGCCTTTTCCATGAACCTTCAAACATGTCTGTCCCTTCATTGGTCCCAAGATCAGCTTCAGACATGGGCAAACAAGGGATGCAGCCATACTGGGATCTGGAATGTCTTGGAACAGGCTTTGTCCCCTCTATGGCCTCTATCTGTGCATTCATGGCCTCTATCTGTGCATTCATGGCATCCCTTCTCCTCTTGGCAGCCCTGGATTTCTCATACCAGATTAACCTCCCAAGAGAATAGACACAGTTAAAGGCATTATTTCCCAGTGGTCCTACTTACAGTCCATGAAACACCTGCTAATAGTTCATCAGCTGCTTCTCTTATTCTCAGGCCTTTCCGTGACCAAGCATTTTTACCAGACCATCTTTGATTCTGAGAGTTCAGTCAACATAGGAGGGGATCACAATGATGCCAAAGAGAGAGAAAGGAAGATTTCTACCAGATGGTTTTGGTGCAAGTCCCAGCAGAACTGTCCGCTTGCTGTCATCTTGGGCGAGTACCTTAACCTCCCTGGGACTCGTTTCACTTGGCTGACTCACAGGGTCATTTTGAGGATTAAGTGAGATCAGGTATATTAAAACACATTATGAAGAGTAAGGCATTGTACAAGCTCATTAAAAATTAATTGAGTGCACATATTGTTTATAGTGTTTATTCTATGCCAGGCCCTGAGCTAGGCACTGGAGGTATGGACATTTAAGACACAGTGCACACTGAAAGCATTTTCAGGGCACAGCTTTCATCATTATGATTAATAATAAGCTCACATTTGAAGGCCAGGAAGCCCAGCAAGGGTGATGAGGGTGTGGGGCCATATGAGGACCTGGCCATGGTGGTCACCTGGACGCCAAGGTGTGGGGACAGCCATTTCTTGTTAACGATCTAGGGAAATCTCCACATGCACCCATGTACCCTAGGGATGGAAATATTCTGGCTTGGGGCCCCTATGTCTGTTTTCTCTCTGGACATCTACCTCTTGAGATGGTCCTAGATTTTCCATCCGTTCTGCTTAGAACCTCTTCGGGCATCCATTGAACTTGTTTCCTTGGCTCCTGGATACACGGCAGACTCAACACACAGTCCCTTGTCTGAACTCCTTGGTGCTTGATGCATTTCAGAAATCAGCTTTGAATTTTTACAAAAGCAACACTGTCCATACGTTTGCATATGAAGTAACACCTCAGAAGGATCTGGGCAGTACCCCCAATCAAATGTGGGAGCATTTCTGTAGAAAAACATACCACTGTTTTCCACTAATGGGGTCAATAAAGGCTACAGATAATCTCTTGTCACCAAAAGAATTATGCTAAAACTTTTGATTTTCAGGGTTTTTGTGTGCTGGAATTGTGACTAAAGGACTATGGAGCTATAAAAGTTTGGCCCTTGGGTTCAGAAACTGGTCACTCACAGCAAATCCTCTTCTCCCCACTGTTACTAAAGGTCGACCCAGATCACAATCGTAAGAGCTCTCCTTGCCTTAGATGGCATTGTCACGCCTCATTCACTCCTTCAATCACTTACTTACTTATTCTTTCTTTTTCTCACACCTTCCTTTGTTGACTAATTTGTTCCTTCAGTTTAATAAAAAGTAAGGTCAGCCATGAATTCATATCAAACCCAGATCTAGAGCCTGAGAAAAGAAAGACAAATGAGATGTGTTCCTGCCCTCTGGGGCTCTCAATCAGGTGGGACAGACAAACAGGAATCCAACCCTGACGCATTTCAAAACAGAATGAAGTTTAGGGAAGGGGCCCCAGCAAAGGGTCTAGGCAGGACAGACTAAGAAGGTGATTTTGGAAGGCTTTGTGGAGGAGGGCCTTGCCTGGCCCTGACAACAATCAGATTCAATAGGCACAGAAGGTAGGACCATGGACGGGGCAGATGGTTTCCAGAATGTGCACAAACATGGGTTTAAAGTGATGACACACAGGGGAACAAGTTCAGTAGCTGTGACACTTCTCTGTATGTCTGTGAGAAAGACAGTGGTCCAATGATTAGGCTAATGGGGCCGGCATCTCCACAATAGCCTCTAGAGAAGGCTTTTAGGAAACATCCTTAACTTTTATTCACAAATAACATTTGTTGGGGCTGAAAGACACCACCAGTAGTTATCTGGTCCTGCCTTAGTTTTAAGCAGGTATTTTGCTAACAAAGGCCATCAAGGTAGGAAGTGACCATCTTAACTCCCCAGATCCAAATCAGCCCCAGGTTACGGAAGGCATTCAGGTGACACGGAGCATTGTTTGGATTCCAGTTCTAGCTCTGCTGCCTTTCAGCTGTTTAATCCATTTGAACTTCAGATAGGTGGTTAATATGCCTAGAGATCTGTCAAATAGGATGTGTTCAGGGATTGTTCCAGATGCAAAGCCAAGGAGAACAGAGACTTTCATCTGTTTGCTCACTGCTATTCCTCCGGGACCTATAACTGGTGTATAGGAAGAGATGAACAGATATTTGTGGAATGAATGAAGGACTCCTCTTCTCACCTTTCAGAGGCTAATGAATCCCCCTCCCCTTTTTTTCAGTCATTTATACTTAATTTCTCATGTTCAATTTCATGTGTGTTCTTTGATTTTGGGGTATGAAGTTGACACCACATCCCAAGGCAGGCAGGTGTTACAGGAAAAGATCTGTGACTCATTTACTGACCAGGCTCAATTCAAGAGCTGGTTGGACCTAGTAACAATTTGGAAAAGTTCAACTCTATTTGACTACCTCAAGGAGAGAAAATTATGTAAAGCAAAAATTATTATCAAAAGGAAGAGACTGTGAGATTAAAGACTCAAATTCATCTCTTTATCTCAAATACCTGACACAGAGACTGACAGGTATATAGTAAGTGCCCAATGAATACTGAATGAAAGACCAAACAAAGAGACAAACTAATGTATGAGTGATTGGGTGAATGTGTTAATTTATCACAGGAGAGAAGGAAACTGTCATTGAGTGCCCGCCATGTGTCAAATTCTGTGATGGTTGTTTAAAAATATTCCTTAGTGAAAAGACGTTCTCAACTGGGGAAGCCAATGTTTCCTTCTTTGTTGATAATTAGTGGTTTCCTTGTAACAGACAATTATCAAATTCCCTAAATTTGAGATGGGTAAGTTTTTCTTTTTGCTAACGTCTATGAGGGACAGATGGAAACAAAAGAACTTCGGATGTGACCTAAAAGCCATGCATGTGACTCAGAAAATCTCACTGAAATGGCTTAGAAGTGAACTTTTTGACTTATTTTTAATGGAAGACTTGAATCGAGTACATAGATTATGGGTTAGCAGGTTGATGCCATGGGGAGGTAAATATATGGCCTTCAAGATGGGGAAGAAGGAAAAGTGTGTCTCCCTGTATTCTACTTTTCTAAAAGAACCAGTACAATCAGTCCAATAGATTTCTGGAGCTAGAAACACAAAAAGCCACCCTTGACAGAAAGTCCTGAATCTTTTATTCCTCTAAAGAATCCTTTATTATCTCCATTACCTTTGGTGGATTGATGTTTGATTAAAAAATAATAAATTTTCAGTGTTATAATAAATATTATACATATATAATGGATTCTAAATACATACATTATTTATTAGCCTAATGCCTATGTTTCCTCATGAAAGAAACCGTCACCTACCACAAACATATTTGGACTGTGGTTTCATCATCCTCCATGGCACTGATTCTTTCTTGACTGTCAATGGTGATAGCAGAGCGGTACCTCCTAGTATGGGAACCACTGATTGCAAAGAAATGGTGAAGAGGCAGCCCCCAGCATTCCCATTCATGGAACTCTTTGGCCCGTAGCATCCGCCTCTGCCCACACTTCCTGGCTTTAGGGGGTTAGCAAGAACAGTGTCTCAAACTAATAATCATAATCTTACACTTCTTCCTTTTCCAGTGCTTTGTGGAGCTGTCAGTTCCCAGGCATCCACACAGTTTTGTGACAAAAGAGCAATTGCTCTGAGTATCTGGGGACATATAACATGCTAATAAATAAACACATTTTATTTCACATTTATATGGTGTGTTTCTATTGCTGTTGCTGTTTATACCAATCACTGACGTCTATTAAAAATGAGGTTGGGGTTATAATTCTGAAAAGACAGTTCTGAAATTGCATTTTGGTTCCTATACATATGAAAGAGCTGTTTAAATGTTAACATCTTTTTATAGATGAATGTCCTAGCGCCAAGAAGGAACAGAGCTGGCCATGATCTGGGGATCACGGCCAAAACTTGCAGGCTTGGTGGGGGCCCCAGCTATTACAATTCAGGGAAGGGATGAAAAGAAGAAAGAGAAGTGCCCTAAAAGAAAAGGAAGAAGTTGGAGGAAGGGGTTTGGAGACCATCTCCGTTAGAGCAAATCCAGCTTACCTCATTTAGAAGCAGGCTGTACTTTGAAGACTGTCTGCAAAACCCACGAACCAGGTCCAGGTTGCTCCTTTCCCAACACAAGGGCTCGTACAAGGGCTACTTGACTCCTGCCTGCAGATCTAACTCTATCCCAGGCCCTGAAAACAAACCTGTTCATCACCAGTGGGATTTGAGGAAATAGCCAATCAACAGGGGGCTTGTTGTGGCAAGGGCACTAGGAGACTCCTCTGAATAGCTTCATGTGCCCCCACCAGCTGAAGCTTTGGTTGGTTAGATGGGTGCTGGCCTTGGGTGCCAGTCACTTACCCAGTAAATAATTAGTACCCATTATTGTGCCAGCCGCTATTCTAGGTCCTGCGGACCCAGTACAACATTCATACGTCTTCTCCAGAGTTTATAGTATATGCAGCATGAAGTGGGGGATTACACAATGGTTGTGCTAAGTGTGGCAAAGTGGAAGCCCAGCCAGGCATGGGGTGTGCAGAACAGGATGTCGGGGAAGCGTTCCCCAGGGAAGTGGCATTTCATGCTGTATATCTATAACAAGTAGGGATTAGCCAGGTGAAGGGTGAGCGGGAAGATGCACCAGGGAGAGAAAATGGCAATTGTGGGAAGATCCTGAAGAGGGAAGCAAAATGAGCAAGGGTGAGAATAGCACAAAATTAGGATTGACCCTGGGACCCAGCCATTCTTCTCCTAGGTGTATACTTCACAGGACAACATACATTGGGCACCAAAAATATGTACTCAAATGTTCTTAACTGCAGTATTGATAATATTCCCAAATTGGAAGCTACCCAAATGCATTGCCACAGAAGGATGAATAAATGAATGATGGTACATCCACCCTGGAAAATGATTCAGAATGAAAATGAATGAACATAACTATACACAGCAATATGGTGGAGTCTTACAAACAAAAGACTGAGTGAGAGAAATCAGATACAAGCCTTGTGCTTACAGAAGCTGCAAAAGCTGAGTAGTGGTTCTCCTTTGGAGGATTAATGACTAAAAGGCTCTTATCGAGGGGGATTTTGGCAATATTTTTCATAATCTATGTGTTGGTTACTCGGGGGTGTTTAGGAAAATTCGTCAAGCTACACACTTAAAATTTATCACCTTTAACTTATATATGCTATACTTCAATAAAAAGTGCAAAATACGAGACTAGAGAGGCAGACAGGGTCCTCATACGTCTGGTCCAGGTTTTGAGCTCCACCTTTTGACCTGGGACCTTGGGGCTAGCTATTCTGTTTCTACCTTTGATTACCTGACTGCATGCCTCCAGTCCCACACTGCAATCTGGTCCCATCCCTGCCCCTTTGTTCTGTATTCTCTCCTGCCCATCTGCCTGCTCTCCAGATCACACACTCTGACCACCACCCGGCAGAGTCTCTCAGTATCCACCCCTCACTCCAACTCCTTGTCACCCGTCACTTCCTATCATATCGGGTACTATATCCTTCACCGCAGTCCAGACGGCAATGCCCCTGGGACAGGAAGGGGAAAGATGTTTTTGCTTTACTTTACTTGGCTAAACACCTAAGATGCCACAGATGATCTCTTACTTAAGCTCTTACTCGGAATGTTTTTAAAGCTTATTACCTGACTTGGGTCAATATTTACCTTCTTGTTAGGTGACAAAATAATGACCCCATATTGTTTAAGTTACTTTCAGCTGGCTATTCTGTTACTTGCAGTTGTAGGCGTTCTAATGTGCATGTTGTAGCTCTGTATAGAAATAGCAGTCACTGCCTCTCAGGTCCCATATGTCCTTCTACAAGGGGTAGTACATGGTCTTCTGAGCACGGAGAGGAGCTGGGATGGGGAGGAGGAGACCTGAGATCTAACACTCTGTTAAGTATAGTGTCAGACGTTACAGTATTAAAACACACACACACACACACACACACACACACACACACACACACACACACACACACACCCCACACCAAATAAATAAACAAATGGTTGAATCAAGAAATCAGAATTTATTTAGGTGACCGTGGGCAGTTTATCTAAACTCTCAGGGCTTCGATTTCCCTCAGTGTTAACTTTGAGGGTCACACCAGTTTAGTTCTTCACACATTTCAATTACTTACTTGTTATCTTCTTGACTTTTACCTTATTTTCATGCCACCTGAACTGCAGTAAGTGCTTTGTATTTAAATTGATTCACTTTTTAAAACTTAAATTAGTTTCATAAGAAATAGTTACATTGTTACTTTAAATGAAAACCAGAACCACTTGCAACATAACTAAGACAACTGTTAAACAGATACAATGTAAACAAAACCCTATTGTATATTCTGGCTGGATTCTGTTGAGGGTGGTAGGCAAAGGGGAGATTAGCAAGTGCTGGACACCTCCTTGATATAACTGGAAGGTGTAGAGAGTATTCAAAAGGAACTCATTTTCCCATTGTGCAAGCCAATGTTATCTCCTGCCTTGATTGCTCATAGCCTGATATCAGCCTTCTAAGCCCCAGAGGAGGTCCTGTACCACACCATGGAAACTGGCCCAGTGATCCTTTAGAACCTGGTTAGCAAGAGGTAGGGAAGTGGACAAACAGTGAAGAAGACGGTATGTAGAAGTCACCCCCTTTGGCCAAGGGGAAAATGGGAGGCAAACACTTTGCTTTGCAAGTGTCAACTGGTCCCTTGTCCCTGTTCTCCTATTTCCTTTCCCCTCATTGTTTTAACAGAAGCAGCAACACAAAGCTGTCCATGTCACCAGGATAAAGAGAGAAAGGGGCCAATGGGCTGTGCGCCTCACCGTGCTGCCTGCCGACCTTGCCTACCCCCAGCAGTTGTCCTGGCTCGTCCCTCACCCTCCACGCCCATCCCCACCACGGTGCAGCAAGAGCCCAGAGGTCCTCTCGGTGTCGGGGCAGCTTCCTGCAGCCTCCTGCAGCCTCATCCTGTTCCCAAATCAAAACCAGACCCTTCAGGTCTTTATATTTTGCATTTTGGCTAGATGGTGGGATCTTTCCAGGGTACTGTTCCCAATCTGTATGGAAGTGAGTTGTGAATGATGAATACCGTACATCATCTTGTTTGTGAATGGCACCTTAATATGCTGAAAGTAATATGAAGCCATATATCTTTCCAGAAGAATATATCCAGGTCCTGAAACAGCTTAATAGACTCCCCAACCCCCTTCAGTTATTATTGAAGTTCATCGAATGGAGTCCACCAAAAGACATTATGGCTTTTGACCAGAACTAAAATTTCCTGTCTCTGATTTCCTGTAATTTCAAAGTTATTTCCCTTCTGTCCTGTAAGTTGCAAACCCAAATCCCCAAAGTGAAAGAGGCACCATACACTGGCTTCTCCCATAGCCCTATAATAAATAATTAATATCTTGCTGTTTTATGGGGTTGCTTTGCCCTTGGCAAGGACTGCAAGACATTGCACATTCCATGGACTTCTGCTGATGCTCCTTCAGTTCTCAAGGAGGCTAGCATTGTCAGTCATTTTACATTTTAATTAAGATGTTCAGGAAGAATGAAAAGCCTATAAAGGATTCTGGGTAGTTTATGACTAATATTGTTGAAACAGGTACTTATTTTTACTTCCCAAGCAGCTGGGGGCATCGATGAGCTTGCATCCTTAACCCGTGATAACCCTCTGCTGCCCACACAACTTTAATTGTCTTCTAGTTACTTCAGTCATCTTAGAAAACCATGTATGCTTTATTCTTGAAAATTTTGTTCTTGCTTCTGTCCTCCTCAAACTTATAGAATGTAAAAGATGATGTCTGCTTCTTCTCTCTTTGTTTCACGTCATTGTTTAAGTCAGCGTTTTTGAGATGTCTTAAACAGAAGACTAATCCTAGGACATTTCAATGTCAAAATACTTTGCAAAATGACACATACCACATCCTCCTCTTGAAGATTCCCATCAATGCATACTAGTCTTTTAAAGGCTCTGAAAACCCTGGGGAGTTAAGAAAACTGTTTAACATTGTGTAATTATATTTTGCCAAACTCATGTTCCCCCCGAGTGATAGCTTTGGCACAGGGGTTCAATAGTTATTTCTAGAACTGAATTTAGATGGAGGGTTTGTGTCTAAAGGGAGTGCAGTAGTTTTAAACACGGCTTCATGGACTAGGTCCACTCCCTTTGAATCTGGGTGGTTTGTGACAGCTTCAGCTGGTAGAGGCAGCAGAAGCGAGCTCTGAATAGATCGTACATGCCGGAGCAGCTTCTGCCCCATCATGTTTGGAGTGCTAAGCTACCATGTAAGCTGTCTAACTGTCCTGCGACTACCATGATGACAAGGCTACATTAGGTGTATTGATCAACAGCTAAACCCAGTTGGTCAACCATCCCCTACAAGGGGTCAGCGTATGAAAGAAGTCATCTAGGATCCACCAGACCCAGCTTATGTACCGACTGAATACCATCAAGGGATCCAGTTGATGCTGTGTAGAATAGAAGGATCACCCAGCTGAGCTCTGATGGAATTCCTAACCTAAAAATGATGAGAAATAATACAGTAGTTGTTGTTTAAACCTGTACGTTTGAGGTTAGTTTGTTACATAGTGATAGATAACTGGGGCAGGGATGGTTGAACTCCTAGGGTGGAAGTGAAACATGAGTGTCTTCTCTGAGTCGTTCTGAAGCTAGAAAGGCCAGAGCCATTGGGGAAAGCTTGGAGTCAGGGGATACCCGAAGATCAGCACTTTGGTTAGGTTTGATAAATGCAGTCATTGGTTTAACATCAAGCAAGAGTGTGATGAGAGCAAGAACAAGTTGGAAACAAGAACATCTTTCGGGTGTCATAGCTTACCTTGTATATAGACGGTGTTTGGATGTGTTAATCTTGGACGGAGCAGTAACCTTTGCTGCATGGACCTAAATCTTCTCATGTAGACGTCCAAGAGTCAACCACACTCTTCTATCACAAAGGTCTTGCTGACTCTGTCAGAGACAAAATCTCAGGTTGTACGAAACATGGAGACGATTCTGGTGACCTTATGCCTGTAGGGAGAAGAGAAGTGACAGACAGCAGGAGGAAATTCATGTCTAGGAGCATCAGAATAGTTATGAGTGATCACTGGCCAATCCTTAACTGTTGTGTTTGGAAAGTGAAGTCTACCACCCTGCCTTCCCATTAAAGCTCAATTGTCAGTGCTAATGAAAAGAGAACACGATTATAGCAAATTGAGAGAAGATTATAAAAACCAAATTGCTTAATTCATTTCTTTAAGATTCTGCCCTCAGTATACTCAGGACTATCCAATGGAATTCTAATTTCCCATTTGTTATCTCATTTTTGCCCTCCATAAGTCTTCTAGTTTTTTCATCAGGATTCTTCCCTCTTCACACCCAAGAATATATATCCTTGTATGTTATAAGAATGTTACATCCAAGAATATATTCATCAGGAACAAACTCCTCCCTTGGCTAGGACCTTCCTGTTAATTGCACTCTCAGGCTGCTTTCCAAGAGAGCCAGACACAAATCATTTGATGCTAGACTTTGATATGAATTAAAAGATGGGGGATTGGGGGGGAAAAATGTGCCTTTCCTTCACAGTCCTCACAGGCTTATATTAAAATGCCTGATACTTAAGTGCAAACTCTCTCTTATCAAATTAATCATTAGAACTTGACAATGCTACCTCCTAAGTAGATCATTAACCCAATACATCCTCTCAGTCACTACTCAGACACCCATCATCACTGTCTTATGTAACATTTGCCTTCTGACTCACCTTCCTTCTTCCAGTTTCTCCCCAGTTGTTGCCTGAAGGGTTTTTCTAAGGCATAACTTCAACATATCACTTCCTTGGATAAGACCCTCCTTACTGCACACAGGATAAAGTCCAAATTCTGTAGTAGTACCATGCTAGTTGTAGTTCAGTGAGGAAAAGAGCAATTATTCTAAGTTTTCAAATAGATGAGACCTAATAGAAAGAACTAGTTACACAGCTAATGGAAGAGCTAGGATACCAAACGGAGGATGATAAGGCAATGCAGACATTAGCAAGGAGGAGGTGGCCATTAGAGGTGGGAGCTGAGATCTTGAGAGAGGGGCTCCAGCTGGAGATTCCCCCACAGAGATAAGGGGCTGATGATAGAGAGACCACCGAGTGCAGAGCAAGAGACAATTACCCTGGCTTGTGTCTTGCTTCTATCCTCCAGTTTCTACCTGTGCCTTTTACTATTTAAACTTCCCAGGTAGCCAATCGACAAAGGATCTTAATCTGTAGTTTCCTGAAGAGTCGTGGCAGGGTGGAAACGAAAGTGAAAGCAAAATGGGAAGATGACTAGCACAGAGACGTGTAAGACCTCCGAGGTCTAAGCCTACTTACTCCGGCTTCGTGTTTCACCACCCCCATCCTCGACTTCTCCTCTCCCGCCAGCTGTGCTGAACTACTCAGAGCTCCCCAGATGGATTACTCTTTTTCATTGTAGGTGAACGTTCCTTCTACTTAAAATGTCTCCCTTTGATAGACTTAGATTATTTACATTTATTTTTCAAAACCAGCCTTACTAAACTGTTCCTTGGACCTCTCCAAAATCATTGATCACTCCTTTCTGTGTTCTGCCCCTGGATCCTGTTTCTTTACAATAATAGATAACATTCTTCACTTTGCATTATAAGTGAGGCAAAGACAACTCATACCTTTGTTTGCCCAACTCTTTTCTCTCTTATAAGAAGAAGGCCCCTGTTTTCCTTTTGGGATCCTCCTCTCCTAGTTTACATGATGCTGGAAAGATGTTCAATCACACAGATTTATCTCCTTGGTTTTGAGTTAGCATATAACCCAGGTTGAGCAATTGGAGTACTTCACCTATGTTGATTAGACTGTGATGTGCACTTGAGTAAGTGACCTATGGGGGTTCATTTTAGAGACAGATATTGATACCAGAGGACAGACACAATCTTTGACTGTCAGTGCAATGCAAGCTAGAGCTCTGGTGGTCATCTGTGTCACTTCCTCGAAAAAAAGAAAACCTGCCTGAGAATCAAATGAAAAGAAAGCAAAGCAGGACCAAATAATGAAGAAAGAGATTCTTGACATTGTTTGGGCACCTGGATTTAAGTGTATCTGAACGAGATTAATGCCTAAGTTTCTCAGGTGCACGAGTCGGCAGCTACCTCCCCTCTTTTTAAAAAAAATTAAAACATTTCTCATGTATATTTAAAAAATGATTTACTCTGTTATTGGAATTAAGAATTTGATGTATAGTCATAAGATTTATGCTATAGATTGTGATATTTAGGTCTTTTGTCCTTAAATGTTTTTGCTTATTTTTCCTAGACTGTAAGAAATGTGTTAAAATTGTCTATTATTAATGCATTTTGGTCCATTTGTCCTTATTTCTCCTGTTGTTTCTGTTTTATTCAAGTTCTTGGTGTCTTATTGCCTACATAGATATAATTATATGTTTATTGTGAATTAAACTTTTAAGCATTATAAAATGCATTTTCCAAAAAAACACTTTTTGGCTTGCAATTGTGTGTGTGTGTGTGCGCGCGTGCGCATGCGTTACACCACGTGATCTGTTTGTTTTCTTACTTTCTTTTTGAAATTTCTCTTGTTGAGAAGGCTCATTTTTCTCATTGCCTTTCGATAAATATCTTTATGCAATACCTTTAATTCCCTTTTTATTAGATACTGTCCATTAGTTTCCTACTGCAAACAATATTGAAGTCAACCAAAAATGTCTTATTCCCTCTTTTTTCCCACTCCAGCAAATTTCTACTCCCACTTAATATCTATAAAGACAATCAACAGGCTTATTTTAGTTTCTGTGTACTTCTCTCCATTTTTTTCATTTCAAAGATAATTTATTAGTTTTATAAATTTGTAATTTTAAAAATTTTTATGGATCAGTTTCAAATATATTAGCAATCAACTGTCATCTTAAATACTCTGCTACCTATAGTCAAATATATGGGTTACATATAAGTACAATGTCAATCACCTTCAACTGAAAAGTGTCTCTCTTTAAAAACAGAATAAAGACTCACTTTCCAGGTAAGCGATCACTGCATATGTTTCATGGAAGAAAAAAAGACAAAATATTTATAAATATGAATTTGCCTCTGAACAAGAGTTACTCCAAATTCGAATCACTCACTGCTGGTCACAGTTGCCTTCTCTGTACCTCCCTTGTCTTCTCATCACATCCCTGTAGGGTCAGGGTTAGGGCAGGGGAGTAACCTAGGCCTAGGGAGTGCCCGTGGGTGGCCCTCGTGGTCTGTAGGGATATGTGTGCCCAAATCACGCAGCTCTAGGGACAATCTTCCCGAGAGGCTTCAGGGTATGTTCTCATTCCCCACACTTTGTGTTCTCTGAGTTCCATTTTGGCTGGTGTAAGCAATCCTCAACCTTAACGGAAAGTCTCGCCTGCAGGTTTTATTTGTCTATTGGATATTCTGACCTCCTCTTCTTTTCCAGCAAGCCATTAAGACATCCATCTCCTTTCCCCCCTCCCCATTTGGGTTGCCTCCAATGTGAGACAGAATGAGGTGGGTAAGTCTCATTATCGACTCCTCCTTTCTGAGCAGCTCTGGCTTATTAAGTTCCTCCGTGAACTGAGGGGAGGAGCCTTCCGTCTGGCCCACAGTATCACCTGGCCTCAAGCTCCGGGATGATACAAATCCCGCTCTACTGTGGAGAGCACAAATGTTCAGGGTTTAACGCCTCCAAGTTCCCTTCTCCCTGACTGTTCACCCACTTAGGGTTACTCCTCTCCCCCTGCTTTCTCCTTCTATTCTCTCCCCAGCCTTTCTGCCTTCCTCCTGTCTTGCTAATTTCTGTGTCTGTTCCCTCTCCCATTAATGGCCTAGACAAATTATCAATGATGTTTTAGGCATCCTCCTACCAATAATTTTTCATGCTCTACATCAAATGCTTCTAATTGCTCAGAATTAAGTGCAGAGCATTGGAAAAGGTGCAAAGCCTGGATTTAAGGCTGGCTCGGTCACAAAGCACCTGGGAAGTCTGGATAGATGTTTACTAAATCTGTTTTACAGAGAGTTGCACTACAACCATGCCTTAAGACTGGACCTGTCTGAAAATTTTTAAAATCCCACAAGACTTGAACTAAGTATACATTAGATAGAGTCATTTTTGGAGAAAGAACCCACTTTTCAAGGAAGAAAGGCAGCATGTTAGCTGCTTCTATAAAGTCCCTGAAAGGCTATCACCAGACACAAGCCATGGGTTTCCTCACCCCTCCCTCCTGGCTCTAGCAAGCACCCTCCCACCCCTTGTCCCACAGTGGGAATATTTGGGAAGGCTCTTTTCCTCTTGGACTCATTTTAAATTACATTCTGGCAGCTGTTAGATAAATTCTATCTGTCTTCTGAGCCCCAGGCCCCCCCTGAGAGATATACTTATAATTGAAGAAAGAACAGAAACCAAAACTTGACCCAGGCAGTTTGGGTTTATGTGCTTTGTCAATTTACCTGGGTGATTCCCCAGAGGACCAGGAGGATAAAGTTACCTAGGAGTGAAAAGTAAGAAGGAGAGGTCCTTACAATGGGGGCTCTGCTTTACATGAAGTAAAAACGAACAGGCAACCTTCAACTCGAGTGCCTTTATACACGAAAGGTCAAGTTAAATAACTTGAAATCCATGTCTAGCCATCACATAAACATCCAGCCTGGAGTCAATGGTGCATAGTTGCTTTGTACCAGGCAAAAGCACACTTAGACTTGTGTTAACGACGCTCGGGCTCTGGCTGTGATTTCCACACAGGCCAGGCTTTGCCATGGCCACAGACTTTATACAAGGACTCGTTTTCCCTAAAGATCCACGATCAGCCCTCAGTGTTCTCATTTGAGGGCTTATCTGGTCTCATGCCTATAATTACTACCCCAACGTGAACAGCCTACCAACTCTATACTTCCCATCTTTTGCTCTCTTTGGATCACTGGTTTTGAGTCCCAGATGAGGTGCCCACCCCATTTCTGCTGTCTCAATTACCCAAGCACACAACCCCCACCAACACTGAAAACTGCTTTTCCCTCTCAACACTCTTATCTTTGTAAATGGTGCTTTAAAGGAGGAGTCTACCCTCATATCAAGATGACTTATTTAGTAAGAAGCAGCTCTGAATATTCCAATGTTGCAAAAGATTTGAGCCATCTTCAGTAGTGGCCAAAAGCTAAGTATCTTTTATTCTCTGTAGTCTTTGGCAGCGTGGAAGTGACTCCTATGCTATAGCCACGGCGATTTTGGACAGGTAGAACGGACGGTGGAGATCACCTGGGGATTCTTATCCTGCCTCTCCCTGGCTTCTTCATTCTGTCTATGCAGTTTTATGCATTTCTTTTGAAAAGTAAAAAAATGTATCAAAATTTATTCTGTAATCCTGAATTCAGAACTCTTAGACATCTGGATGAATTTCATATCCCAAGAAGAAACGTCACTATTGGAATTGCTGTGCTTTCCAGAGTAACTTCACAATTTGGTTCCTACAGAGTTAGTGCTAAGAGTCCAATGATATGTATGAAATTTTTAAATAGTAATGCATTTTTACTCTACCCCAACCTAGAGACTTTTTTGTAATGTGCACTTTCCAGAGGACTGTCCCACTTTTCTGTCCTTTGAATGAGGAAAAGTTATAAGTATTCATAAATTTGACTTTCAATACCTCTGAGACTCAAATGCCAACCATCTCCCCTTTCAAATGTAGCTAACAGCATTAGAAGCCACTTACCGGCTATACACTAAACTCCTACAAAATGTGAGGCACAGATTTTCAGAGAAGGTTGCTTTTGAAATGCCACAAGGTCCACTAGGGTCAGTAAAGGCCAGAGAACTCAAAGCTGAGGCTCCCTTAAGAGAATTCTTGCTTTGTCCATCTGTTCATTCTTTTATTTATTCTTGCAGCAAGTTTTTATCGAACATCTACTACAAAATCACTGTTTGATATTCTATGGGGCCACAAAAAATAAGCAACACAGTTCCTGCACTGAAGGAGCTCATACAGTCAGAGGGAAAGGACTCGTAACCTGCAAAGCAGCAGCAAAATGACTTACAGTTGACTTCTACATTGAGTGTGTGGAAGTCAGGAAACATTGGAATGGCAGATTCCAAATGTGGAAAGAAAGTATCAGCCAGTCTGGAATTCAGTACCCAGTGAACATATTCAAATTTGCTGGTGAAACTAATGTGGTTACTGTCATACATAGAGATAACTTGTTGCTAACAATTCTGCACTAAAGTTAGGCTGAAGACAATATCTCAGTTGAAAGTAAGGAATTGTAGAAAAAATAAAGCAATAATGGGAAGGTCTTATGTGACTAAAATATGCGTAGAATTCAAGTACATACATTCAATAGGACAAAATGTGGGAGAGGAGTAAATGGAGATAACAAATATTTTAATTTAAATAATTCCTTTAACATACTTAATCTTTTTGATAATTATACGCATTGCACACCAAATCTATAGAATACAAATTCTTTTAAAGTGCAAAACATGATTTGTCAAATTGACCACATTATAAACAATAAAATAATTCTCAACAAATTTCAAATGACTGAAATAATAATGTCTTCTCTGACCTTATGGATTTGAGCTAGAAATCCATTTTCAAAAAGCACTAGAAAATAGTCAGATGTCTTGAAATTAATAAATACACTTCTGAATAATGCATGGACCAAAGAAATAATTGTAATTGGCAGTAGAGATTATTTTGAACTGAATGATAATAAATATATAATATACATAAACTTTCAGATATAGCTAAAGCCATATGTAGAAGAAATAATTTAGTTATAAATGAATCTATCAGAAAAGAAGGCCAAAAATAAGTGCTCAAAGTATCCATCTCCAGAAACTAGGGAAAAAAATTAAACCCAAAGAAAATGGAAGGAAGAAAGTAATAAAGAATAGATACTAATGAAATGGAAAATAAATGTACAGTAAAGAAAATAAGTACAGAAGATTCTTTGGAAAGTTTAATAAAATTAGAAATCCCTAAAGTATTAGACAAGATAAAAAGAGAAAAGCCACAAATTATCAGTATCAGGAAAAAAGATTTCACTACAGATCCTACACATACTTAGAAAAAAATATTATCAACAACTGTATGCCAATAAATCTGACAACAAAGATAAAACTAACACATTCCCTGAAAAATGCAGTTTACAAAAACTGAAGCACAGAAAGTATAAATAATTCCATTTATATCAATGGAATTGAATCCATTACTAAGCATGTAATAACAAAACTCCATGCTTACATAAATTCACTTTTTCTTAACACTGAAGGAAGAAATAAAAACAATCGCACAAAAACTATTTTAAAAAACAGAAAAAGAGAACACTCTTAACTGGTATTATGAGGCCAGTGTAACCTAGGTTTCAGAAACTTGCCCAGAACATTGTAAGAAAGGAAAATTGCAATCCAATCTCTTTCATGAACATAGATACACAAATTCTCAACAAAATATTAGCGAATCAAATCCAGGAAATAGAAGAGGATAACATGGCATGAGCAAATTGAGTTTATTCTGGGAATGCAATACTTATTTAACATTAAAGAATTAATCAGTATATTTAACACATAAATGAAATAATGTTGGAAAACTATGTCATCGACTCAATAATTACAGAAAAATTTACATAATTGCAAATTGTATCAAATTTAACATCGGTTCACAAAAATCTTCCTAGCAAACCGGGAACAGACAAGTCTGACCCAAATCTAATTAATGGATTTCTTACAAAAACATTTCAGCTCAGATTATAATTAATGCTGAAATATTTAAAGTTTTACTATTGAGAAACAGTAGTAAATACACACATGTGTACACACACACACACACACACATATGCTATGACACTTCTATTAACATTGTCGTGAAAGTCCTAGGCAGAGCAAGAAAGCAATATATACATACATATACACATACATACTATTAGAATGATGTGTTAGTTTTTGTGACTGCTGTAACAAATTTCTACAAACCTAGTGGCTTAAACAATGTAAATTTATCCTCTTTACAGGTTTGGAGACTATAAGTCCAAAATTTGAGGGGTTCCTGCTCCCTCTGGGGACTCCAGGGGAGAATCCATCTTTGTCTTTTCCAGCTTCTGGTGGTTGACCTGGTATTCCTGGACTTGTGGCTTCATCACTCCAGTCTCTGCTTCCACGTTTGCATCAATTTCCTCTCTGTGTGTCTGCTATCTCTCTTTCCTTCTCTCTTATAAGTACACTTATGATGACATTTAGGGCCCAGGACAATCCCCAAAGCTCAAGATCCTTAATTTACCTATATCTGCAAAAAGCCTTTTTCCAAACAAAGTAATGTTTACACGTTTCAGGAATTAAGACCTGATGGTTTTGGATAGTTATCATTCAATCTACCACAGATAGAAAATGAATAAGTAAAATTACAGACAACATGATGATATAAATCATAAACTAAAAGAATCTATAGGTAAACTATAAGATAAGTGAATTTACTAAGGTTGCTCACTATAATTAATTGCATTTGACATACAATCAACAAACAACTAGAAAATAAAGTTTTAAAAAGACACCATAAGCAATAGCATAGAAATCCACCAAATATCTAGAGGTAAATCAAACAAACGATGCATAACACCTCTGCTGTAAAAACTACCATAGCTGAGGGAAATTGGAGAAGACCTAGATAACTAGAAAGATATATCGTGTCTCATAGATTGAAATATTCAGTATTGTAAAGATGTCAGATCTCCCTAAATTGATCAATAGATTCAAGGCATTCTAAATCAAAATTTTCATTGTTTTTTAAGATGGAAATTGACAAGCTGATACTAAAATGTGTATGGGAATATAAAGGGCTAATAATAATCAAGATAAACTTGAAGAAAAGCAACAAAGATGTAGTTCTTATACTATCAGATGTCAAGGCTTAATATAAAACTCTAGCAATTAAGATTCTGGCATGTAAGACATAGCAGCATACTCATGGAAAAAAAACCTGAAAATCTAGAAAGACACCAACAGTAACTTTCCTTAACACTTTCATCTCCCAGAATCCACCTCTAATTGCCCCAGTCTCGCATATTCTCTTCCTCCTTCCTGACTTACTTCCCTTTAGCATAGACATTTTTACTAGAGAGTTGTCTGTACAGCGGTCTTAAACTCCTACTACCATCCTCTTCTGGAGGGAAAGAAACAAACCTAGTACCTCATCATATATTAATAAATGATAGCTGTCTTTAACTGCACAGAGAGAATGCCTAGTAGAGAAACTTCTAGATGATCTGACGCATCTTATTGAAGAGCAAACTTCAATTCTGAGAGATGAAGAGACTTGCTAGAGTAACCTATGAAGTTAATGCAGGAACCAAACCTAGAGTCTAGGTAAGACAAGTTCTAAGCTGACAGGGATTTCTAACATGTCTGACTCACTGTGAAAAATGCAAACACATTCTAACCACATATGTAAGTAAATATAGACCTCTGCTCTTCGTGTATTTCTTATAATACACGTTCTTTCGTGTAACTTTTTCTATATGAAGACCCAGCAGGTCTCCTCAGAATGGATTTTCATGTGTAGAGTCAATGCTCCAGGGAAGGAGTGGGCTGGAGAGGGAGGCAGGAGAGAGCAGCTTCAGCATCTCTCAGCCCTCCCTGTTCTATTTGTTCTAAGCCTTGAGCAGGGCAGACATCTTGACAGGCACCCCTGGGAGTGCTCTTAGGGTGGGAGGATGAGGAACAGTACGGCAGCGCCCACTACAGGAGACAGGCCAGAGGAGAAGGAGGTCCCAGCAGATGGCTACAGGCTGAATAAAGGGGAATTCCATCTTGTGATCCACTTTCTGAGTTCTGAATTGATTTCCCCTTTGAAATCCTACTACTTGTGAAGTTCATTTTAGCTCCGCATAGGGTGTCTTAGGACGGATCATAATCCTGCCCTAGGAACAGAGTGTCAGCAGACAGTGGTCCCTCCCCTCCCCAGAGGCCAGTGCTATGGGGCAAGGGTAATCTGAGAGAGCTCCAAGGGAAGGAAGAAGGTTGGGGAGCAAAAGCAGCAAACGTAGTGGCCTGCTGACCCATCCCAACCAGAAATGCTCTCTCTAATGCACACTTGGATGATTAAAGATTTGTTTCATTAAGAAAGTTACTGTATCTTTATATCCCCAGTCTTCTATTTCCTTTGGCATGTGGACCATTGCACTCCAGGGAACCTGACCTCACTTCTTCACAACTGGCCACACATCAGAGAAGTGGTCTCTTTAACACACGAGAGATTAGCTCACAAACAGGCAATCCACTTTCTCATAACCCACAAGCCAACTTCAAAATTAGTCAAGAAGTCTCTCTCTTTCTCTCTCTCAGCCCTCCTTAATGCTCTGCTACGTCTGAGACAAAGAAATGTGGGGTTGGTGGGGGTGGTGGTTGTAGAAAGTATGGTGAGAAAATTTCACCACACCAAACCATCTCAATCCCTCTTTTTTATAGCTGTTGTGGAAAATGGAGGAAGTGTTTAAGCTTTTGGCCCATGGGTTTTAACAAATAATTACAAAATGAGAGAAATACGCATTTCATGCATGAAGCATTTTGAGACACTAGAGAATGAATTTCACAAAAGCCCTTGCTTAGGTCAGAACACTGGCTGGCATTCATCACTTACTGTAAACCTTGACTTTGGTGCCTGAATTCCTGGGGAACATGTGTCTGCGTCCGGCAGCTCCTGCCAGCTTTCACAGTTCATAGCCCTCTAGGATCACAGTTCCACATTCTGGGAGAATGTGTCATTCAGACATACTCTCATCCTCCTAGGTAAAAGCCCATGGTGAAAATGGCCAAGAAATATGCTGAAGCTGAATCTCTTTCCTCGGTAGATTCCTTTCTCTTTTCCTTTTGAAAGAATTACAGAAAAAAATTTTAAGTTCTTTTAAGGAGTCACAGGCTTTGGGAAAAGAAAATGGATATCACTTTATTTACTGAAAAAGTGTCCAGTAGGACAGCATGGCCAAGGGGACAAGCTCTAGGGCTAGCCTGCCCAGATTTACTTCTCATGTCTGTTACTTACCAGCTGTGTGTGCTTGGGCAAAAATGTAATTTATCTGTGCTTCGAAATCATCATACATGATAAAATAGGGATCATAACAGATCTTAGCCGCATACAATTGTTCTATGTAAAAGAACACATTGCTGGTGAGTACATATTGGCCAGATGCATTAAAAACTTAGAATTTCTCAACACCCTTGTGGGCAACTGCCTTTTATTTGTCCTTTTAAAAATAAAATTTGTCATATCTTTCCCATCACATCTTAAAAACAATTTGGAAAGCACACAAAAGTAAAATAGAGAAGAAAAAGCATTCTTGTTGTCTTACTCCAGGGGAAACATTAATTAAATTTTGGTACGTTTCCTTCTGGTCTTTTTTTTTTCCTGACATAGATAAAAGAAAAAAAAAAACATACACATAGATGTGAATTTGCAACTAACACCAATCCAGAAGAAGATGCCTTGTAAACCTAAGTGTACTGGGTGGCTCGAAACCGGCCCCGGTCTCGTTTTCCCTGATGCATTGTCCAGAGTGGTCTTCGTGGTTATTCTGTAAAGAAACTGCTTCTCCAGATGAGGGCAAGAGCCCCAAGGAGGAGAAATTACACAGTTTATTCATTTTATAACTCTCATTTTTTACAAACATAGGTCTAGGTCTAGGTCTAGGTCTATGATAGATTCTCAATAAATAGTTGTAGAAGAGGATTGAGAAGCCATGGGGTTATTTATTGTTATGACAGTAATATTGAAAACCTTGGAAAACTAGCTAGGGCAGGATGGAAAAAAAAAAAAAACACTTGTTTGCTAAAGTAGCTGATGTTTCTCAGAAGTTACAGTTACTGTTAATGTATTGTTAAAAATTCTAAGTTCTCTGGCTTACCTTTTGAGGGGAAACGTTGGTCCTATGAAGGATAACATTTATCTTCAGAGCTGGTTTGGAGATTGTCTCAGAGAAGCAGAGATCCTTGAATATTCTGGACCAAGAATGGATGCTCCTTAACCTTTTTTAAGAGCCCAGACTGGGGAGGATCACAGATGCTGGGATGACAGAGGAAGAACACAGCTACGCTCTTGGCCCCATCAGGAGGTCGTGGTTGGCATAATCTGATCACTCTCATCCTAGGTATTCTTGCAGGGTTGACACTCACACAGAAGTGTTTGTCTTTGAGGTTTACCTCATCATCTTCTTACGAGTTACTACATCTACCACTACATACATGGACCTTGCGATATACTTCTGCCTTGTCCAGAATTGACTTCGGGAGACCAACCTCCGTCTATCATATACATCTTAGCAGAAATGAATCTCTGTGCTCCTTCTCTCAGATGGATTAATTTTTAAGCCTTATCTGTCACTGTGAAAAAGGTTTTTCTGTCTGCTACAACAGCCAACAGGGAAGGGAAGAATTTATAGAGCTTTAGATCCACCCCACGTCCTAGAGTTGTACCGTAAAGATGGTCAGTGTATTATACCTGTCTTTGTTCTTAATTTCTCCAATGTTCCTGGAACCCTCCTCCTCCTAACCCTTACTTCAGCATCCTTTCTACCTTTCGTGAACCATAGAACCATAGATTTTCTCATTGGCTCTTCACAATAGCTAGTACAGCTGGTAAGGAAGACTTGTTATTTCCATTTCACAGATGAAGAAATTAAGATTGAGAAAGAAGGACTGTGAAAGCAAAGGTGCTGACAATTTAGTGACAATGCCAGGGGTAGAATCCAAGTGCTCTGATATAGGTCAGAACATTTTCCTCATCAGTACACCACTACGGTGAGGTCGTGCCTGAAGTCAGGACCAGTGGCCCTTCCTCAGGGTTGGGTCTTCCTTGCCGTTTCTTCAAGTAAGGCTTTGGTGGAAGGGGTTACTTGACTCCAGTGAGATGCCCCCACCTCCACAGTCCTGCCCACAGGTTAGAAAAGAGGTATTGGGTAGGTCAGGTAGCCAAGGCTGATGGTCTTTGGCCTCTACCATCAGTGTTCCTAAAGCAGTCTAGAACTTTCTAGTATGGCTGGATATCTTTTCCTAAACACTTCAGAGAAAAAAGCCCTTGTCTATGTAAGCTAACTCTCTCCCTAGTAACTCCCAAGTCCAAATGGACTCTTTCTGTAGTCTCTATTTACTGTTTATTCATTTGTATTTATCTGCGGTCTCCAGGATATCAGTGCTATGGTTGCTTTCTGTGAGACAGAAGCTATGGAGAGAGTATACTAGAGGGGTGGGATGCATGTTAATATGGGAGTGGGGTGGTTACTTGTCCCATTTTGTCAGCTCTGTAGCAAAACCCACTATACTTTCTTTCCATTCAACATTAGAGTTTGGCCAGTATAGGAGACCTTTAGTGCTTACAAGCCCCCTCAAGCAGCATCAGAATTAGCCTGAAAAGTCTGAAAATGTTGCTATGCAGTGAAGCCCAATGTAGTTTTTCTATGAGGGGCTGTTCACATGAAACAGTTACGACATATAATTGTTACAGATAAGGTTTACTGAGAGTTTACTATGTGCTTCAGTGACTTACATGTATGCATGAGTCAGTAGAAGCAGGGATATGCTGCAATAACAGAATTACTTTGCATATCAGTTTCCTATTCTGTCATTTAAAATTACCACAATTTTAGTGGCTTAAAATGCAAATTTATTATCTTACAGTTTTGCAGATCAGAAATCTGATCCAGGTCTCACTGGACTGAAATTGAGGTGTCAGCAGAACTGTGTTCCTTTTGGAAGGCTCTAAGGAAAAAATCCATTTCCTCATATGTTGTTTGTAATACCTAGTTCCTTGTGGTTGTAGGACTCAGGCTCCTTTTTTTTCTAGCTGACTGTAAAGGAGGACCCAATTCCCAGCTTCTAGAGGCTGATGCCTTCCTTAGCTCATGGTCCCCTTGGTTCATCTTCAAAGGGCCAAGGACATGTTAAGTCTTTCTCCCTCTGCATCAATCTGACCACCTGAGAAAAGTTCTCTGGATTTAATGACATGTGATTGGCCCTGGTTGAAAACCACTGCATAAAGCAAAGGCAAGAGGCCAAAAAACAGAACCCTGACGTCCACCAACATTTAAAACAAAGGTAGCAAAAGAGGAATTAGTGTGAACAATCAAGGGAGGAGAGCGCAAAGAAAAAGTGCGTGGAAAAGTCAACCTCTCTAGAGAGGTTACAGAATAGATGGAAAGAAAAAAAAATATATCTTTGAATTTGGTGCTGGGAAAGTCCTTGGTGACCTCACTCCCAGACCTAGTGGGGGCAGGAGCCCGGAGGTGAGGAATAACTGAAATGCACGGAAGTAGAGTTAGTGAAAGTAAACTCTCCTTTCCATAAACGTGAGTAAGAAATGAAGGTGTGAGAAGCACAGTCATCGAAGGGGTTGGGTATCAAGGGAGTGTCTTCTCAAGAATGAAGCTTCTTGGGTCATGCTCCCTGAAGGCTACTACTTTTTGAAACGCCACACTGGATTTATGAAAAAGGCTCAATAAATATAGATTGGTTGAAACAGAGACTTATTTTGTCACTCTTTCTTGGACCGTGGATATTTTAAAACAACTCCAGGAAGAAAGCAATGTTTAACACAAAGAGATGAATCATAAGTGGCAGAATTTCAGACATGAGTCAGAGATGTTTTGGGCGTAGCCTTGCCCCGTGTCCTCTAACCATGCCACCTACTCACCTCACATTTCCCATATGAACCGAGTGTACCTTTTTTGCTGCCAACCAGACTTTGTTCCCTAAGTCAAGCCCTGGGTAATTATTTCACCCTTGACTAATTGACAATGACAAATAGCTCCTAAATTGGGTAGATAAGGAGAGCAAATTTGGTGTCCTTGTCTTTCCTGGACTCTTCAGGCTGAGAGAGATTGGAATGTTCCCCTGGATTAAGTTGCACAAAATTGTACCGTCAATCTTAAGGATTTCTGCTTGAGCTAATGAGATGCAAATAGTGACAAGGCAAAGAAAACAGCCCGACTGAAAACCTCATAACTTATAACATTGTCCTAAGGGCGGCAGCAGAGTACATAAAAGGAGAAGGGGAAAAAATAGAACCAACGGCATGGCTTTTGAGTGACGAGTTTTGGTTTGTCTACAGCTTATGGGCATAATCTCAGCCTCCAAAGATAAATGAGAAGAAATTCCAAGAAAGAAAATTTCTTCTTTGAAGACAGAGAATTGCTGTTTTGTAAAGCCACAAGCAAAGGCAAAGCCAATTTTCATTTGGTTTTGACCATAGCTCACGTCTCCTCCCCTCAAAGAACTCATAACTAGAAATAGTGTTTTTTTTTTTCAAGTTGGTAATCAATAATCATTTACACCAAGAACCATCCCAGATCATAGCCTCCAGAAAGCCAGGACTTCCTTAGGCTTCACTCATGGCTGTCCTTAATGTCACTTAGCCTGACACCCGGCAGTTGCTTGATTCATGCCCATTGAACTAAAATGGAATGATGTTTTGAACTGATGTAGGTTAAAGTAAGATTCTGAATGTCCAATTTGATTTTAAGTAAAAACTCAGAAAAGTTGCCTAGCATCTGGGGACACCATTGGCTTTGAAGAGAATGGCTGTTAGGTAAGCCCCAACTTTTGATGTATTGCTAAACAGCCAGCTTGATCAGAACGCCTTTCCTGAAGCCCCCATGATGAGCAGTGACACGATTAATTGAAATGTACTTTCCCCAGTGAACCACTTAACAATTTATATAAATATCAAAGCCCTGGGCTTTACTGTCAGTCTTTGTTTTGGAATGAGAAATTTATAAAAAACATATGTTTCCAACTGTCATTGACAGAGTGTTCTGAAAATATAGCCACTGAATCACATCCGACTTCTCTTTCTGCAGACGCTGCACTCGTCAAGGGTACTTTTCTCTGTTAATAACATCTCCTTTCAGAAGGAATCTACTCCACGCCGGGGCTGCATTACTAAATCCTGGGGAGCTGTTGATCATGGAGGTGGTGTCGAGGGAAAGAATGGCCAGGGAGAAAGAGCTAATGTATTTGAAATTCTAATTCTGGTAGATGAGAAAGGGAAGCAAGTATGAGAGAAACTACTGAACTTGTTGCTGGCTTGGTGATCTTAATGAATAATACTGTCTTCGCTGGTAACGATTCTGTGTCCCTTTCACAGGCAAAGTTCTGTGATTGTAAGTGAAATCCTTCCTGAATCTGGAGACCTTCCTGTTTGATTTTGAGGAGCAACAGTCAGACTGTGATCGTAAGTCTGGCTTGCAGAGGACTCGGGAGTTGCGCTGAAAGTGTGAAATCCTACAATAACTGTATCATTGTGCCAGACAGAGGCTCTCTTTTTTGTCTTTTTAAGCTATCTGACTTTCCCAGAGGGTTTCTTTCCCTATACATGCCTCAAATGGTGTTGCTTAACGAAAAATGCCACTCAGGACAAGCTAGCTTTCACCAACGAGCGTACGTGGTGGACATTCTAGTAATTCTAGTCATATGGGAGAGTAGGACAAGCTTAGATAGCTTGGGAAAATAAGTCCTGAGAGTGGTACCCAGAGAACAACCAGGCTGGTGGGACAGAGGGAATGGGTCATGTGTCATTCTGTGCCCTCCACAAGCCTCTCCAGTTCATCTCGAAAATGCCCCACACCCCGAAACCCGTGCAATTGTTTTGCTTCTTGTTACATATAAATCTTTTAATTGCATGTCCTAAGCCTTGAGAAATTTAATGTGGAATTATTTGAGGGGGGGGGGAAGAGGAAGGAAGGAAGGAAGAAAGAAACTTCTGCTGGCAGCCAAGCAATCTGCATTTCATTTCAATTTAGATAGTTTTGCTCTACATTTTTTTCCCAAGGTTTCCTGGATTTCAATAATATATCTTTCATCACCAGATCACCAAAAACTGGTTGTGCTGAGCTGTCCCTGGGGCTTTGGAGTGGATATCAGGGATTACTTTATAACTGGGAACTTATGAATTGTACGGGGTTTACAAATGACTTGTTTTTCTCAGTTTAATGGTCAAAGCATGAAACTGATAACTTACTCCTGGAAGGGCATGTGTGTGATATGTTAACAGGTCTTTGAGAACAGGATTAAAACAAAAAATTCCAAACACACACACAGGCACATACACACACACACTCAACTAGTTTTAAATAAGACATTTTTTGAGTAGATGAGCCCTGACTGCCATGAACTGCAGACTTTGAAATGTCCATTTTAATGTTCTTTTATGTCTCTCTACCTTTGACCTACCTATCCCAATACTCTAAGAGGTTTAGGGCTTTTTTTTTTTTTTTTTACCTCCTGGAAGCTGTCATTTGACACTGCAGTCCAAGTCAGGCCTTGTGCCACCCAGTGAACTTCTGGCAGGACTGGCCGTGGAAGAGCCCTGAGCACCAGCATTTGTGGACCTGCCTTGCAGAAGGCACTGAGCTGGCAGTGGGTGCTGGCGGGTTGGGTGGGGTGGGGGAGGACCAGTGAGCATGGTGCCTTTCTGAGCACATCTGTTTTATTTCATATCAGCCTGATGGCTGTAGCAGGGCAGGGGGTAGCAGGAGGGGGGGTCAATAGGTGTGGGGTTTCTACAAAAGATATGTTTGGATTTCCATTTTATAGGGATGAAAGAAGCTGTGTTTGCCAGATTGCAAACCCGTAGAAATATCCTGAGCTGGGAGGAGGGAATTCAACTGTAGCCTTTGGAGTAGAGGTGATTTATGTCTGGCCAAAGGAAGAGTCCAGGTCCATGCAGGGAGGGAAGTGGGAACTGAGGAGGCAGAACAAGAAAATGGAAGAAGGATTGGAATTTTCCTGACCCTCCAACAGCTCTTTCAATATAACATCGTGATGAGTTAGGTGTAAATGAATCAGAAACATATGGATTAAACTTCCCTTCCAGTTGGGAAATAGCGGGAAACAATCGTTGTCAAACTGGGGGAGTTGGACGATTCTAATGCGAACTCAGTTGAAAAATATGTCAGCTGACTGACAGGGGAAAGATCTTCCCTTGATGGCCTCTCTCCAGCTTTGGAGGTCAGTTACACTGAAAGCTGATAGTCAAGACTGCCTTTATTATTCCCAAGATGATAGATGTTCTGGGATTCGCTTCCCACCCCTTCCTGCAACCCTCCACCTCCATAGCCATCTCCAAACCGTAAGGTCTTTTCCTCTAAGGACGCCCCTTGGCTGCCATTGCTCTTACCTTTCTAGTTTCAGGATATTTTTAATACAGTGATTTTAATGGTGATTGTTTTTTCAAAGGCATGGATTTAAAATGTGTGATGTTTAAAGTTGGAGACTCTTTTTTTGGCTAACCTTTGTGGGCTCTGCCATGGGCATCCTTATGCACGACAATTTTTGTTAACGCTAAAAAAATTAGCAATTTCTTTTGAGGAGGTTTTAGTTCTGTGATGCGCTGCTAGGTGGCTGGAGTGATTCTGGGGCTGAGGTATGCTTGAGGGGAGGTTGGAGGAGGGTGAGAGAGAAGCCTACGGAGGAGTCTCCTGAAGATGATCGAAGATGATCTGAATATGAGGTTGAACATGGCTGTGCTGGTTCCACTTCTGCATGTAATAATAACCATAACATTTCTGGAGTGCTGGCAATGCTCTGGGCACTGGGCTAACTTTCCAGCTACACTTCCTCATTTAGCGCTGAGTGTAACCATTGGAGGGAGGGTGCAAGATACCCATTTACAGACGGGAAAACTGAAGCGCTGAGATTTTAATCCTTTGTTTATGTGTACAAAGCTAGTACACAGAGGACTAGGGTGAAGCCAATGAGACACAAAGCTTGTCAGGCACAAGATTTAAGAGGGCACCCCAAAACTCAGTAATTCAGCTATTTAAATGTAAGATTAAAAAAAATTTTTTTAATTATTATTTTTAAAGCATTAGTATTAAAATTGATTTTTAAGGGAATGTAGAAAATAAATTGATGGAAACGTTTACTAAAATCGTTTATAAAACTCGAAAAAATTAAAATGTAAAATTATTAAATTAAATTGACATTAAACAATTAAAGTTAATTAAATTAAAACCGATTCCAAATGATTTGTGGTGATCCCATTATTGTGATGATCAGGATGCCATACTTGTCCAGTCCTCCTTCCTCCTTCACCTCGGCTGAGCCCTGGCACTCAGTTAAATAAATGTAAGAAATTGTGACCCTCCCCCACAACCTGCTCCCGCCAGGTGCCTCGACTGCCCACCAATCCTGTGTCCAGGGTGCCCACAGCTTGGAGAGACAAGGTGAGAAAAGAGAGATGGTTGAGCACACGTAGAGTGAGGCGCAGCCCATCTCTCACCTCTGAGGAGGGGAAAACTGCAGGACTAGGGTGATAGGAAAGTAATGAGATCCGAGGGACCAGGGGAAAAGCCAGAAACCAGAAGTCTCCAAGACCCTGGGGAGAAATGAAAATAAGTAAGGAGTGCTACTAGGAGGCTGAAAGAATTGTCTGTGTGTTGTGGTGGTTACTCCAGACTTTCCACCTCACTGAGGTGAGACAGTCACGGTGGGACCCAGGGCAGGGCATCACAAAAGCCAGCTGAAAGTGAGCCCACAGCTGCCGTGGGGGTTCAGCAAAGATGCTACCAGCAACCGGGTGGGAGGGATGCAGGGCTTCTGTGGGCCCCAGGGATGAGCTGAGGTTGGAGAGATGGCAAGGAAATGGTGTGTGGGGGTCAGGAAGGGCACGATGGAGGGAAATGTGCGCATCTGGAGAAGAGCCCCACGCCCCACCCCACCTCACCCTCACTTTGGAAAAAGTGGTCCAGGAAAGTGGTTACACCTGAACAACTCAGCAGCCTGCCAACAACTTGAGATGCAGGAGACTTCATCATCGTTATCATTCTTATTATTCTCTTTGGAGTTACGGAAACTGAGGCAATGAGACATTCAGTCGCTTGCCCAAACTTACAGTTACTACAGAGGTAGAATTTGAGCTCTGGGGTGGACACTCCATTTCATATTACTTTGAATGGATTCACCATATACCCTTGATGGGTGAATAAATGAATAAATGGTATATCAGAGAAGATTCCATGACTTTCTAGACCTGTTCATATTTAGTTTCAATTAAATGTTTGTGATATTCATTCTCAATTGTTATCCCTACTAGGGGATCTGGTATTCCCGTTCTGTTTTATAGGTGGTTTCATGTCCCTCTGCCAGAAAAAAAATTACCACCCTTTAGAATCCTAGGGTGGTTGCCTGGGTAATAGTACGTTTGAACATCTGTCTTTCTGACCTTAGCACCTGTGCAGGGGAAGATGGCAAGGAAAATGCCAAAGAATTCAGTCCATATCTCCTTCACCTAGTGATACAATGTAAAAGCTCTTTGAGACTTGGAGAGAACAACATACTGGGTGTGTGACAGGGAATAAAAGAGGATTGTTCTAACACATTATTTTTATGGGGTCATTGGCTCAAGTTACGGAATAGTAGAAATAAATTCTATTTGAAAATATAACATCACACTTCCAGGTATACTTAGCACCCTGAGAATAGTCAGTGCAAGCTGCAGCCTGGAGGGGGGTAAGCATGAGGTCAGATTTATTGATTTTTATTTCTCCTTGGGTAGCAGAAGTCTGTGAGGGATGGAAGATAAGTAACATATATGCCCCTATTTCCCACTCTTGTCTGTGACAGACATCACTAATCAATCACAGCAATCTTTCCCACTTTGCCTGGTCCAGTCTCACAGTTCTCAATACAGCATTCGAGGCAGTCACTTCCAATCAGACAGAGCTGGAATGAGGAATGAAACTTATCTGCCAACTATGTTCTTTCTGTGGGCAGGATCATGTTGACTTTAGTACTATTCAGTAGATAAACTGAGTTTGACTTTCAAATGAGGAAAAACACCATGTATACATGTTTCACTTCAGAAATGTTACTACCTGTTTTTTTTTTTATTTTTTGTTTTTTGAATCTTAGTTTACCTATGAAGTGTAGAAATAATGACAAATCTTAAAGGGCTACTGGAATGATTAATGAGATTATATATTTAGAGTGCCTATTAGAGTGTCAGGGGCATTCAGTTAATTGGGTTCCTACTATGACTGGTTTTGAGCCCTAAAGAGTTTAGGAATCCATCTGATCCATGACTCTACCTCTAGACAGAACCAAGCTTAAGCCCTTCCCTTTTGGGGTATGAATCTCAAAAGGTGAGAAAACTTCTGCTTCCTTCCTCAGCCCCTTTGTAAGTTTTATAAATGCTTATGTGATAATATGAATGGACAAATTCTCTAATGTTTTTCCTTCAAGGGGTCATTACTGTTGGAATTGATACAGAGATTTGAGGTTCACATAGTGACATCAATCATCTGGATAAAGTTGAAAAGTCTACACCAGTAGCTAGAATGCCATTGCCTGTCATTGTCACCATGTTAATGGCCTTGTAATTGATCCCTTACTCCTACCCTACTTCAGTGCATTCTTCACACAATTCCAATGTATTTCATTTTATTTTTAAACTTTTTTAATTGAAGTATGGTCAGTTACAATGTGTCAATTTCTAGTGTACAGCACAATGCCCCAGTCACGCATCTATGTATATTTATATTTGTTTTCATATTCTATTTTTCATTAAAGGTTATTACAAGATATTGAATCCAATTCCCTATGCTATACAGAAGAAATTTGTCTTTTTTAATCTATTTTTATATATAGTGGCTAACATTTGCAAATTTGGGAGTTTGAGATTAGCAAATATTATCCAATGTATTTTAAAAAGCAAATTTAACTATGCCATTCTCCTCTTTAGAGATTTTTTTAATGGTGCTGTACTGGTCAGCATTCCTGTAGGAAAATAGTGGCTCACATGGTAAACAGGGAGTTATTTACAAAAGTGTAGACAGGGGCAAGGGAACCCAACAAGGGATGGTGGTGTACCCCAAGTCTAGCAACAGTGGGGGCCATCATCAGTGACCCTCTGGGTCAAAGAGTCAGTGTGAGGGAAGAGCTGAAACTTAGGCATTCTCAGTAGAGGTGATATCACCCCCTGAGGGGGAAATCTGTTTGGTGGGGTATGAAAATTTTTCTTATCTTAGGTATAGAGCACAGATATACTGAGTAACAAACACATTTCACTTGGGAGTGATTAGCAAAATAAAATGTCTTAAAAGCTGCCTTGGAGAGGCAATAATGAAAAAAAATAATGGAGAAATATTGCTGTAGCTAAAGGATTGTGCCACCTCACGAGGAATTTGATTCCTACAAAATCAGCCTCATGTTGGAAGAACACAGTGGCTTGGTTGGGAACATGGGAGAAGATAACCTGACCTCCCTCCTCACCCACCCTCTGATCTGCACATGCTTCCTGTGGGCTGAACCCAACTGGATCCAGAGCGTAAGGGAGCTTGTTGACATAGACCATCAGGTCAACCTCCACGGGGCCCAGAGCAGGGTGAGGAAGTTAGCAAGTAGATCTGGAGGGGCAAATGGAGATTATCCAGCAGCACTACTGAGAGCTCTTAGGGTAAAGGGCCAAAGATTTATTTTGGCTCATAAAGGTCTACACATCAGGTCTTCCACCTGCACTCTTCTCTTACTTTTTCACCTGACTCCACCATCTCATCTTTTTGGTTTCCCAAATGTTAATCTAGTTCCTGACTCCAGGCCATTGCCCTGGATGCATTATTCCTTTGCTGTGGTATGTGTTTCCTTCCCCCTTCTTATACTCCAAACTTCAGCTTAAAAGTCACTATATCAGGGAGCCCTTCCTGACCCCTTGGCAGAGATCCATTGTCTCCATTATAGTTTCTCCAAGAAGCACTCAGAGCTTCTTCTTTACAGCACTCATTACGATCACAATTCAAAAACCTATCTGTATAATCATTTGCTTAATTTCTGTTTCTCTTGCCAGACAAAATGCTTTACGAGGTCAGTGCCTACTTAACACATAGTAAGAGCTCAATAAATACTTGATGAATAGATTCATGCCAGTGGGAAATAAATACACCTAAGACACGGGAGCTTCCTGGAGCCACTGTGTTGGAAGCATAGCTTTACCACTGACTAACTGTGTGATCTTAAGCAAGTTGCCTAACCTCTCTGAGCCCCAAACTTGACTCATCTGTGAAATGAGGATAATAATAGTAGCTATTTCATAGGGCTGGGGAGAGAACAAAGAAGTCAGTACATGCTTAGAAGATTGCCTGGTAATTGCTCAGTACATGACATCATCATCATTATCATCATCATCATCACCAAATGAAGATTGTGTAAGGCTTCTATTGCTGACTGGCTGTTTGGTGGTGACATCTGCACTAATCAGAGACAGAAAAGAGTATGTTAATCATAGACAGCGCTGATGCTAATCATATCATTTTTAGAACCAAGAACCTAATTTTCTTGATTTCAGATACTGAAAAACAATTAGTGTTTCTCTTGTCATATTGGTAAAGTCTGGGGAAAAGCCATGTGACAACTAATTGAGTTTGACCTGTAAAAGCAGTGATTAATCCTTTTTTTCTACTGACATGGAACGTGAAGGCTTGGGTTGTTTTGCAAATCTTCACTTTGCTGATTTCCCCCCCAAGTCTTTGCTCCTCACTCAACACCAGGCAAATTAGGGAGAAAGGGGTGACGGGGCAGAAAGCGGCGTTACGATCCCTCTGTGTTCCAAGAGGCACGGTCATGATCAGAGGCGCCTTCTGGGAAGTCCCTGGGAGATGCAAGGAAGCCAGCTGAGGAGATGCTAACCACACTGAGAGTGAGAACTGAGGATGAAGGACTAGGAGAAGCAAACAAGGTAACAGGAGTAACAGAAACATTGGATACATTTTTCCTGGTGGTGCATCCCCTGTCTGGGAACAATGTAACCAGATGCAGCATATACACACACTGTTTTGTTTTTGTTTTTTCTGATGCCAGGGACAGGCTGAACCATGGCGTCCCATGGTAGTCAGAACCTTCTCACTTTATCCTTTAGTACTGGAGAAAAGGGAAGTCTAAAAAGGTCAAGTGACTGACTTCCAGCCACACAGCTATGACAGAATCAGTACGTGATCTCACGTCTCCCTGACACCAGGCCAGTCTTACTGTCTTTCTTGAGTTTCCTTTAAATCTAACTCTTACTTCCTCTTGTTACCTTCTATTTAGACTCTGCCAAGAAATGAAATCAATTTCTATAAAGTTAATTTCCATAAAGTCACACAAGTGGACCAGCTCCATTTCTTGAGCCGCATCACTTGAGCCACACACACACACACACACACACACATACACACACATCACCTGCTGTCCCAGCTCTGTTTCTGGAGCCTGAGCAGTGTAAGCACCATGTGTCCCTGATTTTTCCGAGTGAACCGTGCACTTGACATGGGTGGGGGCACGCATGGCTGAGCAATCACTGTCACAGAGGGAAGAATTTATGTTTGCATCTGTGTCTCACCTCTTTTCACATCTGGTCTTGGTAGACCGTTGGGAATTTGTTGGGGAAGGGAAGGAGAGCAGTGAGGAGGGCTCTCAGTACTGTGGGAGCCAGGGCTGAATAAAGATGAAATGGCCACTCTTCTACCTTGAGAAAAGCCATGGATTTTGACTATTTAGTGGCTTGGTGTTCCTGATCTCAAGGGTTTTCTTGTCAGCTATTAAGGACCTTAGTTAGAAACATCTCACAAGGTCAGTTTCATGATTCACCAAGCCAGGATTTATTTTTTTTCCCAAAGAGGGTCACCAAGGAAAAGAGTGCATTGCATCTTTAGGGATGTGTCTCAAAGAGCTCTAGTTTTCCATATTAAGCAGGGGTAGATTTATCACTCCAGAATTCATCCAGACCCTTTTAAACATAGCACATTTTAAAATCATCTTTTATGTAAGATTCTTTGTTTTTCTCTTGTTGATAAAGTAGGTCTTTATCTTCCCTGTGATGCTGTTGGGAAGAACTATGGTTTCAGAACTCAGAGTGAGTGGTTAAGCTCTTCTAGATTTTATAAATGCACAATTTATTCTCTTTTCCACCTTTATCCTGAGTTAAAAATGTCTATGCACTTGAATCAGACTTTATGTGACAGTGTCTCAATCCTGTTGCTTATCGTAATTGCCTCCCACTTTTATCCCACCGTTTTTAGATGTCAAGGATGGAACGGCATGAACTACTCCCGGGTCTAGAAATATCACCGGCTAGGAGTAAGGAAAGGGGGAATATGCCCTATGCTTTATTTTGACCTTTGTGGAAATACTACACAATTGGAAAATGTTAGGATTTGTTGCTGCTTTGCTGTAGGAGCATCATGTGGATGGAGCAACATCAGGGAGTAAATTGTCTACGATGATTATTTCCTAAGTGCAGGTGGGGTGAGATGTCGTCACCTTCCGGAGTAGCTATTCCACACTGATGTCAGTTGGACAGCTACCTGCTCACTTCCCCAGGGCTGTGGGGCCATACTCTGAAGACCACACAACCTTCTCTGATCAGTCCTCTTGTTCAGCACTGTTTACTTAGCACAGTGGATGAGAGTGCAGTGTCGGTGGCGTCCCACTGGCCTGGGTTTCCCCTCTGCGTGGGTCATAGCTCTGCAAAGAAAGACAGGTTTGCTAACAGTCACCCTTCTTTCTAGAAGAAAATGGCTCATGGTGGCACCTTATAACAATGTATTCCAAACTTTTTTTCTCTGCAATGCAAAGAAATAAATATATTTTGCATCACAAATTAGTACATACATGCACACACACACATCTGACAGCAAAACTTCACAAAATAATACTCTTGCTAAGTGTGATATAAGGTAAAAAATAAAATATGGTATAAAAACCATCCCCAAACAATATTTTTAAAAGATTCTAGTGGTATTTTGCTAAGTTGATTTTTGACAACTACTGAGACTAGCAGTTTAAAATAAATAGGTCATAGTTCTTGTATATGAAGGATCCAAACTATTTTCATACTTTTCTTTTTTAAAATGTCTTTTCTTTCCTTGTCTCTTTTCCCTCTTCCTCTCCCCTCCTATCTTCTTCTCCTTCCTTTCTATATGTCTTTCTTTTTCAAGAAATGCTTTTGGAAAGAGATCAAAGTACAAAGTTAGCAACATGCCAATCTGATCCCCACTAAGAGATCTGTAATTCACGCTATTCGCAGTCTGTGACTCACATCCTGGGTCACAGACTAGGAGTGTCTTCAGCTCTACTTGATGTTGCCAAATTGCACCCCAGAAGGGTTACACCAGTTTACCTTTCCAATAGCAGTGTGTGAGAGTCTCTAAGTCCCTGCAGGCTTGATAATACTGGTATTGTGAAGCTTTAAAACAGGTCTAAAAGGTCTATTAGACATCTTTATGGGCTCTCTTACTGCTTCAAAACTTTGCTTAGATTTTCTAACTACATATTTAACATTATAACCATAAAGACCATTTTATTACTTTCAAATTTTTAGAGTGTTTTGTTATTACAAAAAAGCTATTATAATTATTCATGTATAAATATTTGGGTGAATAAAAGCTTTCATTTCTCCCAAGCAAAGAGTGGGATGACGAGGTTATATGGTTAGTAGGTGTTTAACGTTTTCAGAAACTGCCAGTCTCTTCCATTCATTCTCACTAGCAGTGTGGGAACGTTCCGGTTACTTGGCATCCTTGTCAACACTTGGTATGTTCAGCCTTGTTAATTTTAGACATTCTAATCAGTGTGTAGAAGTATTTTACTGTGGTTTTAACTTGCATTTTCCTAGTGCTTTATGAAGTTATGTACCTTTTCATGTACTTGTCATCTGAACATTTTATTTGGTGAGATGTCTGTTCACATCTTTTGCCCAGTTTTTAGAACTGGCTTGTCTGTCTTCTTATAACTAACTTGTAAAAGTTCTTTATATATTCAGGAAAAAGGCTTTTACTAGATAGATGCTCAGCAACAATGTTATTGCAGGCTGTGGCTTGTCTTTTCATTTTCTTAACGTGTCTTTTGAAGAAAAGAAATTTTTAATTAGATGAAGTCTTATGTGTTGATTCTTTTCTTCTATATTTCATATTTTTAATGTTGTGCTTAAGAAATTTTTTCCAAACTGAAGTTTATTAAGATTTTTTCCCTGTTTTCTTCCCCAAGTTTTATTTTATAATTTTAGCTCTTACATTAAAGTTTATCCATTTTGAGGTAATTTTTGGCATCAAGTAAGAGTTAAAAGTTTTGGGGGTTTTGTTTGTTTGTTTGTTTTGACTTTTTTTTGCATAAATCTATCCAATTATTCCAACACCATTTGCTGAAAAGATTTTCCTTGGCATTGTTGTTGAAAATCAATTCCATAAATATGAGATCTAGTTCTGAATTTTCAATTCTGTTCCATTGTCATACATGCCTATCTTTTTGTCTAAACCTCACTCTCTTGATAACTGTAATTTCATGATAAATCTTGAAATCAATTATTAAGTCTTCTAAGTTTTCTCTTTTTAAATGTTTCTTTGGTTATTTTTGGTTACTTGTATTTCCACATAAAGTTTAGAATCAGCTTATCTAGTTTTGTAAATAACAAACTTACTGGGATTTTGATTGGGATTATATTTAATATATAGATCAAAGCAGTCTTTGCTGTAATAGCCCCAAACTGGAAACAATGCAAGTATTTGTCCAAAGATTGATGAATAAACAAATTGTAATATCTCCATGTGATGGAATACCACTCAACAATAAAAAAATAAACTTTTGAGACATACAAAAACATGGATGAATCTCAAAATTATTATGCTAGTTGAGAAAATCCAGACCAAAAAAAAATGTATGCTGTATGATTCCATTTATATAAAACTTTAGAAACTGCCATAATTTATAGTGGCAGAAAATACATCAGTGGTTACATGGGGCTGAGTGCTGGGTTGGGGAGGAAAAAGAGAAGGAGTACAAAGGGATATGGAGAAATTTTTAGGAGTGATGGATATGATTACTACTTTTATCATGGTGGTGGTTTGAAGCTTAGCAAAGTTTACACTTCAAATATGTGCAGTTCATTATATGTCATCATTTAATAAATCTGTTAAAAAGATCTAATAGCAATGAATTTTTATTTACCCTTTCCTCCCATTGGCAATACTGTGTAATATAGGGATGATTGTAGGCGCCTTTGTGTTGTTTCAGACTTCAATGAAAAACTGCTGTTTCATAAGGACTTCCTTTCCTTTTTTCCTTTTCTTCTTCTCTTCTCCTCCCTCCCCTCCCCTTTTCTGTCCATTTCTGTCTCTCCATAGATTTGTGTTAAAGTCTATCAAGTTAAAGAGGTTCCAAGATCAATAATTTTACTTTATTTTATTTTTTATCAGGAGTAAATGTTGAAGTTTACAACTGCTTTTCTTTTTTTAAATTATTGTAGTTTTTTTATTCTAATTTTGTTCATGTAAAGGATAATATTCATATATATGAATATATATATATAGTCTAAGTATCTTTGCATTTTTTAGATAAACCTTAGTCTTGAAACATTTTTGTACTTAAATTGATAAGTTTTATATGCTACAGTTTTGTCTGGGATTTTTTGGCATGAATGATCATAAGTGGGATTGATCAATATTATTTTCTTGCCCATGTCTTTCCAGTGTTGATGTCAAGTGTGGGCTCATAAAATGTGTTGGGACACTTTCCTGTTTTTTTACATTTTCTGAAACAATTTATACAATATAGAGCTTATCTGTTCTATGAAGGTTCCTAAAACCTTATCTAAAAATCACCTATTGGTGTCTTTTAGGGCTAAGCTGTAAGGTGTAAGCTGTGAGATTTGAGGTGATACAGATATTTACAGGTTCAATTACTTTAATGATTATGAGTCATCTAGATTTTCTCTTCACTCATTAGTCAATTTTTTTAAAGACTTTATTTTTTTAGAGCAGTTTAAAATTCATAGCAAAATTGAGTGGAAATTACAGCTATTTCCTAAATCCCTCCTCTGCCCCCCACATGCATAGCCTCTCTCATTATCTACAGCCCCCACCAGTGTGGCACATCTGTTACAGCTGGCGAACCTGCACTGACACATCGTAACATCCAAAGCCCATGGGTTATATGATGTAGTGTATCCTGTGGGTGTGAACAAATGTGTAATGACATGTATCCATCATTATAATATCATATGGAGTATTTTCACTGCCGGAAAAATATTCCATGCTCTGCCTATTCATCCCTCCTTCCACAACCCTTTGCAATTAATGACCTTTTTTTACCATCTCCACAGTTTTGTCTTTTCCAGGATATCATATAGTTAGAATCATACCGTATATAGCCTTCTCAGATTAACTTCTTTCACTTAGTAATATGCATTTAACGTTCCTCCATATCTTTTCATGGCTCGATAGCTCATTTTCTTTTAATGCTGAATAATATTTCATTGTCTAGATGTACCACAGTATTTATTCTTCTGAGTCAATTTTTGTAATCTATGTTTTCCAGACAGTTTACTATTCTAAGTTTTAAAGTTTATTTTTAAGATATTCATAATATATGTATTTCTCTGTATGTGTTAATAATATATACAATATATAATATATGTATATAACATATATATATGCATGCGTATACATACATACAGAAAAAGAGAGAAAAATCTCTATTACATCTATAACTTTGTCTTATTTGTAATTCCTAATGCCATTTTCTTGTGTTTTCTACTGCTTGCTTAACTAGGCTAGCTAATATTTGTCTAATTTAAAAGAACCAAATTTTGCTTTTATTGCTGTGTTTATTAGTACATTTTCTAATCTATTAGTTTCTGTTTATATCACTATTTATTTCTTCCTTCTACTTAATATTTTTATACTTTTCTAATTTCTTGAACTGAACACATCATTTTTTTTCAATAAATACATTTAAGGCTATACATTTCTCTCTAAGCACAGCTTTAGTATCATTTTATAATATTAAATATCTTTGTCTTCCTGTGCTAAATCTGGGTTAAGTCCTCAGAACTAGCCTGCATTTCAGAGTTTGCTATTTGTGTCCAATCTAGGCTTTATTATTGAAGTCTTGTTTATTAAGTCGTGTTTGAATGACTTCACTTATCATTGCCAAGGTTTCTAATTGGTTATTATTTTTTGATCTAAATTTGTGAAAAATATTTTTGGTGAGAGGAAAATTCTAGGTTGAACATCTGCTCTCAACATTTTAAGATGCTATTTTATTGGTGTTTTCTTTTCTTTTTCAGTTTTATTAGGTAGAATATTTTATTGGTGTTTTATTGTTAGCCTTCAGTCTTATTATTGATCTTTTGAAAGTAGCATATTTTCCCTCTGCTCCTTCTACCTGCCTTATTTTTTTTTTAATCTCTCTGTTTTTTAGCCACTTGACTATGACAAATCTAAATTTGGTTTCCTTTGTGTTTACAATGCTTAGAGTTTCTGAATCTGTGAGTTGGTATCTCTCATCAGCCCTGCAAAGTTTTCTCTACAATAATGTCTATTTTTATTCTCTCTCTCTTCCTTGTGGGACTCCAGTTACATGCACCTTTGTCCTTTACATTATTTCCCACATCTTTTGTACGCTGCTATGATTTCCCATCTACTTTCCCCCTAAACTTCAGTTTGTATATTTGCTATTCACTTATCTTCAAGTTCCTATCTGCCATTCTTAACTATGGATGTTGTATTTTGAAGTTCTAGAATGCTCATTTTCACAATTCACATATCTAGTAATTTTTTATTATATACCAGGTATTTTACTAAAAGGAGTTTGAAGAGGCTCTGGATAATATATTCTACCAGCAAAGGTTCCCTGTCTTAGCTTTTAGGCAGATATATAAGGATGCGACCATGTTAATCTAATCAGAGTTTGAGCCAGCTTGGGGCTGGATTGTCGTTTTAGTTAGGATTCATCTCACTCACTTCTGTCTCTTCTCTTTTTCTTGGAAATGTTCCTCCTGAGCTTTTGATTGATAGCCTGGTGGGTTTCTGTCTTCTCCATCTTAAAACACTAGAGAATATTCAGACTCATCCTTCAGAGGTTTGCTGTTTTGCTCCTTCCAAACTTGGCAAATCTCTTGAGGAGGAATGGGCATGTGTTTGAGGTCAGCCACACTCTTCAAGCAGGATCATTTCTTCTCAATATTTTGAAATCAGCTGGTATTTCCCACCTTGTGAAAGCTCTACACCCTTTGATACTGCCCTAAATTTTGAAAATGAACCATTGGGAAATCCAATTGTGCATTAAAGGCCCCCGAGGTTTCCAAATTTTTATGCCAGCTCTGCACAACCTCCAAAAGCTTTGCTCATTTCTCTTTCCTTTAACAAATCCCTTTGTGTTGGTTAAGTCTGATCCTCAAACCAAATCCCAAATCAGCAAATGCACCCAGGGGAAAAAAGCAACCAATAATTAACTCCTCTCATCAGAAGGACTCTCCTCTTCTATGAAATTTTAATCCATTTATTTCTTTGTTTCTACAACTCTCCAATCTTTATAAATATGATATTTTTGGCAACTTATCTAGATTTTTAGCTGTTGCAGTAAAATCAGTGGCCTGCTACCACCTAATACATGTTTCATAATCATATTTTAAAGTAATTTTCGGATTTCTCTCTTATGTTCATTTCATTTGGGCTGAAAACAAATCTAATTTGATTTCTGTTAACCTGCCATTTTTAATCATTTTTCCTCATGTATTTTGGGATTTTGGTTTGCAAGTTCATCTTGAATAAGATTTTTTTTTCTTTCTCTCTCTTTGCTTGTCACTTGGTGTTTAGTAGCTTTATAGGTACATCTCTGTCTCCTCCTGGGATGCCCCAGATCAGGACTGAGTTTTATGTGGTGGTTTGGGGTATCCAGGAAGACAGCACTTCCCACTGTCGTATTTGTGGGCTCAAGAACCTCAGTGTCACACAAGCAGGCTTGGATCAGTCAACTTTTCAGTGTGTAGTTTTGAATTCCATCCAAAATTTGTAACTAACAGGACTCCCCACTTCCTAAACAAAGGAAAGAGAAATGAAGTGTCTATGTGCCCTCAATCCATAATGAGGTATATCTAACATATATCACATACTAGGCACCCGACCAGACCTCTCTTACCATTGTCATCAAGAAATAAAGGGCCAGAGCCTTCAAGCAAATTTATACTTCTTTTTATCTGTGGCCAATGGGTAAAAATGCTCAGCTATCCTTAATTTTTATATCTGACTTTGAATCACTCATCCTTCATCAGTCAGGTATTTACTGAGAGTGGCCCTGTGATTAGGCTGTCTCTCCTGTGCACTGGTGGAGAGATCCCAGGCATCATCTATTCAGGAACCGTTCATGTTACTTTCCTAAAAATATCTCCCCAGCTCTCTTGACTACTATGCAAGTATGGTATGCCCATCACTCTTCTCTTTTTGTGGGGAGCTCATGTTATAGTCAACTATCTTACCAGATTTTTTAAAGAGTTTAATTGCCTTAATATATTGGAAGAGATGTGTTTAACCCTGATTTAGAGGGGACTAAAGCAAGCACGAGAGGGAGCTATCCAGAGCAGGGTATCTATGAGACCCACCCATGAAAATGCCCTGGGTTGTCAAGAGATGATGGGAGATCATTTAATTGTGATTGACAGGAGAAAAAAATTAGGTTGGGAAGGAGGATGATTCTAAAATGAAATGCTGAGAAACACAGTTGTGCAGAGGAACATTTCTGACCTGGAGAATCTGAACATACATCTGGTATACAGACCAATGTGGAGATGCCTGTAGAATTGGGCAAGTCGGAGAACCTCCTTAAAGGGAGCCCAGAGTGGGTGGAAGCAGTGTGGGTGCAGACCTGGTGCCTTGCGCAGACACAGGTGTCCATGATCTGGGAATCATGATGTCAGAATTGCTGGGCAGTTCACTTCCTACAGCTTCTCTGCAGCTGCCTGACTTAAGTCACAGCTGACCTCAGCATGAACAATGGGAATATTTCAAGAATGCCATGAATGCTTTAAGGAAACTGAATCTGGTAGAAAAGGTATCTTCCAAAGTGTCTTACAGACAGGAATGGGGACAATTCTGGGTCAAATGCTCCCAGATGCAAATAATCTCCCAGAAACATAATAAAAACAAGCTCGAAATGTTATCATATTTGTCTACTACTTGATTAATCTGTTCACTTTTTTTTCATTGGGTTATCAAATACTCATTGAGTGCCGTCTCTGTGTCACACACTATGCTAAGTGCTAGACATAAAGATGGACAAAATACAGCCTTTGTTCTCACTGAGCTCACAGCCCATTGGAGAAGATGGACAAGTAAACAAGGAAGCATGGAGAAGAGAGGCAAGTCCCCAGAATGTCCCTGAGCCAGGAATGGCAGGAACCCAGGAACACTGAGCTGCTGAAGTCTCACCTAGAAGCCCAGAGTATGCTGCTTCTCTCATGTTTGCCCTGAGGAGAGATGAATAGACCCTTTCTTTCACAACATGAGAAGGAAATGTACAAATGTGAGGAACAGCTACATCTTGGAACAAGCAGTGCTGGGAAGCTCAAAGTTTATGTCTTCATTAGAAAACCAACACTCCCTGCCTCCATCCTCTTACCCCCACCTTCCCACCAACAGGAAAGACAGTGGATGAGCAAGTAAGAGGCATACAGAACCTGCAGGAACTTGAACTTGGCTGTCGGTGATGTTCATCCAGACATACAATGCCTTGGTTTGGTAGTTTAGGAACTCAGACTAGGATGGGCTCATTGACTTGCAGGATCCGGATGGAGTGAGTACTAAAAACAAACCTCCACTATCATAAAGAACATGGCTCATGAGTATATATTGTATCCCTTCATTAAAAAAAAAACCTACCAGTTTGTATTCTATGTCTGTGAGTCTGTCTTTGGTTTGTATTTATGTTTTCTTTTCTTTTTTTAAAATTCCACACATGAGCGAGCTCATATGGTATTTTTCTCCCTCCTTCTGGCTTACTTCACTGGAATTTGACACAACATTGTAAAAATGACTATAACTCAATAAAAAAAGTGTTTAAAAAAAACTACCAGAAAAACATAAATATTCTAATGTTTTTGCTTATATAACATTGAAATATCTGCATAGTCACAAATATCCCAAGGTTGAGCATGGTGTAGAAAAATACTTGCTGTCATTTCTTGGGATGTTACTATGTGACACGTACTATGTTAAGTGCTTTATAGGCATAATCTCATTTAATCCTTGTCTTTTATTATTATGCTTTTTTTACATATTAGGAAACTGAGGTTCAGTGAGTTCTTCACTTGCCCAAATTCACACAATTTATGATTAGTAGATGCCGGATTTCAAACCTGGATTGCTTTCTTCCAATAAACTCTTCTTTCTTTTAAAACATCTATGCTATTTAACTGAATATGGTCTTGTTGATTGATGACTGGTTTGATTCATGATATTATAAGTTTTTAAAAAGAGGTTACCTTAATACTAACCTTAGTTGTTTTCATGTTAAAGTACACCCTACTGGACTATGGGTGACATTGTGTTCATAGTCAAGGGATGTCACGTGGCAGCCAGCACAGGGCTGGACGCACTCCAGGTACTCACAACTGGAGTAAAATGTCCATCATTTCAGACTGGCTCACTCAGTTTAGGGCTGGGCTCTAGCCTCTGCATATCTTTCCTTCTTTGTCTTTCAGAGAAAGCCTGGACCATTATTTATTGTTTTTTTTTTTTTTTTGAGAGTTTCTTTTAAAATATTTTTTATTGAGTCATAGTCACTTGACAATGTTGTGTCAAGTTCCAGTGTAGAGCACAATTTTTTGAATTTTTAAAGTGTAGTAAGTATTGAAGCCCTACTGCACCAGGGATTAGGCCCAGGGGCATGAAGCAAACTAGGGCATGGTCCTTTAACAAGGTCACAGATGAGTTGGAGAGCAGGTACCTAAGCAATTGCAATGCAAAGTTCATGCTGGATTGCAGGCACAACTAGGCTTCTGTTGGAGCACAGAGGCCATCTGGAGGGGTTGAGGACAACTCTCTGAAGAGATGGTCATTGTTGAGGCCATAATGGCTGGAAGACCCTGCAAGCAGAACAAACAGCATGCTCAAGGGTCTAGAGGTGAGAATGTGGTGACTCCTGGGAAGTGAGAGATTTATCATGAGCAGAGAGTTCTCGGCAAAGGGGATAATGCTGAAGGATTAAGCTGAGGAATAGGCAAAGGACACCTTACAAAGGGCTCAGAAATGTGGAGTTTACTGACTAAAAGACAGAGCAAATGAGATTGAGGACTTATCTGTCACATCCAAATGTCCCCAGACAGCAGGAAACTTTGACATTATTACTTCTCTCCCTTCCCTGAGCGTCCTAAAATGTTTCTTTCTTGAGAAATCCCTTCTAGGAACAGGTATCTGCCCATCTACCAGCCAAATGCACCCCCTCCCCTCTGCAGACTGGCCCTACAACATGTTAGCGGGGTTGGAGGGGGTGCAAAGTGAGCTGCAGCCCCACATCTCCCCAGGGTGGGGCTAGTGAGGGCAGGGCAGCCACCAGCATTGGCCTCCCCAAGGCTCGCCCAGCAAATGGTTTTCTCCAGGCCTAATTAAGGATGACTTGATGTCTGCACAGCTACACTTAAGCCTTTGTTGGCTTGCTTATTGTTTCCATTAGCGTGACAAGGCTTAGGTGCTTTATTCTGGGTGTCTCAGCCAAATGCCAAAGGGAAAGAAATTTTTTTAAAAAATCACTACTTTCATTCACTAAACATGTCCATTTACTTGTTCTTCTATTTTATTGCATTAGTCATTGCTATAAACCCAGCGTGGTCTACTTTCTTCCCCTCTTTAATGATAGTAACATTCCAGAGCCAGGCAAGAGCTCCAACCACGAGACAGACCTATAGCTCATATCCAGAGATGTTGGCTAAAATTCCCAACAGCCCCTCCAGATTCATCCTCAGAGGCTCCCAGCCCTAGGAAACCTTTGTTACTTGGCTCTTCGGAGCACCTCTGGGAGATCAGTGAGACTGTGATCTCCTTCATTATCATTTTGGTGCAGGTATAGACCATATTCTTTCTTTAGAAAAACTAGAATTGCCCGATTTAGCAAATGCAAGTATAAGACACTCTAAACTTGAGTTTCAGATAAACAACAAATAATTGTGTAGTATCAGTATGTTCCATACACTGTTTGGAACAGGCTTATACTAATATGCCATTTAATCTGGCAACACTGCCACTAACTCAGCTCTATGGATGGATGCCATATCAGCGCTAAGCAATGCTAGGTGCCAAGGAGTCAGCATGAGTCAGACACAGCTTCCCCCCTTAAGGGATTCAAAGGCTAATGAACCTGAAACTAAACAAACAACCATTAAAAATAAACCCAACACCAACAAGACAACTTACACAGACCCCCTCAGTCAAATACTCACACGTGCACAAACAAAAACTATAGCCAGATCTCATTTATGAGTTTGAATATTCATAAAAGTGTGAGCTGATGAAATGTTAGCAGTAGGAGAGGATTCAGGACTACAGAAAATAAGAGTAATATGCTTTAGCAACTAGGAATCAACCTTGGAACGTATTAGGGAGTCCAAAAATGTAAATATCTACTAATAAAATGCATAACTTATTATGTCAAAAATTAATGATAACAACATGTATTAAAAAGGAACTTCACCAAGCAAATATTTATTCCTGAAATTAAAAAAAAAGCACTTAGGAAAAACAGGAATATTTAGATCAATTCCTTGATATGATAAAGAAGTAACATTTATTCCTAATTATGAGGGTAACAACAATAAAGGTCATAGAAAAGCAGGAATAAATAAATACTTCTGTGTGTGTGTTCAAATCACAAGTCAGTGTCATACTTAGTGGTGACTAGTAGAAATGTTTTCGTTAAAGCCAAGAATGAAACAAAGATGATATTATAATTAGTATTTAATATAGTATTTAATACTTTACTAGAAGCATTAACAATTATCATTGGACTAAAGAAAAAAATAAGAGATACAAATACTTAAAAGAAAATGACAAATTGTTATTTTTAGATAATATAATTATGGACCCAGAAAATCTAATTTTAAACTGTTAGAAAAAAATTCAACATTAACAGAAACATAAAGAGAAAAACATAAACATAAAGAGAAAAAATTCAATAGGATGTTCAATAGGAAGCTTAACACCTTTCTCTGTGGAGAAACAAGAATCAGTTAGAAAATATAATGGTTTAAAAATTCCACTGGTAATCGCAACCAAAAATAGAGCATTTATAAGTAAACTTAATTTAACATACATGCAGGTCTTAAAAGTAGGAAACTTTGAGTCTCAAAAATAGTCATGTGCCAATAAACAATGCAATGAATTCTTGGATAGAAAGCCTCGACTTTGTAAAGCTATCAATTTTTTTTTTTCAAAATTAATCTGTAAACCGCAATCTTATTAAAATATCAAGAGGGGTTTTTTTTTAACTTGACAAAGTTATGTGTTATTTATCTGGAAAAAGAAACATCAAAACTTTTAAAAAGAAGAATGAGAAGAGATCAGTTTTACTAGATATTAAAATGCATTATGTGGTTAATAAGTCACATACTTTGGACCTGATGAAAACAATTTCAGTAAAGAAAAAACAATATCATAGAATGAAGAGAACAGAAAGAGACACAAATATATGTGGGTACTAAATAGAAGATAAAGCAACATTTAGAATCAGTTGGAAAAAGAGAAATTATATTTTTTAATGGCTTTGGGATAATTGCTTAGAAAAATCAGCTGGATTACTCCTTTTAGAAAAAGATATTACAGTTGGACCAAAGATTTAAACATATAAAACACAAAGCTCGATAAGTTTCAGAAAACAAGAAGTATAAGAATCTTTTATAAAGCAGATACATAATTTAGAAATCATAGGAGTATAGAATTGCAATGTTGATGATGTAAAAGCTCAAAGCATGTGTAAGCAAAATTACATACAGGAAGCAAAAAGACAAAAAAAGAGGAAAAATAATTGTTAGCAAAGAGCTCATAAAAATCAATACCAAAAAAAGAATTACAATCCAATCAAAAAATGTATGAGGCTTGTGAATAGGCCACCAGTAGATAAAGAATGAATGATTTCTCTTATAATTTATTAAGAGCAACAGTAATTTTGATAACTTATCAGATGGTCCAAAATTGAAAGATCCGATGATCTGTGGAGAAGTTGGTTTTATATGCCATTGATGGGGATTCATGTTGGAATAATCTTTCTAAAAGACAATTTGGTAACATCTGCATGCTTGCTCCCTTTGACAGCTCAGATCACTTGTAGGGATTTATCTTTTGAATACATGTATATTCTTGTAAACACTTGCCAAAAAAAAGATGTACAAGGTTATTCACTATAGTATTGTTTGTAATTTGGGGAGGGAGGAAAGTGGAAACAAAGTGCTCATCAGTAGGGAACTCATGAAAACTTTCATGGGATAGCTGTATGTATCATGCAAGTAATGAAAAGAGTGAGCTGTGAGGTTCATGCTTATGTGGAAAGATCTACAGAGAAGTGTGATTAGAGTGAAAACATCAAACGGAGATGAATGCTGTATTATAGTCCCTTGTGGAAATAAATATTTTATATATGTATAATATGACAGTATATTATGTCAAAAAATGTTTTATATATGTGTATATAAACAGAGAGAGAGAGAGAGATGATATTTGGATACTGGTAAATCCATGCTTTTTTTTGTAAGAACAACATCTGGCAATTGTGTGACCATTTAGAGTCAGAAGACGGGGCAGGTGACCTTCCGTTTCCTGCCTTTCTCCATGCTTTAAATTTCCTAAACATGCCCACATAGTGCTTTGCATTTTTCCCCTATGTCAACTGGTGCTACCTGGGGCTGTGAGATTGAAAGTTATTTCTTGATTTTTCTAAATTGTCTTGGCTTTTAAAAATCAGGTTCGTTTTACTTAAGACACAATGTGATGACAGCAGTACGTAGGGCTCAGAGCCATTGTCCAGGTTCTGTAACACCACGTGCACCCAAGCTCATGACCACTCCCTTGCCCCACCTCCCCCTCCTGGCAGCACAGCTCAGGGTCTCATTCTCTTAGGTTTCCTTCCGCGCTTCTGCGCCACCCTCCACATCCCTAACCTCTAGCTCAGGTCCCAGCGCAAATGGAGAATCGCTCCAGTGGTTTTAACTGGACCCAGTCATGGCTTCAATCTCTTACATCTGCCAGCCTCCTGGACACCCTTTCTTTGGCCACCAGTGCAGAGTTGAAGTCTCCCTTGCTTGCGTGCAGCTGGCCTGCCCCAGGCCGGTCCTCCCTGAGTGATGACGCCCCATGCTGCGTCTTCCCAGGGGGGCTGCATGGCCAGATAGCGCTCGACTTGAATGGAGGTCAGTGTCAATGTAGCTGCTACCTCTTGCTGGCTGACGACCCTGCTTCACTTTTCCAAGTCTCAGTACCTTCAACTGTGAAATGGGAATAGGAACATTTTCCTCTTAGCTCTGCAGCAGATCGCCACTGAAATAATGTATATCCTCAGTTGGTGATCAAGAAATGCTAGTTCTCCTTTGCTTTTCATTTCCCTTTACAGATTTGTTTTTCCTTTCCTTATAGTTGGGGGAGGGGCAGGGGCAGGGGCAGGAAGGCTACTTCTGTGTCATTGCCCAGTGTCACACTTAGAGTTGTTCCATGACTTAGCCAGGAGAGCCTTCAAGCTACACATCCTCCAGATCCAATCGAGTTATTCATTAACCCATCCCTCTACGACGAGATGCCCGAACTAGGGAGCTGATGAGCTCCTGCAAGCTCTCCAGGGGTGAGCCGGGTGCTTACCAATCATTATTTCTTCATCGTTTGATTTACAAGACATACACCTATGACCTGGAGGTCTCTGGGCACAGGCATCCAAACAGAAGAGAGCCATTAAAATTCAATAAAAGCTCAAAGCTTGTGGGTAAAGTTCCAAGTCTGCGTGAACCAGAGGCTGGGAAGCGTAAGCTGTCTTTGGGAGCGTACCGCCAGCCCTAACCTAGCAGGGATGCAGGCAGCCTGCGGTCCTTGCTTTGATTTTCCTACCAAAACTGTGTGCCAAGATCCTATTGTATTATCGATGTTAGAGAGAATTTAGCTTTTGTTGTTTTCCCTTTGAAATTTTACAGTTCTCCTTTAAGATGAGCCAAGTAAGTCCATAGTTTTAAAGCCTGTGCTGTTTTTAAAAGACATGAAGAAAATGAAGACAGTCTGCAGGATAGTTACCAGTGCACCCTCTGGAGTCTGCACATCTGGATTCAAACCCCAAGTCTGCTGCTGAGAAGCAGAGGCAGGATTTGAATCTTTCTAGCCTTAGTTTCCTCATCAGGAAACCAGAATGATAACATTCTCTACTAGGATTAAGTCAGACAACAAACATAAAGCACTTAGCAAGGGCCAGGCACACAGTAAGCACACACGTCACGTTGGCTATTGCTATATGGATTGGGGCCATGGGGAATGATGTAAGGGTGAATTTGAGAGGCAGATCATCTGTAGTTCAAACCTGGCCCTTTGCTGGTTCCATGACTTTGTCAAGTTCCTTAACCACTCTGTGCCTTAATTTACTCATCTGGGAAATAGGAATGACAAAGATATCTACATCATATAGTTGTGAGAATTAAATAGGTTAATATGTGCAAATTGCTATTTAAAAATGTGACATATAGTAGGTACTATACAAATATTGTACTTTTAAATTATTATTAATGATGAAAAAAAAAGCAATTGAAGGAATTCAAAATAGCAAAATTAGAAACAAACAAAAAACCTGCACACGACCACCCTCAACAAAAGCAGGTAGAAGGCAAGGAGATAAAGTCAAAAAGCAAATTTAAAAATCAGAAAAATAGAATTGGTAAGTAAATTGAAATGAAATAAACATCCACACAAATATTAAAAATGCAAGCATCCGATGAGCATGAAGGGAGAGAAGACATTAATAAAATCAGCAACAATGAGCATGGATTCCCCATAACTGAGGCTGGAAACGCCTGCAGCTGGAGGTGTGCAGTGCAGCCAGGAGCTGACGGAGTCCTTGTTTGGCAGAAGGCCCACTTCAGAGGCATGCAGCCTGCCTCTACCTGGGGCTGTTTCCACCTCTCCCAGCCTGGGTAGCAGCCACCTGGTGCCAGCAGTGCAGCCTGGAGCAGGAGCTTGCTTTGTCATCACCTATCTCTCTGAGGAGCCTTTGATGTTGACACCATCTTCCCCAGGAGATCTGAGTCCAACTCCTACCTTCCCTAACTGGTCCCAGAACACCCAGCCTCTCAGCCAGCTTCCCACCAGCCAGCCCATCCATGGACCGTCTTAAGGCTTGAGACCTGAAAAATGATACAAGGACTTTCCACTTCCTCACGCGGCAAACCCTCTGACATCCCTCTAACCCCAGAGACCCTGGGAAACGGATGATCGTCAAGCAGCGTGAATGTGTGCCTGGTACCTGTGTCTTATGGGGCTGGAGTGGTAGTATATTATGGGGTATTGGGAAAATAATTGACTTTCTACTGCTTTCCAGGAGCTCAAAAGTGCTGAAGGGAGAAAAGTTCGAAATATTGGGTGCACCCAAGAATAAGTCAAGAGAGCAAAAAATAGAGTTTGAAAAATCTAAGTGTTTGACCCTGGCTGGGAGGGTGGTGCCGTGGGCAGACAGAGAAGGGAAGAGATGGCCAGACTGCAGTCAAGAAAGGACCCTCTTCGTGGAACAGAAGACATGATGGATGGAGAAACAGGTGAGAGACATAGTATGCACAGGAGGGATCATCAGTTCACTAGAGCACAGACTTTAATGTGTTCACTCATTCCTCTTTCCAACATCCCCCTTGGAAAGTGCCACTGTCATGGCCATTTCATAGATGAGGAGACTGAGGCACAAGGACATTAAGTAACTGAAAGTTAAATAAAGGGTCTCACCATCACCAAGCAGAAGGATGGGACTCAGACCTGTTCTTAACCTCCTGGCTCTACTGTCAGGTAGGATGATGCTCGTATTTGGAGTTGGCCACTTACTAGCAGCCTCAGTTTCTTTATCCTTAAAATGGGGATAATAATAGTGACTTCATGGGGGCTTGGGGGCCTAAATGAAATAACAGGGAGGCAAAGTCTCTGGTTTATAGTCGGTGCTCAAATGCCCCTGGTGGCCCCCTCCCCAGTCCCCCAAAACCTACCTCTGAGAGTATCTGCTGATACATTAGTTCATTTCATGTGTGGTCACCATTTCTGAAAGAACCACCAGGTTTCTGACTCCAAGACTTTGCTCACAAGATTTCTTCTACGTGAGATGCCCTTTCCTTCTATTTCCAAGGGCCTCAAAACTGGGAAGCCTCCAAGTTCCCAGCCAGGTCGTGTTGACCCCTTGGAATCTTATTCAGTCCCCTCAGTTGTAGATGACTTTTCTTCCCTCTGTGGTGCCCTTGTGTGGGCTGCTTCTGAGAGTCCTGGGTCTCGGTTTTGCCACCTAGAATATCGAATGATGACTGTCCCCCCGTTGGAGCTGTGTAAGGCATGTTACACTTTGACAGAGCACAGCAGGCCTCTAAGAAATGGTATCTATTATTTTATTATCATTGTTGCTCGACAAATTCTTTCTCATATTAAAGTGGCCTTTGAACCTGGTTTATGCTCCCTCCTAGATGATGGATTAGGGCAGGGATATTGTTAAATAAGGCTTCGTTGTTTTTACAACGTCCATCCCAGATCCTGTGATGTAATAGGTGCTCAGTAAACGTGGATCGGAAGGAACAAATGTCAAGCTGGAGACCAGAGGATGGGGGAGGGTGGTTTGCATTAATGGGAATGAGGCTCTGTTTACACTTGCTATGCCAGGTGCTTACAGCTTGCAAAGCCTCAGGCAACGTGTAACAGAGCATGCGACCGTCTGACCCCAGGGGCTAGCAGTGAGGTAGAGCCTAAGGGAGAGGGTGCAGCACATGGTTTATCAGCAAAGTGATTCCAGAAGCACTGAGGTCGCCCTCAGGAAAGTTGTGAATGAGGTCCAACACATCCCGAGGGATGCAGGCTTTTTTATCGACTGCTGGGTATACCATGCCTGGCCAGGGTCCTGGGGGCCACCCCCAAAACAACATGGTTTACATGAATGAAATGGAAATTATCACGAGGAGGATCAGGGAAATGATGTGGATTTCTGGGGAAGGAAAAGTAAGATGTTTAGATAGACAGAAACAGAAACAAAAATACTATGAGCAAAAGTTTTGATGGCAAAATATTGGGAACAAATGATAAACCCAATGGTGAAAAGATGGCTGTGTAAAATGATATTCCATTCAAAGTAATTATTTGTAGTCATTTAAAACTAGGTTTATAAAGAACTTGTAACAATGTAGGATGATTTTGTTTTATTTTTAGTAAAAAAATATGACAACAGAAAATAGCATAGACCCTAAGATCATAACTATTAAAGCTATGTGCAAACACCGGAAGCAAACACAACAAACTGTTACTAGTGGCTTTCTTTAGATCCCTTGTTTAGGGAATGATTTTTTTCCCCTCCTCTCTTTGTTCTATGTTTCAGGATTTTAAAAATTTCTATGACCATAGGCAATTTTACCATGGCAAAACAATGAAATTGTAAATTTAAATTGTACAATATATCTGCATTGATTAAAGTATTTTTCAGAAATAAGCAATGACTTCTGGAGTTTGTATTTATGACCTACAGCGCAACATGCAAAAGTATTCCTTCTTTTTCCTGATTTTGAGAATTCATAAGATATTGAACATGTTCTGCATACGTAATACTTGGGGGCATGTGTGAATCTCTATACCCTTTGAGTATGATTCATCACGTATGTGCATATCCATGTAATTTACACACACACACACACACCCTCCCCTCCATCTCCCCCTCACTCTTCCTCTCTGGCTGATGTATGAGTTGTCCAGCCCCAGGGGCTGTAGCTGAAATCACCATCTCCCTGGGTAGTTTGCCGGCTGGAAAACAGACCATCAGGTCTTTGGAAAAATGTTTCTGACTATGACAAAAGCCAAAAGTGGTCAAAATGGGCCGATTTTTGAAAGGAAAGAGCTATTTTTAGACCGGGCTGGGCAGGGCCGTGTTTTGAAAATAGGTATTTAAGTTTGTGTGTAATTTATTTAATGTGCAGACAAGTCACTAATTTCATGGAGAAATAAAGATCCTCAGAACCCAGATTCCTCTGAATGCTACCTCAGCCTTAGCCTGGGGTGATCACTAAATCCTTTGGTGAGAAGATAATTTTATTTTAATTCTCATGCAATAGCTGAATAACTCCCATGCAAATGCCAGCTATCAATCTTTATGAGTAAATTATTGTCCTCACTATTAGGGTGTGGTACAGGAGAGGATGACACACTTTACGAGCTATAAAGCGTCTTGGATATAATTTTCTTCCTAGGCCATTACAAACATTAACTACCTTATTTTTTAATAGCTTAAGAGAAAAACATGTTGAAAGAGTAAAAATAAAAGACTGCAGCAACCATCCAGATACCACTTTGATAAAGGATCAGATATGTATCATTTGCTCCAACTTCGAAAGAAAAATGACTCCCTGCCCCTCCACACACATACACACACACACACAAACACACGCACACTTTGAAATGTGAGTGAATTAATCTGACTTTGATATTTCCTTGACACAACTTGAGGTAACGTGTGATCAAATCGGAATCGGCAAACAAGACTTTTCCAAGCTTAAGCTTTTTTTTTTTCTTGCTTTCTCTCAGATACAACTAGCTTGCAAAGACACCCCCCTCCCCAAACTTATTGGAGCCACACATCGTCAACAGATAAGATACCCAAGCTTGGCATCTAAGACGTGACTTCATCAGAGAAACGACACTGTCTCTTTCAAAGGCCTTGGCTCCTGGGCTCTATGAAATTGACAACTATCCATAATTCAGAAGGACAGTAGAAGCCATAGACTTCCCGTCCTTCATTTACCTGATGAGGAAATTAAAGTTAAGGGGCTCAAATAGCTTGTCAAAGTCACCCATCATTAGTGACCCAGGGCTCTGGACTAGACCCCCAGCCTAGGGGGTGTAAACCTAGTTGCTTCTCCAGTGTCCCCAAAGAATGGCAAAGTCCTGCTCGAGATGAACTCAGTGGTGGCACCTACCCCAGAGGGCCGTGTGATGGTTAAATGATCCCAGCCACACAAAGGATTGCAAAAAGTGCCTTCTTTTTATTATTATCTGTTTAACCAGAAGAATGTTACTCATAACAAGAGAATGACACAGTGAAAGGTTTTTTTAATCACTGACCAGCAACGCGAAGATGCGAATGCCAGAATTGTCTATGATCATGTAGCTCAATTCCCATAAAAGGAGTTCAAGTCATCCACTCTTTCTTTAGATTTTCACAATCATTTCCACCAGCAGTTTGAAAGCAAGGCTTTGGGGTTAGAGTTGTCTGCTTTGAAAATACTTTAGTTTTGTCCTGAATCTCTCTGTAAAGAAAAAGAAACTGGGCTGATACAGAGATGATTGGTGCCATGGTCACACATATTAGAAGAAAGTGCTTATTTCCTGTGTTAAGACTAAGTTCAGATTACACATATAAGTGATATGATATTTGTCTTTCTCTGTCTGACTTATTTCACTTAATATGATGATCTCTAGGTCCATCCATGTTGCTGCAAATGGCATTATTTCATTCTTTTTTATGGCTGAGTAGTATTCCGTTGTGTATAATATACCACATCTTCTTTATCCAGTCATCTGTCAATGGACATTTAGGTTGCTTCCATGTATTGGCTATTGTAAATAGTGCTGCTATGAACATCAGGATGCATATATCTTTTCAAGTTAGAATTTTCTCTGGATATATGCCTAGGATTGGGATTGCTAGATCATATGGTAACTCTATTTTTAGTTTTTTTTTAAGGAACCTCCATACTGTTCTCCATAATGGCTGCATCAATTTACATTTGTAAGTACATTACATAAGTTGACAATGTCACATGCTATTACTTATATGTTGAATCTTAAAAAAAAATGATACAAGTGAACTTATTTACAAACTGGAAATAGATTCACAGATATAGGAAACAAACTGTGGTTACCAAAGAGGAAAGGGGTGGAGGGGAGGGATAAATTAGGAGTTTGGGATTAGCAGATTCACACTTCGGTGTATAAAATAAACAACAAGGTCCTACTGCATAGCGTGGGGAACTATATTCAATATCTTGTAATAACCTATAATGGAAAAGAATCTGAAAAAGAATATATACGTGTATATGTATAACTGAATCGCTTTGCTGTAAACCTGAAACTAAAACAACATTGTAAATCAACTGTACTTCAATAAAACGTTTTTAAAAGACAAAGTTTAACTTAAAGAATTTTTTTTTTCAGTTTTTTCCAGTTTTGGAGAAACTGGACATTGGTTATAGCTAACCAGTAGCTCTCAGCATCCTGAGTGAAGTCATACCTCCATGCATTGTGTTCTTATGGAAAAGGATCTAAGGATACACCTTTCTTTCCTAGGTGTGTTGCATGGTTTTATATAATTTGTTATTTTGAAAGAAGGAAACTGCTTTAAGAAAATGAGAATCATATTTGTGTCCCCCCCCCCCAGATTTCTTTTCCAAAATAAGCTCATTATGCCAGCACCTGGGCTTGCTAAAGTTTTGGGAAGTCGTCGGCTCTCCCTGCACCCCAACTTTAGCTCTGCCCACCCCGACTCCCTTCAGGTTGCACCACAGAGATGCCCGTGTGGCCCCAGGCAAGGACAACCATTCTGAAAGGGACCGGCAGCAGCAAGGACTCTAAGTGGAAGGACGTGAACTTCGTGGGTATCTGGGGGGAGCATTGCCTGTGGTTCTGGGTTGGCCTCTGTGAAGAGGCGGCATGACATTCCCCTAAATGTGGGACTCTTGTTCTCAGAGACTTCTCCTGGGTCACTAAAGCTGATCCTTAGCAAGAGAATTAGCTGGGCCACCGTGCCTGGCCTGCCAGGCTAATTGGCAGTAAGTACTGTCCTGACAGAGGGCTTACTTCGCACTTGACCCTGTGTTAGTGCTTGCCACACAGCATCCCATTCAGCCCCCCAGCAACCCTTCAGAGAGTCCACCAGCACCCTCGTCTCCCAGACAGAGCTCAGCAGGGTGAAGTGCTCAGCCAAGTTCACACAGCCCGCAAGGGGCAGAGCTGGCCCTGGGGCCCGAGTGCCCCCCAGCCCTGCGTGACCCAGGACAACAGTGTTGTTCCCTAACTTCTGCTTTTTCGTCCTTTGTGAGAGAGAGAAGTTACATGTGGCCTTCAGCCCTAGAAAATGGGCTGTTCTAGTGCCTTGATCACGTGCGCGTAAGCATCGACCTCTATGGCTTTGAACAAAATGCCTGGCTCCTCTGGGAGGTGAGGGACTGTAGTCGGTCTTATTTCCTTGGAGTCTAGGTATCCACTCTGTCTGACTCGTTCCTTGCTTTTGTGGCAGCCTCAAAATGTGAGTAGAAAGTTCTCAGTCCCAAGAGATTGTTCTCTGCGTGTGCTCTCGCAGAGTTTGCTCAAATTGGGAACTGAACAGGACGAAGTTGTTTTCTCTTCAAGCCCGTTTTAGGCAAAATGAAAACAGGCAGATTCTCTCCCTTCTGGCTATCCCTCGTTTTAACATCAGACTTCAAACCTGGAGATGAGAAAAGAAATTTGAAAGGTTGCTAATTAGAAAGAGAGAATCTCTCCTTCACATTCCCCATGTGCATGCAAGTCCTGTCTGATCCTTTTCAACAGGTAGTCGCAGACACCCTGGTCCAGTTTGCCAGCCGGTGTCTCAAACTGTCCCACAGCTTCTGCCCCCTGGATACACTGAACACCACTTCCTTTTCAAGTGCCTCATCCCCTCTGACTGTGAGTTAGTTTGGGGACCATAACTTTCAAATTGTTTCTTCTTAAATGAATCATCGTGTCTTGGCATTTGACCCTGTGCTCACTGATCATAACCAGTTCCTTTCCTCAGCTTCTTCAGCTGAGTTCCCTCCCAAACAAGTTCCCTTGTGACTGGAGTTTCCAGTTTCAGCTTTGGTTTTGACTTCAAGTGCTTAAAGACCTCCATCCCTCCTTTCCAGCACAAAAGTAACGCCGTAGTAGGGGTGAGGGGCATCGTAAGTTATGCTGAAGAATCATTTTAGCATCAAATTCGACCGGCCGAATGGTTGTGCCAAGAAGCACAATTTGACCCTTAGGGAGTAATAATGAGGCGGGTTTTTTTTTTCCCCCTGTGATTCCGACACACTGGGTGTTTGAATAAGGTTGTGATCTTCAGGGTCTCCCTGAAGTACCAAACTGACTGAGGCTCCATCCTCATGACCAGTACCTGAATCCCATGTTGGATCTATTTTTTCAACCCATATCCCAAGGGAAGCAAATACTCAAACTTCCCCCTCATTTTCCAAATGCAGTTAGGTTATTAGTTTTGACTCTTCATGAAGAAAATAGTCGGTGGGAATGAGTCAGGCTCTGAAACACCAAGGAAAGAGTTGAGGGTTCTGAATTTAAAAAAAAAAGAAAGAAAGAAAGGTGGCAGAGATTCAAATATATGCAACTAAGCACTTTGCACGTTTCGTATTAAACAGTTTGATACCATTTTTTAAAAGAAGGGAAGAAATATTTTAGATATTCTAAGCATAATGCTTAAACCACAAATTCTGTAAAAAATGAACAGCCTAAGCTATTAGCAGCTGTATGCGTCATAAACACCTTAGGCGAGACAATCAGATACTAATGCCAAGAGCACCTCCAAGCCATCAGTCTGCACAGCACCCGACTTCTGCAATTTCATAAGATAAATGCCTCTGCTGGTTTAAGATGATGAAACTACAGCTGAGACGAATCTCCGTGTTTTTCACCAGTGATTTAATAAAGGCCAGCTCAGAATAAATATGGAACGGCTACTCTGAAAGCTTTTTTAGCTTTGTGCTGAAATGTGTTGGAAGTTTCTTCTGTAAATTGATTGTATCCAAAGTTCCGATTTGTCCATGCATGGAAGAAAGATGTTTACTAAGTTGTGGACTTTAAACAGTCCATGTAACACGCTGTGGCTTCATGGGGAGCTTGGGGAAATATGCTTCCTCAGGCAAAGCCGGGGACCAGGGATCAGAAAGTTGGCTCTCCATTCCCTGGTATGAAATGGCTACCAAAACAGACATAGAAGAAAAGGAATCTGCATTCTGAATTTTGCTGTCCCTAATCTTCTCATAAAAAATGCTTATGTCCATGTGATGTCACATTGGCCTTCGGGGTGATTTCTGTGTCTTAAGATGTGTTAAGCACACATCCAATTACGAAGTAGGAGACGGTTAGATGGATATAATAGACAGACGGTTGGAGGGAGATAAACACACTTCAATCTATTACAGGCAATTACTTCCCAAAGTACTTAAAACCCTAGGGGACAAGGCTGACTATAATTTTAGAGGATCTATTTAAATCTTATATTCATGAGTAAGAAAAGTTTTTTTTTTCTTTTCCCATTTTGGATGAGCGACAGAGGAAAGCAAGTGAGCAAGGGGAAAAGTGAGGAAGAACTGATTTATTAGTATTTCTTTGTGGCCCATGTTCTCCCCAGCTGGCTCTAACTGTCCACTAACCCCTCATAGAGTTACCAATGGGCTGCATGCGTGTGCATCAGTGTGTGTGTGTGTGTGTGTGGTACTCATTGGACCTCCAGCCCACTTTTCAGGTTGACAAGAGCCTGCCAGGGAAAAGCTGGGGTCTGTTCGCAGGTTTTGGCAGGGGGCCCGGCACGGTTGACTCCCCCAAGGTTGTGGGAGCCCCCATCTTCCATCGCGCAGCCAGGCTGTGTCTGTCCAGCCCACCCGCTGCACGGGCCCTGCTGACTTTAATTACGGCCTCGGGGCTGAATTCACAGGTGGCTTCCCTGGGAGGAGGCGGGCACCTCTCCCCGGACCCCCAGCTGCTCATTTCCTCAGTGGATTAGCAGGGCCACGATGAAACAGAAGCTTGTGCCTTCCCCATTCTTTACACAACCTGGTGTTAGAGGTTGACCTTTCACCCCTGGAGATTCGGAGGATTAAGGCCGCTTTTAAGTCCCGCTCCGGTTACTAATCCACCGCTTTCACTTGCTGTTATGTAAGCACTTCCTGCCTTACCCTTTAAATCCTGTAAACATAATAAAACAGAGTTTAACCTTTACCTTTGGATTTCCCCCACTATCTTCTGCGCAGTCGATTCAACTGTGGAAGGATCCAGGAACAGAAAGCTAATAAATCATAGCCTGATTTTTTTTTTTGCCCTGGGATATGTAACAAAACATTACAATATTTAATATATTCAGCTCAAATAGTTGTGGGGAAGCACCAAAAGCTTCAGACTTGGCAAATAATGGCACCCATCCCGCCCTGCTTAACTGCATATACTTTCCCGCAAAAAAAAAAAAAAAATGAAGCAGATGGTTTGGGGTGTTTCCTCCCCTCCCACTTTTCAAGAAATTAGAACCAATGAGGTCCAAATGATTGCTGAAAAGACAGGCATTTGCGGCAGTCTGCAGCCATGCAGATTCCTAGTCCCCCGTCCCTAGTCCTGAATCCTCCTGACGCCACCCCCAGAGGCCCGCTAGTGAAGAATTTGCTCTTTTAAATAGGAATATCATTAGTTAGCCTTGATTTCTAGATCCCAAGAGCAAATCCCCAATTGTTTCAAACACACATAAAATTCATCCATTCATCCTTCCATCCTTCAACGGGTCAGATGTCTTTCCAGAACATTCTTTTTCAGGGACTGAGTTACAGTGTTGCTATAAATAGTGTCTAAGGACCCCCGTTCGGTAGCAGTTTGTCACCACACTTCTGGTTAGTAAGGACCAAGCCTTCCACACGTTACTGCTTTCATCATCGAGTCAGTTTCACCACCACAGCTCCTGAACTGGCCAACTTTATAGCACTCTTTATAGGTGAAAAAGAAGGGACTTTGGGTTAAAGTAACTAATGTTTGCAACTAAGGGAACCTATCAGATAGATCTAGGCAGCAGCTGGTGATGAAAGGGAGGTAGGTAGGTGATGCATCTGCTAGACCACAGGCCAGGAAGTGGGACAGACTGAGATCCACTGGCCTGTGTCCCTGTGGGTATCACTAACCATCTTTGCCCTCAGTCTCTTAAAGTGGCCATAATATCACTGGCTCCTTGCTCTGGATTGCTAAAGGGAAAACTGGTGTGTTTTGTTTTAAGTTAAGACATGATCAAATGTTCACAGAAAAAATGTTTGATTGGTTGGGGGAAGAATTAAAAAGAAATGAATACCCTTTATCACCAAGAAAACTATAATAATCATAAATAGTGGAGATGATTGTCCTTTCAGACGTCTCGTGTGCTATACAAATGTGTCTGATCTTTTAACCTCACATGATCTGTGCTTGAAGTCAAAGATCTGACATCATCTGCAAGTCCCCCACTTCACCTTTAACTTTTTGAGTCCTTAACATGTGCCAGGCCCTGTGCTAAGTGGCCGTGCACACTAATTCAGTCCACACCACCGCCCTGCGTGGTAGCTGTTAGTAGTGCCCTCATCCATGTTTAGGTGAGGAAACAAATTCAGAGAGGTTAGTGCAGAACAAAGGTGAGAACCCGGAGCTGCCTGGACTCTGCCTCGGCCCACAGAGGAACCGCGCGGTCAGCTCCCTGCTGCAGAGATGCAGCTCGGCTCGAATTTGGTACCTTTTTCTCACCGCACCTTTTTCGGTCCTCACAGCCTCCCAGGCAAGTAGCAGAGTCACTCCCATTTGAGATTTGAGATAATGAGGAGCCATAAAAATTATGATTTATTTCAGGGTATGGAGATTTTGGAACATTCCCTGGAGAAAATGTGAAGTGCCCTGGGTGAGGGTGGGAGGCAGAATCAAAGGGTTGTGGGTCCAGGCGGGTGAGGCACTGCGGGCTTCCGTGGGTGGTTTCTCTGGGATTACCTTAGCTTCTCTCCTCCTTTCTGCCCCTGGAAATGTCCTGAAGGCAGGGAACTCGGCCTTCTCTCTCCACTAGGGAGAGTCCTTCCTGGAGTCCTCAAGAGGGAAGGGGAGGGGAGCTGTAGGTCAAGGAGTCCCAGCCATGGCAGCCTGCTGCTACTCCACACTCCTGACAACGCACCTCTCCTGCTGGGGAATCAAGGGCATCTGAACACTTAGGAAAAGCTCCTGGATGGGGAACACGTGTAATTGGCGTCTTGCGGTAAATGCTTTCTCAGAGTCTCTACAGAGGTGTAAGGTCCTGTTTGTGATGAACACGTCCTTTCTTGTAGGCAGATGTGTCACTGCTCTGCTGTCATGGGATGCCCTCACACATGGGGACAGATGCTCCCCCTAGGAAGTGCCCACAGGTCCACCCCACATGCCACACATCATAGCTGAGGGAGGAAGTCCCCTCCGGGTCCAGGAGCAGAACCTTCCTTGGTATCTGCTGTATATTCCTGTGGTAATGAGAAGGCAGAGAGAAGACAACATGGAAGTGAGAATGGAAATGTTCCAAAGCAGGTTAAAACCACATCCAGCTCAGCTTGGGGGCCGCAGGCTGTGAAGTCCCCCAGGTGTGCACACACCTACGCTTGATCCCTCACACACTCAGCCCCACTCGCTTCCTGTCTCCTGACAACGTTAACCATGTCCAGTCCTTCCTGGGTCCAGCCAGATGGAAAGGAGAGAATTTAGGTAAGTCTCTTCATCTTTGAAATGGAAAGATTAACACCTGCCCCTCCGAGTTCTGAGAGTTTTCCTGAAGGTCCCATGTGATGATGGATGTGATTACATTTTTAAATTGCCATTCATATTGAAAACTCTGATAGAATGTAAGTTCCATGAAGGCAGGGACTTTGTTTTATTTGCTACAATATTTTCAGGCCCTAAAAGAGTTCCTGGCATTAAGTCGATGTTCAATTCATATTTGATAGATCAATGAATTAATAATTGTACAATACCAGTAAAAGTTAATAAAACTTATCACTAACCATGGAGTCCCATTACTATTTTGGGTGTTCTTCCAGTGGAGCACCCCATAAATGACTGTACCAGGTGACAAAGCTTTTTTGGTTTTTGCAAACCAACAGTCCTTTAAAGGGTATCAGGTGGCATCTCAATATTTGAAAAGATACAAGAAGGGTTATTATAAATGTAATGACAGCAGTCATAGTGATCATAGTAAAATAGTCTTAACTCAAAGTCACTTTCCTTGCAACCAGCGATCTGAAATGCAGCTGAAGAACTAAGAGGAGGCAAATTCTTGAGTGACAAGCATAGCTGTCCTAGTGTTCATATGTTAGACCTCAATTTTCCTCACTTGGAATCTATTAACTCTTACTTTGCACCTAGTCATAACACACAGGGTGATTTATCTCCAAAAACTAGAAGTGGTAGTTCCTGGTGAGGGAGAAGGCAGACAAGTCACTAAAAGTGAAATGGCATGCACACTAAAAATGTTGAACATAGAATCAACTGATGCAGAGACAAACTTTCTCACAAATTCTTATAGTCCCTAAGTACTCACTTTTTCATCTTTAAGCAACTTGAAATTTTCATTCATAGCTCAGAGGTACCGAGAAAAGCTTAAAGAATGTTCTAAATCTGCTTTTTAAAAAAAATACAGATTTCTGCCACAGGGACCTCTAATGGCATGTAAAGTCACAAAGAACATGGATCTTGGAGTCAGTCAAAGCCAGGTCCAATTCCAAGCCCTTTATCCCCAGCTGTGAGCCACTGGACATGTGATCAAATGTGGTGATGCCTCCATTTCTTCACCTGTTAAAACACAGGTTTGACCACAATGATTAAATCATGAGGATTAATCACCTTACGTAAGTAAGGTGCTTGGTATAGAACAGAAATTTACTGGTGACAGCTCTTTCTTACTTTTATCTGAGCACTCCTCTCTCAACATCACTGCAACAGTATGCTGGCAATCAGAATGACAACAATAATTAAGCAGCGCATCAGTTATCATCTAAGAGATGATCATAAAAGATTCTTAACCAAAAAATGAACCCTCGGTGTTAAGAGGGCATTTTTTTTTCCTGGAAATTTTAGAAGTCAAATATTCCTAGCAGCAGATGCATTTGCTGAATTTCATGCCATAAGTAACCATATCCACTTAGAATTATAGTTACATGGCTTTCTTGTAGCTCACACTTATCAGTCAGTAGGGGTTGCTAAGGCCAAATAGTTACCAAATAAAATGGCAGTGAAGAAAAAAGTCAGGGTAGATGTGTTTTATGGCATGCCTCTTTTCAAACTGAAGTGTGAAAAGAATCGATTCAGCCAGGAGCCTAACTATCTCCAGGGTCCAGGTAGAGCAATTACTGAAATAACAAAAAATGGATGCAAAGAGAAAAAAAATGTAAAAAAGCCTTCCTACCAAGGTAATTCTGGGAAGGAAGGCAGTTTAGTACCTCGTAAACCCTTCTGTTTCCATAGCTCTGCAACAAACAATGGCTTTTGAGTCATGGAAAAACTGCATGATCTACAGTCAAAACATTCAGAATGAAGGTAACTTTTCCAGAAAGAAATGTGACTGAATTGAGGTATTGAAGTTCCTAGATAATTCTCTCTGTCTAAAACTCATTTAATATTTTGTGGCTAAGAAATGGCTCTCTTTCAGCATCCATGTTGCCTTCTGTATGTCAGGGGAGTTGGATTTGTGTTCTTTGAATTCTTTTTAATGTGGACCTCCTGATTTGGTGTGTAAAACAGACAAACAGAAGGTATTCTAGTTAGGGCTGGGATCCGTGCGCTTTCTGCCTTCCCTGCACCTGCGGGAGCCTATGGAAACTCAGAGGAACTCCTAGCACTCAGTGGAGATCATCTGAAAATTACTTCCTCTCCTCACCAAGGTCTGAAAGCCTACAGTTATTTTACTCTTACGTGCAAAAAACAATCCTCCGTAGTGAGAAATTTCCCATATGTGAAGACATGTTTAGAGGGTCAGGACTACTGGAGAATATTTTAAAGTTTATAATAAGGGAAAGCCAGCTCTAAAATGAAAGTATCAATGACATTTCTGATGATAGCATGTCATAACCAAAAGGCTCTTGGGAAATCCAGAGCAATGAGGACTGGCCACAGTGAGGGCTACAATCAATGTCCATTTCTAGCTCTTGCCCGTCAGGCTCATATGATGTCCAGGGGGAAGAGACCTTAACTCTGTTCCTCTTCAGGGTCTGAGCTCCAATGCATTAGTCCTGGAACAGTACTCAGTGAATAATAGAAGAGTCAGATTGGGGAGAACCTTGAGAAGTAAGCCGGTGCATCCTCCTGTGTCCAGGCAGTTCTGTGCCATTGTCTCTAGACTTCCAAGGAAGAGCTTCTGTGACACTTCTCAGTCACTATATCTTGTCCCTCCAAGACTGAGAAGCCCTTTCTTGATAGCTAACATAAACCTTTCATGCAGGAATCACTGCCCATTTTGTGTCTCTATAGAGCAATGAAGAATTGCTGATGACTATTCTCAACACCTTTGAGCTTTCTCAAGTCCCGTATCTTCAGTTTATTTTTTCCTTGGTGTGGAAATTGCAAGTGACTTCAGCTACAGACGTTGTGAATTAATTTCCTATGCCTGCCCCTGGGGTCCTGGGAGGAAATGGGTGCGCCTGCCCCAAATCAAATGAATAATTCATATTGCATCTGGGTCTCAAAGGTGATGGGCAGCATAGAAATGCAGAAACAGCTGGAAACAAGATTAGGGATGTCTCCCCTCAAAACACTGAGCTGGGAAAGCAAACTTGTTTAGGTGATTATGCTGCTGCTCATTCTTTCAAGCTTCATCACTGGGATTCTGCCATGCATATTCCTCTGAAAGCAATGGCTGGGAGCTCAGATAACCAGCAAATCAAAAGAAGACAAGGCTCAGGCAATGGCCACCTTCTGCATCTGACAGGGAGATCACCCAGCTCTGGAGCTGGGAGGGTATGCCTCTGGGTACTCAGACATCCATGAACAAGTGTGTCTTCATCCACTGAGGAAGCTGATATTGCTGTGAAAAGGAAGGTGTTTTGGTGCAGCCATACCGGGGAGAGGACTCCAGTCTGCCATATGACACTGTGGGAGATTGTTTTTGCAAGACGCCCAAAATGTACTCCGTCCCAAGTGCCCGTCTTTATTATGATACTGGCATTCATCTTGGATAAGTGGTAGTCTCTGTTTTCTTCCCATGGACCTGGATGGACACTTGTCATTGCTTCAACAAGCCGAATATGGCGGACTCAGTGCTGCACGACCTCTGACGGAAGGTCATAAGGGCCATAGCTTCTTCAGGACTCTTTCTTTCTCTGAACACTTGCTTTTGGAATCCAGCTGCCACGTTGTAAGGAAGCCCAGGCCACACAGGGAGGGCACACATAAGTATTTCAAACAACAGCCCCAAAAGATGATCAAAATAGACCCTTAGATATGTGAGTGAGCTGACTTGCAGATGAACCCAGTCCCCAGCTTTCAAGTTTTCCAGCTGAGGTCCTAGACATTGCAGAGCAGAAAAAAAAAAAAAAAAAAAAAAAAAGCCATTTCTGCTGTGCCCAGTATGAATTTCTAGCTCACAGAGACTGTAAGAGACAATAAGTGGTCATTATTTTCAGGCACCAAGTTGTTTAAAGGCACAAGTTATTTTAAGTTGTCATGCAATGGATAACTAAGCCGGCTACTTGGGAAAATTATCTGCTTCTTTTTGCCAGATTCCTCATTCTCTACATACTGTGCTGTCCAGGGTTTTCAGGTGAAGTAAACCAGATAACAGATTTAAAGGGCCTTCTGCCTCACACGTGGTGTGTAAAAGCGAGCAAATGTAATATTAGGGGGAGCTGAGACAAGCTAGGACACATCCTGTAGGCAGAATCCTTTGGGCATCTTTGCCTGCCACCTTACAGGCCGCACAGCACACACAGCACCTGCTCCCATCTGGGAGGCCCTTCTTTGTTCACTGTTTGCCCTGCTCAGGTCTCGGCTCCTGATTTAGCTGGTGAGCTTCTTGGGGACTGAGCCTCAACATTCCGGGCACGTAGGAGGCACACGGCAAATCCCAGTAGTTCTGTTCGGTTTTTAACTTAAGGATGTTGACAATCTAATAGAGACAGTGTGTGTTGAGGGAACAGGCAGGGTTAGAGAAGGAAGAGGTGGAGTCCCCTTCCTCCCTTCTGTATTTGACGATTCTCTTGTCTTCCCAGAGTCACCCATGGGCCCCATGTCTTTGAAACCTCTGCTGACATCCCTCCCAGTCCCTCTGCATGTCTAGGGTAACCCATGTTCCCTTCTGTTCATACCACCACCCCATCTCCATTGGCTCCCACTCCCCACTAAACCATGCGCCCTGGGACCCAGGATCCAGTGTTTTACACCCAAATCTCCAATAATTTACCCAATGCTTGGTATAGGGCAGGTGCTCAAAAAAATGTGGGCAGATGAATGAACAAGTGGATTTAGGAAGTCAGGTCTGGTTCATTAACCACTTGCTGGCACAATGACCTTGAGTAAGTCTATTTATTATTCTTGGGGCTATTTTACTCTTTTTCATCTGGAGGAAGGTTTATCCCCCTACTAAAAATGAAGTGAGGTCCTGTATATGAAAGCACCTGCAAACTGCAAAGTGTTGTTCTCATTATTTATTTTCTGTGCATAGAAGAGAAGGTTTGGGAAGAAAGGAGTGGATGGACAGAGGTGAGGAGGCGGGAAAGAGAACAGCATCATCAATAACAACAGCAAAAAACCCAGAAATAATTATAATAACACAGATCACATTTAGCACTAAGTACACACCAGGCGCTATACTAAACGCATGGACTTTAATCTTCTAAGTAACTCAGATAGCTGTCTGTGAGGCACTATTTATTTGCACCGCCACTTTGCGCCTGAGGAAATCGAGGCACATGGTGGTTAAATAACTTCCCCAAGGCTGCAGAGCTGGTAAGGCGCAGGGCTGGGATTTGAACCCAGGCCAGTTGGTACAGTCTGTGCTTTTGACCACAGAGCTAAGCTGTCTCCTAAAATTTACCCACACAGGAAGGAGGCCTCTGAGACCTCCATCTCACCTGCCAGGAGGTTCAAATGCCTCAGACCCTTTAGACTGGAATAAAACATGTCAGCCAAGCAATGTCTTGAGGGAGCTTTATGATGAGTTAGAAGGATTTATCTAAAGCATCTTCCTTACTGGGCAGCTGCTGGGCTGGGATTGCCACCAGCAGAGCTTTGATTTCTTTGAGCTACCCTTCAGAGGACCCACTCAAGTATAAATGTTCCCAGGGATGAAAGAACAACTCACCAGCAATTTAGCGAAAATGTGTTCCCGGACTTTCCAGCTTTATCTCCGATGCCACCCTTCCCTCTCAAGGAACCCGAACTTCATTCTCTCCATCACATCATCAGTCTCATATTTCACAACAGGGGCATCATTCGTCTCACAGAAGGTTGCTAGAAGAACTACATTTTTTTAATTTTATTTTTAGCAAATAGTAGATTACTCCTTGAGGTGAAATACTTAGACATCCTCCCTTAGAAATAGGCTACAGGAGAGAAAAAGAGCAGAACTGGAGATGACACAGTGGAAAGCGTTGAGGACGAGAAGTCCCAGGGTTTAGAGCCGATTGGGGTCTAGTTAGCAAAATCATTCTGGCCAAGGAACTTCCCCATCTGTAGATGAGAGGACTCACCTAAATGGCCTGAAGGACTCCTCTAAGTGGCGTGTCTAGGCTACCAGGAGAAGGGTGAGTAGAGTATGGAGGCTGAAGCCTGGTTAGGTTGGAGACGAGACGGCTAAAGAAGTTGTCCCCTACTTCCCAATTCTGCTTCCATCCAGGGCTGTGAGGCTGGGCGCGTTGGTGGTTCTACCCCAAATGATGATCTTAATGGGGTGATGACTCTTCAGCATCCTCATGCGGGCCCAGTCCCTCTGCTTCAGTGTGTTTCATGTGCTTGTCCGGCATCGCTCTCCTTGTCCCCACCCCAATCCCATGCACCCAGCTCTCTAGGCTTTTGTGGCTCTCAGGCGATGCACAGAAGTTCTACAAGGCTCAGGTCCCAGAACCCACCAGCAATCATGCCCAGCATCTTGACACTTGTATCTGGGGTGCAAAAGTGGGGAAACAGAGCAAGGAAAGTCATCTTCCACAGGACATGTGACAGGAAGGCTCCCAAGGACAGATCAGAAGACCTAAGCTGAGTGTGTGGTCCTTCTTTTCCTCCCTTTTTTTCACACTAACATTATTAGCACTGTCATTGTTATTAATGATTTGAAAGCAACTGAGGCATTAGCTCCAGAGTATTGCTGCTTTGGCTTCACGAGGGCTTTGATATCAGCTGGAAAATTCTTCTGAATGTGAGTTCAGAGGGACCAGGTGTTTCTCTGTGTTCTCGAGCAGCTACAGTGATGCTGTCAGCAGATCAAGGCTGAGGGGTGAGACTCCTCCTGTTTTGTTCCAGGTGTATTTAGAGCCAAAAAAAAGCAAAGTGGTTGGAAAACAGACCTAACCGTTGCTTCCCCTGGCTCCAACCTCACCCCATCCCCCAAGACCACGGTCAAACATGGTCCTCTCAGGGGTCTTTTCCAGGTAACCCTTGTCCCTTTTTCTCTCTCCTTTCCCTGAACAACTTGTGTCATACTGTGATAGCCAGCATCACACCACTCGGGGACCAAACCTGAGGAAGTTTCAGTGCCCCACATAAGCACAAAGAGCTAGAGCAGCTCTTAAAGTAAGGGTAAGAAAAGCTGACTTCCCCACAATTCCCTTCCAAACGGTTTTAAAAAATTGAATTCTACTTTTCATGGTGTTTCCCTCATGTCCTTGGAGCCCTGGCTTTGCTGATCTCTGAGCTCATGCTTGTGTTGTCTGCTGGGGAATCTCAGGCAAAGGGGAAGGGAGGGAAGAAGAGAAAGAGAGAAGGGTGGGCTCAGAAGACGTGGGGTCTCTGCCTGCTATGCACAGACCCTCTGCCTTTTAATTCTGAGAAAACAGCTTAGGGGAGGATAAACAAGGAAAACGAGGTGTGAACCCCTCTCCCAGGGAACAGCAAGATAGCCAAGGGAAAGAGAGAGAGCCCTGCTGGGCTCTCACCTCCAGCTGTCCTTCCTTCCTTCCCAAGCCTGCAGCAGCTCTTGGGGAAACACTCGAGGCACAGCATAGCAAGGGACAAGTCACACAAGGCATAACCATTCCCAATTAGTAATGACCGGTGATGCTGCTGCTGGATGAAGCACTTTGCTCAAACAGATGTGCCCTTGTTCCTCTATTCTTGGGTGTAAAGCAACTTGTATACAATTTTTCGGGCCTAGGTTAAGTTTTATGACTTCTCCACTCACCCTGAAATACTAATCAAGATGTAACGTATATGACAGGGATAAGCCTGTGAGTACTGGGGGCTGTTGGAGAGGGGAGGGAAAAAAGGATTTCAGAATGCTTCCCTTATAATTCCACTGGGCATGCATTGCTTTCAGCATGTAGGCAGGACCACAAGGTATGAAGGTAAGGAGGGATCTTTATAAGGGAAAGAGCTAGAACAGCATTTCTTATCCATTGAATGGTTTTTCATCATGGTCCTAATAAATGCCCTGGAAAAGAGGTTCTGCTGACAATTTAGAAAAGTGCTGGGTAAAACAAGTAAGATTTTTTTTTTAATTGCAGGACTGCTCAGATGGACTCACTAGTTATGACTCTATGCTCGAAATTCTTGTGTCAAGAATAAATTTAAAGAGATATTGAAAAGACAATGGAACACTGTTTGAGAAACAATTTAGAAAAAAGAGCAGATGGATCGGTAGGTGGAAAGGTCCTTATCCTATATAGCATGGAGTCCTCTGCACCAGCTAAAATCACCATTGGAGATTAGTAATTGGGGGATAGGATAAGGAAGTTTCCCTGCATGTTCTCATTTAAGTTCAGATAATCTTGGATAGACCCAGGAGTTGGAAGAGAATGGGGCTTTTGACTGACAGGGGTTCCTGAACTTTGACTATTTTAGGTGAACTTGGTTGAGAGAGAGCTTGGAGAACCAAGGAATGGGAAGGGTTGGAGAGAATGTAGCAGAAAAGGATGCCCATAAGGAGGGAAGAAAAAGAAAGAGGAGGCAGGGATGCACCACTTTTGAATCACCTTGGAAACTTCCCGAAACTATGCAATTAGCAGCAGTGGGTAAGCACCTTAGATCAACTAAATCAGAATCTAAGGTGGTGGGATCCAGGTAACAGTCCTTTTTAAAAGCTCACACGTGATTCTACTGTCAGCCAATGTTGAGGACCAACCTTTAAGACTGGTTTACAATATACTTGCAATTCAGGTCGTTTCCACAAGGTGGTGGCTGATTTTAGTCTCATAAGCAAATGATGAGTTCACCTCTGGCAACTGAGGGAAAGCGAGATTAAAAACTATGCAAACATGTGCTTCTCATTAAAATATATTTCTTCCTAAAGATGAAAACATGAATATTAATCAAACTATAATTCCTACTTTGATATAACAGACTTAATAATTGAGGGGATTTTAAATAAAGGCAAACACCTAAATTCAACCAAATTTTTAATTATAAAATTATTCACTGCCTGTCTTTTCCCTGGTTTCCAGAGAAGACTATCTTTGCTCACCTGGACATCATTTCAACACTCAGTGATGATTCTGGCTTTTCATCTGAGCTTTAAAACTGTTTTAAAATTTAGGGTTGGAATGATGGAGGAAACAGTAGCATAGATAATCCAGCACTCACTCCGTAATGAAATAAGCTAAAACCACTTTGTTAGACCTGCCAAAAGCTCACCAACAACAACAAACAGCGAGAGGGGAAGGGCCTTGTGACATAAACTGATACAGCTTATGTGGTGGCGAAGACAAAGAAAGAGAAGATTGTTTATGACAAGCAGTGGATGTCATGTCTGAACTTCTAACCCTATCTCCACACCCCAAAACAGATTGAGGGCGTCCGGACAATTTAAAAGTCAGGAGAAGCCTCAGGATTACTTTTCAAGCTGAAGAGAAGAGAACCAAAGAGTTAATTGGGGTTGCCCTGAGGAAGGTAAAGAAAAAGTCATTGTGAGTAGAGGTCTTGATATGTGCTGTGTCCTCAGCAGAGGAGGGAGGAACACATCAGGGCAGGGAATGACATCCACGCTTCCCATAATCCGGGGTACTCCACTAGGTTGGAGAGAGGATCAGCTAACTCCACAGAAGAAGATGCACCCTTAGTAGAGTAGAGAAGCCCCTGGTACAGGACATATAAAAAGATCTCAGAAGGTTGAACTCAGACCTTCCAGACAGGGCTGTACTCTGCTGCCACTGAGCTCTGTCTTCTCCATCTCTGCATCATTGAGCCACAAAGAGGTAATGGATAAGCGAGATTCTGTCCTCAAAATGCAGCTCTGAGGAAAGTTAGAAAAGGTGAGAAGATTTCAAAAAGAGTGAACCCAAACTACATCAAACGAGCAGAAGGTCTGGACAGACATGTCTAGGTTAATGGTGAGCAAGGTAAAGAGAAATGGTGTGAGAAGTATTTAAACATACTCCACCAGAAACGCTACTACTACCACAAATACTAATTGATAATCAAATGAAAAAAAAAATATTACTTGCAAAGAAGCAGGTGAAGAACCCAGTCTGGAAGAAGATACAACTGAAGGAACAGTAGCAGGTTTCCTGCAGGTGCTTTGAGCTATGGAGGAGCTTAAAAAGAATACTAATTAAGTAAAAGTATAAAAGCAAAATCATAAAAGCCTTTACATTTTGTTTTGTTGCTAATGTTCGGCTACATTTTGCCCATCCTAAAGACATAAAAATTTTGCACCATCTTTTCTAGGGGAGAACAGTCTTGCATGTGGCTCTTCCTCTTCAAATCAACACATTCTCTTCTGGAATAAATGACAGTAATACAGACTGACTCCCAGAGTATGTATCAAACTCTGATGACCTTTTGAAAATGAGGAGTTGGCTCCTGTACTCACCGGGTTCCTTCACCCTCATTTCTTTTAACTAAACATTACAAAAGCCCTACATTAAACTGTGATGGTTTCTGAAGTTATTTTGGCATTGAGTTCAGACATCCGCTCTCTTAAAAAGACTAGCCTCTCTAAACTTACAAAGACATATTTAAATAGGGATATAATAATAATTAAATGTAGTACATCAGTGGTTAAATGGTAAAAGTAAAGTTCGGATTGGACCACTGCTAGATTACATATTCAACTGAACCAAAAAGAGATTATAGAAAGGTAACACTTCAGCAACAAGGTGAAAATTTCTGTTCTTTACTTCTGGACTTGGAAGGCATTTGCACAAAGGGCAATTCCTCAACCTAGAAAGTATCACAGTCAACTTTTCTCATTAGTACAATGGAGGAAAGAAGACAACTCAAAAATAATTCTGTTTGGCTTTGAGCTACATGTCATGGTCTGGTGGCCACAACCAATCAACAGACATTTATTTGGTACCTATAGTGTGTTGAGAGTCAAGTTGAACACTGAGAATCAGTTTGACATCCTAGTTTGCTCAGGTAACAGGAGTAGGAGTCTGTGTGCCACCCAGGCCATGAGGAGAAAGACACAGGAGGGTGTGGAGCAACGGAAAAACACAGGCTGGACTTAATAGTCAGCCACACGCAATTTTAAACAGGAAAATCCTCTCCTGCAAAACTGAGAGTTAACTGCAAGGAAGCAGACCTAGCCAAGCCAGTCAAGACCTGCCCGGCGCTGTAGGGAGCTTGGGTGGCAAGCACAAGCTCAAGTCCTCAGTTCTGCAGCCATGTCTTCTGCCAAAGGGCAGCTCCACATCCTACTGCACAGGCACGAAAAGCTGGGCTGGAGGGGCAGTCATGGGTTCTCTCATTCACTCCGCTCTCCCAAGCCTGGACAGTGAATAGAAATCTCCAGTGGAGGGTTTCTGTGCTTTGTGGCTGACCCAGAGGACACAGTCCACATTGCACCGTTCTCCGTGGAGGTAGAGGATGACCGGCCCAACCTCCCCAGGAGCATGCCTGGTGGGACTTCCCTGGCTTTGTAAGTTTTGTCGCTATTCCTACAAAGCTGCCCATCAATGCACCTGCGCTTGGGGAAAGCACCCCTGGAACTCTGGCTCATCCCTGGTGGGGCCTAAACAGCTGACCTTCACTCTCTGCCTAAATTGATGGTTTCAAATCTGGCGACACATTCTTATCCTGGGAAGATTTTTAAATAGACCCATGCCTGGTCCCACTCAAGATCAAACAGATCCAAATCTCCTGGGAGGCAACCTGGACACTAGCATGTTTAGAAACTCCCTGGACAATTCTAATAAGCATACAGAGTTGAAAACTGATTGTTAAGGGCATTATTTAAGCTAATTAATCTCTTACAGTCTTTCAAAAGTGTCCCTCAAGCTCCAATTCAAACTTTTGTTGGAAGCCAACCCACTTGTTGGGAGCCCAAGATCACAGGTCCCATCCACCCTCCATTACTGCCAAGTAGGTGGATTGCCATGCATTGTAAATCTTGAATTTCTTGGTTGCTTGGAACCCCCTCCCTGGGACAGAAACTAACATTTATGGAGTCTCATGTTAATCACCACTAGTCCCCATCACAGAAAAGCTACTCTGCTGAACATACAAGGAAACTGAGGTTTAGAGAGAGAAGGAACATGAGATTTGATTTCTTCTGTCTTTCATCTCAGTGCCCTGAGCCTGGATGTTCTGAGCGTTTACTGGAGCACTCATAGTCAGATCTCTTCAGAGATCTGACTCACCACAATTCAGAGAGCCCTGCCCCCTTTCCGTCACCCTCTCCAAGTCCCACTGTGTTCCCCACACCCAGACACACACATCAACATCACTGATCCTGCTGGCTGAGAAGCCATCATCCCAGGGTGTCCCCTGTGGTCCAAAGATGCAGCACACACCTGGGAGTCAGACAGCTCCTTGTCCAGCAAGAATGAATGCTCACTTCAGAGGAGTAGCCATTTCCACTGGAAATTAAAATGTCAACTTTACATGACACATAACCATGGCTGCTCAAAAACTCGATAGATTTTCCGGTGAACTCTCCACCACACACACACACACACACAGGCAACAACCTTGTCTGAGGGCTCTGACAGTTCCCATCTAAGTCATGGAATAAAACGCTACAACGTCACAAGCCTCATATCACTTATTTCATTGACCATGAAAATCAAGGGGGAGATGTTCCAGAAATCAAAGCTACATCTTCTTGCTCTGTAGCCCTGACACAGAACAAGCAGAGCCTCTGTGTCCCCATCTGGAAGTGGAGATCCTAGGGGCATTTTTCTCACTGAGCTTCTGCCAGGGTTGAATGAGGTAGCAGAGGTGAGGCGCTGTGTGCAGTAAGCATATGATAAATGTTTCTTGTTATCTTCACCTTGTACTTTCACCAGCAATACTTATGCCACCTTCCTCCCCATCCTCCAATCTTACCCCACCTATAATACAGCTGTCTTTTAAAACCAAACTCAAAAGCTTTGCTTCCTCTCAGAACACATCTTTGGACCAGCTGTGGAGTGAGTTAGTTCGCTTCTGGACAACTTCTGTACATGAACACACAATTCTCTGCCTCTGCTCAGACTTCACAGCTCCTGCCTGGATCCTGACATTGATTCTCTCTCCTCGGTCTCTCAGCCACTGTCCCTTCCACTCTCCAGGCTGCTGGAATGCTAATCTTTTCTGTGACACGCCCCTCCCACCCCCCCTCGCTGAAGAACCTTTCATGGCTCCTTGACGACTTCAGGGTGAAGTCCAAGCTGCCACCCCCCATGTTTGTCTCCATGGAACTTCGTCCTTGCTGACCTAGCCAGCTTCCTCCATCTCCACAATCTTCTTAAACTTTGCAGGGAGCTCTCCCTCTTCTGGGAATGGCACCCCCGACCCCCACCACCCTCAGTGGATCTATTCAACATAGCAGCATCTTTGTGTTGTGATCCAAAGATCCCAAGATCTCCTTTTGGAAGTCTTTCCCAGCCCATCACACCCCAGGCAGACTGACCACATCCTAGAGTAGACTTGGATAGCTGCGTCTGCACAATTCATCAGTGTGTTCCTCACTTGTCACATGTCTGCCTCCATCTCAACAGGAGAAACAACATCTGAATGATAACAACAATAATAATAACAGCTTACATTTACTGAGTGCTTGCCAATGCTAGGCTCCATTCAAGGCACCTCAACACTTACTATTAATTCACTTAATCCTCACTATCCAGTGAAGTAGGTTCTGTTACTATCCCATTTTACAGATGAGAAAACCAAGGAACAAAACATTAAATAATGGTTCCGAGATCAAGCAATGAGTAGGTAATTTATTCTCCAATTTAACACAGTGCCAGGGCATAGTAGGTGCTCAGTAATTTTTGTGGGACTGAAATATTTTGTTTGTGGTTGAACTACCCCCAATCCAGTTGGGTCAGAGGCCGAGCTCTCCTGCACTGGTTCAATCTCTTCACCTACAGGACATCAGCTTGTATTTAAGGCTGAGGCCACATGGTGTGGGACTCCGATGGGTGCCCAGCTGGCAGGCATCCCCCACCAGTTTCTCAGTTAGTTGTTCTGTGAATTCATGGCACACAAATATTTTATGACTGCATTTATTCTTCATAACAATATGAATGAGCAACTGAATAAAAGCCAAATCCCTTGTGAAGCCAGAGGAAGAGTGATTAAATTATAATCATCCTGGATTAATTAATCTATAATATTTGCTCTTTATATGAAAGAAGGAAATCAGTCTTCAACATAAAGGTTATGTACTCCTGAGGTCTGCGTCTTAATAAAGGAAAGGCTTGGGGAAAAAACTTGACAAGCCCCCAAGATACAACATGTTGTAAGTGTAGACAGAAGGTTATTACTGATATAAAATATATTCAATGTAATTATCAGCCACAACAAATAATCAGAGTGATGATAATGAATAATTAACATTTTTATACTCCTATAGTAATGTGTCTAACAGATAAGTGCACAACATTGAATTAATTTATTGTGCTATAGCGTTTTTAGTAATGAAAATTGCCTAATCAAAACATCTCTTCCACGGCATTGCCAGATACTGGCAGAAATCACTGATAAATTTTATTTCTTTGTTTTCTGATCTAATTGTAGTAGAGATGCTGTGAAATATTTTTTCAAAACCTAAGCAGAGAAGTGGTGGGGAGAATAAACTCAAGGCAAGCTACTGGTCTCAGTTTAAGAGGAAATATATTTGAAGACATCACTTTCGGCCCCTGGAATTAAGGGTTAATAAAGGAGTAGGAAGCAACTGTGTCCCCTTAAGGAGAAAGGCCGTCCACGGGGGAGAGGGATCTTGTGAGTCAGATTCGCAGAAGTCTTTCATGGGTGTCTTTTTACTCCAACTGCTGCGTCCTCGGATCTTCCTTTCTATGAAGCAGGGAAGGGAAAGATGCTCTTTGCCAGCAATTTCACTGTAGAGCTCAGAGTCACTTCTATACCCTCATGGCACGTTGCCCATGTGCTGCGCTAATAATGATCTCTTTGTTACATCTGCCTCTCTCATCAAGCATAGCATGGGACATGTTCTGTCCTCCTTTTTCTCTTCAAGGCCTAACCCAATGCCTGGATGCTCAAAAATCGCTGCTGAATAGATGAATTGCAAGCCTATCTACCTTTGCCAACACTGGGAGATTTAAATGTTAATGGGCCCAACATGGTCGTAATCTCCCCTAGAATCCTTTACGGAAAGCAAGCATGGTGGCCGACGATCCTGAGGAGCAGTAGTATGTGAACAACGACTGATTCCACTTCTATTAAGGATCCCCATGAAGCATAAGTGAAGGAAAAAGGAGCCCCCTTTTAAGTGTGGAGGGAAGTGCTACCAAGCGGGCATGACGTCAGTTCAGGCTTGTGGACGAGACCAAATGGCATCTTAGACCTCTTCTTGTTATTTTTTAAAGGTTTTCTATAGCAGCCTCTATTCAAACTCTAACATGCATACAAATAACCTTCAGATCTTGTCACAATACAGATTCTAAGTCAGTAGATTTCAGGGGGAGCCTGAGATTGTGCGTCACTCGCAAGTTCTCAGATGATGCCCATTCTGCTGGCCCATGGATCACACTTTGAGTAGCAAAGATCTGTAGGACCTCTTTCTTTATGTTTCTCTCTCTCTGTTTAGCTGCTTTGAGATATATGTTTGCATTTGCATGATACATGCATAAATAAGGAGGGAAAATCTGTTGTTGTTTTCAATTTACGATGGATATGGTTGTCCTTCTAAAGAAGCTATAAAGAGACCAACATTGCCAACCTGGTATCAGAATTGTCCAGCTCTGTTTAGCTAAAGAGAAACAACAGCTTCTTAGGAGCTAAGCTAATATGCTAAATGCACATCCTTCGTGTGCCTGTGTCTCATTTTCAAATGTAATGGGGTTGCATGGTGTGTAGTCTGTGACAGCTGCAACATACCTGCCTGTGTAGGTTACACATTGCTCTCATACTAGTATCTCCGTATTATTTTCATACCAACAACCAGAATGTTGTCCAAAGAGTGAAGGAGATAAAAAGAATGGGAAGAAAAACAAGACCCAAATCTATCATAACTAATAATGAGGAGGTGGTCAACAACTGTTGGGAGCCTGGTTCTGTGCTAAAGGCCTTAACCCTGCAACCGAGTCAACTGAGACCCCCTGACCAAGGTCAGATCCTACATATTGCTCAGCCGAGAGTTGAACCCATGCCTGCATGATGTTGAGCTTCACAGTTTGGACAAGCGTAGTGACTGTCCCAGATCCAGTGTTTTGGTCACACACGGTCTGAGGCACTAGAAGTCCATAAATCAGATGCACAACTAAAAGGGCTTATACTTTGATAAATGAGACAAAGCATATTTATAAAAAAGAGATATCACCATGGCTCTATAGAGTCACCCTAAATGAAGGGAGGGCCCAACGTCAAACAGCCCAGAGAAAGAGGAATCACCAAGCCAGAGCTGTCACTGATGGCCTCATGAAGATGGTTAGAATTGAGTTCAGTTCTAGGGACTGAAGTGATAGTTGCATTTTTAAGGATGGAGCGAGAGGAGGGCCTGGCAAAGGTGGGGAAGAATAGGGCTTCTGGGGGCAGTGAACAGAGCCATATGGCCAGACCAGAGGAGTCTATGTGCCTTAGGAACTTGGCTTTGCATCAGCCTCACCTGCAGAATGGAGTCAAAACAGAAGCTCCCAAACTCGCCTTCCCCCAGAATGATGGCAGTGGCGTCTCGTTGGGAAAGCTTTGCCCGTGTAATTCCCAAGCTGCTGCCTGCCTGCGCGGGCCTGGGATTGGCCTCTGAGAGCACCCTACCAGCCCAGGAGACCCTGAAAGCCCAGAAGCCTGTAAGGATAGGACACAATTTCTTCCTCTTGGTGCTCCCAGCTCTAGTGAAGTGACTGGCATTGAGTAGGCGCTCAGTGCTGGCAGGAGAAATGGACCGAAGTGGCCTCAGAGAGGAGAGGGAGATGAGGAGGCTCTGCTTAGAGAATCATTAGGTAAAGTTTAAAGCACTTGAACTCTTTGCTAATGGATGAAGAAATCTGGAAACACCTTTCCACAGAATAGACTACATCTCAAGTGTATGCAATTTTCAGATCTTTTGGCCGGGAACAGAAGTGGGCTGCACCAAACCTGGCAGGACCAAGACCTCCCTTCTGCGATGCCTGGGACTGATCCAGGGCCTTGAGGTGAATTTGGTGAAGCAAGCAAGGCCAGGTTTAATGAAGAACACATGCTTTTCTCTGCACCTACCCCCAAGGCAACTCCAATCCCCCTCTCCGCCTCCATGAGGACTCCTAATGGAATCTCTTTAATTCTCGTTTTCAGATTTCTTGAGGGGTCCAAAGAAATTTGAAAAGAGGAACTTCCATGTTTAGCCACTATTGATTTCTTTTGGTTCCGGTTGGCAGATTTTTATATAAAAACAAAGAACAAAGGAACTCTCCAGGGCTGGCCTGAACTGATTACATCAGAACATGTTCCACCTTGTGGAACTGGGGAGGGCCTGATTTCCATCTCAGCAGCAAGCCTGTGACCAAGAAAGATGCAGCTATACCCTAGAGGAAAAAGAAAACTGAAAGCAAGTACTTGGATATTTGGAAAGAAAAATTCTACCAATTGTGGAATGAGTGAGGCAAGCAAATGATTTTGACTAATTCGAGTTTCAGTCAAAATCTCAGATAAGTTGGTTAACTTACACTGATTGGATGTGTTACTCATTGATCCCCTGGATTTTACCAATGGAGATTCACAGAGTTTCAAAAATATGTCAGTTAGGAACTGCACTTGACCATAAATGAATGGAATCCTAAAAGCAGTGGCTTAAACATTCAAGTTCTGCTCTGTCAGCCTTCCCATCTGCTTGTTGCCTCATAATGATAAGATGGCTGCTCTCCCTTCACCATTGCTTCCAAGATCCAGGCATCAAGAAAGAACATAAGAGCCAGAGGGACATATCCCAGTGGAGTCTGCTCTCTTTGTAAGAAGACTGACTTGGAAGTTCCACTCAACAACTTCAGTTTATATCTCATCTACCTGAACTGTTCCCAGCACCACAACCAATTTATAAACCATTCCCATCAATCCAAAATTGTCCTTATGCCTATTCCAGTCACCCCCCACTTCTAGCTTTACCCAGGCAACTTCTGATCTCTGCATTTTTTGAAGGAATCAAATCATCACTCAGTTTTGAGAAAGGCAGTAGGACTTCAAAGTGGAGGTCAGTGGACCCAAGTAACCACAGTGAAATGTGCACATGGTCCTGGGGATTATTGGCAGAACATAGGTAATTGAGCTGTGGGATCTGATTTGATAAGACACAATAAAGGAGAAAAAAGCAAAAGGGATAAGGAGGTGAAATACAGAAGAAGAAAATAAAAAAGAGAAAGGAGTGCTAATCTGTCTGAAGAGACAGAAGGATTCTGGCAAATCTTCACCAAGGAAATGCAATATACAAGATCCTAAAAATGTGATGGCAATGTCCAGATGGACTGGAAGAGAAACAGCTTCCCCAGCAGAGGGACCCACAATGGTGGGTACATGAAGAAATGCTTGAAAAAGTATGAGTTGCATTATAGTCAGTCTGGCAGGGGCCAAATAATTAAGGCTGACATATGACATGGTAAGCCCTGTACATAGGGGAAAGTCATTCAAGGATTTTAAGGTTGGGGACTCATATGACCCGATTTGCATTTTAGAAAGGAGATCTTGGCTGCAACCTGTAGGAGAGATTGAAGGAGAACATTTAGAACTCTGTCTGCAGCAATTAAATATTCCCTACTACCCAATATTCCCTACTATTCATCTCCTGTTTACTTTACTGAATAAGTGGAGACCCAGGTTAACAAAACTTTCACCTTCCTGTTAAGCTACCTCACCAGCAACTGCCTAAGGTGATTTGAAAAAGTGGTTCGATGTCTCTTGTCTTCAGATTTTCCCCATTATTCCATGCAGATGTCTATCTGGAAGCACCCTCAAAGCTGAGAAAATGTGTAAAGCAAATAGTGGACAAAATGTTAAAACCACTAAGGCTTTATCATTTGTTTCAAATATTAAAAAAAAAATTCTAGATAAAATCAGGAATAGCTGCATAATCCATAACAAATTAAAATCATTGGCCTATTCCTGCTCAAGAGAAACAGTAGTTTGACCTAAAATTTCAATTCTCTATATTCCATCTATTGCCTGTATTTTATTTTCATCTTTAAGTGAACTCTCAAGTTGTATAGATGATCTCTCAGAGATTTCTCTTTTGTCTGAGCCAATAGCATTTATTACATGAAAAGGATACATGAAATAGAAAAGGAAATGTGCTTCCTTTCACATTTGGGAAGCTCTATTCCTATTTGCCCGGTAGGAAGACTCCACTGATCACTGATATAAGTATTGCACATTGTGTTCCTGATGGCAGGCCAGGAGCAGACTTCAAATAACTGGGATGTCAGATGCTGACCCTGATCCCCACAGTGGGAGCAGACGTATCCCCAATTATTAAGATCTCTCTCAAAGCCAAAGTGAATGGCACTGGAATTTCCTATACAGCTTAGGCTGAATGTCAAAGAAGAACCCTCCTCAGGAAGTAAGAGTGAATACCAGGAAATCATTCAGACCCAAGAGAAGGATCAATGACATTTGGGTTGAAAGCAGAGCAAGGAGGGTGATTAGGGAAGAGGAAGAGCTCTTCTATAAGCTGCTCCCTGGAGTAAGAGGTAGCAGGAGCAGAAAGACTTCCTTGCCGTCATCAGTCCACCATCCTTCATTCTCATTTTAGGTGAGACTAAATGCTCAGAGATGGGAATTGACTTTCCTCCAGCTAGTTGGGCTGAGCCAGGTTTTCTGAATCCCAGTCATTCTCAACTCTTAACTCATCTTTCTCTTACCAAAAGTCTAATAACTCCCTATGCTCAGGAAGTCCATGCCGATTGGAGGGGTCTTAATACAGATACATCATGGAACAGAGAATTTCCAAGTTAGAAGACACTTCAGTGATAACCCATTCTCTTCACTTAAAAATGGGAGATGGAGGGCTATAAAGGATACAAGACTTATCCAACATCACTTCCTCCAGTTTTTTTTCCCTATAGAATAGACAGAAAGAAAAGAAGAAAGAAAGAGTGGAAGGGAGGAATATGGCATTTTTATCTCAGCTAGCATGTCTGCTTCCTAACTCACTCTTGCCTCACCTCCTCAACCCCATTCTCATGCCAAAAATAAAAATAGGTGCAGAATCCTGGGAGCCTTTCTCTCCTTCCACTCATTCATCTACCCTTCCAACCCAGACACTAAGTGCCAGATACCCCCTTGGTCTCTTCAACCAGCACCTTTTCTCCATCCCACTCCATGTTCCTCATTCCTTACTTCTCACCTGACTTTTTGTAACAGCCTCCTCACCATCCACAAGCTTGTCCACCTCCAAATCCATTTCCCACACTTCCAGAGGGCAGATCTGACAATAGCACTTCCCAGATGGGAAAATCTATTATGGCTTAATATCTTTGGCATGAAATTCAAACTTGCTGTATGGTTATACAATATTCTTCTTGATTTGATTTCTGCCTTCTCAAGACTCACGTCCATCACCCATTAATTCACTCAACACTTACTGATAGAGGGTGCAATGATCTAGGCACTGAACGAGCATTCTTACTCATACACTGCCCTTTATACTTCTGCTCCAGCCACTGAGAATGGCTTCAAGTTCCCTAATGTGCAATGCTTTCTCAAACTCTCCTTATCTGCTGCCACTTTTACTCTATTTCTGCTTTCTCACTGATACTTACACTTCCTTTGTTTTGTTTCATACTTCCAGCCTTAGCTTAGATTCATCCCTTTCCAAGAATCATTCATTTTCTGCCCTGCCATATGAGTGACTGGCATTTTCCCATAGTTCCCAGAAATTGTCAAACATTATGAAAATGGTTGTCTTGTCTTTATCCTCCACTGTGCTGTAAGTTTGAAGAGACCAAGGGTTATATCTTTACCTCTGTTCCTCCTTACTCGGCTCATGACCTGGTGCATAATTAAGTATTTGTCGAAATAATTAATATATGAATAAAACCTCATCTTCCCAAACAGGTAGGTAGTAGTCCTTCTCAGCCTTGTCCAGGGAATTTAACTCCTTAACTATACATTTCCCCTTAACAATTTTTTCTCTGAGATGGTATGATGGACAATTTCTGAATCTAGCAAAAGAAAAAGGCTACAGATTTTAGTTCAAACCAAAAGAAGATTGAAATGACCAGGGCAATTCTTCTACCACAATGAGATTCTACTTCACACCCACCGAGATGGCTGTAATCAAAGACAGATAAAAGCAAGTGTTGATGAGCATGTGGAAACATAAAAATCCTCTTACATTGCTGAATGTTAAATGGTGCAGCCGCTTTGGAAAATAGTCCAGCAGTTCCTCAAATGGTTGAAAATATTTGCCAAGTGATCCAACAATGCTACTCCTAGGTATATACCCAAGAGAAGTGAAGGTGTATGTCCTCATTAAAACTTGTACGTGAGTGTTCACAACAGCATTATTCATAACAGCCAAAAAATGAAAACAATCCAAACACCCATCAATAAATTAATGGATAAATAGAAGTGTGGTGTATCTATACAACAAATTATATTATTCAGCCATAAAAAGAGGGAAGTACTAATTCATGCTACAGCATGGATAAACCTTGAAAACACGCTGAATGTAAGAAACCAGTCACAAAGAACTACATATTATATGATCCCATTTATAGAAAATGTCCAGAATAGGTAAGTTTATAGAGACAGAAAGTAGATTAATGGTTGCCTAGAGCTGAGAGGGATGGGGGATTAAGTGATGGCTAAGGGTGTGGGGTTTCTTTTGGGAGGTAATGAAAAAATTCTAGAATTGACCACAGTGATGGATACAGAATTCTGTGAGTATACTAGAAACCATTGAATTTTGCACGTTAAATGGATGGATTCTATGTATGTGAACGATGTTTCAATAAAACTGGTAAAAAAAAATTAAAAAGTTGAAGCTCCACCCCTTAGATTATTTTTCCAGAGTGTGGCCTCTCTTCAGAGCTTCCATATACTGTGCTTTATGCTAATCAGCCAGGATCTTGATGCTTGTGTGCATGCACATGCACACACACACTCACACTGACATATAACCACACACACATTTACACTTATACAGACACAGACACACACACACACACAGACACACACACACACACCAGCCTGCTCCTTAGTCACAAGAGCTACCCTGCCATCTGGTTGGGGCAAAAGCCAGGGACTGATATGAGTCACTACCCTAATAGTGGTTTTGATTTATTTTTCATCTAGCAGGAGGAAGGGGATGGAGAAGAAAAGAACAACGCAAGGCGTAACTTTCAACTTCTCACTCGCTGCATGTGTGGGACTCTGACTCCTCTTCCGCAGCCTCCAAGCGTATGTCCCAGAAGGGAAAGAAATAAAGCCTAGTCGGACCAGCTGATGCTGCCTTCCTTGTGTCTACAAAAAGAAGCTGCCTCAGTGGCGTGATTTCAGGAGAGCCAGACAGTGCTATGCCCACAAATCTCTACCCTGCATCCTCCTAACTCCCTATTGCCAAGCACGAGGCTAGCCCTGGCAACGTACTGTTGGGCACAAAGAGCCTCCAGGCTGCTGCGACTCTGATGCTTGACTTTCCAGCGTCTGTTCTATCATTGTGGCCCTTGCTGCGAGAGATAGACTGCTTGCTATAAATGCCGTCCCATCTCCTTGTTTCTGGAAAGGGCTCTGCCCTACCGTCTTCAGTGTGCAGGAAGACATGAACTGTCAGCTTTTGCAAAGTTCTTCCTGACTCTTAAGAAAGCGTAGGGCAATCTCTTGCTTTCTCTCCCTGGTTAAGAACTGGGAAATGTGTAGCCCTTATTGCTCCTGGGAGCCATCGTGCATCCGCAAGAGGAACTGGGTGAAGGGTGAAAATGATTCTGCAAATGGAGAGGGGGTGACAGGATGAACTTTATTACTTGTCGACAGCCTCCAGATTAATCAACCCTTGAACTCTTCCTATTTCTGGGCTTCTTATTATGTGCAGCAATAATGTGTCTGTGGCTCAGGCAGTTCAGATTGACTGTTGATCCTTGAGATTGAAATCAGCCTCCTAGCTGTTGCAGAGACTTCCAGAGCAGATGCATGGCAGCTTGGAGGGGACCGTGACAGCGGTTGACTATGTGGAGAGCTGCAGGGAGGGTGTCCTCTCACTTACCTGTGTATCTATGAATGGACATCAATATGTACGTATGGGAGTGAGCACACTTGGACAACTGAGTTCTCTCACTCATTCACTCATTCACTCATTCATGAAACAAGCTTGTATTAAGCCCTCACTGTGTTCAGCAAATCTCCTAACTTGCTGGGGAAGGGTGTAAGTGTATGAGTATGTGTGTGATCTCTGAGAACATGAGTGCAAATGTGCAATGTGCCTGTTTTCTGCCAGAGGATTATTGGATTTGTCTGCAATCTGCTCTCTGGGCTGAAGTGAGTGTCTCCGTAAAGAGGAGTCCTTGTTGTCTCCACATCCTCTCCATGTCTCATCAATGATTCTGAACTGAACAAAAACGCAAAGATGACTGGGTGGGGGGTGTTGGGGAGGGGGACGTCAGTGCCAAGTCGTGTACAAATGACAGGTGCTGGCATCCATGATCTTTGCACCAGGAGGCAAGGCCTTGGACCTCAAAGGGGGCGGTGGCATGAAACTCATCCAAACAAGGTTCATGTCCTATAATTGATTTCTTCTGGCAGTTCCGACCTCCTAATGGTGTCCTGCCTAGGCTGGCGCTATTATAATTAGTCTCTGGTCCCTGAGACACCAACCACATGCTGGCTTATAGAGACTGGCTGCCTGGGTTCAGAAACTTGTCACAAGTAATTCACAAAGCAAATGGTCCACTTTATAAAACAGTTCTATGTTTTGATTCTCCCTCCTGTAATATAAATTCTTGGTATTTTAATATTCAGATATTGAATATGACATAGTACTAATATGTTAAATTTAAAAATTGTATGATCTTATCTACAGAAGCCAAAAAAGGCATTGAATTAAATTCTGCTTCCATTTCTACTTCTTAAATGTCTCAGTAAACTAAAGGTAGATATATGCCTGTAAAATGATAAATAAAATGTTATTCGAACTGACCACTGATGTTATATTTAATGATTAATTACTAGATTAATTTCTTTCAAGATTAGGGGAAGATGAAGGTAACCTCTATTAGGCACTTTTATTTAACATTATTCTGTAAATTCTAGCCAATGAAACAAAATTTTAAAAAATCAAAAGAAGAGAGAGGAAAACAAAGAAAAACTAAATCATCATTATCTTTACATGAGTCTTGATGAGTTTTATTTTGACAGTGATCTCAGTAATTATACCTGACATCTGTATAAACTAGATACTTACCAACAAATCTAGAAAAATAAATAGTGCTCTCTACAATGATATACCAATTCAACTGCAAAGATAAGTTCAAAATGGCAATAAACACACATCTATCATTAATTACTGTAAATGTTAATGGACTAAATGCTCCAGTCAAAAGACATAGAGTGGCAGACTGGATAATAAAGCAAGAACCTTCAATATGCTGCATACAAGAGACCCACTTTAGGGAGAAGGACACATATAGATTGAGAGTGAAAGGATGGAAAAGGATATTCCATGCAAATGGAAAAGCCAAAAAAGCAGGTGTTGCAGTACTGATTTCAGACAAAATAGACTTTAAAACAAAGGCCATAAAGAAAGATAAAGAAGGACATTTTATAATGATTAAAGGAGTGATACAAGATGAGGATATTACACTCGTTAATATATATGCACCCAATATAGGAGCACCTAAGTACATACAAGAATTATTAACAGAGATAAAGGGGGATATTGATGGGAATACAATCATAGTTGGAGATTTTAACACTGCATTAACATCACTAGACAGATCTTCCAGACAGAAAATAAACAAGGCAACAGAGAAATTAAATACTACAATAGAAAAACTAGATTTGGTGGATATTTTCAGAGCATTACACCCCCCAAAAATAGGATATACATTCTTTTCAAGTGCACATGGAACATTTTCCAGGATCGATCATGTACTTGGGCACAAAAGAAACCTCAACAATTTTAAGAAGATAGAAATTATCTCAAGCATCTTTACTGACCACAATGCCATGAAACTGGAAATCAACAACAGAGAAACAAAGGAGAAAAAAAGGAAAGCATGGAGATTAAACAATATGTTATTGAAAAAACAATGGATCAATGAGGAAATCAAAGCTGAAATTAAAAAATACCTTGAGACAAATGATAATGAAAGCACAACCACTCAAAACCTATGGGACACAGCAAAGGCAGTGCTAAGAGGGAAGTTTATAGTGATACAGGCCTTCCTCAAAAAAGAAGAACAATCTCAAATAAACAATTTAACCCACCACCTGAATGAATTAGAAAAAGAAGAACAAAAACCCCAAAAAGCAGCAGAAGGAAGGAAATAATAAAGATCAGAGAGGAATTAAATACAATAGAGATTAACAAGACCACAGAAAAAATCAACGAAACCAAAAGCTGTTTTTTTGAAAAAGTAAATAAAATCGACAAACCTCTGGCCAAACTCACAAAGAAGAAAAAAGAGAGAGCACAAATTAGCAAAATAAGAAAGGAAAATGGAGAAATTACAACAAACAAAATAGAAATACAGAATATCATACGAGAATATTATGAAAAACTATATGGAACCAAACTGGATAACCTAGAGGAGATGGACAAGTTTCTGGAAACATACTGTCCACCAAAACTGAATCAAGAAGAATCTGAACACTTGAACAATCCGATCACTAGAAAGGAAATAGAAATAGCAATTAAAAACCTACCTACAAATAAAAGTCCAGGACCGGACGGCTTCACCGGGGAATTCTACCAAACACACAAAGAAGAACTCATACCAGTCCTTCTCAAACTCTTCCAGACGATTGAAAAGGAGGGAATACTCTACAATGATCATTTGATCTTAAATATTGCTCCAGGGATGACTTCAACCAGATAATTATTGTCCAACGATTAAAGGTTACTTATTTCAAAACCCAAGCCATCATATTCAGTAAAAGTTCCCCAACACTAAATTGTTTATAACCAATAATTCAAAAATATATCTGGGGTGCATTTTTACAGACATATTTCTTTGATTTTAAGATGCAATTTTAAAAATTATAAATATTTGAGACATTAGGGTGTATCTCACAGTTGATGTATATGCTTAACGTGTTAGTGTATCCTTTTTACTGAACGGCTGTTCTTATTTTACAGGTTTAGAATTGAGTCAACATTGCTCAAAATTAGATATGTCCTGGGGGGTGTCTGTTGTAGTATTCACTGGACTGGGGTGGGGGTGTGGTAACGGCTACAATGAACATTTTGCAGGATAGATGGATTGTGGTTCCCTGAGGCAGGGCTATAGGAGCCTTATCCAAGTGTAAATGTGGTGCTTTGTAGTCAGTCCTAAACAGTCTTGGAGGGCTGGGCTGGCCTAGCCCGCAGATTCTCTTTGAGCACCTATGGGAAGAGGGTTGTCTTCTTTTGAACTCAGTTATTAGTTAAGCTCTCTAATTTTCATAAGGGAGCTTTAATCAGATCTCCTTAGTTGATTATTAAAGTGTGTTGCCTCAATGACTATCATCAAAATGTCTACAGTAATAAATGTTGGCAAGTGGGAGGAACCCTTCTACACTGTTCGTGGGAATATTAATTGGTGCGACCACTATGGAAAACAGTATGGAGATGCCTTTAAAAGCTAAAAATAGAACTACCAAATGATTCAGCAATCTCACTCTTGGGCATATATCCAGAAAAGATGAAAACTCTAATCTGAAAAGAAATAGGCACCCCAATGTTCATAGCACTATTTGCAATAGCCGAGACATGGAAGCAACCTAAGTGTCCATCAACAGATGAATAGATAGAGAAGATGTGGTATATATAGACAATGCAATTCTACTCAGCCATAAAAAAGAATGAAATATTGACATTTGCAACAACATGGATGGACCTAGAGAGTATCATACTAAGTGAAGTAAGTCAAAGACAAATATATGTTATCACTTTTACGTGGAATCTAAACAATAATACAAACGAATCTACATACAAGAGAGAAACAGTCATAGAAAACAAACTTACAATAACCAATGGGGAAAGGAGGTGGGGAGGAGTAAATTAGGGGTATGGGGTTAACAGATACATATCACTATATATAAACTAGATAAACAACAAGAATTTACTGTATAATACAGGAAACAATATTCAAGATCTTGTAATAACCTATAATGGAAAATAATCTGAAAAAATAATGTATATAACTGAATCACTTTGCTGTAGAGCTGAAACTAACACAATATTGTAAATCAACTATAATACAATTTGAAAAAAAAAAGACACCCCCAGAGTCCCAAATGTCAATCCAAAAAAATAAAAATAAAGTAAGTTTTGATAACTGATAGTTAAAAATTTTTTAAAAAGCATGTGACTTTTTACTTCATCTGGAAAAGTTTCACCCCAGATTCTTGCTGGGGAGAATAGCCTTGAACTTTCTTTCTCAAAACTCACTGAGCTTGGGGATAAGAAAATTGTCCAAGGGACTCAGAGACTCAAATCTTCTTGTAGATCAGCTGTATTTTTTTTTATTGAACTATAGTCAATTTACAATATTGTGTTAGTCTCTGGTATTAGATCAGTTGTATTGAAATGCTGCTTAGCCATTGAAATGTTTGTTCAAGCATAAATGAAACAGATATAGAGTTCTTCTGACTGAAGTGGATGGAAGAATAAGAACTTTGTCTACACCCTTATTTTCATTCCCCAGCCCACCCTAACTTCCTGGAGGGTCAGGAGATGCCAGAGAGCATCATTTGAAACAGATTAATCTAGATGCCCTTTATTTGTAACTGGGCCATTCAAAATCACCAGAGGGCTGATTCTCCAGAGAAACGTTTCTATTGCCTAGATCTGGGGTATAAACCATGAATCTGAATAAAGAAATATTACCAAAATAGGTGTGTTCACACATCTGTACACAGTCATGCACACACACAAACCAGCTGGATGAAACTTACAGTGGTATATAATGTTAGGATGTCACTGAGGACATTGCTTGCTAACATTAAAGAGGATAATTTTTTAAAAATTTAAAAATACTTATATAACACTATGTGCCAGGTATCATTCTAAGAGATTTGCAAATACTAACTCATTTAAGGCTCATAACAAGCCTATGCAGTAGACTCTACAATTATCCACATTTTGTAGATGAGGAAACCGAGGTACAAAGAAGTTACGTACATTGTTACATACAAGTTACTTACTCCAAAGTGGCAGAGCTGGGATTGGAACCCAGGCAGTCCAGCTCTAGAGCTTATTTTCTGACCTACTACCTGCCTTCTTTTTATAAATACTCACGAATGGGAAAAAGAAACTTTATTTATTTATTTTTTTGGATTTCAATAATAGAAAAAGCCATTGTTCTGAATAGATGTTTTGGTTTTTTAGTATTTCCAGACATTAATTCTTATAAGTAAACTTCATGTCCTCTTTACTGAGCCTTTAGAGAAGCTCAGAGGCATCAAGTCAGCTTCTAAGAGACTTAGTATCATCTGTAGAAAATGTAAGGCTTCTGCAGTCCTGTACTTCTTTTTTCACTGTGGCCAATTCACAATATCCCATGAGCCTTCCAAGCTATGGACGTGGTGGGAGGAGAGCCCTCCACCACCCAGAGGTGGGGGTCCCATTCCAGTTCCTCTATTCTACCTTTCTGAATCCCTGCCCAGGAATCTCTCCCTCTGCTGACCTAGGGCATCCACCCTATGGTGGGACAGAGCAGAGCAGCAGGCACAGGGACGTGGGCGCGTGGGGGAAGTCAGGCCAGGCAGGTGTCCTGGCCAGTGCAGAGAATCCACTAGCCGGGATGAACCTGAATCCACACAGACACTGACGTCACTGTGGGATCTGGCAGCTGACCCTGGAATTCAGGAGCAAAAATCCCCAAGTCCACTCCCGAAGGGTGAACCAAGGAGGAAGAATTCAGTTTTTCTTATTGAAGTGAATGCCTTACCCTTTTCAGTTTACTATCAAAACAAGTGAGTTGTTCCTCAATATGAAAAAAAAAACTACCTCCAGTTTTTGCTGGGGGTTATAACAAACTTTGCATGCACGGAGATGTGAGACAGAAACCCATGCACAGCAGCAGTGATGTGGTAAGTGAAATGAATGGGCCCCAGGGCCCATCTGGGAAGGGAAGCTGACAGGGTTTGAGGTTCTTGGGTAGGGGGCAGAGGGAGGGGCCGTGTTTTTCCTCTGAGTGGGGAAAACTCACCAGAGAATAGAAGGCAGGTGTTTGGGCCAGTCCCATGGTCCTTGTAGCTCTGAGTGCTGTTTTGAGAGGTTCCTAGAAGCTCAGGGCCACTGTGACTCTGGGCTTGTGACCTGCAGTAGCCAAGCACCTCCTGCCTAGAGACGATTATAGGTGTGGTTCAGGGAGTGGCTGTGCCCCTCAGAGAGTGCTTAAGATCCCGTTTCCCACATCCAGGACCTCTCCTATCTCCCTATTTTGTTGTTGTTGTTGTTGTTGTTTGGTTTTTTTACATCATTCTAAGTGCAAATAAAGATCTTGGTTCAACAGCTCATGCCCCCCGCCCCCCGTCCCAGCTGAGGGACAGGATTGTTAGTCACAGCTACACGGCCCCTCAGAAACTCAGGGTCCTGACCAGCTCCTTGAACTTCAGGTTGCCATGGTGTAGACCTATGAATCAGGAACCCAGGTCTTAAAACTGAGGTCGACGTTTTGGTTTGAAACCAGGGGAACCAAGCAAGAGCCCCAACTGAAAGCAGGAGACTAAGCAAAAATCAGAAGGGCAGAGAAGCCAAGGAAGTGATAAACCAGGAAGCTAAGGCATCTGAGACTCTTTCATTTCCCCAGAGTAGGAATTCTCTACTCAGCCTGTACATTACAACCCTCACGAATATTTGTATTTTTAAAACAGCACATGTCGGATCCCGTTCCCAAAGAGTCTGATTTATCAGTCTAGGGTAGGGCTTTGGGTTCCTTTTTTAAAAAGCCCATTGTATAATTCTAATATGCTGCTGGGGTTGAGAACCACTGCACCAACAACTGCGCTACGCTTATGATGGAGTTTAAGAAGACCTGGATGAACTAAAAGGAAAGTTTGGGGTCTGGCTTAAATGGACACAAAACACCATGCTTCTCTCCTTCCTCCCACTTATCCCAGTTGCATTTTTACATTTCTGGGGTTACTTGAATGACGTCTTTCTCTTCAGCTGGATCATGAGCTCCATAGGGAAAGATCATGTCACCATCATATCTCCCCAAAACCCGAGCACTCAATCAATAGTTGTTAAATGAACAGGTGAATGATTAAAGAACATCTGGCAAGTTGTCTTATAACACAGTGGGGGCTCAATGAAATTGATTACTCCATGACAAACCCTCTCTCCCGAATCTCTCTGGTTCACAAGAATGCTATGAAGATGAGAGAGATCAACTCGAAATAAAGAATACTTTTTGGTTTCTCCAGAGATAATGGATATGGGGCTTAATCCCTCAGTTTTGTGAGTTAATCTAGGAGCTTGTTGTGGACCTGAGGTGAGACAAAAAGGAACACTGATTTCAGAAGGTCACAGTGAACTAAAGAATGTGAGGCCAGCCAGAGGCTAGATGTTTACCTGGATCTTCCAACTGCAGTATAGCTGTAAGTAGAATCTAGATCGTATTGAAGAGGGGTAAAACTCACAGGTAGAACCTCAAATCATGAGCCTCAGATTGAAGGAATGAGGTGAGGATATCCTAGGAAATTGATATAATGAGATATGGGATCAGAGGCTAGAAGAATGAGAGATCATTTGTGATGCTGAGTCCAAGATGAGAGAAATCAAACCTGAGAATAATGAGAGGGTGGCAGAGGTCCAGTTTTTATAGAGTTAGAGGATGTAGGCAGCTTAATGGTTGGGGGGTAGGTTATAGCTGTGGTACTGGGCAGTAACTATCGGTAACCAATTGCTAATCACTAAAAGTTAATCAATTCACCTAGGGAGATGCAGCCAGAGGTTAAATCCATTCCCAGCAAAATGATGATGGAACCAGAGTAAGTTCATGCTGCGTGGATTCCCTAAACACATGGGCTTCCTCGGGATTCTTGTGTAGATTGTTTTCTGAATTCCCTTGCCATGTTTCAGTAGCTCTTTTCCCCAACCAGGAACCCCCCTCCACCTCATTGTCTCTGTTTCAGTTACTATGCATCACCTGCCATATATGGTCATTGTATCACTCTTGTTCAATTTTCAGATGAAGAACCACATACCATGTTAAAATTGCATAGTCAGACTTCTGCTTTCAGTCATGCTGGAGAAGCTAGTATCATTAATTCTCTTGCCAAAAACAATTATAAAAACAGAATATAATCTGAAAAAAAAGGCCCTGCTTAAAGACACTGGAGAGCAATAAGGGAGGCCAGGACTTTAGGGGGACAGATACAGAAAGAAACAGAAATGCTTTGAGTTGAGTGTTATGGGTTGAATTATGCAACCCCCAACTCCAAATTAGTGTGTTGAAGTCCTAAACCTCAGTATCTCAGCATGTGGCCTTATTTGAAAATAGGGTCTTTGCAGATGTAATTAGTGAAGGAGTCATCATACTGGAGTAGGATATGCCCCTATTCCAATAGGACTCTGTACTTAGAAAAAGGAGAAATTTAGATACAGGGAGAATACCATGCAGAGATAGTATATATATACCCCAAAGCCAAGGAATTCTGTTCAGGAGTTAGAACAGAGGCCTAGAACGTATCTTTTTTGAATACCTTCAGAGGAAGCATGGCCTTGCTAATACCTTAATCTTTGACTTCCAGCTTCCAAAGCTATCAGATAATACATTTCTGTTTGTTAAGCAACTCCACTTGTGGTAACTTGTTACCTAGCAAACTAATGATATTTTGTTTACAATTTCCTCCCAAGTAATTCGTTCGTAATGTTTGTTACATGTTGATAAGCCAAGCAAATACTGAAAAGCTAAAAACTAGAGATTTCCATAGAGTTACAGTGCTAGGGACAAAATTTTATCTCACAACTCACTGAAGAGGAGGTGCCTTGTTAAACAAACCAGAATTTCCACAAAGTTTCAGGAGTTAGAAGAAAATGGACAATTTTGAAATCCCATCTATCCCTTCCCACCCTCTGCCCCCTTGGCAACCACAAGTTTGTATTCTATGTCTAAGGTCTGTTTCTGTTTTGTATTTATGCTTTATTTGTTTGTTTTTGTTTTTTTATTTTTATTATTATTTAAAAAAAATTTTTTTATGTTTTTAGATTCCACATATGAGTGCTCTACACTGGAATTTGACAGAACATTGTAAAATGATTATAAATCAATAAAAAATGTTAAAAAAAAAAAAAAGAGAAGAAAATGGAAATCTACCAGCATTGACTGGATCAAGGTAATTTGCTCACAGTCTAACTGCTTGCCAGAAAATGAAATGCTCACTGGAAGAAGAGAACTTGTCAAGAACCTGTACAGTTTATCTTACATAAGCCAGTTCAGACACAGACCCAAGGTGTTTTGGATAATGCAGATATAAGACAAGGATTTAACAATATCTAAGATTAGTATGTTAAAAAAAGGTAAGTATATGCTGAATTTCATCATAGAATTGGAGTCTACCTTTTAAAAAATCAAATATATGTAAAATAACTGAAAGAAAGAATTTAATAGAGTCAGTACATTAGGTCATACAAAAGGCAGAACTGATAAACTGAAAGATTAGATCAGATCGAGAGGAAATAATCCAGATAGAAGCCCATAGAGATAAAAGAACAGAAAATGCAGACAATTTCATTAGAGACATACAGAACATGATAATGAAATCTACCATATATGCAGTTAGAGTCCCAAAAAAGAGAAGAGAGAAGGACTGAAGTAATGTTTGAAGAGATATTGACCAAACATTTTCCAAAACCATTGAAAGACATCAAGTCACACGTTCAAGTAGCTTTAAGAATCCCAAATAGGTCACATGAAAAGAAAACCACAATTTGGCACATCATAGTCAAACTGTTGAAAATGGAAGAAAGAGAGAAAAACTTACAGGTATCCAGATGAAGATGTCAGCATGATGAAATCGTATAAACATGTAAACGTAGAAATATGTATAGATCTGCATATATGCGTACATGGATTAGTATGCACGCATACATATTCTTGCTGTCAACCTAGAGAATCTAGAAACAAAGGCATCCCATCAGCAATGAGCACAACCAAACCCCAGATCTTGGGTTTTGAGAAAATTCTCCAACAAAAGGTATCAGAAATCCTTGGATAGATGGCTGATTCTAATGGCTGGAGCAGGCGATATGCAAGATGAGCTGGCGATCTTGTAGTTCCAGAAAGTAAGAAAATGTTAAAACAAAACAAACAAGCAAACAAACAAAAACCCCACATTAGTGAGAATATGGCAAAGCGATATAGGGTCACAGGAGCCAAATGAAAGAGCAACCGATGGCCAAAATAATGTAGCAAAACAGAATTAGTATTGGATTGTAACACAAAGCATGAACTATCCAAGAGTTTATATTAATATAAACAATTGAATAAATAAAAAATAAATAAGAAAAAAGACATTCAGTAAAAACTAAAGAAATTGGCATAATTATGGACTTCAGTTAAAAATATTGGTTCATTAATTGTAATAAACATACCACACTAATGGAAGATGTTAGTAATAGAGGAAAAAGGCATAGGCATGAAAATATACTATTTTTTGTATACATATATTTTTATTGAAGTATAGTCAGTTTACAGTGTTGTATCAATTTCTGGTGTACAGCACAGTGCTTCACTCATACATGAACATACATATATTCATCTTCACATTCTTTTTCACCTTAAGTTACTACAAATATATTTCCCTGTACAGCATGAACTTGTTTATCTATTCTATATGTATTGGTTAGTATCTGCAAATCTCTAACTCCCAATTTATATCCTCCTCTCCCCCCATCGGTAACCGCAAGTTTGTTCTCTATGTCTGAGAGTCTATTTCTGTTTTGTAAATAAGTTCATTTGTCTTTTTTTTTTCAGATTCCACATATGAGTGATATCATATAGTATTTTTCTTTCTCTTTCTGGCTTACTTCACTTACAATGACAATCTCCAGGTCCATCCATGTTGTTGCAAATGGCATTATTTTACTCTTTTTATGGCTGAGTAGTATTCCATTGTATAAATATACCGCAACTTCTTTATTCTGAAAATATATTATTGATGTAACTTTTTATACATATATCTAAAACAGTTTTTTTTTTAAAAGAGGGTATCCAGATGGAAAGGGTACAAATTACTTTCAAAGAAACAATAATATGATTTAAAAATGACTTTTTAGCATGAATAATAAAAAACAGGAGACAATGGAATTACATTTTTAAAGTCACACAGTCAGCTCTAGGTTTTTGCGTGGGAGAAGGGAAATACCCAACTCCAACCCACACTAGTCATCCTGTTCCACATAGTGGTGAGGAAAAAGCTCTGAGAAGCCCTGGTGAAGTATATTATCCAGAGGTCTAGGCTCACTGAAAGACCAACACCTCATTGTAGGCTACAGAGTGCTTCCCTTTCTTTCATACTGCACCACCATATTACTAAAGGCCTAATTACAGAGGTTCCTTTTATCTGATATATCCTGTCCAGCTATCCAGAAAAAAATTACAAGGCATACTTAAGGGCAACAAAAATAATCTGAAGACACAGAGCAAACATTTCTGAAGAAAAGTTGGAATTATCAGACTGAGAATTTAAAACAGCTATGACTAATATGTTAAGGGTTTTAATGGGTAAAGTAGAAAGCATACAACAACAGATGAGTAATATTAACAGAGACATGGAAATCCCAAGAAAGAACCAAAAAGAAATGCTAGAGATTAAAAATAAAAATAACAACAACACTGTGTGACAAAGCAAAACAAACAAAAAACCCAAACACTCTAACAGAAATGAAATTCGTTTGATTGGCTTACTAGTAGACTAGACATGGCTGAGGAAAGAATCTCTGAGCTTGAGGATATATCAATAAAAACTTCAAAAACTGAAAAACAAAGAGAACAAAGACTGGGGGGAAAAAAGAGAGAGAGAGAGAACACGTTCAAGGACTGTGGGAAACCACAAAGGTGTGATATACCCATAATGGGAATACCAGACGGAGGAAAAAGAAAAGAACAGAAGAAAATATTTGAAACAATAATGACTGAGAATTTTCCCCAAATTAATGTCAGACACCAAAACACAGACCCAGGAAGCTCAGAGAACACCAAGCAGGATAAATGTCAATAACACATGTAGAACTTTGCACCAAACTGAGGAATAAAGATTCTCTCTAAGAATATGTGAAATATTTACCAAAGTAAGTGTTGAGCCATAAAGAAAATATCACCTAATATTAAAGAATTGAAATCATAGGGTATATTTTCTGACAATGGATCTGAGCACGAAATCAGAGACAAAGGATAACTTGAAAATCCTCCAGATGTTTTTAAATGAAGCAATATGCTTCTAAATAATCCATGGATCAAAGAATAAATCACAGTAGATATTAGAAAATAACTTGAAGTGAGTCTTAATTAAAAGCCAACATATTGGTATTATAGGATAAAGCTGAGGTAGTGGTTAGAGGGCAATTTGTAGCCTTGAATGCATGTATTAGCAAAAGAAGATAAAAAAAAAAGAAGATCTAAGACCCATCTCAAGAAATTGTTATTTTTTTACTTAAAGAAAATAAAGCAATTGAATCCACAGAAACTAAAACAGAAAAATACGTAAAAGAAGAGCAGAAATTGATAAAGTTAAAAGCCAACATACAATGGAGAGCATCAATGAAGTCAAATTAAAATGATTAACTGATAAACTTCTGGCAAGATGATAAAAAAAAAAGTGAGATCAAATATCAGAAATGAAAAAAGGGAATATCATTACACACTCTACAGACATTAAAATTTCATAATTTTGTATTTGCCAATAAATTTGAAAATTTAGAAGATAAAATGGACAAATTATCTGGTAACAATTCTTAAGTGGACACAAAAAGAAATAGAATAATCTAAATAATTCTTATTTATCAAAGAAAATAAATTTGTAATATGAAACTTTGACTAAAAAACAATTCCAGGCCCAGATAACTATATTACTGAATTAGTCCAAACATTAAAGGATGAAATAACACAATTTTATACAGAGCTTTCTAGGGCATAGTAAAAGCTGGGACATTCCAAGTTCATTTTATGAATTCAGCATAACTGTAATATTAAATCTGAGACGAACATTACATTAAAAAATTACAGAGCAGTATGCTTCATGAATATAAAAGCAAAAAACAAAATATTAACCAATTAAATCTAGCAGTATGCCAAAAGATAATTTATCAAGAGCACAAGCTTGATTTTAAAAACCCATGTGATTCATTATATTAAAAAAAAGGATAAAAATTACATGATCATCTCGATAGAGACAGAAAGCATTTAATAACACCCCACACCCGTTCATGATCTAAAAAAAAGAAAATCTTTAGCAAGGAAAGAATAAAAGAGAACTTCATTAATCTACTAGAGTAGTTACAAAAATGTTACAAATATCTAACATATTGTTAAAATAATGAGTTTTCTGAGAACAAGATTGAGGTGAAGGATGTCTGCTATCACCACTTATATTCAGCATTGTACTGGAGGTCCTTACTAGTTTAATAGATTAAGATAAATAAATAAATATTAGAGAAGAAGAAATAAAACTGACCACATTTGCAGATTTTGTATTGCAGATTTTCTATTTTGTGCATAGAAAACCCAAAGTTATCTCCAAAAAAATTATTGGAATTCATAAGTGAATTCAGGAATACTTCTGGATATAGAGTCAATAAAATTAATTACATTACTCTATACTAGAGAAAATAATTAGAAAATGAAATTTCAAAAATGAAATCATTTACAATAATATCAAAACCATCAAATACCTAGGAATACATTTAACTAAAGTTGTACAAGACCTCTACACAAAAACTACATGACAGTACAGAGAGAAATTAAAGCAAGCCTAGATTTTTTTTTTTTAATTGAAGTGTACTCAGTTTACAATGTTGTATTAGTTTCTGGTACACAGCAGTGTGGTTTAGTTATATATATATTCTTTTTCATATTCTTTCTCATATAAGCTGTTACAAGCTATTGAACATAGTGCCCTGTTCTACAGTAAGATTTTTGCCTATCTATTTTATATATAGTAGATAGTATCTGCAAACTCCCAATTTATCCCTCCATGCCCTCTTTACCCACTGGTGATGATAAGCTTGTTCTCTATGTCTGTGATTCTGTTTCTGTTTTGTAAATAAGTTTATTCATATCATTTTTTTAGACTTCACATATAAGTGATATCATATGGCATTTTTCTTTCTCTTTCTGGCTTACTTCACTTAGAATGATGATCTCCAGGTCCACCCATGTTGCTGCTAATGGCATTATTTTATTCTCTGTTATGGTTGAGTAGTATTCCATTGTGTATATACACCATAACTTCTGTAACCAATCCTCTGTTTCCATGTCTTGGCTATTGTAAGTAGTGCTGCTGTGAACATTGGGGTGCATGTGTTTTTTTGAATTAGAGTTTCATCCAGATATATGCTCAAGAGTGGGATTGCTGGATCATATGATAAGTCTATTTTTAGGCTTTTGAGGAATCTCCATACTGTTTTCCATAACAGCTACACCAAACTACATTCCCACTAACAGTGTAGGAGGGTTCCCTTTTCTCCACACTCTTTCCAGCATTTGTCATTTGTGGACTTTTGAATGATGGCCATTCTGACTGGTGTGAGGTGATACCTCACTGTAGTTTTGATGTGCATTTCTCTAATGATTAGTGATACTAAGCATTATTTCATGTGCCTACTGGCCATTTGTATGTCTTCATTAAGAGATGTTTGTATAGGTCTTCTGCTCATTTTTTCATTGGGTTGTTTGCTTTTTTTGTTATTGAATTGTATGAACTGTTTATATATTCTGGAAATTAAGCCATTGTCATTCACATCATTTGCAAATATTTTCTCCCATTTCATAGATTGTCTTTTTGTTTTGTTTATAGTTTCCTTTGCTGTGCAAAAGCTTACAAGTTTAATTAGGTCTCATTTGTTTATTTTTGCTTTTATTTCTACTGCCCTAGGAGAACATCACTGAGATTTATGTCAGAGAATGTTTTGCCTGTGTTTTCTTCTAGGAGGTTTATAGTGTCTTGTCTTTTGTTTAAGTCTTTAAGTCATTTTGAGTTTATTTGTGTATATGGTGTGAGGGAGTGTTTTAACTTCATTGATTTACATGCTGCTGTCCAGCTTTCCCAGCACTGCTTGCTGAAGAGGCTCTTTTCTCCATTGTACATTTTGCCTCCTTTAAAGCAGACCTAGATAAATGGAGAGATATACTTTGCTCATGAATTATAAGGCTAATACTTTATGGATGTTAAATCTTTTCACATCGCTGTCTTGATTCAAGGCAATCTGAATAAATTTTCAGCAATTTTTTTTTGTGTGGAGACAGAAATTTATTTTAAAATTTATAAGAAAAAGCAAAGGGTCAATACTAGCAAGATAATTTTAAAGAAAACAGAACAGAGCTGGATGACTAACACTGCCAGATATCAAGACTTTTAGACAGAAGCAGCAATTAAAACAGTAAGCAGTTGATAAAAGTACAGACAAATAGACTTAAGGGACAGAATAGAAAATCACATCTCTAATACATATATAATACCATCCGTGCCACTTAAATGAAGTAAAGAAAGAATAATTTTTCAATAATTGATGTCTGATCAATTGGTTATCCTTATGGAAAAAAAATTGAGCTTCACCTCTACATCACATCCCGTTTACAGAAATCCATTCCAGATGGACTGTAGACCTAATTGTGAAAAGTGAAACAATAATGTCTCTAGAAGACAATACAGGAGAATGTCTTCACAGCTTTGGTAGGGATAGGCAAAGATATTGTAAACAGTACGTATAAAGGAAAACACTGATAAATTGGACTTTGTTAAAATTAAGAACTTTTGTTCATCAAAAGTTATCATGAAGACTGTGAAAGGGAAACTATAGAGAATGAATTTGCAAACGCATATCTGACAAAGAACTGACAAGCAGAATAAACAAAAAACTACAAATAAATTACAAAATATAAACAACCCAATAAAAATGAGCAAAACACTTGAATAGGCACTCTTTTTAAATAACTACTGAAAATGAACTTTTGCATACCTAGCAATTTCATTCTCTTGACTAAACTCAGCTGCCAGAATCTCGGCCTGGGTCACAAGGAAAACTTTTATTAACTAGCTTCAAATAAGGCTGAATATGTAAAGTTTATAGTTGGAAGTGACATGGAAGGTATATTAGGACTCTCTAAATCAGAATCAACCTCCTTGAGTAAGAAAAAATGTTTTTGTCCTATATAACAAGAAAGAAAATCCAAGAGTAGAAATAATTTCAGATAATGTTTGGTTTCAGAAACAAAATGATGTTATCAGGACCCAGTTTTCGATTTTGCTCACCATATTGGTTTTATTCTCAGGCACCAGTGAGTGGCAAACAGTGCCAACAGCTCTAGTCCTACTTCTTCGCAGGTTCAAATCCAGCTAAAAACTGAGTATTTTCCCTCAGTTACTATATCGTAAGCTACAGTATTCACTCTAAGTGGAACAATTTGAATCATTTGCTCAACACTGAAACAACTGTGGTCAAGGCAATAGAATTGCACTGATAAGTTAAGCTTGGGTCATTTGCTCACCCCCAAATTATTCCTGTGCAGGAATGCAAAGTACTGCCTGGCCCACCATGGATAGTGCTCACCTGGGCTCATGATCCTCACCAGATCTACATGGACTGAGCTAGGAATGGATGAAGGAACTTTGAGATGTTATTCCCAGAAAATGTAGGTAATGGATGCTAAATAGATTAAAACCACAAACATGTCCTCAAGAGGGTTGTTGTGAGACTGAGTTTCAGAGAGTAAAGGAACAGACTCAAGGTCCACAGAGTTAGTGTTAGAAGCTCAACTTCTTCATCTAAAAATCTCAAGAAAATCAGGGTTCTCCTGAAGGCTGTGAGTTGCAGACAGACCCTGAGACCTTATGTCTGTCACGCATTCTTCCCTCAGGTTCAGGCTGGCTCCAAGGCCAGGGGAGGGAGGCATCTCATGCTGGGGGAACAGGTTGCCAGACAGTCTCCTAAGGTATCTGGATGCAATGCCACATGGCCTTCATGGGAGAAGGCTGGGGTCTTGACCGGAAGCCAGGAGTCTGGTGGCCTGGCTGGGCAGGCATGTCCAGGATTGGCGGGAGGTGCCTTATGCACACTGTCTCTCCATAGCACCACCTGCAGCTGCCTTCTGCATTTGGCCCCAATAGAGCATTGCCAATCACTTCAGGGGATTGCTGGGCCTTCTGTAAGCAAGACTTGGGAAAGGCCAAATTTGACACTTGGCTGCTCTCCTTGAAGTTAAAAGACTCAGCTTTGGACAAGAAACATGAAAAAAAAATTTTAAAGAACGTGTACTATAGTGCCTGAGAGAATGCAGCCATGCAAGACACCAGACCAGAAGATGGATGAAGGGGGCCCAGAAAGGACCTATGGCCTTGGATTTGCTAAAAGATGCTCTGACAAGCTTGAGGATTTCATTTCTAAGACCACACGAAACTCAGACTACAGGGAAGAAAGAAAAGAGACAATGAATTCACTATTCTACCTTGTTTTTCCTAGAAATCAAAGGCATAAGTAATTAGGTAGGCAAGTAAGTAAGTAGGTCATGGCTTCACTAGTTGATTATGGTCATGCTAAACAGTGTCTGATTCTTCTCTGTTATCAGTAGAGGCCATAGGAACACTTGGCTTAGTGAAAAAGGATCCAAGAGACAAAGGTATTGAGCATTGTCACTTGAGCCAACACAAGAAGCGACAACCTAGAAGAATACTGTTGCTTGCCCTAGGAGATTAGGTAGGAGGGGAGCCCTATTGGCAAATCAAAGGGTCCAGAGCAATTAGCTATTTTTCCTTGCCCTACTCCATACCCTGGCATTAAACTAAAATGATGCCTACTTCAGCCCCCATCTTTGGGGGACTTTATGCATAATTCCTCACCCTGGCACAATGCATTCATTTGTCTACCAACCCGCAGCTCCTTTTCTGAATTTCTCTCTCCTCGTGTTTGGCCTGCAAGCATTTCATCTTCCCTGGCGATGTCATAATCTCCTGACCATGGCCCTGCCTCTGTTCCCCAGACTAATGTGTCCTCCAAAAGATGCTCTTAGCATTTTTCTCAATTTGACCCTGGAGAAGGCAGAGCTACCCTACCTTCTGACTAACTAGCCCTAGACTCAAGACAGTCCAGGATCTAATATCATAGAGAATCAACCAGCTTTGGTGGTGGGGTAGATGAGACAATTAAGTAAATATAACTTAAACTGAAAGTCAGATGAATTCGTTGTCAAACCTGCAAAAGCCGATCAGATTTAAGGTCTGGCAGGATATCAGCCAGAGTCAGCATAGCAGAGCTCTCTCTGCTTTCATCCTTCTGAATAGCCAAGGAAGACCCTCCAAGACAGTTCAAAAGAAGGCTCCTTCTTCTCATACACTTCACAAAGGTGGGAAGATTGAATTTAAGTGTCCCTTTTAAGCGCGACAAAGGCACTACTTAGGGATGCCCCAGGTGCCAGTGCCATTCTGTGCTGAAGATGATCGTCAAACAATAATTCATTGGAGTCTGCAATAAGTAAATTAACAAGTAATTGATGCAGTTTTATTTTAAATACCAGGCAAACCTTCTTGAATCGTTCAGAGACACTGTACAAATTCCCATGTCTAATGGGAGGTGAGATACAATGATGTCAAAGATTCTTTATCAGCAATAAGTCTGTTTCTTGGGCTGTTCATTTGCTGGGTAATCGGAGACTCCTCACGTTACCTGTCCCAGCCTCAGAGTTTTCGTCTGTAAACTGCTGATAATGCTACCTGCTTTATCAGCCTGAAAAGGTCATCATGAAGGACAAATAAAACAGTAGATGTGAAAAGACATTCATAGTAAGCTAAACTTTATATAGGGTTGGAAAAGCTATATAGGTTATTAAATGCTTTGGACAAAATTCCTCATTGGAGAACATTGTTTAGGAAGCAGACAGAAAAGGCAAATATAACATAAGAAATTAGCATGCATGATTAAATGAGAACATTGAAAATGCCTGAGTAGCCTGAGAGAAGAGAGCCCAGAATTCTTACCACTCTTTCAGAAAGAAAAGGGGGAAGTCAAGAGGTGCCGAAGAAGAGATGGTGCAGAGAAAGCCCGTCACCACGGGGAATACCTGGGACACGAGATGAAGAAACTCCAGGAAACAGGTCCCAGAGGTAGGAAAGGCTGAGGACTTTCAATATTAAGCCAGAGATTTGATTTTGAGTTGTGAAATAACATCCCTACAGTCTCCTAACTGTACACAACTTCCTTATGCAGAAACTGCTGGGGTGGAAACAATGAGACATGTTATGTTCCACATTTAGGTTGAATTAGGGTGGGTGGGGAAAAAGCCACAGGAAAGATTATTGAGGAGAGTTCAGGAGGAAAGCAAAGGCAGAGCAAAGAGTTAAGGTCCTCAAAATGCACCATAATTTTGGGAGGATGTTGACTCTAATAATAAATGTGATAGAGGCTTGAAACATTTTTATCCAACTGTTAATTATTATCATCATGGTGGCTTTTTGAGTCAGGAGTGCTTGGTATTCATAAATGTTTCAGCTTGAGGGGTTAGAAAGGACTATAATCCTATGTTTGGTTGGCTGAAATGTGGACCCAAAGGTGGCTTGCATTACATTAATTAAAGTACCAGAACAGTCTTGGTATACTGTGAAGGCAGATATCCAAGGGCTTAGGGAGATTGGAAAGCTAGAGCGGATTACTCATGTGAGACCAACACACCCTCTGCGGAAGGGACCACTTTTCAGGATACATCTTTTGCTGTGACTATGGGAAGTAAATTTGTGACAGTCTCCCCAGCACCCTTGAAGAGCTCTACAGTTGCCCTTATTTGGAGGTTAGAAATTAGAGTGAGCATTGCTACCATTCAATCCTTGAATGCAATGGGAATCATTAGATCCCAAGTGATAGGGACCCAATGGGAGCATTTAATTACCAAAGAAAAAGTGGGTGTGGTTACTGTAACAGACAACAGAATCAAAGTAGCAACTGGACCAATCTGACTGACAGAGACCTATGGCATTGGCTAGTTGATTTTGGTATCCCTAGAAAAGAAATAGATAGGCAGTCTATGAAATTTTTACTTGATTGGTATAAATAGAAGAGTTTAGGTAAATAGAAGTCTAACTTGAATCATCAACACAGAGGCTCACAGCACATTAATCAATTCCCAGACCTGAGTCAGTTTACAGACCGAGGATCCCTTGAATGAAAGAGAGATGGGATCCCCTTGAGGAAAACTCCAGTATACTACCAACATTTTCTGTTGCTAACCGATCTCCTAGCCTACCCCAAAGGGACCTATGGCCACATACCAGGGAGAATGTGCACTGGGGAAAGGGAGATAATCAGATCTTTGGGGGCTACTTAGACACTGGCTCTGAACTGAAACTAACTCCTGGAGATTCAACACATCGCTGTGGTCCACCAGTCAGAGTAGGGCCTTATAAAGATCAGGTGATCAATAGAGATTCATCCTCAGGTCCAACAGAGTGGGTCCAGTAGGTCCCTGAATCCATCCTGGACTTATTTCCCCAGTCCTGGAGTACTCATTAGGAACACATATATTGAGAACTACAGAACTAACCAACAGAATCTCCAGATTGGTTCCATGGCCTGTGGAGTGAAGGTTACTAAGGTAAGAAAGGCCAACTAGAACTCTCTCTACCTACAGAAATAGTAAAGCAAAAGCAACACTGCATTCCCTGACAGATTACTGTCACCATCAATAACTTAAAAGGTGTAGGGGTGCTGATTTCCACCACAGTCCCATTCAGCTCTCCTATTTGGCCTATGCAGAAAATGGGTGGATCTTGGAGAATGACAGTGGATTATCATAAACTTAGTCAGATGGTTACTCCAATTACAGCTGCTGTTCCAGATGTAATTTCATTGCTGGAGCAAATTTAACACATCCCCTGGTACTTGGTAGGCAGCTATCGATGTGGCAAACACTTTTTTTCCTGAAACCTGTGAGCAAACGTAACCAAAAGTAGTTTGCTTTCAGTTGGCAAGGCCAGCAACACACCCTCACTGTCCTATGTCAGTGGTCTATTTAGGCCATAGGGATCTTGATCACCTTTTACATTCACGAGACATCATGCTGGTTCACGACCCTGAGATATTATACTGCTAGGACCCACTGAGCAGGAAGTAGCAACAACTCTATACCTATCATTAGACATTTACACATCAGAGGATAGGAATAAATCCACCTCAGTGAAACTTCTAGGGGTCCAGTGCAGAAGGATGTCAAGATACCTTTTCTAAGATGATGGATAAGTTGTTGCATCTAGCCCCTTCTACAACCGAAAAAGAGGCACAATGCCTAGTGGTCCTCTTTCAACTTTTGAGACAACACATTCCTAATTTGGGTGTGTTCATCCAGCCCATTTACTGAGTAATCTGAAAAGGTACTAATTTTGAGTAGAGCCTAGAACAAAAGAAGGCTGCTGTGCAAACTCCTCTGCCACTTGATCCAGCAGATCCCATAATGCTTGAAGCATCAGTGTCAAAAAGAAATGCTGTTTGGAGCCTTTGGCAGGGCTCCATGGGTGAATCACAGCACAGAATTTCAGGATTTTGCAGTAAAGTCTGGCCCTCCATAGATAACTACTCTCTGTTTGAGAAGCAGTTCTAGCTTGCTCCTGGGATTTAATAGAGACAAAACACTTAATCATGGACCATCTAATTACCATGTGATGTGAGCTGCCCATCATGAAATGTCCCACTAAACCATAAGTTGGCCAAGCACAGAAGCACCTTATTATCAAGTGGAAGTGGTATATATGAGATTGGGCTCAAGCAGGTCTGAAAGGCACAAGTAAGTTACATGCAGATACGACCCAAATGCCTGTGAGTATGACTTCTGCTACCCTCTCTACCCCAGCCTGCATCTATGGCCTTAAGGAGTGTTTCCTATACCCAGACGACTGAGGAAAAGGAAACTCTGGCTTAGTTAACAGATGGTTCTACCTCTTCCTCAGTCATTATCTGAAAATGGACAGTGTATCACTACAGCCCCTTTCTGGAATATCCCTGAAAGACAGTGATGAAGAGACAGGTAGAACTTTGAGCAGCGCATCTAATTATTCATAGGAAAGAGAAATGACCAGAAGTACAAGTCCATTCTGACTTACATGCTACAGCCAGTAGTTTGGATGTATTGTCAGGGACTTGAAAGGAATATGATTAGAAAACTGGTGACAAGCAGGTAAGAGGGAGAGGCATGTGGATAGATTTCTCCAAAAAAATGAGACGATATTTGTGTTCCATGTGAACGCTCAGCAAAGGGTAACCTTGACAAAGGAAGATTTTAATAAGTGAACAGGATGACCCATTCTGTGGATACTAATCATTCTCTTTCTTTAGCCATTCCTGTCACTGTCACAGAGGGCCATGGTGAAAGGGACAGAGGTTATGTAAGGCTAAGTAATGTGGATTTTCATTCAACAAGGATAATCTGGCTACGGACACTTCTGAGTGCCCTATCTTCTGACAGTAACAAACACTGAGTACCCAATATGACATCATTCCCTGGGATTATCATAAAACTACCTGGTGGCAGGTTGATTACCTTAGACTGCTTCCATCATGGAAGGAACAGCATTTATTCTAACTATAATACATATTTCCTCTGAATATGCATTTGCCTTCCTTGCACATGATACTTCTTCCAAATCTACCCTCCATGGACTGACAATGCTTTATCCACCATCACGGTAAATATTCTACAAAATGTTGCTTTGGTAAAAGAAGTCACTTTGAACACACAAAAAATGAAGTATGGCAATAGACCATGTTCATGGAATTCTCTAGTTTTAACATGTCCCCCTCATGCTGAAGCAACTGGTTTGATAGAATAGAGGAATGACCTTCTGAAGACTCAGTTACAGAGCCAACTAGGTGGCAATACAAGTGGGGCAGGGTCAGGAGGCTGTATATGCTCTAAATCAGTATTAACTATATCATGCTGTCTCTCCCATAGCCAGGATTCATGGGTCCAGGAATTAAGTGCTGGAAATGATAGTGGCTTCACACACTATTACCCCCAGTGTTAGTGGTCCACTAGCAAAACTTACGCTTCCCATCCCTGTGATCTAATTCTCTGCTTGTCTAAAAGTCTTAGTTCCAAAGGGAGGAATGCTTTCGCCAGGAGACACAGCAATAATTCCCTTGAACTGGAAGTTGAGACTGCCACCTGATCACTTTGAGTTCCTTGTGCTTCTGCGTCCACAGGAAAGGAAGGTAGTTATAAATGCCAGCTAAACACATGACCAGTTGCAGAAATCAGGATTGTAATAGTTATAAGTATTTATTCCTTATCTTGTTATGAATATGTTTCTATATATGCTAATGATTTCTTTTTGTTTTCTTCATCTCTTACCCCATTATCATCTAATGCTAGATGTACTAGTAATAATTAGCTTTACATCACAGTATTTAAATTATGAAATATCAAAGGAGAAGAGTAAGCATCACATAAGGACATCACATGCTCTTCTGGGGAAAGGGTTAGCACACTTTTGGTTGTATGCAGAATAGCTGTTTTCATTTTAGGTATAACCTTGCTTTTGCCTTTATTTGGAGATTAAGAATGTTTAAGAAGATCTGTATGGATGCCAGGCTGACAAGGGGTGGACTGTCACCACAGTTTTATGCATCAACTTGTCTAGACTGTAGCCCTCAGTTATTCAATCAAACTTTAATCTAGATACTGCTGTGAAGATATTTTGTAGATGTGATTAAAGTACATTATCAGTTGACAATTGACATTAAGTAGATTAACCTAGATCCCCTGTGTGGGTCTGAATCAATCAGCTGAAAGACCATAAAAGCAAAACTGAGGTTTTCCTAAGGAAGAAGAAATCCCACCTGTGGGTAGTAGCTTCAGCTCATGCCTGAGAGTTCCCACCTGCCCTTCCTGGTGACCTGCCATGTAGATTCCAGACTTGCCTTTCCAGCTCCCACAGCCGTGTAAGCAATTCCTTGTAATAAATATCTTCATGTATATCTCCCATTGGTCCCATTTCTGTGAACCCTGACTGATACAATTTGTTATAGGGCTATCACAGGCATAATAATATGTGGGGAACTACAAACAGTGTTCAGCTGGGTTCTAATGGCCCCATCCAATTTTTCTCTAATAGTCCAGACAATCAAGTTGCACAAGTCTGAAACTGAATTCCACCTCCATCACTTTTTAACCATGTAATTAGGGACAAGTTAGTTTATCTCTCTGAGCCTCTCACTGGTGTGGGTCTGACGACACTAACCTTGTGGGGTGTAGGAGGGTTAAACCGAGCATGTGGAACAATGTCTAGAGTATCACTGCAATGATTACCTTCATCATTATAGCGATGGTTGAGCCTTTTAGTCAAATGTGTCCAGAAGATTATCTTGGGGCTTATGCTAGTCTTCTTTTGTCAAGCAGTCTGTCTTCTCCTTCATGTATTCCTTTTCCATGTGGCCCTGCTGGAATTGGTTGCTTCCTTGAATCAAACAACAAATAATTAAATAGAAAATCTCTAATCTTCATCAGCAATTGTCCAAACCAGACTCTTCAACAAAACAGTGAAGCAACTATGTGCTTTTTCTGCTGTCATAGCTTATGCTCTTAAACGTAGTAGCTTATCTAATCCTCACGACAACCCATATAAATGTAACTATCCTCCCTTTACAGATGAAAAATTAGGCACAGACAGCTTAGGTAACTTGCACAGTCCCATGGCTAGACAGTGGCAGAGCCAGACTTTGGACCCCAGTGTGTGGCTCCAGATCTGTGCCCTTAACCACTACACTGCAGAGCCTCTCATTACCGTGCCTGCTCCATCTGCCACGAAGGGTAAGTAGGTCTAGAAGGACAGGTCTGGAAACCTGGGTAACAGGATAATTCTGCAGGCACTCCAGCAGATGGTGTCAAATAATGGTAACATTCCTGACCTCTGAGCAGGGTTCCTCTGAGCAGAATCAGAGTGGGATGGACATGAGTGCATGTGCCCTGAGTAGCCGGGGAGAAACTCCTCCACTGCCTGCTGCGGCATTGCCTCCTTCTGCTGAGGTGAAAGAGGAACTCAAACCACAGAACCTCCTTCCATTTTCCTGAGGCAATGATTTAAAGCGACAATTTGCTAAAACCTGTCTTGTTTTTGCAAACCTGACAAGTCACCTGCAAAAGGCACCACAGCTCTGAATTACTGAGATGAAAGCCACTCGAGATTCTGACCATCTGGAGGTTCACCAAAGACCTTTCCCCCTGGGGCTTGCACACCAGGAGGTGGAAGGATCCCTGAGGAAGAATGTGTGCTCTGTCCATGGTATCTGTGACTTTGGGGATAAAACAGAAAGGGAATGAGAATGGTCCCACATCCCAAAATGCTGGCCCACGGTCTGGCAGCAAGGTCTGGAACTCAGCACGATAAGGAGGTCTCCCTGAACCCCTCTCCACAACTCTTTCCCCCTCAAGGAATTCAGTGGCCTAAGCTCGCTCTTCATTTCATGAGGTGTGATCTCCAGAAAGTCCCATACGGTACCCACTATAAATAACCCACCTCCCTCTCACAAGTAGATCTGCAGCCTAATCCTTGCATCATGGTGCAATAGACAGTGACCCCCAGATGACAGGATGCTAGAAACCCAGGAGCAGATTGAGAATGCTTCTGTGTGTAGTTCCCTGGACATGCCCCTGCTCTACACAGGTGCTTGCTTCGTCTGACTAGGTCATAACCAAGTCATCATTCTCAACTTGGCTGTTATAAATCACCTAGAGGCTTAAAAAAAATCCCAGTGCCCAGGCTGCACCTCAGACACCTAAATCAGGATCTCAGGGGCAGGTCCTAGGTCTCTATATTGTTGAAGGTCCCCAGGTGAATCCCATATGCAGCCAAGGTCAGAAAACCCAGGGGCAAGTCCTCATGAGAATTATGAGAATCTGTACTGTCTACCTTCAGGAGTCCTTGAGTCACTCAGAAAAGTTCTAAGCATCATTACCAGTCCCTGCAGACTGACAGGCACTCTCCTGTGAGATTATTTTCCTTAGGGGAGGAACCAGAACCAGAACCAGAGTGGGATGGGCATGAGTGTATCTGCATAAATGCACACGCTCCTGAGGCATGTGGGCACGTGGCTCTGTTTCAGTGAATCTTCAGAATAATCAGAGACAGCTGTGCTGCTGAGAAATCACTGGCCTCAAAATGATTGGTTTTACATGGCTTCCAGAATTGCTGCAGGCGTCCTCTGGGTACGACAGAGGACGCCCCTTGAAGAAGGAAACACACTGCACAAATCTCCGTCTCTCTCTGCTTCTCAATGTACTCATGTCTGAGAGCGCCACCTCATCAGCAAAAGTATGAAGCCCTTTGCTGGCTTCTGCAGATCGCTTTTGGAGCAAGATGGAATTGGGAGGCCCTGGCCTGATGAGGACACATAGAGATTCTGTGATAGGTTGATTTGTTATGGGACCAACACTTGGCCCTTTGGAGACTCAAATCACAACTGGAGTGTCAGGTGTGTTTAAAATGGTACAGATGCATGGTACAGACACTAATTGAGGGAAAAAAGGGTCAGGAACATCCCAGATTCCCAGCATTCATTGTAGCCATAATCCTGTTTCCCAGGGGAAAAAAAGACAGCTTTTCAAGAATCCAATATAGGGGCAATTTCGCCTCTTTAAAAAAAAAAATCTTAGTGTGTAGGAGAAGAAACTAACACTTATTGGCCTCTGTGTTAGAAACTCCACATGCATTAAATTATTTAATGCTCAAAATAGCCCCAAAGCTGAGATGGTGTTTCCATTCCATTTACAAATGATAGAACTGGAGATGTCAGAAATTAGGTACATTTTCCAAAAGGGAGGAAATTTCAGAATTCTGGTTCACCTCACCTCTTTCTGTCTCCAGAATCTGGTCTTTCCTGTCACCAGGCTGCATGGAGGTCTATATTGAGACTTAATAGTATAAATACTGCTAGTATTAATGCGATTAACTCCCATTTCTCAAGCGAGCTTTGTGCGCTAGGTATTCTGCTTGAATTATCTTAGGTAGTTCTCACCACAGCCCTGGGGAGTAATATTCTACCCATTTTACAGATGGGGAAACTGAGAAGCGACTCCTTGATGCCCACAGCCAGTAAATGCAGAGTCAGATTTACTCCCTCCCCCCAGGTCTTCACTTCTCCATTTCCCTTCAAAACCCAAAGTGAAAAGGGGCTGAAGCTGGTGTCAGAGGAGAGATCTTATGGTGTAGGAATAGGGAAACTCCACTGACCTCAGGAATACAGCACATGGTGGGTGGCTCCTCTCTTAGCCTCTGCATAAGGGCTGCTGGAAACTTCAAGAGGTTATTTCAGAACTCGGAGCCTGCTGCGGGCAAGGCAGTGGGCATTCAAGATGCCAACAGCATGACTGCATCACTTACTTTGAAACCCATTTCCATCATTGCAGCAGAGTCATCCTGCACTTCCCCTACACCCAAATGTAAAGTCTAATTCATGGCCTCATCAGGCAACGGTGCATTGCAAATGCGGACAATAAATACTTTCCTTTTATGATAATGACAGCAGATAAGCACCTTCTAGAAGGTGTTCAAAGATGATAAGCACACAGGCAGCCAGGTTGCTGAGACTCGTGAGAATTATGAACCATAATTCTCCTTATATTTTCTCAAGTTTCTGTATGAAAAAATTCCGTTCCTTTAAGCCTCCTACACTTTCACTCGCAGTCCCCCCTCCCTTTTCGTCCTTTCTATTTTGGCATTTCATTTGCAAGAAGTCTCCATCTCCCTTATTTACATGTGAAAAAACTTGGAGCATCATGTGGTGAGGGTTCAGGCAGACACTGAATTCCATTCAATTCTCATTTCCTCTCTGACAGTCACCATTGAATCAATCATGTTCTCCCTGCCCTCTCTCTGACCACCTCGGAGATCCCAAATCGCTTTTCATCTCATGTGTCAATCACCCTCAGACCATGTCCACTTTTCATTACTAACACGCCATCACATGACCCTCTAATCTGTCACTTTCTGACAGCGGTTAGTGTGCCAATTGATTTAATTAGCAATCAATTAGCTTGTTACTATTGGAAGTAATTGCCTTTTATAGAGAAAAGAGTGCAGCTGGTGAGAGCAATAAAATTGCACTAATAAAACTGCATTTACTCCCCTCTGTACAGCAGAGTCACTGCACTCAAGGGCTGGCCAAATTATGGGTGACATACACATCTTTTGAACAGTCCATGGGGATGTATTCCCCTCCTTATTATGTGCAAAGCCCCTCTGTCATTGATATTACACAAAATTGGCATTTTCAGGGAAAGATGGAGTTCATGGTTTGCGTTCTTGCCCTCATAGCACACACTTTTCAAAAGGCTTATGTTTTGAAGCAGGAAAAGAACTTGGAAATATATCTAGATGCTCCCTTTTCCAAAAATGGAGTTATTAAGGTTCAGAGAGGCGAGATGACTTGCCCAAGGTCACACAGCTAGACAGTGCTGAAGCCCTGAGGAGAGATCAGTCTTCTAACCCCAGGTCCTAGCACGTCTGGAAGGGGCCTCTTTGCATCAGTTCTGCTCCTCTGTAAGTTTCATCTCTGCATCAAGTACCAGGCATATTTATAAGGGGGAACTGGAGGCAGAGGGGAGGAGGAAGGAAGAAAAGATATATTCAGGAGGAAGACCCTCTTGGTTGAGAAGATAAGCAGCATGTGATTTTTAGAGAGCTACATTTTGAAAACGCATGGGGAGAAAACTCTACCATCCAATGAGATAAGGACACGGCGCAGTCTTGGCTGGCACAGAAGTGTAGCGATTATCGGCACAATTGCCTCTTCTTGTACACACAGACTTAAAAGGCACCCTCCGCCACTTCTGACCCAGGGCGACAGTACATTTCCCGCACTTTCACTATTAAATTCAGCCTCCAAACTGCTCCCCAGGCGCGTGATGACTCGGTACATTAGCTCCGTGGTGAAGGAGAGGCAATAATGAGATGACTAAGGAGACCCGGATTCCATTCATCATCCTGTTTGCTCCAATATAAGTGTTCTTTTATCAGCACTATTGGTACTGATGTCATCACAGGAGGCATAAATCACCTCACCAGTGACAGGGTCCTATTAAGGGTCATGGCCTAAAATCATTATTGACAAATTAAGGATCACACTTGGCCATTTTGTCGGCGTGCCCTCAATTGAGGGTACGGCCTGGTTTCTGTATCTGGTCGGAAATTAAATAGTCATTTAGAGTCCTGAATAGCCCTTGTGGATTAATTCAAAGAGCAGCCGCTTCCTACTCTCCCTCAAATTGGAGAAACTCAGGGTGGACTTCCGCAAAAGCGAGGAACTCCTCAGTGGGTCCGTGTCCTTATCATAAATTCTCTTCATTCCAGAAGCTGCAGGGACACATTACATGACATAATAGAGTGCATAACGGCACATCCTGGTCTTAGGACTGCTGCAAGCAGCCGAGGGCTTGTCAGAAAATTACTGCGAATTCTCATTTGGAATGCTGTCACCTTTGTCCTTCTCCATCACCGCCTAATGTGACTGCAGAGGACTTTTTTTGGAGGGTGGATGGAATGTAGATGAGAGAGGGAAAGGTGAAGACTTAATACCATCATTTTTTCTGTAAATCTGATACCTCAGATTAAAAGAAAAATGGCATCTCTGGCAATATTTGGCAAGATGAGTGCCCTTATATTTTTTAGGGTGAACACAAGGTGGCTTCCTTCTTAAGCCGCTTCTAATTTCTGAACTTCTAGGACTCATTTTAAGAAAGTTATCTGGGCATGTAAGTAAATTCAGCACTGGTAATCCATAGATCATTGGCAGGGTTTTGGCTCTCTATGAGTCATTTTAGAGAATGTGGTCTTCAGTGAGGCAGAAAGATGTTTTTAAAACACTTGAATAAATAGCCTTATCAGCCTTATCAGGTTAGAAAGAGTCAATTTGTTCCAAATTAACCTATAAATTCCCACCAGTTCTAAGGGTATATGTCTACGTGTGTATGTGAACTTCACAAAATGATTCTGTAGTTCATATAAAAGAATAAACAAGTAAAACTATGCAGGAAATTATATAAAGTAAAAGTGGTAGAGGACTCCTTGCTCCATCAAATTCTAAAACATAATACAAACCTATAGTAATCAAAACAGTGTGGTAGCAGCACCAGAATAGACCAGCAAAACAATGGGAAAGGATGTCCAGTAATAAACCCAAGTGTAAGAATTTGGTACATAATAAATGGTATTTCAAATAATAGGGAAGAGATTGATTGATAATGAATTTCATAAAATCAACTAATATTTTAAAGAAATGCATAGATTCCTAATGCATACCTTGTGAAAACTTAACTTTCTTTAAAAATATAAGTGTAAAATATTATCCATAAAAGCAATGAAGACACTTGCTGGTAAAAATTCCTATAATTTTGGGAGAGGGGAGGCTTTTCTAAACATGACACCAAAAACGGAAACCAAAAAGCAACTACAGTGAAAGATTTAATTGCATAATTAATGTAAATATGACAAAAATTAAAATGAAAAGCTAACCACAAACTAAGAACACATTAAGTAGACAAAGGATAGGTAAAGAGTGGCTACTCCAGTAGAAAAAAAAATTAGGCCAAAATGTAAAGAGACTATTTACTGGGATAGAGAAATGAATAACCAATAAATTCAAGGACCACACAAGTAATTGAGAAAATGGATTTGAAACAATAAAAAAACTTTTAAAATCACCTTTGCTTATCAAGTTGAAAATATTTTAAAATAATACATAATGCTAGTAAGAATGTGAGGAATTATGTACATTCATATTTTGCCGATGTGTATATAAATTGTTATAATATTACTGAAAAGCAATGTGATAAGTCATCAAAGTCATTAAAAAGTTACATTTTTCTTTGACGAGAAACCCAACTACCAGAAATTTATACTAAGAAATATTTAAATACGCTTTTAGCATATTGTTCTTATAAACTATATGAACATTTATTTAGAACATGCTATTTGGAACATTTTTAAAAATTGCAAAGAACCTAATTTTACAATAGTAGATGAAAAGAATGTTCAACACAATATTATTTATTATAAAAGACAAAAATGGGGACAACTTAAAATTTTAATAGTGAGTCATTAGTGCAATAGTTTTGGATCTATTTATATGGAAAGATGTTCACAGTATCTTTTTGCATAGAAAGCAGTTTGCAAAGCATGAAAATATACATATTTTCATGGGGAAAAACATATATATACACATTATTAGAAACTGGTAGACTTTGATCTGAATCTCCAGTTTAATTTACTCAATTTGAATGTGATTATGAGTTTGAAAGCTTATATTAAATTTTTTCTTTTTTGAAAAGAAGTGCAAATGATAATTATGCTTATGTAGGCAAACTGTACATGGAAAGAAAATATTAACTAGCAATGTAATAAAGAAATGATTTCTTTGGGGGCCTTATGCTCAAATCTTCAAATTTATACTGTTTCCTTGTGGAATTATTTGATTGAACTGAAATTAAAACCAAAAGATCTAACTTGGTCTGGTCAGCTTGCCCTCATGTCCCAGATAACTGCTAGAACTTTCCATCCTCTGCAAAAGCATCAATCAACAGTTATGATTGAAATATTGAATGGACTTCATCCATTCATTCAACTGATATTAACTGAGCACTTTTGTTTATCCCAGTGAACTTTCTGTGGGGTAGGTTGTTTATAACTGGTGCTCTGAACAGAGCAGATGGAAGTAGCGAAAAGGCAAAATCTGGTACTGGTCCCAGGGGAGGGAAGGCAGGTATCAGAACTCAAGCTTACAGCAATAATGAGCCCAAGGCTTGGCCCCTGTGAAAAATGCAAGGAATCTGTATGTGCAACTGCTACATTTTTAAGTTAGATTTTTGCCACATTCATCCAAGAATCTTCATTGATCATGTACATAATATTTTCAAAACCCTTTCTGAGATGAGCTGACCCACTGTGATCCCTAAGTGAAGACTTTCAGCTCTGTTGGTTAGATGGGTCTACCATACACACTGGGATCCTGACTCCAAAAGTAACTTCTCTCCTTTTTGGGTGTTGGGCTGCCTTGGTGAAGAGACTTGGGGAATGGGGGCAGTGGGGCAGTTCTATGGAGCTGAAGCTGGTGGCGTGGGGTATGCTTCTACCAGGCTTACTTCACAGCTGATTCTGGAATCCAGAACGAAGACGGTTGATGGGACTGGGAATCCAGAGACCACCCAAACATGGCAGGAGGCCCAACACAAATGCTGACGGCTGGGAGAAGGAGTTAGCAAATTGGAAAGCTGGGGAGAAGGAATGGAGGCCAAGATAAAATCAGTACGTAAGGGGCCCTTTTGGTCTAAGACATGAGGGCAGGGGTTATTGTCTTTGGAGAGTTCCCACCCTCTCTGCATTTAACTTTCCCAAACTCCAACCACATCCAAGCGCCATCTGGAATAATCTTTCCTTAAGTCAACTTCCCTTCTGTCCCTTATGTAAATCCATTTAAAATAAAAGTTTTAAACTCTATATACTGCAACTAAATGGAAAACCAGTCTCATTTACCATAAAGCAATGATAATTGTGAAAGTATGTAACAAAAGCCAAGCATCAGTATCGGGCATTTCCTGCCCAAGGTCTGAGCCTAGAACTCACTATCTCTTTGTCAAAAAGGAACGTTAGGTGGAGTTAGGGGGTAAAGACCAGCACGAATAAAGACTTTCTCCTTGAGCTCGCTGGAAGGACTGAAAGCATTCCAAAGAAAGCCACCCTTGTTCCTCTGTGAGCTTTAGTGGTTTTTAACTCTTTATTGCACAACACCTAAAATCATACGCCACCCTGAACAAAATGACCTTGTTAACCTCCCACAGCATGTTCTCCTTTATTCAGGGCATGCTGCTCAGAGGTCCATGAACCAGTGTTTCCCATAGGAGGGGAGCAAGGTGCCCTGGAGCAGAGAAACCCAGAGCCCCCGGAGCCCACTCTCAGACTCATGTCCCACGGTGGCAAGGAGGGAGGCTGGCCCCATGTGCCCAGGGAGCAAAAGTGACCCCGAGAGACAACACTGTGCTGAACATGCCTCTGTGACTCTGTGCAAAGAGCTCAGCTCAGAGGCCATAGGACACTCAGAACCCCTGGGTATAAAGGTAGCCTTTGGCATTGGCTGAGCTGACCCTCACTGGAGGCTTTGAGAAAGAGGGGTCAGAAGTACTACCTATGGGGAAGATCCAGGAGAGGATGGAAGGGTGGGCTCAGGGCAGTTGGGTCAGCCCTGGGTGTGAGATGTCACTTAGAGCCCTGGCTCAGTGGGGCAGGGGGATGTGTGGGATAACTGGGGGCTGGGACATCCATCTCACCACCCGTCTCCTCCCCCTCTTCCCCGACACCCTGCCACATGCTGTCAGAGCCCTGGATCATCAGATCAGTGGGTCCTGGGACCGTCCAGTCCAAGTGCTTCATCTTACAAACGGGAAGACAGGCCCAGAGCAGAGCGTGCCTCATCTAAACTGCAGAGCTGATCTGCCTTTCCCGCCTCGCTGAGAGCCAGGCCTCCCTGGGGACAGGCACTCGTTCACCAGCTGCTGGTCCGTCACCTCGTTTGTGCTCCACAGGCTGCCAGGCAGAAGCCCATCTCTGACTGTCCCTGCGTGACCTTGGGGTAAAATAAAAGGGTACAGGTGGCAGCAGTGACAAGCTTAGCCAGTCACCACCTTGGGTTTGGGAAGCTCTCATGACAACTCACAACTGTAGAGAATATTCACTTTTCTTTAAAGGAAAGGAAATAATATTTTTTTTTTCTTAGTAGTACTGAAGATTCACAATGAGTGCCCTCTTGAACCCTTTTTCTTTCTTTCTTTCTTTTTTTTTTTTCAGTTACATGGTTTCAGCCCTAAATCATTAGAACGTCCTTCCAGAGCAACTGACACCCAATTTGCTGCCACCTGGGCCTGGCCCTCACAGTCACGCTCCCTCACTCACGCTGGTCTGCATGGAGGCAGAGAGCTCAGCACGCCCCTCTTCACTCCAGCTGTGGCTCAGGTCCCCAGTCCCTGCCTTTGTCCACAGTGAACTGTGAGGGCTTGAGCAGGGCATGGCTACATTCTGCCTCTGTGTCCGTCTCTGTAAATGTGAAGTGTTAGATTGTCAGAACGCTCAAGCTCTGGCTAGCTCCAGCTCCCACATCTTGAAGATTGAGCTGGAGAGAGAGAGAGAGGGAGGGAGGGAAGGAAGGAAGGAAGGAAGGAAGGAAGGAAGGAAGGAAGGAAGGAAGGAAGGAAGGAATGAGAGAGAAAGAGAGGGAGAGAGAGAGAGGGAGAGAGAGAGAGAGAAAGCAAGAAAGAAGGAAAGAAAGGTGGACAACAGGAACTGGGAACAAGGAAGTGAACAAATGGCAGGATGCTCACTTCCCGCCATGTGTTGCCAAAGGTAGCTTCCTCAGTGGGCTGTCCCACCTGTGTTGGCAGGTGCTAGAAGACAGACACAGAAAGAGTCCTTGCCCTGGGCACTGTCACAGTGCTGTGACGGGAAGTCAGTGTACCCAGTGAGGGACCAGAGAGCCTTGATGTGTCATTCCAGATCTTCACTGAATGCTGGACTGTCTCCTGCTTAGCTCTGAAATGTGTGAGTGCACACCTGTACTTAAACAACTCTCTCCTCTGTGTCATTACATGACCCTTGGCCCCTTCCCTGAGGGCAGGGGCTCTGCCTTTCTTTCTCTGCACCTACACCCAGCATCACACCTGGCTCATCACTGGGGCTGAGTCATTGTTGAATGAAGATATGAAGGAATGGAAGGATGAAGGGTGCAAACGTGTTCAGGGGAAGGAGAACTGCCTGGGAGACTTGGTAGCTTTGGAAGGTACGTGGAGTGAGTACAATCAGAGGAAAGAACCACGATGAGGTAATCTGCACCACAATGGTAAATCCAGCCCAGAGCCACACATGTCCTTGGCTACTTGGTTGAATTCAGGATGCTACTCTATGATATTTTTACTCAACGGAGCTGATCTAGCTACTGCCACTGCTGAATGTCCAACCGACTAGCAACTGGAACAACACTGAGTTCCCGAGAAAGTGCCATCCTTCATGGAGACCAACCAACCAACTGGTGGTAAGCTGGTTATATTGAACTCCTCCCACTCTGCAAGGGTCAGTGTTCCCTCTTGACTGGAACGGACACATGTCACAGGTTTTGATTTGCCTTTCCAACATCATTGTCCAAGGACTTCTAGAATGTTTGGCCATTTGCTGGAGCAGCCTGGTCCCAGGCACAGAGCATCTCAATCTTTTCCACCAGGTTTTATTAATAGAGGAGAGCAAGCCCCAGAGAGGAGCTCAAAGCAATTATTTTTTGAAATATTGAATTTTACTATTAAAAATCAACTCTAATTTTGCCTTTGAATGCACTAAGAAAGCATGCAAAAATAAAAGAGAATAATCTCCCATGATTCCACACCTTCTAAAGTAATTTGCATTAATAAAATTCCTCTGCAGTCCTCATCTCACTCTTGAGAGAGAATGATTTATGACAGGATGACAAGTGGTTATGTATCTTTCTCAACTGTTTCCTGAGCTTCTATAGGTATATTGATATATATAGTTCTTTTTCTTCAAACATTGGAATGGTGCCATACATACCACTCCACAAATGGCTTTCCAATTTAACCACATATATAGGTATTTTTCTCTTTCAGTGCACTGAGGTCCACTTCATTCTTGTTCAAGGCTGCATTGTTTTCACTTCAATCAGTACACTCCACTGTATTTATTTATTCCCCTCTGAATGGACATTTACAGTGTCTCCAACTTTACATCATTGGTTGCTGTTACTTTAAACAGTGTTGTAGGAGACATCCCTTGTACACGTATCCTCATTATTTTATTGTAATTTCTACAAGACAGATTCTTTCATGAAATACTGCTGGCCTTTATGGTATACGCATTTAAAGTTGTAATAGATAAGGCAAATTGCTCTAATTTATACTTCCATCAGTAAAATATGAGAGGGTCCATTTCTCTGTACTCCCACCAGTATTACATGTTATTAATTAAAATTACACTTTTTGACAATTTGATAGAGACAAAATCTATCATCATTATTGTCTTAAATTGTATTAAAATATTATTTAAAGTGAATTTATTGTCATATACTTATTGTCCATGAATAGTTATTTTCTGAATTTCTTGTTCATATTTTTTGCCAATTCTTCTATCTGTTATTTGTTTTTTCTTATTAAAGATCATTACATATTAGAGAAATTGACCTTTGGCTATTAAATATGTTGCAAATATTTAGAGGCAAGTGCCACTCAGACGCTTTACCTTTTATCTAGCCAAATCAACAATTCCTTTTCCTTTATGATTTTTGAGATTTGTGTCATGCTTATAAAGGCATTTCTCAGCCCAGAATTAACTTTAGGGTTTCTAAAATGGAGAGTCAGCTTTCCTCACATCGTTTATTGAATAATCTATCACTTTCTCTCTCCCTTGAAATATTTTTTAAAATATAATTTTCTCTAAGTATTTGAGTGGTTCTAAGTGTGGTTCAGGAAGTTCTGGGGGATCCCCAAGACCCTTTCAGGTCAAAATTTTCATATTTTCATGATAATATGAATACACTGTAATATACACAACTCATTCTCTCACGAGTGTACACTCGAGTTTCCCAGGAGCTATGGGGTGTCGTGATGCCATTGCTCTGACGGCTATGGAAATGTGTGCTTGTTCAGTCTTGCGTTTCAAAATTTTGTTTTAATTTCTAATAGGGTAAATATTGATAGATATAACTTACATAACCAAAATTCTTTGGGATCCTCAGTAATTTTTAAGAATTATGTAAATGATTCTAAGACCAAAAATTTTAGGAACTGTTGGTCTGGGCAGATTTGGTATGTTTATTCTATGACTTTGCATGTCCCTTGGCACATACTACCTAACCTGAAAGTACACGTATCCCAGACTGGGAAATGAACAGTGCAAGAAGAGAGAAACAGCCCAGCTCAGAAAGGGTTTATGTCATCACCTGGCACCTCTACTTATTAATTCTGTCCACTTGAACAAGGAGTCTAGCCCAAAACAGCCCCTAGATTGTGTTTTACTAGTTTTCCTTTGGTAAAGATTGCCAAGAATCTTTTTTCAAATCAAGAAGCAATCAATTCTGGTTCCTGAGATTTCTGGTCCTAATCCATCCCAGGGCTCTTTAAGAAAGAAGACTAGTTTGTGTTGTACTGGTCAAGAGATGGAGTAGGACTCCCAGGCTGAGGGTTTTGGTCATTTACGTTCTGACAGGTGCAGCATCCTGCACCATGGGATGGAGAGACTGGGAGCAGCAGGGATCTGGCCCCTTGAAACTCAGCCTGGTGTCCTGGAATCATAGCAACTTGCAAGCCTGCCATTGGCAGTCAGCCCTGCCAGCATGCAGGGATATAATAAGATGGGAAAAGACAAGGGTCATTAGAATCTCAAGTTCAGAAGGCATTTCAAATATTATCTAGTAGTGAGTGTAATGCTTATCTTGTGAATAAATTGCCCTTCAAAATCCCCAAGGAGCAGTTGTACAATGTGTACACTTAAACACTTGATGGATAGGAAGCTCTCTACCTCATGAAATAACCCTCACTGCTGAAAAATTTGCATTATTACCTCTATCTAGAATGTGCTTAACCTCCCCTCCCCTCTTCACGCCACACAAATACACATAAACCTCGAGTGGTGATTGCTACTTCACTGGGGTGTCAGTTCCTTCAGGAAGCCTCCCCAGACTCTTCCTCTCCCATCTCTGACTAGTGGGTTGGAGACACTCCCTTATGCTCCTGGACCACATTGTCTTACCTGGAGTTTGTATTTAGACAGAGTGCATCACTTTCTAGGGCTGCCATAACAAATCACCACAAACTGGCTGGCTTACAACAACAGAAATGTATTTTCTCATGGATGTGGAGGCTAGAAGTCTGAAATCTGGGTGTTGGCCAGGCTGTGCTTCCTCAAAAATGCTCAAAAGGAGAGACCCTTCTTACCTCTTCCAGATTCAGGTGGCTACCGGCATTCCTTATCTTCCTGGCTGTGTCACTCCACTCTCTGCCTCTGTCTTCATGTGGCTTTTTCTATTGCCTCTTATAAAGATACTGGGTCATTGGATTTAGCACCCACCAGGGCAATCCAAGACACTCTCGTCTCAAGATCCTTAACTTAGTCTTCAAAGAACTTGTCTCCAAATAAGGCAGCATTCCCAGGTTCTAAGGGTTAAGGCATGGACATATCTTTTAGGGAGCCACCAGTTAACCCACTACATAGAGGGTAGCAAAATGGCCATCCTTGGATGAAACCCGGCCATTTCCTACATAACTTTTTTACACATTTGGACATTTCACCTAAATATCTCTATTTCCATCTTCTTTGGAAAAATCAGAAGATATGAAAACTGGGACTGCCTTTCCAAAGGCATCAATCAGGAGAGCTGAGTGGAGGCTGTGCCCTTTAGGGGATGTCTGTGTTCTCCAGTTCACCCAGTCCCCACCACTTCCCAGCCCACTTCACTCACTTGAACTTGACTTGACCTGTCCAGTTCCCACAAGCATCTGGCTTTGTGACCCATAATTTAGATTCTGTTCATCTTGCTCCTACCAGACATTAAGTTGTCTTATTTGACTTTGCATGTCTAAGACCTCAGACCTTTGCATTTCTAATACAGAGGAGTTGTTCAAAAATACTTGTTGGATTAAAGAATGCAGAATTACATTGGACAGAAATACTTTTCCCTGTAATTCTGACCTGCACACAGGTCTTATTCTTGCATTCATAGCCACACAGAATGGGAGTTGCCTTTCTTCCTTATAAAAATCCTTTACTGCTAAAAAACCAAATAATAAACAAGAAGACACCCACAATTGCACTGACATTCACTTATATGTCTCTATTAGTGAAGACAGGTCTTGGAGAGAGGTACTGTCCAAGATGATGGCATAGGGACAACCAGAACTCACCTTCTTCCATGGACACACCAATTTTATAGTTACATGTGGAAAAAACAAAAACTCCTGCTGAAAGAGAACTGATAACTATAGCTGGGGCAGATCTTTTACAAGAAGGGATGAAAGGACCACATTGGGATGGATAGGAGAGGCAGATATTCGGTTCCACCAAAAACCACACCTTTCATGTGGCAACCCACAATGGGCAGGGATCTTGTGGGTCCAGAATTCCTCCCAAAGGAGTGAGGGTTTGTGTCCCACATCAAGGACCCCAACCCTTGGGACCTGCACTAGAGACAAGTGACCACATAACACATCTGGCTTTGGAAAACAACAGAGCTTATGTCCAGGAGACCTGGGGAGGGGGTGGGGATCTGAGATACTCCTTTTAAGGGATTTGTGCATGGTGTTACTCATCCTGACACTCAGTGCAAAGGCAACACTTAGAGAAAGGCTTGGACTACATGTGAAGGAGATTCATTTGCTGATCTTAAAGCACCTGCCAGAGGGGTAGAGGTGAGCTGGGACTTTTTTTGGGAGTGGAGGTGCTGGAGAGCACAAATTTTGTATTCTCCCTACACCTTGCTAGTACAGGTGGGCACCTGTGGACACAAAGTCACCAAAACCACAAGTGTGCCTTGCTTCTAATACTCTTCCTCTGTATTTCTAGAGCCCCAAGTGTGCCCTGCCTTCAGCACACTCCCACAGCCTCACTAGAGCCAGCAGGTGAGCACGGTCCACACAGAAAATGCCTTTTGATCACCTGACCCTGGGCTCCGCAAGACTGAAACAATTAAAAAGACAGTTCTGGGCAGACCACCACACCCAGTACATTGCACAGACAGCTGACTGAAGCGCACCTCCAGTCTGCCTGTGAAGAAGACCCATTTATTTATCCTGGAGCTTCAACCTGAGGGACAGACTTCAGATTTGCCATACTTCCAGAGGCTGCAGGGGCACTCTCAGGGAACACAGGCAGAGACACCATCTTTGCACCCTCCCTCAGCCTCTCCACAGCTTGCTGGCATCTCTTAGAAAGGAGCTTATAAATTCATCTGAACCCCCAATTTTTGATACTAGTACGCTATTGGTGGGAATGTTAATTGATGCAGCCACTATGGAAAACAGTATGGGGGTTCCTCCAAAAATTAAAAATAAAAATAAAACTTCCCTATGATCCAGCTATTCCAATTTCTGAGTACTTATCTGAGGAATACAAAAACGCTAATTCCAAAAGATGTATGCACCCTTATGTTCATTGCAACATTATTTACAATAACCAAGATATGGAAACAACTTAAGTGTCCATCAACGGATGAATGGATAAAGAAATCATTACACACACACAATGGATTACTACTCAGCCATTATAAAGAAGGAAATCTTGCCGTTTGCAAAAATATGGATGGATCTTGAGAGTATTATGTTAAGTGAAATAAGTCAGCAGCGAAAGACAAGTAACATACGATTTCACTTATATGCGGACTTTAAACAAAAAAACCAATAAACAAACAAAACAAAACACATAGAAACAAAAACAGATTGGTGGTTAGTAGAGAAGGGAATTAGAGAGTGGGTGAAATAGGCGAAGGGAGTCAATTGTAGGGTGATGGATGATGGATGATGGACGGACTTACAGTGGTGGACACTTTGTAGTTTATACACATATGGAATTAGTACGTTGTACACCTGAAACTCAGATAATGTAATGCACCAATTTTACCTCAATAAAAAAAGCAAAGTGAAACAAAGAGGGGTGTTTCAGCAAAGATTTGGTTTATGAGTAACAGGAGCATGAAAAATAGTGGTTTAAATTAAGAAGGGAGTTATTTCTCTGTCATGAAAAATTACCTAGAGGCAGGCAGACCAGGAGTAGTTTAATGGGATCTCAGAGTCATCAAAGACTCCGAAAGTCTTCATCTTTTTCTGGTATCCTCAGTGTGTTGTTTCTACTCCTGGACTCTTGGACTCTTGGACATTCTCTTCAGACATCTCTTCTGTTCTGTTCTCGCTTTCTGAGACACTAATAATATGTATGTTAGACATTTTCATCATGCACCCATGTGTTTGTTATGCTGTTTTCTGTATCTTCTCTTCTTTTTTTTCCTCAGCAGCATCAGTCTGAATATTTTCTCTTAAACTGTATTTTGGTTCACAACTTCTCTCACAGTTATGTTTAATCTGCTGTTAAAAACCTGTCGAGTTTGTTTTGTTTTTTATTTTTGGGAGGGCAGAAAGGGATGGGAAGGGATAAATTGGGAGTTCAAGCCTGTCAAATATTAACTACTCTATATAAAATGGATAAACAACAAATTTATTCTGTATAGCACAGGAAACTATATTCAATATCTTGTAGTAAACTATAATGAAAAGAATATGCAAACAAATATATGTATGTATATGTATGACTGGGACATTATGCTGTACACCAGAAATTGATGCAACATTGTAAACTGACTATATTTCAATAAAAATACCTTCTATTGGGTTCTTAATTTCAATCTTATTTTTAAGTTCTAGAATTTCTCTTTAAAATTTTTTTTTTGTTTTCCAGTTCTGTGCCAAAGTTTCCTATTCTGTTATATAATTTTTTTAGCAATATTAATCACATTTACTTTAAAAGTCTTATCTAACTCAAATATCTGTTTCATTTATAGGTCCGTTTCTATTGGCTATATTTTCTCTTGGTTTTAATCGTATACTCCTTGTCTTCTAGCATGCCTGATGAATTTTTATTGAATGTGAGATATTGTAGATGAAAATTGTAGAACTAAGTTTAGGTTCCAAAATGCTGATGTCTTCCTCCAAGGATTTACTTTCATTTCTGGCAGGCAGTTAGGGTAGGGACAGTATATCTTATTCCAATTCAGACTGAGCTGAGTTGAAGCTCAATGAACACTTTTATACGGACTAATATATTTCACCACCACTTCTAGGGTAAGGCACTATGGGGCCCCAGCTGAAGCTTGGGGAGTTTGCCATGACCCCTCCTGTTCCATGGCCCTGGACTCTAATGTTTGGCCACGTCCCTCAGTCTTGTGAGACTGCTAAATGGTCTCCTCAGCTCTAGGTATCTCAGCCAGTGCTTTCTGCTGGCTAAACCACCACATTGGAGTAGACAAATGCCTTGGTGGGGGAAGAAGAAGTGAATTTGTGGCTCACTTAACTTCCCTTCTCTAAGAATCTCACGAATGTGTACCTGCCTAGACACAGTGGACGAGCCTTGCAGGAGAGAGAAGAGAGGATTCCCCAGTGAGCTTCAGCCCTCTTTGTGGGACGTGATAGTTTGATAAGCACATTGCAGCTCCCAATATTTCTCAGCACAACCAGATCACTCTGCTGAAGGATGACATCCTTGTGTTCCCTACCTTTGACTTTGGGAAGAATCCAGAGATATCTGGGAAGGCAGAGCCTCTGAAAGGCTTTGGAGCTCCAGGATCTTTGTCCTTAGACTCTCCAATGGATGCAGGCAGACACAGCATCTCTCCCCATCCTACTGTCCAGTCTCTTGAATTCTTATCATTTTCATAGCTTCCAAAACCTTCAAATAGATATGTTGGGAAAAAAAAAATAATAAAGCAAACAAACCAAAACCCCTCAGCTTTTCTAGTTGTTCTCAGTAGGAGGACCGGTCTGCTAAAATTAGGTGCCAGTAACAGAAATGGAAGCAATTTAAGTGTTAAAATCACCTCACGATCTTAAATGACCGCAAGTACTCCAGACAATTTATATCCAACGCCTCCAACAGAAAGGGCCAAATAAGGACCACCCTGCCCTCTGGGGAGATAGAAAGGAAGGACCACACAATACCATTTACTTCTGATTGGCCAAGACTTGATTCTGTGGCTCCACTGAGATGTGAGGCTGAGAAATGCCATCTTTTGACTTAGTACATAGTTGTCCGGTTACAAGTCGGGAATTTGTTACTAAGGAAAAAGGGGAGAATGCATGCTGAGGGTGAGCAACGAGCCCTCACTGCCCACAGGGATGTTCCAAAAATATCCTTTGTGAGAAATTTCCTAACCAGGGTGAGAAATAACGTAAGAGCTAAGAGGATGTTTTAGAGGGGCAGGCTGCAGTCTGAAAATGTACTAAATTTTTAAAGAGGGATATAAGTAATGTCTGGTTAGCATAAAACACAAAAATATATTTCAGGGCAGAAGAAGGAAAGGTGGCCACGTGTATCGGGGTTGCAAATCCAAATGCCTATAACTCCCAGGCAGATTATTGGCGTCAGGTAGCAACTGCCACAAGCTTCGTGGTGGTAACTGATGGAGCCAGGTAGTGACCACTCTCCCTCAATGGCCAGTTTGCCACAGTCTCTAATGTCCTTGAGATCCTTGAAGCTGGATCTGGATTTGGCCATGAACACGACTAATAGGTGGCAGAACCAAGCCTGGATATCAGCATGGTTTCTTGAAGAGCTGTCTTTGGACAGAAAGGGAAAAGGAGATATCTAGATCCTGCCCTGCTCCTTCCCTTCAAGCCTTGGGCGTGCCATTTAAAGGGAGCCTAGTTTTCCCTACAGAAAGGCAGATATGATCATCATAGAAAAAATCTCAGAGGACAGTTGTGAGGCACAAATTAGAGGACGGCACCTTCCCCAGGGCAGCCAGTCATCAGGATATACGTCCTCCCAGAGTTCCCTTTCACGGATGGACAGCGTGCCTGCCAACCCCCATGGACAGCGGCATCTGAGGGCAGCCATTGTCTGGTCATGTGACAGTCACCTGTCAGGTGCTGTCAATCATATGCCGCCCAGCACAAGCTTAGGGATGGCAAACCCGGTGGTCTGGGCCCCGATAAGTCCTCTTTGTTTTACCCTCATGCTTCTGACTCCTCTTGGCTCGTTCCCAAATCTTCAGTATTAGATTGGATAATCCCACTTTTAATAATGCTCAGGATATTTGCCTCCCTCGGGGGACTGTGATCACAGCAGTGGAAGGTATTAAAATGGAGCTGAATGCCATGCAGCAGAACACTTACCCTTTAAGCTGCGTGTTTGTGGGAATGGCGTTTTGTATGTGCACACACAAGGGATGTGTGTGTGTGTCTGTGTGTGTGTGGTGGCGCACATCTCTGTCTGTGCCTTCTCTTAGCCTTCTGAGATTTTTTTGTAAACAAAATATTACATTTAACACCCAATTTATTTGCAATGCTAAAACAAAACACTGCAGAAGCAGTTTAAAATGAGGGTTTCCTAAATCAGTGAAATTAATTTCCAAATTCTACATTTTTATTTCTCCCGAATGGCATTAGGTCAGCATTAGCCTCAAGGGCATAGTAACACCTCATGAGGTTCCAGAAACATTAAGTTAATACATAGTTGAATTTATTTCAAGTTATTTGAATTGTTGTGTCTAGTATTTTTATATTTAGTGTAAACTGAGTACTAATCAGGGATGTGCTTTGCTCCCACTTATAATAATAATACATTTGGGGGACCTTTTAAAAATCCTTTAACCTGACTATTTTGGTAATCAAGAAGCCACACTAAATAATAATTGGTAGAGAACAGAGAAGAGAAATATACAGAGTTACTAATATACACCAGGGTTTAAGCTGACATGAAATTTTATCTTAATTATCGGACAAATTTGTACTCCCACTATCTAATTCAATTTGCATGCATCGGTAGACACTTATTAAAGGTAATATTACATCTGTCATTTTAAGACTGGTGAGAATTATATCATATGAGCTGCATGAAACAGCCACTCTATTATGTACAGAACTCTTTTGTATGGCTTAAAATAACCAGCATTGCATCCTAATTAAGTATTTTTTTTTTTTTTGGTAATTGTCTTCAAGGCAGTCATAGTCTTGTCCATTTTGTGACCATCTTGTAAGTTATCTGGACAGAGAATTGAAGTTGCAGGAATGTATGTCTCCTCCCCTGTTTCCTCGTTCTGGGTGAAAAACTGAGAGCTTTACTAATAAAATGTAAACTGGAATCAAATGTTCAAATAAGGTTTTACGAGAAGTATGCAATGCATAAAACCGTCTCAGAATTCTCCACTGGATTTAGAATTCTGCTGTATACAAATATATTAGGCTGCTGAGGCATTAATAGTTGAATACGTTAAAGCTGTTTTTTGAGATGAGTTTATTAGATTTGTACTTTTGTATAAAACGAATTGGTGGAGTGCTAACATAACATCATCAGTTCAGGGCAACAATGGCAGCTTCTGAGCACACAGCCCTTAAGTACCATTAGACGTTGATCCCATACTTTCCAAACAGATCTCCAAATAAGCCCGCAGATTTTAGCTTTGAACTTCAAGATTCTGTGAGGTCAGAGACAAAAGTCCAGTTCCACAAAGCACTCATTTAATTGTACAGTGCTCCCCCTGCTACAGCCATCTTGGTTTTGAAGCTCTTTTGTTACACCCACCAAAGGGAATGAAAGAAATGAATTAAGGAAGGAAAAAAACACTCAGCGTGCAAGAAAAGAGAAGGGGAAGTCAGCAGGGCCAGTGTGCCCAGACAAGAAGTGCCCAGTGCGGGGCTCTGGTAAAGGGTGGAAAGAGGGGGTGGGAAATCGTGGGGCCGCAGGTCCCTCACTCCTCATCTGCCTGGTTTTCCTGGGGAGCCAGATGCTCCCGGAAATGGAAGAATCAAGCATTGCAGCTTTTGAATTGCTCATCTCACCCCTGCGCCCATGAATGCATTTGACAGGCTCACCGAACAACCCCTTTTCTTCTTGGTCATAGGATTTGGTTTTTCTTGTCCTATCTTAAAAAAAAAAAGTGCAACTTTTGTCTGTAACTGGGCAAGAGCTCCCACGGAGTTCAGCAAGAAGTCACCCACTCATGGAATTGTCGGAGCATTCAGTTGGTCACAGAGCTGCCTTCTTCAACAGGAAGGTGTTTTTTTGTTTGTTTGTTTTGTTTTGTTTTTTAATGTAACTAAGATGTTTTATCACAGGATTAAGAAAAATTTTTTTTTAACTGAGACCAAACCCAGTCTTCAGCTGCTTCCTAGGGATGAACAATTTAACTTGGGGTAAATTATTAGAGTGGCTTTTTTTTCATCATCATTTTATAATGACTTGGGTCTGTAACAGGATGCGCTTGGTCTTAGAAAACAGTGCTCTTATTTTAAACCATCTCAGAATCCAAATAGTCATGTATATCTCCTCAGAGCTTTTTTTCTCAGGCAGTCATAGCAGTCACCCCCGTGCTATCTTAACTCCCTAGATATGTAACAGAGCATCTTCTGGGTCTTAGAGTAGAAAGGAGGGGAGGGAAGGCTCCAGCCCCCCTTGCCTCCATCCAGGAGCAGCAGATGAATAATTCATGGTGCCACATGGAGGTCTTCTCTGAGACTTCTCGAAAGCACGTCTGAGCCGGCGAAGGACTAGGGAACCTACGAACAGTCACAGTGTGCTGTGTCAAAGAACAGTCAATCAATCTCCAAAGAAATGTGAGGAGAACAGGTTTTTCATGCCCGTGCGTTGGGAGGGAGCCAAATGTGTGTTGCCATTTGATGGTAGAATCAGCGTACACCTGTTCCGACCAGCTGTCAACATAACCTGTGTCAGAGGCAGGCATCACACCCGCCGCATCCTCACAGCGGGCCGTGTCTGCGTGACGGTCGGGACAGACAGCACCAGGAACTTGGGGACCAGGAGAGGAGGAGCCAGCAGAGCCGTCGCGGGGACACAGATGTGTGAGGAGTGTGATAAAAGAAGGAAACATCTGAGGGAATAAGCTCAAACAAAACAGCAAATGTCATTTGCATTCTATAATTATGGCCAACCATTGAGTCCTTTGTAATAACACTAGGTAGGCCAATGTTAAACCTACAGTGAGTGATAAAAAGGCCTCAGCTTGAAAAAAGGTCAGCGTGAATTAGTATATATTTGCTGATTAATTCCGAGCGTGCCTTCGTAAATTTTATAGTCCAGGTCCCCAGCCTGGTTTGAGGCAGCCTCCTATGAAATTCAAATGTGCTTGATTCAGCCCCAACCTGGCACTGTGCTTTGTGGAAAACTTTATCCAGCAAACACGGACACATGCAGGCATGTGATGGCTGGATCTGTGAAAGGACAGATTCTGGAGAAGTTGGCACATGCAGCTCCAAAGGGAAGAGGCCCTCCGTGCTGATTTTCCGATCACACACATAAAACAAGACACGTGCCTGGCTGTGGCAGGTCAGCTGGAAAGAATCCTACCTTTAACCCAAATCTCCGTAATCAGGGCTGCCAACTGCAACGTTCGTCTCTTACGATGCTGTTTAATCAACATGGGGAAAGAACAACTGTGTAAGGGTGCGGGGAGGCGGGGATTCATATGCATTTAAGGACAATATTTAGCTTAAGAGAGTGTTGGCCTAAAGCTGCTTTTAAGATTATAAATGCAGAATCTGATTTTAGATGAAACTCATATTAAGGAAGCATCTACTATGCGCAAGTTGATTTGTCAGCTTGGATTCTCCCAGTATATGCCAGTTATTAGCTTCACCAAACAGCTTCCCCATCAAATGATGCCACTGGGATTTGACCACAGGTTTGCCCACCTTCAAAAGCCCTTGCCTCCCATTTCACTTACATGGTCTACCTTTGCAATTGCTCATTGTACCTTTTTGGTGCCTATTTGCTAAATCCCTTGTCAGCTTCTCTGAGTTGGGGGCCCACATGTAGAGTGTAGACACTTAGCAGATTTCAAAACACTCACCTGGTTTATTCCAATCCTACCCCTTCCCCAGCAAGCCAGGAACTGCAGCCAGCAACTCTACCCCATCCAGATTGCTCTGCTACAAGGATCTTTTCTCCACCCCCATCCCCGCCCCCGGCCCTCTGACCCCTTGTCCAAAGCGAAGCCTCCCCTTTGCTTCTACTCAGCAGTTTTTCTTAATACAAAGGATGGAGACCCTACCCTAGGACTCTGGCTGAGCTCCCCTGCCCCTGTCAACAAAGTCTATAAATGCACCAAGCGGCAATGAATTGCATTGCTTAAAAATTAGCAAACCTGTTGGTTTCATTAGCCAACAGAGGACCTCCCACAATTAAAAGAGGTTGGCTGATGCTTCAGGAGAAGTGCTGGTTGTGTGTCAGGAAAGAAGGACCAGACTCAGCCTGAGGGCCAGCTGAATTATGATGCTTGGTTTGGAGGACTCAAATCTATCCTGGTGACTTTCTGTCCACTTCATATTTTATACAGACCAAGAGTGGGAGGTCCAGGTGGAGTTACCAGGCAGGCTGCCACGGGGAGTGGTGTGATGGGAGGACTAAGCTGGAGGTCAGCAGAGCTGCCCCTGTGCCAGGCTCCCTCTGCTTCTAACTGGCAAGATGATGCTGGATAACTGTCTGACCTTTCTTGGCCTCCATTCTTCTTGAGTGAAGTGACTATTTGACCTCCAAGTGCCTTCTGACTTTTATTCTTTATTTTTTATTGAAGTATAGTTGATTTACAATGCTTCAGGCGTATAGCAGAGTGATCAGTTATATATATATATATTCTTTTTCTGATTACCCTTATACTGATAATAGGAATATCTTGTATTGTGACATCTTGTGTGGTTCATAAAGTGCTCTTATATATATATTCCTCCAGAAAGAAACTCGGAGAGGTGAAGTGACTTATCCAAAGGCAAGTAGTGAAGGGTTGAAGGGTTGGAGACTGACCGGGGGTCCACAGCTCCCTCCACAGCAGTGCATCTGTGCCTCAGACATGATGTCCACCCCTCTGGATGCTCTGGCACTGGCCCATCTCTGAAATGGTGCTTCCAACCAGTTTGTCAAGCCATCCTTTCAAAGGCAGCGTGTGTCTTGGCTCCATCCCCTGCAGCCTCCCTGAGCTCCTGTTATCTCATCAGCAGCACAGTGAAGAGTGTTCTGTGTTGCCTGACTTTTACCCCATGACTCTAAGGATACAGCAAAAGGTCCCAAACAATCTCTAAGGCCTGCCTGGCTGGCCTCCCCACCCCCGCAGCTGCTCACTCAACACTCTCCTTTGCTTCTACACGTGAACTACATACATCTTCACTCAGGTCTTCATTCTGAAAAGCACTTGCCTCTCAGGGCCTGGAACGTTCTCCATCTCCCTTCTCTCCCTAGACCCTAACTGCCTGTGGTTTACTCCTTTCGTGCCCCAGCTTTAACGTCGCCTCCTTGAAACTGACTTCCCTGACCCTTGAGCTGGGGACAGTGGCCATTTTATATTCTCAGAGCTCCCTGCACTTTTCCCTTATAGCATTTACCACAGATTGAATGCATGGCCTGTGTGATTATTTGATTAATATCCACCTTCGCCCCAAAAATGACCTCCAGCTTGCCCAACCGTATGCCCCTACATCTAGCAGGGGGAGGGGGAGGGTGGCACTTACAAAAGGCACTTGGGCTGAATTGGCTGAACTTGAGGGATGGGAGGGGTGTGATCTATTTCTTGAGCAGGAGCTGAGCCTTTGGACCTGTTTGTCACCACACCTAGAACAGAGTTGGTCATCCCTTAGGTGCGTGCAAGCCCCTAAGGGCCAATCTTTGGGAAGTTAATGAAATCAAGGCAGTGGCAGGACATGAATTTCAGCCATGTCATGGGGTTCTGCAAAGTTGCTACCAAGCAGGCCCAGAGGAAAGCACCACAGAGCAGCTCACCCCAGGGCCTGCACACAGCAGGTGCCACATTTCCCACCGCCAGCTCTCCTGGCTATGACCCTTTAGAGGGGGAGAAACCACAATCAATGTAGGAATTTAACGCAGTTCATTATAAAGCCAACTGATGGCCAAAACAGTTTAAGCATTTAAATTTTGGTTTCCAAGCTATCAGGATTTTTCTAGAAACCCCATTTGAACACGATGTCATAGGACTACAAAATACAGCATGATCTGTTCCCATTTGCCAACCTGTGTTAAAATAATCAGCTATCTTGGTGTGCCCTGGCCTTAGGGATTACCAGGGATGCGGGACTGTCAGGACTAAAGCTGGGAGAGCCCCAGGCAGACCTGTGACAGATGCAGTGAGAATACCTAAACAGAAACTGGACTGACGGGCAGGTTGACCCTGATCTCAGGGTGGAGTCCCCAAAGCAAACCCAAGAGAAGGACTTAAGTGCAAGCATTTTTTTTTTTTGCAACGTGGTTAGAGGAAGCATAAATTAGGAATTGTGGAGTGCAAGAGAGGGAAGGGAGGGAAATCAGAAAGTTATTTTCATTAGTGGAGCAGGAGCTCAGAGGAACCATGCAGAGCCTTAGAAATGTCCCACACAAGGATGGAGTGGGATGGGGGTGTGTTTGCTTATCGACTTCAACACTCACTGGTTGAGGATTTCTCCAAAGTGGTGTTAACTTCCTCACCCTTGGGGCTACTCTTGCACTAAGCTGCCCCCATGTTGGGAACTCCTTACAACTGCTGTCATAAGTGGACCTAGGGAGTATGGGCTGGGACAACACCAACATGTGCTGCCTCCTAGAAGACTAGAAATAGATGAGCCCAAGGGGTGAACTGGAGTCATGGTCAAAGAAGGAGGGAAAGGGTCAGAGAAGTGGAACCCAGAATGGACTCAAAGGGACAGAAGGAAGTCAAGTGGTTTTGGACATAGATCTTGACCAAGGGGAATGCTAGTTTGTGTGTTTATGTCAAGATTCAGTGCAGGAAACAGAAACCTCTCCAAGTATTTCGTCCAGAAAAGATTTCATACATGGAGAAACTGCTTGCGAAATATTTGAAAGGGCTGGAACTAAGCTACCAGTTTTAAGGTCACACCACCCTGACTGTGGTCCAGGGGTCAGGAAGCCAGTGCACTATTGCTGCCACGGCATCTGACTCTCATCGCTGTGACCACTGTAAGTTCACACCTCTGTCCAGCCTTCCATGCCAGAAGCCAAGACGGCCACTGCTTTGTATGCCTAATCTCCCCCAGATGCATTAAATTAGCAGGACCTAATTTGCAACCAGAATCCTAGCAGCCAGGGCTTCTGGACAACACAGATTGTAGTCTTCCAACTTTTTCAAATAAAATGGGGAAGGAAATGGAAGGTAAGAGAGCCAGTCCCAGCACTTACTAGACCACATACAACCTTGGATGGGGGCTGCTGCCTTGAAGTAGTTTTATTATACTTAAGTGGAGCTGATGGGGAGTCCCAAGAGAAATAGAATAAGAACCAGTATTTCTTTAATCTTTCTCCTCTGTCTTGTGTTTTCTTACAGTCTAAACTGACCCGTCAAGATGAATGATGCTTGGGGACTGCAAAGGTCATCTTTCAGAAGGAACCCCACCCTTCCCACCTCCAAGCTGAGACTGACTCTGCTATGCTTTCAAAACCATAGTGAGACACCTTCCCTGCACAGCCACATAAAGTTCTGAGCTCATTTCATTCACTGCCTGTTCCTATTCTGGCTTCACCCATCAGATCCAGATCTCCTTAAAAGTCAGGGACTCGTCTTACATTGTTTTTGAATAGCCTGTACAAATACTGGGTGCCTAGAATAGGCCAGAGGTGAAGCATATTGTTGTGGAATGAATGCACTTTCTGCTCATCAAGTGTGTGGTGGCTTTGTGGTGGCATCCTTCAGCCAGCTCATCTCTCGCAGTGCCACAAGTACCCTCACGTAGGTCAGAGGCAGGGCCTCAGCCTGGGCTGTGAAACAGAGCTGTGGCCTCTCTGAGATGATATGACCGTGTAGATATGAAACCGTGGCCCCGTTACTGGACTCTTTCCCACTGAGCTCACACACCTCTGGGTCCATGACCAGGTAGGTTTCCCAGGAAGCTTGCTGTAAAGCCTCCCTCTCAGCTAGGAGTGCCCAGCTAGGATACAGGAGCACATAGCTTGTCCAGTTCTTAGAGCATAGCAGTGTGGTTTTCCCTGGTACAAATCCACTGCACTTGAAAGTCAGGGCTATCAGTCATATCTGGGGAAGCACTCAAACCCCCACAAGTTCCCCCTTCCCCATCCCAACCCACTGTGGCATCTACCCACAAGAACCATAGAAGAATGCCTTCACCAACCACATCCCTGTCTTTAGGAACCCGACATTATTAGGAAAGCAGAACCAGGCCACATATCCATCCAGTGTTGTATAATTTCTTTCCTAATTACAGATCCGGTTTCATTTCTATCAGTTTTATCCAGAAGAATATAGACCTACTGATTTTAAAATATGAAAAATAAAACTTTCTACCTGAGTTCAAGTCCCCATGCGCACTAACATGGGAAAACAAATCTCTTTCAATTTCACTTTTTCCCCCTACTTTTTTTCTCCATTTCCTTCTCTGAAAAAAAAAAAAAAGAGAAAGAAGAAAGAAGCCAGGGAGACTGGTAAAAATAAAAAAGTGAATTATTATCAAGGGAGACTGATAGAGCCAGATAATACTATTTTATCAAGTAGAGCTTTGTTACTCATTTGGCAAGGGTTCGATCTGAACTGTTTACGTGAGGGGCTTCTCCATTCCTCTAATTCTGCAGAGGCCAAAACAGCCCATATACATTTTTAGCTTGGCTATGTACAGTCCAGCCCCCAGTGATGTTCATGCCTGACCCCACCTCTTGGCCTGGCTTCTACCATTTTGAGTTCAGTCATAGGACCCACAAAGCGAAGGCTGCTAAGTTGGTCTCCAGAATCCAGGGGAGAGAAATTTTACCTCTTCCATGGATTCCCCTCAAGTAGCCAACAGAAGATCAATCAGTTAAAAAAAAAATCAGAAAGCCTTCATTGCTTTTGGGGTAATTGCAATTACAAATTTTAAAGTTATTCCTTTGTATCTCAAAGTCTTTTTGTTCTTTAAGGAACCCTTGTTAGAATCGGATTTCGAGGTCCCCTGAAAAGAAACCACCTTGAGTCCTGCTTAGTCACTGATTGAAGAATAATTTCCAGCATCTGAGACAGGTGAGCAGGCCAGGAAAAGAAGGGACAGGAAGGCAAAGATGGAGCTTAGAGATGGATTTTGCCCACTTTGCATTTTTTTTGTTGTTGTTGAGAGTCAGCTCTGCCAAAGAGTTCTTCCTGGGTCTGCTGTGTATGGCTGTTCAAGTTGTTTGCTGCTTAAGAGTGAAGGGAGTCAAAGGAACAGGATGGGCTAAAATCCAACCCTGTACTTTGCTTACCATGTTGACTTAGTGAAAGGCTGGGCTGGCCTAGGGTAGGAGAACCTTTTTTCAATTGACTTGGAGATGTCGTGGGCCACTCTGTGCCAGGCCCAGGCTACGGCATGAGAAACTCTCTTTGGATGCTTAGACTGAACTTGGTCCTCAACATTTATCCCCTGCTAAATGGCACCTGTGGAATGGGTGAAGACTTGGAGACAGCCATCACAAATAGGTTCAAATATATTTTTGCACGACCTTATGTGACAGAGAGATTTATTTTGCTTGGTTCTGTGGATGGTGGATTGTGGAATGGAATATGGAGCCAGGTTTCTGCAAGAGGCAGGAGATGATGATAAAGACAACACAGAGTAAACAGGACATCCACCTGCTGATGTAAATTGATGGACAACGTGGGCTTTGCAATACCTTCCAGATGCTGGTTCTGGTCTCCCTAGGTGGTGGCCATGTCCACTTTTAATTTGTCCTGGATGCCAGATGTGGACTTTACATCTTCCAAAATCCACTGGAAGATCTATCAAGGATGCAAACTCAACTGTGTAAGAAACCAATTTCAGGCACAAGGGTAGGTCTCCTTAGAAACAGCAGAAGTTTTCTGTTGTTGTTTTTTTTAAGGAGAAGAACATTGTTTTTCTGATGAAATGGCTTCTTTAGCTTGAATGAGGCAGAGAGCCAGACAATAAAATAATGATTTAATAGCTTTGAAGTCAATCAGCCGAATACAATGACATTAATTAGCCTTTTATGCCCAACTCACAACTAATTCTGTTGTCTACTTATTTTTGTTCCAAAAGGATTACTAATGAAATATTTAATATTTCACCAGGTTCCAGATTCATTTCTACAGTGGCTGGTAATTTTCTGTTAGATAGCTTGAAATTGTACTCTTGATAATTTCGCCCTGGAGTGTATCTACATCACAGGATCACTGACTGCAGGAGGAAAGGCTCTTCCGTCTTTGACAATCAGATAATAGCTTCACTTTTAGCCAGTAGAGAAATTCGAGAGCAAGAGAGTACAGATAATGTGAGTATAATTCATTATTCAAATCTGCAAGTGAAGCACTGAAAACAAAGAGAGAAGAGGAATAATGGTGTCATTATTTTTATTACTCTTGTTGGGCAAACCTAGCGTGAAACATTAAAGGGGTCCGGGGTGAGCTTTCTGACTGTGCGGTGACAAATTGACTTTCGGAGCAATATTGATAAGGGGAAAGTAGAGCAGACAGAATTTCTGTACACGGTTTTCTTTCTTATTAGTGGTCCCAGAAACGACTTCCTTGTTGCCGGCACTTTTTAAAATTCCCAGCGTTTCTTATCCTTTGGAGCCAGTACCAGTGGCTGGGATGAAATGGAATGTGTTTTCCTGAGCTCCCTGAGTCAAGAGTCCCATGCCCTATGCATGAGTAATGAAGGCCAGGTGAGCAGGTTGGGTGGGGGGTGCTTTTCTTCAGAGACAAAAGGACCCCAAGTCATAGGACAATCTCTGTACAGGAACAAGGCTTTTTGCAGACTCTCATGGAAACAGGAGTGTCGGATGTGTTTTATCTCAGATCTTCAAAGTTCCCTCCCCTTTAACCATTTTAATGAATATTTCCCTTTAATCATTTCTCTTCTTGGGCCCCTTGTCACTCAGAAACACTTCCATTGATGCTCCAGCAAGGACAGTCTTTAAACTTTGTAAGAAAGTCTGGAATTATCTGATGGGGAAAGATGATGGAATCAGATGGGGCAGGACGGGTGAGGACCCTCTGGTAGTGCTGCCATAAGCAGGACTGGGATTTTGTAAATTGATTGTGAGGTTGCTTGGTTGCCGTGATTCCAGGGTCAATGGAAAGGGTTCCCATGTCTCTCTTCCCCCTATAAGAATAGCTCATACTCCAAGGTACACGGGGCCCAGAATTCAACCATTGCAGATTTTTTTTCCTTTGGGTTTTCCTCCATAAATGAATGCTTTAATAAAGCAAATAACTTTGAGAGAAGTAGCGTGCTGACCTATTGTTCACTAAAGTGTTTGTGGTCAATCAAAGTAGCTTTTGTCCCAAGCGGAGGTACAGAGAGCAAGCGAGAGAGTAGCTATATGGTAGAGGTATTCCAGAGGACAGAAAAGGATGAAAAATGCACGGAACGGAGAGGAGAAGTGAGGAATGAAGAGACAGAAGTGTGAAAAGCCATGTTCTTATTGCCTTGACAGGAAGAAAGACAGCCGTTCAGTGATCCACTCAACCCCTCTAAATTTGACTATCCAGATGATGCACAGAGATAATTGTAGCAGAAGCACGAATTAACCTGTTCAAATTCTGATGAGTTTGCTAAATACCACAGGAGATGACCCAATTCATTGTAGAAGACCCACCTCCTTAAACCTTTGAGTAAGCCAGCAGATTCTCACTGGGGAACTGCACTCAACATGACTTAGCTTATGTGAGCTTAGGAAACCACCTGACATGTCTGAACCTCAATTTTTGTCATCTGCAAAATGGGCTTACAGCACCCCCCCCAACACGAACCAACGTACTCATTCATTTATTCAGCCAATAGATATTGATTACCACGTGGCAGGCACTGTCATAGGAGTGGCAGGCACTAAGCAAAAATAAAATTTTTTTTCAGTAAAACCCCTGTCATTCTGAAGATTACTTTCTAGTGACAAGGTTTTTGAAAGGATTTTGTAAGTAGTGAGGTATTGCAAAATGTAAAATATTTTGTGGAACCAGAAGTCTTCTATCTTTAAATTCAGGTTTTGAGTTCTGGGCAATACACAACAAGTGTCAGCCTCCTGGACAGAATTGTTCTCTTTAGGTGTCTGAAGACAACTCTCACGTCTGCTCTGGCCTTTGCCTCTTTATGCTAAACACCCCTGGTTTCTTTGGCTGCTCTTCCTGTGGCTCGGTTTGTAGACCCAACCCTCCCTCATTGCACTTACTATGTCCCTTTAAGGGCGGGGCCCTGGGCAGAGCACACGATTCTAGAACGGACCCCAGTAGACAGCGTGACCATATCTGCCTGTAATGCAGACCTCAGAGTAGACTCAACATGCTTATTTAGCACTGGTTTTCCTTGGCACCATTGCCCACGTCCACACGGATCAGTCAGGCCAATTTACAGAGGCATCAAGTTTGACAATGAGACTCCAAGCATCACTGTGAGTAGAGAGAAACAGAGCTGGCACATCATAATGGCATGCATAATCTCATAGCCTCCATAATTTAATAGAGAAATAACATTCCTCATTCTCATCACCAGAAAACAATCACCATATGAATGCACTTTAGGTATTAATACCCATTCCTTGATGCATAAACAATCTCATTTAAAAATTCTCGCTTCTAAAGATGCTTATCTTCTACCAGGGGTGAGGCACGGGGGTGGGGGAGAGGCAAGGTAAGTGTGATACATCATGTACAGCTGAATTCCCAGCCAAATTCACAGTTATAAGAATAATAATAAAAAAAAAAAGTTAATGAGTATCATCAGAGTCAGTGCCCCAAATAGTGAGATACAGAATCCCATTCACTCTATCACAGCCATGACTGGCATTTAATTATTCTCTATTTTTGGTGCTTATAATTCCATTCTTATCATTCATTGTAAATCCTTTGGAACCCCTAGAAAAAAGCGAGATCGAGTGACAAAACAGAGATAATGGAATCAGAGGCAGTAGAAAAAAATTATATCTTGTAGGTAAAGCGATGATTCAGGAGAGCAAGTTATTTCATAAGGTTGCAGAAGCGGAGGGAGGGGAATCAGAATGAACGTCGCAGGCTTTCACGGGAGTTGAGAAGGAATCTGTGGGTGGGGGACACACAAGAGGTGGGAGAGTGGTCTGTTGTGGAAAGAACATTCAACTAAGCATTAACCCAGTTGTGCATCTGTAGAGTCCAGCTGTGTGACCTTAGGCATCTCACTTAACCTCTCTGGGTTTTTCACTTTCCCACCTATAAAATGCCATCACATTCTTCTCAACGTTATTGTAAAATATAAAAAGATGCACAATTGCTATACAAATGTAAGGACCAAAATTATTTCCTGGCATTAGAGGTGAAGCCGAAAGGCTGTGGGTAAGGCCGAAAGATACAGTATTTTGATCAATTTAACCCAAAAGGCATGGGGCAGTGGAGCCCCTGACCCTCTCCTAGTGCTACCTGGGGGACCCGCACGCCCTGGCGTGACCCCACTCTCCCTGACTTGCCAGTTTCACTGAGTAGTAAAGGGCAATGGCCTGGCTCAGCCAGTGTAGCCTGCAGAGAAAAGTTGGAAGAGAAAATCATTCCCACACACAGCTGTGGGAGCCACTGAGCCCACGGGAGGTGCCAAGTTGAAAGCCCTCTGGTGTGGAGGTGCCAAGGCTGTGAAACCCAAGAAAAGAATGTGAATGGGTTGCCAACCAAGAAGGAGGGGTCCAGGCAAATCATGGGGAGTTGAAGTATGAATGAAACCCGGGGATCAGGTGTCCCAGAGTCAGGAGCGGGGAGTGAGGGGCACAGTGGGCCTGTGGGAGGCCAGTCTGGCTTTGCAAGCGGCCAGTTTCAATGTTCCAGTCGAAGGGATCCATGACTAGGCAGCTCCCCTTGCGCTAAAAAATGCAAAGCCAGTTGCATCAGACACCTGGTAGGAGAGTTTACCTTTCTTCCTCCTTACCAGACTTCCTCCCGCCCCTTTTTCTCTGCATCTTTGCTCAGGGAGACAGGGTACATCCCTCTGATCACTGGTTTCATGTTTGGTAACAGATGAAGTTGACGTGGTCTTATTTTTCCTGAAAGATACCCTGCCCCTCTGTTCGTGCGGCAGCCATGAGAAGGCTCCTCTCAGATCTGTGACGTCAAGAAGCATAATTAACCGATGGTCCCGCTGCTGTGCTCTGAGATCCCTCACTATGTTCATGCTGAGACCACTCTTCCCACAGCTTTCCCCCCGCCAATAACTCAGCACGGCAGGGACGCTGAGGCAGGCCCCTCCCTGGGTGACCTGGGGCCCCTCTGATGGGAGACTGTGGCTTGCCACTCCCTGAAAGCCTTGTCAAACTTTCCCTAGACCCACACTGCAGTCTGCAATACTTTCACTCACCCTCCTTCCTTCCCTCTCTCCTTCACTCGAGGTCAGGTCAGCACCGCAGTATGACAACTCTTCCAGCCTCCTCCCCCCCCCCCCACCCATTTCCTCTCACAGCCATTGCTGCTAACACATTTCTTGCATGTCTCATCCCATCTTGATGTCTGCTTAACAGAGGAACCAAATTTTCACATGTCACCCAAAAGAAAGTTTTGAGGAATAGATTGGGGTCCTACTCACAGCCCCAGAAACCTGTCTTCACACGCACTCTGGCTCAGGGCCAGACCCCAACAGCATACATCTCTTCTTTTCTGGGATAACATTCTAAGGTCCCTTGTATCAGAAAGGTCTCCAAGCTAGAGGATTATCAAGTTCAACAGCAGGGAACAGTGAAGGTCATTTCCGTTGAAGGAGTTCACTTAGACGATTGAAGGTTGATATTTTCCTTTTCCTCCTCCTCTTCTTCTTTCTTTTCTGGGCATTTCAGCCCTAAAGCTTTCAGGTGGGGGCAGCAAAAGGTAGGCGGCTACGCCAGGGGTGGGGGAGGGGAGAACTGTGGTGGCTCAGAGTGGGAACCAGAGTCTGGCAGGATGAGGGCCTCCATGGGGAGGAGTCCACACTCCCTGAGTGGGAGTCACAGCCCAAGAGGGCCAAGGAGGGCCCCACAAGGATGGCTGGCCTGAGTGAGGTCGGGAGGAATCTCCCCAGGGGGAGATGGCGGAGGGGAGCAACCCCATGTGTGTAGCTGGGCACGAGGTTCAAAGGCTGATCGGGTTTGGAGGGCATCTGTGTGAGGGAGGGGTGGCAGTTGAGGTGGGACACTGGTTCTGTACAAGAGGCTTGAACAAGTAAGTAATTATGTTTAAGATAATGGCATCTAAGTTCCTGATCGTCAGAAAGGAGAGTTTAAAATGTGGAACAGGAAGAAATCAGATTGACCCTTGCGGTGTCGAATTAGAATGGGAAGTACCACCATGAACTCTTCATTTTCTTTTCTTTTTTTTTTTTTTTTTAACATTTTTTATTGATTTATAATCATTTTACAATGTTGTGTCAAATTCCAGTGTTCAGCACAGCTTTTCAGTCATACATGGACATATACACACTCACTGTCACATTTTTTTTCTCTTCATTTTCAATATGTATAGACAGACATAGAAATAAATATAATGTAAATGTGTGCTAGTGTGTGTGTGTTTGTGTGTGTGTATGAACATCCTTCAGCATTGAAAGAAACCAGGACTCCTTGGAGAAGTGGCTGAATCCAAGCCACTTGGATTGGTGGAGGAAGTACAAAATGATACAGGAACATCTCAGGGGTCAGACGGCAAGGAAGCTCAGGAAAGCAGACAGGTTGAAAGTACACAGAAGCCAGTCTGAGAGGGCCCCCATGGACAAAATCAGGGCAATCTGAGCACCAAAATAAGTCATGACTGTAGTGGAATATAACTTAGTAAAACATACTAAGGAATTCAATGAATGAGTACATGGGAGGTCTGATGAGGAACAAGGTATTTACACAATTTCTAAACTCCTCCTGACAAAACGCTAATTAACTATCAAGAGAAGAGGAGTCACTTTAAAGTGATGGTACAAGCAGCCACCACCATAATCGAGTGGGCAAAGTGAACAGCAGCAGCGATGCGACCAGTAAAAATCATGTGTCACCCACTAGGATGAAATGACAAGACCCCAGCTTCACTTGTGAGATATTCCTGCCAAAGATGTATCATCTGAATCTGATCACAAGGAAACATCAGAGAAACGCAAATTGAGGAACATCCTATGAAATAACTGGTCTGTGATCCTCAGTCAAAAAATAACTGAAGGTCCCTTCCAAATAGGAGACTAAAGAGACATGACACTAAAAGTAACCAGGGGTTCCAGACTGAATCCGTTTGCTACAGAGAACATTGTTGGAGCAATTGGTAAGAGTTAGAAAGGTCTGAGGATTAGCTAGCAATAATGTATCAACATTAGCTCTTTGGATTTAAAGGTTGTATTGTGGTTACAGGAAAATGTGCCTGCTTGTAGGAAATGAAGGCTAAGGTATTCAGAGGCTATGGGGTATTGGGTCAGTATCTTAATTCTCAAATGGTTTAAGAAAAAAAGTTCTTTGTATAAAACTGTACTTGCAACTTTTCTGTAATTGCATGATGATTTCAATGTGTGAAAATATTTTTTAAATGCAAGTTGGTATATGATAGGTGGGAGTGAAAACTGACACAACCTTTTGGGAAGACAATTGGATCTTAAGCATCTAAATTTTAAATGCACATTCCCAGACATAGAAAACAAACTTATGGTTACCACGGGGGAAATGGAGTGGGAAGGGATAATTTGGGAGTTCAAGATTTGCCGATACTAGCTACTATATATGAAATAGATAAACCACAAGTTTCTTCTGTATAGCACAGGGAACTATATTCAATACCTTGTAGTAACCTGTAATGAAAAAGCATGTGAAAATGAAAATCTGTGTGTATGTGTATGACTGAAACATTATGCTGTACATCAGAAATTGATACAAATTGTAAACTGACTACACTGCAATAAAAAATAAAATAAAGTGCGTGTTCCCTTGGCTCATCAATTCTACAAAAAAAAACCCCTCACATTTGAGAATAAAGACACACAGATAAGGACATTCTTTGCAGTGCAATTTGTAGCAGTAAAGAGATCAGAAACAATCAAAATATCCACTAATGGAGGAATAGCTAAATAAATTATGGTGCATCCAAACAATAAAGTACTTTGTAAGCTTGGAAAATAAGGATTTGCATGAGCCAAACTCCAGGTAAATTAAGTGAAGTGTGTATGTGTGTGTCTGTGTGTGTGTGTGTGTGTAGACATAAACTATCTCTGGAAGGATATCCCAGAAATTATTGAGAATGATTATCAAGAGACAAAGGATTATATACCTTGTGTATTATTTGCATTTTTTAACCATATTAATTTGTACCATATTCATTTTTATCTTTTTTTTAATGGTAGTTAGGTTTTAACAAAGGATATAGGAGAATTTGTCTACAAACTCCATAAAAAAAAAAAAAAAGATCTGCAATTAAGTGTTTGTCCTGATGTGCTCAAACTCTCCATCCCCTGCCCCCTATACTCTTGTATATCATTACAGCATGATTACCACCAAAACCCCATCCCACACCCATGACAGACATTGCTAATTGATCCCAGCACTCATCACCACTGAGCCCAGATGCAGAGAATCCTTAGCACACACAGCTTAGCAGCTGATATGTATCTGTCAGTTTGGTTGGGAAGGAGAAAGCCTTTACATCCCTTTCTTCCAGGGAACATTTCACAGAAAGCGAGCCTCCAGAGGATGTGGTCTCTTCAAGGAGCTCTAACCTTCTGTAAGCTGAGCATCAAAGCACTCGGGCTGGCCTGCCACTTAGAGTCTAGCCCAGCCCTGCTCACCACTACCACCCTCAACCCATCTGCTCCATCTGGGATGGTGCTAGTCCATGCCAGGAGCCTCTGGAGAACCTGGTGACCATTCAGCTCATGGTTCATAGTATGGATTCAGCAGTACCTTCAACCAACAGAGCTGGATACTTCTCCAACTTTGACATGCCCACAAATCCCTGGGAATCCTGTTGAAATGCAGACTCAGAACCAGGATGCAAGAGGGAGCACAAGATTCTGCACTTCTCACAAGGTGATGCCTTGCTGCTGGTCCTGGGACTCCACTTTGAGTAGCAAAGCCTTACAGCAGTGGCTCTGAAGTGTTGGATGCACTCAGAATCACCTGGCAGCTTCACTGAGACACAAAGTGCCAGACCACCCCCAGAGCTCCTCACGCAGCAGGTCTGGGGTGGGACCTGAGAATCCGCATTCTTAACAAGTTCCCAGGAAAGGCTGCTGCTGCTGGTCCTGGATGGAAGAGCTCTTTTCTCCAGCATCTTGGGGAGAGGTTCTCCAACAGCAAGCACTCTCCCTCTGCCCTCCAGGAAGCCCACAGAGCCAGAGAAGAAGAGAATGTGGTGGCATTAGGCACATCTGACTTGAAACCCTCAGCCGTCACATTCATGAAATGTGAAGTCAGGAAAACTGCATAACTATTCTCAGCCTCAGTGCCACTGTCTGGGAAATGGGTCTAGTACTGCCTCACCTCACACAGTTGTCATCAGGACTCAGGGAACACATGTGAGTCAAGGGCTTAGCACAGTGCTTGGTACACTTTACTTCTCTCCCCACTCCTTTTGCCTTGGGGCAGGCATCCTGCCATCCCAAGGGTCTGCAGGGACATACAGTTAAAAAAATCCCCCTTATGAGTGCAGTGCCCTTAGGCAGGTCTCAGATTTAGAGCTTATTCACGTTGGACATTCCCAAGTGCCCTAGGTGCTAACAAGGCAACAGCAGCCGAAGTCTTCGCCAAAGGGTCTTCCCACAGCTGCATCCCAGCGCCGAGTCTGTGAAGTGGTCTCCAGCTTCCTCCTGGCTGCTGTCTGGAATGCCCCTCTGCTTTGACAGGCACTCGTCTGGGGAAAGTGTAACCGCAGGGAACAGGAATCCAAACCAATGTTTCCTTGGCTTTTCACAAAGGCTTCCTGCCCACACCCCACCATCCCACAAGCCCCAGGTCACCAGATCCACAATCTTTGTTGAAAATGACTAGCTGTGGCCATGAGGTGGCAGGGAAGGGAAGCAAGGAGATACCGTCTGGCATGAGGCAGCTGGGGTTTTCAATAATACTTTCTCTCTGGGTATCTTCCCAAAGCAGCGGAGTCTAGAGATGAGCAGAGCACTCGATGGCACTGAATCCTCTCCCAGACATCTGGCACCCTGGGCGTGGCATCTGTCAGGGTTCACTAGGGACACCCCCTGAAGACCCCTGGAACTCCACGTATCCCTGGAGGAGGAAGAGAAGCTATGCCAGGGCCTGATATTTGGGGGGGCAGGGGTGTAGATAAGGAAACTTTCAGTTAACTGAGTATTAACCCTTTAAGAACCAAAGCTTGATCCCTTAACCCCTCCACCCCAAATTCTCTCTGTTGGCTAGAAAGCTTCTCAGGGGAATCACGCATTTCTATCATCATGACCCAGGCTCATTCGTGGAATATCAGTTAGTGTGTCTCACTGAGCTGCTTGAACAGTCTTCTTAATCTTGGATCCCTCAGCTCTCTGTGCACTTTTTACTTCACACTTTTGTGAAGTCAGTGTTTCCCTCAGACCCCCGATTTGACAGCGTGGCTTCTTAAAACAAATATTGGGTATATCCCTTGCTCGGCTTCTTTGCTAACTCATCTAATCTAACCTGGGAGCCAATTTTATAACTGTCTTGGATTCCTCTGGATGTCACATGAGCCTAACGCCTGCCATCGAGGAAGATGGATATAACTAGATTGTGTAAAAATCTTTTTCCCTGTGATCAACAATTCCTATTTTCAGGTGCCTTTGAATTCTTGTTCCAGTTCTTTAGTGCTTTTCACTTTTTTTTTTGTTTGTTTGTTTCTACCAGCTTTGTGTCACTGTTACTTAGCACCGCTTCATCAGCACCTGACTCTAGCTGTCCCTTTCCTGCCACAGGGTTTTCTGCTGCAGGCTGTAACGCCAAATCACCAGGCGTGTTAGAATTGTGCATAAACTAAGAATTAGTAAGCGCTGAGTGAGGGCTTAGGTGGCTTTCCTAGGAGTAAAGGGCATACAGTTTGTCTCGATGGTCCCAAGCCTGACTCCCTGTATCTGATCAGAGTCGACATAGCTGATGTGACACGGGGCCAAGCATTAGTTAAAGCATTGTCACAATACACTTTATTTATATTCCTCTCATCCCCATATAATGGAGAAGCATAGCCTCATCACTGGTAGGGACACAGATCATCTATTCAAAACCAGCATGTGACAGATGGAGACACAGAGGCTCCAAGTGAGGATAAATGGCTGGCTGAAGATCTCACTATTTAATGGAGATCCTAGAACTTCTTTTACATCTCCTGATTCCCAACTGAATCTCTTTTAGACATTACTAGTGGTTTAAATGCTCATCAATTCATTCATTACACATTTGCAGCAGAAGCCAAATATGTACTGATACAGTGGATTCATGGGAGATCTGTTCAGACTGTGCTGGTCTGTGGGGAATCTCTGAAGCATCTCCAGAGAAGTCTGGAGCTTCTAAGACTGAGGTATCTGAAAACTGATACCCTATATAATTCGCCCTACATAAGCCCACCCACCCAGCCTTAGGTGAACCAATAATTATATCCTCCATGTTTGGGAGATGGCAAGACTGAATCCAAAGAGGTAAAAGGTGGTTGGTCCAAAGTCAAACAGAAGGTTAGGGCCAGCGCAGGGCCTGGAATCTGGGGTCCTGACTCCAAGCCTCCCCTACTTCCCACACATCCTGTGCTCCTCTCTCCAGAGCGACAACAGCTTCTTGGAGAAGAATTTCAACCCTTGAGAAGGGCAAGCCAGTGGCAGTGTTGGAGATGACAGAATCCCTGGAAGAGCTGCTGGAGGAAACCAGAGGGACCTCTCCCTTTATTCACATCCCAGTCATCCCTGAATTCACACTCAGCCCCCAGAGACTTGCTCACCTCTAGACAGCACCTGAGTAAGTGACTCAGCATGCCTAGGGCTTCACAACACTTCTGTCAATGGACATCAAGAAGTTGATCTTCAGTCACACACACACACACACAATGGAATACTACTCAGCCATAAAAAGAATGAAATTTTGCCACTTGCAGCAACATGGATGGACTTGGAGGACATTATGCTAAGTGAAATAAGTCAGACAGAGAAAGACAAATACTGTATGATATCACTTATATGTGGACTCTAAAAAATACAACACTCTAGTGAATATAACAGAAAAGAAACAGACTCACAGATATAGAGAACAAACCAGTGGTTACTGGTGTGGACGAGAAAGTGGGGAGGGGCAATATTAGGGTAGGGGATTAAGAGGTACGAACTATTAGGTATAAAATAAGCTACAAGAATAAAGCCAATATTTTATAACTATAAATGTAGTTTAACCTTTAAAAATTGTGAACCACCATATTATACACCTGTAACTTATATAATATTGTACAGCAACTATACTTCAATAAAAAATACATTTGATAAACATTCCAAATAAAAAGGTTGATCTTCCTCCAATAACAAAGCCCCCAAAATGTGTAGAAGTCAAACAGTCTTCAAGGTTGGGATCCTCAAACCCCAGATTATCACAACAGCCTCCCACTTTTCTCTCTGCCTCCTTTCTCTCTTCTCCAATCTGTCCTCCACACTGTCACAAAAAATAAGCTTTCTAAATCGCATGCTGAATAATCTCCAATAACTCTGTTGCTTACAGAAAAAAAAACCCACCCAAACTCAGGTATCAGAAAACATACACACCCTTAAACTACAGGTCTTTCCAAGTTCATCTCCCTATAATACTCCTCTTAGTGTGGCTTATTCCAAACTCAGCTTCTTGAAATCACCCACATGTGCTCCATTCTTTGCTGGCTGGGGCCTCTCAATAGCCATTTTCTCTGCTGCAACCTCCTTTCCGTTTAGAGCCAGAGACCCAAACCCTACTGATGCTCCAGGATCCAGTGCCCACAGAAGCAATCGCTGCCTCCTCCAAATCCTTTCATAATTCATCTGTACCTCTCTCAAGGCATTTATCACACTCTATTTTGTATCACTATTATTTATAGATATGTCAGATCTCAACTTCCAGGCCATTTTTTTTTAAAAACAAGGACCATCTCCTGGTTTATTTTCACACCCTTTGTGGGACTTAGTGATACCCTGATTACAACAGATTTACTGTGGCAGAATAAGAACTGCACAGACGTTTTCAGTCTTGGAGGATTGGATTCAAATCCTACCTCTGCTACCCACCCCACAAGTTACATGAGCTTTGCCAGGGTGTTTAACTGCCCTGAGCCTCAGTTTCCTCATCTGAAGGAAGGAAACGGTATCTCCTTGGCAGGGCTGTTAGGAGAGTTAGTGATAAGGTGAGTAAGATGTCCACTATAGTTTCTGACATAAATAATTAGATAAATAAGTGGGCACTTTAATGACTATTTTTGGAGGAAAAAAAAGAACAATTGAGGGGAGCAGTAAATGTGTGAGAGGAAGACCCAACTGAATTGGAATTGACAAGTGATCAATTTCAGGAAGCCTGAATAGCTCTCCTTCCCTCCCCCCTTTAGACCCAAACAGAGAGCATCCCCGTATAGGAAGTGTTTGCTTCACTGCCACTCCTTTCCACAGCTGATCCTGCGTCTCTTCCAGTTTGGGGAAGTGCCTTCTAGTTCCCCCAGGATCCTTTCCCTAAACCTCAGGTTGCGAGTGTTTAAATATGGCCCCCAGATGGTCCGGAGAAGGAGAGGACAGCCCCATCCTTCCCTCCCCACCCTGCCTGCCTCACCCACCAGGCCAATGAGAAACAGGTGATTGCAGAGGGTCCTGGGGGAGGCTTTGATCTGCCGGCTGCACAGAAGCCAGCTGAGCCAAGAAGGAGCAGTGTCAGATTTATTGCGGCCCTGAGAAGTACAGATATTAGGTTGGCTGTAGCTCACTGACCTCTTCAGGCTTTCCATTTGGGTCTCAGATTTATTACCTCCTTGGCTTTTTTAATTCCCAGGGATCTGTGCCTTTAACATTTCTGCTCCAGCCCCTACCCCCCTGCCCCAATTCACAAGGACTTCCTGTTTGCCGAGACCACAGATAAAGAAGACACAAACCACAGAACACCAACACTATGTAATTTTTTTGTTCCTGACTCCTTAATTTCTCAGCCATCCTAGGTGTTCTGTCAAGATGCAGTCTGAAAGTCTAGACCGAGAGATATCTATGATAGAAAATGTACATCAGTATTTCAAGTCCTCTGAATTTATTCTAGCCATTTGACAGTTGCTTGGAGATACAATCTCAATTTTTGCAATGGTCCCTTCAGTGAGATATTTATGGCAGATACAACTGTAATTATTTACCTGTAACAAAGTCCAGGTCTGTCTGCTTCAGGTGATTCAGGCAGCAGAGGGACAGGGAGAAAAGATTCATCTTCCTCTTGTCCAAAAGTTGACCTTTTGCCCCAGGGTCCTTTCCCCACTCACTATAAAAATGCTGATGGGCTGAGCATGGGCTGTTTCCCGTGTGTCTTCCGGATACCCATATTAAAATAGATGGACCCAAAAATATACATATACATGCAAGAAGGGACGGCAAGGAGAGAGATGTGGGAGCCCCTTGAAGGCAAGCAGGGTTTGTGCTTCTTTTTCTTCTTCTTTTCGGTTCGAACTTACATGGGGGTAAATGCTCCATCAGTATTTAAAGGTATAATGCTTTCCTGGAAATATATGCAAAATAATACATAACAATGAGTGTGGGCCCCCAAAATAGTCCCCTGCAGAGATTGCGCGATTATTACCCAAGCTGCTTTCCCGCAGGAGATCTGGGTGTCAGCCTGGTCTGAGGCATCTTCCTAGTTAGGTCATTTCTTATCGCTGGCCTTGCCAGTTACAGTTCACCTTCACCCAAAAATGTTTCTCAAGGTAACGACCCAGTTTAAGGACAGACAGGGTTTCCAAACAGCTTTTGGAAAACCATAATCCATCTTGAAAAGGCAAAGATGTGGCAACTTTGACCACATCCATAAGCCTGTGCTGTGGCTCCCGGGACAATTCCAACGAGCAGACGAAGATTTTTCTGAGCCGTAACGGCCATGTAGGAATAGATGTATTGCCCATCTAAGGGACTTTCCTTTTTTTTTTTTGCAGGACCAGCATCTATTTGAAAGAATATGAAAATTCCTGTATGTTTGTAAATATAACAACAATAAATTTAAGCCAATTCAATTTATATTCTCAACTTGCATACTATCATGCAGGTTGTTGGTGTTTGTGCTCTGGACAGAGGCTCCAAGAACGAAAGGCATTTGTGTGACGTTCCATGCTCCACGTGGTGGGGAGATTTTTGTCTTTTGGCTTCTCTCCTGGCATTTGCATGGTTCTGAATCTTCTCGCCATCATGCTGAAATGATCAAGCTGCTGCAGACTTTAAACTTGCAGATAAAGCACTCCAGCTTGCTTGTCTCAGTGTGATGGCGAGGAAATTCTGGTCTAATTTTTTTTTTCATTTGAAAATACTACATGCACCGAGTAAAACATGTGAAAAGACATCAAAGTAGAAAGCCAACAAGGACCACCTAGGGTCCAGTGATTGATTTCTTCAAGGATTGTTTTTTCCTAAGCCTATGGTTTACTTATTTGCAATCAGGTTGAACAGGCCAACTTTTATTTGACATTGTAAGACACATACCTTCAGATCTTATGGAGAGCTCTTCCCACATATCCCTTTTAACAGCTGCGCTGTGTCTCCTTATGTGTCTGTGTGCAGCATTGCTTTATTCATGTCAATTATTGATGCTGTTGCTTCTCCAAAGTGTTTTTATCTCTTCCTCAGGATTCCTAATACAGGAGCATCCCGGAGGAGGGAGGATAGGAAGTGCTTGGTGTCCACGTCCAGGTGGACAGCCACTGCCTTCCTTGTCTGCTCTAGATAAAGGTGAGGGCCCAGGCACAGGACCCACGGTGACAGCTGTTCCTCAGGGACACGGGGGCTCCTGGTCCAGGCCTCTGCACTGTTGGGTCAGAGTGCCCCCCTCAACCATCCGGCGACAAAGGCTTCCCCCGCACCCCACCTGGGGAGACAGCTGGGCAGATTCTTTCAGCCATGGGCTCTCAGATTCCTGCTCAGTCCTATCTCAAAACAGGATCTGGGTGGTCTGCCCCTGGTGCCACGGTGGGTTTATCCCAGCCCACTGGCCCCTGCATCGAGGCCCCAGGGATTGCACTTGTCTTGCTAGAGGAAATCACAGCAGATCTCTGCGGCTTATAATGGGGCTGGGCTGTGAGCTAGCGCTCCAGAGGACCCTGCCCCTCTCTGAGGGTGACACCTACCTACAAGCCATGATTTCCCAGCACACCCATGAGATTTTTGTCACTTGAAGCTCACTGCCCCGAAATTGTCCTAATGATGTGTTTGTGTTGACTAATAATGTTTGTATGTGCAGGAACACGGTTATGCCTAAGGAAATGGTGTTCATATTTATTACTATGATGGAGAAATTACACAATGCCAGACACTGTGTGGACAAGAGAGACCAGCTTTCCCAAGATCACACAGCCACAGAGTCACAGGCTGGGTTTAAATCCCTATGGGCTGACTTCAAAACCAAGGTCTTTTCCATTCACCACTCTGTCCATGCCAGAAATCTCTGGAATTATCTAGTCTTCTCTTCAGACGAAGAGACCAAGACGTTAAGGTAAGTGGAGTGCACTGTGCTCCCACAGCTTATTGGTGACAGGGTCGAGTCTCCAAAATCTGTCCAAAGCTGATCACTTGGTAGCAGTTGATAACAGAACAGAGCCTACAGGTGGTGTGAGTCTGGGATGTTGAGGAAGGAGCAGAGGCCATCTCGGAGCAGTCTTTTGTTCCTCCAGGCATCTGAGGGTTTTCCTTGTGTTCTGAGTGCTCCTGAGTCCCTGCCTCCCAGGCCAGCATACATGCCAAGTGGTTTGTACAGGAACAGCACGTTCCCATGAACTCCGGAAAGCCCAGCCAATTCAGCCCAAACAGGCATTCCAAGCTGGCCTGGGGACCTGTCAGTCAATGATCAATTTGCCCGTCACCGTCACTGGAGCCTCCCAGAGATTAGCCTGCCTGGGACAGGTGGATCTGATTTCCAAGCGATGATCTGCAGTGATTCCTCAAGGCCTTGCTGGAGGGTGGGCCCTGGGAGGGGAGAAGCTACTGTTAGGCCTCAAAGCCCCAACAAATCCTTCCCCCAGCTGGGGAGGGCACCAGACAGTCCGACACCCTGGCTGAACTGATTTGGCACACCCGGGAGCAGCTGACGTGGCTCTCCATTTTCCACGGCACGTCTCGAGAAGCTGTGTGCCTGAGCCTTCCTGGGTGGCAGGATAGGCACTCGGAGCCGATAGATTTGCTATCCTTCTGAAGTGCTCAGGAAGAAAATAATAATTGCATAATAATTGAATGGCGACAACTTGCATTTATAGTCCTTCCCCCTCCCCCCGGCAAAGAGATTTTGTATTCATTATCTTCTATGGACACTCTGTTGACAAAACCACTGCAAGTGTATTTGAGAAGGGATTTGGCTGAAATGACCACAAAAACCTGGAGGAGAAATGAAATGCCTTTGGGTCATGCCATCAACTGGCCAAGTGGACAGAGTCTGCCTTACCCAGCTGCTGATCCAGACCTCTTCCTGCTCTAACCATGTTCTGCTTAAGAAAGCTTTGTCATTTCAAATGATCCCTGTTATCTATATGACTATGTAAACACCCTGATTGAAGCCTTTCAGCGGAAGTTGACTGAGTCCAAAATCCTTACCAGGGCAAACAAGTATTTTATGACCTGACCCTCACCTCCAATTCCCTGAACGTACCAGAGAACTTAGTGCTTCTGTTCTCTGGCATAAGAACAGCATAAGCTGTTCTTTTTCTGTCATACCCTTTCTTCCTCTGTCTACCTGGAGAACTCCTATTCATCCTTCAAAACCTTACACAGGCATCCGCTCCTCTCTGCACATCCTTAAATCATGCTTCCTCTGGATCACTTCAGAATTTTGCACATTTGGGAGTTCAAAGTCAGCATGCATAGAGGTCCCTCTTCCCTTCAGAGGCTGTAAGATTATTCTTATGGTAGCATTTGGAACTCAGAAAGCATGGGTCAGTGCTTGACACATTACACATACTGAATAACAGCTTGCATCCTTGGCCTATAAAGAGGATTCCACTGGCACGTGTTTCTAAGGAGTTTAGGCCAAGGACTGGGGAAGGGAAAGACTCAATCCTACATCTCTAGTCAGGGCCCCAGAAACTTAACATGACATCTTAGCAAGGTTGACCAGATAGGACAGAGGCTGACTTCCGGCAACTTCGAGTGCTTCTCTGACACTTGCTCCTGAGCTCTGAGATAAATGTCATCCCTCATGGCCATGTGGGTTGGTTCAGGCTAAGTCCTGGTTGCTAAGGCCAGGAGCTGAGCCCATTCTCCAGCAGAGTCTGTCTGAGTCCACACTCCAGGTACACATGTAATATGGCAGTGATAGTAGGCAACCAACCTTCATGGTGTTAACCTCCATGCCCTGCTTCATCCTGACTAAGGTGTCCTGCCCATTTGCTAGATACCTTTAGTCCTGCCCATTTGCTAGATACCTTTAGTCCTGCCCCAGACTTGTTCCATCCATTGATATCTACTCCCGGCTTCTACCCATGATTCCCATTCTTGTCCTTCTTCCATATCCATCTCTCTAGGACACCTAACTGCAGATAATTTGTGATCTTCTTTAAAGGCCCAGCCCCGGGATAGACCTTTCCCAGTAGTAGAGTCCAGGCTAGCCCACCCTCTGCCTTTCCTCCTCCGGGAAGCATGCACTGAGCCTGGTCCAACCTAGCAAAGGGTTGGAACCACATCCTAACTCCCCAAATTGAGGGACTCCTTTGATATGACTTAGGGCCTTGGAGACTGGACCCCATCTCTGCCTTCCTCAAACTCTTCTGGCTACAGTCCACCGAGATCTGGGGATTAGTGAAGTAAAACACCCTATTTGGGGTCTTGGTGTCTCAGATGTTTCCTGCTGCCCAGGGAAGATTTCCAGCCTGGGGGAAGGTCCACCAAGCCTGAGAAATTTGTCTGAATCCATCAAAGTCATATGGGGACATAAAACTCAAAACCCCTCTCCCCAGCAGGAAGGCTCTGCTCTGCCAAGACATCAGCATGCCTTACCATCAGTAACGACTGCTGCTGAGAATGAAAGAACCGAGTAAGATAAAAAAGATTTTAAACTGTTCAGTCATCCAGAATTGCCTGTGGTCGTGATACGGGTATCAGGCAGAGGTGGGAAGAAGACCCACCTCTCTGAAATTCACCTGCCAACCCCACCACCCACACCACCCTAGGTCTAGGGTTACGATCCATCACCCACTCATGCCATGTCTGGGCTGTTCCTTTCTCAGTCTAGCGAAACTGAACCCTTCTGTGTCCTTGGCCACTTTGCAACATGGATCCATTAAATGTTGGAAGGGCATACGAGAAACAAACGGAGGAAAATAATTATTTATATTTACCATTGTATTACTTTTGAGCTCCTGGGGATGTGGTGAGATTAACTTGAGTCATTTTGAATGGCTCAAAGCACTGTTGTTGAAAAGCATCTCATCCTTTGAGAAAATATTGGCACCCAGGGTGTGCATGTTAAACAAGCGAGATGATCACCCCTGGAGAACGCGTGAGCCATCCCGAAGATTTTTTTTTCTCTTAATTTTTTTGGGGGGTGGGTAATTAGGTTTATTTATTTATTTATCTTTGGAGGATGTACTGCGGACTGAACCCAGGACCTCATGCATGCTAAGTATGAGTTCTACCACTTGAGCTGTATCCTCCCCCTCCCCAAAGATGTTATTGACCCTTCCTTGTGGACTCTTCAGGGCAGGGTGCTGGGAATCAGGGCAAAGGATGTGGGGAAGTGAACGAGGAGAAGTGGGGGATGAAAGTCCATCTGAGGAACCCACAGTCTATTTGGGGAGACAAACAGGAATGGACAAAAACCCCAACAATTGCAAGGTATAAACAGGCATTTTGGAGTTCAGCTGTCAGTTCCCCCAATAAGCCTGGTGATATGGGGGTTTCTGGTAAGACTGAGCCCTAAAGTTTCAATAAGATCCTGCTGGGTAGGGAGGAAAGAGAGGGTCCCAGTACAAGCTATGGGATCAAGCCAACAGACAGGTGAGGGCAGCCAGAGAAGGCAAGAGAACACTCAGTGTGATTTCAGGCCCAGTTATTCTGCCCTCCCCAGCTGGCCCCGCCAAGGCACTTGTCACAAGCACTATTCTTCTGTGGCTCGGCTGACCCCTGAGCTTTGTTTCATCTATTTGTTTATATTTTCAATTGAGTTAGTCAACGAATAGATGAAGGAACAGAGTCCTGAAGGGTGAGTAGGAATTGGGTGGAAATAGGAGAAAAGCTACGCCTGCAGAGGGGCACTCAGGGCGAAGGCCCAGAGGCTGAGAACACCAGGCCTGTCTAGGAGACCACGTGGTTGGTGTGGCAGAAATGGTGCAGGTGGGAGCTAAAAGGGTCCGGCGGTGGGGGTGGGGGGTACTGGGCAGGGTCCCATCATAGAAGGCCTTATGGGCTTTGTTATATATTTCAGCCGGTTCCAGGAAATAGAGAAATAATTGCTTTTTTTCCCTTTAGTTGATAATGCCTTTCCCAATCTCAGCAAGGAGGTGGGATTTCCAAGTTGGTTTTGAAGTTGTTTGTGGAGCGGGGTACAGACAGAGATCCCCTCTCTGAGCATGAGTCTCAAGCAGCCCCAAAGCTTTGGTATGGGTGTCTGTATCTGCCTGTGCATGGTTTTCTGGATGTAGAGCTGATGTGCTCACGCAGGCAAACTGCCAATCTTAGAACTGGGCTTCCTTCTCCTCTCTCCCAGTGTGAGTCAGACTGGAGTTTGGTGGCCTGGGTCTGCAGCCCCTGGCTCCCTCCTTTTGGTCCTTCTCTGTAAGAGGCAAGAGGACAATGCCTCTGGGCCCAGAAAGTCCCTTTAAACAGGATGGCTCTTGGCTGAGCTCAGCCCCGAAGTTCTCTCTGCAATTCCCCAGGCAGGGGGTGATGCCTGCTTGGGCTCCAGCTCAGGCCCTTGGATTTACTGTCGAGCCGGGCACTGATTTACAATCTGCAAGTTGACAGATGCTTAAGCTGCTGGCAGCTGGATGAGTGAGAAGTGACTCTCTGATAAGAGAACCCCTCTCTGATATTTACAACTGGGCTCTGAGGGTCCAGACAGCCTTCCGAGGCCTCAGCCAGGTCTGGAGGGGAGGAGCCAAGAGTGGCTGGGTGGCCCAGGGAGCAAGGACATCCGCACAAGGGAGGAAGGCACTTCAGGCTGGGATTCTGGAGCCCCGGGTTTTCCTCCTCCTGGCTCCCAACGAATAAGCCGCGTGACTCAGGGCCAAGCGTTTCCTCTCTCCATCCACTTCTTGCCATAAAGCAAAGACACTAATTTTAACCTTGCTCTCAGCTTCCACTATCATAAGGATCAAATGAGATGACATCTGTGAAAGGACAAGACTTGGAAGCATCGTGAAAATACACTGGGGATTAAAGCCCATGAAAGGACTGGACAGGGGACCTCCAATGTACTCTTTTGACAACAGCCCACGTGGCACTGGGGGTGCTTATGAGGATTTCAGGAATTTCATATTTTAATGATTAGATATTTATTCTAATGTATAGAAAGATATACACAAAATAAAACCTGTGATTTTGTACCCCTTATTATTTAGATCAGGCTAAAGTACAAAGGTAAATGAGAACGTTGAAAATGCTGATGTGACAAATGTTAGGATGGTGCTCACGAACGCCTAGGGTTTAGAAAACATGGGCCGGCACAGAGCTAGCTGTAACCTCACCATTTCATTCAATCCTCTGCCTGATGATGGAGGCATTGCTGCCAGACACCGCCCACCGTCGGAGGTTCTGTGATGTCAGGAGGAAGCTGGCTTGGAGGAGTCAGTACCTCAGCCAGTTTCAGCAGCTGGTGTGCTGGGGTCCCACCCAAACTCTACAGTGTGTGCTCTCTCCGCTCCCCCGATGCCCATTTTCATCCTTGCAGGCCTTTGTCCAAGGGGACAGCTCATGAAGGGCTCCTGTAGGTGTGCTCTTCGGTGATGCTCACCACCACCCTGGCAGGTGGCTGGGGGGTGCTGTTGTTACCATGACTTTACAGGTATGGGAGATGCCAGAAAAGGAAGAAGGGAGGGAGGAAAACAAGTCCCACAGGCAGCGAACCTAGACCTCCAAGGCCAATCGGAGGACTCAAAGGTCATTCCCAACTCCTCCATTTCTGGTCCTTTGGAGCTCTACCCTGTTGCTGGTTTCCCTCCTGGGAGAGAGTGGAGGATATTGAAACTAAGAGCCGAAGTGACACTTTTTAAGTCTTTCATTCTGGAAATGCAAATAAAACCTTTTGAAACAGAGTCAAGGTCTAGGGGAATGAGTGAAGGTGGGAGATAGTCTTCAACATGAGATTGCACAAGAGGAACGCCTCCCCATTTTGGTAGAACCCCAAGTGGAAAGCAGCAAGTTGCCATGAAAGGCAAGGTGTCAGCACAGAGAGCTGAGGACCAGGAGGGTGCAGCACCGGATCCAATGCTGCCTCAGTGGACAGCTCCTTGCAAGACCCAGCCGTTATGTGCCTCCTGAGTCTCGTCATTTACATCTTTAGAATGGGTTTAGTAATCTCACCCAAAGGAGGTAAGAAATGCGATCCTTTGATTAAAAGTATCCTCGTCCCTGGTTGTATTTTTCTGTATAGTTCTCATCAATATCTGACAAAGTATAGTTTGCAACATCTCTTTCCAAAATGGAAGCAGCCTGAGAGGAGGAACTGTCACAGCCTCAGCCCGCAGGTCAGTGGCCTTCGTGATAGAGACCCTACAAACACGTGTTGAATGTAGGAAGAGATGACGCATAAACGAACACTTGCAACGCAAGCTTCATCAGGGAGGGGCTGTGTCTCATGGGCATTTAGCATCTAGCTAAGAGCCTCAATATAATAAACTCTCAACAAACGTTCAGAAAGCAGACGAACGCCAGGATGGGAAAGCATTTTGTAGACAGCAAATGGACCCCAGACCCTAAAATGTAAGGTATACAAATTTAAGAGCGATGTCCCACCCAAGAGCATTCTGAAAAGAGAAACTCAAGTGGCAGCTACACATCTCAACCCACTTTGTTGCAACTTCTGACTTCAGTCCACTCAACTGATTATCTTGAAAATAACCAACATGTACTCTCTTAGAAACATTCAGTCAGTTGATGGCTTTCAAATCGATGTGCTTGTGGAGACACAGACAGACTCCGAGCCAAAGGTGAAATTACAAAGGTGCGCCCAGGGCCCAAGGCCTGCCAAGAGAAGGCCCATTAAGCCTTGAGAATCCTCTCCATGCTAATAATCTAAGACTCTGTTAGTGACTTAAGGCAGAGAATTTTTTTAAATACTAGAATGCTTACGATTTTTATCTTGACATTGTCCCTGTAATCACTGGTCCTGATTAAAGACTTCTGCCCTAAAAGATGGATGGGCTCAAACACTTAAATATATGGTAATCCTTCACCTCTCGAATGCTGTTTCTCCCAAGACATTCTTCCATGCACTTCAATTTAGAGACCCACAATTGTCTTTCTTCAACTATTAGAAACACACTATAGTTGGGTTGGAGGAGGATGGTAAAAGATAATAATAATTCTAACAACCTCCGTTTTTTCTCACTAAGGATGTTCACTAAGCAGTTGAGGCCTGTTACAATTTTTTTTTTTTTGCAATCAAAAGTCAAATATTTGAAAAGATGCCAAAACATGTTAGTGCTTGTTTCTCCATAAATACACAGAGCAAGATAGTCATCAAAAAGGGAATGCTAGGGTTCCATCCCCTTTGCCCCTCTCACATCTGGCTAGGGCCACATGTTCTGGGATTCCCAGGGAACTCCTGTGCCATCTGTATCCCCAAGTGCCCATTCACATCCTGACCCAACTGTCCCCTCACTCAGCGACAGTCCTCAATGGTCTAAGAGACTTTCAAATCCCTTTGGGACAGTTCTCATCTCAGGCTTGCATGTAAAAGCCCAATAACTGGGGCTGTGCATATCCAGAGAGTACCAGGAGTTCTCTGTGATGGATGGGCAGGGGTTGGAATGTTTTTCTAGTAGCAGATCTTGAACTTCAACAACTGTCACCTTATCAGCAACATCTGAAAAAGCAGCAGTCAACAGTGAATATCTTTGTGTAAATCTAGATGTTCTCTCAGGTTTGCCTAAAGCAAGACACACACTTCTGACTTCAGGAAGCTTCCTGTTCGAGGCCCCTCACAGTCCAACCTCACACTACATTTTTCAGACTCATGGCTGGCATTTCTCCAAGTAGAACCCACCTGCCACCCCTGCCCGGTCACTTATCCCAAATGCCTAGCCAGTGCCCTGCTTTGGTGCCCTTGTTCCTGCTGCCGCAGCTCCTTGGAATGTCCTGCCTCCTTATCTCTATGTGTCAAGACCCTACTTGCTCACTGAAACTCTACGCCAGCAGGTGCACTTAGCATGTGGGACTTGTGTGAGAAGCACCTGGCCATGTGTCCATCAGTTCTCCCAGACTGTGAGTTACCAGAGGCCAAGGCTGTTATTTTGGTCCTGATATCTCAACATCTGGCATAGAGCCTACACAGCAGGGTTAAGGTTTGCTGACTGACTCTGAGTCCTACTGTTGGTCCTAAGTCTGCCTGTGAGAGTCTTAGAGAAGAGGCATCTATTTTCTATTTCAGGATCTTCCTTTCCAAGCAAAACTTTCCTGGTTCCTCCCAAGTCTCCTGCCACATCATTTCCCATCGGGTAGGGGATATAGACAGGCCTGGATTCATATCCCACCTTCCCAGTCACTTAGTCAATGCAGTTTTGTCTTTCATTGAAGTATAGTCAGTTATAATGTGTCAATTTCTGGTGTACAGCACAATGTCCCGGTCATGCATATACATACGTATATTCATCTTCATATTCTTTTCCATTAAAGGTTATTATAAGATACTGAATATAGTTCCCTGTGCTTACAGAATAAATTTGTTTTTAAATCTATTTTTATATATAGTAGCTAACATTTGCAAATCTCAAACTCACGAATTTATCCCTTCCCACCCTTTTCCCCTGGTAACCATAAGATTGTTTACTATGTCTGTGAGTCTCTTTCTGTTTTGTAGATGAGTTCATTAATGTTTTCTTTTTTTTTTTTTTAAGATTCCACATATAAGTGATATCATATGGTATTTTTCTTTCTCTTTCTGGCTTACTTCACTTAAAGTGATGATCTCTAGGTCCAGCCATGTTGCTACAAATGGCATTATTTTATTCTTTTTATGGCTGAGAAGTATTCCATTGTATAAATATACCACAGCTTCTTTATCCAGTCATCTGTCGATGGACATTTAAGTTGCTTCCACATCTTGGCTATTGTATATAGTGCTGCTATGAACGTTGGGGTGCATGCATGTTTTCAAATTAGAATTCCCTCCAGATAACATGCCCGGGAGTGGGACTGCTGGATCATATGGTAGTTAAGTCTATTTTCGGTTTTTTGAGGAATCTCCATACTGTTTTCCACAGTGGCTACATCAAACTGCATTCCCACCAGCAGTGTAGGAGGGTTCCCTTTTCTCCACACCCTCTCCAGAATTTATCATTTGTGGACTTTTGAATGATGGCCATTCTGACTGGTATGAGGTGATACCTCATTGTAGTTAAATATGCATTTCAAATCAAATCATTGCTGATAATTAGCAATATTGAGTGTTTTTATGTGCCTATTGGCCATTTGTATGTCTTCATTGGAGAATTGCTTGTTTAGATCTGCCCATTTTTGGATTGGATTTTGGTTTTTTGTTGTTAAGTTGTGTGAGCTGTTTATATATTCTCAAAATTAAGTCTTTGTCAGTTGCATTATTTGCAAATATTTTCTCCAATTCTGTAGGTTGTCATTCTGTTTTATTTATGGTTTCCTTAGCTCTACCAAAGCATATAAGTTTAATTAGGTCACATTTGTTTATTTTTGCTTTTCTTTTTATTGCCTGGGTAAACTGCCTTAGGAGAACATTGCTGAGATTCATGTCAGAGAATGTTTTGCCTATGTTTATTGTATTTTGTCTTATATTTAAGTCTTTAAGCCATTTTGAGTTAATTTTTGTGTATGGTATGAGGGAGTGTTCTAATTTCAGTGATTTACAATGGAGTCAATGCAGTTTTAACAAGACTTCAGCAGGTCTGTACTGGAGCTTCCTTAACTATGAAATGACTCCAACACACCAGAAGGACACCTAGAAGACCATGGAGAGGAGCAGAGATAAGGCACCCAGTAGAGGGCTGAGAGGCTCCCAGCACATGAGTCTCTATCCCTTCCCAATTCTGCTCACACTTGGGGACTTGTGGTCAGCCCATGACCTAAGCTCCTGAAGGAGCCTGGCACCCCCAGTGTGGTCGGGGAATTGGTAGGAAATTGTACTTTCATCTCCCTTAGTGGTTGCATTTCACTGTTAGTAAGTCTTATTAGCTTGGGGGGAACTTGAGGTTTTACTCAAATGATGCCCATAAAGAGTAAATAAATAAAGCTCATTATAAGTTAGTACTAGATGATGCCTTTCAAACCAAGGCACTGACAGTTCTAATGAATTGCAAATATGAGGGGGCAACACATATCTTGTAGACATCCCGAACTCACCAAGGCAGAGTGGTAGCAGCCACTCACTCTGGAAAGCCACAGATTTGGGTTCAAATCCAGATTCTGTAAATGATGAAGCTGTGTGGCTGCAATCAAGTTACTTAGCTTCTCTGAGCCTTGACATGCTAGGAGCCCCTGCCTTATCTGATTAATATAAGAATAGATACATGCAAAGCACTTAGGACAGTACTTGACAGATACTTGACAGAGGAGGCACCCAGTAGATGGGAGATACCAAATAAGGCTGTTGTGAGCATTTAATGAGTTAAAGTCTATCAGAGAAGTACTTGAAGGTATGACAAGCCCAGCCATAGCATCTTTCAGTGTTTGAGGTTCCAGTGATGGCACAAGACACAGAGCACCCAAGTCAGACACCTGGACCATTCCTGGCTTGTTTCCTCTCTCCCTGACCCCTTTCTCCCCACCCCCCACCCCAAATCCTGTTGAGTCTACCTCCCCAACATCTGTCTAGATTGCCTTCTTCCCTCAACCACACTGCCACCATCTTGGTTCAAAGCCAGAGGACTCCTCATTGGGAGGATGGGTAGGGCCAGAGAACACCTCACCACCTGTCAGAGGTCAACCCAAGCATCACTTCCTCCTTGTAGCCTCCTGGACCCTGTCAAATGCTCCCACAACTCCTTGTCCTGTCCCCTTCATGGCCTTGATCACAACTTGTGTTTTCTACTTATATTTGTCTTCCCCACTAGAGCAGGAGATTTAAGAGTCAGAGAGTCTGTTCTGCTCATCATAGTCCATCCCCTGTGATGAACAATGTCCATCATATAATAGGTACTAACTAAAGATTGTTGGACGGATGGCTGGATGGGTGGATGGATGGATGAATGGGTACTGTACAAGCCCTCAGTACCCTCTCCACTCTAGAACCAGAGTGATCTTTTTAAAAATAAATCTGATCGTGTCATTCTGTGATTCCCCATCGTGATGAGGATGAATTCCAAATTGCTTAGCCCATCTCACAATGTGTGCTGCCTGCCCAGGATCATCTTTGTCTCTTACTGTCCACTATGTTTTTATAATACGTTTAACACCCCAAACCTCTCATAGCCCCCAAATGACCCTGCTGCTGTCTCTCTCTGCACATGGAGCTCCCTCCCCTGGATCACTCTGTGTTCCTCCCCAGACCAGCCCCACTTTATCTGACTAACTCCTACTGGTCCTTCAAGGTCTCCCAGCATCCCTCCACCAGGAGTCCTCCTGCCCACATAGACTGAGTTAGGGAACCATCCTTTGAGCCTATGTGGTTGCTTCTGTCACAGCCCTTTGTCTGCTCACGGTCCACCTACCCCACAAGCTGGTGAACTTATCGAGGACGGACACCATATACTATTCATATTAGTGCCCTTAATGTCTTCCACCAGGCTTGCCTCAGGAAAAGTTTTCAGTACATTTTTAGGGGTGGGTGAGAAAGTGGATGGGTGGGTGAATGAAACCACCGTTCCCTAGTCACACTTCAGCCAGGATACTTGTGTCAGAGCATGTCTCATTGAGTAGCAATACATAGTTGGAACAGACCGCAGAGCAGCGCTGCTGTGGGCAGAGAAGCAGGACCCTCAGGGCAGCAAATATAGAGTGCCCAGGACTGGGTGAGACAGGGAGGTGGGGTTTCCTGGGCAGCCGAAAACTGCACTAGGGCATCAAACATTCTGTGCTGGGGGCGGGGGCTCCAGCAGAAAATGAGAGATGGGACCTCAGATGACATAGAGCTTACCTTCTCCTGAGACAGACAGATACAGACAGTGCACAAGTGGACCAAAGAGACAAGCCTACATAGTAAATTATGATAAATTTTAAGGAAACAAATGAGGAAATCCAAGTAGTATGGTCATGGGAGGCCTCCCTGAAGAGTGATGTTGAAGACAGAAAGATGAGAAGGGGCCCCCTGAAAGGTGGGTGGAGGGGCATTAGATCCTGTCTTATTTGAAGATCCCAGAAGATAGGCCACCAGTGCTGTTAGAACACAGCGTGATAACAGGGCTGTGAGTGTGTGTGCGTCTGTGTATGTAAGTAAGCACATCCTCCTGTGCTTAAAACTGACCTATAACATTTCTCATGTCTTAACTCACTTCAGGTCTCTTACATGTAAATGGCACATGTGAAGACTCAATAAAATAATGTTCCCATGGAAACCCCACTGGAGGCCATAGTTAGGGTCAGGCTACTTCCTACCTGATTTGGTGCTGAGGAGTAGGGGCAGGGCACAGGGAGTGCGCTGAGGGCCAGGCAAAGGATCAGCCCTGGCAGCTTCAAACTGGTGTGCTAAGGCTGCCTTTTATATTCCCTTCTTCCATAGCAAATGTGCTCTACATCTGATAGGTAAGTCCATATAGGCATGTATGCACAAGAACACACATGTACAAATGAATACACAGGGGAAGCAAGACACATGGGACTGAATGCAGTGACTACATACATGCATAGACACTGGTAATTCAAACAAGATGGTTTTAAGCATTTATTTATTTACGTATTTATTTTTAGAGACTTATTCAGTGACGACAACCCTAGGAGTGGAGACTATTGTTCTACAAACTTTCTTGAAGCAAACTCTCAGACGAAGGAGGACCTTTACCTTTGGAAGACAGTCCCTTGGTTTTGAGAAGTAAGTCTTGGTTGTTTTGATCAGGAGACCCAGATTAGGTTGCTTCCACCTTGATCCTTGGTAACTAAATGCCAGCTGCTGTCTTGGCACTAGATAGCAAGTCCTAATCTGCTTTAGTGACATAGAAGGGCAGAGAGTGACTGCCTTGGTTATCTTGCTCATACAAAGGGGCCAAGAACTATGCTTTGCTAAATAATTGGGAAAATGTGGGATGCTCCCCCTGCTGCTTTATAAAATGCTTGCATCTGTTCACTTATATCTCACATTCCAAAACTCCCAGGTATCCTTAATTATAAGATCCAGAGAATTCAGAAGGGAAAACACCCCACTCAAATGTTTTCTTAACTTTCATCTAGTAAAGAATGTGCTTTCCTTTATCCAAACCACCAACAGGATAACCTCATTCGGCATTTTGCTGATTGGTCTGCAAACATAATTGTCAGTGGCAAAAGCCTTGAAGGGCTGCCTTGAGATTTGAGCATTCAATCAGTCTGAGGAATTTCTTTTGGCAAAAATACTTAGGCTTGATCGGGACTCGTGGGGCTGTGGTTGGCTCCGTGTCTCTGAGGTTGGATATGCCCAGTGGTGTGGTTAAATATCATCAGCCCTAAAGTTGGCCATGAGGTCTGTTTGGGGAAATTACATTGATGTGATTTTGAAGAAAGGTTAAAGGAAATGGTGCTATTTTGCCTGAAGAACAGAAGACTGAGGAGCAATCAGATTTTTGTTTCCAAGTTCGGCAGTGTCTGTGATCTGGAGCACAGCACAGAACTTCCGCAGGGTCCTGTAACAGTTTTCCCACCATCGGAATGGGAGTTGTAGAAAGCACAGTACTGTTCTCTCACCTCTGCATCCTGACACACCCACACAGAGTGGATACTCAGAGGATGTGTGCCAACTTTTAAATTTGCAGTTGAAGAGAAGAAATAATATTCTATTTTCATTAAACACTGCACATGAAGGCAGGTACTTGAGCTAAATAGTGATTTCTGGAGTATATTTGGAAAAGCCATGTGACAATCAGGTGAGGACAGAAAATGTAAGTGGGTTTACTGGAAAAGTTGAAGAAACTCTATTCTTGAAAATATTTTAGAATTCTTAGTCATTAATGCTGAATCCTGAAGTGTATTTATCTTTCTATAGACAGGGGACTGGCTATGTCACATTGTCTCAAAGATTTAGTCTACAGTTTGCATAATTTTAAATGGTCCCCGTGATTATATAAATTTATACTTGTAGAATCTTTTAGTCTTTAATTCTGCCTGAAGCATCACTAAAGACTGACTATAGTACAAGCACTTGGTACAGTAGTGGGTGCTGTGGACACCAGTTAACCTAAAAACAACAGGCACTCAGCATACGAGCCTGCGCTCTCCCATGCAGTGCCAGTGGCAGACATTACTAATTGATCATGACACTCCCAATGAGCTCAGATGGGGCCTCAACATTCATCTCAACCACTTCCAAGTAATCAGTGCTGCAGTACAGGAAGAAACCAATTTACCTCTTCAGATTCAGTGATTCTCTATTCCAAGCTTTTTGAATAAGGATTTCCTTAGCCCCCAGATATATGCAGTTCATGCCAGGGAGTTAAGTATATTTGTAGGAGGCAAAAGGGCTCATGGTAATTAACTTGACTAAAATATTGAGGGGAAATGGAGATGTTTTTGAGTCTCTATATTCTTGAAGTCAGTGAGTGAACAAATGTTTCTCGGGCATCTCCTGTGGCAGGCACTGCATTAGGCATGGGGACATCACTACCCAGGGCAAGCAGCATTTCTGTCCTCAGAGCACTTTCATTCTAGAGTGCCAGTGCAGGTAAGAAGCATGCAGACAATAAGTACATATTATCATTCTAGACTCTTAAATAACATGAATAAAATAAAGGAGGGCTATGTAATCGAAGGTGGGGGGGTCTACTGAGGAGATGACCCCAGAAAGGCAGCCATGAAAAGATTGGAAGAACTTCCCAAGCAGAAGAAAGCATGGCCAAAATTCCTCAGAACTAACTTGGAATGTCTGCGGAGACAACAGAGGGCCACGGTAGCTGATGCAAAGTGAATGTCAGTTGGACAGGGAGGTCAGAGAGATGTGCCAAGAGTGATATCAAACAGGGCCTGTGAACCTACCAGTGAATTTTATTCTGGTTGCCGTGGTTTTGTACTAAGCACGGGAATGATGGAATATAATATGCACTTCAGCAAAATCACTCTGGCTGCTACGTGGACAATAATGGATTAGATGTGGGCCGTGAGGGGATGAGGTTAAAAGAAAAAGAAGGAGGCTGTTGCTGTGGTCAGAGCAAGAAAAGGTGGTGGCTGTTATGGACTGGGTCGTGTCTCCCTAAATTCTTAGAGTGAAGCTCTAACCCCTAGCACCTCAGAATGTCACTATATCTGGAGACAGGGTCTTTACAGAGGTAATTAAGGTAAAATGAGATCATTGGAGTAAACCCTAATCCAATGGGACTGGTGTCCTTAAGAGAAAAGAAGATTAAGACACAGATATGTACAGAAAGAAGGCCATGTAGAGACACAAGGAGAAGATGGCCATCTATAAACCAAGGAAAGAGGCTTCAGAAGAAACCAACCCTGCCGACACCATGATCTTGGACTTCCAGCCCCTAGAACTGTAAGACAAGATTTCTGTGGTTTAAGCCACCCCATCTGTGGTGCTCTTTTAAGGCAGCCCTAGCAAACATAGGCTTAAGTTAGGTTAGGGTTACAGCTGTGGTCCTAAAGGCAGTGAGAAGTGAAGCAGTCAGGTCCAGGACGTATTTTGGAAGAGAACTGACAATTCTCATGAATGGATTAGATACGGACTGTGAGGGAAAGAGATTAATGAAGGCTGCCCCTAGATTTAAAGCCTGACCCTTTGTGTGGGTGCTGGTGACACTTCAGAAGGGGGAGAAATCCAGAGTTCTGCTGGGCTAGGTTAGACGGAGATATGCCTTAGGTTCAGGAAACCTCAAAACCTCCTGTGCCCTTTGCACACTCCCAAGCGATACAAGTTCCTTTTCCTTTGCCAATAGTGATTCCCTAGAAGAAACATTGGTGAAGCATCATTTCAACTAAAACATGACAGAAAGCTCCCAATTTCATAGGCAGCTCATTTTATTATTTTTAGAATAACTGCTAGAAAGCTATTCTTTTAGTTTAGTAGAAACTGTCTTCTTTGTAAATTCCACCCATCAGACTGCATCCAGCCACTGGACGAAACAGTACAAATCTATTTTCTCACTTAATGTCTTCTAATAATGATACACTTACAATTAAAGCCCACCCTCCTATAGAAAATAAGAAGAAATGGACAAAGTGTTTTAAAAAGCTACTAAAGTCATGAAGTCATTCAGAACAAAATCAAGGAGAAAATGGAAATTTAGAGAGGTAATTTGGTAGGGATTTCTTTTCTCCAGAGAACATTTGTTGACCTTGGATGAAGGGTAGTGGGATTAAATTGTACTCCCCTGGTTTTTAGCCTCATGTGACTAAAGAGACAAGTTGGATTCCAGAGCCAGCCAAGGAGAAGTAATGGGGAGCTAGTAAACCCCCCACAGTTTTAGGTTGTAATCAATCCCAAAGGACCATACCTGAGAAACAAAAGTGAATCAGAAATAAACCAGCCCTGACACGGACAACTTCATGTCATCTGAGTAGCCTTTAAAATCTCAAGCTCTAAAGCTGAATTAAGGTGATTCCCTAATTGCTAATTTCCCTGGTTTCTGTCAGAACTAACCAAAATCCTTTCTGAAGAAAGGTAACATTTTTGGTCTCACCATTTTTTCCACAAAGAATTTTTTAGTACAATGATGGGAACAGAAGTGAAAGAAAAAGTAGATATACAAATATGTAAGACAATATGATTGATAATAAATAGAAACAACAGAAGATAGAATCAGATTCATAGGGTGCCCAGTTACTGCACTTATCTGGTAAAGACTTTTGAATAACAATGCTGTCTACATTCAAGAAGATAAAAGGTAGAATTACAAATGTCATCAGAGAACTGAAAATATATTTTTAAAAAAAAATAAAATTGGGAGAGGGGTGAGTATACCTCAGTGGTAGAGCACAGGCTTAGCATGTATGAGGTCCTAGGTTCAATCCCCAGTAATTCCATTAAAAAAATAATAATAATGTTAAAGTTTAAAAAAACATAAAATCAAATGGAAGTTCTATAACTGCAAAGCCACATCATAAAAACCCAAAGGATAAGTTTAATAGCAAAACAGTCAGTTAACTGGAGTCCCAGAAGGAGAAAAGAGTGAAAAGGGTAGAAGCAATATTTAAAGACAAAAATGGCTGAGAATTTTCCAAAACTGATGAAAAACATCAATTGATAGATTTAAGAAGCCCCAGATTTTGAAGACTGACATCATCTTCTCTAAGTTTCTCTTTTCCGTGCACAATAACCTGTTGCCTTCCATACATGGCACTGTATCTGGAATCTTCAGCTCCAAGCACTGGGGTGTCTGCATTCCTCCTCAGAGGTGGTATCTACAGTAAAACTCACTGCTTCTGATGCAGTTTAACCACCATCAAGCATAAAGAGGATCAATTCATCCCTAGTAGGAACTATGAACACCAGTTAAGACAATCTACATGGCAAACATTTTGTTTTCATACCCTCATCTCTTTCTTCTATACTTCTCTTCAGCTTTAACATTTTGTCTGTTATATACCAGAACAATGCAAAAGTGTTCCACCCAATGCTTTGATGCAATTAGAATCCTCTGACTTTGCTGAAGATACACTGTAACGTAATCCTGAATGAAAAGGAAACCAGATGAGTTTGGTATGATATGTTCCCAGTGAACCTACGCTGATGGCTAGAAGTTACTACATGATTTCCAAAATGCCAGCAAGCCACCTGTTCAACACTATATTCTGGCATTAACCAAGGGTCAATACAACTCTACTATCTCTTAAAACAATTCTTGTCCCATTAGCAGAAATAAGTATATAATCTGACCATCTCAAATATTCTTGAAAATTTTCAAGGATTATTGACAGTGAGATAAGTCATATCTGCAGGTTTTTTCCACATGCTGGGATAGAATTTATCTGGGTCCAGACACCCAAGATCACCTAAAAGGGCTAGAAGCTCTCTCACTAACTCATCATAGAACTTGCACCCATGTCACATTTCTTTTCCATGCTTGATTTGTACTTTCCAAGCAATGAACAAGAGACAGTGCTAATAGGTGGGTCATTCTAATGTGTCCTTTGGAATATAATGAAAACTGCTACTTCTGCCTGAAATGTCCCCCTCTGCCTGCCCCAGCCCCCTCGAGTCTTGGCTAATCCACAACCACCACTCCACATGCATCACCTATGCCCCACCGTCTATCTGAGCAGCTTAACGCCTCAATCAGATGGGAGGCTTCTCTCTGCAATCATACAGCACCTGTGTCTCGCCTGCATCATAGCACTTACAAATCGTACTGTAGTCATCCTTCTCTGGTTTGTATTCTCAGCAGAACTGCATGCAGTCTGAGGGTAGGGACCAGTTCTTATGCACTGTGTTGTATGCATTAGCCTATAACATAACGCCTGGCATATGTAACAATTGGGAAATTTGTTTTTGAATTAATGTTGAAAATATTAGAAATTGGGTGCCAGCTGAAACTGAGTAAGAAGGAGAAACAATGGTGGGTGCAAAGAGAGATGATTACAATTCCAGAGAGAGGACAGAAATATCTGAGGTTTGTTTTCATTGACTGCAGGCTCCAGAAAACCTGCATCAATGCAGAATCAAGCTTTAAAAGGTCCAGGAAATAATCATGAATGTGCCTGATGACTCAGTCACAAAGATGTTAACTTCATTATTATATTAAATACTAAATATTTATTTACTGTAATCATATTTACTGTATAATTATTATATGCTTATACTTAATAGAATAATAATTAATTTGATTTATTAACACATAAAACAATTTAAATAATTATGTTCAGTAACTATCATTGAAAAGGATTTAAATATCCAACACTAGGGGATTGGTGAAATTAATCAATGTGTAATAGAATAGTATGTATATGCAATCATTTAAAAAGGTTATGAAATTGTCTATTGATATATACATATTTTCATAATTAAAAATATTACAAGTTGCAAAACAGTGCATATAAATAGAATATAAAATAGTATATAAAAATGCAAGGATAGAAAGCTTTACGAAGGAATTACATTGACAGGTAATTGACATTTTTTCCTTAACATTCACCTGTATTTTCTGAAGTCTGGTGAACATGCAGTATTTTGTAGAGAGGGAAAAAATACAATTTTCAGAAGGTTTAGGGTCAGCGACTACCGTATCTTCCTAACTACTGGGTTATCGTAAGACTCACATGAGATAGATATGCATCAAAGCTAAACTAAAACATGTCTCAGAAGCATTGTTACTAACATAAATATGATCAATAATATTTTTGGTGATTTGGCCCCGGAGAAAGACAAACCCTATAACACAAAGGTTCGTGATTCCCCGGTGGCTAAGTGGTCCTGCATTCCCCGCGCAGTGTTCAGAATAAAGCTGTAGCCATGGAGTGGGTCCCAGCTTTTCCAGCCTTGACCGCCGCCCAGTGCCGGCCAATCAGCAGCAGCCGCGCCGGTATTCCCGGCCAACCTGTAGACAGAACTCTCTGTGACTGTGTTGACTCCTTGTCATCGCTGTCTTCATCTCCAAAAGCCGATCCCTTGGATTTGCTCAGAGATATATCGCTTTTAAAACCCGAACCAGCTTTAAAGAATGGCCACCTCTCTTCCGTGCACAGGCTGATTGATCCAGCGCTCATTTACACCAGGAGAAATTTACGCACCTCTTCTCTCCAGCTCTCTCAGTCCTTGCTAATTCCCTAATCAAATTGAATTATTCGGCGTTTACTGTGTCATCCCTGGTCACCTGCAGATTCCCTCACTTCATTACTTCTTGGCCAAACTGTCTTTGGAGGGCTCTTTGTGACAGATTTATATTCTGAGCAACAGACAGGAATGCGCTTCTCTGCTTTTCCTTTGCTTGTACCACATAAACATGTCCCAGGATACTCCCAGGCAGGAGCGGAGGGTCAGACCTTGCTCACAGAGGGGCTTCCAGAGAGGGATCTTCTGAAAGGGGAATTGGCCGAGAAGGGAATGGGATTAGCCACCAAAGGCTGGATTCCTGAGAGGTGTGTTTAAACTTCAGCATGCCTCCTGATAACCAAACGACTTAATTGTTCTGTAGAAACATCTATGAGTTAAATGCATCTGCTGGAATTATTGATGTGTTTAAACAGCTGTTTCAACTTTGGGATTTCAAATAACAACTTCATATACCTGCCAGCAGACTTTAGCCAAGTTTATCACCTAGAGATGGCCATCACTGACTAGTAGTTCAATAGAAATATATCCATGCTGTAAGTTTTCTAGCACATTCTTTTGCAATTATTAAGTCTACCAACATCATATGCAGCTACTATTTCATTTTGTTCCGTTGAAAACTCCTTCTGTTTGATTATAAGGAGTGTTAGTGATATTGGTGTTATGATTGGTACTGTTCTTTTCTTAGACTGAACTTTGGAATAAGACAAGGATCTCACCCTGAGGAGTTAAATCTAGTAGGAAATATGGGTATAAAAATAAATATGTTATTCTATGAAGGAACACCACAGAACAATGCATAAAGCTTTATAGAACAACAGAGAAAGCAGTAACCAAACTTGGTAACCCTGGAAAGACTTTTGCTTGGAAAGATTAAGTAAACAACAACAACAAAAAACACACTTATACTGGATTTCAAAGTAGGTATAAATGGAGTTAGCCTGGAAAAGAAGAGAGAGAAGGCAACTCCAAAGGAGGAAACATCACAAGGAAAGGTATGGTGGCTTAAAGGGGTAGGGTTTCTCTGATAAATGTTGAGAAATTCAGCTCATTCAGGTCAACAGACAGGTAACGGTTTTTGCAAAGTAGTGTAATATGACTAGATTTTTTTTTTTTTTTTTTACCTAGACCAATAGCTCTGGCATTTGTGTGAAGGGTTTATGGTAGATAAAATAGAGACTGGTGGATGGAAGAACAGTTAGGATGTGGCTGCAGGTGAGTGACAAAAAGGACTTAAACTAAGGCCAAACAGTGGGAAGGAGCAGGAGGGTCAGATTCAAACCAAGTTTAGGAGACAAACTAGACAGAGCTTGGGGCTAATCAGAAGCAAGAGGTGAGGGGGTGGAGGATTCCATGGTGATATAGAAATGGGGTAAATAGAAAAGGAAAGGCACCTTTACTGGGTGCCCACTGTATCCTACTCACAACTGAACTCAAGAATTCAAGAAAAGGGGGTGGTTTGAGGTTAAGGTAATGAGTAAAATTATAGTGGTGTTAACTTGGAAGTGCCTTTGCTTTGGGTGGTAGTTTAGGACCATAAAGAAGGCTAAGTAAGCTAAATTCATGCAAAAAGATCTTATAATCAATTATAACTTTTCTGAAACCTTAAATTTTTTGTTGAAACATTAAAAAGTATTACTGTAGGCTATAAACATATAAACAAATGAGAAGAAATAATAAAACTAATATTTAATACAGTGTAACTTAAAACATTTGAAGAGAAAGTCTTTTATTTCACTGTTTAAAAAAGCTTAACAAGAATAATTGCCTTCTTGATACAGAGGTATCATCCTTTCTAAACTGTGGTGGATTTTCATACTTCTTTTTATATTTGGATCAGCTTCCAACACATTAGCCTTTGTGCTTTCAATCTGTGAACTATCTCTGAAAGTTCCTTTAGGGTGTAGCTTTTTCCTGGTGTCATTTCCCCTGGGACATCTTCATCCTTTTCATGGCATTTTCCTCATTCATATCAGTAAGTTTGTCTTCACTAAGCTCCTTGGCACATCCTAGAGTTTCCTGTAAAGCAGCAGTGTCAATGTTCCTATGGCCAGCTATTTCTTCTATAAACCCACTGCATTTCATCCAAATTTTACTTCCAGTATTATCATATTTTGTTGATTTTTTTTTGCTGAACTTTTATCTTTGTTGGCCAATTTCCTCTTTTGATTATCTGTTTTTGTGAAATATTCTGTAGTTTTATGCCTGGGAGACAAGGAGGCAACATAACAACATGCTTTGCTGTCTGTGCATGAATTGACTAAAAGATGCTCAGTGACCGATCACCTCAGATTTTAAAAGATATAATAATGAAAAAGAATATAAAAAGGAATATATATGTAGACATATATCTGAATCACTATGCTGTGAACAAGAAATTAACACTACATTGTAAATGACTATACTTCAATAAGTAAATAAATAACCCAATTAAAAAAAGAAAGGAAAGACCTTCTATTGAATAAAATATAATAATAATAGCAAGTTAAATGTTATAGTTACATTAAGACTAAGATAATAATAATTTTAAAATGTAGTGCCTGTTTAAAAAAAAGGATATGGTGAGCATTTCTAATCATGATGTAAATCTGTTATTTATGTAAAGATGTTTGCACTTTAAGAGCTAACAGTGAAATTTATGCAATCATTCAGTTAATATGTCATGGTAACTAAAATTTGAACCATATTATTGGGGACTGGTGTTATTTAACTAAACTGTGGAAACTAAAACTTGTGTATGTTGGAGCCATGCAAAGAGAGGACTGCCTGTAGTCACCCAAGTGACACAGAAGAGATTAGGTCTTTGGGAGCAAAGAAAAAGTTTTAGGAAGCATGGATTCATCACCAATGTCAAACATTGACCTCCAAGGAGGTAAAAGGAATGAGTCTGGAAATGGCTCCCTTCCTTTGTCCACTGGAGATCTTAGTGACCAAATTGTAAGGCAAAGATCCAATTGTAATAGGTTTCAGAGAAAAATATTGAGAAATTTGATATGAATATTGTCTATTTTTAAGAAATTTGTCAATAAAGGAAGAGAGGAAGTTAAGATTCCAGAATTAGAGGAAGGCATTTAACATTTTTAGGTAAGGACTCCCATTTATTATGAAAGCACCTAACTGTGTAGGTCTGATTCTAAGAGATTTAGTCTACAACTTCCAAAATTCAGATACATCTTATCTACAATAGTCCTCAATAATGTAAGTTCCTATGGGTTTAATAACTTTAATCCTTAGGAAGGAAGTGAGACCAGTCTGGCATTTTCCCATACCTTCACCATGGGTCCCCTCTATAAGAACTCACATTCTCTTATTTTGCCTACTCTAAGGTCAACATTGGTCAACAGAGATTGCTGTTATAATTGATACTTGAACAGAGCAATAGCACTCTTTCTGTCTTGAGATCTTTCTAAGAGAGACTTTAAGATAACTTTCTGGCATCTGACAACCTGACAACCTGAAAAGCCAGAAATCAATGGAAATAAATGAATGGTTTCAATTATGGCAAAATAGACACCATCAAACCATAAATGATAATAGATAAAAAATATATTTCCCTTGGACCACTGTTCAATTCTCAGTCTTATTACCTTGAATTAGAGAGGATTTTATGAAAACAAATCTCAGGGGCTTTAGAACTCAAATATCAACTCTACCACTTAGTAACTGCACAATTCTGGACAAATTATTGAATATCGCTCATCCATAAAGATGTGTACTAACATCTCCCTCATGGGGTTGAGGTGAGGATTAGGTGAAATTATAGAAGAAAGAGCCTTGATTATTGCTTTGTATTAGCTTGGAAGACCAACCAAAAAATGTCACTTCCCTTCCAATCAGTAAGAGTGACAAGATAGAGATTTGAGCCCAGCTCTCAATGCAGGAATTGGGATGATACACCTGCATGAGAATAAGACTGGAACATGAATGGATATACTGACATTGAAGTTGAAAAACCTTGCACACTCCCAGATTGTTTTAACAAAACATCATCACAATAGAATCCATGACCAAACTGGTAAAGTTATCTTTTCATGTCTATTTCTCCTCAACTTTAGAGAGTGTTCAATCAGTTCATTTCTGCCCATCAAAGAGTTTCATCCAGCTGCTCTCCAATGATGACAGAGCCACACTGTCATTGGCACAGACATACTCCAAATCTGCTCAGATACCCATCCAGAGCTACAACCTTATTCTGTCCTCACCATAGCCAAGTGATACATTTGTACATTCACCATCTGTCTCCCCACTGCCAACAAGCCCAGAGATAAGCTTATGCAAGCAGGGACACTATAGTGCTCTCTGCTATACCCCAGTGTCCACCAACAGAGATTCATCACCAGGTATGACCTGTTAGAATGACTCTTATTTTAAAAAAGATTAAAAGTATGAGAAAGATATGGAGAAAAGAGAACCCTGGTACATTGTTAGTGGGAATGTAAATTGATGTAGCCACTATAAAGAAAAAAGTTTTTTTCAGGATCTCAAAGAGATATGTGCATTCAAATGTTCATTGCAGCATTACTTACAATAGCCAAGACCTGGTAGCAAGCTAAATAACCATCAGTGGATGAATGGATAAAGGAAATATGGTATGTACATACGATGGAATATTATTTAGCCTTGAAAAGGGAAATCTTACTGTTTGCAATAACATGGATAAACTTGGAAGACATTATGCTAAGTGAAATAAGCCAGATACAGAATGACAAATACTGCATGATACCACTTATATGAGGAGTCAAAAATAGTAAACTTATAAGAAGCAGAAAGTAGAATGGTGGTTACCAGGGACTGGGGAAAGGAGGACACAGTGAGGTATCAGTCAGAGGTTACAAAATCTCAGTTATGCAACATGAATAATCCCAGAGATTGTCTGTCTCCATAGTGCCTGTATTGTATGCTTAAAATTTTCCTAAGAGGGTAGATCTTATGGTAAGTGTTCTTATCACTAAATAACAATGATTAATAATAATAATAATAATAATTAATAATAATAATGAAGATAGGAGGAAACTTTTAGAGGTGATGGATATGTTTATGTCATAGATTGTGATAATGATTTCAAGAATGTATACTTATCTCCAAATTCATCAAGTTGTATGTATTAAATACATACAGTTATTTGCATGTCATACCAAAAATGAGAGCACAGAGCTCATATAATGTCATTCCCATGGGAGAAGTGAGGAAAACTAAGCAAAGAGGATTAATGAATTTCCTGAAGCTGGATCCAAACCACTTGACTCCTATTAGCCCCTTCCAGAGCCCTGGACCCTCTCCCACTGGCGAGGCCGCAGGCAGAGCTCATGCGCCTGCATCTCCCTGCAAGGGTGCCAGATGGAGTGGACAGGGGCTGCTCTGTGGGTCCTGTCTTTAGGCTGAGACAGTGCCATGGCTCCTTCGGAGGGTGCTAACGTCCGTGATTACTTCCAGCAAGAACGTGTGGGAAGCTGTGGGCACTGTGGTGCTCCCCTGCCATGGAAAGGAAAGCCAAAGGCGCAGGATAAAGTGTGCAGAGACTGAACTTCCAAAGGCAACACAGGGGGCCTTCCACCCCTGCTCCCCTATGAAGTATTGCAATTGGCCCTGCCAGCTTGGTATTTGAAAGAAATGGGTCGGACGATGGGGCTGGATAAATCACAGCAATTTGAAATGTCACTTTGTTCTCCTATCGCATTTGAATTTCGTCCATGTTACAATAGACCTTCTCTCCTTGCCCAAGCTAAATTGAATCCCTCGTTTCCTATTGTTGGAGGAGCTCAGGGTAAGGTTTCTGGTGCACTAATATTTGGACCCTTCCCAGAGCCTTCTCTCTCCACCTCTCCCAGACGTCTCCCCCCTTCTCTTGCCAATCACAGGAAAAGACTTCTGAGTTTTTACCAGTTTGCGAAACATCTGCTTTTACTATTTGGCATAGTGTGGGGTTGGGGTGACAGGGGATTTGATTGGCCTCACAGGACTTATTATATTTGATACATTGTGTGTCATACTTGGGACCCCCTCCCCTCGCCAGCTCCCATGCTCCATATTCAACCTTGTAACTTGTTTGTTGTCAGCTTTGTTTTTCCAAGGCTCAGGAACCTGGTTAGCTGTTCTAGGGTTAACTGCCCTATTTCTGCCCATGCTTCCTGGTCCCTCCTTCTTGTACTTTCTGCCTCTTAATAAATATGAGAAGCTGACGGCTTCTTTGTTCTTGGTCATCTTCTGGGGCTTCTGGGGAAGAAGTTGTCCATAAAAGAGATTCCTGATTTACAGACCATCTCCTCATGCTCAGTCGGGGCCAACATTCCTCAGCACTGTGTCCACATGTGTGCTTGGCTGGCCAGACGTCCAACCAGACGGCAGGGATGGCAGCTCTGGGATCCAGCAAAATCAGCAGCCCCATGGCCTGGAATGCCCTCCTCCTTCCTCTCTGCCCATCTGTGTCTTTCCTGAATTTCCCTACATAACCGAATGCTCACCTCACTCAAGAGGCCTTTTCTGACCCTCAGCCCTGCCCACCATTCCCTTCCATCACATTTAATCACTGTGCACATCACTCATTTGGCTCCTGCCTGGCTGCCTCCCACATCACTGGCTGACCTTTTCCATGGCACAGAGAAAGGGCCAGCCAGGGCTTTGGAATTTAGTCATACCTGGTTATGAATCTCCATGGTGCCTCGTTTGAGTTTGCTAAGGTTGCCACAACAAAGTGCCACTGACCGGGTAGCTTAAACCACAGAAATTTGTTTTCTTACAGATCTGGAGGCTAGAAGTCACAGATCAAGTTATCAGTGGTGCTGGTTTCTTCTGAGGTCTCTTTCCGTGGCTTGGAGGTGGCTGTCTCCTCCCTCTGTCTTCACATGGCCTTTCTTCTTTTTCTGCCTGTGTCCAGATGTCCTCTTCTTATAAGGACCCAAGTCTTATTGGATTAAGGCCCACGGTAATAACCTCATTTAAATTTAATTACCCCGTTGGTACCCAGTCTCCAAATACAGTCACATTCTGAGATGCTAGGGGTTAGGTCTTCAGCATATGAATTTGGGAGTGGGGGACATACCTTTGGTTAGCCTATAACATGCCTTTAGTTAAAGCAAGGGTTTATAACCTAAAGTTAATGTTTCTTCATCTGTAAAATAGAGTTAATAACCTCTTTTAGGATTTTAAAGATTAAACAAAATTCTGGACGTCAAGAATCTAGCACCAAATAAGTTCTCAAAAGAACAGTTCCCTCCCCACTCTCCATCCCTACATCACTTTGACCTCCTTTCTCTTGAGGGCAGAGGCTGTGCTCCCTCATGTCAATGAGTCAGTAGGTATTGTTTCCTGCATTTCCATGCAGATAGATAAGTGCCTTACTGACAGCTGGGTGCCTCTCTCCGCTCTAGGTAGCTGCAGTCTCTCCAACTGAAACACAGTGGACAAGGCAGCACAAAGTAAGGATGGTGAAAGGCAGAGCAGCTATAGGTGCCAGCCCTGAAGTCAGCCTTTGAACAAGTTTCTAAAGCTCCCTATGCTTCTATCTCTTCTGTGAAAGAAGGCTGAGTAATGCACACTAGCAGGATTGTTGCAAGGATGAAGTGAGAAACCCCCGTGAGTCTTCTATGATGACAATTGCTATCATTGCTCCTGTTGGAACATGTTTAGCATTGTCCATTAGTATCTGAGCTGGCCAATTTGCCTTACTCAATGTGCAAAGGTGTTTCAAAAGTTAACCAAACAAAACAAGGAAGAATTTGGATAATGTTTCGTCCTATAGGCAGGGTGCTTGTTCTCAGTCTGCTTTGGGTGAGATTGGCACCTGTCTGCCTGCCATCGTAGAAAGCCCCAGTATGCTGCTTTTTCCATGGCCAAATGTAGCCAAACAGACCTACCCTCAGCATTTCCTTTGGGTTGAAGTCACCACAGCCTTTGTAGGACAGGAGGTAATTTATCAGTCGTCAGCTTAGCCCTGGCTGAGAGCAGGGCCTGGCAATGGCATTCAGGACAGGTAGGTTTCAAAGGGTGGAGAGTTGGAGGTCACCTGAAAGTTATGGAGTCCCCAAGATCACCTTCATTTTTGACACCAATTGCAAGTTCTGGGGTCTCCAATGCTGCCTTTGTTTTCAGTAATTCACTAGAAAGACGCATTAAACTCACTGAAAGCTCATACTCGAAATTGCAGTTTATTACAGCAAAAATTTACTGATTAAAATAAGCCAAGGGAAGGGCACCTGGGGCAGAGACCAGGAGAGGGTCACATGCAGAACTTCCAGTGATCATCTCCCAGGGCAGCCACAGATGGCCATAACTTCTCCTAACAATGACATGTGAGGGCACACACAGTACTGCCAACCAGGGAAGCTCACCTGAGCCTTGATGTCCAGAGCTTTTCCTGGGGTTGATCATGTACATATGGTTGACTGACCAACCACATGCTAACTTCAGTCCAGCCTCTCCAGGGGCTGAGCTAATCCCACACAGCCCAAGGCCCCCATTTGGGATCACTCTCTCCTCGGGCATGCTTTCCTTTCATTTGGAGCCCTCTGTCCGTTTGGGTTGAAATGGATCACGTGGTTTTGGTTTACTTATGCTTAGGTCATGAAATGACTATTTAGCACTTAGTAAGTAAACATGAGGGCCTTCTCCCCTTTGCCTCCAGGACGTTTTAGGAACCTCTGTTTCCCACAGCTCTTAACTGAACTCTTAGCTGGCCCACATTTCCTAAGATGTGGTCCTGATGGGACGGCGAAAACTGTGTCTGGTAGGGGTTCTTGGGGATGATGTCTTGGCACAAATGTCCTGCCTTGGAACACAGGAAGAGGAAAATAGTCATGCCCTTTCTACAGCTGACACTATCTTCTGTGGATGCTGTGATAAATCACCATGAACATGGTGACTTAAAACTTATTATCACAAAATAAATAAGCACAAATGTATTATCTTTCTGTTCTGGGTTTAGAAGTCTTAAAATCAAGGTGTTAGCAGGGCTGTGTTCCTTTTGGGAGCTCTAAGCTCCCTTAGAGCTCCCAAAAGTTTTCCCTGCCTTTTCCAGCTTCTAGAGGTCACCTGCATTCCTCAGTTTGTAGCCCCTTCCTTCATCTTCAAAGACAGCAGCGTAGCATCTTCAACCCTCTGTCTCTGATCTCGGCTTCCATTGTCACATCTCAGACACTGACTCACCTGCCTCCCTCTTTCCCTTAAAAGAGTCCTGTTGATTATGTTGGACTCACTGGGATAATCCAGGATAATCTCCCAGTCTCAAGACCATTAATTTAATCACATCTGCAAAGTCCTTTTTATCATGTAAGATAACAAATTTACTTTCAAGGAACTCCTTCCAGACCACTCAATACCTAGAACAAGAGAGGCTGAGCCATCCTCTTCCATACTCAGGCCCTATTTTCTTTTGAAGGATTGTCTTCTGCCCTGGTGAATGTCCTCTTTGGTCACTACTCCTGCCCGGGGAGATGGGCTTGGTGAGCACCCCTAGAATAACTACATGAAGACTCAGCAGGTAAGGCCAACACTTGGAAATGAAATGAAGTATGTAAGAAGAGAGAACCTGTCTCAGCTAGAGGAGAGAAAATCTGTTTTCTCCATCACATAATAGTTTTTCTATAAAGTTACAAATACATTAGCTTGGAAATCTGGTCCAACTGACTCACCTACTGGGCTGGTAAGAACACCAAAGTGCAGAGACGAAGGGCTTGCCTAGGAAACTCCCAGGAGAGTTAACTGAATGTGGAGATCCAAGGAAGGTGTTAATTAGCTTTATCACTGGCTGTTCCTTCTGCTTTGTTCTACATCCTCATGGCTTATTCTCTCACTTCGTTCAAGTCTGCTCACACGTTGACTTACCAGAAAGGCCCTCCCTGGCCACCCCATCTAACACACACACACTCAAGGACAGTAAACAGTGCCTTGCAGACAGTAGGTGCTCAATGTATATCTGTTGAAAGTTGGTGAATGACCAGGTAATGATTCGCTGTGGCAACCTTCCTGGGTAAAGTTGCGTGACAGTTGAGAACTCCAGCATCTTAATTTGATATTGCTATGCTATAAAATCTGCAAGGCATCAGAGATGAGAAGACACTGGCCTATACTCAAGGAGCTCATTATCTGAGATGCAAGGATTGCACACACGAAACTAAATAATTTAGCACAGCCTCACCCACAAAACAATCAAGATCCTGTAGAGGAGGTAGAAAATGATGCAATTATGAAACAGTCAGGACAGAAAGTTCTGTGGCAAGTTCAGAAGAAGAAGGGACCAGTGCGGACTGGGAAAGTCTTCCCTGTGTGAGCTAAACCCTAGCAGAGAAAACACATACTATCACATGGGGACCTAAGACAGAAAAGGAGGTAGATCAGACAGGCCCTTGCTTAGGACATCCATTTATACTGAAGTCCAAACCATCATTGGAGTAATTTGGAACCATGGAACCAGCTAATGTGCAATTCCTACGTAGATAGCAAAACTTTTGTTGATCTCTACTCCTTTTCTGTGGCAAATAAAGCCCTGTTTTTTCATTTGAACATGTAACAGGAAAAAATATTTATGGCCCTTCTCTACTTTCTAAGACCCTTGTGGAAATTTTTGTTTTCTCAGCCCGTTACTTAATCAGTTAATAAGTATTTATTACGTGCTTTTTCTGTGCTTGACCTTTTTTTTTTTAGGTTCTGAAGGTACAGTTGTGAACAAGAGACCTGGCGCCTCACTTTTCGGGTTCTGCTCAAAACAAGCTTGTGGTCTCCCAAAAGGCCTTGGGTCAGACATCCCAGGGGGTGCTCAGGTGATAACAACCTATGAAAAAAGACATTTGTTAAAAAAAAAAAAAGGCATTTGCTGGATGTTAGCATTAGGGGAAGCTGGATGAAGGCTATATGGGGACTCTTAGTATCATGTTTACAACTTTGCTGTTAATCTAAAATTGTCTTCTCTTCCCCAAAAGTGCATTTTTAAAAACCACATTTGTTGAACAACTTATAAGGGTAAACACTATTGCAAGTGCACTGTTTTAGATGCTTAGAAAACATTCTTTTTAAACACTTTGTAAGCATTTATTTATTTATTAACATTTAAACAACTATTGTTTTACTTAACAAATATTCTGTCTAGATAAGGCCATACCATTTGAATGTGACAAAAGAAGTTAGAACTATTCATACTTATCTATTTTTTTGTGTATGTTTCATGATGTACGCAACATCTTAGTATGTACCGTACTTCATACATATAATTTATATACAAATAAATGTACACCTAGCAGGAAGGTACATGCTCCAAATATTTCTCTGATAGAGGTACACAATCCGGATAATTTGGAGACCACTGAGAAATGTACACTAAGTACAATGTAGCCAAAGAATGTGTCTGCAGATTTATCTTCCCACTTGTCCTTAAGGAAAGAAATCAGGTTACTCAGGGAACCAGGCACCTAGTAAGTCCTTGGCCACGCTCTTGGAATGCTTGGTGTATGCCGTGCTCCTCCTGGCTACTTTTGTGCCTTGAGAGCCAGGAAGTGCAATTACCCCGGGAGTCAAATGCAGAAACGATCTCATCCCAGGACTTTGGAAAGCCTATCTCCCCCGCTTATAGTTTTTCTATTGTCTTTTTTTTTTATTTTAAAAATTTTAATGGTCATGGTTTGCATGTGTTTTCTGCTTTAAAGCTGCCTCAGATCCTTTGTGGAGGAAATAGAGCATAAATTGTCAGTAGTTATAACAGTCTATGAACAGAAGGAGCTGAACAGCTTAAAAGGACAACTGCAGTTGCTCAGCCCATGTAGGAGAAGGTCCTTTTAAGCACTCTGTAAGCAAGCATCTGCATTTAAACAACCAAGGTTCTAATTGCTAAAATTCTATTCAAATCAAGCCAGTTCCTCTTGGTAGTGATTCCTTAGCCTGAGGCATGGCTGCCTTTTCTTGAATTGAATGCAGTGGCAGGTCTTTTCTGAAAAACTGATGGTGTAGACTGGCACAGGGATGTTCCTTTGCTTCCCCTGCAGGACCCAGAACACCGCCCACTCAGGGCTGCTACTTAACACATATACCAAATGATAGAATATGAGATGTGGGAAGGTCTTTATGGCTTATTTATTCAAAACTCCGCATTTTTTAAGTGAGGAAATTTAGATACAAAGAGAAAAAGGATTCCATCTAAAGTCACCCAGGGATTAATGGCAAAACTTGGATTAAAGTCTGGGTTTTCAACACCCTATCTGTGCTCTTTTAACATCAAACTCTCCTACAACTCTTGAGCTGGATTTAATGTAATTTAGCCCTTTCTATAGTTCTCACTGTCCTTCACAATAATTACCCAAATTACCAAGGCTTTAGACAGTTTATGATGATTTCATCTCTGCCCATTATTCTGGGGCAAAGACTTCCTGTTCATGTGGAGAAGGTGCCTGTTCTCCATTCCCTCCCAGCTTCTGACAGCTCCTTGACACTTGGGATGAGGAGAAGTAACGAAAATCCTGTTCCCACCACGAGGAACTCTGCAGTCAAATAATGTGAGGGGCCAAACCAAGCATTGTCCTGGGAACCAACTTGTTCATTCGATTGTCTGTGAAGAAATCAACAACTATTGTTTCTCTGAGACCCATCGTGCTATATTGTTGTCCCACAGGACACATGCTGTGATGGGAAAGCCCAGGCTACAACTGGTAATAACGCAACAATGGGCCTTCGCTGCATCAAGGACGACTCCAGGAAAAATAATTACAAGCAGGGATGCTCTCCAAAACCCACACATGGCTCCACCAGCTCTTTCCCCAGAGTTAAAGACAGACCTGACAAACACCATCAGCCTCAAGGATATCAAAAGTGGACAGAACAGGAAAAAGGGGAAGATGAAGACATCGCTAGCTGGACCAAAAGAGACTCCAAGGCAGTGAGCAGCGGGAGGAGGGGTTCTTGAGTGAAACAGCATCACAGCTGACATCACCCAGGCAGGGCAGGCAGAGAAACAGCTGAGCTAGCAGAACAAGCTCCCAGCAGGCTCTGGAGACCGTCCTGCAGCGCAACATCATCCTGCAATAATCGTTCTTCAGCAGCCCAGAAAATCCCAGCAAAGGAGAGGCAGGATCCCAGTCAAATAACAGATTTCTTAAGACAAAGCAAGGCAGGATTGAGGCTTTTAATCTCTTTCTTAGGCCTGGATGGATCCTATTCTCATCCAAGTGATCTAGGAATAGTGGACAGTAGTCAGCCAAGGAAGGGAGACCTGAGTTCGCAGCCGACCCTTGGCTGCTTATCTAAAGGTGGGCAGCTCACTCTGGGTCTCTAGACCAGCAATTCTTATTCATAAAATAAAGGGGTTAGATTAGATCTGTGGTTTTCAATTTTTGTTTTAAGCATAAAATCTTCTTTTTATTACCACATGACATTTTACAAGGAAGATGAAGATGAAAAGGGATTGTAAGGGAGCCTTGAAATGGAAGTGGCAAGAATGAGCTTGGCTTATAGGACACACCCATTACCCTTATGCAGCTGAGGTCTCTCCTTGGACCCCAGGGCTTGGAAGGTTTGAAACTACTGGGCTAGAATTTCAGCAAAGCTCTCCCGCTCTCAAGCTCTGTGATAACATGATCCTGGGAACCTATGGATTTGGGAGGATGGTAAAGATGACTTGGGCTTTGAAGAATGGACCAGGTAGGGACAAGGGAATGAGAGAGGAGGAAGTGTTCTAGGCAAGGAGCAGAAACATCAGGAAGCCAGAAAGTGGCTTTCCAGCTGAAGTAAAACATTTGGGTGAATCCTGTTGACTCTGCAGTGTAGAGCTAGGGTGGAATCCTACTTCCCAGGAAGTTTGCAGGGGGACTCCATTTTCACTCTACCCTACCCCAACCAACAGGAGAGGCTCTCCAATGAAATCACAAGAAGCAGGTCAGATACAGACAATAAAAACACAAAGCCATCTTGGCACATAGCCAGGTAGCTCTACCACCTCAGGTGTGCATGGAAGCCAAAGGCTATCCACCTCATCATCTGGGGGAGAAAGGGTGCCATGAAGGTTGAGTGCCTTCACACAATTGCTGCTCTTGTAACAGGGTCACAAGGTTATTCTAATGTAGCACTACACTAGCATCTTGAAATAGGAGTGGGCGCCTTGCCTTCGGGAGCTTCCAGTTTGTCTAGAGAAAACATGCATGTGTTTCTGAGGAGAGAAAAATGATAAATGCACTATATGACGAAGTCCAAATTATGCAGTGAAGTTTACAGGTGATGAGGGTGTGTGTCATCGGGGCACTGGCAGAGCAATGAAGCCAGAGGGAGAAAAGATAAGCTCTGAGGAACACAAGTACACCTAGCTTCTAATGGCCTTCATGGTAACACAAGAGAAAAAGCACATTGGAAAACAGATTCTGGAAAAGCAGGAAGCAAATGCTCAGGTTGCAATCCAGGAGCTCGGTGCTCTGGCTGGTACAATGGTACCAGCATTAACACTGATGCATCCACTTGAACTTTGCAAGAATCTAGTGTGCTAAATTGTCTCCAAAGACAGTCACCAGCAATCCTGCTCTTCCCGCATGCACACAGTGCTCCTCCTGTCAAGAGGCAGCATCTATTTCCCTCCCTTTGAATCTGGGCTGGCTTTGACTCAGTAGGACCAATAGAAAATGGTGGAGGTGAGACTGCCAGTTCTGGTCCTAGCCTTTAAGAGGACTGACAGCCTCCAGTGTCTTTCTCTTGGAAGCCAGCCACCCAGGCTGAACAGACCACATGGAGAAAGAGATAGTCCATAAGGAAGAGAACTAAGCTTCCCCAGCTGACAGTCAACACCAAGGTCCCAGACATGTGACTGAGGTCATCTTGGATATTCCAGCCCCAGCAGAGCACCCAGATGAGCTCCAAGCTGAATGTAGCCGTATGAGTGACCCTAGCCAACACCGCATGGAACAGAACTCTACCTAATTGAGATCAAGTAACACAGAGAATTGAAAGAAATGATAAACTCATACTGTTTTAAGTCGATAAGTGTTGGGGTGGCCTGTTACGCAGCAACAGATAACTGATACACCTGGACTGGATGATATGAGATTGTGTTTAAGGAAGAAAAGGTAGGGTCCCCACTGTCTACAGCATAGGTACTGAATGGACATCCATGGGCTTTTAGGGGCCCTGAGGATGGACTTCAGGGAGTCTACAACTCCCCTTGGAACTACATACACCTTGTAAGTCCCTGCACATGTGTGTACTTCTTAAGGGAAAGAGATCATAAAATTAATTGGATTCTCACCTCAGTGGTTCCCAAGCCAGCTGGGCTGGACCAGGAGTAGAGGAGACTTATATCTCCTTGCTGTGACTCGAGATGGTGTTTCATCTGGTTTAGAGTGTTCAAACTTCTTTCAAGTATAGAACAAGTGTTTCAAAGGACCCAAACCCCAATGTATAAAATAGATAACAGTGAAGCTTCCCTGAAAGAAGTGGAGGCTTAGAGTCTTCCCAACACTACTTCACCCTCATTCCCTGCTGAGGCCCCTCAGACGCCCCTGGGATTGAAAACTCCTTGTCATAAGGGTGATTTTTCCCAATAACTCTGCTCTTTCCAGAATGTCATATAAATGGAACGGCCTGCAGTCTTTGGGGATCTGCCTTTTTCCACTTAACACAGTGTTTTTGAGGAGCATCCACACTGGGTCCATCTATCAGTGGACCCTTCATCTTCATTGCTGAGTAGTATTCCATCATGTGGGTGCTACTGTTTCTTTATCCATTCACCTGTTAGTGGACATTTGAGTTGTTTCCTCCTAAGTTTTAAATACCTAAAGAATTTTCCAGGGAAATTTGAGAACTTCCTTTCCTGAGCTTTAAAATTTGCTTGGGTTTTCTGTGAGGGTTACAAAGGCGGAAGAATATCCCCAGTGACCTGGATTTTGGAGAGGGTAGACTAAGCACTTCACTGAAATCAACAGTCTAGCTCTGTGCTGATCATTCCTGCCAGCGTGTCGTTTGGTGGATGTGGGAGTTCTGCACAGCCAAAGAGGGGAAATAAAAGCCAGCCGGATCCCTCCCTCCAGGTGCCCACCCACTTTGGGGGTAGGTTGGCACCGTTGCACCCACGAGGATGCAGATGGATTCCCAGACAGTTGTGTAACAGTGTCAGTGTAACAGATAGGCAGGTGTCACAATGCATGGACGCCCTGAACCAGACCAGCTTTATCGCATTTCACAGTGTTTCAGGCCTCGCCTTCCCAGCCCTGATTCCACGCAGGGCCCTGAAATCGATATGCACCCTGGAGAGTCCAGGAGGGCCCTTATCCAAAATTGCCTCGGCAGGATGTGCCTTAGTCCTGCTCCCTGAAACAGGCCCCCCAGCTGCCTAGGAACCCCGGGAGATGATAGCAGTTGCAGGGCATTCCGCTTCGCTTCTGGCGCCAGTGGTTTCACGGGCATCTATTCTTGCCTGGCAGCCCCCAGGAAGCAGAGATAATGTAGACTGTGAACTCTGCCCATGGGACTGTGAAATATGTTCAGTCAGTTTGCAATAAGGCAAGGAAAAGCGTTTGCCCCAAAACACAGTTCTGTGGGTTGGCACTGGGAAGGAGACGCTCTCAGCGGAGATGTGACTGGAGTTGGGATTTCACCTTTCCCCAGAATCCATCTTGCCTGTCCCTGCTGCCACTGTTGCAATGACCTCCTCTCCCTTTGTCGGTCTGGCCCAAGCTGCCCTGCAGAGACTGGGCTGGGAGCCCACAGAGAAGCATGGAGCTAGAAGGTCTGGAATGGATGCTGCAAGGGACGGCTTCCCGCGTAGCTCTTGGTCTCTCCCAGACCCTTCTCAGCAACATCACCCAGGACGATATGCACAGATCCCTGGATTCTTGGGGTCCTACCAAGAGTCAGAAGGGAAGCTTGCTCTCCTAATCTGCCAGAAACTGCAGCCTTCACTGTCCAAGCCCTTGTGTGTGAATTTGCCTCTTTCTTAAATGAGTCTAATAAGCAAAGCTGCATTAATTGCAGGAGACCCAGCCTCTGTGTTGCAGGGTCGTGGCTTGACTGCAACCCTCCTTGGAGGAAACCAAGACACAAATGATGCAGTGTGCTCAGGAACAGCTGGGGTGGGGAGCTCAACCCAACAGAGAGGTTAAGGGCAGAGCCTCTGCAGTCAGCCTAGCCTACCACCTCCCCACTGTGAGATCATGGCAAGTCAATCCACCTCCTGGAACCTTGGGATGATAATAATGCCTCTCTCATCAGACTATAACTGAGCAATAAAAGTCTAAATAAGGCAAATACGTTCGTGCCTGACACATAACAAGTCCTCAGTAAATAAAACATGTAGTTCTTGTTGATATAGTCTGATAATGCTCTGTTAGGGAAAAGTTTGCATTGACTACAGAGCTCCCACTGGTCTGGCAGACTTAGCCACCCAGCACTTCTGCATCCTGAGTATCTGAGCCCAGTCTCTGAGCAGGGGCCTGGCAGAGTAATGGGATCCTTTACCTGAATCCAGTAGTGCCATGGACAGTACCTTGCAGCATATGGGTGGAGGTGGACAGTCAAGCTGGCCAGACCATCTCGCTTCGGCATAAATCCCAAGGTGCTGAGGAGAGAGGACATCCAGGTATGAAGCCAAGAAACAACTCAGCACCCTCCTTATGAGACCAGAAGATCTCACGTAGACGTATGATCACCTGCCTCCCATCCCCGCCCTCCACACCTGCTCACCCCGTGCTTCACCTGGCTCACTCCAACTCATCACTCAGCTGCAGCCTAAATGGCACTGCCTCTGAGCTGTTCTCCTTGGTTTCCTCCATTATCCTTTTGTCACCAAGAGTTTTTACTGTGATAGTGCTTATCCCAATGTTTAATTATGTGCTTATTTGCAAGTTTGTTTGCTGTCTGTCTCTCACTCTGTCTTATTTTTTTGAACAATTTTTATTGATTTATAATCATTTTACAATGTTGTGTCAAATTCCAGTGTAGAGCACAATTTTTTAGTCATACATGAACATACATATATTCATTGTCACATTTTTTTTCTCCATGAGCTACCAAGATCTTGTATATATTTCCCTGTGCTATACAGTATAATCTTGTTTATCTATTCTACAATTTTGAAATCCCAGTCTATCTCTCCCCACACCCAGCCCCCTTGGCAACCACAAGTTTGTATTCTATGTCTGTGAGTCTATTTCTGTTTTGTATTTATGCTTTTTTTTTTTTTTTAAGATTCCACATATGAACAATCTCATATGGTATTTTTCTTTCTCTTTCTGGCTTACTTCACTTAGAATGACATTCTCCAGAAGCATCCATGTTGCTGCAAATGGCATTATGCTGTCGGTTTTTGTGGCTGAATAGTATTCCATTGTATAAATATACCACCTCTTCTTTACCCAGTCATCTGTTGATGGACATTTAAGCTGTCTCCATGTCTTGGCTATTGTAAATAATGCTGCTATGAACATTGGGGTGCAGGTGTCATCCTGAAATAGGGTTCCTTCTGGATATATGCCCAGGGGCAGAATTCCTGAGTTATATGGTAAGTCTATACCTAGTCTTTTGGGGAATCTCCATACTGTTTTCCACAGTGGCTGCACCAAACTGCATTCCCACCAGCAGTGAAGGAAGTTCCCCTTTCTCCACAGCCTCTCCAGCATTTGTCATTTGTGGATTTTTGAATGATGGCCATTCAATTGGTGTGAGGTGATACCTCATTGTAGTTTTGATTTGCATTTCTCTGATAATTAGTGATATTGAGCATTTTTTCATGTGCCTATTGATCATTTGTATGTCTTCCTTGGAGAATTGCTTGTTTAGGTCTTCTTCCCGTTTTGGATTGGGTTGTTTATTTTTTTCTTATTGAGTCGTATGAGCGGCTTATATATTCTGGAGATCAAGCCTTTGTCGGTTTCATTTGCAAAAATTTTTTCCCATTCTGTAGGTTGTCTTTTTGTTTTACTTATGGTTTCCTTTGCTGTGCAGAAGATTGTAAGTTTCATTAGGTCCCATTTGTTTATTCTTGCTTTTATTTCTATTGCTTGAGTAGACTGTTCTAGGAGAAAATTTTTGAGATGTATGTCAGATAATGTTTTGCCTATATTTTCCTCTAGGAGGTTTATTGTATCTTGTCTTATGTTTAAGTCTTTGATCCATTTTGAGTTTATTTTTGTGTATGGTGTAAGGGAGTGTTCTAGCTTCATTGTGTTACATGCTGCTGTGCAGTTTTCCCAACACCATTTGCTGAAGAGACTGTCTTTATTCTATTCTATTCTTGCCTCCTTTGTCGAAGATTAGTTGACCAAAAGTTTGTGGGTTTATTTCTGGGCTCTCTATTCTGTTCCATTGGTCTATATGTCTGTTTTGGTACCAATACCATGCTGTCTTGATGACTGTAGCTCTATAGTATTGTCTGAAGTCTGGGAGAGTTATTCCTCCAGCCTCTTTCTTTCTCTTCAGTAATGCTTTGGCAATTCTAGGTCTTTCATGGTTCCATATAAATTTTATTATGATTTGTTCCAGTTCCATGAAATATGTCACTCTGTCTTAAACTCAAGATCTTCTTGGCTCATTACTGTACACTCAGCCCCTGACAGAACAGTCACTTGATTTTGTTGAATGATGGAATGAGTGAATGAATGAATTCCAGTGGACTACATCAGGTTAAATTATATAAAACTGCTGTTGTTCAATCATCTTTTAACCTACAAAAATAGAAGTTTCATGTCTTGACCTAATACTGTCTAAGAAACTTGCCTTTATTTGCTTATGATGGATTTACACTATAAAGGGTATAGGAAGCCATCGGTTAGTGCAGGCTTACCTCACTGGTTGGGAGCCCATACAGGGTCTCCAGAAATGCAACACATGTGAAGCACATATAGCTGTCCTGTCCTTGATTCATACATGATGAAAATGAGCAGAGTAATTCAATGGCCCGCCCAAGGTCAGTGCTGCTTGTGGTTTAGATTATATACATGTGTGTTTACATACACCAGCAATTTTTAAAGCCCACATTCAGAAGCAAAAAAAAAACAAGGCTTTGCAAATTGAGGGAACATATATGGTTGAATTTAAAACAACACAGTTAATAAAATGCCTTCACTGTTCTTGAACTTAATGGCAAGTGGGGTTTTTATTGATTTCATTCCTTATACCCACCATTAACTCAACAATATTGCTTTTTAATTTAACCTAAGTGCTTTTGGCTCACTATTTTTGAATTCAATAAAAATCATGTTTAAATTCACTTTATGGCTTTGCTTATTCTGGATTAAGCATTTCTCTGAACTTGAACAAGAGCCCTTTTAAGTAGATGCATTTCTATAAACATGCTTCTGCATATTCTCATTACCATCTTCTAGCCTTCAAAACGGAGCCCAAATCAATGGGCACAGTTGCTCATGAGTCAGAAAGCAGTGGCTGGGATCAAAGCCTGGAAACAGTAGCAACTGTGTGGTTACTAAATTCTGACAGGTGTCCTTCTAATTTTCATTGTGACAGTAACTACTTTAAGTCATGTAATTTTATTTGATGGTGTTGAAAATTTTAATTGACATATAAAACTTTTGCACATGTAAAGATTAGCTCATTATTGTAACCACTGGCATCATTTTGGACATTATTTAAAGCAGTGGGTTGGTTTCCTCCCTCCCCACTGGCACACTCGCAAGCTAGCAGCCACAGTCTCTGATCGGTTCTGACAAACACTGCTTATGTTGCGTTAGGAATCTTCTTTAGGCATTCTATGGCCACTACTTCCCCTGAAAATCCTAGACTTGAGGTTACAGTACAAGTTCTACAAGTGGCACCCTTACCACATAAAGACTTTATTAGCAATTTTACAATCTTAAGCCTTTTTAATGCTAAAAATTCCTCAATATTGACATTCCTATAAACACTGGCCAAAAAGAAAAAAAAAAAAAAGATCATCACCCCTGTAGTTTACTAAGTGCAAACATATTTTCCATGTGCTCCTCATCTCCCTATTCCTCTTAATGCCTATATGTCAATGATAGTACCACCAGAATAGAAAAAAAGTACAAAGTCTATTTTTTTAAAAAAAATTCCTATTTTCTTGAGCTCTAGTGTGTAAATGCCAGGGCACATTAATTTTCTGAAATCAATTGATTATTAATGTATCTACCCTCTGTCTCCACGGTATGTGGGAGTGACCTTTTATGGGACACTGTATGAGACAAGATGGTTTTGTAATGGAGCTTTGTGAGGTAGAAGATCAAGCTATAATACTGTTTAAACTCCAGCCACAGGCACTCAGCCCCCTCCAAACCCAGTTTCAGTGTGTCTCCACCCTTCAGCTCCATGGGTGCAGGGCAGGACGTGTCTCAGAGGGCAGAGAGATGCATGGAGGCCGGCAGTGCAGGTGGCTCCTCTTCCACTCTTTCTCTAAGAGAAGAAATAAAAGAAGAAAATAAAAATGCAGAGTTTATTAAGGAAATCAACAGACCAAAAGATACAAAAAGCAGAAAATTAGTTGCAAAAATAGGCGTGGGTAACATAGGTTCTCATGGTAAGGGGGAAGAGGAGGTAATCATAAAAGCATGCGTGAAAGCCAGTGTGTCAGGGGATCACAAAGCCTGCTCAGAAGCAGCAGAAGCAGTGTTTGTAGTGAGAGAAGGGCAGAGCCACAAAATAGCACACAGATGCCCCCAAAATGGGCCTGAGGGCGGCTGGCTGGTAATGGAGAGCACAACTGAGAGCTCACACCACAGGCATCCACAGCAACATCAAAACTTCTTTTAAAAGACACTCAGCTGCTCAATCTGTGAAAATGAAAAGTTGCTAACACTTTTTCCCAAACCACACTCTTATGATAGATATCTGCACCCAGACACAGAGCAGCAGCCCTGCTTACAAGCAACCAGCAGGCAGCCTCCAGCAGACATCCAGAAACATCCAGAAACGGTCCAGAGATGAGGAGCTGTCCCTTCATGCACATAAAGATTAGAAGTTTATGAGTTGAATTGTGGCTGTATACCCCTCCCTGCGCCCTTCACCTCAAGACTTAAAGCCAAGTCTTCATAGCCCCAGAGTAAGAGCAAGGACTAGCTCTCCTTTCCCATCTACCTGGGATGCTGGTCAGCCTTGTGTATACAACTCACACTCTGTCGTGTTCCCCAAAGCTCTATGGTTAAGAACCTGTGCTATAGACAAAATCCTGGCTCTACCACTTCCAGCCAATATGATATAGAGCAATTTATTTACACTTCTCTGTGCCTCCATTTCCTGTTACGTGTGAATAGTAATAGAAATCTATTTCATGAGTTGTTACAAAGATTAAACGAGATCTGCATTTAAGTTGCTTTCAGTACCATCTGGCACATTGTAAGCATTAAGAAACATGATAATGTTATTACTATGGTAGCTGTTCTCGTGGGCAGGACGGCAGAGAACCCAGCCTACTTCACACCTGGCTATGACAGGAAGTAGAACAAAAACTCTTCTTGTTCCTTTTCATTCTAACTCTACTTTTTCTTTTTCACCTCCACTCTCTTCACTGTATCTCTGGCTGGACCATAATTTTCCTGAACCCTTCTTTTCCTTGTGCTGTGGCTGCCTCACTTACTGCTAGTAGCCACCCCCACAATCTCTTCCACTTCTATCAAGTCCTGTACCACCAGCACCACCAGCACTGATCCCACCATCAGCACCAACACCAGCACCAGGACCACCTCCACACCAGCACCACCAGCATCTCCAGCTCCTCCTCAACCCCGCAAAACACCAGCACATCCATCATCGCCACCTCTACCGTCATCACCACCACCCTATCAGCTTCATGACAACCATTTATTGAACTAAACATTTTATAGTCTCAACTTCCATGTTCAACTTTTTATTTTGTTTTTATTTTGGAAGGTAATTTTGAAGCCACTTCAAAACCTTTTGAAACAAGGTAGAATATAAACATACAGATATAGAACTAGCCATTATTTAATGGAAAAATGTAAAAGCAGTGTGTGCCATCTAAACTGATCTATAAATCTAAATGATAGATTTTGTCGATAGTAAATTAGTCAATAATGCTATATATTGTGAGAAATTGAAATGCATGGATTTATCTTGTTCCTGTTTTTGTTAGTTATGTGTGCATAATCCCACGCAAGTTTCTTAAATTCTGGAAGATTTCATTTCCTCTTCTGTAAAATGGGGATGCCCATCTTGGCAACAGCATTCTTTTTTGGACTGTTTTTAAGATGAAATAAGATGATGGGCATGAAAGTATATTGGCAAAAATCTAGTCTGTGTGCAAATGTCAAGCTGTCCTCATTTAAGCAAATGTTCTAAAGGGCCTTCACTCCAAACCAAGTGATGGACTGAGCCTTGCTCTAACTGTGTGACTAAAGTGTGTTCTTCAGTGAGCTGAGCGCAAAGTGATTTCCATAGAAAGTGTGGAGCTACAGGGACCCTTGGGATCACAGGTTCCTGGCCTGCACCTGCTCCTGCTGCGAATGAGACCCTAACTGCCTTCCTTTTTCAAAGAGTGAGAAAGAAACCTTCAGACAAGTGGTCAGGGATTTCTCACTGTTCAATATGCACAGATCCACCTCTCAGTCCTGTGGCATGAAGTTTGTCATATCTGGCCTCTTCTCTTGCGTAAATACTGCAGCCAATTTGAGATTTAAATGCAGTGTCCAAATCTGCCTCAATCAGTTGAACAAAATATCCATCAAGAAATAAATTGCTCCAGATATATCAACTTTTCCCAACCCCCACGGCCCTAAATAGTAGACACAAGTAATAAAAACCATTTTAAACATCAATTCCTATTTCATCTCACTTGGAAAACAACAAGGTCTATTTCCTCACCATTTACTCATAATGCTTGCCTTAAAAATCACTGGGAAAGCTTGCTGAGCCCCTTACCATCCTCCATCTAGCCCCACATCATTTTTGGTACCCTCAACCCAAGCCTTACACCAGACACCACATAAAATAAAAATGGAAGCATATTCACAACCTTAGTTCTAACTGCTCATCTCTTACCCATTCTCCATTCTTGTTATTGATCCTTGAAGCTACTGTCTTCACTATTAATTCACTCTTTTCAGCCTTTGTCCCTCAAACTTGACCCTTGGCACTTTCTCCTTGGGCCACACATCACCTGACCACCCCTATCTCCCCTCTCTCCTGCAAAGCCAGCCAAGCTCTGACTCCATTCTCCGAGCTGCCTTGGTCCACCTGAGGCAGCCCACAGGTTCAGCCCAACTCCAGGTCTCCCCCACTGTCACCACTTCCTTTGAAGTGACATCTCAGTGGAGTTCCTTTGAGTCACTTCACATTTCCCTACCCACTCATTAATTCTTGAAATTTCTTGAATAGGGAACATATTTCCTATTTGGAGAAGCATGGTCCCAATTACTCTCCAAGAAGACTGGAAAATGGAGCCAATGGGTGTGCCCAGAAAGATGGTCAGGCTGCACCAGCACACAGCATTGTCCAGTTTTTCAGTCCCTACATCCCCAATGAAAATTCTTTCACAGTGGAAATGAACTTGCTTGTTCTCGATAATGTGGTAGTAGTGAATGTGGACTGTCCAGAAGATTAGGTTCTACAGGAGATAGAGGCAGAACAACTTAATATGTTAGTCTTGGGGGGCATAGTAAGAGAAAAAAAATATACGTGATGGATCAAATCTCTTCATTCACAGGGGTGCCAGGCTTGGGCACGACCTACTTGGTTTGGGGGTGTGCGGCTGGAGCAGGGAGAACCCAGCTAGGGCAACAGGAGGCACTGGGAGCAAAGTGGTTGAGCCAGATCCCAGCGATGAGGACCACAGGGATGACAGCATCAAACGCAAGAAGCACAGTCAGTCTCAGAGACAAAATTTGGGGACCTGGAATTGAGAAATGAAGGTCTAGTGAAGTCTAATTTGTCAAGCCAACGGGATAAATAGGTTAGGATGAGGTAGACTGATGGTAAGTCCAGAGCAATTGCCTAAAACAGCAATAGAATGTTAGTCCTGCCTTCATGGACTAATAGGGGTGTGATGGAAAGGTCCACCTGGCTTTTCACAGGCTTTTTAATTTATTCACACGTTTAGATGTCACATTCCTCCAGAGAGTTTTCAAGGAGGTGCAGTACTGAATGGAAAATATCACCACAGGACATTGTAGAATTGATTTTACCTTCCCACTTCCAAGTCACCAGTCACATCCCATCTCACTGAATCTGATAAATTCAGGGGGAAGATCAGTCTGCATTAGAGGCTGGTCTAAACTGAAGAAAAAAAAATTAAAGAAACACCACGGTAGTGAGTTCTTCAACAGTGCTTAAAGTCACAGATTAGTTGAATATTGGATGTGATGTGAAAATGGCAATTTAGGCATTAGGTTGGAGTGAGGGAAGGGAAGGGACGAATTGTAATAACTGACTCTTCAGGTTTTTTCCTTCATATTCTGAGATCCTAAATCCTAAATTCATATAAAAGCACACAAATATTTCTGTCTAGAAATACCTAGAATATTAATTGGGCTTTTTTGTATGGCCCATGGCTGAAAGTAAGGAAACAATTTTGGCTCTCCCCAGGAAGTATTCTTTATTGGAGCTCTCCACATAGAATGGATCACCTTGTAAGGCAGTAAGCTTTCTACTTTGGAGTATGCAAGATAGGATGGAGAAGCAGTAGAAGGGGATATTGTAGAGGGGGTTAAATGGGTGTAGTCACACATAATGACCCTAGACTCCATGATTCTGGAAAATAATATATAAATAACTATCATGCTACTTGAAGAATTTGAAAGTATCAGGCTAATAACCCTTGTAAACTTGATTACACTATTAATTTGCTTGGCAAATTCTTCTTTAGGTAGCTAGAACTTCTCCTGGGTTGAAATTACCATGACTTCAACATTAGTGGCATTTTAATTTATGAGAATCTTATTGCATCACCAATTTAATTGTAATTCAATTTTCAGCCAGCACCCACCCCACCAAAAAAAAAAAAAAAAAAAATGAGGGAGGCAAATTTCTACTTTCTGATACATATGACCTGGATCTAAATTATAGACTGATTTAGAGCTGTTCAAAAAAAAAAAGTGTCATCCAGAGAAGAATTGAATATTTTACAAGGGAGCAAAATGAGCCTAGTAATTACAGAAGTGTTGATTGAATTGTCGGTGGCGTGGACTTGGCCCCCATCCTAACAGGGTCCCCATCACACTCACTTTCCCGAAAGCAGAGCTGATTACCTGGCTGATTATTTTTCTGTATCCTCTGCCACTAATGCTGACTGCAACAGGATCAATATTTACTCAGTGGCAAACGTGTGTTATATTAGGAAACAAACAAATAAAAAAAAAACCCCAGAAGAAACATGCAACTCAATTCAAAGAGCTGTGAAATCCCCTCCTTGAGGTTATTATCTTTCTCAGCAAGCAAAGGCAGAAATAACCCTCTCCCTCCTGCATAGCGGGGTGCTCCTAAGGCTCTGGAAACACAATGCATGGCAGCAGTGGCAGGGCTGCAGACAGGTGTAAAGCCTACACAGTTGTGGTGGATTAGTGTCTCCTCAGCACCCCAGGACAATGGACACAGAAAGAAGCCCTGTGCCCCCGGCTGCCATGTATGGGTCTGAATATTCACCGTGCGCAGGGGCAGCTCCCTCCAGCTCAGCCTTGGCTCTCCATTTTATTTATTCCATCATTTAGCATCACGTGCCAAGATAGAAGCTACCAGGGACAGTGTGTTTATTTCACTTTGGCCAGGTTGGGGTCTCCAAGACAGGGGCTGGTTGTTGTTGGGAAGTCCATGGAAGTCAGGATGAGAACCGGCTCCTGGAGGATATGCTTCCTTCTTCCCTTTGCACTGAGAGCTGTCTGGGATGGGAGCTCCTTCTCCACCTCCCTGTCCTTCCCTTTCCCTGCACCTGACCCAAGTAACATAGTTCTCCACAGGCTCTCTCCTGCACCTCCTTGAAGACTCAGCAAGCCTTCCCTGAGCCCCCATTGCCTCCACTTCTGGCTGTGCCCCCATCATACCCGGGCTTCCTCCTGGTACAGTCTGGAGCCTGTGGGCAGGATCTGACCATATCCTGTCTTCCTCCCCACTAGACTGGAGCTCTTCAAGGATGATGACAGCATCTTGTCATGTCTGCTTCCAGTGCCTGGCACACACCTCACCCGCCTGTAGTAGGTGCTCATCAAATATGTGCTGAAAAGACAAACTGCATGCTTTGAATTGACCAACAGTTGGCGGTTTTAGATGGAAACATTCCTCTAAGAGCAAGAAACCTCATTTTTGCCTTCCTGGAACCCCCTGGGGGTGACTAACTTTCCAAAGAAAGGGTCTGAGGAGATACCTGACCCTGAAGTCTCTCTGGAAGGCAGTGTTGTTTCTAAGACACATCCTTACCATCAGCATAACCAGCCTGGGAAGCAGGCCCCCATATTAACAACTCTGATGCACGTGATCGACACAGCCTGAAGGACCCTTCCTGGGGCTCCTCCATCAGCCCCAGTCAGATTCCAGACCCCGCCATGGACACAGCGTTTCTTACTCAGCTAGCTCTGGCACAGCCTTTAGACACCCTCCTCCCTCTCCACCCAAAGATCTGGATGACTGGGACCCTCCTAGCAGTGATCTAGTCCCTTGTCTCCCACTGTCCACCAGGTTGCCAACCTTCTGAAATGCCCTTCTCCTTAATAACCAAACAAAGGAGCCAGCCCCCAGTTAACGTTACATGGTTCTCCCACCTCTTCATCCTTAAGAGTCCGGCTCAGTTGTCTAGGTTAACACTGCTTTCCTGAACTCTTGAGTGTTAGGAAGAGACACTGCAGTCCCATTTCTAAAGTTTCTTCCCCACACCCTTCTGCAAGGAATCCGCAGTGCCGTCTCCCTCTTCTTGGCCCTCTCATGCCTCCACATTGGGGGAGTATGTTCCTAATTGTACATCTTTTCTCCCTTTTTCTTTTGTTGGTTCTGGAATCACAAAATCCAGGCTCCTGGCCTGTGAGGGCAAAAAATATATATATATCCCTTCAAATTCAGAAGGAGATTGGTCTGCTCAAGTTGGCTACTCTTTGAGTTTTGCGTACAGAACACATTATGTCCTTATCACCCTAACTCTCGCTGTTAGGGAAGAAGCACAAGATGTAACACTGCCACTGCCTAACAGCCCCCCAAAAAAGCATTTTCCCAAACAGAATAGGAGCTTCCCTTTGCCAAGGACATCTTACCATAGTATGCCCCTCCCTCCACCCTCCAGCCTAGAATATACAAATGGCTCCTAGTTGTGTAAGTAACAAATGTTACTTTTTGGTTGTTTATATAGCTGTCTCTGTGACGTTGTATCATGGGATCCAGGGAAGGAGCAATCCAGAGCCTCTACCAGGAAAACTTCCATGGTACCATCTGCCCCAGCATGGAGGAAACTTTAGTCAGAGGGCTTGAAAAGGAGACCTGAGAGGTCATCTCTTCCAGCCTCCCACCCCTGAGCTCATGCTGCCCGACCACAGCACTCATCACACTTCCCTCTCATTCTGAAGTCTTCCTTGATTTCATGTCCTCAGAGAACCTTTGCTACATCTCCTCTGGCTGAAGGCAAGCCCACTTTTTCTCTGTCCCACAAGAAGGATGATCAGTCACAACCCTCTTTCAATGATTGTTTCTTCATTATAAGATCGGCGATCAGCCGGTTGGATGGTATAAACACAAACTGCACCTTCTGGGAGCTCAGACTGAGATAAGAGAAAAAGTGCTTCTGTCTAGAAGAACTCCAATTCCAGTGGAAGACATGCAGGGCAACAGGACATGTGCATGTGAAAGGAGGCCCAGTAGAAATCGCGGCTACATTTTCCTGGTTGTCCATTCATTAGCGTGTTCAGCTCTTGCAAGAGAGGCTTGGGTAGCAACATGGATAGGAACAGATAACTCTTTAATAGCTTTATAACATACTAGACACTGTTCTGTGTTTCCAACTAATTGCCCTTGAGATAATTAGCTTTAACTCCCTTTTACCTACGGAGAAACTAAGACATCATAAAATGACGATTTGTATATGGTTAGGTAAACTTAGCTGCCTGTCCTGCCTTGCCACCTAGGTGTGCGATCCTAGGATAGAGCAGCCTTGTCAGTGGGTAGTGTGTGCTAGCCCGAGAGACTGGAATCAAGGTAATCTACATGCCCGGCAGGCTATGAAGGGCCCATTACTTTTAATAAGTTTCTCTAACCAGATTCTCTCCCTAAAAGCAAACAGCCTCTCATAGCCAGCTTCACTCAAGCACTGAAAATTTTTGGTACCATGTGCACTCTGGTAAGTCACATCAAACATCCTTTGTAGTGGAGGCAAATTCAAATGCAGAAGTAATTAAAAAATAAAAGCTCTCACTCCCTCAAATTTTAAGTAAACAGAAGAGGTGAGATAAATCCCCATTGCCCTTCTAACAGCTCTGAGTTTGGCCCCAAAGTGCCAGAAAATAGCTAGCTAGCTAGATAGATAGACAGATAGACAGATAGATAGATAATGTCAGCAATATATATAACACTGATTGCACAATTTATAAGGATACATTGTAGTCATTTATTTGTCCATCTGTCTGTCCTAATGGACTATGAGCTCAAAGGGAAAGCTTGGATCTCCAATGCCGGGAGTGAATTTTTTTTAATGAGTGAATGAACAAATTACTAAATGAAAGAAGAAACAAATGGGTGACTTCATGTAGCTATGTCCTCCAACCCCCCCCACATATGTCATGTATGTAAATTATATACTAAGTAAATCTCAAAAATGGAATTATATAAATGCTAATGAGCAGTTTGATGCTAGTTTGATTTTTTTTTTCTAAATTTCTTTTTCCTACAGCAAGATGATTTCAGAGATAGGGACCCAGTACTTCCAGGTGATTGATTGCCTGCGGGACCAATCGGAGCTTCCACTTGCTCCAAAATTGATGGCCCCAGCCCCACCATGGTGGTGCAGTTTTTCATTATATGAAATGGAAAAGTGATTTAATAATTCTTTCTGTCTTATATTGCTTTAAAGAATTTCAGACAGTTAAAAATTGCATGGATTTTTCCACCATCTGTGTGAGAGTGGGGGAAAAAATGCTGGTTTTGTTTTTCCTATTTTTAATATAAGCCATATGAAACAAAAAGATAGTTTCCCTGCAAACTATAGGTCAAGTACCTATAGAGGCTTGGGGATGCTCTGTAAGTTATCATATTATCTTTCTTCCTTGACAGGATACCATTAGGTAGTGTATCATTTCAACATTTATTATCTTTCATGTCCTTTTATCTTCACACTAGGATTTCTTTTAAAATTCCGATCTATGCATTTGGTTTCATTATACAGCACTGTCTTTTTACCAAACCAATTTTTGAATGGCTTTCAATATTCTTCAGTTTCACATTTGTCATATCAGCCCGAAACAGTGCCCTAGTTATGTCTGTTTTAGCTTGTTAAAAAGAAACCTATCCAGGGAATGAAGTGTTGGGAGATCACACCTTTAAAGGTAAGCATCACACGTCCCGGGAAAGTGGAAATTGCCTAATGAGGAAAGGCAACCATTGCAGAAAATAAAACAAAAATGTTGAAACCACATGTAAAAACTGGTGCTCGTTTTTAGAATATCATCGATTATATTAACATCTGGAAATGTTTCATTGACTGCCACAGTTTTCTCCTACAGCCCGTGTGGGGAATCTGCCCTGATTCACAAATGGAGTTGCCCTACCCAAGTGTAAAGGAGTCCAGAGGTTTCCCTGCTTTCAGAGTCAGCAACATAAAGAACTTCTAGCTGAATATCAAAAAAAAAAAAAATAAATAAATAAAAAGAAGAAGCTTTCAGATTATTTCACTTAGTTGAAAGCAGGGCAGCCTATATTTGCATGACTACCAATGACCTTCTGAAGCACCTTGACAACCGTCTTAGTATGTTCTGAGGGCTTTTTCCGGGATCTGTTTGGATGTCTTAATTTCTACCATAGCTTTACTAAGCTAAAGGGATTTGCATTGCAGGAAATTTGAAGGATTTTGGTGAAATGCTTACAAGTCTCTGTTGCAATGTTGTCGATTAGAGTTGCATGAAGCACAACAGATTGGCTGGACTAAGAAGTGTCATTTCAACAGAGCCAGACACCAACCAGAACAGTGTGAAGCCCTGACATCATCTTAAACAGGAGTCCCCCAAGACACTGCTCCTCCGGAATCATACCAATAAAGAGACGAACTTTCAAACCTTGTTCACGTACCCAGACAACAGGACAGATTTGGCATGCCTCGGTAAAACAAGAAAACTCAGGTTACGCATTCATTTGGCAAAAGCTGGAATTTTACAGTAATTTTTATGCATCAGAATCAGGAGATTTTAGAAAAACAGAATTTAGAACAATACCCAATTCAAGGAATTGGGTGTGAACAAACAGACAAAACTCCGAAGTAAGGCAAAAATTGTGAATCACTATATTGTACACCTGTAACGTATAGTATTGTACATCAACTATATATCAATTTTAAAAAATATGTCATTGCAAAATAAATAAATTAACTTTTAAAATTTTAATAATAAAAAAAATAATAATAAAAACTGGCCCTGAAAAGTCCATCTGATTCTATGGACCACTTATGCTGGTAGTTTGAGCCCCTGTGCCCCAGTGTCATTGTTACTACAGAAATACACACATACACACACACTTGGGCTGATACCTAGAACACAATTATTATTCAATAAATGCTCAAAGATTGGCTTTTATATATGTGGACTCAGCAAGGTCATAGAAGGAAAGAGATGGGGCCAAAGACTCAGACAAGGGGCAGTGGAAACCATGCCACTGTGTAAGAGTTCCAGAGGAGCAGAAATCCACATATTTGAGATAGTCTAGCAAGGAACGTTGCTAGGTGCAAGGACCTGAATCAAGCCAAGGAGATGTGGAGCTGAGTGGAAATTCCCCAGTTGGCCTGTTACACTGGGCTTGACAGCCCCAAGTAGCCGGTGAAAGCTCGTGTCATTAAAAAGCTCTTGCGGTTATTCACTGCTAATGGGAATTATCTCACTTTGCTAGGATTAGAGAATCTCTTTGAAGCTTGACAGCTCAACCCCTTCATTTTCCAGGTAGGAAGTAGGGGACCCAAAAGAGGGACATCACCTTGGCAGCATCACCGAGTTAAACCTGAACCTGACCCCACGTACTAACTCCATATCCTCACCTCCATTTCCTGGCAAAGCTGGGTAACTTCCCCCAAACTTTCTATGCCGTGACCTCCAGGTCACTAGGGACAATTTGCAGCCCCCTCCTAACTTGCTGTGTACGAAATATCTGGCACATTTAATGGCTCCCTTTCCCTTGAAACACCCTTTCTCTGGCTGCCACAATCCCAGCCTCTCCAAAAGTTTCTTGGCAGGCACATCCTCAAGTCTCAGTCGTAGCCCTTCACTTCCTCCCTGTGTAATTGTATCCTCTGCCACTGGGTCAGTATTCCCAAATCGATATCCCCATCCTGGTCCCTTGTCTCACCCCAGAACTCGAGACTCATACATCCAGCTCCCCAGTGGACCTCTGTTTAAACACCACGTGGGAACTTCAAAGTTGACACAACTCAATCTAAATACCCCCACACACTGCTCTCCCTCATTCTTTCCCATCTTGGGAAGGATGCCACAATCCCCTGGGCTTCAACCAGAACCAGGGACATCATCCTTGATGCCAACAGTTCCCTCTCCAAGTCATGTCCATCCTCCCTTCTATACATCTCTGCATCAGTCTACTCCTCTCCACCACCATGGACAACACCCTGGTCCAGCCCACCCCATCTCCCACCCAGATGCTGCCATATCCTGCTTACTTCCACCCCTGCCTGCATCCCCCCATGCTACAAGGCATCCTCTAGGATCGGCAGAAAGAGCTTTTTAAAGTAGAATCAGAGTCTATTATTTCCCATTTAAGATCCTTCCAGTATTCTAGCACCATCGCCCTTAGGATAAAACCCAAAGGTCCCGCACTGTCTGGCCCCATGACTTATTTAGTCTCATCTTATAATACTCCCCATTCCCTCTCCCCACCACCCAACACATATAAACACCTTGCTCCAGACACTTTTAGTTCTTTGAATTTCACTAAGGTCTTTCCCACCTTGGGAAGGACGTGGTTTACACAAGCTGCTCCTTCTACCCCCTCCCCACTCCAGAATACATCCATCCCTCGGGTTCGGGCTTAGAAATCACATTAGAGGCTGGGTCTCCAGGATGCTTGCTCTCATTGCCCTCTTTCTCCTCTATCATCATGTCATCACAGTGATCTTGTTGGTGTGTACCTCATCCCTGGAAACTGTGAGCTCCCAGGGCTCCGGTCTGCCTGGCTTGTTCTTGCGCCCCAGGAGCTGAGCACAGAGCACGACACGCAGCAGACGCCCAACAAGCATTTGGGAAAGCCAGGCTCTGTGATGTCTGCATGCAGCTCTAGCAGCAGGCTGCTCTTCCTGCCTTTCTCCTCGGCCCCCCCTTTAAGAGGAAGGCATCGCGGTGTCTGAGCTATCCAGCTCAACCCCTTAGTAAATGCTGGATTCAAGTTTGGGGGAATGCCAAGTGAACAGATGGCCCTGGGAGACAGGGTTCTGGAAAGGCAGACATTCAGTGAAGAGTAGGCACTGGGCACCTGCTTGTGCAGACCTAAAAGGCTTTGTGGTGATTCTAAAGGAATGGAAGGCACCTTTCCTGCCCTAGACAAGCTTAACATTGTCAAGCAAGATCTGAACTGAAGTCTATGAAATAAAAGATCTGGAAACAAGAAAGCCAACTTTCAGCACAATGTAGCTGCTACCCTGAGCGGACTGCAGCTGTGTGTCCTTGGCAAGTTACTGAACTCCTCTCTAAGCTTCAGTCTCTCCTCCTATAAAATGGAAGTAAGAATTCCCGTTTGGCCTGCATCAGAGGGTCACTGTGATAATAAAATAAAGCCCACGTGTGAAACAATTTTGCAGATTGGAATCCACCGTTCAAAGGTGAGGGAGGCTACACAGTTGGACCTGACATCCATGCAAAAGCAGAAAGTAGAGGGAGTTGCTGAGGTCTCCGCCTAAGTGAATATGACAGGGGGTTATTGGTCTGTCTGGAAAACTCAAGTGTCCCTGACACCACAAATTACCTGGGCTCTGGACAAAGGTAGCAGCAGCAGGACCCTTGATTCCAGGAGGACTCCAGGGCCCCACGGAGTCCCTGGGCAGGACGACACAGCATAGCTTCTCTCTGAAAGCAGCAGGGCTCCCATGGGAGTTAGGGCTTGCTGTTCTGCTCCGGTGGGACTTGTTGAAAACTATCGCCTCTAATTACAGCTTTCTGGAAATGTCTCCTTTCTTTACCCAGGGCCCTGAACCCCAGGGCTGTCTACTCCGTAAGACACAAAATCCTCCTGACTCACATTGGATCCTCAGTCTAAACTCTCCAGGAGGATGCTCAGAATTAGCCCTAATTTGTATAACCCAAGTGTTCGCCGTCTCCAGGAACCCCTACATTCTTCAGATTCAAGGAACCAGTCTTACTTCAGTTTTAAAATAAAGATAGCCCAATAGCTCCTTCCCCCATCAGGTGGAAAATTCAGCATTTCCTACTCCCAGCATCTCTGGGGATTCATAAACCTGGAGAAAGTCTGGCTTTTTCTTGGCAGTATCCTGCCCCCGTTACCCGCTTCCACCAAATCATCTCTCTCATTCGTGTCTCCACTCCTGCCTCTGATCTCTTCTCTCCATTGCATTTTGACCTTGACCCAAGCCTGAGTACATCCGTCCTCCTTTGATTCCCCAGAGCAACCAGCATACAAGTCTGTGTACATGGCTGGGTTGTACTGAAGAAGGGATGGAGGGAGTATTCATTGCAACTCAGCCCAGCAAAGAACAAAAAATCGAACAGGAATTTCCATCCCTGGAAGCCCTGAGCCATCACCACCCCAGAGAATTTCTTGCTGGATTTGCTAACCCATGGACTACCTGGTCCCTTGCCTCTGCTTCCTCAGACTCCCTGTATGAGCCAATGGAGTGTTGGGATTAAGAGCCTAAATGCTAAAGTTATTCTGACTGACAGAAAATCCTCCTCTTGCTCGTCGCCAGAGCAGTGACCATGAGCAGAATACTTAATCTCCCTGTGACTCCATTTCCCCATCCATAAAATGGGCATACTATTTGTATATACTATTGTTGTGATAACTGAATTAACATAGCCAAGTCCTTACAACAATGCTGGGAATGTCACCATTATTGTCACCTCGTCCCCAGCTACAGTCTGCTCCTCAGCTGCTTCCATAAACTATGAATGCCCCCAACTTCTTCGGCAGAGAGCACTTCAGCCCTCTCAGTTACCCCTGAATTTGCACTGGCTGTGCCCTGGGAGTCTCACCTTTCATAGCCCTCAACATAGCACCACCTATCCTGGAAAGAAAGCACAACTTTGCTACTCAAAGAGCCAGCAGCCGCCGTTGCATCCAGGAGCTGGTTGCAAACCTCCTACTCCAAGAAGCTCCCAGGGGATTCACGCACACCTAAAGTGTGAGAGGCACTGGATGGGCCCATTTTCCTGCAAGCTAGAAGCAGCTGCCACAAATTGTGGGCTTAAATAACATTATTTTCCTCCTCACTACACACATCTAACATTCCTTGTTGGGACATCGATGTTTGGGATGCTTTCAGAGCTCGGCAACAAGGATCCAAGGTTCCTCGTTCGTGTGCTCACTGAATAGGAAGCAGCCACTATAGCGCAGCACGGAGCTGGGGGGTACAAAGGAAGTAGAAGTCTGTATTCAGCATCTTGTAGTAACCTGCAATGGAAAAGAATATGAAAACAAATACATGTATGTATGTGTGTGACTGAAACATTATGCCGTACACCAGAAACTGACACAACTTTGTAAACTGACTACACTACAATTTTTTTTTTAAGTAGAAGTTAAAGGGTTTCCTCCAACACTTGGACTTTGTATCAGGAAGCAGGCTCCCCAGCACAGAAGCACCAGCCTTAAAGAAGCTACAAGGCAGGGTGGAGTCACCCGGCTACTGAGCCGGCAGCGATCCGGGCCCTTCCTTCTCGCTCAAGCAGCCTGGACTTCGAGGACTTTAAGGCTGAGCTTAAAAATGTGAACTAAGACATCTTGCGTCAGAATCACTTCGTGAGCCTGTGAAAAATTCAGACTCTTGGCCTCCTTCTTACCTGTTGAAACAGAACCTGGCTTAGGTGTGGGACTCTGCATTTGCATCCCCGTTCACTCACTCAGGTCCAGCACATTCTGACGCATCGTCCTGTTTGAGACCAAGGGTCCAGGGAGGCAGCATGTCAAAGTCACAAAGAGTGATAGCCCTGGAGCCAGATGCCTGGATTCTGATGTCTGTTCTACCACTTACCAGCTGTGGAAACTTGGGCAGATGGCTTAACCTCTCTGTGCTGAGATGGTTTCATCTATAAGATGTTATGATACTTCACTTTGTTAATACATGTGAAGATCTCAGAGCAGTTCTTGGCTATAGTAAATGCTGGGTAAATATTGCCGATTTTGTTACTATCAGAAGAGAAGTCATGCCTAAGGACCGAACGTTCTTTGAGCTACAGAGACCTGGACCCCTTCTCTTGGGAGACAAGAGGCCGCCTAGACTCTCCTGGCCCACAAATCTGAGTTTGCCAATCCCCACACATATTTTCTTTACTCCCATGTGAAAATCCCTAGAAATGGGAAATCCTCAGCTCTGCTATTTGCCTGGAAGATGCCTACCCAGTTAAGGGCGTAGGACAGTGACTCTCAGCCTTAGCTACACACCGAAATCACCCGGAGGGCCTTTTAAAAATCCTGATGCCTAGGCCCCACCCCCAGAGATTCTGCTGTAACTGTTCTGAGATTTGATATGGGCATTTGGAAGCTCTGAATTCTCCCCAGGTGATTCCAACATGCAGCCGAGGTTGAAACCACTGACGGGAGATAAAGTTACAACTCGGTGGTGGGAGGTAGACTTTCTCCAGGGTAGGGAGAGCATATTATCATTTCCACTGTCAGTCATCCAGGAGAGAGAGGGACCCTCAGCCAGGAAACGGCAATGACTTAGAGACACATCTTAAACTTGCAGAGTGAGAATTCTCATCTCTGGGCTATGCGGTCTCGGGTCTGGTGGCAAGTTCAAAGGCAGCCTATTCCACAGGAAATCAGGCTGGAGACCAGGCAAGGTGGCAGTGGCCCTGAAAGAGTGGCTTGGCTGGGTGGTCCAGGCTCTCTCAATGAGGTTGCCGTCAACTTAGGGCTATGGTCATCCGATGGCTTGATTAGGGTTAGAGAGTCCTTTCTAAGGCGACTCATTCACGTGGCCATTGGCAAGTCTCAGTTCCTTGCTAACTGTCGGCAAGAGGTCTCAGTTCTTCACCATATGGATACACCTCTCCGTGGGGCTGCTTGAGGGTCCTTACAACATGGCAGCTGGCTTCATCCAGTGCAAGTGATGGGGAGAGACAGGGACAAAGAGAGACAGAGAGAGGGAGGGGGAAGCTGCAATGCCTTTTATGGCCTCATCTCAGAGGTCATACATCATCACCTCTGCCACATTTTGTTACTTAGAAGCATGTCGCTAAATTCAGCTCACACTCAACGGGAGGGGATTTAGGCTCCATCTTGTGAGGGCAGAATGTCAAAGAGTGTCTGGACATATTTCACACCACCACACTGTTCACACTTAGGCTTCTGGTGAAACGACTTCCCTTCCAGGAAGAAGAAATTGGGATTCCAGGTCGTCCTCTGGCCTTTCCATCACACCCTTTGCCTACCTCCATCACCACACTCTGCTCCCTGCTGAATTGTCTGTTTCTATTTCCATCTTGGAAAATAAATAACACTGGAAATTTCTAAGGGGGCTGAAATGGAGTATTTATTGTCATATTCCCCATGCCTGATGTAGGGCTTGGTCCTGAGAAGATTCTCAAAACGTTTATCAAAGAGTGGACCCAGCTCTGCTAGTAGCTGAGGGATCCAGGGTGAGCAGAACCTCCTGCATTTTTGCCCAAGCTTCTTTACAGCAGAGCAAAAGCCAGCAGGCCTCTTAAGGGCCAGGTCTAGAATGACACAGAGTCACTCCTCCCACACTCTGCAAGGCACAGGGCCAGCCCAGGTTAAAGTGCAGAGGAAACAGACTCTCTCTCTTGATGGAAAACATGGTCTGTGTTTACCAGAGATGGGAGGAATTGCTGACAATCACTTCCACCACAGCAATCATAGAAATTCAGAAAAACAAAGAGACTTGTCCTTATTTTTGCTTTACCTGCAGAAATTCTCAAAGTCTTTAAAATACTCCAGGATTGTTATGTGTCTCCAAGAAGGCAGTATTGGATACAAAGATTCCCAAACTTACTGAACCACAGAACCCCTCTCTGTTCCTTTTCTGTCTGTCCCTTTGCAGAACTACTCAAACACAAGGTTTTAGATGATGCTTCCAGGCTTAAAATCTTTTGATTTACAATGAGAATGGTTTTTTCCAATATGGATGAGAAAAAAAAAAAATGGCCATTCCAAGGACAGTCTTGATCATCTCCATATGGATGGACCTCTCCACAGGGCTGCAATCTCAGGAAGGAGATGATGAGTAGGTCCCCATGGGGGTGTGGATGCCTGAAAATGTGTGGATAAAAGACAATTTCCCAGGGCCGGTTCACAGTCATCGTCATGAGATTGTTCAATGAGTGAATTCCCGCCTTAGAGGCAGAGAGACCAGGGAGCACATCTTGGAAAGGAAGTGACTCACACACACGAAGGTGAAAATCCCAAGTGATGATCTTTCCCACAAGCAGGATGAGATAAGACGAAAGAGAAATGCCGAGAGCACAAGGGACAACCAGAAAGCAAAATTGGAGGGTTGAAGTAAATGATGGCAGAGGCTTCTTCCAACTCAAAGTTTCTGTGATTATTTTTTCTTCTTCATGAGCCCTCTCCTCAAAGCTAGGCAGAGAGACATAGAATAGAAAACACGTCACTCGGTTTTGTTTCTCTTTAATGCAGTTGTATTTTTTTTGTTTTGTTGTTTATTTATTGTTGTTTTTTTTTTTAATCATGGGCACAGACATGGAGGAAGGAGACAGGCAGAAAACAGCCAGAGGTTATCTGTGGGTTTTCATTATCTGTGTTCTGTGGATTCCCTATGACCATCTACTTTTGTTTTAGGATCTTTTGAAAACACAAAGAAAGAGAAAGAAAATAAAACTTGCTTGTAATCCCATCATCCAAAGAAAATATTGTTAATAGTACATTTTCTTTCAGAATTTTATTGTATATGTACCTATACAATATTGTATATAGGAGCATGCTCTTAATCTTGTTAAAAATACATGCATAAATGTGTGTGTGTGTATATATATATGTATATATATATATATATATTGCACAGACTATATAAATATATATGTATACATACACATATATGTACTTTTAACAGAATTGAGAACATGATGTATATGCAATTTTGTGTCCTTCCTTTTCTAGTCAAAGAACTTGATTATATTTGACTGTGTAATATTCCATCTGCAACCTTAGCTTTCCCTATGTTATTTGTGTATGTCTGTTATTTTGTATGTCTGCCACAAATATTTGTGTATAAACCTTTGCATCTCTGATTATTTTGTGAGGCAATAGTCCTAAACAATGGAATTAGGTGAGCATATAAAAGAGTTAAGGCTCATGATACACACAGAAAAATTTCACTTGAGGAAAGGTGTACTAAATTCTATTCCAACTATGAACATATAAGAGTGCCTGTTTAATAATTGTCTTATTTGCATTAGCAGATTATTTTATTCTTTGCAACATGATAAGAGAAAAATGGTAGCCAGCGCTTCTGCTAATTTTCATCTCATTGACTAGTAGTAAGAATAACATTTTTTCATAGGTATATTCTGTCTCTTCAGTTTTGTTCCTTAATTATGAAGCCATGTTCTTTACCTACGGATTTTTCAATATTTTTTACATTTCACTTATTCATTTTTAAAGCTTTTCTTAAATATAAGGCAGTCATCCTTTTCTTCAATATTCTTATAAATATTTTTCTCAAGTTATCATTTGCCTTTTACATTTTGTGTGTAAACAAATTTATCTTTTTCTCTTTGTTTTCTTCTACTTTAAAAAAATGTTTCCCAATCCCCAAATCAATGAAATGTCCCTTTACATTTTTTCCCATTCTGTGATCTTCTATTGCTATGTTGTTGGCTTCAGTCCAGTCAGAAGTTAGCCTGTTGTATGGTGGTGAGTGTGGAGATTCTTCTTCCCAACTAGCAGCATGTTTGTTTGCTGGTGCGTCCCCTGCTCAGACAGCCAGGGCTCTTTCAGAGCTGATTACTTTGAAGTTTTAATCTGTACGTTTGAATTACAGCTTTAATATTGGGTAGAGCAAACCTCTTCTCCTTACTTGAATCTATTTTCACCACATTATTCTTTCAGATGAACTTTAAAATCATTCTGTCATGTTCGAAGGGATTTTATTTTAAAACCAGTTGTTCTGACGGTAATGAACATCTTTACAATGTTCAATTTCCCATTCAAAAGAGTGGAGCTGATTCAGAACCTTTACATCTCTCCATGAAACTGCGTACTCTTTCTTCCTGTATATTTCAGGCATGTCTTGTTACTGTTATGCTTAACTACTCTGTTTTCCACTGCTATGGGGATTTTTAAAAATCTCATTGTATCTTTTAACTGCATGTTGCTGGCATTTGGGGAAATCTAGTGATTATTGCTGACTTATCTTGTGTCCGGCAATTTTGCTGAAATTTCTTGTCAATTCTGAAAGCTTTTTCTGTCAATTATCTAGGGATTTCTAAGCTTATAATCACATCATTTGAAATGTCGATAAATGTGCCTCCTCCTTTCAATAGTAATTCTACTACTTTAGCTGTGTGTTCTAGTATTCGCAGAGAGTAGGCATCCTTGTTTTGTTCCTGATGCTAATGGAAATCCTTGTATTTTACTGTTAACTATGATATAAAATGTAGATGTCAGTTAGGAATTCATTATTATTAAAAAGAATCCTACTATTCCTGGCTTCGTAAAATTTTTTAAAACAAAAGCGGTGTTTAATTGTGTCTGATGCCTTTTTAGCCCTTAATAAGATTAGCATGAGTCATATTATACTACGTATTTCACTGATTATAAGATACACTGTAATTTCAGAGATGTTAAAGCATGAAAAAGAGAAGGTACATCTTAGAATGGAGATAGATGTCCTAGTATTACACCATTAGGATGGCCCCCCTATTTCATGGAGAAATGTGCTCATCTTTTTTTGTTGAATTTGGTTTGCCCAACTTTAATTATGAATTTTTAAACATATGCATAGATGATATTATTTCATAGCTTTAAAAAGTACTTATAAATATTGGGTTTATATTGGGGTGTCCCTAGTTTCATAATCAATTCCAATTTTAAATTGGTTAGTATTCTCACTTTTATTTTGCTCAGGAATTGTTCACAGAGCACAAGATCACGGTCCCTGAAAGACTGAAGTATCACATTAGTAAAAAATTTTTGCCTCAGAGACTAGTTTTAAAAAAGTATTATTTTAACAAATGCTTTATTTGTATGGTTGTTGAACTCTTCTGATTTCCATTTCTTTTTTGAGTCGCAGTGGATTCTTCATTTTTTTTAAAGCATCATTTCCTTTGAGGTCTTTTTATTTGCTGGTGAAGAAATGTACGTGATATTTGTTTAATCTTCAAAGAAATGTCTCTGTCCTTTGATGCGTCCCTTTCTTATCCTTAATTTTATTTGTGTTTTTCTCTCTTACTTACATTTGTGAGAGATTTGCCTTTTTTTCCAAAAGTTATTGCATTCATTATTAATTCTTTAGGCTTTCTTTCCTTTCCTTGTTTTACTCATTAGATTCTTAAATAACTTCTCACATTGACTATCAATTGGTTGCTTCAGGTTTTATGTCATCATGTTATTATGCTACTCTTATATCATTTAAGGCAAAACAAACAAAAAAAATAAACCTGTGGTGGAAACTGGCCATGTCACATCCATTGTGATATGTAATATTCTCATTTTCATGTGGTTTTTAAAATTGCTAACTAATTTAAAATTGGGGATTTATAATATCTCTTTCTCTGTGTGTCCCCTGGCTTCCATTTTTAGCTTTACTATGTTGCAGCTGAGAAATTTTTTCCCTTTGAGAAGGTTTTGATTTATTTTTGTTTTTGAAGGGCTTATTATGTGATCAATTTTATGTGTGCTTCATGCATATTTGAAAAGAAGACGCACTCTTCATGGGTAGAGTATAAAACATTCACCATCCCAATTAGTTCTATTTTTTAATTATGTCGTTCAGATTTTCTATGTATTTATTTGTCCTGTTTAATAACTGTTAAATACTAGAAGGGGCATTTCTCACAGCTAGAAACTGTTCCTTCACTCTTTTCTCATTTTTGCTTTTTATAGTTCATAACAGTCATGTGGTATGTATCCTTTTATACTTTCATTGTAAATATCGTCTTTCCTCATTATAAAAGGGCTCTTTCCATCCCACATAACACAGTTTGCCTTGCAATCTACTTTGTGTGAAATTTAGACTTCCACCCTGACTTCCTTTGGTTTATACTTCCCTGGTAAGTCTTTTCTCATTTTTTATTGTTAGGATTTCTGTATCATTTTGTTGTACTCAATACAGAGTTGGATATTTTAAATCTATCTGAAGACATTTTATTTTCAACAGAGATTAAGTCCTTTATGTTTGTACTCATAAATGATTCGTTCAGTTTTCTGTCTTTATGTACATTTTGGCTTCTGTTTTTAAGTCTTCTTTATTCCTCCCTGTCTTTTGTCACCAAGAATGTATTTTGTTTGCTTTAATCTTCTCCTTGACTTAGATGGTATCCACACCTGTTTTAATTTTTATCAAAGATTACTTTTACCTTTTCTCTAGAAATTTTTTTTTTACTCTATATTTTTCTAATTATTGATACTTGGACTCCTTTGACCCCCTGATTCAGAGAAGGACAATTTATTGTACATTTGATGCCTTGGATTGTCTCCAACTTTCCATTTTAAAATGTAGTCTTGGGTTAGACACAATTATTATTGATATTTTCTTCCAATTTTGCAAGTAGGTTTATGAAAGTTATTTAAAATTGATTACATTCATTCATCTATTCATTTAATAAATACACACTGAGCAGACACTCTAGACTAGGTAATAGGGATAAAACAGAAAAGAAGATGGACAAGTTTCCCAAACTCACAAAGCTTAAATTCTGGTGGAGGAGATAGATAATAAATATGTAATCAATATTAAAGAAAGAAAGTAAAACCAGCTAATGATAACTGCAATGAAGAAAAAAGCAAACAGAATAGTTTAATAGAAGGAGTATAGTGTCATTAGCTTAGGTAGCTGGGAAAGCCCCTTCGGGGAAATAGTATTTGAGCAGTCACCTGAAGGATGAGATGCAGCCATCCATGCATAGATATGGGGAAGAGCTTCCAGGCAGAAAGAGGAGCAGGTGCCAGCTTGGCCCAATCAAAGAGAAGAAAAGGTAATGAGACTAAAGCACGTGAGGAAGGGGAAGAGGGCTTCAAGATGATGTTAGAGGGACGGGCAGAGTCTGGTAGGTGTTAGGGTTCTCTAGAGAAACAGAACAATAGGAGAGAGAGAGAGAGGTAGATAGATGATAGATAGATAGATAGACAGATAGATTTAGATTTAGATTTAGATTTAGATTTTCTATATATAATGAAGGTATATATTTTATAAATAAATGATACGCACACACAGAGAAAGCAATTTGTTATAAGGAATTGCCATCATGGAGGCTAAAAGTCTCTGCAGTTGGCAAGCTGGAGACCCAGGACAACCAATGGTGTAGTTTGAGTCCAAAGGCTTGAAAGAACCAGCAAATGACCCAGGTAAGGCAATCAGGCAGGTGTCCCCTCTTACTTGTGGGAGGGTCAGTCTTTTGTTTCATTCAGGCCTTCAACTGACCAGATGAGACCCACCCACATTAGGGAGGACAGTCTGCTTTACTCATTCTACTGATTCAGCTGTCATTCTTATCCCCAGAAAGCTCTACAGACACACCCAGAATAATGCTTGAACAAATATCTGGGACTCTCACGGTCCAGTCAAGTTGACACATAAAATTGACTATTACGAGAACATAAGAAGAGGGGCAGATTTTATTTTAATGTGATAGCAAACCATTGAAAAAATGTAAGCAGGGGACTGACATGATATAATTTACTCATTTAAAAAAATAAAGAAATGAACCAGATACAATGTGAAGAACTGATACAGCGGTGGCAAGAGTGTAAGCGGGAATAGAATTAGGAGGTTATTACAGCAGCCCCAACAGGAGAGCATGGTTATTTAGACAAGGATGGAAGTGAATGGATTTAGGATACATTCTGAAGGTAGAAGACATAGGGCTGACTCATAGATTGGATTTGGGGATGAAAAAAGAAAGATGTCAAGGTAAGGATAATGCCTATGTTTTCACACTGAGTAACAGGAGGTGGGTGGATGATTTCCATTTACTAATAAGGAGAAGTCTTGAGAAGGAACATTGAAATCAAGTATTCTGCTAAGTACATCCAAAGGCTCTCCAGGAAGAGATGTGGAGTAAAGCATTGTATCCATAAGGCTGGCACTCAGGAAGAGATCAGAGCTTTATTAGTTTCTGAGTGCTGCTATAAAAAATTATCACAAACGTAGTAGGTTTATACGATACAAGTTGTGGTGACGTTGCAGAAGATACAGGAGCAGGAATCTCCAGGAATTAATCCAGTGAAACAATCACTGAACTGTATTGAACTGGCAGGATCCATCAGAATCAACTATTTAAAACTCTGGGATTTTAATTGAACACTTTCAGCATTTAGGGGAGTGCTTGATGAAGAAACAGGTTGGTGAATTTTGATAAATTTCAGAGTTTTGCATAGCAGCTACCATCTTCCATGTTCCAATTCCATGGTAGGCAATTGCGGGGATGGTGGCCCACATTCCTGGTAAGGCTTCCTGGCAGTGTTGAGCAATAACAGCCTTGAGCGCTAAGGAACAACAGCATATGTTTCAATCTGCCTGTCAGCTCACTGAGGGACTGACAGAGTGGCTGTGCATTGTTTCAGCCACCATGGGCTGAAGCGGCTTCCTGGGAAATGTTTGTTGGAGACTTTAAATAAACAGAAATTTTTATTTCTTTTCTTTTTTTCATATTGGATTATGTCACTGGCTGACCACAGAGATAATAGAAAAGAGACTCCAGTGATTACCCACAAAAAAAGATATCATTCTTGCAAAAACAATTTGGAGAAGTCAATGAACAAATGAACATCTGCACCCCTGAACAAGCAATGCCATCAATCCATGGGAGGGAGAATCTGACATCCAAAGTTACTATATTATAATATTCAGAATGTCCAGTTCTCCACAAAAAATCCAAAGCATTCAAAAAAAAAAAAAAAGATAAGAAGTCAAGAGAAAACACCATTTAAGATGCCTAGACATTGGAAATGCTGGGAAAAAAAGACATTAACTGTCATAAAAATGCCCAAAGAGCTGAAGGAAACCATGGAAAAGAAATAAAGGAAATCAGAATAACCAGGCAATGTCTCTAAGTATTTAGAAAGTATGCAAAAGGGATCAAATAGGAATTTTTGAGCTGAAAAACGTAATAGCTGAAATTAAAAATTCATTAGGGGGTGTTCAACTGCAGATTTGAGAAGAATCTAAACACAGATCTCACACCCTTCACAAAAATTAACTCAAGTTAATTTAGGATCACAGACCTAAATGTAAAACACAATACTATACCACTCCTAGAGGATAACATAGGAGAAAACCTAGATGACCTTGGGTATAGCAGTGACTTTTTAGATACAACACCAAAGGCATAACACATGAAAAAACATTTCATAAGCTGTATTTTAACAAAATTTTAAACTTCGGCTCTTCAAAAGACAATTATGAAGAGAATAAGAAAATAAGCTATAGACGGAGAAAATATTTGCAAAAGACACATCTGGTAAAGGACTGTTACCCAAAATGAACTAACACCTAAAACTCAACAATAAGAAAATAAACAATCTGAGTTAAAAACGGGTCAAAGACCTTAATAGACACCTTACCAAAGAAGATACACAGATGGCAAATGAACATAGGAAGAGATGTTACACATCATATGTCATCAGAGAAATAAAAATTGCAACCACAGTGAGATGCAACTACACACCTGTTAGAATGGCCAAATTCTAGGACACTGGCAATGTCAAATGCTGGTAATAAGACAGAGCAACAGGATCTCTCATTTATTACTGATGAAGATGCAAAATGGTACAGTCATTTTGCAAGATAGTCTGGCAGTTTTTTACAAAAGTATATTCTCAAGAAAAAAAAATTAAACATGCTCTTATCATGTGATCCAGTAATCCTGCTCCTGGGTATTTACCCAAAGGAGTTGAAAATGCACGTGCACATGAAAACCTGCACATGGATGTTTATAGCAGCATTATTCATAACTGCAGAAACTTGGAAGCAGTCAAAATGGACTTCAGAAGATGAATCGATAAATAAACTGTAGTACATCCAGACAATGGAATATTATTTAGTGATAAAAAGAATTGAGCTATCAAACCATGAAAAGACCTGGAGGAACCTTAAATACATCTTGTTAAGTGAAAGAAGCCAATTTGGAAAGGTTACATATAGTAGTATGATTCCAACTGCATGACTTCTGGAAAAGGCAAAACTATTGCCACAGTAAAAAGATTACTGGTTGCCAGGGGTTTTAAGGGGACAGTGGGTGTTGGAAGGATGAGCAGGTAGAGCACAGAAGATTTTTAGAGCAGTGAAATACTCTATATGACATCATAATGATGAACATATGTCATTATACATTTACCCAAATCTATAGAATGTACAACACCAAGAGTGAACTGTAATGCAAACTATGAACTTTGAGTAATTATGATATGTCAGCATAGGTTCATCACTCATAAAAAATGTACCACACTGGTGGGCAATATTGATAATGAGGAAGGCAATACATGTGTGGGGGTAGAAGGTATATAAGTAATCTCTGTACCTTTCCCTCAATTTTGCTGTGAACCTAAAACTGCTCTAAAAATAATAAAGTCTTATGTTTTTTTTCAGTGAAACGGTAACATCCCAAAATGTATTGTATGTAGTGAACACAATACTCAGAGGGAAATTTATAGCTATAAATGCCTACATTTAAAAAGAAGAAAAATCTCAAAAACAGCCTAACTTTATACCTTTAGAAATTAGAAAAAGGAAGAACAAAGTAAACCCCGTAGAAGGAAGAAAATAAGAAATATTAGAGCATAGATAAATAGAACAGAGAATAGAAAAACAACAGAGAAAATCAACAAAACAAAATGTTGGTTGTTTAAAAGACAAAAAAAATATTGACAACCCTTAGCTAGACTGACTAAGAAAAAAAGAGAGAAAAGACACAAATAACTTACAAGAAATGAAAGTAAGGACATTACTACTGACCTTAAAGAAATTAATAGGATTCTAAGAAAATATTATAAGCAGTTGTATGTCAACAAATTAGATAAATTAGATAAAATGGACAGACTCCTAGAAACACACAAATTAGCAATACAGATCCAAGAAGAAATAGAAAATCTCAAAAGACTTATAACAAGTAATGAGAATAAATGAGCAATCAAAAACCTCCTAATAAATGAAAGCTTCTTTGGTGAATTCCATCAAACATATAAAGAAAAATGAACACCAATCCTACCCAAACTCTTCCAGAACACAGAAGAGACTTCCTAACACATTATGAGGCCAGCATCACCCTGATACCAAAGCCAGACAAAGACACCACAAGAAAAGAAACTGCAGACCAACCAATACTTCTTATAAATGTAGATACAAAAATCCTGAGCAAAATACTAGCAAACCGAATCCAACAGCACATTAAAAGGATTACGCACCATGGCCAAGTGGGATTTTTCCAAGGAATGCAGAGGAGGTTCACCCATAAGAAAATCAATCAATATAATATACCATATTAATAGCATAAAGGGGGAAAAACACATGATCATCTCAATAGACATAGAAAAATCATTTAACAAATTCAAGACCCCTTAATGATTAAACAAACAAACATTTAGTAAACTAAAAATAGGAGGGGGCTTTCTTAATATGATAAAGGGCATACACCAAAAAGCCACAGCTAACATCATATTCAGTGGTGAAAACTTGAACGTTTCCCCTAACATCAGGCACAAAACAAGGATGTTCACTTTCACCACTGTTACTGAAAGTTGTACTGGAAATCCTAGACAGAGCAATTAGGCAAGAAAGGCATACAAATTGGAAAGAAAAAAGTAAAACTATCACTATTTGCAGATGGCATTACTCTATATGACAATTCCAAAGGATACCCACACACAAATATACTAGATACAACAAACAAAATCAACAAAGGTGCAAAAATCTGTTGTGTTTCTATATAACAGCAATGAATAATCCAAAAAGGAAATTAAGAAGACAATTCCATTTATAATAGTATCCAAATACCTAGGAATAAATTTAATCAAGGATTTGCATTGTGAATGCACTAAAGCCCCTGAATTGTACCCCTTAAAATGATTAACTATTATGCAAATTTTTACCTCAATTAAAAAGAAAACAAGTTTATTATCTTACACTTTTGGAGGTCAGAATTCCAAAATCAGTCTCACTGGATTAAAGTCAGTGTGTCAGCAGGACTGGTTCTTTTGGAAGCTTTGAGGGGAGAATCTATCTCCTTGTCATTTTTAGACACTCCCATATTCCTTGGTTTATGATCCCTTCCTCACACCACCTGAGTTTTTTGCTTCCATTGTCATATTTCCTCCTACTCTCTCTAATTTTGATTCTCTTAACTCCCTCTTATTAGACCCCTCATGATTACAAATGAGCCTACCTGGATAGTTCCAAGGATAAGGAGGTGAACATCTATAGAGGGCCATTATTCAGGCTACTATAAAGGATAAAATTCTAAACGTGTGAGTCTTTTTCCTATGGGTGGTCTTTAAAGCTAGAGGAGCAGACTCCTTTCATATCATGACTTCCACATTACCAAGGTCTTATTTTTGATTTATGCCTTTTTAAAAGAAAGGCACATGGTGGTTATATTATCTAATCCCTCTAGTTCATGAATATAAAATTCTTGAGTTACAACATTTTCTTTAAAAAATTTGCAAACATTTCTCTACTGTTTTCTGTTATATACTACAGCAGAAGATAAGATGATGTCAGAAAAATTTTTGTTCACTTGTAGGCAGGAAATATTTTTTTCTTCCATGGATCCCTCTAGTTTTCTTTCTCTTCTAGAAGCTTGCCAGCAAATATCTAAGAATGGCTCTCTCAATTTGTATGACCTGATATGACAAACCCTTCTGGTACATGGACCCAGGTCTCTTTTCATTTACCTTCTCAATAACATTTTTTTAGTATCTACTCTATGACAATAGAGAACGAGAGGATTAGCACTCACGGAACATAACTCCAAGCGCAAGTGAAAAATAATAAATAAATTCATAATCTAATTTCAGGTAGTGAATATAAACAGTAAAGGGAAATGAAGAAGGCAGAGAAAAGATAATGAGGGTAGTGGCACTCTCTCAGTGTTGCTGAAAACTGTTGAAGCATGAGGATGAGGCTAGAGAAGCTGGTGGTGGTCATGTGGGCTGCTAAAAACCGGTAATTCAAAAATGGTTATTGTGTTTGTGATTTTTGCTGATCTAATTATTTAAGCTTCATCATTTTGATGGTTATGTTCTTAAGTTTAATCTTCATTCTCTGTCCTCCATGTCTGTAATCCTTTTGCTTGTCATTTTATTTAACAGCAGTGTTTACTATTTGCCAAACCATGGTTGGAGGACTTTAATCAATAGTAATTGATTAATTTAATTGTTATAAATCCCTTTGAGGCAGGTACCATTGTTAGTCCCATTTTACAGTCAAGATCACTGAGGCACAACTAGCTCAGTGTTACACTGCTAGCACAGATGCAGTCAGGATTTGCACCCAGAGGGTACACTTTCAGAATCTATACTCTTTTATTGAGTTATAGTCAATTTACAATGTTGTGTCAATTTCTGGTGTACAGCACAATTTTTCAGTCATACATAAATATACATATATTTATTTTCATATTCTTTTTCACAGTGAGCTACTACTACAAGCTATTGAATATATTTCCCTGTGCTGTACAGTATAAACTTGTTTATCTATTTCATATATACCCATCAGTATCTGCGAATCTTGAACTCCCAGCTTATCCCTTCCCACCCCCTTCCCCTCTGGCAACCAGACTCACAGACATAGAATACAGACTTGTGAGAATCCATACTCTCGATTTTATTTTATGTTGCCTCTCCGTTCATAATTGTCTATTTTTCTGTCCATTTGGGATGAAGGGGGGACTGTCTAGTTTGTCTGTAATATTATTGCTTCAGTCTTCTGCATCATCAATTTTGTTATTTTCTCTCTTCAGTGAGGATTTAAATTGTGCAACTGCACATTTACTTTCAGTCCTCATTATCATTATTTCAGGTTCTTTCTTTCTCGTAGTACTTTGTTCCTGTTTCACAGAAACAGGACTTTAGGCATCCTTCAGAGTATTCCGAAAAGTTTCTCAGTGTTTTATTCCCCATAGCTTGTTGTGCAGTCTTTTTAGTATGTCTCACGTTGGGTTTTTCCTTTTATCCAAACTTAAAAATAGCAGACTTGGAGTGCCCCTGCAGGTGTGCTTTATGTAGTTCCATTCACCTCATTTGCTGACCACTTTGGTTTCGGTAAAGCCCCTCCCCAAGTGTATAGCCAGAGGGCAGAAGGACGTGAACAGAGATCCAGAGGTCCAGTATATAGAAGATGCTCATCTAGTATGCAGCCCAACTGAGTAAATGTCCTTCTTCAATTCCCTGGCTCACCGACTCTTAAGTGAAGAAGTACCCCTGAAATTAAACTCCAGTAAGCAATGCTATTAGGTTTCTTGCTACCTGCAGAATTTTACTCACTGAGACTACATCGTCCATGCAAGACGCATCCTCATTCTTATTTCTTTCCTTCTCTGTAGTTTTATTGGAGTTTTATTCTCTCAGAAGACATGGAATGGAGAATTACTGGTTGGGTGGGGAGGGGAAGCACATTCTGGGCATCCCACAGAACAGTAAAATAGAAGAGACAATGTTGGCGTTTAACTGGTCGGCTGCAGTTCCAGTTGTTCACAGCAGCTTCCACACTGATGGCTGGTGCCTGTGTGGCCATGGTCATTGAATATTTTGAATATCATCTCTAGGTGGGAATATATTTCACATGAAATCAAGCTTGTCCTGTTTCTTTGGCAAAGGATATGTTAGCCACCCCTACCAACAACTGTGGTTCTTGCTTTAGTTTTATAGGTCTTGTAACTTTTGTGGGGATGCCCACAAAGATTTTGGTAGCACATTGGCCATCATCTGAATTATCGGTGTGGTCTGTTCATTCTCCAGACACTAATAAGAAACTACCACGTGCCAAGCATTTCGCTAGGCCCTGGGGCTACAATTCTAAGTCATAAATACATGACTCTGCTCCAAAGATTTCCATCTTTTCCCATGTCTTCATAGTTAGAATTCGGGAAATTCTCTAGAACTGTTATCCAGAAATCATTTTAAATTGGAAAATGATCATGTGCTTTTAGAGAGAATCATGAACAAAGCAATGTGGAAAACAGACAAAAGCATGGGCTGAAAGTCAGACAAGTAAGCTCTCATCCTTGCTTTGCAACTGATATCTGAGGATCTTGAGTGAGTCTCTTAACCCTTGGAGGTCTCAATATCCTAAGTGTGAAACAAATGGGTTGGACCAAATTCTCTCCAAGATTCCTCCCAGCTATAAAATTCTGCATCCTCAAGATAAGTGTTCTTCTCATTAATGTGAGTGTCTCAGAAGCCATTTTTTATCAGTGGATCTCAAACCTTATGTTTATTGATACAGTAGTCAAATTCTCCTGACCCTCTTTATGCCATTCCTAATAAGAAATGTACCAACCATATGTGAAACACACGGGCTCTGTCCAGAGGCCATGCAAGATACATAAATTTCACAAATGAAAGGTGCCAAACACATGTTGACACATTTCAAACCCACATGTACATTTTGGTTACAGTTTAATGGTACTTAATTTTTAGGGTTATTCAGGATCTGTTTAAGGTACTCCTAGAGAAATGGCTTTTAGATGGGACCCAAGAGGTCCTTATATAAAAACAAGTCAAGTTATCTAAATGTCTGTGAGGTGCCCAGAAAAGCAGAAGTCTTCTGAAGTTGCTCATAGAGCTAAGCATCTCACATCTCACAGCATCTTGATAAAGTCACATTAAAACAAAAAGTTACGTGAATATCAAACTATTTGTCTCGCATTAGGGGACTATAGCCCCACCTATAAGCTCACAATGGAAAGACACAGCTGGGCCATCTGCTTTGGCCATCAGCCCCAATTTGGTGCCCTCTTCCAGAGTCCTGTATGCACTGGCCACACAAGTGTAAGTTCATGCCCTTCTTGCTGCCTGCTGAATTCCTACTCATTCCTCAGGACCCTGCTGAGATAGCACCTCCTCTGTGAAGCCTTCCTTAATCTCTCCAAACAAATGTGCTACTTCTCCATTCATGTTGTTTAGTCTTTCCCTCTCTCACTCTGCATCTGCTATTGTACTTGGCATAAACAGCATTGGTTTGTTTTTCACATTGAGTAATTATTGACTAATTATTGACTAACACATGTGCTTTCATGATCTTTGGAATTCCTAGTGCCTAGCAATATGCCTGGCATGTTTGTTCATGAATCCATGAGTGAACAAATGAATGTAGACACCAAAAGTCTAAGATTCAGAGGGATCTTTAATCTTGGAGGTTTAATAGGAGCAGTGAAAGTCAATACCCAGTTTCAGAACAGAGAATTTGTGAATTTTCCATCATGGAAGAACTCAAATTCATAAAAAGAGTAGACTAGGTCAAGAAAACACAGTAAGCACCTGCTACCATGTCCCACATCATCCTTCATCCAGAAGAGTTTGCAAAGAAAGGAAAATGTGGTGCCAGTGTGGGAAGGGTGCCCTCAATTGCTTGCTTATTGTTAAAGCTGAGAAGAAATTACAGGCACATGATACAGAGGATATGAGATACACAAGAAGGGAGAGACCAAGATCTGACTGATCAGGGCCAGCCAGCAGCAAAGCCAAGAAGGCAGTAAAGTAAAACTCTGGTAATTGCTGGTGCCCCAGTCTATCTTCTAAACCTGCACTGTTCTGTACAGTGGCCACTGGCCACAGGAGGCTACTGAGCACTTGAAATATGGGCAGAATGTGCTATAAATGCAAAATACACATCAAATTTCAAAGACATACTTCAGAAGAAAAATGCTGTTAAAATATTTATTTTTATATTGACTGCATGTTAAAATGTTATAATGACAATATTTTGGATGTATTAGGTAAAATAAAATATATTGTCAAAATCAAATTCACTTGTTTCTTTTAACTTTTGACAGTGTGACTACTAGCACATTTTAAATTACATTCGTGGTTCACATCACATTTCTATTGGACAGCACCGTTCTAAAAACCATTGCTTTCTCTTTAATCCCAGACATCGTCTCATCGACTTAGAGTTATCTTTGGTTATGAAGCTGTTAACTAGGACGCTCTGGAAGGATCGTATAATTCCAAGACCCAGAAGTACCTGCTGTCATGGTAAACTGACATATATTCATGGAGGCGAGAGACCTCGTCTAGCAGCCCACTCACTGGACTTCATGTCAGCCACCATTGGTGCCTGCAAGACATGCAGGTTCTGCTTGAATTTTCCCCTTCACAACAGGAGAAAATTATGCAGAGGGATTGATTTTTTCCTCAAGCACAAACTGATAAGAACAAGTAGCCCAGGCTAGGGGCAGTAAACTCACCTGTCTACAAGGACCAGGCAGGTAGCATACACAAGTGAAGCAAGCCAAGTGTCTTCTTTCAATACAGTCGTGCTTTATCTGCATATTAAACACATAAGAATTTTCTTCACTTCCCCAACAGAACATGCTCTCTTTCTGTTCTGCTATTGCTTTTGTTTTTGAAACAATGTGAAGTTCTTGGCCAATGTTTCACGTTTCTGCTTTTGCTTTAAAGAGAAATTTCACTCAACTCGTAACTCAATTTAAGAATTAAAAAAAAAAAACAGTGCAAACACAATGATAGATTGCAGCTGACACTGGCCTCAGGGTTGGGGCTCAGTAGGGAGTTGTGGGGACTGTGGAGAAGTGGGGAACGGGCCCCCCCCAGACAGGAGCAGCCCTGACTCATCTCCAATCAGTAGGTGCCAAGTGTTAATGTGGGGCCCCGTGGCTAGACCTGGTTTTTCAAGATGCCAGAAATCTGCACAGTTATATAAAATCTAATTTTCAAGTGTCGCCAAATAATTCAAATGCTTTTAAAACATATTATAAGCCAGAATTCTGTGATCTAAACAAAACAATATCTACAGACTAGATCTGGCTCATAGGCCACCAGTTTCCAATCATTGGTCTGGGGCTAGACATTAGATAACGGAGGGGGAAAAAAAACAGAGAAAAGGAAATTAATATTTTTGAATACATACTATATGACTGGAATTTCATCTTCTTTCCCTCATTTAATCATCCCGATAGCCTGTGAGGTATGATTAGCCTCATTTTCACATCTGAAGAACAGAGGTTCATTTGACTTAAATGATTTTTCCAAGATAAGTTAACTAGAAGCTTCTAAGCTGAGAGAGGCTGTGTACTTATTGCTCCCTAAGCCAATCTTCATACTGATGCTCTCTGCTCACTCCCAGCTTGGGAGACCTCGCCCAGCTACCTTCTGTCCAGGTCATCCCCTCATCACTCCAGTTACCCCCTGCCTCCTCTGACTTCCTGGGTGCTCACTCCCTAGGATCCATTCTTGGCAGTCTGAAAGTAACCCTGTCTTTATCTTCTCTCTCCAAGTAGGCAGGGACAAGGACCCGTGTTTCTGAACCCTCAGTATGAAACACAAGGACCTACACCTAACACACATTCAATGCATGTTTGTTGGTTGTGATACCATTTCATCTCTTGGCTTGCCCACTCGCCCAGCCCCTCTTTGTGTATGTCCTGTTCATAGCCTTTACCTCTTCAGTTGGATTGTTCGTGGCGACTCTGTTATGGCACTGATGAAAGGAATGACTTCATATGAGATGCACGGCATATGTTTCCATGTTCTGGAGGAAGGCAAGGACCAGCCCTTACAAGCCTTCATTTGCCAGACAGGATCCTAAGTCCCAGAGGGGGTAAGGGCTGGCCCAGGGTTACTCAAGACTGGAGTCATGGCGCTGGAAGGAGAATCCAGCCTTCAGACAGACTGGGAGTGAGAATTAGAATCCCAACAAGCTTGCCAGGACTGAGGTTTCCTTTGCCCCACATCTTCCTCTTTCCCTTACACTCCCAGAGTGTCTCTGACTCTCTCTCCAACACAATGAAATTATTTTTGGCTAGACCAGATAGTCTCCATTCAAGCCAAAGAGCTTCCAGCTGGGATAAGCTCCTCCCTCTCCTTCTCCAGATTAAATTGTCAGTGACCCTTACCCACGCGGAGGGCCCTCTAGCACTCACATAGGGGTCCCCATGAGGGGAGGGAACGTAGGAATAACCAGAATCTCGTATATTCCTGAAGCAACTTACTAGTAACTGGTAAAGCCCTTCCACACCCCTTAGTTTGTTTCACATTTACAATCGCCGTATAATTAGCAAGCTGATTGTTATTGTGCCCACTTTACAGATAAGAAACCTGTAGACCACGGAGGCTGAGTGGCTTGCCTAAGTCGTAAGGCAGCACTGACACAAACACAGGCTTCTGAATCCTTAAGAGGGGCCCCTTGGGGTTTTGTTTTCCACAGTGATTTTTATTTTTCTGATTTGAAAACTTCTACTTCTCCACAGTGTAAAACTGGAAAAATATTAAGCTGTAGAAAGAAGGAAATGAATGACAGTCCTAGTCTTGCAACTCAAGATAACTATGATTAACATGTTGATATATTTTCTTCCTTTTTTTCCTCTGTGTGTAGATATGTTTTAATTGATTTAGGAGCTTATTATTTACATGCAGTTTGTATTATATTGATACTTAACATTATTTTAGAAGAAGTTTCTATATGTCATTAAGTGTGTATTGAAAATATGATTTTTAATATAGTAAACATTCTATCCAACATAAGAGCCCTCCCATTTTTGGACATAATTTTGCAATTAAAAATGATACTACAAATTGCTCTATATAAAATAGATAAACAACAAGGTCCTACTGTATAGCACAGGGAACTATATTCAATATATTGTAATGGCCTGTAATGAAAAAGAGTATGAAAAGAAATATGTATGTGTATATATATATATTTAGGTGAATCATTATGCTGTACCTCAGAAATTAACACAACATTGTAAACCAACTATACTTCAATTTAAAAAAAATTAAATATGAAATAAAAAATAAAAATTTAAAAAAATGATACTAATTCAAAAAGATATATGTACCCTTATGTTCGCTGCATCTTTATTTACAACAGTCAAGATATGGAAGCAGCCTAAATTTCCACTGGCAGATGAATGGATAAATAATATGTGAGAGAGAGAGATATACATACACATATACAATGGAATATTACTCAGTCATAAAATAGAATAAGATCTTGCCAATTGTGACAACATGGATAGACCTACAAGGCATTATGCTGAGTGAAATAAATCAGACAGAAGGGTAAATATTGCATGATTTCACTTATATATGGATTCTAAAAAACAAAACAAATGAACAAGCATAACTGAACAGAAATAGAATCATACAGAGAACAAACAGGTGGTTGCCTGAGGGGAGAGAAGTGAAGGGGGGAGGAGAGAAATAGGTGAGGGAGATTAAGAGGCACAAAATTCCAGTTACAAAATAAATGAGTCACAGGTATGAAATGTACAGTGTGGGGAATGTAGTCAATAATTAAGAAATATCTTTGTATGGTGACAGATGACAACTAGATTTATCCTGGTGATTATTTTGAAATGTACAGAAATATCAAATCACTATGTTGTGTAAGAACTAACATAGAGTTATAGGTCAATTATACTTTAAAAACAAACTCATAGAAAAAGAAAGAGATCAGATTTGTGGTTACTGGAGGCAGGGGGTGGGAGGAGATGAAGGCAGTCAAAGGTGCAAACTTCCAGTTATAAGATAAATAAATACTAAGAATGAAATGTACACGATAAAGATAATTAACACTGCTGTACATTATAAATGAAAGTTGTTAAGAGAGTAAACCCTAAGAGTTCTCATCACAAGGGAAAATTTTTTTCTATTTCTTTACTGTTTTATCTATATGAGATGACAAATGTTCACTAAACTTACTGTGATAGTTACTTCATGATGTAAGTAAGTCAAGTCGTTATACTGTACACTTTAAAATGATGCAGTGCTGTATGTTCACTATATCTCAGTAAAACTGGAAAAAAAATAATACTGTGATAAATATATTCATGGTTAAATTTTGGTCCTCATCCCTGCTTAGGTTAAACAGTGAAAATTTTCCTTAGGATATATGGTGAACCAAGCAATTAATCAACAAGCATTTGAAAGCTGTGAGCTTGAGCATCTCCTAAATGCTGGATGCAGGGGATACAGGGAGAAAAACTGTGGGCACTATTTTCTCAATGGCCAACTCTTCACTTTTGCTGACAAACTGTTTTCCAAAGCTGATCCTTCCCTACCGCCTCTGCCCTAGTGCTGTTTTCCCTGCACTGGTCTCTTTCTCCTAGCCTCCCCTGCCCCAAATCTGCCCTCTGCATGACAGCCTGGATGAGCTCTCCAGGGCTGTAGCTATGCCACTCCATTCTACAAGGGGAAACCCATCACTGAATTCCCATTGGCTTCCAGAAAAAAATTCAGAGTTTCTTAAACTCTGAGACTATGCAATCGGAAACAACAAGTTCTGGCACACAGCAAGCATGCCGCAAATGTCCCTTCTACACACGTTTTTATGCCCCCTTACTCTCTAGACCAGTTGGTGCTCAATTCTGTTCTGAATGTTTTTCTTCCTCCCATTAGCCTAGAAACCCCCTTACCACAGAGTCCCCACTCTGTCTCCAGCTTTCAGCACAGCCTCTTCCTTTCGGAGGGGATGTTTGTGGATTTCTAGAGAAACTTGTTCTTTAGAAAGGAGTCAGGCCCTAAACCTACAATCAAGCCAATCTCCAAGGAAAACCCTGCTCAGAACTTTAGACGCTGCCAATGGTTCAGACAGAGTTGTCATTAACATTTAAAAAATATATTAAAAATATGGTTTGAAAACCATCTCCCCTTTTTCAGGGATGAGCATCTCCCCTCCCTTATCCCATTTTTTTTTCATTGAGCTTTCAGCTTTGGATGGGGCCACCCAAGTTCTAAAACTTCTGCCAGCAGAGTCTGATCAGTTCTGGTTTGGGGCAGCTCACAGTAATGAGTTTGAACAGCCTCCTCTAGCTGTTTCCACTTCTGTTCCTTTGTAAATGGAATAAAAAGGGAAAAGACATGTCAAAGAATGCTTCAAGGCAGAAGATGGTGACTTTTTTAGAAGGGAATATGTCCTTCCTCTTGCATAGTTTCTCCCTGCCTCAAATGCTCCACCATCTCTGCAGCAAGACAGGACAATGTTTGTAATCTACGTGCAGTTTACGTATACTCCCACTGGATTCTTACAACACTGGGTGAGGTAGCTAGGACAGCCATGGCTACATCTAAAAGGTACAGACAAGAACCCTGAGGTTTGGAATGTGTTGGTGGCTTGGCCATAGCTGGGAATTAAAGGCCAAATTAGGATGCAGGCATGTCCCTCTACCCAGCCACTGGACACTTAGTGTTGTTGGCTTGAGATGTTCTGGTCTTGTGAGGCAAATGCCCCTCTTTCCCTGTCTCCAGGTTTGCCCTCTAAAAGATGAGGAATCTTATCTTGTGCTAGACCTCCCAGAAAAGCTATACGGACAACCACAGCAAACCTCTCAAGATCTTGGAAGGCAAAGCTATGAGTCATTCTAGGAGCTGGCATTACAGATCTCACCCTCAGCCAGGCAGCCCCACAGAGTTGAGGGATTCCCTGGGCACCTGCTGCACAGAATTCCTCACTTCCCTGTTCAGAGGGTTCATCATCTCATGCTGGGACTCTTTCCAAAATATCCCAACTGGTTCCTTGTTTCTGATCTTACCTACCCTTAATCTTCTAACCAGTTATCTTCATTCTTTCTCCTCATTGTCCTGAAAACTGTAATAGATGTCCATTCTCTGCCCAAGAAAGTAGCCACCTTAGCCTGGACTAAATGCTACCTGCTCCCAGGCTGTGGTGCCAACTTCATCCCCACGCCCTCCACACACGGACTGAGAAGCTGGTTTGTCTTCACTCTGAACTCTCCCTCACATGCTATTGCTTAAGGCTTCTGAGTCTTTCGCAAGCCCTTCCCCCTTCCTGGAATTCCACAACTTCAAACTTTCAAAACCTGTTTTAAGGGGGAGGGTAGATCTCAGTGGTAGAGTACATGTTTAGCATGCGTGAGATCTTGGGTTCAACCCCCACTACTTCCAGTAAACTAAATAAATAAATCTAATCCCCCCACCAAAAAAAAAAAAAGTTAGGAAAACAAAAAACTGCTTCAAGTCCACCTCCAAGTCTCCTCGCACGAGATTAGCCTTCCTCAACTTCTGCATTCTGATGTCCTAAGGATGGGTTGACTGCTCCACTTACATTGACTCGGACCTATAAGCTGCCATTTCCTATTATGAGGCTGTTGTGTCATGATAGTCTTGACCCTCCAATTGGTTAACAAATTTTCTTTGAAGGCCCAAACTATGCTTTAATGCCTTCTTTGTGAGCCCCACACCAAGCCACTTACCCCCAAGCACAGAGCAGGCACTCAGAAGCCCCTCACTGGATCCGCCAGTGAGAACCAGCGCCATGACAGCAGGTGTGAAAGATGGCGGACTGAGCTGGGGGTCAGGAAATCTGGCTGGTTATAAGGCCTTGGGAAACTCTTTCCTGAGCTCCAGCTCCTCGTTTATAAACTAAAGACATTAGCCAAGAGAATCTCTAATACTTCTTCAAGCTCTGTGAATCCCTAAATATATGGAGTAGATGGGAACTTCTCTGCTAGGAGACAAAAAGAATTTTTGGAGGGGAAGGCCATACCTCTGCCACGGATTGGAAACAAAATCATTAAAGACCTGCTTTCTCTTCAAATATTGACCATGCATCTTGCAAATCCATTGATTTTTTTAAGCCCCCCCCCCACCCCAGACCCCACGGCCATAATGAGATCCACACACTTGTCAGGTGCTGAAGTCATTTGACCTTTGGCCTTCATCTCACCAGCCCCCAGCACATGGGAGTTGGCCACAACTTTCACACACATGTTCCCTCTTACCTAATCTTTCAAAAGGAAACATAGCATTATAAAGTTTAGAGAGAGGCAGTCAGGGAGAAGAAAGGAGGTGGAGAAAAAGAGAACTTGAAAAATCATTTTCCAACCAAGGAAAGAATATCAGATGCACGGGCCATTAAACCAAAAAGCCAGTCAGAATCAAGGGGACTATTTCTGTGAATGTATGGGGTGCGGTGGTCACAACACACACACACACACACCCTCCAGTCCTAGATGACTGTAAATATGTACAAGGCTTACAAGTGAAGCATATTTGTCAGGCACCAAAATGGTGGTAATTAAATTCATGGGGTATGTGCATTACATAAAAAACAGAATCCTGGCAGCCCAGGACCATATAAAGTAGCTGATCATCACCGACACCATAATTACTCATGAGCCCAAGGAATGTACGCCAGGCCTCCTCAGACTTGTCTAATATCAGGCAAGAAAGCACCGTAATTATATTTCATATCTGGGGCCAACCCTAGAAACATATGTACAGAGAGAAACGTCGTCTCAACTCTCTGTGCCCTCTGAGGTGAATTCACATACTCAGGCTTGTTGCCTTAGAGAAAAACAGTAAATCCTGATTGAGCTAAAATTAGAAAGTTAAAAAAAATCAGAAAAATATACACAAGTGCCAGACAAAGGGAGAAAAGTTCCATGTAACTAAATGAAAAAGCTGAGCGAAATTCTAAATGTGAAAAGTATATGTTATCACCTAAGATGCAAATTAAATTAAATTAGTAAACTTGGGTAAGTAGATGGGAAAAATCTCAGACCCTATTATTAGAGAATGTAAGGCATTTTTATCACAAGCATAAACATTTTCTTAATTGGATGCTATGAAATTTGGAAAGTATTTTAATTTCATTACTTCTCTTGATTCCAATAATATCTGAGCAGTAAGCAAAGCAAGGGTTATTAGTCCCTTATATGACCACTGATAAGCCCGCTGTCCAGAGAGGTAAAGGAACTTCTCCAAGATCACACAGCTGCTCACCAGGAGAGTTGACATTAAAACCGGAGCCCTCTGAGACCTGATCGAACATCCATCTCTCTCTTCCATGTCACCCCCTAGGGTTGGAGGCATGTTGATTTATTTCTTGCTTCTGTAAACTCTTGGCTAGGAAAAGCTAATACACTTATACTGGATTTGGATTCAAAACAAATTTTTGAGTGTCGAGCCAGGCAGTCTAAAAAAGCTTTCACCCACTTAATCTGGTTTGAATTTCAACATTCTAAAAACTTCCCATGAAAAGAATTTAAAACTTTTTTCCAGCATCAAGTGTTAGCAGTCCAATACATCCCTAAATGCTGATGCAATGAGTCTGCAATAATGAAATGCTACAGTAATTAGATCTTTGAAACCACTCCAACATGGAAGTCCAGGGTCTGAACCACAGATCGACTACTCATTAGCTGTGTGACCTCAGGCAAATGACTTAACCTCTTCAAGCCTCAAGTTTCCTAACCTGGAAAATGGGACAATACTCATTAACTAAGAAAATAAGAAATTTCCTGGCACATACTAAGTACCAGCTATTGTTAGTCCTCTCCCTTTCCTTGCTTCAGTCTTCTCAAAATTTAGTCTGTTAAAATAATGAGTGTATGTCTAAGCTCATTGTGCTCAAAAGCCACTTGACTGTTGCCATGGTTGGTTTTCGATTCCGAATCTTCATATGGTACCATCTACTCATGGACCAATAGTTATGTGCTGTCACTGTTCTAGGCACTGGTCTTAGGGTGATGAATGAGACAGATACTGCCTTCTTCTTCTTAGAGCTTGTGTTCAACAAAGTGGACAGCTTCTTGACTCTGGTCAGTATGTCTGCATAGGGAGGGTGGGATGCTCAGTGAGCAAGTTCATTGGCAGAACTCTCATGAAACACGATCTAGCCCACTCATCTTCCAAGGCAAAGACCAAATTTCTTGGAGACATGCTGCCCAATGCACAGAAAGGTACTGAGCTTCTACTTTGTGCTTCTTCACAGCCACTAAAGTAGTCAGTTGACTCTTTTCTCCAGAGTCATTGTCGTGGGGTCATATTTTTATCCAATCTCATGAGATACCCCCACCCACCACACTAGGGAGGACTGGGAAGTGACTTGGCGTGCCCACCAGCTTTCCTAAAAGTTAGGTTATCCCCAACGCCTTGACTCTGACGTTTTCTAACTAACAGATGCATTTCCAGCACAGGGGAGGTGGAGACAGCTTATCCCATCTCAAGGGGCTCAGCTCTTCGCCAACATCCTCCCCTTTCCTCTGTTTCAGAGCTCACTTCCAAGTGGCCATTATGATGTAAAATAGAACAAAAGGCCCGCCAAGTCTGCCAAAGTTCTGTGGCCTTCCATGCTCCCATAGACCTTCCCCAGGCTTTGGGTCCTAGCCTAGGGTCCCTGGGAACACTCGGTGCCAAGCAGGTTGCCAGTGGGGGACAAGCCACCAAAGTGTCTGTGTGACTGTATAAGTAGAACTTTTTTTTTTTTTCCTTCTTAGTGGCTCCTGACAGAATCATTTTCTGGTTTTGAAAGGCATTGGCAGGAATGCAGAGCACAGAATGGTGACTCAGAAGATGGTGACCGAGTCATCTGCTTTGCATTGTCGACTACATTTTTCACATGTTACTGGGTGAAACTAGCAATAAAGGGCACCAAATGCTAGAAATAGAACAAAAGAGATAAAGAAAAAGAAAAGGAAAAATATAGTATTTCCTCTAGAGAGATCTGCCTTGATGCAGGACATTGGTGTTGTAGGAAAAATCATTTTGCTTTGAACTGCTCTCTTTCTGACTCAATTTTTGGAAAGAATGCACTGAACAGATAACCTCCCCTTCCCCCCTAAACAGCTCTGCTGAAATCTGAACGCTCTAAGTCCTCCTTGTTGACTTGTGAAAGAGATCTCTCTATATTCATTTGGGCTCTGTGCTCGTCACATGATACCAATACATTCCAAATGCTAAGATACAAGATTACTACTTAACCAGAGAACAAACCAACAGGAATTTTAATCAAGACAATATCCAATAATGAATAAAGATGGAATGTTTTTGGAGGGATTCCAGAATACACATTTGGGAATTTTTAATCTTGCTCATCTTTGAATCTAGCAAAAATATTTTAAACTTTTCTGACCATGCCATTTCAGGCTGAATCCAGAAACCAGCTACTATCTAAGGTATTAAAGCATTTCATCTACACACACATAGAATTTTCTAAATCTAGGCCAGTAATTGATACCAGGTTAAGTGAAATATGAATCGGTAGACACGTTCCTTTACATACAGTGTTGAAGCTGAATTACTTTATGATGTGAAAGATGAAAAGAAATGAAGATAATAATGATCAGTGTGGGGTAAGGTTATACTTTTAATGTGGCTATATTTTATGGTTCACTTTATTTTAATATTTGTATTCAGACCAGATTGATGTGTAATCATTTATCAAATTGCTTAATTAAACCATGCTCAGCTACTGGTGGCCAAATATTTAGCGTGAGTTTGAAAGTTGTCTGAATCAACATGAGTTGTAAAGGAAGCCTTTTTATAATAGTTTTATAATCAGCTGTAACTTACCTGTGATGTGAATTTCAACATTATTTTAATTGCCTTTGAAACAGTAAGGAGGGAGGAGCCCAATAATGAGTTGGAAGGTTCTAGGGCATGGAGCCATTCTTCCCATTTTCAGGTGGGGTTTTCCACACCCACCCCACCCTAGGAACCACCACCAAATGAGAAACAAAGAAGAATTTCCTTTCACAAGGCTGCTTTGAGCATTGGTGTTTGGGTCTTTAAAAAGCACCAAGTGAGGGTTGGAAGATAGTTACGAAAGATGGAACATAGATTAAATGTGACATGTTACACTATAGGAAAGGTATTTTTATAGAACATGCACACAGTAGATCAAAGACTTCTCTACGTTTATTTTTGTCTTCACACACCTACTAAAGCTGCATTTCTGCTGATGAGTGAAATTCTAGCTCTTTGGTCATCCCAGGACCCTAAATTGATACATCACCCAACAGCATTAAAATGTTGGTTTTGTATGATTAAAAGTGTGGGTGCACAATTTCACTGCAAGGAATGAGAGTTGTAGTCATTTAAAGTAAATCAAGACTAAACAACGAAAATGAGAAAAATGGTCTGTGTAATCGCCCCATGGGTTGTCTCGAGATCCCAGCTGAAGCAGAGATTAGAATGGAGGTCTGCGCTGGGGATTTTCCCGAGGACTGGATGCTAGTCTTAAAGCAGGTTCTCCGACACACCCTGAGTTAAGCCTCTGCTTTGGGTGAGCAGGAGGGAGAGAGGGCTGCAAAAGCATTTCTGAAGCCCTCTCAGACAGTAATGGATGGGTCTGCCTTTTTTATTTTTTCTTTGCCTTATTTATTTATTTTAAAAAGGATTATTTTCAAATCATCTTGAATATGACAGATTTTATCTGTGTCTCCTGACCAAGCATTTCAGATAGGATCTGGTATATGGAGTGAAAGTTTAAAAGCTGAATATCTCTAAGCCATGGAACAAACTCATCACGGAAAAGGACTGACAGTATTCCCAAAGAATAGGAGAGGCTAATAGAGTTATATATGTTTTAAGAGGTAGATGCGATCACGTGTGCACAATATAAAACAGAAGGTTTCTAATGATTGAAAAAGGAGGGGGAGAAAAGCTATTTGGTAGTAGCTTGGTGAACTTTGGCTGAACTTCTCTGTTTGGCAGGCTCTGGTGCGGACAGTCTAGGATGAGGCATTAGGGCTCGCATCTGAGAAGCTGACATCAAGCAGACAGCAAGACATGATATCTTATTTTCCTGAGCCATGCTGACACAAATTGAACTCTCCTTATTATTTTCTTATGCCAGTGAAGTTGCACTTGGAATTTAAGCATTTTGTGTGCAGATGTTGAAGGGCCGGGTTGGTTTAATTTAAATAATTTGCAGATTGTTTAGTAGCACTCCAAAGACGGGAGCGTTCCTCATCTGAGTTCAATTTTATGAGCTTTGGTTTCTGATCTTCCGTAAGGTAAAACCGAACGATTTCAGTTTCAGTAAAACCCCAGCGCTCAAAGATCTCGCCGCCGCCGCCGCCGCTACTGGCTTTGTTAATTGAAGAAAATGGAGAGGCCCCCATGTTGTCTCTAATTTGCTCAACTCTTTACCTTTTCATGGTTCTCCACTTCAGGGAAAACAATGTGCCTGAGGAAGGATCAGATGGGGGCAGAGAAGGGAGTGGACCGAGATGGTAACAAAATTAAAAATCAGATGTGAGGACTGACTTATTGTAAAGTACTCATTCCTGGCTTTCTGGCTTGAGAATAACTTGGCTTCCAATTTTTCTGGCCCATTGCAGTTCTGCCTTTTACTGTTTCTGCAGCCCCCTTTCTCCCTCAGATCTTTCTTTCTCTGATGTTTATTTACCCAGTCCTTCTGAAGATTATACGTGAGCTCCCTGGAGCCCAGGCATAGATGCATGATTGTATTCCCCTGTATAAGAGTCGAGGGCTTTCATTTTCCAGCTTAGAGTTTGTTTGCCCAGCCAGGCCCCACATACTAAACAACACGAGGGAAAGCTTCTTGGAAGAAAGTAAGATGTCAGCGTACATTACAACCCCCCTGGGGTAAGTGGAGAGCATTCACAAAGGCCTAAAGAAATGTACTTTATAATGAAATGTACCTCATATAATTTACGACCCAATACTCAGGGATGAGTTTTTCTCTTTGGGAGTGTGTGTCTGCATGTGAGAGAGAAGAGCGTCTGTGTGATTATATAAATTTCTTAATAATGATCTGGGGGAAAAAATGTTCTTTCCCGTTTGGGCAATGACCAAAAGTGATTTGCATTGGCCTTGGTGACATACCCAGGGGGATGGGAGGTCCCTCTCCTCTGACCCCTCCCCTCCTCCACCGGCTGTGGCCAGCAGGCTGGGTGTGGTCATGGCCTTGACCTCAGATGCAGAGAAGCTTCCTTCCCTGCACAAAGAGGGAAGGAAGAGTAGGACACGCAGAAAAAAAGTGTATGGTGAGTGTGCGGAGGGGTGAGATCCATCGGGCTTCCCCATCTGGGGCTTATTCGGAACTGCCTTTCCCAAAGCAGCCCTCAGCCGGGATGCACTAAACTGCAAGAGATAAATCGCCACAGTTGGACTTGAAAGCTGTGAGTTGTGTGAGCCTCTATTTCCCCTTGTGATGGACAAGGGTGGCTCCAACCAAATCCTCATTTTTTTAAGAAAATAAAATACCAATAAACACTTTTTTTCCTTTTGCTTTAGTCCCACATGGAAAAATCTCACAGGGGCATGAATGTGACCTTTCGGATAGGAATGGAAGCTTCTTCCATGCAAATGCAAAGTGTCAAGAATCACAGTTTATCATGAGATTTTAGAGTTGGAAGTGGTAGTAGGGGATAATCTAGTTTAAACCCTCATTGTTCAGATAAGAAAGCTGACTTGCAGGCCGGCGATGTGACTTAGCTAAGTTCACAGAGCTCCTTCATGGAGGAGCCAAGCCCAGAAGCCAAGACCCCTGATGTTCTGCCCAGTGCTCACCCAGCCACATGACGAGGTCTTCCCCTACTTCTGCAGGAATCCCGTTTCCCCCAAATCCACCGTAAGAAGAAGGAACAGTTGTCTGTAAGCTATGCCACAAAAGAAAGTCTGCAGATTATTAATGCACTTTTGTAAGTGATTTGGTCTATAAGCCTCTTTCTTATCACCTCCCAAGCCAGAGAAACTCAAGCAAAGCCCCACCACCTAGCCAGAGCACTGGATGGGGTTGAAGGACTCCCACATCTAGAGCCATCACAGGGCAGAGCCCTCGCTCTCTCTCCATGCATATTAGCCCAAGTTCCCCAGAAAAGTGAACCTGGGGAAAAGGATTATGGGCTCTTCTTTCTCTAAGAGTGCAATCCAAGGGTTCAGGGAGTGGAGGGAGCAGAGATTAAGTCAGGAAAGCAGGGCAGCCCAGGTGAAGGTGTGTTACCAAGATGAAGGGGTCAATTGAGACCACCCATCCGACTGCACCCCTGGAAACCGTGTAAACTCCTCTCCGGACCATGTCTGGGGAGAGAAGGACAAATGTACCCATGGATCCCAACTCCCTTTTGTCGGAGGTTTGCCTCTCAGGCATTAACCCCTCTGCACTGCTGGGTCGTGCACCTGCGCGCACAGGCACAGTCCCCAGATGGCATCCACAGGGAAGCTCTGGGACTTGAGTCAAGAGCTGGGGATCACCTGTCAGAGGTGCTTCCTGTGGGAGGTGAAACACTGCTGGGTTGAGTCTTCACAGAGCTGGAACTAGAGGCAGGGGAGGCCAAGAGCCCCTGAAGTCGTGCCTAGAGGAGTCTGCCATGGCTTGAGAAATAAATTCTCTCCTTTAACCTCATCTCCCAGTTTATAGGTAGATAAAGATACAGACACATAATTCTACAGAGACAAAGTTCAAAAACACAATCTAATTCTCTCTCTGTCAATCATGTATATTCAACAAGTACCAAACAAATGTCAGTTGAATAAAGGGCTGTTAGGTGTCAAAGTATTGATCAAATGCCTCAGCAACAGAAAGCAAGGCAAAGCACACTAAGACATAAGGACAATCTGCTGTGACAATGGTTCTGTCTTGCCCTATTCTTTGCCTTCACAGTTACGTTTTTTAAACTGACAGCACTGATAACCAAGGCTTGGACATCATATAAATCCCCTGATCACCTGGCAGGTGCTTATTCAAAACAATTACATAACGGGTGTCACCAGTGTCCCCCAAAGAAAAATAAATCATCAATTTTTACCCAAATCACAGTCACAGTTGAATTCCCAGGAACTGTCCCAGCAGAATCTCCCCAGCTTATTCTTCGGTCTCCAAAACACATTCACCTTGACCTTAACAAGAGAAGCTTGGGCTAGATTTGCTTTATCTGTTTGGTTCTGTAAGCAATTAGGTATGAGAAAAAAGCCCCAAAATACCCCAAAACCACAAGGCTCCTGGATTGCTGTTGACCCACTCTCTCTAATGACCTAGGGATTCTGTAAAGCGGTTAATAGGAATGGAAAACCAAGACAAATTTGTGGTCCCCAGACAACGGCTCCATGAAGGTATGGACATTTCTGGAAAATTTCTCTGGGTTCTGGGATGGCCGGGCTTTATGGCTAATTGAAATAGATCCCTAACTCCCAGACCACAGCCAGGGAGGACCAGAGTGCCTTCCTCCAACACCTCCCTTGGGGGCCTTAATCAGACAGGAACCCAGAGTGTGACACCTGTGAGGGCCTTTCAAAGACATCATGTGGTTTAAGTACTTAACATGAGTTGAACTGCATCCCCCCCAAAAAAGCTGTGTTGGAGTCCTAAACCCCTAGTATCTCAGAATGTGACCTCACTTGGAGATTGAGTCTTTACAGAGGTAATTGGTTAAAATGAGGGTCTTTAGGCGGAGTTCTAATCCAATATGACTGGAATCCTTATTAAAAGGAGAAAATCTGACACTGAGACATGTACACAGGGAGACTGTCCTGTGCAGGATGAAGACAGAGATTGAGGTGATGTCAAAGACTGCCAACAAATGACCAGCAGCCAGGAAAGAGGCCTGGAACAGACTCTTCCTCACAGCCCTCAGAAGAAACCAACCTGCTGACCCTTAATTTCAGACTTTCAGCTTCCAGAATGGTGAGATGATACATTTCTGTTACTCGAAGTTACCCAGGTTTTGGTACTCGGCTATAGCAGCCCTAGGAAACTAACACGCTACCCCTTTGCCCATTTTACTGTGGAAGTAAACGGGGGAAGTGGAGGCCCAGAGACGAGCAGTGACTTGCCCAAGGATATAAAGTGGGTCTGTGGCAGAACGAGCAGGAGCCTTCCTTGCCTGTGGAGCGGGTGACCCATGAGGCAGACCCTGGAGGGTCACTACTGGGTTCTCCCGTCCCGCTGAGATCACCCCAGACAGGAGATGCCATGATGCTGATAAATGCTGATGCTGATAAAGGCCCAGGTGAGGGGAGGATCACTTTGCCTATCTTCCCTTCAAAGGAAAGAGAATGAACCCTAAGATGTTCCCTCGACAGGACAGAGCTAGGATGTCTGAAAAGCAGCTCTGTCAAGCCTCTACCTCATTCTCTCCTAGTCCCTCCCCAACTGTGGACAAATGATTGCAAACACATAGCTACTCTGACCACTTGCGCCCCCTGCCCCTGCCCATTGAAGAAAGGACTGACCTTTAGAAATGAAAAGATTGATTTGATGGGAATGCCAAAATATGGGGAACACAGAGGAGGTGTGGCTTGGGAGTGGAGGAAAAGGAGGACGGCCAGAGGGCATTTCCTGGTGAGGCCCCGGTGACTGTCTGGGGGTGCTAGGCTGATGGCTGGAAATTCCATCAGAAAGAGCCAGGCACCAGATTTATAAGCTGGAGATGGCTGGCTGGCTGGCTGGCTGTCAGCGGTGGTGCCTTGGTTAGCAGATGGCTCTGGGTGCTTTGAAGTTCTGCTGACTCCACTGTCAGGCGGTCCCAAAATGAGTTGGAGTGTCTCCCCATCAGGGGGGCAAAGGAAGGAAAAGCTACAATTCATGCTGTCAAACAAATAACCCATCAGGAGGACTCACTCCCTTTCTGCAGAGAGCACTCAGTGTGATGGTGCAGTGGAGAGAGTGGATGTGCAATCACACCTTGGTACGAATTCCAGGCCCAGCACTTAAAAGTTCAGCGGAGCTACCTACCTTCATGGTAGGCATAGAGGTGCACCATCCACATCGCACTTCACAGAAGGGCTTTTGGAGTCAGGCCTTCCTGAGGCAAACACAGCTGGCGGCTAGTCCAAGGATGGGTATAAGGACCTGGCCGGTTCAGCCCTCAGTCCTGATGGGCAAACTCTCCCCAGTTCGGTTGGGGTTTTGCTGAATCTGCCTCCCCATTCAGCTTCTCCCTCTGCCCTATCCCGTTTCTATCCCTCTCCCTGCCTTCATTGTCCAGGTGTTGATCTCTGATAAACACCTACACCCCAGACTCCAGCATCGGCTTCTGGAAGACTCAGGCACACCAGCCTCACAGAATCTCGGTGGACCATTTGTGAAGTCAGATAGCGGTGGTCTTTCTGCAGGTGGTTAAGAGAGAAAGTGAGGCAGCAGGCATAGGGCTTTCAACACTGGGCTGGCACACAGGACCAGCTTATTAAAGCTGGTTCCCTTCCCTTTTACTTTTAAAAGCCCTTGGTGCTGTGGGGGAGAAACATTTCTACCCTTAGGCTGTCCCCAGACCACAGTTGCTTCTTGGACACCAGCAAAAGGTTAGAGGGCAACCCTTTGGAGTAGCCAGCCTGCTCCCACCACCTCCACCAGGAGATGAGAAGGTGGGTCATTCTTAAAGAGAAAGATTCATGTGTTTAAGACACGGGAACACAGAATCCTCTGCCAGAAAAGCTGCAAAGAAACCTGATCAAAACTCAGTCCCTTAAGTTTAGCCCAATGGGTGCTCATTTTCAAAAAGAATTGATTAGATTTGGTTCAACTGAGATGCAGTCTCACAAAGGCTTGAAGGGAATTTCTTTCTGAATTTGAATTAAGACTAAAGATGCTTTCTGTATCCAAATAGTACTTGGAGGATTTGGGAGCAAACCTGGAGAGCCTCCCTTTCCTGGGAATGCCCCCATAAAAACTGGGTCGGGGTGGAGAAAAGGAGTCGGCCGAAAGAACATGAATCCAGGATAGAAATTCCACCACACAGTAGTTCTCTGGGTGACATCCAGCCTAGTTTAAGAAAGGAACCAAAGTTTCCATCTGATAGCTATTAAAGCAAGAGAGTTAAAAGAATTATTGGTCATATTCAAATTCCACGTGTCCTCAGGACCAGGGCAGGAATGGAAAGAGGAATGAGTGTTAGCATCCGTGCCCCGTAATCGCAGAGAAGAAGCCTCGGTACTCCTCTCTCCTGCCCAGGGACTGCTCTGAGGGAGGCTACTCTCAGGCTTTAGCCAGGGTGAGGTCGTCAGTAACCCAAGGACATTCATATGGAGAAAATCTGTCCAAGCGCCTGCTTGAGAGACTTGAGAATTGTGTTTTGAACTGGAACCCAGCGTCAAAGGCGATTCCACCTAAGGAGGAAGGCTTTAGCAGAGGACCAGATAGAGGAATGTGTCCTTAAAGTCCTTGGGAGATGCAGTTAAGCAGCTAATTCCATTAGGAGGCATTCAGTGAAGAAGGGACAGAGTACGGCTGGGTTAGGTAGGAGAAAGCAGAGGAAGGTGAGGAGGGAGTCAGCTTAGGTAACCAGGAAAGACTCCAGCCAGAAATCCAACATTGGAAATCCTGCCTGGAGAAGACAGGGCTCAGTCATCAGATTTAGCCTCATCAGGCAAAAGGCACACAGCAATTTTGGGGGTGGGGAGGAGAGGTTGGCTGGAGAGAGCCTTCCTTTCTGCTGGAGAAAAAGCCCCACAGGAACTCAGCCAGGAGACTCCTGTCAACATAAAGAGGATCATCTGAAACCACAAGTATTGAAACAAGACCCCTCACACACATCCAGGATCCTTTAGGGAGCCTGATCTGCAAGGAGAACTGGAAAAAAAAAAAAAAAAAAAGGGAGAATGGACTAAAGAGAAAAGTGAAGAGAAATTCAGGGTTCTATAAATAACCAAGAAACCACAAAATAAGTTTTTAAACAGAGGTATGTGGTGGTTTCCACGCATTCCCCCAAGAAATACAAACTTCAACCTCCCCAGCAGCTCCTGGCATGCTTGGACATCCAGGGAGCAGGGTCAGAGGAACAGCATTTCGCAGGAACCTTGCACAGTGGGCACCATGTGAAGCTCTCTGCTTGTGCTAAGGCACTGACTCACAGCCACCTGTGAGAGGGGATCATCACCCTCAAGATGCCACTGGGGAAACTGATGTCTCGTAAGGTGCAGTGACTGTCCAGCTTCCCACAGCAGGAAAGAACCAGAGTGGAACTTGAACCCAGACCTCCTCCCTGGTATCCAAAAGTTCCTAACCTAGTGCTCATCTTCCTGTGGGCTTTCCAGTACAGAGAGGAGGCCAGCTGTGTGGAACGGGGGTTCTAGACCAGAATGGAGCCCCAACAACAAAATAGCCACCGCCACACCAAGGAGGAGGGGGAAGAAGAGTCCTAACCTCAGTACAGGAAGGTGTGCAGAGAAGTTTAGTCTCCCCATCGGGAGAGGAGATAGCAAGAGGAATTTGCTGAAACATCTGGCTGATGAAACCAGAGTTCTAAAGGAAATTCCAACTGTCAGGGAGCCTTGAATGAAAGGCAGACAAGGATCTGAGCATCTCTGTTTTGTTTCCCTTCATTTGTCCACGGCTGCCCAGTGACCTACGTCCCCAGAAGGATGGGTTTTTCAGCAAGTCAGGGGAGGGAGGGAGGGTGTAAATTTCCAAGTCAGGGGAAGCAATTAGGCAAAGAACAGCTCGGGTACAAGTTCTGATCAGAGATAACTACATTGAGAGATTGGCTGAACCAAGATGCTCCCTGGGGGAGGCCAGAGACTGGGCATCAGGGAGGCAGAGCTGGGGCAACCCTAAGCGCCCCCGTCCCCTAGACGTGAGGACAATCACTCACTGTCAGGGCGTTGCCGGGGGGCAGAAACTCAGACCTCCGGGCTGTGCCAGCCCATAATTACCCACTCCCTTTCCTGCACTTTTAAACTCCTGTGGTAGGTGTTCATCAGCCACTCATTTCCAGTGAAAGAACCTGACTTTTCAAAATTAATATGTGCTTGTTAGCTGTGCCCTAAGTCAATGTATCATGTTAATTACACTTGGCAACGCGAAATCTTGCGTTGGAGAAAGCAAGTTGATGCAGGAAGCTTGTTATGACTGATGAGTGTCGGAAATGTTTCCGAGACACAGCTGTGGGGCAATTGTGGGGCATCCCCTGGGCGGGGATCCAGGCGGGGTGGCGGTGAGCACCAGGCTGCCGTTCACCTCTGCCGGGACACCCGAGGTGCATCCGCCTCCCCGAGGATGGCATCTGTAAAATGGCGCGCATCCTTAACCGGCAGGGGTATCGTAGCGCGCATGACGTTGGAAAACGTGAAGGCTGTGGTGCACAGGCGGCGCTCAGTACAAGTGAGTGCACCACTGGGCATCTTCCTTTTGCCCCAGATCACACTCTCCCAACCCTGACACTGCAGCAGCTTCTGATCGGCAACCGCTGCCCCTGTGCGGTGCTCTCAGTTGAGTGGATGAGGTAAGAAAGTGAGGAAGTCTGAGGTACCCAAGTCAGCTGCACCCACAGAGGTCACAGCTCCTGCTGGGCCACCCTCCCCACACAGGCCCCCTCCTTCATGTCCTGGTGATGGTCCCCTCCCCTTGTGGCTTCCCTGCTCCCTGTCCACCCTAGGAAATAATCCCGCAACCAAACTCTCCCCAAATGGTCCCAATCTGAGGGTGCCCTTTGCTCCCTGACTAATACCTGAAGTTTTCCTCTTCCCCAGAGGGCTGGTAGGAGAGATCTGGAGCACAAAGAACTGTGACCTTCAGTCACATCACGGGCGAGAGGTCAGCCAAGGCCTGGGGGATAAAAGGGAAGGGGTCAGGTGGGAGGTAGCTCACAGAGGGAGAAGAGGCCCCTAAGGGGGGAAGGTGGCACTGGGGACACACCTCCTGCATCCCATTGTCTGCCCCTCCACCTCCTGGCCATGGCCAAGGTGAACATACCTCCACAAAACTCCCCACTTTGTAGCCCTGAGGTCTCATGCCAAGGGGGACTTCCTTTCTCTGCAGTCACATGGCTACCTTGGCAGAAGCTTGGAGAACCAGGAGACTGGAATATGAATGAGAAAGGCAGCAAAATTAGATGGAAAATATTAAAAACTGAAACCAGGAATTTAAAAAGTGGTTGGAGAGCAGGTGGCAAAAAAAAAAAAAAAGCAATTATTTTGGGGGGAGTTCATGCTATAAATAGAATCGACCCCAACTGTGGGCAGAATGTGCCCTGCCGAGGGGCGTGAACCATCCCCACCAGCTTCTTGAGTCTGGATTTACACCTGCGGAGACTTTTTCCCCACGTGGCTCTTAAAGGCAAACAACACTTGAAGAGAGTGAATTGGAAACCTTGCTCCTCCGATCATCCAGAACTCTGAGAAAGGGACCTAAAACTGTGTTTAGGGGGAGAGGAAGCCAAGAGAGGGGTGTCTGGTTGGCAGGGGTCCCTCTCTCACCCTGGCACCAGCTTTTCAAGATAGAGAATTTTGTAAATCACTGATTTTAAAAAAGATTATTAAGATCTTGTATTAATAAGTTTGAGTCCACAGCAGAGTTAAGAGAGACTAGGTCTCAGGACCTGTGGGCTTTACTAGATGTGGCCATTTTAAAACATGGCCACAGTTTTCTGAAACCCTTTCTGGTAGAAAGACAATCTGTATCCCCTCCCCTTGAGCCCTGTTGGTCTGTGACTGGCTTGATCTCTGGTGAATGGTGGAAGTGACGGTGATTTTCAAGACTGAGTCAGAAAAAAGCCTTATAGTATCTTCTTTGTCCACTGGACCACTCCTTCTTAAAGATGGGAACCCCCGGGTAAGAAGCTTAATGACTGAGAGGCCACTGTGCTGGAGGGCTTCAAGGGGACATCCAGATCGGTGGTCCCAGCTGGGCCCACCCCTCAGCCATCCTGTCCAGGAGTAGGGCCTGGGAGTGCAGAGGTCTTCCCAAATGTGCCTCCTCCAGCTCCAGCCGCTCCAGCCCTGGTCAGTGGAAAGAGCTAAGCTGTCCCCACTGTGCCCCTTCTGGATTCTGACCACAGGATGCATACACGTGCATGAGTGATGGTTGTCTATGAAGTGCTGGTGTGTTGGTTACATAGAAATAGATCCCCGAAGCACTTGAGAAAGAAGAGGCATTGATGAAGCAAGAGATGAAGATCCTTGCCTATCTCCTTTACTTCTACCCAGAAGGCCCTTCCCCACCCCCTGCACTCACCTGCAAAACTCCTGCTCATTCTCCACAATTAAACTCCCATGACACCTCCTCCAGGCATCCTTCTTAGAACTCCCTGCCTCTCAGCTGCTGCTGAAACCTGTGCTCATCCCTGTTGTAATACTTTCCATCCACCTTCTCTATGAGCCTGTGACCACAAAGCACCTTTGTCCATCTCCCGTCCAGCACCTGGGGCATAGTCACTCTTACTTCAAATGTGCTCAATAAATGAACTTCAAACTCCATCCCCGAAACTTTGTGACCTTTAGGCAAACTTCTTAACTTCCCTGATCCCAACCAGGCAGAGCAGACATAAAGTAGGTACAGTGTAAGTGGTGGTAGCTATCATTATCGCCTCAGCTTTATTTACCAGCAATAGTGTATGCCCGTGATTCTGTAGCTTGGAAGGTGAAAATTAAGGGCTGGGATCTCATTTCTAGCTTTAAGATCTGGGGATCTAAGTCTAGTTCTAAAGGGGTCTTGAGTATTACATGCATTCCTAAAACTCAGCAGGAAGGAGGAAAAAGGAGCAGCAAAGAAAGGGGAGCGTAGGGCACCCCCAGAGGGCCAGGGGCACCCCCTATGTGGAGCTAACATCAGGAAACCAATTGGCCTGACCTGCCAGGGGGGCAAGAACCTGGCCTCACCCTTCTAGTAAGATGCTGTGAACAGGTTGTTGGCTGTCTGGCATCTCCAGACATGGGTGTCATTTCACACTATCAACTTTGGGGACTTAATTAACTTCCTACTAATTTCCTTTTGTACTCAAGTGTTGTTTCACACTCTGAGAAAATCCTTCCAAACTCACCCAGCTTTCTGGCCTTGTAAAGTCTGCAGTAGCCAGTTGTTTCAAGAAGGAAGAGTACCAGGGCAAAGATGCCATTTGGGGCAAGAGATGAAGGCCCCACAGTGTGCATCAGCCTCCAGGTCCATGGCACCAGGAGAGCAGGGAGGACGCACAGCAATGAAGGGAATCAGACGCATCCTCGGTGGGTCCTCCTGTGACCCGAGACACTCAGGCAGGCCTCTATTCTATTCTAGCCTGTAATGGGTGAAATCGAAACTTGCTAGCTGTCTGTCTCTCTGTGTCCCTGGCTGGACTGTGAGTTCCAAAAGGGCAAAATGAATTTGTCTCATCTTTGGACAAACTCAGTGTATGCGTGTTAAATTAATTACTAATTATTTGTTATCTAACTAGAAACATCTTTCTGACCACAGTTGAGTCTTTGGGTCTTTGAAATACAAACTGACCTGTAGATAGGTATCATGATTATTCAGTCATCACAGTTTTGAACCACAGCATACGGAAACGAAATGATGTCAAGATACACACACACACACACACACACACACACACACACACACACACACACACACACACACACACACAATGGAATACTACTCAGCCATAAAAAAGAATGGAATTTTGCCCTTTGCAACAACATGGATGGACTTAGAGGGTATCATGCTAAGTGAAGTAAGTCAGACAGAGAAAGACAAATACTGTAAGATATCACTTATATGTGGAATCCAAAAAACACAACAAATTAGTGAACATAACCAAAAAGAAAGAGACTCACAGATACAGAGAACAAACTAGTGTTTACCAGGGGAGAGAGGGAAGTGGGGCTGGGCAACATAGGGTTAGAGGATTAGAGGTAAGAACTACTATGTATAAAATAAATAAGCTAGAGAGATATATTGTACAATGCAAGGAATACGGCCAATATTTTATAATAACTATAAATGGAATATAACTTTAAAATTTTTTAATTTTAAGAATTGTGATTCATTATGTTGTACACCTGAAACTTACATAATATTGTACATCAATTATACCTCAATTTTTTTTAAAGTTAAAAAAAAGCAAGAGAAAAAAAGGGGAAAAAAGAAGGAAGAAAGGAAGAGAAGGAGGGGGGAACCAGACCTCCAGCATATGACATGAATCAATTGTTTGATATTTACCATTCGATCTTCACAAACACCCTGAAAATCCTCATTCTGCATATGAGCAAACTGAGGCACAGAGCCCTGAACTAGTGTTTTCAAAGTCACCCAGAAGCTAGTAAGTGGCAGAGCTAGGACCCAGACCCTGCCTGTGTCTTCCTGTGGGTGTGCTTGAAGCATTGAGCACACTGTCTCTCCAGAAAAGATAATGTAAGAGCGGGTTCTACAAGCCCAGGGAGGCAGAGGCAGCACAGAATGGGAAAAGTCAGATGAGACAGGAATGAAGTTGATCTTCAGCTCAGCCAGAGAAGCCCCAGGATCCACAGCCGGGCCATGAGACTGATGGACCACCAGAGCTACTGGCCCACTGCCCTGTGTCAATCTCCTTTCAGGCACAGGGGTCCCTGGGCTCATGGGGTCAGAAGCCCACAGACCATTCTGTTCTAGGATGAGGCAAGGTTCCAGGGGAGGCTTACTCCCCCACTTTCCTGTGGGGAGTCTACTCTTTACCTTTAACCAAGAACTCGATTCTTTCCTCCCATAGAATAGTCCAGCAGCATGATTTCAAGATAACTAGATATCTAGAACTTCATATCTACTTGACCTTAGGGAAGTTTCTTAACCTCTTGGTGCCTCTCTGCCCACATCTGGCAAAGGGGGCTCAGAATGGGATCTATCTGAGAGGGTTGCTGCAAGAATGAATCTTGTTAACACACACAAAGTATCTGTAATAACACCTACCACACAGTAAACACATGTTATGCCACATATGTGTGCTGCTATTACTATATTTTGTTTCTAGTTCTTTTATTCATATGAATTTTTAAAATAATTAATTGTTGCATTAGTAATTGTAGTCTTCTTCTCCAAATACCAGCTAATTTTGATGGATGTGGTCTTGACCTATTTTGTAAATAATTGCTGCTTTAAATTGAACAGTCTGCCTTACAGCTTGACAAGTGGCATATTTTACTGATGTTCTAAATTTGGGGTGTTTTTTCCCCCTCAGTCAAACGTAACATTATTTTATTCAGAAGGTAAAAAATAACTCCCTCTGACAGAGCACCAACTACATAATTGCTTTAAAGTAAATCTTAGCAGGTGGAATTTTTTTTTTTTTTTGTCAAATCAATTGTGGCAACATGTGTTTTCTGCTGCACAAGAGGGAAAAAACAAGGCTCTAATAGCTGCAACATCATTTCACATCTATGTGAAAGCTGAAACACAGAGAGGGACTATGAATCCTTGGATGAAGCAAAAGAGACCCAAGATGCTATATTTAGTATAGAAAAATTCAGACTAGCAGCTCTGAAATGATTCTGTCTGCTACCTTCCACATTACTATAAGCCAGACGATGGCGTAACAAAGGATAAGAGTTACCTCTGTATTAGCATATATGTCACGTTTAATCAATCAGAGAAGAACTATAATGACTTTGCTCTCTTTTTAGCAAACTTTAAAGAAAGGGATTCATGAACTTATAAAGTATATGTCATCCTGTTTGGACAGTTATAGTTTTATAGGTAATTTGTTGCAGATTTTATTCTGATAACTTGTAATTATTTCCTTTCCTGCTCATCGTCAATGCCATGGGCCATTTCAGGCACATACATAAGGACCACAGATGTAAAAATGGATCGATGTTACGACCTAACCATCATAATTTGCTACATGCAGTGGGTATCTGTTTACTGGCCACTGATGCATGCCCACCTCTCCAACGAAGTGACACCAAGGTGGACGAGAGCAGACATTAAGGGACAATGTCCTTGAACCTCCCTTGTCAACCAGGGGTCATGGCATGGTTTGGAGGGTGGCAGGTAGGAAATACGGGTTTTGGAGTCAGATAAGCTTGGATTTATTTGAAAATGAATTGAGGACACACCTACACACACACTCACACACAAGCATAGTACCTGATTGTAGTCGTTTGTTGTGAGCACTTACCACATGACCTCCTTTGCTAAGTAGATCATACACTACAGCTTTCCTTTCACGTTTTGACGTTTTGACCACATAGCTGTTAGATGTCTCTGCCTCTAAGCTGGGAGAAATGTCTCTGGAGCGTATTTCCAACATCCCCTCCTGTCTCCCCACAGGAGAGCAACAGCCTGGTGGATATCCCCCAGGGTGGACTCAGAGGCAAAGTGAGATGCTTAGAAGTTGAGTAGGAAAACTGCGGTTAACGGAGAGACGATGGCTGCCTTGAAGACTTGGCTTGCCGAGTCCCGACGCATCGTCCTAGGTGCTCAGCATATACTGCATCCACTCCATGGATTTCTCTGAAGTCTGGGAACCTGGGATGCCTCCAGCAAAGATTCCAGCTCAAATCATCAAATACACCTACAGCCTCATGTGGCAGGAAATGGGCCAGGCCAGATGGCTTCTCTCAAACTTCGTAAGGCGTGCCCCACATTGAAAGACGAGAACTCATTCCCCAGGTGATGACACAGTTTGGGTGCGTCCACTTCTGAACTGATTCAGTCTTTGATGAATTATTCTTGGCAAGATGATACTTCCATCTTGAACTCATCATTCGACCGGAGTCTCCAGACCACATGAGCCTTCCTTGCTGGCGGTAGAGACTACCCCCAGTCACCTGGCTTGGTTTGAAAGACCACTGGATTGCAATGCAGAGATCTGACTTAGACTCCACCCTAGATGGCAAACCTGGCCACATCATGCTTGGCCTTAGTACCTTCCTTAGTAAAGCAGAAGGACTAATTCTTGTCCAACCCATGTCACCAAGGTTCATCAAAGCAACCGTTGTGTAAGGCTTTGAAAAGGTGCAGTGTTATATGAGTGTAAGGAACTTGTACTATTAATTGTTCTTTTCTTGGAAGTCTCTGTTGCTCACCGACCACACACCTTTTTTCCTGGGAGTCTTGCTGACTCTCATGTCTACAGTCTGTCTTCTGACAAGGCAACATCCTGTTTGCAAACAAAGATCATGTTTTAAAAAACTTTTTTTTAACCCTACACAAAACATAATAGGTACCTGATTTTAAAATAATACCAATTGACTGTAGATCAATTGTCATGGAAGAGATGATCATACTAAGTGAAGTAAGTCAGGCAGAGAAAGACAAATATCATATGATACCGCTTACATGTGGGATCTAAAAAAACGATACAAATGAACTTTACAAAACAGAATTGCGCTCACTGCCATAGAAAACAGACTTATGGTTACCAAAGGGGAAATGGGAGGGAGGGATAAATTAGGAGTTTGGGATTAGCAGATACGTACTGCTATATATAAAATAGATAAACAACAAGGTCCTAATGTCTAGCACAGGGAACTACATTCAGTATCTTCTAATAACCTGTAATGAAAAAGAATATATGTATATATAACTGAATCACTCTGCTGTACACCAGAAACTAACATAACATTGTAAATCAACTATACTTCAATAAACAAATAAAAACTGTCAAAAATAGAAGATACTAACTACTCAATGCCAGGCACATAAAAGACACCTGATTAAACCTTTTGCTGAATGAAACTGAACCGACTTAATCAGACACGTCACAAAGCCTACACAGGCCAGACTGGCCATGCACATAGCAAACCTGGCCAAGCTTGAGCACATTCAGGTGAGAGGAGGCTTGAGAGGCACACGCCCCATCTAGAGGGACAGCCCCAGCTTAGCATCAGCCAAATGGGGATAAGCAGAACTGGGGCCCAGGTTTGGCAGGTAAGCTGATTTTTCAAGAGGGCCAGCATCCAGTTTTTCTGTGCAATTAGTTGACATGTGATTCAAATTTTTCTAAACATATGCAGGCCAAACAAAAATGTCCAGGGCCATATTTGGCTGGTGGGATGCCAGTTTACAATTTATGACTTATCAAATCAGAGTCGATCAATCCTGGTTATAACAAATGAAAATAAACACAAAGATTTCCCACCACACTCAATTCTTAATTCTCCCAACAACGTATTAGAACAACCAGACTTAGCCCAGCCCCTGATAATCCTGCAGACCCTAAACCCTCCTAACCACCTGTGATGAAGGTCAGTGTGCCCCCACTGGGTGTGACAAGCAAACAGCACATGCCATGTGCAACTCAGCTGCTACAGATGAATGTTTGTGTCCCCCGCCAAAAAAAATTCACATGTTAAATCTTAATGCCCAATGTGATGGTATTTGGAGATGGGGTCTTTGAAGGTAATTAGGTCATGAGGGTGGAACCCTCATGAATGAGATAGTGCCCTTATGAAAAAGACCCCGGAGAGCTCCCTAACCTTTCTGCCACATAAGGAAACAGTGAAACGATGGCTCTCTGTGAACCAGGAAGCAAGCCCTCACCAGACACCAAATCTGCTGGTGCCTTGATCTTGGATTTCTCAGCCCCCAGAACTGTAGGAAATACATTTCTGTTGTTTATAAGCTACCCAGTCTGCATATTCCCTTAGAACAGTCCTAACGGACTAAGACAGTGAATTAGCACAGGATTCAACAGTACGCAAACTGGTTGACACGCCACCCAATAAGATGAGCCCACTGACCACAAGTATGGACGCCATGGCTATGTGAAATTGCCTTACGTTTCCAAGCACTCACCCCCTATTTCCGCATTTAGCTCACGGTGCCTGGCCTGAGTCTGCAGGTCACACTGAGCACAGCTGGTCCACACCTCTCCCTGGAGCTTCCCCTCCACTCTCTCCTTATTTCTCCCGCAAAGGAAGAGCCCAGGACGGGGGCAGAAAATGCTGTGGTGAACTAGGGTCCCTCCTACACCTGCTGTTCAATTTCTCCTCCTCAGTTTCTCTCCTTCAAATCACTGGGCCAATCCATCTTGATAATAATGAATTTTCTATAAGAGGGGAGGGTATAGCTCAGTGGTAGAGTGCGTGCTTAGCATGCACAAAGTCCTGGGTTCAATCCCCAGTGCCGCCATTTTAAAAACAAACAAACAAACAAACAAACAAATCAAATTACCTACCCACTAAAAAAAAGAATTCTCTGTAATTCATCCCTTTCTGTTGATTCTGTCTTCCCTCCCAGGTCCCACTCCCTGTGCACAAACTCTAATCCAGGATCCTCCAAGTTTAAATTCCCTGTGACCCAAGAATAGCATCAGTCCCAAGGTTACCCTACACTCTGACTAGTGGTTGGCCATCCCTGCTCCCCACAACAGCACCTGCCCATCCTCCAGGCCAGTCCCCATTTCTTGGTGAGAGGTGTGGAGTCAGTAAGTGAAAGCAACTCAAAACACAGACTGTGCCAGCCCAGCCAGGGGATTCTTATATTGAATAACTCAATGTGGCCTCGACTCCCAGCTCCAAGTTCCCTTCCATGAAGCCTCCTGCTCTAAGTGGCCTCAGATCTTGCCTTCCGTTTGAATTATACAGCTCCTTGGATCTGAATCGCTTCCCACTTTTTCATCTCATGTTTTGTACTATTAGACTTTGTGTCTCCTATGTTAACAATTTCCTGCCAGAGAAAGTCCCGTCTTGCTTATAAATCTATCAGGGTCTTCAGAGAAAACTATGCTGGTCCCCGTCCTCTCTACAGGAGAAAGGGCAGCTCCATCACACTGCTTATTCTCCAGCTTCATCCCTCGCTGCGATCCTGTCCCAACCCACACTGTCACCTGCTGGAAATGCTCCAGGTCCCCCAAGTGGCCACACCCTTCCAGGACCAATAACAGTAGACATCACAGCAAACCACGATTCCAAACACATTACTCCACTGACTCAATTAAGGCTTACATAACCCTGAAAAGTAGGCATCAATATTATGCTCATTTACAGGTGGGGAAACTGAGGCACAAAAGGGTCACTTGCCCAAAGTCACCCAGATACAATGTCCTAGAGCCAGGATTCTAATCCAGCAGCAGGGACTCAAGATTCCAGCCGATGCTTTTCTACCTGCCTAAATCACTCTTCACTTACTCTTCAAGGTGCAACTCAGACAGGGCCTCTTAGGGAGCCATCTCCCCTGATTCCATCCCCTCGCTCTTACCCACCCCATCCTCCATCCTTTGGCTCATCCTTATACCAGTATGTGCTCCACTGTCGCCTTCCCACATGTTGACTGGTCTGTTTCCACATCTAGAATTGAGGACTGGAATCCTGTTCATTGCGGAGACCCCAGCCCCTGGGACGGCTTGGTGAGAGAGCGTCAGTAGGTGACGTGGAATGAATGGATGAATGAATGGGTAATGGCTAAGTCTCCTTTCCCTCCTGCCCATCAGCGCTTAACGTAGAGAAACCTTTTCTGATAGCAGAGAATTGATAGAGGACTGGTGATGCATGGCTTATCTTCCCTCCACAGTCCAGGACAGCAGGGTTGACGGGGAATGATGGGTGCTTTCCACTTGGAATGACAAGTTGCCTGAGTCCATCCTACCTCTAAAATCCTTTTTGGTCCTTCGGGTTGGGTTTTCTACTAGGCTTCTTGTATCTCCCCTCCTCCAGCCTTGACCCTCATCTGGACATAAACAGCCTTATCCATGGTCCTCCCTCCCTCAGCCAGAATTCTACCACTGGAGGGAGGCATGAGGAAAACCACCTACAGCAGGTGTTGCAGCGTCCCTGACACAGGGCAGGGGTCCCAGCTGTTTGGCTGAGAAAGGTGGCAGCCACTTGTGCACTTGAGGGGAGGGAAGGAGCAATACGGCAGAGGCCACTCCTACCCTTTCTGAACAGACGACCCTGCAGATGGCTCCAGCTCACTCTGCCCGAGCAGCCTGTCCACAGATCCCCACTCTTTCAGATTTCCCAGCTGATTCATTTCCCCCAAGTGGCTACACCCTTCCATGACCAATAACAGTAGACATCACAGCAAACCACGATTCCACTGGCCCCTCCACCAAGGCAACGAGCACTTCTGGTTTATATGCCAACCCTGGGTTCAAACTGATAATCCTACTTATGTGAAAAACCTAATTTATGATGAGATTTATGGGTTAATTCTCCCCAGGACCAGGAGAAAGAGAAAGGAAATGAGATTGACTTCAAGGCTATCCATGCATGTTTAGGCTAACCATAAGTAAACAAGAGCCTCCTCTGGGCAACAAGTGTTCGGTTTCAAGAACACTGAGTGATTCTCATGTGGTGTCCTGTTTAGGACCCACTCTTCCAGTGGGTGGGTAAGGACAGGGGTCCCCAGGTCCATGGGCTGGTGCCAAGCTAGTTTATGTAAGGGGCTTTCTCTAAAAACCCACTGGAATGGGTTTCCCAGGGTCTTCCTGTCCTGATATACAGCCACCTCCTCCTCCCCCACTCTGAGAGGGCACCCTGCCTGCCACACATGGAGGGGGGTCCTTGAATACAAGACCTGAGCCGTCAGGGAGGATGCTGGGATTGCTATCTGTTTTATTTTTTGCATGAATTGAATGATGGAGGTTAACAAGATGAGGTCTTCATTCTCCAAGAGCAGTTGGGAAAGGAAACACCAGAATCCTCTCCCAGATGTCACTCAGGTAGTTTCCATGACCAAAGGAAAAAGTCAGTCAGCTTCCATCTGAGCCTGCGCACCCAGGCATGGGGGTGTTGCCCAAAGACTGCTGACCATGCCCCTGCCACCCTACACCTCCTCCAGAGACCACCTGCTCAGTTACCCAGACACATCCCTGCAGCCACCACGGGGAAGGAGACCAACAGGGCTCAGCCTGGGAGACACAAGTCCCTTCCCAACCCCCGACGGAGGGGAAGCAGGGGAGAAGGTCAATGTGCTCAGTGTCCAGAGGGGAACCAGACTGGCGTGTGGAAGCCCCCACGTCCTCCCTCTCCCCTCTGTGGTCCCCTAAGCCAACCCCTTCTCTTCCTGTCTTTCCTCCTCCTCCACCCAGATTTCACCTTCCATTTCCTCCTTTCTCCTCTCGTGCTCATTCCCACAGGGCATAACATGGGGAGAGCAGGGCAGTCTGAGATGACCCGGGTTCAAGTTCTGCTTTTGCTAATTCCCAGCCACATGACCCCAGGCAAGTTCCTTCTCTGAGCCTCCATGTCCTCTTCTGAAGAGTGGCAGGGTGGCAGTGGGGAATAACAGAATGTTCCCCGCACCATTGTGGTGATAAGAACAAAATGAGATCGAGTTCCAGCCATACAGTAAGTGCCTAGCAAAAGCTGGCTGCTACACCCCAAGTTTAAACCAAGATGCTTCTTCATTACCCACCATTCATTCATCCAGCACAGAGTTCTTGGATGCCTGCGATGTGCCAGCCCCGGCACTCGGTGCTGAGACTGAAGCGATGAATAGTAAAGATGGGGCTCTGCTCTTCAGAGCCTCATGACAAGCGAGGTGGGCAGACAGGTAAAGTGCCCGGATGGGGACACATGAGGCAGAGACTCACAGCAGTCAGGGAGGGCTTCCCAGAGGAGGTGGGACTTAAGGGATGAGCAGAGAGGAAGCCAAGGGAGACTGGTGGGCAGAGGGGACAGCTTGGTGAAGCTGAGGAGGGAGCACAAGCTCGCAGTGGGGTGGGCAGGGACCCAGAAGAAGGGCAGGGGTCTGAAGCAAGCGGGGGGCCCTGGCACGTTTTGTTGCTTCCAGACTTTTGCTTCCTCCCCTGCAAGGTGGGTGACTGGAAAGCTGTGCAGCTGATGAGGGGACCATGGAAGGGCCTGGCACACAGGAGCTCAGGTAATGCTCATTTCCTGCCCTTTCTCCTCTCTTCACTCTTTCCTCTTGTCCCCTCTGTCCCCTCCACTTCCATCTACCGTCCTCCCTCCCTTCCTTTCTTCTGCTCCACCTTCCCTGACTCCCTCTTCCCTCTCTCTATTTTCCCCATTTCTTCTCCACTTCCTCTCCAGTCCTCCTCCCTTGCACCCTTGTTCTTCCCTAGAAGGAACCCTTCTGAGGCCCTGGTTCCCCAGGACCTGGTCCTTCTTCCCAAAGCTCACAGGCATCTAGGCAGAGGATGGCAAGGGTGGAGCTGGGAAGCTGGTGGAGGGTGGGGACTGGATGCCTGAACTTTGGTTTCCCACGCGAGCGCCTCCCCCGTGGGAAGAGGCTGCTCCCCATCCAACAGGCCCTGTTGATCACAGCTTCCTTGGCACCAGCTGCTGGGTCTCTCCTCTGAGTGACCATCTCAGATACAGTGGACGCCTTTTGTTATGTTTGCTGGTACTTCTACCAACCCACCTGGGATTTCACTCTCTTTTGCGGGGAGCTTGTTTTCCCCTTACTGCAAACGTCTGGTACCAGCAGGAGCTGCCCTGTGCTTACGTGATCCCACCCACCCTGGTGGGTAAAAACTCTTCCTAGGAATTTTTCCAGCAGGAACTGAGAAAATCAGTCCCACTCCAGAGGCAAATGTTTTGTGACAAGAGGTCCAAAAACTGTGAGTGGCAGTGATTCCCAAAATGTGGAGGAAGCAATGAAAGGTAATGAAGTAAACACACAGGGAGAAGCAAAATGACAGAGAGAGGGAAAGAGACAGATGAGTGAATGCTGGAGGCAGCGGAAATCCTGATTGTGGGTCTTCCTGGGGCCATTTTTATCTCTGCCCACACCCGCTTCATTTGACTATCCAACTTTTCATCTGATTTTATGCAACGCTCCTCCTTGCTCACTGTCTCCTCTCTGAGCTGGCTTGATGTGGGGTTTTACCACTCACAGCCTTAGGAGACCTAATTAGCTTTCCAAGAGTTTGGAGATGTGTGTGTATGACCAAGAGATGGCCTCTGCCCTTCAAGTGCTCACAATTCATTGAGGGAGAAATGCAGGTGGCCGGTAACGGCAGTGCACAACTCGGGTAAGGACAAAAGGCTGGAGCAAGGACAGCCTACCCAGTACACAGGGAGGGGGCTTCCCGGAGGAAGGAACACCTGTGCTGCAGGCTTTATAGGAGGCGGCCAGGTGAAGAGGCTGCAAGGCAAAGGGCGATACCAACAGAAAGAGCATCTCTCATCCCAGGGACTTCAGTTGTCATCTGTAAATGGATCACACAAATTACAGAATCCTAGGATGTTACTGCATCAGGAGATGTTTGACCGCAAGTGTTGTACTTGCCTAAGAATGGCTTAAACAATAAAAGCCTTTAATAATCTCTGTGACCGGAAGTACTGAGATTGTGGTGCCGTGGTTGGATCAGCAACTCAATGATGTCATTAGGGACCCAGCTCATCCCACCTCTTTGTTATGTAACCTCAACGTCTTGTCTTCTCTCCCGTCATTTGGTCTCACCTCACAACCACAAGATGGCTGCGAGAGCTCCAGGAATCACATCCTCACTTGTCATGCCCCAAGCAACAAGGAAGGGAGTGGGTAAAAAGGCAGCTTCTCCTCTAGAACTTCTGTCCTTTTAATGAGAAAGAACAGCTTTTACCTGGTGCTGCAGATTTCCTCCTTATATCTCACTCGCCAGAACTGGGTCAAATGACCAACACTTACTACAAGGAAGGTTGAGAAAGAGAGGACCTGACTTTTTCAGCCTCTGTGCAGAAGGCAAGCAAAGAGGAAAAAGGATGATGGCTGTTAGGTAGGCAACCAATGATGTCTAGTGTCTAGCAGAAAGCTTCAAGGTCTTTTTTGTTTGTTTTAAACTGTTTTATTGAGGTATCATTCATGCTCCAAAAAAAAAGTATGTGCTCAATGTGTACAATTCAATGAGCTTGGACATATGTATACATTTGTAATACCATCATCACAATCATGGTGATAAACACATCCATCACCTCCCAAAGTTTTCCTGCATCATTTCATTATTTTTTTTAATTTTTGTGGTAATAATCTTTATGAGATCTGCCCTATTAAGTTTTTAGTTCAACGTATAACACCATATTGTTAACAGCAGGCACCACGCTTTATAGCAGTTCTTTAGAACTTACTCTTGTATAATTGAAGCGTTATACCCATTGAATAGCAACGTCCCATTTTCCCCTCCCTCCAGCCACTGGCAACCACCATTCTGTTCCCTGCTTCTATGAGTTTGACTATTTCAGATTCCACATATAAGCAGAATTATACAGTATGAATCCTTCTGCAACTGACTTATTTCACTCAGCATAACCTCTCGCAGATATATCTGTTTTCGCAAATGGTAGAATTTACTTCTTATTTCAAGGCTGAATAATATTCCATTGTGTGCACAGACCGCATTAAATTTATCCATTCATCTGTCAGTGGACGTATGTCTTGTTCCCATGTCTTGGCTATTGTGAATAATACTGCGGTGAAGACAGGAGTGCAGATATCTTTTCAAGATCCTGATTTCAGGAGGGAGGGTAGAGCTCTGTGGTAGAGCACACGCTTAGCATGCTTGAGGTCCTGGGTTCAAACCCCAGTAACTCCATTATAAAATTTAAATTTAAAAAAATTAATTTAAAAAGGGACGTGTTTTTAAAAATCCTGATTTCAGTTTTCTTACCTATGCAGGCATACTTCAGAGATACTGCAGGTTTGGCTCCAGACCACTCTAATAAAGTGAATAGCACAATAAAATGAGTCAAGTGAATTTTTTGGTTTCCCAGTGGACGTGAAAGTTCTGTTTACGCTATTCTGTAGTCTGGTAAGTGTGCAATAACATTATGTCTAAAAAACATCCATAACTTAAATTAAAAAAGACTTTTTGCTGAAAAATGCTAACCATTGTCTGAGTCACAGTAGTAACATCCAAGATCGCTGATCACAGATCTCATAACAAATAAAATAATAAAGAAAACGTTTGAAATATTGCTAGAATTACCAAAATGTGACACAGAGACATGAAGTGGGCAAACGCTGCTGGAAAAATGGCGACCACGGCCTTGCTCCACGCAGGGTCACCACGAAACTTCAACTGATAAAAAACACAACATCTGCAAAGCTCAGTAAAGTGAGGCACAATCAAATAAGGAGTGGCTGTGTGCCCAGAGGGGCCGTTTCTGGATCATATGGTGGTTCTGTTTGTACGTTTTTGAGGACCCTCCATATTGCTTTCCGTAGTGGCTGCACCATTTTACATTTCTCTGACTTCACATCCTCACCAGCACTTGCTGTCTTTTGCTGTTGCTCTTGTTGTTTTTATAGACTAGCCATCCTAACAGATATGAGGTGATAGCCTAGTGTGGTTTTGATCCACATTTCCCTGATCGTTAGTGATGCTGAGCACCTTTTCATCTCCCTGGTGAAATGGGTGCCTTCCCTGGGAAAATGTCTATTCAAATCCGTTGCCCATTTTTTATTAGGTTATTTGTTATTTTGTTGTTGAGTTGTAGGAGTTTTTTAAAACCATATTTTGGATTTTAACTCCTTATCAGATAAATGGTTTGCAAATATTTTCTCATATTCTGTACAGTGCAAGTTACACATATCGGCAAATGGAACAGAATAAAACCCCCAGAAATAAACCCACAGTTATACGGCCAACTGATTTTCAACAAGGGTGCCGAGAATACACAATGGGAGAAGAGTCTCTTCAACAAATGGTTTTGGAAAAATTGGGTATCCACTTCCAAAAGAATGATATTGAACCCCTATCTTACACGATGCACAAAAATCAATTCAAAAGTGGGTTAAATATGTAAACAGAAGACCTGAAACTAAAACTTCTAGAAGAAAACATAGAGGAAAACCTTCTCAACGTTAGTCTTGGCTATGACACCGAAAGCACAGGTAACCAAAGCAAAAACAAACAAACTGATGGGTAAACCAAAGCAAATGAAAAAGCTTCTGCAGAGCAAAGGAAACACTCAACAGAATAAAAAGGGTGTTTTGTTTTGTTTTGTTTTGTTTTGTTTTTTACTGGTAAGGAAGCTAAAAACCAGCCAAGAGAAGTGCCTGAGCCAAGTTCAGACAACAGTTGGTGGCAGAATCAGGCTAGAAGTCAGGACTCCCGTCTCTGCGTCCAGTACCCTCTCCACTGAACCCCACTGCCAGTATCTCATAGCTCCCAGTATTTGAATTTATCAACATAGTGGCCTTGTCTCTAGAATCAAAACATCTCAGATCCCCTGCTCCACATTGCAATGAAATCATTAACATTGCAGGGATCAGACAACATGATGGATTTGAAACTGTTTGAGGTGTGGTTATTCTGAAGCCTGCCTGTCCCCAACCGGCCCCCTCACCTTCTTATCAGGCCTACTTTGCCCCAGAGAGCAAATGAGATTCCAGCAGATGGAAAGAAGGAAGGCAGAGGAATTACCAAAATGGGCCAGCTCATCTGTGCCCCCTACACTCTCCCTCCCTGTATTTGAACCCACGTAGATTTAACCCACAGTCAAATAAACACCAGCCCTGACTCAGGGGCCCAGAGGCATCAGTTCTCATCCTGGCTCTGCCCATGTGGTGGTCAGCGTGCAGCCTCAGTTTTCTCATCTGGAAAATGGAGGGTAGGGTCGGACATGCAGAGAGGACTTTAGAGCTTTTACAGCTTGAAAATGTTAAAATGATTTTTCCCCAAAGTGAAAAAACTGCTGGTCAAGTGAATTCCTAATGCACGTGGGCAGAGGGGTCTCCAGGCTTCAAGCAAATGGCCCCAGTTCTTTGAGCCTCTTCCCAAAGAACCTGCTTCCCCACACTGTCCCTGGCTTTTCTTAGAATCCCGCTCCGCATGTTCCCCGCCATCACCCCAAGTTCAAGCCCAGGGTTAAAACAGGCTCTGAGAAGCCTTTGCCCTTCGCTCCTCTGCACCAGCAAAGCGCTGTGCGGAAACCGCAACCACACCACCCGACGTGTGAGTGCGGGGGCTTTGTCCCCTTCAGGCTGCAGGAGGAGGGCGGGAGCAGGAAGAGGAGGGAAAGGTAAAGGGCCGGCGGCTCACACCTCACTTATTGTAAGTAGCCCATGTGGTTTGACTTTGCACCCACTTCTCCAGTGGGAGTCTGTGTGTTAGCACCTGGGGACACCTGTCTCCAATTAGCCCAACCATTTCCCAAAGAAATGATACCCCTAGGAAGATGGGCCTCCGGCAGCCTCCCAAAGCCGTGGCTTTGTCCACGCTCTCAGCCAGCAGGGGAGCAGAAACAAGAGAGGGATAGAGGCGGGGTGGGGGTTTGGGGAAGGGGTCCATGAGGGGCAGGGAGAAGGAGCAGAAACACCTCCCCAGCCCCGGACCTTCTCTCTGGCCCCAAAACACCTGGTGGCCTTGTGGCTGCCAGGCGTGGAGATGTTTGACATTCCTCAGTGGCCACGCTGGACCAGAAATGGAAGCCAGCCTATCCGGAGGGCTTCAGAGGGCGCTGGGGCTGCGGGGGTCACCTTTTGGGGGTCTGGCTGGATTTCATGGTCCTGGCTGTCGGGATGATTTGCTGAGGATTCCAGCCCACTGGGCCCCCTGCTGAGACAACTCACCCAGCTGCGGGATGGCTGCCGGAGGGTTGCTTCGTGGGGCCTTCAATAACATTAGAAAAACAAAACAATCCCTTGCTACCTTGAGAGTTCCCCCTTAATGCATTTGATTGACTGCAAGTAAATTACTTATTCTCACATCTTCAGCAGGAGATTAGGTTCCCTATGCGGAGCTAATAGGCCTCAGTCCTAACACAGGGATGAGAAGGGGTGGATTTCTGGAACCACAAGTACACACTGTGATTCCATTTTCAAAATGAAGGCAGAGATTCATTCTCACAAGTGGAATCCTAGGTCCCGCAGCAAACAAGCCAGGTAAAATCCTCATGGCTTGGCCACTTGGGTTTTTGGGGGGTTTTAATTCCCACACCATAAAATGGAGAATGTAATTCACAAACAATAAAATCCAGCCCATTTAAAGCGTACAATTCAGTGGTTTTTAGTATATTCACAGAGTTGTGCAACCATCATCACAGTCTACTTTTAGAACATTTCCGTCACCCCAAAGAGAAACCTGTTAGCAGTCCTGCCCTATTCCCCCTTCCTCCCAGTCCCCCACAACCACCCATATACTTTCTCTCTACACATATCTGCCTATTCTGGGTAGTCTGTAGAAAAGGAATCGGGCAATATTTGTCTTTGGGGGACTGACTTCCTTCACTGAGCTTAATATTTTCAAGGTTCATCCCTGCTATAGTGTGTATCATTACTTCATTCCTTTTTCGGGCTAGATAATATCGCATTGCATGGATGTACCACATTTTGTTTATCCATTCAGTTGGACATTGGGGTTATTTGCATTTTTTAATGATTATGAATAATGCTGCTATTCATATGCATGTTTTTCAATAATTTCCAACTAGGTCCTTTTCTTCAATCTCTCCTTGGAAAATAATAAGGTTTCAAACATCTATTCTGGTTTCTTATTCCCCCTAATATTAATTTTTCTTCACTGTGCAACCTCTGGACTGGGCACCCAGGTGGCCCCCAATCAACAGGAGCTGGTGTTGATTCTTAACGGAAGCTTTTCGTGAGCCTGAGCCATGGTGAGTAAGGTCACTCACAGTGGACGATCTGAAGTCCCATTCACACATTGTGCCAGAGGTATTGTCCCTTCTGGAGCCAAGGGATGGACATAATCTCAGAGCCCTGGAATCCTGGAGCAGTCCCTTTAGATGATCAATCTAGTTTCCTCTTGTCATAGACAATGCAGCTGTTTAAGAGAAAGAGAGCTCTGGTCACAGAGTCAGAAGACCTGCGTTTAAGTTCTGACTTCACAACCAAGAAGCCACAAGACCTTACCCAAGACACGCCATCGTTCTGAGTTTCAATTTTTTTATCTCTAAATCATGGATGCAGTGCATATGCACAGACGTGCGCACATGCACACACAAGCGCGCGCGCGCGTGCACGCACGCACCCCCGAAACAAACATGGTGGCTCCATTCTGTTTGTAAGTTACGAGTTTTGCTATGTGCTGCCCTCCCCCACTTTGGCAGAAAGGAATGGTTTGTGAATCTTGGGGGCCAGATATTGGGTCATTAGGGAATGTTGGGATCATATTGAAGTGGATCCTTCTCCCCAAGAGTGTGGCTTGACAGGGTGAATGGAATCCACCCATAAGAGGCTGTCGGGACTGGCCACCCAAAAAAGCCCTACCGACTGTGATGAAGTGCTCAGAGGGGCCCACAAAGGGGATTTCTCGGAACTCCCAAATGTGCCGGCCGAAGCATGAGACAGCTGTAAACATCTGCCAAATGCATACAGCCTGCGGTCCCCAGGTGGCCACTCCTCTCTTTCCCTGCCCCCATCCAGGATCAGTGGCAATAGCAGGCAGAGGGTGGAGGAGATGGGAAGGAGGGAGGCAGCCCCACCCCTCTCCCGTCAGTTGGCTGTGCTGGAATCAGGCTGGCTGGGAAGAGAACTATGTCTGGGTCACAGCAACACAGGACGCAGTCAACTAGAGTCGAAAGATCATGGGTCTGCTCAAGGTGGCTTCGAGGGCAAAGAGGAGGGCCATCCCCACTGAACAAGATCCAAATGGCAGTAGGAAATGAAAATACAGTGTGTTTGAGTTCTGAGTTTCTAATATCCTAGTTTCTCCTTGAGGTGATGTTCTTGATAAGATCAAGAACCCTGTCTTGGGCTGGGCTCAGAGACGACAGAAGTCCAGGACACTGGCATTAGATGGATGTCCTGGGCTGGCTGTAACCATCTGTATGAGAGTGGTCACTCTGCTGACTATCCTTGAGCCTCTGCTTCCTTATTTGACAAACAAGCACCATCAGACCTATTGCAAAGGGTCGTAGGACTCCGTATCTACACACACGCATAAATGCAGAGAAAGCATTTTGGGGAAAGATGAGCAAACTAACAGATCTGTTTCTTGTGGTACCTCCAAGGATAGGAGCAGGGTTATGTGACATGGGAGGGACACTGATGGAGAAGAGGAACCCCCTTTTCACTCCATACTTCCATGCAGTCCGGGTGGGGTTTGGGCAGGAGGAAAAGCCGTGGAAAAGCTCTCTCCATGTCGCTTTTCCTGGCTGGATACAATTCAGCGTCCTGGACCTAAACCAAGTCCTTCTCATCTATCATGTTGTTTAATGCTTGCAAGCTTACAATGAGATAGCTCTTAGCATCATCCTGTATTTTATTACTGAGGACCATGAGGCACAAAGAAAGTAGACCCTGAGCAACAGAACCAAGATTAAACCTCAGTTGTCTGCTTCCAACCCCACAACCACAGAGAGAACGTAGGTTTTTCAAATTGGTGCCTAGGTCAGTGCCAGGGACATAGGATGTACTTAGTAAAGTTGTTGAATGAATAAGTGGATAAATTCCAAGTGCATTCATTGTAGACACTCTGAAAAATTCAGAAAATGTGTAGGAGGCAATTTAAATGAACAATAATTTTCTGATCTAGAGATAATCACTGTGTTTTTGCATTTTTCTTCCAACACTTTATCTGAAAATAGCCAGCATTTAATGGGGAGCAGAATTTACATAATTGAATTTACAATGTACACATAATTTCTTACCCAACTTCTTTCACTTAAAATGGCATCATAACTATTTTCCCATGTCACTGGAAATTCTTCCAAAGCACTGTTTTAGTAATTGTGTGATATTTCACTGTATTGTTACATTACAGTTTACTTAACCATTCCACTATGGTTGGACATTTGAGCTGCTTCCAAATAACTGTGCAATAAACATCTCTGTGCATATAAATCTTTGTCCCAATTTCTATTTCCTTGGCAAACAATCCTAGAAGAGGAATTATAGGTCAAGCATTAAGAGCATTTCTAAGTCTCTAGGTACGTACTGTAAAATTGCTTTCCAGAAAGGTAATGCCAGTTTGTATTCCCGAAAGAATGTATAACCATCTTACTCCTCTCTCACCAAAATTGCAGTTTAATCATTCAAAGCATTTTGCCAGTCTGAGAAGTAAAAAATAAGATCTTCTCATTCTATATGCATATTCATTATTAGCAAATCTGAGCATGGTTCTAGGTTCATTGCTCATTTATAGGTATTCCATGAAGTATTTGTCTCCTTATTTCAGTTTCCTACTGTAATATTGTTTCTTGTTGATTTGTAAATGCTTTTTATATATGAAAGCTATAAATCCATTGTCAGATTTCTTTCACTGAAATTTACTTTTGATTGACAGAAACTCCCATCTTTATCTCTTTTCTCTGGTTGTCCATGAAACAGTTGTAACTGCACTTCCAGTGACATCTGTAAACCTTGTCACTTTATGCAGTCTGTCAGAGCATAAGCTGTCAACAGGGACACGTGGTATCAGGAGATGTCTTCATGCCTCACTCAAAATTCAGAAAGTGAGGTGCCCCACTCATTGCACTGGACCCAGTTTCTACCACTGTCACCTGTGTCAGCTGCCTGCCTGCCCCTGGGCCAGGCTGTGCAGCTGACACTGGCTGCTCTGACAGGCGTGCACTTGAAATGGCATTTTACCAATCACCAGTCTCAGATCACAGAACCCTGGGCTCAGCTGCAGGTGTCAGCAGGCAGGATGGAAACCATGACGATGATTAGTGACACAGAGGTGCCAACAAATGTTTCTGTCCCTTCCAGTTGCTGATCTAACAAGTCACCTCACAGCTGGTACAGCCCTCCTGGGCCTCATGGTTGCAGGGCTAAGGTGAAGGAGCCGGAGAACCACCCTTTTCCATTTTCTGCATCCTGACCTGTGTGGGAAGGGCCCAGCAAGAATGACTTCTGAGGGCTTCAACCAATAAAGAGGATGTTCAGCATGTGTGTAGCAGGTGCCTGACTGCCTAAAAACACAAAGTTCTGGAGACCCAGCTGTCCCACACTGATTCATTCCTTCATTTATTCAAAACATATCCACCAGATGTGAGAAGAGGGGTTGAAAGGAGCCTTCCCAGAGAATATTTTAGAGGGCCTGAATTGTAAAGGATCATCAGGAGCTCAGCAGGAAGAGTATTCCAGAGAGAGAGAACAGCATATGCAAAGGCCTCAAGAACCAGAGATCACTGTAAGTTTTAGTGTCTCAGCAGAATAAATCTCTCTGATGCAGCTGAGGGAGGCTGACTGACAGGGTAAACCACACCTCTAAGCAAGGCACTCATGACATATCACAGGGACCTGAAAGCCAGTGGGGGGAAAAAAAAATACAGGAGTCTGGCCCAGTCCTCCTCTTCCCTTGAGATTCAGCTCAGGGGCCCTTCCTGTGGGAGGCCCACCTGGTCCCCCCACCTATCCCAGGGGCCTTCAAACTTCCCAACACTATAATTTTCTGTATTTGATTGACTGGGCTGCAGGCCTCCCTTGGAGAGAAATCCTGTGACTTGTTCATCATAAATCCCAGGGGCTGACAGAGCTTGGATTTGAAAAAAGTCTTGGAGCTCTTGCTCAATCCCGTCAGTCTGCTACGAGAGAAACCAAGGCTCAGAGAAGTTTTAGAAGGAATGTGTTCACGGCAAGAGGCAGTGCTGTGATTTAAACCCGGGTCTGGACCCAGGTCCACCACCTGAGGTGCCCCTCATTATCTTCTGGGGCAAGTAGGACTAAGCCCCGAGACTCCTAGCCCCAAAGACTGGAGTTAGTAAGGAGGGACACCTCCAGGCAGGTCCCCGTCTGGTCTCCACAGAGTCCCCTCCATTCCCCAGGGAGGGCAGCCTGACTCAGCAGGAGCAGATGTCCGTGCGCTGCTTTGGTCAGGGGCTTGCAGGCACCTGCTGTGACTGTGTTCGCTCTCACCAGGGAGAGCCCAGCCCTGTCCCTGCTGACAGGGCACCACAGGTTACTTGGCCAAAGAGGCAATCGTAAACCCTTCCTCACAGACCCACCTTCAGATCCCCTTCAGAGTAAAGATGTCTTCGCTCCAACCTCAGTCAACGATGAACTGAGTCTCTAAGTTTGCAAGTGAGGGCTGAGAGCAAAGCCCTGGTGATACGTGGAGGAGGCTGCCTGATTTGCTGTGCCTCGTGGTAGCCTCCCCACTCTGAGCAGCGTCTCAAAGTGAGTCCAGTACAAAGTTCTCACTGTCGGCCAGTTTTCTCTTCACTGAAATGTCCCTAAGTCACACCTTCTCTCATTAACAAGGCTGGAATCTCCAGGAGGCCACACTTTGGAGAATTGAGTCACCAGGGGGCTTTTGTGCCCCAGGACTTGCTGTTGGTGTCTTGTTTTTAATTTGTCCTCCTATCCTGGAAAATTCTGGAATCCCATTTTGATGCTCAGTGTTCTGAAAAGTCATGTTTCTTGGTTTGAGCATTGTGTGTGGGGAAGGGGATATTTGTATACTGTGTTTGTGAGTTGGTGTGTGTGGCATGGAGTGTTTGTGTGTGATGTGTGTGTGTAGTCTGTGTGTGGTGTGTATCTGTGGTATGGGGTACAGGGTGTGTGCATGTGTGTGGTGTCTGTATGTGAGTGGTATATGTGTATAAGTGTGGGGGAGTGGGTGGTATGTGTGTATATATGTGTGGTATGTGTGTGCTGTGTTTACGAGTCAATGTGTGTGGCATGGAGTGTTTGCATGGGAGTGTATAGTTTGAGTGTCTGTGGTGTGTATGTGTGGTACATGGTATAGGATGTGTGCATGTGTGTGGAGTATGTGGTTTGTATGTGTGATGTAGAGTGTATGTGTATGTGGAGTTTTGTGTATGCGTGTATGTGTAGGGTGTGTGTGTGTGCATATGTGCGTGCCGGTCACTCTGGACCCTCAGCCAGGAAACCCATGCCCTTTAGTTCTAAGAAAATTGCCAACATTGATTCTTTGAACATCTCCTCCCGTATATTTCCCTTTTTTTCTTTTAATTTTGGGAGCCTGTTAATAAAATATTGGACATCCTGGCTGATCCTCTAATTTTCTTACACCTTTCTCCTAGTTTCCATCTCTTTGTGTTTTTCATCTCCCATCATAGAAATTTCATCAACATATCTTCAAAACCTTCTATTAAACTTTTTAATATTACTTTTACACCTTCAACTTCCAAGAGCTCCTTTTGCTCTGAGTGTTCTTTTTTACAGCCTCCTGTTCTTGTTCCATAGATACAAACTATTTTAGGACTCCAATTACATTAAAGTGTTAAGGTTTTTCTGTGTTTCTGCATTTTCTTTTGTCTGGCATTCATAATAGAAGCTTTCCCTAAGTGTCTGGTGATCCTTGGCCACCCAGTCAGATTGATGTAACTGATACTGGAAGTCAGTTGGAGGCTGTGTGTGCATGGATGGGCGTGTTGACAGGAGACATCACTAGGGGTGAAGATACAGTGGGTCAGCTTCTTTATTAGCATCCCCACAATGTCATTTTCCATGAGTCTTTCCTTAACTGGTCAGTTTCCTTAGATGGTGCTCCAAAACTCCTGCAAGCAGTACACGTCTGGAAGCCAGTTTTCAGGGGGCCAAGTGACAGAGGGGGCAGGGTGAGAGGGGAAACTCGCTGTTCTGAAGGTAGACTTGCCCTCAAGCCACTGTTCTTAATATGATCACCATCCCCACTGTGCTGGTGTCCTCGAAGTTAGAGGTTCTTGTTTTGTCCAGAGCTGACCTCCATTACCCTGCTGCAGGAGGTTAGGACCCGTCATCTGCTACATGGATCAGGAGAAAAAATCCTGGGGTCTACCTGGCTCTATATAAAGACTTTTGAACCGCCTTATTGCCTAAATTACTCTGAACCTTTACCATCAGAAGTATTGAATGCCTCCAATTTATGAGGGTTTCCAGGGCTCTGTGGTGAAGGAGCTGGCTTTCTTCCTGGGGAGGTCTCAGCTCTCTCCTCTGCTAAGTCAGTTTCCTTTGTCTGTCACTTTCTATCTTCAAGAAAGGCATTGATATCTCTCAACTGACATCATGTCCTCTCTCTTTGTCCTTGAGAGTTGTTACTTTTTAATTCCTTACTGTACTGTTTGAGGCTTTTGGAAAGGAAAATATGTAAATGAATTTTTCAGTGTATGTTCAAATCTGCATTGTTTACCTCTAAGTACTTGATTTAAGTCTTCAAATCTGTATGCTTCAGGTTATGACTCATATGAAAGAAGCCAAAGAAGCCACATAAAATGTTTTTTTAACCAGGGAATTAAAAAATAATCCTCTGCCCTGAGGTGAAGAAATTCTGGTCTCTTTATTACAAACATCAAGTCATCAAACAATTATTAAGCACTGTTACATGCTGGGTACAGAGCTCAACGCAGGGATGCTGACATCCTTGCTCTCAGCGAGCTGGTGGTTTAGCCGGGGAGGCAGACATGGAAAAGAGCCAGTGTGATCGTGGATGCAGGCAGGGGAGGGAAGATGTGGTGACGACAGAGAGCCAGCGAACAAGTCTGCCTGTGGTGGGGAGGAGGCCGGCGTGGGGTTGAGCTCTTCCTCTTACACAGCTGCAGGTCTGCTCCACGCTCCTACCTGCTTACACACTAAAGCACGAGCAGCTACACCAACACCAGCAAATGGGCTGCTGCAAGGGCGTGTAAAGTTGCTGGGTCCCAGTGCATGCTCAGTAAGAACTGATGGTATGAGTGAAAGCTCTAGGTCTAAATGATGCGCCAAAACACATAAGCTGAGTGAAGGCAGGGGTGTCTATTACAAAAGGACGGTAGAGAGAGTGATTAATTCTCTGTATGGTGGGTTAGGGGAGGCAGGTCACAACAGCTCATTCTTTCTATAAAGCTCTGAGATACTATTTGCATGGATTCACACACTCATGCATAAATTCTATCTATTTATTTATCTGCCATCTATCCATCCTTTATGCATCTACCTTTCTTATAGATACACACACATACACACGCACACACAGACACACATATCACAAAGCTCCTGCCCGGAGCTTCTGAGTCATGTGAATTCACAGTACAGAGGTCTGCAAATTACAATGTGAGAAACCCCTCTGTCTGTATGGACTTTACAACAAAGAAGTCAGGAGAAGAAAAGAGTATGCCAAGGGGAACAGGGTTTGGGGGCACACACCAGCCAGGGACCAGCTCCAGCCACAGAAAATGAAATTCCCACTTGGGAAATTCTAGTACACACAAGCTTGTGAAGGAAGCAGGGACCCCAGGGGTGAGGGAGGTGGTAGGGCATCAGAGACAATGCACTGCCATCTCGCGAAAACCAACAGGTTGCTCTCAACAAAGCAAAAGGTGCCAGTGGGGAGCATACGTGCATGAAAGGGATAATTCAGAGCTTTTGAGCAGGAACTAGAGTGACAAAGAGAGGAGAGCACAGAGGCTTCCCATAGAGGAAGAGGCAGCAGGGAACTCCCTGGCCACAGAGTGCCAAGAACTGAATGTGCATTAAAATCTTCCATGACAAAGGGGCAGGCAGCTTAATATCAAGTTGCAGTGGTAGCAGAGAGCACGTCCCTTATGTCCCCCACACCACCAGGACAGGAGGAGGGGAGGAACAAGGCTCAGGACAGCCAAGGGAAAGCAATTGGTATTCACTCTCTGTGGCCTGTTTCCCCCAGCCTGCTATGAAGCGAGATCCTGGTCAATCTAAAAAGAGAGTGGAGGGGGAAAAGGGGTCTTAGAATCTTAGGGCACCTTAGAACTGTGGAGGAGATTTTCTCCCATTGCCCACCTCATCAGCAGACAATAGGCATCACGTAGAGATGAGATCCAGAGAGGCTGAGCATCTTGCTGAAGGTTGCACAGCAAATTTAGGACCAGAATCCATGTCTCCTGACTCTGAGTCCAGCATCCGTTCTCCCTGAATACCTGTTCCTCCTTTTATCTAGCAGTGAAACCCAGCTTTAGCAGATCTTGCCTTTTCTAGACACCAAGGTGCCCTGGTCAAATCCCATCTCCGGATTGTAATTCTGAATGCATAACCCGGATATGGCCCCACCTTCCTGGGAGATGGGGCTCCAGCTTTAACGGTGGACCCACTTTTGCCCACCTCTTTCCTCCCCAACCACTCTCTTTCACCTCATTCCCATTTGTCTCCCTCACAGGACTCATCTAAATCAGAAAATGCTCTGCTGGTGTGTTGACACGTCTTCTAGTTTGTTGTCTCTTTCCTCTACTAGAATCTAAGGACAGGGACTTTATCTGCCTTGTCCACTGTGGTATTTGCAGTGTTACAATCATGCCTGGGGTGTATACGCTAAAGATAATAAATACTGGTTGGATGAATGAAGGCAGGGAAACTTAGCTCTGAATGCCAGCACCACCACTCAGTAGCTGTGTGACCTTAGCCAAGTGACTTAACCTCTCTGAGCCTCAGTTTCTTTATCTATAAAATGGGGATAGTGAGAGCTACTTTGCAGGTAAGTCATGAGAATTTGTTATCATGGGAACAGCATATTTAGCACATAATATGCATAAACAAAATACATGATGGGTATTATTAGCACTGTAAGTGTTGGCACAATTGCCCACCCTGGATTTAAAAATGAAGGCCCAGTGAACTTCTTTACAAACCAGAAATAGACTCACAGACAGAAAACAAACTATGGTTACCAAAGGGGAAAGGGATAAATTAGGAGTTTGGGGTTAACAGATACACAGTACTGTACATAAAAGAGATAAACAACAAGGACCTAATGTATAGCACAGGGAACTATATTCAATATCTTGTAATAACATATAATGGAAAAGAACCTGAAAAATAATATATATATACACATATATATATCTGAATCACTTTGCTGTGTGCACCTGAAACTAATACATTGTAAATCAACTATATTTAATTAAAAAAGAAGAAAATAGCCACATCTCTTATTATTTTCATCTGCGAGAGCCAATAAATGACACCATCCCCCATGTCACATCCTGTAAGTAGACGTGGGGTGAACCGTGATTCTTTGTTATGAAACCCTTGTTTCTCAGTGTCCTAAAATACAGCTTGCAAGTGGAACACTAGAGGTGCAGTAAGGCCAGTGGATCAGGAGATGACTGTCACTGACTCTTCCCAAGAGGAAGAAGCAGCAGGGCCAGTCAGGAGGCAGAAGGAGCAAGAGGAACTTTGGACAAGCGTCTGTATTATGGTTTCCACAGGAAGAAGCCCACAAGCCAGGAGAAGCACACTGAGGATTGGTTAGTCTGAGTCATCTCAAGGGGCCCGGATGTGAGGACTGTCCCCGGTGTCTGGTACCTGGCCCTGGGGTAACTCGTCTTGGTGGATGGTGGTCTGGAGCGTGAGAGCCTCAGAAAGCAGGTGGTTGGTGGTATGGGCTCTGGATTGGTTGGTTTGTATTTTAAAAGTGAGTACCCAGCCAAGTTGTTTATTATCTCCAGGAATTGACTATCTCCGGGAGGGGCAGTCTCTCCAAAGTCAGCAAGGTCCCAAGATGTCAGTGCAACAGAAGACGGAAAATGAAAACCATGGTTAGTGTATGCACCCATGCCACTGGCCGGTAGACCCTGGTCTAGCCTACATCACCCACATCTGAATGCCCTCCACTGAATCCCTCAGAGGCAGTTATCCCCTCCTCCAATGAGGGGCTGTTCCCCACCCCCTCTCCAAAAGGGTGCCCTGGCCTGCCTCTGCCCAGCCCTGCTGGGGGTGGGGCTGCAAGCCCCTGCCCACCATCAGCGCATCATTTCCCGAGCGCATGCAGCCTGCCGCCCCCTGCTGCCGCTGCAGTCATAACAAAGATAAGAGCAGGAGGGAAGGCTTTCTCTTAAGTAGTTCAACGCCCTTTGACAAGAAGCTTTCTAAACATCAGCTCATGTGGCCAACACTTCAAAACCCCATTCCGCACCCAAATCACTCTGGCCCTTGATCCAGTCTTAAATAAGCTTTTTGGTGCCAGGAACTAGTTAGACATCTGGTTCCACTTGACTTTGCAGGAGGGTTGTTAAGAGTGGGAGTGCTGCTACCTCAACTAAAACCAAACCCTCCAATTCAGAAACACACATCAAATCAGATCCCGCAGAACTGCCTTTCAAAACAGTCAGGAGAGATCAGACGACGGAGATGGAGAAAGATAACCACCAGGGGAAACCCACCTCCACGGAGCCCGGCCCAGCGGCACTGCAGCCCTGCCCTCAAGCCCAGCCAACCCACCCACTGCACCGGGGGTTCCGGCCAGAAACCCTGGAGTCAGCCAGGCCCCCTGCTCTCTTGGCGTCCTCCTCTGCCCCAGCCAACCATCATCAACAACAAAACCTCTTGGTTCTCCCACGTATGGTTCCCTGGATCCATCCTCTTCTCACTGTGCCTGCCACCTCCAGCCTAGTCCCAGCTACTACTGTCTCCCTTGCACCCACAGAGCCCTCCCAACCAGCCTCCCTGAACCCACACTTGGCCCTTCTAATATGTTCCCAATGCAACCACCAGAGAGAGCTTTTCCGAAAAATGGATCTGCTCCAAACTTTTCTAAACCACAAACTTTTCTTCAAAACACAGGCGTAACTGAGACAAAGGATGAAGACCACAATCACTGATAGTTCCTACAGGACCCATAAGTCCTGCCCCTGCCTGCTGCTCCAGCTCCATTATGCATGGTCCTCTGTCTCCAAACTCTATGCTCCAGCCCCAGGGCCTTTGTACACGCTATGCCATCTGCCCCCTGCCTTCACACCTCACCTTCACTAGCTCAGTATCACTCTTCCTCCAGGTCTTAACTCAGTCCCTGCAGCTTCATCCTTCACATTTCAGCTCAAGTCTCACCCCCTAAGGAACACCCTCTCCACCCTGAGTCACCACAAATCAGAGTCCTTTGTTCCAAGATCTGGCAGAGCTCTGGGCCTTCCCACTAGCAATTACCTCCCACACTTTTTTTCTGGATGATTATTTGTTTAATACTTATCTTCCCCATTAGCTTGAAAGTTCTGTAAGAGTAAGAGGTGAGTAAAGGGTATGGAAAATGTGTGAGTTGAGTGAGTTCTGTAAAGGGAAAAGGTAGGTAACATTTATTAAGTGGCTGTTAGGTCAAGCACTGTGCTAGGAATGTGTTTTATATATATATAAATATATATATATATGTAAAATCTGCAGACTAACCAGAGGAAGAAGGTACAATTATGACCATTTTGCAAATGAGGAAAACAAGCCTCAGTAAAGTCATTAAACTGATCTGGGATCACACAGCTTTGAATGACAAAGCTGGGATTTGAGCCTTTGGAGGAAAACTTTGCTTTTTCCTTGAGTCCTCACTGCAGATACTAAGGCGCCAGCTGAAACCAGAAACTGGGACTGAGCCATTCGGAATGGAATTGAAAGAGAGCCTGTGGGAAGAAACCAAAGTAGGACAAGATGGAATGAGTGGCAGGAATGGGGTCCAGCATCCAGGGTCTCTGAGTAGATTTCATCCCCAGAGTTGGTCCCAAATTTTTAAAAATTACCTTTCATTGATTCTAAGATACATTTTTCCCCCACAACGTAGCACCTTTAAAATCAGGACACACCTTAAGTCAATGTCAGCCAGGCAGCAGTCACCGAATAGTTGTCATTGCTGGAACGTGTGTGTACATGGTCATTGATGTTCAAGCTGCCTCACTTCAGTTGTGCTGTAAATGCTATTGGTACCCTACATGTGGAGTTTAACTGCTGTTTATAATGTACTCCTAAGATTACCCTATGATTCAACATTGAAACAAGAACTTCATGGGCACACAGAAAGTCATGGAAACAGAGCTCAGGTAAGATGTTGAGATCAGTAAAGCAAGCATTGGTATTTGAGCAATGGCTGCAATTCCGTGTTCGCTTGCAAAACACAGGAGCATGGGTGCTTGGTGACCCAATCAGGAGACCTCCCCCCACCCCCCCATATCAGCCCCAGACTGCTTACCCCTGGGCTTTTTTTATGTGAGAAATCAATCTCCAACGTTTTAAGGCCCTGTAACTGAGTCTGTCCTTTGCCAGCACCAGATGCTCTTGCTGGCTGACAAGCTGCTCAGAAACAGGATGCAAATGGTCTGAGGGTCAGATGCAGCCCAGAACGCTGGAGGTGACCTGGAGTGTTGGCCTGCAGGACAATAAAGATGATGATGATGATGATGGTGGGGATGGTGGTGAAGATGGTGGGGATGGTGGTGAAGATGGTGGGGATGGTGATGATGGTGACAAAGATGGAATTCATTGCCAATATTTGAAAACTAAGAGATTTGAACTAAAAATTTGACTCTCCAGCTTCATTTGAAAAATCAGACATGCCAATACCAGGCCCTCGTTCTTGCAGTCTGAGGGAGTGGAGAAGAGGTGTCCTCCCCAGGCAAGGCAGGTACCCTCCAAGAGGCCACAGCCCACATAAGGCCTCTTACCCCTTTATTCTGCCTGTCTGATGCCTGCAGGTATTTGAGTTTGTCACCCCAGCCCCTAGATAACCTTTGATGTCCCTTCTAACTCCAAAAATCTAGTAAGAAATGTCTAGAAAAGAATTTCAGCAAATTGCTGAAGATAGTTGGATAGAGTGTGTTTCCATTTTAGCACAGTAAGTTGTTTTTACTTGTTTCTTACCTGATGGGTGGCCCCACTAAGACAGCTAATTTTCTATCTTCCCCCTGCAGCAAGCCCTCCAGTCTCAAATCCAAGCTATGCTAAGAAACTCCAGGTTTCAGAATTTCTGACTTCCCTGCATTCGTCCTGGTCCTTCCTGTACCTGTTCCATGTCTGATGGAATAAAGATCATTTATTGGAGCCCATGAGTAGAGATATTCATGTTCATTCACCTTAACCATTTCTAAAACGTGAGATTTTCATTTCCTGTGGCTGCACTAGATTCCCTCCTACCCCCTTCTCCATTCCAACTTCTCAGCTCCATTCCTATACACCCTAAGCCAGGGTTTCTCAGCCTCACCAACAGTGACATTTTGGGCTGGATAATTCATTGCTGGGTAGGGTGGGAGGGCTGTCCTGTACGTTGTAGGATATTTAGCAGTATTCCTTACCTCTATCCTGTAGATGCCGGTAGCACCCGCCTTCCAGTTGTTACAGCCAAAAATGCCTCTGGACATTACCAAATGTCCCCTGGAATCAAAACCAACAGGTTGAGAAGTTCTGCCCTAGACCAACTCCTCTTCTTTTCTTGTGAATGTACTCTCCTAAGAGATAGACAACACTATTTTATGACAAAGTCCTTTTTGATCCTAAGGGAAAAGCCTGGGGAAGAGAGACGTGGTAGACAGAACAGGCCCCAAGATTCCAGCCAACTGGTATGCATACCTTACATGTATAATCCCCTCCTTTTAGGTGGGACTTGTGACTATAATGAGATATCACCCCTATGATTATGGCAGAAGAGATTTTGCAGACATAAAGAAGTGTTCTAGTCAGTGGACTTTGATTTAATCAATAAGGAGATTATTCTAGGTGGTTCTGTTCTAGTTGAGCCCTTCAAAAAGGTCAAAGTGATTCCAGCTAGGAGAGATTCTTAAAGAAACAAACTGCCTCACTGTGGAGAAGGCCACATGGCAGAGGATGGCATGCTACTTCCAGGAGCTCAGAACAGCCCCCGGATCTCAGCCAGGAAGAAAGCAGGAGTCTCAGTCCTACAACCACAAGAAACTAAATTCTGCCAACTACAGTGAGTTTGGAAGAAAATCCTGAGCCTCAGATGGGACCACAGGTCCAGCTGACACCTTGATTTCAGCCTGGCAAGATCCTAAGTAAGAACCCAGCTGCACTGTGTGCAGACTTCTGACCTACAGAAACTGAAATAGGAAATGTGTGTTGTTTTAAGTCACTGAGTTTGTGGTAATTTGTTACACAGCAGTAGGAAACTGATACAGGAGGGAAAGGGCCCAGGGTTTGGAGGGTTCAAGATGGTTTTGTTAGGGGGAAAGGAAAGAAAGAAGGAAGGATGGAAGTGAGAGAGGAAGGGAGAGAGGAAAGAGAAGAACCCACAGATGAGGACGCAGTCCTGTGCTACTTTAGGCCAAGGTTGTTTTGCATGTATGAGTTCTGCTATTTTTAATTGTCTTAAACAATTAAAGCCACACTTACTCCTTGCCAAATTTTTCTAAAGGGGGGAATGTCCCCAGATAATTCAAGAAAGGAAGAGAGAGACTGGTTTATTGATTTACTTTAGGTCTAACTGGTTTATTGTAGATTTTAGAAATGAACTCTTCCATTTTATTGTGTTGTAATCAGAAGTGTCTCATTTCTTTCCTTCCTTTGTCACCTGCCTTTCCCTCACCTCCTACTCTCTGAGTTACCTTGTGATTCCCACTGGGAAAACAATTATTTACAACCTTGAATTTTTTAGTGACTTTGGATATAGTTATGGGTTAGAACATCTATCAGTTATCCCAGCTCTGTTTTTACTTGGACCCCTAATCACAGAAGAGAGCAAAATTTGTGTGATAAGTAGATTATCAAAGGATGAGGTTCTCCTCTAGTTATTTCTGGTCACAGAGCCATTGTCACTTTTCTCCATCTTCCAGTAATGCCTGACTTTCCAGGGACTCAGTGATCAACCCAAAGAAATTCCAAGCCTCAGTATCAGACAGTGTAGTTAGTGGACAAGCCCCATGCTGCCAGCTTGGGACTTATTTTAATGAGTGCCCTTCTGAAAGAGAAGAGTTAAGAAACAGCAACAACTAGGTTGTTTTCTAGGTTTTAGTTTGATGGAAGAAGGAAAGAAGGAAGCAGGAGGGGAAGAAGGGAGGGGTGAGGAGGGAGGAAGAAAGGAAGGGAGGAAAACACTTTAAAGTGGCAGAACCCAGATAGCTATGCTTCCAGCAGAAGCTGAGTCTGTTGGGCTACATCCGTTGGCTCTTCTGGAGCACCTGGCTCTCCTGCAGTGGAGGTGAGTTTTCAGGGGGCATCTCCATCAGCCGTCCTGGCGAGGAGCAGATCACTAGCTGGTAAGGCCACCTGTTCAGATCCCAGCTCTGGAGTCACTTCTAGGGAGACCTCACCACCTCTTTCCACCAATCTCTTCTGTCCATGAACTCCCCAAAGCTAAGGCTTTAAGACTTACTGGATAACCAAATCAATGTCTATTCTGTTTATGGATTGGATACATTCTTATTGAGCACATGCAGCATGCCAAGCAAAGTACATGTCCTGGATACACACTGGTGAAAATGAGAGACATCAACATCCATGCCTGCCTCATGGGGCTTATGTTCTAACAAGGAAGACATGGAGAAAAACCAACAAAGATGCCTATAAGTGGGGGAGATGGCCAAGATGGCAGAGTGGAAGGACGACTAGCTTACCTTCTCCCATGAATACCTCAAAAACTACACTTACATATGGAACAATTTGGACAGCACACCTACTGAACCTTGGTAGAATATCTCTTACTTTGGAAATACAAGAATCCTCCTCATAAACACGGCTAAACAAAAGTTTCTTCTGTACAGCACAGGGAACTATGCTCAATATCTTGTAGTAACCTATAATGAAAAAGAATATGAAAATGAATATATGTATGTACATATATGACTGAAGCATTGTGCGGTACACCAGAAACTGACACAACATTGTAAACTGACTATACTTCAGTTTAAAACATGAAAAAAAAATGCCTATAAGCATAATACCTGAGAAATGTGTTAGATACCTTGAGAGAGGTAAGCAGGGTGGCTGTGTACAATCAGACTCCCTGCACTTTTCAGGGGCACACCCCATTACTCAACACAAGCCCCCACGACAGACTGGCTGAGGTCTCTCTTCTCACCCACTCCAACCAAGAAGGATTCATTCTAGTGCTCTAGTTCCCAAGTCGTGTCAAGGGGAACATCAAAGGAGGACACACCAGTCTAAGCTGTCTCCAAGTTTAGAGTTATTGGCTTGTATTTCCTTCTCTATTTAAAATCTGTACTCCCAATTTATTCCACACAGGATTGGAGGCAGCATAAGCAAATGCATACAACACAATGACACAGAAAACGATTTTAAATAATGATTAGGGAAGATATAAATAGAATAGGAAGCTAAGGCCAGTGGATAGGTAGAACATCCATGTGTATATTTATAAAAGAAACTCTAGTGATGAAATTTGAGTGGCACCTTCAGCCCTGAGCTTCCAAGCAGCCAAAGAGAAATGAGAAATGGTGAGTTACAAAATTCACATTGTATAAGAGAAAATAAATTCACGTTAAGAGAAACAAATATTTCAATGTTATTTAAATCTAAAATAAATTTCGGACATGGGTTTTCACATAGGGAACACTGAGGAGACATGCGTTTGTCATAGTTTGTCCTCTCAATGTGATAAAATCTTTGAAAATAGGGATCGTGATTTAGGAATAAGAGAAAGAAAAGGAAAACAGCCTTACCTCCTTGCCTCGTCTGAAATTTTGAAGGAGCAGCTCTATCTCATGATCCCTGTGTTCTGACAATGAACACAAGGCGAAGGTCTTTGGTCTTCAGCCCACATTCATCACTCCCTGCCCCATCATGAAACCCTCCACTGTTGTATATATACACTCAAGGACAGAAGTTCTGTGAGGATGAGGATTTTGCCTTGTTTAGTTTACCGCTAATAACCTAGCTCTCAGGAAAATGCTCAACAAATATTTGTTGAATGAGTGAATGGATGCATGAACATGCCTACTGCTTACAGGATTTAAGGAGTGGAACCCCATTGAGAAGGACGGACTACAGCTTGTTTGTTTTTGCACACAGGCCCTTAGTACTTTACACGTAGCAAGTCCTCTTCAAATTTGAGAGCACTTCAATGATGATTCACGGATTCAGCAGTCTAACCAGCCATACTTCTTGTTGGACTTCAACCTGCACTATCTTGTTAGACCTCAGCAATGTTGTTGGAAAGGCTGGACTCTTGTGCACATGATTTGGATAAGTTAATTGAAGGATAGAGATGTTAAATGACTTCCTTAGAGTGACACTCTTAGAAATAAAGCCATGCTTGACATCTAGCCCCTTGATAAGTAGTCCAATGCTTTTCATTTTCTCCAGAACTATGTTCCAATATTTCTTGAACTCCCCCATATCACCTGAAGATATTTAAGCATAGAGTAGGTTCTCAAAAAAAAAAAAAAAACTGCTTGAATTCCTAGTCTCTCTTAATGCCCTATGTATACCACTATGTATGAGTCCTAATTCTTGACCAAGTCAAAATCCTTCTTAAACATGAGAGTCACTTCATTGAAGATGATCAATGTATCAGAGAAGCCTGAACCTTGTGTCTCTCAGCTCTCAATTGTTAGATGACCTTTAGGAAACACAAGAATTATAGGTTCTCCACAACCTCCCTTCCTTTCATCTCTTCCTTTAAAAGAGCCTGTTGAATGAAGTAAGTCTACAAAGAGTCATTCAGAAGGGCTACCATTTGATGACTCAACCCATCTATCATCGGGCCACAGCCTGGTTCTCTGACCCCATGGAGAATGTGAAATCTAGCCATGAAATTGGATAATAACAAGCAATGAGGGATCCTGCAGCATCCAGAAGCCTCCAGAAAGTATACTCTTCCTACAGTCCAATGAAAGTAGAACCAGAAAAGTGACAACGTGGCTACTTATCTATTTGAGGAAGAAATATTAACATCCAAGTGCCACATCATTACAGGCACTTGGACAATTACAATATAATATGGTAAGTACAAGCAGAGACATTAACAGGGCATTATTGGGTAGCTGAGGAAGGCAGCCACCACCAGCTTGAGATGGGAGTGAAGGGACAAAGAAGTCTCCCTGAGGAATTGGTATGTCACATATGCATCCTGTAATTGAAATGCTGTGTCCCAGTCTCTCTCATTACCTCTTTCCTCTCTTCTCCTAATGCTGTGCTCTGCAGCATATTGGTTTTATTTTCAAACATGGTATAAAAAGACCACCAGTAAACCAGACTTTGAAGGTCCTTAGAAAATAGACTTTCTTCACATATCCAGGTAAATTCCCAAACAGGATCCTGATTCGCTACCTGAGATATTAGGGAAGGTCGTGTAGTAGAAAGCATTCTACCAGGCCAGAGAGGGGACAGCCCCAAAAGGAAAGGAAGGATTCTGTTATGAGACAGACAGGCAAGGGGAGCAGGCTACGTAATTCCCTAGAAGCCCCAGTTCTGGACTCCTTGGGGTCCAGGCTAGAGTTTTGCCTATTTGGCTTGAAAACGAGCATCACACGCTGACCTATGACCCTTCTTCTCTCATCTGAGCCACTGTAGAGTCACTGCCCCATAGCCCCTCATCCACCTGTAGCTGTGGCACTCAGTCACCTGCTCTCAGCCCATGGCTCTCTTCCTCTCCCACCAAGGGCTTTCTCTGGCACCTGGAAGCTTACTTGTCTGACTCAGGCACAACCTTGAAGAGCAAGGGGCTACACTCCACCAAGGACCAAGGATGATGGAACTCAGTGGATGAGTGACCTGCTCCTCCATCTCCCCTGGGTCAATTCCTTCCCCATGATTTTGCAGAGGTTACTTCTTGGACTTGAGTCCCCCACACTCCCACATGTGTCGCTTGATTTTATCCCTTCCTCACTCACTTCTTCCATCCTACTCTATCCCTGGGTCTATTTCGGGGAAATTCCAAACCAAGAAAGCTGGTTAGGCTAAGAGCCTGTACAAATAAGAAAATACAGTAGGAATTTACTGGTCTGGACCAAAGTGATATTGCTCTTCTAAGTGAAAGGGAGAATTTCTTGAGGGATCAATGGTGTATCTCATTTATCTCTGGTTGTCTCTGCTGTCCAGCATTAAAGCAATCAAATTGCCCAATGTATGTGTCCAGGAGGTGTGCCCTCTTGCCTATAGAGACATACCTTAACTGAGAGGGAGGTGTTCCTATTGGCAGGAAAAATATTAGAGTATTTTTAATCAGGGTTGTAAAAATAGAGAGACAATGTTAGGGATGCTTCTCATAGCTAGAAGGAAGATAAAAAGAGAGTTAGTTAATAAGTGATTAGGGAAAAACAGGTGATGGTGTGGTCCCTCCCCACCCACTCCCCTACCACTGCTGCACTAATCAAAGGCACCTTGGCCACCATGGGGAAAGATTCCTGGGTCTGGGAGTCTCAATAATTAAGTGAGCACCAGTTTGTAATTATCAACTTTTGTAACTGACCATTGATCCTGAGACTTATAGCCGTCAAGGGCACCATTTACTTAAGCCAACAATTGTGAGACCATCCCTCCTCTTGCTTGAGACGTTATGAAGTTTAAAGAATTATCACCAAAAAAACCCAGTCTTCTAAGACTAAGATATCGTCTTTCAACAGAGGGAAGTGGAACGGTGTTGTCTCTAAAGATTTCTCCATTTCCATCAGGTACAAACTCCAGCGTCCCAGCCAGCAGGATGGGAATGGCTGCTCCCAGTCTTGTCACAGGGCAGATGGATTATCTGAGAGATTGGACTCTTGTGAATTCTGTACCCAGAACATTCATGAATCTTCCCTCCCAGTTGGAGGGGTTGTCTTCTGCCTTGAATTCAGAAGGAGAGAACTCCTGTAAGATAAATAGATGCACTCCTCTGCACAATATTTTATACAGGTACATGATTTGGAAAATTAGGTCAGAGGAGGGAGGGAAAACGGTGATTCATTACTAGGGTTTGAGAGAGGCAGGATTACCTCATCAGAAATTCAAAGGTAATCAGTTTTTCCCAATTGTCATGGTAATGAATCACCATTGTTAATAAATTGGGAAGTCAGTTACACCTTTGAGTAGCTGGATAAACCAGAGTTGCCTGGCATCTGTCTTCATTAGAAAAGAACCAAGGAAATGGTGGATGGGGAGGGAGCGCTGGGTGATCCCCATGCATTTCTCCACCTGAAGGTCAAGAAATTAGGCTTTTTACTTTACATTACCTTCATAGCCAAGTCACTCAAAGCCAAACTAACCCAAATAAGTCTTTAAACCTGAAGTCACCCATCCGAGATCTGTCAAAGACCCTTGATGAAAAATCAAAGACAGCAGCAATTTATTTATTTAATGGACGAACAGCAGCAGGAAATAATTCCTGAACATCAGCCAGCACAGGCAGAGATCTTTATTAGAATAAATTTTTTTCCCATGCAAATGAAAACCAGGAGTGGAAAATAAGCCCATCCCCCTGCCTCCTCCCCTACCTCTGAATCTTGAGGGTTTTGCCTCAGAGCTGGTCACTCCAGAAAATCCAAGCCCAGTGGTTCAGACAGAGTGGTCAGGGTCAGAGCTCACTGCGGCGTTTTATGGCTCAGTGAGGGATCAGGTCTCCAGTTCTAAGAGATAAATCAGCTCAAACTCCATCAGCCTTCAGGACAGACAAATCTTTGGTCATGGAGTCGTCAAACATAACTTGGAATGCGGTTATAGCTCTTTATTGCTTTTAGGCTCACAAAAAAAAAAAAAAAGCAACAACTGAGACGAATTCTGATCTATGTGATTTGATAATGGCATTTGACAAGTTCCTATTTATTCGAAGGGTGGGGGATAAAAATCGTTTTTGTCTGATCATTGTGTCAAAATCCTGCAAGTCATTTTCATTTCTCTTTCTTGGGCAAGATTAAAAAGCAAACCCCCATGCATTCTGTCATATGATCCTGGTGCTGAGAGTTCGAAACATTTCAACAGTAATTTAATATAGGGGATTTGAGGAGACTGAGGAGGGTGGGACAGAGAGAGACAGAGAGAGACAGAGAGAGCATGGGCAATCCCTGGGAGGATAGGAAGGGTTACCTGATAGGAGAAAAGATGAACATCAAATTTGTTATTGTGTCTCATTTCCCCACTCGGGAGGGGAGCTGCGTTTGACATCTTCCATAGCCTCACAAAGAAGCCCTGCAGAAAAAGGAAGAGGAGGAGGAGGCGGGTTGGATTGCCAGACCCAAAAAGTAGGGCCCCCGTACTCCTCCCTTCCCCAGCTGTTTCTACCATAGCCACGCTGTCCTGGTTGGTCCTGATGATGCTCCTCAGCTGTGAGAGACTCAAGGCAAATGCATCATTCATTTAAGCACCAGCCCCCAGTTTACAATCAGGTTGGGGGATGAGCAACTTCAGGTCTCCATGGCAACTTGAATTCCATTCCTCTCCCCTAACCATTCCCCTCCTCACACACAGGCAGACACCTGCACACACAAGTAAGCACGCACACACACGAGACTCAGCCACCTTTTCTTGTTTCTCATAAATCTCCATAGCTAAAAAACCATTCCTCTTGTCTACCTTTGCCAAACATTATTCATTCACCTACATTGTCTTGTGAGAAAACCATGACTGTGCGTTATGCAAAAATATTTTACATAATTGGTGACTATTGCTGGGCTGTGGAATCTTAACGGAAGAAATATTGCTCTCCACCCCCAGAAATGGGAACTCGGGACATACTGGGACCACTCTGCCCTCCTGAGCCACTAGAATAAATGGCCGGCTTCCTTGCAAAGACCTCCCTCTACATAAAAATGGTCACCTTATCCTCCCTTGGTTTTCTCTTCTTCAGGAGTTTCTCAGAGACACCCAACTATCCAACTCAAATATATATTTACTACTTTAGGGCACTGTTTTTTGCTTGGCAGCACCCAGGCTTCCCCCCACATACTTCTTGGGATTTCTCAATTTTTCTCATGGAATCACCCTCCCCAGCCCAGCAGTTTGGGGCAGGTTGGCAAACCCCAGTTTCCAGAAAGGAAGATGGGGCTGGACCTGGCCAATCAGCGTATCCCACTCCCTGGTGTGGGTGAAGGATTCAGTTAAAGGGCTAGTGGGAAGGCTGGGAGAGAGGCAGGTGCCCTCCTGCTGGGCTTGAAGCAAGAAGATGTCAGGTCAGGTCTGCAGCACCTGCAATCACCTCTGAGGCTGAGGGAGAGCCTAGCCCTGGTGGATATGGAGCCAACACAGATGAGAGAGGAACTAAGAGACGAGGGTAAGAACACCAGATCCTGGGACGTGGGCTCCTCTGGTAGCAACTATGAGTTCTCTGCTGTTCCTTTCTGGCTTATACCACTCTGTCCCTGACAACCCACGCACAGCACATAGGTACGAAGGAGTCAACAACACACAATGGACAGCACCCCTGCAGAACCCCAGCATCCTCCCGATGTTCCCACACATTCCAGTATCTTCCTACAAATCCCCAGAGAAAATCGCCAATGTCCTTGCGTTCCTACTTTCCTGCAGTGCACTGTCTGAAACTCCAGCACCAACCCCTCCAAGATACCTGCTTCACCTCTTCCCTGGGCCCAGTGCCCAGCTTAGGCTCCCTGCTCATGTGGACTCCTGGACTCACTTCTATCTTGCAGGTGGAGAAATACCTCTTTGTCTCCTCGTTCCACTTTTCTGGAGTGGTCCCTCAACAGAGTGGACTCGGCGCTGGTGCACATCACCCATCCCTTCCTCCTCCAGCTCAGCACACACACCCCAGAGGTTAGATCAAGCTGAAATTGTGCGTTCAGGTCCAAGCCGCCCCTTAGCCCTGCAGCGCCACCCAAATGTGGGAAGATAGTGGGGTCCCTGGGGGTCGTGGGGTTCTTGGCAGGATTTTATGAAATATCAGCAGATTAACTGAAGATAACTAAGGATAACTTTGTATTAACCTAGCAATCATTTTGGGGTGAGAGTACCATATACCCCAAGTGGTTGCAGAACCAATGTGTTAATTAAAAGTCAAGGCAGTACATCAAAATGGTGAAAATTAAACTTACTCATTTAATTTTCCACAAACTGAATCAAAAATGATTATTCCTGGGTTTTGGCTGTTCCACACCTTAGTTCAACTTGGGGAAATGCAGTGTTCTACAGAAGCGTGATTGGGAACTTCTGGCCCAGAATAAACTGAGGGAACTGAGGTCCACCAAAATATCAACCACACACAAGGAAAATTAAGTGAAAGAGGCAAGTTGCAGAGTGATACAGAGTATAATCCCAGATTTTTAGAAAAATAAATCTTACTGGCATGGACACACACACAGAGAAAAATTGGAAAAGGGGGCAACAAGCAGTGGCATCAATCGCTTGAAGGTGGTCAGATTTTATTATTTTTTATTAACTAGTTTTAAAAATTGACTCAACTTTATTTTGTGTGACTTTATTCCAAAACAATCTACTAATTTGTAAATGTATTAGAGGACAATTAAATTAAAAAGTATCAAAACAAAAGTCCAGACCAAGAGGGTTAAAACAGCCCATCAAGTTTGTGAAACAAGCAAATTTTTGCAGCAAAAGGGAGTAGGGGTAAGAGGCGGGGAGGAGGACTCCAGGGTACCAGGGAGGCCACCTGCCCACTGGGAGGGCAGAGGAGGCAACTGCTGGTCACCAGCAGCCACAAGAGGACTGCCTGGGGCTGCAGAAGGGAGATGCCTTCCAGAGACAGGGATCTATGAAGAACAAGGCAACTGCCAGCTTATAGCAGCTTGACCCGGATCTGGGGTGGTGACCCAGGGCAGGAGCAGAAAGAAGAAGAAGAAATCACTTCCAGGAAAGGGACTGCCACCAAGCCTCCCAGCAGTGCCCTGGCCATCTCAGGACTGAGGGAGGAGAGGCACCCAGGGCAGCAAGCCCAGAACGGCGCCAGCCAAGCCACTCTGTGGGAAGAATTAGAGAAGGAATTTGAGTTTGCTGAAGTCAATCATTTCGTGCTGCTGTGATTTCTTTGTTTCCTTTTTGTTTTGCATCTTAGTAAGGCTCCTTTTGGACAATTCCAGCCTTCCTCAGAGCTGAGCTGAGAAGCAATGGGTTTCTATACACACTGAGCAAGGTGGTACGGTGTAAGATTTGGGGTCAAGTAGCCAGAGATAGAAAAACGTCTCTCACTTGAGGCAGCCAGGTTTGGAAAGTTCTGAGGTGAAAAAGAGCAAAGTATCCACAATCAAGCCAGGCCAAGCAAGTTCAGTGTTCAAGGTCAGAGGCCCAGGGACAAGGCACAGTTGGCATCAAACAGAAGAAGACCCATCACTGTGGAAGAGATGGGGCAGAGAAGCGTCTGCATTTGCCTCTTATTGGCCAGCAGACATGTGATGTGTCAGGGATAGTATAGGGGGAGCAGCAGTGAGGAAAATGCCAGGGAGTGAGAAAGTGCGTTTCCCTTCGAGTCTGGTCCAGGCATCCTCAAACACAGTGAGTCTAGGTCTCCCCTGGCCCCGCCCTCCTGCTCCTAACCCCCTCGGATGGTGATAGCGTGTAGGATGTCTGTTCCTGGGACAGGATGTATTTTCTGAGGCAGTGTCTTCAAACTGAGTGGCTGAGCTCTAGATGCTCCAAGAGCCCCTCCAGGCCTTGCTGTTTTGGAGAGCAGAGAGCAGGAAAGAGGGGTGAAGCCCAATCCCACGTCCTCAGCCCATGCCCATCATTTTTACCCCTTTTACATCCTGGGCTTCCATGGCAGCTTGCATTTGGACAAGTGGCTCTGCAGATAAAATACATTTGAAAAGCTCTGCTCTGCCATGATGGTCCCTACTGACCAGCAAGACAGCCCAGCCCTCAGGGACTTAGCTGAGAAAGGACAGTGGCTCTGGGCTGTTGCTCAGGGCTTTACCCTAGCGTGACAGTGGGGGTGAGGAAGTGTTCCACCAGCAGAGGGAAAGCATGTTTAACCGAGATGTCGGGAAGTCGTGTCAAGCTCAGAGCAGGAGGCTTGGGTTAGGAGAGGAAGCAGAAACCCCCACAAGTTCCGAGATGCTCAGAAGGGAGTGAGTGGAGACCAATTTGAGTTGCTAGTGGGTTGAAGGTCACACCACCAGTAACCAAGCTCTTACTGCTTCTTTTTCACAAGCCTCCGTGCATGTGGTTGAGTCTGGGACACACTCTCAGTGAGACAGGGCAGGTGTCAGGGGACGTGGGTTCAAATCCTGGTCCCTGCCTTCTGCTGGCTGTGCTACTTTAGGCAAATCGCCATCTCTCTGAGCCTCCTTAACATCTGTGAAAATGGCCCTAGTATGAGCAACCAGGCAGAACTGGCAAAACTAAGCACCATTACAAGGAACTGCAGCAGAGTGCTTGGTCAGAGGACATTCATTTCCCTTGTCTTCCTTGCCATTATCATGATATAAACAAGAAACTAGTCTGCCTGGGTCATCATCTGTCTTCAGCAGATCATCAGATTCTTCTCCCAATCAGAATCTCATTTTGAAAACCCAGAAACAGAGCATCTTGCCATTATATCAGATTTTATCAGAACAGATCCCAGAGACAGGATGGTGGATCAGAACATAGGTGCACCAGGCAACAGAAACGGGGGAGCAGGCTACAGAAGACCACCCTGACCCCTGTCTCTTGATTGAGCCTGCCCGGGCCAGTCAGGAGAATAGGACTGAATCCAGGCAGAAGGCCCTTGTGGTCAGCACCAGTGGCCCAGCCTCTCCAGCAGCTGCTTCAGAGATACCATCCCCGAGAGAGCAGAGAATCCAGAGCTGGAATTTGGATGCAGCCCACACACTCCAGGGACACCCACACACAACCAGTCACTTCCGCCCCATCTGAAATCGGCTGCCCCATCAATGCCGTGTTCACCATGCCTCATCACAAGAGGCTCCAAACAGCCTCCCATGGCTGGGCCAAACTAGGCCAGGTGTTCAATGGACATCTAACAAAATCAACTCTCTTTCCATGATAACAAATGGGATTGCCATGTTGGAGGCTCCATTCATGATCTTCTCTTGATCTTGAGATTATAGCTGAACTTTTGTTTTCTTTAGATTTGTCTATACTTTTCAAGTTTGTTTGATTTTTTTTTTAATGAGAATATGCTTTTTTCTTTCTTTCTTTCTTTCTTTTATATTGGTGAGAGTGAGTTTAAAAAAAAATGGGAACTAACTTTGACAGCCTCTGGAGTAGAAGTCCCCATTTTCTGGTTCCCTTCTCTTCACTTGACTATTTCTCCAGACTCTAAGTTTCTGAGGGCAGGGATTGTGCCTTTTCATTCAACAAAGATTTATGGAGTATCAGTCATGTGCCAGGAATTCTGAGTTCAGCTCAAAATGTGCAGTAGCACCAGGCATCTAAATATAGCCCATCATGGCTCCCCCTAGTCAAGCCCTGTGAGCTTCTGGAGGGCAGGGCCCAAGTCTAACCCTTGATGCCAAGCATGGTGCCTGGTTCACACTTAACCATCCATCAACCTTGCTGAATGAATAGGTGAGAGAGTGGATAAAAGAATAAATTACAAATGCACTGGAATCCACCCAAATTTTGAGGGGATGGGGGAAAAATCAAAGCAAGAATTTAAATGTTTATAGGAGAAGAAGCTTTTTGGGGGGCAGTGTCTGGAAGTGTTTTGCACCTCAAGCCTCTCCTTTCTCAGCCTAGTCATTCACTTTCTCCCTGGTAAAACCAAATGACAGTAGGCCTTGTTCCAACCACAGATATCCCTGATTCTGAAAACACCCTGGAATTCCAGGGCAGCAGATGGGGTGAGTATCCTCAGGGCACAAGGACTGACACGCTCTGATAACATTGATTTTCTTTATGTGGGATGGATCCACACTGACCCCCTGCAGGCACTAGGGAAACTGGTGTTTTGTTTATTTTGACTAGTACGTGAGGCCCTGAAGATTTTGCTTGTAGTATCTTTGCAAGGAAATAGTCATTTTAACCTGTTTAACTGTTTATTTCCATTTTCTAACCTCTCTAATCCAGAGGTTAAAAAAATCATAGCTTGATTACTGAGATAGTGACAGAAGTTATTTTCATCTCCTGTTGGGTTGTGGAAAAGGTCAGTGGAAAAAGGGAAAGTGTCAATAATCAGAAATGGGTTTTTTTTCTCTTTTTCTTCAGAAACCATAGGGAGAATGATGTTATCATTTGACACAATACAAGAACTGAACACCCAGTTGACGAGGCACCACTATACCTAACCTCCTGATAAGCCTTCTAGGAAAATGCAGCGTCCAGGAGCATGGTAGAGAGAGCCCAGCTCCCCAGCGGTCTATGGTATCAGGTAAGGGGATTGCAATTTGGAAAGTGACAATCTAGGACACAATAAGAGAAAAAAAAAAGCCCATGTGTCTTAGGAATCAAGCCATCTGGATTTGGGTCTTGGCCCTGACACAAAATGCAGGGTCTTAGGAAATCGTGAAATCTCTCAAAGCCTCCATGTTATCATCTATCAAATACAGATGAAGTGGTCCACTCTTCCTGTTTCTCTTCCCAATCTTTTCTCTCCCCTTCGCTTCTTGAATACTTCACTCCCAAAATCATTAAGTGGGACTGAATAAGGCTAGTAGTAGTCTGAACAATATCCAAATACGTTACATCCTAATCCCCAGAACCCATGAGTATGTTACCTTCCTACATGGGCAAAGGGGACTTCACAAGTGTGATCAAGTTAAGGATCATGAAATGGGGAGGTTATATTGAATTATCAGATGACCCTAGTGTAATCTCAAGGGCCCTTATAAGAGGGAGACAAAATAGCCAGGTATGGAGGGAGAGGATGTGAAGACAGAAACAGAGATCAGAGAGGAGACAAAATGCTACACCACTACCTTCAACCATGGGACCACGAGCCCAGAGCTGTGTGTAGCCTCTGAAGCTAGAAAAAGCAAGGAAATAGATTCTCCCCTAGAATCTCCAGAAGGAATGTAATCTCATGAATCCACTTTAGATTTCTGATCTTCAGAACTGTAAGATAATAAGTGTGTGGTTTCAAGTCACTAAGTGTGTGGTAATTTGTTACAATAGCAAAACAAAAGTAGTATAATGTGCATGAGGGAGGGACCTGAGCAGTATGAAGAGGACATTCTCTTGGAAGGAAGGCCCCCACATGTAGTGCTGGAGTCTGGGCAGCTGAGGTTGGCATTCCTGTCGGGGGCTGCACAGTGCAAGTGACAGAGCCCAAGTGAGGAGATTATCCCACCAGGGAACAGGAACAGCAGTGACAAGAGGGTGGTTACATACAGAGGGATTTATCAAATAAGTAAATATTATGAGGATAATGGGGAAAAGATTTCTCACTGTCAGAGAAAGTCCTAGATTGAAATCAGAGATTAACTCAGAGAAATATACATCTATTCTCTAGTTCTGTCACTGAGACCAGGAAAATAGCAACAACCCAAGAACAATGAGCACTCTCAGAGACCCAATCTTGGCTTCTAAATACCATTCTCTACTAAGAAGAAGCCAGGCTTCTTAGAGAAATGGCTGATTTCAGGACTGGGGCAAGGAAGAGCAAAGTATTTTTGTATGTGCCAGAAAGTAAAGAATTGCTCAAAGATCGATGAAGTCATATCTAAAGGACATGGAAAGCTGATTGAAGGTGTTCCATACGGCCAAATTTAGGATAATCTGAGCATCAACATAAATATATAGATTAATGGATTAGCTAGGTAGATGGATAGAAACCTAGTATATATGTTATATATTTTATATATATATAGCAGTAACCTAGTCAATAAAATAGGAATATGTGAATTCATACTCTACAAGTAAATGAATACATACACCAAAACTTTGACGAGAACTAGAATATTTATATACATTCCAAGTACCTCTCCACAAAACACTTATTAACCACAAAGAGGAAAAAGATGTAAAGTAGAGATATCTGGCAGGCACTATCTGGATCAAGTAATTAAAGTTAACATCATCAGTGACAGGAAAATTTTAAATTGTGCACTCTCTGAGAGGATGTAATGAAAATTACATAACATCACTTCTGTGATATTCCTGCTAAAGTTGTAAAACTGAAGACACCTCCACCAAACCCAAATTATAGGTCATTCTATAAAATAAATGGACTGTACTCTTCAAAAGTATCAAGACCATGAAAGTCAAGGGAAGACTGATGGAGACTTTCTCAAACTGAAGAAAACTGAAAAGACACAGCAACTAAATGCACCTATGGTTTGGGGCTGAGTCTTTCTGCCATAAAGGACATTACTGGGGCAATTGGCAAACTTGGATAGGTCTTAGGATTAAATAGCAACAATAAAATGATGTGAATTTCCTCGTTTAGATGGTTGTCTGGAATGGAGCTGTCTTAGGAGCAGCATCGTTCATGGTCATTGGCTGGAAGCAGCATGGTCTCTACACAAATGTGATGGAAGATTTCTAAGGGCACCATTTAGGGCCTCTCATCAATTATGCTTCTTAGCAGCAGGAAATCCTGCACATTTTCATAGCCTTCACACAACACTAAGAAAGAACTCTTCTCCCCCACAAAATGACTGGAAGTTTAAATGTTTATTTTAACAGTCATGTTAAATTACTGAAGTTTTTTTTTTTTTAATCCCAAGTCAAAAACTACTTTTCAATAATGAAATATCTATACCACATACAAAAGTCCTACAGATGCCATCCCAATTGGCACAGTAATTGATAAAGCAAACATTTCGCCCAGAATTTGGAGCCATGAATAAACCCAAGCATATTAACATTCATTGAGAAAAATAGGACCCACTCAAGTCTTAAATTAACTTTATCCTCTCTTCATCTCCTTTGCCTTCTCCTCCTGCCTGTTTGGCTCATGTCTCCAACTCTTACTGGTCCAACCGGTTACTTCAGACGTCCTTCTAGACTTGTTCTCAGGACCAAGTTCTCCACCTGAAAGGGATCAGCTCTGCAATGAAGACCATGTCCATTACTCCTACTTCTTTCCAGGGAAGCTTCTGGACTTGCTGAGGTCTCCACTGTCTCTCTTTTCAACTGTTACATCAACCTTCTAACCAGTCTCCTAAACTCCAGTCTTTCCTTCCAATCTGTTCTCCATTTTACAGGCAGAATGTCGCTCTGAAATGCAAGTTTAATCATGTCAGCTTAAACATTTGTCAGCAATTCTCTATTGCCTAAGCAAAAAAGAAGGGGTTCTTAGCCTGGGTTTCAGAAGAAAGGTGAATTGTGCCAGATGGCAGTCACAGTTTCATATACATAAGGATGCAAGCAGTTTGCTTAGAAGTCCCATAGGTTTGATCAGATTTCCAAAGGGAACAATGAGAAAAGGTTGAGAATCCCCAGATGCAGGATGAAGTCCAAGCTCCTCAGCCTGGCAGACAAGAACCATCCGGGCTGCTGCCCACCCACCACTTTTTCTCTTTGTACATTTTGCTTTAAAAATTCCAAACTACTCAGAATTCCGCACTTCTGCCATGTTGTTTCTGCACCCCCGCACCTTCACTCTTGCTGCTTTTCCATCTAGAATGCCCTCCCTCCTGCTTCCCCTGGCTTCCCCTTGCTTGTTCCTAATGGCTCAGTACAGTTAGGTACGCCCCTCTCAGAGAGTCTTCTAGAATCCCAGGCCAGGCTGAGCATGTCTCCTGTGTCCTCTAGAATGTCCTCTGCCCACCTTAGTGACAATGCCGACCACAATCTGTTCTAGCTACTGATTTGTGCACCTGTCTCCCCACTGGGCTGCGGGTGCCTTGGGGGCAGAGACCATGTGCTATTCATATCTGCATCTCCCAGACCTCGCACAAGGCCATGCACAGGCGGACTGCTCAAGATACATTTATGGGACCCAGTGGAACACCACGCAGATCACTGGAGCAATTGTTGTTTCCTTCCCTAGCATTTTATTGGCCTGGGCTGGACATTCAGGGAGGCTCTTTCCTCCACCTGGCACAGATGAAGGACTGGGTATGGTTTCCCTGGGTTCAGAGGAAGACAGCCTGGCTCCACTGGTGACCTTGGGCGAATAACCTCATCTCTCCATGACCCTCACTTTCTCCTGTGTAAAATGAAGCCGATAGTCCCCACCTGCCCTGCCCCACCCTGACAGTGCAGACGGAGGAGAAAATGGGTCTGATGAACTTCAGGGAAGAGGGCCGATGCACTTGCAGAATGTGCTCCCTGTTCCACAACTGCAGGGAGAGGATGGAGTGTGTCTGACTCCAAGGCTAGGGGGTTGCGAGGACGAAGTCTCTTGGTTCTGGAGTTCACAGGGAACAAAGAAAGTCAGATAAAATATGAAGCCAAAGATTCAGCCCATTGGACCCCGCTCTAACTTTGCCCAGTTCTTTGACCAAAGGCAGTGGGGGAATGCCTGCACCTTCATTTTGTCTTCTTGATCTGGCTGGGGGCAAAGAGGGCTGAGAAAGGCGGGGCAGAGGATGGGGGAGCTCGAGAGCTGACAATCCACCACTGAGTAACTGAGAGTGAGGCTGCATGGGAATTTGACTTTCCACTGGCAGATTTCAATAATACCATCCTTTGGAATGTCCTTGGAGCCTCCAATTGCTGTCTTTTGGTTTCGATTAAACCTTGAGACAGCTTGCCAAGTTTGAAACCCACCCGACCCTCACTCAGTATTTGTTTTGAGCTCAACTTGAACTTTATGAGGTGCAAGTTAATTTGCATTTGGCAAAATGCAATTTCCTGTTTCTAAGAAAAGGGGACTTTAAAAATTTATTTAAGAGACACAAATGGCTTCCTGGACATCAAATAGATCTTACAAAGCAATATTTTAATAAGTTAAGTGTAAATGAATTGAAAACACATGAATCTGATTTCCCTTGAACTACAGATGCGTTTAACAAATAGAGGGGGAAATGGCTTGGCACGGGGACTTGGGGGTTTTCTCCATCCAAAAAGTTTAGGAAAGTAGATCAAGATGTTAGACAAACCCCTCCACACACCAGGGTTCCCGAGCTCAGATTGTGTATCTCTAGGACTCTCACTCCATAAACAAAGGGAGGATTCCAAATCAATTCCACTGGGCAAATCCCACTTACCCACTCCGCTTTCTACCTCTGCTTTGCCAAGTCTTCTTCCCTCTGCCTCTTCTCCTCCCTCACTCAGAAGTGCTGAGGCTATGGTTTCCTCCCACCCTTCCCAAAGCTTTCCTGCCTGTGTTCCGTGACAATACAGGCATTGGCGCTCAGGTGGGGGTCCCCCGCAGTGCTTAGCCCTTCTGTCCAGCCTCAGCTGCTTGTGCCTGGAGAACTCATTCCAATCTAGGGAGCCATGGAAATGTCCCCAGGCCTGTGCCCCAAGCATCACCAGACCTCCCTCCTCTAATTTCATCACTCTGTGAGATGGATTGAAGCTAATTAGAAGGATGCCACCCCTCCCTTTCTACCAGATGAGTGTACTTACTCTGGAATTGATGCTTTGTATGGGGATATGGTTATACTATGCAGCCTGGAAAGGCAGCTGCACAGCAGTGTATGGAAGATGGAAACTACCCTGCCAGAGGGCCAGGAAGGCATTCCTGGGGTCACAGGAAAAGGCAATGGTCCTCAGACAGAAAACCAGGTGATAGCAAATGGCCCTAAGCCAGCAGGACACAGGACTTAGGAGTCAGCCTCTCTTTCTGGCCTGGATCTCAAGGCACCACAGGGCCTTGTGGGTGCTCCTGGATGGTGGGCAAAAATCGCTAGAGTTGATTATAATTTGCATTAACTCGGAGCAGAACTACCAAAGAAAGAGCAAGCCAGTCTCACCCTTAACATCCCCCAGCCTAGATGAGACAAGTTGGAAGGCCCAAAGCAGTCAGATGGGGATGGCAAGGGGGAAATAATCACACATGGAGCACCAATGCTCCCTGAGGCCTTCAAGATCCCCAAACAAAGGTGGAGCTTTGGTAAGAGTTAAAGTGGCCACATGAAGGTGATGAGGTTTGTTTTTATTAAGGAAGGTGATACTTTTTCATGGGAGGTGGGGATATTTCTTAAGGACTCTAGAAGAGGTCATTGCCCCATTTTCTTCTTCAACAGAATTTCCCTAGCTACCAGTCACTGTAGGATCATGCTAGGCCCTGCTGGTAAGTTGCTGAGATGCTATGGATTCAAAAACAGAATAAGACTCAGCCCCTGCCCTGGAAGGACTTACAGCCTGCTCAGGCGTGTGTGGGAACAGGGCACTTGCAGAGCAACGGAACAACCTCTCCAGCCAACTGGGTGGGACCAACAGCAAAGGGAAAAACAGGGATGTCAGAGGGGCTGGTGCCCCTCAAAGGAGGTGGACCATAACTTGGGCCTTGAAACAAGCTAGTACTTAGACTCCTCATTTTCCCCTCCTTTTCTAATTTGCAGCCTCATTGGATATATAAATCCATTACCCAAATTATTCAGCAGTGAAGTTATCCAAAACTGCTGACAGCTGTGTAGTCCAGAAAGAGGAGGGTGTTGGCATACTCAGGTCTGGGCTCCAATACCATCTCTGACACTCACTAGCTGGGTTACCATGGCAAAGTCAGTTAACCTCTCTGAGCCTCAGTTTCCTCCTGTGTAAAATGGACCTAACCACATACCTAACAGAAGTATTAAACAAGAAACTATATGTAAAGTGTCCCTGTAAAGACCTTGGCAGAGAGATAACTGACCCATAAAATCATAGTAGTTCATGTGAAATCTCAGCTTCAACAAACTAGCCATGCATTCCCCCTACACACACACACACACACACACACACACACACACACACACACATCCACTCCCACACAGCTTACAAACACAAATACCTCCTTGCACTAGTTTTCTATGGTTTATAATAAATCATCACAAATTTGATGGCTTAAAATATCACCCATTAATTAGCTGACAGTTCCGTGGGTCAGAAGTCTGGCACAGCATGGCTGGGCCCTCTGCTGGGGCTATCACAAGGCTGAAACCCAAGGTGTCAGTGGACTGCATTCCCATCTGAGGCTCTAGAGAAATTTCTGAGCTCATTCTGGTCATTGGCAGAGTTCAGTTCACTGCAGTTGTTGAGTCTGCAGTCCTTGGTGGCTGTCAGCTGGGGGTAGCTCTAAGCTCCAGAAGCCATCCCCTACCCTCCACCCAGCCCCTACATTCTCTGCCACATGTCCCCTCTGTCTTCAAACCAGCAATGGAGTACTTCACCTGAGTCATACCCTTGCTCTGAATCTCTGACTCCCCTGTCTCCAACATCTAGACCCAGATTGAAAGGTCATGTGATTAGGCCAGGCCAACCCAAATATTCTCCCTCTTTTAAGGTCAACTGATTTGGGGTCTTAATTATATTTTCAAAATCTCTTCACAGCAGGATCTAGATTTGTGTTTGGTTAAATAACTGGGAGACCTTGTGTGTATGTCAGGGGTTAGGAATGTTGGGGCCCATTTAGAATTCTGCCTGCCACAATCCACCCCCCAAAAAATAGAAAAAATGGAAGAACAGGCAAAGGAAGGAAAGGAGGGATGAACAAAGAAATAGGTATACCTTACTAATTTGATTTAAGAACTTTAAAAACATTCACACTGTCTGACTTGTTTAGGAAGCCAAACTGAGGAACCAATCTGAAATGCAGGGGGAAAAGTTTCATACGTGAAGATGTTCATTATAGAATTATTTATAATAGTGAAAAAATAGAAACACAAATGTCAACCAATAGATTATATGTGAAAACTTTTCTAGTAGTCATGTAATGGAATGGAATGGAATGATTTGAAATAAGTTTTTTTTAGATTTTTTTTTTAAATGGAGGTACTGGGGATTGAACCCAGGACCTTATGCTTGCTAAGCATGTGCTCTACCACTGAGCTTTTACTCTCCCCACTTAAATGACTTATAAAAATAATTTTTTATTGACTCGTAAACGGTTAATGTGATCATGTTTTTAAAATATATAAAATCATATATTTAGTATGAGTTTGACTATGTAATATTAAATATATATATACACAACTATCTGTATAAATAGCTAGCTGGATATGCATACAGAGAGACACAGCTAGGATGAGAAGGGAATATATGACAATGTTCACAGAGATTATCTCTGAATAGTAAAAAGACTATTACTATTATTATTAATATTGATTTTTTAAACTGTGGTAAAACATACAAAACATAAAATTTAGCATTTTAATTATTTTTTTATTTTAATTATTTTTAAGTGTTCATTGATATTAAGTACAATTCACATTGTGGTGCATTGTCACCACCATCTATCTCCAGAAATGTTTTATCTTCCCAAACTGAAACCAGCTCTGTACTGAATAAATAATAACTCCTCATTCCTCCTCCCCTCAGCCCCTGGCAACCACAACTGCACTTTCTGTCTCTATGAATATGACTATTCTAGGTACCTCAGATAAGTGGGCTCATACAATATTTGGGGATTTGGGGCTCTGGCTTATTTCACTCTTTCACTCACTTTGTCTTCAAGGTTCTTCTGAGCCTTCTTCTTGACTAGAACTTTTATCTTGGTCCCCATCCTTGTTGGACCTGCATTGTCCATTTTTTTTGGCAGAATCCTGCTGAGTCAGTTTAGCAAGAATCCCCCATCCTTAATATCTGATCACTCAACCTCTTCTTAGCAAGAATCCTGTTAAGTTAGTTTAGCAAGAAGCCCTCTACCCTTGACATCTCCTCAGTAATTTTCCATCCACTGACCACCACACCCCCTCACTTGGTGGTTGTAAATCTCCAGCTGACTTTGTCATATTTGGAATTGAGCCCACTCTCTCTCCCCCACTGCAATAGTCTTGACACCAATTGCAATATTCCTTAAAAAGTAACTTTTTTACCATTTTAACAAGTGTAAGAATAAGTTTTCCTTTAGCAGTCAAAATTCCAGTCCTTCTTAAGGCTCGGTAATATTCCATTGCATGTATTGTTAAATTAAGTAAACGAGGGAGCCATTAGACTGAGGTGGTCCTAAAGTCATGGTAGTCTACATAAGCAAAATAAGTTCTGAGCCTGTACATGCCTCAGGATCTGAAAATAAAAATCTAAGGACAGCCAATCACAAACAGCCATCTAGGCTTTAAGCAATAGCCAAACAAATAATTTTCTTATTTTGCTTCCACCTTTTCTCTATAAAAGTCTTCCCCCTAACTACTGTTGGTAGAGCACTCCTAACAACTTCAAGTTTGATGCTGCCCAATTTGAATTCATTTTTGCTCAAAGAAACTCTTAAAAATTTTAATATGCCTTAGTGTCTAGCTTTTAACAATTCATATCATATTTTGTTTATCCATTCATCTCTTGATGGATATTTGCATCATTTCCACCTTTTGGCTCTTATAAATCATGTTGCTATGAACATGCATGTACCAAATATCTATTGAAGCCTCTGCTTTCAGTTCTTTCGGGTACAGTCCCAGAAGTGGAATTGCCCTATCATGTGGTAATTCTATGTTTAATTTTTTTGAGAAACCATCATTCTGTTTCTCAGAGCAAATGCACTATTTTATATTCCCACTAGCAATGCCTAAGGGTTCCAATTTCTTGACATCCTCTCCAACGCTTGTTATTTTCTCCTTTTTTGAAAATCCTAATGGCTGTGGAGTAGTAACTCATTGTAGTTTCAATTTTCATTTCCCTAATGATTAGTGGTGTTGAGCATCTTTTCATGTAATCACTGGCCATTCATATATCTTCTTTGAAGAAATGCCTATTTAGATCCTTTGCCAATTTTTAACTGTTTTTTTTTTTTTTAATTGTTGTTGTTGAATCACAGGAGTTCTTTAACATATTCTGGATATCAATCTCTTATCAGATAATTGACTCACAAATACTTTCTCACATTCTGTTGGTGGCCTTTTCACTCTGTTGATAAGGTCCTTGGCATGCAAAATAATTTTTTGGTGTGTATTCCAAAGTTTCCACAATAACCATGCAATATTTTCAAAATAGAGGGAAAAACTTTAAAAACTCTATATGAAGCATATAAAGAGTATTTAATAAAATGAATAAATATATGTAATATAGTGTTGCTAATTAACAGAAGAAATTCAGTTAGAAATATTATCATATATACCCAGTACAAAAAAATCAGGGAAAACACCCCACAATTTTGTTGTTTTCTCCCAATAGTGAGATTATGGGTGAGATTTGTACTCTTTCTACTTTTCAGTGTTTTCTAACTTCCTATAAAAAAATACAATATCACTTTTAAACATGGAGGAAGAAAAAAATGACATTTAAGAGGAGAAAAAAATATCTGGGCTCTCAAGTGTCAAATAAAACCTTTCAAAAGCACAAAGAAAAGCAAAAAGGGTTTTGGGCCCCTTCCCTTTTTCCTTAGGGTCTGGGACCTTCTTTTTGGAAGTAGCAGGTGAGTTCCCTGATCCAGGCACTGGGAGTGGGGGAGGGAAGTGCATCTAACCGCTTGTCTCCCTCAGAAGCCAGGTCTTCAACACACATTTCCATCTTGTGCTAGCAAGGCAGAAGAAGGATCAAATTCTTGCAAGACATGAAAGTTTTCAGTTCTATTTCTGAAGGTAATTGTGACTGAAAACTGCTACTGCCTTTATATAATAGAGAACTTGCAGACAACAAATGTTTTCTTTTACTGAGTTTTGAGTTAGCTCACCTCAAGGTATGAAACTCAGCAAACACTTTCATATGCTAATCTACAGCATGAAAAAGCAGAAATAAACAACTCATCTTAGGGGAAGCCCTATAAGTGAATAGGGTCTTAATTCATGATTTCACTACCTTCCCTGCTCCTGCTCTGGGCAGCAGCCAGAGTGTGTATCACTTATCTCAGATGTATATACTTATGTATTTTGCTGTAGAATCCATCACATGCTCTTTATTGAGTAATTAGAAGACTCTAGGCTGTATTTGATACTGGACTGTGGGCTTCCTCAAAGGCAGGGGCAGTACTTTTAAAACTGGGTGGTAAAGGTTACACTCTTGAGGCCAGAGCAGTGCCCCCAGCCCAGCAACCATCTGGTTATGTGATCCTGGGAAAGTCACTTCCTTTTTCTGTGTTCAGTTTCCAGAGAGGAGTCCAGAACCATCATTCCTCTCAACACAAGTGTCCAGCTGATTCTCTCACTCTGTTCAAGTCTCTGTGCTCAAAGCCACCTCCTCTCTGTCAACACTTCATTCTCAATCGTCCCCAACTTGGCTTTGTTCTTCCTGGCACCATCATTTCCTGACATTACACTCTGTGTGTATTTGCTTGATTACTTATATTCTGTCTCTCCTGCAGAGTGCAAGTCCAATGTTGACAGTCTTTGTTGTGTTTATTATCCACGCCCCAGCACCCAGCACAGTACCAGGCTCATGGTAGGTGCTCAGTAAGTATTCATTGCATGATTTAATGAGTCAATCAGTCAACATGTCAATCATTAAAATAAGTTAGCTTCAACCTCCTTCCTGTTCTGAAGATTATAATCTGTGATTATTTTGGTGAACTTTAAGATTCTACATCCTTTTCAAATATTCTCCATCTTTGTATGCCCCCAGTGTCTAATGCAATACTTTGCATATAGTTGGTGATTACTAAATCTGGCAAATGGATAAATAATATAATATATAATATACCTACAATCAGTCAACTTTCAATCATATGCATTAATAAAGGGGAAGTGGGTGATGGATGATCTGAAACAGAAGCTAATCTGAAGGTGAGTTCTGCTGGCTGGTATGTGCGCCATATTATTCATAGCTTGGCCTCCCAGTAGTCACCATCAGTCTATGAGCCGAGGACTGCTCCAAGCTCAGAGCACCTGATGACTCACTCTCCAGACATTTCAAGTCCCATTTGCCATGTGTTCCAACAAATGTATTCATTTCCTGCTGCCTTTTGAATCCTGGCCTGGCCTGAGTTTCTCCATCTCATCCCTTCAGCTCTGATTTACAGGCCTATTCTCAAAGCCAGAGGCATCCACAGGCGGCCAGAACTGGGGCAGGCCCTGAGCAAAGGCTGCAGCAGCACATGGGGGAGACCGGGTGGATGATTCCAGCACAGTATGTTCCCTTCAGCAAGACTGTGGCTTTTCCCCAGGACCTCAAAGGTCTCCTGCAGAGCAGCAAATTTCCTGGAACCCTTTGCTTTCTTCTTCTCTGACTTTACTACAAGTGCAGCCAACAGCTAGCATGTATTTCTTGAGCCTGCTTTTGCTCTGTTCATGAATTATCTCATTTAAAGCTCAGAGCAACCCTCAGGGATCAGTAGAGATAATCCTTCTCCTCTGACAGATGAGGAAGAGAGGTTCAAAGAGGTGAGATTCTCACAGGGAGTCATACAGCTGGACAGAGACCCGGGATTGGCCGTTTTGTCACTCCTGCCCCTCAATTATCATCTTAATAATCAGACATTACCTTTCAATGGGTGTTTCCCCCAAATGCGCTGGATTCTCGAAGGAGGTTTTATTACCACTTAGGAGCACATTTCCAACGTAGTAGTGAAGACCAATGAGAAAATGGGTTCGGGACATCAAAATTTGGTAGGAAGTTACACACAGACTCACCGCTTTGATTATGCTTTGCTTAGGCCAGTACTAATGCTAGTTTGTACTTCCAATCAATCAGTATTTATTGAGTGCCTGGCACTGTTTTAGGCACTTGGGGATACAGCAGTGAACAAAACCAATAAATGTCCGCCTACACAGATCTTACATTCTAGTTGAGGGACACAGAGAACAGAGGTAATAGATAAGGAAAATCCAGAGTAAGTTAACTAACAATACAAAGAAGTGTAGTAAGGAAGGGGGATGGTGAGCAGGTTGGTGGGGGATGTTCCAACAAGGACTCATGAGAAGGTAGTGTTTGAGGAAAAAATCTGTAAGAAGCAAGGGAGTGAGCCATAAAGATACTGGCAAGAAGAGCAGTCCAGGTAGAGACAACAGCAGGCTCCAAGGTCCTGGGGCAGAAATTTGCCTGGTGTGTTGGAGAAACAGCAACAAGGCCAATGGGGCTAGAGAAGAGGGAGAGAGGGGTGGGTAGGTGAGGGATGAGGTATGAGAGGTTAAGAGTGGAGGGTTAGATCACATCAGGCAGGGTGCATAGAAAGCGTGTGTCTGTGAACTCAGCTGGAAAAGCACCACAGCTGCATTGTCACGTCCAACAGGACGCACGTGTTGCCTTGCCAGACCACCCATGGTTGAACGTTCTTATTCATCTGAGGCCACTACAACCTCCACCTAACATGTCTTTCAAAAATTAACTCTGTGATATTTTTAAAGTATTTATATGGAAAACAAACTATGGTTACCAAATGTGAAAGGGTGGGGAGGGATAAATTAGGGGTTGGGGATTAACAGATACATGTTACTATATATAAAATACATAAACAACAGGAACTTATTGTATAGCATAGAGATCCATATTAAATTTCTTGTAATAACATAATGGAAAAGAATTTGAAAAGAAAAAAATATATATATATAACTGAATCACTTTGTTGTACACCTGAAAATAACATTGTAAATCAACTACACATCAATAAAAACATTTTTAAGTATTTTACTATATACTGTATTAATAAAGCATGCATATATCACTATGTCCTAATTTTGTTGTGTAATAGCTTGATAACTATGTTCCACTATAATTGGTGTTATGAACTGAAGGTTATGTGATCCTAAAATTTCTATGTTAAAGCCCTAATCCCCCAATGTGACAGTATTTGGAAATAGGGCCCTTGGGAGCTAACTGGGTCATGAGGATGGGTCCCTAAGGGTGCAATTAGTGCCTATAGAAGAAGAGAAAGAGAGGGATTTGCAAGGAAAGGCCCTGTGAGGACACAGAGAGACGGCAATCTGAAACCCAGAAAGACAGCCGTCACTAGAACCTGACTATGTGGCACGCTGATCTCGGACTTCCAACCTCCAGAACTGTAAGAAATAAATTTCTGTTGGTTAAGCCACCAGCCTATGGTTGTTACAGCAGCCCAAGCAGACTGAGACAGTTGGTTTCCTTTGAAATCCTGTTAATTTTATTTTATGCATTTTAAAACATGCCGAGAAGGAATCTGAAGCTTCAATGTGTTTCCAGAGGAATCCAGGGCACAACAAAGTTTAAGAATCCCGCCCCTGGGGTGTTTTGAGTCATTACAAGAATATGGACTTTTATGCCAGCTGGGAGAGGTGGTCGTTGGTGGGGTGAATGGAGGTGTTATTGAGCTGACACATGTCCAAGGATCAGTGCCTTCTGAGTTGAGAGTATATGGGGGGCAAAAGCAAGGAGACCAGTTAGCAAGCTACTGCAGTAATCCAAGCAAGAGATGACAATGTCTTAGACTTGGGTGGTTATTTTTATTTTTTCTCAGATCAAATGGTAATTATTGAATGAGAGACAGACAAGGCCAGGAGTGAGAAATCACCAAGGGATTAAAGCCTCCAGAGATCACTGAGAGCTGACGGCAGAGTGTAGCCAGGAAGGAGACAGCAATTATACCCCGGTAGCTAGGTACTTATTTCTATAAACAGCAATCCTTTCATCATTAAAACATTATAAAAAGCCATTTATGGGGCAGCCTAACACAGACAAATGAGACAGTAGAATTGGCAGTAATTAATCCCAATTAAATCCAGTCTGAGTTCCTGGACACACTCCTCTCCCAGCTCCCCACCCTCTCCTCTTCCTCCTTAAACTCCGCCCATCACACGAGGTCAGCCCTTCCGGATAAGACTGGGCTCTTAGAAAATCCATTCGACAGGCACATAACAGGCACACTCAGCTGGTGAACCAAAGAGGTACGTTCTGCTCCAAAAGGACCAGGCTCCAGATGGGAAGAGAGGCAAAAACTCACCACCAGCTACAAAGCTTAAGCGAGAGCCTACTGTGGGAGCAGACAGGAAGTGTTCCAAGGTTCGGGGGAGGGAGAAAACACTACTGGGCAGGGGAACCTCGGATGCTTCACTGTCATGAGGGGCTTTGCCTGACCCTGGAGGGAGGAACCATTTGGGAGCTTCCTTGAAGCCAGGAACGTGTCTTCATCATCCTCATAACTCCCATGTCCGGCTTGCACGAGCTGCCCAGTGGATGGAGGGCATGGAAGAGAGTGGACACTCTAGGTGGGAGTCACACCATGAGCAGAGACAGTGATGAAGAGACCCAGGGGCATTCAGATGACCAGGCCACTCTGTGGTTTATGTCAGGGTCTGCCAACTGCCGCCTGTGGACTAGGTCCAATCTGCTGCCTATTGTCCCGCCTGCAAGCTGAGAATGAGCTTTGCATTTCTCAAGAGTTGAAAAAAAAATCAAAAGAGGAGTCATCTTAATTATTTTAATTTTAATCCAAAATTCAATTCAGTGTCCATAAAGTTTTGTTGGAATATAGCCACGCTTACTCATTCATATATTGTCTGCAGTTGCTTTGGTGTGACAATAGCAGAATTAAGTCATTGTGACAGAGACCATCTGGCCCAGAAAGGCTAAAATACTTACAATTTGACCCTTGACAGAAAGTTTGCCAAACCCTGGTGTGCATGAATGGCTCGCCCTGGAATTGTGCAGTGCACAACCTGTATCACAGAACATACAGCCCTGGCCCCAGGTCTTAGTTCTGGCTCCTGGGTGGTTTCCACATTGTGCACCTTTTACCTAGGCCAACACTTTGCCACCCTGCTCCAGGCATATGCCTTCTTGCTCATCAGGGATTTTGCACACATTGCTCAGACTTCCAGGAACTCTCCTACCAGGTCATCACACACCAAGACCTCATCTTATCATTCAGAACTCAGTTCAGGTGCCCTCTCCTCAAAGAAGTTTTCCCTCACCATTCACTTAGGGCCCTGACTTATCTTCTTCCCACCATTCCTTGTCATCCGAGATGGCCTGTGTGCGTGCATTTGTAAATTTCCTTAGGTCTGTCTTCCACACCAGAATATAATAAGCACCAACAGAGAAAGCCCTGAGTCTTGTCACTGCTGTACCTCCAGCACTTGGAACAGTGTCTGTCACAAAGCAAGAGCCCAATGAATATCTCTCAAATGAATTTAAAGATTTTCCATGTTAATAAAAATCTTTAGAATACCCATAGACACAGGAGTTTACGATATTCTATTTTTAAGTGTCCTGAGCAAGAATCCAGAATGGAGAGGCTCAGCATCCAATTATATTTTCTTTGTAAAATGACAGCTACTGAGGAAATTACCCTTTTCACCATTTGTATCCATTCCAGAAAATGTTGTGTGAGAAAGACCTCACACAATTTAATGCCAAGAAAATTAAAAATGTTCTTACCAACACCTATTCTTCCCGACTATAAGCCTAAGAAATCCATCACATTTCCATTTTTGACTGGGCTTCCAGGAAACCAAGATGTTATTCTATTTTTATATATGCTTGAAATTTTTCTTAAGGAAAAGCAAAAACAAACAAACAAAAAATTTCTGCACACAGCCAACCTACCGTTCAGGTGTAAAAGCAAAAACAAAATGTTTCAAACAAAGAGCAAACAAGAGCCATGAGGAGATACCAGGGTAAATTCTAAGACTTGTGCCTTCCCTGCTCCCCTGTGTCTTCTGTCAAAACTGGGGGCTGGGTGTAAGAAATGAAGACCATCTCACAGAAAAACAGCATGAAAAGCAGGACTCTTTCCACTGCAAGTGTCGAAATCTAAATTCAGACTGGCTTAAGAAAAATAAAACAAAATGTATGGCTAACAAAGCTGAAAAGTCTAAGGGGCACACTCTCTGCAGGTGCAGTGGGATTTGGGGACTGAATTGCCTTCCCTGGCCCCCAGCCTCCCTCAGACTGGCCTTGCTTCACTCTCAGAAAGCAGTCTGTGTGGCTGCAGGATTTCATGGTCATAAAGGGAAGGGCCACATCATTCATTTCTGCTAAGACTGTCAGGAAGCCCCAGTGACTCTGACTGGCCCAACTTGGGTCACATGTCTGTCTGGAACTAATCAGTGAAGCTAAGAAAGCAGAGTCCTCTGGCCAGCCGGGGCCCCTAGGGCAGAGTGGAAGCTAGGATCTCCTCCATCCAAACCCATCAACTGAGCAGGAATACAGTGGAACAGTTGAAGGAGGGTTCCCCCAAAGAAAGGGATGTTTGGCTACACACAGAAAACATGCAAGGGGGCTTGGTGCTAGGACCTGGCTTCTACGCTAGACCATAGAGGGACAGAAGTCAGGAAACTGGCTCTGGGGGTAGAACCAGGCAAAGATTATGGAGCTCCAGAGCTGTCCTTTCTGTCAATCCTGGATGTTACTAGGTGACTGAGGGTAAGAAACAAGGCCACTGACTGCACCACTCAGAGCCAAGACAAAAATTCAGTCCTGGGGATGAAGCCAGTGTCAGGGTTACTTCGGGGGAGGCAAGAGTTTTGACTCAGGGTCAGCCCCAAATTCCAGGGATGGCTTCCTGTGTCTCCAGATTCAGGACTGTGTCTACCCTGAAGGAAGCAAAAGATGGAGTGGCCAACATGGGCATCCTCTCACCTGCATGGGCACAGGACCTGGAAGTCAGCCACCCTGCAGCCTCAGGGCACTGCACCATGACCCTAGGGACAACAGAGCTAGCAGAAGCTTCAGCAGATATGCACGGTCAGAAAGGATGTGGCTGGGCGCCTTCAAACATGGAAGAGAAAGAGAGAGAAATGGTAAAAAGAAAAGAAACTGGGGCTCAAAATTACCCCCGGTCCTGCCTCCTCTCTCATGGTTAGCTTTCCCCTCTTCCATCCAATGAGCCCACAGTTTTCTCAACTGCAGAAAGCGGGAAGGAAGAGCATGTGCTTCCTGGGAGCAGTTGAATGGAGCAACAGAGACAGTTTATGCAGTGCAGTGAGCACTGTGCCTGCACAGAGGAGGCAATCAATCAGTGTTTGTTTTTCAGTTTTTATAGTAGCAGTGATGCTAAATGTGTCCTGGGAGTGAACGAATGAAGGAGTGGATGAATTCATTCACAGGTAGCAATGTGGCTCCTCTCAAAATGGCATATACCCTTGACTTACGCAAGGATGAGTTCCTCTTATTATTTTTCTAGCTAACTGAAAAAAATCCAATTTGAGCAAATTCTCCATCAGCCTCTTGTTGCATCCTGTGCAAACGGCTTCTTTAATTAAAAGATTTTAATCATAGCACAGCTTTTCCCACAGAGCTTTCCAAGAGGAGGCAGGATCTGCCACAGTGTGTCCTGTGAAACAGTGGAGGAAGCGAGTCACCCACCTCTGCAGGCGCCTTGGGAAACCCACAGCGTGAGGCGCCCCCTCTCCCCGTCTCAATCCCCACTGCCTCTTAGCATCACCCCTCTCCTCTCTCCTTCTAACAATCTTTGGTCTCTTTGAGGCTCACGCTGTCTTCTTCACTGCCCTTCCGTCTTGGTCACTAGTCACCCTGACCTCTGTGGTCCCTTGCTCTCTCCCTATTCCAGTAGGTTCTCCATATTGAGGCTGGTGGCAGGTGCTGCTTCCCCAGCCTGCAGACTTGGTAACTGTGGACACTCCTTGACAAACCAAGATGGTGCTCCGTTGATGATGCCTCCTTGGATAACTTCCACTTGGGGGCCTTTCCTCCAGTCCCTCTTCACAACTTGCTCAGACCCAAGCCTTTTCTGTTGCCTCCTTCAAGCTGACATTCAGCCGCAAACTGCCCTCCTCCAAGACACTTTGATCGTGGTGATGATGATGATGATGATGATGGTTGCTAAGACCCCCCACCTTGTACAGAACTCCCTCCAATCCCCAGTTTCTGAGGACCTCTTTGGTGTAGTACCTTGAGCCCTAGCTGGCCCATGACTGTGCAGCCCCCACCACAATGAATCTGTCCATATCTGCCCTTATCTGCCCCTCCCTGGGAGCAGTCAGGTAACCACTGACCAAAATGAGGTTGGCTTTCCACAGGGCCATCTTTGAACAGAATCTATTACAGCTTCATTTGACATACTTATGCCAACAGTGTGGCCTGACCATAGTTTATAAAAAGACATGATTTAGTCCAAATGTCCAAGAGAACTTAGATTCTGCGGAGTCTGAGGCCATAGTGAAAGCTAAAGTCAGGGAACGGGTTGTTGAGCTCCAGGCACTAAGCAGGTGAGGAGGACCCCCAGCCATTTCCAGAAAGGCCAGCAGGACCTGCAGATCCTCTTCTGGACTGATATGAATGGTGAATGAGCCACCAGGGAGTGTGAGTCAAGAGGGGTGGGGAAGAGGAGGACGGTATTTTCACATCAAAAAGGACCATAGAGATCTCCTGTTCCAGGATTTTTCACATAGTTTTTGAGCCTCAGAAATTTCTTCAAACGAAATATTTTGCAAAAGCTCCAAACAGATGTTCTCTGACTTGCTTCACTATCTAGTTCAGAGACGCCTTGCCTAGCTCATAGAAATCATCGTTTTGTAGGTCAGCTTCGTGTGGTTCAACCTAACAGAAATGTTTCGGGATAAATTTCTGTCGATTTTTACCAGCACTGGCAGCCTCACCACTCACTGTCACTTTAAATCTAAGGAACCACCAAGTTTGCACTGGATTCACTGTCCTTTTCCTTCTGTGAAGGTCAGACTTGCAGCTTTGGTTTGGATGGTGGTTTGCTAGTTATCACCAGAACATGCTAGAAGGATCAAACACAGGGCCGCACTATGGAACACGAGCAGGTGCGCTGAGAATCCGGTGTTCCAGAGACAAACGGGGAGGATGTGTGTGTTCGTGCTGCTGTTAGTTATTTTCCACATGGAACTACTTTCACACAGTGAAATTCCTGCAGGTGAATGTTTCATAACCCAAGGAGTGCTCTCTCCATGGTGACGCGGACAGAGTGACGATACTTTATGTTTCTTTATTACTAACATATTACAAATGTTAAAAAAAATCCATCACGTAATGCAATATAGAAAATACAGATTTAAAAAAAGATAAAGATGAGATGTGTTTTAATCACCAACAATCCTACCTCTTAAAGAGAGCTGTTCTTAACGATTTGTACATTTCCTTCCCGTCTTTTCAATGGTGATCTTCTGTTCCTATTGGCCTTACTGCACCTCAAATTTTCTATTAATACACTGTATTCTAAAACACATGGTAACCATAAGTTTGTTCTGAAGGGGGTGGGAAGGGATAAACTGGGAATTCGAAATTTGCACCTGCTGGGAAGTGATGGAAATGTTAGCTATTTTGATTGTGTTGGTGGTTTCATTGATGTGTCCATCTATCAAAATTCATCAAACTTTATATGTGAAATATGTGGTTTACTGCACAGGAATCATACCACAATGAAGCTGTTAAAATACATAGATATTGATTACAGTGTTGCTCATTATAATAAAAATTTGAAAAATTAAAAATTAAAATAAAAAAAACACATGGGCAGGGGCCGGGGGAGGGGCAAAGGCTGGTCTACCTCTATTTCTTTTGCAACCCGGGCAAAGTCGACAGAGAGCCCTTTGGCGTGGCATGCTCCGTGTTTCAGGGCGAATTTTCTGTGGTAACAGGAGGAGGGCTTGGGCCCAGAACTGACCACCAACAGAACAGGCTCATCAACAGCCCCCCGCCCACCACCTTCTCCTGCTGCATCTCCATCCGCCGCTCCCTCAAAGGGAAGTTGGGTGACAGCCTGTCCCGCCACATCTGGCCAGCTGGCCTCCCATAAACAGGTATGAAATGCAGGTGAGCAGGCTTCTTGAACCTGTGCCTTGATGCAGTTTCAAATGCATGGCTTAGATGTGTGGGCATGCACATAAGTCAGAATGGAACAGGAGCTGAAAGAACGCAGTAGACCAAACAAGTTGATACTATGGTAAGCAGCACAGAAAAAAATTTAAATCCCGGGTGTTAGAGCTAGGCAACCTGGATTTCAGTCCAGTCCTGTTATTTGTTTGTTTTGTGAGCTCTGGAAAATTTCTTAGACTCAATGAATGTCAATTCCCTCATCTCTAAAATGGAAAAAAAAAGTTCTATCTTATAAGGCTGTTATTAGAATTAAATGAAATCATGCAGATAAAGCACTCTATTAGTTAGAATTCTTTCAGTTGCAAATGACAGAAATTAAGTCCCTCCCCAAAAAAGTATTAGGTCACATAACCTGGAAGTTCCAGAGTGGTTAGTTTCAGGCAGCGCTGGATCCAAGGGCTCTAAGGACATGACGGTGCCTCAGCCTTTCTCTCCACCACTCAGCTCTGCTGCCAGGGGTCTGCAGTCCTTGGCAGAGAGGCTTTCTGCATGGAGTGCCTAACTGGCCCCTGGAGACCCCAAGCCTACATCATCCCCGTGGCTTGTCATCCCTGTAGCGCGAGGGTGATCGATCAAGCAGGGTTCCAGTAGGAATCCTGAGAAAGTCTCCAATTGGTCCAGCTTGGCTCATGTGTCAGCCCTCAACCAATCACCTCTGTGGTCAAGACCAGCCGCATGCCCACCCCGGGTGGGAATCGGGGGAGTAACACCAAGGGTGGTCACTTAAAAGAAAGGGAGCTGGGGTCAACACCCTTTGTCCACTGCAAGTTTCGGCCGAAACTGGAACTGAGTTTACAAGCTGAGACCCTTTGGGGAAACTCTGGCCTGAGACACGTTCCCTGTGGCTCACACAGTGTGGTCAGCACTGGACATTAATCGGCCACATTAAATGTTGCTGTGTATCACAACTCTCATGAAGGGCAATGTAGCAATAATTACCTAAATTTAAAATGTACATGATTTTGACCCAGCAATTCCACTTTTAGGAATTTATCCTACAATATCTTCACATATATGTAGTTCTGGAAGATGACTACATAGAAGGTTATGAGTACAGTTTATAAGAGCAAAAGACTGGAAACCACCTAAATGCCCATCAACAGAGGACGAGCTGGAGAAAGCATGATACACTGATTCAAAGGAATTTCAGCCACAATAAGAAAAAACAAAAATAAATTCTCTTGTGGACTGATACCGACCAATACACAAAATATTTCACTGATTGAAAAATCTAAGTGCATCAGAGGACATAGAGCATGGCCCATTTGTTTAATAACTGAGGGACTCATGTGTGTATGTGTGTGTGTGTGTGTGTGTGTGCATATGTGTGTGTTTGCTTTCATGTGCCAAGAAGGAATCACAAGAACTGACAACACTGGTTATCTGTGGGGGAGAGAAATGGAGTGATAAGTCTAGAGGATAAGGGGGAAGGTCAACTTGTATTTAATTAGCTTATAGGTACATTATATTTTTGAACCAGTGAATATATTACCTAGTTTAAAATAAAATAACATTGTTATCCAAACAATATGATGTTAACTGCTTAGTAGGGCTGAGGTTTATATTTGGACTTCATATACAGCCTGGAATCTCAAAGGAAAAATACACATTTCTTTGGCTCGTCCTTCATGTTGCTAATCACCTAGGTGTTTAACACATAAGTTTTCCTTTGCTGTGCAAAAACTTTTAAGTTTAATTAGGTCCCATTTATTTATTTTTGCTTTTATTCCCTTTGCTTTAGGAGATGGATTCAAAAAAATATTGCTGTGGTTTATGTCAAAGAGTGTTCTGCCTATGTTTTCCTCTAGGAGTTTTATAGTATCTGGTCTTACATTTAGGTCTTTAATCCATCTTGAGTTTATTTTTGTATACAGTGTTAGAGAATGTTCTAATTTCATTCTTTTACATGTAGCTGTCCATGAAAAAACAACCTACTAAATGGGAGAAAATATTTCCAAATGACATAACTGATAAGGAGTTAATATCCAACATATATAAACAACTCATACAATTCAAATCAAAAAAACAAACAACCTGATTCAAAAAAACAAACAACCTGATTCAAAAAAACAAACAACCTGATTCAAAAATGGGCAGAAGAACTGAATAGACATCTTTCCAAAGAGAAAATTCAGATAGCCAACAGGTACATGAAAAGATGCTCAACGTTGCTAATTATCAGGGAAATGCAAATCAAAACCACAAAGAGATATCACCTCACACTTGCCAAATGGCTATCATCAAAAAGAACACAAATAGCAAATGTTGGCGAAGACGTGGAGAAAAGGGAACACTTGTACACTGTTGGTGGGAATGTAAATTGGTGCAGCCACTGTAGAAAACAGTACAGAGCTTTCTCAAAAAGCTAAAAATAAAACTACCATATGACTGAGCAATTCCACAACTAGGTATATATCTGAAAAAAAAAAAAAAGAACACTAATTTGAAAAGATACATGAACCCCAGTGTTCATATCAGCATTATTTACAATGGCCAAGATATAGAATCAATCTAAGCGTCCATTAACAGATGAATGGATTAAGATGTAGTTAGATATGCAATGGAATACTATTCAGTCATAAAAAAGAATGAAAAATTTCCATTTGCAGCAATATAGGTGGACTTAGAGATTATCATACTAAGTGAAGTAAGTCAGACAGAGAAAGACAAATACTGTATGATATCACTTATATGTGGAATCAGAAAAATGCAACCAACTAGCGAATATAACAAAAAAGAAACAGACTCCCAGATATAAAGAACAAACTAGTGGTTACTACTGTGGGGGAAGGAGGGGGCACAACTGGGGTAGGGAAGTAAGAGGTACAAACTATTAGGTATAAAATAAGCTACAAGGATATTTGTACAACACAGGGAATATATCCAATATTTTATAATAACTCTAAATGGAACATAACCTTTAAACATTGTGAATTACTACATTGTACATCTGTAACATATAATATTGTAAAATAACTGTACTGCAAAAAAATTAAAATTAAAAAATTAAATTAAATTAAAAATATAGAAACACATAGGGACAACTTCCGTGGGATGAAGTGAATCAGGAAGGCTTCCTGATAGAAAATTCCAGCTGGCTCTTGAAAGGTGAATAAGAGCACAGTGGACACAGAAGGAGAAGGGGTTTCCAGGCAAAGGGAACTGCACGTGACTAAAGCCTCAGCATTTGCAGAAAATATTGTGAGAGGACCAGGCTGAATCTCCAGAAGCTGGAGGAGCATGTGTGCTCTGAGCAGGCAAGATGAGGGAGGTGGGCTGGGGTCAGGTCACCACAAAGCCCTCAGGGCTCTACCCCATGGGTGATGAGAAGCAGGGCAGTGTCCCGTGCCGGGCCCAGCAGGGATGAAGGCATGCAGGCCGGCCCAAACCACAGCCCAGGGGGCTAATGAAAAGGCCCGACACCCGGGGACCAGAAACGCCCTCTCGCTGGTGGCTTCATCTTCACAAGCCGTGTTTGCAGCCTTCCCGTTATAGCATCTGCCTTAAAAAGGAAAAAGGCAATTACCCCTGTTCCTGGGAGCCAGCTGTATTTATTCCTCTTCCTTCCAAGCCCCTGTCTGTCCACAGTGGGTGGTGGCTGCTCTCCCAGGGTAGAGCAGCCCCAGCCCGCCCCTTCCTGTTTGCGACCCACGGCATCTTCTGTTTCTGGAAGGCACCAAACTGTGTGGCGAAGCTGGAGAGAAGCCAGCTGTCCCGGATCCTCACCCTCAGGCCCCGAGGCTCTCCTTGCCCTCCTTCACCTCCTCCCAGACCTCCCTCCTCAGTTTCTGTCCATTTTTCCCATCATATCTCGTCGCAGACAGGAATTACCCCTGACCACAAGGTCACTTGGACGGCAAAATGACCTGTCTGCCCTGCTGTCCCACCAGGGGGCTGGGGACTGAAAACACCAGTGACAGGTGCTCAGTCCCAGGGAAGTGTGACGGGGCAGCAAGAGGAGGGAGCCGGGATTCAGACAGGGTCTCAGGACCCCTGAACTGCCCCCCTCCCACGCCGGCTCCCGCTCAGCCCAGAGCAAGCCCAGCCTGCACTGGGGAGTTTGCTGTTCTCCAGTTTCAGTTTGAAAGAAAGATTTGACAAAATATCATTGTTTTACTTTCAAAAAATTACATATGTAATCCATCTTGATTATTTTTTAAAAACCACAATCTAGAAAAAGAGAGAACGGGAATACAAACTATCCTAAAATACTGATGTTTATTACTTTGATATAAATCCCTAAGTTGTTTTTTTTTTTTTTTTCCAAAAATAGAATCATGTGGTGTGTTTTGCTTTCTAAGCCGATGTGCCACTTACCGAATCACAGCCATCTTTCTACAACATCAGACGGTCTCCTACACCGTTGTCCTGAATCGGCTGCACGGGACTCCGCGGTTTAGGTGTACGACAGGGTCTATAACCAGCAGCCTTTCCCATTATTACTTTCTTCCAGTTTTTTGCTCTTGAAAACAATGCTTCAGTGAGAATTGTCTGCATGTACCTTCTATGCTTCTTCATTAGTTCCATTATGATAATTTTCTAGAAAGAAAACTTCTAGTGGAATGGCATGTTCTCGTTTAGGTATCTGAGTTACTCTGCCGAATGATGGAAAATAAAGTTTCTCCACAGAATTAAATCCCATCTCAGCAGCTTAGGTTGACCACGCCTACCCTGGGGATGGGAGGTGACCATGACCAGCAGAGCAGCCTCAAAGAGAGGGACATGAATTCATGAGAGCACATGAATCAGACCACGTAAGGAACCCAGTCCATCAGGTCAAGAACTTCATCCATCATGGTGATGCCTATCTGCTAAAACACTGCCTCAACCCTCACAATAATTCTCCCAGGACGTAGGATCCCTGCTTCCAGCTGAGGAAATGATGCTCAGAGGGGTTAAATGTGTGCTCAGTGCCATGTAGCTGGTAAGAGCAGTGCCGGACCCAAAGGAAACCATCTGGGCTCTGAGGAATGGGGCTTTGCCACATCCTGCAAAGAGGAGGGCACTGACCAGAGGGCAACTGGGACAACCCTCTCCTGTTCCCTACCCACCGCTCCCCAGATCACTGGCATAAACACCAGCCACTCAGAGCGAAGGGCAAGTTCCTTACAGCATCTCTCCGGAAGTGGCTGGCTTGAAGGACTGGAATTCAAGTTCAAACCATTTTCATGTGCAGTTGGTGGTGGGAGGCAGTGTTGACACTTGGTCATTTAACTCACAGATCCCTGCTGGGCGCCCAGAATGTGCCTAGACCGCCCCCTACTCAAGACAAAGGCAGATGTAGAAGAGTTTAACACTCAGGCTTCCAACAGAGGCTGGAAGAGGTGACTGAAGACCATGGGCTATGGGCTGTTCCCTCTTGGACAAGAATCAGTGTTGGGTTTGAGATTATGATTGGGATCAATGAAATAAACAGCAGTGTCCCCAAAGCCAATGTCAACTTTTGCCCCACTCTTCTCACCTTAAGAATCTGACCCCCGTGTGGAAACATAGCTTCTACTGCTGGGTGGTTGTTCCACCTGAGATGTAGCTCCCTGGTACAAGCCAGCTCAGGCAGAAATCCATGGGCAGTCTGCCTCAGAGAAATATTCTTGTCACATAAGAATCCCCCTATTAATCAAAAATCACATTATGGCTCCTAGAATGAAGTTTCCTTTACTACTCTTTAATAATGAGCCCGAGATAAGATAAAATTGGTAATTGCACGTTCTCTTCTGATGGGAGATAATACAAAGAAGGTATAGAAATTTGACTTAAAAGAGTATATTCACTTGGCTAATAGGCTTCCATTATGCAGGCTTTACTTACTCATTCATTACAATTTTTGCCACATATGGAGAACTTTAATTGGAAGTTACTTACGACATTGTTCCTGAGTGTTAGCAGTGGAGGAAAGTTTTTGATAATCAAAGAAGGATGAATGCAACAGAAGCCCGGATTTTCTAGACAGTGAATCCTGTGGAAGTTTACCACCTACACCAACCATCAGAGAGGGCTTTCTCTTCAACAGATGACCTTCAGATTAGAGATCAAGGACAAATTTCATACTGACAGAGCTCAAGTTTTTCCAGTGGATGAAAAGTGCAATAAATGGATTCTAGGTAATATATTAAGAGGTGCATTTTATTTTATTTACAACCCATATTGTAGAGAGCAGCTGATCCTCAGCTACGGTCCACAGGCAAGGGAGGACAGTCAGACGCAAGGAAATTATTCCATTTCTAGGTTTGTTTGTGAGATTTTTTTCCAGCATCCAGGTTAGGCCTTAATTATCAGTCATTAATGCCTATTGATTAATTAAATCATATGTACATTGCTGGCATCAGCAAGCCCAGTTCGAGCAGCACTTCCACAAGGGAATAGTCCTGATCGAGATGGAAAGCCCAACAAACTGACATAACTCATATCACTGATGGAGGAACTGCAGCCCCCCCGTCACTGACGGGTTCACATCAGTGCTGGCTACCCCAGGTGGTCCAGCCCTGTGGCACACCTCGTAGGTATGAACTCAGCATCAGGGGCTGTCTGTGATCCAGAGAGCTGTGTGAGCTTTGTGAGCAGAAGTGTTTGAAGCAGACTTGTGGTTCTTCAGCTTTGATTTTAACCATAAAATGAGGATGTGTTCATTTGCATTTGAAAGTATGTGCAAGCCACACTCAGTCCAGATCTACAGGGAAGGCTGGCAGAGGTTCACCAGCAGCCTCATGATCACCACTGCCATCTTAGAGATGCCAAAGCCAGAAGGATTACGCTCTCACCCGGTGCCACCCAGTAGCGCGCAGTGGGGAAGTGGTAGACGTGTCAGAAGCTCAGCCTTCTGACCACCTCTCCCCGAACCCAGCCCCACAGGTGTCAACTGCTTCAGAGGGACCCAGGCAGAAAGTCCTCTCTAAACAGGCAATGACCCACTGTGGGCTGAACAGAAATTGGTGAATCAGTCTCTCCCTTCAGTTTTAACCCATCACATATTTATAGAGCTTGGATCCTTCTTCAGAGAAGAATCTCATGAAAAATACCTCTTCTAGCTCAGCTCGCATCTAAGCTCTCCCTGCCCTTTGAGGTCTCTTTCATGAAACCTCAGGAGAGTGATACAATGAGATGACAGCCATTCCTGGGTACATTTTTTTCTCCCTTCCAAAATCACCACCATTAATTAAGAGCACGCCAAAGACGGCACCTAGTTGTGGCACTGGCTGGTGAATAACTGCACCAAAATAGCTAAAGCCTCTCACTAAGGGTCATAAGGCACATGTGGGGAAATCTAGCATAAAGCAACTTTAAGATGCTGCAGAGGGCCTTCCAGCTGCTACCAGCAGTGATGGAAATCAACATGCCCCAGCCAGAGCTCCTGGGACATTCTGATCTTTGTCATTTATTCACTCCACAAACAGCGCTGAGCATTGAAGAAAACACTGCCACACCTCTAAAGGAGCTCACAGTCTAGGGTTGGTGGGGGGTGGCAGAAAAGTCACCAGAAGATTATAAAACAATCAATGTTGGGGTAACAGTCCAAATGGGATAGGAAGAGATCCCAGAACGGCAGACCTCATCCAGACTGGGGGGGTAGGAAAGCTTTATCCATGGAGGTGGTGCTTGAGCTGAGTCTTGAATGATGAGAAGAGGCTGCCCAGATGGTCAAAGGAAGGAAGGCCATCTGAACAGGGTACTGTGGGTACAAATGCAAGTAGTCAGAGGAACATGACGTGGGAGGAGTAGTTATCATGGGAGTGGTGAGGAACATAAAACGTCCGCCCAAGTTCTTCAGCAACTCCAGAAGCCCACCCTCCCACTGGTGGAATACAGGACCTCATAATGTTACTGACACGGCCATCCATCACCCCTGGGCACTCAGGTGCGGTGCACCTGTAGCCTGGTTCAGGATTTGATCACAGTGGAGCCCAGACCTGCCAGTGTCACACTCGAGGTCCCTGGAGAACTTCCTTAATTTCTCTCTTCCTCAGTTTCCTCATCTTGAAAATTGGATTAATAACACCTGCTCTAAATGGTTTTCCAGAGCATTTAAAAGAATGCCTATAACACAGCTGGAGCAAAGGTAACAGGAGCCCCACACGTGGCAGTTTCCCTGCTGTTATGAGGATAGGGCATCTTGGCTGGACCTGGGGTGATCCCGGAGCCGCAAAGGCAACACCACACATCCCAAACTTACCTGCTGATTTTGAGTTAATGGCAGATCTAAGGGGTGGCAATGTTTGTAATTCCAGAGTCCCCAGAGGCCACATTCTGCCTTGTCATGAGGCTTACCTCTCCTTCGAATCTCACAGAATACAGATACCACAATTTTTCTCCCCTAGGACCCATACCCATGGTCCTCTGTGCTTGAAGAATTCACCCTCCATTTATTATTAGTTGGAGCCAAAAAAGAATCATGAAGGTAAGTCTGTTGGAGGGAAGGACGATGTCGCATTCCCAAGACAAAAGAGAAACGTTGTTGGAGCAGCTGCTGTTTGGATTGACCGCACCCCCTCCCTGCTGCCCCAAGACAATTGGAATCGAATCGGTAGTTTTTCTTCTCCATCTTTCTTTCTCACTCATGTGCTTCCACTCTTACCAATCAGTTTTAGTGGGTCTTTTGTGGTAAGAAAATTAACTTTATTTATTACAGGGATGACTCTTCATGCCCAGTTTCACTAACTCTCCACCGCTACCCAACAGATCATACCATTAACTCAGCAAGGAGGGCCCCCCATGCCAGGAAAGCCTTCAGCCCTGGGCAGCCTGGGACCGTTGGGCAGCCTTCCTGGGTACCAAGCAGACCTTATGAATCCCAACTCCACTGTGTGATGTGACCTCGAGCAAGGTGCTTACCTTCTCTCAGCCTCCATATCGCACCTGTAAAATAGTGATAATTTACTCATCACACTCTTGTGAATGCTTGTTATGCAGCAGACAATAAATCAATGACAGCGGTTTTATATGTTAGTATCATTATTCTCTCCCTTCCTGACTCTGCAGGGATGTCCTGTTGATGAGGACCTCACCATCCCCATTGAAGAGCCCACATGGATTCTAACTCCTAAGCTTTCACTGACTGCAATCTCCCTTACAGGGACAGCAGCCTTCTACTCTCTGTCTCTACCAAACCACTGCACTTCTCCTCCAAAAATGTGAAGAAGAGACATTCTCCTTCAGGGAGTCTTCCTAGATTGATTCTATCTGTGTCCAGTCTCTTTCTTTTCCAGTCTTCCAGCAGGAAAGAGAAAGCACTGTCAGATGAGATTCCAGGGTTAATTTAATAGAGGGGCCATGGACAGAAATATGAACAGGGTTTAAAGAACTGCTGGGGAAATCAAAGTCCCAGAGATCAGCAACAGCAGGAAGCTGCATCCGCCCCTTGGCATGAAGGAAATGGTGTTTTCGGAGCCCCATGAGAGCTGGAGCCAGTCTGCAATTGGCCAAACCCAAAAGCCAGAGGGCAGGGACCCCGGGAGATTCAGTGCATGCAGATCAGTGATGGCCCCAGAGTGCAGGACTGGGAAGGGAAGGGGATGGACCGGGGATGCGGGCGTGAATGCTCCAGCTCCTCCGTTAGGCTCTGCAAACAGGATAACTGGGGAGGAATCTGCTATTTGAGAGACAGACATTTTCCATTTGCAGATCACCCCACTCTGTTCCCCACAAAACTCAATCCATGTCTTTTTCTCCCTCTGGCTGGTGGAGCTCTCACCACTTACTGAGCACCTCCTATATGCCCAGCACTGAGGCTCATCTGATCTGCACTGCAATCCTGTAAGGGCTCATGGTCTAAAGATGAGGAGAGGCTGAGCCTTGCCCAAGATCACTCAGATAGATGTGAGCCCAGCTCAGTCTGTGAAGCCATCAATCTGTGTCCCACGACTCCATGATTTTCATGAAAGAGTGCTGGCCCTGCCTCCCCCGACCCTGGCCAGCTGCCCGCAGGCCTTTATTATTCATCTGCACAGGGCTGGTTAATGGGATCCACTCAGCCTTCAAACGTGAGCCCAGTTAGGTGCACCCAAACAGAGGGGCGCCCCATGTGGTTGTCTGTCCCATCTAACATCACCTCCCCAACAGCATTATACAGACAAGCTGCACAACACGCATCCTTCCCCTGGAACTGACCTTCCAGGGGCGCGACCCCAGAATGAAGCCGAGACAAGCTCCGTCTACAGCACCAGGGCCCGATGGTCCAGCCGCAGAGGGACATGACTCCTCAGCCTCGGAAATGGGAGGAGGCGTTGGCCCCGACTCATTCACAGCACGAGAGGCTCCTATGCAAGGAAAGGAAAGGGATTGAGAGGTAGGGTGGTGGAAACAGAATGAAACAAAATGACACATGTCCACTACTGGATAATTTGAAGTCTTTTGACAAGATTCTCATGGCCTTGGAGGCTTTGGGACATGGTTCTGCCTGAACCGGGGAGGGACGAGGAGCTGGGCCAGGAGTCCCCTTCCAGCTTTCAACCTGAGCTCCACATTGAGCAAACCCAGTGTCAGGGTGAAGAGGCAACAGCTTGCTATTTTCACCAGGAACACAGAACAGATCTTGAAAAGCTGTATCATCCATCTTCCCGCCTCTGAACGCAGCCACATGGGCTTTGAAAACCACCAGTGTCTCCCTGGTTCCCAAGCCATGGTCCCCGCCCATCTGGCGGTGCTAGCTTCCATCTAGCCTCCACCTCTCCTGTCGTACAGGCAGTCCGCTTCCTCTCTCCCCAGCCTTGTGGAGATGGGGAACAGCTGGGCCTTGATCCTCTGGAGAATAACTTTCCAGAGGTTTGTTTTAGTGAAAACACCAGGGTCCCGAGGAATTTTCCCCTTTGTTTGAAAACGAATGACTTCCTCCCAGGGCCGCTGTGAGGGGTTTCCACCTGAGTTGTGGTAACTTCAAAGGCTCCCCACATTTCTGCTGCAGAGGCCAGAGGCCTGCTGGGGCCTTCTCCTGCTGTTTCTGCCTGAGGCTTGGCGGCCTCTGCCTCAAAGCCACCCCTTCGTAGCCTGGGGCAGAGCCCCGTGCACACGTGCTATGGGCGAGGTGTCTGCGTTTGCACAGATGCGTACAACAGCGTGTGCTCAGGAGAGCATGTGTGTATCCCCAGTGCACTACTCTCTTTGCATTGTAAAGAATCCACCTTGGAAAGCAAAGGGACAGGAGAGGAGACAGCATTCAGTGGAGTTTCCCGAGTTTCAGTTTGTAATAAGTATTTATGACCAAGTTACAACAAGTCTTGAAAAAGAAGCTTTTAAAGGAAATGCAGATACTACAGTTGTGTTAATTACAGGCTTCTGCTGGCCCTTCCAATACATGCTTGATGTTCATTATTTAACGCTTTGTAGTGATTCTTTTCTTCCTATTTTTAAAAACCATGCCCAGCAAGCAGCTGTTTTCTATATGCAGCTGGGTCTTGCAACAGACAACTGTTTCTCTTTTAGCAACGTTGTCAAGCTTATTGTGAGATTAATCTGACTGCAGGTGTCAGGTAAGAACAGAACTCTGTTCTCCAAGACCAAGGACCCTGCGGAGGATGGGAAGGGAGGCTCAGGAGCCAGAGGGTACACCGATCAGCATGCAGGAAGCTCAGGGACCTGCAGGCTGAACCCAGGACGGCTGCATCCATCTTGCCTGGCTGCAGGCGGTACCACATTTCCATCAGGGATTCCATGCCTGGGTCCCAGAGAAAGATGCTTTGCAGGCAGAACGGCAGAGCCTCTCCATTGCCAAGTCCCCAGTGACATAAAATCTCACAAACAGCTTCCATAAATCACGCCCTGACAGCTACCAGGCTTGTCCAACGCTAAACACAAGTGGACGCTCCTTTTAAGTCGAGCCTTAAGTTGTAGGCAGCACCATCACCCTTCAGCAAACATCTGCAGTTCATCTTATCGTTTGAAGAAATATATGAGTTTCACTGTCTTTTTTTTTTTTTTTTTCTGTAAGCCTTTTGCAGCTTCTGCTCCTTGATTTCTTTGAAGACCATCTGCTCCATATAAAATTGGGGGTGGGGGGCATGCTGTGCAAAAAGGAACGTTTGGGAGATGTACAGGCTGGGAGAAAATGCAAACGCTGAGAATGCTTTGTCCGCGTCGGTGGACAGCCACTCTCCTTCCCGACCCTCCGCCTGTCGATGAGTGTTGGACTTGGGACGTCACCGTTGGCCCTGGCTGCTGTGTGTTCTGGTTCAGCCGCATGGCCATGACTCTACTGCTCAGAATGAGAGTCCTGGTGTCGGTGGTTCTGAGAAAACTCGAACTTTGAAAACACATGCTAGGGTGATGGCCCACACTCCCCTAAAGGTATCCCGTGGGCTGTGGCATGACAAGGGGGACCCAGGGGCCTTGGGAGATGTCTCTCACAAGCATGGAGACTAAGGTCCCCAGCATGGGAATATCTGTCATGGCGTGAAACTACCACAGGGCGGTACAAGTTGTGGGGTTGCCTGTTCTCACTCGGGCCGTTCCTCTCCGAGAAACAGAGGGGGAAGAAACTGAGCTCTTGGAAGCACAGAACAGCAGCCCAGGGCTTCCTGCCCCTCCGGCCCTAACAGAGGTGTCAGAGCCGAAGCTGGCTTCATGGAGGCAGCTGATGCTTAAATATTTGACCCCTGAAATCATCGCCACCCCTAGCCATGCCCGACTGGGTTTCCTCAACCCTAACACGGCCCAGGCAGCCCACCTTACTCAAGGTCCAGGAGAACCGCTCCCCTTGCCATTTAAAGAATGCATTTGACAAGCAGGACGGTGGCTGGTTTGCCCTGGAAGCAGAGCTCAAACGGCGATGATGAAGGAGACTTCAATGTAACACCAGCTTTTTCCTTACCCTGGAAGTTTCCATCCTTCTTGTGTTGACCAAAGAGACTCTTATAATTCCCAAAGCTTTCAACAGCCTATTTTGCTTTTCCCTCTGTCCCACAAGCTGCAAAATGCTTTAGCAAAACTGATTAAAGCATTTATGGTTATCATCCTTATGATCAGCAGTTCTTTTTATCACTAGAATTTATAGAAAAGTGGTGTGAAGTTCTCATCCAGCTCCTTGCGGGGTCCTCTCGCTTTTATTTCTGCAGTGGTCTGGCATGCGGTTACACACACACAAAAAATTTAAACAATGCACTGAGCCACAGGTTTTTAAGGCTCCTTTGAGCCTTTGCCCTTGAAAAGATCAATTCAACCATTGTGGGTAGCATCATAGTTTATACGGGAAGGCCCTTCTCTGGCTGAGTGCTCAGCGTCCAGCTGGGTACCCCAACCAGATCTGACTTTGGCCACACTTAGAAGGCAGTGTGGGGCTGCAGAGGCCACCTTCACGTATCAAGGGGCTGTCACTGTCCCCACCCCTCCTTCCAACAAGACCGGTAGAAAACCCAAAGCAAGGAAGTGTGGAGATTCCTTTGAGCAACAGCACAGATTAACCCAACTCTGTCAAGCCTGCAGATTTATGGGACAGAGGAAATTTTACCCGAAGGAAAAGAAAAAAAAAAAACTGTCACGTCAATCACCTCCTACAAGCCGAGAAAATAAACTTGCTTGCGGTTGTTAGCTGCTTGGTGGAGAGCAGCGGAGAAGTTGCTTTCAAGAGTTGATTCAGCAGTAAAAGTGGAGGAGGGTAAGGAGGTGACAGTAAGTTTTCCTCCCTGCCAGAGCTGCCTCCTCTCTGTTGCTGTGTGTGAAACACTCGCGTTGTTCTGCGATTATGGTCATGATTTGTTGGAGAACTTTCATGCAGAAGCGCCTGCATCTGCTGAGATCGGCCGCGCTCCCTCTTGACAGTTCCAGATGTTGTGAAGATAAAGTACCTCCTGCTTGAGGAACTGCGCCATTCGGAGCCCCCAGAGGTGTTCTGGATGCAGTTTAAAAAGGCATCTGTCTTAAAATAATTTCAACATCTCACTCGTCTGTTTAGAAGCCCTGTCAGATGGTATTTCGGGGGCCCTCTCAGACTCTTTTAAGAAACTCACTTTTACATCAAGCTATTTTAACCAACGAACTTTCGAACCTTTGTCCTGTTTCTTTCTCCGCCTGGGCCCACCTGTTCAACCTGCCTTCCGACGCTCTGGGTATCTTTGCACGTCAAGCTGGAGGCAGAAGGTCCTTACATCTCTCCACTGGGCCCATCACGCCCAAGGCTGGGCGTTGGGAGGAAGGTGGAACAGTCCTGGCTTTGATTGACTCAAGATTCATTGGTGAGGTGGGAACAAAAAGGCGAAGCCCCGCTTCTCCCTCAGATGTCATAACTCACCACACTGTCAACCACTGCAAACAGGAACGAGGCCCGACCTTTACCAGGACTTGGGAGTGGTATCTGAGCTTGCGTTTCCCTGGGTGACAGCCTACCCCCGAGACCACCCTTTAGAAGACCCGCCTTGCTCGTTCTGGTGCAGAGTGATGTTTTTCTTGGGTCATTTAACCTCACTCTCAGGAAGAGTCCAGAACGGTGCTAAGTTGTAAATTACTGCCCTCTGGAATGGATTTGTGCCAGAACCCACCGATCTGAGCATTCCTGCCTGGCTGGATCCTGGTAAAGAGATTATGGTACGTAAAATTCAGCTAAACATAGCTTGTTTCGATTTCCTACTTTCCTGGTTGTCTGTCTCGCAGTGAAAGTTTAAGACCTAGGAGGGGAACAGCGTCCGTGCTGCGGAATCGCTCTCACTCCAGGGCAGCGCTGCCTACTCAGATGAGCCATCGCTGGTGATCCTGCAAGGCTCACGCCAAGGGAATTCGTTCCCATCAAATAGATAATCCGTAAACTTGGCCTTGGGGTGGTTTTAACTGGTCCTTCTCACAAAGCTACTAAAACAGAGGGCAGCAAAGCCCGAAGCCAGCTTGCAGTAGTCTGCGCTTGTAAATCACTGTTCACATTTGCCATTTCATGCAGCTGAAATCAGCTTTCCCTTTTCCCTGATGTCATAGGCTGAGTCCCCAAACTGCAGTGACATCACCTTAGCTGATCTGCTTGCCCTACTGGGGAGTCTCTCTGAAATCCTTCAACCCACGTGGATAATGGTTTCTCAAGCTGCAGTCTCTTGAGATTTCATCTTGTGGTCCAAATATCCAGTTTAAAAAAAAAACAAAAACAAAAACATTTTCTCTTCTCTCCCTGCTGATTGGATCACCTACGTCCACCAGCCTGCTGGAAGAGGGGGACCCTCGAGATGAGAATGGTTATGCCCACCATCAGCATCACTGTCTTCAGATCACTGGGAGCCCTTTTGCTTTCTGGGGTGTAAATGTCCAGAGACGCTTCTCTGAAAGAACATGGCGGGTGGTACCTGGGTGGCAGAAACAGGTCAGCAGGTGAGGAGGCCAGGATGCCGTGACAGAGGGGCCTACACCCCACTCCTGTGTGCACAGAGAGGAGGGGGGCTGCAACATGGTCAGACAACCATGAGCAAAGACATCTGCAAATTAAATCCCAGCCTCTGGGGCCGTGTCATGCATTCGTCTTGCTGAATAAGATAGAACCAGAAAGTAATTTTGATTAGCATTCGTCCAAGCTATCTATCATAGGAAATCACACAACTGCACCGGAGGCTGGGGTTCTTCCCCAGCTATTCCTGGCTGCACTGTTGTGATTTCACAGTAGGAGGCAGACGTGTCAGGTGTCAAAGGCCCCTGTGCTTGACTTCTGTGCCGTGAGAGTCAATATATAAGGTATCCTGAAAGAAGATATTTTAAAATTACAAGCTCAAGAAAACAAACCAGAGGGAAGAGGATCCCTCTTTCATTCTCCCCTCCCCCACATTAAAGGAGCAGCAGTAAATGTGTTCTCTCTCGAGGGGAACAAATCCACCAGCAGTCCTGAGAGAGAAATTTCCCCTCGTATAAGACATGAAAGAAATCCTTGAATCGAAAGGTTGACTAAGGGTGATGGAATCTTTATTAAGAACTATTTTCCATAAAAGGAAATAGGTCTGGATTAACAGGATCATTCTAAAAGTAGCCTTTATAAGAATTTTTAAGTCTGAGCCTAAATATCTTCACACATGTCCATGCATTTTTGGCAAACAATGCATTTACTTTCTCTATCCGTGCTGCCACCAATACAGCACTTCCCTAGTTTTCTAAGGCAATAATATTTGCAGCCTGGTGGATTTGGGGGGACCCGTAGAGAGGATAGGAAATGCCAAGAGTGCCATTTAAAGCATGGAATGCACTTTTCAAATCGGTAAAGTCAGACCAACAAATCTCCGGCAGCTTCGCTTCTTATCTGCCAGCCTTTGTTGGAAAAAGAGCACCCACGGGGTCCAGCCCCGGAAACACTGGGAGAGCTGTACTTTTTCCCCCTCCCGAGCCCTCTCGTCACCTCCTTGCCTCCATCCACTGGGTGGGTCTGCAGTACAAGCGAGATCGTTCGGCAGGGCTCAGCCCAGGAGTGGAGGAAGCACCCCGTTCCCTCATCCCCCAAAGAGCTGGGACCCCAGGACCTGGCGAGGGCAGACCTCGTGATCCTGCTAACGAAGGCCAGGATACCTGCAGCTAGGCAAGGGGAGAAACTCATTCCTTATCATTTCAGCAGTCTCCGTGGGCTTCCAGAAGAGAAGCTGTCATTCCGGGTTTGCAGAATGGCTGCGCAGACAGGGCTAAATCAGCACTCTCCAAGCCCTGCCATCTGGCTAAAACCTGAAAAATTCAGTCTGCAAGCTGTGTGATTTCCCAACACTTCCAAGGCATTCTTATTCTATGGGAAAATATCTGAATTTCTGGCCACTTGCACATAGACGTTTGAAGTCATTCAGAGGAAATCCTAGTTCTTCTGCTCGTGGATATTGATGGGACATGTGACAAACTTCTGCAGGACAAAGGAGCCTCCTTTAACCACAAGAAACATGAATATCTTTTTGGCTGCAGCAACTTGGGGGTCCTTGGAAGCATCTGGAAGCATGCAGTCCGCGCTGCCTCTCCTGCAGATGTCTGGCATTGTGGATGCCGGGTCCAGCTATTCTTGCAGCCTTAGCACTCATCTTGTGTCCCCATCAGCATGAGGAGGACAGAGGGTCCGTGGTGCCCCGCCCAGCGCTGGCCCACAGCACGCACTAAATAAATCCTCTGTGATGCGATGTTGGTGGAAAATCGGTGTTTACACACAGACAGCAGCTTCCCAGGGACCGTGCTTGGGGCTTGATGTGCCCTGTTTGGTGGGAGCGGAGCAGCTGCCTCCCTGAGCCTGGGGATTTCTCACTTGGTGGAGGAAATCCTTTAAGTATTTACAACCATTTAACAACTGCCTATATCCTGACAGTTTTACCTCCCAAATTTCTTGTGATGCATGTCTCTCAGCCTCCACACTACCCGCATCTCTGCCCCCTGCCTGCCCTGATCTCCCCGCTTCCGCCCCGGCCCCAGGGAGGTCCCTTCTCCAAGCAGCAGCCAGCCAATCTCTTTACAATGCAGATCTGCTCCCCCACCCCCAAAAAAACCCCAAAAAACAAAAAACCTGCAGTGGCTTCCCAGTGCATTCAGCATCAAGATGAAAAACCTTACTAAACTTCTAGATCCTGTATAACAGAGCCTGTGTCTCACCCCAGTCACCGTCTCTGGGCCCCACCTGTACAAGTTTTCCTGCATTTGCTCAGGGCCTTTGCACATCCTGTTTCCTCTTCTTGTGGGGGTGCCCCTGTCCCAGCCCAGCCTCCACCCCAAGAGCTCCTGCTGGCCCTTCAGCAATCAGCTCCAATGCCATGTCTGTGGGGAGGCCTATTTGACAGCCCCTGACTTGGTCAGATCTCTACACACACACATACACATGCACACACACATCCTTGTAGCAGCCCCTATGGTGCCCTTCAAAGCATTGCAGCTTTTCTGAGGTCGTTCAATTATCAGTTTTCATTCTAGACTGTAAGCCCTGTGCAAGAGGGACAATGACAGTTTTGCTCAATCTTGTATCCCCAGGGTCTAAGACAGTGCCTGAAGAACCTGGCAGACAGTAGGTGCTCAATAAAAAAGAGCTGAATGAAAGAAAAAACTGGCAGAGATACAGAAGGAAAGAGGGAAGAATGGGAAGATGGGGGTGGGTAAAAACAATAACAACCAACTTACCGTTTTCTAAATCCCCAAATCCTTGAATCCCATACATATCACTTCTCTTTTCTCCACACACTTTTAAGAGCATCAAGAATGCAGTGTTCTATCTAATTCAGAAGGACACATGCACCCCAATGTTCACAGCAGCACTATTTACAGTAGCCAAGACAGGGAAGCAGCCTAAATGTCCATCGACAGAAGACTGGATAAAGATGTGGTATATTTACACAATGGAATACTGCTCAGCCATAAAAAAAGAATAAAATGATGCCATTTGCAGCAACATGGATGGACCTGGAGATGGTCATTCTAAGTGAAGTGAGAAAGAAAAATACCATATGATATCACTCATATGTGGAATAAAAAAAGAAAGAAAGAGAGAAAGAGAGAAAGAGAGAAAGAGAGAAAGAGAGAAAGAAAGAAAGAAAGAAAGAAAGAAAGAAAGAAAGAAAGAAAGAAAGAAAGAAAGAAAGAAAGAAAGAAAGAAAGAAAAAGAAAGAAAGGAAAGAGAGAAAAAGAAAGGGCATTAACTGATTTACAAAACAGAAACAGACTCACAGACCTAGAAAACAAACTATGGTTACCAGGGAAGAATGGGGTGAGAAGGGATAAATTGGGAGTTCAGGATTTGCAGATACTAACTACTATATACAAAATAGATAAACAGCAAGTTTATACTGTAGAGCACAGGGAACTATATTCAATATCTTCTTGTAACCTATAATAAGAAGATGAAAAAGAATATGAAAACAAATATATGTATGTATATGTATGACTGAAACATTATGCTGTATGCCAGAAACTCACACGACATTGTAAACTGACTACACTTCAAATTTTAAGAAAAGAAAAAAATAATAATTTGCAAACTTAAAAAACAAAAACCAGAATGCAATGTTCCAAAGAGGAAAAGGAAATGAGAGGGATGGCTGGTTCTCCCATAATGACTGGTCCATCTACTCCTTCCACAACCCACCATGCATCGGGCCAGGTGCTCACTGCTGGGAGAAACACGTGGCACAGGAGGTTAGAGCAGGGGATCTCAGCAGACTCCCCCTCACCTGGGACCTTGGCCAAGTCACCCACCAGCTTTGAGTTTCAGTTTCCCCCTTTGTAAACTGAGGAGGTCGGGTGTTTCCTAATGACCCTCCCAAAGCTAATATTCTATTGCCCCAAACTGGATGATAATGACAGTAATAACAATCAGCATTATTAGTTGAGCATTTTGTGCACGATGCTGGTGTTTCCCTATATTACCTTATTTAATTCCCAAATACCCTGTGAGAGAAGTCCAATTATCCATGACTATTTTAGAAACAAAGGAAACTGAGGCAAAAGAGGCTGGCTGACTTGCCAGCGGACAATAACTAGGAAGTGACAAGGCTGACATGTAAACCAGAATCCCTGACTCTACTTTGCTCCTGGACCGCAAACTGCACGACGCCCTCCAACAAGACTGGAGGTGGCCAGTCCTGGGGGCCTGATGCAAGACAAGGAGGCAACACTGAGTTCTGTGTTTAAAGCAGGCGATCATCACCACTCAGGGTGAACACCTTCCCCTGGTGCTGGGGAGACCTCTTACCCAGACGTGTGCCTGCTCAAGTAGACTTGGAGCTCACAGGTGGAAAGAGACAGCGTCAGCCATCATGCTCTCTATCCCCTCAATGCTCTCAGCTGCTGTGGATGTTGTCCGGAAGCTAGTTCCCCCGACTAGACAACTTCCTGACCCAAACCTCCCCTGATTATCATCTGCCTCCACCTGAGGTCATGAACTGGGGGCTCTCAAGCCAGATATGATTGCAAATAAATTTTCTTTGGCCTCAAAACATCTGAAAATTTGCAGATTTTACATAAAATTCCAAATATGACTTCACATGGAAAATCAAAAGATCTGGCTACAATCCCACCTGGCAACAATTGGCAGGAACTGAGTAGGAACTGCCCCTTTGGATAGACAGGCTCTCTCTGGCTGACCACAGACCCCACCACTCCTTATTGCCTCATAAGGATCCTTTCAAGCATTTGAATTTGGCAACCTCAGACCCCAGAAACAAATCCAAAGACTTTAGCCTGGTATTCAAAGCCCTTTGTTACCTGGACCCTGACTTCCCTTTCCAGCCAACCTAAAGCCCCTCCTCTACATCCTTTCTCACACTTCACCCAGTGAGTCTTCCTACACTCCCACCCCCAGTTACATTTGCTTCTGTATCACGGTTTTCTTTTCATTGCATGTGGCCTAACTGCTCAGCTGGACAGAGCACAGAAGGGGTGGAAACCCTGGCTTGTTCTGGTCTACACAGAAGAGCTACTGAAGGAGGGCCTATTGCCTGATTCCTTCCTGCCAATCAAAGTGTGGTCCATGGCCTGGGAGCTTTGGCATTGGCTGGGAGCTCAGTAGAAAGGCAGAATCTCATAGGAAGGCTATGGCAGTAGTTACAACATTTCCACATCAAGATGATGGCCATACTGCCCTCTGACTCGAAACAAGAAGCTGTTGGAAGGCGGTTGGGAAGGGACAGACTGGGAGTTCGAGATTTGTAGATACTGATAGGTATATATAAAATAGATAAACAAGTTTATACTGTACAGCCCAGGGAAATATATATGAGATCTTGTAGTAACTCATGGTGAAAAAGAATATGAAAATGAATATATATACATTCATGTATGAATGAAAAATTGTGCTGTACACCAGAAATTGACACAACATTGTAAATTGATTATAACTCAATAAAAAAAACGAAGAAAAAAATAATAAAAGAACTGAAAAAAAAAAAAAAAAAAAGAAGCTGTCTTGACCCTGGGACCCCTAGATCAGGCATCCAGAGATTTTTACTCCCTGACAGGCAAAGTCATTGCCCCTACAAAGCCCTGAAGCAGCTACAGAAGACAGATCATTGCCCCTTTGCTCCCCACAAGATTACAGGAGTAAAATATCTGAAACAGATGGGAAGGGGGCAGAACACAATCATTAAAAGAATGACACAGCAACTAGGCTGAATTTGGCAGAAGATCTGCCTTCCAGCAGACCATGAGCCTCATGGCACTCCCACAGGTGCCATGACAGCTCCCTGGCTGACAGTAAAAGGCCAAAAGGTGGGTGGAGCCTAATTCCTAGAAATCCTTGCCCCTTTCCCCAACATAGTTGGAATAATCCTCCCACTCGTTAGCATATGAAATTACCAAGCCCATAGAAACTAACCACTGCCCCACCTCATGGCCATTCTCCCTTCTGAGTAAGATGACTGCACTCTGTTTATGGAGCATGTGTCTCTCTAGATAAACTTGCTTTCCTCTAAAAAAAAAAAAAAAAAAAAAGACAGAAAGAAAGGCAGAATCTCAAGCCCCACACATACACTACTAAATCCAAATTTGCATCTTAACAAGATCTCCCAGGTAGACAGTATCACTTTAAAGTTTGAAGGGCCACGGCCAAGTTGAGGAATTGGAAGTCAAAGCCAGGCTCAGCTGCAGGTCCTGTCCTCACCCTTGAACGCACCCCAACTCCTCTCCAGGCTGCTCCGTTTCTCCCATTTCTCCCGTGGTACAACAGCAGGCCCGTCAGGTGGCCACTCTCTGAAAAGGTCAGAAAGAAGGGGCTCAGGGTCCCGAGAGCAAAGGCACAACTCCCCTCACATGGTGAGTGCTGCCCGCTTTGTGCCATGTCAGGTCAGCCTTCTGACCTTCACGAAATGTCCAAATGTCCAAATATCCCTGCTCTGCAGTGATGAGAGGGAGTGGAATTAGACATGGCAGGAAGTGTCCTGACACCAGACTGTGGTCATGAGCCCTGAGAGTCATCGGGGATCCACAGGGATGCTGGAGAGGGTCTGACACCAAGAACAGTGTATACTGCAGAGAAGGAGGAAGCTCAATACGAACACAGGACCATTGGTGCAACCGTGAGATTTTTAGCTGCAACGCTGCTTCCCCCGATAGAAATCCAGTTCAATTCTGCCCACCAATCCACATAACTCCTGATTGGATACAAAGGCCTGCTGGGTGAGAAAGCACTGCTGTCGGGCACTGCTTCTAGGTGTGAGACCACAGACAAAAATCCATGCCTCCATGAGACTCATAAACAAGTGCAGGGCGACAAACAGGAAAACAAGAAACTAGAGTTTAGGAAGATAGGAGGTGCCGGTGTGCCCACACGCGCCTGTGTGCTCTGAGGTGGGGGGAGAGCTCTGCTGGCCTGAGCAGCTTCAACCTGACATCAGTGGCAGAACCCAGCTCTGTGCTAAGCACGTTTTAACTCTCCCAACCCTCACAGATCTGTGAGGTAGGGTGGGACTCCTGGAGGCCTAGATGGTGGCCCCTAGTATCCCCCCATCACTGGTGTTCCTGCCCCTGTGTAACCCCCTCCCCTTCAGTGTGCGCCACACCCAGCGACTGGCTGCTGACAAACAGAAGATGGCGAAAGGTACTGGGAGGTCACATCTGAAATTAGGTTACAGAACGCTGACTTCCGACTCCCTCCCTCCCTCTCTCCCAGCCTCTCTGGTCTCACTGTGGGAGAAGCAAGCTGGCAGGGGTGAGAAGCCCTAGAGGCCCATGTGGCAAAGACCTGATGTCTCTGGCCAACAGCCAGCGAGGACCTGAGGCCACCTACAGCCTTGTGAGTGAACCTTCCCCAGTGGAGCCCTGAGATGCCTGCAGCAGCAGCCCACACCTCGATTCTATTCTTGTGAGAGATCTGGAGAAGAGGCACCCCAAAGCAATGCCTATCTTTCTGACCCCCAGAAACTGTGACATTAGAAGTGTTTGTTGGTTGGGGGGAAGGTCTAGCTCAGTGGTAGAGCGCATGCTTAGCATGCATGAGGTCCTGGGTTCCATTCCCAGTACCTCCATTAAAAAAATAAATAAATAAACCTAATAACACTCCCTCCAAAAAAAAAGTTTTTTTAAAAAAGCATTTGTTATTTTAAGCCACTATGTTTGGGGTAAGTTTTTACACAAAAGGCAATACACTTTATAGGCAGGTACTATCAGTGCCTCCATTTTACAGACGATAAGACTGAGGGCAGAGAGAGGTAAGTTAACTTGCCCCAGGATACACAGCCAGTAAGTGTCAGGGCCAGGATGTGAGCCCCAGCAGTGTGGCTCCCTGAGCCCACTGAGCATCACACATTGTGTCTGTAAATGATCGCATTTGACTCACGTATCTGTACATCTGCTTCTCTTGTCAGACTGTGCTTTCCATTTCAGGTCTGTGTGCCCAGCTCCTGGTCAGCACCCAGCACACAGGATGTGCTCGGTTGCAGTTGACCAAGTGCAGCCAGGAGGGTGGCCGTGAGCAGCACAGGCTGCCCCCGTGCCTGTGGCCTTGCACCAGAGAAGGGGAACCCAATGGGGTGGAGAGGAATGTCCCCCAAGACCGTATCAGCCCTAAGCTCCCTGAGCAGAGATGGAACCTTTTTATTTTTTTTTTTATTTTTTTTGCTGAGACATACAACTCCAAGCAAAGCATGTTACATTTGGCCCAAGTATAATGTTCTTGATATGATCTCCTAATCTTTTTCAGGTGCATCTCACATTCAGTAATCTTTATTTGGCTTCCAAACAGCAAGTTGTCTCTTGTACCAAAAAATATGTGACTTGTATCTGTTTATCTTAAGTAACCACTGAAAGACATGTTTATAACTTTATGGGGAGGTCCTACAAGCCTGTTAAACAACATCTGTTATTGTTGTGTGTACATTTTCAGATCTTTGGGATCATATGTATATATATATGGGATTTTATATATGTGTGTGTGTGTGTGTGTGTGTGTGTGTGTTTGTGTGTGTGTGTGTGTGTGTATATATATAAAGACAAATGGCTAGGGAGAAATTGGTGGGTTTTTTTTTTTCCACTTTTCTGGTGGTAAGTAAATGTGAACTCACATCCCCCAAGCATGTGGCTTTGTGCAGGAGGGTGGGAAAGTCCAGGCTGCAGACACTGGGCAGGGGCGGGGCCAGGTGAAGGCAGGGCTAACTGCAGGGCAGGACTCCTGGGCCAGGAAGCAGGAGTTGCATGAAGAGGATGCATGAGGTGGGAGGGACCCCGGTGAAGGTGGGATGGGGAGGGGCGTTGCCTCTCCACCCAGCTGAGGAGATTAGTGTGATAATGAGAACGGGTCATAAGCACCTCTGCTGTGGACTTGATCTCTGAGCCTCAGTTGACTGATCTACAAAATAGAAGTCGTAATAAACCCTTAGACAACACAAGAGGTTTGCCTTGAATACATTCTCTGAAAGCAACACCTTTTGGGGGGGGATGGTCTAGCTCAGTGGTAGAGCACATGATTAGCATGCATGAGGTCCTGGGTTCAATCCTCAGTACCTCCTCTAAACATAAATAAATCTAATTACCTCCCCTCCAAATAAAAGAATTAAATAATATAATAAAAAATAAGTAAAATATTTTAAAAGAAACAACTCTTTAAAAAATAAAAATTAAAAAAATAAAAATGACACATTTTCAACACTTTTTAGGTAACAGATGAAAGCTATTAAAAAGACCTGCCTGAGAGCAAAATGTGTAGCACTGAGAAGGGGGTTAAAGGGGTGCCTTTCTTCTGTGCTAGTCCCCCCACCCCCTGGCTCGCCCTCCTTGGGTGGAACCTGGCTCCCTCACTGGAGGTAAGTCAGGAAGGCTCTTCTGGAAGCCTGCAGGGTCCTCAGCTCTACAAAATGGGTGCAAGAAAGAGAAGACTTTGGCACTGCCTGGGGGTGCCAATGTCTTGCAATTTCAGGACTTCCTACACAGGCACATTATTTTTTATTAATTAACTTTTTTTTTTTTTTTAGCAGTTTTAGATTTACAGAAAAAGTTGAGTGAAAAGTACAAGTTCCCATATACTCCTTCACACACCCCAATTTCCCCTATTTTTAACATTTTGCACTAGGGCGGTACATTTGTTACAACTGATGAGCAGCTAGTGATGTATTGTTATTAACTAAAATCCACCATTTACATTGGGGTCCATGCTTTGTATTGGACATTCTGTAGGTCTTGATAAATGTTATAGTACTGTACAGAAAAATAGCTTCACTGCCTTAAAAATCCCCTGTGCTCCACCTATTAATCCCTTCCTTCCTCCTCAGCCCCCAGCCCCTGACAGCCATTGATCTTTCTCTATCGCCATAATTTTGCCTTTTTCTGAATGTTCTGTAGTAGGAATCACACAGTACGTAGCCTTTCCAGGTTGGTTTTTCTCACTTACCTATGTTCATTCAAGGTTCCTCCCTGTCTTTTTGTAGCTTTAAAGCTCATTTCTTTTCATCACTGATTAATATTCCTTTGTATGGATATACTGAAGTTAGCTTATCCATTCATCTACTGAAGGACATCTTGGCTGCTTCCAAGTTTTGGTAATTATTAATAAAGCCATTATAAACATTTGTACAGGGAGGGTTTTATAGATGTAAATTTTCAACTCATTTGTTTAAATACCAACAAATACAATTGCTGCATGAAATGGTAAGAGTGTGTTTAGTTTTGTAAGAAACTGCCAGACTGTCTCCCAAAGTAGCTTTACCATTTGTTAATTCCCCCAGCAATGAATAAGAATTTCTGTTGTTTCACATCTTCATCAGCATTTGGCATTATCAGTGTTTTGGATTTTGGTTGCTTCAATAGGTACATAGTGATATCTCACTGTTGTTTTAATTTGCAATTTCTTGATGATGTAGGATAAAAACATCACACCCATCATTTTAAATAATGAAATAAATTAAATAAATAAAAATGTAATTGGCCTGCTCTAAAAGGTATGCTCTGCAATCATTGTGTATTTAGTGTACAAATCTCACTGAGGATCACAGGAGATACATGATTCAGACTTTCTTGCCAAGAAAGTTGGACTTCTTTTAAAGATCAACCTGCTCATTTTCATAATCAATCAATTTCTTTTGTTACTTTTTGCTTTGGCTACCAGGAAGCTCAAGATGATCTCTAAAAATGATATCAGATTTATGGGAGGTATTTCTATACACAAAGTTTACACCTTATTTTATCTTACTGTCTGATCTCTATCTTCCCTTCATTCTAAAATGTCCTCATTTATTGGGAGCTGAGGAATGGAGGAGAAACTAAAGTAATAAATCTGGTTACACAGGCTTCTATCATGCTGGGCCACAGATTGAATTGGCTTGAGCTGCCAGCTGCCTCCCTGAACCCAACCCAGAAGAAAGGAGGAGGCTAACAATGCCAGCATCCATCACAGAAACTGCGGGAACTCCTTGGGGAGACAGAAAGTGGTTGGGTTCCATTCCAAAGAAATAATGCACCTCTGAGGCAGTGGCCCTGAGGTGGCCTCTGATGAGTGATGGAAAATGAGAACTAATCATTAAGAATAGATGAAATAAATAAGATAAAATGAGAGGAAATTTGCTTGAAGAAATTATGTTTGCCATGACACGCCATGGGTTGCTCAACCCAATTTTGTACACCTGAGTGCCAAATAACAAAATAATGGAAAGACCTACCAAAAAAAAGGTGCAATCATGCTAAACTATAAAGCACATTATGAGCATTGGTTGTTACTATTATGTACTGCTTTGATTCTTATTTGAAGCCTTGTAAAATAAGCAGGACATGCATTATATTCCCATTTTACTGACAAGAACATTGAGACCCAGGACATTTAAATTAAAGAGGCCATTTAAATCTACCTGAGGATTCAGGTCCAACTGACCTAGGATCCATGAGGCAAAGGCTGGATGGGCCTGTTTCCCAAGAAAGGACAAGAGGAAATTTTCTGAGAGTCAGCCCTGAGGACCAAAGGTGAGTTGTTGGAAGAATCTGCAATACTTATGATGTGACTTTAGAACTTTCTCTGCATTTTTTGTATTGCTTGTATTAATCAGTGCAATGGGTTGAATTGTTTTACCTCAAAAAAGACACATTGAAATCCTAAACCCCAGTACCTCGACATGTAAACTTATTTGGAGATAGGATGGTTACAGATGTAATTAGTTAAATTAAGATGAGGTCATACTGGAGTCGGATGAGCACTTAATCCGAGATGACTGGTGTCCTTGTAAAGGAGGAGAGAGACAAAGAGCAAAGATGGCCACATGAAGATGCAGAGACACAGGGAGACACCATATGAAGACAGAGGCAGAGATTGGAATCTGCATTTGCAAACCAAGGAATGGCAAACTGCCGGCCATCAGCAAAAGCCAGCAGCAAATCGTGTACCAGATTCTCCCTCGCAAGCCTCAGAAGGAACCAGCACTGTCAACCTCTTGAATTCAGATTTCTAGCCTCCAGAACTGTAAGAGAACAAATTTCTGTTGTTTTAACACACCAATTTGTAGAATTCGGTCATGGCAGCCCTCAGAAATGAACAAGTCAGAGTAGGCTAAACAGCTGTAACCAACACACCCAAGATGAATAATGGCACAAACCCAACAGAAGTTTACAGTGACAGTCCAGAGCCGAGTTCCATATAGGTGGGCAGCTCTACTGAACACAGTCATTCAACGATCCAGGCTGACGAGTGGTTTCCAAGGCTGCCCTGGCCCTCACCACTCCAGCCTGGGGAAACAGAAAAAGAGCATGAGAGTTTTGATGGGTCAGACAGAAATGGCTCCATCACTTCTGCTCACATTCCACAGGAGAGAACGTAGTCATATGGCTCCTCCTCTGCGAAAGACGGGTGGCAATAACCAGTTTGCAGGGCCACTGTGCAGAGTGAATAAAACCAGTCTGGCCTGATAAAGAGTTATCTTCCTTTTCCACCTCCCTCTCAGTTATGGAATCAGTGTGATGGACCCTGTGATGTCTTCTTGTAGCAAAGTGTACTCAGGAGACAGGAAGAGTCTGCAGTGAGATCAGGTCTGCCACCGCATTTCACACATCCATGAGATGGAAATGTACACAGTTTACTTCAGGATTTGCTCACACCTGCACCTCTAGTGACCTCCCCACTCTTTTCCACCCACCAGAATTCCTTCCATAACTCCAAGGCCAAGATCACAGCCGGCTCTACGGTGAAGCCTGCTCAGGTCTTACAAGTGGGATTTGACGTTCCCAACCTAAATGTAAATACCCTGAGGGCAGAGTTTCAATCTGTCTTGTTCACTGCTATATCCCCAACACTTGGGAGAGTGCCTGGCATACAGTAGTTGCTCAATTAATATCAGTTAAGTGAGTCAGTTAATTAATTAAAGGTTCCCCTCTGACACTTACTGCCTTACTCACCACCATTCATCCATTCTCGCAGACGCCAACAAGCACGATAAGCCTATTGTGCAAGACATCATGGAAAATGCCAAAATGGCCCGGGAGACAGACTGGCCCTGGCAGACAGGCCTGCCCTCTAGGAGTGCATGCCAAAGAGGGGACATCAGACATGTACCATATACATACATATGGTAAGAATAATGCCAGGGAGGGGTAATATGATTTCACAGGGGTTGTTCAGAGGACAGGAAACCTGCCTTCTGCTGGAGCCATGGGATGGAGAGACTAGTATCAGATGGAGAGTTCTGGTTTTAACATACCTCCCACTGTACATCTTGTCACTTATTTTCATTCCTGACTCCTCCAACAGCCCACAACTCTCTGGAGGCTCAGTCACCCCCTCATCCTTGGGGACCCTCAGCCCACCTTGAAGTGTCACCCTAGTGACCCTCTCCTAGTACAGGCAGGTGACATGCTGTTTTAGAATGCAGTTATCACCAGGCAGCAGTTGCTCCCGCAGAGCCTGCCTGAGTCACAGGAGGAAATGTGTCTGCACGTCTCTCCCTTTTAGAAGGTGAGTAAGTGAAGGAACAGTGCCAGCTCAACACAGGTCCTCAATTTCCCGCTGAGCTGGTTTGAGGGATTTTGCTCCAATGCTGCTCCCAGAGCCCAGAGGCTGAATTTCACAAGGACTGATATTTCAATCCTTCAAGTATCATTTTCTTTTTTTCAATTGTGCGTATATATATAAATATATATATATATATTTTTTTTTTTTTACTGAAGTATAGTCAGTATACAATGTTGTGTCCATTTCTGGTGTACAGCACAGTGCTTCAGTCATACATGAACATACATATATTCATTTAAATATTCTCTTTTTACCATAAGTTACTACAAGATATTGAGTACAGTTCCCTGTGCTCTACAGTACGAACTTGTTTATCTATTTTATATATTAGTTTGCAATGAAAATACATTCTCACTCTTCACTTTGCTGGGAGTGCATTCACAGAGGGGTAGGGACCTAGGGATGTGGAGTCTTAAGAGAACAGAAGTTTATCTACAACCACTTGCCCGTTACCTTCTGGACAATGGCAAATCATTTTGCAAAATCTAGCCCACATCCTGTTAAACCACCTCTTGCCCCAAATTCACCTGAGCTAATGGCCTCTTATGAAGGCAGGGACCATATACCAGTACAGCACAAACAAGACAATTTTCTTGTCTCTAAAAATGTTAGCCTTCACAAACCCAGCAAGTACCATATATAGAAAAGGCAATGAACTTGGATCAAGGACATCTGGTCCAGGTATAGGACTAGCTGAAGTCCTACCTCTTCCAGAACACTGTTCTGACTTCTCTATCCCTCACCAGTCTATCCTTTCTTGGAGTTTTTATTTCATTAATGACGTGTTTCAAATGATTTATTTACAGAATATGCTTAGCACACACTTGATATCTAGTTGGCCCAGCAAACGTTCATTCATCATCACTGTTACCACATAATCTACCCCTGAATATATATATTCTACCTTAAATTATGCTCTCAAAATGTCCTATGTAAATATCCCATGTAATCAGAAAATCTTAACCTTTAAGAATGAGAACTGAGATCTATGGGTCCCCTGGGTGTACACCAAATGCTTAATATTATGATATTTTATTTTCCTTTTTCAATTTTGAAACCATAAGAGTATATGCACACACACCCCAATGTTCATAGCAGCACTATTTACAGTAGTCAAGACAGAGAAACAACCTAAATGTCCATGGACAGATGACTGGATAAAGAAGATGTGGTATATTTATACAATGGAATACTACTGTGCCACAAAAAAGAATAAAATAATGCCATCTACAGCAACATGGATAGACCTGGAGATTATCATGCTAAGTGAAGTAAGTCAGAGAAAGACAAATATCATATGATATCACCTATATGTGGGATCTAAAAAAATTGATACAAATTCTATTTACAGACTCACGGACATAGAAAACAAACTATGGTTACCAAAGGGGAAACAGCAGAGGAGGGATAAATTAAGAGTTTGGGATTAACACATACTCATCACTATGCACAAAATAAACAACAAGGACTTACTGTATAGCCCAGGGAACTCTGTTCAATTTCTTGTAATAAAATATAATGGAAAAGAATATGAAAAGAAAAAATATGTATGTATGTATATGTGTGACTGAATTGCTTTGCTGTATACCTGAAACTAGCTTTGTAAATCAATAACAATTCAATAAAAAAAAAAAAAGTTTTAAGAGTACATGCATGCCAATACTCTATAAGTAGAGGAAGAAAATATGGGAGAAACCTCTGTCGATTTTAGCCCATCTCAGTGGGCCATATTGCAGGCATGGCTGTAATCTCCAACATTCAATTCAACAAAGAAATGTGTTAAGCAGGATTCTTTAAAAAAAAAAAAAAAAAAAAAAAAAAAGAGCAAAAAACCAATCCAGACTCAGCATAAAGGAATAATAGGTAGAGAAACTACACACCAAGGGCACATAAACAAAAAGCAGAAAACCATAGTGGACCACAACCACACACAAGCAGAATGCAAGTCATTTAGAGAAGGCTGTTTTTAATGGAGGGCATTGCCTGGGAGTGGAGAGAAAGGAGCACAGGGCATGGTCTGGGATACAACAGAACCACTTAATCAAGATTGCTTTGAACTATCACAACTCAAGAATGATGTGGGAAATATGGAAAAGATTTAGAACAAGTTTGCAAACAGGTCATAGGAAGACAGGGAAAACCCTCAAGTGAACTGTTACTCCCGAGCCTGAAGAAAAAGATAAAGAGTGAGGCTGTGGCAATTTTCCTTTGTGAGCAAGCAGGGCAGAGGAAGAGTGGTGAGCAGCTGTTCCTCACTCCACTGAGTCCCAGACCAGAGGAAATAGTCAACAAGAAGAATTTAGGTTAAATGTCAGGATTAATTTCCTGACTGTGAGGCTTGTTAAATGCTAAAGCAGTTGACCCACAGATGTTAAGGACTCCCTTTCGATGATACTCTTTAAAAGGGAAAGTGAATGAAAAAGACAATTCTGTCTTAAACAACTTAGGTGAAGACTGCCTCCAAACAGAGGGATACAGCAGACGGCCTTTGAAACCGTATGTCCACCTATATAGGTATTATTTTACAAATATCGGTGAGGTGGGGACGGTTTAAGAAATAACTACTACACACTTAGAAAATTACACTGTGCCCCAGTGTACACTTCCCCCTGCGATGATGCTTGAGGATGCAAAGGGGTCTTGCATCACCGATCACCACCATTACCAAAACAAGCATCTTCAGCGATGCACTCCAGATTAGCCAAGCTCAACATACCTAGCAATGATGTTCTATAGCCAGCCCCAAAGACAGTCCTCTTCTGTTAAATTTCGCAGGTAAATTGAGCAGGAACAGCTGAAGCTGTCCGACCTGGGCTGAGTCTGCCTATGTTTGGTGACACGGACAGTCTTGGATGGCGGGGGTGTGCTGTGCTCACAGACAGGGGCCTCAGTCCTGGTCTTGTGTCTGACCCCAATCTGCTGTGTGGCACCAGGCAGATCTCATTGCTTCCCTGATACAGTCAGTGTTCCCGTTTGTGCAATGGGCTTGCCAACAGGAACTGTGTTAAGTTAGGATCAGATAAAACTACAGAAAATAACAGAGCTCTAAGGCATTGTGTGGAGTCCCTATTGCCAAAGTGAGTTTCTGCTAAGGAGCCCTCTGCTAGGGAAGGGGCTGAGCTGGACCGAGCTGGTGGTTCCTGAAAGCAGTGTTTGGAGCAAGCCGAAGGAAAGGCCAAGGTGAGGCCTTGGTTTTCCAAATGCAGTTAGCTCCCTGAGGATCAGCAGACGGCAGGGGAACTGGGAGTCACAGCGCCCTCTTGCAGCTTCACATGCACACATGTCTCAGGCAAAAGGTCCATTTAAAGATCCTGCCCTGTTTAGCAATCGGCTGATCGCTCTTCAAAGAAAATGATTTCTGGCTGGAACCTGGACAGAGATAACATGAGGAGAAGCATTAATGACCCGACTTTCCAATAAGTCAAAAAAAAAAAAAAAATCACTTCCTCATGAGGATACGCAGCAGCGTTGGAGATGGCGTGATTCTTGTTTTATGATGATGATGAATGTTTATGAAAATACCCCCTCAGGGCCATCTCCAGTTTCAGATCTGTGGCAGTGGTACTAGAAAGTGCCCTTCCCTTCCTCCCGTCACCTTCCTTAAGAACCCTCTTCAGCCTGCTTGGTTCCCCAGACGTAGGGGACAAGAAAATCACAAGGGTGAGAGTGAATTCACCCAAGTTGGACTTAAAGAAGGCTGGGAGGCCATCAGTGAAACCATTTGCCCATCAAGGCAGAGCAAGAACCGTCGACATGGGGGGAGGAAGACAAGCTGTGCTCGCTGGCAGGTGATGATCAGTTACTGCATCTTTTTACACATCTCTTTCCAGAGTGATGTCAAAAAAGGAGAGTTGTTTCATACAAAAACCAAAGGATTCAGAGAAAGGAGAACAGAGTTCTAATCCTGGGACTGCCATGGCAAGACTTCTCTGGCCTTCAGTTTCTCCAACTACATGTAAAAGAAATTGGACTAGAGCAGCGAAGGGCAGGCAGAGTTTCCCTTGCATGTTCCTTCCAGCTGGCTGACTGTGACTGCATTGAAACAGAGTCTAGGGCTGCATCCTGGCTTACTAGGAAAGAGTGCTGTGATTGATTAATGATGCCTGCCACAGATGCAAACAGCAGGTAGGGAACATTCACCATGGATTTGCCATCCTTGAGGTGAATGAGTTCAGGGCCTCCAGGGTTGCATTCCACAGGGGTCGGGATTCTGTGAAGCCTTTACAGAGTTCATCAGAGCCCAGAGAGAAATCATCCTTCCCTTTACAGACCAAATCCAAGGCTCTTCAGGCTTTAACTGCCCACCCCCATCTCCAAATTGCTGGCTCTGAAGTGCCTTCCCCAGTCCCACATTGTCCCACATGTCCCAGCACATACCTCACTCTCCCTGTCCCCTGTCACAGTGGAAGATGACACCTGGCAAAGAGGTGAATAGGAGCAGAACTATTTTTTCATAAAATCCTGAGTGACAACGCCATATCACATGACTAACTCTAACTAATGCGACATAAAGAGAAATGGGCCATTGAATCAGGAGCCCTGGATTGTAGCCCCAAACTTGCCATCAGCCTGAAAGCTCACATGTACCCCACTCTTCTGAAGGACCCCAAGACCTCCCTTTTCCACCTCAGGTGGGTGATGTCCTCACTGCCCCCTCTTCACTTGTTACTGCTCTCAACTTTTTTATGGGAATTAATTACCCTTTGAACCTACAACTTCAGTGCTGGACTGGAGCTCAACTTCTTCCCTTGGATGAGAAAACCAAGGCTTCAAGCAAAATGAGGCTTCTCCTAGAGACCTGAAACTGGGACCAGATCACCAGACACCCAGGTGAGGCCAGAGATACTGTCCGTCTAAGACACCCAGCCAGTTGGGTAAGGGTTTCTCTTCCCACATGAGCTGGAGGCTCCCACGGTCAGGCAGCAGTGCACAGACAGCAGCAAGATGCCATGGAAAGTGGTTCCCTGCCAGCCCTGCCACCCCCAACTGGGCACAACACCACCCCCTTTGTCGAGTCATCACCAAACCTTCGTCCACAAGAGAACCCCACACAGTCCCCTCCTGCGCCTTCTCCATGCTTCCTTCCAAATCACCCTACGTATGTTAATGTATAACCTGTCTGTCTCCCTACTCGCCTGCATCTCCTGGAAAGTTTCTTATTCATGTTTACTATTCCCTGGTCCCCAGAGCCAACTAGAGCAAGGTCATTCAAACCTCAGTTTCCTCCTCCTGGCTAAAACTAAACACTAAAACTGCACTCAACTAAAACAAGAACGGCGACACTTTTTATTGGGAGCTGGGCACTCTTTCTCATTTGACGGCTCCATCGCTCTTCCCATTTTACCAGTGAGGCTTAGATTTAACAACTCGCCTACAGTCTCTCAACAAGTAAGAGCTGGAGCTGGAAGGTGACCCCTGGCAGGCGGAGGCCAGAGCCCCCTCTTCACCGCGTTGCCAGCCACCCCTACTGGAATCCCTGATGACTGTGGGGACATATGTGACCCCCTTCCTTCCTTTCCCGCTCCAGGCCAGACCCCCTCCCTGCCCAGCATGCCCCAGTGGGATTGTTCTGGGCCTTTCTCCACCCTATCTTTGCCCATCACAGCCCAAAGTCAAAGGCTCCAGAGAGACACGGGAGTTTTTAGGGCTGGAACCTTCTGGCACTCAGGCCCCTTTTCCACACTGCCATCTCTCCACGAAGGAGGGATATCAGAAAGGGCATGAGCAGGCATGGTTCAAAGCAGCAGGGACCCCAGGATCCCACAGACAAGTATAGGCTGGAACTTAAAGATGCTTTGTAAAGGGTTTGGAGAAACTCAGCCCTCTCGGCTGTAGTGAGAGGCCACAGCTGGCAGCGCCCCGTCCAGCCCACAGCTACCCATGCACTAAGTCCCCCTGCCCAGAGCAGCTTTCAAAGAGCACTGCTGCCATCCTGATGGGAGGGGAAGGGGCAAGGAAGGGTGACAGCCAGGTGCCTGCTACATGCCAGGTGCTGGGCTGGAGTTCATGTACATTGTCAAAGTTAGGACCACATGCAAGGTGGATGCCATAAGTCCCATTTCACAGATGAGCACAGCGGGGCTCAAAGGTGAAGTAACTTCCCCAAGGACTCCCCCAGAGGACAAAGGCGCCCTAGGGTAATACTCCCCGTTTACCTCTTTCTAAGGATGGGGACAGTTTGGAGTGGGGGTGGGGTGATGGTCAAGCAGGGTGGTGTGACAGAAATATGCCCTTCTTAACGGGGCAAAAAGCAATCCATCCCTGTGGCTTCTCTGCCTCTGTAACCCCCTCTCCTCCTCCATACAGCCTTGGCTATAGATGCACAGGCCAGTGAGAAGCATGTCTAAGCAAAGGTTGACCCCGAACAGACCCTCTGATCTGGGGGTCTGACAGCAAGGAGAACCAGTGGGTGATCACGTTCAAGGAGGGGCAGCCAATGGCTGACCAGGACCAAGTCGGAAGGGAGCTTGGAGGCTGCGCTCCGGCCAGGAGCTTCTGGAGCCGCCCCAGGCTAACTGCCACGTGCAGTTAATAAAGTTGCATCCTAATAGCCTCTGAGGTCTCCCAGGCTGAGGTCCCAGAGGGGCCCAGGCATCAGGAGGTGTTTCGTTCATTTATTTTGGCAAGTTTAGCTCTGTGTGCCTCTCTCCGCACTTCCCTGTCTGTTTTGCAAGCTTAATAAAGACTTTGTAATGAGGCTCCCCTTCAGTGAGGCTGTGCAGAAGCTACTGAGAAATGGGGGCAAAAGTGACAGGTTTTTTCTTTTTTTTTAAGAATTATTGTATTTGCAAGAGAAAGAAGTAAGAACTAATAAGCTCCTACTCAGCTTAGAGGCTACAGTCCCCATTTTGATGAGGCATCTCTCTCTGGGGCGCCCTGTCTCTACCTGATTAGTTCCAGGTTGAGTTTTTGCAGGTCGCTCTTAGGAAATGGACACTACAGTCCCGATGTCTGGGCAGAGGCTGTGAGATCCGCTCAGGGGTAACACCTCCTCGTGGCTCCTTCGTGGGGCTAGCCCCGTGCTGGATGCTGACGGAAGCCACAAAAGAAAGAGTCAGAGGAGGCGGAGGTCATGGCCGCAGCATGGCTCTCCCAGGACGGGAGGTAAGGTCTGTGCTCCTTAGGGAACAGCATGCGCAGCGTATGCTCAAGGCTGGCTTGACGGCGCAGTCGGTAAGGGCAGCTGCAACTCATTGCAGGGAAAGGAATTTGGGACTAAGGAATGTTCCTTAGACAGAGCTTCCTGGAAGAGGGTCTTGCCCCTGGTTTTGAAGGAAAGGGGGAAAGAATGGATTTACTATTTGTTGAACATCATGTTAGCCATATTACCTTATCCACCCACCCTACGAGGGGAGGATTGAGATTAGCCCTATTTTTACAGACGAGGAAACTAAAGCCCAGAGAGGTTAAGCAACTGGCCCAAGGTCCCACAGTAAAGTCAGAACTTAAGCCTACAGCTGTCTGACTCCAAAGCCCACACCTTTCCTCTCATCCTCCTGGTTCCTGAAAAATATAGGACTTGGATTAGCAAGAAAGATTTAAGAAGTTCACAGACAGAAAAAGATTTTTTAAATAAACATGAAAAAAAAGATGAATGCTCAGTCTCTAAAGGTGAAGGTCTGGGTGCCTGCAAACCAGCTGTAAATTCTAGAAAGAGAACCCAGCTGAAGCTCAAAGGAGATGTCTTCCATCAAGGAGAGCTCACTTTTATCTGTTGCATTAATTTCCTCAGGCTGCCATAACAAACTACCACAAATGGATGGTTAAAACCACAGATACTTATTTTCTCATGGGGCCAGAGGCCAGAGTTTGAAGTCAAGGTATTGGCGGGGCCACGGTGCCTCCGAAGGCTGTGGGGGAGAATCCTTCCTCACCTCTTCCAGCTTCCTGTGGCCCCCAGCACTCCCTGGCCTGTGGCAGCATCATTCCAACCGCTGTTTCCCTCCTCATGTGTCTTCTTCCTGTATCTCTCTGGCTCTCCTCATTTGCTGTCTCTTATAAGGACAGTGGTCATTGGATTCAGGGCCCACTCCAATATGGGGTGGTCTCATCTCAAGATTGTATCTTGATTACAACTTCAAAGAACATATCTCCAATATGGTCACATTCACGAACATTCTGGAGTTAGGTCACAAGTCACAGTCACATTCAGGAGTTAGGACTTGGGCGTATCTTTTGGGGAACGCAGTTCAACCCACTACACTTGCCATGCTGAAAATTTAACTGACTCCATTTCACCCAGTGAACCCGACTAGAAAGCAGTTTAAGACGGGATTGGTGACTTCCCAGTGGAGGGCAGGGGACACCTCCTCCCCAGTGGAGAACAGAACACATGGCACAACTCCCACGGCCTCCCCCCTCCATCCTTTGGAACCTCAGCCAAGGGTGTTATGACAGGTCTCGTGAGTGCTGGGCACACTTTTCCTTCCACGTTCTGTAATGCCTTTCAGATGCGTGTGTTCCAGGCAGCGTGGTAGAACAGAAAAGGACGAGCGTCAGAGTCAGATGAGCCAAGTTCAAATCCCAAGTCTGCCACTCACCAGCTCTGTGACCTTGAGCAAGTCATCTGCCTCTTCTAGCCCCAGGTTCTCCATCTATAATGTGGAGAAGTAATAGTACCTTTCTTATCCGGATGTCATATGGATTGACACGGTAACCTATGCAAACTTTCTGGGCGGTTCCTGGTACCTTTTGGCTAATATAACTTTGGGACTTTTATCTTAGACATCCCTGCAGCTCCAGCACCTAGGACTGAGCTCGGTAAGTCACGAGCAACAGCAGGTGATTGCTGAAGGATGTCCACGAAAACTGACTCAGCCGGAGCTCTGGAGTTGTGAAAGGTGGTGGACGCTGTGGGCTGGATTCTCAGCCTCTTTTGCTCCCTACTTCATAACTTCCCATACAGCAGAGGATGAAAGCTAAGAGATGTGCTTCCCGGAGTGCTTTACCGCTGATGTACTGGATGGATGCATTTTGGGTTCTGTCCAGGTTTGGAAGTCTCCTTTGGCAGGTTTTTTTTTCCCCTCCCCTCTCCAGTTTTCCCCAGCTGACAAGGAAAATCACAGAGAATGAGGAATTTCTACAGCAAGGTCCCAGAGTTCCTTCTTCAGCTCCCTGGGTATCCAGAGATACATGAGGTGGTAGAGGCAGCTTCCTGATTCCAGCTTTCTGATGCAGGGATCACGGGGACTCCACAGTGGTCGAGACAGTCGCTCTCCTGGGGGACCAGTTTGCAGTGTTCCAGGACTCATTCCTGGATGTCCAGGCTAGACCCCACTCCTCCTGCCCTTCTGATGCATTTGTAAGCATCTAATCCCCTCTATGAGATTTCTTCCTGCTCAAAACTTTGATCTGTTTATCCTTTCACAAATACCATGCTGTCTCGATTACTGTAGCTTTATGGGAAATCTTGAAATCGAGTTCTGTGAGTCCTCTAACTTCATTCTTCATTTCAAGCATTGTTTGGAGAGTGTACATGCCTACTATTCCAAACATAAATTTTAGAATCAGCTAGTCAATTTCTGCACACACACACACATACACACCCAAAAACTGGCTGCCATTGTGAATGGGATTTTGTTGATGCTTGCTTGAAATATCCAGAGTTGATTTTATGTCCAGCTTTCTATCCAGGCTGACAAAGGCTCTTCCCTGGCCCTTACTTCTGGGTTTCCCTTTCCATTCAGTTCACCTGTGGGTCCCTTAGTCAAACTAATGGCAAAGACAAGAACTCTTTTAGCTTCTTCCCAAGTCCTGAGCCATTGGCTCCAAGAGGCAGCTGCTGAAAAACACTTCTCCATTTATTCTGGGTGACGCATACCTCATTCCTCGCTCCCCTCTCCCAGGGCCTGGCACTCCATTTTTCTCCCCTCACTTGGCATCCCCCCTCCCCTGAGCCCCTTCTGCCACCTGTCACCTCAGCTTAAAGTGAAAAGACCTTGAAATCTACATGCAGATTTATTTTTGCACAAGGAAGGACAGCTCTCTCCATTGCCCTCATTTCCCTCCCCCTCCACCCCACCTCGCACCCTGCCAGACCAGCTCCCTGCTCTGATACAGCAAGCCACAAACGCCCTCCCCAAGTCCTAGAGAAAGAGATGGCCAAATCCTTCCACTTCTAGCCTCCAAACTGCAGGGTCCTGCAGATGGGGAAATATAAGGTGTGAGGCCCCAGAAAGTTCATAAACTTTTATGCAGATTGGTTTTAGTCTGGTTTAAATTAGGCGACGAAAAAGAATTTCCAGATGTTCTATTTGGAATTAACTTGGCTACAGAGAAAGGGCTACTAGGAGGAGGAGTTGGTAATAGGGTTATTTTTACATTCCAGAAAGGGAGTCACAAAAAGCATGTGGACTTGATTAGAAGAGAAGAACCTGCTGGTTGGCACATTAAGAAAACTGTTCCCATTTATTCTGGTTGAGGACACGCAAAGGTGCGATGAAAAATTCTCAAGCCACTGGGAAGATAAAGGGCCAGGGCAATGGTGTTTTGTCCCAGCAGTCAGCTAAAAGCTGCAAAGATTTTGGGCAGACATAAGGAATTCTTGGAATATAAGTCCAGTGCGTCTCAAACTTTAACGTCGCTCTAATGAATCCCGAGGATCCTATTAAATACAGACTCTGAGCAGTAGATGATGCCAAGGCTTCTGGTCTGCAGGGCACATCTCCTGGAGCAAGGCATTAGGGTGCTAAAATGGAGCTAGGAGAAGAGATCCTCTTAAACCACTGTTTCCTAAGGACCTTCCATGGATCACACACATGTCCATGAGCCGGAGGGTGGGGAGGCCAAGAGGGAACTTGCGAAAGACAAGCATCATCATGTTCTCCAGTGAAAGTGAAGTACAGATAAATGACTAAAGCAAAATTCAGTACCTGGGTTCATAAATATATGACTCAAAGTGCTACAGGGACCCTGAGGAGGGAGTGACTAATTCCATGGGAGCTAAAAGAGGTTCAAACAAGGCAGGTCTTGGGGACAATGTTGTGTCATGGAGGAGAGAGAAGGGCATTCCCTCTGTGAAAGTCCCAGGAGGCATGAGAAAGCCACGATGTGTTTAGGAAACAGTGAACGGGGTGGGGAGCACATGGTGGGTGAGAGAAGGGCTAGAGGGGTGTATGGACACCAGATAGGAGGGTCCTGACAGTCTTGCTAAGGAATTGGGAGTTAGAGCAAAAAAAGTCACTGGGCATGTTGAGCAGGAACAAGAGTGGCTCGGGCTTATGTCAAGGGTGGTAATTGCAGAGGAGGGGATGACACGCCTTCATCCTTGTTGAAGATGAGCTTAGAGGACCACAAGCCTGGGTGGCTTGGACGATAGGCAACATGGAGGCAGGAAGTTAGACTTGATGTACTGACTCTGCCTCCACCTGCCCTGCTGAGTTCGAGGCCAATCAGCCTGACGGTTTCATGGGTGGACTCAAGGCTCCACAAACCCAAGAGAGAGGCAGGTGTCTGGGACTCAGAAAAACGAGCAGAGAAGGAAGAAAAGGCATCTCAGGGTCAGGATGAAAAGGTTGGGCATTGTCATTCATTCAACAAACCCATGCTCTGTACCCGGGCAGGGATCTCCATGTCCTCTGGGAAATAGTTTGCATAAAGGTGAGTACAGGTGTAGCAGAACTCATCCCTCAGGAGAGGTAATCCAGGTACTGGGAAGGTTCGAGGGCGTGCCAGCCTGGGTGGCAGGAAGAGGATGGAGTCAGGGGAAAGGCCTCACAGGTGACCCCTTGGTTGAAGGTTGAAGGTTGAAGGTTGAAGGGCAGGAATGATTTAGCCAAAGAGGAGGAGCAATTCAGGCAAGAGGAACAGATAAAAGGATGGAGCACAGGGTCCTGGGGTGCCATTCAGCACGGCAGGGGCAGGGCGGCCGGGAACAGCTTGGGGTCTGGCAAGAGATGAGACTTGGGCAGAGGCTAGATCTTCCAGGGCTTCTGGGGTCAGGGTGTTAACACTGGAGCAGACTAGCCCAGCAGGGCTCCATGCAGCAGGAACTGGGCATGACAACGGTGGCTCCAACAAAAAGGCCTAGAAGCTGCCTGGGCCAGGGCCATCTGCTCGGCCTAGGCCAGGCTACGTTGCCCTCACATGGCTGGGCCAGGATCCCGCCAAGCACCCTTCAGTGTACGCTTGGGGCAGACACGTGGGGTCAGGGCCTGATCGCGGGGCCGTGACGTCGTGCTTCCCTTCAAGGTCACCTCAAGAAGAACTCTCAGCCCTGCTGGCATTCCCAGCCCAGCCCAGGAACGCGAGCAGAGGTGGTGGGCTCCGATGGAATCCTCAGGTCTACGCCCCTTCCCAACAGACAGGCATCCCACTGTCATCAGCTGATGCCGAAGTTTAAGATTTCTGGAATCTCAGTGTGGCTGGTGCCACCAAAGCTGGATGAATCACTGCCATCCGTTACCAGTCTGGACGCACCAGGAAGGGAGAATCACTGGGAACAACCACAGCAAAATGGAGATGAGGGACCCGACATTAGGGCCGATGAGGAACAGGAGCAACACGCAGGAAGGCATCCGGGCTGGGCAGAATCTGGGCACTTCCCTTGGGGGGGCAGAGGCCCAGAAAAGCCTCCCCCAGATGGAACAGTGAGGCCAGGAGGAACAAAGGGAGGAGGGCACAGAGCGGTGCAGGCAAAGAGCGGCTGACACTCAGAATCCCAGCTGTTCTGAAAGGAAACCCTGGTGGGGCGCTGGAGGGGAGAGCCTGAGATCTGCGCCCTCTGCCTCCCCAAGGGTGGGAAAGCTCTTCGAGGTACAGAGACGCCTCACCCCTGCTGTTGTTAAAGGGAAAGTTACTCTGAAACTTTTTAAATGCTAAAGAAGGCTTTACTCTGAACTATTGCAAATCAGTGTCAAGATGATCACAACAGGGGAGAGACAGATGGGCTCAGCTCCAAGGACAACCAATCGGCTGGGGAGTTACAGCCAAGTGAGGGCTTTGAGGGGAAGGGAGGCTTCTAAGAGGACACACCAAGGGTGGGGGGCTTCTGCTAAACCAACCTAGCAGGATTCTTGCTCAAGGGAAGCCAGGGTGCTCATGCACCAAGGGTGGGGGATGAGAGGTTTGACCGGATATCAAGGGTGGAGGATTCTCTGTTTAACAGATTTAAAAGGACCCTTGTTACAACTGGGCTTAGCAAGCGGAAGATAGCGCCTAATCAAAAAGAAGGCCCAGAGAAGCCTGATGAAGGTCTGGTCAAGGAGAGAGTCTTTGTTGCTGTATGTGAAGGAGGACCTACCCAACAGGACCCAGAGGTCCCTGGGGCAGGAGTCCCTTGGAGGAAGGCGTGAGCTGCCTGGGACACAAGGCTTCCTCACTCAAGGAGGGAACGTGACAAGTGGGGCCAATATGTCAAGGGTACTCTGTGTCTGTCATTCATTGTTTGACGTGCTGAGCATCCTTCTCCCTGCCCAGCACCGTGCTCCATTCTGCATGGGGTACCAATGGCCCCAGCAGTCCCCGTCAGCCTCAGAAGACCCAGCCCAGCCATCGCATCTTCTTCTCAAACTTCCTAGAGACCTCAGAGCTCTAGGGTCCGGAGGGAAGCAGCACCAGCAACCCAGCCTCTCCCTTTGGACTACTGCCACATGTCCCATCAGCAGGCAGGGGTCAGGCCCAGCCAAGGAAAGGACTTGGAAACACATCAGAACAGTCTTGGAAATCAGGTGATCTGATCCCTTCATTTTAAGATGAGATGCTTGAGGCCGAGGGCAGAGCAGAAGCGTGTCCAGCCAGACAGAGACAGACTGGCCAGATTAGGACGTGCTGATGACCCCAGGTTTGTTGAAAACTGCCCCTTACTGAGTACAGACTCCATGACGGGCCCCTCCACTAGGCACTTTAACACAAATCACACAGCAGTAACAGCCACCCTTGGCTGACCACCAACTCTGGGCCCGGCACCGGACAAATGTAATCATGTTGGACCTTTTGAATCCCATCATAAGGAAGTGATTGCTACCACTGTTTGTGGAAACTGGGGTTCAAGGATGCAAAGCCATGTGGCCAAGTCACACAGCTGTGGTCTCCCCCACCGCCAGGCCAGTCCAACTCTAAACTCTCAGCCTCACAGGAACTCTACAAGTTGGTAATATTCTCTCCTTTTTTCTGGATGACAACACTGAGGCTCACAGAGGTGAAACGACCAACCCAAGTTCACAGAGCTCACCCATGAAGGAGCTCTGTGAAGGAGACCAGCCTTTTCTTCCTGAACCAGGGAGCCCTGAGCCCTGAGCCCTCTGCCTCCCTGGGATCAGGGAGCAGGGGACGTTGGGAATGCCTGCCTGGGCACTACATCGCACCGCACAATCTTGGTGGTCCAAGGCACCAGCGGGCTGGCATGGCGCCATCTCCTGGAGGCCCAAAGCTATGACCCGGAAAGCTCCTCACAGAAGGCCAGATGATCTGAGTGTGCTGTTGACCGAGGCCAAGGTGTGCCTGAGCGTGGTGTGCGTGTCGAGGCCACAGAAGGAGACCAGAGTGGCGTTGAGACTGCCAACTGCCAGAACAGAAAGTCCCCTAGCACACTGTTGGTGGAATACTGGAGCACGGAGCGGGAAGCAGAAACCAAGTGGCATCACTGAACCATCTCCCTGACTGAAGTCCATCCCACAGCCATACTTCTGCCCCCCTGAGTCACTGCCCAGAACCTTCTCTGCTGCCGCACTGCCTGCAAACAGCATCAACATGCTTCACCATGGCATTCAAGACTTCCTCCCAGCAACACACACACACACACACACACACACACACACACACACACACACACACACACACACGCACACAGAGGCATGCACACAGTTAGTGCTCCCGTGTCTGCTTGGTTGTTAGTCCCTAAATACACCTCAAGCTTTCCTGCTTCTGGGCCTTCGCTGGGGCTGCTTCCCTGGCAGGGATTCCCCTCCCTCCTCCTCTTCTTGCTAAAAACCAACTCCATTCTTCAAGGCCCAGCCTGAGTACCCCCACGTGGGGAACATTCTGTGTCCCCTCATTTGGAATGACTGTTCTTCTCTCAGACCTTTCAGAGGACACTACTCACACTTCCCTACTAAGTTTTCCATGGGGGCCTGGCCCTCTATTCCCTGTGGACAGGTTCACCTCTCCCAACTGAGGGAGAAAAGATGGGCCAAAGTCTACCTCTGTGGTCTCCTATGCCAAGAACTGTCCCTCACAGACAGTGGGAGCTTATTAATGTTTATTGAAGTTGAACCAGTGTGTTCAAAATGTGTACTCACTGCCTGGCCGGATGGATCCCAGGCTGATGGTGGCCCAAGGACTGACTCGTTGCCAGTGGAGGCTGGGAGGCTTTCTGGCCAGCAGATTCCAGCCACAACATGACGTGCCCTCAGAGTGAGTTCTCAGCCACTTGCTAGTGAAACAAGGGTTATTTGTAAGCAGTGGTGCTGGCAAGTGTTTAACAACTGGTTCTCCAGGGGGAAAAAAAAAAGCCCTGAGTTGGAGCATTTGCTAATTTCTCTGTTGTAAATATGTCACCTTAGCTGATTTCAAGATACCAAATGACATCATTGAACTGAGTTGGGAAGAAACACTAACAATAGGCTCTTGTGAGCAGGTGAGAGCCAGTTCCGTCACACTGCTACGTGGAAGGCATCCAGGCCTCACTGTCTGTGCATGAGCATTTCTGAGAATGACATTGGGTTCCTGGGTTGTATAGTCCAACTGGTTCCGTTCTCCCATCTGATTCTAAGATCATCCACTACTTCATTCTAAGCCCTCATTATCACTGATGTAAAATCTTTCAGTAGCTTCCTGTCTACTCTGACACTTTCTTCTTTTGTTCCTACCCACCCTTCTTAACACACAATCTGATCATGTCACTCCCTGGGTCAAAAACATTCAGTGGCTTTCCGTTTCTATTAGAATAAAGTCCAAACTCATCACCACTGCCCACAAAAACAGCTCTGATTTGGCCCCTGTCCACCGCTCCAGCTCCATCAGGACCTCTCCTGGCTCAGCCACTTTGGCATTTTTGACTGAGCCAACCTTGTCTTCAACTCCAGGGCACGCAATGTTCTTCCTCCTCCCTTGTCTCCTTAGGTAACTCCTACTCCTAAATCCTGCAGGCTTCACTCAAAGGTTTCTTCCTCAGAGATACATTGTCCACCCCATCACCATTCTTGCTGTAACCACAGAACCCAGATTTTTAATTTGCAGCACTGATCTTATCTGCAATCATGCATTTATTTGTTTGGTCACTGTTTAACAGCAGCATCCCCCACTGGACTGTAAGCTGATGGAGAACAGAAACCATGCCGGTCTCATGAACCATTGGATATTCAGCCTTGAGCACAGAGCAAGGCACATGGTAGGAAATAAATGTGTTTTTTTAATTGAATTAATAGATTCATGGTCAACAAGCCCAAAGAGATAAGCGAGGTCTTCATGGATGACCATTCCCAGCACTGATCTTTCAGGAAAGAGGAGGAACCCCAGAGAGAAAACCAGAACAAGAGAGCAGGCATGAGGCCCACAAGGGAGGCCATGTGTCTTTACCTGTATCTAGGCTTCCTTGTCTTGAACTTGGACTTTGAGGAATGAAGGAATCTAGACACATGTCCCGAGTGCGGGTGCTAAGGAGGTAGGCATGTGTGAAGATGGTTATACCTATAATCCAGGGCCCCTAAAGGCCTTGGTTTATTCCCCAGACTTGGAAAGAGTGGATGGACTTAAGTTGGTTAAGTGGAAATTAGAGGGCCCTGAAACTCGAACCTTCTACTTTTGTGATGGAATCGGGAAAGGAATGTATTTTCTAAGTTTGGGCCAAAGAGTGAAAAACAAAGCATCAATCCTTCCTAAGGTGCTTCTCAGTGGTGGTGGTGGAAATTAGGAGGAGAACTCAAGAGGATGCTAAAATCTCAGGACCTGGGATGAGATGAAGAACTCTTGGTCCCACTACAGCCACTCACGTGTAGAGACTCCCTCCACAGCTTGGAGGATTGGGCCTTGGTTGTTATGAGGCACAGAAGAAAATGTCTTTATGGCCTGTGGTCTGCAGTCTCTGGTCCTTCACTCTGAAGGCTGTAGATCCATGAGATTCAAGGTTGGCCAACAGTAAGGGGCCAACCGTGGGCCCAACACAAGTGCCTCAGGGCAATGACCTCTGAAGGAAAAATGCACTGGTCAGGTGGCTGGATTATTCCTGGGAAACTGGGCCACTAGGACATGACAAAAGGATCTTGGATGCAGTGATGGCAAATCAAAGATGAAGACGGACATGGATAGGCAGGGGGAGTGGCAGGCAGATAGGCCAGACCCTGTGGCTCTGCCAGGAATCAGAGGAGCATCAGTCACAGTCCCCGCTCCCATCACTCTGCTCTGGCTCATCTTCGGTCGGAAGTGGTGGGTTTGTCAGTCTCTGCTGGGAGGAGAGGCCAAAAGGGAGCCCACACCTCCCAGAGGCTGCCCGAGGGTCCTGACATATGGACCCATATCAGCTCCTCTCTTACTTCCAGAGCACTTCACTCACCCAAAGCCCAGCCCATGTCCACTGTTTGACATTCCAGCCCACTCTCCTTGGAGTCTACACCACATAATTCCACAAGGCATAGCATCCTGAATTGGGCTCCAGTTCAATCATCTCCACAGTAGGATGCATGAAGAAAGAATAAGAAATTCTACTTGTGTTTATTGTCTGTCTAAAGAGTAGCACAAACCTGACAAATACCTAAGTCAGGATTTAGCATCGCTGCTTTCACTGGGTCATTAAGTCTGATGCTCATGTGTCAAGTGATATGTGTGGAATTCAGAGGAGCCCATCACCGGTCTGCAATATGGTGAGAATGTTGGTGGCTCCCTCACTCCTCTGATTGTTTCAGCTTCTTGTGACATATTCAGCCTATGTGGGAGTTATGGATGACAACATCTTAAGCAGTAGAATGTTTGCACTTTGTAATGAGGTGTGGAGTGATTATGAAAATCTTCTGTACTTAAAAGGACTGTAGGTTATCTTGCTGCAAAGTATTTTTCAAAAGTGATTTTATATGATATCACTTATACCTGGAATTTTTTTTTTTAAAAAGGACACAAATGAACTGATTTACAAAACAGAAACAGACTCACAGACTTAGAAAACAAATTTATGGTCACCAAGGTGGGGAAAGGGGTGAGAAGTGATAAATTGGGAATTTGAAATTTGCAGATACTAACTACTATGTATAAAATAGATAAACAATAAAGAACTATAATCAATATCTTACAGTAACCTATAATGAAAAAGAATATGAAAACAAATACATGTGTATGTATGACTGAAAAATTATGCTGTACACAGAAATTGACACAACATTGTAAACTGACTGTACTTCAGTTTAAAAAAAAAAAGAAAAAGTAATCAATTTTAAGGTGAGTTATATGTTTTTCTTTTGCAAAAACATTTGTTCTAAATTTGCTGGACTTTTCTGTGATGAAACTGGCTATCATAATATAATAGATGGAATGTTCTTAATTTTTTTCAAATCTATCCTTTCCAGGTAAAAGTAATATTTTAACAAGGAGTGATAAATAACTGTTTTGCCAAAGTAATGTATGCTATAGTAAAAGTACTTTGAGTGCAGATGTTTGGAAATGTTTCCATCACTGTGTGATTTTGTTCTCCAGGATAATATATGTAATACTTTTTCTTTAAAAAGCTCTGTATATTTGCACACTTTAAAAAAAAAACAAAAAACTTGGAAACAATTTCTAACCTATTTAAAAATTTTCCAAAAGAAGAGCTTCAGTGAATCTTGAACCCATTTGTTAAAAATATAACTTTTGATTAGTTTACAAGAATTGACATTAAAGAAGATGGAAACTGACTAGCTGACTAGATGAATTTCAATAAAAACCATTGCATGATTGCTGGATGGGATTTTTTTTTTTTTAATGAGCATCTTGATTTAGTAAGCACAGCCAACATTGCATTTCTTCAATTTGGATCTCTATGTCTTTGTAAAGATTCTCTTTTCAGCTCTGACAACCACTAAAACTAAGTATTAAAAAAAAAAAAAAACTAAACTTAGAACCAAACTGAATCCTATAGTCTATTATAAAAGGTTAAACCAATACCAAAATACATTCGAATACATTTCTCTGAAACTAATAATATTGAATGAGAACAAAATGTTTTTTTTTTCCATTAACAAATAAACATAACTTTTTAAACATTAAAAAGTACAAAAGTACGATTGGGTGCACCTTTATCACATCCATTCTTGTTTCTATAGTTTAGTTTCCTTTGTATCTCATTTCTTCTTATACTTAGTTTCTTTTGTCCTATTGATACATTCTTTTAAACTGTTAAAATACTGCTTAACTTTGTTTTCCCCTCTCACTCTCATTCGTCTCTTAACTCTGTGTATGTTTTATCCTGAATGCAACACTAGTGCAGATGGCTTGTAAGTAAGTAATCACAATGGGAGACTGACGGGGCTCCATCATGGAAAGTGTGGGGATCACTTCCGAACCACGTGACTGCCTGTCTTCACGAGTAGACTCCCTGGCGACCAGGAGAGTGATGTAATTCTCTCTCCCACCCGACACCTGGCCATTGCTGCCCGGGCAACATTTGTTGAACGGAGGGATGACAGAGCAGTGGCTGATGGGAAAGGATGAATACAGTTGCCGGGGAAACTGGGAAGATGCCATTCCCTCCTTGGAATCCCACTGGCCTGGGAGTCAGAAGACCTGCGCTCAAGCCATCACTTTGCCACCAACTGGTTTAGTGACCTTAGTAAGGGTATGACTGATTTTTTTTTCCCTTGGCTACAAAATAAAGCTTCCCAAATTTCAGGTATTTACATGCCAACAGGATTTTTGCCATTTTCCGATAATCCCTGTCTTCTAATTAACCGAATACATCTCTTTCAAAGAGCTCACTTTTTTTTTTTTTTACAAGCCTTATCCTAAATAACAATAGCCTGAAATCATGGAATTGATGAAAGAGTTACCTTTGTCTACTACACATTAAAATAAATAACTAGCTATTAAAATATAAAAGGCTCATATTTTTATTACCCAGAGTGTGTGCACCATTCTTTGGAAAACATGGAGCCAGATGGTTCTTCTAAGGTCCATTGAGCTCTGAGCCCTGTGAGTCTGTAATCCTATGAATGGGGTGATCCCCTGACTTCCTCCAGACTCCCCAAGTCTGCACACCAGGTTGGGACTGGGGCTCCCACCTTATTTCCTAAGCTGGGGAAGCATTTTCTGCTTTCCATCTGGATCGTGACCTCAGACTGAGTGCTGGGGATGAAGGTGGAATCATTCTGATTTCAATATGACAAGCTCTGTTGTGGTGTCAGCCACTCCAGACCAGAGCTACATGATACTCCGTCCATGAATGTCTGGCGATTTCTTCTTAAATTGTCAGCTTTTAACTCAAAGCTTCCTTTCCACCCACAAGCACCAAAGCAACGGTCAGAGTTGTTTGGCCAGGACTGTGGACTTTATACACAAAGTGAGAGGGGCCTGAGCCCCATGCTTAGAATCAGGAGACTCAACTGGGTCCAGCCCACATGTAACTTGTCAGCACTGTCCCTGGGGAGCAAGTCACCTAAAGCACCTAGGGCATCAATGGAGCTGTGACTGGTCCCATCCTATGTATGAAGGATGGAGACACATATGACGGTGCCAGCATGTACACACAGGGCCAGTCCGATTCACACAACAAACACAGCTCTGATCCAGCCTGTGCTGAGCACGGGGGATACAGTAACAGCCAAAACAAAGAGCTCTGCCCCCATGGAACTTACACCCCACTAGAGGAGCCAAACAATGAGGAGGCTACATCCCACAGTGGGGGATTTTAGGAGGTGGAGGAAAGTAAAGCCCAGTCAGGAAGACACAGATTTGGCAAAAGTCAGAGATTCATTTTTCCTCAGACTGCTAGTCCCCTCCACACCCTTTCTATCAGCTCCTCTCCCTTCTCCCTCCACACTCGCCCCCAATTTCTAACGCCCCTCACGTGTCAGGCCCCATTACTCAGGTCACAACTAATAGCATGAACCCTCCACCAGTCCTCAGACCCAGATCTTGTGATGTTTCCCATCTGGTCCTTGTCAGACAAGCTATTAGGCTGGCCCTGAACTAAACTGAGACAGAACTGGGACCTCAAATCCACCCTCAGTTGAAGCAGACGTCCAGGCAGGACCTGGGTCAGTCACCCTGCTTCTCTGGAACATCAGGTCTCCTTTTCTAGGAAATCTGGAGGTGGGACTAGGTTATTTCCAGCACTAAAACTCCTCAAGTGTGAATTATCAACAACAAATAATAATGCCAAAAAAAAAAAATTACTGAGAGAAGTGGATTATACCCAAAACAATAATGTTGCTCCTAAGACCCTATAAATGACAATAACCTGGAAATTGGAACAGAAGATGGAACTGACGTAGCCCCCAACGCCATTACTGACCTAAGTAATCTTGGGAAAATACTCACTATAGGACATAAAACACTACAAGGTTGAATTCCTGTTATCTGCCCGGCACTTGCTAGACACTCATTGAATGGTCCCCACAGTCCCAGGAGAGCTGGCTTAGACCTCCATAGCAATTTCTACAAGATGAAGCACCTAGTAGCTTCTGCTGGCTCCTGCCTTCCCCAGCTCCACCCAGCATCATGCCTGCACAGAAGAGGGCAGGTTTGTGGGGCCAGGGGTCACACACTGAAGGCCCGTGTCTGGCTCACAGCCATGTTTGATTTGGCCCACATGTGCAGTTGGCCTGTACCATTTTTCAAAAGATATTAAACAGTTACCAACTAATTTCACACTAAAACAAAACAAAAGTGATTTCTTTTGAAAAATCTGAGACTTTAGCCCACATTGATGCCAGGCATTGGCTGGAGCTGGGCCACAGTCGCCCCATGGGACAAGGCGTGGTCACACCAGTTTGCCACAGACCCCACCACTCTCTATTGCCTCTGGCCACTTCACTCACTGAAAAGTCTTACATGGCCTAGTTCCAGGCTCCTGACCTCTGTTGTAGACCGTTGTCCCAGTACTAGAGGATGTCAGGTTCCAATGAGTAATGGGACACTGAAATGTTCTCAGCCAAGTGAGCTGCAGTGAATGCACATTACATTTATGTAGGAGCCAGAAATGGCAATAAGTAATAGCTACCCTCCATGGTGGGCCTACACTTCTCACAGGTCATTTCCTTTGGTCCTCATGGCAACCATTAGTAACCTTCATTTCCAAAAAAGGGCCGAGGAATTTAAGAGAGTTTCAATGACTTGTCCAAGGTCACACTGTTGGTATTTCCAGTCCAGACCAGCCCTACTCTTCCTTAAGCCAGGCTTCCCCTCACCTCCCACCTTGCCTTTGTCTGGTCTTTCTGACTCTTCCAAGGTGAGCTCTCACTCCATGATTAAAATCAGGATTTTGCTCTAAATTAAATGATGTTTAAAGGGGCCAACCAGATATATGAACTCTCCCGTGTTGGTGGCGAGAGTGCCAGGGGCCCAGGCAAGGGGTAAGAGGCAGGACCAGAGGCAGACGGAGATAACCTCACAACTGTTGAGCCGTGTCAAATCTGGAAGTGTAGGCGAGACCCATCAACAGGCGCGACTGTGTCTTGAGCAAGACTTCAGACATTCCAGGCCACCAGGCTGATCAAACCAATTTAACGGGGCTAGGGGTGAGGTTGAGCTCAGATTTGCTCAACTTTCGGCTGTGTCTGGGCATGCAAAGTCACGCATTTCTCACTGACTGGCTGATACCACCGCAGCAAGAAGAGCATTAAAGAAAAATGCAAAGTGAAAGCTACACATGTTGCTGGTGTTAGATTATCCTGTGACTTGCTGGTTGGTTTTTATAATAGATGATCCCCCAGAATCTGCTCTCCCGGCCCCCATCACAACGGAAGAGCCGCTCTTTGACGTAATGCGTCCTCACTGGGGGTCGTTTCATGCCAGGTGTGTGCGGCAGATGACTCAGACGTGATTCTTGCCACAGGAGAGACTCCCAGGCCATCGGGGACAGACAGACATGGAAGCAGAGGGTTCTGGGTCCCGCTCTAAAACTCTGAATGAGGAGTTAGGCCACTCAGCCATGAGCTGTGTGGCTTTGGCAGCAAAAAACCACTCTGGGACTCCCTTTTCCTCTCACCAAAAGGGTGACGATCTACTACCCACCTCACACGATGAGAACGACAGATGCTTCCTTTGTCTTCTCATCTCACCCCAGTGAAGCCTGACCCCTTGGTAGACCCCGCAAGGGCACTCAGAAAATTGTCAGGCATTGAGATCCAGGGAGAGAGGCTGAAACCCAAGATCTGACCGTCCTGAGGGAAAGACTCTAAAGTCTGCAGAACAAAAGAGGAAGGTCCTAAAAATGGCTAAGGAGAACACAACAGGTGAGGAGGTTCCACGGCCTTCTGCAAAGAACATCCACCAGGGCAGAGGTAGATGTCTAATTCACGTCTAGCTTTTGAGTGAGGGCTTCCTCGGCGGTCAGGATGGGAGTCAGGAGGATGAACCATACCCTGCCCCCTCTCTGAGCGCTTACACTCTACATTGGTGAGATCTTTGGGGACTAGCTTCTTGTCAGTCAATCTTATTCTTTGCTTACCATGCAGGTGCCTAGTAAGGATTTGCTAAAGGTGTGACTAGACCCCTGGTGCCCTAACATAGAGCATTCTCTGTGTTCTTCAGAGCCTACATGCCATTCCATCCCTGCTCCATTATCACACAGCTCCCTGAAGCCACTTCTGGCTCCTTCAGCGCAGAACCCTGGGCTGTGACTCTCAGCCACCACTCTACCCAATGAGTGCAGAGCAAATGTTCTCTTGCTGGACGACGCTGAAACCTGAACCCACTATGTGTGAAAAGCCCCAAAGAGGGAACATGGGTGTTCGCCAAGTGATGCTTTTCAAACCATGCTTTGAAAAAGTTTGGAAGAGATGGGCGGCAACCCATAGCCTGTCTGTCCCCTCTTTGGATCGGGGCCGATAGTGATTGAAGGATAGCATTGTATTTTTCCCAAATTAAGTGGCATTAACCTGTTTAATTCATTAGGCAGATTAAATCGACATCTTCCTGGTTTGTATATTTAAAGAAATTTTCTGGAGCTTTGTTGACACTCATCATTTTTCAGTGAAATGATAAGATCTGTAGCTCCCAAACCAAATTCAAGCCATTCACGAAATTTCATGTTAAGCACCCCCCAGGGCTGGGTTTGGTCTCAGATGATTTTCCTGCTCAAGCTCAAGTCTAAGCAGGGAAATGTCACACGGAAAAACAAGAGATCACGGGCTTGGTAAGGCTGGACGTTCCTCCCACCCGGAAATTCTCTTCCGAACTGTAAGTAGCCAAAAACCACCCTACATTCTTAAATTCCAGTGAAAAATATCTCAGCCTGGTTGCGATGAATTTGATACTTCGATGCTCCGTGCAATATGTGTATATAATCCAAATCAGGGTTTCTAATCCCAAATGTAATACGCATCCTGGAAAGAGAGTAATTCTTCGCTAATCTTTTTGAGTTTATTGCATTTGCTGTCTGGGAGGACTCAATTCTAACAAATCCACTTCTGGCCTTAAAAAAGTCCCTCCCACACACTGTCTGTCTATCTCATAATGTTATCAATGGAGCCCAGTTATTTATCTGATGACGCCTCTGAGACCTCTTTCCGTGATTCTTTAACAATTACAATAACTGAATCATTGTGCAGGAAACGAAACTCCCATTCAAACTGAAGTTTAGATTCTGTTCCTATGCTTTCTGCACATTGAATTGAAAGTTCATGAGTTTTATGACCAGACTGCGAGGGTGCCGATGAGGGCTGGGGAGCAGAGGAGGAGGGCTGAGATCTACTGGACTGTCATACAAAGAAATAACTGTATAAAATTTTAATTATCTATCTTGAAGTAATAATAAATGTTTGATGAGATAATAATGAGACATGCAGGGAAATGTTAATGAATGTGTGGAACATAAAGCGTTTAAATAAAGGAAGAAGCGGGATTGCTCCAGTAATTGGCTGTTACTATTCATATATTTGCGACAGCGTCTTGGAAGGATGCCTCATGGTCATCCAGTAGTCAGGATAATATTGTGTTTGTTTATGGTGGGAACAAAGATCTTTGCATATTTTTCCCCTGGCAAAATTGTTACCAAAATAACTCCTAGACTTCCCTGGGATCTGGAGCCCTGTCCTGAAGTTCCATTTTATGTTTTTCTCCCCGTCTCTCTGAGCTGGTTCCCACTTCTGAATTGCTGCGGTCCAGAGAGGACCTTCACCAGAGCGAGGACAAGATCAGAGGCCTCAGGTCACTGAGGTCGTCAGCCATCATGGTGCTAGGATAGTTCCCAACTGAATTCCCCATAAATTCGAAATCATTTTCTCTTTCGGTGGGGTTGTTTACTTGGAAAACCACCAGCTAATTAAAACCATTTTATGAGTTGTCGCAAGAAGAGAAATGATGACACAGGACTCAAGGTTTGTCGTTGCAGGCGGGTAGGGGTGGAGTTTGGCTCAAGCAAGAAATAGAAAGTATTGGCCAGATGGCACATTTGCAAATAGTTTTTATTTTTCCTTTATGCTTATTGGGGACTTACCCCAGGACACCCAGAAGATATCGGAGAGGAGAGGCAGAACTAGAAGTGAGCAGAGTGTGCCACAGCCTTTTTCTGCCTCGGGCAATGCCAATGCCCTGGAATTGGGTGGGAAAAGGATGGGGGTGGTGGTGATCACTCAGAACAGGCTCCAGGCAGATTTTAGATTCAACTCTTGCTGAAGCATTTAAAGACAAAAAGGACCTTTTCCTCTGAGTACCTAGAAGTCCCAACACTCTGTCTGAGTAAGTCTGGCAGCTGTAAGAGATGACTTTCAGGAGATACTTACCGTGTTCTAAGCTCTGTGTTAACCAGATTGCAGCTCATCTGATTCTCAAAACCCCAAGACATAGGTACTCCTACCCCCATTTTGGAGATTAAATAACTCAAGTGTGGAGAAGTTAAGAATTTTCCTCAAATCACCGTGCCAGTAAGTGGAAGATTCAGGATCAAATTCTAGTCTCTCTTAAGTTGAGGCCTGTGTGATCTCTTTGCATGAGGTGGCACCACCGCTCTAAGCTGTCCTCCCACACTACTGAGGTGACATAGTCCACACTTTAACATCAGGCACACATCCAGCACCTCCTGCGTCACCAGCCCTTCCAGAGCCCTATGCCCTCGCTGCAGAGGTTGGGGGTAGATGGGCAGACGGTGGGCTGGGCTGTCAGAGGCCTCAGAGGGAACCACCTTGGACAACCTCCTCATTTCACAGGCCAGGAAACAGGGAAGCTAGGTGGCTGTAGGGAGGGGCTAGGAGGGTGGAGATAGAAAAGATCTCTTTGCTCAAGACTCCCTTTTCAGGGCCTAACTGTTCATACACTTTCTGGCCAACTTCATAAAACCACCACCTTCGAAACACAAGGTGTCCGAAGGGCTCTGCCTTGAAGAGCATCCACGTAGGGGCCTGATGGGAAGCAGGGAGGAAGCAAGAGGGTAAGAGGAACCCAGAGTGAAAAAGAGAAGGAAAAAAGAGAAAGAAAGAAAGCAGTGTCTGAATTCAAACTAAAACATATTCTGTCGGGATGGAATTCCTTTTTGTTTTCGCGTGTATCACTGACTCAGCATTTCAGAAGACGCCCCGACGTTCTCACGAAACCAAGTCAGACTCAAAATACACCATTACGACTTAATATATCCAGTATGTAATTTGTACTTAACGGAGAGAGATTTGGGACCATGTGCCTTCTCTCCGCCCCACCCTTCAGACTCCCAGCCGCGTGGTGGGAGGTGGGCCTCAATGCAACCTTTGTTTTGAGTCTTCTGATACCAGTGGCAGTTGGCTGGCTATAAAATGACATCAATCTCCTCCGAGGTCCTGGGGGCCTGGGCACCAGTTCTCCAGCAGGAGAACTGACCTTCCTGGATCCCTGACATTCCAGAAAGAGCCTCCAAGGCCCAGAGCCCAGAGAGAGATGGACAGCAGTGGACCCCAGGCAGACCTTCCTTCCCTCGGTGAGAGTTACCTAGTCAGCGCGGGCTCCCTCCCTTCTCTCTAAAGGTAGAGAGGCTGGCCTGGTGGAAGCCAGCAATGAAAGTGGTCACAGAGGCTGGTTTATCTGGCTGAGGGCTGCTCCGTCCTGCCCATGATATGTGTGTCGGTCCACATCGCTCCTCACCAGGCCAGGCGAGACGGGCTTTGCACAGCCCCCCACCCCAACCCCCACCCAGGATCTGCAGAGCAAGCTGGGTGGTGATGAGGACATCACTGAAAACTGTTGCCTAGTGTTCTCCTAAGCCATGGCCTACTTTGTTAAAAAAAAAAAAAAAAAAAGGCAACAACAACAACAAAAAAAACCTTCATCCTTCAGGCAACAGCTGGAAGGCTTGGCTGAATGGCCTGGTTCTATGTGGAGGGTCACAGGGTACTGATCTAAGGGCTGTGAAGCCTTGCTCACCCAACTGTTGACGCTCGGTAAACGGGGCAGGCGGGGCCGGTGTGGCATCTGAGGAAGCAGGCCCCCACCCCACCCCTAGCCAGAGAAAGAATGGGAAGACTTCTATTCAGGGTTCACAGGGGTCCCTAGCCGTCCTCCGCCCCCTGCCAAAGCCACCAGGCCCTTTCCCTGCCTCCCAGTTACCTTGTATTATAACAGGATTAAAGTATATTTAGCTCCTCGATTAGCATACTTGAGCCCCATTTTGGCCTACTTAAGGGCTTCCGGCTGGCTTTGATCAGTTTTGCGTTCTACTGGCCAACAGGAGGGCCCGGCAAGCCAAAAAAAAAAAAAAAAAAAGTGGGGGGAGGGGGTGTCAGACTGTGAAATTATCTTGATGTTCCTTCTCGAGCTCCCAATATTCCGTTGGCTTTCTTAAATGGCCCAGGTTACACCCAGAATGGGCAGGAGTGGGGTGGGTAGCAGGAACCAATAATAATTAGGCCTTAGTTGGAAAAGGAGAGAAAGGATTTGAGCATCTCCTAAGAAAGGAGGTGGGGGGGGAGGAATCCCTATAATTTCTACAGTGTCTGCCTTTTTATTGCTTGCATTTGCATATAAATTAAATCCATATTGTAGCTTTAAGGCAAGCCCGGGCTTAGAATTCCACACAGCTCGGGGTCCCATTGTCTTACATCCAGTTCTAGGCGGTGGCGAAATGAAAAGGGAGGGGAGAGCAGAGGAAGGAGAAAGTCAGCTTTGTAGCGTTTTTAATTGCCTGTTTGTTTTCTTCGCCAATTACAGGCAAATTAATATTTAAACCTGGGGAGGCTATGAGGAAGTGCTTACAAAATAGGTTTTGGCATCCGCGGCGCGCAGCCTCTCCGCTTTCCTCCATCCCACGGTGGAAATTTCTTAGATATGAAATAAAAAATAATCATCGGAGAAGGAACGGTGTGGACCCAGAGCCTGTTTCGATTTCTTCTCTCGCGGTGCCCAGGGCGCTTTCTGGAAGGATCCGGGGTCGCCAGGAAGCGCGGCGGCTGGGTGTCCCCGGCTCCCCCAGTGCTCCTGTCGACCCGAGGTCTGGCCCAGAGATGCTCTGCTCTGTGGCAAGTGGCCTTCGGTTAATTTGGCTTCAGTGGCGTGTAGACAGGGAGCCTTCAGATGCTGGGTGAAGCCAGTTTCAGAAACCCTCATGCTCTCCTAGCACGCACTCAGGATGGACGTGATCACACAGGTCTGCAAGGAACACGGTGGGAAAAGAGGTTCCCCTGCTCTTTCTGAAAACTGCCCAGAAGTAGCAGGGAGGAGCGGGCCTCTCCCCGGGGTTCAGCCTGGCCCAGCAGTGGAAACACATTTTAGGGAACCCCAGAATCAAAAAGTGATCAATTACAAGAGGTGCTAATAGAACGCCAAGGAGACAGGAAGTCCTGGCTGGGCCCCTGTATCCTTTTTGTGGGATGTGTTGTTTGGGTTTATTTCTTTCATTAATATAGGTACCCATTCCCCTCATCTCCCAAAACATCTCTTCTCCTCCTTATTGGTGCCACAGAGGTGTGTCATCTAATTTGGGAGGAGGGGCCAAGCGAGTTATTATTGTTATTAAATTCCTCCAATAAATCTCCACTCTGACATCACTTCCATAATTGGTTCCACGGTGTCCTTGGCACCTCTCTGGAATTATTTGCCTTTGCTAAGCCCCCTCAAAGGCAGCTTCTCTAAGCTCCGTAATCCTCTATACTCTTGGAGTTGCTTCTGTCTAGAGGTTTTCTGCCCCCGCCCTTTTTTGTTTTTAATTTCCATCATGTTTCTTTCCTGGAAAGAGAGTCAAAAATGCTGCAGCTTCCCAAACACAGCCTCCCTTTCCTTTGTACTCAGAATCTCAGAAAAAATCCATAGTTTCCCCCCATGATACAGACCCTGCTTCTCTGCTGCACTGAAGTCTTCTGAATTTCATTTTCATTCTCTTCAAAGACCACTCCAAATGCTCCGTGTTCCTCACTGAACTGCACGGGATTTTTTCTTTTTCTTCAAAACAAGCCCTTCATGGACTCCTCCCTGACCTGGTCCCACGTGGTTGCCACACGATGGGATGCAGTTTCCTGGGAAACAATGATGAATCGCATTGGGCGCATTTTTGCCCATTTGCCTGATCCGTATCTCTGGGAAATGGTTAGCTGACCACACTGGAGATGCCAATGTCTGCACCTCCCACTGTGTGTCCAAAAGAAGAAAAGTTCAACCTGGTAACCAAATTTTTTTTTTTTTAAGATCAGTCATTGACTGACTAGATGTTATCAAGTTGTTTCAAAAATAGTAAGAATGATAAGAATACAAGCAAATATTCTTTATTGTTTACTCTGAGTCAGGCTCGATGCTGAGTGCTTTACAGCAGATGTATTTTGTTTCCAACCCTGCAACAATCCCCGCCCCAGATGAGCTCAGTACTATTATCATCCCCATTTTACAGCTTATATAACACAGAGAGGTCAAGTAACTTTCCTTAAGTCCCACAGCCTATCATTTGCACAGCCAGGATTTAAACCGAGGCTGCCTGCCTAGCCCATTAATTAACATACCCATCTGCCATAGTCCAACCATGTCACCTCAGTGACACCAGGCTGCATGGGCATCTGGGAGGGGCTGAGAGTCTGCACACAGCATTCCTGGGCACAATCAGGCTGGGGTGGACCCCATTTCACTGACTGGAAGCTGAGGCTCAGGAAGGTCAAGGATCTGGCTCCTAATTATTGTTAAAATGTAAACTGAGGCATATTAAAATGTTTAAGAGTTTATTGGAGCAAAAATGGATTGGAATGAGGAAGCGCCAAGCCAGAAGTAATTATGAGCCCTCCGCCACAGGAGCTGAGAAAGATTTATACAGAGAAAGTGCAGAGGCAAAGAAAGGAAATTACGTGATTGTTCAAAGCTTGACGCCTAGGTGGCTGTTAAGATGGGGCATCCTTGGCATTTTGATTTGGTAACTTTGAGGCATTTATGAGCTTAGATTTTGGGCTGCTTCCTTAGGCCACCACCAAAGCCCATCAGTCTAACAGCTTCCTTGTCTACTTAACATCATACTCCTCCTATGTGTACGGCCACCCTCAAACCCAGGTCAGCGTGACTCCAAATGCCACCTTCTTCCCGCTGTACCACCTGCTCGCAGTGTAGACGACCCCTGGGTGTCAGCAGCCATGCTGGCAATACCCCGAACCCAACAGCCAGCCGACTCCATCGGCATCCCTGTAAGTACTTGCAGGTGTGTGTGCAGCGCTGCGTGGGCAGGTCACCTCAGGCCACCACAGACTCTGCAATAGGCTACGTGACCATCCCTGTCCTCACAGACCTCACCCTCTGGGAGTGGGGTGGGGAGGTGGGGAGAGAAGGAGAAGAAATCAGACAGACAGACACTTGGAATGGGGCTGTGATTTGGCCCAGCCAGCCATATGGTTTCAAGATCACCGGCGATTCAAATGCTCTGTTTTGATTCCAGCGGCTTTGGGGTTTCCCAGACCTTCTGAGCCAGCCCGGCTCCTCCCCATCCCTCGGCCTTCTCTGGCCCACAGCTGAGCCTCTTCCAGACACAACCTCCTTCCCAGGCCTGTGCTCATCAGTGCCCCTGTCAAACAGAGTGACACTGTCACTAGGGGGTGAGACTGGCCCAGAGACATGCCTCTCTGGATCTCAGATAGCTGAATTAAAGGCTTCTCATTTTTAGAACCCAGGAATATAGGCACACAATACAAAATCCAAAAGGGACAAAGGAGCAGTGAAAAGGGTCCCTCCACCCTCATCTCTCAGCTCTGCAGTTACCCAGCTCTCACTCCCAGAGGCAACCACTTGTACTATTTTTGTGAGTATGTCCTTCCAAAGATAATCTGTGCTCATATAAGCAACTTCCTATATACATGTGCCCGTATAGGTACACACACACATATATGTGTTATGTTTACTGCTGTTTCTAGAAATGGTAGCATTCATTGTACAATTACTCTTTTCACTGAATATACATGAGGAATTTTCCATAGCCATACATAGGCCTGTCTCATTCTTTTTCATGGCTATATAATATTTTATTCTATGGATATACCACAATTTATCTAACAAGTCCTGTACTTAAGTAGTTTATTACTTGACTCAGTAACTCTTTTGTTGTTCCCAAAGATTTGGTGAAAATCTCTGTACATGGTCACCTTGCAAGTGTGCTCAAGTATCTATAGGAAAAATTCCTGGCTATAAAAGGGATACAAGTGTGCATTTTTTCATTTTGATTGTTGTTACCAGATTATTCTCCATTGCAATTTGATCAATTTATACTTCCACTGCCATGGGATAACAGTGCCTGTTTCCCCACTGCCTGGGGAGCCCTAGGTGATGTGGAACTTTCAGACCTTTGCCAGTCAAGGGGAAAGCATTATCTCACATTTTAAATTTGTATCTCTGCTATTATAAGTGAAATTGTGCAGCTCTTCAAAGGCCTAGGAGCATCATCTGTTCTGTGACTGATGCACATTCTATTGAGTTGGTGGCTCTTTCCTTATTCATTTATGATGGCTCTTTATATATTAAAGAAATGCATTCTTTCCTGGTGTGGTGAGTGAAAAACATTTTCCCTGGTTTTTCATTTCATTTTGTTGATGGTTTTAGGGTTTTGTTTTGTTTTGTTTTGTTTTGTTTTTGTCTGTTTGTCTGTTTCAGCTAAGTGGCCTGGATTCGAGTTTCACATTCCCGCACTGTGAGTTACTTGATAAACACGGTGCTGTTTAAGGATGCAGATACTATTTTAAGGAATCAGAAATGTTCAATAGCACTGCTGAAATTCAAACTGCCAGAAGTTCAGCAGCTCCAGATCTCAGAATCCTGGCCTGTGGAATGAGGGGGTGAGACTAGACGTTCTATAATGTCTGATCCTCTTCTCCCCTGAAATATTCCTGCAGCAACTGCCGGAGGCAGGGGTGAGAGGCTTTTTTGGCACAAGGGCCTTGTCTTCCCTGAACCACAGACTCTTGTCCCCCACCTTTAGGGCAAGCCTCTGCCACCACCTCCACCGGGCAAGTATACTGAATTCACACCCAACCCTCTCTGGCCTGCAGGGCATGAAGTAGACAGGAATCTGGGTCACCAAATATAGCCTTGAACTTCAGCCTTCCCTGCCAAAACCTCCCAAACATCCCCTAACACGTGGATGGTCACTGAAGCCCCCTGGCTCTGCCTTTGCAGTCGTCTTTTCAGATTTACTCCTAGCACCTGCAATCACATAGGGAGATAGCCACATTTGTTTTCAACTACCTGGATAATATAAGCAATATAGACTTGGGGCATGGGGTCAGGTAGTCATCTCCAAAGGACCTGGATGGTGACAGTTGTGCTGGCTTTTGGTACTGCCATCATGCTTTTCTGGACAAATGCTGATTTCCTTCAACTGATCTGTGTCCTCCCCTGGGAAATTGATATTTCTTCCTGGCATCCGCCCTACATCTCTGGCTACCACGGAGACAAAGAGAGCCTTCCCTGGCTTTGAGAATGGCTTGTTTTAGAATTCCTCACCAGCCTCTCAAAGAAAGGTCTTGGTCTAGGTATGAGTCCTTTTTCCCTCCTGCCCTAACTCACAGCCTCAAATGACATTTTCTGAGATCAGAAACTCCTCTTTGAAACAAAACCATGAAAACCCTTCTTTTGGCCCAGTGGCAAAGGCCTGTCACTTCAGCATGTAATTTAAAAGGTGTTGGAGGTCTTTGCAAAAAGGCATATTCTCTCCACCCCCTTGAGCTGGCCAGATATTTTTGGACATTTCAGAATCACTCCTTTGAATTAAAATAAGTAAGACTATGATATCCAAATGCTCCACAAAGACTGGCTATTTTAAATGCCCTGGGCCCGGGACTGGGTGCTGGAGATGGAGAGGTGAGGGGGTCAGGGTGCCGCCAGGTGCCCCAGTCCAGGGCAGGAGAGCACAGCAAAGTTCTAGTGGGCCGGGCTCACCAGCGTGCCCGGGAGAAGAGCTTGGGGTAGCAGACTTGCTGATGTGCACCTTGGGAGGCCCAAAGCCCATCTGACCTTGAGAAGATGAGCTGTGGGGCAGGGGGATTTCATGCTGTAACAGCTCTGTTTGTGCATCAAAGAGAAGCAGAGAGAGACAGCTGAAAGGAAGGAGGTGCCTGGAACACCTTGACTTAACTCCCAATTTTGCCAGAAGTGGAGCCTGGGGCCAGGCCTGATGCAGATCCCTGCTGGAGCCGGCCCCACGCACTCCTCGCCGGGCTGCACTGTAACTGGGCTCAGTGATGCGTGTGTGCAGGGTGCCAGAAACGGGGCTAAGGGCTTTGCACGCATTCTGCAGGTACTGTTTGACTTAAACCAGCATCCCTAAGAGGGAGGGGAAACAGGCTTGAATGAGTGGAATGATTTATCCAAGGTCACAGCGGGAAACTGGAAGAGGTGAGATTAAAATGCAGGTCTGGAGGTGGGGTGGGAGGGGAGGGTATAACTCAGCCGTAGGGTGCATGCCTAGCATGCACAAGGTCCTGGGTTCAATCCCCAGCACCTCTATTAAATAAACAAACAAACAAACAAACAAACAAACCTAATTACCTCCCCCCTGAAAAAAAATCTTTTTAAATAAAAAAAATAAAACTCAGGTCCGTTCACCCAAAATGGACATGTTTAACCAATTGCACTTACTCTGTGGGATGAAGGCCAGAGGAAAGCATAAATTTTTGTCCTTTCACTGGTACCCAAAACAGACCGGAAGCCACTGTGGGCCTGGACTCCAAAGAGACGGCCCTGATATGTGTTCAAGCATCTCTACAGAGCAAGGACCCATCTGATGGGCACCAGATTACATGGTGTTGGACTAGACAGGGCCTCAAAAAGCATCTTATTTTGCAGGGGTTCAAATGTGCTCCACAGAAACCAAGGGGCCCTGAGGTGTGGCCAGCACAGTGTCCAGATGAGGCCAGCCACCTGGCTGCCCAGGACTCTGTCCTCAGCCTGGTCAGTATCCCTGTGGTCTTAGTAAGCTTGCAAATAAGATACCATTTCAACAAAGGCATCCTTGGCCCTCAGTGTTTACAAACCACTGATGAAGTCTGAGCCCCTCAAGGTGCCCAGCAAGAGGATGTCAGAGGGTGGAATTGTGTCAGGGGCCAACAACTGTGCTGGGCTCAGCACAGACCCCTCTTCTCCCCAAGGAAGCCCTGAAATCCAGCTCCTCCTTGGCCTCGGAGCATGTGTAAGAAAGCAGAATCTCCAGGGTAACCTGCATCTGGCAGACAGTGCATGCTCAGGAGGCTGGGGGGTGGGGCAGGGGTAGGGCAGGGGGCCAGGGGCTTTGAGGGCCCCCAGACACAAAAGAAAGAAACACCTGTGCTTCAGGTCAAAAAGCCTGGGTTGGGGCAACAGCCCACACACATGACTGCAGTCAAGGGTCTACCCATTACACACGGAGCCGGTTCATAACCCACGCTCTGGTCAACAAAGCTTGGATTTCTGCGTATGTCCGAGGGAGCCCAATCACCTAGCCCTTTCTGAGCTTCATTTCTTTCAGCTACAACATGGGACTTATCAGACCTCCCCCGCCGGCTGTGCACTCACTTTGGGACTGAATGCCCATTATTTGATTTTCTTGTGCCTCTGATTCCTTGTCAGCAAAAGGAGGTTATAACCCCACCTACCTCGTATTCTCCCAGGAGACCACGCATGTAAAGCCCCTAGAATGGTGTCGTGCACACACTGAGTATTACACATGTTGTACACACACATGCAAATACTAGCCCTTGTTCTTGGTGTCACCGATCATGTTAAGTCGCCGTGGCTGCGTGTGTGTGTTTGGGTGGCTCCTGTTCCCTGGCGGGCGAGGCTCTCATCTTGTGTGTTGCTTGGTGTCCCCATGGCACCTGAAACACTCTTCAGCCCATAGTGGATGCTCTGTGACTTCAACTCCTCTTTCATTTCTTCAGTCTTCCTTCTCTGAGCACTTCCTGTGTATCTCCAGGACTCAGGTCCCCGAGGGGCTGGTAGAAAATGTTATTATTTTGAATTGGCTGAGTGAAAATAATCATTGGGGCCACACAGCCGGGATGACGTGGGCCAAATTTAGAAGCCCTTTGATGTTCACGCTGGCGTAAAATGACGTTGTCTGGATTACAACCCTGACTCTCCACCTGTGTTGACCGACAAGAGAGATGCAGGGAGCTGTCTTCTCTGGCCTCCCCACTGGCATAAGAGGCGGTTTGGTTGGGAGACTCCCAACCCAGTCAGTCCTGCAGGGCTGCCTCAGGCTCACCGCGACCCCACCTCCGGGCGGCCCAGGGGTGCAGGGTCTCCTGGGCTGTGGAATCCTGCCTGTCTGTGATGACATTGTTCCTTCCAGCCTTTGTCTCCTGCCTTTCATCCTCCCAGAGCATCACACGGCTTCCAGGATGGGCCCTTCCAAGAATGCACTGCCATCATATTGTGCGTGCATGCGCGCGCACACACACACACACACACACACACACACACACCCCGCACCTGCCTCTGTCAGGCTCATTTTCACAGAAACCGCCCCTTGCCTGGGCTGCAGTCCCCCCTGGCAGGCCTCTGCTCCCACCCCCAGCCCTGCCCTGGCAGCATCCACCGGCCCCTGCGCCCTGCCACGGTGCCTGCCCTTGCACACAGGCCCTTTAGAAATCCCTTCAAAGGGGCTTTACAGCTGAGTACTTGCGGAAAATTTGCCACTTCCGGAGGTTTCTCTCTCTCTCCTGTCTGCTGCTGGCGCAGGTAGGCCAGCGCCCTCTTCCCAGCAGCCCGGTTTGCTTTTCCATCTAGAATTTCCCCAGAGCCCTCCGAGGCAGCCTGTCCGTCCTCCTGCTATTTCTGCATCTGCCTCAGCCAAGCTGAGAAAACTGGGTATTCAGGAAGGGCAAAGGGGCAATCCCTTGTCTCCAGGCAAGTCAGCCCAGGATGTTAGAATCTGAGACCCAAAATCCATTCCAGAATTTCAGAGTTGGGAGGTCAGCCTGGGTCCAGTCCAACCTGAGTCCCTCTTACCTATCACCTGTGTGAGATGGTGCGGGGAGCCTGGGCTTGGGGGTGGGCAAGACCACCACCAGAGTTCCCCCCCAACACACTCACTGGGCGCCCACAACGTGCAGACACTGCTCGTTCAGTACTCACAGTAGCCCTACCAGCAAGGCTCTGTAAACCTTGCCTCTTTAAATAGGAGGAAACTGAGGCACAGAGAGCCTGAGGAGCTTGCCCAAGTCCCTCAGAAATATGGGACCAGAGATTCAAGCCCAGGCCGCCTCCACCATCGCACTATGTGCCTGGGGAGGCTTAGGCGCAAGTCCTAGCTCTGCCGCTCATTTGCTGTGTGACCTTGGGCAAATCACTGCAACTCTCTGAGTTGCCAACTAAGATGGAGGAAGTAATAGCTTCTTTTGGATAGCTAGCAACAATGCAGACCCAAGCCTGCCCATAATGAGGGCTTGATAATTCAACCCATTCATTCCTGCCTGGTCCTTGTAAAATCAGAGAAAAGCCCACTCTCACCCTGACATGGTTTATCGTGGTTGCCTCCCTTGTTTGCATTCATCTGTTATTAACTGGAACTGGTTTCCCAGCTAGCACATCCCACTGCATGATGGAAGCTGGTCCGAGTTCTTATGAAAAGAGAGGGCTCTGCAGTGGGAATTCCTCAGGGTCACCGGTGGATCTGTCTATGAGGTACACCTCCCCCCTGAACTGTGCACTTGATGTGTAGACACCTTTAAGGCAACACATGACCATTCATGGAAAGCCTCTGTGTGCCTTTGTACACGTTGAACCTTTTTCTGCATCCTTCAAAACTCAGTGTGGGCCGTGTCTCCTCCAGGAAGTCTTCTCTGATTGCATCCACTCCCACTCACTCCCGATGCCTCAGGTGTCCCGCTCTGAGTTTCCTTAGCACTCTGTCCCAGCACTTACCACTCCATCTCAGAGGGCTGCTTCTCGTCTTCCCACTCAGTGGTCCTCACCCTTCCAAAAGCAACAAAACCCCCTATGAAGTTTTTAAACAGACAGCCACTGGGTCTGCCCGCTTGGAGCTTTGAGTCTAACATGGGACCCATGGATCTGGATTTGAAAAGCTGCAGGGCTGGTTCTGCTGTGCAGCAGGGGAGCCCTCAGGGCCAGTCCTGCATCCTAGTCTCCATAGTAACCCCAGCATCCAACAGAGACCTGCACCCAGTTGGTGCCCAACAATTATTCATTGGATTAATGAGTTTTTCCTCTCTTTTCCTCCTGTCCCCCAATTTTCACCAACCCTTACACACAATTTTGAGAATACAGTGCGGAACGTGCCAGGAGGCAGAGGGGAAGGAGAAGGCAATTTCAGAAAGGAAACGGGGGATTCGGCGACTCCTTGGCTAGCTTAGGCCCCTTTGAATCTAACTGTTAAGGACTATACTCTTCATACCATTGCTTTGGTGTTTCCTGATGGTTCTCAACAGGGCTCCTCCTGTGAATGAAGCAGGGCAACCATTTCACAGATGGCCTCAGAGATTTTAAAGAAGGCAGAGGTCCAAGAGATTATTCTAGCGATAGAAATCCTGTTCATTTTTAGACCAGGAATGAGGCCCATGGAGAGTGAGGAGCTCCTGGTGGCCGAAGGAGAACTCAGGTCTCCGGATGTCCATGGTCTCTCAGGTGCCTTAGAGGACTGACCCTGTGTAGCCAGGAGGAGACGGAGGTCAGGGATGCGATCAGGGAGGGGGCTTGGCTAACAGCTTGACCCCCTGTCTCGCCCTTCTCTGGCTTCACTTTTTCTTTCTAGCTCTTGATGTTTTCAGAGACAATTTGGGGAAAGTTCTCGAAGGCCTCTGAGCCTCATGTGCCCACTGAGTCAGTAACCTGAAGTTCGGCCCCCATGGCTGTCTAGTCGCTCTGGTCCCAGTTAGGGCCTCAGCGCAGTACTGCACGTAACACAGCAGGCGCACCTCTTCCCTGGAGCCTGTCCCAGGCTTCCAGGATGTCCTCTCCCCCTGAGGCTGGACACTCTGCCCACACGATCCATCACAGCTGCCTCTGGCCCTTCCTTGCATGTCAGTGATTCTTGGGGCTCCATCCTGGGCCCTCTTCTCCTTTGTTCCCACACCCCCCTGAGCCCCAATCTGCATCCTAGTCTCCAGAGTAACCCCAGCATCCAGCAGAGGTTGGGCCAACTCTCCCTTGGATTCCATGGACCATCATGGTCATGTCCAGCTGCAAGTCTCACCCCTCGCTCAAACTCAGTGTATTTGTGATGAATGTCACCATCAACTCTCACAAAAGACAAGCCTGCCCTCCATCCTGTGTTCCCAGGCTCAGTCAGCCAAACCCCAAACCCAGAAGGAGCCTCAGCTTCCGCCACCACCATCCCATCCTCCAGTCTCATCGCTTCTGGTTTATAAGCATCTCTTGACTTCTTTCAGCCAACACTCTTTCCCACAACCCACCCATCAGATGACGCCTCCACTGCCAGCTTCACCCATCCCCACACTGTGCCGAAACTCAGGCTCCCTACCTGCTCAGAATAAGGTTTTGTGGTGCTTTTCAAACTTTTTTTTTTTTTTTTTTGGCCACAAGTCATAGTTAAAAATCAAATTACACACGCCCCTATAAATTTTTAAAAGTTCACAAAATTACACCACCCTTACTATCCAAGACAGACAGACACGTATTTCCTATCTTATTCTATTTAAGTTTAACTGTTGCACTTTTTTTGGAAAGTTGGTTGCAACCAAGAGAATCGATTTTGCAACCCTCTAATGGGTCAAAATCAGTGGTCTAATGGAGTGGAATTGAATTACAGAATTTATATTTTGAGCCTGGTGGATCACACATTGTATACAGACCTGGTCCTCAGAAGGAGGGTCCAGGGGACAGAGGCTCTTCTGCTTGTGTGGCCCTTTGTGTCTGGAGTTTGGAGGAGAAGCCCACAGATGAGGCGAGTTGGCAGTCAACAAACGTGTGTGAACATCTGTGATTGCCGGCGTCTGGTGGCTCAGGCCCTTAAGTGTGTCAATACACACATAAGAGGGTCTGTATGGTGGGGCAAGAGGCAGCTCAAGTTGGCGTGACCACAAATGCCTGAGTGTGAGTGCGCGTGTGAGTCCGTGCGCGTGCACTGGGAGAATCACGATGGAGTCTCAGGCTGCACTTCTCAGTGTCCCTGTGGACTTGACCCCACTGACCCCACCCTTTCTCGGCAGCCCCTTCCAGCAGCAGAGAAGGGGAGGACACTTGAGAGAAGTCCCAGGAACCCAACCAAGTTCATGAAAGCTTCTGGAGAAGGGTGCCACCCTGAGGCCTGGTTGATCCACAGACACGTGGCTCACCGACTGGGGAGCCACTCAAGGGAGAAAAGAGAGAGGCCTTCAGCCTGTCTGGGGTCCAACAGACCCCAGCCCACGGCCCCAGGATTCCTCCTTCCCACACCTCAGATGCCATCATCTACCCCGGCTTCTCCCAGAAGCCTCCCCACATCTCCCTTTCCCCTATGATAAAAAAACATCACAGCTGTGACGTCTCTTTGTCTTAATCATGTCCCCAACTCTCTCGCTGGCCATGACACGGTGGCCAACTTCTGTCCGCTCAGTACCTCCTAGTTGTCCCAGTAAGACATGTAACATTCCCAGAGCCACCGGACCACAACGAGGTCTGCTGCTACGGTATTTACCACTTCATCTAAAATATTTTAAAATGTTTAGATGTTCAAACCATTAATCAGAGAAGGGCACCCCAGCTCTGCTCAAAGCTCTCTGGCCTCTCCTGGCACCAAACCATAACAAGCTCCCCAAATCGTGCCCTGCCACCCCTCGGGGGTCCAACGTCTGGCCCTTGGTTCCTAACCTCCTCCCCCAGAATTTCACATGCCTGACTGTTTCATCTTGCAGAACTTGGCTCAAACATTAATTATCCCTTCAACAGAGTTGGGGCCAGAGGATGAGCTTTGGGGGACGTTAGTTTCTTCCCAACATAAAATCCTAAATAGGTCACTCCCAAAGTCACCTCCAAATAAACTGATACCTTAAGAAAAAATCATTTTGAAACAAACACCCTGGCCCCGCTCTCAAACCAAATGCCTCCCCAGACCTCTCCAAATAAAATTCAGCTGCAACCGCTGACCTTGCAATTTAATTCTCTGTCACCGCTTTATAGCATTTGTCATTATGGGAAATTCTTGTGTTTCTGTTTACCTGTTTATTGGTTGTCTCCCAGGCTAGACTGCAAGCTCCAGGAGGGCAGGGGTCTCCCCTGTCCCCTTCAGGCCAGGATTCTGGAATGCAGTGGGTGTTGCACAGATATCTGTTGAATGAATGGGCTGACCATCGTTTATGCGGCCCATGGCCAAGGCCTGCTTGTATAGAGATGGCTGTGCTCACCATCAGCCTCTCCCAGTTGCTCGAGACCATCTGAAAGGAAAAGTATGGACACCATCGTAAGGGACTCATGTTTACTGAATGCCAGTCACTTTGCAAACATAACCTCGTTTAATCCTCAAAATAGTTTCAACAAATAAATATCAACAGTTCTAGCAGCACAACCCCACCCTCATGGTCTCTGCTGGCGCCCACCAGCACATATACCCCAGAGGCACAAAGTCAGGTGTCTTATCACCTGTCCTGGCCCCCTTCCCCAGGCAGCCCAAACCCTTCTGCATTCTGCTCCCACAGCCCCTGGGCCCTGCCCACCTCATCAATCCCTCAGTGACAGCATCAGCTCTAATGGAGCCCCCCCCCCAAAAAAAAACCAGCAACTAGAAATGTTGCCATGGTGAGAGGCTTCTGTCCATCATGGCACCCCCGGCCCACGGGGATGCAGGCAACCGTTATTTACGATTTTGTGATCACAAAGGCAAGATAGAAAAAAAAATTCTGATGTCAAAGTCTAAAGAAAGAAAAGACCTCAGGTTGTATCTACCCGATGTTTACATCTGTGTCAGCAGGATGTGAACAAACAAATGGACAGGAGCTGGAAGGGGTTGTAGAAAGTGAAAAATGATGGTTCAAGGGGAGAATGGTAGGACTACATGATGAGTGATTCTTTCAATTAAATTGTATTATTGCTTCCATGCTAGTTTTAAAAAGCAAAAAGTAGGAAGAAAAGAGAAAGAGAAAGAGGGAATGAGGGAGGGAGGGGGGAGGAAGAAGGGAGAGAGAGAGAGGGAGGAAGCAAGAAAAGCAAATCTTTTGCCGTTTTTTTCTGGAATCTGTTATGGAGCAGGGAGCCAGAGCCGCCCCTGCCACCAGTGTGCAGAGAGATGTCTCTGGTAGCCAAAGAGAGAGGTGGAGCGAAAGGCATGGGAAAGAGACAGGTGTCCCACACCTGTCATCTGTCCCCAAGCAGCAACCATGGTGGCAAGGTCCCTCCCCAGGGACTCAGGCTTCCTCTGTCCCAGCACTTCCCTCTCTCCACACACATCACCTCCAGCTCAGTCTATCCCTCCACCCTTTGAACCCTGTCCCCTTTCTTTTCCAAGAGCCAACTCAAAACTCTTCTTGCAGGAAGCATTTCTGGACTACCTGTCACTCTAGGAATCTTCAGCTTGCTAATGTCTGCCTTCTTCTTAATGTAAGGTTTTTCATCATATAGAAGCGAATCTTTAATATTGAGAAAGACCATGGCCTTTAGTTCCAGCTCTGCCACTCTCCAGCTGTGTAATCTTGGGCAAGTTACATAACCACTCTGAGCATATGAAACTATAAAATGGAAATACTGATACATCCCAAAGGGCTGTGATAAGGAGTCAATGAGATAACATATATGTAAATATCCCTGGAAAGTATTGGGCAAAGAAGAAGCAGTCCATAAATGGGAGTTCTTCTTATGACATGTGGCATGAAATTCTAAGAAAGCCGTCATGTCGTTAGTTGTATTCTGAATTGCACTACCTCTACGTGAACTAGATGTGACACTCCCTGAGGAAGCATACTGTTCCTCCTAAATCCTACATCTCTCTCTAACCCCATCCTTGCTCCCATCAGAGCATGTGACCCACAGCCAGGGGACAGGCAAGTTGCTGGACCCCCAGCCTTTTCACGCAGAGACCCAGGACTCTGCTCACCAGGGCAGTGTGGCCGGACCCATTTGGCTGCTAGAACCAGCGAACCAGCCAGGAGCCAGGAGAGAGGTGGGCTCAAGGTGGGGTGGGAGCTGGAGATTCCCTTCCCCAAGGTTCAAAGCCTAGAATTCGCCAGGAATCACCACACCCACTTTGCCCTCCTGCTCTAGAAGCCTGTGCTGGTGGAACTTAAGACCGAATTATTTCCTGAAAGGGCTTGGAAACCAGCCCCACAGGGGCTCCCAACCATGTCTTCGTGAAGGATGGAATGTTCCTGCTAGGCTCACACTTTGAAAGCTTTTGCCAACCAGGTAAGCTACCATAATATTAATAATAATAATAACCACCATTTCCTAAGGGACAACAACATGCCAGGTATCTTATAAATGTTATTAATTTTTAAATATTTGCTAAATAATAAATTTATTTTCCCATTTTTATTCATCAAAGACACATGTAACTGCCAATCAGAGCTTCTGGTCAGCACGAAACCACATCTGCGAGCACAATGAGCTGTGAGACCTGGAGCCCCAAGCGAGGAAGTGTCAGGTCTGGCTGGCCAGTCAGCCTCAGCAAGGGGACTGCAGATGTCTTTCCAGTGATCGCCTAAAACATGAGACTTGCTATCGGTCCCTCCTCCCCTGATACGCCTGTCAAGGACCTCAAGTAAGGAACAGGGAATGCCGGCTGAGCTAATCCAATCGCCTCATCTTGCAAACACCCGGAGATAACAAGAGTGTTACCCCCAGGTCACACACCTGGTGGCAGGAGCAGGGCTCCTGATCCCAGTGCAATGCGCCGTGCTGGGAAAAGCAGCCTGGACCCCCAGGGCCAGTGGTCAGGGCTGCCAGAGGAGCTTCCCCCGTGCACTCTGCACGCCCCCCGTCTCCCCTCCCCCGTTCCCTTTGAGTCCGGGCTCTGAGCATGAAGGGAACTCTCCTTCCATGGAGAAAACCCACCTCCAGCAGGGCCGAATCAAGCAGCGGCTGGGTTAGAGTGCCCACCGACGTAATTCAAACTCAAACAGTGCTAACCAGAAATCTATGTAGCGGGGGTTCTAGAGAGCTTTGAGTTTTCCCCTGGTGACCATGTCAGTGCTAACATTTGAATATCAGGTATCAAGTTCTCTTCCCCTCAAACTGGTTTGGGAGCCCTGCTTTACCAAAGCCACATGCTCAGGACCCTCGGGATATATCCTACTCTCCCTCCAAATCTGCCCTCTTCCCATGTTCTTGTTTGTAGAGGAAAGCGTTCAGCATCCTAGGGCTCTTTAAAATACATACATATAATATAAATATTATGTAGACAATGGTATATAATAAATGAATGGAAAAGGGAACATGCTTGCTACAGATTAGGTCTTCCATCACCAGAAATATATTCTCAGAACATGCCTCATAGCCAATGAATTTTTATACATCGCTGTTGTCGACAGATCTATATTACGGAAGGAAAGGCTTAAAGATGCAAGTAGAAAGAGTTCGGTCAAAGGCATCCCATTGCTAGGTCCTCTCACTCCAGATATGTTATCCTGCCTTTAAAACCGGGGCATTTGATTGGCATCTGAGGGGCCCACCCTACCATGTTTGAAGTTCAAACAAATATTCACTTGAAATATTCACTAGTTCTCCCACTGAAGCAAAGTTCAGGCTGGCTTGGTGGGATGGGATGGGGTGGGGTGGGGTGGGGTATGACAGGGCTGCTGGCCGTGTTTCAAGGTCAGAATTTTCACCAAGCCAGAACTTTCATATTCAAATGTATCTCGTTCCCTTCCAAAGAGACATTTTGGGAACACCTATTTTATTCCAATGACACTGCCATGCTTAAAAGCCCCAAGAACACTTCTTCTAGGAGTACACCAGATCCTGCGGCACACTGTTTTGAAAATCCTCAGTGGTGGAGAAGTTTCCTCCTTCAGGGAGGATCTGACTGAGTAAGATTTGAAAGTCCTTCTGAGCCAAGTCTGGTCAATAAGGTAAGTGATCAGACCAGGAGGTGCTCTTTTGAGCAGAAATGAGACTGGGATAGACACCAGCAAGACTCCTTTCAATCTGTCTGTGATGGGTATGTGCGTGTGTGTGTGTGTGTGTGTGTGCGCGCGTCCACGTGCGTGTGTGTGTGTGTGTGAGTATGAATATGTGATTTGGAAACTAACTTCTGAAAGAGAAGCCCTTAAAAGATTGGGAGTGCTTGCAGTGTTGCTGGAAGGACAGCATATCTTTTCAAAGTCACGGCTCCAAAGAGGTCAGCTGTTACTGGGAAATAGAAACGGGAGCGTACGAACCCAGGCTGGCGATCTCAGTACTTTGGAGCCCGACTTGGGGGAAGAAAGCAGTGAGGCTCCAGTGCAGGCTGGAGTGGAAGCCACTCGGTGGTCAGGCCCTGGGCTGCACCGTGTTAAAGGAGTCCCCTGGGCGGGGAGGCTGGGAGGCGGCTGCGGGGCCCCTCCTCCCGGGCCTGCTGGCTGGCCGGCTCTGTTCTGAATGACACAGCTAATTAAGGTAAGTACTATTGCAGCTCTGGGCTGGAGCTGCCGAAACGGGGCTCCCCTTCCTCTTGGCTCAGCTTCCAGATGAATCCATATTTCAGGGGTTAACAGCTCATCTGTAAATAAAATAAAATGTCCTCTGGGCTGCAGCCAGGTAGCCCATTCCTGCCTTTGGCCTGAATGTGATTAGCACGTAGGAGCCCGAGCGAAGGCAGAGAGGTGGGGGGGAGGGAGCAGCGGAAGGAAGGAGTCAGTTGGAGATGTTTAAGACCTCTGAGAAGCGATTTTGGTGACTGATTGCCAAGAGGGGTTCCCCCCTGGACGCTACCTCCCTGGCCTCCAACTTCTGAAATGAAGACCACTCGGAGACAAAAACCTAACATGGTAAATTAGCTACTTACTGCTCAAGGCCTCCAAAGAGAATGACTAAGGCAGGGGCACCGGACATAGGCCTAGGAGGAGCCCAGCTGTCCCTTGGACTTGGAGGAGAAGGGAGTGGTGGGAAGGAGGCTGGCTTTGCTTTAGGCTTTGCCCCTGTTTTTGTCAGAATCTCAAAGGTTAACCAAGAAAGACATAGCAAGACAACACGGGCTGTGTCGGTAGCAGCAAACAGGCTAGGAGGATTACAACGGGGTAAAACCACAAGGCACCTTCATGGAACCATCCATGTGAAGCTGGTCTTCTGACTAAACCTAGCTTGGGGAAAGAAAAAAAAAAAAACCTGCTATTTGAATACATTTAATTGTTATTTTATTTTTTAAATTGATTTTGTATGTGAAGCCCCTGCCTCTTCTTCAAGGGAGACAGGGGCCCTGATAAAGCTACACAAACAACATTGTATCTAACTTCAGAAGGAGCCTTCTGCCTCTTGAGAATGTGTTAAGAAGGAGGGAAATCTCTATGCCACCCCGGCAACTGCAGTAATTAAAATAAAGCAACAGTCTTCACAACCGTTCTGTAAATCGAAAACTCTGCAAAGGTTAAAAAGTTGATTAAAAAACAGCAAGGCGACATCGTTTAGGGATAAAACACACACTTACGTAGCCGAGAGCCACCCGTCATACTGGGTTAGGTTTTGCTTAATTTTCCAAAATCCCCTAAGTGGGTGTCCAGGTGATACTTTTTATGCCTTTTTATGTGTCTAGCTACTTAGTCTCTTTAATAAGCTCGGAATGACGATACACATGGGTTACATTAAGGGCTTGAAAAGTTTTCTCACATCCAGCGACGCAAGAAATTCCTCCCAGTATATCTCTCTTGTCCGCGTGTCTGCTCTCTCGTTAACGTTCCAGCAACCCTTCCTTTCTTCACCCCAATTTCAGCATGTGGTGAAGGCATTAGCGGGGGTCGCAACACATTATTTCCCGGTTCCAGTGAGGTGAGGAGGAAAAGTTGACTGTACTTCTAAAAGCGCAGTCAGCTTTGGAAAGCATGGTCTTTTTTTTTTTTTTTCTTTTACAAACAGCCCAACTGTAAGCAGCCTGTCATTTCTCAGCCTGTTGTTGCATTCCTAAAAAACAAACTGTAGCTGTTATCTTCCCACATTAAACACACACACACACACACACACACATACACGCAACTCAGCTTTGATATTTCTAATACCATCTTTTGGCATACTTTCCATGAATTATTCCGACATTGAACGTTCCACAGGATAAGTTACATAAGGGTTTTTTTTTCTAAAATCCAAATCTGCACCGGAGTTTTCTGTTTCCATGAAAAGCTTTCTAACATGTGCCCAGAAAATGAACTTCTAGTAATTGTCACCACCGTATTAATGCGTATCTTCTGTTGGAAGAAAATCTGTAACCTCATCAAGGAATAGAATTCAGATAAATTTTCATTGTCCCACTGCACAAAGCTAAGCTTAGGCGAATCCTAATTTGTAATTCATTCTTCTTGTTTAATTCATAATTTGATGCTAAACGTGATGACACAGTGGTGCCCCTACAAATTCGACTGCTTCTGTCCTCAGATCCATTTCTTGTATCTACACGGGCTTATGTTGTATGCTAAAACTGGTTTTAAGCTTTACAGAAGTGCAACATAATTGGAAGGGAAGGAAGTTATTTTTTCTAAGCATAGCCAGCCATCCTTAATCTCTCTCCAAATTCTGGGTCCCATTTTTATTGTTTTTACTCTTTTCCACTCTTTCCCACCCCCCCCCCCATTCTGGCTAACTGTGCTTCTCCATATTTCCCGAACCCCTTATTTGAAGCAAAAATTCCTCCTTGACAAATGCTTTTGGTTTAAAACTAATGTTTGCCCCAACTGGGTAAATGCCACAGAAGTAACAAGGCTTTCACAAAATATTCCACAAACTGATTTTTAATTTGCTGCATCATCAGCTACTTTTATGATAATATTTAATCTACTGAAACAAAACCAGCCTTGGTGGGGGGGAAGAAAACAAACAGCCACAACAAAGAGAAAGCGAGTTTATTTTTAGCAGCTCCATTCCCATGGAAGGAGGCTGCTGACACCAACAGCCTCACCTAAGAACACTAGTGTTTCTCTTTTTTTCTTTCTCTCTTTCTTCCTTCTTTCTGTTAATTATTTTCTCTCTTTTTTTTTCCCCTCAGTTGCTGAGCTAAACAGATGAAAGGTTATATATTTCACTATGTACAGCTAACAAGTCTCCATAAGCAGAAGGCTCTCAGAGAGTAACTCTCTGACCACAAAAAATGTACAGACTGATGATGAGCGTAAACAGTCACCCGTGGTCCAGATGTGCAAAACCCCGAAATGAAAAGAAGTTTCGTGACGGCACCACCTTGTGAGGTCAAGTTTAGAAAATCTGGCTCAGACGCCCCCAGTGCCAGGCCATGATGGAGATCACGTCATTATTTATAAGTCAGGGAAAGTAGGGAAAGGGGACAGTAAAATGTCTCAAAATTCATCGGGTTCCTTCAACTCAGGCACTTCGAACTTTTTACTCCAGAGGTCATTGTTTGAGAGGCAAGTCAGATGGGAGAGATGGCAAAGCAAACTCAACGTTCTGGGGGCTTTTACTAGTCTCTTTTGCCTATGTCTGTTAAGACAGATTTCTCAACAGCGAAGTATTCTATTGAGAGACAGTTCCGCCCAGTACTGTGCGGATAAAAACACACCTGAGAAACCATGCCCTGAAGATGCAAACTGTAATGGAAACTGAGCCAGGCCAATGGATGCCTCCCCGCCCCCTGCCCCTTGAGGAACTGCTTCCCAGCCAAAGGTGAGCCCCTCCACACGCCTCCGCATTTTTAAGCACTGGTCTAGATTAGGCAGCTCAAAACCATTAGAATGGGCCTTTCCTGAGTGGGAAAGACATTACTGAAGTTTTGCCTGTGTCTTTGGTCAAAAACGGTCCTTCCCCAGGAGCGCTGGGCTCGTGGCTCCTTGCTCAGCAAGGTAGAAATTGTCAGTTGCGTGTGAGCCGTGACCACAGCATGTACATCCCGTACACACCCCTTCCTCTGCTGAGCAGCTGCTGCGGCTGCAAACAGAGCAAGATCAAGGGGACCAAAGAGGCCAGCAACCCCGAAGCCACAGCGGCTCCGGCCACGGAATGCTGTGAGAGAAACTTCCAGTTATGTCAGGATATATGTTTCCCCTGGAAACGACTGAGGAAATTTCCTTTCAGCTCTGTAATTAGCTTGTTGGAAAGCTCTCTGATACACCTCCACACCCGAATTCTTACTATCATGAATTTTGCATTATTCTATGCACAATAATGCACATAAAATTAAATAAACAATTTAATTAATTTAATTAAAATTAAATATTAAACATATCATGGGTAAGAAACCTGCGCCTTTGATTTAATTGGGCGGGAGGACCCAAAGCAGTTTGGGTAACAGCAAAAAATAATTAAAAACAACAAGTACGTTAGCCTCTGGGTACATGAAATGTTGGGAGCCTCCTCTTGAGAAAAGTTTATTTAATTAAAGTTAAACTAATCTTTGGAAAACATTTGATAAGCATTTCACAATACAAATCATAATCCAAAACAATGAGGCTGAGCCTGCCTCTTCACAATACAAGAAAATCATGTTAAATAATTTATCTCTGGTGGTAGCTACTTTCTCCTTACACACGCACACACACACATACACACGCAGTAATCCAACAGACAGCGTGTTTACTAGGTTTGAATTCTAGGCAATATTTGATTCATCTACATCTAGATAAACATTAGCAAAGTGCATTAAGCATAATATGTCCACAGTGAGAATTCAGGAGACTTCGTGCCTGATTTTGAACTGGGTGTGGATTTTCAGAGCCAACAAACCCCCAGCGAAAAACATCCTCATGAATTTGTTTAAAAAGAAAATGCAAGTATTTTGGAAGGTCAGTATCTTGGTCGGCACTAATATAGCCCCCGATTACAGAAAGAGCTGCGTCCATAGTCATCCTCAGATACATCTAATTCGCAAGGCATCACTGTTAGTGCTTCATACCAGGAGAGAAAACTGTTTATATTCCCACTGTTTCCCCCCGGTTGGTGTGGCTGGATCTGTTATTCAGTTGTACACAGTTAGACAAGATTACTGCCAAAGAAAGACAGCAACCAGGCCCATGCACACACTACCCTGGTGACTATTTCCAGGCCCTGAACTGCCAGCACCCCCCAGGGGTCCATAGTCTTTACCAAATTAGGGCCCGGTTTGACACCTACAACCTAAGCAGGAATATCACCAAAATCAGCTTATGGTCCAATTCCAAAGTTACTGGATGCACACAGACTTCTCGGCTGACAAGTGCCTATAGGCATAACCCTGAGCCTAAATTGTGTAAATTCCAATTGTCCACCACTCAAACATCCCACATCCCTGAAGGAAGATCAAAGGTAGACCATCCACTGGCTTGAATAATTCTCTTCACTTCTATTTCATCATATAGAATAACGAAGTCTGCCAGAGGAGTTACAATATTTTCTTAGGCTCTGAAGATTCATAATTGATAAATGCAACCACATTCACCTCGGAGATCTGCTGGGAGCGTCTGATAATCTTTATAGCAAAAGATTTTCGCTATGTCTCTTGACACCAAGTCACATTCTCCAGCAGTCACACATATCCTGAAATTCACTGTGTGGGCCATGCATACCCACAGGTGCCACGCACATAGCAAAACACAAATCAAAGCGTAGTCCTGCCTATACCGAGGTTATTTTACAGTGGTTTTGCTCTGTAAAGAAAGCCGTAATGGTAGACAACATGCTACTTTATAAGCAGTAATTCATAATGGCAACTAATAATTACTCCTGCAGCATCAAGCATTCCTCAAAATATTCGGCTAAGCTTTTAACCACTTTCTCTGTTAAGTTCAACTTTTCTTTGATCAGAAGAACAAAGTACCTTTGGAGACTTCCAGTTGGGCCAAGAGACACGGCGATCCAAAGGGTGGCCTGCCTATATTTTTACCAGACTGATATTTAAAAAGAAAAAAAAAAATTCTGGAGAGCAGGCAGAGCTAAGAAGGATGCAAGCAAAAGATCCCAAAGCCACCTCCAGCTCAATTAAGTCTTTAACCTAATTATTGGAAGAGGATGCTTCACCTTCTAGAAAAACACCCAGCGAAGAGCCTGGTGCAGCCCTGGTTTCCTCCAGCCAGGACCACAGCTGCAGAGGGTTTCTCCTCTGCCATCCAGGCCTTGTCAATGGTGCCCTTCATTTGCATGTCAATCCTTTTACATGATTAATATGTATTTATTGACCAGGAGGCTTTCCCAACCTAGGACAAAGGGAGACAGGCAGTCAGTCCCCTTTTAGAGGGCAGCCATAACTTTCCTGGCAGGGCTGACAATTGTGCACAGAAATAATTCTCTTCCAGAGAGAAAGTTCCCACCATTCAGACACACGGAGTGATGGAAAGAAAACAGTCTCAACTGCGCACCGCAAGCTTCTGGTCACCCTTCACTCCTTTTCCCCCCCAAGAGTCATCCATCTCCATCTCCTGCCACCTCAACTAGGGAGCACAGACAGGCACTTTGGAGACTGGGCAAAAATGACCCAGAGCCCGGAGTTTGCAGGTCTCATTGAGCCTGTGAAGGCCTCTGATGCCGAAGCCTGCCCACAGGAGAGGACTGACCAGCACACTGAGTCACTTGAGGGGAGAGACCCGCTTTCTTCCAAATGAACCTGACTCTAGAAACAGAACAAGGCTGCACCCCACACCGCCCACAGTTCAACTCCTCATGAATCTTTCATCCACTCAAATAAACGTCACCTTTCCCAGATCGACATGTGGAGTTTTGTTTATTAAACAGCAAACTCCGTTTTTAGAAAAAGATCAGCCTTATAGCTACCATGAAAGACTTCCAGAAATTCTCTCCTCTTACAGCCCTCCACTCCCCCCACAGGAGAAAATAAATACACAACAGCCTGGACGGTCCAACAGTGGCATAAACTTCCATTTTCACTCTGGCATCCGCCTCTCGGAATGTCGGAGATGAGACTCCAGATAAGTTTAGAAAAACTGTGCGAGGGATTATGATGACTTGTTTGTCCTGACGCCAAGGATATTGAGTCAGATTATCCAAGAGGGTTTGTTGTGTGTGTGTGTGTGTGTGTGTGTGTGTTTTGTCTTTATTCTGGGTGGTTCTGGGACTTAGTCTGATTGCTGGCTTCTCACCTCTGTGTGTATTAAGTTCTCGGCCGCACTGAGAGGCTGACAGTTCACTGTCTAGGGTTTCCAAGGTTGAGTACACGGAGCCGTCTCTTTTATAAAGTTCTTAAATGTAGAAATTAACAAGAAAAAAAGGGAATTTCCCTCAGGTTGAAGCAGTTCAAGGGCAGCCTCTAGGTAAGTCCTCTTGAAGGAAACACACACCCACTCATCAAGGGCCTAGAGTTGGAGTTTCTTAACAGAACCCCAAGAAGAAGTGGGTCATCTTTCAGCTCAAAGACTGGCTCCGAATTCCTCCCCCGGGATTCAACATCCTGGGAATTGATGAAAGGTATTCATTAGAGGTAAACTCACTTGATATTAAAAGGGAAGTCTCAGGTATCGGTCCCCCCAGATCCATCCCTGACCTACACCCTCCCGAACTCTAAGAAGTCAGGGACATGTGGTACCCTTTGTAGGAGGACCGGCCACAGGCTTGCTTTCTACCCACAGCCTGATCTGGGCAAGGTGAGGGGAGAGGCTTAAACAGCAACTGCTGTTTGTTTGACTTCAACCAACTCCTATTTCATTCACTGTGTCATTTTTACTTAAACTGGTTTACATGTAGAGGCTGTGCCTAAAAGACTCCCAGAAAGAGTCCTAGAATTCCAAGAATGTAAACTTCAAGGGCTAGGCCTGCAATGGGGAACTTACCGCAAGCAATTTAACATAAAATGGCCCCAGTAGGATGTTTCAAATTTCTGCCCAAGTTTTGCCCATACAGAAATGTGATGCTTCTGTCGAAGAAGGTATTTTCCTTAATAATAACTCCGAAGAACATTGCCCCAAAACAGACGTGGTGTCATTTCAGCCACGCCTCTCTACCTTCATACATCTCCTATGACTCCCAGAACGCCAGGAGTCACCCTGGGTCCCAGCTCTAAATGCCCTGTTCCAAATCCAAGGCTATGCTTCTGAAAGCTCCATATAAGCACATTTCCCAGAAAAAAAAAAAATCCATCAAAAATGCAGGCACATATGTCGATAGCCCCTGAGAACAAACATAAGAATGAGGAGGGAAAGTATCAAGGAAAATCAAACATCATCTCTAAATTCTATAAATCTGCGGTTTACTCTACTAACCTGAACAGATCTATGTGGTGGAAATAGGGAAGGACTTTTTTTTTTTTTTCTGAAGCTATCGACATACTAAACTAAGGTAGGTACACCTAAAACTGCCCGTGTTTTCTATTTCACAGGTCCTAAGTTCAGCTAAGTTAACCAACTCAAAACGGTCCCACAGGTAATGCTACTGACATTACCGAACTTAAGAGATGGGCTCCGATTGTGTTTACAATTCCCAAACATCCAGGCATAGCCTTCAGGAATTCATTTGGCTAATCTGGAAATCTGAGCTGTACCTCACCAACACGAATACCTGAAACACCAGGAAACCACCCCACTGGTACCCAATTCCGAGTAACACAGGCACGTAACTTAGGCCAGGTGGTGTGACTGAATAATTGATCAGGACACAACAGAAGGTTTATCCTCTGATGTTTGTCATCATTAGTATCCAACCTCGGTTCACTCAGGACGACCTTTTGTTTTAATTTTTCAAACCACTGACCACTACTTCTGGCGTCTGGCTGGGGGAGCGGGTGGAAACAACCACAAAAAACAAAAACAAAAACAAACCCTCTAGTTTTGAAAGAAAGGTTGAAGACTCCTGAACACCTCTCCTCTCTCTTTGGCTCCTTCCTCATCTAATTTTGCAGGCCATTAAACCAGAATGGGCGCTGGAGCATTTTAGTATTTGCTTTCACATTAAAATGACCGAGTCATTAATGAAAGCTGGCAGTTGTTCATGCAAGCAGCAAGCCCTCTTTCCTCCTTCCCGGACTTAAGTGTTGTGTTATCACATCTACTTCCTGTCGCACCCCCCGACTCCGCCCCACCCAGCTAGCCCTGCCTTCACTTACTGCATCAGTGGAAACTTGCAAGGCTCTGTGGGGTGACCTCGCTCTCAAAAAACCATTCAGACTGCCCCTCTTGGCCACTGAGGACTTTGTGGTGAAACAGTCATCATCTATTAAGGGCAGAGAAGGCAACTACACGGGCTAGACTCCCTTGCAAGCTATAGACGAGTGACCAGCTATCTAATAAGGGAAACCGCATCATTTCCAGGCTAGTCTATGTTGACACCCCAGGGCAACTCCCACACGCACACACACTTCCATAAGACAGCTTCTTAAGAAAAACAAGCCCCTAGAAAACAAAAGCACAACTGACCACTTTCCCCGCAATCTCTGAGCTGGGTAAGGTGAGAGGAAGAGGGGCTGAGAGTCCCTCCTGGTGATCCCCCACCTTGCAAACAATAGCCTTTGTGTTGGAGGGGCCCCCAGTGTGGGATAGCTGGAATGTGGGGACGCCACTGTGTTGGAGTTAATAACACTGTGTCACAAAGGAATTTAAGCCTGAACTCGAGACATTCTCCTTCTCGGGGCTTATACTTTCCCATCTTCAAACTTCTCCCCTCTGTCTCAAAAGAATAAGAACCCTCTGTAATTTCCCCCACCCACCCACCCCAAGGTCACTACTCTTCCTTCCAACTGCCCCTCGTGAAATGACTAAAGAACCCCTGATTGTGGAGAAGGCAACGACCAGGTCACGAGGTGAGTGTTGTACACCAAAGGTGAAAAGGCTCTGGATCCACTTCCAAAATGACCCACCCTTTCCAGAGGGGATTGCCTGCCCTGGGAGCTGTGTTTATGAGCCAAAATAAAACCGTGGACACAGAGCTGTCACTGTGGACACAGGCTCTTGGCCAAGCATGGAGGAGGTCAGGGAGGGCTAGTGTAGGGTTGGAATAGGAACTGGATGAGGTCAGGAGTGGGTACCCGGGTCTCCTGGCTCTCTCCTGCAATGTACCCCAAATTTCAAGGAACTCCACCTTAAATAGGAAAGGGAGGTGGTGTGGCAGTGAGGACAACCAGTGTCTCCCACACACATAAACTGAACACTACAGGGATCGTTGACAGTTAACGCTGTGGACACCCCCACCCCTTCCCCTGGTCTCAAATCCCTCAACTCTCAAGTCAGGGGTCAGTGGATGGGTGTCTACTTCATCCAGCGGGAAGTTGCAGTCTGTAACCCCAGAGAACAGCTCTTCCCTTCCCCAGGTAAGCCCACTGCAGGGGCTTTCCCCGACCAACGATGCCATCTCACAGCCAAGTGAGCCTGTGAACACTGAGACAGCTAAGACGAGACAAGGAGCTTGCTCGCTCGGTTTTTCCCGGCCGTGTTTGCCATTTGCGGGAATAAATGAAGCATCGGTAATCTCCATAAAAGAGCTTTCACGCTTCATTCTCTGAAACTAAATTGGGGCTTATATGGAAAGGAAAAAAGGGACTTTTAATTTAAAGTAATGATCATCAACACTCTGGCTTTAGAGGGCCTCTAGGAGAGAAGGGGTCCCCACCCTACCCCGGGAAGCTGGAAGGAGGGCCACTGAGCCTGTGCCTCGCCAGGTAGGTCTTGAAATGCTTGGACTGAGTCAAATCCAAAGGCGGACAGCTCTCTTGGGGTAACTGAGGGGATAGAGGAGCCTCGATAGCAAGAGATCGGAGACTGATTGTCCCGGAGAAAGGAAAGTGACAATCCTCATGGAGGCCCTGGCCCTGACTGGGGACAGAGGCGTCTTCTTCCAGCGCAGGAGTCTGAATTCCAGAACGTCAGTGGCAGTGGTGCCTCCCCAGAATCCCTCCCACCTCTCTGGTTATTTTCACCTGGTGGGTCGTTTGCGGCCAAAGTTTGCACGTGGGTTGTACAGAACACTCAGAGCCGCCCCAACCTCGAATCCCCTGGTCCTGCCCTGTCCGAGGCCCCAACGGTTCTAACCCCGAAAGGGAACTTGGTTCACTTAGCTGAATGCAGGTGGTGTAGGGGAGGCTCTATCCGTCAAATCCCCCCTCCCCCAAGCACTGACACAACACCCAGGCCCCCTCACTCCCGTTCTAGTTCCCAAGATTTTTCCTTAGGCACCTCCAATGAGGTAGACCTTGTGAGGGCATTTTAGAGAACAGATAAGAAACTCCAGGCCGGATGAGCGTGGATCTGGGTTTGGCAGTCCTCCCCGGGGTATCTACGTCCCGAGTCCCGACGGAGCTCTTGGTTTCCGCCTGCTGAGGACAGCGCACTTGGACTGGCCCTGATGTCGGAAGGCCGGCGGTGAAGGCCAGACCTCAGCCTGCAGGGGGAGGAGGCGGGGAACACCGAGCAAAGGATCGAAGGACGCGTCCCAGACGGGCCTCGGTCTCTAGCAGCCCTCCGTGCCCGGCCGAGCCCTTCTGAAAGCTCCGCAGGGCCTGGGCGGGCGCCGCCGAGAGAAGATGCAGATCAATGGCAAGTTGGCTGCTCTAGTTTTAAAGAAATTCCAAATAAACAGTGAACCCGAGCGGGGAACCACAGCTGTGCCTAGGAAAGCGAACTGGCCAATAGCCCCCAAAAAAGAATGAAAGAGGAGGTGGGCCTATGCCTGCGCCCTGAAGGTGGGCGCTTTATTAGGGGAAAAAGCGGGGGTGGGGGGCAGGGCTACTGCTACAACTTCTTCTACCGCCCCGCAAAAGGAGCCCGCACCGGGGATTTCGGAAGGCGCTCACCTAGTCCGGGAAAATGCAGGTGGCGGCCCTTTGCGGGCCAGGTCCGCCCCAGCCACGCACCGAGGAGGCTGGCGCCCGAGCGCTCTGACGCCAGGGCCTCGGGGCCAGCCAGGGCCATGCAGGGCGCCGAGCCGGCGGGCCGAGTCGGGCCGCCGAGCCAGCGAGGGTCTGGGCTCCCTGCGGCGGGTGTACGCGAACACGCGCCTTGTCTGAACGTTCAGGACAAGTTGTAACAACACAAATAAAGTCGGGTCTCCGCAGCCTTGAGGTTCACCCCCTCCTCCTCCCTGGTTTGACCCCAGGCCCGGCCGCTGCGAACCACGGTTTGTGCAGCCCGGATTGCAAGCCGCCGCGCGTTATCGTCAGGGGAAGGGCGCTCCCCCAGTGGCCACGAATTGGGAGCCCCCGAGTCAAGGGGGGCTGAGGGTGGCAGGGGAACGTGGGGGGTTAGGGGGAGCGTGGCCACCTCCAAGGTCAGCCCTGGTCCTCAGCAGCCGGCCCGGGGAGAGGAGCGGACGGTCAGCACGCCCCAGCCTCCCTCGGAGCAGCAGAGCGAAGCAATCAGGGGAGCAAACTTGGAAACTGGGGCGGCGAAGGGAGGAGACGGAGGGCAGGGAGCGGAGGGACGCCTCGGAGCAGAGGCCGAGTCCGAGCGGCCGGAGAGGTTGGCCGCAGGAGGGCAGCCTCCGGAGCGAAAACGGAAACCTCGGAGCAGAGGACTTGAAGGAACCCAGAGGCTGGGGAGCCCTCAGAAAATGATCAGAAGGAAAGCGAACCCGGCCTAGACACAAACCGAAACTGTACAAAGACAGTAGCTTGGGAGGACCCGGGTGGGAGGTGAGGGAGTGTCAGAGCCTGCGGCCCGAGCGCGCGGGTCCCTGTCTCTTGCGCGGAGCCCGGCGCTAGTAAGTTGCCAGGGCCGCCTTCCCCTTCGTCCCCAACGAGCGGGTGGGTAGGATCCGCGCCCCACGCTGGGCCAGCAGAATTGGGGTGTCGCGGCTCCTGGAGAGAGGGCGAGCCCCAGATGTGCTCGGATCTCCAGCCCGTGACTCGACTGGCCAGCGCGGTCCAGGCCTACGACCCCCGCTGCGCTGACCGGAAGTGCATCTGCGAAGCGCCCTCCGCGGAGCCGGCTGGGCGAAGGCAGCTCTGGCCAGGCTGGCGCCAGGCCAACGTACAGGATGCCCGATAGGGCAGCCTGTGTCAGCGGAACCAGCCTGGGCTCAGGTATGAGAGGTCAGGAGGGTAGACACTGCTGATTGTGGGGGGAGGGGGGTATCTTAACTGGGGGGAAAGATCAGAATCTCTTGGGAACCTAATCTGAGACCTACCTGGGTGGAGTGGGGTTTGAGAGCAGGAACTGAGACATGAGTTACTAGCCTAAGCCAGGAGTTGAGGTTGGGGGACGGTGGCCGTGGGGGGGGGGGGGGCTGAGGACTACTCCTGCTTAACATTCCAGAAGAAAGAATAGCCCTTAACCCAAGTCAGCACCTCTTCCTACCTTGTGCTGAAGACTCCTTGCTGTGGAAACTTCATACTGCCCCGTGCCAATCATCCTGGTTTTTATGGCATATAACTATAGTATAAGCTTTCATGTGGTTTGCTGTGACCTTGGCAAGAATGACCCTGGGCTTCAATTTTCTTATCTGTAAAATGGGGATGCTAATATCTGCCTCAAAGAACCATGTGAAGTTGAATAAAGTAAATTGTGTCAAATGGCCAGCAATATGCAATGTCGGCCCTCAGTAAACAGCAATTGTGTTATTATCATTTTTAAATGTCTGAAAATGTCATCTTCTGAATTGCTTCTACTCTGCCAAATGGATCAGTCCTGCACGTGGAAGTGGGGGGTGGTGTGGGCATGGAGGGACATGCTGAGGTGGCTGTCACGGGGACTTGCTTTTGTTTTCTTCGGGCATCTCCATTACATTCCAACTGGATGAAGTTGAGACTCTTAACGCTGCTTCTCTGCGGCCCAGTGAGGCCTCCAAGCAGCAGCAGAGCTTTATCAGTCAAGCTTCCAGCAGGGTTCGCTTTATCAGAGGCACAACTGTGGGCCCTTCTGCCAGAATCGGTTGGCCTCGGTCAAGGCCCTAGGCCTCTAGCCGTGGTGGGTCGGTCTGTCGTGGCTGAATTTTAAATACTAGTGGGTCCCCCTCTTCCTTGGATTTCTTCCATCTTGCCCACAGGGGGCTCCCTCCCCTCTGCACTGTAATTGCTGTTCCTGGGGTGCCAGCTGTCCAGGTCTTCAGGCCACTGGGAGGCTGATCATGGCCAGGACCATGCTTCCCAACACCCGACTCATGCACTTGTGCAGTGGCCCGGGTCAGGGAGGAAACTTCTAGTGGCTTCGCTTTATACCCCATCCTCTAGCATAGCTGAGGAGGGGAGAAGTTTGTGTTCACTGCTTCCCCTGCACAACACTTCTACCCCAACCTCCTAACCCCAACCTTCACCCCAGTACTGAAGCCAAAAGCTGAGCCTGGAACCATGGATCCGAATCCTCTCTTCGGGATAAGATGGGTGTGTCTGAGCACCCACAGTGAATCTCTGCTTTTCTACAGACTTTTCTGCTTTTCTGCAGACCCAGAGTCTCCCATTACTGCAACCTGAAATCTTCCCAAATATTCTCATCACCACCCAACCCCGTATCTCTGGGGAAAATTCCAGAATGGAGGGGCTGGCTCTACCCCCTAGAGAGGCACCTCTGGGAAAGGCTGCATTCAGAAGCAAACTCAAGCAGCGAGTTGAAATGGCCCAGGACTTGCCTAGCTCTCTGAGAAATTACTTCAGGAAGTTTTGCCCCCTTCTTCTCTTGGCCTGCTCCTCCCCCAGGAGGAGCACCTGGGAAGGTGGGGAAGGTGCAGGGTGCACAGGAGGGATGGAGGCAGGTGTAAAGGGGCATTTGTGTCCCAGCCCGGAGTCGCCCAGCCCCAGCTCTCTCTGGGGAGACAGAAGGGGCTGCCTTGATTCCAGTCTTTCTATCCCCACAATCAGCCCACCCACCTCAGCCCCAATTCTCCCTGGTGACCTCCGTGGGAAGGAGGGAGCAGGCAGGTATGTCCTTGGCCCTGGAAACGACAGCCTGCCCCTACACAGGCTAGGAGCGAAGCCCACCAGCTAGGGCATGCAGCTGTGTATTGGACACCAGCAGGTGTATTCCTGGACCATGAAGGAATGTGTGCCAGAAACTCCCATATGGGCAATGGCCATGTGCTTGCTTGGAACACACCTCTGTACTTCAGTTTAAGACATCAGCCGACTGACGCTTGTATATTGTGCATGTATTTTACCTATATATATGTGTCTACACACAAGTGAGGGCATTTTGTGCACTTGGATGTGCAGAAGTGTGCTATGTGGCTGCGTGTGCATTGGTACTACCCATTCAGTGGCACCCGGAGGCTCTTACTGGACTCAGATGAAGTCTGAGGATTCTGCCTCTCACTTCTGGTGTGCCCTCACTTGCTGAGAGGCACTTTTCCTCCCAGATCCGAACCCCCACTCCCCCCACCCTACCATCCTCACCCCCAGTAAAATGACCTTTCATTCAAGAATCCCTGAGGACCCCATCCAAAAATGGGACTGTATTAAATGAATGGCCCAAAGCATTTGGGGAGGAGTTGGGGCTGACAGAGTCTCCAGCCCTGTCCCTTTCCACCAGTTGCCACAGAAGAGTAACTCTCACCTGGGTTCAAAGGGCCGAGAGGAGAGGGGAGGTCTCCGGTGAGGGTGGTGAGGGATGGAGCAGTACTTTGCCACCTTCCCTCCCCTAGATGGAGTGAACATGATTTCCAATTTGAACCCATGGTGACATCCAGATTAAATGGGCCCCAGGCTGGGAGGCAAAGCCAGGATGGCCTCGGGCCCCTCCCCACCCACTTGCTTCCCACGTCTGGGCCTGGTGGAAGGAGGAGTAGCGGTTGCCTGCATTGTCAGAGGAATGGCTTTCCTGCATTACAGAGAGGAATAGCAAGGCTGACCTGGAAGAACTGATGGCCACCCCCAGAGAAGCCAGAGCAGACACCTTCACAGGGCAGAGTCTGGGGAGGGCCTCCTTGACCCTGGCCTTGGCTCTGGTCTCTAGGAGTCAGCCAAAGTTCACCCTTACCCCTACTGTTAGGCCTTTTACACTGAGGGCATTGGGGCACAGTGGCCTCCCTGGTGATACCATCTGTGGAAGACAGGGCCATGGGGCCAGGTAGTGGCAGCCTAGCAGGCAACTCTTTCTCTGCACCCTCAGCAGCCTGGCCTAGGGGGCCTGAGAACTGAGCATGCGTACACACACACACACACCAATCACCACTGGCAACCATATACCCCAAACACACACTTTCCAACCTACATGAATATATTCAATACCACTGAGATACAGATGCCCAGACACAATACAACCCACAACATACAAGCTCACACAGACCTACAACACAGCCCCACCCACCCAAATACCCCTTCCTTAGTCTACCCCCACCCACAGCCTCCTCCTCCAGGCCCTACTGAAGGAAAGGGAGTTTCCGGCAAGACAACAGAGACCTTTGCCCTCAGAAAGAGCCAGGGATCAATACTGTTTAGACTTGGCTAGCGTGTATTTCCTCCTGGGCTGAGGAAGATTTAAGTTTATGGTTCAATCCAATCTTTAAAGAAAAAAAAAAAGGTAGAAAATAAGGAAGTTGGGATGGTGCACTGCAGTATTTATTTCGATGCAGCTCCAGACTTTAATACACAGGCGGCTCACTAAGCCAGCCCCATAAATCAGAGAAATCAATGCCTGTTTATGATTATTATTACTTTCTTTTTTCAGAGGGGGTGCATGAAAGAGGTCTGACCAGAGTCCTTCTCCTCTTTTCTCTGCCCCAATCAGGAGGAAGGAGAATGGCGATGAAGAGGAGGGAGAGAAAATAGGAAATTCATTCTGGAGGATGACTTCAGGGCCTTGGCCAGATTCCTGAGGTAAAGGCAGCTGTGACGAGGAGATGTGACAAAGAGAAAGACACACGGGCACAGAGGAGGCATGGACCAAATGTGTGAGTTCTCAGAGCTCCAGTTTCGTCTCTGGAACAATGAAGAAAATTCTATTTATCCAGAGTGATTGGAAGATAAAGTGAGATAATAAATAAGAAATCAAATTACACAATAAGGACACATCTATGCACTTTACTAATACCATTGTGGCGAGAAGTAACCACCTCCTTCCTGTGCCCCAGGATGAAGGCTCTTGGAAGAGATGAAGAGGGAGCCTTAAGGAACAGGATGCTTCCTGGAGCTGCTGCTTAAGTTGGCTCCTGCCCCAGCCTCTGGATCTGGTGGTGTTGAAGGGCTTAGGTACCCTAAGGGGCCACACCGGGGAAGGCATAAGGAAGGGTAGCCCAGTTTCCAGGCATTCAAAATAGTAAAGTTCCCTGTAGAACTGGGCACCCCCGACACCATATCTGGATATGGCAAAGAAATGTCTTGATATTCTGAGCTGTCTGGATTCAGGAAGGAACACCCCAGACCCTCAAGTCTCTGACCCCCTAACCTGAAGGCCTGGAGGAAATGAAGTTTCCAAGGTCCTCACCCACCCTTCAAGAGAAGCAAAAGCTATATTTCCAGCCACCAGGAAACAACTCACCTGGACCATCCCCAGGGAAGGGCCCACCTCACTGCTTCCAACTCTTCACCCAGGGATTGGGTGAACACCTATTATGTGCAGAGTTTACTCCACACACCCCGAAAAGGTGTGAAAGGAATGAAGGAAGAGATATAGTGCAATAAATTTGGGAACCTATGGCAATGTCGAATGCACCTTTCAACTCCAGGCCCCTGAATCCCAGGCTCCTAAAGCTTTGATCAGGGATTTGAAGGGCCCCTTGGCTATCTGGACTTGGCGCCTAGCCCTGTGACTTCCCCAGACACAGGCCCAAAGCCGGGGGAATTTTGCAAGAAAGAAGGCAGACATACTGGTCATTCCCACTTCCCACAAAATTGATCCTACAAAAACAGCAGGAAGAAAACCCAAGGGGAGAGCACAGAAACAGAGTTCCCACGCGTGCACAAGCACACCTGCAATCATTCCGGCATGCAAACACAAGTGAGTGCATGCGCACACACTGTGAGCTCACAAACGTCCAAGGGTGCATCTAATTACAGAGAAATGAACACGCAATGGCATAGTACTCACACATGCAAGGATACAGAGAACTCGGTGAGTACTCAGCCACACCGGCATCTACACATGATCACATGTGCAGTTTCCCAGGACATCTACATATCTGGCCACACGCGTATAGGCACACAGATACAGACTACAGAAGAGCGGAAAAGCAGAGAGAACAGAATTTACCATTAAAAAAAAAAAAAAAAAAACCCTCCTGAGAAGAGACCTTCCCGTGTCCTCCTCCTGGTCCCTGGATGGCTGGGGCCCAGTGTCTCTGCCCAGGAGGGTAGGCCCCAGGGGCAGGGGTGAGAGTCCAGACACTTCCCTCTAGGAAATCCGGGTGTCCTGAGGGTCCAGGGGGCTTGTGTCTGCGCCCTCTTTGGTCAGGAAGCAAGCCAGGCTTTGCTGGAATTCTGAAAGGGGCTCCTCTTGGGCTTTGCACTGGGGCGAGGCAGGCCTGTGCCCATTTCGGAGGTCGCGGCCCAGCGCGATCCCGACTGCAGACCGAGCAGCTGCCGCTATGCATAGCTTCCCAGCATCGGGACCTCCTCTCCCGGCTTTGCGGGACCAGGAGCTCCGTGCCCCTGGATGCTCCGTGCACTGCCCTCGACCAGCCGTTTCTCCAACGAAATCACTTCTCCAAAGGATGGGAGGTTAAGTCCAGGGAGGCCGAGGCGCCCCTAGTTCAGGATGGGAGGCAGGCCCTCACCTCTGCTTTGCCCTCGCCTCCTGCTTCTAGAGGAGAAAACCTCCAGCAAAACTCGCACCAGAAAAAAAAGAAAGAAAAAGAAGAGATGTTGGCTGGAGCGAGGAGCAGGTTGAAACAGAGGAGGATGCAGCCGGGCTGGGCCTGGCCTGGCGCAGGGCAAACCCGGACAGCCCCGCAGTGTTTCCGAAGTCAGGATGGGGGTTTCCGGCCTTTGGGCTCCTTTGAACGCAATTGGAGACCAGGCGTGTCCCACCAGACCCTCCAAGCGCGGGGGTCCGGGCCGCCCCTACCACCGCGCCCCCCTGGTCCCCCGCATTCGTTGTGCGGTGATCGACCTTAACGGCACAGTGTGTGTGCGATGCTTGCTGGGGGCCACCGTATGCCTGCGCCCTCGCCCTTCCCCAGCCCGCAAAGAGGACGGCTTCCAGCCGCTCGTGAGCACAGTGTACACTTTATTTCAGACTACAGGTTTCTGAACATAATAAAATCTTTGGCTTGTAGCGGCGGTTCAGTCTCGCAGTCTGTGGGGTCGTATTTCTCAACAAGTCTCCGGAAAACGAAAGGGGAGGGGAAAGGACAGACAGACTGACGGAAGGGGCTGGGGACGTAGGGGAGAGGCGAAGGGCAGACACAGGAGGAAACGCACTCTCACGCACACAAAGAAAAGTCCCAGAGAAACGAGGGCCAGTGATGCGGGGCGGGAGGCACCGGAGAAGCAATAACATTCAAAAGAAAACGAAACTGGGCCGGGGGCAGCGAGGCGGAGGCGGGGGATAAAATAATTATAATAATTATAATAATTATAACAATAATAATAAAGGAGATTAATAAAAAGTCCAGCAAATAGAGATCGCTACACATATTTCTTTTCCTTACCTGAAATTAAATATATACAAGGTCGTAAGCGGTTTGGCTAGATAGAGCTTTAAGGAGTTCGCAGTTTCGTCCCTTAATAACTGTGAACAGAGAACTGATCTTATTTTTCGATAGCACCTGTCCGAGTCTTTCTCCCTTTTGAAAGATGTCTCGTTCCAACGTGACTTTCCATTCTGGGGACCTCCTTCTCTCTTTTCCCGGCAGCTCCCTTCCTCCTTGGCGCTGATTATCTCTCCCCAAGCGTGGGGCCGGCGAAGCGGCGGTGGCGGTGCCAGGAGGGGGCGCGGGCGCGGCGGCCGGACCGCGCGGCCCCTGCCGGCGGCGGCTACTCGCTCTCGTCTTTGTCCTGAACGGTGGTGGTAGAGTGGTTGTACAGTCCCTGCGCCATGAGGTGCAGTGCCAGGCCGTTCTTGATGCCCGTGGCTTTCTTGATCTTGGCGCGCTTGTTCTGGAACCAGATCTTGATCTGAGACTCGTTGAGGCTGAGCTCCTGGGCCAGGGTCTGCCGCCGCTGCTCGGTGATGTAGCGGTTCGCCTGGAACTCCGCCTTGAGTCTCTGCAGCTGCTCGGCCGTGAACGCCGTCCGCGGCCGCTTGTCCTCCTTCTCGTTCTTCTTCTTCTTCAGCTTCCTGGTGCGCGGACCTGCAGCGGCGGAGAGGGCCGGGGTGGGGTGGGGACGGAGGGCAGAGGGGAGGGGGGAGAGGGCAGAGGAAGCCGTGAGAATTGCAGAGCTGAGCAGGGACTGCGCCCCGAGCTTCGGGGCGATAGTGGAGGCCCCGCTGCGCCCCCGGCTCCCTCCCGACTGCTGGCCTCTGGATTGATCGCCTGGCTGCTGGGGTCGCGGCGTTCCCCTCTGGGATGTCAGAAGGGCCACGGAGGAAAACCGGCCCCGGTTGTTTGTGCCCCCTACACCCCAATTCAGAACAGGAAAGCCGTGTGACAGGCTTAAATCACAGAGTCCAAGATGGAGAGATATCTGGAGCCCCATCGGCCCAGCTCAGAGTTGGCGGTCAGGGGCCTGCTGCCTTCGCAGCCCTGGAATAAAAAAGAGGCTCAAGATTGGGGCAGGCGCGTCCTAGGAGAATCACCAGTCAGCAAACGAATCCTCCCTTCTTCCTCAAAAATCGCACCTACACCCAGACACCTACAATAAGACTCCATCTGCTTATAGCTACTGACCCCAGAAAACAAGGGCCAAGGAGGTGCTGTGAGATGCTTGCCTGGCTCCAGCATATTCAGTATCTACCTGTTCTTTCCCTTTGACCTAAATGAAACTCTTTATAGGATACCAGGAAGACACTGACCACAGCTTCCCTGAAAGGGAAGAAAGGGCCATCATTCAGTTGTATGCCTTACCCACATGTCCTGGCCTCTGTGTTCTCTGCTTTGCCCCTTGGATGGTGCCCATAAGAGAGAGGGCCCTCCTTATTCCTCAGGCCAGTGGCACAGACAAGTCTTCCTTATCTTTCTTTAGGACACAGAAGTTGCAATTTCAGGATTGAAAACTAATAACAAAAGCAAGCCAGACCACCTATGGCATTCACTGCCCATCTATGACATTTGCAAGGAGACTGCATCTCTTCTCCCCACAATCTGTGAGCAAACTAGGGGCAGAGGGTCAGGGAGAATCAGACAACCCCGACAAAAATCGGTGCTTTGCCCCTAAGATGGGTATAGAAGAGGCCAGAGGAAACCTTCCCAGGAAGGTGAAGTCTCCCACAGATCCTAGTCTGGGAAGAGGGCTGCTATGGGGCCCAGCCCTGAAGAGAGGGGAGAGAAAGGAGGCAGCCTGAAAGGCCTGTACCTCTGCCCATCAGCCTCCACACCCAAGTCTCGTGGCATTTAATTGCTGGGCCTCGTCATGGTTGTGGGAGCTTCCTGAGCCAAGGGAAGCTCGTGGCTTCATCTCTACCACTGTCTGGAAAGAAGGGTCTTCACCAGCATCTCCAAAGCTAGCAACAGAGGGGCAAGCTGGGCAGTTGGCTCCTGGGGCAGGCCAGCGCCTGGGGTCACCAGCTGTCCTATGACAAAAGAGTCCAGGCCTGGCTGACTCAGGTCTCAGTGGAGGTTCATCTCCCTGAACTGCCCATGCAGGAGAATGAGCCGGCACCCTGCCTCCCAGGCCCCTAAGCAGGAAAGCAGCCAAGAACAAAGACAAGGCCCACTCCTGAGCACGGTGCAGAAAGCACTGGGAGGCGGGGTGGGGCGGGAGGAAGGCCTTGGTTTGGATTAGTAATTAGCTGAGCGAGCAGAGATGGCCCAGGAAATGTGCACATCCTCAGAAAGGCCCCGCTGCGCGTTGTGCGTCCGGGACGTTGTTAGAGTGTTGTTGCTGTTGTGTGTGTGCGTGCGCGAGCGCAGAGGCACGAACACTTGTAATAAAATCTCAGCCTCCCGGCCAGCTCGAGCCACACGGCCTGACAGCTCAATCACTCTATCCATCAGGCGAGTCAATCAAAGCAGCTTTTCGGAGGTTCAGGGAGCCCGACGTGTCAATAACGGGGCTCGAGATGGCGGGGGCTGATAGTGCGCATCGATCCGCGCCCGGCCGGCAGCGGTGGGGAGGCTGAAGATCAGCCGGAGCAGAGCCGCGCACCGCCACGCTGTGCCCGGCCTCCTGCCGGACCCGGGCGCCCGGAACCCCAATCGTAGGCCAGAACCCCTGTCGCCCTCCTCGGGGCGCCCATCGGCCTCCCAGGAGCTGCCGTCTGGGGAGGGAGGCAGGCCATAGCCTCCTCTCCCGGGGCCTAGAGGCTCTTCCAGAGCAGATCTCGGCCTTGGGTTGTCCAAGCGCAAGAGACATGTAGGGAAAGGGCAAAAGGAAAATCGGAGAAAAACGGGCCCACGGCTGGCAGAAATCTGCTAACTAGCAGATGTGAGAAAGGAAAGAGTGAAAGAAGGAAGGGTAGGGCCGGGAAGATGTGCGAGCCTTGCCGCCGAGCCGTGGAGGGGGCTGGCTCTGATGCTCTCGGCCCAGCTTTCTGGCCGGAGCCTGTCTGACCTGTCTTCTTTCCTACTGTTTGTCAGCTCCAGAGAACCATGAGCCAGGGGCTCTCGTCATCCACCGTTTCCGAAACCGCCTTGCCCTGGATTCTACCCTCCCGGGTCAGACTCTCTTGGCTACCCGGCCTGGGGAAGAGGGACAGCGATCCTCCGCGTTTCTCTCTCTTCCTGTCGTTCCCTTAAATTTATCTCTATACAAATGAGCTCTCTAAGGAAAATACTAAGATGGTGTTTCTGTCTGTAAGAACACAAAGTGAAGATTATTTCCCTAATCAACGCCTCGCTCGATTTCGGCCTCTGCAGGACCAGGCTGGCGGGATTTCACATCCAGATCACTAGGCCCACCTTCCTGCAGGTTCTAAACACCCCTTTCCCTGGAAGAAAAGTCAGTGACTGATTGTCTTTCCTGATAATAATAAAGATAAAACACAAAGGCCAGAAGGGCTCGGAGTTCAAAACCGAAGGATCGAGAGAGCTTCCCTTGCCATGAGCTGTAGCCTCCAGGGTGGTGGCCGCAGAATCCAGGAGCGCAGAACTGTGGGCAACACTCAGTTGTGACTGTGACCGGAGATAAGGAGGAGGAGGCAGGCGTGAGAGATGAGAGCGCCCGAGACCCGGCACGCTCTCCCCAGCACGGTAGCTGAGAGTTTAGGGGGCGTCCGCGGGCCGAAAGGCAAGGCGCAGCCTGGGGCTGGGTACTCACCGGAGGACGGACGATCCGAGTAGCGCGTGCAGTAGACCCAGGCGGGCCAAACGAGGGGCTGCTGCGAGTCAGTTTTGACCACGGGCCCGCCGTTGGCTGAGCCCATTAGCAGGATGGCGGGGTTGCTGTGCTCCGGGTACTTAGCACCCTGTGCACCTGGGCTCCCCACGCCGCCTCCGCTGCCGCCGCCGCTGTCCGAAGGCTTGGCTGCCGCTGCTGCCGCCGCCACGGCCGCTGCAGCTGCCGCCGCCGCCGCCGCCGCCGCCGGGTTCCCAGCTTTGGACGCGCCCGCGCCCCCGGCAGCGGCTGGCGGGGAGCCGTCGGGTGGGCCACAGTTCGCGTCCGGGGAGCACAGAAGCGAGGCGGCGCCTGGCGCCCTCGTGCCCAGCGGGTGGACAGGGTCTCTACCTGAGCCGGTCTGGCCTCTATCACGGTCGACTCGGCCTCCTCCTGCGCCTCCTCCGGCCGCAGCTGCCACCAGGAGCTGTGGCGGTGGCTGCTCCTTTTTGCAGCCGAAGTCCGGCCTCAGGATGTTGTCGATGAAAAAGTTGGTGGTGCGGTGCAGCTGGGCCGCGGGCTGCGGCTGGTGAGCAGGCGCCGCGAGATGCTGAGGCGGCGGCGGCGGCGGCGGCGGCGGGGGCGGGGGGGGCGGGGGGAGGTGCGGGTGGTGGGCCAGGGGTGGCAGGCAGGGCGCCGCCGGCGGCGAGGGGGGCGCGGGCTGCGGGGACACGGGCACGCTGTCTCCATCGCTGCCGCTGCTGCCGCTGGCGCCGGGACTGAGGCTCAGGCTGAGGCTGCCCGGGGCCGCCGCCACCGCCGCGGCGCCGAGGCCCGAGTCGCGCTGACTTTTAGGTTCCGGCTGCTGTTCTTCCATGCTCGGCCGCCCCGCCGCCTCGGCCGCCGCGCCGGCCCCCGCCCCCCCCGCCTCGCTCCCCACCCCACTTTGCCAGCGGCCCGTGGGGGTGCGCGGAGGAAGGAGGCCGGCGAAGCCCCAGCGAAGGCACGGGGCGGGTGCAGGAAAAAAAGCCCAGGCGCCTGGCCTGGATCGCTCGCTCTTATTGAGCAGATAGATCTCGCTGTCTCTCCCTCTGTCTAATTTGTAGACATCCAGATATGGAGATACTTGACTATTTCTTTTTTCCTTCTGCAACAAGATTCAATGATTTGTTTTAAATGGGAAGTAAGCCACGGCCAAAAAGAAAGGAAAAAAATGGGAAAAAAAAGAAAGCAAGAAAAAAGAAAAAATCTCCAAGAATTTTTTTTTCCAAGGATAAAAAATAGTCTTTAAAGTCTAGCCATCTTCCTAGGCAGTAGTGAGGGGTTTGACTTCCCCGAGTGTCACGCTCAGCTGTGCCCAGAGCGCGAGGCTGGCAGCGCCTTTAATCGCCTTTGCTTTTTTTGCAGGGAGAGCGCGTCTCCGCCAGCGCCGGGGCTGCCTTTTTTTTTTTTTTTTTTTTTTTTCAAATCTCTGACAGCTCGGATCTTTGCACAAACTCTCGCTTAAAAAAAAATCACCCAGGCACACTTTTTGCCTTCAAACCGGAAGCACGTGAGTCAGGGCCGCACGTGTGCGGGGCCAATGGCGAGCCAGGACTCGCGCTGACACCCGGGCCTCGGCCCAATGGGAGCGCGCGGGACTTTGCGGATAAATAATCCGGGGGCGGCGGCTGCGGGCGGAGAGGGGGCGCCGCGACGCGGGCCCGGCGCGTCCGGCCCGCCCTCCCCCGCCCGTACCCGAGCCCCTCCCCCTCTTTCAGGCCAGGACGGAGGAAGGGGCAAAGTAGACCGAGGAGGGGTGGATTTCGGGGTGTAAGCAAATAGAGAAGCAACTCCATAAACAACTTGTTGGAGAAATTCAGGCTTATGGGTGCGTGCGCGCAGGGCGCAGGGTCAGGAGGCAGGGGCCTCGGCTCTCTTGGCACTCCTATGCCTAAGAAACTAAGCCTTTTATTTTCTCTCGCGCGCTGTTTCTTGCTGTTATAAATGGTGAAAGGTTGCTGTCACTGTAAGAGTGTGTGTACCGTGTATGTTTGTGTATGTGTAGTGGAGGGGGAGGGGTGAGACGAGAAGGGTCGGAGATGTGAAACAGACCTAGAGTTGGTGACTTTCAGAGGAGCAGTTTATTTTTTACAAATAGCAAACTCCGGAGACCAGCCGCGCCTCGCTCTCACCGTCTGTTTATAGGTTTGCAGTGCATGCTGGCCGGCTGCAGTACGTGTCCTTCCCAGGGTATCCATGCCCATGCCCTTCCCTGTCTGGACCTTCAATAACCCCCCGGGAACTGTCCTGCCGCCATTAAGCCAGGTCCAGAGGGCGCGAGAGAGCCCGAGGGCCAGTCGCACAGGTTGCCTGTTTCTTCCCTGGCCGCCGGAGTGAAAGCCGTCCCAGCATCTTAGAGAGGTCCTGGGCGGGCCCCTGAGACAGGGAAGTCCGGATACAGATACGTGCGAGGCCCCGACTTTGGACTCAGGGCAGCCTCCGCGTTAGATTTCCCTGCAAAGTGAAATCAAATCAAAGTACTGTACCCCAGGTGTTTGCCCCAGCCAGCTGACAATGTGGACAGCGAGTTTCCCTCGGTTGCCCAGATTTTCCTGGGTTTGATCTCGACTCCTTGGAGGCCTCTATCTCTAACCCTGTGTATTCTTCCCAAGCTCTGGGGAAACTGCAGGACTCCCGCCGCGCCCACGCTCACGGAGGTCCGTCTCCAGTCGCTGGGTTCTTTTTCTCTGTTTCCTCATCGAGGCACCCCCAAAGTTTTTCCATTATCAGGGACGAGGTGGAGGAAGATGAGGCACTGGACACGGGCGAGGTTTGTCTGCCGAACATTTTTGGAAGGTCCTCTGTGTGCTGAAGCCTGCAGTACGAGTAGCTAGAAAAGCTCCGGTAACTGAGGCCTTGGCAGGATTGTTATTTTGGAGCTCCAGCGAGCCTTCTCGCCCTGGCTGCCATCCTTAACTGGTACGGTGGAGAAAGGATCTCTTTGGGGATACTGTCTAATGGAAACATGCAAAATAATCTCCCTGTGCCCAGAAAAGTCACGGAGGTTTAGGAAGAAAATAAAACGAAAACCGCAAGCTGGACCGCCGCACTAGCCGAAGTTCTTCAGAAGGGCTGGTGGAGAGCCAGAGTTTGTATTTATAGTTACATCTTCGGGTCAGCCAGGGTCTTCCGATTCCTGGGGCTCTTGGAGTTCCTGCTTAGACCTGCCTGGCAGGCCGGGCCGCGAGAACCACTTTCCGAAGCGCTGCGCTAAAGCAGGCCCGACGTGATCTCCTCAAATCTCCCAAGCCGGCCCCCAACCCCACCTTGGAGTCTTCCGGGTTCTCCTCGGTTCCACACCTAAGGGCTCCCCAAAATTTCCCGGTGCCCCCACCCTTTCTCCCCGAAATGGGGGGGTGGGATTTTATTTATATTTAAGTTCGCAAAATTGAAATCTTTATCCTGCAAGCGAGCGTGGGTACTTAATTAAATTCTAATTAGGACACTATCAATATCCTATTTAGCCGCGTAGCTTTTGTGCGCCGCGGTCCCTTTCAGCGCCGTAAATAGGGTCTCGACGCCTTATCTCGCCTGCAGGAGACGCCTCGAGAAGGGCTGCGGAAGATAATTTATAGGTTTTAATTACTCTTCATTCCGCCTGATCAGCTTGGCGTTCATCACAGGCCTGTGAATAAAACCCTGGTCAAAAGCTCTGTCACATCGCGCTGGCAAGACGCTTAATCAAAGTGAGCGGCCCCGCGCGCCGCGCGGCCCGGCTCCTCCACGTAATTTCCAGCCAGCTGATAAAGCCAGCTGAATAATGCGGCGGCCCTTTGGAGACACCATTTACAGAAATGACTTTATTGACGGCTTAACGTCGGTAATTCATTTTACCTTTCATGTAGTGGAGCCCGGATTTGTTACAGTAATGGGATGATAAATGCACCCGCGGCCCACGAGTTCTGGCTGGATTAGGCGGCGCTCGCTGGCTCGTCACCCCACTTCCCATCCTTCCCCAGGCCAGGCCTGTGCCCGATGCTCCGCACCCAGAGCCGCCTCCTCTCGGGGACCCCCCACCCGGTCCACGCGCCCCTCTCCTTCCTGAAAATGAACATATTATTGGGAACTATGTGTTAGCGGCTTGGTGTCCTGGCAAGCCTGGGAGTGAGGTGTGTGAGTGCTGAGAGTGAGCTAATGTTGACCCAGGTGGGTGGGTGAGGGTCCAGAGGACTCGGAGTGAGCCCAAGACTGGGCGTGTGGGTGAGGGAGTACCAGCAGGGTAACGTGTGTGTAGCAGTGTGTTGGTGAAGTGTGGTGTGTTTGGAGCTATGTGTGCACACAAGTGAGTACACTTTTGTGGCAGTCCTTTTTGGGATACTCGTTTCTGCCTTTAGGAATTAAGGAATTTCTTGCAACTTGATAGATGTCCAGGTAGGGAGGTGGGCTGGCAGGAAGCGGGTTGGAGAGTCTACAGGAATGGAAAGCAGCCCCTTTCTCCAAACACTCTCTGCTCCTGGGCCAAAGGTATGGAAGTTTGGAAACACCCAGTGCCCATTTCACTGTCTTGAAGTTCTACACTGTGCCGCTCCCCTGGGGCAAGAGGGCCCACAGAAAGTCACTGACCTAGCTCTATCTCTGCAATACATTAATTGTCCCCAAGTTCTGCTTCCATACCCAGCCCACATAAAAGTGGAGAATGATGAGAAGGAAAAGGACTTTGTTTTATTTTAAATGCGAGGGGGGCATTTCCTTCCCCACTTCCTTTAAGGAAGAAGGGGACCTAGAGACGCTTTCAATGGTGGAGGGTGAGGTAAGCAAAACAGGGGGACCCCCGACCCTCCTGTCTCTCTCCCTCCCAGGCTTCCTCCATTGCACCTAACCGGGGGCTTCCACTGAGCACAAGGCAGCTGGCCAGACAGATGGGAGAGTGTGCTTGTTTGTTTGGGTGATGCTAGAGAAGTTTGGGGGTCATATATAGGAAGACCTGTGAGTGCTTCTCACAGTCAAGGCCGAGATATTGTACCTTTGTTTTTCTTGTTTCCCAGTCTTGCAAAAATCACTTATGGCTTTGGAGAGTGGCCGGTGGCTGTTGAAGCAAAAGCCTGTATTTGTGTCTATTTGCTTTTGTATGTGAGAACCACAGAGAGAGAAATGAGCCTGTAAAAGCACTGTTTTTGCATCTGTCTACTTGTGAACGTGGCGGAAGACTGGTGTTTGTACACATGAATCTGGCCCACAAGTTGAGCACGGAAAAATGTGTTTGCTGAGGGTTTTGGTGTATGCTGTTCCAAAAAGAGGAATCTCCTGCCAGCCTGCATTTCCACAGAACTTTGGATTTCGTTTAGGCAGAGACAAATGTCATGGTCCTGCCTGCTTCCACCTCTCTTTTGAGGATAGGTAGAAGGAGAATTGTGAGAGAAGACCTTGCAGCCTGGCCAGGCGTGCGTGCGTTGGGCCGAGAGCACGAGCGTGTTGCAGGCACACGGTGGTAATCGCATTTCGAGTGTAGATCAGATGGCGGTGGGGCCTCGTGGCGCGGGACATGAATGAGTTGTCGCAACACAATAGCGCGCAGCCTTCCTACGGGGACTGGGTGACCAGCGGTTTTGTTGGGACTGAATGCGAGGAGATTTCTGCTACAAGTGCGGCGGTATTATTATGAGCCGGAAGGTCAGACTATACATCGCAGGTCCCCAAAGCCTATAGACCTTGGGAAATGTGGGGCCTCGAGCCACGTCATTGTACCTGACAGTCCTTTCAATAGACTAATTCAATTAGCGCTTGGGGTTTTGGTCTTCATTTGGAGGCGATAATAATGTGGGGGGTGGGTGGGTGTAGGGGGATTCGTTGGGTATTGGTTAGGGATCCGAAGCAATTCTACCCGAAGCTTGGAGTGGGACTGGAGGAGGCGGGGGAAGGGGAAAAGCTGAGGTGGGTGGGGGGTGCGTGGGAGGCAAACCATGGAAAATAAAATGCTCTGTTGACTCTAGAAATTGGGGCGGCTGCTTTGTTTGTAGATAGCCCAGAAGACTGGAGGGAAGAGGCAGGGAGAATTTCTTTTCTTTTCTTTTCTTTTTTGTTCTGTATGCAAGAAGTACACCCATGAATGTCCAGGTTCCTAGAGACCCCCTCCCCCGAAAAAAAAAGCCTGCTGCTGGAAGTTGTCACCTTTAGGAATTTCAGTATTTGGATTTATGCCCCCAGCATCTGCCTTCCCTCAGGGTTTTCTCCCTTTTATCCGAGGGAGCTGCCGTTCACAGGACGGACTTTTTTGTTACAGAAACAGTTTTTTGTTTGTTTGTTTGGGGGCTTTTTTTTCTCTTTCTAAAGCCTGGACAAGCAGAGAAAATTAAGCCCTGTCTCCGCTTGACTATGGGAAATTGGGAAACAGTTCAGTGATTTTCGAAAATTGCTCCCGAGGGTCAGGATTCGGAAAGGGCTCCCTGGGCCCTGGTTCCCTGTGAGCTGGCTGCGCCGGCTGCGGGCTGAGCGCCGGGCATCCCAGACACCAGGGCGCAGATACCCGACCCATCGCTGCGGGAGGGTTGACCAGCCGGCTTAGGACCGTACAGGGATGGTGGGGAGCGAGACGCAGGGCCCCTTGGCTCACGTTACGGGAAGAAAGACTTTCACCTTCTCGGCATTCCCGAACCGCTCCGGAGCTGTACCGCACGGTCGGCCAGGTCCCTGGGGCCGGGGATTTTAGAGCTCAAGGCTCCTGAAAGCAAGGCGGTTACACAGACTTCTCTATTTTTCTTCTCTTTAATCAGACATCCTGCTTTTCTCTTTACATTGAATTCCACCCAGACCCCAGAACTGAAACCCTAATGTTCATCCCTTGCTCCCCAAACCCCGCAGTAAATTCAGCGGCTACGCTTGAATTTTCTTCTTTTATTTTGCTTTTCGCCCTCATTCACCCCCCTCCTCCTCCCCAGAAGGTTCCCAGAGCCTGGCGACCCCAGGCCGAGGGGGTCCCTTGCCCACCCAGGTCCCCACCTGTCCGAGTGGCAGCTCCCGCCTCGATCCGGCTGGGCGCGGGTCGGGATCCACACCGACTGGCCTGGAGCGTGTGCACGCCGGTGGGCGCGAGTGTGAGAGCCAGTGAGGAGGGGCCAGCGCGGCTTCCGGCTTCTGCTGCCCCTCCCCACCTCGGCACAGTCCGTGCTCCCTGGGAGGTCCGGACCCAACTCCAAAGTTGGGGACAAACAAAAAAGTCGAGAAGAGAGGGGGGAAGAAAGCCCCACAACATCCAAGTCCTTTCCGTTGAAGTGCTCTAAAACTGTGGTCTCTTGGCTCGCCCCCGACATAGCTGCCCTCCTTCTTCCCTGGACTCCTGTAGGGCTCCGAGCGCTGGTCCCGGGGCTCTTCTCCCACTGACCTGGGAAAAGGAAGCAGAAGTCCGAGCACCGGGCTCTAGGCGCTGTGGCTCCGGCCCGGCGCCCTCCCTCCCCTCTCCCTCCCTAAGGGCGCCGGCGCGCGAGCCAGGCCGCGCCCCGCTCTGGTCCTCGGGGGTGCAGCCTCCCGACCCCCTTCCCAGGGAGGCTGTGGGGAAAGCACCGGGTTCCGACAGAGGTGGCGCTGAGGGGGGCTGGCAGGGAGGTGAGGGAGGGAAAAGTTTAGTCCGGAAGGGGTGGGGGAGGCGGATGGGGAGGAGAAGGCTAGGAGAGGAGAAGGGGAGAGGGGTGAGATCTTGCGTGCTTCCCCCAACCCCCAGTCCGCCCCATCTCTTTTCTCAGACTGGATCGCGTGAGGGTGAGGTTGGGGTGGGGCTGGGAAGGGTCACCGCAGTTTGGAGGCCTTCCTGGGCCGCCTTCCCTGTCCCCCTGCTCCTGCAGAAAAGAGGTTGGGGGACGTGTGTGGCCGCGTGTGAGCGCGTTTGTAGGTGACTTTGTGTGTGAGAGGCTCCAGGTGAGTGCGTGGGTATGTGTGTGCCAGTGTGCACGGAAGGACTGTGTGCATTTTTTTTCTGTTCCTCTAACCCTTGCGTGGTTGCACTCTGTTCGTGTGTGCAAGTGTGTGTGCATGGGCCCTGTGCCAGTGTCCATGTGTACAGTCTCCGTGTGTATGTTTGTGCAGGAGCTGGGAAACTGAGAGCAACTGCCTCCCACTGAGGCTTTGGAAGTGAGGTATATGAAGTAACTAGCATCACAAAGCTCTGACCCTAAACCCAGCTCACCAGGTGGGGGGTGAACTACGTAAAGGCAGGGGAAGCAGTTGTTTAAATGCTGATGAAAATAGCCACGACTTTTCTGTTCCCCACCAAAACACACCTATGCAGTCCTGAAACCCTAAGCCCTGATCTGGGGGAGAGTGGGCAACATGTGGCAAGGGCAAGATCAAAAGGACCTCAGGGAGCAAACAGACCAAAAGTCCGCTCCACACATGAGGCAACTGAGACCCAGAGAGCCGAGGGACTAGGTCAGGGTCCCACAGAGGCGGTCACTGGTCTCGGGGCTCAAAACTCTTGAGCATCTGAGTTTTGTCCCATGGCCAAAGTACCAGACAAGAGCTTAGGGAACATGGTCTCCTTCCCCCATCTGCCAACCTCATATCATTCACCTCCAAGTAAGGTTCAATCTCTCCCCAATGTGTGTATTGGGGGGGTGGGGGGGCAGCGAGGCAGCATCTCTTGGTGTTGGAAATGCAGTGGGAGGCGAGGGGGACACACAGTCCCTCCCACTGCATCGGGTCCCACTGGAGGGTCTCACGGTTCCTGCCCCTATGGGGGGAGGGGGTTTGCCGCTTCTTCTCCGTCCCTACTCGCCTTCAGAACTTTCCAGGCGTGAATGGTGCAGTTAGGGATGGGAGGTCAGTGAGGGGAAGGCCTCACTTCCTGTGTGTGGGAGGGTGGAATACCGACCCTAAAGTCATTCCAGGCACGTCCCTCCCCTCCCGCGCCAAGGACGCCCGCCCCAAAATTGTTATGCAAAGGAGTCAAGTATGTGATCTTCTGGCGATCAAAGCGGCAAAGCCAAATATTAGAAGAGAAGTCAATAATGGATGAGCAGATTAAGAAACCCATCTCGAGGACAATTATCGTCGCAATTGAAAAAGCGCCTTCTTTCCCTAACTCCCCCCTTATCCAATGTTTAAAAAAAAAAAAAGTAGGCGGAGGAAGAAGGATGGGGCTTGGGGATCACGGCAGAAGAAGGCAGCAGCCGAGGGTGCGTGAATGAGCCGATGCGTGGAGGTACTTGTTGAGGGGAGATAACGCCCCCTAGAGGTGACCCCAGTGGGTCCTGGTGTTTTCTCTGGCCAAGTGCACAGAGCCTTGCCTTCTGCACCAATGCTCAATGGCCTCTTAAAGGAGCGTGAGGACGCTCCCCTGAAAGGCTAAAATTAGTGTTTCTTTCTTTTCAAACCCTCTGGCATCCAGCCCGAGTCCCCAGCTCACGTACCCCTTCCTCTCGCTTTTCCTTCGGGAGAGGGACCCTAGCCTGGCCGTCAGGAGAGGGAGTAGGGTCTTAGGCGCGTGGGCCTATTCCCGGCCGGTTTTCCTATGAGGAACGCGCCACCTATCGGTGCCGTGTGAGAACTGCACCTGTGTGGTGCTCCCAGGTCCGCGAGGCTGTGGGGGAGGGTTGATTTGAACTCCCAAGTCGGGAGATCCAGGCTCTTTCCTGACAATTGAAGCCTGACGGCGAAGAGACAACGGGATTCCGGGAAGGGGATCCTTCTTGGAATCCCATCGCCTCGTGAGAGCTAAAGCTGGAGAGAAAAACCCATGAGGGGCTGTTTGCTCTATGATTCCGAAAGCAGAAAACATCCGAGACACAGTGGGCTGGGCGCTGCGTTGGGAGTCAGGACTGGATTCCTGTGGCTCCTCTGTCTGCTCCGTGCTGTGTGACCTTGGGAGGGCTCCTGGTTTTCTCTGGGCCTATTTTCTTATTCGTAAACTGGGAGAATTGGATTAGATTGAGCTCCTCTCTACCCACCTTGACTCTAACATTGAATCTGAACAGTATACGTAGACACCTGTTTCTTGCCTTTCTAGTTCTAGCTTTTAATAAATCCTAGACCTTTATATGCCATTTATAGCTTAATCCCGTATACATATTTCATGTGTAGCTGCTTCAATTAATATTACTGTTTTCTCAGTTGTCTGAGGATTTCATTTGAATGGGTGGGGTTAGGATGTTTCTTGGCCTGAATTATCCTGATAATGACCATTTATTTAAACGTTACCCCCCAAAAAATCAGACAAACAAGAAAACTTCATTCACTTTGCAGTGCAGACGCAGCTGGGGAGGACTCGTATCATGGGACCAGTGACAACATAATGGATGCTTGTGTGGGAGGCTTAGGGCAGGAGACCCAGGACCCGGATTACGGTCAGTGCCAGAGAGGACCCAGAAGAAGGGCCGAAGCTAGAGAGAAGGCTGAAGCCACGGACACTGAGATCCCTGGAGTTGGGGGTGGGGTACCCCCTGACCGAGTCTCCTTGATGGATAGTGTCTCAAGAGCAGAAAAAGGCAGGCATTGAGACCAAAGTAGGATAGCTCCAACCTCAAGCCACTTCCCCGTGAACTCTCCAGAAAATTTATAACGGAGGGGAAGATGGGGGAAGGGCAATATGTTGCTCGAGTTACCTCGCTCATAACTTCTGCTTGGAGTTCCCGTAGCTGGAGGGAAGCGAGGGTTTGGCGCAGTGGGTCCTTTTCGCAAGGCCGGCCGCTCAAGCTTGAGGCAGCATGCGCCCAAGTTAGACGTGAGGACTGGGGAGCTCCTGAAAGGTCCGCGCCTGACGGAACAGCAGGCAGGGCCTGCTGGCCTGTCTTCAGCTCCGGAGTGGCCAGGGCCGGGTGGGCTTCCTCCTACGACAGCGGGGCGGAGGCTGCAAATCCCCTCCCCTGGGAATGGAAATTCCTCTTGGGACACTTAGAAGGGCTGCCACTTTGAACCTGGGACCCTTTGCTTTCGAAATCGAGGGGACGTTTCTGGACTTTCCACCTGCGAGTCCAGGAATCGTTCTGGGCCACGGGCTCCTCGAAAGTTGAGAATTTCAGCGCTTTGACAACCATCATACATTGGAATTCAGGGCCAGGGGTTAGTGTTCTCATTTAGAGATGAGGAAATCAAGGGTCTGGTCACTTGTTCTCGTGAGTGGCAGTGTGAATGCGAACCCAGGTCTGAGGGGTCAGTTGGTGGCCTAGCCCTGACGTTCTCGCAGTCTGTGTAGCTCGGAATTTCTCTTCCGCTCCCTTGAGATAAAGTCCCAGTCGTTGCCCGCGGGGGTTTGGTGGTCCTGGCTCTCCGCGGCAGGGAACTCACACTGCTTGTGACATGGGCGTTTTCCCAGACCCTCAGACCTAATGCGTGAAATTCTGGCTTTGTGCCCTCTGGCCTTGATATCACCGCCCTGGAGTTGGCTGCCACCCTGCTAAGCCAAGTCGGCCTGGGAAATGGAAGCTCCGGGCCTGGGCCTAGCATGGCCTCGAGCATTGGGGTGGGCGGTGAGCCCGGGGCTGCAGCTGCGGGCCGAGCGCAGTGGCCGCGTGGACACTGTCGCCTGGCCGGACAGAGGAACGGCAGGGATTCTCTGTCCAACCCGCCAAAGCCTGGACTCTCTTAGGAGGAAGAGATTTCAGGAATCGAGATCCAGACGCGAGAGGCAGAGTGCGCTGCAGAGAGCTGACCCAGACGCGGGAACCTCGTCCGCGCTGGGGCGGAAAACATCGGCTCCAACGGGCAGAGCGCAGATCAGCCTTCGCGGTGGGATCCACATAGGAAAGGGAACGCATCTGTTTTGCACATTTCTCACATTTCACTCAGTTGTTGCGGGTGTACGGAGGGGATAGCAATAGGGAAATAGGAATAGAGACAGGATAAGGGAGGGAAGATGCGTAGAGGATAGAGATGGAGGGAGGGAAGGAGGGAGGCAGGCCGAAAGAGAGAGAGACTGATTGAAGGTTCCCTTCCCCACAAAGAAGAGGTAAGGATGCTGAGGATACAGCATGCGTCAGGTGTGCTTTGGGGACCACTCTAAGCTCCTCATCTAGGTTAGCCCATTTAATCTTTACGGTAACCTGTTAAGGTAGGTAATGTCTCCTTTCCAGCTTACAGAGGCAGACACTGAGGCACCGAGAGTGGTAAAGTAGCCCAAGAGCATGCCTCTCGCAAGTGGAAAATGAAGAGCCAAATCTGTCCCCAGCTCTGGAGGAGCCAAGATGGGGCCCAGTCCGCTCAGGGGGCTCTCGAAGTCGCCCCCAGGCCCCAAGAAGGACGAGGGTTACAATCGTCCCGGCACAGACGCGAGGTCTAAGCGCTGCCGGGAGCTCCGGTCCTGCCGCGTTCTCCCCGGCGGCCGGCTTTTGGCCGTCAGGGAAGCCTTGCGCCCGGCCTTCCAAGCCCCCTCCTGGTCCTCCTCCGGGACTGGAATCCTCTCCGGAGAGATGACCTAATGTTTCCGTCGCTCGGACGGCGCGGCCTGAGAGCAGTTCGGAAGCGGCAACCACCCCTTGCTGGTGTCGGTGCCCTTTCTTCGCGCTTCGGAGCTCAGTGACCTCGGCAGGGGCCCAGCACCGGACTCGACTCTCCGTTGTTGGCTGCAGCGGACGGCGGGCTGGAAAAGCTGGTCTGGACAGATCCGAGCTTCCGCGATGGGGCATATCTGTCCCCATCCCCCACCCCACCCCGGGCCTCCCCGCGCAGTGGCAGGTCTCGGTGTCTTCGAGGGTGATCCCCAAGGCCCAGACTTTTCCAGACCTGCTTCTGGGCATCAGGTGAGGAGCCTCGCTGGGAAGTGCGAGGAGGTCGAGTCCCACGGAGATAATTCCCATGGAGACTTCCCCAGACCTGCGCCTCCACTGTCAGGTTGCAGCTGATGGCCATCCCGGGGGTGGTTGAGGCCCGTGGCAAAACCTCGAGGACTCGGAGTTTCCCAACCATCGTCTCTTAGGATCGCTCACCTCCCAGGCCCCAGCAGCCCTTCGATGTTGGTCACCACGTCGTCCTGTGGAGCTCCCTGCCTGCGAGAGGAAAAGCGGGAACCCGGAGGAAAGGATGCGAATCTCCCCAGAGGGAAGGAGGGGACTTAGGATCAGAATCACCAGGACACATAGGTCCACACTCTCTACCTTGACTCCAGGTCACCGTAGGCCAATGGGAAACCTGGCTGGCCCCCAGAACCTGCAGCAGGTTGCTACACAGAAGGGGTTGCAGTTGGTTCCAACAGGCCGGGGCCTTGGAGAAAGGATTTTCCAGGCAGAGAGAAACGAAGCATCCTCCGCTTGCTTTAGGAAAGTGCAGGTGGGCTGAGAGGAGGGAGTAGGACCCAGGGAGGTGGGTCCTACAGCTAACCACTTGGAGTTTTAGTCTTCAGCTTTGGCCCTTTTCCCTTTGTCTCTCCCAGAGTTTCTCCTTTAACCAGAGGTCTTGCTACCAGGTCTTACTGTCTCCGCTGTAGGACCTGTGGCTCCTCAGGGCCCCACCAGGGCTCTCGCACAAGCAAAGAAGTCACCCTAAGCCCAACTCAGGCAGCACTCGCTGGCCTGAACCACTCCTCTATTTTAACAAACCTAATTAGGACTCATCAAATCCTAAAAACTTTCCATCAGAGGCTGCCTTAGGTTTGGGAATCACAATCATGTAAATTTACACGTTAGTTTAATGGCGATTTGGATAGAGACTGAAGGTGTCAGCCATTCTGAATGAATTTGAACTTGAACTTGACATGAGGCTTTTTTTTTTTTTGGAAAGGTGTCTGAACCTGGGGCCAAAATACACCAAAGAAATTCACCACTGCCCCCCCCCCCTTTGCCCCCACTCCTGGACGTTACAGGTACCTTGACTGTGGGGCTTTGGGGGTTGGAGTGCAGAATTTGCAGAGAGTAGAGAAGGTTTTTTATCTCGATTTGGTCGCCAGGGAAAAGGGAAGCTGAAAGACGATGCTGCCATCCCCTGTTCTCTATCAACCTTTAGCATTTATCCCTCCACCCTGTCAGTCTCCCAGCTATCAAGTGTGGACTCGACAGGAATGTTGCAAGGAAATACTAATTAAACGGCACTACAATACTTTGAAAATATTAAGTGTCATGTAAATGCCTAATGCTAATAATAATCTTGATGGTGGTAATTATGTGCCAGAAAGCACATCCCAGACAGCCTAGTGCTGAGCCTAAACGTGCGTGTCTAAGAGGATCCCAGGGAACACCCATCCTTTCTTCCACGGAGCCCCAGCACCGAGGCGCCAGGTGTAAGGTGGGAATTTCAGGTCTTGCCCTCATCACCTAGGAAGCCGGCTGCATGCAGTTCTTACTGGGAGTCCTTAAGTTACTGCGCTTCCTCACCCTGGAGCCCATCACCTGTAAAGCAGGAAATTTGCGATTGATTCCCGGGTTATGGCTACCCCCCCACGTTGGATTCTGCTTCCTTCGAGGTTCTGACAGGATCCAAGGTGTGTTTCTGTCAAGGTCTGAGAAGGATGTCCTGTTAGGGAACTCACATCCCTCACCCCTCTTTCTCTGTACTCTCAGTGTGAGGGGCAAGATGTCTCAGATCTTCCCTTTAACATTTTTCTATTTTGATAAAACATCAGGCCTTCCCCAGGACTTAGAGTTTCCTTATAAGGCAATCTCACCACCAGCCATCCCTCACCCCCATCCCCTCCCAACTGAAGCTTCCCCAGATACTGCTGGGCTGGAGATATAGGGCACAGATGTCTGCCAAAACCAGTGGGGCTCTGGGCTCTGAGGGCAGCAAATTACAGTGACTCATGACTGAGGCTTTTGGGAATTTCCACCAGAAGCTGTGGGACCTTTTAGGGATTTTGTAGAGTCACCTAGATACTTTACTGATACTCCCCACCCTTGAACTCGCTCTGATTTTATTTCTCAGTGACTTGGAGAAGAGTTACAATTTTGGGCTCCTCCAACTGCCTATTTTGGTCAGTCCCAATTTGGTTGGAGGTTCAGCTTTTACTGCTATGTGATGACAGTACCCCTTCTCACTTGGGAAGAGATTAGCTAACTTTATTATTCAAAAGAAATAAATTGTGGTCTAGTTAAGCTTTAAAAGCAAAGTGCTTTGTTTTGTTTGAATTAGGCTTCAATAACTCAAAAACGCATTACCTTTAAAAGTAAAACTTTTTGGAGAAAAGTGGGTATCAGAGGGCAAGCTTAGCATGCACAAGGTCCTGGGTTCAATCCCCAGTACCTCCATTAAATTTTTTTTTAAATAACACTTTTTACAAATCATACAGAAACAAAAGATTTGCCAGGTACTTTTTTTTTAAAGGCATCCAAATAGGAGTGTTTTTTACAGTGGCAATGTTAGGGTTTAGGGTCTAGGCCATGTGAGATTTCACAGTCACATCTGAGGTTTATGAGGTCAGGCACTGACAACACACATGCACACACACACGCACATGCACACACACACACACACACACACACACAGCACAAACGCAGAATTATGAGGAATTCTGGACTTTGCCCTTACACTCTTTCCTGCCTAAATAGAAGCTTTGCTTTTTATTTCCTCTTTAGAATGAGAAGCTAGGAATGACAGTGGCCAGCCTCCTTAGCTTTCTCCTAGTTGGGAACCAGAGTATGTGGCATTCGCTAGCTCACACCCCCAGTTGGTAGCTGGCAGAGACTGCCTTCCAGGCCAATTCCTGCCCTTTTGGCCACACCATCCTGCCTGCTGCTTCTTTGGATAAGGAGGCAAATCCACATGCAAAACCCCTCACAGTCCCCAAATGTGACCCTGGGAGTCCCCCAAATCCTGCAATTCAAAAATACGATTCTCCCCTTGACACGCCAATCCCACAGGCAACCTCAAAGGCGTGTAGGCGATTTCCAGACTAGATGTACAGTAGTTACACAGCCAGGACGGTGGGACAGTGAGCTGCAATGTACCCTCCCCACCCCTGGCTTATTTTCTGAGTTGAGGCTGCACTCTAAATAGTAACCTGAGTGGGCAGGATATAGCTTAGTGGTAGAGTGCATGCTTAGGATGCACAAGGTCCTGGGCTCAATCCCCAGGACCTCCTTTAAAAAAAATTAATCAATAAATAAACCTAATTACATCCCCCCCAAAAAAAATTTTAAAAATAAAAACAAAATAATAAATTAAAAATAAAATAAACTTAAAATAAAAGAAAACAAATAGTCACCTGGTATGAATGGTAACTGTGGTCTGGGGTCTGGGAACCTTTAGGGGAAAATGGGGAATGAATATTCATAGCTTACTTTTGTAACCTTTTAACAAGTTTGTTTTGTTGTTTTTGTTATTTTACTCAGTCCCACTCCGAGATTCTTACTGCGTCATGAAGAGCTTCTTTCCAAATCAGATCAGTCACCACGTTAGACACACTTGCTATTGCAGAGAGAAGTTTTTAGCAACAGCTGCTGAGTCAGCCTTTGTGTTTTCCTGAAGACGTATGTTCACCAGAAAACAGTCCCTCCTCCAGGGATTTCATAGCAAACTTTTTTTTTTTTTTTTAAATTTCTGGCCTTTTGGTTCCATTTGGTTGGTGGGAGGGGAGTGTGGGGTGGAGTCGAGGCAATGGAGCCGGGCCAGGTTCTAGACAATGGGGAGAGAAGCAGGGAGAGGGTGAGACCGCCAGGACCGAGCACCGCAGTGCGGGATGCCCGGCCACAGCTCTGCGATGCTGCCCTGAGCTACCTACGTGCTCACTTGCCTGCTTTGTTTAATCCTTTTTATTCACTGCCACCATCCTTTTCATCACTCAGGACTGCCTATCTTTCCTTGGCATCTGTATTTCTACGCTGGCTGCTGTGTTTGCCCTGGGCTATGGGTACCTGCACATTTTGTTTAATAATGTTGGTTAATTATTTTAAAAACACTCTGATCCAAGCAGGCTGTTCAGGAAATGGGGCTTCTAGCCCAATGTGGCAAGCAAGCCCTTCTCCTTCTCCATGGGCTGTCAACACAATGCCAGACGTTGAAAAACAATCTCTCCAGAAATTCAGATATTTCCACACTGTAGGCTGCTTGGCCCTGGGAGCCGAAATCTTCAGCATTTCCTCCAGATAATAGCATGTTACTAGGTCCCACAATAGCCTGGGAAATTGAGCTCTCCTCTCTCCTCTCCGCAGGAGTCCTTGCAGTAGAAAGAGCCAAAGGCCTGTGGAAACCACCAAACTGAAATACTCCCCAAGGCGGGGGCGGGGCTGGGACGGGGGTGGGGGGGTGGGGCGTGGAGACACCATTCCCATTTCTGTCCAGTGGAAACTGCCCAGAACGTGGAGATGAGCCAACCCAACCCAGTGTGGACAGACTGTGCTGGTCCAGGAAGGAATGCATAAACTGGGGCTCAGAGACCCAGGCAGGCTGGCCCTCCTCCAGCACTTTTGCCGGGAAGCTAGTTTGATGGGAGGGCCTGCAAAGTCAGCTGTCCAGATCATTCCCAGGGTGGGGTCAGGGAAGCTAATTGGGGGCTGGGGGGTGGGTGGGAGAGGGTTACAGGGACTTAAGCTCTCTTTGTTATAGGTCTCTGGTGGGCCAGGGAAGATATTCCTCTGTCCCCATGGTCTGTAGCCTTTCCTGTGGAGAGAGGACCTCGTGGCCTGCATCCTTTGGTAAACTCAGATTCTAGGTCTCTGGCCTGTGATTAAAAAAAGAGAAGAGTTTGTTACATTTAGGGCTTAAAGGATATTAAGTCCAAGAGAAGCAGATGTAGAATTTCAGGCATTATCGTCCAGGTGGCAAAGGACTAGGGGAGCCCAGTCACCCTTGGTGCTATCTGATAAAGCAGACTTGCACTTGAGATGCTCCTTGGTCCCAATATCTCCGCATTGTATGTAACTGCTCCTCAGAGCCAATGAATGTGACTTTCTTTTCTGTCCAGTATCATGGCCACTGGCTCCATATGGCCATTGAGCACTTGAAGTGTGACTGGTCAGAAGTGAGATGAGCTGTCAGTGTAAATTAAAACATATAATAGATTTCAAAGACTTTGTACAACAAAAGAAATGTAAAGTGTCTCATTAATATTTTTATATTGATTATATGTTGACATGATAAATTTTTGAATACGTTGGGTTAAATAAAATATATTATTAAAATTAATTTCATTAGTTTCTTTTTATTTTCTTTTAATGGCCCTATTAGAACAATTAAAATTGCATTTTCAGCTCATACTCAGGGCTCACATTATATTATTATTGAATAGTGCTGGTCCAAGTAATCCCTTCTTTTTTGAAACCAGTTCGAGAACTTACTTATTAGTTTCCCTTCTCTTGTTAGTCACGTGCATGGAAGCAGATCAGAGCTCCAGGAAAATTTCCTTTCTGCTAGATAAGCACTGAAGGGGCAGAAATAGGCTGGGAGCCCTAGTGGACTGATTTCCAAATAGTGGCTTCTGGTGACATCCTGTGGCCATTGCTTGGTACTACACCAACCACAGGCCGCGTGCAGGTCCCCATTTCCGGATCCTGGTGTTACCCACTGCTCGTTGTAGTTACTACACTGGATGAGCTGATCAATCACAAATCCTAAACTTGCAGAACAATGTTTTCCCCCTTAATGTCTCCTCTTACTCCTCTCCACCTCCTTTCAGGTCTGCCACGTGTGCGGTGTTGAGTGTGACATGCTAACCCACTGGGAGGTTTTCCCTACCCAAGGGAATAGCTCTAGACTCAGCTGGAGGAGAGAGAGCCCAAGCCTGTAAACCTCGAAAAGTGATGAACAGTCTTAAGAAAGTCTCTCTGCCTCTCTGGGCCCCTCTTCCTTCAAGAGCAAGACAAAAGGTTACAGCAGGTGACCTCTCATTTTACTTCTAGCTCCCCAATTCCGTGAATCTGATGGTGGAATTTGAGATGTTGGAGGAGAAGACTCAAATAACACCTCACTGGCAGTGACCTGCAAGAAAGGACCGGTCTTGGGCCTAATTGAGGCTCAGGGAGGTGACCCAACATGGAGCTGAGGTAACCGATGGTGATTTCTGAGGAGGTGACGACATTCACAAACACAGTTGTTGTCATTGTTGGAGACTAAATACTTGACATATGCTATCTCACTTAATCGTCACAGCATCCCACAAATTAGGTATTATTATGTCAATAACCTGATATATACATATACACGTGTATACAAACATGTAAATTTAAAACCATAAAACTATGATGACCATCTATGAACTATCCCCCAAGAACTAGAACATCGGTGCTGACCTGCTTCTGCGTGTTTGTTCCTCCCCCACCTCCTTCCCCTGCCTCTGCCTGGAGTAACATCCTAAATTCTGAGTTTTTCATTTCTTTGCTTTTTAAGAAAGGGTCTGATTATATATTATTTGGTTTTACTTGCATCTGAGGTTCATAAGGATGGTATTATAAGGTCCCAAGGCATTTGTTTTTTCACTTAGTGTTACTTTTCTAAGTAATCCATTTACATGTAACTGGACTTGAGTTATGTTTACAACATATAAAATGTCCTTATTGCAATATAATTCAATGTATATTCAAATCGTCCATCCTTCTGTCAACGGACATTGAATTCAATTCAGTCCATCCTTCCATCAGTGGACATTTGGGTTGTTTCTAGTTCTTTGCCTCTTTGAGCATTCTCATTTGTGTCTCTTGGTAAACGTGTAAAAATGTCTGTAGAAAGAAATCTAAAAATACCCTCAGTGATTGTCAGGGGTTTGGGGCAGGAGTGAATTATTAAATAGCTTCACCACCTAAAAATGTGATACCATGATGATGGATGCATGACATTATGCATTTGTCAAAGCCAATGGAACTTTACAGCACAAACAATGAACCTTAATATATATAATTAATTTAAAAAAATCACCTAGGAGGTTAGGGGATCCTATGGAAGAGTGCAGACTGTCACAGGAGAATCTAACTGTACTGCAAATGAATTTAAAAAAAAAACTACTGAAGGGGGCGGGGAAAGATGCTAATCTAAGCAACTTTGGAAAGAAGTAAGACTAAAGGCAAAAAAAAGTGCACATAAGCACTGTGCTCTGGTTAATGAAGTTATTTCCCATGGGGGCATGCAACAATTACTCTGAAATTACTAAACATGTACACTGGAATTGAACAATTAAGTAAATGCATGGCAGATGGTGGGGGACCAGTTTTTCACTGTTGAAGTGGAAATTTACAGATAGTCAAGGAAAAGAAGCGAGAATGATCCATGTGATAACAGACTAGAGTTGGAAAAATTGGAATGAACTCATGTGCAGCTTATACAGATGATGACATATAGAGTATTTATAGATATGTGTGTGTATATACAGGTTAGTATACACATGTGTATTTCCTGTTCTATAAGCTGAGAATGCCTAGAAGTAATGACACCCCAGTAACAGTAAGCACCTTAGCACTCAGATCTTGGTATCTAATACCACTCTCCAGTAAGCAACCAGGACTCCTTGGAGAAATGGCCAGTTCTAAAACTGAGACAGAAAACGCACATATAAAATATATATATCCTTGTGTTGCTAGAAAGTAAGAGAGTGCTCAAAAGTGTTTGAAAATCTACATTGATAGGGGTATATCAAAGGATAGAGGAGGGAACTGAAAGAAATCCCAATGATAAAGCTGGAACATTCTGAGTGACAAAATAAAGTAGTATTGGATCATAACATGAAGTATAAAATAAATATGTATTCGTGGATCCATGCTGATATAAATGGTTGAATATATAAATGAATGGAAGAGAAGAGATCTCCCTTGCTGAAAATTTCTAAATAATTTATTTCACCCTCAAGGAATAAGATGATGCATTCCCACCCTGTAAGTGTGGTCTGTGCACAGTGACTGCCTTCCAAAGAGTGCAGTGTGAAAAGGCAGAAGGTGAAGGGAGGAATGAATCTCTTAGTGACAACACCTGACCAACACGCCCTCAGCCAGGTGATTAAGGTTCTTATTAGCAGAGATTATTCACGTTAGTACATACCCTTGACCAAAGGACACTTTACCTCTCTGGTCTTCCTCCCAAAAGCCCATAACCCTGGTCTAGTTATGAGAAATACATCAGATAATTCCTACAGAGAGACATCCTATGAAATATTTGACCAGTATTCCTCAGAACTGTCACAGTAATCAAAACCAAGGAAAGTCTGAGAAACCATCACAGCCAAGAGGAGCCTAAGGAGACATGGCAAATACATGTTGCGTGGGCATCCTGAGACAGACCCTGGGACAGAAGAACACAATCAATAAAAGCTGAGGAAATGTGAATAAAGTATGCCCTGTAGTTCTTAATAGCATATGAACATGTAGTGTGTGTCATACTAACGCAAGATGTTAATAATGGGGGAAACCAGTGACGGGGGATGTGGGACCTCTCTGAACTATCTTATCAACTGCTCCATAAATTTAAAACTTTTCTGAAAAATAAAGTCTATCAAAAATGTGTGGGTTAGAAAAATGAGAGGTAAAAACAAGGTGAGGCTGGAAAAAAATGTCTCTAAATCAGTTTGGCAAACTTTATCAAAGGCCAGTTAGTAAATATTTTAGGCTTTGAGGACCTTCTGGTCTCTATTACAGCCACTCAGCTCTGCTGTCTTAGAGCAAAAGCAGCCACAGGCCATACGTAAATGGATGAGGCAGCAAAGTTCCCATAACTTTATTTAGCAAATACAAAGCAAATGAACAAAGAAAAGAAAAAGGCCCCTGAGCCGTGGTTTGCTGGTGCTACTCTGGCACATGGACTTAGAAGTGGAATTGCTGGGCTGCAAGTGCCCAAACACTCAATTCTGTAAAATGGCAAATGGTTTCCCCAAAAGATTGCATCAAATCAAGTAAAAAGGAAATGTATTAACATAGAAATTCCTTTTAATTTACATCTTGTCCAGAACTTCGTGTTTTTTCTAAAATGATTTCTCACTGGGTTCTTATGTTGTGTTTCCCTGATTCTAATAGGCTTGTTTATTGTGATCTGTCTTCTGAGAAGTGCCTGTTCACAGCTTTTGCTCAATTTCTGTTGTGTTGTCTTTTTTTAATGTGGCAGCAGCAGCTCTTTATATATTAAGCTTTTCTATCAGTTACTGATGTCCCAAATATCTTCTCCCAGGATATGGCTTGTCTTTTCACTTTCTTTCCAGTGTCTTTTGATGAACAGATGTCTTAATTTTCCTGTACTCAGGTTTATTCATTTTTCTTTTTTACAGTTAGTGCCTTTTCTCTCTCTTGTTGAAGAAATCCACTAGTGCTCAAAGTCAGAAAGATCATTCCTATATTTTCTTGGAAAAGTTTGGATGTTCTGCCTTTCACCGATAAGTCCTCAGTGCCTCTGGAATTTACACACAGTCCAGAACATACGGAAGAGGAAGGGACTCAATTCCATTTTTTTCTCTTTGGATAACCAATCATCCCAGCCCCAGTGCCTCCCTGTCTGCTGTCCACAGTGTCACCATGTCATGTGTCCATAAGTAGGCCTAGTGCTGGCGAACAGTTTGTTTCATGAGTTATATAATTTTTATAACATTATGATATGTCCTCATATCAAATTACCCTCAACCTATTCTTTTTCAGCAATGTCTTGATGATTTGTAGCCCTTTGGATTGTCATATATTCTTTAAAAACGTCTTGCCAAGTCTTATGAATAAAGTCTTTTGGGGAAATTATTGGGATGAGATTGAATCCACCAACTGGCTTGGGGGGGACTGATATGTTCAAAATGCTGACTCTTCCTGTCTATGAACATATGATATGTCTCCCAACAGCTTTGTCTTCAGGATGAGAAAACTGAGGTTCAAAGACTTTGAGTGATTCCTGGTCACACAGCCAGTTAGTGGAAGGGCCACATTTTTTACCCAGAAGTCCTTGCTCTAAGCAGCTAAGCTGCACCATTATTTTGTTTTAGTGAGGTCTCTCTCCTGGACAGTTGTCCTTGCAGGTGGGTGCTTTGATGGCCCTTGTAATCAGGACCTCAGGGAAAGTTTTGAGAGGAGAGTCCCATGTTCCACCGACTAGCCACCAAGGCAAACATGTTAATGCTTCCCAGGAGAGGAGAAGGGAGCCCAGCCCCCAAAGCCTGGATGTACTAAAGGGAGAGTCTCCATGCCTTACTTGTTCCATGATATATGTATGAATCACTAGGTTTTTATCCCAGCACAAGATCTGTTTGGGAGGAGTGGAGGTTGTGCACAGAAGGAAGAAGGTTGGAGAAAAGCATTGGTTTAGGACTTGGGTGGGGCACACCCTTGGTGTGAGGCCCACATGTCAGAAGGTTTGAGTTCAAGTCCCAGCTCTGCCATTTCCAGCTCTGTGATTTTTGGACAAGTCACTTAAGTTCTCTGAGTCATAGCTGTCTCATCTTTAAGAAGACTTCTCCCAGATAAGTTCACTGAGGGAATTAAATCAGGGAGTGCATGTCACTTGCTTGTTCCAGCACTCCATGTGTATCCAGTGAGACAGAGATTAGCCCTGTGAGCTCTGAGTGTCCCCTCCTGTCCAGGCTGTTAGGGAGCTCAGACTCAGAGCCCACTCACCTTATATAAAGACATCTGTGGACAGAAGGATGGTAAAGAAGGCTGCCGTCTACAGTAAACTTGCAGGGAACCTGGAGCAACACAACAGCAGCAGAATGACAGCTCACCACTCCTCCTGAAGCTCAAACATTTGCTTAAAGCACTTTTTAATAGGTCCTCAGACAGGGAGATGGCAATTAGTTCTTCTCAAGGCTCCAGGTGCCCTGGAGGTAGTGGTTGGGAAATCTGATTCCACAAACAGGTAAGAAATAGCTATAATTAGCACATTCTATGTGAACACACAGGATTGCCCATATAGTAATTTTCCAAAGCATCAAGACAGTTCTCAAACAAGTCTTCACTCATAAGGAAACTCAGCATGTCCACTGTATATACTACCAATTTCTTTTTTCATAAAAATCCCAACCCAGATTGTCTGTACATCTACAAAACCTAAAATCAAGGAATTGGAATGAATAGGCATTTAATAGTTTTTAGGTACGTCTTTTAAAAATTGTTTTTCACTGAGATGTAACTTAAATTCAGTAAGTTGGCAGGAATTATGGAGTGTCCTGGTTGCTAAAAGTTTTACATATGTATACATTGTGCAACCTCAACCCAGATCTGGCTATTCATTTCCTGACCCCAAAGATTCCCAGGGCCTGTCCCAGTCACTTCCCTCCTCAGAGGTAGCTGCTATTCAAAACTAACAAATTAGTTTTGCCTGTTTCTGAAATTCCTATAAATGGAATTCTATCACATGTACTTTTTTGCATGTGGCTTCTTTAGCTCAATGTTACCTCTGTAAAATTCATTGAGGTGTTGCGTGACATTCATAGTTTGCTTTTTTTTCAACTACTGTGTAAAAACCCATTGTCTGATATGCCACAAATCACTTTACTATTGGTGGACATTTTTTTTTTTTCCAGTTTGAGGCAATTACAAATAAGACTGCTGTGAACGTCATTGAACATGACTTTTAGTGCACATGTGTGCACCATTAACTGGGTATAAAAGCAGGTGTCAAATTTCTGGATTATGATAGGTGTAGAATCTTTCTTTTCCTTCCTTCCTTCCTTCCTCCCTCCCTCCCTCCCTTCCTTCCTTCCCTTCTTTCTTTATCTCTTTAAAATCAGCTTTATTGAGGTATAATTTACATACAATCAAATCCACCAATTTTAACTGTACATTATAGGAGTTTTGACAAATGTATATAGTTGTGTAACCACGACAATCATCAAGATATAAAACAGTTTCATCACCCCCAAACAGTCTCCTTGTGCCTTTTGCAATCACCTTTCCCCAACCCCAGCCTCTGGCAACCATTCACTTGGCTTCTGTCACTATAGTTTTGTCTTTTCTAGAGTTTCATATAAATGAAATCATAGTTTCCTTAGTCCTTTGTGCTTTGTTTTCTTTCACTTGGCATAATTAGTATGTGGTTTTTTTTTTTTAACACTTTTTATTGATTTATAATCACTTTACAATGTTGTGTCAAATTCCAGTGTAGAGCACAATTTTTCAGTTATAAATGAACATATATATATTCATTATCACATTTTTTTCTCTGTGAGCTACCATAAGATCTTGTATATATTTCCTGTGCTATACAGTATAATCTTGTTTATCTATTCTACAATTTTGAAATCCCAGTCTATCCCTTCCCACCCCCTGCCCCCTTGGCAACCACAAGTTTGTATTCTATGTCTATGAGTCTATTTCCGTTTTGTATTTATGATTTGTTTGTTTGTTTGTTTGTTTGTTTTAGATTCCACATATAAGCGATCTCATATGGTATTTTTCTTTCTCTTTCTGGCTTACTTCACTTAGAACGACATTCTCCAGGAGCATCCATGTTGCTGCAAATGGCATTATGCTGTCGGGTTTTATGGCTGAATAGTATTCTGTTGTATAAATATCCCACATCTTCTTTATCCAGTCATCTGTTGATGGACATTTAGGCTGTTTCCATGTCTTGGCTATTGTAAATAGTGCTGCTGTGAACATTGGGGTGCAGGTGTCATTTTTGAAGTAGGGTTCCTTCTGGATATATGCCCAGGAGCAGGATTCCTGGGTCATACAGTTAAGTCTATTCCTAATCTTTTGAGGAATCTCCATACTGTTTTCCACAGTGGCTGCACCAAACTGCATTCCCACCAGCAGTGTAGGAGGGTTACCTTTTCACCACAGCCTCTCCAGCACTTGTCATTTGTGGATTTTTGAATAATGGCCATTCTGACTGGTGTGAGGTGATACCTCATTGTAGTTTTGATTTGCATTTCTCTGATAATTAGTGATATGGAGCATTTTTTCATGTGTCTATTGATCATTTGTATGTCTTCCTTGGAGAATTACTTGTTTAGGTCTTCTGCTCATTTTTGGATTGGGTTGTTTGTTATTTTCTTATTAAGTTGTATGAGCTGCTTATATATTCTGGAGATCAAGCCTTTGTCGGTTTCATTTGCAAAAATTTTCTCCCATTCCATACATTGTCTTTTTGTTTTACTTATGGTTTCCTTTGCTGTGCAAAAGCTTGTAAGTTTCATTAAGTCCCATTTGTTTATTCTTGCTTTTATTTCTATTGCTTGAGTAGACTGTTCTAGGAGAACATTTTTGAGATGTATGTCAGATAACGTATCTCCTATATTTTCTTCTAGGAGGTTTATTGTATCTTGTCTTATGTTTAAGTCTTTGATCCATTTTGAGTTGATTTTTGTATATGGTGTAAGGGAGTGTTCTAGCTTCATTGTGTTACATGCTGCTGTACAGTTTTCCCAACACCATTTGCTGAGGAGACTGTCTTTATTCCATTGTATATTCTTGCCTCCTTTGTCAAAGATTAGTTGACCAAGAAGTTGTGGGTTCATTTCTGGGCTCTCTATTCTGTTCCATTGGCCTATATGTCTGTTTTTGTACCAATACCATGCTGTCTTGATGACTGTAGCTCTATAGCATTGTCTGAAATCTGGGAGAGTTATTCCTCCAGCCTCTTTCTTTCTCTTCAGTAATGCTTTGGCAATTCTAGGTTTTGTGATGGTTCCATATAAATTTTATTATGTTTTGTTCTAGTTCTGTGAAATATGTCCTGGGTAATTGGATAGGGATTGCATTAAATCTGTAGATTGCCTTGGACAGTGTGACTATTTTAACAATATTTATTCTTCCAATCCAAGAGCATGGGATATCTTTCCATTTTTTAAAGTCTTCTTTAATTTCCTTCATCAATGGTTTATAGTTTTCTGTGTATAATTCTTTCACCTCCTTGGTTAGATTTATTCCTAGGTATTTTATTACTTTGGGTGCTATTTTAAAGGGGATTGTTTCTTTACTTTCTTTTTCTGTTGATTCATTGTTAGTGTAAAGAAATGCAACTGACTTTTGAACATTACTCTTGTAACCTGCTACCTTGTTGAATTCTTCAATCAGCTCTAGTAGTTTTTGTGTAGACCTTTTAGGGTTTTCTATAAATAGTAACATGTCATCGGCATATAGTGACACTTTTACCTCTTCTTTTCCAATTTGAATCCCTTTTATTTCTCTCTCTTGTCTGATTGCTGTGGCTAGGACTTCCAAGACTATGTTGAATAGGAGTGGTGATAGTGGGCATCCTTGTCTTGTCCCAGATTTTAGTGGAAAGCTTTTGAGTTTTACACCATTGAGTACTATGCTGGCTGTAGGTTTGTCATATATAGCTTTTATTATGTTGAGATATGTTCCCTCTATACCCACTTTGGTGAGAGTTTTTATCATAAATGGGTGTAATTATTATGTGCTATTGCATATGTCATAGTTCATTCCTTTTTATTGCAGAGTGATATATATTTCATTGTGATATACTGTGTTTACCTATCTATTTATCTGTTGACAGATTTTGGAGATTTCTTTTCCATTGGAGGATCTTGTTAATAAAGCTACTATCAGTATTTGCTACAGTTCTTCACATAGAAATGTGTTTTCATTTCTCTGGGGTAAATACCAAGAAGTAGGATTATTGAGTCATGTGGTAAGCATATATTTAACTTTATAAGAAATTGCCAAACTGCTTTCCAAAGTGGTTGTACCATTTTTTTCCCACCAGCAGTGTATGAGACTTCCAGTTCCTCCATAACCTCATCTACACTTGACATTGTTGATCTTTTTATTTTTAGCCAATTTTAGAAATATGCAATTGTAACTCATTTGGTTTTATTTATCTCGTACCTATTGGCCATTTGAATATCTTCTTTGATTAAGGACTGTTCATATCTTTTACTCTTTTAAAAATTGGGTTGTCTTCTCATTAAGATGTAAGAACTCTTTGTACATTCAGGATGTAAGTCTTTTATCAGATACGTATTTTGGGAATAGTTTCTCTCAGACTGTTGCTTGTCTTTTCATTTTCTTAACAGTGCCTTTTGAAGAGAACAATTTTTTTTGTTTTGGTCAAGTCCAATTCATTAAACTGTTTCTTTTATAGTTTACATATTTTGTGCTTTATCTAAGAAATTCTTGCATAATGAAAGATCACAAGTTTATCTCTATATTTTCTTACATATTTTTTATAATTTTAGTCATTACATTTAGGTTTATGATTCATTCCAAGTTGTATCTTTTGTACAGTATCAGATAAGGGTCAAGGAATGCTTTTTTGCAAATGAAATTTCAGCTGGTCCAGCATTTTTGTCAAAACCTCACACCTATATGAATAGGGCTGTTGTGAGAATTACTTTGAAAACACTAAACATTAATAAGTGTCACATAGCAATTGCACAATAAATATTTTAATGTTTATAATCATTTATGATAATTAACATAGTTATTTTAGTTAGTTTTTCTATAAAATAGATGTAATACTACATACTTTGCAGAGTTTTGTGAGGATTTGGTGAGGAGTCATGTAAGTAGGACTTTTAACAGTATCTGCATGCAGTAAGTTCTCAACAATCTCTTCTTTATATGACAGTGCATACAAGTAGGGCAGTGTTTAAACAACAGAGATCTTGTGTACCTTTGTAAACCCTCATATGATCAATAATACATGAAAAGATTTTACAAAACTGTTCATGCTACTGTCTCATATGAATCAACATGGAGTTGTTCTCGACCTTTCAAATCGGGCAAGATTTTTTTTAAAAAGGTGAAATCCAGTGTTGCTAAGATGGAGGAGAAGTGAACACTCTTTTCTACTGTTGGTAATACTGCAAATTAGCCCAGACTTCCTGCACAGCAATGTAAATCAAAACCTGTTAAAATATGCATACATTTTGGCCCAGTGATTCAATTTTTAGGGATTTCAGTCCAAGAAAATAATTAAGACTGTGTGTTGAGAACTGTGTGCAAAGATGCTCACTATAATAATATATATTATCAGAAAAACTTATAACTACCTAGATGCCTGACAAATTGTTAAATAAATCATGATGCATTCATGCAATAATGTACAAGACCCTCCTCCTTTAAAATGATGCAGTAGAAAAATGTTTTATGATGTACTGAATGAAAGGACTAGACTACAAGCCAGTATTCATTCTTTTCATTCAGCAAATATTTGTTGCCGGGCACTGGACTGAGCACTGGTGCTATGAGGGAGAACTAGACAAACATGGTTTCTGTCTTTACACAGCTTCCACTCAAGGAGGGAGACAGAAAAAATGCAGTTGCAGTACAGGATGGTGAGTGCTGGGGCAGGGAGTGTAAGATGCTAAAAGACCATTCACAGTGATGCCTAGGTCAGTTCTGACCTGAATTTGCAGTCCAGGTGTACTCAGAACTCCCATAGTGAGTGGTACCTCAGCTGAGACATGAAGGATGAGTAGGGGCTGAGCAGAAAAAGATATGGGGTTGGGGTGAGGAGACGGAAGAGGGTTCCAGGCAAAAGAAGCCATGTTACCATATGTTCCAGGAGATTATTGAAAGCTTTTATGCTAAAAAGTGAACCGATCAGGTTTCACATTTTTAGAAGGACTTCTCTCCAGTGTGGTGGGTGGCTTGGAGGAGGACCATGCTGGAAAGTAAGCAGACCAGTTGGAGACGTTGGAGCAGTTCAGAGAGAGTGAGGGCCTAGTATTAGGGAGTGGGTGGTTTTGCAAAGAGATAGGTGGATCCAAGAGATATTCAGAAAGGCTATTGGCCAGGACTCCATGATTGACTGGATATGGGCAGTGAGGAGGGGGAGGGGGTCATCAACCAGGCTTCTGGCTTGGCCACCTGGATGCAGAGTGATCTACTCAGGAGAGGGGAAACACCAGAGAGGGAAACTGGGAGGGAAGGAGGAGAGTTGTTGAGTTCTGCTTGCATTATGTTCACTTTCAGTCCCTCTAGTGGAGAAGCTTGGTAGACAGTTGGGGAGAGAGTCTAGTTCAGGAGAGAGATCATAACTCATCTCATATATGGGTGGCATCTGGACACAAGAGTGGATGAGAACTCCTAGGCCAGGATTTTTGAATCTACAGATCTTAACCCATTAGTGAATGATGAAATCTACATAGTGAGACATGTCCAGTATTAAAAACAAAGAAAAGATGGGATTAAAAAAACTTGAGTACATCTATAAGTAAGAGTAAGAATGCTTTCATGAAACTTTTGCTTTTTAGATTATATACAAAGAAAATACTGCCATAGTGTGCAAAGTGGAGCAAAAACTTTTTAAAAAATCAGTCACATCACATGTGAGGTCACACTATGGACCCACTATGGAAAGGTTAATGAAATGGCTGGGATGCGCCTACACAGGGGTCTGGAGGGGAGCTCTGGGCCTCCAGCATCGCAGTCCAAACGTACCCTGTCCCCAGCTGTGACTTGCCTCCACTTGATGAGTGACACACTATCCCAATACATGTATTTAAATCAATATTTTTGACCCTTGATAGTTTGCAACTAAAAAAATAGTTAATTGAGTCCTCAAATGAACTCATCAGTAATAAACAGATATAAACATATGGAAGGTATGTGAATTCTGGATTCCTCATAAGCTAAGTTTTTCAATTTTAGGACAGTGGAAGTGAGGTTGGTTTGATGAAGGTACAATCCCGCAGTGGCTGTTTCCTTGTCCCTGGAGTTAGGAAACATTGTTCTTACGCTAGATGGTCGCTTTGATGTCAATTTCCTGCAATTAACTATCAGAGCGCAATTATTTATGACAGCATAAATCTTTGGGTTCTCGGAACCCAAATCAGTAAAGCCAGCCTAGATTGGACAGAGGCTGATCACGTCAGGAAGACTGGGATAAAGTTTGAAGTAGAATGAGGGGGCTGAGGTGGTGGCACACATACCATAAAGGAAGCCAGGGTTCAAATCCTTGTCGTCTGCCTGCTTGCTGAGGGAGGTACATTTCTCAGTGAACCTCTGTTCCCAAACTCGTAAAATAGAGCCATAAAGAGCCATAAAGTCCTCCTCTGCAGACGTTGCCTTTTCGTTGAGAATATCAAAATGAGACGCAATGTGGAAAAGGACTCTTAAGTCATCTACAAATGCTTGGCGATTAACAGTCCTTGGATTGACTTAAAAACAGGAAGTAAACCTAAGGAAGGATTGGGTTCCTGGGGTTCTTTCATTTGCATTATAAACTCCCTCTCCTTTCAGATACAGTACAAACACCAGGGAGATGCCACACCACTCCTGTGGTTATTTTACAGACGGAAACAGGGAACTGCGAGCCTATGGACTCAGACCAGCACTGAAACCCCAACTGCACCCCTGGCTCACTTCACTCTGGGTGCAAATATGAAATGGGAACAATAGCATCTTCTTCAAAGGGTTGCTTGAATGACACAGCACAACAATCGTGTGAATGTAGTATATGCTCTTTGAGTCATAATTCTCACTAAGGAAGCCATGATTTTCCCAGATTGGCAATGACAGAGAACCTCTAAGCTGGGTGGTGGAGGTTGGACCTGCTTCCAGAGATGCCCGTTCTCAACTCCCTGTGTCTCAGAGATGCCCCTTCTCATTTGTCACAAGTTCTTAAACTTTAGTGTGCAAATGCTCTCAGGTAATGTGGTTAAAAATTCAGTCTCTGGACCAGTTTCTAAGCCACTGAGACACACCTGTAACACCCCACCACCACCGCCCTACCCCAACCTGCCTTGGTGTCTCCTGGTGATGGGTGGCTGGTGCTGCGGCCTCCAGGGAACTGACTGCCTTTTGAGGCTCTGGCTAGAGCTTAGACTCTGCCTCTCCCCTGAGTACCCTCAGGGCAGGAATAAAGGAGAGGACTTACCTTGACAGAGTGACATGCCGCTTGCACATCCAGCCGGCTGCCCTGTGAGTGCTGCCCCTGGAGCTAAGAGCCCCCTGCTGGGGCTACAGGGCCCCCCGCCCAACCTGGTGCCCAAGTCCACTCCATGAGGCCATGTACCACTCTGTGAAGCCATGCCCACACACCTGGAAATGCCTTAAGGCAGGGAGGAACAGCCCTCACAGCCCTGGGGGAAGAAGGGAGATGAGATGGCATCTTCTTTCTTTATTTCGAGCAGTAGCAGGATTCTCCTCCGGTGCTATGGAAGTTCCTTGCCCATCTCCGGGAGTAGGTACCCAAAGAAGTCCTTCCAGGCATCTCCTCACACAGGCTTCTCTTGGGCAATCACTTCTGCAGGGGCAGCGCCACAATTTCCATACTTGGGGGACGAGGTAAGGAATCCGGGGGCTGAGCCTGGACCTAGCAAAATGCTGTTTTTCATCTAAACTGCATGTTATAGAGCAAAACAGTTGCAGTTTTCTAGAGGTGTTTTTTTCCCACTTGACTAAGATACGAGACAATATTCTTGTTTCAGCTGTTATTGGAATCAGCACTTTTCAACAATCCCTTCGTTGTGATCCTGAATCCAAAGGCCTCAGGAAACCATGTTCTTGCACAACTTGTTTGGCAAAATAAGTTGATTGTGAAATAATTTCTAGTGAACGCGAAATAATGTCTAGTCTTCATTTCTCTGACTTGGTTTGAAGAGTCATCCATTCTGTGTGTTTGATTATAGGGTGCTGCCCCAGACCCCTCCGGGATGTCAAGTATTGCAGTGTTTATACCATGTTCCCTTCCTAGAACTCTCAAATTCTCAATTTCCAAATGCACCTGGCTCTTAGCGTTCCGGTTAAGGGATCTTGGGCCTTATCATAAGAATGGGAGTTGATAGTGTTGTTCAAGAGTGGTGGAGGTGTGTTGGGACGAGAGCTGCCCCCCAAAGCCCCTCCCGGCCGCCTCCCCCCACTGCTGTCCTGCAATAGCTGGTCCTCCGACACCATTGCCACCAGCTTCTGGATGGCCTGTGGCCGGCTGCGTCAGCTCCATCTCAGGGCAGATTCTTGCCAGCGCTCCACGCTGTGATTAGGACGAGTTCCCCACGCAGGATCCTCTGGAACTGTGCCTGATTTCCCAGCCGACGTGTGTGTGGCGGCTTCTCCCACTGGTTACAGGATGCACTGTGGCGCAGAGCAGAGCCGGGGAGCATGCCAGGGCAGCTGTGAACACCCAGCAGTAATGAATCCCGAGGAATCAGATAACAAGATGATTGCCTCTGGCACCTTCATCAGAGATGCTCTTGGCCAGAACTCATGAGCACCTGCAGATGCGTGTGAGCCACCCCCTTCCCCAGCCCAAGCCCCAGCATGAGAAGCTGAGAAAGGTAGAGGGAAGGTCGGGATCTCTCCTGAGCGTCCTCAGATGGAAGCAGAGGCTTCTGTGACTCATCAGACTCCAGTGGCCCCAGAGATGTCTGTGGGCCCCAGAAGGTCAGGGCCAGGTCCATTTGATTCCCCTCTGTGTCTCAGCACCACACCTGGCATTCAGGAGAAGCTCAAGGCTTATTGGCCGAATGAATGAACAAATCCAAGTGACACTCAATGAACTCATCCGTGGACAGTATAGAAAGAGACCAGAAGCCCCCATGGGTCAGTAGCTGTGGGATCTTTAGTGCAGCCCCCACTGTGTTCAGAGCCCTACTAAGTTCCAGGCCCTGTCCAGTCCAGAACTTTATGACACCACATGAAGGAGAACTTTCAATCCCTATTTTAGAGACAATGAGTTCAGGCACACAGGATTCAAGAGACTTTCTCAAGTTCTCCCTGCAAACGAACAGTGGAAGTGCCTCTGAATCCTAGTCAGCCTGGCTCCAAAGTCAGAGTCATGGCCGTCCTAAACTGATGCCCAAGAGCAACCCTTCAGCCTCCCCTCAGAGGGGCCAGACCTTGCTCCACAGCCACTCTTCCTTTTCTCAGTAGGAACAACTGCTGTTTCTCCAAGGGCAAGGGGCCAGGAGGCAAGGATGGAGGAGAGCTGGAGGTGGGATGGGAAGGTGGAAGCAGGTAGGGGAAGAGGAAGACAAGATTCCCCTTTTCCTGGGCTTGAGTTCCCACTCTACGGTTCATCCTGCTTTCAAAACCTCCCCCGCCCCCTTCCCAGAACTTCTGAATCACAGCTTCCCTACAAGCTGAAGGATTTCTGTCACTTGCATTTCCTATGATGCAGCCCTACCCGCTACCCTCTAGGTCCCCGGTTCAATGGTCCACACAGATGAGCATTCTTGCCCTTGTGAGGCTGGAAAAGCTCAATCCTTGGCTTTGTATCAAGTTCAAACCCAAGAAGCCGTGTTTGATACTCCTCCCTGCCTGTGGGGGGCGCCCCTGAGAGCCGCTCTGTGAGTAAACCGCTCCCCTTAAGGGTGAGCTGGATTTCGTGGTTCACTTCCAGCCAGCAGAACGTCAGCAGGATCCGTGCTTACCTTTGTCGTTCATTTGTAGGAATCACCACATCCTGGGGTCCTGGAGCAGTCATCTTAGGGTCTGATTGAAAGCTATGAACCCACTGGCGACACAAATACGCATTATGCGCACACATTTTTGAGAGGTTTGTGAGTCCTAGAGCCCTAACTTGGAGACCTCCGTTTACGATCTCCAAGTGAAGGGTCAGTTTCCTGAATGGTTAATAGTTCTTTTAAACAGCATTGAGAGCTTCCCACTGGCTAAGTGCGCCTGAAGTCCCACTACGGGGAAGAGCTGGACCAGGGTGTGAATGCAGCCCATCTGGCTCTAGACTGCCTCTCTGTTGTTCATTTGTCTGTTTTTAAAGCAGTTTGTGGAAGTTTTCGCTGTTGTTTGCTCTGCTTTGTTCTAGGTATATTCCACCTGTAGTGAAACGCACAGATCTTAAGTGTACAGTTTGATGAGATTCGAGTGACGTATACCTTGTGCAACTCACATGTAAATCAAGATGTCCAACCTCTCCATCATCCCAGAAAGTTCCCTCTTGCCCTCTTCACTCAATCTCCATCCTGCGCCGCCACACACACACACACCGAGGCCACGGCTGTTCTGATGGATGTTTTTGTGATTAGTTTTGCTGCTTCTTAACTCTCATGTGAATGGACTCATAAATACACACGCTTTTGTATCTGGCTTCTTTCTTTTTTTCTGAGTGAAATAATCATCCATGTTGTTGTATCTATCTAAATAAATATATAAATATCTATATATTTGTTGCATGAATACACTGTAGTTTGTTTGTTCATTCTCCTGTGATAGAAACCTGGACATTTCCATTTTTGTGGGGGCTATTATGAATCAAGATACTACAAATATTCTTGTCAAGGATTTTTTATATTAAGTAGTCAATATTTGCAAACCTCAAAATCTCAAATTTGTCCCTTCCCATCCCTTTTCCCCTAGTAACCATAAGATTGTTTACTATGTCTGTGAGTCTGTTTCTGTTTTGTAGATGAGTTCATTAGTGTCTTCTTTTTTCTTTTTTTAGATTCCACACATGAGTGATATCATACTGCATTTTTCTTTCTCTTTCTGGATTACTTCACTTAGAATGACTTTCTCCAGGTCCATCCATGTTGCTGCAAATGGCATTATTTTATTCTTTTATATGGCCAAGTAGTATTCCATTGCAGAAATAAATCACATCTTCTTTATCCAGTAATCTGTCGATGGACATTTAGGTTGTCTCCATGTCTTAGCTATTATATATAGTGCTGCTATGAATATGCATGTATATTTTCAAATTAGAGTTTTTATCTTTTCCATATATATGCCCATGAATGGGGTTGCTGGATTGTATGGTAGTTCTATTTTCAGTTCTTTAAGGAATCTCCATACTGTTCTCCATAGGGGCTACACCAAACTACATTCACACCAGCGGCGTAGGAGGGTTCCCTTTTCTGTATTTGGAGCCTTTTGAAGTTCCTGACTATGAGTCTCTGTTACCAGAACAAGGGATTATCTCAACACCAAGCTCTTCCTGTCCTCTTTCTGAAATCTTGATTCCTTGAGATCTTTGTTTTACACAATCTCATTGTCTATGGAGAGGGGGAATCCAGAAGGGTGGCAGAATGAAACAATTAGACAGGGAAGATATGAGTGGGGAGGGCCTCAGAGCCCTAGGAAAAGGAGAGGAGCAGGGGTATTGTCCTTCCTCCAGGTCTTTATAATTTCCGCCTCCTGTTCTGGAATGGATCCAGAGGCTTGCCTCCAGAGATCTTGAAGTTATTTCGTTTTCTGTGTGGGAAGAGCTGGGGGAAGCATGTCCAGTGGGCTGTGGTCCAGGTCACTCTGAAATCTGCTGGTTCCACCACCGTTACCCTATCAGTGCCTATGGGCAAATGAGAAAGGTGCCCTTTCTTTGGCTAGAGTACAGTGTGAGCTGGACCTCAGGTCAACTCATCCCTCCCAGGGAAGGGCATGACTTACCTACCAGAAGTCATGGCCCTGGGGGAGGTGCCTGGCCTGACGTGCTCTCTCAGCACCTCTCCCAAGAAGGAGTCACAAGGATTGTCCATTGACGTGGGTGGCCTGTGCGGACAGCCCCAGCAAAGACATGTGTCTGGGATGTGTTTCTCTGACAATGGTCTGGGTCCTGTGCTGAAGTAGACAGTATGATTCATCACAATTCATCACAATTAAATCACCCAGATTCCTGGTAAGGGTTTAAAAAGGGGTGCTGACAACAGGGGCACTGATAAATAAATAAATAAATCCATTATTTGACAAAGTCCTTTGTGAACCCTGAGTTCCTGGAAGTTCTGATCTCTGTAGTGCACTCTGGCCATCTGGCTTCACAGCACCATGCCCTGGAGCTGGAAACAGTGGGCTTCCCTGGAACAGCATCTTCTCCAGCCAGGTGAGCCTCTTGCCGCTTGAATGAATGAATGAACGAATGACCCAGCAAACCCCTCACTCTCCAACCAGCACAAGGCCAACATGGAGTCTCCCAGTTCATTGTCCTTCTTGCTGACACATTGCCTGCAAGAAGGGTTCAGAATCCCCTGGTTTTGCTTTCGTTTGTTTGACAACCAAAAGCAGAGTAAGGATACCTCTAATTCAAATATCAGATCTTTGGAAAACTATTTCAAAACACTGATAGAACATAATAAGCACAGGTTCTGGAGATGGGCTGGTTGGTTAAATTCTGGCCCCACCATTTCACGTTGATGTGTGACTGGCAGGTTCTGCAACTTCTCTGAACTTTGGTTTCCTTGTCTTTAAATAAAGATGATACCTGCTCCCTACAGTTGAACTAGAGATTAAATAAGACACTGTGGAGAAAGACAAATATCATATGATATCACTTATATGTGGAATCTTTAAAAAATGATACAAATATTATTTACATATCAAAAATAAACTCACAGACATACAAGACAAACTATGGTTACCAAGGGGGAAAGGGTGTTTAAAATTAGGAGTTTGGGATCAATAGATACACATCACTATATATAAAATGGATAAACAACAAGGACCTCCTGTATAGAACAGGGAACTCTATTCAATTTCTGGTAATAACCTGTATGTATGTGTGTATACACACACACACACACACACACACACACATATATATATATATCTGAATTGCTCTGCTGCACACTTGAAACTAACAGTGTAAATCAACCACACTTCAATAAACAAATTTTTAAATAAAAATAAGATACTGTATGCAAAGCATCAGGCTTGTCATAAGTGCTTGACAGATAATTATAACATGAGACATCTGAATGCCTGTTTCCTCCTTTGATGTGGATGTTGGTTAGAATAGTTTTAAAAACTTATAAATGAAGAGAAAGCAATCAAGCCAATGGTGCCTTTCGAGGGCTGCTGAAAGACAGAGGACAGGCCAGATGGCACCTCTCCTTGCAAAGGCTTCCAGCCAGCCGCCGTGTAAGTGGGGCTGAGCTGTTTGTACCTTCAACAGGGTGACACTCGAATAATGATGTTGGCCAGCACGGCCCCTAATTGAGTTTTAATTACCGCAGTTCCAGGAAGAATGAAGTTAAACCTCTGTTCTCTTCACATAATTAAACTTAGGTTAGCATATTGGGAGAATTCTTATCCCACACATGTACTGTGCCTCTGTCTGAAGAGGGATTTCAAAATTGGACATTGTTGTTTAATGGATGAAGTTTAAGAATGACACATGGGCTTTGTTCCTCTTTAATTACGAATAGTTAATTGTAGAAGGAACCTAATTAGATCGCTGCCGGAGGGAGATGGAGGTGATGGAATGGATCTCTTCATTAGGTGTGGTTCTAAGGAAAGAGAGGCCAGCTAGGTCTGGGGGATTCTGGGGGTTCCAGGCAGGGGAATCATAATTTTGAGAGACCCTGCTCTGCCTGGAAGGGGGCTGCCTTGGGGAACCCATTAGGTGCTTTTGAGATCTCTATGCCGAGCACTGTGCTGGCTCCAAAAGCAGCATAAGCCAAAGGCATGGTCCCTTTCCTTGAGGTGTCCCCGGCTTACTCAAGGAGAAAAAGTTAGCCTACCAAAGGCAGAGGAAAAGGAGAACTTCATCAATGCTGACACCAGGAGGTGCTGATGAAAAGTTCCAAACAGCATCTGAAAGGTCAGCTCACTGGGACAGCAGGCACTGGCAGAAGGCGGCATGGAACCCAAGTTCAAAATTCAGCTCTACCAGGTACCGGCTCCAAGGCCTTGGACAAGGCACTTGACCTAACTGTGACTGCATTTCTCATCTTTAAAACGGCACCCACCTGGCAGAGATGAGTGAGGAACAAAAGCAGGACAGTGCTGAGATTGGGGATTGGCTCTTATGTCGTGCTGGGAAAAAAGAAAAAAAAAAAAACAAAAACAGTAGCTCTTCTATGATTATAGATCCTTCTGATTCTGAGAATTCTAAGATGAAACCTCCGAGACCTCGTGTGAAGAGGTTTTGTTTTCCACTGAAGTTATCACCTGCGCGAAGACTTAAAAGAGGTCAATCTCAAAAATACCCCTGCACGGGTGTGGGCCATGGGGATCCCATGGGCGAAGCTTGTGGAGGGCTGGTCTGGAGGGCCGGGATGGGGGCTGGTGTATCCCTGCTTCCCAGAGCCCACACATGGTGGGTCTCACTTGGGCAGAGGCCCTGCCCCACCACCCATTTTGCTCAGAACTGGAATGTTTATTAAGTGAACAGCTCACTGGTTAAATAGCCCAGAGGCAACTCCTCCCTCTCCCAGAGGACATTTGACAACAACTTGGAGACATTTTTGGTTGTCATACCTGGGAACTGGGAGAGGCCAGGGATGCTGTTAAACTTCCCACAATGTGCAGGACGGTCTCCCAGAACAAAAAAAGTATCTGGGCCCAAATGCCAATGGTGCTGAGGTTGAGAAACCCTGGAGGAACCTGCCCTGGATCATAGGGGGCGAGCTTGAAGGAGCAGTCTCCGAATGCACGTCAGTGTGACATGAGGGATGTGCCCCAAGACGGGTGCTTCCAAGCAGCCCCTGTCAGCAGCATCACCCGACGTCCTGCACGAGGGGTCCCCCTACAGATTCTTCTCTCCTGATTGGCCTCAGAGTAGCTGCCCACCTGGCTGGTCATCAAATTGGCCAAGGAGTGTGTTCTACACTGTGGCCACCAGATGGAGATCTTGGGATGCTCTTCCCCACGGAGGACGTCTACCTGGGTGGACCGGTCTTCCCAGGGGGTGGCCTTTATTCCACTGCTCCAAGTGCCAGGTAGCCTTCAGGAAGAGGGAATTTGGGAGGAGAGAGGCACGAACTGAAGAAAAGTTTCAATATCCACTTCTTGCTTAGCAAGTTCAGGACACTTTCCACCCTGATCCTCCTTCTCAAGCAACGTGAGATTCACCTCCTGCAACTCCCTTGTTAGCATTGATTAATCTGAGAGGTTATTATGCTCCATTAGAAAAAAACATCCTGAAAGACAGACAGAGAACATGTGATAGGAAATGGGGAGAGGGGCAGACGGAGCCACTATGCGATGGGGCTGCCGTGACTCGTGTCTGACTCACTGCACATGTTATCTCCTTTTATCATCCTGGCACCCTGACCTGGGGCTCTTTAGAGAGAGGCTTAGTCACTGGCCAAAGTCACACAGTAGACCCAAGTCCAGTCCTTCTCGCCACCCCGAGGCGTCTCTTGTTTATCATCAACGTGGGTGAGTTCTTCATCTGTAACCCAGGGGAGTGGATTGACTGCTGGCGATGTTTGGGGGACCATGTAATGTACTGCCTAAAGCAGGACACTTTGGAGAGTGAGAAGGGGCACCAACTGGACAGTACATGGGACCACAGGTACAAACCTGACACGAGGGCACCATCACATAGCTAAGTCCCCTGTCTTCTCAAATACCCTGAGCTTCTGAGACCCAAGCAGGGTCTTTTTTAAGCTTTCATAACATTTGTGAGGTCATCCAGTACAGCCCCAGTGGGAGATCTGAAGGAAGAAGGTGAGCAAGAAACTGGAAAGGCTGGACCTTGTGGTACTGCCTACCACCAAGGGGGAGTGGCGTGCCTTGCCCGGAGAGTGTAGGCTGGTGGAGATTGTGTGCATCTTGGAGAGACTGCGAACTAAAGAAAAGGAGTGCTTGTTTGACAGTTCTTACCTGAACAGCCCTATGTGGGTATTGTATTATTTTGATATGTGTGTGTGTATGTGTGTGTGTGTGTGTGTGTAACAACTCCCTCCGTGATTGTGAAAGTGTCTCTTATCAGTTTATTGCCTCGGGTCTCCCAATCATCCTTCTTTGCCCGACTGTGATTCCTGAACTGAATCTTGCAAACTTCTCTCCTTAGCCAGCTGGCACGATGCCTCGCTTCGCCAGGAGAGGGCGCTGGAGGCACGCTTCAGGGGGAAGGGGCGTCTCTTCTGGTGGCAGGTGCTGCGCCTGCTTCTCGCTCCTGAGGCGCGCGGGATGCCCACCGAGCCTCCTTCACCCCTGTGTCCGGCTTCTGGTGAGTTCTGCAGGCAGCTGATCCGGCTTCCAGTGAGTCCAAGAGGACCCCGTTGCGGGTGGCTTCCCGGAAGCTTCCTGGCCAGTCCCTCCAGTGCCTCAGCCGGCTTTGCAGAAAGTTCAACCGCTTTCCTTTCTTGGAAAGCTTTATTGTCACTCCAGTTGACAGTTTCCTGCTTGACTGTCTCCACCTGTGTCACCTCAGCACGCCTCACCATCCAGTGGCCAGGCACCCTCCTCCTCCCCAACAAGATCTGAGTCAGCCTTGGGTTGGGGGAGGGCGCCCAAGTTAGTTTTTCTGGGGCGCGCGGCCTCCGCCCTCGGGCATTGCGGCTCCAGCTCCAGGTCGTCGCCATCTTCGATTCCCGGGTTCTTTCGAGTTCTCCTCACCCTTCGTAGTCGATGATCTGTTACTACATTCCCCTGTCACTAAGTAAGAATTCTTTACGCAACTTTCCCTAGTGAATATCCTGGGTAGTTTGGGTCTCTTGTCTCTTCCAGTGAAGTTTTTTGTTTTTTTTTTTTCTTTTCTGTCTTTCGCTGTCTGCTCTTGATATTCTTTGTGTGTTTGTCCTGATTACCAATGGACTTGTTTGTAGAAATACATCAGGAAATAAATTATTTTGCTCCACCAAGGGCAGGAGACATGAGTGAGAGTGCTAAGTGGTTTCAGATAAGTCACCCTGAAAGTGCACAGAACTGAATAATGCGTAGAGCTTCCCAAAAGCAATCCTTCCTGCCTTTTCAAGTCCCCTGTATTTAAAACACTGTGTTGATCGGACCACTTAGCAGTAAGAGATGGGCAAGTCACCTCCCCTTTCCAGGCCTCAGGAGCTCCTTTTGTAAAATGAAAGGGTAGGACAAGGTGTTCTCTAACACCCCTTCCAGCTGTGAAGGTCTTACATTCCATTACATTCCATTATGTTCCAGAATCTTCCATGCATCCTTATCTTACAGAGGTGTGGAATCTGGCATTCAAGGCTATATGTTTCTTTGCCTCATGAAAGCAACACAAACGGTTGCCTTGTTGCACCTTTTTGCAACAAATATGCAATCGACAAAGCTTGCTGTTAGTCATTTACCCATTAGTGAGAATGAGTGCAGAAAGATCATCTGATCCAATACTCAACTTTGCAGAGATGATAGAGCTCCAGAAGGATTAACTGACTTGGTCAGGGTTATAGGGTTGGTTGTGACAAAGCCAGGGTCTCAGTTCAGTTTCTTGCTTCATATTGCTTCTGTACCATCTTTTAAATTCTCTACTCGCTCTTTTCCTGGGACTATATTTGAATGGCAGTAGGAAGAGAAGCTACTGTATTCCTGAGATTGGGGATAAGGGGTGGCTGTCATTTATAGGAGAAAAAATACAAGGGGATTCTGAAAGGAAAGGTAAGAGAATTCTGAAGAAAAACTTTGCTTCTTGCTGATGGTAAATGCAAAATGCAGCTCCTTAAATCAAAATATTTTAAGGATGCTTTTATTAAAGTCAAATCTCTTACCGACTCTCTGCAGTAAGCACGCTCTTCATTTACTTCTGTGTGTGATTGAATCCAGTGGTTCTCAGCTGGGGGGCAACCTGGTTTCCCAAGGGACATATGGCAACGTGTGGAGACACTTTTGATTGTCACAACTGGGGAGAGGGGGTACTGCTGGCATTTAGTGGATAGAGGCCAAAGATGCTGCTAAATGCAGAAAAGTACACAGGACCTCCCCTTTAACAAAGAATTATCTGATCCAAAATGTCAGTGGTGCCAAGGCTGAGAAATCCTGACTGCTCAAACATGTTTCTTAAGATAAGAGAATCACAGAGCTGATAGTAGCCATTCTAATGTGTGTGAGTTGGGATCTCACTGTGGTTTTCATTTACATTCTCCTAATGATTAGTGATGGTAAACAACTTTTCACGTGCTTACTGGCCATTTGTATATCTTCTTTGGAGAAATCTCTATTCAAGTCCTTTGCCCATTTTTTAAACAGGCTGTCAGTTTATTTTTGTTGTGTTGTCCTTTACGTATTCTGGATATTAACCCCTTACCAGATATATAATTTTCAAACATTTTCTCCCATTCTATAGGTTGTCTTTGCATTCAGTTGGTCGTATCCCTTGGTGCACAGATGTTTTTGATTTTGATGTAGTCCAGTTTATCCTTACTTTTGTTGCTTGTGCTTTTGGTGTCATCTCCAAGAAGTCATTGTTAAATTCAATGTCATGAAGTTTTCCTTCTATGTTTTTTTCTTAGTGTTTTGCATGTGGATATACAGTTTTCCTGGCACTAGTTGTTAAAAAGACTCTCCTTTCCGCGTTGAATGGTCATGGCACCTTGTTGAAAATCATTTGACCATGTATGTGAGGGTTTAATTCTGAACTCTTTCTATTCCTTTGTCTATATGCCCTTCTTTATGCTGGTACATCATTGTTTTGGTTATTGTAGCTTTGTAATGAATTTTGAAATCAGGAAGTGTGAGACTTCCAACTTTGTTCTTTTTCAAGATTGCTTTAGCTATTTGGTGTCCCTGGAGGCTCCATATGAATTTTAGAATGGATTTTCTATTTCTGCAGAAAACTGAATTAGGAGATTATTAAGGATTGCATTGATTGTGTAGATTGCTTTGGGTAATGTGGACATTTTAACAATTTTAAGTTTTCCAATCCGTAAACATGAAGTGTCTTTTCATTTGTTTGTGTTCTTCAGTTTCTTTGATCAATACTTTAGTTTTTGGAGTATAGATGTTTCACCTGCTTGGTTAAGTTTATTCCTAAGTATTTTACTCTTTTTTTTGATGCTATTATAAATGAAATTATTTT